>NW_027507718.1:228431584-230891095 GCF_037356315.1 Lithobates pipiens | reverse complement strand
TAATTATGACTCCTTCCCAGTCGGTTCACAGAACGCAGTGTGAACTGCCTGCGGGAGAGAGATGCAATGCAGGAACGGAGCTGGAATCATGCCGGTTCTCGTATCGCACAAGTGTAAACCTAGGCTAAAAGACCAAAAATATGCTTATAGATTACTTTTCGTGTAGAATGAAGGCTGTAATCTGGTTGTATTTTTTATTTATATTTTTGTTTTTTTTTGACTGTTTAAAGCGATAGTAAACCACTGTGTTTTTTTTGTTTTTTTTTACTGGAACCTAGTAAAAGCCATAATGTGCTACAAAGCCTCCAGCAGTGAGCTGTCACCGCTGACAAAGGCTTCCATCTTCACCTGTCTTCCGGGTTCGCAGACTCAAGCTATGTGAGTGGCTAGAGCCGGGATGACATCACTCCCGTGTGGGAGCCGCCGTTTATGGCACAGCACTCTGAAGGAACAACCCAGGTTGTATCTTGGTGCACGTTTTGGAGATATTTACACTACCTATAGGTAAAACTTATTATAGACTTACCTATAGGTACAAATTATGCATGGGAGTTTACTCCTACTTTAACTTTAAATTAATTTTAATTTCTTTTAAATACATTTTTATTTATTTAACATGTAATCTTTTATGATTATTTATAAAGATATTAAAATGCATAGGGATGATTCTGGTTGTTAGCTCTTTAGGCAGTTCAAACCCCTTTGTAGCATGTTTTCTTATCATTGGGGGATTTATTTATTGTGGTTGATTTGAGGTCAACAGCCACTTTAAGCTTACTGTCCCATGCATTGCAACCATTTTGTTCACTGCAAGGCCTCCCCTTAAAAAGAAACCACAGGCTTTTGTTTCAGGGGTGCAGTATTTTGGGGTTTTTTTTCATTTATAATGGAGGTATTTTATTTTAGGTTACCCAACTTTGGCAGCAAGACTTTTAATTATTAAAACCATGGACTTTTGTTCAGGGGGTAATATTTGGGGTTTTTTTCATTGTATGTTGATAGAGCCATTTTTAGGCTCATTTGGTTTTTTGTTTGTTTTTTTGCAGCAAGGCTTCATTCTAAGGGGGGGGGGGGGGGGGGGGCTTTTATTTCAAGGTTGGAATTTGTTTTTTTTTTCATTTTAAAGTGTTGTATACCCACATTTTTAACTTTTACCTACAGGAATGCCTAATAATAAGGCTTACCTGTAGGTAAAAAAATATCTCCTAAACCTGTACGGTTTAGGAGATATTCCCCTCGGTATGCGCTGCTGACTGCAGCGGCGCATGCGCACAAAGGGTTCTCGCCGTCAAAATCCAGCAGCAGCCGAGCGGCCGGACTGAAATCTCCCGCGCGCATGCGCGGGAGTGACGATATCGCGGCTCCGGCCACTCACAGTGCCGGAGCCGCGATACCCGGAAGAAACGCCGAGGGAGCATGTCAGCTCCCTCGGCGTGGATCGGGCCAGATGTCGGGGCCTCGTTCTAAGGTAAGTATTTCATAATGAGCTAGTATGCGGTGCATACTAGCTCATTATGCCTTTTGCAGGTTTCAAAAAAAAAAAAATGTGCGGGTTTACTACCGCTTTAAGTGATTGTAATGTCTCTGGGGGGTTTTTGGTAAACATAACAAACATGTTATACTTATCTACCCTGTGTAGAAGTTTTAAACAGAGCAGGCCAGATCCTCCTCTTCTCAGGTCCCTTTTTGGCATTCCTGACCCCTCCCTCCTGTTGAGTGCCCCCACAGCAAGCAGCTTGCTATGGGGGCACCCAGCTGAGCCACTGGAGCCACTGCTCCCTGTGTTCATTTAGACATGGAGCCGCGGTCCCGTCCATCCCCATTCTCTTTTTCATTGGCTAATTGACATTGATTGACAGCAGCATGAGCCAATGGCACCACACTGCTGTCTCAGCCAATGAGGAGGGGAGTCCCGGGCAGACAAGACACTCCTACAACATTGCTGGATAGGGATAGGCTCAGGTAAGTATTAAGGGGCTGAGGGAGGCTGCTGTGCACATAAGGCTTTTTTATCTGAATGCATAGAATGCATTCAGATAACAAACCTTCTACCTTTACAACCCTTTTAAATTTTGGGTGCTTCAAGTGCAGCATTCACTGTTTTTTAAACCAGCTGTTCATTTGAAGGAAAAATAAAACGAAGTGGACAAACAGCGTGTGCCACTTAGCACCTCACATTATATCGCTCTCATTCAATGCACCCTCTATCATCATAGAATAATAAAAGTTAGGCATACACCAGTTAGATGTGTTATCCCTAATTAAAGCGGTGCTGCTACTGGCAAATTTGCATCTTTTGAATATCCTAATTCTCATAATAAAACCCCTACCTGTGGTCTCTACCTGCTGCATTTAAAACAATAAAATACAATAGAACATACAATCGTCCTGCTCTGGACCAAATTTTTCCTGTGTGTACTCTTTGTCTCCTAAAAATATCCTGCTGCTGAGCAATTTTATACTGATATATAATCTGTGACCTCTAAATTATTAACAAAAGCCTGGAAAAACTCAATGGACTCCTCTAATGGTATACTGTATAATAATAGTATAAATATACATTAAAACGTTTAAACCTGGAGTCATATTTTTTAAACATTAAAGTGAGAGTTCACATTCATAGGAAAAAAGCATGGGGTTCCTCTTAAAGTGGTTGTGCACTTCAGACATGAAATCTGAACAAAGCCCAATGTCATTGCTCATGGGATGAGCCCTGCCAATGTCATTGCGTTATTCTACAGTACCTTTGCAAGCGCTTTTATCTCTACTTAAATGTGAGTGTTCCTAATCTTTATTTTGATAAATACTTTTTATCAACAAAATCAGTGGAACCTCTTCATTTCTTGTTTACATCGTATGAATATATGGGTATGTCCCCCCCTCCCCCCCCCCCCATCTGGTAACGGCACTGGGAACCTGTTAAAGGAAGGAGTGAGTGTCTTCTAATCGTGCCAGTGACTACTGATGTTCAGTTTCTTGACCAATCCGTAAAGCATCACAACAAGCCTTGACGACTCAAGGGGCTTATGCCCTTTGGAGTCCATTAACTCCGGTAAGCCTTCTCATTGTTGGTGGTGGTTATTTCCATACTTACTTTCCTCAACTGTTTTTACATTGACGTTCCAATTACATCATCCAGCTGACTTCATATACAACTGCCAGGACCAAGCTATAGACTCAGCCCTCTCTTGGCTTTTTTCATGCACTTTGTTTATATTTTGATTCATTTTTTCACCTACAATTTTATTTTTCATTTATCACATTGGTGGACATTATTTCACTGTTGATGTTCATTTTTACACTTATATTAACATAAGAGTTATTATATTCATATGTATTTTTCATCACCTATATAATCTCTTAGCAATTAGTGACTGTCCATATTAGTGCTGCACTTTTACCAGATAATATTCATTCTAAACCATTCCATTGTAGCTCTGGCCATATGTTTAGGGTCGTTGTTCTGCTGGAAGGTGCTACTCTTCCAAAAAGGCCAGATTTGTGGAGTGTATGACTAATAGTTGTCTTGTGGATAGATCCTTCCACCTGAGCTGTAGATCTCTGCAGAATTTCCAGAGTTACCATGGGGCTCTTGGCCACTTCTCTGATTAATACACTCTTTGCCTGGCCTGTCAGTTTAGGTGGACAGTCATGTTTTGGTAGGTTTTGAGTTGTGCCATACTCTTTCTATTTCGGATGGATTGAACAGAGCTCCATGAGATATACAAAGCTTGGAATATTTTTTTTATAACCTAACCCTGCTTTAAACTTCTCTGCAACTTTATCCCTGATCTGTCTGGTGTGTTCCTTGGCTTTCATGATGCTGTTTGTTCACTAAGGTTCTCTAACAAACCTCTGAGGGCTTCCCAGAACAGCTGTATTTATACTGAGATTAAATTACACACAGGTGGACTCTATTTACTAATTGGGTGACTTCTGACGGCAATTGGTTCCACTAGATTTTAGTTGGGGGTATCAGAGTAAAGGGGGTTGAATACAAATGCACCCCACACTTTTCAGATATTTTGTGTGTGAAAAAATTTGAAAACCATTTATCATTTTCCTTCCACTTCACAATTATGTTCCACTTTGTGTTGGTCTATCACATAAAATACGAATAAAATATATTTACATTTTTGGTTGTAACATGACAAAATGTAGAAAATACTTTTTCAAGGCACTGTATGTAAGGGTTTACAACCACTTTAAGTTACCACTCAGAGCATGCAGACAGGCAGACACCTCCAGGTTCCACTATAATTTGGATACAGAAGTTTGAGGCTGCATGCGTGGCTCTTGTGTGTGGCTACACGTGAACAGCAGCTGCTTCTGTCAGCCTGCTATTAGTTTAAATGCCATACGCAGCCGCTGCTTATCGCATAACCCAGTCATTCCAGCAGCAAGAATCTGCAGATTCTTTTCACAGGAATCCGGCGGTCGCACCAACCTGGCTGTGTAAAAGGTGCCTTACAGTGTCTCTGATCACCATCACACCAGTTATAGTATCTCTGATTACCACCACATCATTTACAGTATCCCTGATCACCGCCACACCAGTTACAGTGTCCTTGATCACCGCTTCACCAGTTACAGTTACCAGTTACACTGTTCCTGATCACCGCCACAGCAGTCACAGAGTCACCATAAGGACATATGCGATGCTCTCTGAAGAGCCATCCATATTCAGATCACTCTTCAGAGAGCATTTGACAGGCAGTGAGGAGGCATTGTATTGCCTCCTCACCACCTGCTTTAACCCTTAGACCCCGCACAAGCAACCCCATTTACTTGAATTGGTCACAATCAGCAAGAGTACAGGGGAATCATTCCTGAAACAGCTGCAAAGCATCACACCAATGGCATGTATTAACCCTGGCCAGTTTATTGACCATGTTTCTGCCTGTTGCCTGGACTGATCCTTTGTTTGCTGACCATGTCTCTTGCTGCGCCTGAACTGACCCATCTGCACGTCCCACTGACTACGTTCCTGTGAAACACCAGTCCCAGTCATCCCTTGTGGACAACCACACTCCTGGAACCACAGGAATTCTTTTGTTCTTTCTTTCTTTGGCCTCCCGTACTTTCTGGCCAGTGAACATGGCATTCCTGGGGGCAGCCATGCCCACCAATCTTAAAGTAACCTCTTAGAGCTTTTAAGTGCGTCAAAGACAGCTGTATGGGCCCTAATCCTTGGTGGTTGGTGTTGACGTGGTGAATGAACGTCACTGCTAGCCATGTCACAAGGAGGTATTGGTGGTCCTTTTGCTGGAAGTCAAAAATCTACACATCATGAGGAGAAGTTGTCACATTCCTCATCTATCAGTAGAGCCCTGTACCTGAACTAGGTCCCTTTAACCCCCGAACACATATTAATTGCACAGGTTCTGTGACTGATTAAGGTGGTAATTAAACTCAATTGGTGCCTTATCTGCGTTAAAGTAGCCTCAGAACCTGTGTAATTCAGATGTTTTCAGGTTTAAAGGGACGAGGTAGCAACTCTACCTGAACAAATTCACTCTGATGCAGTGAGCAGGCTGCACGAAAGACATTTTCTTGATATCCTCCTCCCTACACCAATAGTCCGCAAACACCAAACAAGATATTGTGTATTCTTCTAAAACAACATTTTCCGTTTCCGTTCTCTGTATAGGAAAATACTCCTGTCACTACCACCCTTCAATGCGATATTGGTGAAGGCATGGTGATGATATTTCCGTTGTTACTACTTGCCATTCCCCTGCCACCAGAGGCGGCTCTCTAATTAGGCAAATTAGACGGTCGCCTTATGAATTTGCATTACTAAACAGCCATCTCTGATGCAGATGCATCTCCGGAGCTGAAGCGGGTCAGAAGTGCAGCATGTGTCACTTGCAATTCCTGTCCCCGAATGTGTTTTACGAACACACTGCCTGTGCCGACAATGCAGTTGCTCCGCCTTTCCATTGCCTTCTCAGCCAATGAGAGTGGCACTGTAACCTGCCCCCTTTCTCAGCCCACCACATTTGACTGTTAGAGGAGGAGGTGCCGGAAACAGAGGGCGGCAGGGAGAGGACACAGAACCTGCACTGCTGGGATGGAGCTAATGCCAAATGTAAGCTAGCTGGATGCATGTAGTCAGTAGCAGGGCTTGTTAGGAATGTGAGGCATTTGTCTCCCTCCTTCTGCATGAATGCTCAGAGCTCATCTCTTGCCTGACACCCGCCGATGCTCAGGTCAGGAAGGGAGAGTGGCTGCAGACAGGAGTGTCTGTGAGGAGAGAAAGAAGAGATGTGTCTAATGCTCTGAATGTGAGGGAGATGTTATCCCCTGACACAGGAACGTCATGCCTGGCTTCCATTGCTTGTCATTCTGTGCTGTCCTGTATTCTCTTAGCTGTGCCTGCCAATGGAAATTACATTTCTTTGATTGTGTGTTGTGAGGAATGCATGGGCCAATATGAGCCTCTAAATTCCCTGCAACTGTGTGTCTTCCAGGTGATGGGTCTGTGTAGGGAAGGGGTGTCCAAACTTTTTTCAAACAGGGCCAGATTTGATGAAGTGAACATGCGTGGGTGCCGACCATTTTTCCTGACATTCTTTGAACCATTAAAATGCAGTCTAATGCCCTGTACACACTGTCAGACTTTCAGAAAATGTGCGACTGGATCGTGTTGTCAGAAAATCCAATTGTGTGTGGGCTCCATCTGACTTTTTTCTTTGTAATTTCCGACACACAAAGTTTGAGAGCAGGATCTAAAATTTTCCGACAACACAATCCATTTGTTTCAATTCCGATTGTGTGTAGACAATTCCAACGGACAAAGTGCCATGCATGCTCAAAATAAATTACCAGACTAAAACTATTGTCTACTGGCCCGTTTATAGTCCTGTCATACGTGTTCTACGTCTCCGCGTTCAGAACGATCGGATTTTCCAAAACTTTGTGCTACCGTGTGTATGCTAGACAAGTTTTGTCATCGGAAAGTCCGACCTTGTGTATGGGGCATAAGTGTATTTGTCCGAGCACTAATACACTTCTCAACAAGAATTTTCCTGCCTTTGTGACTGTGTGTGGTGAAGAGATGAGCTTAGATGTGTTATTTGGATATACCTTATACGTAACCTTAACTTTAACAGGGAAGTTTCAGGAAAAAAATCTAAAATTTTAAATAAAGAACTGTAAAGCAAAATAAGGGTCAGTGCCCATCAATGCAGTCTAATCAGTGCCCCACCATTGCCATGAATGCAGCAAACCCCGTTGCCATGAATGCAGCACCCACGTTGTCATGAATGCAGCACCCACATTGCCATGAATGCAGCAAACCCCGTTGCCATGAATGCAGCACCCCCATTGCCATAAATGCAGAACTCCCCATTGCCATAAATGCAGAACCCCCATTGTCATGAATACAGCACCCACATTGTCCTGAATGCAGCACCCCCATTGCCATGAATGTAGCACCCACATTGTCATGGAATGCAGCACCCCCATTGTTCTGAATGCAGCACCCCCATTGACATGAATGCAGACTCAGCATTGCCTTGAGTGCAGCCTGATTCATGCCCATCTGCAGCCTCAGAGGGGACAGGGAGGGGGCGGGACAAGCACCAACAGAAATACAGAATAAACTAGTCATACTACCTGGGCTGAGTACAGGGGGGAGGGAGTTCTGCTTGTAGGGTCCAACAGCAAAGCACATCATTCCACTGACCATAGACAAGCACAGCATAAGTCTATCTGATCACTAAACTGTATATATATACACACACACTATATACCGTATTTATTGGCGTATAACACGCACCCCAAGTTTAGGAGGGAATATTAAGGAAAAAAACTTTTAGGAGGGAAGTTTAAGGAAAAAAACGTACATTTAAGTGCCCATCAGTGCAGCCTTATCAGTGTCCAATTGCAGCCTTGTCCATCATTGCAGCCTTGTCCAGTGTCCATCTGCAGCCTTGCCCAGTGCCTTTGCAGCCATGCCCTGTGCAGCCTTGCCCAGTGCCTTTGCAACATTTATAGATTTAAAATTGGCACCGACCGACTGATCGGAGAGGAGTGAGCGTCGACAACATGTACTTTGGCTAGTCTCAACTCCTCTCGCAGTCCCGCCCACCTCCACTGATTTCGAGAGGAGCGAGCTCTGACAACATTCAGAAAGCCAAGTGTACTTTGGCTAGTCTTGGCTTCTCTCACAATCAGTGGAGGTGGGCAGGACTGCGAGAGGAGCCAAGACTAGCCGAAGTACACTCGGCTTTCTGTATTTTGTAGGCGCTCACTCCTCTCGCAATCAGTGGAGGTGGGTGGGACTGCGGGAGGAGCCGAGTAAAGCCAAAGTACACGGCTTTCTGTATCTCGGCTCCTTTCTTCAGAATCAGTCTGGGATCGGTGTATAACACGCAACCACGATTTTTCCCTGATTTTAAGGGGACAAAAAGTGCATGTTATATGCCGATAAATATGGTAGTTCTATATAAATACATTGCATTGTAATGTTAGTAGGTCCACCTCTAGTCATATGCCATCTATACAGTATAGATCACATTCCCTCCATTTGATAAGTATTCATTAAGTCCTGGCTGGAGCAGATGATATTTTGGAGTGAGTAGTAGCTGGAAAACTGGCTGGCAGCAGGGTTACCCTCGCCATCAGCACAGTGCCAAGCAGGGCCGCTGATAAGCCAGATAAGCCCAGGCCCCATCAGCTAAACAAGGGGGCCCAGGCAGCTTCGGGGGCATATGCGCAAGTCCGTTCCACATGTCCCGCTGCACAATTAGTTCAGGCAGGCTGCCCTCCCTGGCGGAGTGATTCTTGGTACAGCCACTCCTTCAGTAAGCGTCAAGGAGGTGTGAGGGAGAGGCTGATGTGAGGTAGCTGAGAGGGTGCAAGCCTGAAATCCCAGCAGTGGGTGATGGTGCACAGTGACACTGACACAGCACAACTACTCTGGAAGAACGGAACTGTCCCAGGCTCCCCACTGTGTGCTTATGATCATCATCAATTTCTTATGGCTGTGCTGTGTGTTACAGACTGTAGCACAATACAGTCATAACAAAGTCAGCACCCAACAGCCATGGACACAGTGACAGAGCCATAGAGCACCTGCTGTGATCATCATAATGATGATGATCATAAGCACAGTGAGATCCTAGTTTACACGTGTTTAGGGGGCAGTAAAAACAAGAATAGAACTCACATTCTCATAGTAGGTTAAAACGCATGTAGAAATGACCAGCGTTTCCAACCAAGAAGATGGCCGCTGTGTCCCAGCACATGATCGCGTGACACTTTCCAGCCCCGCCCTACGTGTTTCATCATTGGATGACGTCGTTAGGGGCAAATATATATACCATGTAGACTCTACAGCTTTCACATAGACTAAATAATATTGTATACACTGATTTGAGTTAGTTTTTACCAAAGAAATGTAGCAGAATATATTTTAGCCTAAATCTATGAAGAAAGATTATTTATTTGCAAAATGTTATCACAGAAATCAAGAAAAACTTTTTTTTCTCAAAATATTTTTTGGTATATATAGTGAAAAATAAAAAACCCAGTGGTGATTAAATACCACCAAAAGAAAGCTCTAGCTGTCTCAAAAAAATTATAAAAATGTAGTTTGGGTACAGTGTTGCATGACTGATTAATAATCATTCAAATTGTGACAGCACTGAAAACTTAAAGTGACACTAAAGGTTACTTTTTTTAAAAACAAAAATAACAAACATGTCATACTTACCTCCAGAGTGTCCCCAATCCAGGTCTTCTAGGGGTCCCTTGACAGCTCTCTTGGCTCCTTTCCACATTAGATAACCCCCTGGGAGAAGTGCTCTCCCGGGAGGGTTACCTTGCGGGTGCGCTCCCGAGTTCAGCATTTGGCGTCCATAGACGTCAAATGCAGGACTCGGCCCCACCCCCCCAATGGCCACGTCATTGGATTTGATTGACAGCAGCGGGAGCCAATGGCTGCTATCAATCTCTCCAATCAACAGCCGAGAACCCTCTAGCCGAGAGACGGCGCGTCCCCGTGGGACAAGTTCAAAGGTACAGGTAAGTAAAACTGGGGGGGGGTAAAACTGGGGGGGGGGTAAAACTGGGAGGGGGCCGGTCACTGCCAGGTGTTTTTTCACCTTAATACATAGGATGCATTAAGGTGAAAAAACATTTACCTTTACAACCCCTTTAAAAATGGCCCGGGCTTGAAGGAGGTTTCAATGTTGTATATCCACCATAGCAGTACCCAGCTGGGAATACCGCTAACAGCTGATGCCCCTTCCTTAGCGGCCAGTTATATATAACGTTTAAAGTTCAGTTCAGTCACTTTTTTTTTTATAAAAAACAAATGTCAATGGATATGAAAACTAATGTAAAAATTGACATCCGTATCCATTTTTGATAACTGAACAAAAAAATGAAATGCCCGTGTGAAACCAGCTTACCTGTCTTTGAAAATATAGCAATGATCCATGCTTTTTTTATCAGATTTTATTTTTGAAAACTTTCATAGCAAAATACGCACAAAACAAATACAAAACAACAAAAGTAACAATAACACACACACAAAAAAAAGACCCTAACAAAAAATCCAAGCAATAAACTATTTTCTTTCCTTCTTCCTTCCCTTTAAGCAGGTAATTCAGCATCAATAACAGTATTTTGGTTTATTTATCTTTTAATTTATTTTTCTCTCTTCCCTTCCCCCATATCTTCCAACATTAGGTCTTAAAGATACAATATAATACAGTATCCTGGAGCAACCATTACATTCATGTAGTTGATATAAATGTAACCACTTGCCTACATCTAGTATTTAGAAAGAGCGGAAATGGCCACTCAAAAACCAAAGAGCAGAATTGCATGGCACATATTCCCATTCCCATTTTCAGCCCAGATTGGAACAATGGCCATCTAGCCATTTTTTCCATATTTTCTCGAACTTCCGGGATGCTTTTTGATGATGATAAGTATATCTCTCTAATGACACATTTATTAGTTTCCTGTACCCAGTTCCCAAGGGTAGGAGAATTAGGTGATATCCATTGAGAGGCTAATAATTTACATGCCAAAAAGAGTATTCTCATTATGGCCACTACCTCATTGTCTATATACCCCAGGAGACATGGGACAGGATCGGGAATAAGTGAGATGTCATATATAGAATTGATTGTATCTATCACATCTTGCCAGTACCGGTGGAGTTTTGGGCATCTACAAAACAGATGTATAAATGAACCACAAGATTTCGTGCATCTTAGACAATCAGAATTTTCCCTCCTGCCTACCCTATGCAACAGCTCCAGGGTACGGTAAAAGCCCTGTACAAAATAAAAAGTTGGGTCATTCTGTGAGTTGCGGATATCGAGACCAGCTGAATATTCTTCATTGTTTGGTCCCATTTATTCTCTAGGTCCACATCAATGTTCATCTCCCATTTTTGTCACAGACTGATCCAGACCCTTAACAATTATTAAAATATTTATTTTTTTAACTTATTAAAAGATGGTGGGGTTCATGTTTCTGGCAGCCCAGCAGATGTTAGCCACAGCCTTGAAACAACAGTTTCTCAATTATACTGAAGACCGACAAAGGTTAATAGGAACCATGGTCCATGAGAAGCTCACTTCTATTCTCAAAGATTCCCATGCTAAATTTCTGAAGGTCTGGGACCCTTGGATATCCTATAATTCCCACTTGAACATTGACCGAATCCTGCTGTCGGTCTGAAGCCATTCACAGCAGCCTTTGGACTGCTGACCCAAGTGAGAATATGAAGCCATTCACAGCAGCCTTTGGACTTCTGACCCAAGTGAGAATATGAAGCCATTCACAGCAGCCTTTGGACTGCTGGCCCAAGTGAGACTATTCCCCAAACTTCCCTTCTCACCTCCCTTTTTCCTAGCTCAGGCAAACACCTCTCCTCTGTCCCATCTTACCCCGTTTTGCTTGTTTTTCTTCACTATGCACTTTCTTCCTCTGCTTGTCCCTCCCTCTCCATCTGTAACTATGCATCTTTTGTAGGTAGCCCCATCGCTTTTATATTTTGTACTAGCAGCAGAATCTCATGTATGTTATAATTTTGTTGCATACCCTTTGCATATGTTTTATAAAACTGTCCCTTGGTACGTTTTCTGCATGGTGGCATCTCTGTACAGAATATCTCAAAAAGCAAATAAATTCTTTGTGTAACAAAAAACATCTGATTTCCTAAAAAATGGTGGGCCAACTTTAGGTGTTACTTTTTTGTTTTTGTAAAGCAAGAGGGTGTGCCAGAATATTTTTTTTTTATGATCAATAAACAAAATAAAATTTTGTAATACTTTCAGCAGCTGTAAGCTTGATCTAACAACTTGTTTACCATGATGTTTATAAATGTACTTTGACAGACAAGTGTTTAACCACTTGCCCATTACACTATAGCCGATATACGGCTACAGCGTGCCTCTCCAATTCTGGGTGGGTGTCCCTGGATGTCCTCCCAAAAACACGCTTCCAGGGGGAAACAAGTGTCTGTGATTGCTGTGTCCCTTGGACACAGACAGTGGATTACAGATCAGGGTAAAGGGTCAGTGTCCAAAAAAAAAAAATATTGCTGGTTATTGGCTCTCCTTTCCTCATACAGTGACAGCTCCTAAGATAAGGAGAGCCGATCTGACAGGGCACAGTGAGTACGGAATTTACACTGATATCAGTGCCACCTATCAGTGCCCATCAGTGCTGCATCATCAGTAAAGCCACATCAATGCCTTCACATTAGTGCCACTTCATCAGTGCCCATCAGTGCTTCCTCATTAGGGCCCATCAGTGTGCATCAGTGCAGCCTCATCAGTGCCCATTAGTGCTTCCTCATTAGGGCCCATTAGTGTGCATCAGTGCAGCCTCATCAGTACACATCAGTGCAGCCCCATCAGTGCCTATCACTGTGGCCCATTACTGATCTTTTTTATAGCAGAAAATGTTGGTTAGTTTATTTAGAAAATAAATAATATACCTGAAGAAATAGGAAAAATTGTGGCACTAGTGAAATAAATCACAATATTTTAAATCAATAATTCTTATAATATAAATGTGACAAATATCACCCAGTTACTAGTGACACAAAAATATATATAGTCCATAAAAGATAAAAATTCAATCTTCTTAAATCTTTGAATCTTCCACCATACCAACGTGCTTGTGACACCTCTCCCTCTGAAAAACGCACTCACCAACTTCTATTGCCTCCCACTCTCTTGTTCAGCTCAAGCGCAATTTACCCACCCCTGGGTTAAAAAAATACGACCATCCACTATAATTCAATACCTCTAAAGGCAGAAAATTCATAGTACACCATACTGTACCCCAGTGCTCTGGAAATATACACTCCATCCTCCATTCCACAATGGTTCTTCATGGCATACAATGTTGCGTCCCTCCATGTGACGTTCCTCTTTCTTCTGTTTCCTATTGCTTTCCTTATTTTCTGGCTATCTACTAATGTTCCCTCCTAAGGCAATCTTTCTGGTCTGGCACAGAGTCCCTCTGACTTGACTGTTTTTTGCCTGCTTGTTATTCATCTCTTGTAGCATTGCATTACAGATGTCTAAGCCCACGTACACACGGTCGGAGATTTTGCCAACCAAATCCGTCAGATTTTGCCCGTTGGATTTAGTCCGACGGATTGTGTCCGAAACTGTTGCATACACACGGTCGGGCAAAGTTGGCGAAAAATCCGATCTTTCAGAACGTGATGACGTAATTTCGTTATGATGGGACTACATTCAGGCTAGTAACCAATAGCTTTGATGTAGGAATTTGATCTGAGCATGCGTGGCACTTGGTCCGATGAAAATGCTCTACACATGATCGGATTAGGTCCGTCCGGCCCAGTTGGTCGGGAAATATTTCCAACATGTTGGAAAATTGGGTCGGACGGAGATTCGGACGGAATCAGCCCGATGCATATCACACACAGTCGGATTATCTGACGACACGGTCCGATAAGACTCATTCCGACAGATTCTCCGACCGTGTGTACAAGGGCTTATACAGCCCACTTCTGGTCTAACTATGGCATTATCTATAGTGATATGGTTACAGTATGATCATACCGTCCAACTTTTTGAGATGGAAATGAGGGACACCCATTAGTAAAAGTATGTAGGTATAGGACACTCCCCCTTAAAGGAGAACTATACAAACAAAGGGAGTAGTTAAACCCACAAGTGCTTTTTTTTTTTACCACTATTATTCCTTTATACTGGCTCTTGAAATTTACAAATTCAGCCATTTAGAAGTTGGATGAAAGGTTTAGCACTGGGAAACACTTTTTAAAAAGATATATATATTTTTTCATATATATACAATTACAGTATATAGATCAGGATCAGACCAAAATGAAAGACAAATTAGGAGGAAAGAGGGATCAAGTATAGGGTGCCATCTTTTCTTCAAGCCAAACCTGAACACTTTAGTGGCCTGAGACATTTCAAACGAGAGTAGTAATGCAGTGTGCATAGCATGCCACAGCAAACAGTGGGTGTGGCCAAATTGCTGACATCATCACCCTGCCCCCCAGTGATGCCGAAACTGCCCCCAGTCAGCCACCCGTAGCTCCCAGACAGCAACAGATTTGTGTGTGACTATCTTGGTTATGCAGGGAGCCAAAGCCCAGTCTGAAAAATGTGTGCAGGTTTCAGGCCGCCTAAAACCCGGACACATGTTTCAAAACCCAGACTGTCCGGGTGAATCCCAGACAGGTGGCAACCCTAATCAGGGACAGTCCCTTCGAAATCAGGGATAGTTGGGAGCTATGGTAAGATTAAAGCTAATTGTATTTACTCAAAACTGATCTATCTGATTGTACCCCTAGGTTTTACATGCACACAAATTAGCTATCATTTTATTTATTGTTTGACTCTGTGTTATGTACTTCTTCTAATATGTTTTGTTCAAATTGTTATGAAAACCTAAAAAAAACAAAAAAAACAAAAACAAAAAAAAATGCTGTCAGTGGTTTTTGCCCATCTATGTTACATTAGGGTTCAGAGATAAGGTATATACTCTTGCAATGATAAGGGGAGTGAAATATGAGAGTTATTATTATTGCAAGGCTGTTTTTAAATTAAGTAATGGCATGATGAGAGTGTACACTGACACCTGGTGGATTTTATATGGAAAAGAAACACTTCACTTCTGTGTATTAAGGGCACTATTGCATGTGAGCGTATATGATTTTGTGTTTTAAAAAAAAATGTTTTATAATAAATAAATACATTTTATATTATGGAAATCACTACAAAAATTCTGTAAGGTTTTTTTTCTGAGTGATACACTCCAGGATGAGGGCAGGAGGAGTTGGAAAATGCGGTTGGTACTACTTATGCCCAATTAACGGCAAAAGCATTTTATGACCTTTATAATATAAAAATCTTTTAAAGAAGGCGAGAGCCTATTTTGGGTGTGAGCACGTGAAGAAGGTTGAAGTGAGCAGAGTTTTTTATTAAGGAGTGTGGGACAATTTTTGCAACGTAGATCTGGACTTTGTATTTTTTTTTTTTTTTTTTTTACTTTTTCACGTTTGGATTGTATGAAGGACACTAAAGCACATAATTGCTGTTTCTTTTTATGCCCAAAAGTTATATATTTTATGTTGATTATTTACAAAGAGTCACTTTAATATGGTAATAATTTTTAGGAATTTAAGAGAACTGAATTCTTTTCCTGGTTGAGAATAGGATGGGGGTAACCAAGGAAGCAGTGTGTGTTCCCTTTCTCTGCCACCATCTTCACTGGTTTCGGGACTGTTTTTCAATATGTGGATTTAACAGTAGTATTCATTAACATGAAGGGGTATGTTAGTTTGCTGTTTTTCATTCTATATAGCAATGGTTAACCAGATTTTAGCAGCAACATTTTTAGGCTTTGCTTACAGTATGTGAGAGAAAAAACTGATTTGTCTTTCTTCATGAATAATACCAAGCCTAGATTTGCCAAAAGGCCCAAAAAGTATGGAATTTGATCCACAAGGGTTAAAAAAAAGCCCTACAATTCTTTTTATGGAAATTTTTTACTACGTTGAAGCTGTAAGGACATTTAAATCTGTGTATAGTTTATAGTATGTTCCCTACTATAAAAGGTAAACTACATAGTACATAGTAAAGACTGATATTTTTTAATATAGGCACCACATTGATGTTGCACTTATCAAATGGTACCAAGCCAGTCATTAAAGAGTTTTTAAAAATTAGAAAAATTTTTTATAATAATAAAGTTCAACCCTTTAGGGTAAGTAGGTGTCATCTGTTCCAGGTGCTTTATTGAACTTTTTTTTTCCTAAAATGTTTCCGAACCATATCAGTTTTGAGCCAGTGAGGTTCCTTAAGGGCGATTTCAATACTATCCCCATTAAGAACTCAAGCCCCATGTTCCTTTGTATACACAGAGCTGAGAAAAAAGGTTTTAATACGTTTGACTTTTCTTTGTCCCCGGTTACCAACTTTGTATTCATTTGTAAAGGTCCTACATGCTTCAAACTGGTCTTTTTACTAACATTGCACTAAAACTGATACCTGTATTGGTGCCAATACTAAGCATTTGCATGACTACTTGTACTCGTACAAATGTTCTAATGCTCAAACCGATACCTTCAGCCCCGATTCATATATATATATATGCCAATTGTATGTGATTTGAGCCACATCAGATTCGCATGACATGTAGACATGTGCAGTTGTTTTCGTCCGAATGCATTTTGTCCGAATTTCGGGTATTTTCATTATCATTTTAATAAACGATAACGAATGCGCAGAATCCAAAAACTGAAAGATCCGACATAAACAAATGCTTTATTTTTGTTTTTGTTGTGACAACAGTTCGATATAGTCAGGAGATTCTACATGACGCTGACAATAGCGATATGTGTCCATTGAACCTGTGGTCCAATGTGCCTAACCTTAGCTCTATTAGTTCAAGATTATTCTACATAGAGAGAAAAGATTCGACATAGAGAGAACAGATTTGACATAGAGAGAAAAGATTCGACATTATAGAGACAATAGCAAAAAAGGTTGAATGTGCCTAACCTAACTATTAGTCCAAGATTATTCAACATAGAGACAAAAGATTCGACGAAGCAGTCGCTGCGAGCGGACATTTATGGTCAAATGCTCCGCCCATAGGCTATAGAAAAATTCTAATGTTGGTTGACTAGTAATAATAATTAATAAATATAATTATTACAAGTGTCATACAACATTAGAATTCTACTATAGCTTGTAGGCGGAACATTCGACTGGAAATGTACGATTGCAGCTTCGTACAGTTTAGCTGCTCCGTCGAATCTTCTTAGAACATTCGGCAGATACCATAGGCCTTCAGTGACAGATTCAACCTTAATTATTTCGGATTTTCGGACGAATGCATTTTTTAACAAGACAAAATAAATAAAAACTAATTTCGGGAGTAACTAAATTTATTTTTCGGAGGAAAATGAAATTCTGAAACAAAATATTTCAGTGTGCACATGTCTGATGACATGTGAACCAAAAGGCTTTTCTGTAGAGCCTGTTACAGTGGGATTTTCGAAAAGAGTCTGGTATGATTTTCAGCCTGGTTCAGGTTCGTTTTCCAGTGTCATACACTTTAACAATTCGCAACCTGAATTGCACCTGAACCGTTGAACAAAGTAGCTTTGGACAGGGCTAGAAATCGCACTGCAAACTGGCCCCGTACGTATGGGAACAGTTGCTGACACTAAAAATAGGTATTGGTAATTGTTATTGGTGAGTATTTGAGAAAAAAGTATCAGTATTTGTACTCAGTCTTAAAAACTGGTATTGGTGCATCCCTACCTTTTACTATTAATATATTTGAATTTTTTTGGGGGGGAAGGGGATTTTTTTCCTATTCTCTTTTGCAACATGTCATTTGTTTTTCATTTTTGTGGCCTTGATTTCCTTTTCACATATTTTGTCCTATTCTTCGCAACTCTTAAATGAGGATAGTGTTCCTTCCTTTTATATTCTGCAGGTAGTTCTGTATAATCATAGACAGACACTGGTAACATTGGGAAAAAATTTGAATTTATTTTTATTAGACAGATTATTCAATAATGAGTATAGTGGCGGTTTTAAAACATGTGCACCATTTCTTGTGGCATGTTCTGATCTGAACTAGGCTTGTTTAGTTGTACTGGTGGCTGTGCATAGGAAGAGAAGGTCATCTTGCTCATTAAGATCTGCCTGGACACGTGGCACTATCTGTGATTTGGGGCTGGCATCACTGTAGCTCATAGCAGGGGCTTGCTCTGAAGACAGGCTCTTTCCTGAGTGTATATAACCTTTTTTTTGCTGCCAATAGTCTGCTTTCAGGCCATGAGTGATAAAAGTATCTTCCAAAGAGACCCTACTCCAGATAAGGTACTTATTGGCACATTTTGTTTGGTTTAGTGTAGGTCTATAGTGAAAACGTGCCAGAGCAATAGAGGCTGAACTAGTTTAATTCATCACTTAAATCAGTCTGAATGGGTGACAACATACTTTGATCACTAAGGTGGGACAATAGAGATCCGAAATTAACCCTTGACCATATTTCAAAGGTCCCATCAATGTGGGGGCTATGGTCTGCATCTTCTATCCACTGACAGGAGAAATATTTTTGTAAATTGTATCCCTTTTGATTGTTCATATTTATTTAACTTCTGTTTTTGTAACCTTTTTTATGTGCTGCATGCCTGAGGATATTAAACATAAGGGTTTTTATCAACCTTAAAGCGGGAGTCCGCCGGGAGTTCTGCCGGGAGTTCCGCCGTTTTTTTTTTTTAAAAAGCCAGCAGCTACAAATACAGCAGCTGCTGACTTTTAAAATAAGGACACTTACCTGCCCAGCGCGCCCGCGATGTCGGCACCCGAAGCCGATCTCTCAATCGTCTCTCGGGTGCTGCCGCCGCCATCTTGGGTATGGGAATCAGGAAGTGGAGCCTTTCGGCTTCATTTCCCGGTTCCCTACTGCGCATGCACGAGTCGCGCTGCGCAATAAGGATGGACCCGCTGCCTCTGGGATCTGTGTGTTTCCCAGCAGGCAGCGGGGGACTTTCGGAAAGGGACGTAATCTACGCCCATTTCTGCAGAGAGCTATCCCGGAAGTGGGTGCAGATACCTGTACTGTACAGGTACCTGCACCCCCCCCCCCCTGAAAGGTGCCAATTGTGGATTCCAATGAGCGGAAGGTCCACTTTAGGGTGGACCTCCCCTTTAAACTGCATAAGGTTTTTTTTACTATTAGAGCAGTAAGGATGTGGAACTCCCTTTCAGCAGGAAATGTTGCTAATTGCAAAAAAAACTCTTAGCCCTTGTACACACGGTCGGACATTCCGACAACCAAATCCGTCGGATTTTGTCTGAAACTGTTGGATACACACAGTCGGACAAAGTTGTCAGAAAATCCGATCGTACGTAACGTGATGACGTTGTTTCGTTAGGACGGGACTACGTTCAGGCTAGTAGCCAATAGCTTTGGTCTAGGAATTTGATCTGAGCATGCGTGGCACTTTGTCCGATCAGAATTCTCTACACATGATCGGACAAAGTCTGATCGGATAATGTTGTCGGAAAATGTTATAGCCCAACTGGAAAACTTGGTCCATCGGATACTCCAGCAGAAACAGTCCGATGGAGCCCACACACTGTCGGATTATCCAACAACACGGTCCTATCGGACATTATCCATCGGAATGTCCGACCGTGTGTACAAGGGCTAAGATGGGCATCTTATTCAACACAATATACAGGGATATGGAAAGTAGTTAAGACATAATATTTACACACACCCCCACACCCACACAAGTTGAGCTGGATGGACTGGTGTCTGTAGTCAACCTTACCAACTATGAAATAATACTTATTAAGCTGATTTTTGATTGATCTACAGATGTTTGATCCTGAAGAGATTGTTGTGAGTTTGATGTGTGTGTAGTTACATTGTTATATCAGTGTCCATAAGCTTGGTTGTAAGTCACTGCTTATCTATGTGAGCTTGTATGGTGTGGCTGTGCCCTCAAGTTCTCTGTAATTGCAGCTGTTGGGTGATAGAGAATAAGATGGGCCCACTAACAGGGCAGGTTTTATGTATTACCTTTGGGAGATGCAGACTAGAATACTGCAATCGCTGAGCAGCAAATGATATCACCTGTGATGTATTTCAGTTATCTTGCAAACCTGGCCTGTTAGTGGGCCGTGAGGACAGGGATGGTGACCACTGGTCTATCTGACTGCATGCACATTAGTACCAGTGTGTGGAAGTTATCATAGGCAGACAAATAACAAAAGGGGAATGTCTAACATTCCAGCTTACAGGATAGCTTGGGGAATCTCTGTGACATGGGCAAATGACCGAAGCTACAAAACCATCAGAATACACTGTATTACCCACTCTTACTAGGTTCTTCAAAAACAGTTTGAGAGTGTGGTGGCATCCTAAATATTATTGTGTATGTGTGTTGTTCTTTCAGTCACTACCAGTGTCTGTATTAGGGGTAACTTCGGGGTTCTTGTGATAATTGACCAGCTTACTGACTGATTTCTGAGGATTTGCGAGGGATGGTGATACCTCCTGCTTATCCAGTCTCCCTTGTCCACTTACCTTTAAAGTGATTGTAAAGCCTCATTTTTTTTTTACTTAAAAATAACAAACATGTTATTCTTAACTGTCCTGTGTAATGGTTTTGCACAGAGCAGCTCAGATCCTCCTCTTCTCGGGTCCCGCTTCTGTGCTCCTAGCCCCACCCTCCTGTTGAGTGCCTGTCAGGGCTGGCTTAGCCCTTCCTTCTCTGGGCTGGCTGCTCAGCTGTTGGCTAATTGCCAGCTCTCATCTCTCTCCACAGTCACCCAGCTGTTCCTGATCCTACTGGTTGGACCTGCCTACTTAAAGCTGTCCAGCTCACTTCATCTCTGCCTTCGCCTTGGTCACATCACAAGCAACCATCTCTTGCGGTTCTGTTTGAAGACTGGCTTGCTGACATCCCTTCTGGCTCCTTACCCTGCTTGCTGTTGCTCCACTTGGATCCCTGACTTCTGGCCTGGCTGATTACCCGATCTGGTTATTGAACTCTGGACTGTCTGACTACTCGATCCGATTACTGGACTCTGGCTATACTTTGACTACACTTATTCTATTTACCTTTTTATTTTTTTATTAATAAACAAGTGTGATTTAATTGTACTTCTGTCTCGGTCTGGTTCATGGTTTCTGACAGTGCCCCCACAGCAAGCAGTTTGCTATAATGCAGTATGCTATAATCCCGAGCTGAGTCACAGCTCCCTGTGTCCATTCAGACACGGAGTCAAGGCTCGCCCCCGCCCCTTCTTCTCATTGGGTGACTGACTTTGACAGCAGTGGGAGCCAATGGCTCAGTGCTGCTGTCTCAGCCAATGAGGAGGGGAGTCCCGGGCATCCAAGACACTCCTGCAACATCGCTGGATAGAGAGGGACCTCAGGTAAGTATTAGAGGGCTGTGGGGGGCTGCTGCACATGAAACGATTTTTATCTTAATGCATTGAATGCATTAAGATAAAAAAACGACTGCCTTTACAATCACGTTAAGTACCCCAGTCTTCAATTCTTGACAGCCATATATATACATTTTGTTTCTTGGTTTAGAAATCCTTTAAAAGAGAAGTATGGGATTTTTTTCTTTAATCACACTTTTTTAAAATATCTCTTTTTTTACATATCCATTATACATGTCACCATTTACATTCACCGCTCTCTTATGAGCTTTCATAAAATCCATTCATATTCATGTCCTCAAATACTATACAATTGTACTATACTATACATTTATACATTCATATCCCTCTTACCCCTTTTACCCTCTTACCCCTCCCCCCCCCCCGTTTTGGTGCGGCTTGCCCTATCTCCATACTGTTTTATCCTGATGCCATTGTGGAATTTTCTATCCAACTTGCCCATACTCTCTCATATTTCTGTCCATGTCCTCCACTCCAATATGTTTCCCTATATAGTGGTAGATTACTATTTACTAAATGTTTCCAGTGTATTAACGTTGGGGCTTCTGCCTTCTTCCAATTCAGCACTATTGTCTTTCTAGCATGAAAAAGCAACGGAACCACCTGTATTCTCCTTCCTATAGGGGTGATATTATTCCCTACTAGTCCTAATAGGCAGATCTCTGCCTCTTGATTTAAAGAGACTGATGTTACTATAGTAATTACTCTCAAAACCTCCTTACAGAATATCACTATCATTGGACAAGACCAGAATATGTGGATAACATTTCCTTTGATACCTGCACATCTCCAGCAGTTTTGAGAGTTTGTTGGAAATATTTTGTATAATTTGTATGGTGTATAATAACTTTTATGTATTATTTTAAATTGTATTAATTTATCTTGCAGAGATACTAATATTTGGAGTGGAGATCTCCATATCTCCTCCCGATTTTTATCTACTAATGTCGGAACATCTCATGTCCAGCTTTCACATAGCTTACTTATATCTGAAAATGTAGTTTTAGATAAGTAGCTATGTAGAATTGAAATTTGCTTTTTTTTGGTCTTTTTCCTTACCACATGCTCTAATTCTGTTTCTATCAATTGTGGAATCCCCTCCGGGAACTGAGCCAATAAAGCATGGACCAACTGCATGTATCTAAAAGTGTATTTCCCAGGTATATTCCAACATTTTCTTATTTCAGCAAATGAAATAATTCTCCCTTCGGGTACAACTTGTGATTGTTTTTTAATTCCAAATCTAGTCCATGCCCCAGGATCTTGGATGAAATCTAAATGTGGGAGCTCTGGATTTCTCCATAATGGAGTGTTTAGGGATAAATCCCCTATCAAATGGTCCTCTTTTGCCATGGCTGCTCTCCATATTTTTAATGTCGTAATCATCGAATGAGTCAGATCTGACTTATATTTTAATCCACGAAACGGCAATGACTGCAGTGCCTCCTGCGACTGGACCACTGCGGCCTCTACCATAGTGGCAGAGTCAAATCCATCCGGATTCAGCCATCTCCCTATCGTCACCAACTGTGTAGCCATATAATATTGATAAAGGTCTGGGAAAGCCAATCGCCCCTGTACCGCTGTCCGTCTAAGTACGCTTAGTTTAATTCTAGCTGGTTTACCTTTCCATATAAATGTAGAAAACATACAGTGTAGCTATGTAAAAAACTTCTTAGGCAACCACTGCAGAGAATTTCTAAATAAATACAGAAATTTAGGAAGAATCTTCATCTTTATTAAATTTATACGTCCCAGCAGCGACAGGAGCAATGCCTCCCAGATCTTTAACTTTTTCTTACACTTCTGTATTACTGAATCTAAATTCAGCATTTTAAAGTCTTTGACCTGTCAAGATATTATTATACCTAGATACTTAAATTCTGATACCCATTTTAATGGTAGATCTGGGGGAGCTGTGTCTTGTGCCCCTTTATCAATAGAGAATAACAAAGACTTATCCCAATTCACTTTAAGCCCTGTAAACATTGAAAAAGTATTCAGCAGTTCTAGAGCTCCTTTCAATGAAGGACCTGCATCTCTCAAAAACAGCAACATATCATTGGCATACAGGGCTAACCTCTCCTCCAGCCCCCCAATCCAAAGTCCCTGAATATTCTGCAAGGTCCTAAGAGCCTCTGCCACTGGCTCTATTGCAATCGCAAAGAGTGCCGGAGAGAGAGGGCAGCCCTGCCTCGTGCCTCTATGCAGCTGAAATGGGGAGGAGAGCCTTCCTCCCAATTTTACCAATGACATGGGTTTTTTATATATTGTTTGTATCCATTTAATAAATATTAATGGAAATCCCATCCTTCTAAGTATTTCCCAAAGAAAAGGCCACTACCGTATCGAAGGCCTTCTCTATATCCAGAGAGTCCACCGTTCTAGATCCCTCATATACGTGGTGGATATGTATGTTTTTATGTAATCTATGTAGATTAACATCTGTCGTTCTCTCTGGCATGAATCCTGTCTGATACGAATCTATGATATTCTTTAATAAATGTTGTAATCTCAATGTTAATATTTTCATCAGTATTTTTAGATCTATATTTAATAAAGCTATCGGCCTGTATGAAGAACATAATTTTAGGTCTTTAATTTCCTTGTATAATAAGGTTATATGTGCATACCTCATTGAGTCTGGAAGGACTCCTTTCAATAGACCACTTGTAAATACTTCTGCTAATTTTGGAGCTAGTAAAGCTCCATATTTCTTAAAAAATTCCATAGTAATTCCATGTGGGCCTGGTGCTTTCTCCCTTGGGAATGTATGTATGACCTATATGATCTCCTCACCTGTAATCAGACATAACGATGCCTCTCCCCATCCGACAACCACCCGAGGGCTACCCGGTCTAAAGGGTCCCTCATAGCCGTTGGGCGGAAGTTAGAGGGGAGAGAAGAGGCACACAATCGACCATAGTACTCTCTGAAGGTCTCTAAAATCTCCTCTGGTTCTTTTGCTCTCTTTTTCTGTAGGGTTTCGATTTCTGATATAGTCTGATATTCTTGTTGCGCTAATCTTGCTAGAAATCTCCCACCTTTATCTCCTTGCTCAAAAATAGTTTGTCTGTTTTGATGTAGTCCAACCTTGTTATTTCTACCATATGTAAATAGGGATCTCTTTGTGCAGCCATCATTTTCTCAAAATTTAGGGCGGCACAGTGGTGTAGTGGTTAGCACTCTCACCTAGCAGTAAGAAGGGTCACTGGTTCAAATCCCAACCACGACACTACCTGCCTGGAGTTTGCATGTTCTCCCTGTGCCTGCGTGGGTTTCCTCCGGGTACTCCAGTTTCCTCCCACAATCCAAAGACATGCAGGTAGGTTAATTGAATTCTGTCCAAAATTGGCCCTAGTATATGAATGAGGACCTTGGATTGTGGGCTCTTTGAGGGTAGGGACCAATGTGAGTGTGCAATGTACAGGGGCAATTGTAGACACTCACTCAGGTTGAACTGGATGGACTGGTGTCTTTATTCAACCTTACTAAGTATGAAACTATTAATGTTTCAATATATAAGAAAATATAGTCCTCAATTGATCATACTTCAGGAGACACATTTAATGGGCAAAAGATTAACAACTTTAAAAAAAGCATACCATGCTACGCATTCCTCCTATGCTAGAAGAGTATCCGTTTTAGTAAATAAAACTTTTCCAGGAGAAATAGAGAAGGCCCTTATAGATATACAAGGGAAATATGTTATTTTATTCTATACAATTGGGCAGCAAAGATACATTACCGTAGCAATTTATATACCACCCCCATTTGCGGCGGGAATTTTGAATGAGATAATGGAGAAAATAATCGAATATCTCCCAGCAAAGTTATTATTTATTGGAGATTTTAATTCAATTCTATTGCCAGAGCTGGATAGACCAAAACCTCCTAAGCAATATTCAGTGGACTTGTATAATTGGGCTCAGGTGACAGGAGAAACGGAAATTTGGAGATGGAGAAATCCAGAAAAAAAGAGTCTATTCCTGTTTTTCTGCCTCCTATAAAACAGTGTCCAGAAAAGATTTAGCATTTGCAGATGTAACAATGTTAATGGATATTTCAGAAGTAACATACTTACCGAGTGACCTATCAGATCATTCTCCTTTATTTTTGTCAATACATGTCCCCACCCCGAGGAGTGCATCATTGTGGAGGTTAACTCCTCAGTGGGTGTCACACCCCGAGATAGAAGGAAAAATGGCATCCCTAATAATGGAGTACTGAGAAAATAATGCAGGGTCATCCTCGGTGGACATTGTCTGGGATGCGTTTAAAGCGTATATACGGGGACAATACATCTCAAATATTGCTGCGGTTGGAACATGGAATATATACTATGTTTAGTGAAGAAGGGGTAAGGTGAAGTTCCTCCCCATTCCCATCCATGAATGGATGGGGTTGCAGAACAGGGAAGGGAGTGGAAAGGGACAGGGTGGGATGGGAGGAGGGGGATGAAGTGAATGTGGAGAGGGGTGTGAAAGGGGATGGGGCGGGATGGGGAGAGAGAGGTGAAGGAAGTGTAAGGGGGAAGTATGGATGGGTGCAACAAGGGTGTGGCTTAAGAACCATATGGATGTTCTCTATGATGTGGTGGAGGTGTTTAACCTTCCCACACTTCCAATATAATGACAGGTAAAAATAATAGCTATTCAATACTCTCATGGAATGTCCGAGGATTGAACTTGAAGTTTAAGCGAGCATTATACCAATCCATGAACGAATAACCATACACATACATATACACATACCCCCAAAAAACAAGGGGGGTCAGAGAGACAAATGGGGGGGGGGGAGAAAAAGAAAATAAATAAATAAACAATTTAAAATAAATAAATAAAAAGGGAAGGGAAGGAAAAAAAAAGAAAGGACACAGAAAAAATCTATCTATCTAATGTCCTGCTGCTTAGTGTACAGCCATTCTGCTGCTTTTACTGGGGTATAAAGGCTATATTTTAACCCTTTCTCTCTCAATCTTTTTCGTATATCCGTATAGGCTCTTCTTTGCTGCTGTATCTCCTGCGGATAATCTGGAAAAAAATTATAATTTGGAGTTCCTATACTGTAAATCTGCCTTTATCCTGAATCACATGGGCATATAGTATACGTCATCCGTTAACCTCTAATAAAATATATACTATATTGACAGCGCTAAATATCCAATAAATGTCAAAAATAAATGTACATAAAAAGATCACAGTCCGTGATTATCAAGGAATCCACCAAAAAAGTTTTCTTGAAAGCCCCAAAAACATGAGTATGAGCTTTCCACTAAAGTGTTCACAAGATGATGTAAAAGAGAAAAAGTCCATCTCCAAGTCAGAAACACCAGTGCACAGAAACTTCACAATCGGTGACACCCCTTATGGTAACAAACTCACCAGAACTTAAAGGGTTAACAGGCACATCATCACCAATTATTATGATTGGTTCACCGGATTCTTTATGGAGATGCTTCTCATTATACCCAAAGCCAAACGGTTGTCAACATCAATAGTAGAGGTTCCTTGATCTCCTTACAGCAATACCTTTTCAGATTTACAGTACTCCACTCAAAACGAATTCACATGTAGGAAACGATAAAAAACATATTCCATAGTGCAAACCGTTTTTTTTTTTTAAAATAAATTTCTCATGCGCAGATAAAAACATACGTACACAATTTTAAAATTGTAAAATCATTATCATTAATGTCACTCGCAGTACGGTCAGGTTTGTCTCACCGCAGTCCTGAGCATATAAGATAGTACACGGTCTCAGCGTCCACGGCGGGTCCTGGGTAAATATTCAAACCTTCTCCTCTGTGATGACGTATAGCTGCTTGGTCACGCCCATACGCGTTTCGTCACTACGTCTTCATCTGTGGGCGCCCACTCGTTTATCGTTGTATAGTGTATTTAAGTGAGAACGAAATTTGTGAACGATTTTAAGGGGGTTGCTTGTATATATGTTTTTAGATAGTTTTAATATAATTGGTTTAAATTAGTTATTTGTTGATCAGAGTGCCCTCACCAGATATGTGCCTGGTTTGTTTGATTTCATGAAGAACTGGAACGAGGCAGTAATTTATCAGATGATTCTGTAAGAAAAAGATCATATTCCAGGCGTGCCTTCTCTAAATTATTTTTAGTAGTTGGATTAGGATTGCTTTGGAAAGCTAAGAAAAAGGAGTTAAATTGTGTTTCTCTATTGAGTATTCCATACTGCTGCTGAAGTGTTCCCCTCAAGACCGGTTTATGTGCTTCCCACAATGTTATTGGGGACATTTCTGGGCTTTTGTTGAATGTTAAATATTCTTTCAGAGCATGTTCAATTTTGTGACAATATAAAGGGTTTTTAAGTAATACCTCTGGTAAATACCATGTTTTATCTTGTGCTTTAGGTATGGTTGATGCAATAGTTGTTAGGACTGCATTATGGTCAGACCATGGGATGGGGATTATATTTGATGAGTGAATCTCAGGTATCATTCCTGTAGTCAGGAAAATGTGGTCAATATGACTGAATGTTTGGTGAGGGTGTGAAAAGTAGGTGTAATTTCTTTTTGTTGGATTATTCTCTCTCCATGAATCAATTAACTAGTTGCTGACCGCCGGCCGTCAAATGACGGCCAGGCGGCGCACCTATTGTGGCGGGAGGCCGTCATATGACGGCCTCCCGTTTAAACAGGGAATACGCGCGATCGTGCGCGCGCATCCCTGTTTCTTCGGTGGCGGCGTGTCACGGAGACACCGCTCGCCACCGAAGGGGGTGAACAGCCATTCGTTATGGCTGTTTACCACGTGATCGGCCGTGATCACAGATGGTCACACCCCGAACGTGCACGGCGCATGCGCGCGACCGTGAGCGCGCTGCGCGTGCATGTCGGTGGCGGCGTGTTCCCCGGGAACACTGCTCGTCACCGACGCTGGTAAACAGCCATTGGCCGGCTGTTTACCCACGTGATCGGCTGTGATCCTTTCACAGCCGATCACAAAAATGTAAACAAACTGCGGTAACGGGATGTTACCGGGTTCTCCTCCTCACACACCGATCGTGTGTGAGGAGGAGATTGCGGTAACATCTCATTACCTCATACAGTGTACACCAATCATACTGATTGCCCCCCCCAATAAAGAGGACCTGTCACCACCCCTCATAGTACCTGTCAATCACAGTCCATCAGAGTACCTGTCACAGCACATCAGAGTACCCGAGTACCTGTCACAGCCCATCAGAGTACCTGTCAGCCCATCAGAGTACCCGAGTACCTGTCACAGTTCATCTGAGTACCCGAGTACCTGTCACAGCCCATCAGAGTACCCGAGTACCTGTCACGGCACATCAGAGTACCCGAGTACCTGTCACGGCACATCAGAGTACCCGAGTACCTGTCACGGCACATCAGAGTACCCGAGTACCTGTCACGGCACATCAGAGTACCCGAGTACCTGTCACGGCACATCAGAGTACCCGAGTACCTGTCACGGCCCATCAGGGTACCCGAGTACCTGTCACGGCTCATCAGGGTACCCGAGTACCTGTCACGGCCCATCAGGGTACCCGAGTACCTGTCACGGCCCATTAGAGTACCGAGTACCTGTCACGGCCCATTAGAGTACCGAGTACCTGTCACAGTCCATTAGAGTACCGAGTACCTGTCACAGTCCATTAGAGTACCGAGTACCTGTCACAGTCCATTAGAGTACCGAGTACCTGTCACAGTCCATCAGGGTACCCGAGTACCTGTCACAGTCCATTAGAGTACCCGAGTACCTGTCACAGTCCATTAGAGTACCGAGTACCTGTCACAGTCCATTAGAGTACCGAGTACCTGTTCCAGTCCATCTGTGTACCAGAGTACCTGTCACAGTCCATCTGAGTACCCGAGTACCTGTCACAGTCCATATGAGTACCTGTCACCGCCCTTCAGAATACCCAAATACCAGTCACCAAACCATCAGAGTACCTGTCACCAGGCCATCAGAGTACCCGAGTACCTGTCACCAGGCCATCAGAGTACCCGAGTACCTGTCACCAGGCCATCAGAGTACCCGAGTACCTGCCACCAGGCCATCAGAGTACCCGAGTACCTGCCACCAGGCCATCAGAGTACCCGAGTACCTGCCACCAGGCCATCAGAGTACCCGAGTACCTGCCACCAGGCCATCAGAGTACCCGAGTACCTGCCACCAGGCCATCAGAGTACCCGAGTACCTGCCACCAGACCATCAGAGTACCCGAGTACCTGCCACCAGACCATCAGAGTACCCGAGTACCTGCCACCAGACCATCAGAGTACCCGAGTACCTGTCACCAGACCATCAGAGTACCCGAGTACCTGTCACCAGGCCATCAGAGTACCCGAGTACCTGTCACCAGGCCATCAGAGTACCCGAGTACCTGTCACCAGGCCATCAGAGTACCCGAGTACCTGTCACCAGGCCATCAGAGTACCCGAGTACCTGTCACCAGGCCATCAGAGTACCCGAGTACCTGTCACCAGGCCATCAGAGTACCCGAGTACCTATCTCCAGCCCATGTCTCATAGAATATACGTTGGGGTGTTTCCTTTCCAAAATGGGGTCATTTTGTGGGTAATTTCACTGTCCTGGTGGTCCAAGACCTTCAAAAGTGTGATGGGTAGGAATGAAATGAGATGTGTCATTTATGCTCCTAGAACGCCTGAACGTACTACTTCAATGTTCGGCCTCTCTATGTGGCCAGGCTGTGTAAAAGTCCTACACATGTGGTATCGCCATACTCGGGAGGAGTAGCAAAATGTATTTTGGGGTGTAATTTTTGCTATATACATGCTATGTGTTAGAAATATCTTATAAATTGACAATTTTGTGTAAAAAAAAAAATGCGTTTTAATTTTTTTCCACATATTCCAAAAACTTCTGGAAAAAAATGAACCGTTCAAAAGACTCATTATGCCTCACAGATTATATGTTGGGGTGTTTCCTTTCCAAAATGGGGTCATTTTATGGGAAATTCCATTGTCCTGGTACTCCAGGGCCTTCAAAAGTGTAATAGGTGGTTGAGAAATGAGATGCGTCATTTTTGCTCGTAGAACGTCTGAAGGTACTACATCAATGTTAGTGCTCTGTATGTGGCCAGGTTGTGTAAAAGTCCTACACATATGGTATCGCCATACTCGGGAAGAGTAGCAGAATGTATTTTGGGGTGTAATTTGTTGTATGCATATGCTGTGTGTGAGAAATAACCTGATAATATGACAATTTAGTAAAAAAAAAAAAAAAAAAAAAAAAAATCTTCATTTTGCAAAGAATTGTGGGAAAAAATGACAACTTAAAAAAACTCACCATGCTACTTACTTAATACCTTGGGATGTCTATTTTGTAAAAAGGGGTCATTTGGGGGGTATTTGTACTTTCCTGACTTGTTAGTGTCTCAAGAAATGAGGTACACCTGATGTACTGAAGGCCTGATCAGAAGTGATCAATTTTCAGTGATTGGCACCATAGTTTGTAGACTCTATAACTTTCACAAAGACCAAATAATATATACTAATGTGGGTTATTTTTACCAAAGATATGTAGCAGTATAAATTTTGGCCAAAATTTATGAAGAAAAATTACTAATTAGCAAAAATTTATGACAGAAACGAAGAAAAATGCATTTTTTTCACAAAATTTACGTTTTATTTTATTTATAGCACAAAAAATAAAAAACCCACTAGTGATTAAATACCACTAAAAGAAAGCTCTATTTGTGTGGAAAAAAGGACGTAAGTTTCATATGGATACAGTGTAGGATGACTGAGTAATTGTCATTCAAACTGTGAGAGCGCTGAAAGCTGAAAATTGGTCTGGTCAGGAAGGGGGTGTAACTGCACTGTATTGAGGTGGTTAAATTGTGTTTGGAAAGGAGTTGAGAGAGAGAGATATTTTAGAGTGGTTACAGGGTGGAGTATATGGTGTTTTGTCCGGAAATGGTAGGAGAACTTGGTTGGAATTGCCACATACAATGGTTGTTCCCAGTCTATGTGCATTAACTACTTGCAATAGATGTGTTAAGAACGGAATTGGCTGTTTGTTAGGTGCATAATAAGAAACCACAGTTACTTCTGTGTCCAAAATGTGTCCCGTAAGGATTAGATATCTTCCTTCTGGATCCTTAATTTGGAAAGCCACAAGAGTTCCACGTTGTTTGGTATTGGCCGAGGCAGTGAATATTTGTGGATAGTATGAACTAAAAAATGTAGGCGCTGATTTTACTGTAAAATTAGTCTCTTGCAGGCACACGATGTGTGCATTTTTGCTTGGAATGACCTAAATGCTTTAGTGTGTTTCTGTGGTACATTGAGTCCCTGTATGTTCAGGGATAAAATGTTTAAGGGGGCCATGGTAGCTGAGTCAATATGCAGTACTCACCCGTTGTTCCGACATGGCGATTTCTCGACTCAACCCATATGGACTTGAAAAGGGAAAAAAGAAAGAAAGGTCCAGTGTTATCTAGATTAGGAAAGAAGAAAAAGACAGATAAGTTTACATTACCTAAGCTTAATAATATAATATGAAGGTATTCAAAATCTACCCGTGGTGAAGGGTAAAACCCCCCAACAGGGGACAAGAGGCCCTCATCGAGTCCCCCCATATTAAGGGAGGGGATCCGAGGAAGACTAGGTGAGGCACACGGAACTTCCGTGAATAGGAGAACCGCTTTGTTAACCACTTGCTTACTGGGCACTTAAACCCCCCTCAGTCCCAGACCAATTTTCAGCTTTCAGCGCTGATGCACTTTGAATGACAATTGCGCGGGCATACAACACTGTACCCAAATGAAATTTCTATCATTTTTTTCCCACAAATAGAGCTTTCTTTTGGTGGTATTTAGTTACAGCTCGGAGTTTTATTTTTTGCTAAACAAACAAAAAAAGCTGCAAAAAAAAAAATCATGTTTTAATAGTTTGTTATAAAATTTTGCAAACGGGTCATTTTTCTCCTTCATTGAAGTGCGCTGATAAGGCGGCACTGATAGGCTGCATTGGTGGGCACTGATGGGCTGCATTGGTGGGCACTGATAGGCTGCATTGGTGGGCACTGATAGGCTGCACTTGTGGGCACTGATAGGCATAGTTAAGGCGGCACTAATAGGCACAGATAAGGCGGCACCGATGGGCACAGATAAGGCGGCACTGATGGGCAAAGATGGGCACAGATAAGATGGCACGGATGGGTGGCACGGATAAGTGGCACGGATGGGTGGCACGGATGGGCACTGATAGGTACCACAGATAGATGGGACTGATGGGCACTGATAGGTGGCACTGATAGGTGGCTCTGATAGGTGGCACTGCTGGGCACTGATGGGCGGCACTGCTGGGCACTGATGGGCGGCACTGCTGGGCACAGATGGGCGGCACTGGGGTGCAGCACCTTTGAGGCAGATTGGGTGGCACTGTGGGTGGCACTGTGGGGTGGCACTGTGGGGTGGCACTGTGGGTGGCACTGTGGGGTGGCACTGTGGGCATTATGGGCACAGACGGGGGGCACTTACTTTTACTTTGTTATATTTCAGGATGGCACTGCGGGAGGCAGGTGGGCACTGGCAGGTGGCATGTGGTGCCTTTCATTGCTGGCCGTGATCGGGACTGATGTCCCGATCACGGCCGCCGGTGATCGGCTTTTTTTTTTTCTCCTCGCGCTGTCAGCGCGAGGAGGAATAATAGCCGATTACCGGCTCCGTTCTATCACATGATCAGCTGTCATTGGCTGACAGCTGATCACGTGATAAGGGGTCGGGATCGACCCCTTACACGGATCGGTGATCAGGCGAGTCTCACGGACTCGCCGATCACAGAGCGCGCCGCGCGCGCCCCTCAGGGGGCGCGCAGGCCGCTCGTAACCAGGACGACGTCAATAGACGTAGTCCTGGAAATCTAGGTCCGCGCTAATGCCGTCATTCGGCAATAGCGCGGTACCCAAGTGGTTAAACAAGAAACAAAAAATATAGATGAAAAAAAAAACGTTTTGCATCGCTAGGATGCATGTTTATAGCCCTTATGGCTTAATGAAAGTATTATCTATTTTCTATAATAGGTTTTCCAAGAAAAATTGAAAAAAAAAAAATAATTAAGATTATTAAATTCCTGCAATACTTGAAAGAGTAGTCTTTCTAATCTAAAAAAAAAGTAAATGGGATATGTCTTTTATCAAGAACTTAGACTTCTCTAAAACTTTGTTTCTAAAGCCTATATAAATACATCAACCCTAGAAATAAATTATATATTTTCAGTCATGAATGAGTCTCCTTATTTGTTTAATGATAATATTATGCAACTCTAGGTGGCAAGTAGTAAATAAGGAGAGCTCTTTTAACCATTCTATTTAGGTAAAGAGAAAAATAAACTTTGTTTCATATATTGGAGATAGCTGATGAAAATGATGTTCCCATATGATTGTGCTCAGCATATTCAGGTTTAACCTTAGTTGGGGATTTCCCCTTACCCATAATGTATTCTATTCATAGGATACAGGTGCAGGCTACAATTTTGGGTCAAATTAGCATAGTTAGTGAGTTCAGTATGTTATTGTTCCTCTGGGAACATATCTCCCATATTAGCTTATAACTGTATTTCTTAAAGAATAGCCTGTCAGTCCATTGGATCTTCTTGGCCCTGTGGGGGGGAAACATAGCGACCCCTTTTATGTGTGTGATGAACCCCATTTTTCCCGATTGCATGGGATGAGTTAAGTAGGGAAGAGGTAGATGCTGTTCTTCTACATGAGGTTGTACCTGCAGATGTTCCATCGATCAATTTAAGGTCAAGTAAGGCCTCATGCACACGAGACGCAGGTGAAAACTCTGCTCAAAAAAAGCTGAAACGTGCGTTTAGAAACGCGCGTTTTGCCGCGTTTACATGCCGCGTTTAGCCGTGTTTGCGTTTATAAGCGTTTATAAAGATAACATCATGTAGACCCTCCCCAAGCTCTCAAAGCATTTTTTTTAACTATTTCTGCTATTTTGATCAGAGTGAGCAGCAGCAGCATAGAGAGCAGTTGTACACTTGCATTTGCCTCTCTTTCTGTGGTATATATTTTGAAATGGATCCCATATTGAATATATGTCAGAAAATGCTCCTGATGTTGCTCTTGATGAGACAGCAACGTCGTCGCAAATTTCGTGAGAGGTCCAGAGTCAGAGCTCATCGATATTGGACCCATCCGTTGATAGGACAGCGAATGTCCTTTGGATATTTCACAAACATGTATGTGCAGCTGCGTACCTACCCCGACAAGTTTTTTAATTTTAGCCGGATGTCCATTGTCACATTTGATCTGCTCTTAGAAAAAGTACGACCTGGTCTGACATTCGTGGACACCAATATGAGAAACAGTGTGTCACCAGAGGAACGTCTGTTGGTAACGACCAGGTATGTGTATATATTTATAAAATATATTTATCTATAGATGTACAGATGAATTTTTTTTTCTGTCCTTTATTTAAAAAAAATAATGTCTATTTATAGAAAATTATCCAATTTTTTAAAATATCTAAAATTTTCTTGTGGCAATTTTTAACATGTTTTCATTATTTCTAATATAAAACAAAATTAAAATAGTAAATTATTTATTTTTTAATCTTAATATATGTTTTTATTCATTTTTTCTAGTTTCAAATTGTTTTATTTAAAAGCAAATCTATGTTAATTAGATTTTTTATAATTTTTTTACATTTATTTGGCCAATTTTTTTATATATTTTTATCATGAAATATGTATTGATTAATATATTTTAATTCTTTGCTGCTGTATATGGTAGTAAAGGATTTTTTAATGCCTTATTAAAATATCCAGAATCCTAACCCTAACCATTCATCCTAACACTAACCACTAACCCTAACCCCTAACACTAACCCTACCCCTAACAGCTAACCCTATCCCTTACACTAACCCTAAACAACCCTAACCCTAATCCAACCCTTAATCCTAAACAATAACCCTAACCCTAACGGATAACCACTTACCATAACACCCAACCCTAATGACCAAATTACATTGCCGCAGATGGTCACAGCTGACTTTGAGGCCATTTATCTCTGATGCAGAAAAGTGCATGACATGACATTGGGGTTCCTGGCAATAATTGGCCCCAAGATATGGGCCCCCAAAGTCGGGTCATAAAATGTCATTCTCTGATGCAGAAAAGTGCATGACATTTTGCGACCCGACTTTGGGGCCCCCTATCTCGGGGTCACTTGGTGATAGGAACTCCACAGTGTCTGCATACCAAATTTGGGGTTCCTGGCAATAAGTGGCCCCAAGATATGGGCCACCAAAGTCGGGTCACAAAATGTCATTCTCAGATCATATTTCTGAGTTTTCAGGTCCAAAAAATTGGGTTCCTTTAAAAACGCATATAAATGCAAACGCGGCTAAACGCGGGTGCCGCGTTTATCCTGGTCTTGCCGCGTTTTGCATCTGAAACGTGGAAATTTTTGCGTCTGAACCCATTTTTTTTGCTTATGGAAAAACGAGGTTAAACGCAACTGCATAAAAACGGCAAAAAACGAGACTGTGTGCATGGACACATAGGATAACATTGAATGAGTTCAGGGGCAGTTGAAAAAAGTGTCCAACTGCATCTGAACATGCGTTTAACTGCGTCTCGTGTGCATGAGGCCTAAGGTTTGTTGAATTTCGTTCAGTGATCTACACATGTGTTTGGTACCTTTTGTAGCTGAAGCGTATGGAGATTGGAAAACCCCATTGGTATGTGATGTTATGACGTTGTAATTCCATTAAATGTGGTTTCATGGCATGTCTTTTAGAAATGGTTACTTGAAAGAGATCAGCGAAAATCTGAAAATTGTGACTCTGGAAGGTTAGGTTGTCTTTGTCTCTGGCTGCAATTAGAGTTGTTCCTTTGTGTGATAAAAAAGGAACTTTGCTATGATGTCACGTGGGGGTCCATCTGCTTTTTTTGCATTTCCAGCTTTTCAATCCGTATTCCTGCTTGTAATTCTTGGCATGATGCTGTTATCGTGGCAGATAAGTCAGTGATTGATTCAAGTACGCCTCTGAATCGCAAATTGGACCTTCTTGCACGGTTCTCATAATCTTCCAGTTTATTTTGTAGTTTAATGTTTTCTTCTTTAACCACTTGCTTACTAGGCACTTAAACACGCTTCCTGCCCAGACCAATTTTCATCTTTCGGTGCTCTCACACTTTGAATGACAATTACTCAGTCATGCAACACTGTACCCTAATGAATTTTTGTCCTTTTTTTTCCCACAAATAGAGCTTTCTTTTGGTGGTATTTGATCATGTCTGGGGTTTTTATTTTTTTTGCGCTATAAATGAAAAAAGACCGAAAATTTTGAAAAAAAAGCATATTTCTGTGACAGAATTATGCTAATTATTAATTTTTCTTCATAAATTTTGGCCACAATTTATACTGCTACATATCTTTGGTAAAAATAACCCAAATTAGTGGATATTATTTGGTCTTTGTGAAAGTTAGAGAGTCTACAAGCTGTGGTGCGAATCATACAAAATTGATCACATCTGATGTACTGGTGGCCTATCTCGCTTCTTGTGACCCGAACAAGTCAGGAAAGTACAAATACCCCCAAATGACCCCTTTTTGTAAAGTAGACATTCCAGGGTATTTAGTGAGAGGCATGGTGAGCTTTTTGATGTTGTAATTTTTTCCCCACAATTCTTTGCAAAATTAAGATTTTTCATTTTTTTTATTTTTTTCCACAAAATTGTCATTGTAATAGGTTATTTCTCTCACGTGGCATGTGTATACCACAAATGACACCCCCAAAAAAATTCTGCTACTCCTCCTGAGTATTACATTACCACATGTGTGGGACTTTTTCACAGCCTGGCCACATAGAGAGACCCAACATGCAGGGAGCGCCGTCACATGTTCTAGGAGCATAAATTACATATCTAACTTGTTGACTACCTATTACACTTTTGAAGGCCCTGGAGCACCAGAACAATGACATGTGACACTGATGACAGATGGCACTGATATGTGGCAATGATGACAGATGGCACTAATATGTGGCACTGATGACAGATGGCACTTATACGTGGCACTGATGACACGTGGCACTAATACGTGGCACCGATGAAACGTGGCACTAATACGTGGCACTGATGACACGTGGCACTAATATGTGGCACTGATGACAGATGGCACTAATATGTGACACCGATGACAGATGGCACTAATACGTGGCACCGATGACGCGTGACACTGATGACAGATGGCACTGATAAGTGGCATTGATGGCACGTGACACTGACAACAGATGGCACGTGACACTGACAGGTGGCACTGATGACAAATGGCACTGATACGTGGCACTGATGACAGATGGCACTAATATGTGGCACTGATGACAGATGGCACTATGTGGCACTGATGACACTTGGCATTGATGACAGATGGCACTTAGACGTGGCACTGATGACAGATGGCACTGGGGACAAATGGCACTGACAACAGGTGGCACTGGGGACAGATAGCACTAACAGGTGGCACTGGGGGCAGGTAGCACTGTGGTGAATGGCACTGGGGTGGATGGCACTGGGGCGGATGGCACTGGAGCGGATGGCACTGGGGCAGGATGACACTGGGGTGGATGGCACTGGGGCAGGATGGCACTGGGGTGGATGGCACTGGGGCAGGATGGCACTGGGGTGGATGACACTGGGGCAGGATGGCACTGGGGGAGGATGGCACTGGTGGAGGATGGCACTGGGGCGGATGGCACTTTTTTAACTTTTTTTTTTTACACTTACGGCCGCTGCAGCCGTTCATCTCTCCCCTCTCACACGCTGTCTGTGTGAGGAGGGAGAGCGGTGCTGAGAGATGATCTCATATGTTTACATATGAGATCATCTCACATTGGACACGCCGATCGCAATGTAAACGGCCGCTGTGATTGGCCGTTTACAGCGATCTGTGTTTGCCTGTCTCCGGGGGACACGGCAAACACAGAACTTCCCCGATGCGCGCCCGCAGCGGCGCGCATTGCGGAAGTAAACAACAGGACGGCCTCCGGACGAAAGCGCCCGCTCTACGGCCCGTCATTCGGCTATTGGGCAGGCAGGAAGAGGTTAAGAAGATCTATTTCATTCAAGTGTTGAGTTTTCTATTTCTTCAACTTTCATTTCCAGCGCAGCTGTGCGATTTCCAATTCTCCGATTTCTTTAGTCAGGTTACTGGTTATTTGTTCTGAGGTAATCTTTAATGCTTTGTTCAGCATCTTCTCAAATTGTTTCATAAGGCTTTGGGATGCAGTTAATTCATGTGAAGATTTCTGTGACAGAAATAATTCAGTGTCAGATTGTTCTGAGGAGACTTGCTGAGACCGCTGTGTTTTTAGCCTGTGTGCTAAGGTGATTGTGCCTGTAGCTGAGGAGACTGGCACCATTTTCACTGCAGTCTGCCTGAGAGCCTCCTCTGGGGGTATTTTTAAACTTATTTCGGGCTCCCCCCAATATCATTTTTAGTCCAAATGAATCTCTCACCTCACAGGAATGTTCAGACAGAGTTTCTGTAAGAAATAATTTGGCGCGCTGTCTTTGTTTAGCGGTTCTCCTTCATCACAGAGCAGAGCTCTAGCGGGACATGTCCATTGAGCTAGACACCGCCTCCTGAGCCTCTTCTCCTGGTTATTTAAATAAAGTGCATATAGATGTTTAGCATTATCATCAAATTATAAGCAGTCCATTGTTGGGGAGTACTAGACATGGGGAATGTGTTATTTAGAAGGGAAAAGAAAAACGTTTCTTAGAGTTAATACTCTCACCACCTTCGCCGAATCACATATCCATCCCTCGAGCGCATTCCTCTACCCCAAATCGTCTCTGGACATAAACGACTGCTTCACCGCACTCTTCAGTGTTCCATATGTCCGCTTAGCGGACATATGAAAATTAAAATAGTGGAGAAATATTATGGATTAGTGCTATACATTGAAATACCTTACCATCAGTGACTAATCTAAGGTGACTTACACTCGGTCAGCTAGTTACCCACCCAATGCACCAGGTGTGCTATCTTTGATTGATTACCTGAATTTATTGAACTGCCTATATGGCCGTTATGTTGGCTGATTTATATAGGATGTTTTATTATTATATATGTGTATACATACTGTACAATACAGTACAGTACCTAGGTATGTGAGGCATGGCCTGTTAATCTAATTATGCATTTCAAAGGGGACTTGTTGATCAAAGGGGATACTGACCAAACAATATTTACTCCACATATCAAAGAGGAAAGATAGTGACTCTGTGCTATGTGCATGTTAATATGGAAGAATGCAAATTAGGGCAGTTTATAACTGCAGCTGTTTACAGCTGGGGTCATTATCTGTCACTCTGAAAGACAGAAACAGATCAAAGGCCTAATGGAAACGGACAATTGAATTGCTCAGCCCTTTGGCGTGTATAAGCTGGCAGTCTGTTTTTTCATTTTCCATGAAGGTGACAGAAGGAACTGGGTTCTCTGAAGGCTACTGCTTATTGCCATATTTACTCTGTTGGATTTTGTCATCTGCTACAATTATCTTATGGACTTTGTTCTGTCTGAAGTTTCAATAAATGTATAAATAATGTATAAATGTACAATAAATGTAGTGATGTAGTGTAGTGATATAGTAGTGGGTAGATGATAATTATTTAGTTATTATAATGTGAGTAATTTCCAGCAGCAACCCGATTTTTTCCAGAGAGATGCATTTATTGAAACTTCAGACAGAACAAGGTCCATAAGATACTTGCAACAGATGACAAAATCCAATAGAGTAAATATGACAATTAACAGTAGCCTTCAGAGAACCCAGTTCCTTCTGTCACCTTCAGGGAGAATGAAAAAACAGACTGCCAGCTTATACACCTTATACACTTTATACAGTGCTGAGCAATTCGGATTTGAGGCTCCACCTTGAAGTTACTTCTTCAGCTTCCAGTTCAGGTCTTCCAGTACATGACACAGTCTCTTTTTTTGTTCAGTTTCCAGTCTCCAGAAAATAATTCTGAGGTTCCAAACTTGTTTAATTTTGTAGATTGGACTCTCTTATGTCACAACCAGACATAAGAGTCACAACACAACTCTTGAGTCTCCACCAGACTTCTGTCCACCTCACAGGATTGTTGTTGCCACCGATTCTATTACTAAGTCCGAAATGCACTTCTGGTCACTTGAACGGCACCAATGTAGTGATGTAGTGTAGTGATATAGTAGTGGTTAGATGATAATTATTTAGTTATTATAATAATGTGAGTAATTACCAGCAGCAACCCAATTCTTCCAGAGCAATGCATTTATTGAAACTTCAGACAGAAAAAAGTCCATAAGATACTTGCAACAGGTGACAAAATCCAACAGAGTAAATATGACAATGATCCCAGTTCCTTCTGTCACCTTCATGGAGAATGAACAAAAAGACTGCCAGCTTATACACCTAATACATCAAAGGGGTGAGCAATTAGTTTTTGCCGTTTCCATTAGGCATTTGATCTGCTTCTGTCTTTCAGAGTAACAGATAATAACGTTTTGTCATTGGACGTCGTCTGGACTATGACGAAACACGTAGGGTGTGGCCTAAGGTGTATACAATCTCTCATAGCGGTGGCGGCGGTGAATTCAAATATGCTGTGACCTACATTTACTGAAATGTACTTTTTATCTTCTATTGTGTGAGTAGCATTTTATATACTTAATAAAACGTGTTTTTAAAAACTGGATTACACTATGTTTGCCCCATTTTGCTTTTAATGAGGAAAAATTACTGGATAATAACCGGACCAGCTCTGCACAGAGGCACAGGGGCTTACACTGTGGAGGCGCATTAACCCCTTAAGGGGAGGGGGAGCTGGTGAGTGCGGACTATTGTCTTTATACAAGAAAATCGCACCGGTTGCAATCCAGGAATCCACTGAGAATTGAAGCACACTGTCACTTTTGTTTTAGAAGAACTTTCTTACTGGAGTATTATTGTCTTTTTTGCCGTTGGACTCTTACATCAACCTAAAAATTGCATGCTTCCATTTAGCAACTTTATAAATACAAAGGACTGGATTTATATATTGTGGCACTTTTAGTAGCACGTAGCACTTTTTCACAGTTGATATTGTTACTATGGCATTTTTTTAAGCACCTAGCACTTTTTATTGTATGTTTTGCACAAATGTACATTTGCACCTTCAATATTGCAATAAGTGCATTATAGCTTTTATAATGTGAAGTAGGGTCTTCATAATATCCTTACGCATATTGCTAGCGATTTACACATGTGGAATATTTATTTTGTTTTTGTTCATAATATATTTGTTTCTTCATAATTTTATTATAATCTTTGTGAGAGATATTGTCACGTAGGCATTTTCCAGTCACACTTTTCATCTTTACACACATCCTTGTAAAGGCAAAGTGTAACTAACAGCAGGTGAGCCTGCTGCAAGTATAATTAATAGCAGGGGGTTTCCGTTACTACCACTTTAGCATTTATTTCACGTCTTTCACCCTTTGGGTGAATTTGTAAGGTAGTGGCAGCCCCTTTTCTTACCACTAGGGTCTTGTTTTGGTTTATGTCGTGTTTTTCACCTTCTGGTGTAGTTGTTTGACTTTTAATTTCATAGTAATAATTTAGGGTCCTTAGCGCACCTTTACCCCCTTTTTTATTGGATTTTAAGGGGAACTCCGTGCCAAAAAAAGTAGCGTGGGGGTCCCCCTCAAAATCCATACCAGACCGTTATCCAAGCACGCAACCTCGCAGGCCGCAGGAAAAGAGGGGGGCGAGAGAGCGCCCCCCCTCCTGAACTGTAACAGGCCAAACAATTAAAAAATAAATAACGTACACCGCTAAAAGTGCAAAAACTTTAGTCTTGCTATCTATTGAAATTCAGTGCAAAGTAGAGTTTTCACTTAAAACCAACATGCAATACAAAAAAATGCAATAGTTTTACTGAAAAGTATGTAAAAACTACAAAGATAGCTAAACCTGAAAAGATTGAATTCACTTAAAAGGAAGTGGTGCCTACACCATTTGCAATGACAAAATGGTGTTTTCGAAATCCAACAGTGAAAAACAATTTAAACCAGTGAGTTTAACATTTAAACAAAGCAGTTTCTCAGTTCCCGGTGTCTCACCCCTGAAATTGGAGCAATTTCCACTCTGGGATTATTTACAGGCTAAACAGTATAAAATCCTTGAAGGGGCGTTCCAGCCAATACATTTTTTTTTTTAAAGTCAGCAGCTACAAACACTGTAGCTGCAGACTTTTAATAAGGACACTTACCTGTCCAACGATCCTGCAATGTCGGCCACCCCGAGGCCGATCCGTCCATCCTAACGATGGATGAAGGGCTTGCGGCTTCACTGCCCGTTTCCTACTGCAAGTCACGCGGCACTTTGTGAATGGCCCCATTGTTTTCTGGGACACACAGATTATAGGATATAGGAAGAGGCAGATTAGGAAGACTGCCTAGCAACAGCGTTTCAGGTAAGGGAAACTTATTTTATTAATGCATTTTTTTTTGGGTGGCCCTCCACTTTAAACTGCGCCTCTACAAACCAAAATCACCTTTTTTTTTTTATCCAGAAAAGGTTTAGTAAAGTAAACATATAAATACATACCGAAGCCACATATATATTCAAGCACATATTCAAGCAACAAGGGAATCAAACTTGCTTAATTTAGCAAACTGCACAATTCTTGATCTCACCTACATCATATATTCTTCTATACATTTCTTGGCTATCTTAATTTTTCCTCCAACCATGTTCTCTAATCAGGGTCTTACTATCAGCAAAGACTTCAATTGGTCTGATATTTAAAGACATCAAATGCCCATTCCCATTAGTCAACTCATGACCAGATCCACCGGGGCAAGCCCCGGTACATCCAGCCACGGTCCTCAGAGTTTCTCAAACTTTTGGTTGGTAAATTATTTTTTCTTTCCTAAGCATTTCTACCACAGCATTTCTCCACTCTTTCAGAGCAGGAGGATCTTCCAGTGAGTCATTATTAGTTTGCGTGCCAGGAACAAAGATCGAGTTACTGCCACCTTAGTGATCTCTTCCCATTGTGAATGGTGAAGGGGTCCATTCCTTGGATCTGCACTGGGCATGTTGCCGTTGCACATAATAGAACCACATGGACTGAGGCAAACCAAAAAGTTCCCCTGGGGGTTCAAAGGTATGGAGTTCCCCATTGTGAAAGATCTGTCTAAGATATACCACCCTGTATCTCTTCCACAGCTTTCCATGCTGTAGTTTGGCCAATTCAAGGTATGTATTATTGAGCCAGATTGGACTGTAATCCATACAGCCTGTCACCCACTGCAAGTATTTAGTTTTGTTCCAAATTTTTTGGATAAGGTTGTAGATCAGGTATTGTTTATTTGGTTTGCCAAAGTCCAGCGCCTCCAAGATCATCGGTACCTAGTCTCTCTTTACTGTGTGTAACATCACTAACTCCGATGAGCCACCAGCAATACCCTCTGAGTTTGAATGTAGTGTGCTAATCAGTTGCTGTAGCTGAGCAGCTATAAAATAGAGCCAGGAATTTGGGAGGGCAAGCCCTCCCTCATCCTTAGGATGCTGGAGGTACTCGAGTTTAATCCCGGGTGAGCGATTTTTCCATATATATAAGGTACAGCATTAGTGGCGGGTGGCGTTCCCCCTTTATCAATGAACATCAGAGAGGATTTGGTCCAGTTGATCTGGAGTCCTGAGTATCTGCCGAATTCCACTATGGTAGACATAGCCTCTGTAAGAGAACCATCTACGTCCCCAAGCAAGATCATGGTGTCATCTGCGTATAACATCAGTTTCTCTTGTTTGTCCTCATATCTAAAGCGTGCAATACCCGGATTGGCTCTTACTTTGATCGCCAGAGGCTTTATGGCTAAGGCGAAGAGCAGGAGTGATAGGGGGCACCCCTGTCACGTTCCCCTATCTAAAGTGAAGGGGTGGGATGTGACCCCAGATGCCCGGATGGCTGCCTGCAGGTTATGGTATAGTAGCCATACCCAGGAAATGTATACGTCCCAAAAGCCATATGCGTCTAAGGATCTCCCCAAAATCACCTTTTCAAACCTAGCCCAAAAGCAGAGCAATTCCACCCAAAACACAGCAGACACAAAATGGCAGTTGCAACAAACGAAAATCAAGCCACGGCCACATGGTAGATAGCAAAATGGCCGACAACAGTAGGACCACATGGTGATTAGGGATGAGCCGAACACCCCCCGGTTCGGTTCGCACCAGAACTTTCGAACGGACCCCAAATTCGAACAAACTTTAGAACCCCATTGAAGTCTATGGGACTCGAACGTTCGAAATTAAAAGTGCTAATTTTAACGGCTAATATGCAAGATACTGTCCTAAAAAGGGTTTGGGGACCTGGCTCCTGCCCCAGGGGACATGGGTCAATGCCTAAAATGTTTTTAAAAATGGCAGTTTTGGCGGGAGCACTGATTTTAATGACGATTAAAGTGAAAAAAAAAAGTGAAATATTCCTTTAAATGTGGTGCCTGGGGGGTGTCTGTAGTATGCCTGTGAAGTGCCACGTGTTTCCCGTGTTTAGAACAGTCCCTGCACAAAATGACATTAAACGGAAATAACATCATTTAAAACTGCTTGCGGTTTTAATGTTATATCTGGTTCCTGCAATATGGTTGAAAATCATTGAGAAAAATGGCATGGGTAGCCCTCCCTACCCATTACCAGCCTATTTGGGTCTTGTACGCATATTAAGGGGAACCCTGTACCCATATTAAAAAAAGGAAATGCGTGTGGCCCCCAGGCCCTATATACTCAGAACAGCAGTATACAGGCGGTGCAAACAAGACAGGGACTGTGTAGGTTTGTTGTGTTATGTTGAATCTGTTTGTAATTTTCAACTGGTACATTTTTAAAGTGTAGCTCCAGTCAAAAAAAATATTTTTAAGCTTTTTGGAAAACATAGGGAAGGGTTATCACCCCTGTATAATTTGTTTTGTCGTCCATCTTTTTTCATCTCACTTGCTGTTGTCTCCTTCCGTTTACAAGTAGGAGATGCTTGTAAATTGGATGTTTGAAAGTAGGGGCCTGCCCTATATGCTCTGCAGAAATGGCGGAACAAGGTGTTGGTTTTGCCACAACATTGTAAGCCCTCAAAGTGACTCTTGGTGGGCGCTGGAGCGCCCTGCTGTGAACAATTATATCAAGAATTGTAATTACATGCCATTGTTGAACAGTGGTAGAAAAATTTACCTTTGGTGGTTGTGGTGCTGGTGCCACAACACTATAAGTCCTCACCGTTACTCTGAGTGGGCACAGGAAGGGGCCCTCCTGTGAAATATTATATCAAGAATTGTAATTACATGTCCCTGTTAAACAGGGGCAGAAAAATTTGGCCTTAGGCACTGCGGCTGGTGCCACCACACTGCAACCTCTGCCATATACTCTAGTTTTATTGCAGGAATTAGCCCTGCTGCAAAGCATTGCATCAAAAATTTTAATTAAACGCCCCTGTTAAACAGGGGCAGAAAAATTGGGCCTTAGGCACTGGTGCTGGTGCCACCACACTGCAACCTCTCCCATATACTCTACTTTTATTGCAGGAATTAGCCCTGCTGCAAAGCATTGCATCAAAAATTGTACTTAAACGCCCTTGTTAAACAGGGGCATAAAAATTGGGCCTTAGGCACTGGTGCTAGTGCCACCACACTGCAACCTCTTCCATATACTTTAGTTTTATTGCAGGAATTAGCCCTGCTGCAAAGCATTGCATCAAAAATTGTAATTAAACGCCCCTGTTAAACAGGGGCAGAAAAATTGGGCCTTAGGCACTGGTGCTGGTGCCACCACACTGCAACCTCTCCCATATACTCTTGTTTGATTGCAGGAATTAGCCCTGCTGAAAAGCATTGCATCAAAAATTGTACTTAAACGCCCCTGTTAAACAGGGGCAGAAAAATTGGGCTGATGGCATCAACCAGAACCAGAAATGTTCTTCCAACATATCAACGGAGGAGGAAGAGGATAGACAATCAACATAACAGGACAGTCACTCAGCATCAGCATAGGCAGTCTTGAAGGGATGTGATATTTCAAAAAAAAATATTCTGTTACATCAGCTTCAGGTGCTTGGTAGCTGTGGGTGATCCAAGACTGATTCATCTTGATGAAGGTCAGTCGATCAACTGATTCGGTGGACAGGCGCACCCTGTGATCGGTAACAAAGCCACCAGCAGCATTGAAGGTGCGTTCCGAAAGAACGCTGGATGCAGGACAGGCCAGTAGCTCAATTGCATACTGTGCAAGCTCTGGCCAGTGATCCATCCTCAAGACCCAGTAAGCCAGAGGATTTTCGGTGGGAAAGGTGTCCAAGTCTGACCTTGCCCCTAGGTATTCCTGCACCATGTAAATCAGACGCTGGCGATGGGTGCTGGAACCGATCATACCTTAGGGCTGCGGACTAAAAAATTGTCTGAAAGCATCAGTCAGACGGCCACCTTCTCCACCGCTCCTTCTGACCGATGCCTCAGCAACATGTTGTCCAGGACCAGGAGTTTGTAACCTCCCAGTCTCTGGGAACGCGTTGCACAGACCTTTCTGCAAGGCCTCCCGGAGATGTCTCATCCTCTGCTCCCTCTGTGATGGCAAGATAAGGTCGGCAACCTTACCCTTGTACCGTGGATCAAGGAGAGTGGCCAGCCAGTAATGGTCCCTCTCCTTGATCCGAAGAATACGAGGATCCTTCCGCAGACTTTGCAGAATCAGGGAGGCCATGCAGCGTAGGTTAGCTGAGGCATTCGGTCCGGAGTCCTCTGGGTCACTAAGAACAAACATGATCCGCAGCTACCTCCTCCCAGCCACGTACAAGTCCACGTGTTTCTTGGGACTGTAAATCATCCCTACAAGACTGCTGCTGCTGCTGCTGCTGCTGCTGCTGATGCTGAGTGCCAGCCTCCACCTCCATGCTGACACAATCATCCTCCTCCTCCTCTTCCTCATCCTCTTCCTGTGTGATGGGTGGCACAGCAGGAACACTGTCTGGATAAAGGGGGCCTTGAGAGGCAAGGAAGTCCTCCTCTTCCTGCCTCTGTTCTGCCTCAAGTGCCCTGTCCATTATTCCACGCAGCGTATGCTCCAAGAGGTGGACAAGAGGTACAGTGTCACTGATGCATGCACTGTCACTGCTCACCATCCTTGTGGCCTCCTCAAACAGTGACAGGACAGTGCATGCATGCCTGATCATGCCCCACTGGCGTGGTGAGAAAAAACCGAGCTCCCCTGACCCTGTCCTGGTGCCGTAGTCGCACAGGTACTCATTGATGGCCCTCTGCTGCGTGTGCAGCCGCTGCAGCATGGCCAACGTTGAGTTCCATCTGGTGGGCATGTCACATATAAGGTGGTTCTTGGGCAGGTTCAACTCCTTTTGGAGCTCAGCCAGCCGAGCACAGGCATTAAATGATCGGCGGAAATGCACACAGACTTTCCTGGCCTGCTTCAGGACATCCTGTAAGCCGGGGTACCTGCCCAAGAACCGCTGCACCACCAGGTTAAGGACGTGAGCTACACAGGGCACATGGGTCAGTTGTCCCTGTCGGAGGGCGGAGAGGAGGTTGGTGCCATTGTCACAAACCACCATTCCTGGCTTAAGCTGGCGTGGCGTCAACCACCTCTCGGCCTGCCCCTGCAGAGCTGACAAAACATCCGCCCCAGTATGGCTCCTGTCCCCCAAACAAACCAGCGCAAGCACGGCATGGCATCGTTTTGCCTGCGTACTTGTGTAGCCCCTGGAACGCCTACAAAGCACCGCTGGTTCTGAGGACAGAGCACAGGAAGAGGCCATGGAGGAAGAAGAAGAGGAGGGGGTGGAGGAGAGAGGTGTGTCACAACCAATAGTAGCATTTTGGAGGCGTGGTGTTGGAACAACCTCCAACACTACTGCACCTTGTCCTGCATCCTTCCCAGCTGCCAGAAGAGTGACCCAATGGGCCGTGAAAGATGAACGATGAGATGAAAAATATGCACCTTACCGCTGACCGGCCTGTCCAGCGAGGCAAGGACATTGCCTTCCACATGCCGGTAGAGAGCCGGATTGGCCTTCCGTGAGAAAAAGTGGCGTTTGGGGACCTGCCACTGAGGAACCGCACATTGTACAAACTCACGGAAGGGGGCCGAGTCTACCAACTGAAAAGGCAGCAGTTGAAGTGCTAGCAATTTAGCCAAGCTAGCATTCAACCGCTGGGCATGTGGATGGCTGGGAGTGAACTTCTTTCGCCGGTCCAGCAGCTGGGGCAGGGACATTTGCCTGCTATAATCGGACGTGGGTGTACCGCTAGCAGAGTTCCCGAAAGCACTTGGCTGTGACACACCTAATTCTACACCTTCATTCCTCTCAGAGCAGGTTTCAGAGAGGACTGAAGGTCTAGTGGGGTTGGAGATGCCAGCTGATGAGGAGCAAGGAGAGGTCCGCTTTGTTCTTTGGTGTGGGTCTTTGAGGTACGCTTGCCAACGAGCTGCATGGCAGGTCAACATATGTCTGGTCAAGCATGTGGTGCCCAAGCGGCTGATGTTTTGGCCACGCGAGATACGCTTGAGACATATGTTGCAAATAGCAGTGGTGCGATCTGATGCACTCGTCTCAAAAAAGGCCCACACCAAAGAACTTTTAGAATAACGCGCAGAGGCAGCGCCCTGCACAGGCGGAGCTCTGCGGTGCGATTCAGTCGGTGTGCTGCCCCTAAGCTGGCCCCCGGAAGGCATCCTGCCTCGTTGAACATGTGCCTCCTCCTCCTCCTCCTCCTCTCTCCTTCCAGGCACCCACATGGAGTCAGTGCCCTCATCATCCCCTCCCTCTTCATCGCTGTAGCAAACCTGGCAGTATGCTGCAGCTTGTGGAACATGACTGCCAGATTGCTGTCCTTCTTGAGCATCCCCTCTCTCTGCGCTCACGCTACTGCCTTCCTCTAGCTGAGTGTCATCATCAGAGCCCACAAAACACTGAGCATCCTCCTGGAGCATGTACCCAACACTGTGCTCAAAGAGTTCAGGAGACTCCTCAGGAGGACATGGTGGGTCTAGGGAAGGAGTCACTGATGATGACATTGAGAGGATGGAAGACGATGCGTTGGCAGCTGCTTTACTAGTACCCTGAGACTGGGTGAGAGAGGATGAGGAGGATGAAGAGGGCTTGGTCATCCACTCTACCAAGTCGTTGGCATGTTGCGGCTCAACATGTCCAGCTGCCGAAAAGAAGGACAAGCGTGTCCCATGGCCACGTGCTGATGACAATGCACCGCGTCCACGACCAGCACTGTTGTCTCTAGACACAGAGCCTGCTTGCCCTCTTTTATCGGCTCGCGCCTATCTGCCTCTCCTTGCTGGCCTTCCAGACATGGTAATGGCCTGAAGGGAGTTGGGTAAAAAAGCAGTTGGGTAGTGTATATTGTGCTAGAGGCACACAACACCCACTAACTCCTGCAGATGCCTTTTTTATTATAGAACACCAGAGATAAAGGGGTATATACAGATGTATACTGTGCTGTGCTGGAGGCACACACAACTTCCAATAACTCCTGCAGATGGCAAGTGGTCTCAAATAGAGAAGAGCTATGTAGGTGGATATAGCGGTATGTACTGGGTACAGAGCACACAGACAGCACGCACAAGCTCCTAACACTACTGACTGCAAGCTCTATTATAAAAGATAGATCACTAGCTATATAGGTGAGGTGAATATAGCGGTGTATACTGCGGTCAGGGCACGCAGACAACAACTACTACACAACAGCAAGATCGAAAATCGTCCGAAAACGATCGTGTGAACACCCACTGCTTCAGACGCCAACACACTACACAAGGCTGCCGCGCTGGCGGCCTTATATAGTGTGGGGCGTGCACTACACAGCCTGAGCTATGATTGGCCACAGGCATCCTGCCTGTGGCCAATCATGGCTCTCATTCGCTGCTGGCGCTGCGATTGGCCAAGCATGCGGGGTCACAGTGCATGCTTGGCCAATCATGAGCCAGCAATGCACTGCGCCATCGCAGTGCATTGTGGGCCGTGAGCGGCACACGAATTTGGCGCGTTTGGACCAAAATGTTCGGACTTCGCCGAACGGACGAACAGCCTATGTTCGAGTCGAACGTATGTTCGACTCGAACACTAAGCTCATCCCTAATGGTGATATTAACACATGAAATGCAGTTGTTGATCCTGCCAAAACCAGCACAAACCAAGATTTCTTCACTACAAAACCACAATTTTTCCCCACAAAAACTAACTAAAACAATTAAGAATGCACACTTAACCATAGACACACACTTTAGGCTACATCAACCAGGGCCCATATAAACACATGCTATCCAATGAAACCCCACATCCCTATTCGCCAACGTTACATAAAACACAAAATAACACAGATTCAAACATACACTCTTGTTCCCAATGAAAGGTCATATACTTAATTCTGGCATCAGCTTCAACAAGAACAACACAAATAGGGAAATACAGACAGCGATGAATGCATGCTTGATCTTTTCATCTCAAAACAAAAGAGCTCCTCCATGTTGCATAGCTTCCACCAATGCATGGCCGCCCTTCCCTCTCTAAACCACATGGCCACTTGAATATGCGGCAGCCATTTTCAAACCAAAAGCTTTCTACAAAATCATTTCAAAATGACTTCAATACAAACCTTTACCAAAAAATATTATTACACTTTTGGGGACATGTGTCTTGAAACAATATACACTACTGGCTTGGTCCCATACAAAGATCAGACACTTGTATTCTTTCAAAAGAACCAATCACACACACGTATATATTCGAATAGAAATACAGTAGTGACGTGTGCAGATGGTCATGTGCAGAGCCATGTGGCAAGCGTTTTGTGAGACACAAAGGACTCACAATTTGAACACTACTTACATGGCTCTGAACACAATTGTGTGCACATTCCCACTGCTACCAATGACATGAGCCATACTCTATCATGGCTCAGTAGGCCATAATTTTGTATGGTTATGCTATGGTTCCCATGTACGCAGATCTGCTTACTTAGGAGTTTAAATACGGTTGCCATGGAGTGCCCAGTCCCTTGGTGAGGCATAAAAAAACATCTTTAAAAGAGCAAACAGATCTGCTGTGTCCACGGGAAGGTTTCCGCAGCCAATGGTCTTCCATCAACGTCTGTATGTTCGAATACGCTCACATGGACGTATTACAGCAAAATTGACACTGGGGAACATTTGACAACAAACATTAATAAAAATGTCCTCAACAATAATAAGAAAATAAGTTTCCTTTGTGAGGACAATGTTCCTTTATCTTTACATTGTGACTGCCAGAGTGTCAAATGCGCAAAGCTTAGATTTCTGAAAAACAATCCACTGGCTAGTGCCACCATTATTAGGGCCCTCTCTGTAAGTGTGTAGGTAACCAAGCAAGTTGAAGCCAGTTTGAATACTCTTAATAGGGTTGAAGCAATCATTAAACTGTACCACTGGTATCTTCCATCAGGCTTAGTGGGCACTCTGAAGGTGAACCAGTATTGCTCCCCTAAAGTTATCTTCCTATTTTTATTTTTTAAAGAAAAGTGGACCACCTAGTGGAGAAATAAAAAGATTGTTATTATTATACAAGATTTATATAGTACCAGCAGGGTTAGGAGGGCCCTGCCTGTGAGAGCTTACAATCTAAAGGACATGAGTTGTAACTTTTATTTATAATGTTTAAAGAAAGAAATTATGTTAAGATAGCAACAAAACTCTGCATATGTTGTTATACCTTGCGTATCAACAATGGTTTGGTGGACTGTTATTTTGAGATGGGAAGCATCACTTTTAAGTGATCATCTTTTGAGGTCCCCTGCTAGAGTTGTAGCATATATACGAGGTGTCTAAAAAGTTTGATGAATGGTCTGATATCTCAACAGTAACATGGGCCATGTGCATGCACATGGATATCCACAGACATATCGAGAAATACCACCTAGCATAGACTACACGTGACCATCAGGTTGCACCTGCTGCGGGTAGCCAATTTTGTCAATGTCAGAGGTAGGGCCACAGTGAAACAGACCAACGAATGAACATCAAGTTCTGCTACAAATTGGGGAAATGGAGACGAATGAAATGTTGGTGCAAGTGTACAGGACGGAAGCCATGAGCAGAAAATATGTTTACGAATGGTGCAAACCCTTTCACGATGGGAAGGAAATGACTGAGGATGAGCCACGTTCAGGTCGGCCATCGGCAAGCACAACCCCAGATACAATTGAGTGAGTGCGACAGATGCTGGCAAAAAAATCAGCGACTCTTTCTATGATTGATGGTGGAAGAATTGCACATTAGCAAGGACACGATGCGCACATCTTCTGCAAAAATTTGGGTAATCGGAAGATCTGTTCCCAGTTTGTGCCGCACAAACTAACAGACGAATAGAAAATAAATGGATTGGAAACCTCTGAAGATTTCATTATCATGTGTGACCAGGATCCATCCTTTCTGCGAACCATTGTCACAGGGGATGAGACCTGATGCTACCAGTTTGATCTGGAATCCAAGCCTGGCTCAGCACAGCGTACCTGTCCTCGATCATCCACCATATTCCCCTGATCTGGCACCTGCGGACGTCTTTCTGTGTCCTGCCTGAAGAGCATCATGAAAGGCGCACATTTTGCAGACATGGCGGCAATCCAAGAATGTGTGACAGCTTTTCTGCGATCAATTCCTAAAGAGGCCTTTGCTGACAGTTTTCAGAAGCTTTACAAATGTTGCTAAAAGTGTGAAAGATGGCGATTATTTTGAAGGCCAATAAAGGTATGTGCGACAGACCCAACCGGGACAGGGACTTTTGGAGGGGGCTGCAGAGTAACCTCTTGCCTACTGACTATGGGTCCTTGTCAGGAACCATGAATCAGACTGAGACAGAAGTACAATCAAATCACACTTGTTTATTAATAAAAATAAAAGGGTAAAAAGAAAAAGCGTAGTCAAGCATAGCCAGAGTCCAGTAGCCAGAACGGGCAGTCAGCCAGTCCAAAGTTCATTAACCAGATCGGGTAATCAGCCGGGCCTGAAGTCAGGGATCCAAGGAGAGCAACCACAAGCAGGATAAGAAGCCAGGAGGGATGTCAGCAAGCCAGTCTTGAAACAAACAGCAGGAGATGGTTCCTTGTGATGTGACCAATGTGAAGGCAAAGGAGAAATGAGCTGGAAGGCTTTAAATAGGCTGGTCAGACGAGCATCATCGGGAACAGCTGGTAATTGTGGAAAGAGAATAGAGCTGGTAATTAGCCGACAGCTGAGCGGCCAGCCCAGAGGAGGAAGGGCTAAGCCAGCCCTTACAGTACCCCCCCAATGACCCCTCTCCCTCGTAGGGCCACCGGGCTTGAGGGGAAACCATCTATGGAACTCGCGGAGGAGGACCGGGGCATGTACGTCAGAGGATGAAACCCAGGAGCGTTCCTCCGGACCGTACCCCTTCCAATGCACCAGGTACGGTATGCGCCCACAGAACCTACGGATTGTTCCTCATACTCCTCATGGTTCTCAACCTGAATAGGGGGAGGATGTGGTAATTCTTTTACGGACCAATGGTTTCAATAAGGAGACATGAAACACATTTGAGATGCGCATACTAGGAGGAAGGTCCAACGCGTAAGCTACTGGGTTAATCCTGCGAAGGATACGGAAAGGCCCAATAAACCGAGGTGCAAACTTCAGTGAGGGAACACGAAGCCGGAGGTTGCGAGATGACAGCCAGACCCTGTTCCCAACCTGGTAGGTAGGCGCAAGCAGGCGTCTGCGGTCAGCATGGAGTCTGTACCTATCATTAGCATGACGCAAAGCATCCTGGACTTGTACCCAAGTGGAACGAAGACCACGGAGATGCTCCTCTAACGCAGGAATACTCTGCGGAACAAACGAGTCAGGCAACATGGAAGGTTGGAAACCATAATTCGCCATAAATGGAGACAATCGGGAGGCAGAATTCAAGGCACAGACTCTGCCCAAGGTAATAGGTCAGACCAGTTGTTATGATGGTCAGAAATATAGCAATGTAGGAATTGCTCCAAGGATTGATTGGCTTGTTCTGCGGCCCCATTAGACTGCCGGTGATACGCAGAAGAGAACGCAAGCTGGATTCCCAACTGTGCACAACAGGCTCGCCAGAACCGGGAGACAAACTGACTGTCCCTGTCCAAGACAATCACCTTGGGTAGCCCATGTAAGCGAAAGATCTCCCGAGCAAAAAGTTCCTTAGAGGTGGGCAACTTCTTAAGTGGAACACAATGACACATCTTTGAGAATCGGTCAACCACCATAAGGATAACAGTGTTGCCTTGGGAGTTGGGTAATTAAACAATGAAATCCATAGACAGGTGAGTCCAGGGCCTCTCTCCATTGGGTATGGGTTGTAGGAGGCCCACTGGAAGGTGTCTTGGAGTCTTACTCTGAGCACACACGGGACAGGCAGCTACGAAAGCAGTAACATCAGCCCGTAGACTAGGCCACCAGAATTGTTGGGAGATGGCCCAAATGAGTTGATTCTTCCCAGGATGGCCAGCTGCCTTGGGAGAATGGTAAGTCTGGAGCACTGCAGTACGGAGACTCTCTGTGACAAAGCAGCGGTCACAAGGTTTATTAGGAGGAGCATGGACCTGAGCAGCAAGAATTTTGTCACCCAAAGGAGAAGTAAGACTGGTGCCAACCGTAGCCAAGATACGATCAGGAACCGGAACCGACTCCGACTTGGAAGTGGAGGAAAATTATCGTGACAAGGCATCAGCCCTTACATTCTTAGTACCGTGTAAGAATGAGACAATGTAATTAAAGCTCGACAAGAAAAGAGCCCATCGCGCCCTTCTGGGAGAGAGTCGATTAGCCTCAGACAAAAATGTAAGGTTCTTATGGTCAGTAAGAATAAGAACGGGCACAGTGGTACCTTCAAGGAGATGTCTCCATTCTTTCAGGGCTAAAATGATCGCCAACAGCTCTCTGTCACCAATCTCATAATTGCACTCAGCAGGTGACAATTTCTTGGAAAAGTAGCCACACAGATGCATAGCGCTCTCAGAGTTAGGACATTGAGACAGAAAGGCGCCAACTCCAGTCTCAGAAGCATCAACTTCTAGGATAAAAGGCAATATAGGATCAGGATGTGCCAACACAGGAGCAGAAACAAAGGCAGCCTTGAGAGTCTAAAAGGCCTTAATGGACTCCGGAGACCAACTCTGTGGGTTACCGTTCTTTCTGGTCATATCAGTAAGAGGCTTAACCAGAGATGAGAAGTTACGAATAAACTTCCGATAGTAGTTGGCAAAGCCCAGGAAACACTGCAGAGGACATAAACCCATGGGTCAAGGCCACTGTAGGTCTGCCGAAAGTTTCTCTGGGTCCATCGAAAAACCAGCAGTGGAAATGACATAGCCCAGGAATGTAAACTGTTCACGATGGAACGCGCACTTCTCCAGTTTACAATAGAGATTGTTCTCTCTTAGTTTTTGAAGTACACGACAGACATCTGTGTGGTGGCTCTCCAGGGACTTGAAAAATATGAGGATATCATCGAGATAAACCACCACACACAATTGCAACAAATCTCGGAGGACATTGTTAATAAATTCCTGGAAAACTGCCGGTGTGTTACAAAGGCCAAAAGGCATTACCAGGTATTCATAATGGCCTGCTCTGGTATTAAACGCAGTTTTCCACTCGTCGCCCTCCTTAATGCGCACAAGATTGTATACCCCTCTCAAGTCAAGTTTTGTAAAAACTGTTGCTCCCTTGAGGCGGTCAAATAACTCAGTAATCAATGGAATCGGGTAGGCATACTTAATCGTGACGAGATTGAGACCCCTATAATCTATACAAGGTCTCAATTCACCGCTCTTTGTCACAAAGAAGAAACCAGCACCAGCAGGAGACAAGGATTTGTGGATGAAACCTCGAGAAAGTGCGTCAGCAACATACTCCTCCATGGCTTTATCCTCCAAGACCAACAAAGGGTAAACCCGGCCATGAGGAGGTATGGCACCAGGTTGAAGGTCAATTGCGCAATCATAAGGCCGGTGTGGAGGCAAACTACCGGCTTGACCTTTTTCAAACACATCGCCAAAATCACGGTACTCCTCCGGCAGGGAGGGGAGTGAAGCGGTGCACAGGACCTTGGATACCTTCAGGAAGCATGTCTCACTGCATTGTGGTGACCAGGAGAGAACCTGAGCACAGAGCCAATCAAAAGAGGGGTTGTGCCTCTGTAACCAAGGATAACCAATAACCAGCTGAAATCTGGGTGAGGAAATAACTTGGAATTGGATTATCTCATGGTGAAGAGCCTCTACGGCCATGGACAATGGAACTGTCTCATGAGTCACATGGGAAGCTGTAAAGGTCTCCCGTCAAGAGCCTCAATGGCAAGTGGAGTGTCACGCATGTGCAGCGGAATTGAGTGCTGTAAAACAAATGCAGCATCAATGAACAGGCCTGCAGCCCCAGAGTCGATTAGAGCCTGTATCTCGATGGACGACTCAGCCCAAGAAAGGGTGACCAAAACCAGGGGCTTATTCTTCTGGATAACTGGGGATGAAACAACGCCACCTAATGTCTGTCCATGACAGGAACTCAAGGTTCGGGCGTTTCCTGGACGAGTAGGACAAGACTTCAAAAAGTGACCTGCCAGGCCACAATAAAGGCACAATCTCTCCCTCCTCCTAAAGGCTCTCTCATCCGCAGAGAGACACGTGAAGCCCAGGTGCATGGGTTCATCATCGCTGACCAACTTGGTACCAGGAGGCATGGGAGGTGAGGGAGGCATGGGTGGGACTACAAAGCTCGGAGGCAAACGTACAGGAGGCTTCAGCAAGCGCTCCTTAAGAGAGTCTTTCTCTGAGTCTGGAGTCAATGAGGATGGCAAACGAGATCAAGCTCTCCAGCTCAGTGGGTATACCTTGGACTGCTATCTCATCTTTGATGGAATCCGAGAGACCATGAGAAAAAGCAGCCACGAGGGCCTCATTGTTCCAAGCAACCTCTGCTGCCAGAGTACGAAATTCAATAGCGTAGTCGGTAACAGTTCTCGTACTCTGTTTGATGGACATGAGGCACTTGACAGCAGAAGCGGAGCATGCGGGAATGTCAAAAACCCTTTTAAAGGAGGCCAAAAACTGGGGGTAACTTAAGACAACAGGTTTTTGCGTCTCCCATAGAGGGTTAGCCCAGGCCAAGGCTCCGTCAGAAAGCAAAGATATCACAAAACCTACTTTGCTTCTGTCCGTGGGAAATGCCTGGGGCAGCATTTCGAAGTATATCTCAACCTGATTGAGAAACCCTCTGCATTGAACTGGATCGCCCCCATATCGCTGGGGAAGCGGAGCAGAACCAGACATACCCCTTATAGAGGTAATACTTGAGGTGGGTGCCTGCACAGAGACTGACGCAGCAGCAGGGATGGCCTGCTACTCAGGTTGTAACGGAGCAGCCACCGTGGGGGATTCTAGGTGAGCCGTGCGATTCAGGAGCGTTTGTAATGCCAAGGCAAACTGATCCATGCAGTGATCTTGCTCATCCAATCTGGAAAAAATATTACCAACAAGTGGATTGACTGTATCTTCTGAATTCATGGCCTTCACGTACTGTCAGGAACCATGAATCAGACTGAAACAGAAGTACAATCAAATCACACTTGTTTATTAATAAAAATAAAAGGGTAAAAAGAAAAAGCATAGTCAAGCATAGCCAGAGTCCAGTAGCCAGATCGGGTAGTCAGCCAGTCCAAAGTTCATTAACCAGATCGGGTAATCAGCTGGGCCTGAAGTCAGGGATCCAAGGAGAGCAACCACAAGCAGGATAAGAAGCCAGGAGGGATGTCAGCAAGCCAGTCTTGAAACAAACAGCAGGAGATGGTTCATTGTGATGTGACCAACGTGAAGGCAAAGGAGAAATGAGCTGGAAGGCTTTATATAGGCAGGTCAGACGAGCATCAGCGGGAACAGCTGGTAACTATGGAAAGAGAAGAGAGCTGGCAATTAGCCGACAGCTGAGCGGCCAGCCCAGGGGAGGAAGGGCTAAGCCAGCCCTGACAGCCCTGAGTGGTTTTGCTTTGGATTTGGGTCCATGTCTCCCCGAAACACATAGACCATGGGTGCTCAACCTGTGGCCCTCCAGCTGTTGTGAAACTACGAGTCCCATCATGCCTCTGCATTTGGGAGTCATGCTTTTTACCTGTCAGCCTTGCAATGCCTCATGGGACTTGTAGTTATTCAATAACTGGAGGGCCACAGGTTGAGCACCCATGACATAGACTCTGGGATCCTAGGACTTGGATACAGATTTGGGGCCTCTGTGCCAAAGCCAGCAATGACTGCTCATCTTCACCTCTTCCTAGACTCAGAGACTCAAAACAGATGTTAATATAATCAGCTCAAAACAAACTGATGCTGGAGTCCTCTGCTGTTATGTGTAATCTGTTTATTAAGGTATCTTTCTCTCATTGTATAATTCCCTATTGTGTGCCTCCTAGGTGTGCATGCATATTGTTAATCATGTCACCTATTGTTCTGGTCTCCTAATCCTCTTCGAGATGTGACTAGCATTGTGTCCACTTTACCTTGTTACCGAACCATTGTGGGATGTTTGTTTAGGTTAGCTGTTCATTAGATATACTGATATTACTGTCTATAGTTTGCATTGTTTAGGGTAATGTGATCAAGCTCTTATCTGATTTTTTGTGGTATATATTCTGTGTGAGTTTACAATAAAGTGAGTTCCAGCTTGCACCTAAGATAGTGTCGTCTAGTTCTTAAGTGTAATATTCAGCTATAATACCTGGTTCCAGAGTGGAGGAAGCTGAATCTTGACAGAGGCACCCAAGCTGGGTATTAGATAGTCTATCACAGTTTGTATCTTCTGTTTTCTTTGTTTTTTGATACCATTCAGCAAACTTTTTATTCACACCTAGTATGAGAATTGCTGTGGTGGGGAGGACTGAAGCTCCCGGGCACCACAATATATTTGATGTGCTTAGTATGCACATAATTGTGTTACTCTGTGATATATGAACTAATGTCTCCAGGGTGCTTTAACCCCCCTGGCGGTATTCTGGCTCGGGGTGAAAATTTAGTACCATTAGCGGTAACTCCGAGCCAGACTCTGGACCGCATCGCTGGATCCAGGATGAGTTTACTTACCTTAGCCCCTGGATCCAGCGATGTCCCCCCGCTGTACGAGTGAGCCATCCTCCGCTCGATCTATCACATCGTCGAGCTCCATTCTTTGCCAGCGTTGCGACGCACAGGGACGGAGAACGGCGACAAATTCAAAAAGTAAAACACACACATTACATACAGTACAATGTAATCTTACAGATTACATTGCTGTATGCAATTATTTCACATCCCCTTTGTCCCTATTGGTTTCTGCGGTGCCCTGCATGCAGTTTTATATTATAAAAACTGTTCTTTATGCCTGGAAACTGGAGATTGTCCATAACAACCAAAACTGTCCCTTTACAGCAAAAATGGTTTTAGACCAGCTAGAAAACAGCAATAATAAATTAGAATCACTCGCAGAATTGAGCGATAGCAATTTGTGGGGAGATTCATCGTCATCAAATACTGAAAAGTAATGACAGTGACAATTCTGCAACTAAGCAAATTTCAGTGTTTTTGATTTGATTACATTATAGAATATTTTTTTTATTATTGTTAGATTATTATTTGGTATAATTATTTATAGTTATTTATTATATTATAATTTATGATTTCATTTTTCAAACTTTATCATACCCGGGATGTCTACTAGACTCTGGTTTGGACAGATTTAAGTGAGTTATTCCTAAGAATTACAGGCCTACAATATAGAACGCCAAATTTTCATGCAAAATAATTGTACCACTTTCAGCACCTAAAATCTGAAATAATCATACCGCCAGGGAGGTTAAGAGCAGTTTTTAAAATAGATATGTGAATGTACCTGTGTTTATTGAACATGTTTATGGAAAACCTTGTATACAGTATGCATAGAACAGAACATACCATGCTGGATTTCTGCAAACTGATTTAGTGAAAGCACTGTGTTTTGCCTAAGATAACTTGTGAATGAACTCTTTGCTCCTTCAGATATAAACACTCGCATGCACAGAGCAGCTCCATGAATTAAGAGGAACCCTTTCTGGCAGGGCATGAAAGCTTTTCTTTTTTTTTTACTAAAAGCAGGACTGCTTCTACTTATTCTCTGTATACACATCACACTCTAAACAGAAGTAATGTGGCAGGGGAGGCAGGTGGATACAGAGTTGCATTCAAATAGAATTGACTGGTTACTAGTCAAGTGGAATGCCATGTACACACGGTCGGACTTTCCGACGGAAAATGTGTGATTGGATCGTGTTATCGGAAAATCCGATCGTGTGTGGGCTCCATGGGCCTTTTTCCGTCGGAATTGCAGACACACAAAATTTGAGAGCTGGATCTAAAATTTTCCAACAACAAAATCCGATCATTTAAATTCCGGTCTTGTGTAAAACAATTCTGATGAACAAAATGCCACGCATGATCAGTATAAATTACGAGACTAAAGCTATTGGCTACTAGCCCATTTATAGTCCCATTGTACGTGTTATCTGTCACCACATTCACCGCATTCAACGATCGGATTTTCCGTCAACTTTGTGCGACCGTGTGTATGCTAGACAAGTTTGGGCCAAAATCCGTCTGGAAAAATCTGATGGATTTTGTCGCCGGAAAGTCCGACCGTGTGTACAGGGCATTAGACTGCAGCCAAACTTGTTGCATGCAATTTGGTGACTTGAACAGTTCAACATAATAAACTCTACATTTCAGTAGCACATAAATAACGTAAAAATATATAATATAAATGACTGTTTAAACCAAATATTTAAGGGTTATTCAAATATTCAATAACATTATTATACAGGCCACTTGGGAAATTGATCTGCCAAATTCACCATTGCTTGAGGATTAGCAAAGCTTTGGCAATTCAAGCATTGGATTTGTGCCAGACAGTTTAATCTTAAAGTTGGAAATTGGGACGACACCTGACAATCTTTTCCCTACAACCTTTCAGCTGTCTCTGTCTTCATTGTGCCTTCTCATTCTTGTCCAACAGCCGTTTATGAATTTACTTGTCGTGTAAAAGTCTTGCAGTAACACATGTGTGCCCGAGCATGCCTGGGCAGATTGTTTGTCAGATAGAAAAGCATACCAACCTCTTTCTAATGAGTCTGGAAAATCTCTGTGTTACAACTGTTATTATCATTATTAGAAAAGGAGTCCCACACTCATTACTCAGCTGAGCTACTGGGAGGCTTCATCACTATGTTACAGTGCTGTGTTGAGCAACCAATCGCCAAGTAGCAGCACTATCAAGTTGGAAGAAGGGGAGATATAGAGAAATATGAGATCCCCATCCCAGGAGGTACTGGGTGTTTTTTTTCTTCCAGTGGCATGGGAAACAAAGTATAAGCAGATACGGTGGCCGCCATTAAATTGAACCCATTGCTTTGCCTTGCATAGGAAAATCACTGGTTCTCTTTAAAGAAAACCTGAACCCTTGCATTACAATGTTTAAATGCTCATTAGGAGGCTGGAGTAAGGCAGCCCATACATTAGTAATATATTTTATTTTGTTCAACCAACAGGTTGAACAAAAAGAAATGACCATATTTCCCCATCCACATATTTAGGCCGGATTCACATTGGTCCGGTGCAAATTGCAGCTCTGGTTTCCCTGTGAAGATAGAAAATGATTAATTCTGCATTTTCTCTCTGTTGTAGCTGCGGATCAGCTGAACAGGGAGAGAGGGGAGGTGTAGGAAGAGGTGGAGAGAATTCCTGTTCCGATTGGAACACATCTGCAAATCAGATGCACCCCCATTGAAGATTATGTGCCTGCAATTCACACTGCACTGCCTAGAAAACGCACACAAATTTTGTGCAATGCGGAGGCACATATGTGAACCATACCCATAGAAAATAACATGCTTTCAAATATTTTGCGAATTGGATGTTTGTAAGCTGCATCCAATTCACAATAATGTGAACCCAGACTCAAGGTGGATTGGGGAATCACTCATGCTAAGCTGCTGGGTTCTGAGAGCAGGGGAACTTTCCCACCATCTTAATACACTGATCAGCACTGCCGGCTGGAGCCAGAGGTGCTGATCGTGTGGACATTTTTTAACAGGTTGGTTGTATAGAAGTCCGTTGGTATATCAACTTCTGTACAACCAGCCTGCCCCCATACATGGATTGAAATTCACCTGGCCCCTGGTGAACCGATCAAATTTCAATCCATGTATGGCCAGCTTAAGGTTAGTATTACATTGTAAAGCACTTGTAAACCCTTACATTTACCCACTGCAGTGACTAGCCTCAGGTGTTACACAGAGAGGAAAAAAATCCACCTACATAAATTGTACTTGATTATCTGCAGCCTTCTCTCCTCAACAGCCTTCTAAAATACACAGACCAATGGCTGCTCCAGCAGGCAGTGGGCAGGGATCTCATGGCACACACCACACTGGATAGAGAGGAGCACTCAGTGTAATCTGATACCTGAGGGGAGGGAATGGACACACCTCCCCCTACACAGTCTCATAGAAAAACATGGTGGAGCCAGCAGTCATCAGGTAGCTAGGTGGATCCAGACAATATGATTGGGATTTTGAGATATCAGCTGACCGCAGGCTTCAGCCTGATTTCGGCAGATTCTGGATCATAAAAGTGCAAAAGAGAAGTATGATCAAAAAAAGCTTTGGTCATACTTCTCTTTTAACCCATGCAGTGTGGAGGGCACCAGGGCAGCGCCATTAATTCCAGGAGTTGGGCTTTAAGATTACTCCCTTCAGAGATAGTTTTATTGTTTCAATTAGCAAATCAACACAACATACCCTGTTTCCCTGAAAATAAGACCTAGAGTGTTGGTGAAGGCTGCAAAATAAGTCCTACCCCCCAAATAAGCCCTACCCTGTTTCCCCAAAAATAAGCCCTACCCTGAAAATAAGACCTACACAGACTTTAACTAGGGCTTATTTGGGGGGGGGGGGTAGGGCTTATATTGCAGCCATCACTGACAATCGGGGAAACAGGGTATAAAAAGAGCATAGGCGATCAAACTCTTATGCCCCGTACACACGATCGGACGGGGCAAAAAAAACGTGAATTTTTGTTCGAAGGTTGTTGGCTCCAACTTGTCTTGCATACACATGGTCACATAAATGTTGGCCAACAATTACGAACGTGGGAACGTGGTGACGTACAAGACGTACAACGAGCCAAGAAAAAGGAAGTTCAATAGCCAGTGCGGCTTCTTCTGATTGATTCCAAGCATGCATGAACTTTTTTGCCGAGGTCTTGTATACACACAATTGGAAATTCTGACAACAAAGTTTTGTTGGCAGAAAATTTGAGAACCTGCTAGCCATTTGTTGGCGGAAAGTCCGAGAACAAATGTTCGATGCAGCATACACACGGTCGGACTTTCCACCAACAAGCTCACAGCCAACATTTGTTGACAGAAAATCTGATCGTGTACGGGGCATAAGGGTTCATTCACACCATATGTATTGGGTTTGCATTGGGTTGCACCGTCCTAACCCAATATGACCTGCAAAAGACAAGGCAATTTTCCTCATCTCCTTTGAATTTAGGTCACACCAATGTATTGCTTTAGTGTGCTTAAAAAAATTAGGACATGTTGACTATTTATGCAGCTCGTTGAAACAAAGTACACTGCCTTATAATGCACTATGGTGTATACAAAAAGAACTTTTTTGACATTTCAATAAATGAACAAAAGAAAGGGTGAACAGTGAGATACATTGCAACAATGCATGCATCACCAATACAAAATGCGCATTAGCGAGTGTGCATTTTATTGAGCATGACATATGCTGCTGGTGCGATTGGGCCCTTAAAAAGTCAGAAGCATCAGAAAATAATGCGGACCATCCCAACAAGTGACTCATACAGCCCATAAACCTAGGCGATTGTGAAAACTACTGTAAATATTATTGCCTGTATTGCAGATTAACTTGCTACCATAAAACAGATGGCAGAGCACATTCAAACTACAATAAACTATCTAATATTTTAAGTGCAGTGAAATTATCCAGATTACAAAAATAGGACTAATTCAGCACATTACAGCCAGGTCTATTTAATAAGACAAAGCCATGTGCGAAGTGTAGTGATGCACAGCAACAACACAGAATTGGTATATCTCAAGTATGACTATAGTAAACAGCACACCGCACTTTTCACTGCCCTATAAAAAAAAGTCTTAGTTCTTGTACACACGGTCGGAGAATCCGTCGGAATGTGTCCTATCGAACTGTGTTGTCGGATAATCCGACTGTGTGTGGTATGCATCGGACTGATTCCGTCGGAATATCCGTCGGACCCAATTTTCCAACTTGTTGGAAATATTTTCCGACAAACTGGTCCGATCGGACATACTCCGATCATGTGTAGAGAATTTCGATCGGACAAAGTGCCACGCATGCTCAGATCAAATTCCTACACTAAAGCTATTGGCTACTAGCCTGAACGTAGTCCTGACGTAACGAAATAACGTCATCACGTTTTGAACGATCGGATTTTCCGACAACTTTGTCCGACCGTGTGTATGCAACAGTTTCGGACACAATCCGTAGGACAAAATCCGTTGGACAAAATTCGTCGGACAAACTCCAACGGATTTGGTTGGCAGAATGTCCGACCGTGTGTACAGGGGCCTTATACTAAGCAAGGTAAAGTTGGTTTGGGCACTAGAAAATTACTTCAAGTGTAAGAAACAATCAGAGCTGCAAGTTTTGAGTCAAAAAATTTAATTAAGGGTTGCATCTGACTGAAAGGGTAAGGCCGCGTACACACGGGCGGACTGTTCGCCCAACCTTGTTCGGCAAACAGTTTCATCAAACAGTCCGCTCAAAATTTGCATGAGCGGACTTGCCCACACACGAGCGGACTGTTTGACGAACAAGGTTGGGCAAACAGTTCGCTCAACTTTTGAAATGAACGGACTCGCCCACGTAAGGCGGAGGCAAATCCGCCCATTTCGAGCGCGTGTACAGGTAGGCGGGGCCCGCGAAGGAGACGTCGCGGGCTCCGCCGCCTGGAATGGGCTTAAAGGGGAACCCCAACGCCAAAAAAAATCGGCGTGGGGGTTCCCCCCAAGTCCACACCAGACCCTTGTCCGAGCACGCTACCCGGCCGGCCAGGAAAGGGGGGCGAGCGAGCGCGCCCCCCCTCCTGAGCCGTACCAGGCCGCGTGCCCTCAACATGGGGGGTGCCTTGGGGAAGGGGGGGCCGCGCGGCCCCCCCACCCCAAAGCACCTTGTCCCCATGTTGATGAGGACAAGGGCCTCTTCCCGACAACCCTGGCCGTTGGTTGTCGGGGTCTGCGGGCGGGGGGCTTATCGGAATCCGGGAGCCCCCTTTAAGAAGGGGGCCCCCGGATACCGGCCCCCCACCCTATGTGAATGAGTATGGGGTACAATGTACCCCTACCCATTCACCTGTGAACTAAAGTACAATAAAAAACACAACACAGAGAAAAAATATTTTATTGCACAGCTCCGGGGGTCTTCCGTCTTCGGGGGTCTTCTCGCCGGACTCCTCCGCTATGTGTGTGTAGCTCTTTTGCTAGCGGAGGAGTCCGGCTTTCTTCCTCCCCGCCGCCGGCCTCTTCTCCCGACTTCGGGGGTCTTGTCCCCCTCTTCGGTTCTTCTGCCGGGCCACCGCGCCTGGTCCGGTGGCCCGGTCTTCTGTCGCCGTCTTCCGTTCTTCTGTCGCCGCCTTCGGTTCTTCTGCCGGGCCACCGCGCCTTCTTGTAGCTCTTTTACAGGCGGTGGCCCGGTATTCTGTCGCCGCCGCCGCCTTCCGTTATTGTTCTTCTTCTTGTTCTTCTTCTTCTCCTGGAGATGTTGACTCGACGAGCTCTCCGGCCGGAATGCCAGAGCCGCGCTGTGCGGTCACTTATATAGTGACAATGGGGCGGTGTCACATGGTATATGTCACATGGGTTGGTCACATGGTGACCCCGCCCCCTTACGATGTCATAGTCCCCATGTGACATCAACCCATGTGACCAACCCATGTGACATATACCATGTGACACCGCCCCATTGTCACTATATAAGTGGCAGCGGAGCGTGTCCCTGGCATTCCGGCCGGAGAGCTCGTCGAGTCAACATCTCCAGGAGAAGAAGAAGAACAAGAAGAAGAACAAGAACGGAAGGCGGCGGCGGCGACAGAAGACTGGGCCACCGCCTGTAAAAGAGCTACAAGAAGGCGCGGTGGCCCGGCAGAAGAACCGAAGAGGGGGACAAGACCCCCGAAGTCGGGAGAAGAGGCCGGCGGCGGGGAGGAAGAAAGCCGGACTCCTCCGCTAGCAAAAGAGCTACACACACATAGCGGAGGAGTCCGGCGAGAAGACCCCCGAAGACGGAAGACCCCCGGAGCTGTGCAATAAAATATTTTTTCTCTGTGTTGTGTTTTTTATTGTACTTTAGTTCACAGGTGAATGGGTAGGGGTACATTGTACCCCATACTCATTCACATAGGGTGGGGGGCCGGTATCCGGGGGCCCCCTTCTTAAAGGGGGCTCCCGGATTCCGATAAGCCCCCCGCCCGCAGACCCCGACAACCAACGGCCAGGGTTGTCGGGAAGAGGCCCTTGTCCTCATCAACATGGGGACAAGGTGCTTTGGGGTGGGGGGGCCGCGCGGCCCCCCCTTCCCCAAGGCACCCCCCATGTTGAGGGCACGCGGCCTGGTACGGCTCAGGAGGGGGGGCGCGCTCGCTCGCCCCCCTTTCCTGGCCGGCCGGGTAGCGTGCTCGGACAAGGGTCTGGTGTGGACTTGGGGGGAACCCCCACGCCGATTTTTTTTGGCGTTGGGGTTCCCCTTTAAGCCCATTCCAGGCGGCGGAGCCCGCGACGTCTCCTTCGCGGGCCCCGCCTACCTGTACACGCGCTCGAAATGGGCGGACTTTCCGAGCGCGAACAGTCCGCTCATTTCGAAAGTACAGCGGACAAGCCCACACACGGGCGGACTGTTCGCTCAAACACAGTTTCAGCGGACAGTTTTTCGGAATTTCCGAAAGACTTTGTCCGTCCAACTGTCCGCTGAAACTGTCCGCTGAAAGCCCACACACGAGCGGACTGTCCGCCCAAACACTGTTCAACGGACAAGGTTGGGCGAACAGTCCGCCCGTGTGTACGCGGCCTTACTCCATTTTCGTCGGGAAAAAAATAGCAAATAAAAAAAAATTAATATAGCATATAAAATTGCTACTTAAGCCATATTTATTGAATGTTATTAACATCTTCCCGCCAGCCATAAGCATATATGCAGCTTCTCAGTGGATGGGCTTGAACGGCAAGAGGCTGCATAAATGCGGCCCCATGTAAGCATCTTTCTGTGCTGAGAGTGCATGCCCTGCGGGTACTGGAAAGCTTCTGATGCGTATTTGCAATCATAAGCTTTCCAAACATGTGACCGCTGTCACAACAGTCATGTGATCAGAATGCAGACCTCCACCTCCCAGCATTTAGAACCTCTTAAAGGGCCAGAAGGCGGTGGTGGGAAGGGGTTTAATATTATCTTTAATTTTCAATTTGCAGCGCTGTAATTTTCTGTAAAATGTAATGCAATATGGCAGCCTGGATGTGTTCTGTACATAGATGGTAATTAACAGAACTAAACTGCATTTACCTAACAGTATATAAAGACAGTCCTAACTTGCTATAGCAGTCCCGGTTTTGTCACACTAGTCAGTGATCGATGAAGAAGGAAAAAAACGTTGGCCATCAATGTTGAGGTCCATGAATAAAATACAACAGTTCCCAGCAGACAACAAATGAACTTGTATAATGTTATTCTGTATACCATACCCGTGGCACCTTTTTCTGGGTCTCTGGACATGCTTTGATTCATTAAAAGTGGAAGGCCTCCAGCACCACTTCTGTATAGGTAGAACCGCTGTCTCCTATGACAACAAATCTTGTAGCAGTCACTAATGGTGGTTGTATTCAACTATTCACTCACTGAGCTCCCAGTCTCTCATTAGACTCTCAGACTCAATTGCCACTGGGTCCCCTAAGCTCTTCCATTTCTATAACTCTGTATCTTTTTCAAGCATCACCCCCTTTTCCCTTCTGGGTCCCTGGCTTGGCACTCACAGATAATCCTCAAGTGTCACCCCTGCTGACCCCTGCTTAGATCACTGGCTTGGCACTCAGTGATGCTCCTAATGTGTCACCTCAGCTGTCCAGCTGAGTCCCTGGCTTGGCACATGCTGAAGTTTTCCCACTTCTTCACCATCCCCAGCTGGTGAGAAGACTGATCTGGTACTGGCTCCAGCTTAACCACAGTGGTCCCCGGTAACAGGGTGGATGGTCTCTTAGTGGCGACAGCTTCCCCTCTATCTCTGACCAAAACTGGTTCCCCGTCCACCTGAACTCTTGGTTGGACTCCAATCCTGCAGTCCCAACCTCAAGGAAGTTCTCCTGCTTCTGGATAGGCCCTCAGACAGCCTAGCAGCCAGATTATGATATCCTTGGGATAGGCCTCAGGCTTCTGGCCTAGCAGCCCAGGGCAGTATAACACACATCCACCCAGTCAGCCGTCCAGGTGGCACAGAACCCCAATCACCTGAATGAATAGACTCTCCCAGCAGGTTTCTTTTAAATCCTAACTCAAATTAGCTGACTCTGACCTCTGACCCTTACTTTGAACTTAAAACTAACCCGCACCCTGCCCGCCACTGCTAATTGTCCGACAATCAGTGCCTGTGATTAATTCACAGGCACCCGGCACCCGGACATGTTCGCTGCTCTCCTCTTTATTAGACAGAGGTGAGTAGCTGGTATCAGAGGGTTTGATGGGGGATGGAACCGCTGAAGTTAACTTTTTACATTAAACAGCAGGTGGTTGGTTGTTGGGCGATCCCAGAAACCAATCACCAGCCTGTTGATGTAAAAACTTAACTTCAGCAATTCTCACCCCCATCCAGCCCTGTGATACCAGCCACTCACTGCTGTGCTCTACACCTGTGTAAGAAAGAGAGTTCTACCTACACAGTGCGTGTTTTTGTATCCATGGGGTGGGGTGCAGGGGGGGTTGAGGACACAATGGGGGCAGAGGACACTATGGAGGAAGAGGACACTAGAGTGGGGGGGGGGTGCAGGGACAGAGGACACTGCTTTGGGGGCACAGGAAACTTGCTATGGAGGAGGGGGGCAGAGGACACTATTGGAGTGATGTGAAGGGGGACAGAGGACACTGCAATGGGAGGGACCCTATTAGGGACCCCATCACCCCTGGGGACAGGGACTCCTTCTCACTTGGGGACAGAGACCCTTTCTCACTTGGGGACAGGGACTCCATCACCCCTGAAGATGAGGTCCCCATCTCCCCTAGGGACATGGGGGCAGGAACCCCATCTCCAGACCATGCTGGCTGGCAGGGCTGGTGTCTGCCACCCTTGGGTGCCAGGATGGGGGAGGGGGCAGTAAAATCTGAATCTCCAGCTACATGCCCCCTCAGGGTGAACTGGCTTTGTATTAGGGAAGCACCTTAAAGTGAGATAAACCTGTACTGTTATTATTACTATCTTAGAATTATTATTATCTTAATTTATTAGCCGGTGAATGTGGCCCTGCATGCATTCACATACATTGATTCTGGTCCTTAAGTGGAAAAAGTCTTGATATAGCTATTTTGTTCTTAATTATTAAAAATTTTTAATTATTTTTACACACTTTTGTTTGTTTACGTCTTTCTCTTCCCCAAGTAGAGGAAGATACAATGTATATTTCTCTCCATTCATAAGAGAGAGAAAACACATGGGTGGGCGGGCACAGTGACTGATCACTGTGATAGCCAATCAGAGGCTATTACAGCGATCATGCGAATGGGAATTGGGAGGCCTGGGTCCCAATCATTAGTACAAAACCTAGGGTTCTTGGTGAGAACCCAGTCTCCGTGCTGGGAGCGCGCTTTGCGGCATGCTCCCAGCACAAACACAGGAACACAAATATGCGGCACCCAGATTTAAAGCCCACCTCCTGGATGCTGCATATACAGTGGATATAAAAAGTCTGCACACTCCAGTGTCCTGATTATCAGTGTAGATGTCCCTTTTAGAGAAGCCAATTATCAGCCCTCTTCTCCTCTCCTCATACTCTCAGCATGAGGAAAGGAGTGGCGATAACCGGCTTCTATTTACATCCATGATCAGCTGTGACTAGACATAGCTGATCACATGGTAAAGAGCTGCTGATTGTGATCACAGTGTTCGGACAGCATGGGGTGCGATCACAGGAGGCTGTCATATGAAGAACTAGCCATCTGTGCTGTAGCCATCATTTGGGTATAGCATGGTCGGCAAGTTGTTAAAGTCCACTTCCTGGATGCCGCATATATGTGTTACCATGCTGTGAAGAGGTTAAAGCTGCACAGTAATAAACTGGCAAATTCCAAGTCAGGGGCTGTCTCAGGTGAGTTTTGCTCGGTCTTAAAGGGGCAGTCCAAATTCTGGAACTGACATGGATCAGGAGGACTGCTGCTATAACTTTGGTATTGGTGACTACTATAGTAATTTGCAACTTCCACATGGATCACTCAGGTTTGAGTTTTACAATTCATACCCACACCTAGCATTAATAATTGTATTGATTATACTGTATATTTTTAATCTTTCAGGTTTGCAAATTCATGCCTCACTCCACTGGTATAATCTTCAAAAAAGCGCCAAGGCTACAATTTTGGGTTGTGCAGATTGGACTATAATCGGTGGAGACAATGTTGTGCAGCGATTACCACCTATTAGAGATCATAGTTTGTAGGGTATCGTGCTGTTTCATTTGAGGCAGATGCTTTTGGATAAAGAGTAATCCTTCATGAATACCACTTGCCTCCAAACCTGGTTTGATAGTGACTAGGAAGTATATTTGGGTTTAGGACAACAGTGTGTTCAAGGCAAGCGCAAACTCTTTGAATTTGTGGACTTGCCAAACTAACGCTAACCTCTGAACTTAGGCCTTTAGCTGGATTCAAATTGGCAATATTGTGGACTTTTTTATGTGCCAGCACCTAACTATAAAAGTGTCAGTGTATTGGAAGCTGTTGCAAGGAAAATAAATGGAACATTGTCAACATTCAAAGGTTCAGTTAGGAAATTATGATTGCTAACTGTTTGGGCAATAAATAATTTTTGTTCTCGTTATTGTGGGCTTTTCATTTTACTTTATTTTGGGATACATGTATTTTTTGTAGCAAGGCTACACTTAAAAAAAAAAAGTCAAGATTTGTTTCAGGGTATTATTTTGTGTTTTCATTTATTTGAGGTTATAATGGGTTATATATTGTAAGTTGATAGAGCCTTTCATTGATTTGAGCATTCATTTGTTGATGACCATTTGTTTCTGGAGTTGCCTTTTTTTTTGCTACAAGGCTTTACTTTAAAAATCAACTTTTGTTTCAGGGGTGATATTTTGGACCTTTTTACATGGTTAGGTGCTCAAAGCCCAGTGTTCATTTGTTCTCGACCGTGTGTTCTTAGAGCTCCATTTTGTTTGCAGCATAGTTTATACATGCTAGATTAGACCCAAGATTAGACCCAATTAGATTTGCAGATAGACCCAAAATGGCTATGAATGTGACCCAACACAAAATCATAAACTTACTTAAAAACATTGATATTTTTGTGTTTTTTTTTTTGTAAAAATGCCTTTACACTTGGCGACGACATGCAGCCAAAGAAAAATTTAACAGGGTCTCTTTCCTGGACTTTTATAGGTTTTATCTTCCCAAAGAAAAATATCCCATCCTTCTCAATCACGCCTTATTCATGTCATCAGATTTCAGCAGCGCCTATATTTGTGAGCAACTATTTTCAAGGATGAAGCACACAAAGGACAAAATTAGAGCCAAAATATCTGATGAGCACCTTGAGAATTCATTGAGAATTGCTACTACATCCTTCAAACCAGATATTGATGCATTAGTTTATCAAAAACATTGTCAAATATTACACTAGTTTTATATTGCCCTCTATTACTGTTATAATTAAAAAATATTACAAAGGTACACTATCTATATTAGTGATTGTTAACTTGTAATCTGCCCGACTTTTTCTGCTCATTAGAGTTGGGTGAAGCAAAAGTTCGGCCTGAACATCGACTGTTCTACTGTTCAGCGAACACCCAAATTTGTGGGGCGCTCGGCAGGATGTTCGCTCACCAAGAACCGCACAATGCACTGCACGCTCACAATGCATTCTAGGGGTTAATTGGATGAAGTTAGGGCACAGTTAGGGCACAGAGCACTGTCAGAGCCATGATTGGACAAAGTGATGATGAATTTGTCCAATCACAGCTCAGTGCTTAAATACCCACCTCACACTATAAAAGGTTCCTTCCCACAGGAAGCTTTTTCAGTGTGTTGGAGTGGAGATAGATAGAGCAGGGCTCAGTTTGCTACTAGTGAGTTAGTGTGTTCACTTATTGTGACTGTGAGTGTACAGTGTTAGTGTAGTGTGAGTATAGTGTGTGATTATAGTGTGAATATAGTATAGTGTGAGTATAGTGTAGTGCTAGTGTGTTAGTGCAGTGTAGTGTTAATTTGTGCAGTTTTTCTGATTGTGATGCAAGTGTTCCCCCCTTTTATTTTCCTTTATTTAATTTTTTTATAGTTTTTAAATTTCTGTCAGCAGCAGTCCTCAATTTAAAGTGCACCAAACACCACTTTTAATTCAATACAGTGCATCCAATCACACATTTCCCAGTTTCTATTAAATTCAGGTAGTAAGCCCCCATCATGTCTGGGAGGCAAAACGGAAAGGCAGATCCTCCCATGCAACTATGAAGGGGCCAGCAGCATCTGTGTCCCCAGCCAAAGGTGGACATGGTGTGTTCTCAGGCAGGGTATGTTTGTCTCTGTTTAGTTTCCTGTATTATCCAGCCGCAGCATGCAGAGGAGGTGGTGGATTGGCTTACTAAACCATCCTCATCCTCTTCATCTTCTATGACCCAAGCTGACACTAGTGCACAGTCCACCACAGCTGCCAGATCATCTTTTTCTGCCTCCTTGTCCACAGCTACTTCTGCCATAGCCTTAGCATCATGCATGGAGGAGTCAGCTTAATTATTTGAACACAGCGCCAGCCACTTGCTTCTTGAGGATGCACCGACATTACTTGATTCTGATGTTGGTTCTGATGTTGAGGAAGGGAGTAACACGAGCCTACAGAGAGGGGATAATACTGATAAACAACAAATTGGCAGTCATGTTCCCCCATGAACTTGGGCATGAGTGTACTATAATTTGGCCTCTTCACATATGGCTTGCTCACCGCGCTGTAAAAATTATTTATTTCCATTCAAAGGCTGCCAAAGAAACCCCATAATTTATCCAAAAAATCTCGAATCTTGTTCCGAATGCACTAAATTGTGGCCTCATCATACAGACTGGCTCCCAAGCCATTGTTTACAAAATAAAGAAAGCTTGAAGGGAAAATATTTTTTTCTTCTTTATATGTCAGTTTTGCTGCAGCAGGTTCTAAACAATGGTACAGATGCGTCACTTTACAGGCAGAATAGAGGGACCTCCCATGCACTACATTTAAAGGATTTTTTCATTTTTATTGTTTCACATTAAGCATCATTAAAATCACTGCCCCCTTAAAAACAATCCTTTTTAGACATTTTTTTTTGCATTTATACATGTCCCCCAAGGGTAGTACCCAAGCCCCCATACCCTTTTCATGGCCAGTAACTTGCATATAAGCCTTCAAAATGGGCACTTTTGATTTTTTACTTTCGCTTCCCATACAGTTTAATAAGGTTTGCGGTTTGGGTCCAAACTTTTGCAATGTTCGAGAGTTCTGACACAAATCAAACCAGTGGGTGTTTGGCCCATCTGTACTGCTCGTCAACTATCCTTGTTGTTTTATGTGTGGCCCAAAAAAATTCTTCTTCTTTCAGTGTGTTCCAGGGAGATTAAAAGGTTGGAAACCCCTGCTCTATAGTATCTTAATTCTTGTATGAAAACCTCTAAATCTTGATTCTAAAACCCCTAAGGTCTCTGCCAGTGGATCCACCTGCTCAGCAGGGAATCTGTCTGCTGTTTCCCACTGAGCAGGCGGATGCAAGGTCCGTGTCTGTTTCGCTTATGCAGAGCAGACATGGACACAGCCTACTTTCCTCTAGGGCTGGTTGGATGGAAATGGACAGGCAAACTGTCATCTCATCTGCTAGACGGATGGGGAACAGACCCGTCATCCATTGTTTTTTTAGCAGTAGGGTCGGATCGTATGTTAGTGGGTGTCAACGAACACATGTACATTTCGATCACCTCTCTCATCAAAAATGCCCTTATGTTAATCAATTTTGCACTGCTGTATTATCTGCATTATCTTAATTCCTGTTGTAAAACCCTTACTTGTGCTCTTTGCATTTAGTACATTTGAGCCGAAAATGGCTATTTTAAATTGACCTTCTGCTGGCCAATTTTACATTGCTGGAACTTAATTGAAACTACCTGGACCCTTCTAGTAATGTATATAAATAGTGTAAAGAAATAAAGTTTATTCCCAGAGTCGGATCATTTAAAAACTGACGGTACACATTTATTTTTTGAAAGAAGAAAATGGTGTGGGATGCTCATTAAAATTCCACCCAGAATTTTAAGTGCTTGGGTATTCCCTGTGGGTGGCCAGAAAAGTGAGGGCATGTGACCACCTCTTTCTGTACCAGACCAGCCTGCATGCTATTCACATCTGGGGGCGATACCTTGCAAAAGTTGGAGGGAAAACCCTTTTCCCGAATTTATGGACCAGAACCTTTCTCCACTTTGGATGTCTTAGGAAAGAGATGGGAGCAATGGTGGAAGTATAGTGGAATTTGAAAGGGTTATTAAAGGAGAAGTCCAGCTTGAGCTTGTTTAGCTGGGCTTCTCGTACAGGTCACAGGAGTGCAATTCGTTTTGCACTCCTGTGACCCATTTTCAGCAGAGAGCGGTCACACAGATCAGTCCAGGCATTGTGTCATCCTGACTCTGGGAGTATGGATCCACCAGGTGCCTGGACTAAAAGCCATGTCAGCCTCTCAGTGAGCCACTGAGATGGTTGCTCTCCGCCCCTCCACAGCTCGGCACTCCAATGAGCGTGGAGGAGCAGAGCAGGAGAGCTGCTGACTGACAGGTAGCAGTTCTCTGCTCGGGAAGCTGAGAGAACTGAGCCATCTGCGGTGTGCGATGGTTCAGTTCTCAGTGCAGAGGCAGCAGGGGACAGATGCAGCATTAGACCGATGCTGCATCACCTAGGTAAGTATAATTATGGGGAAAAAAAATTCCTGTACTTCTCTTTTAAACTCAACTTCATCACGGGCCGTATCTGCACTATGGTTGCCCTCAAAGAGCCTGTTGTATCTGTAAAAGGATGTAAATTTGTTTAGGATTTTTTTTTCTCAGAGAATAGGTGCAGGAACCTAACCACGCCCCCCGAACTGCATCGAATGGTGGGTGTTGCCAAATTGTACTAACAGTGGGAGGATCTTAAAGGAGCAATAAATACCAGGAGTATATTATGTGCAGAGTTCAGGGATGCGCTATGTACAGAGTGAAGTTTCAGAGGTGCCCTATACGCAAAGTTCAGGGGTACGCTACATTTGGAGTGCAGGGTTTCGGCGTATGCTAATCTATGTGCAGGTTTCAGCTTTTTCACAGGCTTTCCACAACTCACCACCACTCCTCCTTGACTTTGACCTCTGCATCTCTCTCCCTCATTCCCCACCTCTGCACACATCTCCCTCCACAGCCCTCATCTACTCCCCACCCCCACCCCCAAGCTCCCTCACATCTCACCTTCCCGGGCTGGCTCTAGTACTTCCCAGCAGTGTAGACCACTCTGCCTCTCTCACTTTCAGGGAGATCATTGGTCAGCATCTGTGCACTCAGGCACAGATGGGCATCACAATGTAACTTACCATGAGATGCCCCATCCCAAACTGCACCTGCATCTGCATCTCCTTTGTCCATGCTATGAGTGCAGGGCATGCAGGGATCTTTGAGAGCTGCTGAGAGTAAAGCTTTCCTTGTAAACACAGAAGGTCTCTGAGTTTACAATTTAAATTCCGACTGAAAAAAGGCCCTGGGTGCAAGGGCCACATGAAATGGCCATGATGACCGGATTTTGCCTGCGGGCCTTGTATTTGACACATGTGCTTTATAGTAAGGTAGCCTCCATATATTCGCCCCTTCCTAGGGGATTGAGTACAAGTTTACAGTAGTACCTCCTACCCATTCCCACAATGAGTTTAACCACTTAACAACCGCCCATTGCCGATTAACGGCTTCAGGGCGGTTGTTTAACTCTGAGAGGCCGTTAATTAACGGCCTCCCAGAATTCTGCTCTCGCGCGCCCCCTGGGGCGTGCACACGAGAGCATCCGTGACCGTGACCGTTTACCACGTGATCGCTCCGTCAAATGACGGAGTGATCACTTGTAAACAAACCGGCGTCATGTTATGACGCCGGTTCCTCCCTCCCCCTCTCTGTACCGATTGGTACAGCGGAGGGGGAAGAGATCGGTGTCAGCAGCGATGTGGGCTGCATCTGCAGTGCCCACATCGCTGCTCACCGAAAATTAACCCCTCAATTCCCTGCCAACACTCTGCAATACCCTGCAACACAAATCTGTATGTAGTAGTATAAAAATGTAGTAGTATAAAATTTGGCCAAAATTTATGAAGAAAAAATTACTAATCTGCTAAATTTTCTAACAGAAACAAAGAAAAATTCATTTTTTTACAGAATTTTCGGTATTTTTTCTTTTATAGCACAAAAAATAAAAAACCGAGCGGTGATTAAATACCACCAAAAGAAAGCTCTATTTGTGTGGAAAAAAAGGACAAAAATTTCATATAGGTCCAGTGTTGCATGACTGAGTAATTGTCATTCAAAATGTGAGAGCACCGAAAGCTGAAAATTGGTCTGGTTATTAAGGGTGTTTAAGTGCCCAGTGGTCAAGTGGTTAAATGAAATAAACACACACCTTGAAAACATTTATTTTATTTAACTACAAACATCTAAAAGAATGATCATTGTCCCCTTCCCTCCTCCATGTAATCGAGCATGAATAATGTGATCAAGCAAAGTAATCCACTCACGATGACAAACAAACAAATCACACTCCCATTGCAAAATAACAGCTCCCTGGCTGCTGTAAAGTGAACAGATAGCTGGAGATGCTGGGTGATGTCATAGATCAAATTTCGTCATTACCATATTTGGCCAATGGCATCACCTGGGATCCTCGGCTTTCCGTTTACATTAATGCACCTGGAGCATAGTGATAAAACATCAGAGGGTATCAGATAATCAGGATTGACAAGGATTACATCGCTGGGCACCATGATTGATATGGATTTCATCGCTGTACATCATGAATGATGCTGTATAACATCGGAGGACACAGATAACCTTTTTATGATTGTTTTTTTTTTAAAGGTGTATGTGCATGTGTATGCGTTTAATTTCATTTTAACTCATGTGAGAATGGGTAAGGGGTATTAATATACCCTTTCCCTCATTCCTTTGGGAGGGGGCGGATATCTAGTGGCCCCCTTATTCCACTATAATTCCCCTGATATTATACCTTCTTGAGCAATAAAGTTGGAGAACGGGCCCTTGTCCTTTAACAACAAGACAAGGGTGCTTTGCACAGAAGGAAGGTTTTCCCTCCTTCCCCCTCTTCTGGGGTTCCCCCCGTGTTGAAAGGCATGTGGCCTGGTACAAGAAAGGAGGCCAAACACTTACTGTCCTCACTTTGCTTGCCACCCAGGCAGTATGTCTGGATAAAAGTCTGGGTGGACTTTTAAGGGGAACACAATGCTATTTTTTTCTCCTTTTTTAATTACAACATTCAAACTGAAGTGAATAATTTTAGGGTGCAGTTATATGTAAGCCAAATATGCCTATGTCTACACTGTTGCTGAGACTGTCCGTAAAAATTGTTCAGTATACCATGCGCAGCTTCAAGGAATCCCTCAAGCATGTTATTTGAACTAAATAGGGGTGGAAAGGTGTCAGTTACTTTAGTTGAAGGCTATGTTCGTTTTTGTTTTCTTTTGTCCTTCTAGATTGTTCACTAAGCTCCAATTGTCGTGTTGTGTTGGCTGTCAAGAAGACCTTATCTTACTGGTTTGTGGCTGACACCTGGCATACTCCCTGGTATCTAGTAATTTTGTGGCTGCATTTCCCCGCTGTCTAGAATTTCTTTTGACCGCGCTATTCCTGTTTTGTATAGTTTACATTCTTTTTGAATTATATCTGTGATCAACTTGTGAAAGAGTCCACAGAGGCTCAAAACAGCTTATGCAGTCATGATGTTACAAAGCTTTTTTTGTAATGCTGGATTTTAAAATGATTGAATTAAAAAGCTATTTAATCAAATTAAGTGTCTCACTGAGAATGCCAACAATGGGCTGCCAGCAAGTCCTCTATTCAGAACATAACATCTACCTACTGATATCTAATTCCCATTAGGCTTGACAGATATATACCCAATTATTATCCCAAATGCTATCGTGGATGTGATGAAGTTGGTACCCACCTCCACATTTGGTGGACCTGCCTCATAGTACAACACTTCTGGGCAGATGTGTATGAGATTATCTCAACTTTAATGGCAACTGAACTGCCTCCGGATCCTCTTTCAATCCTACTGAACATAAGACCCAACAGCTTAACATGGGTCCAACACAAACTATTTCTCCAGATGACCAAAGCCGCCAAGCAAACCATCGCAAAAGCCTAGAAGACTAGCTCTCTTAACATAGTGGAAACTAAAAACAGAGTCACTAAAGCTATGATCCATGCTAAATACTACACAAAATTATGGCAACCCTGGGTGCTCCACTTTCTCCCCTCTCAATTTGAGGAAACCTTCATGCTTCCATTACCTCTCCTTTGTGCTTTTCACTCAAACCTGATTTGGCTCCCTTACATACCAGACCATGGGTGGATGCTCAGGACCCCCTCTCCCCTTTTCTCCCCCTTTATTTTTTCCTAACCCCCCCCCCCCCCCATCTCTCTTCTATCTCTTTTGCATCTTTAACTTTGCCTAACCAAGATTCTGGTCAAGAGACATTCTAAAGAGTTAAGATTTAGTTTCAATACAGGGTGTAAGCCACACCTACTTAACCACTAGGAGGCACCATGGGCATGTTCTTGGTTCCTGAATCTCTTTGTACCTACTAGTGTAGAGTACTAGGAGAGCTCCAATCACCTCCCTAGAGGCCTAAGCAATGAGTTTCTGAACCCCAGGCTGGTCACATTTTGCCTTGTTTTCTAATCACCGTTTTGTGGGGGATGTGTTACACCCTTAATTTTATTCTGTTTGCATTTTTGGCTGTTAACCCTCCCTGTGCATTTTTATGTTCTTTACACATGTCTCGCAGTGGTTTACTAACCAGTCTGTTGTCATTTAAATGCATTTATATTAATAAACAATTTGAACAAGAAAAAAAGCTATTTTATACTGAAGGTTAAGTCCTGTGTGTAGATGCTGTATGCTAATATTGGATTAACTCCTGAATAGTCAAAAGGACTGGTCATTTTTATACAAGGCATGTATTAAATTTTCCGCTCTATACAACAAGCTGTTTTGTAGTGTAACCATTTTGCTCATTACATATTCTTGTTTAGTAATGCTGCACAGCGAATGTGTTTTAGTGTCTATTTTTAGCGCAAGCCTATTCAACTGATTTATGAGGCCAGCTGGATGTGTTGATATGATTCGACTGTCTTTAGGCCAAAAGAAAATCAAAGCAAGGCACAAACCAGCAAGCCCAGTGTCACAAATCAGATTGGTACTGAGGAATATGGGGATGAGGGAGGCATCATTGTCCACCACTCAACCTTGGAAAATGACTAGTATGCTGACCATTTATCACTGGTACCACAATGTTCTAAACTGAAACTACCCACAAAATACAGGTTTGTGTGGGAAACCTTGCTTCTGACACCCATTGGCAGTACACCGTTTTCTGGCAGACTTGCACACAGGCTTCACATGCCACACACACTGCCCCTCTAGTAGTTAGACCAGGTAATATCTCTTATAGAGTTAAATCTCATACTCACTCACACACTTTCATACTGCCACCCACTAACAAAGGGACTAAAGCCTTGCACACACTACTAGTTTTTTCATTCAACCCAGCGGATTGAACAAAAAAAAACTGACAGCTCAGGTCGGAGCAGCTGTACCAACAACCCACCATTAGTACAACAATCTCCCCTGCTATGCTATTATGTTCTGACATGGAAATCCCCCCCTCCCCCCCCAGAACCTTCTTGTCAAAACTCTCAGCCATTGGCTGAGCGCTGATCGGGAGCCGATCGGCAGACCTTTTTCGGTCATGTCCCTTCAACAGAAGCCAGCTTAACTGCCGGCTTCTGTAGGATGGACTTGAGTACACACAGGCCATTGATCTACAAGAACATCCAGATCCTTTTCCACCGTTGACTTCCCAGCTCTGTTACTTGAATGAATGATGCATGGGTATTCTTAGCTCCCCAGTGCATAACTTTACAATTTTAAACAATAAACCTCATTTGCCAAATAGTCGCCAAATTAAATTGTGCATTGAGGTTGGCTTGTAAGTTGACATCCTGTAAGGACATAATTTCACTGTATCGCTTGGTATCATCTGCAAAGACTGAAATTGTACTTTTAATCCCAGATTCTATATCATTTATAAATAAGTTAAATAGTAAGGGTCCCAACACAGAATTTTGAGGTACACCACCTTGAACCATTGAGAGTATAAATCATTAATCACTACTCTCTGAATATGGCCTTTTATTTATTAAGTGCCATTAACTTGAGTCCTAGTCTTAGCGACTTGATAAATTGGAGCTATAAAAACAAAGTTGGCTTTGTTCGTGTGAGATCCCCCCGCTGTCATCCCTACAGCTGTATTCAATATGTCCAACCACCTAGTAGTCAGTCTCCCTCTTCACCTGGTTCCTCCGATCTTTCTAAACATTATTTACTTCTCCAGGGATCTATCTCTCGCCTAATAGTGTGACCAAAATATGACACTCAACTTCATGATTTGGGCTTCTATTGACATAGCCGGTTTGATTTCTTCCAAAATCAATCTATTCGTTTTATTGGCTGTTCATAGCTCGCATAAAATACTTCTCCAGCACCAAAGCTCAAATGAGTCAATCTTTTTTCTATCCTGTCTCCATAGTGTCCAGCTTCTTAAACAAGGCATTACTACAAACAGCAGATTCAGTCACCCTGAAACGCAGAGTACCCATTCGCATTAAAAACTCTGGATGGTTTAATGGCACTCTTACTCTACTGAAGCAGGAATGCAGAAGAGCTGAAAGAGCATGGAGAAGAAATTCTACAAAGGAAAATCTCACAAACTACAAAACATTGACAATTAAATACCACAAAGCAATCTTCAAAGCAAAAAAAGAACATTTCGCTAACACCATCTCAAAAGCCTTAAACCGCCCTCGCAAACTTTTCAAACTAGTTGCCCAGATTATGAACCCTACCTGTCTAGAGCCCCCTGCAAACGAAACGCAAGATTTCTGCAACGAGTTATCGGATTTCTTAATCAACAAAATCGACAACATTCGAAAAATAATTCAACAAGAAAAAACAAACAATTTAATTCAACGAAAAGAAGAAATCAACTCGAACATCACACAATCACCAAATTTTGCGCTGATCCCGATCACTACTGACACCACCAAAAACATCAGAAGCCTCTGAGGCAGCACTTCACCCAATGACATCATTCCCACAAAACTCCTGAAAGTATGTTCCAACATCTTGGCTACCACTTTAACACATCTCGTAAATCAATCTTTCAAAGAAGGGATTGTTCTGACCGCCCTCAAGCAAGGCATTATCAAACCCCTTCTAAAGAAACCAAACCTCGACCCTGAAGACCCCAACCGCAGACCGATAACAAGCCTGAACACTATCTCCAAAATGATTGAGAAAGCAGTATTGGAACTGGTATTGTAACTATTGGACCCATGTCAGTCAGGTTTCCGCCCAGGCCATGACACAGAAATGGCACTTCTCAAAATATGGGACAACGCCATGGAAGCAGCAGATGAAGGTGAATCATGTCTCCTGGTACTTCTGGACCTCAGTGCAGCATTCAATAGCATTCGACACAGTGGACCACAATACTCTGCTCATATGCCTCAAAGAAGTAACAGGAGTCACAGATTCCGACCTACCATGGTTCGCATCCTTCTTAGGTAATCGGAAACAGACAGTGAAACTAGGAGCCTTCACCTCTGAAACTCTGAAAATGTTGTATGGAGTCCCTCAAGGATCAACCCTGTCTCCCGTGCTCTTCAACATCTACATCCATCCTCTCCTCAAAATCATCAGGAAAACGGACCTATGCTTTTACTCATATGCAGATAACACTCAACTCTACTATCGCATCATCGTTCAAAATTATCAATACCAAGACCTAGAAAAAGGCCTCACATTGATAGATGACTGGATGACCACGAGCTCCCTCAAACTCAATGGATCCAAAACAGAGCTTCTTCTCCTCAATGCAAACAGAAATACAAAAATGAAGACCCTTCAGACACCACACACCATCCTTGGACAGACCATCTTCCCAAGTACCAAAGCCAAAAGTCTCTGAGTCATCTTTGACTCAGAAATGTCGATGGATGCACAAATAGGATCAGTAGTTAGTGGATCTCACCATCTTCTCCACCTGTTACGTAGACTTATCCCCTTCATTCCAGAAAAAGAGTAATCAGTAGTAGTCGGAACAATCATCAATTCCCGACTCGACTACGCAGGACTACCCAAATACCAGATTGCACGCTTTTCAAGTCGTCCAAAACACGGCAGCAAGACTAGTCACAAGAAAAAACCCTTGGGAATCCATCTCCCCATCCCTTAGGACCCTACACTGGCTAACCATAAAGGATCGGATCACGTACAAGACCCTCTGCCTCACCCACAAATGCACACAAGGAAACGCCCCTCAATAATTATGGGACAAAATAAAACATTACACACCTAATCACAACCTCCAATCAACTAACCAAAACCTCTTCCTCATCCTGAAATCCTGCTACAAAGGGAGAACGAAGATTCTCAGTCCAAGGACCATGGCTATGGAACACTCTACCCACTAACATCTGCATGGAAGAAAACCATCGGGCCTTCAGAAAAAAACTCAAGACCCACCTCTTCTAAAGAACATGAAGCCCCGGAACGGATCAAGCGCCTTGAGGCAATTCAGTTCGCATTGTAGCACTATACAAATCATTCATTCATTCAGCTTCCACAACAGTAATTAGCAACTGAGAAAATGAGTGCATAGGCAAGTCTGATCTTCGTTTTTCTGTGCATTAAAGCAGAGGGCCACTCTAAAAAAAATTACATAAAATTGTTCCTAAAAATCTGAATATATATATATATATATATATATATATATATATATATATATATATATATAGCTTACCAGAAAAGGCTGTTGCTAGGCAGATCGTCCTAATCTGCCACTTCCTACACCGCGGTGATCTTCAATCTTCTCCTCCTCGTGCTGTATTCTGGGGAATGGGGTGCGCTGTGTTCTGGGAACTGTGTGTGTCCCAGAACACAGCCGGCCATTCACAAAGCGCTGCGCAAATCGCGCATGCGCAGTAGGAAATGGGCAGTGAAGCCGTAAGGCTCCACTGCCTGTTCCCCTTAGTTAGAATGGCTGCACTGTACCCAAGAGCTGAGGGAGGGGTCGACCACGGGTGGCCGAAATCGCGGGCACCCTGGACAGGTAAGTTTGCTTATTAAAAGTCAGCAGCTACAGTGTTTGTTTTCAGCTTGCCCACCACTTTAAATACTTTGTTGAGAGTCTTTATTGTGTAGCTACCAAGTGCTATTCTGTGGAATATTTTGTCACTGCTAGTTGCTTTCTTGCTTATGAGAGAGCCCAGGAGATTAAAATGCTTTACAACTTCTATTCTGTCACTGTCAAGCTCAAAATTGTCATCATTTTCTATGTTCATGAACTTTGTCTTGTTTATTTTCAGTTCTAATCCCAATGTTATGATTTTCGGCTTCAGCTTTTCTCAGTAGATACAGCATGTCTTCTTGCTGCCGGTGAGGAGCGTTGTGTCGTCTGCATAGCTTTTGTTTCAGCCACGCTAGATGGCGCCAAACACTAAGCTATAGAACTGTCCATGTACTTTCATTATAATTGCTAATACACATCAGAAGACAAGGATACCAGCACTACACACTCCCCCTACTTGGTCTCTTTGGTCCCGAATAAAATTCAAACTCTGGACTCTATCCTGTATTCTTGTCGCTATACAGTTACACAATACAGACAGAGGAGCTTCCCACCAGTTCACTTGTGATGGGGAGCTGTCCTGTGCACTCACAACTGACTTCATAGTGTCCGGTACAGATGTGTCAAGGGGTGAGCTGGGGTTGTCCCTCACCGAATCAGAAGTAGAGGGACCAGGCATTTCAGAGTTTCTTTTGCTAGTATGTCGAGTTGCTTCAGAGCATTCACCCAGTGTATCATAATTCAGTCTCTTTGGTGGGCAAATGTCTCTCTTTTCTCTTTGCCTTTTTGGTGTATCCACTATTCTTGAACAAGTATCCTCATTTCTCACTTCAGATACTGGTGATGGGGAGTATACAGGAGTATTTTGATCTTCTGCCTGCTGTGTTATTGGCACAAATTCTGGGGCCTCTGCCCTAAGAGTCCCATTATTATCTTCTCCTGTCTTTGGGGAAACATCAACTTTAGTCTCTGTTGTCTCAGGTGGCCACAACCAGCTCATCTCCATTCCCTCATCCTCATCTCCAGAGGGGGCAGGCTGAAACTTAGTTACTGGTCTGAGCACAGCAGTAGACGTGGAGGGTAGATCCTCTTCTGGACTTATCCTGACTGCTTCTGTGAGGGGTAAGAGATGATTTTGATGCCAGGTTTTCACTGGCCCTGTGTTTCCTTCTGGCTTGATTTCATACACTGGGAGTCCTGGGAGCTTTCTACACACAACATATGGCTGTGATCTCCAGCAATCAGCCAACTTATGTTTGACTGGGATGCCCAAATTCCTTAGTAGGACATGGTCACTTGGTTGAAGATCCTGAACTGTATTTTCTCTGATATTCGAAGTGGCTTGAGCTTGCTCATAAGCTATTTTCAGGTTCCTCCGCAGTCTGTCCACATACTCTGGATGAGAGGTCTCTGATATGTGGTCCAGGGAGGTCCCTAAGGCTATATCGACTGGTATATATATATATATATATATATATATATGTGCTCCCCCTACTTTTATAGCTATGCGTGAGATCTCACTTAAAGTACTCAGTCTTTATCTTCTGATCTTCGGTAGCAATGATAACTCCTTTTAAATTTGTAATCCAAAGTTAAAGCAGTTAAAGTTGAATTACCATGGACCTGGTCTTCCGATGCTCAAACCAGTGTCTCTGGATCCTCTCAATCTGATCACTTTCTCTCTGGTACTTCAGGTCACTCACACAACCGAGCAGGGTTGCCTTCCGCAAGGAAAGTAGGCCGCTTCCTCTGGGAGGCCTCCTCACAGGCAGGCCATGTGTTCCCAAGAGACCTAAAATGGCCACTCAGGGTCCTTTTATCTCCTAACCAGCATGCAATGCAAGAGAGGGTGTCCATATTTGGCCGCTAGATGGCGCCAAACACTAAGCTATAGAACCGTCCGTAGACTTTCATTATAATTGCTAATACACATCAGAAGACAAGGATACCAGCGCTACACATACATGTACACACACACACACACACACACACACACACACACACACACACACACACACATACATGCACACACACTGACATAAATAAACATAAATAAAAATAAATACAGAAAGCCCTATAAAAATGACAGTACTTTACCTTATCTCTTCCTGCTGGGTATTGCACTGTTGGGGGAGGCAGAGAGCACGGCACACAATGTGCTTTCACTTTAGGTGTAAGAAGTGACCAGCGCCGATTTACAGTTTGGCTGAGGATCGGGGAGCTTGGTCTCAGCCCCTCTTGCCACTCCTCCTATCTAGGCATACAGGGAGCCCGCATGGACCCCCTACAGCCTGCGACCCCTACCCTGCCTGATATCATGGTGTATTGGAAACCAGTCAGTTTTTCCATATTCAGTTCCTTACTGTGGATTCTTGATTTTTGTAGAGGCTTTTAATCAACTGTGTTATGTGTTTTGGTATTCCCACTTGAGTCCTCCATAGTCAATGGAGCAATATTATACAGTCTTTTCTATTCTTTGCTTTTCTCTAATATCCATCTAACATTGGCAATAGTGTTTACTATTTCTTGGAATTCTCTGAACCCAGCCTAAGATTCAGGTAGTTCTCGCTTAATGTATGATTGTATTTTTTGTATAATTTTAAGTAGTACTTTGCTGGCATGTGTAATTTAATGCAATGTTTTGTAGTCGTTGCAATCTTTAGCATCACTTTTCTACAACATAGGAATGAGTAGTGATGTTATCCAGTTGGTTGGCCATGGTTTTTCCTTCCAGATCTGAAGACACTAGTAAGGGCTGTGATAGCATCTTCGGAGCTATGATTAGCTTAACTATGATAAATAATCATAGGCACCTTCCGAGTCTAAGCCCCGTACACACGGTCGGAAATTCCGACAACAAAATTCGTCTGATTTTTTTCCGATGGATTTTGTCCTAAACTTGTGTTGCGTACACACGGTCGGACAAAGTTGTCGGAAAAGCCGATTGTTCGGAACGTGATGACGTTCATTCGTTATGACGGGACTAGGTTGAGGCTAGCTTTGGTCTCGTAATTTGATCTGAGCATGCATGGCACTTTGTCCCATCGTAATTCTCTACAAATGATGGGAAAACGTCAGATTGGATTTTGTTGTCGGAAAATTTGAGATCCTGCTCTAAAATTTTTTCCGTCTGAATTTCCAACGGAAAAAGTCCGATAGAGCCCACACACAATCGGATTTTCCGACGATATAATCCAATCGGACATTTTCCATCGGAATTTCCGACCGTGTGTACAAGGCAAATGATTAACTCAGTTGGAATACCACCGATACCTGGTGACTTGTTCGATAAAGCTTTAATTGCTGCTTCTTCCTTTAGAATATCTGGATTGTCTTTGGTGTCACTTCTGGTTCATTTTACATAGTTAGTCTGATTGAAAAAAAAGACACAAGTCCTTCCAAAAAAATAACAATCCTATAAAAACAATCCTATACCCACAGTTGATCCAAAGGAATAAAAAAAAACAAAGCATGATCCAATTTGCTCTAGAAGGTGAAAAATTCCTTCCTGATCCCCCAAGAGGCAATCAGATATTTCCTGGATCAACTTTACCTATAAATATTGGTATCCAGTATTATATTAGTGGTGGCTAATCCATACAGGGCGCAGGGGCACTGCTCCCCTAATCCATGCACCTAGACCCTAATCTACATGCAGGGTGCTGAACGTATGGATTCCAATGGGGTTTTTTTTAAGCACATGATTAGAGCCTGAGGCTCTAATTGGCTTCAAAAAAAGGGTGTGCTCGGGGTGCAGAACACTGCATCCTGAGCCCACACAGTTGTGTGACAATAGCAAATGAATATTCGGTATTGTCTTCATGATTCTCCTCCCAGCCAATCAGGAAGTGGGTCCTGAGACCCATCACCTTATTGGCCGAGAGGAGAAGCGATACTATTGGTTGCAGAGGAGGAGGAGGGAGGAGACACAGGGGAAGCCACCGCAAAGCCCAGGAGGAGGAGAATCAAGGTGAAGCTGCCACCCGGAGGAAGCAATACCCATGACTTAGATGGGGTAAATGCGGCACTGGTGAGTGACTTACCGACAGGGGGGGGGGTGGCGGCAGGTGGATTGTTTTCTACCCCCCAAAAAAATATATCACCAGTGTAGTGAGTTATATTATGTACATTTAGGAAAGAATACAGGCTTTTTTTTTCAAGAAATCTACTGAGCTTGCCAGAAGCAGCTCTTACTGTGAAGAAGCCTTTATGTATTTGAAGATCAAATCTCCTTTCCTCCCGTAAAGAGTGCCCCCTTGTCCTCTGTGAATAATTCAACACCAAGTTCACTATATGGACTACTTATTTATTTATACATGTTGCTCATATCCCCCCTTAAGGGGAGTATAGACTGATCGTGTTTTCCCAGTACAGAGGAACACCGATCTGTCACCTCCCCCAGTAAGTCCCCTCCGCCCACAGTTAGAATCACTCCCTAGGTAACACATTTAACCCCTTGATCACCCCCTAGTGTTAACCTCTTCCCTGCCAGTGACATTTATACATTAATCAGTGCATTTTTATAAAATGATGATCAAAAATTGCTTTAACACTAAAAAGAAAGAACAATAATATAATTACTTAAATACAAGCTACAGTGAATGACTAGCCGTCCAGCTATAAAGGGTCCCAACCCTGACCACTCCCCCTAGCCCCTCCCCTACAGATGTCCCCAGGGAGGGTAACCCCCACCCTAACAACGCTCAACCAACATACCATGCGCACCAAGCAAGGCAGGATAGATGCTCCCAGGTGCCAAAAAACAGCCAAAAAAAAAAATGGTATATAATATATAAGGTAGTAAGCTCAATTAATTTATTTTTAATCGAAAATAATTAATTATATATACATCTCTATACATACCAAAAATCTATTATAAATTAGGATAAACGGGGCACTGATCAAACAAAATGTTAATAAGGAAGTCAGATGGTGCAATTATGAAGACAACCAGACAAGGCTGAAAAAAACAAAAAAGAGATAGTTTAATACATAGAATACTGAAAAGATGTGTATCACAAAAATAGATTGTGTGAAAGAATAAATAAAATTAATTAAATAAAAAACCCACCCTAAATTCAAGTAGTAAAGCGCCAAAGTATACGTCAAAGTGAATAATCACTTGCCAGGAAAACACTGTGTGAGCCCAAGCCGATAATCACACATCCATGGAGCCTGTATTAAAAAATAGAAAAAAGCAACATAAGCTAAGCAACGTATCTTCAGCAACAAGGATAGAGAGTAAAACAACCAGAGACAGATTGTGACTGAGATAAGAGCCAGACTAAGCGACAAGCATAATAGTGTCAAAATGTAGCCACTGTGGCCAAATGTAACAAAACACTAAATACCTTTAAAACGTCATGCAGTGTAACAGCGCCCCGACAGCCAACAGGAAAAGCTTATCAATCTATCCACTTATAGAGCCCCCCACCTTATTGACAAAAGGGTTAGCCAATCAGGAGCAGACACAAAGCGACCAACACACCAATCCTGTTTTTAGTGCATAGCCTACAAGTGCCATAATGCCTGCTGCAGGGACGACATATAGTGCTAACATAACCGCAGTACATTGGTCAGACATGGGTGTAGCAAAGCCATTAGAGCATTGGAACAAGCCAGTGTTCAGTGAGATGGAAGGTAAAGAATGTTAAAGCTGCAACAGGGGCTATATGAACCGAGAAATGGGCTGGCTGTGAACAAACCGACAGCCCCCGGGTGTCCATACAGCCACAGACTGCATAAGCAATAGCAATCAGGCACCCAGAAAGCAATCCATCAGGCATCACTGACACAAATAAATATCCTAAGATAAATCCCTGTAAGTAGTAGAATTGCTGGGTGAAAAAGAGACAGAAGCCACATTAGCTACATCAGGCTCATCATTCTCAGCCCGGGGTATATTAGAGGAAGCAGATTTGGTGGATGGTTTATTAAACTGATTCTGATTCTATTTATAAGCATAACCATTTGCATGGGCAGTTTTATCACAAAGAAACTTATTTTCTTTCGTGTTAATAATGCCTAGCATGTATGCCTCCAGATGTACCCGCAGATCTTTTTCACACTGGGTGAATCTGGTGGAAGACACGCTGCCTTATATATTATATACCATTTTTTGTAGTACTCCACTTCAAGCCCCCTGCAGCCACCTTGTATTGGCTGTGTTTGTTGGCTGTTTTTTGGTGCCTGGGAGCATCTATCCTGCCTTTCATGGTACGCTGGTTGAGCGTTGTTAGGGTGGGAGTTACCCTCCCTGGGGACATCTGTAGGGGGGGGCTAGGAGGAGGAATGGTCAGGGTTGGGACTCTTTATAGCCGGACAGATAGTTACTCACTGTAGCTTGTATTTAAGTAATTATATTATTGTTCTTTCTTTTTAGTGTTAAAGCAATTTTTGATTATCATTTTATCTTACACCCCCCAATGAAGCCAATGTTTTGTCGAAACTAGTAGGGAAGAAGTTGGCCTGCTACCTACCATCTTTTCAGCTGGGCATCAAAATTTACTATTGATATGTGATTATTACTCTGTATTGATGGCTCCTTTTTTAAGTCATATTTCGTATATTTTTGTATAAATAAAAGTTTTCTTTATAAAAGTATTTGCTGATTTATTTGTGGCACCGTGATAATCCCTTCCTTGTTGCTCCAAATTGTACCTAATTACCAGGATAAGGTGCCTTATTATACTAATATACTATTAAGGACATACCAGACACATCCTTCCTTGTTTCATGATCTAGGTGTTGAACGCACCATTTACTCGTGTCTGGTTGCCCCTATAGATATACAATTACATACTATTGTGTATACGTTTCTTTTTTTGTAGTTTTGTTTTATATACTTTTTTCTGTTATTTTGTTTTGTTATTTTTATTAATATGTAATTAAAATTAAACATGTCTTCTTTTCAAAAAATTTTTTTTACAGCTATAAGGACATTAAGCTGAACATTTTTCTGTTTAAATTTGTAAATAGCAGTTGATATGGCTGATTTCTGTGGTGAGGCCTGGGATGGCCTTATGACGAAGATCCAATCATCTCAAAGTGAGGCAAATATTTCTGATACGGATTTAGACCAGGCATTTATGAGATTGCAATGACTACTGGAGAAAAAGGTGTGAATCTATTGGCACAAGTGCTATTTTGAAAAATACTCAGAGAATTCTATTGTCCCTTGGGGGCTTAGAATTCAGATATTTCCTAATATCAGAAAAATAAACGACTCTCTTAAACAATCATGGGAGCACAATCTCCAAACGTGCTCCTTTGACATGATTTCGATATTATGCAAACAATATGAGTCTGAACTCAGTCAACTTGATTTACAAATGAACAGTTGGTATCAGGAACACACTTTAAGCGTGTCTTCCACCAGATTCACCAAGTGTGAAAAAGATCTGCGGGTGCATCTGGAGGCATACACGCTAGGCATTATTAACACGAAAGAAAATAAGTTTGTTCATGATAAAACTGCCCATGCAAATGGTTATGCTTATAAATGGAATCAGAATCAGTTTAATAAAATATCCACCAAATCTGCTTCCTCTAATATACCCCAAGCTGAGAATGATGAGCCTGATGTAGCTAATGTGGCTTCTGTCTCTTTTTCACCCAGCAATTCTACTACTTACAGGGATTTATCTCAGCATAGGACTTCCAAGAAAAGAAAGGGGGATCGTACCTCATCCTCTACGGGTTCCCTCCACCGCACTTTTGGACCTTTTTTTACTCGTCGGCCATCGCTAGGTTATACTCACCTCACCAAGGCACAATTGACTACCCCTTTTTCTGCTCCTGGTAGACCCTCTTCGTCTATTCCCTCTGTATCCCATTCACATATGCACTCTCTACCGGGCACCACCACTCCTATTCCCCCACCAGTTTCTCCCTCCCTAACTCATTGGGTTAGTGAGCCCACTTTATCCTCCTTGTTCCCTACCAGCGCTCAATCCATTGATCCCAAATTGGCACCTATCTTTTTTAGGGAAAAATCAAGATCAGATAATGAGTCCTGCATTACCTCCACCACTACCAATCAGAGAAATTTAGGATTGGAGGTTATTAATCTTTCCTCGGTCCCATTATCTGCTGAACAAGTTGAAGTGTTGAAACTTGGACTTACCTTTTGTCCCACTGTGGACCTTGATAGATTTCAGTTTATTAAGGACATACATTTGTTTGCTCGATGATTATTATTCAAGGTCATCTATGACAAACCTTCGCCTACAGCACCCTCTGAGTCTTCTTTTCCGGAATTTTCAGAAGCTGACTTACAGGACATGGATGAACTTATGTTATGGGAGGAAGGACACACAGAGGACTGCAACCTGCCTGGCTTTGTTTCGCCTGGTGTGGTTGCTCCTGTGTCCTTTCCCCCTCCACTCTCTTTTAAACCTAAGTCTCGCACATTTCCACTACTTCAGGCCAACTCCAACTTGTGGACCTTTGTTCAACAAACAACCTTTGAAATTAAAAACTTGGACTTGGTTGACTTACATTTGCATAATTTGCCTTTGAGACATCGTAAAGCTCTTAAAGATCTTCAATGTCATCCTGAGTTAGTCATTAAACCAGCCGACAAGGGCGGCAATGTCGTTGTCATGGATGTTCGGGCGTATGAACATATGTGCCTTGACATCCTTGGCAATAGGCATTGGTATCACCCTATCTTCAAGACTCTAATTGAAAACTACACCTCTGAGTATTATAACTTAATTTTCAAAGCCTATCAATCGGGTATGATTGATTTGAATACCTGGAATTACTTAAATGTCAAAGAGCCAAAAATGCCTACCTTTTATTCACTTCCAAAGGTACATAAGTCATTGCAACACCCTCCAGGGCGACCTATTATCTCTGGTTGTCAGAATTTAATTGAAAACGCTACCGCTTTGGTGGATAAATATCTTAATCCACATGCTACCACACTTTTTTCTTATGTTCAAGACACTATTGATTTATTATGCATTATTGATGTTAAACAGATTCCTCCTAACACTTGGCTGGTAGCTCTTGATGTCGAGAGCTTATATACTTCCATCCCCCCATGCCAAAGGTCTGGAGGTTATCAGAAACCAACTAAATGAACATGGATCAAAATTTAGCTCATATATCCAGTTCGTTCTTCAGCTGTTGCAGTTCATCTTAACAAGAAATGTATTCATGTTTGGCCCCTCCCACTTCCTCCAGGTGCAAGGTGTGACTATGGGGACCAAATGTGCCCCTTCATATGCCAACTTGTACCTGGGGGGGTGGGAGAGGGATCTATTTTCGGATGGTTCCTTATCTGAACTACTTCAGCATGTCATAGCATGGCATAGATGTATTGATGACATTATTATATTCTGGACTGGCACAGCTGATTGACCGACTGGCTATTAATGCCTACAATCTCACCTTTACTATGGAATGCAGTCAGTCCAGGATTAATTTTCTGGATTTACAGATTCATGTGGGTCCTGATGGAATCCTACATTCATCTCTATACCGTAAACCTTCTGCAGGTAACACTATTTTACGTGCTAAAAGTGCACATCCACAGTCTTTACTGGATAGTATTCCCTATAGTCAATTTCTATGGATTAGGAGGGATTGCACTCTGGATGAGGACTTTTATCAGGCTTCCAAAGATTTATATGATAGACTCTTGGAAAGAGGATATAGTCGATCCTTGTCGAAACGAGCTTTCAACAGAGTCGTTAAACTTAATAGGCGAGACCTTGTTCATTCTAAGAAATCTTCTAAACTTGATCAATCAGTCCGTGTTGTCACACAATTTTCTAAACAACACGTTCAGATGAGAACCATTCTTAAAAAATGTTGGCCTTTATTGACCGCTGACAACACTATCAAGAAATATGTCAAATCCTATCCAGAAATTACTTATCGATGAGAGTCCTCTATGAGGGACCGTTTAGTGTCAAGCCATCACGCACGTAAAGGGTCGACCAATGATTCTGAATTTGGAACTTTTTCTTGTGGTCACTGCGTAATTTGTCCACTTATTACTAATTCTAGAGATACTGATCTTCCCAATGGTAAAAGCCATACGGTAAAACACAGGATTACTTGTAATACTGTTGGTATTGTCTATCTAGCAATTTGTATTTGCAGTTGCTTTTACGTCGGTAAGACGACAAGACCATTTTCGAAACTTATAAAAGATCATATTAAGCCATGATACAAAAGACTTACCACCACAGCCCTTAATAGGCATATCGCCAATCAACATGACTATGACCCTTATTGTGTTTTTTTCGCCACATTGGAGCATGTTACTTTACATGCTCGAGGTGGCGGCATTGATGTTACATTATTACAGCTTGAGACAAAATGGATCCATAACCTAGATGCTATTACATATCCAGGACTCAACGAATATATTGGCTTTAAATCTTTTCTATAGATGTGCTTGTTACATTGTTTATTTTTGTAACTTTATACTAGGGTGGGTTTTATTTTGTCTTCTCTTTGATTGGTTGGCGTTTGCAGCTGTTGCAGCTTTAACATTCTTTGCCTTCCATCTCACTGAACACTGGCTTGTTCCAATGATCTAATGGCTTTGCTACACCCACGTCTGACCGCTGTACTGCGGTTATGTTATCCCTGCGCCAGGCATTATGGGGCTTGTAGGCTATGCACTGCAAATGGGATTGGTGTGTTGGTCGCTTTGTGTCCGCTCCAGATTGGCTAACCTTTTTGTCAATCGGGTGGGGGGCTTTATAAGTGGATATAATGATTAGCTTTTCCTGCTGGCTGTCGGGGCGCTGTTACACTGCATGACGTTTTAAAGGTATTTAGTGTTTTGTTACATTTGGCCACAGTTGCTACATTTTGACACTATTATGCTTGTCGCTTAGTCTGGCTCTTATCTCAGTCACAATCTGGCTCTGGCTGTTTTACTCTCTATCCTTGTTGCTGAAGGTATGTTGCTTGGCTTATGTTGCTTTTTGCTATTTTTTAATACAGGCTAAATGTGTATCGGCTTGGGTTCACACAGTGTTTATTCACTTTGACGTATACTTTGGCGCTTTACAGTGCCATATACTACTTGAATTTAGGGTGGGTTTTTTATTTAATTCATTTTATTTATTCTTTCACACAATCTATTTTTGTGATCCACATCTTTTTAGTATTTTATGTATTAAACTATCTCTTTTTTGTTTTATTCAGCCTTGTCTGGCTGTCTTCATAATTGCACCATCTGACTTCCTTAGAGCTAATTAACATTTTGTTTGATCAGTGCCCCGTTTATCCTAATTTATAATTGATTTTTGGTATGTATAGAGTTGTATATATAATTAATTATTTTCGATTAAAAATAAAATTAATTGCACTTACTGCCTTATATATTATATACCATTTTTTGACTTTTTTTTCTTTAGTTTTTATAGTACTCCACTTCAAGCCCCCTGCAACCACCTTGTATTGGCTGTGTTTGTTGGCTGTTTTTTGGCGCCTGGGAGCATCTATCCTGCCTTGCTTGGTGCGCATGGTATGTTGGTTGAGCGTTGTTAGGGTGGGGGTTACCCTCCCTGGGGACATCTGTAGGGGAGGGGCTAGGAGGAGGAGTGGTCAGGGTTGGGACCCTTTATAGCCGGACAGCTAGTCACTCACTGTAGCTTGTATTTAAGTAATTATATTATTGTTCTTTCTTTTTAGTGTTAAAGCAATTTTTGATCATCATTTTAGCTCTCCCCCTGATGAAGCCAATGTTTTGGCGAAACTAGTAGGGAAGAAATTGGCCTGCTACATACCGTCTTTTCAGCTGGTCATCAAAATTTGTTTTACTATTGATATGTGATTATTACTCTGTATTGATGGCTCCCTTTTTAAATCACATTTTGTATATGTAGCGCCGGCTCTTGAAGAGCACGTGCTATGTGTTTTTAAAATTTAAGGTTACACCTGAACTGCAGTTTGGTTTGGGTACAATTGTCTAAATTTGGACTTCAGCATCAGTCTGACTGGCCTATGAGATGTTCAGCCTGACCACAGGGGGCACTGTCTCTTTTTGCAAGCATGGAACTATGGTCTGGTCGGGTGTTTAAGTTACTCTCTCTCTGAGCCCGCCCAGTGGAAGTGGCGCTCTTGCTGTACTTTCTGGGAGAGCGTATTTAAGATGTGGATGTCACGTGGTTTGGGGTTCCGGTCCAGAAGGATGTACTAACTTCATGGTCCTGGTCCTCCTGACCAGCCCCAAGGAAGGCTATGGCCTGGGGTGCGGATCCACCCGATCTTGTTGTCTCAGGGTTGGTTAGCCCAAGGTAAGGAAACAGAATTCTTAGGTGTTTGGGTGCCGTCTCTGGTTTGGGAGAGACCCAGTGACTTCATGCTATCCAGGGGAGGACTCTTCAGAAGAAGGCCACATACAGGTTGGTTTCTTAGCAAGAGCCTGGAGGAGCTGAAGTACCCAAGAGAATCCGGTCTTGTGGATATCGCCAAGCTGGCTGAAAGGTCCAGGTATCACACGAGTGTTCTACAAGTTTAGTTTTTCTACGTGTTCTACAACAACGTCTGTGGCAGAGACTTGTTCCTGAGTAAGCACCTTGTTGGCTGCTGGGCCTTGTGAGAGAGGGATTGTCCAACTTGAGTGAACATCCAGTTGCGAATGGCTATTCTCTGGATGCAGTCAAAGTAAGCACGTTCTTTAATATTGACTTTGACACTAAGAGTACCTGAACTTCCTTTCCAACCCTCTGATCCCATTTTAAGAGACTGTTCATTGTCTACGTTTTTGCAAATAAAATCCATTTAAGTCGATATGTCATCAGTCTCTCAAGTTACTGGGCCATCTACCACGGGACACCCCTAGACATGAAGTGAGGTGAAAGAAGGTAACGGTAAGACCAATCTAACCAGCAGCTCCTTCGGGAGTTAGTGCTACATATATTTTTGTATAAATAAAAGTTTTCTTTATAAAAGTATTTGCTGATTTATTTGTGGCACCGTGATAATCCCTTCCTTGTTGCTCCAAATTGTACCTAATTACCGAGATGAGGTGCCTTATCTATTAATGACATACCAGACACATCCTTCCTTAGTGCATTTTTATAGCACTGTTCACTGTAAAAATGTGAATGGTCCCAAAATAGTGTCAAAAGTGTCCGATCTGTCCCCCAAAATATTGCAGTCCTGACAAAAATCCCAGATCACCGCTTACTAATAAAAAATAAAAAAAATGCCATAAATCTATCCCCTTTTTTGTAGGTGCTATAACTTTTGTGTAAACCAATCAATATATGCTTATTGTGATTTTTTTTTACCAAAAATATGTAGAAGAATACATATCGGCCTAAACTGAGGAAGAAATATATATATATATATATATATATATATATATATATATATATATATATATATATATATATATATATATATATATATATATATATTTATATATATATTTTTTTTTATTGGGATATTTATTATAGCAAAAATTTTAAAATATTGTGTGTTTTTTTTTTTTTTTGTTTTTTTAATTGTCAGTCTTTTTTTGTTTATAGTGCAAAAAATAAAAACCGCAAAGGTGATCAAATACCACCAAAAGAAAGCTCTATTTGTGGTGAAAAAAATGATCAAAATGTCATATTGGTAAAGTGTTGTATGACCACGCAATTGTCATTCAAAGCGTGACAGCGCTGAAAGCTGAAAATTGGCCTGGGTAGGAAGGGGGTGAAAATGCCCTGTATTAAAGTGGTTAAAGAGGGAGTCCACCTACAAAAAATTATTAAAAGCCAGCAACTGCAAATACTGCAGCTGCTGACTTTTAATAAATGGACATTTACCTTTCCTGGAGTCCAGCGATGTCGGCAGCTGAAGCCGAGCCAGTGCTTGGCTTTCGGCTGCTGCCGGCGCCATTCTCGGTGAGGAAATCAGAAAGTGAAGCACTGCGGCTTAATTTCCCGGTTCCCTACTGCGCATGCGCGAGTCGCGCTGCACGTCGTAAGTGGTCCCCATATCTCCTGGGACCTGTGTGTTTCCTGGGAGACAGTGGGGGCGGGGGAAGGGGCGTAACTCCCGCGGGAGTCTATTCCCGGAAGTGGGTGCACATATCTGTATTATACAGGTATCTGCACCCCCTCCCCCTGAAAGGTGGCAATTGTGGCACCGGAGGGGGGGGGGAATCAATTGAGCGGAAGTTCCACTTTTGGGTGGAACTCGGCTTTAAAGTCAAGAAAAGCTAGTTTGGTTTTCCTTTTTTATTCTTTTTTTTAAACAGTAATGCCCTGTACACACGGTCGGAAATTCAGGTGGAAAAGGTCGGATTGGATTATATTGTCGGAAAATTCGATCGTGTGTGGGCTCTATCTGACTTTTTCTGTCGGAAATTGGAAAAAATTTGAGAGCAGGATCTCAAATTTTCAGACAAAAAAATCCGATCAGACTTTTTCCGATCGTTTGTAGAGAATTCCGATCAGACAAAGTGCCACGCATGCTCAGATCAAATTACGAGACCAAAGCTATTGGCTACTAGCCTCAACGTAGTCCTGTCATAACGAATGAACGCCATCACATTCCAAACGATCGGATTTTCCACCAACTTTGTCCAACCGTGTGTATGCAACACCAGTTTAGAGCAAAATCCGTCAGAAAAAATCCAACGGATTCTGTTGTCGGAAGGTCTGACCGTGTGTACAAGGCATTAGTCTTTATGATTGCTCAGCTTTGATGTTCTGACAAATATCTTGAGATATCTTTCTTTATGTTTCCCAACTTGGAGTTTAAACATTCAATTAATTAGGCCTCTAATGATCTTTTGCTTGTGAAGCTTTATGCCGCGTACACACGAGCGGACTGTATGGCGTACTTATTTCGTCATACAATCCGACGGACAGTCCGTCGTACTTTCCACTGAACGGACTTGACCACACACGGATGCACAAACAGTCCGTCGAAAGCTTGCGCGATGACATGTACAGCACGTACGACGGGACTAGAAATAGGAAGTCCAAGACACAGCAAAGCACCCTTCCGCCGTGTAAATCCTTTCTGGGCATGCGCCATTCTTAGTCCGTCGAACTAGCATACTGACGACCGTATTGTCCGCTGAAACCAAAGTACGATGGACAGAATTTCGAAAAAACGAAATTCTTAGTACGCCGGACTGCACGCTGAAAAAGTCCACTGAAGCCCACACACGAGCGGATTGTCCGCTGAAATGTGTTTCGACGGACTAAGTACGCCATACAGTCCGCTCGTGTGTACGCGGCATTACATTGATCTTGCATGTCAAAAGCTTGTGGTCACTGCCATAATCAGCTCCTGTTTTAGTCTTTGTTGTAAAAAAAACCCTGTAGATTTCCACCTCTGTCCTATGCAGATGAGTTTACCGACTCCTAACAAATAAATGTTGGCTTCATCCATTTGATCTTTAAAGTAGAACTATAGGCAAAATAATTTTTGTTCACTTTGGATAGAGCAAGGGAGGGTTATAACCCCTTTTAGATTTTTTTCCGCCATCTGTGTCCGATTGCGGGGATTTCTCTTCACGTCCTGTGTCATACCCAAACAAGAAGTGAGAGGAAACCCCTGCAAATTAAGGAAATTCCTTGGGGACCCCGAGTCACCGGAACTAGTGTCTCCTTTAGAAGATTTTCCTTTCTATTACTTTTTTGGGAACAACTCAAAATTTGGAATTTTCTTTTACGTTTACTTTCAATGATAATGGTAAACAGAACAAACAGAAATTATGAATCTTCTTACTGGGGGTAAAGACAGCAATAAAACTGCAACTGCAAAAAGCATTCTAAGCTCTATGTACTCTAACCAGTGAGGAAAAAAAAGTTTTGCCTTTAGTTATACTTTAACAATTTCACATTTTCCTAGGTTCATACTTTGTATGTTCCATGTTCCTATGGTGATAATGTATTTACAGCTTTTGTTCGTCCTTTTCTGTCCAGCAACATCAACATCAGGATGTCCTATCAGCTTTGATTAATCAGCTTCATAAGTACCAGGCTTACTTTTGTCAGCTCTTCCCTAGTAGCATGATGAGTGTCTTCCAACTTAGGGGACCATATTTCAGCACTATATCACAGTTAGCTTTCAACACTGCCCATCTGCTGCTGCCCAGATGGGTGGTACCAGGGCTGGGACAAGGGGTGGGCAGGAGGGGAGGCTGCCCTGGGCACTATGGTATCGTGAGGCGGTGGGAGAGCCACAAGGAGATGGAGGGGGGGTTGTGTTGAAAGGAGGAATTTGGGGTTTGGCAGGTGGTAAATATTCTTCTAGGAAGGGAAATTCAGGGGCGGTGCTAAGGGTGGTGATCATGGGGGGTTTGTGTTGGAAGGAGAGATGGGAGGGATTTGTGCTGGGAGGGAGATATTTGAAGTGGAGGGATAAGACGTTTTCTAGAAGGACCTCCTTTGCTCTAATGAGAACCTCCAGGGCCAGAGATAGCTGACATCCTTCTGAATATGGTGGGTTTTAAGACATAGTGGGTACAAGGTGCAAGTTATTGGGCGCCAGTCTCTCACTAGACTATATGACTCACTGACACTGAATCCCTTGAGCTCCTCCAATCTTCATGGTGGTATCTTCCTCAAGCATCACCCCCACTTCTTTGCTGGGTCCCTAGCTTGGCACTCAAGATACCTCTCAAGCTTCACCCCACTGGCCAGCTCGGTCCCTGACTTGACACATAAGGCTACTCTGCAAGCATCACCTCCACGTCACCTGTACTGGCTGGGTCCCTGGCTTGATACCCCCTGATGTTTCCAGATTCTTCACCATTCCTGCTTGATGAAAGTACTTGCTTCAGCTACTCTCTGTGGTCCCTGGTAATAAGGTGGATGGTCCCTTAGTGGCAACAGCTTCCCCTCTACCTCTGACCATGACAGGTTCTAAGGCTGGCAGAACTGTCACTTCTGGTTGGATTGCAAGCCACAATCCCAACCCTGCGCTGCTCTCTTTTGCTTCTGGATAGGCCCTCAGACAGCCTAAAAGCTAGATGTGCCTGGGATAGGCCCAATCTCTGGCCTAGCAGCCCAGGCAGTACAACACATGTCCACCCAGACAGCCATCCAGGTGGCACAGAACACAGATCACCTGACTCTACCGAATATATAGGCTCTCCCAGCAGGCCAAGGGATCCAAGAAAACCCCTGTCTATTGGCTGAGACACCCCACATGCCCATAATCAAACCCAGCATTCCCTTATCGTATCTGGTACCACGAAGTATCCGGCCACCTAGCGGCAGAAGAAAAAAGTACAACAAGGTCAGACTTGGGGAGAAATCCATCGATCTCTAACAATTAGCTAAGATGACTATTATTAGCAAGTACATTTTGGGGAGCAACCCTGCCTAAACTCCAGGGTGCTACATTGCTAAGAGGGGTGATTTTTTTAGGGGGGGCATTTGAACTGGGGGGATTTGGGGAATGGGGGAGCAAAAATTTGTGCTGAGAAGGGGGATTTCAGCAGGGGGGCAGATTTGTACAGGGAGGAGGGGGAAATTATGCTTAGGGGGTAAGAATGCAGATTAGTGTTTTTGTGGGGGGAATTTTGCTGACACATAATGCCCATAGATCTTGAGGGGCACAATTCAGCATGTTCGCCCTGGGCTCTAGATGACCTTGTCCCTGCACTGGGTGGTATATCATTATCCTGGTATCTCTCCCAGAAACTGTCCACTTTGGGAGGCTCTGCTGGTAGTAAAACTACAGACGACATAGCTTTCAGCTTTATAGACACAACAAATCGTGTCAACCTTAGGAGGCCCCACTGGTAGTAAAACTACCAACGGCATAGCTTTCAGCTTCATAGATACACACAAGTCCGATTCTCCATGCCTATCAGACCAAGTACACGCAAATTTTATTAACCCCTATACCAAAAAGCTTGCATGTTTGGCGTAAAACAACTTTTTTTTGCGCCATCATACTTTTAAAGAAGGTTTTATGATTGTGCACCGCACTGTTAAACATAAATCAAAATATTGATTCTCCATGCTTATCAGACCCAGTAGACCCAAATTTTAATAAACCATACTTTACCAAAAAACTAGCATGTTTGACATCAAACAGCTTTCTTCTCCATCAGGCTTTAAAGGAAGGGTTTATGACTCTGCACTTCACTGTTAGATAACATTTGAAAATCTATGTTAATGGCTGTAGCCCTGTACTAATAAGCTGCAGGGCAATGGATCTGTCCACATGGTTTAGTACTATGTGCTGCTACTTGTAGCTCTGTCTTTCTCAGCTGTGGGGTAATGAATCTGGCCACACACCTCCAGCTCTGCAAAACTATAGTTCCGATGTTTTCCACTGCAAGCAGGCAAGTTTTTTATTGCAGAAGACACATGCATTATCTACTCTGCAATAAAATCCACCCACCTGCCTGCTCTCAGTGTTCCCTGGCATGTAAAATTAGTTGCATGTGCACAACTCCACTTAGAGCGGCTGACCCAGTCCCTGTGTGCCAGAATGACAGACTCCAGCACATGCACAGGAGTGACGTCATACCACAGCGGCCAATAAAGATGGCCAAAAACGAACACAAAAAAGAAGATGCTGGCACCAGTAAGGGACAGGGAAAGCTGTATGAAAGGTGAGTATAGCTACATTTAGTTTCACTTTAGGCACTATCAACATAAGCCTAAATGTTTGTGATAGTGTTTCCTAGCTTATCAATTGTGATCCTGTATGATTTGACACTGTACTGTCCTTTGGCATTGTTTCCTGGATTTCTCTCTTGTCTGCTGCTCTTCTTCACCCTTTGCTATGTTTAATAGATTATTCTCTTGTCTGTTTCACTCCCTGCTTCCCTGACCCTTGGCTACATTTACTGGTTTACTCTGTTGTCTGCTGCCTCTGCTTCAGTTATCTCTAGCTACCTCTGCCTATGGTACTGCTAGCAACACTCACAGCCAGAATACAGTATATACTTCAAGTCCTGGGGGCTTCTGAATACCAGTATAGCACTAACCCAAAAAAATGATTATACTCACCTAGGTGGATGCAGCATTGATCCAATGCTGGATCTGTCCCCCGCCACCTCTGCACTAAGAACTGAGCGATCAAACACTGCTGATCACTCAGTTTTCCCCTTTCCCCACTCTGAGCAGAGAGATGTGACTGTCAGTCACCATCTCTCTGTTCTGCCCCTCCAGGGCTCACTGGAGCACTGGGCTGGAGAATGGAGGGAATGGCTGGCTCAGTCTCCCAGCAACACAGCTGAAAGGCTAAGCCAACTGCCAGTCTGGATTTTTCTCCAGCCTGGACCAGCTAAGTCGGCTGAGGAGTGCAGGACAAACTGCACTCCTGTGATCCATTGGAGAAGTATAGCCGAAAATACTTTGGCCATACTTCTCCTCTAAGGAACAGGTGGCTGCTAGAGGCCAAGTAAATTGTCATTATACACTCAGACCAAGGCATTTGTTTATGCAAGAGACCACTAGAGGCACCCAAAATGCTGAAAGAGGACTAGATACCACAAACGTGCTGAAAGAAACAAAATACCACTGTCTTGCTCAAACAGATCAATAGAAATCCTGATAGTGACTAAACAGTGACTCCACTTTAAGCCTGGTACACAGTATGAGTTTTTTTTGGTCAACCCAGTGGGTTGACCTAAAAAAGACTGTCAGTTCCAGTCGGTGCCTCTATACTAACTATGCAAAGTTAGTACAGTGATCTCCCCTGCTTAGCTGTTGTGTTCTGACAGGGGACGGCCCCACCCCCATAACAATCTGATCATCTCTCTCTGCCATTGGCAACACTGATCGATGGTTGTTAGCCCTTGTACACACGGTCGGAGAATCTGTCAGAATGAGTCTTATCGGACCGTGTCGTCAGATAATCCGACTGTGTGTGGTATGCATCGGACTGATTCCGTCCGAATCTCCGTCCGACCCAATTTTCCAACATTAAATATTTCCCGACCAACTGGGCCGGACGGACCTAATCCGATCATGTGTAGAGCATTTTCATCTGGCCAAGTGCCACGCATGCTCCGATCAAATTCCTACCTCAAAGCTATTGGCTACTAGCCTGAATGTAGTCCCATCGTAACGAAATTACGTCATCACGTTCTGAAAGATCGGATTTTTCGCCAACTTGGCCCGACCGTGTGTATGCAACAGTTTCGGACACAATCCATCGGACTAAATCCGACGGGCAAAATCCGACGGATTTGGTTGGCAAAATCTCCGACCGTGTGTACATGGGCTTAGGCTGCTGGTTTTCCAGCATGCACAGCCGACAGAAGATGGCCAAACTGCCGACTTCCGTCGGACAGGTTGGCATACACACAGGCTGGATGTCTGACGTTTTTTTTGGAACCGCACAATGTCTCCCAACATTCAGCCTGTGTGTACAGGGCTTTAGTTTACCTTTGTTTTAACAGCTCTCAGGTTTTTTACAGGTTGTCTATTTGATCAAGAAATAAGCAGCATACTGCATTGAAATTTACAGGGATGGAATGACAGAAGAAAAACCATTCAGTTTCCTGCAATACAGTATATTATTATGCTGCCTGTTACAACACGATGACAGAAAAGCTGCAGAATTTAGCTAGCTCTAAAAATAACACTCACTGACATTATGGCCAAATAAGTGATGACAATTTTAAGCAACATTTTGCCCTCTATTTTGGCATAAGTAAAGAAGCAAAGGCTTATGACAGTGGGGAATGTCAAATATATCCCGTCACCACAGAACACACAAAGCATAAACTAAACAAGGGGTCAGTGTGCCAAAATGATGTACCATTACACATACCAAGTAATAACAATAATTATTTTCCATAATAACTTTTTATTTTTTTTAACCAATAAGAGGTGAAAATAACACTCACTTGGTTGGAGTTGACTATAGGGATTTGAAGTAACACATGAATTAGAACTTAGTGAATAGAGCATTCATTGTAAGATAAATTAAAAACAAGTGGAGGAATTTGATTCAACAGTTACCATGTTTCTTTGATGCAAAATGTTCATTCCTCTTAATTGCCCCCCAATATATCAGTGATTAGTGTAAAGGTTCCTGTTGCATTACAGATCAGTGAGGAATACCCCTATCATCGGTGGTCAGTGGTAGCAAAGCCTGATTTCATTGGTGTCCAGTAGCAGAAGTTTCCCCTTACATTGGTGTCAATAAAAGAAGGCCCTCATTTATTGCTGTCAGTGAGAGAAGGTCTCCAGCCTCCTCTTATAGTAGTTATAGCTGGAAACGTTACGTTTTTTTTTAAACTAATGCTCATTGAGGTGATGTTGGAAATTCAAGAAGAATTTATATGACATTCGTAGAACTACTATTTACATATTTTAGGCATAGTGGTGAATAGAAGTATGTGTTTTAAAGTTTAAATACTTATTTTTTAAGAACTGGCATCATTGTTATTCTGTAACTGGGAACACCTAGTTTTATCGTGTTTTATGAAAACAAAGGTTGAGTACCATGGCATTTTAAAGGAGGAAACAGGAGGAATACAAACTGGGGGAGCTGGAACATGATGGAGGAACAAATAATTACTATGAAAAATTGTGTAACCCAGGTTAGGAATGCCTTTGGTACAGTATTAATAATTTGGGTATTTTTACATTAGTTATGGTTTTCCTAGGGATAAATTACCTGTATTTGCTACACATAGTAGAACCACAGCCGAGGCCGTTACCTTTACTTTCTGTTTACAAATTCATAACCCAGCATGGTTATGAGTGTTTTTTAATACTAAAATTCTTGCCCTTGATGATGATCTTTGCCGAAACATGTAGGACAGAGTCTACATCTGTGATGTCGTCACATATGCTGTATCTGTGAGATTTCAAATTGTTTCCTGGGAACCAGTATCTCCATTTTCATGCTGGATTTTATTCAACTTAATGTGAGTTATTAGCATTCTATGTGTTTTAATAAATGATAATACAGTTTACAATATGTGGGTCTTTCTCTCCTTATTCTCCATGCCTATTATGATGCAACATCCTATACCATGAGCCTTACCACTATACTCCATTAAAGCAAAGATTGACAGCGTTTGGATTTCCTGTCTTTGGGTTTATCAAAAATTTCTGACTCTTGGGGGGGGCGTGGCGACCGCGCAACGTGATGGCCGCTTGTTGAAAGAGCTCCGCTCAATGCTCAGGGAACTCTAGCCCTCAAGCCCGCTACTCGCATCCCACGGCCGGCACATCAAACACCAGCGACGCGGGAGAATCCCGCCGACCTAGCGAACATGCGGAGGAGAACACAGCACCCGGCCAACACCATGAAATTACCGGATTTCTTTCCGGCGGTAGGCCGCGGGCCACAGAAAGATGGCGGAGGAGGCCGACACGCAGGGAGACGCTCTCACCATCTATCGTCACCTAAGACGAAACCCGGAGCGGAACACGTGGTGGAGGTGGACGCGGAAACAGGTACACAATCCTCGGATTCGGACTCTCCGAACGTTTCCCCATCGTCACGAAGCCCTGTCAAGTCTAAGCCTAGACTTGACACTGCACGAGCGTCTAACCGAACGGATTTAGAAACGACCGATTCGACTGGCGGAGGTACGACCATACAACCGCACGTGGATCCGTTCGCACAGTTCCCGACTACTGGTCAGCCTATCTCTGACACCACACTTAAAGAACTGTTAATGTTACTGAGGTCATCCCTACAATCCGACATGGCAGCCTGCTTAAATCAATGCAGAGCTGAGATTAATGACTTGGGGGGAAGAGTGCACCAAGTGGAAACCAGTATGAGCGACGTCACCTCATCTTTTAATGCGTTGGTGGACTCGCACGCAATGCAACAAGAAACTATCGACAAAATGCAACTAAAAATGGCAGATCTTGAGGACCGGTCCCGTAGAAACAATCTAAAGATCCGAGGGGTCCTGGAAACAATCCTAACACAACAACTGCCATCCTACGCCCAGGACCTCTTCCAAGCAATGGTCCCATCACTGTCTCCGCTGGATCTGATGATTGACCGGATCCACAGGGTCCCCAAACCGTCGTTTTTACCCCAGGAAATACCCCGAGATGTCTTACTCCGACTGCACTTCTATCACACCAAAGAAAAAATCCTGGAGACGCTTAGAAAAGGTGAAAACATCCCGGAGGCGGCCTGCAATCTCCAGATTTTACCAGACCTCTCACAACACACCTTACAACTTCGCCGCAACTTGGCGACAGTTACCAAAGCCATGCGGAACCACAAGATCCTATATAAATGGAAGTACCCCGCCAAACTGCAAGTGACATTCAACGGCTCCACCCATCTCATCCAATCACTAGAGGAAGGGCTGCACCTCTTGAGAACCTGGCAGATCCTACCGCCAGACCTTCATCCGGACCTATCTCAGTCGTCCACCAGACCGCCGACCAAACTGCATCCCGATTGGCAAGTAAAACAAAATCGTAGATCCAGAGCTCTTCACACTTGAGTTCTTACAGCATGGTCATCCTCTCCATAGCTTCCAAATAAGTTCCCTGAGCATTCCTGGTACATGTTATCGTACCGTAAACCCCCACCCTGGGCATTCATATTGCCTGACCCGTATGGGTCTTGTTTCTTACCCCAGTTCTCCTGTTTTCATTTTTTTTCTTTTTTTCTTTTCTTCATTGTTCCGACTGTGTTCCTTTCATGTTCTTTTTGGCGCTTATACATGTCATGGTACTGGCATACGAATACGACCAACATTCTGATATCCCTAAGAATCCTATTTAACCACGGTTCATTGTATCCCTACCTGCTATACTTCGATCCTCATGGACACAACCTGCGTAAATACGAGACCTCTCGAAACAGATGCTGCACAATAATTGTTATAGTTCTACCTCGCAATTTGGGCCCAAGATACTACACCTATACAAAACACGATATGTCCTGGACCGTAAACCACTTCTTACGTAACTACGAGATTATATATCGCTCTTTAATTTGAACCCATGAATATCAATATTTTATCGCTTAACGCGCGCGGACTTAACCATCCTGCTAAAAGACGATCCCTCTGGACTGAAGCAATCAAGCAGAAAGCTGACATCCTGGCAGTGCAAGAAACCCACTTCCACAAACTGTTCACGCCGCTTTGCACACACCAGAACTTTCCGTCCATCTTCCGCTCCTCCATAGCGGCAAAGAAAAGAGGAGTCATGATAGCCGTGAAAGATTCAGTGAACTTTGACCTTAAAGATTCCTTTATCGATCCCGATGGCAGGTTCATTATATTGGTTTGTAATGTCAATAAGATCCCTATTACTTTAGCTTGCATATATGCTCCCAACTCGCACCAACTGAGGTTCCTTAAGAAAGTTGTTAAGCGGATGGAGTCGATGCGAGTTGGAAGTTTACTGATTTGTGGGGACTTTAATATGATTCTCGATAAAGATTTAGATACCTCATCTGGAGTCAGGAACCACTTTCCCAAATTCCGCGAACTCCTACTACAGGAAGGACTATATGATGCCTGGCGTTGCCTTAATGCAAACGAGAGATCGTATACATACTATTCACCAAGATTCAATTCCTACTCCAGATTAGATATGTTTATTACTGATGGGGAGTTGCTCCACAGGGTCACAAAATCTTCTATTCTAGATATCACTTGGTCAGACCAAGCCCCTGTGTTGATTTGCATTGCGGGGACCAGATCCCAAGTTTCGTCTCGTATTTGGAGGAATAATGAGTCGATATTGCAAGACCCAAAACTCCAATTAGAAATTTCCCAACATTTGGAAGAGTACTTTAGATTTAATGACCCTGAGTATACTAGTCCCTTCACCAACTGGAATGCCCATAAGGCTTTTATAAGAGGAGTCCTGATAAAACTCAATTCCAAAATTCTTAAATCTCGATCTGCTACACTAAACGATCTATTAAATGAACTCCGCTCTTTAGAACAAACAAATCAATCTAACCCTTCCCCAGACCTAGCCGATAAACTATTTCATGTGAGATACAAAATAAGGGAATGGTACTGTGCTCAACACGAACAAGCCATGAAAAGACTCAAAATAAACTATTATGGGAATTACAATAGAGCGGGGAAGCTTCTGGCCAACCGGTTAAAGGATAAACGCTTCAAAACCTCGATCCCATACCTGCTCCACCCCACGACCTCGGCAAAGATAGAACATCCTCAGGCAATTGCGGATGCATTTGCAGATTATTATGCTTCCCTTTATAACTTACACCTGGACCCAAACACGAATACACCTACAAAAGAGAGTATAGATTCCTTCTTAGCCAAAATCCGACTACCCTCATTATCACAAACACAACTCCAGGAGTTGGAAATCCCATTCACCCCAACGGAAGTAGAGAAAGCAATTCGATCACTGCCTCTGGGAAAATCCCCAGGCCCAGATGGCCTCTCCAATGCCTACTATAAACATTTCAGTACCATACTATCTCCACACTTAATATCCATATTCAATATAGCTAGGAAAACCGGATCTTTCCCTATTGAAATGCTAAAGGCCTATGTCATTACATTACCCAAACCAGGGAAATCCTCAGATACCCCTGCCAACTTCCGCCCTATTTCTCTTCTCAACGGAGACGTTAAATTATATGCGAAAGTGATAACAAACAGAATTTACGATATTATGCCTACCTTGGTGGGTCCGGACCAAACCGGATTCATGAAGGGGAGGCAAGCCTCAGACGCTACACGACGTCTATTGAATATCATCCACCAAGCTAGAGCTCGGGGAACGCCTTCTCTGCTTCTTTCAATAGATGCAGAGAAGGCGTTCGATAGGGTCCAATGGGAATATATGGAAGCGACTCTACGTAAATTTGGCTTTCAAAACGAAGCCTTGTCAGCCATTTTGGCGCTCTACTCCAATCCCTCTGCCCAAGTCTTTACCATGGGGCTCTTGTCCAAATCCTTCAACATATCGAATGGTACCCGTCAGGGGTGCCCTTTATCACCGCTAATTTTTAATCTGATGATAGAACCCCTGGCGGAGGCCATCCGAACCCACCCACAAATTTCAGGACTAAAAACTAAACGAAGGGAACACATAGTGAACTTATTCGCAGATGATATCATCTTGTTTTTATCGAATCCAGTAGTATCCCTCCCGTTTACACATGCTATCTTAGAAGCTTTTGGACAGATATCCTTTTACAAGGTAAATTTTACCAAATCCCTTATACTAGATCTAGGTCTAAACCCTCACACGAGCTCTCATCTGAAAAAAATGTACCCCTATATATGGACTTCTACACAGATCCCCTACCTTGGCATCCTATTAACAGCAAATCTATCCCAGTTAGCAGATGTCAATATGAAATCTCTTTTACAAGACGTTAAATTAACCCTTTCCAAAATTTCACGCACTGAATTGTCATGGGCAGGTAGAATAGCATCATATAAAATGTTAATTCTGCCAAAAATTCTCTACATATTTAGAACTCTCCCAATACCATATAAAGCCTCACATTTCCATGAATTAACAAAACTCCTTAAACAGTACATCTGGCAAGGCAAGAGAGCCAGATGCCCAATCCACAAAATTATAAAACATAGGAAAGCTGGAGGCATGGGCCTCCCTGACATTAAAGATTACTATTGGGCGGCTATATTAGCACAGGCGAAACTTTGGTTCCTCCCCAACCCTGAACAACTATGGGTAGACATTGAGGCGTCTATTACAAACACCCACCCTATTAGTCTCCTTCTTCTAGCAGACGCTTGGAAACTCAGACCCTTGACACATTTCTCTCCTCCTATCGTAGCGACCATAACAGCCTGGAGACACCTCTGTCAACAGCAACTGATGGGGAAGCCTTCCACTAATGTTAGACTCCCGATTCAAACTTTAACTATACTACTACCGTACAGTAACATCGCCACGTGGGAAAACTCCGGAATAGCATGGGTAGATGAGCTATACAACCAGGGAACACTAAAATCATTTGAATCCTTGAGAATCGACTTCAACCTGCCCCAAACCGGCAAATTTCTATACAACCAGGTATCATCATTCCTATCGAGATCCCCACCACCAACTATTGAAATTCAAACACTTATATGGCAATATTATGTTTCTCATAACTCCAGAGATAGAGGTATATCCCTTCTATATAACACTTTACAACACAAACAACTTCTAACGAAATCTCCCTCTATGCTTACTTGGGAGAACGACTTACACCAGAGCTATGACATTAGTCAATGGAGCTCTGCCCTCAGATATAACTATAAGGCCTCACGCTGTGTTAGCCATTGGGAACTCACACAGAAGATCTTACATAAATGGTATAGAACCCCCCACCAATTAGCCAGAATGTTCTCAACTCACTCGTCTCTATGTTGGAGAGACTGCGGCAACGTAGGCACCATACTACATATATTTTGGCACTGAAAAACTTCTCTAGTTACTGGAGGAAATTATTTAGTATACTTGCGGAAATTACAGGGGTACTACAGCCCCCTAATCCGGCTTTAGCAATTCTCCATATAGGTATTGATAATTACCCACCCGAGTTCCGCATAGTAGTGACACACTTCCTTATCACGGCCAAGTTGGTTATAGCCCGACATTGGAAAAGTGTACTATCCCCAAATCCATCAGAAGTCCTAGTTCAAATAAATTTAAACTATCATTATGAACGATTACTAGCTCTCAGGAAATCTTGTGGCAAAAAATTTGATTTACAGTGGAAATGTTGGACAGAGTGGTATAAGAAATAATCACTACTTTAAGTAGCAGCAAGATACCTTGAACAGATCCCAAATCGAACGTCCACCACTCTACGACCCATTTAATGTCATTTAACTCTACTCTGGGTGGCCCCTCTGTCACAGCGTGATCCCAATTTGGGGTGCAGAGGGAGCCACACAGAGGTCCAAGTAATCTAAGGGATGCTGACCGAATAGAATTCCAGGTTGATCCTTAAATGTGACTGTTCGAGTTCATACTTATGGATTCATGAGAAAAGCCAGTAGACAGAAAATGTGCTGTTACTTGTAAGCGAATTTCTATAATGTTTTATAATAGTTGGTGATCTCCTTGAATTACATTGGTCTGATTATTCCTTTTATTTTTCTCTTTGTTTTTCCTTTTCTTTTTTTTTCTTTTGATTGATCTTTCTAGATTGATTTCTTTGATTTACTTCGATTAGTACTAGTTATCGATATGTAATAACAACCACAGATCACTGTCATTTATAATGGTTTATTTTTTTTTTCTTTCCTTTTATTGTTTCTTTGTATCACATGGAATTCAAAAACTTAATAAAAATTATTTAAAAAAAAAAAAAAAAAAAAAATTTCTGACTCTTATAATCGAGTCCAGCGGTAATGGTAAGGAGGTATTTTGTTGATTTTTCGGTAGTGGCCCATCTGGGTGATCCAATCAACGAGTAATCACGTTTATCCACGCTGGATGCACTTTTAAAGTAGTGTTGTGATTTGAACTTTTTCTTAAACACTATGGACTATTTTTGAACTTTTATTATAAATGAATTATGCATTTTTTCTGTCACTTTTTTATTTGCATATTTTAATATTTAGTGTGGCAACTCTATGCTTATATTCACTTTCCACAATCGATCCTATTGTATTGTTGCCACCAGCTTTTCTAGTCTCTCCTGCACAGATATGTGGTGGTTTATCTTTTGAAATACCAAAATTCCACCTGTGCTTATCAGGTAAGATGCAGTAGCCAGCCACTGTAATTCAATTGGATGGGATAGAAGGGAAGCAACTACACTTTCATCTCTAAGGTATCAAAATGGAGACCTGCAATCAAATCTTGGTCATATCTGAGTGGTCCGATCTAAGCTGGGGGTATGATCTGCATATACCCCACGACTCTGAGAGCAGATAAAATACTTTTAGTAGTTCTTGTTAATGTATGTCTTACTTTTTAATTTATGGCTTTTATAACATATGCTGACCTTAGTGACAATAAGAAGTCCGTGGTTCTTGTTTCACAGATGTTTAATGTACATATCAAGTTCTTACACTGACACTTACATCAACACTGTAGAACAAAATAAAGGACAAATCATCAGACATACAGTGAATTACATTTAATAACTAGACAGAAATAAATCTGCATACCACTTTTGCCTGGTTGTGAGCTAAGAGAGGGCTTTGGATCTTGAAGATTCTCAGTTAGATGGTTTACCTTACACACACAAAAAAAAAAAAACACTTTAAACCTTGAAATGACAGCACTGTTCAATCTCCTTTCAGTTGCAAGAAAAGACAGGAAGTGACATGTAATAATGCATGATGGGAGAAATTAATGAACAAGTAAGCATACATGTGACATCTAGAGGAAATTAATGTTATAGACACAGAAACTTTGTCCTTTCAAGTTCACCCCCACCATCACACAATGTGTGGAACCCAAGTTATCACAAATAACTCAATATGAATCTTTAAAACATTTATAGGATAGGCATTCTGTACACATTCAACATGTACAAGGAAGCTACACTTATTTCCGATAATCAGCTTCAAGTAATAACACTGTTTTGTGTATGGGTCTTTCTAGATACACTGGCTTACTTGTGCGTGCGCCCTTAATATCTAGATACACTGGCTTACTTGTGCGAGCGCCCTTCATATCTATGGTTGTGTCACAAAGAAGTTTCCATTTTCGGACCCTGCCATCAGTTCCTGGGAATATTTCTACTACTTTGGCTAGCTTCCACTAATTTTGTGGTGCTAAGTCAACTTTGAGTAGAATGTAGTTTGAGTAGAATGTAGTTTGGTTTGGCATTTCATCTACTAATTATAGAAGATTGCCAATAGAATAGAAAAGTTGATTGTGGTACCTTCGTCCCATCGAAATATGAGCAAAAAAGGAAAGAGGCTATGTTCGGACTTTAGTGGCACTGTATGATTGGCTGTTAATGAACAGTCAATCAATAATAAAATGATTCAAAATATTTTATTACAAAAAAGAAAATACATTCATTTTACACAAATAAGTATAAAACCAAATTATGACAATCAGAAAATGCTGAAAGATTAGAACATTTATCTTAGTAGTCTATTACTGTACGATTTACAAACTTATCCGCTTCTTCAGGAGTTTATTTATTATTCAGATGGTATATACAAAAGGATTGTCATATAGCTAAGAAATAGAAAATATACATATTATTCACAAGAAAAAACAATGTGTAATTATAAGCAATAATATTTCATGTAGGTATAAGACATCCACTGCAAAACACCCACCATCCACATGTCTTGCAGGAGGGCTTCAGCAAGCCGAGGACCTGAAGAAAAAGTGCCCCACCCAGGAGGACCTGGGAGCCTATTATGGGGCACTGGATACTTTTAATACTTAGCCTAGCTGAAAGAGAACAAAAGATGTTATCAAATGTCTTCAAAGCCATCCAAAAATGATGACATATGTATGATACATTTTGAACATATATGCATATTTAAGTGAGATTTTATCATACCTGAGGTGGGTATGTAAATGACTAGGCAGGCTCAATGGGATGGTGTAGTTAATCCCTATAAGGGGGATTATATCTAAAAAATAGGGCTACACAAATTAATTCTATAGGGAGCACACCATATATATAAAAACTACAGACAGCTGCGTACATATAGACACAGTTGAGACTGTGTCCATAAAACACAGTGCAGTCTCTTTATGAAGTACCGTACCTTATAATAGTATCAGGGCACAGAGTTGGTTTGTTACGTACACACAGCTATGTCAAGTGGAAAATATATGCTCCTATAAGAGATGTGATATAGAATATAATTAGTGGTGCTTGCATCCACAATGGTGTGTGCCTATTCATAGGCACACACCAGTATTGCAGCGCATAAATCCATCTATAATTCTCTTAATATGCAAGATGTTCTTACCTTTGGAGCTAGTAAACAATCTCTATGCTTGCAGAGGAACCACATCAGCAGTACAAATGAACAATGGACTGAGCCATATCAAAGGGTACAATAAAGTATCCTGGAAACAGGACAGACAAGAGCAAACTCGATCTAAATGTCATAGCATAGTAGGGCCATTGTTAGTGAAGAGAACTTGCCAGAGAGCCTGCATATAGTTGTATCCCCCACAGAGACGGACAGCTGATGCTGCTGTCTTCATCTCCATTTGAATAATGTGTGGCAAAAACAAACTCCTATGTGGGGATGCCCACGTCTGATGTCACCGGACCCAAGCCTGTAGTGCACATGCGCCAAATGGTGCCTATGCAGTGCCCCAAAAACGGCAGTGATGTCCCACAGATGTGGGCACTCTGCTATTTAGGCACTGGGGCTCAAGCAAGTCGGAGGGCAGCTCAGTTCTCCCCGGCAGGACAGCACGCCCGTCAGGGGGACCACAAAAAAGCAGAGCCCAAATGGCAGGCCGACACATTCCCCTGAGCTGAGTCAGGGCACGCCATGCTGGAAAAGGGAAGGCTGCCCATAATTCCCAAAAAACGTGGGGATAGATGAGGTCCTCTGGAAAATCGGGACAGTCGCAAAGGAAGTCCAGAATCTCTCAGAGGGGGGAAATAATGCAGTGGATATCTGTACAGCTTATAATACAGGAGATAACATAAACATAATAAACATGATATACTAAGAAAAATTTATGTATATATATATATATATATATATATACACACACACATATCATATGGATCAAAAAATTGTCCGTCTTGAAAAATCACCAAAAAGCCCAATAAGCCCGATGTATCTGGTAATGGATGTAACAATTTTCTCCCTATTTGAATAGTATATATGGTCTCCAATTCTTTGTCAAAGTTCCTGTTTCGTTTTGCCGATATAGAATGCACTGCATCTGCAAAACATGATGTAAATGACTCTTTTGGTTGAGCAATCAGCAAACGTTATTAATCTATGCCAGTGGCCATTCGGTAATATTATGCCCTTACCTTCTCTAACCCATGGACATCATGGGCAATTGCCACACTGGTATGTCCTTTGTGGTAAGGGATTGTTTTCCCTATGGGGTACATAGTGGCTAGAGGTAAGATGGTCCCTTAATGTGGCTGCTTGTCTGAAGATGGGTTCTGGGGCTGGCCTGACATATTTTGATATGGTATAATCCTCAGTAAGAAAATTACAGTTTTTGGCAATAAGTGTTCGTAGATGTCGTTCATGATTAGAAAATCTAGTAACCAAACCTACTTTTGAGTGTTCACGTTTGGGAGGAATGTCGTAGAGTATAGCACCCTTAGTTTTGTTCCATGCCTTATTAAAGGCATGTCTTAGGAGGGTATGACAGTACCTTTGTGCAAGCTATCTTTCATGCAGTGTATCCACCTGTTTTTTAAAATCTGTATCCGAAGTACAGTTCCTCCGAAGATGGAGATACTGAGCATATGGAATGCTTCATATCAAAGAATCAGGATGTGAGCTGCTGGCATGAAGTAAGGTGTTGACATCGCTAGGTTTACAATAAAGGTCAGATTGTATGTAGCCTTCTGGGTTGATTGAAATGTTAAGATCAATAAAAGGAATCTCAACCAAATTAAATGTGTATGTAAATTTAATATTATATTGAATTTAAATTTAATTGGTCCATGAACTTATGCAAGTCTCTCTCTGTGCCAGTCCAGATCATCAGCAGATCATCAATGAATCTGAACCAGCACAGGATGCAGGGGAGCCAGGGCACATATCAATCACTGGAAAAGACCTCTCTTTCCCATCCTCCCAAATAGAGGTTAGCGTAAGATGGTACAAAACGTGCCCATGGCTACCCCCTGCACCTGTAAATAAAGCTGGTCCATTTATTTCTCTGTTGCAAGTTCAAAAGATATTCCTTCCTTCACATGGTTCAAAATGAATTTGCCAAGAACTGAACCTTCTTCCACCTTTTCTGAAGATAAATATCTTCTCTCACAAACTCTCTAGGTGGTGGTGCAATGACAGTGGATTTTATTGTTAGTATATGATTTGGTGTTCATGGTTCTTTGGATTTCATTGATGGTCATGCCATGACCTAGATGATGCACCCTTTCGTGGAAGTGCTTTATGACTAGATGAGATACATGATGACCCTTTAGGAGTATGGTTGGATGTTTGACATGGGGATGGAGCGTTACCTGTGTCAATCTTCCTCCCACCCTTAGGATATCATGGTCATCAACAAATGGATTTAGTTTATACAACTTGTTTGACTGGTTTGAGTTAACTTCTTTTCCTTGTTTTAGAATCTTTATTTCATCACTGAATACTTCTTCTTAGACTATACCAATTATGAATTGTTCAGCATCCTTTATTTCTTCAAGCATTGTTGAGTCATTAGATCTTTCTTTCCGACCTTTGGCACACCGAGCACAGCGCTTAAATCTTGCTATGGCTTTCACTACCCTCTTCCAATCTGAAAACCTTTGTAGGTGATTTTAACAGAGGCCTTTCCTCCCTTGCTTTGATAGTATGTACCTGTAGCACTTTGAATTCTGGGTCTCCATCATCAATCTCTCCCACCTTAATTTCTTGTTTTTCTTCAGAGAATTCTCTTTACCATAGGAAACTTGGCCCAGTGAACCAGTTTGACTCTACAAGTTGCTCTGCAGTGAGTCCATAAGAAGCGTGGTCAGCTGGGTTATGTTCTGAAGCAACATATGTCCATTGACTAGGCTTAGTGTTTGACCTGATCAGCTGAATTTGTTTGGCCACAAATACATGGAACCTTCTTCCATCATTATTAATACAACCAAGCACAACCTTGGAGTCGGTCCAATAGTAGTTACTGATACCACACAAGTCTAGTTCACTGTTGAGCAAATTACCAATTCTTGTGGCCACAACTGCAGCTGAGAGCTCCATTCTTGGAATTGTTATTTGTGTTGACACATAACAACGTGGTAACTTTACTGAAGACAGGTTATGAAGAACTTGAAGCCAAACTTCTCAGTGTGGCCTGTGGTCATCAGGAAGTGGCTCATCCCAGCCTATCTTGTCTTGAAACATCTTTTGTAGTAACCCTTTACCAACTAAGATGAAGGGAGTGACAAATCTGAGAAGATCAAAAATTTAAGCAATTGTAGACAGCACCCCTCTTCTAGTGAAAGGACTTGACTTTACTAAGACTGAAATGGAACTTGTCTGCAGTTACGAACCATTGGACCCCTAGTGCCCTTTCTGTTTTAGGTTCTTCTGGGGTCAAATCAAAGTTGGTAGCACCTTCAGCACATTCTTTTCTTTTGGGATTGTGGCCATCACCTTCTTGCTGTTGGTGACGAATTTGTGCAAGTAAAGTTTCCCGGTATTGCTTCCCTCACAAGCTGGGTAGAATCTGCCCCTGTGTCTACACTTGTTAGACCAACATCAACATAAAAATTGCATAAGCTTCACTGTAGCTCGAATAAGCTTGCCCTCATTGTGTGCGGCAAGGTGCTTGAGCCCCAAGTTTGCACATCCAGGTGAGGAAGCAGCTCCCACCAGGTGATCTTTCATACGATACACTGATAGTGGGGATTCCATGTTGCCTTCTTCCCACCACATGAACCAAAGGTAGTCTCTAGCCCTTGGAGCAGCATGAAACTAATGGAAAATATGCTCCACATCACACATAATGGCCACTTTGCCTTTCTGAAAATGACACAAGACTCCAACAAGGGTATTTGTGAGGTCTCTGATTGCTCTGCTAGAGCTCAGAATACTGTCCTAAATGAACATCTATTGACTGGACCAGACCTCACAAATACCCTTGTTGGAGTCTTGTGTTACTTTCAGAAAGGCAAAGTGGCCATTATGTGTGATGTGGAGCGTATGAATCAGCATATTCCTCATTATGGGGTTTACCATCCCCAGAAACCAGGAAAGATCCAGTCAGTAGATGTTCATTTAGGGAAGTATTCTGAAATCTAGCAGAGCAATCAGAGACCACTTGGATCTTTCCTGGTTTCTAGGGGTGGTAAACCCCATAATAAGGAATATGATGATTCATTGCTTATCTCCATCTCTGGAACCTTTTCAGCATCGCCTCTTACTATTGTGTCCTTCACAAAAGCCATGTAGTCCTGGTAGTATTGCTCATCTTTCTTCAGACGTTTCTCTACACATTTGAGTTTATGTTCTGCACAAGCTTTGTTGTTTGTCAATTCTGGTCTCTTGTCTTTAAAAGGCAATGGCAACTTATAGTGTCCATAGTGTCCATTTTGCCTTTGCTTAATGCCTTCTTTTAATGTTACAAAAAACTGCAGGTCCTTTTGTGACATAAAAACTTCTTCCCTAATCCTTTTACCAAAATCTGACTCAAAAACCTTCAGTACATCTGCTGGAGTGATAATTTCCTTCACTTTGTTCCTTCACACAAAGTAGACTTCAGATTTCAACTTGAGAGATGGTTTGACAGCGGGTAAAACTTACTTCATGATAATCCTATGACTCACATCCATATCATCTTCATAGCCACTGTCAGAGTTATGGTATCTGATGATGCTCCAACTCAACACAGATCTCTGTGCAAATGGCTGGTCTTCGTTACCACTGAGAACCTCTCTGATCAGTAAGGCTTAAGGACAGTTATAGCCTATTAACAACCCTACTTCACAGAGTTCAGGAAACATTTCATCTGCTAGGTGTTCTAGATGGGGCCAGTTCCTTGTGGTGTCACATGTGGGTATATGGGATCTATTGGCAGGTAGGTAGTCTCTGGTATAAGTTGTTGGAAGTTAAATTTTTATTTCAAAATTGATGCCTCCTTCTTGTAGACCAATCAATTTCTGGCTGGACACAACCTTTGTTTTAGAAGTTATGGTAGAAATCTTGAGTTTGACTGGCTCTTTTTTTAATTTCAAGTATTTCAGCTGTATCTTTTATGATGAAAGTTGTGATGTCAAACAAAGTGTACACAAGAATTTCTTTCCTTGGTTTAGTTATTGTTGAGACATACTGGAATAATTTGATGAGGTATGAGTGTTACTTTTTTCTTGGACAACTCTGTTGGAAGTCACTTGCATAGACTCTCATGCCTTCTGTAAATCGGCTGTTCTTTCTGTGGGGCCATGATAGGGCTTTGTCTGCTCTGGATTGGTTCTGACTCTTTGTTCTTGGTCTTTATTCTCCCAATATTGATGTAGGCATGTTGGGTGACGCCTTTCACATTTATTACATGTACTTCTGAAGGTGCAATTTTTGGAGTTATGACGGATTTTAAAGAGGAAGTAAACCCTGATGGGTTTACTTCCTCTTTGATTCCCTGCAAAGGTAAAGCATGATGGACTACTACGCATCGCACAGTAGTCCATTATGTGTCACTTACCTGACACAGGAGCCAGCGATGTCACCGCTGTCCCCTTGTGTACGGAGCCTCCATCTTCTCGGTGGGTCTCGCTGCTCCGGCGCTGTCATTCGGCGAAGCCGCGATGATGTCACTCCCGCGCATGCGCACGGGAGCCGCTACTCGCGGCAAATCGCCGTTGACAGTGGCGCACTCAGTGCGCCTGTGTGTGCCGTAGACAGCGGTGCCTGTGTTTAGGCAAATATCTCCTAAACCGTGTAGGTTTAGGAGATATTTCTTAGACCTACAGGTAAGCCTTAATCTAGGTTTACCTGTAGGTCAAAGTGGTTTGTAAGGGTTTACAACAACTTTAAGGCAGCCAAAGTAAAAATTCTTTGACTGTACAAACTTCACTTTTTTTCCGTAAGTTTACGACACTTATGAAGAGTGTGGCTATGTCTCAAAAAGGCACACATGATACTAGTCCTTTCACTAGAACTAGTATTAAAGATTTTGGTACTTGAACTGTGAATGTGTTGAGACTTAAAATAATCTTGATCTGTTTGCTTAGATCTTTCTCATTCTGTTGGCTTTATTGCTTGCAATGAGGTAATTGGGTTGCATGCAATTCTAGACTTTGTTGGGATCGCTCTGTATTAATGTGTAAAAGACAAATCAGCGCAAAAAAAATAACACTATTTGGAATGAGCTGCTGAACACCAAGGGTCAAAATTCTAATCCCTGAGCTAAAAACATAAAAAAGGCAGTGCAGCGCTTACAAAAAAAACAAAAAAAAGTTCATAGATCAAATGAAAAACAATCTGTGAAATCTTCAGTGATGAACTACAAATAGTGCATGCAGGTGACTTTGTGGGCAAATCAAACCTCCACCAATGGTAAAGATGGCGGCTCACCTCACTGTGTGGACCCTTTTATTATAGAGGGTCTACCACGCCTTCCCACTCAGGGTATCAAATGGTAAATCCACAAGCGTTTCCTAAAAGGAGAGGACCTCTCCCCCACCTTCACCCTCACTAGTCAGCAACATCCAACTCATGGGACCTTGACAACATGAGCGGGTACCCTTAAGCATTTACCATGGGTCACAGTCGAGTGGATAAGTGCTGATTGGTACCTTTTAGGAAATGCTTGTGGATTTAACATTTGATACCCCGAGTGAGAAGGCGTCCTAGACGCTCTATAATAAAAGGGTCCACACAGTGAGGTGAGCTGCCATCTTTACCATTGGTGGAGGTTTGATTTGTTCACACAGTCATCTGCATGCAATATTTGTAGTTCATCACTGAAGATTTCATTGCTCTGTATTAATCTTGGAACCTTGTGACATTTCTGTTCCTATGTGAACTCAACCACTTTGGTAACTTGGCTGCTTTTGTTTGATTTTAAATGCAGTCATTTAGAGCTTGTAAACCCTGAACATAAGGCATGGCTGACTCAACACTGCTTAGGAAATCTACAAATTCAGGGAGATCTTTACTGTCCATGGTGGCAATCTTATGCCATGCTTGTATTTAGTCACAATAAGATTTTCCAACTACAAATGGATTACCAAATCTGTCACCAAGTATGTCCCAGGCAGCCCAATAAGCGGTTTCTCTTCCAACCAAGAAGTGTCCTTCAATGGCTCTCTTTGCTGGGCCACTTACATACTTGCATAAAAAGAAAAGCTTTTCTTGGGTTGGCAAGTTCTTGCTGTCAATTAATGTCTTGAAAGACAGCTTCCAGTCATTATACTTCATAGGGTCTCCAAAGAAAACAAGGTTCTGGAATTGGAATCCTACTGGACGTAATTGCTTCAGCGAGTACTTTCACAAGGTCATTAGAAGATTCATGGGAGGTAGTAAATATAGCTGACTTTGGGACAGGTCCTTGGGTGAATGGAACCCTTTGAGGGGTAACAAGAGGTTGGTTTAAAGGAACTGTGACTTTAGTGAGAAGGACTAGCTGAGAAAGAGTAGAAGGAGCAGTTGGTTGAGAAACGTGACCTTCCTGTGTTTGTTGAGAAGAAGGAGGAGAACGTTGTTCTTCATCCTTGTGTATGCTTATAGCCTTCCATGTGCTGCACTGTGCCTTTTTAGCTCCTCCAATTGTTCCACTTCTTTCTTCTTCTTTTCCAACTTAATTTTTCTACTGGTGCTTTCTGATATAAATTGTGCTCTTTTTCTTGCATTCTTTGCTTCTATTTCCCTTTTTTGGGTGTCTCTCTCTGCTGTTAACTTCCCATCCTCTGCCTCGAGTTTTCTAATTTCCTTTTCATATTGATGTTGTGTCTTCATTGTTTTAATCACCTCTTGTGTAGCTGCTGCTTCGTGTTTTTTCCACAGTGACTCTTGAGAAGATTGACTGGACATCTTGGAAACAGACTTTAACTTACTGGAGGTTGCTGAAATTATGCTGGACACAGTAGTTTCAAACACTGACTCTGAGTCAGGCCAGGTTATGTCTTCTGGACCCTCGATGAGAAAGTGTTGAACCTTTTCATTTGCAGTGTTAGTGATTGCAAAACAAGTGTCATTTTTCTCTCAGAATTTCAGTTTCAGGGCTTGTGATGCTTCTTATGTCACCATAAATATGGTCAACCTCTGGCTGTGTGGCATTGATTGTGCTCACAACTGCAATAATCAATTCTGCATTATCACTTTTCTTAAGGGCTCTTTTCAAACCATTGATATTTCCATCTTCTATATTTCTGTTCGAAATCCTTTATTCGTGAATTTAATTTAACATCTTGCAGTGCTTTACCTTTTTCAGTGAGTGTGCATCAAGGACGTGCTGTGAGGTCAGTGGTTGGTGAAGCACTGGTTAGTATCAGAGCCAGATGCATACAGGTTACATATGGCGGAATTGTAAGAGCAAGAGCAATAATTCTAGCACTAGACCTCCTCTGTAACGCTAAACATGTAACCTGTAAACATTTTTAAAGCGTCTCCTATGGGGATTTATAAGTACTGAAGTTTGGCGCCATTCCACAAGTGTGCGCAATTTTAAAGTGTGACATGTTGGGTATCTATTTACTCGGTGTAACATCATATTTCACATTATACAAAAAATTAGGCTAACATTTTTTTTTTATTCATGAAACTGTTTTTTTTCACAAAAAAACAACACGTTAAAAAAAATTGCTGCGCAAATACCATTTGACATTAAACTATTTTATTACCTAGGGTGTCTGCTAAAGCAATATTTATATATATAATGTTTGGGGATTCTGAGTAATTCTCTAGCAAACAAATGATGATTTTTACATGTAGGAGAGAAGTGTCGGAATTGGCCAGGATAGCAAGGGGTTAATTACCATAAGTAATATTCAACTAATTATTATATATTGTGTTTAAGGTAATTTACTATATTTTCAAAATCTGTACAGGTGGCTTAACAGACAAATTAATGAAGTTTGAAGTTATAACTTCCAACCACTAATTTCACAGTAAATAGATAAATAATACATTATTATGTTATAATATATAGCATAAAAATATATTATTTAGCTTGAATATAACAGCACCTTTTCAGCAGGCAGCAGATTCTCATTCTTCCTCTTAAATGTGTGAGAAAAACATGGGATTATGGGTAAATCTTATACTCAAACACATGGTTTTTTCCTTGCAGTTAAGAGGGCTGGGCTGGAAGGGAGTATTTGTCTTTTAGACACATGCTCCTTCTATGACACTGCAGTGAGAGGCGTGCCGCCACTTTTATATGTGCATTTACTTCTCACAACCCATTCTCCAGCCCATGTGACTGACTGAGGTCCAGTAGCAATCTCATGTCCACATCTCTCATCTCCACTGCCCCATTACCTATTTAAACAATCACTGGCAGAAAAGCCCTACCCCGTCTCCTACATCCTTAGTGTCACCTCCACTCTTCCTGGATGACATGAAACTATTAGTGGTTGTATACTCACATGAAAGAAGAAAAAAAAAGACCTGCAAGATAAAGGCATAATGAGCTACTAGCTCACTATGTAATACTCACCTGAGATTGAAGCCCCCGCTGTGGTGCCCGTACACAACACCGGCCGGCAACATTTCTCCCCGGAGTTACTTCCGGGTATCGCTGCTCCGGCGCTGTGTCTGGCCGGAGCCACGATGATTTCACTCCCGTGCATGCGCGTAGGAGCCGTCAGTAACAGCACACTCACTGAAGTAAGGGGCACATATGTGTCATTGCTTCAGTGCGCATGTGCCGATGAAGTTGGCACATGCAGATAAAGGGGATATCTCCTAAACTGTGCAGGTTCAGGAGATATCTGGGGTAGGTACAGGTAAGCCTTATCATAAGCTTACCTGTAGCAAAAAGTGGATTGTAAGGGTTTACAACCACTGTAACCACATGCCAACCGGCGCACGCCGATGTACATCGGCAGAATGGCAAGGACAGGCAAATGGCAGTACAGGTACGTCTCTTTAAATTTGCCACCATGCCATTGCGTGCGCGACGGTCAGGACCTCCATGAGTCCGATCGCGGGTCCCGCAGGGATACCCGTGATCGTCTCATGGGGAGAAAGAACGGGGAGATGCTAATGAAAAAAAGCATCTCCCTGTTCTGCCTAGTGACAGTGTCACTGATCTCTGCTTCCTGTGATTGGAACAGAGATCAGTGACATTTCATACACAGCCACGTCGCCCACAGTTAGAAACACTCCCCAGGGCTCACTTAACACCTACACTGCCACCTAGTGGTTAACCCCTTCACTGCCAGTGTCATTTACACAGGAATCAGTGCATTTGTATAGCACTGGTTGCTATATAAATGACAATGGTCCCAAAAATGTGTCAAAAATGGCCGATGTGTCCGCCATAATATCGCAGTCACGATAAAGATCGCTGATCACCGCCATTAATAGTAAAAAAAAAAAAAATAATAAAAATGCCATAAAACTATCCCCTATTTTGTAAACGCTATAACTTTTGCGCAAACAATCAATATTCGCTTATTGCGATTTTTCTACCAAAAATATGTAGAAGAATACATATTGGCCTAAACTGAGGAAAAAAAATATTTTTTTATATATTTTTGGGGGCTATTTATTATAGCAAAATGTAAAAAATAATGCTTTTTTTTTTCAAAATTGTCGTTCTTTTTTTGTTTATAGCACAAAAAATAGAAACCGCAGGGGTGATCAAATACCACCAAAAGAAAGATATATTTGTGGGAAAAAAAGGACATCAATTTTGTTTTGGGAGCCATGTCGCACATCTGCGCAATTGTCAGTTAAAGCGACGCAGTGCCGAATCGCAAAAAGGGCTCTGGTCTTCCATCCCATGTCTTCCTCCTTCTACATCTTATGTGCTCCTCTTCCAGTTCCTTGTCCCCAGCTCATGTCTTCTTCCTTCTCCAGTCCCATCTCCTCCATCCCACATCATCCTCCTTTTAGCAGTCCCATCTTCGCCATCCCATATCCTTCTCTTCCTCCATTCTAGGTCCTCCTTCCCCCTCCCCTCTCATGCTTCTCCAGTCTCATCTCCTCTCTATGTCGGTCCTCTCTCACAACATTCTTCCTCTTTAGTCCTTCTATCCCTTCTGTGCCCTTAGTACAGCCTAGATCCATTCTATTATGTAGAGGAGAAGAGTTTGGAGGGTATGACAGTGGTAAAATGGGGAAGGATTTATTTTAAAGTGGAAGTAAACTCATCAATTTAAACAGTTAAAAAAAAGGCATGCCGGGAATGCTAACTGCACATTGGCTGTGCTCTCAGCCAAACTATCAAACCATCCAATGGCTGATGTTATAACGAATCACATGTGCAGCACCATAGCATTTGAAGATTAAACAGAGGCAAAGATGGCAGCTTCCTTGGCTGAAAACCATAGGGGAGTTTACTACCACTTTAATGGCAATCTGTTGGGTGACTAGGGAGTGATGTTGGGTAGATAAGAGTCTGAGTGATGTCTGAATATATGAAGTGGTCTGGGGGTGATGTAAGCTGGGGGGAGCTGAGATGTGGTCAGATAGTGATGTTTATAATAATAAAATAAAACTATTGTGCTCATCTACTAATATATACCACAATACATAATACAAAATTGGTACTCAAAGAAAACATCCTCCTGTTAAAAGATGTTAATATATATCTATATAATCCAGCCCCTTGCACTCTGTGTATGTCCAGATAATGTGAAATTAAATTATGACAATTTATATAACCTTGTGTTATCCAGGTTCTGAGTTGCACCATCAGAAGTGTAAACTCATCGCATAAACACAGAATTACATGAATGGTCATAAATTACATTCACATTATCTGGACTGAGTAATTGGGGAATGTTTATTTAGGTAGGGCTGTGTGCTAGCTTGGGAGATATCTGTCACTCTCGCTATCTCTTCATTTTCCGTGTCTCCTTATCACTGCAATACGTACAAAACAAATCCTACAGAAGCTTTGTCAGCCTTTCTTCCAAGGAGACTTTATTTAAAAAAAGGAACCTCACCTCCTCCCTGTAGTGTCAACAGCCCTCCTGGCCAGCGGTAGCTACAGTGTGCTCAGCCCCTCAGACCACCGCATTGGTGATCGGAGGAAAGGAGGGGGTTGAGTCAGAGATCTTTCACCTTGTGGGGGGGGGACACTGCTTGCACAGTGTATATATTTAGAAGCAATGGCACTGCTGCTGTCCCCACAGTGGCAAGTATACCCCCTTCGCCCTTACCCACGGACCTCAGTCTGTCCCTGGTCAGAATGGAGGAGGAGCCTAGACTTCATCGGCTAGATGTGCTGTTGTGGTAAGCAGCCGACACCTGACAGAGAATATGTGGGGAAAGTGCCAAAAGAAGCGCCCCACCCACTAGAGACACCTGGGCCCCTTACAGGTATATGGGCTGTACCCCCCTTATGGTGTCCCTGCCTATCATATCCTATGCATGCCTCTTCTGCGCACACTGTTCACTGTTGTACCCTGAGCAATCCTCTCCTACACATACCCCAGTATCATACCTACTACACTGTTCATACCTACTGTCTACAGTCATATTCTCCACATATACTGCCAGGGTCACACCCTTCACACTCCTACCCATACACCCTCAATACTCTTCTTCTGCACATACAGCCCGCTACAATACCCTCCAAAATACTCTCCTGTACATGCTTCATACTGTCATAACTTTCACATTCCTTTCCTGTACATACTGCCAGGGTCATCTTAATAGCATTATGGGCCCCTGGACAAAGTAATGCACTGAGGCCCCTACAAGCATGCCCCAAATGATGCACCTACTCTCAAGAATTAAAGTAAAATTCATTGATCGAATTTAACATATATTTATTAGTACTTTCAATAAAATAGATTTTTAACCATAAGAAAGCATGCCATAAATCTAAGACTAATCAACACAAAGGGCACAGTATGGGGGTAGGGGGAGGGGGGCACAATACTGGGATCAGTAGAGCACAGTACAGCTTCTGGGACATTGCCCAAGACATAGCCATCCCTGGACAGCTTAGTAAAAAAACATGATTGTCCCTGCAAATCCAGAACAGTTGGCAAGTATAATGTAACATGATAATCATGATAATGATTATCATGGGGCCCCCATGCTCCAGGGGTGCCCATGCATTAGGACAGCCCTGCATACTGCCCACTGTCTGTCACACTTTCTGCATTCCTCTACTGCATATACAGTACTGACTGCTGTCATACCATTGACACTCTGCTCTTGCACATACTACCCGCTCTCTCTACATTCCATTAATGCACATACTGCCCGCTGTCATATGAGTTTAAATTTTTCTCCGGAATATACTGTCTGCTAAGACACTTTTTCAAAACCTTTACTGTTCTGCACACTTTTGCTTTTATATATGTGTAAAAATTGTAAAAGAGGCCAAAACACCTCCTCTTGTCTGTAGCACAGCATAGACATAATTTCAGCCTAAGACCCCATACACACTATTAGATTTTCTTCTGATTTTTCTCTTCAGATTTACCAAAACCATATAATATGAGATCAAATCTTAAATTTCAATTTGAGTTTCAAAATGAGTTTCAATTTGTATGTAATCAGGCCCTTGCACTATATGGTTTTGTAAATCTGAAGACAAGAATCTGCAGAAAATCTAATAGTGTGTATGGGGCTTTAGTCAATTGCCTTTAGATCAAGGACTGCCTTTTAATGATAAAATGTAGAGTTTTACGGAAAAATGATACGGTTGCTAAATATCCTGATGTTTATGGAATTTTTTTGATTATGTAATTAAAGTTACAAAAATTTAAATTTAAGATCATAAGGGTTATTTAACATTTACAAGAAATATATTGAGATTGCCTATCTTTGTATAGAGCGATCAATGTGTTTCTACATTACAGCAAAATAATTATTAGATACAATTGTGTTACTTGTATATTGGAGCTAGGGATTCCGTAGAGCTAAGGATCACATTTCCCCCCTCTATATATCCTTTTATGGATGTCACTGGCAGGGAGATCGTACGCCTGTACAGCACTGAACAGCTTTCCCTAACTGCTTTGTTTTGTCTGTCAGTATGCCTTTTTACATCCCCCAATCACCACTTGTTCTAACTGGCCTCATAAAAGTACTGTTTTTTATGTTGTGGTGTGGTTTATCTCACTGCTTTATGCTAAAATGATTTCAGAAGGCTTTATTGGGGCTTTTAGTATAAACAATGTGTGTCTAGAAATTTTAGCACATTTATTAAAGGCCATATAAGTGTGACTCACTGTTGGTACTAAAAGTATCCAGTAAAATAAATGATTTAAATGTAGTTAAAGTGGTACTAAACTCCAGTTTGTAAAAAACACTGACAAGGCAATCCCTCCCCCTGCCTGTCAGCAGTCATGTAATGTGCATGCGCAGCTCAGACCACATTTATGTTGCCTACCCTGCACCATGATGATGCATTCGGGAGCAACATCATCATGACCCAGCCAGTCAAGAGACGGAAATCAGAACAATTAGGCAAAGATGGAAGCAAGCAGGCCAAGCCAGAGCTGTGACAGCACAGTGCTGGAGGGCTCCATTTAAAGGGGTTGTAAACCCTCAAGGTTTTTCAGCAGTCCCCCTTTTACTTACCTGAACAAGGTCTTTCCAGCCACGGGACGAGCACACCACCTCCAGCCGGTGTCTCGGTTCCTGACTGGATAGATTGATAGCAGTGCAGCCATTAGCTCCCACTGCTATCAATCAAATCCATTGACGCAGGAACCGGGGGGCGGGGCCGAATCCTGCTGTCTGTGTCAATGGACGCCGCAGCAGGACACGGGAGTGTGCCTGCACGAGTGCCCCGAGGGAGAGCTGCTCTCCAACAGGGCACTCGAGAAAAGGAGGAGCCAGGAGCGCTGCTGAGGGACCCCAGAAAATATATATATATTTAAAACATATTTATTAAAAATAACTACAGGGTTTAATTTATTCATACTACTACTTTTAATTCCAGTTTCACAAATGTATTCATTGCACAACAATGCTGTAAAATATTTTTGGGTTCTGGAAATCAGTGGTTGGTAATAACATCTTTATTTATGTAGCCCCCTTGTCCTAAACAGGGGCTAATATGCCAATTTAGTTTTTGGCTGGGCTGTAGTTGGCTCTGAACGATTGTATATTTTTTCACTGTTTTTTTTCTCTAAGCTTAAAGTGATACTAAACACACACTGTTTGATTTACATTTTCTCTTCTATTTCTGTATGTGGATGATGGCACTTTAATTATTAAGAAAAAAAAAACGAAGTGTCTTTTTCCTAATCGATATACAGCTGTCACATGACCCAGCTCTTTCCCAGTCTGTCTGCAGGGAAACATAAGCAGGGGGAGCTTCTAGTCCTCTGCTGCTGGTCACATGTTCAAAATTAAAAAAAAATATGCTTTTGGAATACAGAGTAAAAATAAATAAATAAATAAATAATATAAATAAACCATTTTAAATCAGCATGCAAATATATATTTGAAATCAATTCTTTATTATTTTGTGGAATTAACATGATGTGGGTGGATTTCTGCCAGTCACCGGCTGTGTCATGCCCCTCCAGTCTGTGTCTTAGAATAAGAGGGAGATGAAGTCCCCATTAATCTACATGTAATATCCTACCCCCATTGTGTTTAGTTTTTTAGTGGGCATAGAGGAGGAGGGAGGGAGTGTGCCGTCATTTACCACTGTGTATACATCCACGTGTGTGACTATAGTCACATGGTCTACTCAGATGTGATAGGGAGGAAATGTTCAGCATAGAAACTTACTGAAAACTGAGCATGTGCAAAGTTTCCACCACTGCTGCAAAATCCCTAGCTAAATTGGGGACATGAACAGAAGGTGTAGATAGAGAGCAGCAGGCCCAACCAGGTTTTTTGCAGAATACAAAAACAAATCTCATAGTGACTGAATGAATAGCATGTAATACACCATTTAATGATAGTTTTTCATGATGTGAGTTTAGTGGCACTTTAAGTTGGCTTCCGATTTCCCACTGTCACCAATAGATGTCACTGGTATCACTGGTCATAATATGAGAATTCACAAAGAAAAACTAAGTTATGAATATTTATATTTTTTTCAACCAGTCCAGTAGGAGGTTTAGGCCACTAGGGCATGCTGGAGGAGGATATAACTAATTTGGACAGGCCATGTGCTTGCTCATTTTCCCTTGCTAGAGAAAGCCAATAAGAAGGCTGGTCACTCAGAAGAGCCTGGTGACTCACTTGGATGATGCACTGAAGTTTGGGAACATGCTTACAGTGTTGCCTGGTCAACATGAAGGCTCTAAGCCCACGTACACACGGTCGGAAAATCTGTCGGAATGAGTCTTATCGGACCGTGTCGTCGGATAATCCGACTGTTTGTGGTATGCATCGGACTGATTCCGTCCGAATCTCCGTCCGACCCAATTTTCCAACATGTTGGAAAGATTTCCCGACTAACTGGGCCGGACGGACCTAATCCGATCATGTGTAGAGCATTTTCATCGGACCAAGTGCCACGCATGCTCACATTCAAATTCCAACACGGAAGCGCTCGTTCAGGTAAAACTACTGCTCGTAAGCGATATAGCACATTCGTCACTCTGCAATGTTAAAAAATCAGTCATCAAGCGCATTCTCTTGTTCTTTACAATGCTGCAAGAACCAACTTCTTTTGATGCTCATAGTCACACACACTTCTCCCGAACGGATTTCATTACTCTTTTTTTAACCATTTCAGCAATACAATTTTAGTTTAAGTCACATCTACACAATGTTTGTTTTATTTTTATTTTTTTGGATGTTTTTTGGGGGGAGGGGATTCCCTAAAAATCTCCTTTAAAGACACTGCTCATTTCTCCTTTTTTTTACTTTTTATTTTTGTGTGTAAACTTACAACAACAACATTATTGTATTTTTTAGATTTTATTTTTTAATCTACAGGAGGTTGTTTAGTGTTGGTACCCCTTGTTATTTATTTCACTTTGTATTTTGGAAATGTACCTGCCTGCTCACAAATAAACTCTACTTTTTGAAGGAAAACACATTACACAAGTATTTCATCAAACAAAAATAAAATTTATTTTTTGTGCTTGAAAATAAAACTAGGAACGCAGCACTGGAGAAACTTATTAACTTTGGTGCAGCCTTTGTCCCCCAGGGCAGACATGACTAAATGATATCAAAAACAATTGTTGGCCTGAGGAGTACATATCTCAGGGAGAGAAGTCTGCTCCTGAAGTCCTAGAGAGCAGGAAATTCAGATGCCATTTCTGTCCCCAGGATGGTGATCTTGAAGAGGCTGCATCTTCTGGCACACCAGACTCATCCCAGGCCATCACTCTCTGGTCTTCCTTTGGGACTTCCCACCAGGCATCCTTCCAGGCTGTGGCTGGGCTCCTGTAGCTGGGGCAGGAGGAGAAGGAGGGCGTTGGTGGACCTCCTGGCTGCCACTTGCCACAGCCTCCCCCCGACTGAGGTCTTCCTGTGTATGAAAAGGGGACATAGTTTTAGTTTTTTGATCATCAATCACAACATTTTGTGCTCCTGGCTTTTGCTATTTGACTGTTACCAAATAGAACAGACTATCATTCTGACACCAGCATTTTTCTTTCCCATCCCAATCATTTTTGGTCACTACTGTCTATTGACATGTAAACCACTTGGAGAAATCACAGCTTACTGATCAATAAGAACATCTAGTTAACATCATTAAATGTAACACAAGAAATATGTTCAACAATGCAATACCTGTCTCAAGCTGGGCCCCACCACATGGTGCTGCCTGGAAGGCCCAGGTTGTACATAAGAAGCCTCAGCTGGGGGTGAAGGATGCCTTGGAGGAAGCCTGGAGAGTGGTGGCCTGAGTGGTGGCCTGGGTACCCCCTGGTCTAACAGAAAATGCAGCCTGTCAAAGTGCACCATCCTGGGGTAGTAAACAGCATCTGGATCTCCTGCTCTCAAGGACTCAAGGTGCTTCTTTCTCTCCCTGAAATATGTAAGCTTCATGACCACAATTTTGCGATTCAGATATGTCATGTCTGCCGTGGGGACCCTGATCTGCACCAAAGCTAGCAGTTTCTCCAGTGCTGCGTTCCTCTTGGATCTGTCATAATAAAATTTGTTGTGGAACTGCCACAGGCAGGGCATCTCCATGTATAGCTCGAGGAAGAGCCCCATAAAGTTGGGATTGGTGAATGGGTCCATTTTGTCTGCAAGACACAACACAAGACAAACCCTCAAATACTAATAATGCAATTTAAATCCCTCCTAATCTTGTCCCAACAGCGGCCTAGATACAAGCAGTCTAGTCTAGTGAAGCACAAATTTAAAAATGTTACCTTCGTTTCGACGTTCGCCGCGTCCGTGCCTCACACTCTCCTCCCAGATCGTACGGACGATACACATGTGTGGCGTTTTATATACAGTGCGCATGCGTGAAACTCCGCCCCTGACGTTCTTTCCAGACTATTCCCCGCCCCTTCGCTTCCTGCGCAGTGGGGAGAGCACATGGCGGAGAGAACGCAGGTGCGCAATAATAGTTCCACTAACGAGGAGGAGGGTGAGGAAAGCCCGGAGCCAGAAACGTCCCGATCCAGGAAGACAAGATTTAAGGCCTCAAATATGTCTTTTGGAGAGATGTTGGAGATGGTCGACATATTGAACAGGACCGACTATGATGGGAAGTATGGACCTTACCCAAACCCAAATATCAGAAAGGCCAAGATCATGAATAAAGTTGTGAAGAGTCTTCTGAAGAATTTTGGGGTACGCCGATCCAAGGATCAACTGAGAAAACGCTGGTCAGACCTGAAACTGAGGGAGCACGAGCAGTACGTAAGGATCAAGTGTGTTCTTAAAAAAAGTAAGTAGTTGTCGTGTGTTCATATGATTATTCTTGCTTGCATACATGCTCCATGTGCTTGGATTTCATGTTGTGCATTTTAAAATGGCCACTTTCAAGGTCATGGTTTCGTTCGTTCGAATGAAACATCGTTCTGCAGGGAAGTATTCCAGCTTAACAAAGTGGCACCAATAATGTTCTCACCTTGTAACTCGGCCCAAAAAAACAATTGGACAACACTTCCAAGCAATGTTTCATATTCCTATTTATGCCCTCTGTGTGCTAATTAATCTTTGTTTACATTCTCATAGGGGAGAGAAGACTCGGCAAGTATGAGGACACCAGGGACCATGAGGACACCAGGGACCACACCCCTCCCAAAGAAGGGCAACTTCCAAAAGAAGAAACAGAGGAGCAGGAGCAGGAGGAGGAGGAAGAAGGAGAGATCGTGGAGGTTGGCCAAATTGTCACCACAACAGGTGAGTGTCGGAGAACACAGCTTCCGGTAAGCTCATCAATGTATATCACCATATTTGAATTACATGGTGTGTTTGTTTTTGTTTTTTCTAGGTGATGTGGAGGAAGATTCCCGTTTTACCAGTGAAAGTGCCCAGATCTTGATCGGGGAGATAATGGGGTGCAATAGGGATTTGGAAATTGTACAACAAAACATCAATGATGTTAAAAATAAAATGAAGAACATCATTGATGTTTTGGGGAGAGTGTGAAAACGAAAAAACTAGATAGGGTTTTATTTTTGTTTAAAAAAAAAAAAAAAAAGTGTATTTTGCATAATTCCAAATGTGGAAGATGCACAGAGTGTGTAAACATGCGCTATTTCCCATCATGGGGGATCAATGTACGTGTTTTGTGTAAAGTGTCTGAGATGAAAGGGTTGCAGCCCCAAAGCATGGACATTGATCCCCCATGATGGGAGATAGCACATGTTGACACACTGTGTGCATCTTCCAAATTTGTATTTTTCAGGGGTGACACCCCATGTGATGAAGGCAATATCAGCCCAGTTTGTACATACTCATGTCTGATATTGTCTTCACTTTTCCAAGTTGAACTTTGTAAGTTCCTGTGTTCTGTATTTTACGGTTTGATACCTGCCTGTTTACACAAAAAAAACAAGTAAAAAATAAATATGATTAAACTGGGTTTTGGATACCCAAAATATCTTGGTTGTGTTGTAAAAACCTTTACTAAACGCACATATGAATGTGCTTGTATTAAAAAGTTTAATTCTCAACAATGTGTGGCTTCCTTTTTCATTGGGATTACAATGTATTTGTAGTGACATTTTAGTTTGTGCTGAGAAGGAGTTTGATTTACTAAAGACAACTCCACTTTGCACTCCAAGTGCAGTTTCAGGTGTACTTTTGCAGTGCACTTGTAGTGCATAGTGGATGTGCCTTTAGTAAAAAGCACCCACAGTGAGGTGTAAATTTGGACAATCATGCCATTTTCCTGCCAGGGTGCTGAAAATGAGCACGATTTAGATCAGTAATGCACTACACATTAGTTAACAAAAAGAAGGTGTGTGTGTAGCAGACCCACAACATAATAAGATTATCTGAAGAAGAGACTGTCCCCTCATCTCACTCTGAACTTAGGTTTGCACTGTTGCTGAAAAAGGCACAACTTGTCGAAAAATGGCAAAGTGGTAGGCCACAGTTTGCCATTCCTGTTGCGTTGAAGGACACTGTGTAGTGACACAAGAAAACAAACTAGTAATTTTACAAATCAACATTGCATGCAGATTAGACACCCACATTTTTGGACAAAATTAGTATAAAATTTTTTTAAATGAGTATTTAAAGCCTAAAGTATAAGGTCCCCTTATGAGAGTCCTAACCCCCCCATCCCCCCCATCTGATGGGCCCTTGATAAAAAATGAGGGGGGGTGTTTAGGAGAGGTAACCCTCTCCACTTGATTGAGAGCTGAATGCCTAAATAATGTGTGATACTTTGGGAAGCCCCTCCTTAGTTACACTATTGGCAGCCCACCGGACAGGTAAGAAGTGTCATAATAACAAAATGGAAGGACATTTTGACATTCTGCTATTGCATAGCAAGAAAATTAATGTGTTTAAAAAATAAAACTAGCATTTGAAAGTAATGAGGCCCTTACACTACATGCTTTGGTGAATTGTTCCATAAATGTGATCATGAAAAAGGTATTTAGAGTGTGTATTGGGTTGGGTCAAGTCATGAGATAGAAGATTGCTATCAGCTGAGGTAACAGTTGGGAAGAGGGGGGTTCCTAATGAGTTTGGCACAACTCCAAAAAACAATAAAAAGGTCACTTTGCATGAATTGAAGCACACACATCACATTTGTAGAGATTTTAGGGGGTGTTTAGGGAAAAGCAATACTATGGAGCTGCCAAAAGACATTGTCAAGTGACTAGACTATAGTTTTAGGGGCCAAGAATAGCATGGTGGGGAAGTTAGTGAGGCAAATCCGCATGAGGACAAAGGGGCAGAGCATATGAATTAGAGCATATTGCAATGATAGTAATTAGGGAAGGAGGAAAGAAATGCAAGACATTAGCAATCATGAAATACATAGAATGTGATGTTTACGGTTAAAAATTAGCATAATATAGTCCTTCAGCAGGAGCTGAATGATGGCAGAACAGGTCTCTGGAATAATGATCCCCAGAGCCTGGGGGGAGATGCCTGTAGAGAACTTGAGGTCCTGAAGGTTCGTCTACGTACTCATCGTACAGTTTGTGCTGTGCAGGGGTTCTTACTTTGACTTTGACACAAGCCCTTTGGCTTGTGTCAAAGTCAAAGTAAGAACCCCTGCACAGCACAAGCTGTACGATGAGTACTTAGACGAAACATGTTTGGAAAACGGTCGGGTGGTCAGAATGGACACCAGAAAGCAACGCTAAACAGCAAGGCCTGAAAGGACGACCTGAATTGCAGAAGCAAGCAGACAATAAAAAATGCCTTTCAAAGCGTACTATACCAAGATAGAGTCCACAATGAGAAGCAAATACTTAATGACTGCACGCACTGATTATCAGATAGGCAAAGACAAGCAGAAACTGAAGAGCAGTAGCGATCTGAATCACTAATCTGAAAAGCGCGAATCGTCTTTCACCAAACTTCTACTAAAACACGAGATCAGCAGAAGGAGCCCAAAGGGTGCCGGACGTGGTGCTGAACTTCCTTTTTCTAGTCCGGCCGTACACGGCTTACGTCACCGCGTTCTTGGCAACCGCAAAATCAGACAACTTGGCCCGGCCGTGTGTATGCAACAGTTTCGGACACGATCCGTCGGACTAAATCCGACGGGCAAAATCCGACGGATTTGGTTGCCAAAATCTCCGACCGTGTGTACATGGGCTAACACTGGGAAACTGGACATTCACCTGTAGAGTCTGTAAGTGATCTGCTATGGTATCTGGGACCCCTAACCCTCACCTCCTTAATGGTTCTGCAATAAATAAAGAAAAAAGTGACTATCCTTTCTGGGTCCCCCCATTTTAGCCATGGACTCAGCTCTGGGGTGAAATGCTAGCTGGACCCTTGCCTCTGGAAATGCTTTTTCTTCCTTTGGGGTGTCCGAGGGGTGCTACATTTTGTAAACCCTAAATGGTTGTCTAATAGAAAATATACTTTATAGTCAAGTGTTTTATTTATATTGTACTTCATTATTGTTAAAGGGGTTGTAAAGGTAAATGTTTTTTCACCTTAATGCATTCTATGCATTAAGGTGAAAAAACATCTGACAGTGCCTGCGCCCCCAGCCCCCCCGTTTTACTTACCTCACCCCTCGAAAGTCCCGCGTTCGTCCCCCGATGTCCTTTCCACCGTTCAGCCTGGCCGCTGATTGGCTGGAGTAAATGGATGGAAAGCAGCGCAGCCATTGGCTCGCGCTGCTGTCAATCACATCCACTGACGTGGAGCGCCGGGGGCGGGGCCGTGTGATACAGCGAGCGGCTATAGCCACTGGCTGTATCACGGGAGCACGCCTGCAGGTGCTTCTCACCATGCGAGGGAGCTCGCATGAATGTGAGAAGCACCTGCGGGAGGAGACAGCCGCCGAGGGACCCCAGAAGAGCAGGTTAGGGGCCACTCTGTGCACAGTGGAGGTAAGTATAACATGTTATTTAAAAAAAAAAAAAATTCACTTTACAATCCCTTTAAGCAGATGTAGTGTATACGGTATTTATACTGACAGTACTCAATACTGAGTAGAATACATAATGACAGGGGTGGCTCGAAACAATTTTTATGGTGCTGTGTTGGTGCTGGGAGTATAAGCAGAGATGCAAGTCGCTGACCCTGAATCCTGTGTTATAATAAAAGCATACCATAATGAGAGAATGAAAGATGCTATGTTATGTAGAAACCATTCACAGTGTAATAAGAACAAAGACTTTACCCCATTTAAAGCACATGTACAGAGTGCAGTGGTCTGAAACGCCCCTTAAATTGCTGATCAGAAAGTGCAAAAAACATTTCCATAATTGGTGCCTGAGGGCATAAAAATGACAACATTTGAAAAGAACTAGGAACAACACCTTGAAAGGATTGAGAAAAAAAATGTGGCATGTACTTGTTGATGCAACCAAAAAGTGAGCATAATCAAAAAAATGGGTGTTGCTTCAGGGTGTATGGTTTGTAACGTGGCAGTTTTCCTCCTTCGCATTGTTATGTTTTAGACAAAATAGGGCTTGGGGGTACACTGACTAAATTGTAAAATAAGAGAGCAAAATAAATCCAATTATTTGTGTCAGCAATGATAACCCTTAGCATGTTCCCGGGCCAGCAATCACCCCCAGAAAGTGTCAGGGCCAGCAAAAACCAACAGCAAGTGTCAGGACCATTAATGATAACCCACAATAGGAGCCCACAACAAGTGTTGTGATAAGTAATAACCACCAGTAAATGTTAGGGTTGGCAATGAGGGCCCCTAGTAACACCCCCTGCAAGTGTAAGGGAGAGCAATAATAACCATCATTAAGTGTCAGGGCAGCAATGATGACCCCAACAATAACCATCAGCACGTGTCAGGACCTGCAACGATAACCTCCAGCATACACTCCGAACATGTGTCAGCGCAAGCAATAACTCCCAACATTGGTGTTTAGTAGTTTTTCTTATCTGTGGACCGACTCCAGTGAAGCTGCCTCTCTCCTATTCTGTTGTGCGAACTATAAATTGCTTATCATACTGGAGGTCGGTCCATCTGACAAAGCAAAATAGTGCTATTGTTTGAAAATCAGAAAATTTTAAAGAATAACTAACTAACTAATAATAACTATTAAATTATAGGTATTGGAATTTCCTTTCAAATTTGACTGTTAATGAACGTAACGAATGAGAATTTATCCAAAGTTACAAATTATCCAAAATAACGAATGCCACATCTAAACAAATTTAATATTATTAATTTGTTACATTCCATTAGTTTAGATATAGCATTCGTCATTTTGGATAATTCATAACTTCGGATAAATTCATATTTGTTATGTTCACTAACAGCCAAATTTGAAAGGAAATTCCAATACCTATAATTTAATAGTTAGTAATATTTAAGTTATTATTAGTTACTTATTAGTTCCGATTTTCAAGTTTTTTCATTTAGAATTTTGAATTTTCAAATTTCCGAATTTATGAATATTCAGAAAAATTTGTTAAACAGGTTTTTGTTCATTCGGATATTTCCAAATTAACCCACTTGTTGAAATTCGTTAAAAAAAACTAATTCGGAACGAAACAAATTGCACATGTCTCTTTTTTTTTATCTTAATGCATTCTATCCATTATTATATACTATACTATCCTAGTGGTGCTGTTCAATGCTTTCAAATATAAATATATATCAAATATATATTTTAATAGTTTTTTGTTTTTAGCAATTTACAAAATGCAAAGTGAGTGAACAGAGGAAAAATCTAAATCAAATCAATATTTGGTGTGACTACTCTTTTGGCTTCAAACCAGCATCATTCTTCTAGGTACACTTGCACACAGTTTTTGTAGGAACTCTGAAGGTAGGTTGATCCAAACATCTGTGGTCTTCTGTGTAAAGAGCAACACGGACAAAGGTATTCCAGGACTAGACGGGTGCTGCCATCCTCAGATGGGGTAAAAATAGACACTACAAAACAAAACAAAATGGAAGGTGCACACACCTAGTGCATTACTGAAAACATTAATTGAATAATAAAATCTGTAAAAAGTGTTGAGCAGTATGGACACGTGCCATATCACATCAAAGGGTACAAGCTGACGTGTTTTGGGGGCGCATCCCCCTCTTCAGAGCTAAGCTACTCTGGACACCAAAATATAAGCGCTTTAAATGAAAAATAAACGGGGCGGAGACCCAAACCGAGAGAAAAAAAACAAGCTCTGAGGAAGGGGATGCGCCCCCGAAACACGTTGGCTTGTACCCTTTGATGTGATTAGGCCCATGTGTCCGTACTGCTCAATAGAGATGAGCCGACCACCAACCAGTTTGGTTCACAGCAGAACATGCGAACAGGCAAAAAATTTGTACGAACACCGTTAAAGTCTATGGGACGCGAACAAGAAAAATCAAAAGTGCTCTTTTTAAAGGCTTATATTCAAGTTATTGCCATAAAAAGTGCTTGGGGATGTGGGTCCTGCCCCAGGGGACATGTATCAATGCAAAAAAGTTTTAAAAACAGAAGTTTTTTTGGGAGCAGTGATTTTAATAACGGTTAACGTAAACAATAACAATTAAATATTCCTTTAACCGCTTTGCGCCTGCCCTATAGCCGAAAGACGACTACAGAGCGGACGCTAACTGCCGGGAGGCTGTCCCTGGACATCTTCCTATTTACTTCCCCTCTGCGTGCCGCCGCGGGCGCGCATCAGGAAGTTCTGTGCTGGCCGTGTCCCTCGGACACAGCCAGTCACAGATCGCTGTAAACGGCCAATCACAGCGGCCGTTTACAGCGCGATCGGCATGCCCAATGAGAGATGTTCTCATATGTAAACATATGAGATCATCTCTCAGCCCCGCTCTCCCTCCTCACACAGACAGCATGTGAGGAGGGAGAGATGAATGGCCGCAGGGGCCGTAAGTTAAAAAAAAAGTAAAAAAAAGTGCCATTTGTCCCCAGTGCCACGTGTCATCAGTGCCACATAGTGCCATCTGTCATCAGTGCCACATATCAGTGCCATCTGTCATCAGTACCACGTATCAGTGCCATTTGTCATCAGTGCCACCTGTCAGTGTCACCTGCCATCTGTTGTCAGTGTCACGTGTCATCAATGCCACTTATCAGTGCCATCTGTCATCAGTGTCACGCGCCATCTGTGCCACGTATTAGTGCCATCTGTCATCGGTGCCACGTACTAGTGCCACGTATTAGTGCCATCTGTCATCAGTGCATGTATTAGTGCCACGTGTCATCAGTGCCACGTATAAGTGCCATCTGTCATCAGTGCCACGTATAAGTGCCATCTGCCATCAGTGCCACATATTAGTGCCATCTGTCATCAGTGCCACGTATCAGTGCCATCTGTCATCAGTGTCACGTATCATTGTCCTGGTGCCCCAGGGCCTTCAAAAGTGTAATAGGTAGTCAACAAGTTAGATGTGTAATTTATGCTCCTAGAACACGTGATGGCGCTCCCTGCATGTTGGGCCTCTCTATGTGGCCAGGCTGTGAAAAAGTCCCACACATGTGGTATTGTAATACTCAGGAGGAGTAGCAGAATTTTTTTGGGGTGTCATTTGTGGTATACACATGCCATGTGAGAGAAATAACCTATTACAATGACAATTTTGTGGAAAAAAAATTTAATTTTTTTTAATTTTGCAAAGAATTGTGGGAAAAAATGACAACATCAAAAAGCTCACTATGCCTCTTACTAAATACCTTGGAATGTCTACTTTCCAAAAAGGGGTCATTTGGGGGGTATTTGTACTTTCCTGACTTGTTCGAGTCACAAGAAGTGAGATAGGCCATCAGGTGTGATGTCCCCATCAGAGTCCCCCTTTACAGCAGATGTCTCCATCAGCATCCCCTTCACATCAGATGTTCCCATCAGAGTCCGCCTTTACTACAAATGTCACCATCAGAGTTCCCCTTTACATTAGATGTCACCATCAGAGTTCCCCTTTACATTAGATGTCACCATTAGAGTCCCTCTTTACATCAGGTGTCCTCATCAGAGCCCTTCTTTACATCAGATGTCACCATCAGAGTCCCCCTTTACACCAGATGTCCCCATCAGAGCACCCCATTACAGCAGATGTCCCCATCAGAGGCCTTTTACAGCAGATGTCCCCATCAGAGCCCCCCATTACAGCAGATGTCACCATCAGAGTTTCCCATTAGAGCAGAAGTCCCCATCAGAGTCTCCCTTTACAGCAGATGTCACCAGAGTCTCCCTTTACTGCAAATGTCCCCAGCACCCCCCCCCCCCCCCAGCAAGTCGCCTGTCATCCACTTTTGAACCTGCAGGGATGAGTCAGAGAAACCGGAAGTGAAAGCACAGGACCCGCCAATCACACACCACAGCAGGGAACAATACTATAGTGGGAGTGTTCTGGGCACAGAGCTCAGTGCCCCGAGGACTTTCTAAAGGAAGTCAATAGAGCTTCTTGTTTGCAATCACATGATTGCAAACATGTCATGCTTCCCATAGCAGCTATGTGTCTGGCCCCTCGGAACACACTTGAAGGGCCATTATTTTTATTTTATTAATTTTTTTCAGTGATTGCAGCATGTCATGCTTCCCATACACCTGTGTGTCCAGCGTCCCGCACACACTTAACCACTTTCAGACCGGACCATTTTGCTGGTAAATGACCAGAGGTCTTTTTACACTTTGGCACTGCGCTGCTTTAACTGGTAATTGCGCGGTCATGCAATGTTGTACCCAAACGAAATTTGCGTCCTTTTCTTCCCACAAATAGAGCTTTCTTTTAAAGGTATTTGACTGACTCTGCGATTTTTTTTTTTTTGCGATATAAACGTAAAAAGACCGCAAATTTTGAAAAAAAATGATATTTTCTACTTTTTGTTATTAGAAAAATCCAATAAACTCAATTTTAGTCATACATTTAGGCCAAAATGTATTCAGCCACATGTCTTTGGTAAAAAAAAAGTCAATAACTGTATATTTATTGGTTTGCGCAAAAGTTGTCACATCTACAAACTAAGGTACGTTTTCTGGAATTTACGCAGCTTTTAGTTTACGACTGCCTATCTCATTTCTTGAGGTGCTAAAATGGCAGGGCAGTACAAAACCCCCCCAAATGACCCCATTTTGGAAAGTAGACCCCCTAAGGAAATTGATAAGTGGCATGTTGAGCCCATTGAATATTTTATTTTTTTGCCTCAAGCGATTGAATAATGACAAAAAAATGTATTTATTTATTTTTTTACACAAAGTTGTCACTAAATGATATATTGCTCACACATGCTATGGGCATATGTGAAATGACACCCCAAAATAAATTCTGCTGCTTCTCCTGAGTACGGGGATACCACATGTGTGGAATTTTTTGGGAGCCTAGCCGCGTACGGGGCCCCGAAAGCCAAGAACCGCCTTCAGGTTTTCTAAGGGCGTAAATATTTGACTTCACTCCTCACTACCTATTACAGTTTTGAAGGCCATAAAATGCCAAGATGGCACAAAACCCCCACAAATGACCCCATTTTAGAAAGTAGACACCCCAAGCTATTTGCTGAGAGGCATGTTGAGTCCATGGAATATTTTATATTTTGCCACAAGTTGCGGGAAAATTACAAACTTTTTTTTTTTTTCACAAAGTTGTCACTAAATGATATATTGCTCACGCATGCCATGGGCATATGTGAAATGACACCCCAAAATAAATTCTGCTGCTTCTCCTGAGTACGGGGATACCACATATGTGGGACTTTTTGGGAGCCTAGCCGCGTACGGGGCCCCGAAAACCAAGCACCGCCTTCAGGCTTTCTAAGGGCGTTACAGTTTTGAAGGCCATAAAATGCCAAGATGGCACAAACCCCCCCCCAAATGACCCCATTTTGGAAAGTAGACACCCCTAAATTTAGGGGTACACTAGTGAGACTAGGTAATAAATGGCGGGTGCCCTGAAACTATAAAAAAATAACTAACCAACCAGCGTCACCTGTAACAGTTATATGGTGATCACTGGTGAAAGGGTTAACTAGGGGGCAATCAGGGGGCTTTATGCGGTAGTATATGGGGGTCCCTGGCGCTATAAAAAGCTGCGGCGAACCTAAATACCTACCTGCCTAACTAGCGTCACCTGTGACACTAATACAGCGATCAGAAAAATGATCGCTTATTAGGCTGGGTTCATACTGGAGCGATGCGGGAACGCCACGAATCCGCGGCGGGTTCCCGCATCGCATGCCTCCCGGCGGCAGTTCACACTGCCCTATGCGAACTGCTGGGAGTGTCAGTGAAATGTTAATGACACCCCCAGATCAGTTCGCATATCGCAGTGTGATCTGCAAACTCGGATCGCATGGTGTGAACACCCATGCGATCCGATTCTGCTGCGGACCAAAAAAAGGGTCCCGTGCGAGTTTGTGGCGGGTGCGGCGGGTGCAACGCGAATTCAGCCATACTATCTGTATGGCTGAACTCGAATCGCACAGAGATCGGATGTGATTTGCACTGCAGTGCGGTGCGAATCACATCCGTTCTCATAAACCGCTGCAATGTGAACCCAGCCTTAGTGACACTGGCGACGGGGGGTGATCACGGGGTTAAACCTTTATTGGGGGGGTTAGGGGGGTACCTTAGAACTAAAGGGGGCTAACCCTAACTGCCCTAACAGTTATTACAGTCACAAATGACACCCGCCGGGTGATCAGGGGGTTAAACCTTTATTATTAGGTAATAAATGGCGGGTGCCCTGAAACTATAAAAAAATAACTAACCAACCAGCGTCACCTGTAACAGTTATATGGTGATCACTGGTGAAAGGGTTAACTAGGGGGCAATCGGGGGGCTTTATGCGGTAGTATATGGGGGTCCCTGGCGCTATAAAAAGTTGCGGCGAACCTAAATACCTACCTGCCTAACTAGCGTCACCTGTGACACTAATACAGCGATCAGAAAAACGATCGCTTATTAGGCTGGGTTCACACTGGAGCGATGCGGGAACGCCACGAATCCGCAGCGGGTTCCCGCATCGCATGCCTCCCAGCGGCAGTTCACACTGCCCTATGCGAACTGCTGGGAGTGTCAGTGAAATGTTAATGACACCCCCAGATCAGTTCGCATATCGCAGTGCGATCTGCAAACTCGGATCGCATGGTGTGAACACCCATGCGATTCGATTCTGCTGCGGACCAAAAAAAGGGTCCCGTGCGAATTTGCGGCGGGTGCGGCGCGAATTCAGCCATACTATCTGTATGGCTGAACTCGAATCGCACAGAGATCGGATGTGATTTGCACTGCAGTGCGGTGCGAATCACATTCGTTCTCATAAACCGCTGCAATGTGAACCCAGCCTTAGTGACACTGGCGACGGGGGGTGATCACGGGGTTAAACCTTTATTGGGGGGGTTAGGGGGGCACATTAGAACTAAAGGGGGCTAACCCTAACTGCCCTAACAGTTATTACAGTCACAAATGACACCAATGCAAAAAAAAAAAAAAAATGCAATTGGTGTCACTGTGACTGGGGGGGGGGGGGGGCAGGGGTAATTGGGGGGGTGATCGGGGGTAAAGGGGGGGTGTGAGTGTGCCTGGCATGTTCTACTGTATTGTGTAGTGTTTGTGCAACTCACCGATCCTCTCTCCTCGGTGCCGGAATGAAAAATACCGACACGGAGGAGAGATTACATCACTTCCTCTCCTGTGAGGAGAGGAAGTGATGTCGTGGAGCATTTCTATTCATCGGGAGCGATCGCGAGGGGGTGGCCATGAATGAATGGCTGCCCCCTCATCCCGGATCGCTCCCGAACGAATGCCGACCGCCGCAGGCACCGGGAGGGGGGGCGATCGGGCCCCCCACCCGCGGGAAGGCAGGGACTTACATATACGCCCATATGCCTGCCCGTGCCATTCTGCCGACGTATATCGTCGTGCGGCGGTCGGCAAGTGGTTAAAGAGCCGGATTTTTTTTTTAAAGATGAGTAGCTTTGGGGAGGTGACGCCCCTGCGCCCCCTATAGGCAGGCTGCCACTGCTTCAAGAACTACTCTGGAAATGTGTCAATTCTTCTATTCTATCTAGCAGCTGGACAGCATGGACTGGTTCACAACGCGTGTGTTCTCCTGCTCACCCTTCAGAGGCATACCCTCTCAAAGAACACCTCAGATGTTATACTACCTCAGTTTGTAGACTAACAATTTATGTGGTATGCTATCTATGTGCTGGTCGAGTGAGTTTTTGTCTAGATTTACATAAACTGTCAGCAGTAATTGTTTCAGCAAAGATTTTGAATGCAAAAAAATAAATAAAAGATAACCTTCCAAGTCATCCTTTTAATTTACTAACACATACTGTACAGTATAGATTATACAGTTACTGTGGTTAATTATGTAGGATGCTCACTGAATCTTAAGGATAACTCCACTCATGGGAAAAAAAAATAGAGAAGAAAGAAAAAATAATATAGCATATACAGTTGTGATACAAGTCATATTGTAATTTAATGTTATTAAAAGTTAAATTTCCTTTTTCTTGATCATACATCACGGGACACAGGAGCTTCATTACATAGTGGGTTATATAGGCACCTTTGATGATTGGATACTGGTTGACCCCAATTAAGGAGAATTCCTCCCCTATATAACCCCTCCCATATGGGAGGCACCTCAGTTTTTTCGCCAGTGTCTATGGTGGTTGGTCACGTAAAACTTTAGCTCTGTGCAGCAACAAACCGGATCCATACCTCGGGCCGATATTTGACTCCCAAGATGGTATGGTACCCGGGCCTCGTCAGCCGAAGAAGCAAGGTTTGGCCTGTAAGTCCTCTCCATTGGAAGACTGGGCTCTGGGAAAACCAGACTTGGTGTACTGTTTACACAGAGCGCATGAAAGTTTCTGGCAGAGTCTTTTACATGGTCCAGGTAGCAGGCTCTTCCGAGAAAGAGCCCCAGATAAACCTGAAGGTTGGCTAACACTGCCCGCCGTGATGGGTGAAGGCTGGAATTTGTCTGGTTCAGCAATTCCTGCGGCGGGGACAGGTAAGGGAAGTTAATCCTATATATTATTATATGATGGATTTCTTCATTGTGAGTAGTTGTATGTCTTACCTGGTTTCCACCACTAGAGGGAGTAAGAGCAGCCTGATGCATACTTACATGCCTTTCAGTACACACGCTCAGTGAAATTTTTGGTGTGCGGGAAAAATTGGCACATGGAGATATGCATCTTTGATATCTATTGATGCCATAAATTCTCCCCCTTGCAGGTAGGAGACCACAGTGCGGATTGACTGCATTCGGAAGGACCGGATGCGTAAAAACCGGTTCAGATCCTTCAGATCTAGGATAGGTCTGACACTTCCATTTGGCTTTGGAACGGTGAAGAGATTTGAGTAAAACCCTGAACCCTGTTCTTTTGGGTCCACTTCTACTATCATCCCCTGGGATAGTAAGTGATCCAAGGCCAGAAGTAGCGGTTTTTGCGCACCAGATCCCCAATGGCCAAGGCCTTTGGCCTTGGAAGAAACACCTTGCCCTGAGCAGTGTCGATGATCATGCCCAGGTATTCCAACCTAGTGGCAGGCTGTAGGGATGACTTTTCTAGGTTTATGACCCAACCTAGGCGTTCCAGGTGTTCTAGCGTTCTGGTGACGCTGTGGTTCAGGAACGCTGCAGTTTTCTCCATGAGAAGCAAATCGTCTAGATAAGACATGACGGCTATACCCTGAGCTCTTAGGTTTGCTAAGAGAGGGTCCAGAATCTTTGTGAAGACTCGAGGGGCCGTAGCAAGCCTGAACGGCAAGGCCACAAATTGAAAATGGCGCCGCTCTACCGCTGATTGCTTATTTACTTTGCCGGAAGGCCCTAGGAAGGACCAGGCGGCGCCAAAATCCACTCTCTCAAGGTGGATTAGACAGGTTATTTCTCAGGCCTATAGTGTAAAGGGGAAGATTCCTCCTTTTCAAGTGAAAGCGCACTCTACTAGGGCTGTAAGTGCTTCTTGGGCAGTGCATCACCAGGCCTCCCTGGCTCAGATCTTTAAGGCTGCAACTTGGTCATCAGTCCACACATTCACCAGATTCTATCAGGTGGATGTCAGAGGGCAAGAGGATATCACCTTCGGGCGCAGCGTACTGCAGGCTGCAGTTTAGGTCCTCCGGTCCCTGGCGGTCTATAATTATGATCTGTGACTCCCTCCCCTAAATCTGAGCATTGCTTTGGGACATCCCACTATGTAATGAAGCTCCTGTGTCCCGTGATGTATGATCAAGAAAATTGGATTTTTATATACAGCTTACCTGTAAAATCCTTTTCTTGAGAGTACATGGTTGGGTTTTATGTGGTTTCTTATTGCTTTGCTACAAAACTGAGGTGCCTCCCATATGGGAGGGGTTATATAGGGGAGGAATTCTCCTTAATTGGGGTCAACCAGTGTCCAATCACCAGAGGTGCCTATATAACCCATTATGTAATGAAGCTCCTGTGTCCCGTGATGTATGATCAAGAAAAAGGAAATTTAACTTTTAATAACATTAAATTACAATATGACTTGTATCACAACTGTATATGCTATATTATTTTTTCTTTCTTCTCTATTCTCCTGTGTCCCGTGATGTACTCTCAAGAAAAGGATTTTACAGGTAAGCTGTATATAAAAATCCCATTTTAATCTGCAACTCTGTAATTTTCTGAAAATGCAATGCAATATGGCAACCTGGAGGTGTACAGAACACCCCCCCCCCCCCCGAAAAATTATTTCCTGCTTGTATGATTGGCTCACTGATTTTCCCAGAAGTCTGCACTAAGGTACAAGTCAGATTTCAGGCATCTCTTGCAACAAAAATTCAATTTTTGGTGAGATACTCCCAATAGGAAATCAAGTCTAAAGAAATGCAGGCCCAGCAGCTTTCCGCATTAGAGCCCTGCAGGTGCAGCAGCTGATTGATAATTATAAAACCACTCCCATTAGATTCACTTTCCCACATGGACACAGACAAATACACAGGGATTTCTTCAGAATACCAATAGGTAGAAATCTGCAACAAAGTTTGATAAAATCCTTGCAATGTACATAGATCACCCAGAGCAAAATGTTTTTTTCTCAACAAAAGTGAAGGTACTTTTTAAAGTAACATAAACCACTTCTCAACCACTTCACGCACATATACTGCGGCAGAAGGGCACATACAGGCAGAATCACATACCTGTACGTTGCCCTTTAAGAAGCGACTTGCGGGCACGTGCGCCGGCAGCAGCGCGCGCCCACCACGAGCACTGTGATCGTCTCACGGAGAGGAAGAATGAGGAGAGGGTGGAGAATGGAGGTGGAGGGAGGAGATGGGAACGGTGATCAGTGCCGTGTCACACACAACCCTCCTCCCCACAGTTAGAATCACTCTCTAGGACACACTTAACCCTACAGTGCCACCTAGTGGTTAACCCCTTCACTGCCAGTTAAATTTACACAGTAATCAGTGCATTTTTAATTAAAAATATAAAAGATGATCTTATGCTGAGTATATAGAAACCAAACATGACATGCTTTAAAATTGAGCACAACCATGCAGCGGCGACAAACTACATACATTTCTAAAAGCCTTTACTTTAGATTTACAGAGGAGATTTTTTTTTATTGGTATCACAGGGAATGTAAATATCTGTCTATGATCTATCTATGTTCTTTAAAAAAAAAAAAAAAATTGGGTCTATTAGACTCTAGATCTCTCCTCTGCCCTCAAATCATCTGACCACATCAAAATCGATGTGATAAGATGCGCTGTTTATATCCCGCAAAACAGAAGTAATGAAATGCTCGTAGCTTACGGTTTCACCATAGAGATGATTGGAGCCATTCTTGTCTTCGATCAGCTCTATGGTCAGCTGGTGGAACCACCGGATGCATTCTCAAGTTCCCTGGTGCTTCAGGAGAGCCAGAGAAAACCATGGAAGGCAGTGAAAAGGGGGGGGGGGACTTGTAAAATCAGTCTAGCGGCCAATTAGCTGCTAGGATTTTACATGAAAACTGACCATTGGCTGAAAAGAATGATACCAAGATGATACCTAAACCTGCAAGCATCATTCTAGTATAACCACTCAAGGTCCAGAAACATACAAGTACGTTGCTGGTCCTTGTTGAGCATATATTGTAATGTTCTTTTTTCCATGCAGCCTGTGGGCTGAACAAAAAAGAGATTGATTGGTGGGTATGCCCACCATTAGGAAACCTACCTGCATCCACCCACTTCTAATGATCGGCATACATGCACCATTTTTCTTTTAACTGTGGTGATGAAACCACCTCCTACAGCACTGGAGTCACTGATTTATGTATTGTGAGAGCAAATGCTGTTGCTGTCAAGATAAATAAATTAGTGCTGCAGCAGAATGACGTACCTGAAAAGCAAACAATGGTAACAATAAAACATTAACTCAATAAAACAACAACAATCTGTGCCCAAAAATAAAAATTTTAAATATATGCCAAAGCATGGAGGCAATCTGCCCCTAATGTTAGGGGCAGATCGCCCCTCCACCCCTGCCCCCATGCTTCAGCATATATCCTCTTTTTTCTTTTAACTATGGTGGTGAAAGCACCTCTTACAGCGCTGGAGTCGCTGATTTATGTATCGTGAGAGCTGTTGTTGTTTAGATAAATAAATCAGTGCTGCAGCTGAATGGCGTACCTGTTTTTGGCTTTTATATTTTATATATATATATATATATATATATATATATATATATATATATATATATAGAGAGAGAGAGAGGGGGAGAGAGAGAGAGGGAGAGGGGGAGAGGGAGAGGGAGAGGGAGAGGGAGAGGGGGAGAGGGAGAGGGAGAGGGAGAGAGACAAATATATAGCTATATAGAACCTTTATTAGGTAATATATGGGGGTACCCTGATGCTATAAAAGACTGACGGTGACACTAACCAACTAACTGGCTAACCCGTGACACTAATACTTCAATCAGAATATAGATCTGTACACTATATTAGTGACACTGGTAACAGTGGGTGAAAGGGTTAACTGGGGGGGCAATCAACCTTTTATTAGTGGGGTTTAGGGTGTACTCTAAAGCTACCTGGGCCTATTACTAACTGCCCTAACTTGGATTAGAGTCACAAATGACACCGGTACAGTGATCAGTGAAGAATCTGAAAACTGCACTTGGTGACACTGTGACAGGGAGTGAAGGGGTTAAATGGGGGGTTGAAAAGTGTGCCTACGTATACTGGTTTTAATTAAAGAAGAAAGGAGGAAAAAAGAGAAGAAAAAGAAAAAAGTAAGGAAAAGCAGATATGTCCACTAATAAAGGGTTAAGTCAATACTGCCCTTATTGAGTCCTTATTAGGGTGTTAGTGCCGTAACCCAATAGCATATACAAACAAGAAAGACGCAGTTCAATTAGCACGAACTGCAAAAAGAGGCTACTTTAGGCACCAAACAAAAAATTCTTTACCTCCTACGATAAGGTTAATTGAAAATATATAATTTATTTTAAATTTCAAATACCATATTTAACCATAATTTATTAGTAAAAAACCCAAAGACCATTCATAAAAAATATTTTGTTTTGTGGTGTGTGTTATTTATATCTTGTTTGTGGTTTGTTTTATATGATCTATGTTGGTGCTTACTTTCGGGAATGGACATATTTTTTATGAATGGTCTTTGGGTTTTTTACTAATAAATTATGGTTAAATATGGTATTTGAAATTTAAAATAAATTATATATTTTCAATTAACCTTATCGTAGGAGGTAAAGAATTTTTTGTTTGGTGCCTAAAGTAACCTCTTTTTGCAGTTCGTGCTAATCGAACTGCGTCTTTCTTGTACGTATACTGGTGTTAGTGTAGCATTGGTGCAACTCACTGTAATGCAGCATACACACAATCGAATTGTCCGGCGTACTTAGTCCGTCAAACAATCCGGCGGATGGACTTGGCCACACACGGACGCACGGAAAGTCCGGCGATTGCTAGCACGATGACGCAAAGCAAGTACGACGGGACTAGAAAAAGGAAGTTCAACAGCCAGTAGCCAATAGCTTCCTTTTCGTACTTGCTTCTGAGCATGCATCATTCTTAGTCCGTTTATGCTGAAAAAAGTCTGCTGAAGCCCACACACGATCGGATTGTCCGGTGAAATGCGGTTTGGCGGACTAAACGCCGGACAATTTGATTGTGTGTACGCAGCATTAGACGTCCTCTCTCCTCTCCCCTTTTTTTTTTATTTTTATGTATATTTATTGAAAATTTTTGCAAAACATAAGAACAACAAATATGTTACAATAGTCGTTATTATCGACAAAGCACAGCGTTGGAATCATCCTTCAAGTTACAAAAAAGGAAAAGAGAAACATATACAAGTAACATACGGGAGAAGAAAAAAAATAAAAGAAGAGGAGGGAGGTACACCATGTATCTGTATATAATGACTGCACAGTGATAAAACATGTTATGGGGGTAAGAGATAAAGGTACTGATGGGAAACCACAGTAGGTCGCCCTAGGTGGGATTGGCAATGGAACCAGGAGTGGATCCTGGGTTGAATAAGGAGTTGTCCCAGGGATCCCATATCTTAGAAAATTGAGGTAGGGAGTCCTGAACCACTGGCGTCATATGTTCCATCCTACGCATCTGTGCAATGGTTGAGACTACTTGGGCTTGTGTTGGAGGAACAGGAGACAGCCAGTGGGTAGGTATTACTCTTTTGGCAGCTAGAAGTATAAAGGCCATCAGTTTTTTGGCATATTTAGGGATACCCAGGACCGGAAGGCCCAATAAGTAGTGTGCTGGATTCAGCGGAATATCTCTCCCCAATACTGATTGGAGCAGGGATTGAACCGTGGACCAGAAAGGTATGATCAATGGGCAATCCCAAAAGATATGGTAATGCGTATCCATGGCCTGTAGGCATCTCCAGCATAGTCGGGATAGTGAGGGATCATATTTATGCAAAACTTCAGGAGTTTTGTACCAGAACATCAAAACCTTGTAGGCTGTCTCTCTCTGCTCCACGCACCTAGAGGCTTTAGAAATGGAAGTCCAGATCCCCTGCCACTGAGGAAGAGATATAAGAGTGCGTAAAGTCTTGGCCCACTTCCGCATGTAGAGGTGAGATTCCAATGTTGGTGGCGATTAGTCATGAAGGATATATAGAGGATATGAGACCTCTCTGGTAAGGACCATGGGTACACAGGACCTCAAAGGCATTAGGTTTTTCTAAGGTCATGGCAGGAGATATGGAGCAGAAATAATGTTTAAATTGGAGATAAGTAAAAAAGACTGTTGTGGAATTTCAAATTTGTTTTGGAGATCTGGGAAGGACATCAGTTTGCGGGTCACTGGATGGACCAAATGGCGGAGTTGAAAAATGCCTGGTTGAGACCATGGAGCCATAGTCACAGAAGAAAGGCTGTCAGGTATGTCTGGATTGCAAATAACATTTAAAAGGGGCGGGCATGGAGAAGAGAGAGAGAACCTCTTGCGGCATTTTTCCAAATGGATAAAGTAAATAGCATTGGTTCTAGGCTTATGCGTTTAAGTTGTGTCATGGAAGAAGATAAATCAGACCATAGCATAGAACAAGGATGAATGGGGCTGGTAACGCTCATCTCCAGCTCCGACCATCTACTTGTTGCAAGGCATGATGACCAGGAGACGGTTGCTGATAGGTGGACAGCATAATAATACTTTACAATACTTTACAATATCGGGTGCTCCTAGACCTCCATGTGAGTGCGGGGCAAAAACAACTGTGTGGGCAATTCTATGTGATTTGTTTCCCCATATGAATTTAGTGAAGGCCCGTTGAATATTCCTAAGCTGAGGCATAGGGAGTGCAATTGGCAAGTTTTCGAAAAGATACAGAAACTTTCGGAGTATAACCATTTTGAGAATGTTTATCCTACCCAGGAGAGACAAAGGACAGTCCATCCATTTACGGAGTAGGCCATGCGTTTTCCGAGATTAAGGAGAGAAAGTTAGCTTGGTATAATGCACGGTAAGATGCTGTTAAATGTATGCCCAGATATTTGAGTGACACAGGGCACCAATGATATGGGAAGTTGTTTTGTAAGGAAGCAAGAAGCGTAGGAGGGATATGAATGGGGAGGGCTTCTGTCTTGGCTGTATTAACTTTATAACCAGAGAGTTTGCCGAACGTGTCTAATATGGCGTGTAGGTTGGGGAGCGAAATGTGTGGTTTCGTTAGAGTGAGAAGTATGTCGTCTGCGAATAGAGACAGCTTGTATTCCCTACTTCTCAGGGAGACCCCGCTTACATCCGGGCTCTCTCGGATAACTGCAGCTAGGGGTTCAAGGCACAGGATAAATAACAGGGGGGAGAGGGGGCAGCCCTGTCTAGTGCCATTGCTGTGTGTGAATATTGGAGATATAAAGGATGCCAATTGAACTTGTGATGTGGGAAGGGAATACAAGGCTTGGAGGGCTGATACAAAAGATGGGTCCCATCAAAAGATATCCTCCTTTTTAGTGGGTCAACTCTCCATCTCCTAATAGTACTTTCCAGATAATAATATACTCCGTGGTCCCAATAGGGAGCTTAGTAATTCCCAAAAAAGAAAGGAACTAACATGGCATAATATCGTTTGGACAATTTATTGAAAGAAAAAAAGTAGCACACTTACATGTGGATAGATAAAACACAGCGTGTAGAAACAGTACATAAAAAGCCGGCCGGCAAACAGGAGCCCGTCCTCCTCTCCAACAACGTGGTGGCGTCACTGCGTGCTGGGAGGGCACGCAGTGACGCCACCACGTTGTTGGAGAGGAGGACGGGCTCCTGTTTGCCGGCCGGCTTTTTATGTACTGTTTCTACACGCTGTGTTTTATCTATCCACATGTAAGTGTGCTACTTTTTTTCTTTCAATAAATTGTCCAAACGATATTATGCCATGTTAGTTCCTTTCTTTTTTGGGAATTACTGAGCTCCCTATTGGGACCACGGAGTATATTATTATCTGGAAAGTACTATTAGGAGATGGAGAGTTGACCCACTAAAAAGGAGGATATCTTTTGATGGGACCCATCGAATATATACAAACGCCCTAATTTGTTCATTTTCTGGTAAGCGCATTCCATATACGGTGATGGGCACTTTATGCGCTTTTGGATCGTGTTGAATCACTGTGGTGTCACAAACGCTTATCTGGACTCACATATGAACTTTTTATGATTGGATTTTTGTTTGTGATATTTTTTTCTTTATGTATTGCTGTGTTTTTTATGCACTTAAGGTGTTTATTTGATTGTTATAATCATTTAATGATAATTACTTACATATTTTGACACAAATTTTTTTTTTTTTTGTTATTTAATTAGGTATAGGGTTGGCGCAGTTTTCTATTTCTGTATATCTGTTGGGTGTTATATCACATTTATTGCTGCTGCCTGTTTTACACATAGTTTATTTGTTCTCACGTTTTTCCCTAGCGCGGTATAATTTTTTCCACTGATACAAAAGAGCCTGAAAAACCATAACGCGTAAGTGTGGCAAACATGTAGGGCCAACCGAGCCTGTCAAATGCTTTTTGTGCATCTAAGCTGAGGATAAGGGTGGAGCGGGAAGTTTTATCGAGCAGGTCAATTAAATAAATGGTACATCTGGTGTTGTCCCCAGCTCGCCTACCTAAAACAAAGCCCACCTAGTCCCTATGAATGAGGGTGGGAATCATAGAGGAGAGTCTGTTGGCTAAGATTTTAGTAAAGATCTTATAATCCGAATTGAGTAGGGCTATGGGTCTGTAATTGTCCGGTAAAGATGGAGGTTTGCCAGGTTTTGGAAGGACTGTGATATGGGCGTGTAGGAACTGTGGATGAGGGATATTACCCTACTGCAAGGATGAGAAAAGATTTAGTAAATATGGACTCAAGATTGGGAGGAAGGTTTTATAATATATATAGGGTAAGTCATCGGGGCCAGGGGATTTATGTGAGGGCAATTCTTTCACGACTGCCGCTAACTCTTCTGTTGTAACAACCGCGATGAGGGTAGCTACCTGAGATGATGACAATTTGGGCAGCTTTAGAGGGGAACAAAAAGAGTCAAATTTATTATAGAACGTTCCAAAAACTTTGGACATTGTTAGTGGGCAATGTGTCGGGGTACCATCAACCTGAAGGAGGAACTCAGGATAAGAGCGGAATGGACGTGGTTTAAGCTTGTTCACTAGCATCCTGTGGGGCTTATTAGCGAACTCGTAAAATTTTTGTTTTGCCCAGATTAGGGCCTTGAAACATTTTTGCATGTCGAGGGACTTTAACCGTTCACGTAGAGAGGTAACCTCGCGCAGACATGTCACTGTAGGGGAGGCCAGGAGTAAAGTTTCTGCTTTTCATAGTTGCGAGAGGATATCCTGTCTCTGAGTTGCCGAGTCCTGCTTCAGGTTGGGAGCCAGCTGAGATACACAGGCTTCTAAAGAACGCCTTGTGAGCCTCCCATAGGATGGACACGTCCGCCACAGAACCCTCATTTAGTTGGAAAAATTCTGATAAATTTTGGGACAATTGTGCCTCAACGATGGGGTTGCGTAGAAGAAAGTCATTAAGTCTCCAGTGGCAGGTTCTAGGCGTGGAGGAGGAAAGTGCAAGATCAAGTTGGACAGAAGCATGGTCCGACCACGTTATGGGGTTCAATTCCGACGCTACCGCCGATGTCAGTAAGGGGGCTGTTACAAGGAGGTAATCTAGTCTGGAGTACATCTTATGCAGGGGGGGAAAGAAAACGGAAAATTTATGTCAAATACTTACCGTAATTTTCCTTTCCTGATGGACTCCATGGCAGCCTACGTGTGGGTTTAGTCCCGCCTCCATTACCCTATAGGAACGACACTCCCATAAATCTTTGCTCCCTGCCACAGGCCGTGTTCGGTAACTATCCTACTCCAGCCATTTGGGAGGGAACTCCTGCTGCCATGGAGTCCATCAGGAAAGGAAAATTACGGTAAGTATTTGACATAAATTTTCCGTTTTCCTGACAGACTCCATGGCAGCCTACGTGTGGGAAATAACTCGCCAAGACACACCCGGGTGGGCAAAAATGCTGCTTAACAAAGATTTATTTGACACCGTCAACTGACAAAACTTTAACTCCAAAATCAACTGAGGATAGAGCCGCTGGCTCAACACAATAATGAGACATAAAGGTGTGAATGGAAGACCACGAGGCCGCCCTGCATATCACGTCAGGGGCCACATGGCGAGAAGCTGCCCATGAGGTAGAAAGACTTCTGGTCGAATGTGCCGTCACCGCCTGAGGAGGAGCCAAGCCCTTTTCTCTGTATGCCCACTGGATTGCTTGAACTATCCATGCTGCAATTGCCCTGACTGATGCTCTAGTGCCCTTGTTCTTCCCACAGAACAGAACGAACAGGAAGTCCGACTGCCGGAACGGAGCTGTAGCTTCCAAGTAGAGCTTTAATGAGCGTCCAACGTCAAGAGGATGAATTTCCGAGGAATCCGAGGATCTGAATAAGGGTAGAGAGATTTCCTGATTTTCATGAAAAACCAAAGTGACCTTAGGGTTTGACCCCAACATTGGAACTAGGACCACTCTGAAAAAAAGTTAGAAAAGGCTCCTTGACTCCTAGAGCTTGGATCTCTGACACTCGTTTCGCTGAGGTGACCGCCACCAGGAACGCGGTTTTCAAGGTGAGTTCTCTGATGGAGAGAACCTTACTGAGCAGAGAAAAGAAGTCCAGAACTAGAGGCAGATCCCATTTAGGGAATCTGGGTTTTCTTTGGGGTCTCAATCTTACTGCGCCCTTGAAGAACTGCTGGATAAGGGCATGCTTGGCCCACTGCACCCCTGTAAAAGCGGAAATAGCTGAGACTTGAACCCGAAGGGAGCTAACTGATAAGGGTAAGTCCAAGCCTGATTGCAGGAACCCTAACACGTCTTGAACTGTGGGAGAAACTTAGGAACTGGTTCTGGAGGACACATAAGAAACAAACTTGGCCCAGATTCGTTCATACACCTTATTAGTGCTTCTTCTCCTTGCACTTAGGAGAGTAGGAATGGCTTCCTTAGGACACCCTAGTGCTTCCAGCCTTCCCCTCTCAAGAACCAGACCTTCAACCGAAGGTGAGCCGGACATGGATGGAGAACCGACCCTTGGGAGAGAAGGTCCCGTCTGGATGGAAGAGGAACCGGGTCCTGAAAGCTGAGGAGGGATAGGAGAGGAAACCAGGGCCTGTTGGGCCAGTACGGGATTATTGCCAATACTTCTACTCCTTCCCATCTGAGTCTCTTCAGGAATTGGAAGATGATTGGCGTTGGAGGGAAGGCATATGCCTTGTGGAATCACCACTGCTCTGTTAGGGCATCTATCCCGTAGGCCTGCGGATCCTTGAACCTTGAATAGAACCTTGTTAGCTTCTTGTTGAAACGAGAGGCGAATAGGTCCACTTCTGGAGACATCCCCAGGGATAGAACCCACTGAAACACCTCTTTGTGAAGGGTCCACTCGTTGTTGTCCAAGTGGACTCGTGATAGAAAGTCCGCTTGGACATTGAGGACTCTGGGTACATAGGCTGCTGTTAGGTTGGCCAGGTTCCTCTGGGCCCAACGCATTATTGGATCCACTTCCTTTAGCAAAGACCGACTTCTGGTGCCCCCTTGCTTCCTCACGTATGCGACCGCAGTCGTATTGTCCAGCCTGAGGACTACGGATGCACCCACTATCAGATGTGGAAACGCCAACAGCGCTAGGAAGGCTGCTCATAGTTCCAACACATTCAACACTATTCCCCGAGAGGGAAAGTCCCAAATGCCCTGAGCCACTTCCGGAAGACAATGTGCCCCCCAGCCCTTGTTGCTGGCATCTGACGTTACTGAGATCCATTTGATTGGCAGAAGAGAATGACAATTCAGTAGATTCTCCCGACGAAGCCACCAAAGGAGGGAACCTCTCATGGTCTGAGTAACTTCGATGGACTGGGCCTTCTCTCCCGACCATTGACGAAAAAACCCCGCCTGAAAGGGGCGCATCCTCCATTGTGCCCACTTCACCATCAGTATAGTAGACACCATGGTGCCTATGATCTTTAGGCAATGAAGAGCACTGAGACGAGATGAGGAGAGAGCCAGGTGGATCCTGTCCCGTACTGCTGCAATCTTCTCCTCGGGCAGAGAGATGGTACCTTTTGCCGTATTGAACAGGGCGCTGAGGAACACGAGAGACTGTGTAGGAACCAACTGGCTTTTCTCTAAATTCAGGAGCCAACCGAATTCCTTGAGGGTTGCAATGACTTGATCCCTGTGGCTCAAGAGACAATCCTTGTCCTGAGCGAGAAGAAACAAATCGTCCAGATAATGATGAATCCGGATCTTTCTGACTCTCAACAAGGCTACAACTGCTAGAAGGACCTTCGAGAAAGTGCGAGGGGAGGTTGACAGACCGAAAGGAAGGCAAGTAAACTGTAAATGAAGCTGGCCAATGGAAAAACGAAGAAACTGTTGGAACTCTGTGGCCACTGGGACGTGAAAATAGGCGTCTTTGAGGTCTATTGAGACAAGCCAGTCCCCTGGCTGCACTGATTGTTGAATCGTGGACAGCGTTTCCATTTTGAACTTTTCCTTTTTTATGCAGCGATTTAGACGCGTCAGGTCTATTACGGGTCTCCATGTACCGTTCTTCTTCTGGACCAGAAAAAGAGGCGAATACATTCCCCTGCCACGCTGGACATCTGGAACAGGAATAGCGGCGCCTTGATCCAATAAAGATTTTATGTAAGTTAGAAGAATTTGTCTTTTTTCTTCCGACTTTGGAATGGATGTGGGAACACACTTGAGTTTGGGTACACTGCTGAACATCCACGTGTGTCCGGAGGAAACCGTCTTGACGGTCCAAAAATCCTGGATCAAGGCCGCCCAAACGTGCCGAAAGTGGAACAAACGTGCTCCTACCCGGACCGCCTGGACGGGCTTGATCTCAAAAGGACTTAGTCGGCTCCTTCTCCCCCATCGAACTGCTTTTCGCAGACTTTTTGAGAGATGTCTGTCTGGACCTCCAAGATCTGGAAAATTCCCGTCCAGGCCTGTAAGTGCGTGCCTCCCTGGCACGATCTTGACCCTGCTTCCTAGGGAATGATCTTCTTTGATTCTGCAGGCATCTATCCTGGGGAAGAAACCCCGACTTACCCCCAGTGGCTTGAGTTATGGCACTATCCAGCTTATTGCCGAAAAGGGAAGAACCATCAAAAGGAATACGGCACCAAACCTGCTTAGAAGCGGGATCGGCCAGCCAAGGACGGAGCCAAAGGGCACACTTGGCAGTTACAGATGAGAGCATAACTCGAGCCACCAGACGGATAATGTCGATCGAGGCCTCTCCCAGGAAAGCTGAAGCCAGTCTCAGTTCCTGAATGGGAGAACTCTTGGCCAGATCTTCAGAAACATTCCTGAGTGAATCATCAACGCTATTGGACCAAACTTCCATTGCTCTAGACAGAGCCGCTAAGACCAGAGCCGGCTTACAGGCCATGCCAGCCGTAACATAGATCCTCTTTAGGTCGGAATCAATTCTCCTATCCAAAGCGTCCTTAAAAGAGACTGTGTCTTCAAGGGGAAGGGTCACATGTCTGACCAATCGCATTACTGCTGCGTCCACTAGAGGGGAAGACTCCAAGTTCTTAACTTCTTCCTCCTTAAAAGGGTAAAGTCTCTGAATCTTAGATAGAAAAGAATTATTTTTCTCTACCTTACTCCACTCATCCGAGATCACTTCTCCCAGTTCTGAGAGGAAAGTGAAGCTAATACGCTCTTTCTTCAATTGTTTAAAACATTTTCTTTGTTTTGCCAGGGCCACTACCGGCTCTTCCCAGTTCAGTGTTTCCTTAATGGCTTTGACCAAGGGAGGGAGCAGGGCAAAGTCAAAACCTGAACCAGACTCTTCTTCCTCAGACTCACTCTCTGAGAGGACAGCAGACGGATGGCTAGGCAATGAGGAATCCCAAGTGTCCTGGGCCTGAGCATCCCTCCCCGGAGACCTTGGAGACTCTATGGGAGACAACTGGGGGGCTTAAAACTTCTTAAGACTGTCTTTAACCAATCTTTCCACCATAGACCTTAGCTGTTGGTCAGAGTCACTCCTTTCACCCGTCGCTTTAATATAACAGGCATCACAAAGGGACTTGTCAGCAGGAACCTGCGTCTTGCACCCCCAGCATACACCTTCAGCTACGTGACTTGGGCAAGCTGTTGAAAGGCGGGAAGATTCCCGGCTACGGAGACTGGTTCTCGCAGGAGAATCATGTCGTCTGGACCTGGAAGAGGAATGCCGGCGGTGGGACTTAGACGAGTCACTTCCTCAGTAAGAACTACGTCGTTGAGTAGACCTAGAAGGGCTGAACAGGTAGAAAAAACCAGCAGTGTTAGTGGAACATTCCCTAATGTTCCACTGCTTCCCCCCCCCCCCCCGGCAGGTAACCCCAAAAAAAGTACCTTCTCCGAGAGGGCTGGCCACTAGCAGGCGGTGAGGCATCCAAAGGATCCATCAGGGCTGGAGAAAAAACAGCCTAATTTAAATACAGAAAACAGCTAAGGAGGCAGAGATAAACTGATCCCATAAAAGACACATACCTAACACTGAAGAACCAGAGCTCAGGAATGGTGCTGCAGGCTTCACAAACATCCCAGGAACACTACAAGCTGTTTTCCGTTTTTAAAATTGGCGCCATAATGACGTCACGATTTTCGTCACTAAAAAGCTAGTGCGCATGCACAAAGCCCGCATCGCGCATGCGCGAACCAAGCCTCGTCCTCGCGCCGGTCTCGCGCATGCGCAGAATGACTGAGCGGCGAACGAGGAAGTAACTGGGCGGCTGGAACGCACGGAAACCAGCCGCCCAACAAGCCAGATACACCGCACGGCGCTGTATGGGAAAACAAAAAGGGGCACTGCACAAGAAGGACAATCAGACAGAAAAGACAAATAAAGGCTGCCATGGAAAAGAAACAGCTCACCACTCCTGTAGACGGACACCAGCCGAGGTAGGTCCCCACACATGCCGGACTTCTGGGAGGAGGGGGGCGAATAGTCACCTGCTAGTAGCAAAGCTCACGACTAACACGTGGTTTTACTTGTCAGTGACCAGGCACACACCTCTTCAGTGCCTCTTCCATATGCCCCTTTTCCATACTTCGCTAGTAGCTAGAGCTTATCGGAAATTTGCGACTCCAAGTCGCACGGCCGGTCCGTATCGCAGAAAAAATTTAAGTCTTCAGGGTAAAAAGACACGTTAGGTCCTATGGAGGAGGACAAAAAAAGAACACGGCCTGTGGCAGGGAGCAAAGATTTATGGGAGTGTCGTCCTATAGGGTAATGGAGGCGGGACTAAACCCACACGTAGGCTGCCATGGAGTCTGTCAGGAAATAAAATTGCCTGTGGGTAGGGTGTTTAATTCTCCAGATATCCAACAGGTTGGGAGATCTAATGAGTTTGCGGAATGCAGTGGATTGGCGTTCTATTTTAGGTGAGAGAGTGGAGGGGAAAAGCGTTTGTCTGTCCCTTCTGGGAGACATGGTCATATTGAATTCACCCACTATAATCATAAAGGGTTGAGCGTATTTGCCCAAGCTTTCCAGTAGGTCAGAGAGAAATTGAATTTGACCCGAGTCAAAACATTAATCACAGTGAGAGAGCGGGAGAGATAGTCGCAGTCCAGGAGAATGTATCTACCGTGGGGGTCTATAAATGAGGATTTTACCCTCAACGGGCATGATTTCCTAATCAGGATTGCGACCCCCGCTTTGCCAGAGGGATCGGAAGCCATGAAGGAATTTGGAAAGTGTTTAGCAGAAAATTTAAGGGAGCCTGGGGGACGGAAATGAGGCTCCTGGACCAGGACTACGTCCACAGCCGAAGATTTGAACTCTTTCAAAGCTAACCAGCGCTTGTGGATAGAGTTCAAGCCTATAACATTACAGGTAAAGACCCATAAAGCCATCGTTATGGATTGCCATTAGCTTAAGGTAACCATAAAAAACACATACTGGCCATAAATACCCATACGGATTAACCAAGCAATATGTACCATGGTGTATCCTGTGGAGGCAAAGCAAGTAAAAGAATACATCAACAATGAGAAATGAGGATATATAAAACTGTGAGCTAGGCAAGTCAAAAATGGAAAATAGGGCAAAAAAAGCCTATAAAAAGGAAAAAAAAAACTGTAGAAAAAAAGCCTGGGGGGTAAAAACCACCCAGGAGTCCACAGCCAAGGCCGTGGAACAAAAGGAGGCACACAAGGGGTTCCAGCTCATCTGGAGCGACCCTGGCCACCTTCCATCAGCGTCTGAAGGTAACAAGAAAGACATTTTTCTCTAGTCCATAAGATCGATGAAAACCCATATGTATGGGTGTGAACGCCCCAAATCAGGGGAAACATGGTGACATATGGGTTGAAGCTGGATCTAGCCAGGTATTGGGGTTGGGTTCCCCTCAGGGTGGGAGTCTGGGAAACGGACTGCGCTGAGGGGTGGAGAAGGTTTTATGTGACTTTTGACGAGCAGGGGTCCAAATCCGACCTGGGATGGACGCGGGTTTAGGCGTCATTGGAAGAGGTGTGGGGTCTTCATCTGGTAGTGGTGGAAGGCCAAGGTTGCAGATGAATGCTTCACTTTAATGTAGGTCCCTCATGGAGTATTGTATCCCTCCTTTTGTGGCCGGCAGGCGGAAGGGGAACCCCCAGCGATATGGGAATTGGTGATTCTGCAGATGCATGGTCACAGGGCGGAAGCTGTGACGTTTAGCAAGGGTAATTGGAGATAAGTCACTGAAGATCTGTATCTTTGCCCCCTTAAATTCTAGACAAGACTTGTTGCGAGTGGCCACGGTTAAAGCTTCTTTGCTATCGTAATAATGGAAGCGTACTATAATGTCTCTGGGATTAGCTCCTGTTGGAGGTTTTGGGGCCAGGGACCTGTGGGCTCTATCTAATCTCCAGTCTATGTCCGGAATCCGAGGGGCTACCACATTAAAGAGGCTAAGTTGGTACGGTCTGATCTCCCCCTCGCCGATGGTTTCAGGAACACCCCTGATACGTAAATTTTGATGGCGTTCCCTGTTTTCCAAGTCCTCCTGTTGGGACTGAAGCTGGGAAATAGATTGTTTCAGGCCAGCATTGTCTTCCTCCAAAACGTGTACGTATTGTATCAAATCATCAAATTTAGTTTACAATACATCAGTACGTTCACTGATTTGGGCAAGCTCCCCCCGCAGTTCGTGTGCAAGTTTTCCCATCTCCTTAGAGACATTGCTGGTCAGGTCTTGCAGGAGGGCCCGCAGTTTGTCGTCCAGTACTTCTACCATTACAGGAGCAGACATTATTTCTGAGGGGTGTCTGTCAGGGTCCTTGATATGTTTTGCACTGTGGCTTGGGAGGTCACCTGTGTGGACGTGGTGGTAGCCAAAGATAGGGATGGGGATGCAGGTCTACTCAGAAAGCGGTCAAGTGTCTGTGGGGGCCGCAGATCCGGTGACAGAGACTGAGTAGGGTGCTTTGGCCCATATTTCACCATGAGGCGCTGAGACTAGGTATTAGTCATTTACGTTGCCCCCCGTTGTAAAGGTGGTTGTTATGCATTGTGGAGGGGCATAAGAAGGCGGCAAGGGTCAACGTAGAATAATTACATGGCCCTCATCCTAGGGGGCCCGATGTGTGGCCCCATTAGTAATAACTGCAACATGTGGATCGTAGGACAACAAGGGGGAGGTGATGTTGAATAGTTAGCTGTATAGGAGGACTCCGGGGGCAGGAGCACTGCCAGGTAGGGGGACCTGAGGAGGGAGAGAAAGCAGAAAAAAGAGGCTTGTGTGGATGGGTGGAAGAGGGTCCTGCAGGACTCAAGATGCCCGCCAGTTATGCCGAGGCCACAGTCTTTAGGAGGAGTGGCGGCAGCAAAAAGTTATGTATCTGCCCCAGGGGTACACACTTTCCCACTTGCAGTTGTTAGGCCCTGAGCCGCTCAATGGTAGTGGGGCTATGGAGGCTAGTGATCACCCAGGGCGGATCCTCTCAGTAGGCCTAGGGTGTAGAAAGATGGCTGCCGGAGCTCACCTGTGGTCTTAGGGGTCCAGACGCCTCCTTGCCAGCTGTAGACAGACCGCTACCCCCTTGCCTCATGCGGGGGCAGCCTCTGGGTCGTGCGCTGGGTGGGCGATGCAGCGGTGGCTTCCAAACTTAAGCCCGGAGCTCGCGGGGCTGGAGGTAGGCCACAAGATGGTGGCGTCAGGTCTCCCACTGTGCGGCCGGCCACGAACTGGCCCGAAGTGTGCAGAGGCGCCACGGATGTGCAGTACTGTCCGCAAAGTGTGCCGGACGTCTCCCGCGATCAGGATGGCTACGTTTGGGGCACTTTGTGGAAGCCCCGAGTGCGGATGGAGGTGGATGGAGAGGGGTATCCACGGAGCTCCTCTCCAGCGTGTCTTTCCTCCTCGGCTTCCGGCCACGCCCCCCCTTTTTTCTTTTTTCTTTACTTTTACAAAAGGAAAAATTATTATTTTGAGACACATTGGTGGGAATTTTCTAAAACTTTTTTAGTAAATCCCACTTAATAATAATAAGCAAGAATTAAAATAACATGACTGCATTATATTGTTTAGGAAAATGGAAAGATAGCACTTGACCCAAAGGGCTTATCTTACTAGTATTGTTATCTTAAGGTATTGCTGTTGGTGTAAATGATCTGGTTCCTGGGCAGGTGCCTTCTACACCCCAGAAGATCTCCACAGTCTCCTTGGCTTGAGTTGTAAAGTAATGAGAATTGAAATTGAAGCGCCACACCACTGCTAAGAGGTTCAGATACAACTTTATTTCGTTAAAAGTCAAGCGTACAGTCCAAAAAAGTATCTAATGTGTTTCAGGGGTCCAAAGGGGTTATCAGAGATAGAAAGAACAAAAGAAGATTTTTTGAGTCAGTATACTTGATTTCAGAGAACGTATAGCAATCGTCGGTACATATACAATTTATATGCTGCCGATGATCAATATCCTCAGATTGTCTGTATAGCCTGTGGGTATTATTATTATTATTATTATTATACAGGATTTATATAGCGCCGACAGTTTACGCAGCGCTTTACAACATTGGGGTAGACAGTACAATGCAATCCAATTCAAGACAAGGGGAATCAGAGGGCCCTGCTCGTTAGAGCTTACAATCTAGGAGGGAGGGTCAAGTTATACAAAAGGGTAATAGCTGTGGGGGATGAGCTAATGGAGAGAATAGTGAAGTTGTTAGATGGAGGCAGGATAGGCTTCTCTGAAGAGGAAGGTTTTCAGGGATCGCCTGAAAGTGGATACATTTGGAGACAGTCTGACAGATTGGGGTAGTGAGTTCCAGAGGATGGGCGAGGCTCGGGAGAAGTCCTGTAGGCGGATATGGGAGGAGGTGATGAGGGAGCTAGAGAGCAGGAGATCTTGGGAGGAACGAAGTGGGTGATTAGGTTGGTATTTGGAGACTAGGCTAGAGATGTAGCTGGGGGCAGAGTTGTGGATGGCTTTGTAAGTAAGTGTTAGTATTTTGAATTTAATGCGTTGAGCAAGTGGCAGCCAATGGAGGGATTGGCAGAGAGGGGTAGCAGACACTGTGCGGTTTGTAAGGTGTATGAGTCTGGCAGCAGCATTCATGATGGACTGAAGGGGGGATAGTCTATTTAAAGGTGAACCAATGAGGAGGGAGTTGCAGTAGTCAAGGCGAGAGATAACCAGGGAGTGAATCAGGAGCTTTGTGGTTTCATTGGTTAGAAAGGGGCGTAGTTTAGAGATGTTTTGGAGGTTGAGGCGGCAAGCTTTGGAAAGTGATTGGATGTGGGGCTGAAAGGAGAGTTCAGAGTCCAGGATAACACCTAGCACCCTGACATGTGGGGATGGGTGGATGGTCGTGCCATTACTCTTGACAGAGAAGTCAGGGGAAGAGGCACGTTGGGGAGGAAATATTATAAGTTCGGTTTTGGACAAGTTGAGTTTAAGGAAGTGTTGTGACATCCATACAGATATGTCTGTTAGTAAGTTGGTGATGCGTGAGGAGACTGATTGAGTGAGTTGAGGGGTGGAGAGATAGATTTGAGTGTCGTCAGCGTAGAAATGATATTGAAAGCCATGAGAGGCTATCAGCTGACCCAGGGAAGAGGTGTAGACTGAAAATAAAAGAGGTCCAAGAACAGAACCTTGGGGGACTCCGACAGAGAGGGGAAGAGGAGTGGAGGAAGGAGAATTGTAAGTGACACTGAAGGTGCGTTGGGATAGATAAGATGAGAGCCACTGAAGAGCACAGTCACGGAGACCAAGGCAGTAAAGTTTTTTGAGGAGGAGAGGGTGGTCAACCGTGTCAAAGGCAGCTGAAAGGTCCAGAAGTAGGAGTACAGAATAGTGTCCGTTGGTTTTTGCAGTTAGTAGGTCATTTGTGAGTTTTAAAAGAGCAGTTTCTGTTGAGTGTTGAGGGCGAAATCCAGATTGAAGGGGATCAAGAAGGTTGTTTTTGATGAGGTAGTCACTCAGTTGGTTGTAAACCAGGCGCTCGAGGAGTTTAGAGGAAAAAGGGAGCAAGGAGATAGGGCGTAGGTTGTTAGGATTGGTAGGGTCCAAGGATGGCTTTTTAAGTATGGGGGTGACCAGTGCATGTTTTAGAGCATTGGGGAAAATGCCAGAGGTGAGGGAGAGATTGAAGATGTGGGTTAGAGTGTGTAGTATAGAGTCAGATGGCGACCGTAGTGTTTGAGAGGGAATACAAACATATGATCACATACAAGGCTGCACACACACAATGCAATCAGATTGTGCCGTCTTTCTTGGACCCACCACCAATGAAATGTGTTGTTTGGGTTTTATCCCATAATGCATGACATTTTTAAGGCTTGGCCCTTTGTTCACCAATTGGACAGTCAGATTGTATGGCTTTTATTAGCTTTTTGGATATATTTTACTAATTTGTATATATTTACTCTCACTAAGTACACATTTTTAGCCAGAAAGCATTATTGTATTATAAACATCATTATTCTTAGTATAGTTATCACTAATATTATTATTTTTATATAATTTTACAATTGTACAATCGTATTGTATATTGCATGGTTCATTTCACTCGTTTTCATGAATGTATCAACTTAATGATAGTGATTATTATTGGTAATATTATTATTATTATTATTATTAATGTTATTTATTTTTATTTTATTTTTGCAATGCTTTACAATTGTACAATTCGATTGTATGAGGCATGGATCAAGTTATACATATATCATTTCTAAAAAATATGTATACATTTATTCTTATTAGGTCAATTCATTACTGAGAATATTTTTTTTTAATGATAGTAATTATAATTAGTATATATATATATATATATATATTTTTTTTTTTTTGTACAATCAGATTGTATAAAGTAGGGCTCAAGTTTTATTTTACACATACCTGTTTTGAGATATTAGGCTAACATATCACCCAGAATGTATGATTTTTATAATAGAGGTAATAATAATAACGCTTATTATTATTGTTATTATTATTTTCTCCTCTTCTCTCTTTTTTTGAAACACTAGTTGTTCAGTACTCATGTTCTCATTTTTGTATATTCATTTTGACACTCCCTTTACGATTTACTTTTTGGTTTTGATTACGGAGGGGATATTGTATTGATATCAGATTTATATGGAAATCTTCTAATGTTTTTTCTAGCCCTGATGAAAGGGCGTGCTTGGACTCTCAAAATACGTTGGACACTTTTTTGTATTGTACCCCTGATTTTTAATGGAATAAATTGCCATTATATTTTAAACAGTACGTATAAGTATGCCCTGCACTGGTCACAAGAATACAATATAATTCTGTTAACCGCTTCAGCCCCGGAAGATTTTACCCCCTTCCTAATCAGAGCACTTTTTGCAATTCGGCATTGCGTTGTTTTAGCTGACATTGCGTGGCCGTGCGACGTTACACCCAAACAAAATCAATGTCCTTTTTTTACAACAAATAGAGATTTCTTTGGTGGTATTTGATCACCTCTATGGTTTTTATTTTTTGCGCTATAAACAAAAAAAGAGCGACAATTTTGAAAAAAAAAGCAATATTTTTAAAATTTTGCTATAATAAATATCCATCCAAAAATATATAAAAAACGATTTTTTTCCCCAGTTTAGGCTGATATGCATTCTTCTACATATTTTTGGTAAAAAAAAAAATCGCAATAAGCGTATATTGATTGGTTTGCACAAAAGTTATAGTGTCTACAAAATAGGTAATAGTTTTATGGTATTTTTATTATTAATTTAATTTTATTAGTAATGGCGGTGATCTGCAATGCGACATTATGGCGGAGACATCGGACACTTTTGACACTATTTTGGGACCATTGTCATTTATACAGTGATCAGCGCTATAAAATGCACTGACTACTGTGTAAATGACATTGGCAGGGAAGGGCTTAAACAGTGTGTCCTAGGGAGTGATCCTAACTGTGGGGGGGTGGGCTCACTACAACATGACAGTGATCTCTGTCATGTCACTAGGCAGAATGGGGAAATGCCTTGTTTACATAGGCATCTCCCTGTTCTGCTGCTCTGTGACACATTCGCTGGCACACCAGCGGATATTGGGTCCCGCAGACAGGATCAAACTGTACACAACGTATGCCCGCTAGTCTCAGATAAAGGGGACGTACAGGTACTCCCATTTGCCCACCACTGCCATTGTGCTGACGTATATCGACGTGCAGCGGTCGGCAAGTGGTTAAACAGGGATTCCGAAGGAGTTTATATTTTAGCTTGTACAGTGCCAATTTTGGCCACAAGAGGGGGGAAATTCATAAGAGAAGCTGCAATCTGAAAGTAAATTTGTCATCACTAATTACACCACAAGTTTTATTGAGCCCTATCCATCTATGCCCAGCTTACTACATTTCCTCTTTGATGTTGCCCACAACTTCTTATTTTTGAACATCACAATTTGACAACAGTTAAGATTTGTGGTAAGGAGTCCTTGTTTCATTATATAAACCCTGAAAATGTAACTTGGCAGAATGTATTTACTTAAAGGGGTTGTAAAGGTAATTTTTTTTATTTTCTACATAGGTTCCTTTAAGCTAGTGCATTGTTGGTTCACTTACTTTTTCCTTTGATTTCCCTTCTAAATGTTTTTTTGCTTTGTCTGAATATCTCACTTCCTGTTTCTCCTCAGTAAACTTCTCACCATCATCCGAGCTGGTGGTTAGTCAGCCAGAACAGCTTACTGAACAGCTTACTGAGGAGGAACAGGAAGTGAGAAATTCAGACAAAGAAAACAAAGAAAAAAAAACATTTAGAAGGGAAATCAAAGGAAAAGATAAGTGAACCAACAATGCACTACCTTAAAGGAACCTATGTAGAAAATAAAAAATTTACCTTTACAACCCCTTTAATAAAGATATTATATATACTGGAAAGTCATCCTCTTTTAACAGTAGCTAAAGATATTACACTATTCTTTGAGAAACTCCAGTGCTAGTTTACATAGCATGTAAACTAACTGTTCCTATGATTGCATTGCACTCCAGACATACAGACAAGTGGGATAACGTGCAATGGAAACATCTTGCAGGGACAGTACATTCATTTCCACCTTATTCTGAAAGGAAAGTATGTGACTCTCAGACACATCCATCTGGTGAAGACTAGCAAGATTTATCACTCACAGCATGTCCATAGTTACAGTCATATCCTTAGAAAGGTAACATCTAGGTTTCCTCAATGAAGCCTTGTTAACAAAGTTTGTAACATTCTCCAGGCTTTTACAATGTAGTATTAAAGCCATAGCTCCCAACTGTCCCTGATTTTGAAGGACTGTCCCTGATTTTGTGAGACCCGCTTCCCAATTGGCGATTGGATTTTATTGGTCAAGGGGGAGGAGGGAGGAGACCCACGGCCAGTGGAAAAGCAGGGGAAGACCGACCAACCCACCAGTCACCACAGTCAGACACTAGGGATGGCTCAGCCACCCAGCACTCCTCGTCTCCCACTGCCCCCCCCCCCCCCCCCGAATTATCGAGCACCAGCTATCACTGCCTATAGGTACTGTAAATATTCACTGTGCACTGCTTTGATAATGTCATTGGCGCATGCGCTCTGAACGTGCATGCGGACACAGAAGGGAGACAGGTGAAGATGGATGCAGCCTGAAGTGGGGATGACGAGGGCTTCATTTGCAGATGTCACATAATGTGCTACAATGCCATGCATACTAGCACATTATGCCTTTACTTTGCAGATAAGGAAAAAAAACAGGTTTACTTCCTCTTGAAGACAGAGGGACAGAGGGAGGCACTGGAAATAGAGTACTCGGGTGCTCCCCATATTGGCTGGATCTTCTGAAGAAGCTGTGTGCTATTAGGCTCCATTCCCACTTGTGCAACTTGTCATGCAACTTTGCACATCAAAGTTGCATGACAAAACATTCCCCATGTTTTCCAATAATAACCATTCATATATGTAAAGCCCCTTTCACACTTGTGCGACTTGTCCTGCGACTTGGGACTGCAAAGTGTGAAAGGGGCCTTAGGCTCCTACTCCACTGCCCACATTCTGGTTCTGACAGTGGAAGGCCTTTGACCTGGCTGCAGATCACTTGCTCAGCTACCTCTGCCTCATCAGGCGTGGCTTCTCTGAGCTGCTGAGAGAGAGAATCTGAGAAAGGGGTATTTGCCTGCATTTGAGCAAGGTGAGTAATTGGGCACACCACTACAGCAGTAAAGATGACTCTGGACTTATATTGGAAAAACAAGGAGCGTCACAGTGCAACTTCCCAACAGCATCAGCCTGAGATGCACAGTATCCTTCTTTGCTAGAAGGATGCTCTAACCCAATCACATTTGCAGCGCATGAGTGTGCAGCAGCCCAGGCAAGTGCACTCGATACGTGTTGGACACATACAAGGGCTATGGTTTTTTCAACCAATAAAAAAAAAGTAATAGAAAACATCCCCATGTGAAAGGGTGAAGTGTGTGGTAGAATTTTGGCTGTATGCTATGCACACAGCCACATCTATTGTGCTCATATAAACACCCATTTCCATCTAAATGATATAATACCTTACCTTTCAACTCACTCATCCACATAAACAGACATGACCATCCGTCTTACGTTCTCAGTTCCATCAGCATCACTTCCCCTGCAGGTAGTCAGCCTGGTTCTTTTATTTACACATAAACAGGAAGCCACACCCTGGAGGATTTGCCTCCAACAGCTAAACCCCTCCTACACAGTTTGTGACCTCACAGGAAAATGAACAACACAGGATGTTAATGACCATATAAGGACATGACCAAATAAAGACATGACACAGAATAAATACATTTATACAATAACCAATGAATGATGACTACAATTCCGCTTATAGAAATCCTTAATATACATTGTTCCAGAGAACAATGTATACCTTGATTATGCTACCTTCCTTGTGGATGGAAGGTTATTTGCAGACGCACGCTGTGAATCTCGACATGTGCTGATCAGACACAACAGAGACAATAAGCGTACATCCACTCATAACCGATCTTTGCAGAGCAAACATATCCCTTCAGACGATCGTCTGTACAATGCACAGGGGCCCTTTCGCTGATGGACATGTCCTCACTCGGCAAACACCTCCCCAAACAACAGGAAGTTTACCACTACCTAACAGGTCTCAACCAGCGTCAGTCTGCCCCAGTCAGCTCCTTAGAGCGGGCTTGGGGAGAATGAAAACTCCAATACAATACATACTCCAATACATCTTCATAAAATGTTCCACAACAAGTGAAACCCGTTGCTGCATGGCCTGTCAAGAGCCCAGGATGAGCCTGCCATTCATTCAAATACCAGTGGGTCTGCATTAATGTGCAGCTTCCTGGGTTTTATCCTCTGCTCAACAATAGAAAACGATCCATTTGATGTCTTGAAGGTGTAGTTGAGAACACAAGCAACTGTGACAGTTATTAATGACATGCCTTGATTGTAACTGTTTTGGGAAACTGTTTAATCACTGGGTTTAGTTCTGCTTTAACTAACCCAGAACAAAGAGGTTCTGTGCCATGCATCAATTTATTGATGGAAAACTATTATGCCCCGTACACGCAATTTGACTTTCTCACAACAAAAGCGTGTTATTTTGTTCGAAGGATGTTGGCTCCAACTTGTCTTGCATACACACGGTCACACAAACGTTGGCCAACAATTCCGAATGTGGAAACGCGGTGACGTACAAGACGTATGACGAGCAGAGAAAAAGAAAGTTCAATAACCAGTGCGGCTCCTTATGCTTGATTGCGAGCATGCGTGAACATTTGTGCGTCGGACTTGTGTACACATGATCGGAAATTCAGACAACAAAGACAGAAAATTTGAGAACCTGCTAGCCAACATTTGTTGGTGGAAAGTCCTACAACAAATGTTCTATGGAGCGAGCTCACATCCAACATTTGTTATCGAAAAATCCGATCATGTGTACCGGGCATTAGAATGTAATATTCTGCCCAACATACAGGAAAATGTTTGTGATTTCAGCATTTAAAATTTAATTAAAAATATTCAAGGTTTATTGACAGAATTTCTTCAAAACATGGCTTGTCACTTTTGCCCTGGAGGAGATAATCGATTCTTGATAGCTGCCCTGTATATGGATACCGGCAGTTTTTCTGAGTCGTCTGTACCTATTGATGCACTGTTATGTTTTTTTATATGCTTAAATAAAGATTTACAAAAAAAAAAAAAAACGAAGCCTGTGGAAATTAAAGATTAATTCCTCAATTAATCGTAAATTTTTTTGATCGATCAAAATTCTTTTGATCGGTACTCACCTCTCCGCCAGCTTCCGGGTCTCCAGGGAGTTCCATCGGAGATCCAGTGACGTCACAGACATCAACGTCACCAGACTCCTCCCCCCTTCCCCAAGTGCCTCCGTCTGCTAACGAAGGGAAGGGGGGAGGAGTCCAGTGACGTCAAAGTTCTGATTGAATTTAACGTGTATGGGGAGGAGCTATGCATGACGTCACCCGCTGCTGCCCTGAGGAACTAACACGATTGTCGGCTTTACATGCTGTGTTTTTATCATCTTTATGTGAGTAGTTTGTGTTTGAACACAAAAATGTAATCTTATACTTATGCGGTGAGCACTTATATCTTTTTGAGAGAAATTTATGGTCCGTGTTAACCCTTATGATACCCGCTTGCATGACCACCTGTTTGCATGGGGGTCCAAGCCATAAGGTGAGAGTGATTAGTTAGATCGGAGGTGGATGGATTGTCATGCTACTGTGGGAAAAAAATTACTTATGTCAGTGCTGCAGTTTGAATTTAAAATGTATTTGTGTGAACTGTGACGTTAAGTCATGGATTGTGGAAACTAACTAGTGTCGGGTGATTGTATAGTGTATACCACATTTACCAATGACTAATGCAGAGTTGCAATGCAAGGAGTTCAGCTAAAAGCAGTTGGATCTGTATGTGCCTTATAATTAATCTAAATTAGTCGATTAATCGATTAAAAAAAAATAGATTAACCGAACACGAACATTTTAATCAGTAACAGCCCTAAGAAAAAATAGCTTGTCCTAGCCAGTCAAAATTCACCAAGTTTTAATGTTTACTGCTACCTAAGGGATCACATGGCTACTACAAAAAATTATTTGAGGTACTTCTATTGCAATCTGTATTGACATAGCAGAAATCAACTAACTATTTTCTAAAATGTAATCTCTTTTTGGAAGCTTGAGGTGTTGTAGACTTTCCTCTGACACTTTTTTTACTGTCCCTTAACCTTTGCAATGCCAGACCAATTTTTCCTTTTTTCACATCCATGTTAAAAGGCACCTTTTTTGGCTTGAAAACTTATGAAAAGCCCCATAAGACAGTATATGCTTTTATTAAAACTCATAAAATAAAAAGATGGTAGTTGAAATTTGTGTTGCGTGATATTTGTGCAAATGTTTATCAAATTTATATTTTCAGTTAAGAAAAGACTACATGTAATTTTCGTGCACACAAACACAAAATAATCTCCAGTCTATAAAGAATAGACTGTGTTAAAGCGGAAGTTCCATTTTTTAGGTGGAACTCTGCTTGAAGTGATGGTGACCCCCTGACATGCCGCATTTGGCATGCATTTTTTTGGTGGGGGAGCAGATACTCTCTTTTTGTAGCTGCTGAGTTTTAATTTTTTTTTTTTCGGCGGAACTCTGCTTTAAGTAAATAATACTGAATATGTAAAACCTGAAAATTGCATTTGCAATACCCAAAAGGAACCATAAATGTTTTCTCTAGAATTATTCCTCTCACTTTTGCATGAAGGGGATATACCTATCATGTATCAGCATTTTCAGTATTTTTCTTATATTCATTTTGTTTATATTTTAATATATTACTTAGTATTATTACAATCTCAAGGTGACAGCTTTTCCTTATGTAGCCCCTGATGCTTCCCTTGCGCTACTCTGAAGCAGATCAGGGATGGCAAGTCTCCAATCTGCTGCTTATCTGGCTACAGCTATCCAGAATCTGACACGTCTGAGTCCAGAATTACTCAGCTTTGAACACTGCACTCAGGGAATATTTATTCCCCAATCTTTCCCCCCTGCGCTCTATAATAAAGCTGTTTTTGTTCATGTTCTCTGGTCTCCAGGAGAGGCAGATGCCTTAGAACCCCTGGAGTGACAACACTTATGGGTAGAAGTGATCAGGAGGCTTTAAAGATGCACAGATTACTTTAACCATTTTAAGATCAAGCCTATTTCTGACACTTGGTATTTACAAGTTAAAATCAGTATTTTTTGCTATAAAATTACTTAGAACCCACAATCATTTTATATATATATATATATATATATTAGCAGAGATTCTGGAGAATAAAATTGTGGTCATTGCAATATTTTATGTTACACCGTAGTTAGGCAGCAGTCTTTCAAATGCAATTTTTTGTGAAAAAAATGCACTTCACTTAATTTAAAAAAACTGAACAGTACAGTCAGCCCAATTTTTTTTAATATTGTGAAAGATGATGTTACTCCGAGTAAATAGATACCTAACATGTTATGCTTTAAAATTGCGTATACTTGTGGAATGACAACAAACGACAGTACTTAAAAGTCTCCATAGACGATGCTTTCAAATATATTTACAGTTACCAGTTGAGAGTTACAGAGGAGGGCCTTTGCTAGAATTATTGCTCTCGCTCTAACAATCGCGGCGATACCTCACACATGTAATTTGAACACTGTTTACATTAGCAGGCCCGACTTATGTATGCGTTTTCTTGGGTGTGGGAGCATGCAGGGATGGGGGGTACTTTTTTTCTTTTTAGTTTTACACTGTGCCTTTAAAAAAAATATTCTGATCACTTTTATTGCTGTCACAAGGAATGTAGACATCCTTTGACAGTAATAAGCGATGTCAGGTACTCTTTATGGAGGGATCGGTGGTCTAAAAGACCACAAATCCCTCCTTTGCACTTCAAAATATTCAAAACGCCAAAATCTGCATTTTTGTATGCTTTGGATTCTTTAAATCGGCGCCCTTGGCTGCCGAGTAATCCGGAAGTGACATTGTGACTTTTCTGGCGAGTTACTACATCAGAGACCCGATTAGAGACAATTCTGCCTTTGTTTGGGTCTCCGGCCAGCTGGCGGGCATGCTGCTTGGTCGCTCGGGTCTGCCAGTGGGACAGGAGATCCAGGTATGGTGGCGGGAAGGGGGGGGGATGTGCCCTCAAGCTGCTGGTGATGACGGCCAAACGACTGCTTAGCCACTTAGCCTGTTATCACATGAAAGCCCACTGTCCGCTCTAAAAAAACTGTGCCAGGGTGATACCTGTAGCTGCAGGCATCACCCCGGCACAACCACTTCCTCAAAAAAAAAAAATCTTTGCGTGAAGTATAGTGAAGAGCAGAGGCTACAGATGAAATTGAAAACAAATTAATTGTTGCTATTTTGTAAGAGCTGGTTCACACCACAAAAACGCACTCCAGATACATTCCGGATGCATTTCTGTATGCACGTTTTTAACGCCTTTTTGACATGCACTGATGCATTTTGATGCGTTTCCGGATGCATTTCAGATGCTTTTTCTTCTTTATTCCTGATTTATTTTCCACTGTACGGGGTCTGATGCGTTTTGATGTGTTCCAGTGCATTCTGGTGTGTTTTTGATGCGTTTTATTGTGTTTCAGTACAGTCCAGTGCAGGAAAAATGCAGTATGCTCTACATTTTTTCTGGAACTGGAATGCCCTGGAAATAACAGCACTGGTGTGAACCATTTCAAACAATACAACCTACTTGCCATGCATTTTTGATGCAGAATAAGAACTGCACTGGACTGCATGTGGTGTGAAGTCCAGTCCAGGTGCATTTTTGATGAGTTTTATCGTGTTTCAGTACAGTCCAGTGCAGGAAAAATACATTATGTTCTACGTTTTTTCTGGAACTGGAACGCGCTGGTGTGAATCATTGCAAACAATACAACCTACTTTCCATGCGTTTTTGATACAGAATAAGAACCGCACTGGACTGCATGTGGTGTGCACTGGCCCTTAATCTTTAATTGCATTAATGTGGATATGTCCTTGGCAAGCAAAGGGTTAAATGGGGGCCCCAAATAGAATAGAAAAGGCTTTTTTAAGTAGTTTTGGCTGCAACAGCTTATTTTTTATAAAGTGGTAATATGCCTGATCTTCCTGAACTTCCTCCCATCCCCAGTTATTCTCAAAATTGTGACTTCTGGTATGTGTTTAGCCGCGTACACACGTAGCCGTCTATCCGACGGACTTAGTCTGGCGGACTTCCCGCCAGACTGCTGGCGGACTTCCCGCCAGACTGTGCGCCGTACTTTACGAATGGGCTACTTGCCCACACACGGCACTTTTTCAGCGGACTAATACGGCGTACTAAGTCCGCCGTACTATCCGCCCTACTGAACGGACTCGCCCACGCATGAGGAGGAAAGTCCGCTCATTTCGAGCGCGTCTCCAGGTAGGCGGGGCCCGCGAAGGAGACGCCGCTGGCCCCGCCATCTGGTATGGACTTAAAGGGGAACCCCAACGCCGAAAAAAATTGGCGTGGGGGTCCCCCCCAAGTCCACAACAGACCCTTGTCTGAGCACGCTACCCGGCCGGCCAGGAAAGGAGGAGGGGCGAGCGAGCGCACCCACCCCCCCGAGCCGTACCAGGCCGCGTGCCCTCAACATGGGGGGTGCCTTGGGGAAGGGGGGCCGCGCGGCCCCCCCACCCCAAAGCACCTTGTCCCCATGTTGATGAGGACAAGGGCCTCTTCCCGACAACCCTGGCCGTTGGTTGTCAGGGTCTGCGGGCGAGGGGCTTATCGGAATCCGGGAGCCCCCTTTAATAAGGGGGCCCCCGGATACCGGTCCCCCACCCTATGTGAATGAGTATGGGGTACAATGTACCCCTACCCATTCACCTGTAAAATAAAGTACAAAAAAAACACAACACACAAGATAAAATAATTTATTGCACAGCTCCGGGGGTCTTCCGTCTTCGGGGGTCTTGTCGCCAGACTCCTCCGCTATCTTCTTATAGCTCTTTTGCTAGCGGAGGAGCCCGGAATTCTTCTTCGTCGCCGCGGCCTCTTCTTCCGACTTTGGGGGGTCTTGTCCCCCTCTTCGGTTCTTCTGCCGGGCCACCGCGCCTTCTTATAGCTCTTTTACAGGCGGTGGCCCGGTCTTCTTCCGTTCTTCTTCTTCTTCTTCTTCTCCTGGAGATGTTGACTCGAAGCTCTCTCTGGCCGCAATGGCAGGGACGCGCTGCGCGGGGACTTATATAGAGACAAGGGGCGGGGTCATCAGTTGATGTCACATGGGTTGATGTCACATGGTGACCCCGCCCCCTTACGATGTCACAGTCCCGGAGGATGCTGGGACTGTCGCCATGTGACATCAACCCATGTGACATCAACCCATGTGACATCAACCGATGACCTCGCCCCTTGTCCCTATATAAGTCCCCGCGCACCGTGTCCCTGGCATTGCGGCCGGAGAGAGCTTCGAGTCAACATCTCCAGGAGAAGAAGAAGAAGAAGAACGGAAGGCAGCGGTGGCGGCGGCGACAGAAGATCGGGCCACCGCCTGTAAAAGAGCTATAAGAAGGCGCAGTGGCCCGGCAGAAGAACCGAAGAGGGGGACAAGACCCCCGAAGTCGGAAGAAGAGGCCGCGGCGACGAAGAAGAATGCTGGGCTCCTCTGCTAGCAAAAGAGCTATAAGAAGATAGCGGAGGAGTCCGGCGAGAAGACCCCCGAAGACGGAAGACCCCCGGAGCTGTGCAATAAATTATTTAATCTTGTGTGTTGTGTTTTTTTTTGTACTTTATTTTACAGGTGAATGGGTAGGGGTACATTGTACCCCATACTCATTCACATAGGGTGGGGGGCCGGTATCTGGGGGCCCCCTTATTAAAGGGGGCTCCCGGATTCCGATAAGCCCCTCGCTCGCAGACCCTGACTACCAACGGCCAGGGTTGTCGGGAAGAGGCCCTTGTCCTCATCAACATGGGGACAAGGTGCTTTGTGGTGAGGGGGGGCCGCGCGGCCCCCCTTCCCCAAGGCACCCCCCATGTTGAGGGCACGCGGCCTGGTATGGCTGGGGGGGCGCTCGCCCCTCCTTTCCTGGCCGGCCGGGTAGCGTGCTCGGACAAGGGTCTGTTGTGGACTTGGGGGGGGACCCCACGCCGATTTTTTTCGGCGTTGGGGGTCCCCTTTAAGTCCATACCAGGTGGCAGGGCCAGCGACGTGTCCTTCGCGGGCCCGCCTACCTGGAGACCCGCTGGAAATGAGCGGACTTTTCTCTGGGAAAAGTCTGTTCATTTCAAAAGTACGGCGGACTGGCATACACACGGCCGGATTGTCCGCCGAAATGCGAGTCCGGCGGGAAGATTGGAGTGCAAAACTACTTTCTAAGTCTGCCGTACTTTCGGGTCAAAAAAGTATGCCGGAGGCTACACACGGGGGGATTGTCCTGCGGACTTCAGTTTGCCTGACTTTTCCACCCGATTGTTCATCAATGTACTATAGTTCAAGCATTTCTTGTTTGGCAGCAGCAGACTTGAGCCTCGTACACACGATCGGATTGTTGGCCAACAGGGCATCAGACTTTTGTCCGAAGAGCATGTGCCAGGAACTTGTCTTGCATACTAACGGTACACAATTGTCAGCTAACAAACACAAACATATTGACATATTATACGTACTACGAGATGATAAAGAGGAAGTTCAATTGTCAGGCGCCACCCTTTGGGCTCCTTCTGCTAATTGTGTGTTAGTAGAAGTTTGGTGAGTGTTGATTAGTGCTTTTCAGTTCATGCTTTTTAGTTAATTTCTGAACGACCATTCGTCAACCAGCCATGTTGCCGAATCGGAGGAGAGAACGTGCAATTATTGGGCTTGGAGTTATTGCTTTGATCCAAGTCCAGTCCAGGAACAAGAGAAGGAGGAGTTCTTGGACCAAAAATTGGTTGCTTAAACGTGACCAATTATGTCATATGTCTTTTCTGCGGGAGATTCAGGAAAATAATCCAGATGATTTTCGGAATTATCTCCGGATGATGGACCCCTGCTTTAGTAAATTCTTGGCATTTGTGACCCCCCTATATTAAGAAGCAGGACACATGTATGAGGCTTGGCAATACTTCCAAGCAAAGACTCATTGCCACCTTGTGGTACTTGGCGGCAGGGAGAAGTCTTCAGGACCTCAGGTTTACCACTGGGATCTCCCCCCCCAGGTGCTGGGACTCATTATTCCAGACATCTACTCAGCCATTATGCAAGTCCTGCAGAAAGACTATATTCGAGTAAGTTTTTACCTTTAAGATCACATTCTATGTATTAATGTTTGCTGTTTTGTTTTATTTTGTTTATTCCATAATTATCAATGTTGGAATATGCTATGAAAGTCCTCTTTGTCCTCATGCATGCTGTAAGCTTTTCCTGCTCCTTTTATGGCCTACATGCATATTTTCCTTCACTAACCTCCCCAGAATGCTATCCTGGGCCCATACACACCTAGCCTAGTAACTTAACAATGTGTTTTGTCAGCTTCAGTTTTGGGCGTGCCATAAACAAAGCCTAAAATGTGTCCAAATGTTCTTGTTGTCCTCAAATTCAGGCACAGTGCAAGAGGCCATTTTTTGTGTCACAAACTAACCCCCAAAAAATGCTAAGTCAAAAGATACAAATACTCTATCTATTGACTTTGCAAAACCCATACACACTACCCCTCATTTGTGTTCATGTTTCTGGCTTAATTCACCAAACCATGTAGTGCAAGGGCCTGCCTGATTACCTTCAAATTGTAACGTAGAAAGTTTTTGTCTCCTATTATATTGATAGTTTATTTCAGAATGTTCAAATATGCTGCAATTTGGACAGTGTGTATCTCTATTTTTAGATTATGACACTTCTTACCTGTTCACTGGACTGCCAATAGTGTAAGTAAGGAGGGGCTGGCCAAAGTATCACACATTATTTCTGAAAACAGCTCTCATGGAAGTGGAGAGGGTTACCTGTCCAAAACATCTAACCACCATTCTTTTTTTATAATGGGCCACCAGAGGGGGTGAGGAATCAAATAAGTTGACCTTACACTTTGGTCTTTAAATACTCATTTAAGTGTTATCCTTAAGTTGCCCATGCATGTTTGTGTCAACTCTGCTTGCAATGTTATGTGCAGAAGTAGTAATTTATTTTTTATTTTTTTAATCCAGTTTCCTTCCAACCCACAGCAATGGCATGACGTTGCAGCCCAGTTCCATAATCAGTGGGATTTTCCCAACTGTGGTGGTGCTATTGATGGAAAACTTTTTCGGATTGTCCCACCACCCAACTCTCTCATATTATTTCAATTATAAGGGCTTTTGCAGCATAGTCCTGCTAGTTGTAATGTCTGCCACATATGAGTTTTTGTATCTTGATGTTGAGAAGAATGGCCGCAACTCTGATGGAGGAGTCATTACACAGACAGAGTTCTACAAGCGGCTCCAGAATAGCACCTTAAACTTGCCACCTTCTGATGTGGAGGGCCTCAATTTTGTTTTTGTTGCAGATGAGGCCTTTGCTCTGGGGGAACATCTTATGAAGCTGTTTCCTATGAGGAAACTTGCCCCAGAGCAGAGAATATTTAATTACAGGCTCTCTCGTGCCAGAAGGGTGGTCAAAAATACCTTTGGCATCCTCCTCATTTGGCTCAGGCTATTTTTAACACCAATTAACCTGGCACTGTACAAAATAAACCATGCGGTACTGTGCTGCTGTATACTCCATAATTTTTAAGGAGGAATGCTAGCAGCTACTTTGCCTCAGTTACAACTGATGCAGACCGTGCAGTGGCAGGCCCAGCTGAAGAGGTTGTAGCTCAGCCATCTGTGGGTGTGATGACGGCTCTAGAAAATGCCTGTGCTGGATTGCCCTCCCAAAATGCCAGAAATCTACGGCAAAAATACCTGGATTATTTTTTGGGTAGAGGAGCAGTGGCTTGGCAGCAAATTGTAGCTGATCAGGAATAAAATATTTTTTTGATCCTAAACTCATATTTAATTTGAACTACTGTTGTCTGTGTTTCTTATCTGTCTAATATTTTCATAAATGGCCTTTATTTTGGACACTTGCTACAATAATGCAAATGTTCCTTATTTGCTACATGAGGTAGGAACATTTAAGTGAACATTGTCACTGTAACTACAACAACTTAACAAATACACTGGTATTGAGCATTGAAATAATAAGCCACAAATTAAAACAAACCAAAATCTTGGTGTATATGTATGTTTTGCATTATTTCATCCCTTTTTGTAGCTAAAAGGCATGTTAGACATTAACATTAGAACATTAGATATACATCCCCAACTCAGGAACTTACAAAGTTTGAGTTTGGTAAAGTAAAGGCCAAATGAGACATTAGTATCCCAAGACTGTGTGGCTGTTGCCTTCCTCAGATGGGGTCATCTCACCCCTCTAAAAGCCAACATTTGAAGCCATGGACACTTATAGGCAGAACTATTAAATGCCCCTTATGATCCCCTGCCGAAAATGTGTGCAGTTCCAAACAATTTATTTTCTAAACCCACAAAACACACAGTGTGTCAACATGTGCTATCTCCCATCATGGGGTATCAATGGATGTGTTTTTTGGGGGTGCAACCCCTTCCTCTGACCTACTTTAGTTATGAGTAGAGATGGGCTTTATGTTCGAGTCGAACATGAGTTTGACTCGAACATTGGCTCTTCACCCGTTCACCGAATAGTGAATCTATGGGAGAAATCAAGTGCTAATTTTAAAGGCTTATAGGCAAGTTATTTTCATAAAAAGTGTTTGGGGACCTGGGTCCTGCCCCAGGGGACATGTATCAATGCAAAAAAAGTTTTAAAAACGGCCATTTTTTCGTGAGCATTATTAAAATCACTGCTCTCGAAAAAACAGCCGTTTTTAAAACTTTTTTTGCATTGATACATGTCCCCTGGGGCAGGACCCCGGTCCCCAAACACTTGCATATAAGCCTTTGAAATTATCACTTTTGGTTTTCCATGTTCATAGACTTTAATGGTGTTTGCATGTTCGAACAAAGTTTTTGCCTGTTCGCATGTTCTAGATGCGAACCGAACGGGGAGGGGGGGTGTTCGGCTCAACCCTAGTTATGAGGAAGGGGTTGCACCCCCAAAACACATCTATTGATACCCAGTGACGGGAGATAGCACATGTTGACACACTGTGTGTTTTGGGGCTTTAGCAAAATAGATGTAGAGGAGTGGAGTGGAGAAACAGTTCTGTCCCTAAACTTTGACATTTCAAAGTTATAAAAACATGGTAAATATTTAAAGGGCAAACAGAAACCAACAAGTGGGACAAGAAACCTCAGACCAGGCAAGAGGAAATTAAAATTTGGCAAGCATGTCCACTAAATCTCAGATTCTTTGATGTAAAGCAGTGTCAGCCTCCTTGATTTGCTCCAGATCCTTCAAACAATGCAACATATCTGCACTAGGGATGAGCTCGGTGTTCGAATGCATGTTCAACTCGAACATCAGCCGTTCGTCTGTTTGGCGAATTCAGAACTTTGTGGACCGTTCGCACCAGTGGCACGAATGGCCCACAATGCACTACGCCATCGCAGTGCATTGCTGGCGCGTGATTGGCCAAGCATGCATTGTGACCCCATATGCTTGGCCAATCACAGCGCCGGCAGCGAGGAGAGCCATAATTGGCCACAGGCAGGATGCCTGTAGCCAATTATAGCTCATGAGGTTTAGTACACGCCCCACACTATATAAGGCCGCCAGCGTGGCGGCCTTGTGTAGTGTTTTGGCGTGCAGGGAAAGAGCTAGATAGGCAGGGACAGTGTGTTCTTTTCTCAGCCATCTGCAGGAGTTAGTGGGTGTTGTGTGCCTCCAGCACAGTATACACCTGTATCTACCCTTTATTGCTGGTGTTCTGTAATACAGGCATCTGTAGGAGTTAGTGAGTGTTGTGTGCCTCCAGCACAGTATACACCTGTATCTATCCTTTATTGCTGTTGCTCCCTAATACAGCCATCTGCAGGAGTTAGTGGGTGTTGTGTGCCTCCAGCGCAGTATACACCTGTATCTACCCTTTATTGCTGGTGTTCTCTAATACAGGCATCTGCAGGAGTAAAATTGGGTGTTGTGTGCCTCCAGAACAGTATACACCTGAAGATACTCCTTATTGCTGGTGTTGTCTGTTGCATAGCTTGCATATTAGCCTTTAAAATTAGCACTTTTGATTTCGAACGTTCGAGTCCCATAGACTTTAATAGGGTTCTAAAGTTCGTACGAATTTTCAGTCCGTTCAAATGTTCTGGTGCGAACCGAACCGGGGGGTGTTCAGCTCATCCCTAATCTGCACTCATTCTGCCAATAGTGCATCGTGGAAGATCATGACATAGTAAGAAGTGTAAAAAGTATTAAGGGACTGATGATCAAGTGGCTGAGGCCCTACATAGTGAGTTTGTGGTCAAGTTACTAGTCAAATTCCCAGTCCCCACGACCCAGTCTATTGTTGCTTGCAACCTGCTTGCCCTTCAGACATCTACACTACTAGGAATGTACACATTGCAACTACTTTGTAATCTTGGCCCTGGTGCCTGGGTCTCCAAAACTCGGGGACCTAGCAACGCTGCCAGCTCTTTCCACCTCTTCCTTCTCCATGCTAATGTTAAGGCACTACATACTTTGCTAATGTGTGGAGTGGGTGCTTTGTTTGGACATATAAACACTCGACTCCGCACTGTTAAGTGTCTCCTTGGTCTTCCTCTGACTCTGGGGTCTCATTCTGGTGCCAGAATAATCCCCTTCTTGCAGAAAGGCCGGACTCTGCTGTGGGCCGACCCTTTCGATAGCTGGGAACACCCACTAAAGTAAAAGCATAATGGGCTAGTATGCATCGCATACTAGCCCATTATGTGGCATTTTACCTGCGATGTCCCTGCTGGTGGCCGGATCCATCTTCGCTCCTCCTTCCGGGGCCGTGCGCTCTGTGACTGAACTCAGACATTCTGCTGTCTGTATAGTTGCTGCACCTCCATTCAGTTGCAGGCTGTCAGCACAGGGTTCCAGGCCACTCTGAACGCCTCATTCATGCTGTAGAGGCGTTGGCGCCCATATGACTGGAGCCTGACATGCTACACCCATCCATTGTATGTCTCTAGACGTTGCACCCCTATGGCCGGGGTTCCGTTGTTGCACTTGGCTCCATCCTGGTCACCTAATGAATTCCCAGATGATCTCTAATAGTGGTGTGTGCCAATATTTTCAAATTTTACATTTTATTTTTTGTCTTTGATGACATTTCTGTTTATACTTTACAAGGATTCTCAAATAAAAGGAAAAAAAAAAATGAAAAAATAAATAAATAAATAAATAAACACTTGACATGTATACACATTTGAAGGCAGGTTCCAAGAATACTTACTTACGCAAACAAGAGGCTCCTGAATACTTTATTCCTCTTCTGGGTCACTTTGGCCCTCAGTGTGACTCGCGTCAGGGGATTTGAGGTCCACAATGGTAAGGTCTTTGCTGGGTCCAGGAATCAGATTCCATGGCTCTAAACAAACATCCTGAGTGAGCTCACCACACTCACTTTCCTCTAAAAAGAAACAATACACCATTCATTAAGCCACCCCAAGTCCCATCTGTTTCTAGCATCAATTTTGCTACATTAGTTGCCAACCTTGCACTTGGTCTGATGTCAATGTTTGCTCCTGACTAGTAGACTCCATCATGCTGCACTCTGGTTGTTTTTCTATGAAAAATGCATAGAAAAGGGAAGGTGATGTCATTTTACAGAGGGCAAACACTGGGAAAGTGCCAACATTGAAAAAGTAAAGCAGTTGCCCCCCATCCCTCTTGTCTCCTATGGGATAGGGGATATATGATGATCATCCTAGCAGGCATGACTCTGTGACTGTAAACCCCAGGGCCTCTCCTCTACCCATGTCTACACTGGCAAGGCTGCATTAATGGGCACTGATGAGCCAGGCAGCCACCAGAAAGTGTTCTTCACACCTTAAGTTCTGCCCTAAGCTGAAGGCCTTTGGCCCACCTAGAAACACCCCTGTGTTTTTGTGAGGAAGATGGCTTTGTTAGCTCCCCTGTTGTGGTGGCTAGTCTGTAGCCTCCTTTTTTGGTTCCTCCCTGTTGAAAGAAGAGAAATAAATTTCATCCAAAAATAAAGAAATGTCCAAAAACAGAAGCAAATAAGAATGTTCATATCTGCTTTATATTTATCTTCATCTTTAAAATACCAAGTCATACAAAGATTTTAGAAAACATTAGATAGAATTCTCTCAAGCTACTTGTATAAAGAACATATACAGAGAGCTAATTTTCACATATCCATATTGGTTAGAAACAAATATTGCTTACTTTTTTTATGATCTGATGTCTCTACTCCATCTGGTTTTGTTCACGGCGTTTGAGATCAGACCATTATTTTCTGATTTGGTCCTTTGATTGTTCCACCGAAAATTCGCAATGCAAAACAGCTATGACCTTCTCCAAAATTAGGTCCTTTCGGCTGTTGGGCCTTTCATAATTGTGCAGCTTGCAGTTTTAATCATGCTTCTCTAGGATGCGCACCATCTCCACCATGTCACCCTTGCTCATGGGGGTTGCTTTGTGTCTCCTATTAGCTCCACCACTGCGGAGCTGTCTGCAATCTGCCGAATCTGCCATGTTGTCCCTCACAAATGTTCAGCCGTGTGTGTCGCATGCAGAAGAGAGATGGTCACACCCCAGCGTCATGACGCACTTTAAACGTAGTTTCATTCATCAAGGTCCTTGACTCAACAAGGTCCTTCACTCAGAGAGATCTGGAGCAGCAGCAGATGACCTATATTTGCCCAGGCTGTGATACTACGACAGCCTGCATTTTTTTTGACTGACCAGACAGAACCCAGGCCATCACTGTCTACACTTCCTTTGATTTCTGCTTAGACCACATCTCCTGAGGTCCACACAGGTCCTGCTACATAGGATGAAGATGTGGAGGAGCCCAGCTTGACCTAGGTATAGCTTTTCTATTTCTCCACATCAAACTTGCACAGTGAGATCAAAACTGTGTGTGATTGATGACCACACCCTAAAAAAGTTTCTAATTATGTCCCATTTTCATACACAGGAAATTGTCAGTCTGCAGCAGTCAGCAGCCAGACGGAGTCACAGATCCCTCCCCTACACCCTCCTGCTAAAAGGGCCAGGAAGAGCAGGGATCTGGGGAGGCCACATCTACCTTCCTCAGCCAGGCCACTACTGCCATCCAGACAGACCCAGATGAGGCTGAGGGATTTGCCGTGCTGACTACAAATAAATTAAGACAGATAAAAGGTGAGCAAAGGAGCAGGTGTGAGGAACTCATCCTGCAGCTCCTCAACCACGGGGTGAGGGGCCCAATTGCCGAAAACACACACCTGTGTGGTTTGTGGCCTCACATCCACCACCTCCACAGCCACCCCACCCACCACAGCAGCATGGCGGTTAGTGGCAATACCAGCCACAAGACCCCCAACAAGGTCGCTGGTGTGGGGATTTTCACCTCTACCCCCTTAACTCATATTTTTTGTTTTGTTGAATAATGATTTTATTTGTTATATATTTTTTTTATTTTTGTATGCATAGAATGCACTTTTTGGGTAAGTTCTTTATATTTGGATGGCAGACAGCATCTCTAATTTAATTGGTTTTCTTTTTTTTAATGCACAATAAAAAAATTGTGTAGAATAATACTTGGCTATGTGTTTTACTTCAGATGGCAGTTTGGGAGTAGGTAGTTCCATTTTTAAAAATACAGGCAGTCCCTGAGTTATGAACACCCAAGTTATGAATGACTCCTACTTACGAACGGCCTCAAATGCTGGCCACTTGTGCTCCAGGCGGGTCCTGGATAACTTTTGAGCACTTTCGAGCACTTCCGAACACATCCCACACTGCCGTACTACGCCCCAGATAACATAACAAGCACCCGGAACATCCCACATCCATGCACAGGAGGCAGTTACACTTACGGACGCAGTGTTCCGACCGGAAGTTACACTTACAAATGCAGTGGTGCCATTTACGAAAAACTTCGACTTATGAACAAAGCTATAGTCCCTGTTGTTTTCGTAACCCGGGGACTGCCTGTACAATATAAAGTTAACAAGGGACACCAACATAGTTGTGTCTTTGATCTTAAAAACCATGGGATAATGGTGTTGTGGTAACTTACCCAAAAAATAAAACAACAATCATAATAATATTATTCTTGATATCACAAGACAAAAAAAGCCTTTTCAAATACATTTGCCATAACTCCATCAGTATCACCAGCAAAGCAGCTTCATTATTATCCCAATAACCACCTCAATACAGTGCACTTATAGCCCCTTCCTGTCCATACCAATTTTCAGCTTTGAGCGCTCTCACAGTTTGAATGACAGTTACTCAGTTATGCAACACTGTACCCATATGAAACTTGCTTTCTTTTTTACACACAAATAGAGCTTTATTTTAGTGGTATTTCATCACTAGTGTTTTTTTTTTTTTTTCATTTTTTGTGCTATAAATGAAAAAAAAACACGTAAATTTTGTGAAAAAAAATGCCCTTTTCTTTGTTTCTGTCATAACATTTTGCTAATTAGTAATTTGTCTTCATAAATTTTGGCAAACATTTATACTGCTACATTTCTTTGGTAATAATAACTCAAATTAGTGTATATTATTTGGTCTTTGTGAAAGTTATACAGTCTACAAACTATGGCGCCAATCACTGAAAATTTATCACATCTGATCAGGCCTTCAGTACATAGTGTTTATCTCATTTCTTAAGACACTAACAAGTCAGGAAAGTACAAATAGCCCCCAAATGACCCCTTTTTAGAAAGTAGACATTCCAATGTATTAAGTAAGTAGTATGGAGAGTTTTTTTCAAGTTGTCATTTTTTTCCCACAATTCTTTGCAAAATTAAGATTTTTTTTTTTTTTTTTTTTTTTACAAAATTGTCATATTATCAGGTTATTTCTCAAACAAAAATTACACCCCAAAATACATTCTACTACTCTTCCTGAGTATGGCGATACCACATGTGTGAGACTTTTACACAGCCTGGCCACGTACAGAGCACCAACATTGAAGTAGCACCTTCAGGCGTTCTACGAGCAAAAATGACACATCTCATTACACAACCACCTATTACACTTTTCAAGGCCCTGGAGCACCAGGACAATGGAATTGGAAAGCATGCAAAGCAAACACCCCAACGTATAATCTATGAGGCAGAATGAGTATTTTGAACGGTTCTTTTTTTCCAGAAGTTTTTGGAAAATGTGGAAAAAAATGAAAAAACTGAAAATTCCTATCAAAATACTTACCGTAATTTTCCTTTCCTGATGGACTCCATGGCAGCAACGTGTGGGTTAAGTCCCGCCTCCACTACCCTATAGGACACTACTCCCATAAATCTTTGCTCCCTGCCCATGGCCGTGTTCGATAACTAGCCTACTCCAGCCATTTTGGGAGGGAACTCCTGCTGCCATGGAGTCCATCAGGAAAGGAAAATTACGGTAAGTATTTTGATAGGAATTTTCCGTTTTCCTGACAGACTCCATGGCAGCGACGTGTGGGAAATAACTCGCCAAACACACTCGGGTGGGCAAAAAATGCTGAACAAAAAATTTTTTTAACACTGTCCACCGACAGCACCTTTAAGTCAAAATCAACAAAAGATAGACTGGCAGGTTCAACACAATAGTGAGCCATAAACGTATGAATGGATGACCAAGAGGCAGCCCTGCAGATAACCTCAGGAGCCACATGACGTGAAGCTGCCCAAGAAGTAGAGAGACTTCTCGTGGAATGCGCCGTAACCGCCTCAGGAGGAGCCAAGCCCTTCTCATTATAAGCCCACTGGATCGCCTGAACCACCCACGTGGAGATGGATCTGACCGAAGCCCTAAGGCCTTTGCTTTTACCATGAAAAAGAACAAAAAGATAATCTGATTGCCGGAAAGAAGCTGTCGCCTCCAGGTATCGTTTCAAGATAACTCCCATGTCGAGAGGATGAAGATCCTGATTCCCAGCCGAATGAAAGGTAGGAAGGGTAATGTCCTGATTTTCGTGAAAGACTGAGGTAACCTTTGGGTTCGAACCCAGCATTGGCACTAGGACCACTCTGTCAGGGAAGAATGTGAGGAAAGGTTCCTTTGACCCTAAAGACTGAATCTCAGAGACTCTTTTTGCTGAGGATATGGCCACCAAAAAAGATGTCATTAGGGACAATTCTTTGACTGAAAGTGTTCTGTCCAGATGAGAGAAGAAGTCGAGAACTAGCGGTAAATCCCACTTGGGGAACCTAGGTTTCCTCTGTGGTCTAAGTCTAATCGCTCCTTTAAAAAATTGCTGAACCAATGGATGTTTAGCCCAGGATACTCCAGAAAAGGCCGAGATTGCCGAGACTTGCACACGAAGAGCGCTGACAGATAGGGGAATGTCCAGTCCGGACTGTAAGAAACCGAGAACATCCTGAACCGTCAAATTACCACTGGAGCAAGACCTGGAAGACAAGTGACTTGTGAATCTAGACCAAATCCTCTCGTATACCTGGTTGGTACTTTTCCTCCTTGCACTCATGAGAGTAGGAATGGCCTCCTTTGGGCAACCCAGAGCCTCTAACCTTCCCCTCTCAAAAACCAGACCCTCAGACATAGGTGGGCTGGACAGGGATGGAGCTTCGAGCCCTGGGATAGAAGATCGGGTCTGAGAGGTAAGGGAATCGGATCTCTGACACTGAGGAGCATTAGAAGCGGAAACCATGGCCTGTTGGGCCAATAAGGTATTACAGCTATCACCTCTACTGCTTCTGTTTTGAGTCTCCGCAGGAACTGCAGAATAATAGGAGTTGGAGGAAAGGCGTAAGCTTTGTTGAACCACCATCGATTCGTCAGCGCATCCACTCCGTAGGCCTGAGGATCCCGAAACCTGGAATAATACCTCGCCAGTTTCTTGTTGCAAGGGGAAGCAAATAGGTCGACCTCTGGGGAGAACCACAACGTTGGAATCCACCTGAAAACTTCTTCGTGAAGGGACCATTCGTTGTTGTCCAGATTGACCCGAGACAGAAAATCCGCTTGGACGTTCTGCGTTCCTGGAACATAAGTTGCTGTAATGTTGACCAGGTTCTTCTGAGCCCAAGACATGATTGGCTCTACCTCCTGAAGAAGGGACAGACTCCGAGTACCTCCTTGTCTCCTTATATATGCCACTGCTGTAGTGTTGTCTAGTCTGAGTAGGACCGAGGTTCCTAAGACCAGATGCCGAAAGGCTAGGAGCGCCTGGAAGGCTGCCCTCAATTCTAGAATATTCGACACCATCCTCCTGGAAGGAAAGTCCCAGGTGCCCTGTGCTACTTCCGTCAAACAGTGGGCGCCCCAGCCCCTGTTGCTGGCATCCGAAGTTATTGTCACCCATGAGATGGGGAGAATGGAATGGCAATTGAATAGGTTCTCCTTCCGAAGCCACCAGAGCAGAGAGATTCTCATTGAAGATGTGATCCGGATAGGTTGCATCTTGTTGCCCAGCCATTGGTGAAGAAACCCCTTTTGGAACGGTCTCATCTTCCATTGGGCCCACTTCACCATTGGAATCGTGGCCACCATGGTGCCAATAATCCTCAGGCACTGAAGAGCCAGAAGATGGGAGGCTGAGAGGGCCGGACGAATTCTGTCTCGAATTACCACTACTTTCACTTCGGGTAAAGAGATGGTACCCCTCACTGTGTTGAAGAGTGCGCCTAGGAACACAAGAGACTGGGAGGGAATTAACTGACTCTTTTCTAGATTCAGGATCCAACCGAACTCTTGAAGAGTGGAGATAACCTGACCCTTGTGCAGTAACAGACGGTCTCTGTCCTGGGCTAGCAGCAGAAGATCGTCCAAATAGTGGTAAAGACGAATTCCCTTGGTTCTCAATAGAGCCACTACGGCCAACAACACCTTTGAGAACACTCGGGGGGACGTTGAAAGTCCGAACGGGAGACACACGAACTGGAGATGTAGTTTTCCTACTGAAAATCGCAGAAACTGCTGAAAATCTTCTGCCACAGGGACATGAAAGTAAGCGTCCTTTAGGTCTATTGAAATCATCCAGTCTCCTGACTGGACTGACTGTTGTATTGTAGACAAGGTTTCCATCTTAAACCTTTCCTTCTTGATAAAACGATTCAGATGTGTAAGGTCTATAACTGGTCTCCAAGAACCGTTTTTCTTCTGGACCATAAAAAGAGGGGAATAAATTCCTCTCCCTCGTTGATCGTCTGGCACGGGTACGGCAGCGCCTTGAGCCAATAAAGATTTCACGTAGGCCAACAAGATCTGCCTTTTTTCTTCTGTGGCTGGAAATGAAGTGGGAACATACTTTAGTCTTGGGGACCTGCAGAAGGTCCAAGAATGGCCTGAAGAGACCGTTCTGACGGTCCAGAGGTCCCGGATTGAGGCCGCCCAGACATGCCGAAAATGTAGAAGACGAGCCCCCACCTGGCCTATCTGAGCGGGCCCAATCTCAAAAAGATTTGGTTGGTTCCCTCTCTCCTGACGCACTGCTCTTGGCGGATTTCTTAAAGGATGACTGCCTTGATTTCCATGATCTGGAATATTCCCGACCCGGTTTATAGCTACGGGCCTGCCTGGCCTGCTCTTGATACTGCTTTTTAGGAAAAAATCTCCTCTGGCTTTTTAAGCGTCTATCCTGGGGAAGAAACCCCGACTTACCACCAGTGGCCCGGGTTATGGCATTATCCAATTTATTCCCAAAAAGAGAAGAACCCTCGAAGGGGATACGGCACCACACCTGTTTAGATGCTGGATCAGCCAGCCAGGGACGAAGCCAAAGGGCCCGTTTGGCGGTTACAGCTGAAAGCATGACCCGGGACACTAGGCGGATGATGTCAATCGAAGCCTCCCCCAGAAAAGCCGAAGCAAGCCGCAACTCCTGGATAGGAGAGTTTTTAGCGACTTCATCCGAAATGTTTCTGAGAGTATCATCCACACCGTCCGTCCAGACTTCCATGGCTTTGGACATTGCCGCTAAAGCCAATGCTGGCTTGCATGCCATACCAGCAGTGAGGTAGACTCTCTTTAAATCGGAATCAATCCGCCTATCTAAGGCATCCTTGAATGAAACTGTATCCTCCAATGGAAGGGTCACATGTTTTACTAATCTCATCACCACTGCATCCACGAGTGGAGCGGATTCCAGATACTTGACCTCATCCTCCTTAAAGGGATATAACCTTAGGACTTTTGAGAGCATACTATTCTTTTTCTCAACTTTACTCCATTCATCCGTGATGACCTCACCAAGTTCAGACAGGAATGGAAAGTTAAGACGCTCCCTTTTAAGTTGCTTGAAATACTTCCTTTGTTTGGAAGGATTAGCCACCTCATCTTCCCAGTTCAAAGCCTCTCTGATGGCCTTCACCAAGGGAGAAAGTAAGGCAAAGTCAAACCCCACACAGGGGCTATCTTCCTCAGATTCACTGTCTGAAGCAGCAGCTGAATGGTGGCTTGTTAAAGAGGACTCCCAAAGCTCTTGAGCATGCGAATCCCTGACTGGTGACTGAGGTGATTCTGACTGAGGCACAGGGGTCTGATTGGCCCCGATCCCCTTGAGGGATTCTTTCACCACTTTTTCCACAAGGGATCTTAGTTGCTGGTCCGTACCCCCTCTCTCACTAGAGGCTTTAGAAAAGCAGAGGTCACACAGGGATTTCCCAATAGGAACTTGCGATCTGCATCCCCAGCAAGTATTAATAACAGAGTGGCTGGAATGAGCCCTGGAGGAGCGAGATCGATCCTCGCTACGGCGCCCAGATCTTGAGGGTGAGCCGTGATGTTTAGACTTAGAATATGAGTGCCGGTGGTAAGACTTAGAAGAATTGCTTCCTCTGTGCGTTGAGCTGCGTTGCTGTGCTGATCTAGATGGGCTAAGACAGAGATAGAAGAGACATACAGATAAGGAAAGATAACACACTGACTAATACCGGACCACTCCCCCCCCCCCTTACTTCCTCCCCAGACAGTACCTATTATGAGAGGGCTGGCCACATACAGGCCGGAGGTGAGTCCATATCTCTAGGGGTTTCCATAAATGCTGCAAAGTCATATAAGTAAGGCTGAGGGCATCAAACACACACATGCCCACCCCCTTCTTCCCAGAAGGCCACCTACCTCCACAGCAGAAAACCTGGACAAGGGGAAGTCACGAAATAACCTGCAAGCATTCCCAAAGCCTGCAGGCTATTTTCTAAGTTTAAATAAGGCGCCCTAATGACGTCATCACCGCGTCCTGTGTACCGCTACTGCGCATGCGAGAATAGCGTCATCCCGCCGCCACCGCGCACGCGCGAACCAAGCCTCGATCCTGTGCCGTACGCGCGCATGCGCAGAACGAACGTACCGACGAAGACCCGGAAGTGAGCACCGGCGGAACGCAGGCTAATCCGACCGTCACGCCTATACCCACATACACAGACACAGAAAACGAACGGAAAATGAAGGAGAAACGACAAGAAAATAAACACAAACTGCTGCCATGGAAAAGAGGAACAATCTTACCGCTCCCACACGATCGTCTCCGGGCCGAAGGTAAGCACAATACATACCGGACTTCTCAGGGCAAAATAGGTCACCTGCTATTTAGCTGGGCTATCCGACCAAGTGCGCAGCCTGCCTGCCAGTGGCTAGGCTTCTGGCTTCCTCCAGCGCTTATATCCAATGCCCACTCCATACCCCGCTAGTAGCTAGGGCTTAACGGAGTCATGCGACAATTCCATCCAGTCGCAATTCGGCCAAACCAACAATGGAACCGTGTGGGAGCAATCTTCAGGTAGAAAGACCATAACGTCTGGTCCTACGGAGGAGGACAAAAAAAGAACACGGCCATGGGCAGGGAGCAAAGATTTATGGGAGTAGTGTCCTATAGGGTAGTGGAGGCGGGACTTAACCCACACGTTGCTGCCATGGAGTCTGTCAGGAAAGCATTTTTTTTTACACAAAGTTGTCAATTTATAAGATATTTCTAACACATAGCATGTATATAGCAAAAATTACACCCCCAAAAAACATTCTGCTACTTTTCCCAAGTATGGCGATATCACATGTGTAGGACTTTTACACAGCCTGGCCACATAGAGAGGCCAAACATTGAAGTAGAACTTTCAGGCGAGCTAGAAGCATAAATTACACATCTCATTTCATTCCTACCCATCACACTTTTGAAGATCCTTGAGCACCAGGACAGTGGAATTACCCACAAAATGATCCCATTTTGGAAAGAAAACACAGCAACGTATATTCTATGAGGTATGGGCTGCAAATAGGTACTCGGGTACTCTGATGGCCTTGTGACAGGTACTCTGATGGCCTGGTGACTGGTATTCGGGTACTCTGAAGGGCGGTGATAGGTACTCAGGTGCTCATATGGACTGTGACAGGTACTGATATCTTTTGAACATCTTGCTGGCAGTGGATTAAAGGCTCCAAAAGTGTGATTTCAAAAATGACAAAAAAATCATTCTAGGATGTTTTTATCCATAAAGTAGCCATCTGGTGACAGAGACTGGATAAAGGGATCATGGCAAGTTCCAATGAACCTCACAACTTGATTCTCCTAATGTGGGAATTACACACAACTGCAAGCTGAGTGAGTTAAAGAGAAGAATTTTCTAAGACTGGAGCAGACAGAATCTGGAGAAGCTGTGCATAGTAACCAATCAGCTTCTAGTTTTCATTTTCAAAGCTTAACTGAAGAAGCTGAGGCTAGAAACTGATTGGTTACTACATTGTGTCAGATTCTTTTTGCTTCAGTTTTAGTGAATTTCCCCAAAAGGGTTTTCTCTTACGTCCATTTCCACACTCTAGAATGATGGTGTGAGTGCAATATGAGTACAGTTGATGGTACTGAGGAATTTCAGTATCCCCTTCAGAAAAAAAGCTCACCTTTAATGAGATGTGAGACTGTAACACAACATTGCCTCAGCTTGTGTTTCATAGACAATTCTTTGTTGCTTCTTGTCTATGATTGAATGTTCTCATATACGATTGTAAAGGTACAGAACTGCTATTTGTTTCAGTCAGTATCTTTAACCTAACATATCATCATGTAGTTTATACAGATGGTATGTAACAGGGGCGGACTGACAACATCCAGGGCCCCTGGACCAAATTAAGCAAGAGCCCCCTGTCAGGCCTTGCCCATGACCCGCCCCTGGTCCTGCTCCTTCATTTTGCATAAAGTACTGCCTTTTATAAAACAAAACAAAACACTGTTTAACAGTCTAATGGGACCTGGAGGGAGGGCTTTCTCTGACAGTGTGCTTTGGACAGTCTGTTAGAAAGTGTCCCCTCCGGGCCCCATTAGAGACTACAACATAGTCTAATGGGACCTGGAGGGGGGGTCTCTTTCTAACAGTGTGCATTAGAAAGTGCCTGTTAGAGAGAGACCCCCCCCCCCTCCAGGACCTATTGGTGACTTTAAAAGAGTCTAATGGGACCTGGAGGGGGGTCTCTCTAACAGAGGCCCTTTCAGTGTCCATTGTAGAATCTGTCAGTGTCCACTCTTCCGGTCCAATTATAGACTGAAAAGGAGTATATTAAGACCTGGAGGGGGGCCTCTTTCTAACAGAGTGTACAGTGAACATCTTTATTCACTCTGGTCCTCCTTGTGACATGACTCTCACCCCTGCCCTGCCCCAACCTCTCACAAATAAAGAAATAAAATTGGCACTGTGTAGCGCTCCTCTTACCTTAACTATGGGTACTGTAGCTGTGGCTGGCTCCTGCGTCCTCTGTGGGTGGCTGGCTCCTGCATCCTCTGTGGCTGGCTCCTGTGGGTGGCTGGCTGGCACCAGTTGGTGGCTGGCTGGCACCCTGCTGTGGCTTGCTGGCTCCCTGGTGTGGATGGGTCACCTTGGGTGCCTGGCTGGCATCCTGCTGTGGATGGTCACAGTGGCCGGTTGGCTCCTGTGGGTGGCTGGCTGGCTCCCTGCAGTGGGTGGGTCACCGTGGCTGGCTGACACCCTGTTGTGGCTGGCTCCCTGGTGTGGGTGGGTCACTGTGGGTGGCTGGCCGGCACCCTGCTGTGGCTTGCTGGCTCTCTGGTGTGGATGGGTCACCTTGGGTGCCTGGCTGGCATCCTGCTGTGGATGATCACAGTGGCCGGTCAGCTCCTGAGGGTGGCTGGCTGGCTCCCTGCAGTGGGTGGGTCACCGTGACTGGCTGGCTCCTGTGGGTGGCTGGGTGACACCCTGTTGTGGCAGGCTGGTTTCCTGGTGTGGGTGGGTCACCGTGGGTGGCTGGCTGGCACCCTGTTGTGGGCCAGTGGGTGGGTGGTTGGCATGGTGCACCCTGCTGTGGGTAACTGGCCTGGCTCCCTGCTGTTTGGTTGGCAGGCACCGTGCACCCTGCTGCAGGTGGCTGGCCTGGCTCCATGCAGTGGGCCAGTGGGTGGCTGGCATGGTGCACCCTGCTGTGGCTGACAGATAGGAGGACTGACAGAGAGGGGAGGCTCACAGGGAGGGGAGGGGGCTGACAGAGGTGGGAGGGGGGGCTCACAGAGGAGGGGTGGGCTGACAGAGAGGGGCGGGCTGACAGAGAGGGGGGTGGGCTGAGAGAGAGTGGGAGGGCTGAGAGAGAGTGGGGGGCTGACAGAGGTGGGGGGCTGACAGAGGTGTGGGTGGGCCGACGGGGGGGTGGGCTGACAGAGGGGGTTGGGCTGACAGAGAGGGGGTGGGCTGACAGAGAGGGGTAGGCTGACAGAGGTGAGCGGGCTGACAGAGGTGAGGGGGCTGACAGAGGGGTGGGCTGACAGAGAGGGGGCTGACAGAGGTGGGGGGGCTGACAGAGAGGGGGGTGGTCTGACAGAGAGGGGGTGGGCTGACAGAGGTGGGGGCTGACAGAGAGGGGTGGGCTGACAGAGAGGGATGGGCTAACAGAGAGGGGGGCTGACAGAGAGGGGGGCTGACAGAGGTGGGGAGGGCTGACAGAGATGGGGGGTGGGCTGACAGAGGGGGGCTAACAGAATCTCCTGATCTGCAGGGGCAGTCTAATGACTGCTGTGCCCAAGGCAAATCAGAGTGCCAAGATCACAGGACAGGATTCCTCTTGCAGCAGATCAGACTGTCTGCTGCTGACATAAATTAAATGACAGGACTACAGAGTCTCCCTCCCCTCCGCATGCTCAGCAATCAGCAGCAGCTCCCTTATAAAAAGAACAGCCATCAATCATCCTAATTCCTCCATGGAGCACAGCCTGCATGCACAACAGAAACCCCCCTCCTCCCCCTTCTCCTGTCAGATGATAAGCACTGCAGACTCAGTCAGCTCTCTGCCTACAGCAGCTCTGCTCCCTCCCCCACGGTCTAGCAAGGAAACAGCCAGCAGCTCAGCAGTCATCATCATACCTTCCTTGCTTGCTTGCTTGCTTGCTTCTGGGCTCTCACTCTCTCTGCTCCACTTCTCCTTCTTTCTCGTGCCAGATGCAGAGGCACCATGTGACACAGGGGGCTTTTAACCACTTGACCACTGGGCACTTAAACACCCTTAATAACCAGACCAATTTTCAGCTTTTGGTGCTCTCACATTTTGAATGACAATTACTCAGTTATGCAACACTGTACCCATATGAAATTTTTGTCCTTTTTTTCACACAAATAGAGCTTTCTTTTGGTGGTATTTAATCACCGCTGTTTTTTTAAATTTTTTGTGCTATCAAAGAAAAAAGACCGAAAATTCTGTAAAAAAATAAATTTTTCTTTGTTTCTGTTGTAAAATTTATCAGATTAGTAACTTCTCTTCATAAATTTTGGCCAAAATGTATACTACTACATATCTTTGGGAAAAATAAGTACAAATTGGTGGATATTATTTGGTCTTTGTGAAAGTTATAGAGTCCACAAGCTATGGTGCCAATATCTGAAAATTGATCACACCTGAAGTACTGACGGTCTATCTCATTTCTTGAGACCCTAACATGCCAGAAAAGTACAAATACCCCCCAAATTACCCCTTTTTGGAAAAAAGACATTCCAAGGTATTTAGTAAGAGGCATGATGAGTTTTTTGAAGTTGTCATTTTTTCCCACAATTCTTTGCAAAATCAAGATTTATTTTTCCTTTTTTTTTCACAAAATTGTCATATTATCAGGATATTTCTCACACACAGCATATGCATACCACAATTTACACCCCAAAACACATTCTGCTATTACTCCCGAGTATGGCGTTACCACATGTGTGAGACTTTTACACAGCGTGGCCACATACAGAGGCCCAACATGCAGGGAGCACATCAGCCATCCAGGCCAATTCTGACATTTCTCTCCTACATGAAAAATCATCATTCATTTTCTAGAAAATTACATAGAACCCCAAAACATTATATATGTTTTTTTTAGCAAAGACCATAGAGAATACAATGGTGGTCGTTGCAACTTTTTATCTCGCACGGTATTTGTGCAGCAATTTTTCGAGCGCGTTTTTTTTGGAAAAAAAAAATTGTGCTTTAAAAAAACAAAACAGTAAAGTTAGCCCAATGTTTTTGCATAATGTGAAATATGAAGTTACGCCGAGTAAATAGATACCTAACATGTCACCCTTCAAAATTGCACATGCTCGTGGAATAGCGGCAAATGTCAACGATTGAAATTTTTTTACTGGTTACATGTTTTGAGTTACAGAGGAGGTGTAGGGCCAAAATTATTGCTCTCGCTCTAATAATTTACCTCATGTGTGGTTTGAACACCGTTTTCATATGTGGGCGGGACTTAAGTATGCGCTCGCCTCTGCATGCGAGCACATGGGGACAGGGGCGCTTTAATTTTAATTTAATTTTTTATTGCTCATTTTAATTTATTTATTTTAGTTTGACATTTTTTTCCCCAAAAATACATTTTTTGATCACTTTTATTCCTATTACAAGGAATGTAAACATCCCTTGTAATAGGAATATGGCATGACAGGTCCTCTTTACAGTGAGATGTGGGGTCAATAAGACCCCACATCTCACCTCTAGGCTGGGAAGCCTGAAATAAAAAAAACAAAAAACTATTCTGGCTTTGATCGTATTGGCGAGTCGGTAGAAGCACCGGAGGGTGGCGGGAGGGAGGGCGTCCCTTCTCACCTCCTGTAAGAACGATCAAGCAGCGGAACAGCCGCTATGATTGTTATTATGGTGTAGGGCAGGGGTTGACAAATTTGCTTGGAATCTAGGAGCCAGCTAAAAAAGTTAGGAGCCAGGTCCGTGACGTCGATCTGGACCTGTCCCTGGCCTGACATGGAGACGAGTGAGGGGAAGATAGCGCCTCCAGCCCCCCCACCTGTCTCCAAGTCATTGCTCATAGCTCTTAGAGGGACATTTTATTTGTTTTATTTTTTTCAAATGACGATTTTTTTTTTAAATTGCATTTTAGTGTATGAGATGTGAGGTCTCTCTGACCCCATATCTCATATATAAGAGGACCTGTCATGCTTTTTTCTTTTACAAGGGATTTTTACATTCCTTGTAATAGAAATAAAAGTGACACACATTTTTTTTTTTTTAAAAGAACAGTGAAAAAAAATAAAAATAAAAGTTAAAATAAGAAAAAAAAATGTTTTTTAAATGCGCCCTGTCCCGCCAAGCTTGCGTGCAGAAGCGAACGCATATATGAAAGCAATGTTCAAACCACATGTGAGGTATCGCTGCGATCAGTAGAGTAAGAGCAATAATTCTAGCCCTAGACCTTCTCTGTAACTCAAAACGTGCAACCTGTAGAATTTTTTAAACGTCGCCTATGGAGATTTTAAAGGGTAAAAGTTTGTCGCCATTCCATGAGCGGGCGCAATTTTGAAGCATGACATGTTGGGTATCAATTTACTCGGCGTAACATTATCTTTCACAATATAAAAAAAAATTGGGCTAACTTTACTGTTGTCTTATTTTTTTTTATTAAATAAATTATTTTTTCCCCAAAAAAAGTGCGCTTGTAAGTACGCTGTGCAAATATGGTGTGACAGACATTATTGCAACGACCACCATTTTACTCTCTAGGGTGTTAGAATAAAAAAGAAAAAAAAAAGTGTGTGTATGTGTATATATATATATATATATATATGTATGTATATGTAATGTTTAGGTGTTCTAAGTAAATGGAAGGAGATCCATTGGCATTAATGGTTGTAATTCCAACGGCCACCACAAGAGGGCGCCAGATTCCAGAAGGAATAGGATCACAGAAGGGAATAGCATCACAGAAGGCCTCAAAGCCGGGGGCTCAATTACCGGACGCTGGCGGTGCGGCCCGACGCAATCACGCTGGGGGGGTCCACGGAGACAGGATACCCCCAGCTGTGCTGCCCCAGGCGCCAGTCGCTAATTCTAGTCGCCAATGCGACCTGGCGCCCGGGTTTTGTCGAGCCCTGGTGTAGGGAATCGCCGGCTGAAAAAGCTGATATCTGAATGATGCCTGTAGCTACAGGCATCATGCAGATATCCCTGCACAAAGTCAAGGACGTCATATGACGGCCGGCGGGCGGGAAGTGGTTAAAATGCATTTTTGTTTTAACACAAAGTTGTCCATCTATACAATATTTCTAACACATAGCATGTACATACTAAAAATGACACCCCAAAATAGATTCTCCTACTCCTCCTGAGTACGGCGATACCACATGTGTGAGACTTCCACAGCCTGGCCACATACAGAGGATGAGTACAGCCAAGCATTGCTGAGCATGGCCGAGCATGGCTGGGTATCACCGAGTATGGCTGGGTATTGCAGGGTATCAGAGTATGGCTGAGCATGGCCGAGTATGGCTGGGTATGGCAGAGTATCACCGGGTATGGCTGGGTATGGCAGAGTATCACCGGGTATGGCTGGGTATTGCAGAGTATCACCGACTATGGCTGGGTATTGCAGGGAATCACGACTATGGCTAGGTATTGCAGGGTATCACCGAGTATGGCTGGGTATTGCAGAGTATGGCTGGGTATTGCAGGGTATCACCGAGTATGGCTGGGTATTGCAGGGTATCACGAGTTTGGCTGGGTTTTACTGAGTATGGCTGGGTATGCGGGAAATGAACAAAACTCTGGACAGCCGCACTCCGGATTAGGTGAAAAATGAAAATGCCTTTATTTCTTCAAGTGAAAAAACTCCATATCACATGAAACATCACAGCAAAGGGAAAAAACATAGAACAAAATTCTGACGCGTTTCACGCTAAAACCAGCGCTTACTCATTGCCCATAAATGTCTTGGAGACCCGGGCAGTTTATATGGCTCTCATAAAGTGGTCTTCCAGACTACGGGGTCTCCCTGTTCGGGTTCAGTCCGACAATGCCACAGCAGTGGCCTATATCAATCCCCAGGGCGGTACCCGGAGTCTGGTTGCGCAAAAAGAGGTGAATCGCATACTTGTCGGGGCAGAAAAGCATGTTCCATGCCTTTCTGCAGTCTTCATTCCAGGAGTGGAAAATTGGCAGGCGGATTTTCTGAGCCACCAGCAGTTGTGCCCAGGAGAATGGGCTCTGCACCCTGACGTGTTTTTGGACATATGTCGCAGGTGGGGTACTCCAGACGTAGATCTGTTTGCGTCCAGGTTCAACAGAAAACTGGACAAATTCATGTCAAGAACAAGAGATAAACTTGCTCAGGGGTCAGATGCTCTGACAGTTCCCTGGGATCAGTACAATCTGATTTATGCCTTCCCCCCGTGCCCGCTTCTGTCGCGGTTCCTGGGAAGAGTCAAGAGGGAGACAAAATCGGTTCTTTTGGTAGCCCCGGCTTGGCCCAGGCGACCGTGGTACGCAGAGATCATGAAGTTGGCAGTAGGCAGGCCATGGTTCCTCCCTCTCCGGCCAGATCTGCTCTCACAGGGTCCAATTTACCATCCTGCTTTACACAGTCTGAATTTGACGGTTTGGCTGCTGAGACCCACATTCTGAGAGACCGAGGGCTTTCGGGGGCCAGTCCTTTCTACTCTGGTTAATGCCAGAAAGCCGGCCTCCAGGCTTATTTACTACAAAATCTGGAGGGCATATGTTTCCTGCTGTGAACTCAGGTAATGGCATCCTAAAAAGTATGTCATTAGCAGGATCTTGGCCTTCCTCCAGTCAGGCCTATAAATTAATTTGGCCGTAAGCACTATCAAGGTGCAGATTTCAGCCTTGTCAGTGTTTTTTCAGAAGCCACTTGCATCACATGCGGATAAGGCCGCCAGTCAAACCTCCGGTATGCCCATGGGATCTGAATTTGGTTCTCTCGGCTTTGCAGGGGCAACCTTTTGAACCTTTGCATCTGGCTTCATTAGTTCTTTTGACCAAAAAATTGGTTTTCTTGGTAGCCATATCCACGGCTAGAAGAGTGTCAGAACTAGCAGCTCTCTCCGGCAAAGAGCCGTATCTAATTGTTCATAAGGACCAGGTGGTCATGCTCCCCAACAGGTCCTTTTTACCTAAAGTGGTTTTCGGGATTCCATTTGAATCAAGATGTAATCCTACCATCCTTTTTTCCGGACCCACAGTCCGCAGAAGAAGAATCTTTGCACACTTTGGATGTGGTTAGGGCAATCTATCTATCTATCTTCAAGCTACGGCTCAGATAAGGAAAACTGACTGCTTATTTATTTTGCTGGAAGGCCCTAGGAAGGGCCAGGTGGCATCAAAATCCACTCTCTCAAGGTGGATTAGACAGATTATTTCTCAGGCCTATAGTGTTAAAGGGAAAATCCCTCCTTTTCAAGTAAAAGCGCACTCAACTAGGGCTGTAAGTGCTTCTTGGGCAGTGCATCACCAGGCCTCCCTGGCTCAGATCTGTAAGGCTGCAACTTGGTCATCAGTCCACACATTCACCAGATTCTATCTGGTGGATGTCAAAGGGCAAGAGGATATCGCCTTTGGGCGCAGTGTGCTGCAGGCTGCAGCTTAGGTCCTCCGACCCATGGCGGTCTATAATTATGATCTGTGTCTCCCTCCCCTCAATCTGAGCATTGCTTTGGGACATCCCACTATGTAATGAGCTCCTGTGTCCCGTGATGTATGATCAAGAAAATAGGATTTTTATATACAGCTTACCTGTAAAATCCTTTTCTTGAGAGTACATCACGGGACACAGGGCTCCCGCCCCTCTTGGGTTTTACGTGGTTTCCTATTGCTTTGCTACAAAACTGAGGTGCCTCCCATATGGGAGGGGTTATATAGGGGAGGAATTCTCCTTAATTGGGGTTAACCAGTGTCCAATCACCAGAGGTGCCTATATAACCCACTATGTAATGAGCTCCTGTGTCCCGTGATGTACTCTCAAGAAAAGGATTTTACAGGTAAGCTGTATATAAAAATCCTATTTTTCTATGCTCTGGTTCTTATTAATAAACATCTGCAATTTCTTTTTACATCTGCTATTCTATTATAGTTCAACCATCTAACACAGGATATGCAATGCTAAAATATGACTTATTACTCAGATTAACAGCACTTTCTTGGTTTCTCTGTTTTGCTAAACATTGAATACCATGCCATTTTATTTTTGCTGCGTTCTCAATAACATGATCTTTGAAAGCTACCAGATCACAAAATACCATTTCATGTTTGGAGTCTGCTTTGTGAATATCAAGGGTAATTTTCTGGCCAAGTTCCCTAGTGACATTTTCCCTCTATGTAGGACCTGTCATACTTGGAACTGATTTGCCTGTGTAATTTCCCCCCAAGTATAGTTCTGTTTTTCTTCCTCGTACTGCTGTTCCTTTTGTGTCTTGTATCTTATTAATAAGCATTTGCATATCTTCATCTTTCTTTAGATATCTACTCATGTGCAACCACCTAATCATATTTATTTATACATAAATGCATTTGGGCTGTGCCTTTTTATATGCAAATTTCATACCAGCCATTTTACGATTCTCCCCAGTCAAAATGTTTTTGTTTTTTGTTTTAATTCATTCAGAAATAACAATGTTGCAGTATAAGTGCTTGCCCTATTCGTTTGCTACTGTAACTTAGTAACACAGTTAGTCATCATGAGTTTGACTTGTACATCGGCTGTTCCACCGTTCGAAGATTGAATATTATGGGCCGTTTGCGCCAAATTCCAGCAGCACATCACGGGCCATAATGCACTGCGTCATCCCAGTGCATTGCTGGCTGATGATTGGCCAAGCATGCACTATGACCCGCATGCTTTGGCCAATCACAGCGCCCTCAGTGAAGAGAGCCATAATTGGCCAAAGGCAGGGTGCCTTTGGCCAATTATGGATCAGGGGATTAAGTCCACGCCCAACACTATAGAAGGCTGCCTGCATGTCGGCCTTGTGTAGTGTGTTGGTGGCGTAGAGAGAGACAGAGAGAGGCAGAGAGAGTGTCATTTCATTTAGTTTGAACAGGCAGGCGATTCAGTTAGCTGCAGTGTATATTTAGTGTGTATATATATATATATATATATATATATATATATATATATATATATATATATATATATATATATTGTATACAGTTTACAATATATATTGTATACAGTTTAGCTAGATCTCACTGCAGACCGTTCCTACTGTACTGTTTCTAATATACTTCAGACAGGCAGTTGATTCAGTTAGCTGCAGTGTATTTACTATATATATATAAGCATATATAAAAATTGTAACTTAAATAAAAAGTCCACTTTTCACATATAGCAGCGCATGCACACTTTTCCCAAAAAGTGAGTTGATTAAATGGTGCTTGATCTATCAGTTCCTATTGTGATTTAGGTACAGCTTCCACCATGTAGTACACCACTTGTGGTTCACAAACGATCCCCCTTTGGGGATGTACTCACCGAACACCTGAAATCATAAGCCTTCACAATGCCATTACACCATTCTTCTTTGGCCACTAGATGTCTCCCTTATTGGAATTCGGTTTTATCATATAAAAGAACAGAAATGTCCAAACATAGCATAATACTGTTTAACACTATTAATTATAAAAACCCAACATATAAATGCGTACCAAATAGAAAAATGTTCAAACATTAAAAAGTACTGTGCCTTATCCTACTGGTTCTGTTGCGCCCGAGGAGAAACGATCGCTTTTCTACAAACAGCAGAAGCTTCACTTCCGCCTTCCTCAGCTCGCTGGAACGCAGGGATTGAGGCACACTCGTCACTTCCGGTATGGTTACGTCACTTCCGACTTCATCTGAGATTCGACAAGTTACAATTTTTATATATGCTTATGTTTCTGTGGTTTTAAAAGCAGCAGCTTTAAAGTGTGTTTTTTATGTAAGTGGGGCACCACTTATGTACTATATTTTGCATATAGTTTGCATATTGGCATCCAAGAGTGCGGAGCAGTGTGCTATTTGGGCCGGCCTTTATAATTTTTAGCATAATTTTTAATATGTATATATATATATATATATCCACTGTATACAGTTTCGCTAGATCTCACTGCAGACCATTCCTGCTGTACTGTATACTATACTACACTATACTACAGTCTAGTGTGTGTGTATATATATATATATATATATATATATATATATATATATACACTGTATACAGTTTAGCTTCACCTCACTGCAGACCGTTCCTGGTGTACTGATTCTAATATACTTCAGGCAGGCAGTTGATTCAGCTAGCTGCAGTGCATTCAATATATATATATAAATATATATATATATATATATATATATATATATATATATATACAGACTTGTAGGCCATTCCTGTAGTGCGTGTTCAAAGACACTTTCAGGCAGGCAGGAGACTCTCAGTAAGCTGCAGTTCATAAAATATATATCCACTGCATTGTAGTCCAGCCAAGCCTATACCTGACTGTAGGCCATTCCTAGAGTACGTGTTCAAAGACACTTTCAGGCAGGCAGGTGACTCAGTGAGCTGCAGTTCGTAAAATATATAACCACTGCATTGTAGTCCAGCCAAGCTTTTACCTGACTGTAGGCCATTCCTGGAGTGCGTGTTCAAAGACACTTTCAGGCAGGTGGCAGTGAGCTGCAGTTCATTTAATATATATATATATATATATATATATATATATATACAGGCTTGTGTATATATATATATATATATATATAGTGTAACCAAGCCTATACCTGACTGTAGGCCATTCCTGGGGTACGTCTTCAAATACACTTTTCAGGCAGGCAGGCAGTTGACTAAGTGAGCTGCAGTTCATAAAATATATATCCTCTTCATGGTAGTCCAGCCAAGCCTATACCTGACTGTAGGCCATTCCTGGAGTGCATGTTCAAAGACACTTTCAGGCAGGCAGGCAGGTGACATGTGGCATGTACAACAGACCATCGCCAGTGTTTGTAGTGCATGGTACAGGAATAACTAGGGGCAAGATCAGACTTGGAGACCTTTCCAACTGAAAACCCACTGGGTTACTGGGTCTTGAGGATGGATCACTGGCCAGAGAGTGCTTGTCCTGCATCCAGTGTTCTTTTGGAATGCAAATTCAGTGCTGCTGGAGGCTTTGCAACTGATCACAGAGTGCGCCTGTCCACCGACTCACTTGATCGGATCACCTTCATAAAAATGAATCAGTCTTGGATCACCAGCTACCAAGCACCTGATACTGATGTAACTGATAAAAAATTTTTATGAATGTGAGATCCCTTCAAGACTGCCTATGCTGATGCTGAGTGACTATCCTGTTTAACAGGGGCATGTAATTACAATTTTTGCTGTAATATTTTGCAGCAGGGCTCATTCCTGTGCTCAACAAGAGTATCTGTGAGGGGTTGTTGCAGTGTTGTGGCACCACCACCACTGCCTAAGGCCCAATTTTTCTGCCCCTATTTAACAGGGGCGTGTAATCACAATTTTTGCTGTAATATTTAGCAGCAGGGACCGTTCTTGCGCTCAACAAGAATATCTGTGAGGGGTTGCAGTGTTGTGCCACCACCAACACCTAAGGCCCAATTTTCTGCAGAGTGTATAGGGCAGGACGTATAGTATATACAGACGGCCCCCTATTTTAAAAAATCCGACTTACAAACAACTCCTACTTACAAATGGAGGAGGACAACAGGAAGTGAGAGGAAATCTACCCATAGGAAGGAAAATTCTCTCTTGTAAGAGTTAATATGGGAAAAAGGTGTCTCCTCCACTGATTTATCACCTATCCTAGTTTCCCTTAAAAACCCCAAATTTTCAAAATACAATTGTCATTGTGACAAAAAGTGAGGTGAAATCTTCTGAACAGGGGATCAGACAGCAAAACAAATGTTACAGGGGTGATGACCCTTCCCTGTGTTTCCCAGAAAGCTTTAAAATAGTCCTTGTCTTGTTTGCACCGCCTGTATACTGCTGATCAGAGTATATAGGGCCTGGGGGCCCAACGCCTTTTCTTTTTTTCATTTGGGTGCGGGGTTCCCCTTAATATCCACATAAGACCCAAAGGGCCTGGTAATGGGCTGGGGGGGGGGGGGTGCTACCCATGCCGTTTGTCTCACTGATTTTCATCCATATTGCTGGGACCCGACATTACATTAAAGCCTCAAGCAGTTTTACATTACTTTTATTCCTTTTGAAATGTAATTTTGTGCAGGGACTGTTTTAAGCACGGGAAACATGTGCAACTTTACAGGCATACTATAGACACCCCCCAGGTATGATATTTAAAGGAATATTTCACTTTTATTATTTCACTTTAAGCATCATCAAAATCACTGCTCCCATAAAAACATTAGTTTTTAAAACTTTTTTTTCCTTTGATACATGTCCCCTGGGGCAGCACCCGGGTCCCCAAACTATTTTTAGGACAATAACTTGCATATTAGCCTTTAAAATTCGCACTTTTGACTTCTCGCGTTCGAGTCCCATAGACTTTATCAGTGTTCCAATGTTTGCATAAACTTTCGGTCCGTTCACATGTTCTGGATGTGAATTCCTATTTAAGAACAGTGTAAACATTGCTTCGCTTACAATCAGCATGTCTGCTTCATTACTGTATCTGCCGACAAGAAGTAGGGGACAAGGAAGACTTTTGTACCACATAACTTTTTGAAATAATGGTTTCACTGTCAGAAGTGAAGCTTTCTGTTCAGGAGTGCAGTTGCTGGAAACCATAAACTGCTATAATCAGGCTGCAGGCAGTGTTCATCTTGACATTGAATTTTGATTTAGTTTTAGTTATCATCTAATTTTAGTAGACTAAAATCATATTAGTCGAATAAAATTATTTTAGTCAACTAAATCTAATGTGTTTAGGTAAATTGTAATGCATTGTTTAAGTATTTCTAATATTTCTAATATACTGTAATATTGCAGAGTGCTCTGGACAGTGGTCTGAGGAGGCCAGTAATGCTGCACAGTGCTCCGGACAGTGGTCTGAGGAGGCTTGTAATTCTGCACAGTGCTCTGGTCAGTCATCTGAGGAGGCCTGTAATGCTGCACAGTGCTCTGGACAGTCCTCGGAGGAGGCCTGTAATGCTGCAGTGGGCTCTGGAAGGTGGTCTGAGGAGGCCTGTAATGTTTCACAGTGCTCTGGACAGTGGTCTGAGAAGGCCTGTAATGCTGCACAGTGCTCTGGACGGTGGTCTGAGAAGGCCTGTAATGCCGCACACAGTGCTTTGGACAGTGGTCTGAGGAGGCCTGTAATGCTGCAGAGTGCTCTGGACAGTGGTCTGAGAAGGCCTGTAATGCTGCACAGTGCTCTGGACAGTGGTCTGAGAAGGCCTGTAATGCTGCACAGTGGTCTGAGAAGGCCTGTAATTGCACAGTGCTCTGGATGGTGATCTGAGGAGGCCTGTAATGCTGCACAGTGCTCTGGACTGTGGTCTGAGGAGGCCAGTAATGTGGCACAGTACTCTGGACAGTGGTCTGAGGAGGCCTGTAATGCTGCAGAGTGCTCTGGATGGTGGTCTGTGGAGGCCTGTAATGCTGCAGAGTGCTCTGGATGGTGGTCTCAGATCTAAGGGATGTCCTGTAATGCACAGTGCTCTGGATGCCACCATGCCTGTGGTCACTGGTCAGAGGAGGTCTGTAATGCTGCACAGTGCTGGATGGTGGTCTCAGGTCTGAGGGATGGCCTATAATGCACAGTGTCCTGGGTGCCACTGGTAGTGGTCGGAGGAGGCCTGTATTAATGCACGCACAGTGCTCTGGATGGAGGCCTGCTGTAATTGTAATGTAATGTACACTAGTACTAGATCGTGCACACAGTCGCTTCAACTCGCTTGCTTGCTGGGAGTGGTACTTTTCATTTAGTTTTCGTCACTGTAAAAATGCTGCTGATGAAAACTTTGATGAAAACGTTTTTGTTGACAAAATTAACACTGGCAGCAGCAGTGTAGAAAGCTTGGGGTTTATTTAATAAAGGCAAATTGACTGTTTACTTTGCAAAGGAATTTGCAGTTTACAAGAACACTTTCTCATATGTTTATCCTACTTGTAGAAGGGGTCTGAATTGGGTACCTTATATTGGGAGGAAATACTCACACACATTATATAGGATACTGATGTCCTTTATATAGATTGTGCACAATTTGTTGGCAGTAACAGATAAACTGATCTTCAGCACTGATATAAGCAACCAGAGGATGGCTTCCATTATCAGGGTAGTGTTCCTCCATGACACAGCTAGAGAATGTTTCTGCAAGACTCCTCACTGCTCACTGGAGTGTATAAAGTGAAGAAGGAGTCTGGAAACTGACCCTGTGCTAAGTGAGTAAGTTCTTCTCTCTACCACCCACTTGTAAGAAGCATGCCAAAATTATGTGGAGTCCCTTATTCAACCACTTGGCTACTTTAACTCCTTGCTGCCCAGGCCATTTTTCAGCTTTCACTGCTGTCACACTTTCAATGACAATTGCGCAGTCATGCAACACTGGGCTCCATTCACAAAGCAGTATCTACCACTTGCGGTAAAACAGCGCCCATCGTTTAAAAAAAAAATACCACATGCACTATTTTATGAAGTGATGCAGTATTTTAGTAGTGAAAGCTGGCGCCCTTAACAACCACTAGTAAATAGTTGGTTGTTAGGGAGCAGGAGGACACTGCGTCCTTAACAACTGCTGAGTCAGCAGCAGTCAGCATTGTTTCACGCTGCCAGCTGAATGTAAAGAAAATAGTGTTTATTAAACTTTTCAGCTGTGTCCCTGCCGGCTGGCAGGGAGAGGCTTAACCCCAGCAAAGGGAAAAGTTTCATTTTAACCAGTCTGATAACTCTGCAGTGACAGCTGGATGTTTTTAAATCTCTGCTGAGGTGAATTGGCTTTTAAAGTCGATTACTGTTTTAAAGTCAGCGTTTATATGAGACTGAAGTCTGGACTGAATGGATGTTTTCACCTTTAATTACAAGCTTACCTGCCCCCTTCCAACACCCATACATTCCTATTGACACGTCACAGTGAGGATCTGCCAAACTGGCCAATAAGTATGTTCAGGAAGCAACAGGCAAACAGACACTACCAAGGAGTGTGAAGCTTTGTAGAGTTGAGCAACCTATGATTCTGGAGTAGTGGGGAAGATTTACAGATTTCTGAAGACAGACATAGTGTACAGAAAGCCTACTGATTGCCATATTGCATTGAATATTACAATGACAGCAGCTGCAGATTGAAAAGGAAAGGAGGGAATCTGGACTTGTTGGAGTCACCTGGAGGACAATCTAGTGGGACAGGTTCCCCAAAAAAGACCTACAAGCTCCCTAGTGCCGACAGAACTCATGCAGTCCCAGGCCATGACACTGCCACCGCCATGTTTGACTGTAGGCAATACACATTTGTCTTTGTATTCCTCACCTGGTGATTTGTATTCCCTGGCAAAAATGCTGGCAATTCTTTTCTTTACATTTAGCTGTCAGCGAGGAACCCCTTTGATAGCTGATAACTCATTGGTTGTTAAGGACGCCAGCGGCCGTCTGCTCCTTAACAACCAATACATATTCCTTAACCTGAAGGGCCTGGTATGAATACCAATGGTATTGTAACTTAACAACTTGTAACTTAAATGTCTTTTTTTTTTCTTTAGAAATGTCAGTTTTGCTGCAGCGGGTTCTATGCACGGTACGGATGCACCACATTACAGGCAGACTAAGAGGACCTCCCAAGCACTATATTTAAAGAGATTTTTTATTTTTATTGTTTCACTTTAAGCATCATTAAATTCACAACTCCTTTTAAAAAAAATGTTTTTTGCACTGATACATTTCCCCGTAGGGCAGTACCTGGACCCCCATACCCTTTTTATGGCCAATAACTTGCATATAAGCCTTCAAATTTGGGTCCCATAGACTTCAATGGAGTTCAGGGTTCAAGTCTGAACTTTTGTGCTATTCAAGAGACTGGTGTGAACCGAACCGGGGGTGTTCGACTCAACTCTAATTACTGTTATAAGAAACAATTTTTTCTGAATGAAATCTTTTCATTCAGTGTGTACTATTGTGATTAGCTGTGATTGACCACAGCTAATCACATGGTACAAATGGGCTGTGATTGGCCATGTCTGTACCATGTGATCACTGTGGCCAATCACAGAGATCAACACAAAAGTACACAATGAATGGTATGAATGGAAGCCATCCAATAATACATTGTGTACAGTTGTTATGTGATCTGCTGTGGTTAGTCACAGCGATCATATAGTACCGGACACAGCCCGTTACACTGATCTGTCAACCGCTGTGCCCAGTGGATACAAATCACACCTCAGCACGGCCCGTGGTACGATCCTGGGAGGATCTCATACGACCGTCATAGGGCGGATGGGAAGCAGTTAAAAGAAGCATGTAACAGGATATCTCACACAACACTTCCCTTCCAATGCAATAATGGTGTGAAGCCACCTACAGATGGGAAGGCTACCTGCACCATCCTATATGCTGATTTCCTGTGCAAGCAAAAATGCTGTTTTATTTTTTATTTTTCTTGCAAGTGATTGGGTATTCATTGCAAGGTGAATTTTCACCACATTCACTGAACTCTGGGAAAATGTCCAAAGTTCTTTGCAAAGTGAACAGCCTATTTGCCTATACAGTATTGACCCCAATGTCTTCAGACCATAAATATGGAATGCACCTAGTTGTTCATTCTGTTTTCCCAAAAGGCTGACTGTAGTTAAATGGGATAGGAGAGGATGTAGATTTCCATACATGGGTGTCTCACAGGTTCACTTTAAGTTCCAAGCACTTAAAATAATTTATTTCTCTGTGGGATTATTCTGGAGCGCAGAAAAAAGATATATTTACAGTACTTCACAGATTCATGTTCTTACTCTGTCTTCCAGCATCTGAATGTAAACCATGCACAGAATTCACTGCTATCCCAGATTCAAGAAGTGCGACTCCTGATGCAGATACAAGCCTCTCTTCTCTCGAAACTGGAGATCCACTTTTTATGGTGGAGGAAAAGGTAAATTAAAAGCTTTCTTATTATATTTTGAACAATTATTCTTATTGCTGAATATGATACAATGCAGATAACCAGTATTGTAGTTGGAGGATAAAAAAGTGAAAGATAATGCTATGCCTAATTTTACATAGTTTTCAGTATCGTGGTCAGGTGGTGTAAAGCTACTGAGTGATTGGTAATGAGAACATAAACTTACTATTCGGAGTAAAAAGACATTTTCCATTTTTAGTGCAATTGAACCAGAAAACTTGCTTAGACACCCAAAAATAGGCAGATATTAAATTTTTTTTTTTTTTGCTAAAAGCATTTTGAGGTATGAATAGCATTACATGCCCGAGCAAAGACCGTTGTGAACATTAGTGACCTACTGAACCAAATATAAGTTCAATCAGGAGAAGGAGAGAAACAAAAGGATTGCAAGTGTATTATTTCCAACACAGCATCCCTGCACATGAATATTGGCACAGAGGCAATTCAATTTAATGTAGCTTTTCTGCATGCAGCTAAAGAGAAAAGTCCACATGCAGTCGGTTCTGTAATTGCAGTACATTTTACCATAGGCTCAGTTATTTATTGGTGCATAGTGTTGTGCCATGTCCTTTTTGTCACATGAATTTGCTATTCTCTACTGTACTTTCTACAAATATTAGTACTCACAATTGGATTTTGTTTCATATAAGGATTAGATTATATAAGTGTTTGGTATTAGCACTGTTACTAGAGCTTTCCAAATGCCCCATGCATTTGCAAAGCCTTTTCAGAAATTTGTGACACATTCAGCAAGTGTTTGATTTTTTGACACCTGTTGGAAGCTAGCTGTTAACCATTTTTTCAGAATCATAGAAAATGAACATCAGAAGCTCCTAAAGTACTTCTCAATCACTTCACAGGCCTTTATGAAGAAATCCCATTTAACTTTATCATAGGTGTATGCAGCCTATTGTATTAGGGTGTGCACGCCAAAGCTTAAACACACATGCGTATATATATATATATATATATATATATATATATATAGTATCACACAAAAGTGAGTACATCCCTCACATTTTTGTAAATATTTTAATATATCTTTTCTGTTCCCTCAAAATAACTGGACACACAGCTATTAATGACTAAACAGCTGGCAACAAAAGTGAGTACACCCCTAAGTGAAAATGTCCAAATTGGGAACAAAGTGTCAATATTTTGTGTGGCCACCATTATTTTCCAGCACTGCCTTAACCCTCTTGGGCATGGAGTTCACCAGAGCTTCACAGGTTGCCACTGGAGTCCTCTTCCACTCCTCCATGATGACATCACAGATCTGGTGGATGTTAGAGACCTTGCACTCCTCCACCTTCCATTTGAAGATGCCCCACACATGCTCAATAGGGTTTAGGTCAGGAGACGTGCTTGGCCACTCCATTACCTTTACCCCCAGCTTCTATAGCAAGGCAATGGTCATCTTGGAGGTGTGTTTGGGGTCGTTATCATGTTGGAATAATGCCCTGCGGCCCAGTCTCTGAAAGGAGGGGCTAATGCTTCAGTATGTCACAGTACATGTTGGCATTCATGGTTCCCTCAATGAACTGTAGCTCCCAGGTGCCGACAGCACTCATGAAGCCCCAGACCATGACACTCCCACCACCATCCTTGAATGTAGGCAAGACACATTTGTCTTTGTACTCCTCACCTGGTTGCCACCACACATGCTTGACACTATCTGAACCAAATAAGTTTATCTTGGTCTCATCAGACCATGGGACATGGTTCCAGTAAACCTTGTCCTTAGTCTATTTGTCTTCAGCAGACTCTTTGCGGGCTTTCTTGTGCTCCATCTTTAGAAGAGGCTTCCTTCTGGGATGACAGCCATGCAGACAAATTTGTTGCAGCATGCAGCGTATTGTCTGAGCACTGAGAGGCTGACCCCCCCACCCCTTCAACCATGGCAGCAATGCTGGCAGCACTCATACGTCTATTTCCCAAAGACAACCTCTGGATATGATGCTGAGCATGTCCACTCAACTTCTCTGGTGTACCATGGCGTGGCATGTTCTGAGTGGAACCTGTCCTGTTAAACTGCTGTATGGTCTTAGCCACTGTGCTGCAGCTATGTTTCAAGTTCTTGGAAATCTTCTTATAGCCTATAGGCCATCTTCATGTAGAGCAACAATTCTTTTTTCAGATCCTCAGAGAGTTCTTTGCCATGAGGTGCCATGTTGAACTTCCAGTGACCAGTATGATAGAGTGAGAGCGATAAAACCAACGTTAACACGCCTGCTCCCCATTCACACCTCAGACCTTGTAACACTAACGAGTCACATGACACCGGGGAGGGAAAATGGCTAAGTGGGCCCAATTTGGACATTTTCACTTAGGGGTGTATTCACTTTGTTGCAGCGGGTTTAGACATTAATGGCTGTGTGTTGAGTTATTTTGAGGGAACAGAAAATTTACACTGTTATACAAGCTGTACACTCACTACTTTACACTGTAGCAAAGTGTCATTTCTTCAGTGTTGTCACATGAAAAGATAATAAAATATTTACAAAAATGTGATGGTGTACTCACTTTTGTGAGATACTGTGTGTATATATATATATATATATATATATATATGGATAGTGTCAGTAGAGCAGTGGACAATGTAAGTAGCGCAGAAGTTAGTGTCAGTAGTTTTTTGTTTTTTTTTATTTACTTTTTTACAATTTAACTTTTTTTATTATTTTTTACAATTATATTTTATTATATATTTTTTACAAATTTAAGGAAATATCAGGGGTCTGAGACGTTTGAGACAGAGAAAGGGACTGAGGTAAGAGATTCCCAAGTCCCTTTCTCTGTATCCAGCAGGAAGAATCTGCACAGCACAGGGTGATTAGGGTGTGCCCAGGCATACCTTGCGCACCCTGTGTGCATGCCTATGACCTTTATTATAAGTCTAACGAAGAGTTCACAGGTATCAACATCTGTAGAAAGTTGCATGCAGTATTCAAATCAAAACACAGCGAGGCACAGCAATGTAAAATCATTCCTCGCATACCAACATGTACTATTATTATAATTATTATTGTAATACAGGATTTATATATTGCCATTTGCCAACAGTTTGCGCAGAGCAAAAGGAAGACAGTACTGTTACAATACAATTCAAGCCAAGAGGGCTAGGAAAACTTACAATCTAAAAGTTAGGGAAAGTGATACAAAAATGAAATTACTGTGTGGGCATGAGTTTATGGAGAAAGTAAAAGTTCAGTTGTTAGGTAGCGATAAAATAGACCTCCCTGAAGAGATGAGTTTTTGGAGATGGTCTAAAGGCAGACAATGTAGTAAATAGCTTGACAGATTGGGGTAGGGAATTAAATAGAGTGGGAGAGTCCCTGAAGAAGTCCTGGAGGTGAGCATGGGAAAAGGTGACAAGGAGCTTGAGAGTAGGAGGTCTTTGGAGGTGTGAAGAAGAGGAGTGTTTGGGCAATATTTTGAGATGAGGTTGGTAATGTAGCTTGGGGCAGAGTTGTGAATGGTTTTGCAGGTTGTTGTTAGTATTTTTTATTTTGTTTATTGGGAGAATGAAAACCTGTGGAGGGATTGGCAAAAAGGGTTTGCGGACACTGAGCGGTTGTTAAAGTGGATGAGTCTGGCAGCAGCATTCACTATAGACTGAAGGGGGTAATAGCCTGTGTGGAGGTAGGTCAACAAGTGGGGAGTTGAAATTGTTGAGAAATAATAGGTGGTGAGAGATAATAAGTAGTGAAATATTAGCTTGGTGATGCAATTGGTTAAGAAGGGGCATATTTTTAAACTTTTGTGGATGGGAAGATGCCAATATCTAAGCCGGGTAAACACTACAGTTTTTTTCACAGCTTCAGTCGTGAGGTTAGTCCCGCGATCTCCCTCGCTGAGCTGTTGTGTTCTGACAGGACAGCCGATTTTCAAGCATGCATGTCCGACAGACCGATATACACACGGGCAGGATGTCAGCTGCTATTTTGTACTGGCAAATGTCTCCCGACATTCTGCCTGTGTGTACGGGGCTTTAGATTGTGATTGGATGTGGGGCTGAAAGGAGAGGTCACAGTCCAGTACACCTAGTACCCCGGCATGTGGGGAGGGAATGATAGCTGGGCTAATGATCACAAAGGAAAAGTCAGGGAGGGTGGACAGGGGAAGAAATATTATGAGCTCAGTTTTTGGAAAGATTGAGTTTTGGAAGTAGGGTGACATTTTTATTGATATGTCAGTTAGTAAAATAGTGATAGACAAGGAGAATGCAAGGGTAAGCTGAAGAGTGGAGAGGTAGATTTGGGTGTCATCAGTGTAGAGATGGTATTACGAGCCATGGGGGGGTTATTAACTGACTGAGGGAGGAGGTGTAGATAGAAATTGGAAGGGATCAGAGGACAGAGCATTGGGAAATTCTCAAATGAAGCGGGAGAGGAGGAGATTCGTAGGTGACACTAAAGGTATGCTTAGATAGGAGAAGAAGAACCAGGTAAGAACAGAGTCTTGGAGGCCAACAAGGTGGAATTTTTTTTGAGGAGGAGCAGGTGGTCAACTGTATCAAAGCAGCAGAAAGGTCTAATCGCATTAGTAATGGAGTAGTGGCTATTAATTGTAGCAGTTAGTAAGTAAATAATGAGTTTTAGTTGAGCAGATTATGTGGAGTGTTGTAGGCAAAACTCAGACTGGAAGGAACCCAAAAAAGTTGTTATTAGTGATGTAGCAGCCCAGACATTTGTAAACCAGGCATTCTAAAAAAGGTTTGGAGGCTACCAGGGGTTAGGAGATGGGTGATTGCATGGGTGTAGTACAGCAAGGTCTTTTTTAAGTATTGGGGTGATCAGTGTATATTTTAGAGGGGAGGGTAGAATGCCAACAGAGAGTTAGAGATTGAATAGGTGAATAAGAGAGCAAAGAATAAAACAAGAGCGTGACCGAAGTAGTTGTGAGGGAATAGGATCCATGGGGCAGATGGTTAGGTCAGAAAAAGGATTAGTAACTCTCTGTAGTAACAGGGCAAAGTACTGAAATGATATACTAAGTAATGCCTAGTAGACATGATGAGAAAATCAGTCAAAAGAAAAATGGTTTTACATTTGTTCACATTACATCACTTCCGAAGTTGTGTTCTGTCATATGAGAATCTTTGTATTCTTTTGGTTTTCAAAATGACACTAGCATGCAAAAAAAAAAATGACGATCATTCATCTGATTTCCTTATCATGTGTACTAGGGTTAAGGGGCATATCTAGGCAGTGGCCATGTCTTTATGAGTTGCTTTACCTTGTTTTTAAAATGATTGGCAAGTCCCATGAGACATTGCAAGACCCTGACAATCACAGGCATGACTCCTAGAGGCAGAGGCATGATGGTATTTGTAGTTTCACCACAGCTGGAGTGCTGAGGTTAGTGGGTGGAGTCAGTGGGGAAAAAAGTAAAAAGTTCAAGGTAGAAAAGGGTTGATGAGCACTGACTGAGAGGGTGTTAATGAGAGTGATACAATGTGTTTGTTTTGAAGCAAGGAGGAAGGATGTACATTTTACCAGAGATTTAAACAAGTCGGAGAGGTCACAAGTGAGTAAAAAACGATGTCTTTTGAGACATCTGGTGTCAACTGTTTGCCAAGGATGTAGCGGTGGAATAACAGAAGCAAGTGTTTCCAGGAAGGATGAGAGGGAGCTGTTGTAGACAGATATGGCCAGGCCAGGTCAGAACAAGGGCGCTTTTTTCTTAAGCCTGCCATAGATGATACAACTTTTTTTTCCTGCAACTATGGGTTTCAGGAAAGAAAATCGCTTGATTCTCCCATCAACACAGTCAGTATTGGCAATAATCGCATCCTAAAAATCTGACATGCTGGTTGTAGCAATCAATGGATCGACTTGGGTACAATCAGCCTGCCCATACATGGTTTGAATCTTGACCGGTCCCTGCTGAACCATCTGAGATTTGAACCATCTTTGGCCAGCTTTAGAGGTTGTCTGTAACAGAGAAGAGAAAGATTAATGTAGCAAATGTTTCTATTGGCGACTGTTTGCTGGTTGGAGAGATAGTAGGTTTGAAGAAGATGAAGACAGGAAGAGTGTGAAACTGAAAAGATGTTGTCAGAGAGAGGATAATGAGTGTTGCAGAAGTTGCAAGAGGTGCACAGGTAGAAGAATACAAGGTTATTGTGTTGTGATAAATAGGGATGAGCCGAAACGAACCACTGTGCGGTTCGCACCAGAACTTTCAAACACCGCGAAGGTTCGGACCCGAATAACGAACCCCATTAAAGTCAATGGGACCTGAACGTCAAAAATCAAAAGTGTCCATTTTGAAGGCTTATATGCAAGTAATTTGGCATAGGGGTCCTGGTCCTGCCCTGGGGAACATGTATCAATAAAAAAAAGTTGTGAAAAGCTTCATTTTTAAATAAGCAGTGATTTCAATCATTTTAATTGAGAAAAACATTTTTTTAAGGGTATTTAAAATAAAAGGGGATAAGTAAACATAGTTGTGGACAAACAGTATTCATATACAATGCTCTACATATTGATTTGCTGAGAATATTTATCCTCCTATTAGTGTTGTACAATCAGAATTTATTCATATATCAATTTTACATAACAACAATAGTAACTTGTAAAAATACCATTAGATTGTAGTAGGCAGGGCCGGTGCTACCACTAGAAAAACTAGGCAGCCACCTAGGGCGCACTGCTGTGTAGGGGCGCCTGGCTGCTGACTTCCCTCCGTGTCTGCAGGCTGCAGCATGTAACTAACTCAGTCTCAGGCAGCTGCCCCTTCTTTCCGGTAGTGTAATTAGAGACGCAGCCCGGCACTGTAGCCAGCGCTAGAGAAAGCAGAGTCCTTCCTGTATAGCGCCGCCCCCTGTCACATGGGCAGGGTAAAGTGGGTGGAGTCAGGTGTGGAGCCAATGGGGGCAGCAAAATTAGGTTTCACCTACGGTGTCAAAAATCCATGCACCAGCCCTGGTAGTAGGCGCACCGTTTTTACAACTAGGTGTCCCGCTATCGCCCCCCACGAGGTGCCCCTTCTGGGTACAAACTGTGCCCCCGGGGTGTAAATAGCTGGACCCCACAGTAAAAACAATAGTATGCAAATGGGTGTCTGCCGTGGTTTAACCTTAGCTATAATACAGTATTGGGTATCATTGTTTTGTTGTAAGTGTTTACCTTGAAAATTAACTAACAGAGGGGTACCTACAAAAGGAAAAAGGTAAGAAACAAGTATAGGTCATTTGGATGTTACGGTGTAGCTAAAGTTAGATGCATGGTTCAAAATTTGTATCAATGAGCGTTAGCGTTTAGAATATTTTAGCACAATGATAAGATAAAAAGGAGAATTATGGAGAACTCTATTGGGGTTATACCAGTCAAGCCATAGTTTCCATGTTAGGAAGTGTAATTGATATTTGCCTTGGGAGGTAGCGAACATTATTTCATATACTATGTGTAAATTGGTGGTTCTCATTACTTCTATCAGGGATTAGGGATGAGCCAAATACCCTCCGGTTCGGTTCGCACCAGAACCTGCGAACGGACCGAAATTTTTTTGAGAACTTTAGAACCCTCTTAAAGTCAATGGGACTCGAACGTTCAAAATCAAAAGTGCTAATTTTAAAGTCTAATATGCAATTATTGTCCTAAAAAGGATTTGGGGACCCAGGTCTGCCCCAGGGGACGTGTATCAATGAAAAAAAAAGTTTTAAAAACAGCCTTTTTTTCGGGAGCACAGATTTTAATGACGCTTAAAGTGAAAAAAAAAAGTGAAATTTTCCTTTAAATATCGTGCCTGGGGGTGTCTATAATATGCCTGTGAAGTGGCATGTGTTTCCCGTGTTTAGAACAGCCCCTTCACAAAATTACATTTCTAACGGAAAAAGTCATTTAAAACTGCTTGCGGTTTTAATGTGATGTCTGGTCCCGGCAATATGGATGAAAATCATTGAGAAAAATGGCATGGGCACCCCCCCTGCCCATTACCAGATCCCTTTGGGTCTTGTATGGATATTAAGGGGAACCCCCGTACCCAAATTAAAAAAAGGAAAGGCGTGGGGCCCCTAGGCCCTATATACTCAGAACAGCAGTATACAGGCGGTGCAAACAAGACAGGGACTGTGTAGGTTTGTTGTTAAGTAGAATCTGTTTGTAATTTTGAACTGGTACATTTTTAAAGTGTAGCTCCAGTCAAAACATCTATTTTTAAGCTTTTTGGAAAACATAGGGAAGGGTTATCAGCCCTGTAACATTTTTTTTTTTCACAATGACGAATGGTTTTTGAAAATTTGAGGTTTTTAGTAAAACAAGGATTGGGATAAAACATCAGTGGAGAGGAGACACGTTTTTCCCATATCAACTCTTACAGGAGAGAATATTCCCTTCCTAGGGGTAGATTTCATCTCACTTCCTGTTGTCTCCTTCCGTTTGAAAGTAGGAGACGTTGTAAGTTGGATGTTTGAAAGTAGGGGCCTGCCATATATGCAACACTGTAAGCCCTCAAAGTGACTCTTGGTGGGCGCTGGAGCACCCTGCTGTAAAATATGATATCAAGAATTGTAATCACATGCACCTGTTGAACAGGGGCACAAAAACTGTGCCTTAGGCACTGGTGCCACAACACTGCAACACCTTACAGAAAACTCTAGTTGGAGAGCAGGAATGAGCCCTGCTGCAAAGTACTCGAGCAAAAATTGTAATTACACGCTCCTGTTAAACAGGGGCTGAAAAATTTGGCCTTAGGCATTGGTGCTGGTGCCACAACACTGCAACCCCTCACAGATATTGTAGTTGAGTGAAGCAATGATTCCTCCTACAAAATATTGCATCAAAAATTGTAATTACACACCCCTGAAAAACAGGGGCTGAAAAATTGGCACTTAGGCACTGGTGCTGGTGCCAAAATACTGCAACTCGTCATAGATACTCTAGTTGGAGCACAGCAATGAATCCTCTTGCAAAATATTGCATCAAAAATTGTAATTACATGCCCCTGTTAAACAGGGGCTGAAGAATTGGGCCTTAGCCTGATCATTGAGGAGGAAGAGGATAATCATTCAGCATAACAGGATAGTCAATCAGCATCAGTGTAGGCAGTCTTGAAGGGATCTGACATTTAAAAAAAAATTATTCAGCATCAGGTGCTTGCTAGCTGGTGGTGATCCAAGACTGATAAATTTTTATGAAGGTCAGTCGATTAACCAAGTCGGTGGACTTGTGATCGGTTACAAAGCCTCCAGCAGCACTGAATGTGCGTTCCGAAAGAATGCTGGATGCAGGACAGGCCAGTAGCTCAATTGCATACTGTGCAAGCTCTAGCCAGTGATCCATCCTCAAGACCCAGTAACCCAGAGGATTTTCGGTGGGAAAGGTGTCCAAGTCTGATCTTGCTCCTAGGTATTCCTGCACCTTGTAAATCAGACGCTGGCAATATTTGCTGGAACTGATCATACCTTGGGGCTGCGGACTAAAAAATTGTCTGAACGCATTGGTCAGACGGACACCTTCTCCACCGCTCCTTCTGTGACTGACCGAAGCCTCAGCAACACGTCCAGGAACAGGAATTTGTAACCTCCCAGTCTCTGGGAACACGTTGCACAGACCTTTCTGCAAGGCCTCCAAAGATGTTTCATCCTCTGCTCCCTCTGCGAGGGCAAGATAAGGTCCAAAACCTTACCCTTGTAACGTGGATCAAGGAGGGTTGCCAGCTAGTAATGATCCCTGTCCTTGATCCGACCAATACGAGGATTCTTCCGCAGGCTTTGCAGGATCAAGGAGGCCATGCAGCGTAGGTTAGCTGAGGCATTGGATCCGGAGTCCTCTAGGTCACTAAGGATGACATGATCTACAGCCACCTCATCCCAGCCACGTACAAGTCCACGGGTTTCTTGGGACTGTAAATGATCCCTAAAAGACTGCTGCTAATGCTGAGTGCCAGGCCTCCTCCTCTTCCTGTGTGATCGGCGGGCCAGCAGGAACACTGTCTGGATAAAGGGGGCCTTGAGAGGTAAGGAAGTCCTCCTTTTTTTTTATTTCACGCAGCATGTGCTCCAACGGGTGGACAAGAGGGATAGTGTCACTGATGCATGCACTTTCACTGCTCACCATCCTCATGGCAGCAGGCAGCAGTTGAAGTGCTAGCAATTTAGCCAAGCTAGCATACAACCGCTGGGCATGTGGATGGCTGGGAGTGAACTTCTTTTGACCGTGCAGCAGCTGAGGTAGGGAAATTTGCCTGGTACAATCGGACGTCGGTGTACCGATAGCAGATTGCCCGCAAGTATTTGGCTGTGACACACCTAATTCTACACCTTCATTCCTCTCAGTGCAGGTTTCAGAGAGGACTGAAGGTATAGAGGGGTTGGAGATCCCAGCTGATGAGGAGCAATGAGAGGTCCGCATTGTTCTTTGGTGTGGGTCTTTTAAGTACGCTTGCCAACAAACTGCATGGCAGGTCGACATATATCTGGTCAAGCATGTGGTGCCCAAGCGGCTGATGTTTTGGCCACGCGAGATACGCTTGAGACATATGTTGCAAATAGCAGTGGTGCAATCTGATGCACTCGTCTCAAAAAAGGCCCACACCAAAGAACTTTTTGGAATAACGCGCAGAGGCAGCGCCCTGCACATGCGGAGCTCTGCGGTGTGATGCAGTCGGTGTGCTGCCCTTAAGCTGGCCCCTGGAGGGCATCCTGCCTCATTGGAGATGTGCCTCCTCCTCCTGTCTCCTATCAGGCACCCACGTGGAGTCAGTGACCTCATCATCCCCTCCCTCCTCATCACTGGAGCAAACATGGCAGTATGCTGAAGCTGGGGGAACATGACTGCCAGATTGCTGTCCTTCTTGGGCATCCCCTCTCTCTGAGCTCACGTTACTGCCTTCCTCTAGCTGGGTATCATCATCAGAGCCTTCAAAACGCTGGGCATCCTTATGGAGCATGTACCCAACACTGTACTCAAACAGTTCGGGGGACTCCTCAGGAGGACATGGTGGGGCTAGGGAAGGAGTAACTGAAGCCTTTGAGCCGAGGGAAGAGGGTGAGAGAGGATGAGGAGCATGAGGACGGCTTGGTCATCCACTCTACCAAGTCTTTGGCATGTTGTGGCTCAACACATCCAGCTGCCGAAAATAAGCACAAGCGTGTCCCATGGCCACGTGCTGATGAGGATGCACTGTGTCCAAGACCAGCACTGTTGCCTCTAGACACAAAGCCTGCTTGCCTTCTTTTATTGGCTCGTGACTGTCTGCCTCTCCTTGTTGGCCTTCAAGACATACTAATGGCCTGCAGGGAGATGTAGCGGCAAAAAGCTGGAACGTATATACTGATATCAGATATCAGAATCAACTGCCTGCCTGTTGTATTATTAGTATGAGAACACCAGCAATTGGGGTAGCTTTATGTGCACACACTGCAGAGGACACAGTACACCGACTGTAATTACTGCACCTGCCTGTGGTATAGGATCAGAAGAACACCAGTAATTGGGGTAGCTTTAAGTGCACACTGTGCAGATGACACAGTTCACTGACTGTAATTACTGCAGATGCTTGCGGTATAGGATCAGCAGAACACCAGCAATTGGGGTAGCTTTAGGTGCAAACTGTGCGGATGGCACAATACACCAGTTGTAATTACTGCAGCTGCCTGCCTGTGGTATAGGATCAGAAGAACACCAGCAATTGGGGTAGCTTTAGGTGCACACTGTGCAGATGACACAATACACCAACTGTAATTACTGCAGCTGCCTGTCTGTGGAATAGGGTCAGAAGAACACCAGCAATTGGGGTAGCTTTAAGTGCACACTGTGCAGATGACACAGTACACTGACTGTAATTACTGCAGATGCCTGTGGTATAGGATCAACAGAACACCAGCAATTGGGGTAGCTTTCGGTGCACACTGTGCAGATGGCACAATACACCGACTGTAATTGCTACAGCTGCCTGTGTATAGGATCAGCAGAACACCAGCAATTGGGGAAGCTTTATGTGCACACTGTGCAGATGACACAATACACCGACTGTAATTACTGCAGCTGCCTGCGGTATAGGATCAGAAGAATACCAGCAACTGGGGTAGCTTTAATTGCACACTGTGCAGATGACACAGTACACCGACTGTAATTATTGCAGCTGCCTGGGATATAGGATCAGCAGAACACCAGCAATTGGGGTAGCTTTAGGTGCACACTGTTCAGATGGCACAATACACCGACTGTAATTGCTACAGCTACCTGCGGATAGGATCAGCAGAACACCAGCAATCGGGGTAGCTTTAAATGCACACTGTGCAGATGACACAATACACTGTCTGTAATTACTGCAGCTGACTGCGGTATAGGATCAGCAGAACACCAGCAATTGGGGTAGCTTTAAGTGCACACTGTGCAGATGACACAGTACACCAACTTTAAATACTGCAGCTGCCTGCGGTATAGGATCAGCATAACACCAGCAATTGGGGTAGCTTTAGGTGCACACTGTGCAGATGGCACAATACACCGACTGTAATTTCTACAGCTGCCTGTGGATAGGACCAGCAGAACACCAGCAATTGGGGTAGCTTTAGGTGTACACTGTGCAGGTGGCACAATACACTGATTGTAATTGCTGCAGCTGCCTGCCTGTGGTATTGGAGCAGCAGAACACCAGCAATTGGGGTAGCTTTAGGTGTACACTGTGCAGGTGGCACAATACACTGACTGTAATTGCTGCAGCTGCCTGTGGTATAGGAGCAGCAGAACACCAGCAATTGGGGTAGCTTTAGGTGTACACTGTGCAGGTGGCACAATACACCGACTGTTTTTGCAACAGCTTCAAATGAAATTAAATCACACTGTCTCTCCGTCTATCTCTCTCCGCCACCGCAACACACTACGCAAGGCCGCCATGCAGGCGGCCTTATATAGTGTGGGTCATGTACTAAACCCCCTGAGCCATAATTGGCCAAAGCTACCCTGGCTTTGGCCAATTACAGCTCGCTAGACAGACAGCACTGTGATTGGCCAAGCATGTGGGTCATAGTGCATGCTTGGACAATCATCAACCAGCAATGCACTGTGATGCCGCAGTGAATTATGGGCCATGACGCGCCAAATTCAAATTTACCGCGAGTGGCCCATAATGTTCGGAATTCACCGAAAGGATGCACATGGGTTCGACTCGAACACGCAGCTCATCCCTATCACTAGAACTATTTCTAGTCTGGCGCTGAAGAATATGTGAGAGGTTATATATCTAAATTTAGGTGGTATTGTGTCAATATCTAGCGATAGGATGGCCATTCCTGGAGTTTCGGGTAGGTGAAAATCCGTAATTTGTGCTATAGTGGCAAAGATGGTGGACCAAAAGTTACACACTAAGGGACATGTCCAGAATATATGGATCATCGAGCCTCTGTTCCCGCATTGTCTCCAGCATTGCGGAGATGACTGGGGGCTGAAGCCAGCCATTCTGGCGGGTGTCAAATGCCACCTTAGGAGTATTTTTTGGTATAGTTCCCATAAATTTGCACTTTTGGTAGACTTATAGGTGGATGCTATTGCTCTTTGCCATTGTTCAATGGTGTAAGAGGTCTGGAATTCTATTTCCCATGTTCTCATATTAGGTGTTTTATTGAGTATTGATTTCTGGTTTAGAAAGTTATAAAATAATGAGATGCCTTTGATAGAAGTGATGGGGTTTGTGAGATATTTTCCGTGGTAATTTTGTGGATGGGTCAGGGATGGTTGCTAATAGGTGTGAGATTTGAATAAAAGTGTACATATCATTAGGTTGCAGGTCATACTTGATTTGGGTTGCTCTAAAGGTCTTGAGTGATGGACCAATTTGGATGTCATCTACTGTAGAGATGCCTTTGGATACCCAATATTTGACAAGGTTTGGAATTAATAATTGGAGGCTAGCAATAGGTAAAGGGACAGTTTTGGAGATCGTATCATCTAGGGAAGTTTTTAACAATAATTTCCACACCTGGATAGTTGCTTTCATAGTGGGCAATATCCCCAATGGTGCATGAACCTGCTGGCTAACAATAATTCATGTAATTTCACGTTAGGGCATTGGTGCTGTTCTAACTCGTACCACCTAGAGATTTGGTTACCGGGTAACCATTGTTTTCTTTGAGCTAAAATGGCTGCTATATAACAGTCCTCTAGGAGAACGTGCCCTACCACCCTGCGGTCTGAGATTTAGCCAGTATTGAAAAAGCACATCTAGCTTTTTTCCCTTTCCACATATATCTATTGATGATAGATTGCGTTTTGAGAAAAATTATGCGGGGACCGGTATAGGGAGGGTGCGAAATAGATATAAAAATTGGGGCAATATGGTCATTTTAAAGTTAGCTAATCTATCCAACCAAGTCAGTTCTGATTTGGATATGGCATCTAATTTAGATTGAAGGTTCCGAAGAATTGTTAGGTCATTTTATTCCATCAGTTGTTCTACGGACGCTGTTAGCGTTATGCCAAGGTATTGTACTCCTTTAGATCTCCATGAGTACACCTCTGTGAGGATCATAATGATCTCATCTGCAAATAAATTGATAGTATGGGCATTTTCACCCGTAGGGAAGCCTTTAATATCTGGATGGTTTCTGATGTAAATAGCTAACGGTTCCATTAATATATTAAATACTAAAGGAGAGAGCGGGCATTTGATATAATAAATGGAGAGGATAGAACACTGGACAAGTATACTCTGGCCGAAGGTTTGGAGTATATATATATTCCCATTGAATCCAAACAATTCAAGTACTCTGGTTAGGTATACCAAATGTACAAGATCAAAGGCCTTCTCCACATCCAGTGTTAGAAGCAGAGAAGGCCTTCCCTGTGTCTGCGCCATGTGGATAATGTTAACCATTCTGCGGGTGGCATCTGAGGTTTGTCTATTCTTGGTGAATCCTGTTTGATCAGGGTGTATAATCGCGGGCATCAGGTTGGCTAAGCGTAAAGCTATCAATTTAGCGGAAATTTTCAAGTCAATATTTAATAATGAAATTGGCCTGAAATTTGGGGGGGGGAGGTTGGCTCCTTCCCTGGCTTAGGCAGAGCTAAAATGACTGCTTCTAACATTTCAGAGAGAAAAGAGGCAGAGGCAGCAGCGACTTCAAAAATTTGAAGTAAATGTGGAGATAATAACGTCTTGAATTCTTTATAATATTAACCACTGAAGCCATCTGGCCCAGGTAATTTGTTTGAGGGAAGTGATTCAATAATTTTATGAATTTCTAATTCCATAAAAAAAAGCAAGTTGGGAGAATTCAGCTGGTCATTAGTTATTTTTGGAATGGATACTCCTTCCAGGAATTTGTTGATCTCTTCTAAAGTTAGTTGATGTATTGTTGGATCGTTTTTTAAATTGTATAATGAGCCGTAATAGCTACTAAAAGTGTCTGATATTTTTTGGGGATGAGACTCTTTTTGTTTAGTTTCTGGGTGAACTATGTAGGGTATTTTAGTCTTATAATTATGGCCTTTAGGGGCCTACGCTAGGAGTTTACCCGCTCTGTGGCCATTTACATAATATGTCATCTTTAGTCTTCAGTGAACGCTCATAATTTTCCAGTAAAAGAAGCCTAAGGTTGTACCTGAGTTGTGTTAACTTTTTTGATAAGGATGAGGTGCTTTGATGTTTGTTTTAGGATTCTATAATTGAGATTTCTTTTGTGATATCAAATAACTGCTTTTGCCTCCGCCTCTTAGCTCTGGCCCCCAACTGCATGAATATACCCCTCATAAATCCTTTGTGAGCATTCGACAGCATTAAAGGGTCCTTTACAGAGCCCAAATTTGTGTCAAGGAACTACTTCAAATGTGTCTGGATAGTTGCCTTTGTTTCTTCTTGTTGTAACAAGTATGTATTGATCCTCCACAGTGGACTTGATTTATAAGATGACACATCTGATATGGATAGTTGGATGGAAGCATGATCAGACCATGTTATCAAATTTATAGAAACCGATTTAGTCTGTAGGAGGACTTTGTGATCTCCCAAAAAAAGGTACATTCTACTATTCTACAATATATCCGGTGGGGTGAGGAAAAGAAAGTATAATCCTTTTCACCAGCATGGAAGCAACGCCATGCATCATGGAGATTGTGGTTAATGATTGAAGGCAGTAGTGTGGGAATCAAACGTTTAGTCTTAGATGTGGCGTCCAATAAAGGGTCTGAAGCGACGTTGAAATCTCCACATAAAATCAATAGGCCCATCTGGTGGTTTTACATTTTTTTCATCATTTTGTTGAAAAAATGGACTTGGTGTGTATTGGGAGAATATATAGTGAATATTGTGTATGTGATTGAGTTCAAGTCACAGATTAATATGAGGAATATTCCATTTGGGTCTTTAACTTCCTCATGTAGCTTAAACGCCACTGAATCCTTAATAGCAATAAGAACACATTTAGTTTTGGAGTCAGCATTGGCAGTGAAGACGAAGGGAAAGTTATTGTGCGTGCATTTAGGAGGAACCAGAGTATTGAAATGGGTCTCTTGTACACATAAAATGACGCTGTTATGCGAAAGAGCCTCTCTCCGGAGTGACTTTAGTTTTGCAGGGTGGTTGAGCCCTTTGGCGTTTATGGATAGAATATTAAGCACCATCTTGGTTAGTAATGTGTTTGTTTATGTGTATGCAGCTGAAAAAGTTGTAGTCACAGTTTGAAGCAAACTTGTGGTCCGTACATCTGGTAGTAGTCTCATAGAAAGAACCATTATGGAAGAGTCTAGCACGTTGTAATGGTTGTTGGAGTGGATCTTTGAGTAGTGTAAAGCCGTCATCATCCAGAAATGTAGAGAAGAAAATAAAAAGGTAAAAACAAATAAACCAGCAAAACAGGTTACAGAATGTAAAACAACCAACTCGTAATAACAAACATAGAAGGTGTGGAACACCTACAGGTAGCATTTCGCTGCTAGTTCTTTTAGGGGGATAAGTTTATCTTTGCGCCTCTCAGTGCTGTCCCTCACGGGGACTGTTTCTCTAAAGTGAACCATCCGGTCTTGTTCACCATTGACATTTTGCATTTTTTGCATTTACTTCCTTCCGTTCTCTATCAATTTGGCGTGGAGTGCTGGTGTTGGGGTTCCCATCACCTGTTTCAGGGAGAATATCCCACTCTTTTAGGAGATGAATACCTTTTTCCAAGGAGGTTATTGCATAGGTGTGATTATCTCTCGTTATAGTGATTTTCGTTGGGTACCCCCATCTATATGCAATTTTATGATTACGTAAAACTTTAGTTATTGTGTTTAGGCTTTTCCTTTTCTGGAGTGTGTACCATGATAAATCCACATAAAATTGCAGGTTCTGGTACTGAGATGGGATCTGGTCTTGTTTTCTTATTATTGCCATTAAGTTTTCTTTCACGTGGAAGATATGAAAACGCATGAGTACATCTCTTGGAATGTGATCAGGTAAATGTGACGGCTTTGGTAGGCGGTGGATCCTGTCTATAGTAACATCTAAGTCGGTAAGACTCGGTACAAGATTTTTGAACATTTCTGTCACATATAAGGATAGGTCATTCTGCTGCACTGATTTGGGGATCCCCCTTATTTTAAGGTTGTTTCTTCCTGACCTGTCCTCCATGTGCACCAATTTTGCCTTTATCCACTCATTCTCATTTTCTTTTTCTTCATAAGCATCCACCAGGTCATTTATGGTGTCAGCGTATTCACCCATCTTAGCCTCTATATGATCCACTCTGTCTCCCACATTCTGCAAATCTTTGCTAAATCTGTGCATACATGAGGCTATATCCAGTTGGATCACACTCCTCAGAGATAGTAGCATATCCTTTAGGACAGTGTCTAGTACTGGTTGATTCTGTGTAGGGGATGATTCAACAGCTTCTGGCATCTCCCTTGTGTCTTCCCCTGAATCTGACATATGGCTCCCTTCTGGATCTAATCTGTTGTCATCCAGCCTGAGCTTAGACTTAACCAGGCTTTTAGAGGATGGGGTAGGAGGATTCAATTGTGGGCTTGAGGATATCGTATGTTTTGGCGGTGGATTGCCCTTTTTGGGGTATATTTATGGCCTGTAGCTGCTGGAGTGTTACAGGCCTCCGCGTCATTTTGCCTACCTCCTCCGGCCGGTGAGAAGAAGTCCGTCAGGCGGTGAGGCCATCTTTCATTGCACTGTTTGTTGGTCATGTTGCCAATGATGTGCCAGCCTCATCCGCCGTGAATCCGGTGTTCAAAGGCTCCATGGATGGGTCGTTATGTGCCGCTGTGTCCCTGTGTTGGAAGAGCTCCTGATCTACACATCCATTTGGCTCTGCTGCAGCATGAGCACTGATTTTTGATTTTTAAAGTGAAAGCGTAAAAATGAAACATTCCTTTCAATACAGTGCATGGGAGTGTGGGGGGGGGGGGGGGTCCCTCAGTCTACCTGTAAAGTGGCAGATTGGTACAATGTCTAGAATCTGCTGCAGCAATATTTGCATTTATAAAGCCAAAAAAATTATATTTTCCCAGCAAGCTGCCTTTATTTTGCTCAACAACAGCTGGGGAGCTGCAGAAAAATTGGGTGTCGATGGCTTCCCACCATAACCCCTATATAGGTACTCTTGAGGAAAGCAAGAATTGGCCTTGCTGTAAAAAAAAATTGCAATGATATGCAGCTGTCAAACAGGTGCTGAAAAATTGGTCTTTGGGTGTTAATTTTGCCCATTAAACATATACCAAAAACATTCTACCAGATGAAATGATTGAACACCCTCAAAGCTAGGCAGCCTTGAAGTACTGCAGAGATTCCAGATCCCAAAAAGACTTAATCAGGGATATCAGCATCAGGGGCTTCATAGCTGCTAATCCAGGATTGATTCATTTTTATAAAAGTCAAACGATCTACAGAGTCTGTGGACAGATGCGTTCTATGATCAGTAACAAAACCTCCTGCAGCACTGAATGCCCATTCTGAAAACATGCTGGATGCAGGGCAGCCTAGCAACTCAATAGCATACTAGACACATTCTGGCCAGTGGTGTATTCTCTTTTTTTTTTTTTTTTTTTCACAATCAAAGATTTTATTGAAAATAAGATCAGGTTTACAGTCAAAGTCTGAATACAAATATAATTGCAATCAATCTGTAAACAATATAACATATAAGTACATCTCCACTGTGTTCAGATTCGGTTAGCGGCTAAGTTGGAGTAAGAACACAATTGAAGACGCAAAGTAGCGTATGATGTTTGGGGACAGGTGAGAACGGTGTGGAGGGTGTGGGGGGGGGTAGGGGGCAAGGAGAGGGGGGTGTGGGGTGTGATCAGCCCATTGCTATCATTCATAACTCCGTTAATTAGAAAGGTTCTATGTCGGCTTAAGCTTTGCTCCCACCGTGATGAGGGTCAAAAGATGCTGAAGAGTTTAATCTCTAAGCGTGCGGAATTCAGAGGAGAGTGTGAAGATCAGCCATGGTTGCCATGTTTTGATAAAGTTTGTGCTATTTTCATGTTTGGTAGCCACGATCTCCTCCATCTTGTAGATATATTGCACTCTGTCTAACCAGTCTGTAATGCTCGGTGTTTTGGTTGTTTTCCAATGGATTGGTATCAGTGTTTTAGCGGCCGTGAGTAAGTGTCTGGACAATGATTTTTTGTAGCGGCTTAAATTGGTGGGGACCAGATTGATCAAGCATATGGCCGCGTTCAATTCTAGGCGAGTTTCTGTTATGTGTTTTATCCAGGATTTGATTGCATCCCAATAGGTTTGTATTAGCGGGCACTCCCATCATATGTGCAGGAAGGTACCCTTGTGAGTTTTACATCTCCAGCACATGTCTGAGGTGGAGGGAGACCATCTCCTGGTTTGTTGTGGCGTAATATACCATTGAGCTAAAATTTTGTAGGATATTTCCTGGTATTTGGAGCTTAAGGAGCACTTGTGTGCCAGCACGCATGCCTTATTCCATTGCTCCTCAGATATGTTTGTCTGGAGATCACGTTCCCACTTTGTTTTGAATTTGTTTTTGTCAGCTTGTGACGCTTGAATTAGCAATGAGTATGCAAGGGACGTGGTGTTCGTTATTGGTGATCTCTGTAGACATATATTCTCAATCTGAGTCAATGGGAGGCAAAAATTGATTTTTGTATTTGTTATTTACCAGGAAATCCTTTAATTGGATGTAGAACCAACTTCCAGGAAACAGCTCCCCCACCTCCTCGGTCAAAGTTTCGAATGACTTAACTTGTGTACCTGATATACAAGTGTGCACTAGAAAGTCTTGTGGTAGGTTGTGGTGCAGGCCAGGGATGAATTCGGGGTTATTCGCGAGTGGCGTCAGGGGACCTGGGTTTGTTGCGATCTTTTGTGACTCTACCAGTGTTTGCCAGATCTTTATTGTTGTTTCAATTAGTGGGTGATCTATAAGTTTGGGCTGTCTGGAATGAAGCGACCATGGGAGGTAGAGGGTGCCGCGTTTTGCCAAATTGTTTTCTATTTGAACCCAATCCTTATTCAGGCCATGGCAATGCCAGTCTATTACTCTTGTGACATGGGTAGCCTGGTGGTACTTTTTGAAGTCGGGCAATCCTATACCCCCATCTCTTTTAGCCAGTGTTAAATGTCGGAATTGGATTCTAGGTTTCTTATCAGCCCACAAAAATCGCCTCTGAATTTGGTTTAATGTTTTAAAGAAGAGTTCTGGGATTTTAATTGGTAGGGCGTTAAATACATACAGAAGTTTAGGGAGTACCGTCATCTTTAATATGGCGGCCCTCCCAAACCAGGAAAAAATTTTGCATTCCACTTAAGGAGGTCTCTTTTAATCGTGGCAAGTAGGGGTTTATAGTTTGCATCATATAATTTTTCAATGTCGCTGGATAAATTTATACCCAAATACTTAAGGGCGCCCCGTTCCCATTTATAGGGGTGATTGGTTTGTAGATTTTCGAGGAGGTTCTGTGGTAGGGTGAGATTTAGGGCTTCCGATTTAGACTGGTTTATTTTAAAGTTGGATATGTACCCAAAGGTTTGAAATACTTTGTGTAGGTTGGGTATCGAGATATGGGGGTTGGTGAGAAAGAATAGGAGGTCATCAGCATAAGCAGCAATTTTATATTCTCTATCCTTTAATGTAAATCCCTGTATGTCCGTGTTTAGGTTAATAGTTCTAATTAAAGGCTCCAGGGTCAGAATAAAGAGAAGGGGTGACAAGGGGCAGCCTTGGCGTGTACCGTTATGGATGGATATAGGTTCTGAGAAAATATTGTTAATTTTGATTTTGGCTTGGGGGTTCCGATAGAGAGCTGAGATCCATGACAACATGTTTCCTCCAAGGCCAATGTGCGAGCATGTAGCCATCATGTACTCCCAGGAGACCCTATCAAAGGCCTTCTCGGCATCGGTAGAGAGCAGCATGCCCTTGGTGCCGGATTTGCGCGCAAAATGTATCAAGTTCAAGGCCTTAATGGTGTTATCACGGGCCTCCCTCCCCGGCATGAACCCCACTTGTTCAGGGCCGATTATGTTCGCTAAAAGGGGTTTTAGTCTATTGGCTAGGATTTTGGCTAGGAGTTTTAGGTCTATGTTAAGGAGTGAGATGGGTCGAAAGTTTGCGCAGTCTGTGTGTTCTCTGTTGGGCTTGGGAATCACAGCTATATGCGCCATGAGGAAGGATTGGGAGTCGTGTTGGTTTTTTGCTAAGAAATTAAAGGCTGAACGGAGGGGCTTTATTAGGGCAGTGGTGTAAGTTTTATAATATTGTGATGTGAAGCCGTCGGGTCCGGGGCTCTTCCCTGCTTTCAGGTCTGCAATCGCGTTTGAGATTTCAGTGGCAGTTATGGGGTCCTCAAGTGCGTTTGTATCCTCTACTGTCAGTGATGGAAGTCCGCTATTCCGTAGAAAATCATGTATGTTATCCCGTTTCGTGTGTGTAAGGTGAGGTGGTTTGTGTTGGGCTGGAAGTTTATACAGTTCAGAATAATAGGTATGGAATATACGTGCTATTTCCTCCGGGTTGTGTTTCAAAGTGCCTTTCCTATCTTTCAACGCGTGGATAAGGTTTGCCAGCGTGGCGTCTTTTAGAGCTTTGGCTAATTGTTTACCACTCTTGTCACCGTGTTCGTAAAAAATGCTTTTCTTAAAAAACAGGGAGCGTTTAAGTTTCATGTCTAACAGGAGTCTTAGGGCGGTCCTGTGTTAAGTTAATTGATTTTCTACTTTGAGTGATTGGGATTGTTTGTGTTGCAATTCAAGGTTTGCTATTTGCTGGGAGAGATTATTAATTTCACCCCATTTAATAAGTTCGCCTCTAATTACAGATTTGTGTGCCTCCCAATTATTCAGAGGGGTTGTGTCAGTGTCAATGTTGTGAACGAAATAGGTGTTGATGGCGTGTAGGATGTCCTCTTTTATAATTGGATCAGTGAGGAGGTTGGAGTTCAGTCTCCAGTTAAATACAGACTTGCGTGGCGCTTTTAGCTGCAGTGTAACCGCCGTAGGTGCATGGTCGGAGAGGGCTATAATGCCTATTTCCACTGAGAGCAGGTTACCAAGGTCCCTTTGCGAAATGAATATCATATCTATTCTCGAGTATTTTTTGTGTGGTGCGGAGAAAAAGGAATAGTCCCTGCCTGTGGGGTGCATGGATCTCCATGTATCCACTAGTGTTAGTGATTGCAGGAGGGCTTTTATTCTTTTGAGTGTTCTATACGGCACTTGCGTGTGTCCCATGGAAGTATCTTTTAGGGGGTGCTAGGGGGACATTAAAATCTCCTTCAAGAAGGATACATCCTTCTGCAAACCATTTGAGTTCCTCTACGATTTTGTTGCAGAAAGATATATGGGAGCTATTTGGGAAGTAAACATTAGCAAAGGTTATAGGGGACCCTTCCCATGAGCCTTTGAGGAATAGGAATCGCCCCTCGGGGTCTGCCAATTGTTGCTTCAGCACAAAGGGAGCATCTTTGTGGAAGAGGATGGATCCTCCTTTAGTTTTGGCCAGGGAGTTGGTGGCGTGATATACTGTGGTAAAAGCGTTGTCAGTGAGCTTAGGAATATTACTGCTTTTAAAATGAGTTTCTTGTAGGAAGACAACTGAAGGTCGGGCTTTTTTAAGTTCCCTCAATAGTTTAGACCTCTTTTCGGGCACGTTTAGACCGTTCACATTATGGGAGAGAATGGTAGGAGCTTTCCCCAGGAAAGCGTATGCCATGGTGAAGGCGTGACTTCTAGAGTGATATGTTTTGAGGAGACAAAGTAGTCAGTCAATATGATCCGGACCCACTGTTATCGTGAGGTGTAAGTGGGTAGGGGTAGTGTAGGAGCGAGGGGGTGGCTATGTAAATAGGGAGTAAGGGTAAGTAGGGGGGGGGATGGAACGGGTAGGGTGGTTTGGTGGGGCAGATCAATCTGCCCACCCTGTGGAACGGGTCAGACCGATGTCTGGCTCGTTCCAAAGTACGGTGGTACTTCCCCTGCTGGGGGTAGCGGGAGGTGTGATAGCAGGTAGTGGTATGAGTTGCGCTGTGTACTAGAAGTAGTTAACCCTATGAGAAGGTCCGGTGGGACCTGAGGACCTAAGAGTTCAGGCTGGGGGGGGTTCCCCCCTTGAGATTAGGATGTCTGGGATCAGATGTAAGGCTAATTTGGTGAGAAGTATTAGCCGCAGGGGGTATCGCTTGGGGTAATGACACTGCATATGGACATTGCCCAATTTAACCGTTAATGTTAAGAAAAAACCCTCTATCAACAGTGCATAACCATGAAGAACGTACAAAATTGTCTAAGGTAATGGACCTTAAAAAAATAAATAAATAAAAAAGGCAAAAAATAACAAGCTCAGGCAAGAGCAATTCAGGTCAAAGGTGGTTGAAACATGCTCATCTGCCAGCCTAAAATGGTATCATAACATTCTGCAACCCGGTATGTAACAACAAACAGTAAATAGTTTAACCCTTTAACAAACCAATGAACCCATTGAACCTATTGACAAGGAGTATAGGCCCGACATATATACTTAATACGGTTCAGCTACAGTCCCGTGTATGCATCTTAAGTCTCCGCTATGGCAGGGTCAGAGTGTCCCGCACAAAATTCAGGAAGCTGTAAGAGGAACCGGAGAGGCAGCAGCGGGTGTGGCATTTAGTACTTACAGTTCAGTTGGAAGCAGAAGACCAGGTGCGGTTGTAAGTCACTCTGACCAGTGGTATACTGTGTGTAATTTACACATGAGTGTAGCGTTCACGTTGATATTGTGCACGTCGTCCGTAGGCAATCGGTCGGCCACAATGTTCAACGGGTGGCAACAGAACACAGGTTGCAGGGACAGAACTTATGAGCAGCCCCATCAGGTCAGTAGTCCCTTGCGTCTCTCCCTCTTGGGCTTCTGGCATTTCTGGAGGGGTACGGAGGCTCGAAACTGTTCCTGTCCGGGTTCCTGCGGTGTCTACCAGGTTGGTAGGGCGACTGCGTATGTGACGGTCCCAGCGAGAATTGCGGATTGTTCACTTCTGGGGGTGGGCGGAACTCGGCATACCACTCTGGGAGCTCTACGGTGTCAATCTGAAGCTCATCACAAAATTAGTTGAGATCCCCTGGTACTTTGAGTAAGTGTTGTTTCCCCAGGAAGTTTGCTTGAAGCGCGAACGGACTTCCATCTATAACTAATTCCTTTGTGCCATAGTACTTCCAGGAGTGGCTTCAGGGCTCTCCTGTTTTTGAGCGTAATTGGCGACAGATCCTGGAAGAGTTGGATCACAGCGTCTTCATGTACAATCCGATCTCTGGCCCTGGCCTTTTGAAGAATGTCTTCCTTCAGGCAGTAGTTGGGTAAACAGTAGATGATGTCCCTCGGGGGGTTTCCATCTTGTGCCCTAGGCCTCAGGGCCCTATGCGCCCTGTCAAAATCAATAGGGGATTGTTCCGGCCTTTCCATGAGGGTATTGAATATGGCTGTGAGAGTCGGCTTAATTTGTTCTTGGGGGACAGTCTCAGGTACTCCTCTAATTCTGATGTTGTTTCTGCGTCCTCGATTGTCTAAATCTTCAATTTGTCGATTCATGTCAATCAGGTGTTGGGAATGTGTGGCTGCGATGTCATCCAATCTTATCAGGGCTCTGTCTCTTCCCTTCCCTGCACGATCAGTTATTGCCAGTTGTTCCGTTAGGCGCAGAATTTCGGTTTTAATGTCCGTTATTGCAGCTGTGAAGGAGCTTTTAATGTCGGCCGCAATGTCAGTCATGGCCGCATAGGTGAGCAGGTGGTCAGTCTTATTGGCACCAGCAGTAGAGTCTTCAGAGGCAGGTAGAGAGACCTCGTCGTCCTCCATGTCTTCTATGATACCGTTGTCCTGTGGGGGCGTCTTTTTGGTATGTTTACCGCTGCCCGAGTATTTAAATTTGCTTAGGTTTGCGGATGATTTGCTCTGTGGGGTCCCCAGAGAGCGCAGGGTATGGGTATGTGTACTTCTCTGTGAGTGCGTTGACATAGTCAAGATGATCCATTTTCACTTCTCAGGTCCCCAGGTCGCCAGGGTTGTTTTACATCAATAGCATATAGGCTATACACCAGGCCGCTGCCCCTATTGCTAGCTCCGAAAATATGTGGCAGACTAGCGATTGAGGGGGGTGTATCCTATGTACAATCCTTACAGGTGTACTTTTGTGTCCCGGACAGCCAGGTCAGTCTATTGCAGGTAGGTTTAGAAGTGGAATAAGCAGTCAGGGTGTAGCAATATGGCCGCTGGTATTCTGTCAATAGGCCTGCTGGCTCTTGTTGTCCCACTGGCGGCTCCTGTTCCCCAAGTGACCCAGGGCTTGCAGGAAGGGATGACAGGGGGAACCGGGTGCTGGGCAACGTTGGCTGTGAGGGTGGGGGGGGGGGTGAGATGGGCTCTGTAGTACTCACTGTGTGCCCAGGTTGAAGGCCCAAGTCGTGGCTGGCGTTTCCGCGGGTCCTGGCTGCATCCTGGGACTCCTCAACAGCGGTCGTCGGGTGCTCAGGGTCTGCTTGTGTGAGGAGATGCCTGTAGATCTGGTGCCCGGTGGTGGAGGGCAGCACGGAACGGCCGGTTCATAGGCCCCAAGATGGCGCCTGTGGGAGTCCACTGCCGCGCTGCGGCCTACTTCATCCATGCCGCCCCGGGTGTAGAGAGGGGCCTGTCGGCAACAATCCATGTCTGATCTGTATCCCCCTTTAGCTGGCGGATCGCGGACCTGCGGGGATGGACTACGGAAGCCCCGGTATTCGTTGGTGTCGTGTGGCGTGATGCGGCCTGCCCATAGGCCCTAAGATGGTGCCTGTCCGTCTCTATGCCTCGCGGCGTCTAGCAGCCCCGAAACCGTTCCCGATGGCCACTGCAGTAGCCCCGTGCAGGATGGACGTTTGTCCGAGTTGTACGGGCTCCGGATGGCGGCGGATAGCAATCGACTTCCCGGAGCTCTGCCGGTCTATTCTCATGACCCAGTAAGTCAGTGAATTGTCAGCTGGAAAGCTCTCCATCTCTTTCTGGCCCAGAGGTAATCAACCACCATGTGATGCAGATACTACCGATGGGATTTGGAAGCTGACAGCCCTGGGTGGCAAGGACTAAAAAAAATCCAAAATGTCTCACTTAGGCGGACGCCTTCTCCAACGCTCCTCTTTTGACCAACAGAAGACTCAAAATGACGCTTTTCATCACACTGTAACCTACTGGAGTCAGGAAGAACATTCAATAAAATCCTCTTTAACGTGCCTTCAAGAGATCTTATCTTCTGCACTCTCTGTGGGGACGGGATGAGTTCTGAGACCTTCCCCTTGTAACTTGGTCAAGGAGGGTTGCCAACCAGTAATCATCCTTCTCGTTATGCCACGTATTCTTGGGTTCTTTCGCAGGCTTTGAAGCATGAAGTTGCCCATGCGCCTCAAATTTGCCAAGGCTTGAGAAGCAGACTCCTCGGGGTCACTCAGGATGACAGCATGCATCTGGAACTTCCTCCTTCCAGCCACGTACTACTCCCAAGGGTCCAGTGGTTGTAAAGCCATCGCTTACAAATTGACGCATGTCTTCCTCTTCTTCAAAGCCTATGAAAGGGCCAGAATCCTCCTCCTCATCCTTCTCCCCTCTCTCTTCCTGTGTGTTCTGTGACATAGGAATGATGGTGTCTGGATAAAATGGCCCTTGAGAGGAAAGGAAGTTCCTCTCTTCCTCCTGCTGCTCTGCCCCCAGTGCCCTGTCCATAATGCCACACAGAGTCTGCTCCAGCAGGAACACAACCGTGATTGTGTCATTGATGCATGCACTGTCATTTCTCACCATCCTTGTGGCTTCCTCAAATGGTGACAATAGAGTGCATGCATCCTTAATGATCAGCCATTGGTGTGGGTAAAAAAGCAGAGGCGGCTTGAGCCTGTCATTGTGTCTTACTGACACAGATACTCGTTGATGGCCCTCTGCTGCATGTATAGCCACTGCAGCATTCTCAAAGTTGGGTTCCACCTGGTGGGCATGTCACAAATCAGGCGGTTTATGGACAGGTGGAATTCCCGCTGAATTTCAGCCAACTGTGCACTGGCTGTGTATGACCGCCTGAAATGGCTACAGACTCTTCTGGCCTGTTTAGTATATCTTGCAACCCTGGGTACTTAGGAAACGCTACACCACCAAATTGAGGACCTGTGCCAGGCATGTCACATGTGTCAACTTTCCCTGTCTAATGGTGGACAGGAGGTTTGAGCCATTATCGGACACTACCATTCCTGGCTCCATCTTGCATGGCGTGAACCACCTCTGGGCCTGTCCCTGCAGAACTGCAAGAGTCTCTTCTCCAGTGTGGTTCCTATCCCATAAACACACCAGCTGAAGCACTGCATGGCACCTTTTAGACTGGCTCTGCGAATAGCCCTTTAAACGCCTGATGTTCATAGGACAATTCTGCAGAGGAGGGCATGGAGGTGGCGGAGGAGGAGGGGGTAGAGCTCACAGGTCTGGCATCATCACCACCAGCTGTATGGAGACATGGGGGCACAACAAGCTGCAGCACCGAGCCCTGTCCTGCATCCTTTCGATTTGCAAGCAGCGTTACCCAGTGTGCTGTGAATAAAATATATCATCCTTGCCCATGCTTGTGGGACCATGTGTCAGCAGTAAGGTGGATTTTTTTTATAGCTGACTGCCTTGCCCAAGGATGCCAGAACATTCCTTTCCACATGATGGTAGAGAGATGGAACGGCCTTACATGAAAAGTAGTAACGGCTGGGAACCTGCCATTGTGGTACATTGTGCGAATTCACGGAAGGAGGCAGAATCCACCGGGCTCAAAGGCAGAAGTTGGAGAGCCAACAGTTTTGACAAGCTTGCATTCAGACGCTGGGCATGTGGGTGGCAGAGACTGTATTTTTTTTCCCCCCTGAAGCAGATGGGGCATAGAAATTTGCTGGCTACAGTCTACAGCTGGTGGTGTGTTTCAAGGACCTGGGACACGCTGTGCTATACCATCATCCCTGTCAGTGGAGGCTGCTGAAAGGTAATGACTCTGTATCGCAGGGGCAGACTGAAGTGGGTAAGGAGGTGGAGGAGGCCAGACAGATTTGTGCCGCTTTTGTGTGGCTTTTAGGTGCTCTTGACAAAGGGCTGAGTGGTTGGACATTAAATGCCTTGTTAGGCATATGGTACCAAAGTAGTTGGTGTTTTTGCCCCATTTGATGTGCCTGAGACACAGTTTGCAGATAGCAACAGTGTAATCTGCTACAAATGTGCTGAAAAGGCCCAGAAAGCTGAGCTTTGGGGAGTGGGCCAGGAGATAACAGCTGCCAACTATGATGGAATAGGGTGGCTGCTCTCTACTCTTTCTTGATGTCGGCCTCCTTGGGGTTGTGCCGCCTCACCTTCAGTTTCCTCCTCTGCTCTATCTGGCACCCAAGTGCATCAGTGAAGTCATCATCATCATCTCCATCTCCTCCATCTTCCACACTCACACTATCTTTAGACTGACACTAAACTAATATTCTACACTACAATTGAAGCAAAATAGCACAGTATAGCACACTAACTAACTGATAGCACTGAACAGAGCGCTATTCTATCTCTGTCCACGCCAAAATCACTGAAAATGGCTGTCATTGAAAGAATACTTTTATACTGTGGGGCGGGAATGAGCCATGATTGGATAAAGTCATGATGACAGTGTCCAATCCTGACTCTGACAGTGCTCTGTACCCTAATTGGGTGAACCTTTCACAGCTTCAGCCAATCAGGGCTTGCAATGCACTATTCAATGCATTGTGGTCGGTTTGGGGGGGGCAAACAAACGGTCAAAGAACCCGTTTGTTCGGCTGCTCGCCGAACAACCGAACAAAGAAAGTTTGGCCCGAACTTATGCTCGGTCCGAACCATTCGCCAATCCCTAGTGCTAAAGTTAGATTTAGAAGTTGAGAGGTGAACAGGGTGTTATTATTAACAAAGATGTTTATGTCACAAAGAATGATAGTTGGTATTTCAGAAAAGATAAAGTAGGGTAGCCAGGCAAAGAAGTCATCAAGTAATGCCACGTACACACTACCGGACTTTTCAACATCAAAGGTCCGACGGAACGATTCCGGCAGACCATTCGATCGTGTGTGGGCTGCAGCGGACTTTTGATTTGCAAAAGTCTGACAGACTTTAGAAATGGAACATGTTTCAAATTTTTCCGCCGGAACTCCGCCGGACCCAGTTCCTACCGAGAAATCCGTGTATGCTAGTCCGACGGACAAAAAACGAAGCGAGGGCAGCAGTTGGCTACTGGCTATGAACTTCTTTATTCTAGTCTGGTCGTACATCATCACGTTCGAATCCATCGGACTTTGGTGTGATTGTGTGTGGCCAAGTCCGTTCATTTGGAAAGTCCGTCAGAACTCTGTCAGAACTCCGTCAGAACTCTGTCGAAAGTCTGTCGGATTAGAGTAACATCGGACCAAGTGACATTCTCTTACATTTATAAGATTAAACAGAAAATTGTACATTTTAAAATGCTTATCAAATATCTGCTAAAATGCCTGGAACCCCCGGGTGAGTGCTAAGAGCTTTTCTAATACATCAAAGATGCCACATAGACTGATAGACACAGCAACATATTTTAAAAAATGGCAGTAGGAAAAGCTAATGTAAAGGTACTGCCATTTACTATAGCTATACCATTTGGAAAACTGATTGGTGCTACAGAAAGCTGATCCTGGAAGACTGCAGGACCATTCACAATGTGTACTGCGGTTTATGCATTCACACAATAGGCAGCCGGATGTGAAGCTGAAAGCAGCATAGCCAGCTGCCCACAGTTAGAATGTAGACACTGGGAACCCAAAGGCTAGTGAAAAACTGGTGAGGAAGGCAATGGATCCCCGTGATCTCTGTTCCCTCCTCTTTATAAAACAGCCTCACATTTGCTAACCTATTTGCCAGACAAACTTTTTTATATTATACTATCAGATTTATTAAGTAAGAAAGTTTTGCAAAAAGTAGCAATCAACTATAATTAGATTTTATATTAGATGGTTGCCAAGCCAGTCCTGTCTTTTTTACCGGGGAACCATTCTCCTTGTTTGATGGATAATGTGCAAGGATTGCATACTTTAAAGAGCAATCTCACCCTTTAAAAATCAGTTACTTAGCAGTCCCTGGAGTCCCAGCACTATCTTCCTGTAGCTTATCCTTCCCACTGTTGTGGTTGCAGGTCCCCAGAGCCACCATCTTGGATTTGGGTGTCGGATGTAACTTCCTGAGGAATCATAGCTCTCTCCCCAATGCAGTGAGACTGTGTGATGTTACCCAGAAGGCTGCAGATGGGCAGGGGGTCAGGACGTCATTCTTTCCTGGGTGAGAAGTGAAGAAATGGGAGTGGGTATCTTTAAAAAAAAAGGTATCCTCTCCCTGTAAAAAAAAAAAAAAAGCAGATCTACTATTTGTGCGGGGGATATAGGGATTTCTGCATTCCAAGAGTAAATACTGGTTATAGTAAATATTCTTTGGATACTCTCAGTGAATAAAAGTACTCCATCTTACAAAAGCTTACAAATGTACAAAAGAACATATAAAGTGCAGAATTTAGGAGTATGTTTAAAAAACAATAGCATGTAGCATGCTCGATTGAAGGTTATGTCATACAGTGGGCAAGTATGTAATGTACAACACAGTGTATGGTGTATAGAATGTAGTAGTCAGGAAAGCAGAATGTGCCCCAGCAATAGTGGACTAAGGCATTTCTTTATACCTTTCTCCTTTCTCCCACTTATATTGGTGGTCACTGGAAGGGAACATGCCAAAGTGTTTGCATCAGTTGAAGAAGAGTGTTCCAACAACAGTGGTCAATCAGATAAAATAATTCACAGGGATAGTGGCAAATGGTAGGAGTAATATCCCAGCAGTGTTGGTCAGCAGGAGGAAATTTTTTTGATGCCGTTTCATTTAGTTTAGTGGGAGGAAGAATGCCTTGGTGCAAGTGGAAAGTGGCAGACAAAAATGGCAGTGCAGGTGGTCAAAGACAAAAATAGTATAGACAAATTGGACATTCATATACTTGCCACATAGGATATATGGAAAGACAAAATTTCCCCCTCTTTATAATGGGACTTTAAAGGCATAGGAAAGTAACACAGATTTATATTAAAATTCAAACAATGTAACAATTTAATATGTTACCAATATGTGGTAATACTTATTAATATTTTTTGTATATTGTATTTTTGATAAATATATGATTTTTCTATTTTTCTACTTTTGTATACTTAATAAAATCAAATTTAGAATTTTAATATAAATCTGTGTTACTTTCCTATGCCTTTAAAATCCCATTATAAAGAGTGGGAAGTTTTGTCTCTCCAAAGACAAAAATGGGAGCAATCAACCCAGTATTGGAGTCTTCGTGAAAATTGCCCTCAACATTGCTGTCAGTTTGAAAAATACCCCCCCCCCCCCCCAAATGTCCATGACAATGTCCTCATAAGTCCAGTGTGACATTCATAAATTCAGTAATAGAACAAACATTTCAGCACCCTTTACTAGGTCATATATTATACTGCAGAATAATGATAACGTGATGTTGTTGGTTATTATAAACTGGTTTTGCAGCATTAAATTGTTTTGTGTTGTTGCCATATGATATAATTTACTGTCACTTGTTGATGGTATACTGTATGCTGACGCTAACCATTTATATGATTTACCGTAGTAGCATGACACAGTATAATGTACTGCTCACAGGAAAAGTGACAGGAAAGGTGAATAACAATGATTATCTCTTTACAATAGCCTGTGAAAGTCGATGGGATATATAAGGCAGCAAGTGAACATGTTGTCCCTGAAATTGATGTGTTGAAAGCAGAAAAAATAGGCAAGCACAAGGATTTGAGTGGCTTGGAACTACAGCTCTTGTGGGATGTTCCCGGCTTGCGGTGGTCAAGACCAAAAGGGTTCCAAGGAAGGAAAACCGGCAAACCAGCAAAAGGGTCATGGGTGGCCAAGGCTGATTGATGCACGTAGGGAGTAAAGGGTGGACCATTTAATCTGATCCAAAAGAAGAGCTACGGTGGCTCAAATTACACGGTTACATAGTTAGTCTGGTTGAAAAAAGACACAAGTCCATGTAGTTCAACCAATAAAAAGGGAAATAAATTATACAACCCTATACCCACAAATTGCTGAAAAACTTAATGTTGCTTTCAATAGAAAGGTGTCAGGACACACAGTGCATCACAGTTAGTTGTGTATGGGGCTGCATAGCCACAGACTAATCGCAGTGCCCATGATGACCCGTGTTCACAGTCAAAAACACCTACAATGGGCACATGAGCGTCAGAACTGGACCACGGAGCAGTGCAAAACTGTAGCCTGGTCTGATGAATTCAAGAATGGTTTGAGGAACTCCAAATCCTTCAGATCTCAATACAACCTCTGTAGAATGTACTGGAAAAACAGGTCGGATCCATGGAGGCCCCACCTCACAACTAACAGGACTTAAAGTGGTTTCAAAAGTCAGAAGTTTTTTTATATCTTAATGCATTCTATGCATTAGAATATAAAAACTTCTGTGTGCAGAAGCCCCCCAAATACTTACCTGAGCCTCATCTTGATCCAGCAATGTTGCACGAGAGTCTTCACAAGCAGTGGGGTGCCATTGGTTCCTGCTTCTGTCAATCAAAGTCAGGGAGCCAATGAGAAGAGAGAGGGGGCATGACCAAGCTGCGATTCTGTGCCTGAACGGACACACAGAGCAGCGGCTCTGCACAAGTGCCCCCCTTGCAAGCTGCTTGCTGTGGGGGTACTTAGCAGGAGGGAGGGGCCAGGAGCACCGAAGAGGGACCAGAGAAGAGGAGGATCCAGGCTGCTCTGTGCAAAACTACTGCACATATAAGGTAAGTTTAACGTGTTTGTTATTTTTTAATGAAAACAAACAAGACTTTGGTATCACTTTAAAGGATCTGCTACTGGTGGCTTGGTGCCAGACACTACAGCATAAGTTCAGTGGTTTAATATTCTATTCCCATATTAATGCTGTCGCTATTTATATAACAATGCAGGTTATTTACATGTAAAACAGGGTCTGCAAGTGAGTCATCTGTACACAGCAATAGGGCAGAGCTAAACAGCATTAGTAACAGAACCTCACACTGAGATATCCGGACACAGCACAGGACTAAAACTTCAAGGGACAAGGGAATTTAAACTGGGATAGTTGGCAAGTATGAGGCAGCTGCTAAGGGCCGCACAACAATGATGAGGCCCAGGGCAGCTGCCCTTTTTGACCTGCCTTAAAGACGGCCCTGTGGGTGGTCATGGTGTTATGGCTGATCGGTGTATTAAGGTTAGACCATTAAGTTTGATGGGTTATCTTTAACCCATTGGTGCTGGTTGCACACAAATAATCGGTGGGTGGGCCTTGACACTGAGGGGCCGCATATTTGCATGAATTGGTGGTAAACAGCTGTGCTGAGAGCATGAGCCCTTAGCGCTCCCGACACAGTTACCGGCGGCTAACAGAAAACTCATGATCGCTGCTTACAATCGGGAGCTTTCCAATCATGTGACTGCCATGACAGGCAATCACAGCGGTCACATGACCATAAACCCTGGCCCTGCCTCCTAGCATCCTAAAACCCTTAAAGGGCCTGGAGGCTGTGGCTCAAAGGGGTTAATTTCATTTATTTTATTCCATTATGAATTTATTTAAAAAGTTCAATGTACAATCATAATTATTGTTTAAATGCTTTTTTTTTTTTTTTTTTTTGCATTTAACTGATAAAAGCCTAATTTTCTCTCATTATCTTACAAATCTCATCTCACAAAAAGGCTGAATTCAATAAGCTAATGCATGTGTACGGCTCATTGAGTCAGCAGATTAGTGTAACCCTCTGTGCAGAGCCGCTGGCAGATGCATGTGCATCCACCCTCATACAGGATCCAAATGCAGATTTTCTGCATGCAGCTCTGCAGCTCTGCACGGCACTAAGCTGCTGTCTGAATGAGCTCTTGCTCACCAATATGATGGTTATTTTTTAGCAACAAGGCTGTAGTTTTTAGGTCTAATTGCTGAAAATAATGATCGTTATGGAAGTAGCTTAATGTGTGAAGGGCAAACATTGGGGGTTGATTTACTAAAGGCAAGTAGACTGTGAACATTGCAAAGGGCAGTTGCGCTCTGCAAGTGCACTTGCTTCAGAACTAGTAAATGAGGTAAAGCTTCATTTGTAAAGAGTACTCAATCACGTGCAAGGAAAATTAATAAAACTGCATTTTTGCTTACACATGATTGGTTGATGAACATCAGCAGAACTTCTACTCATTTACTACGTTCTGGAGTAGGGATGGGCGAACGGTTCGGCCCGAGCATAAGTTTGGGCCAAACTTTGGTTCTTCGTACGTTCAGCGAACAACGAACATTATGCGGTGTTCGCGGCAAATTCGAAAGCCACTAACATGAAAAGTGTTTATTTTAAGGGCTTATATGCAAGTTATTGTCATAAAAAGTGTTTGGGGACCCTGCCCCAGGGGAGATTTATCAATGCAAAAAAAAGTGGCCTCTCACTCTCTCACCCCCCCCCCCTTTCCTGTGGCCTGCCAGGTTGCGTGCTCAGATAAGGGTCTGGGATGTATTTTGGGGGGGGAATCCTATGCCATTTTTCGGTGCAGGGTTCCCCTTAAAATTCAGGTCTGGTATGGATTTTGGGGGGGACCCCACGCCATTGTTTAAAAAAATTAGCCGCAGGGTTCCCCTTAACCGGTTCCCGGCCGGCTCCTATAAATATACGTTGGCAGAATGGCACGGCTGGGCAAAGTAACGTACCTGTATGTTACTTTGAATTGCCCGCCGTGCACACGTGTGCCTGCCAAGAGCTCCGTGACCATGGTCACGGGTCCCGCGGACTCGATCGCCATGGGGATACCCGCAATCGTGTCACGGAGCTCAAGAACGGGGGGATGCCCATGTAAACAGCATCTCCCCGTTCTGCCTAGTGACAGCACACTGATCTCCTCCCTGTCATCGGCAGCAGCGATCAGTGTGGTGTCACACACAGCCACACCCCCATACAGTTAGAAACAGGCCCCTAGGAACACTTAACCCCTACACTGCCACCTAGTGGTTAACCCCTTCACTGCCAGTGACATTTTTACAGTAATCAATGCAATTTTATATCATCAATCGCTGTATTAATGCCAATGGTCCCAAAAATCGCTGATCGCCGCCATTACTAGTAAAAAACAAAACTATTAATAAAAATGCCATAAAACTATCCCCTATTTTGTAGGCACTATAACTTTTGCACAAACCAATCAATACATGCTTATGGCAATTTTTTTTACCAAAAATATGTAGAAGAATGCGTATCAGCCTAAACTGAGGGAAAAAAAACATTTTTTTTATATATTTTTGGGGGATATTTATTATAGCAAAAAGTAAAAAATAATGATGAAAAGTTTATAGCGCAAAAAATAAAAACCACAGAGGTGATCAAATACCAACAAAAGAAAGCTCTTTTGTGGGAAAAAAGTACGCCAATTTTGTTTGGGGGCCACGTCGGAATTGTCAGTTAAAGCGACGCAGTGCCGAATCGCAAAAAACGCTCTGGTCAGGAAGGGGGTAAATCCTTCCGGGGCTGAAGTGGTTAATATCCATACCTGACCTGAAGGGTTGGATATGGATTTTGGAGTGACCCCACGCAATTTTTTTTTAATTTTTGGTTTGACCCAAAGGGCCTGGTAATGGAATTCCACCAACCAATGTTGTTTTTTTCAATGAGTCTTATCTATATTGCCAAGACCCGACAATTCATTACAGCCGCAATCAGTTTTAAATTACTTTTTATCCTTTAGAAATGTAATTTTGCTGTGATACTGTTTTAAACATGGAAAAACTGCACCACTTTACAGGCATACTATAGGCACCCCCAGGCTCAATATTTGAAGGAATATTTAATTTGTATTGTTTCACTTTAAGCATTATTAAAATCACTGCCCCCGAAAGAGCTTCAGTTTTAAAAACTTATTTTTTGGCATTGATACATGTCATGGGGCAGGACCTGGGTCCCCAAACACTTTTTATGACAATAACTTGCATATAAGCCTTTAAAATTAGCACTTTTGATTCTTCATGTTCGTGTCCCATAGACTTAAACAGTGTTCGTGTGTTCGTCTGGATTTTATGCCTGTTTGCAAGTTCTGGTGAGAACCGAACTGGGGAGTGTCCTGGTCATCCTTACTCAGGAGCAGTTGCACTTGCAGAGTGCCCAGCCTATATGCCTCTGTTTCTAGACAAGTTGGTTATTACAAAACTGATGAAAAGTATAAGATCGTAAGTGGGTGGAAATAAATTGAGGTTGTCTCCTTTAGGCTGGGTTCACACTATTGCGAATTGGATACGGGATCCCCATATCCAATTCATAATAGCAGCAGAATGTGACCGGCTCTCTATGGAGCTATCGATGCGGCTCCGGTGCAAATTTGGACAGGAACCCTTTGCGTCGTTTGGTCCATTTAAGGTTTGAACTCAGCCCAAAATTAAGGCTGAAATCTGACCTGAAACGGTGAACCAGAACGCACAGAACCCCTGCTGGGAGCCACATCGGCTAGTGTGAACCGAGCCTCAAGTTTTCTATGTACTTAAAGTGAAGTTCCACCCAAAATTGGAACTTCCGCTCATCTGATTCCAATTGTGGCACCGGAGGGGGTTTTTGACAGGTAACCTTTCCCACTTCCGAGAGCCTTAGCCGTGGCTATTGACGTCATGGCTGGGGCTCTCTCCTCCTCCCTCCTCCTTCCCCTGTCGCCAGGGCCAATAGGAGAGTGGAGCAGGCCTCGCACATACAAAGTAGGGTTCCTGGTGTGAAACTGAAAGGCTACACACTTATTAAAAGCCAGCAACTGCAGTATGTGTAGTTTGAGTGGACCTCAGCTTTAAAGTGAAACCTAACTGTATCTAATCACCACAAACCAGTGTTTAGTATTCATAGCAAACTCACCAATCCATTCATGTCTGCATGCTTTATTTTATTAAGAAATCCATTTGGAAACACCATCTTGAGTAAGGGCAGATAATTCTTGTAGTATTTATTTCCTGGAATTCATCTACCTATAGTTCAGGCATACAGGCAGGAAGGTGTGCTTAGCTGTAAAAGCCCCATCCTCCCCTCCACTAGATGAAAGAAAAAATGCCTATGAATACTCCTGTGATGTGACACCATTTTGGCCTAGGCCAGGAACCAGAAAGCAACTGAAGAAATACTGTTAATTTAAAAAAAAGTTTAAAGAAAGTTTAGCATCCTTGTTTTAGGAGAAAACTCAAATGATCACTAAAAGACTACAAATTAGCCAGGCTAACTACCACCTAAGTCTGGTTTAGCTTGTGGTTGGGTGGCACTGTTGCCTTTGACATTAATATGATGAGCTACAGTGAATTCAGTTTATGGAAAGGCATACATTTCCCAGCCAATCAGTAGGAGTTTCTTTGGCCACTGAGGATGCTGGGAGAGGGTACATATTTGGAGGAAGTCAGATAATCTGGGTCTTTTTCAACTGCGGTCTGGATTGGTGTGTGAGGAGCAGTTGCTGCGGTGTAAGCCTGAAGCCAAAGGCCTAGCCATGTGTTCTGGGGGCTCTGATGACGAGAGCATGGTTGCTGTCTGAGAGCATGGGAGAGAGTCTACTAGATAGACAGAACCTCTTGTTGCCTGGGGCATGCTGATGGATGGAGTTATGAGATTCAGAGAAGTCTTTTCATGAGCCGTGGACTGTGGCCTCGTAGGTATAGGACATTGGGTGCAGGCCTAAGGTCCTTGTTCTGTATTGCTGTCTACCTGTGCTGTTATTTTCAGAGTCTGCTGGGCTTTTTTCATATAGTTCCGGGGTGTCCTGTGTCTTAACCTTCTCTCCCACATCAATAAACTCACTTTTGCATTCTAAAAGTGTCTGGTGCCCATCCATACCCACCATGCCTAAGAACCAACACCCTGAGGTGAAATGTCATCCCTCCCTGATGTCAGGGGGGGGCGCTTCACAAGAAAATATAATTTAACCTATCTATTTACTAATGCTAGCAGCACATAGGATTAAAAATAGTTAATGTTGATTAAGAGAGTTTAGTTCTGCTTTTTAAAATTTATAAAAAATGTTCATGTGAGAAGAACATACAGTGCTGATGGAGGCATCCCTAAGATGAATGTTGTGTCATCTGTAGTGTCCAGACAGGAATACTTCTGCTATTTGGTTTATACAGAGAGGAATTATTTGGTAATGCATTTTAGACAGTGATATAGAAACAGGCATGACTGACCATAACAGATCATTTACAAATCCAATCACATTATTCCATGTGATAGTGATGGTTTACAATGACTTTGGTTTTTGGGAGTCGAAATACAAGTTAACCACTTAAGGACCAGGCCTCTTTTTCAGATTTGGTGTTTACATGTTTAACCACTTTCAGACCGGACCATTTTGCTGGTAAATGACCAGAGGTCTTTTTACAATTTGGCACTGCGCTGCTTTAACTGGTAATTGCGCGGACATGCAATGTTGTACCCATACAAAATTTGCGTCCTTTTCTTCCCACAAATAGAGCTTTCTTTTGATGGCATTTGATTGCCTCTGCGATTTTTATTTTTTGCGATATAAACGTAAAAAGACCGCAAATTTTGAAAAAAAATGATATTTTCTACTTTTTGTTATTAGAAAAATCCAATAAACTCAATTTTAGTCATACATTTAGGCCAAAATGTATTCAGCCACATGTCTTTGGTAAAAAAAAAGTCAATAATTGGATATTTATTGGTTTGCGCAAAAGTTGTCACATCTACAAACTAAGGTACGTTTTCTGGAATTTACGCAGCTTTTAGTTTACGACTGCCTATCTCATTTCTTGAGGTGCTAAAATGGCAGGGCAGTACAAAACCCCCCCAAATGACCCCATTTTGGAAAGTAGACCCCCTAAGGAAATTGATAAGTGGCATGTTGAGCCCATTGAATATTTAATTTTTTTGCCTCAAGCGATTGAATAATGACAAAAAAAATTTTTTTTTTTTTTTTTACACAAAGTTGTCACTAAATGATATATTGCTCACACATGCTATGAGCATATGTGAAATGACACCCCAAAATAAATTCTGCTGCTTCTCCTGAGTACGGGGATACCACATATGTGGGACTTTTTGGGAGCCTAGCCGCGTACAGGGCCCCGAAAACCAAGCACCGCCTTCAGGCTTTCTAAGGGCGTAAATTTTTGATTTCACTTCTCACTACCTATTACAGTTTTGAAGGCCATAAAATGCCAAGATGGCACAAAACCCCCACAAATGACCCCATTTTAGAAAGTAGACACCCCAAGCTATTTGCTGAGAGGCATTTTGAGTCCATGGAATATTTTATATTTTGCCACAAGTTGCGGGAAAATTACAAACTTTAATTTTTTTTTATTTTTTTTTCACAAAGTTGTCACTAAATGATATATTGCTCACACATGCTATGGGCATATGTGAAATGACACCCCAAAATAAATTCTGCTGCTTCTCCTGAGTACGGGGATACCACATATGTGGGACTTTTTGGGAGCCTAGCCGCGTACGGGGCCCCGAAAACCAAGAACCGCCTTCAGGTTTTCTAAGGGCGTAAATATTTGACTTCACTCCTCACTACCTATTACAGTTTTGAAGGCCATAAAATGCCAAGATGGCACAAAACCCCCACAAATGACCCCATTTTAGAAAGTAGACACCCCAAGCTATTTGCTGAGAGGCATGTTGAGTCCATGGAATATTTTATATTTTGCCACAAGTTGCGGGAAAATTACAAACTTTTTTTTTTTTTTCACAATGTTGTCACTAAATGATATATTGCTCACGCATGCCATGGGCATATGTGAAATGACACCCCAAAATAAATTCTGCTGCTTCTCCTGAGTACGGGGATACCACATATGTGGGACTTTTTGGGAGCCTAGCACCGCCTTCAGGCTTTCTAAGGGCGTTACAGTTTTATAGGCCATAAAATGCCAAGATGGCACAAACCCCCCCCCCCAAATGACCCCATTTTGGAAAGTAGACACCCCTAAATTTAGGGGTACACTAGTGAGACTAGGTAATAAATGGCGGGTGCCCTGAAACTATAAAAAAAATAACTAACCAACCAGCGTCACCTGTAACAGTTATATGGTGATCACTGGTGAAAGGGTTAACTAGGGGGCAATCAGGGGGCTTTATGCGGTAGTATATAAAAAGCTGCGGCGAACCTAAATACCTACCTGCCTAACTAGCGTCACCTGTGACACTAATACAGCGATCAGAAAAACTATCGCTTATTAGGCTGGGTTCACACTGGAGCGATGCGGGAACGCCACGAATCCGTGGCGGGTTCCCGCATCACATGCCTCCCGGCGGCAGTTCACACTGCCCTATGCGAACTGCTGGGAGTGTCAGTGAAATGTTAATGACACCCCCAGATCAGTTCGCATATCGCAGTGCGATCTGCAAACTCGGATCGCATGGTGTGAACACCCATGCGATCCGATTCTGCTGCGGACCAAAAAAAGGGTCCCGTGCGAGTTTGCGGCGGGTGCGACACGAATTCAGCCATACTATCTGTATGGCTGAACTCAAATCGCACAGAGATCGGATGTGATTTGCACTGCAGTGCGGTGCGAATCACATCCGTTCTCATAAACCGCTGCAATGTGAACCCAGCCTTAGTGACACTGGCGACGGGGGGTGATCACGGGGTTAAACCTTTATTGGGGGGGTTAGGGGGTACCTTAGAACTAAAGGGGGCTAACCCTAACTGCCCTAACAGTTATTACAGTCACAAATGACACCAATGCAAAAAAAAAAAATGACATTGGTGTCACTGTGACTGGGGGGCAGGGGTAATTGGGGGGGTGATCGGGGGGGTGTGAGTGTGCCTGGCACGTTCTACTGTGTAGTGTCGTGTTGGTGCAACTCACCGATCCTCTCCTCGGTGTCGGAACGAAAAATACCGACACGGAGGAGAGATTACATCACTTCCTCTCCTGTGTTTACATTACAGGAGAGGAAGTGATGTGACGAAGGATTTCTATTCGTCGGGAGCGATCGCGAGGGGGTGGCCATGAATGAATGGCCGCCCCCTCATCCCGGATCGCTCCCGAACGAATACCGACCGCCGCAGGCACCGGGCGGGGGCCCGATCGGGCCCCGACCCGCGGGAAGGCAAGGACGTACATGTAAGCCCTTATGCCTGCCCGTGCCATTCTGTCGACGTACATCGTCGTGCGGCGGTCGGGAAGTGGTTAAAACTGTTTTTTTTTGCTAGAAAATTATTTAGAACCCCCAAACATTTTATATTGTTTTTTTTTCTAACACCCTAGAGAATAAAATGGCGGTCATTGAAATACTTTTTTTCACACCGTATTTGCGCAGCGGTCTTACAAGTGCACTTTTTTTGGAAAAAATTCACTTTTTTGAATAAAAAAATAAGACAACAGTAAAATTAGCCCAATTTTTTTTTTTTTTATATTGTGAAAGATAATGGTACGCCGAGTAAAATTGCGCCCGCTCGTGGAATGGCGTCAAACTTTTAGCCTCAAAAATCTCCATAAGCGACATTTAAAAAATTCTACAGGTTGCATTTTTTACAGAGGTCTAGGGCTAGAATTATTGCTCTCGCTCTACCGATCGCAGCGATACCTCACATGTGTGGTTTGACCACCGTTTTCATATGCGGGCGCTACTCACGTATGCGCTCGCTTCTGTGCGCAAGCTCGTCGTGACGGGGTGTTTTTAAAAACCTTTTTTTTTTAAATTTAATTGATTTAAAATAAATGTCTACAAATGTCCACACCCACCATGCCTCAGAACCAGCACCCTGAGGTGAAATGTCATCCCTCTCTGATGTCAGGGGGCGCTTCACATGAAAATATAATTTAACCTATCTATTTACTAATACTAGTAGCACAAAGGATTAAAAATAGTTAAAGCGGTTGTATAGTTACATTTTTAACTTTGACCTACAGGTAAGCCTATAATAAGGCTTACCTGTAGGTAAAAAGAATATCTCCTAAACCTATACCTATATTCCCCTCACAATAAGCCACTGACTTCAGCGGCGCATGAGCACCAGGGATTCAGGCTGAAAGTCCGGCAAATGCCAGAACCTGCCGGGAAGAAAACTCCCGCGTGCATGCATGGGAGTGAGGACATCTGGGCCACTCACAGTGCTGGAGCCGCGATACCGAAAAGACACACCGAGGGAATAGGTCAGCTCCCTCGGTGTGGATCGAGTGAGATGCCGGCGCCTCGTTCTAAGGTATGTATTTCATAATGAGCTAGTATGCGGTGCATACTAGCTCATTATGCCTTTTCTCTTGCAGGTGTAAAAAAACAAAGTCAGCGGGTTTACTCCCACTTTAATGTTGATTAAGAGAGTTTAGTTCTGCTTTTAAAAAAAAAAAGTATAAAAAATGTCCATGTGAGAAGAACATACAGTGCTGATGGAGGCATCCCTAAGATGAATGTTGTGTCATCTGTAGTGTCCAGACAGGAATACTTCTGCTATTTGGTTTATACAGAGAGGAATTATTTGGTAATGCATTTTAGACAGTGATATAGAAACAGGCATGACTGACCATAACAGATCATTTACAATCACATCATTCAATGTGATAGTGATGGTTCACAAAGACATTGTTTTCTTTGGAGTCAAAATACAAGTTAAATACAGTGATATTTACTGGTGACCACATATTTACATTAAAGGAGAAGTTCAGCCTGAGCTCATTTGGCTGGGCTTCTCCTATGGGTCACAGGAGTGCAATTCGTTTTGCATTCCTGTGAACCGTTTTCAGCAGAGATTGGTCTAAAGTCCGCTTTCTGCTGACGTCACCAATATCAGTCCAGGCACCACGTCAGCCTGACTTAGGAAGTCTGGACCCACCAGGTGCCTGGACTGATGGCTGTCTCAGCCTCTCAGCGAGTCGCTGAGAGGCTGAGATGGCCACTCCCCCTCTCCCCTCCACAGCTTAATGCTCCAATGAGCGTGGAGGAGCAGAGCAGGAGAGATGCTGATTGACAGTCAGCAGCTCTCTGCTCAGGGAGGTGAGAGAACCGAGCCATAGGCGGCGTTCGATCGCTCAGTTTTCAGTGAAGAGGCACTGGGATACAGGTTCAGCATTGGACTAATACTACATCCACAGAGGTAAGTAAGAATCTGCAGCAATACTTCTCCTTTAATAGTAATCAGTCATTGGTAAATATGAAAAGTGTGTTATGGGACATGGATATTGACTATGGATGGGGGGTGGACTGGTAGTTGAATGTGAACAAATTCTACAAGGAGTTGGATTCTTTGCAGCTAAATACATTTCATCTCTAGGACTCAGTACAGATGAGAGTATTTATATGGGGGTAGGGGTCCCTGAAGATATCCAGACCCTGATACTAAGTACAACATAAAACATGTCTACTTCTCCACAGTTTCAGTAGTTCCTGAACTCCACTGAATCCTGAACTTATAGGGTTAACACAATTTTCTATCTTTATTCTAGTAAAGCAGGAGCAAGTATTTGTGTATCTTACGGAATGGCAATGTTGGGGGGCTGGAAGTTATTCAGTAATCTCCAATTAAAAGTATACTTGTAATCATTATACCGGGGGAAGCAGTTCATCGGGCATTCCTTTCCAATAATGTTGCTGCTAAAATACACACAGATCACTAGGATGTATTTTTGAGCCAAGGTGTGCGAATCACAAAAATTTAAATAAATTCCATCTTTTGACATGTAAAAGCACACACAATTCTAGTAAGAACTCTATATCAAAAGAAAACAGAATCAGCTACAATAAGAAAACCTTCTTTTTGAAAAAAATGTTCATGGGTTTAATGGTTCTAACTATCATGTGCGTGTGGTTAATATGTAGTATTTAACCATGCAAAAAAAAAGTTTATACAGCAGTTGTCAGTGACTTAAAGAGGAAGTAAACCCCGATGAGTTTACTTCCTCTATTATTCCCTGCAAAGGTAAAGCATAATGGACTACTATGCATCGCATAGTAGTCCATTATGTGTCACTTACCTGATACAGGAGCCAGCGATGTCACCGCTGTCCCCTGTAGTCCGGTGCATCCATCTTCTCGGTGGGTCTCACTGGTCCGCTGATGTCATTCGGCGAAGCCGCAATGACGTCACTCCCGCGCATGCGCACGGGAGCCGCCGCGCGTGGCATATTCGCCTTTGACGGTGCCGCGCTCAGTGCGCCTGCACGCCGCTGTCTACGGCGTGGTGCCTGTCTTTCGGCAAATATCTCCTAAACCGTGTAGGTTTAGGAGATATTTCTTGGACCTACAGGTAAGCCTTAATCTAGGCTTACCTGTAGGTCAAAGTGTGTTGTAAGGGTTTACAACCACTTTAAAAAAACAAAACAAAAGCGTACCCTGCAAAAGAAGACTGTTTATATTGACACTCGCGTAAAACTGCTGGCAAAATTTTTTATTTAATTTAATCTTTAACAATTTGGCATGTGTTGGTTGGCAGGTCCACTACTAAACAACATGTGATTCCATCAATCAACCCCTACAACATTAAGAGCCCTTTCACACCAGGGCATTGGGGGCGTGGGCGTTAAAGCGCTGCTATTTTTAGCGGTGCTTTACTGGCGTTTTAGCGGTGCTTTGCGGCCGCTAACGGGGCACTTTTAAACCTTGTTAAAAGAGCCCGCAATGCGCCGCTGCAGAAGCGATTCGGTGGCGCTGCCCATTGATTCCAATGTGAAGGGGCACTGTAGGAGCGGTGTATACACCGCTCCTACCGTGTCTCAAAGATGCTGCTTGCAGGACATTGGAGTGAGAGGAAATGCGCTTTGCAGACACTATTTTTAGTGCTATAGCACCTGTAAAACGCCTCAGTGTGAAAGGGGTCTAAAGGACACAGTAGTGATCTAGGGACCAGTGGATGGAATCACAGCATGCAGTGATAGGCCAGGCGTCTGACACAACTGGAAGTGTTTTGGAGGTTTCAGGTTTTGCCAACAGTGTTGCTCTGAAATGGAGTGAAGATTCAAGAAATGGGCTTGGTTCACACTAGCATGATTTCAGATACAACTTAAGTGGTACAGAATGGCATGACAAAGGAAATTACATTGTTATTAATTTAGCCCGTTCACATCAATGCGACTTAGCATGGAGCGATTTTGGGAAAAGGTTTCTGTACTACTTTGGTGTGGTTCCAGTTCTGTTTTGGTCCCATAGAATATACAAACCTTATAAAGTTGCATCAGAGTAACATTCAAGTTGCATCCAAGTAGCACTACATAATTGCACTGAAAGTTGGATCAAAAGCATATTGCAGCAGTGCGAACCTAGGCTTGGATCGTGTGTTTTTTATTTTTTCTTAAGCTGGAGATTAGGGATGAGCTTCGAGTTCGAGTCGAACTCATGTTCGACTCCAACATCGCCTGTTTGCCCGTTCGCCGAACAGCGAACAATTTAGGGTGTTCACGGCGAAATCGAAAAGCCGTGGAACACCCTGTAAAAGTCTATGGGAGAAATCTAAAGTGCTAATTTTAAAGGCTTATATGCAAGTTATTGTCATAAAAAGTATTTGGGGACCTGGGTCCTGCCGCAGGGGACATGTATCAATGTATCAATGCAAATTATTTTTTTTTAAACAGACGTTTTTTAGGGAGCAGTGATTTTAATAATGCTTAAAGTGAAACAATAAAAGTGAAATATTCCTTTAAATTTCGTACCTAGGGGGTGTGTATGGTATGCCTGTAAATTAGCGCTTGTTTCCCGTGCTTAGAACAGTCCCTGCACAAAGTGTCATTTCTGAAGGAAAAAAAGCCATTTAAAAGCACTCGTGGCTATAATGAATTGTCGGCTCCCCGTGTCTGGCTCTGCTAAAACAACGGTAAAACTGCGCTAAATATAGTGCCGCTTTACCGCCGACGCCCACCACGCCCCAGTCTGAAAGTAGCCTAAAAGTGAACATTTAATATATTTTAGTTTACCAATTAGATGTGATGGCTGCATTCATTTTTTTAAGGCTTTCCTTCTTTTATTTTCAGCAAATCAGTTTTTTTTTTTTTTTTCAAAAGAACAAGCTCTCTTGCAGATGCAGCTGTTAGAGGGGCTTTGATAAAGCACAATTTGTGTGTGAAACATGTAAACTGTTCCTCCCTTGCTTGTACATGTAGTGCTCTTCATGTTCTTCATGGTTTTATGCGAATAAAGGCATTTGGATCTCCGTTTGGTGTGCAGACATCTGGATTTTCCTTTCATTTTAGCTGTTAGAGGGATGAGATAAACCATTTCACACTGACAGGGGTGCTTGCAATGGCCAGCTTTTATTTATTCATGTAAAACCTTTATCCTTAAAAAATACAAAGAAGGGTGAAGGATCCATAGGATCCTCTTAAATACATAAATACATAAAAGTAAGGATACACATAGAATAAAATCACGTAATTATGATTGAACACATTATTTACATACGAGGACGTTTAAGGGACGGAATTTCTTTTTTTTCCTTTTACCCACTAACACTAAAGCATGGAAAATCACAAGGGTATAACAAAAGCACATAAAGAAGGAATATAACACTTGGGGAAAATTAAGGACTCCCCTCCTGGGTACTCCTTTTTTTTTTTTTTTTTTTTTTTTTTTTGGGCATTAACACAGCATTTCTCTCCTCTTCTAGTACCCCTAGCCACCTTCCTATACCATCATATAGTAGAAATGGATATGTATGTAAATGTGGAGGATAAGTTTATGCTTTGATTTCTTATATTTGTTTGTTATTTGTTTGTCACTTTTGTATAAGAGAAAAAAAATAATAAAAGATGAATTAATACAAAAAAAAAAAACCTTTATCCTAAAAGTAAAAAAAAAACTGTGGCTGTAGCTGCTTTTAAAGTAAGGTGCCCCTGTGCACCTTCATCCAGAGTGGGTTCAATGTAATACGGGAGGTATGTCACCGGCCAGATAACTAGGTGAAAACAAAGGCAAAAACATACAAAAATAAAAACTAATGCAGCCACCACATCTAAGAATTGGTAAGCTGCAGTATATTAAATTTTTGGTTTTGGGTTTGATACTGCTTTAACCTGAACCTGTGTTTTGCTGGTTCTTTTTTTTTTTTTTCAATAGAATTTATTGGAAAAAGCAACAATACAGAGTAATAAGAAAGTGACAGGACAAGTGTCACCATGAGTTCAACATTTTACAGTGTTAGTTACACAACATAAAACAAAGCCAAAGACAGTAGGAAATTGTAGCCTGCACATGCAGCTTTTGTCTGAGAAAAAAGTGAAATCGGCTGTCGAAAGCACCATACAAATGATCCGAAAAGCCGCAGACAGCTCATCTTACAAATTTTCCCATCTGTTTTCATATCGTGTGTATGGGCCTTTAATGTTTTATGAGATAAAGTTGGTATATATATATATATATATATATATATATATATATATATATATATATATATATATACCTAATCTTGCAGTATCCTTGGCAAGTGCAATATTGCTTTCCTGGGGAGTCCAGGGGGGAGTAGGTTTCTTAAAAGATATCCTTTGTCATACTGTAGTAGTTGAAGTAAGTACCTTGGAGGTAAGAGAAAGATCCCTCAAAAGTCTCAAGTTCCTCCTGGGACATGCTCATGAAAGCCTGCCATCTCATGTTGAAATGTTTCCTGGAAGCTATTTGAGTAAAGTCAGTGCTGATTTTCGCCCTGTAAAGCAGTAGCCATGGTCATAGAGATTGTAAGGGGAAAGGTTGAAGTCCAAAAAATGTTTTTAGAATAGCTCTCCAAGCCACTAATAGGCATATTAGGATCCAAGCTTTGTGTTTAGAGTTGTCGTTAGTTGAGGACTTTGCTGGTTCTTAAAGTGTAAGTAAACCCTCCTATTGATTTCAGCCAAGGAAGCTGCCTTCTTTGCCTCTGTTTAATCTACAACTGCCATGATGCTGCACATGTGATCAGTTATAACACCAGCCATTGGATGGTTTGATATTTTGGTGGAGAGCACAACCAATTGGAGTGTTACATTTCTGGCACGTGCCGGTGTTCTGGCATATAGTGTCCTGGCATTGGATACTGTCCGCCCAGTACTGCTCATGCACAGCGCTTGGGCAGTACGGAGCAGAAGAAGCTTCAGAAAATCTCTGAAGATGAACGGCGCCTGCACCGTGAGTGAAGGTGGTAGCCCCACCTTCCAAGCGGACATAGGGCTGGCGATATTAGAGGGCCCCTCGCGGGCTCAGCTCTTTTTATTCCAACTCTATGTCCACTTGGATGGTGGGGCTAGAACCTGGACTCACGGCACAGGGGGCATTCATCTTCGGCTATTTTCGGAATCTGTGTGTGCTGTGTACTGCGCAGTACACAGAGGATACTATCCGATGGGGGACTCTATATGATAGGACACCGGAAATTAAACTGTTTTATGGATGGGTTTACTTCCACTTTAATGCCTACCCCTCATCCCCCTGCATATACTCAACTTCCCTTTGCTCCCCACCAATACATTCATTATGGTAGCTAAGAGAAATAAATACTTGATACTTCAGGTTATTGGAATAATGTGACTTATTCCATTACTGAGTTGATTAGCGCAACTCACTAACTCACATGGGGCAGAAAGAAAGTTGTTGGCCCTCCGACTATGATATAACTTACATAGGGCTTCCTTTCCTCATTTCTGGCAATGAACAGAAAGTGAATATAACTGTAGGATGCTGCAGGGCTTGGCAAAGCATAGGCTCACTCTGAAGAAGTACAAGCAAAGAGAACCTGCTTTAACCGGTTCCCGACCAGCTCACGACGATGTATGTCGACAGAATGGTACAGGCACGTCCAATATTCAATGCCGCCCTGCCATCGGGAGCGCGCCAGCGGTGGCGCGCTCCCGCGCTGGTTGGGACCCCCGTGAGTCCGGTCGCGGGACCCGCGGACTCGATCGCCGCGGGCATCCCCGCGATCGTCTCACGGGACGGCTGAATGGAGGAAATGCCGTATAAACAGCATTTCTCCATTCTGCCTAGCAACTAGTGACGCTGATCTCTGCTCCATGTGATTGGAGCAGAGATCAGTGTTCACTAAATGAAAGCCCAACCCCCCCACAGTTAGTAACACACCCCTAGGAACACTTAACCCCTACACTGCCACCCACTGGTTAACCCCTTCACTGCCAGTGTCATTTACACAGGAATCACTGCATTTATATAGCAGTGATTACTGTGTAAATGACAATGGTCCCAAAAATGTGTCAAAAATGTCCGATGGGTCCCCCACAATGTCGCAGTCACAATGAAAATCGCTGATCGCCGCCATTACTAGTAAAAAAATAAAATAATAAAAAATTATTAATAAAAATGCTATAAAACTATCCCTATTTTGTAAACGCTATAACTTTTGCGCGAACCAACCAATAATCGCTTATTGCGATTTTTTTACCAAAAATATGTAGAAGAATACGTATCGGCCTAAACTGAGGGAAAAAAATGTTTTTTTATATATTTTTGGGGGATATTTATTATAACAAAGTAATGCGTTTTTTTCAAAATTGTCGCTCTATTTTTGTTTATAGCGCAAAAAATAAAAACCGCAGGGGTGATCAAATACCACCAAAAGAAAGCTCTATTTGTGGGAAAAAAAGGACGTCAATTTTGTTTGGGAGCCACATCGCACGACCGCGCAATTGTCAGTTAAAGCGACGCAGTGCCGAATTGCAAAAAGTGGTCTGGTCTTTGACCAGCAAAATGGTCCGGTCTGTAAGTGGTTAAGTGACTGATTTTAGAAATCAGCTATTTGGAATTAGAAGCCCCTTCCCAAATTTATATAACATTGTTTAATTTCAGATAAGATTCATAAAATGTTATTGCAAACAAGGAAACATTATTAGTTTCATTTTTTCTTTCGAGTGAGTGGTTAAATGAGAATTAAACTGAAGTTAAGCAATGCAGAGAAAACAAAAAAGAGGAAATGTCCTAACCTAAAAAAATCGGAAAATTACATTATCGTCTCACTATATCTGTACGGCACATACAGAGCTACAAACCCTTTCAGGCAAACAGATGAACTTCTGCATATCTTATCTTTTCTTTGGTTATGAACATTGAACTTCAAAAAGGTAAATCATGCTATTCTTTAACTACCTGCACAATATGCATTATCAGAAGGCCTAGTATAGTACAAGAACTGACTAAACAGACCTTGACATGGTATCTGCAATGATAATTTCTTAGTGTTAGTGTTATATTTCTATGTTCATAGTTCATGGGTATTTATTTGTTGCTGAGAGGTTTTGTCACCATTTAAATGTACCTTACGTAATGTAGCCGGATGCATAATATGTGAAACTGATGTTGCGCAAGTTATCAGTGTAAAATGTTATAGTTTAATAACAGTATCATCTTAAACTAAACACCCTAACCTAACTTAAACTAAAATTTTAAACTTAAAATTTTGAATTAAAATCTTAAACTTAAACTAAAACTTAAACTACATTTTATCTTGCTGTAAGACCCCATACACACTATACAACTTTTTTTGTCTGATTTCCTTTAGATTTACCAAAACCATGTAGTGTAAGGGACTGCCTGATTGCATACAAATTGAAACTCTAAAGCCCCATACTCACTATCAGATTTTCTGCTAATTTCTGTCTTCAGATTTACCAAAATCATGTAGCGCAAGGGCCTGCCTGATTGCATAAAAATTGAAACTCCTAAGGTTTGGCCTCATATTATATGGTTTTGGTAAATCTGAAGGAAAAATATCTACAGAAAATTGTATATTGGGTAACCAGCTTAAGGCACCATACACACTATTAGATTTTCTGCAGATTTTTGTCTTTAGATTTACCAAAACCATATAGGTCAAACCTTAAGATTTTCAATTTGTATGCCATCAGGCAGGCACTTGCACTACATGTTTTGGTAAATCTGAAGACAAAAACCTGCAGAAAATCTAATAGTGTGTATGGGGTCTAAGACTTGTCATCTGGAAATTTAGAAAAACAGAACTGTCTTAGGAAATAAGAAAAGCAACAATTTTAAGTATACAAACTAAATGACTTTGTGTTAAGTATTCTTAAATACTGTATATATATATATATATTGTAGACATGTCACTGGAGAAGTGATCGAGGGGGTGTACATCTCACCTAGGTTGCTACACAGTGTGAGATGGTAAATCCAGGATGGATCAGTTTCTCAGCAGCGATATGCTGCTGAGTTGTTATTAAATTTTGCCGGGCCTGGGTTTATATGGAATGGCAGGTAGGTTTGGTAGAGGGACCTGTCATTCCACATCCCCCGATCCAGTTCTGGGTTTGGGATCAGGTGAGCTTGGATCCTAATTAGCCTGGGAAGCTAAAGGCACTGCAGGGTCTGCAGGTGATTGCTTCTCAGCCAGGGAATGAACAATCTGTGTGTTGAAGGAAGCTGCAAGCACAGCCACTGCTGGAGCTAAAACTCACCCTGCGATATCCAGGCGAAAGACGCGGTGTTTGTAAGTGTCAGATAGGTGAGCAGAACCTGTTAGTAAGCGCCCAGCCGGGCTAGGACTTTTATTTTTGTTGTACTTAGAAAGCACGGTGTTGCTGTATATTTTGTTTGCTGGACTGTTTGTACCACGAATAAACGCCAAGATCTGCTTTATCAAATTCCAAGTCTGCTGTGAACTGTGTCCAAACACACCCTACCCCGGGAAGATCCCTTACAATTGGTGGAGAATGCGGGCAACGCGGTTGCTAGGGGCAACGGTGTGGACAGACTTGGCTACAGCTGCTGATGTCCTGGGTGAAAGCTGCAACTACACTCCAAAAACAGTCCAGCAACATGGAGGAGATGCTGAAGCAGTTTATGCAAGTGAGTTTGCAACAACAGCAGGCTCAGACAGAGGCCAATAGACGACATGAACAGTCCATGGCTGCACAACAGCAGATGATGGCTGCACAACAACAACTTATCGAGCACCTGATAGTAAATCGAGAGGCGCCTGTGGTTGCTAATCCACCCACAATGGAGGGAGCCGCTCCAGAGATTTTTTCTGGGAGAAGGACTGTGCAGAAAGCGCTGCAAAAGATGACTGCTGAGGACGATGTTGAGGCCTATCTAACAGTATTTGAGCGCGTGGCTGAGCGAGAGAAGTTACCAGCCGCTGAGTGGGCAGAGGTAATTGCGCCCTATTTAACAGGTGAACCTCAAAAGGCCTACTATGACCTCAGTGAGCAAGAGGTTAAGGACTATACTCGGCTAAAAGAGGAGATGCTTGCCCGACTAGGAGTTACTACTGCAGTCCGTGCCCGGAGGGTACGCAACTGGAGCTACAGTCTGGACAAATCAGCGAGGTCCCAGATGTATGACCTAATCCATTTGGCAAGAAAGTGGTTGGAGCCAGACACTTCTACTCCTGCACAAATCCTAGAGAAGGTCGTGATGGATCGCTACCTCCGAGCCCTTCCTACTGACTTGCAACGCTGGGTGGGACAAGGTGATCCTAAGAATGCAAACGAACTTGTCAACCTTGTGGAGAGGTTCCAGGCGACTGAGGACTACCTCCGTGATGTTCCTGCAGCATCTTCACCTCCCCGGAGCGCCAGATCTGTGCCGTCAGCTGGTAAGAGACTTCCATCTATTGGGGGAGTGTGGAGGGGTGCTGATGGGGGGAAAAGGGCTCAAGTGGTGTCTCAGGGACAAAAGACTGGTGATGGTCCCGGGTGGCTAAGGGGCTCTGAAAAGGACTCCTTGCCAAAGAGACCAGGCCCTATCCAGTGTTGGAGATGCCATGAGGCGGGACACGTGTCGGCCCATTGCCCTCTTACCTCTGAACCCATGGAATGTGACGCTAGCAGGCGTCAGTCGCTATTTGCGGAACCATCTTGTGCTGCAGTTCCTGGACTAGAGACTGAACCGCAAATCTGCAACATCACAATCAATGACTTTCCTGTTAAAGCGTTAATGGACTCAGGAAGCCTTGTAACCTTGGTGCATGCTAGCCTGGTGACTGGGGACTTAGAGTCTAAAAAGCATATGAGTGTTGTGTGCATACATGGTGATACAAAAGTGTACCCTATAGTGCTGGCTAAAGTCGGGACTGAACAAGGCACCGTACAATATGAAGTGGGTGTGGTTAAAAACCTCATGCATAATGTAATATTGGGGCGCGATTTTCCATTATTCTGGGCTCTTTGGGAAAAAAGAAAAATCCCCAAAAGGAGTGAGGATACCTCTAAGGGGGTTGCCTTGTCCACTGTGAATGATAAAAATGTGCAGGATGAAAATGATTGTTTTCCTTTGCAGGTCCTGGCTGGGGAGGAGGAGGCTCCTCCCACTGAGCAAAATATACTAGACTTAGAGGTGTCTAGCGATAATTTTGGGACTGCACAATTACAGGACCCCACTCTCAAAAATGCGAGAGAGCAGGTTGCTGTTATGAACGGGGTACCTCAGGAACCAGATGCTGAAAAAAGATTTCCACATTTTTCGGTGACTAATGATCTTTTCTATAGAGTCAATAAGGTTAAAGATGAGATTGTGGAACAGCTTCTGGTACCTAAGCCGTACCGGCGTCAGGTGCTTGACATGGCACATAACCATGTTCTTGGGGGACACTTGGGGACTGACAAAACGCGAGAGAGGGTTCTCCAGAGGTTTTTTTGGCCGGCCATATATGATGACATTAAAAAATACTGTGAGTCGTGCCCCACATGTCAGGTTAGTGCCCCAGTGTCACATTTTCGCAGTCCTTTGGTTTCGCTCCCTATTATAGAGGTGCCTTTTGAGCGTATTGCCATGGATTTAGTGGGTCCCATTGTAAAGTCAGCTAGAGGACACCAGTATATTTTGGTAGTCCTGGATTATGCGACCCGCTATCCTGAGGCTGTACCCTTAAGAAACACTGCATCTAAAACAATTGCACGTGAGTTGTTTTATATGTTCTCTAGGACTGGGATCCCCAAAGAAATCCTAACTGACCAAGGTACGCCATTTATGTCGAAAGTAATGAAGGAATTATGCAGACTATTTAAAATCTCACACATCCGTACCTCTGTGTACCACCCCCAGACGGACGGATTGGTGGAGAGATTTAATAAAACTTTGAAACATATGTTGAAGAAAGTGGTGGCAAAAGATGGTCGTGACTGGGATCATTTATTACCCTACCTCATGTTTGCTATTAGGGAGGTGCCCCAAGCGTCCACAGGGTTCTCACCATTCGAGTTGGTCTATGGTCATCACCCTAGGGGTCTACTAGACATTGCAAAAGAGACATGGGAGAATGAGTCCACCCCATACAAGAGTGTTATTGAGCATGTAGCACAAATGCAGGACCGTATAGCCACTGTAATGCCCCTGGTAAGGGAACACCTCCAGAGAGCTCAAGAGGCCCAAAGTAGAATTTACAACCGGTCCGCAAGAATCAGGACATTCAACCCAGGCGATAGGGTCCTTATACTAGTCCCCACTGTTGAGAGTAAATTCTTAGCGAAGTGGCAAGGTCCTTATGAAATTGTTGAAAAGATCAGTGAGGTGAACTACAAGGTGCACCAACCAGGTAGAAGGAAGCCTTTCCAAGTTTATCACATAAACTTGATCAAGCCCTGGAAAGACAGGGAATCCTTGGGGGCGACAAATACTGTTAATAATTTGTCACAACCAATCCCTCCAGTCAAGGTAGGTGATACTCTATCAGTGTCACAGAAACAGGAGGCTCAGGAATTTTTACAGAAAAACAAAAACAAGTTCTCTGACCTCCCAGGGCGTACACACCTCATCCATCATCACATTGAAACTGAGCCTAGAAGCAGAGTAAACCTTAAGCCCTATAGGATACCCGAGGCACGTAGGGAAGCCGTATCTGCCGAGGTAAAACGTATGCTTGCTCTGGGGGTAATTGAGGTGTCACAGAGTGAATGGTCCAGCCCAATTGTGCTAATCCCAAAGCCCAATGGAACTTGGAGGTTCTGTAACGATTTCAGAAAGTTGAATGAGATCTCCAAGTTCGATGCGTATCCTATGCCCAGGGTAGATGAGTTGATTGAGAAGTTGGGTAACGCCAGGTACATAACCACCCTCGATCTCACAAAGGGCTATTGGCAGATTCCACTTTCTAACGAGGCTAAAGAGAAAACTGCTTTCTCCACCCCTGATGGGCTATTCCAGTATGTAGTGATGCCGTTCGGGTTACATGGAGCGCCTGCAACTTTCCAGAGGTTGATGGACTTGATTCTGCGACCACATCGTGATTACTCAGCCGCCTACCTCGATGATGTGGTCATTTTTAGCCCTGATTGGGAAAGTCACCTCTGTAAGGTACAGGCCGTGTTGGATGCCATAAGTGATGCAGGGTTGACCATAAATGCCGAGAAGTGTGCTCTAGCCCTAGAAGAGGCCAAATATCTGGGCTACATTGTTGGAAGAGGATTGGTTAGGCCACAGCTAAATAAAATTGAGGCAATACAGAATTGGCCTAGACCCCTGACAAGGAAACAGGTTAGAGCTTTCCTGGGTATTACGGGTTATTACCGTAGATTTGTGCCGAACTTTGCCTCAGTTGCTGCTCCGCTAACTGACTTGACAAAGGGCGGAAAGACAGCAATGGTCACGTGGACCCCAGAGGCCGAGGAGGCTTTCCAAAGCCTTAAGTCTGCCTTGTGCCAACCACCTGTGTTAGTCACCCCCGATTTCAGGCGAGAATTTCTGGTCCAGACAGATGCCTCTAACACAGGCTTAGGTGCAGTACTCTCACAAGTAGTGAATGGTGAGGAGCATCCAGTGACGTACTTGAGTAGAAAACTAACCCCGGCCGAGAAAAATTATGCCATTGTGGAGCGAGAATGTTTGGCAGTGAAGTGGGCCCTAGAATCTTTAAAGTATTACTTGCTAGGCAGGAAATTCAAGTTGGTGACAGACCATGCCCCCCTAACATGGATGAAGTTAAACAAGGAGAGAAATGCAAGAGTGACTAGATGGTTTCTCTCCCTACAAAACTTTAATTTCACTGTGGAACACAGGCCAGGGAAATTACAGGCAAATGCTGACGCATTGTCAAGGGTAAGTTGTCTGTGGGGACAAAAGGCTCAGCCCTCCGGTCTGAAAAAGAGGGGGGGGATATGTAGACATGTCACTGGAGAAGTGATCGAGGGGGTGTACATCTCACCTAGGTTGCTACACAGTGTGAGATGGTAAATCCAGGATGGATCAGTTTCTCAGCAGCGATATGCTGCTGAGTTGTTATTAAATTTTGCCGGGCCTGGGTTTATATGGAATGGCAGGTAGGTTTGGTAGAGGGACCTGTCATTCCACATCCCCCGATCCAGTTCTGGGTTTGGGATCAGGTGAGCTTGGATCCTAATTAGCCTGGGAAGCTAAAGGCACTGCAGGGTCTGCAGGTGATTGCTTCTCAGCCAGGGAATGAACAATCTGTGTGTTGAAGGAAGCTGCAAGCACAGCCACTGCTGGAGCTAAAACTCACCCTGCGATATCCAGGCGAAAGACGCGGTGTTTGTAAGTGTCAGATAGGTGAGCAGAACCTGTTAGTAAGCGCCCAGCCGGGCTAGGACTTTTATTTTTGTTGTACTTAGAAAGCACGGTGTTGCTGTATATTTTGTTTGCTGGACTGTTTGTACCACGAATAAACGCCAAGATCTTCTTTATCAAATTCCAAGTCTGCTGTGAACTGTGTCCAAACACACCCTACCCCGGGAAGATCCCTTACAATATATATATATATATATATATATACACACATATATATATATATATATATATATATATATACACACACACACATATATATATATAATATATACATACATATATATATAATGCAACATAACTTAGAACACCTCCACGCTCCTCATAATAACCATTATTTGTTGAAAAGATTTTGGCAGCACTCACTCTATAGCAGAGGTTCTCAACCTATCCAGTGCCGTGTACCCTTGATAAAATTTCTCAAGTTGTGGGGACCCCTAACAGTAAAATTATTTTTGAAGCGTGAGTTTTTGCCTGCTGCGCAACCGCAAAAAGGCTAGAGAGGGGTGCGGGTTCCAAGAACAACTCAGGATTCAGCAGGGGCGGACTGAAAACTCATGGGGCCCCGGGCAATAGGAGATTATGGGGCCCCTAGGCAATCAGAGATTATGGGGCCACACAGTATACACAAACACACACACACAGAGTATACAATCACACAGTATACACAGACATGTTTCTATTGGCTTAGAGGTGGGGCAGCTGTAATCTCAGGATTTTTAGACCAAAAGGATGTCGGTAAGGGAGATTTCAGAGACAGATGTAAAAAAAACCCACAAATTTTTACATACTGCCCCTGGTTTTACTGAGGCTGGCAACCCTGATGGGGCCCCCTAGTGGCATGGGGCCCTCGGGCAGTGCCCGAGTGGCCCAATGGTCAGTCCGCCCCTGGGATTCAGTGACCCCTGGAAAATCATCATTCACCCCCCAGGTTGAGAACCACTGCTCTATAGGGTTTTATGAGTACATGCAATTTCATGTGATTTTGGGCATGTTTACAAAATGCACAAACAAACAAAGCATGTCGCACTTGTAGGGCCATTTATTTTTAATAGCACACCAAATGCAGCAAAATAAAATGAAAGTAGGAAACACACAGTTGGAAAAAAATGTTTGAAGTGCAAAATATTAGCATGACAACAATTGCATGGCGCAATTTTGCACTTTTACAAATAGATATAATGTGAATGCAGCCTAAAATGAATGACTTTAGTTCCTGTAGAATGAATGGACCAGAGGGAGTATGATGAAAATGTGGGTTAGTCATGCACAATCTGAGACTGTTAGCCCTTGTACACACGGTCGGAGAATCCGTCGGAATGTGTCCTATTGGACCGTGTTGTCGGATAATCCGACTGTGTGTGGTATGCATCGGACTGATTCCGTCGGAATATCCGTCGGACCCAATTTTCCAACTTGTTGGAAATATTTTCCGACAAACTGGTCCGATCGGACATACTCCGATCATGTGTAGAGAATTCCAATCGGACAAAGTGCCACTCATGCTCAGATCAAATTCCTACACCAAAGCTATTGGCTACTAGCCTGAACGTAGTCCCGTCGTAACGAAATAACGTCATCACGTTCTGAATGATCGGATTTTCCGACAACTTAGTCGACCGTGTGTATGCAACAGTTTCGGACACAATCCGTCGGACAAAATCCGTCGGACAAAATCCAACGGATTTGGTTGGCAGAATGTCCGACCGTGTGTACAGGGGCTTAGAAGGTATTGTAAAGCAAACTGATGATAGAATGAGCTTTCTGCCTGTACAAGTGGATACTAAACTCCACCAATGGTTCTAACTTTGGCATCTTCTAACAAATTACCCTTTTTCTCCTTTCCCTATCATTTTGTAATTTAAAAATTGTACACAGGTGACCGGACTAAGTAGTTGTAAAGGCGGAAGGTTTTTTACCTTAATGCATTAATCAAGAAACACTAAAGAGACTGTGGCAAATTTCGCACACAGTATGTTTAAAAACCTAAGGCCCCTTTCACATGGGCGCTTCCGCCTGACGGACTGTACTTGTTCAGCGGGGGATCGCTCTGATAAATGCCACCGAGCAGGCGGATGACAGGTCTGTCTCCACTCACTGAGCAGAGCGGAGACGGACACAGTCTCCTCCATGGGGAAATCGCGTGAAAATGGACAGCCTGTCCGTTTTCACCCCATCATATCCGATCTGCCAGACTAATGGAAAATAGGAACACCATCCGTCTGAATTTGGCAGAATCAGATCAGATAGTGGCGGATGCCAGCAGACATGTCACTGCTGGCATCCACCGCTCCATAGGGGTAACTAGAGGGTCCGATCAGGTCCGCTTGAAAACCTCACAGGCAGAACTGATTGGACAGCCCGTGTGAAAAGGGCCTAAGGAGTATCATGAGACCCAAACTATTTCAGTACCAGTAAGACAGTAAAAAGACCTAACAAAAAATGATTTAATGTACACACACAGAAAGCCCCCTTAACCTATATTTTTGGATACTTAGAAATACAAGATTAAATCATTTGATAATATTAGCAATTAGCCAACTCCTGTTCCCAGCCAGCCAGGAAACTTCTAGCAAAAATTGTTATCACTCTTACCCCCTTCTATTGAAACTCGGATTAAAGAAGTCAACACCTGCCTTAGACTGGAAAAGTTACCTTATCAATAATGTAGCTGCCACAATAAATTCGAAAAAACTGTGATGAGAATGGTTGAATACACACAAAGTGGCACTAATGGCTATGATCCAAGATAGGCAGCTATGATAATATCCTACTTATACTGTGTTGAGACTTGATACTTAGATGCGTCTGGGAGATAACTGATATAATGGAAATAAAAATGGTACTTGGCAAAACAGTACAATCTCCTATCTAGCATGTTGAAACTTGGAGTCTAATCCTCTTGTTATATAAATTTATCTATTGTGATCTAACACACTTAAGCAGGCCAAATGGTTGAGATACCAAAGCTATGCTGAAAAGATTATACCCACAATTGCAATTTTTAGTGGATGCAAAGTAATTGTGTTTGTCCTCTTCACCCTCAGCCTATTGATTTTTATTCCCCCCGTCTTTTTTTTCTCTCTCTCCCTCCTACCTTGCTCAATCTTTTCCCATTGATAATTTTCTCCCTTCATGAATATTTGTGTCCTTACCATGTAATTCCTTTTTATTTTGTACCCTGTATTTTTGTATTAGTTTGCATGTCTGTATTGAAAAGTTAAAAAGCATTCAATAAAAATAATCTGATTAAAAAAAAGGAGTATCATGAGAACACAAAGTTCTTATATTGGGTTGCATTGACATTGGCTTGCAAGAAACATCTATCATTTGTAGCAGGAGCAGACATATCTCCCATGTAGACTGCAGGGTTGCCAACCCGATGATGTGTTTTTACTAACGAAACATGGAACAATTTACTGATGGGGCATTTTTTTACTGACAACCTGAAATATGACAGCATCTCCTATTATAAGCTAAGGCAATTGATATTTAAATGCTAAATTCACATTTAAGAAAAAAACAATTAAAAAATACACATATTTTTGCAGGAAAAGAATGTGCAATTATTTTTTTCCCACAGGGGCCTGCAAAGCATTGCACCTGTGATAAGTAGATTAGCGGATCTTGGGTGCAATATCGGGCTCTTGCAGACACTTTCTCCAGCTTTCTGCCCATACCTCTGTATGGGCTTTCAGGTAGAAAGCAGGAAGAAGTGACAATTGCATTGATCAGGGGGTGAGGGATGGGTTACTTAGCAACATGTGAAGATGTAGCATAAAAAATTGTTCCTAAAGGTGAATTTGGCCTTAAATGGTACAAATAATATGTAAACAGTACTGTGTAAACATATGTGTAATAGTACTCATATTAAGTAATCTGCTTGGCTTTACAATGAAAAAGTCAAAACGGCATGACAAAATGAGAGCAAGACTAGGATTATGAGAGACATGGGGCACCCTGGAACAGAGCAGAAAAAGATGTTCTGCGGCATGGCAAGTGGAAGGGTCTTAAAAGAGGATTGAACAGAATCTGTGCCAGCTATTTACAGTGCACACAAATGCCTCAGTCCTTATACCCACAAAATAATAATTACTGTGTCACAACTTGGAGTCTCACAGACACAAATAAACCTCAGGACAAAGGACCATTTTATTTTCCAACCAAATGTTTCTATTACATATGTGTTTATGCACACAGAAAGGATATTTTTGCCTTGCTGCACCCATATTAAAGAACTTAATTAAAGTCAGCAACTGTTAAGATAATGAACAGGAGTAAGTAACAAACAAAACAAAATATGGAGTACAGCAATCAGGATGAGCTCCACGTTGACATCAGAGACTGCCTTTACTCAAATCTCCCAGCGTTCACCCTATAGTCCACAGAATCCCCCCTTACACCAGAGGCCCCAGAATCCGATCTTACATTAGTGTTCCCAGAGTGCCCATTTTACATCAGAGCCCCCAGAGTGCCACCTCACAGCAACACCTTGCACCTTTTCATCTTGGTCCTTGGTGTGGTGGGTGTCTGGCAGGAAAAGTTTTTAAAAAAAAATCCACTTGTCTTTAGCTCTGATCTGCACATGCACAGTTCTGGAGCTAGCCAAATGGTGAACTGCTGGGCTCAGCTCCAGATTGGGCTGTGGGGGCGTGTGAATTAAAAGCAATGCTAGATGTGTGTCATGATGTCACCACACAGCCGCACACTCAGATGCGCCCCACTGCCTGATCCAAGGCCTAGCACAGCAATTCACCATCCTGCTGGCTCCGGAACTGCGCATGTGTAATTAAGAAGGCTTCATACTGCCCCACTGCACTTTTGCTAAAGTGTCGCAACCCCCCCCCCCCCCCCCGGTTTTTGTGTGGGCTAGCTGCGCTTTCCCATAGACCTGCCGTTTTGGTGCGGTTTCAGAAAGCATACCAGAAGTCCTGCATGCTGCACCATTGGTGTGCTTTCTGAAACCACACCAAAACCGTGGGACATCATAGGAGTCTATGGGAAAATGCAGCTATGGGTTAGCTACAGTATACACACACACACAGCAGAACTTTGCATCTAAAAGTCAGCCTAATCTAACACATTGCTGCTTCCTCCCCCATCTCCTGGCATGCTCAGAGACCGGAGCCCAGCTATATGGAGCACAGCCTCTCTCCCACACCTTTGTGGCCACCACGGTAAACCACTGACTAGACTGCATGTGTCCAGCCCAGCTTATCTTCTCCAAGTAGATTGAAGTCCTTCCCACAATGCAGGCTGTCAACTCCTTCCTCTCCAGCTGCCGGCACCTCCTGTTGTGAAGGCAAATAAGGCAGGCTGGGGAGGCGGTACAGTGTGTTCCCATTGGCTGAGGAGGCAGCAGAGAGACAGGTCTACTGTAGGATCAGCAATTTCCAAACTGTTTATGAATTTACAGATGGTTGCCAACCCTGGCAGACTAAATGCCATTTTCAGCATTGGTGAATGTTTATTATGTTGACTTCTATCAGAGATGAGCAGATATCTCTCTTTTTACATATGACCAATAAGACTAATATTGCATTCTGTTTCTTAAAGCGGGGTTCCACCGCCGTTTATTTATTTATTTATTTATTGGTAAAATGGCAAGGAGTACGTTTTATAATTGTTTTACTTACCTTTTATGTTTTTTAAGGTTCCTGCTGCCGTTTTTCCATATAGTGTAGACTTTATAAAAACGTCTCCTGACGTTTTCCATCTTGCCTATGGGAATGTGAAGCCCACAGGCATTGTCTTCTGGGACACTGTGCTGCTGATGTCCCAGCATGCACCGCCCCTTCAATTGCCGATCTCGCGCATGCGCAGATCAAAAAACTCGAGCGCTGACAACAAGAACTCGAGCCTGGGCGCCGCACAGACTCCTGGGAAATTGAAAAAAACGATCCCAGGAGCCAGTGCGACCAACAGGAAGCGCAGACCTGCCGCTGAAGCCCCGCCCATATCCGCAGCTGCACCGCCCCTTTCCAGAATCTCCAGGACCAGGAAATTTAAAAAAAGAAAAAGGTAAGGGGGATATCCAGCAATTACACAACAAGACAATCCTATAGGCATAGGAGTAGTAATTTGGGTGGAGCTCCGCTTTAACTAAAAATTTTTATATTTTTTCAACATTTTTGTTACCTTGTTTTGTGCTTTATAACATAATATTCATTAGAATTATGGTATCATCTGAGAATATTAATGATAAAAATGTTATGTAGAATACAGTGGATAGTCATTGATGAATGTTAGATTTTAAATTGGAACTGTGGACAAAATAAAAATGACATTTATGATGCTGTCCATCAAAGGTTATTAACACAACAGTCTTTGTTTCCAGAGTCCCCCATAACATAGTTTTATTATTTGCTGATCCTGACAGTAAGTCTGTTGTTTTTCAGTTTCATTTAACAGTCCAAGCTGTCCAACAGAAGTGGCAGTTAGGTCAGGTAATGACACCTCATTTAAATCTATGTAATGTGGTGCATTGTTACATGCTACAGTGCTGGGACATGTGGTGCTTTGATTTGTGCTGCTTAAAGAGGAAGTAAACCCTGATGGGTTTACTTCTTCTTTGTCTCCCTGCAAAGGTAAAGCATAATGGGCTACTATGCATCGCATAGTAGCCCATTATGTGTCACTTACCTGACACAAGTGCCAGCAATGTCACCGCTGCCCCCTGTATCACGGAGCGTCCATCTTCTTCCGGGTATCGCTGCTCCGGCCACTCACAGCGTCGGAGCAGCGATGACATCACTCCCGCGCATGCGCACGGGAGCCACCACTAATGGCATATCGCCGTTAGCAGCAGCATGCTGCTAACGGCGATAGTGTGCCTGTGCGCCGTTGTCTACGGCACATGCGCGTTGACAGGGGTGCCTGTCTTTTAGTAAGTAGCTCCTAAACCATGTAGGTTTAGGAGATATTTCTTGGACCTACAGCTAAGCCTTAATCTAGGCTTACCTGTAGGTCAAAGTAGTTTGTAAGGGTTTACAACCACTTTAGGAATGCAGTAATGCTGCATTTTTATGCAACATACCAGCACACAATGCAGCATTATGGCATGGAGGAATCAGGGGTGAGGCCTAGATGCACTATAGGGGTCACACAACCCAGCTCGGCAGTGCGCCTGCATGGATGTCCCCATAGCACACATCTTGCTATGGAGGCACTTGCAAGACTAAGGAGTGGATAGAGGCTACTGCGGGGGTAGCACTACACTTTCAAATGATGATAGTGTTCCTTTATTGTTATATTTGAATGTCCTTGAACTAAACTTGTTAAATTTTGGTCTTTCCTAGGAGTTGCCCATGCGTGGGCTCAATCACTTGAACATTTTATTGTTTTCTTATCTTTTTTTGTCATCTCTAAACTGCCTAATAAAAAGGGAAAAAAAAGGATAAAAGAAAAGCTTGTTGCCCATGGGATTATAATTTGCATGCCTATTTGAAACATTCAATTTCCTGTTTTGTATTCTTTTACAACAATATTCTCTCTCACTCTAATGCTGCGTACATACGATCAGACATTCTGACAACTAAATCCTGTGATTTTTTTCCAACGGATGTTGGCTCAAGCTTGTTTTGCATACACACGGTTGCACAAATGTTGTCGGAAATTCAGAAGGGTCAAGGACGAGGTGATGTACAACATGTACGACGAGCCCAGCAAAACAAAGTTCTATGGCCAGTGCGGCTCTTCTGCTTGATTCCGAGCATGCATGGCATTTTGGGCGTCGGAATTGTGTACACACAATTGGAATTTCCAACAACGGATTTTGTTGTTGGAAAATTTGAGATCCAGCTCTCAAATTTTTGTTGTTGGAAATTCTGACAAAAAACGTCCGATGGAGCCTACACACGGTCAGAATTTCCGACAACAAGCTCCCATCAAACATTTGTTGTCAGAAAATCCGATCGTGTGTATGCGGCATAAGTCTTGGAGAGCATCTCTCAGGCCTTGGAATTAATAACATTAATTGTTTATATCTTTCCAGTATGTGCTTGTTGTTTAAAGCTAACATTAAGGGCTGTTTCACACCAGGAATCACACAGGAACACGCTCACATTTCTCTGTGATTTGAGTACAATGTGTTTCGGGTATCATTAGCATTGCATTGACACCCGTTGCAGGTTGCAAAAGCAGTGCATTTTAAACTAGGCCCAACATTTAATTATGTTATGGTAACGGCTACCAAGATGTTCTTGTTCATTATTTTAGATTAGGTGATCTGGCAGAGCATCATTTCTGGTTGGGGCTTCTATAAACAGTACCATAAAATTGTCTTGAAAAAAAAGTCGAAAAATTCTGCCCTTCCACTGTTCCAGGAGTACTAATACAATACCTCCCATTATTACCATTGTTTCAGCCCTTGCAACCATTTCTATGCTTTATGCAGAGTCTCCACCTCCTCATTAACACTGGGGGCCTGTGACAAACTCCAATAATTAACTTTAAAGCATGCACACTCTTATGCACCTTCGCCCATAATGCCTCATCGCAAGGTCCTCTTTCACATTCACGTTTATTATGATAAGAAACAGGAAATATAGTCATTCAGCCAAATGAAAACAGAACTAAGTCAAGGAACTTTTTTTATTACTGAAAAGCAGGTGATCTATGTATGCTGAGTATGTATTCTTTACTGCCTTTAAAGCAGTTATAAACCCAAAAGCAAACATTTATTATAATGCAGAATACCAATTCTTAGATGTGATGGCTGTATTAGTTTCCTTTTAAGGCTTTCTTTCTTCTACTTTCATCTGGTGATCCAGCCAGTAAGTCTGTTGTTTTTCAACAGAAAAGCTCTTTGCAGTTACATGGATGATCAGCTTTTATTAATTTATGTAAAATATTTATCCCAAATGGAAAAAACTATGCTATAACTATATATAGAGAATCAGCTTGAGTTCATTGTCTGTTTTACCTCTAGTAATCTATTGCTTTTGTTTTGGGAGATTTCTAGAAGATAGACAGAATGTTCCACCAGTTCACAGTACATATTGTAGTGTTATCACAATGGGGGTTATTTACTAAAGGAAAATCCACTTTGCACTGCAAGTGCACTTGGAAGTAAAGTTGCTGTAGATCTGAGGGGGACATGCAAGGAAAATAAAAAAACAGCATTTTATCTTGCACATGATTGGATGATAAAGTCAGCAGAGCTTCCACTAATTTCAGATCTACCCCTTAGATGTAGAGCAACTGCACTTCCAAGTGCACTTTCAAGTGCACTTGCAGTGCAAAGTGGATTTGCCTTTAGTAAATAACCTCCAATGTATTTTTTCACTTTGTCCTATCTGTTCTAGTTTGAACTTCAGTGGCACATTGTAAAGATGTCTTAAAAACCTATCTTGTTGACACATTTTTTTCTTAATTATTGTGACTTGTGCATCTGGGAATCTGAGTTGATGTTTTTTTATCTTTTTAGGATGACGAGTCAATTGACCTGGATAATTGCTGTAGTGATACAATGAGTAGTAATGAAGATCTTCCTTCATTGGACTCATCACTTCAAGGAACTGAGTACTACAAAGATCTGGAAATGATGGACGATACGAACACTGACCAGAAAACCCATGCTTTCCGTGTTTCTGGTGGACCCAACATTAGCTTTGATAATGGAGAGGTTGTGATTACTTGTACCAAGCCAATCCTCTGCCCTTTGTCTTTTGACGCTGGAAGTCCATCAGAATCTAAAATATACAAGGACAATAGATGCCAGGAAGATGTGTCCATGGAAACTATTCCTATCTTAGTTAGGTCATTGTCAACTTCTAGGAGACACAGCTGGGATGATGCAATATCACCAACAGATATTGTGCGCAGGTAAGATGGTTAACAATTTGATTAATCAATCTGTAGCAATAAACATTAAAGCTTCAGATATTTATTATTTATTTACCATTGATGGGTTTAAAACAACTAAAAACTAAGTTAAATGTAATTTTTATACACTTGAACACTGCTATACTCCGACCTTTATATATACCACATACACAGGGGCGTAACTATAGGGGGTGCAGCAGTCGCAACCGCAACTGGGCCCTGTGCTGCAAGGGGCCCATGCAGCCCCTTTACATATGGCCGGCAGCAGCATAGGCAGCTAGGTGTACCAGTGCACCATGCACACGGGTGGCTGGAGGTGGAGGGTGACTAGTAGAGCTCCATGCTCGACTATTGCACTGGCTGCTCTTTAGTTGTGCATTCCCCGCATGACCTGTGTCCTCGGCCGGCTCCTCAGAGTACCCCTCTCCTGCTCCATGCATTGCCGCTCAGTCCGATGTCTGTTCTCCCCAGCCAGAGTCCAGCCCCCCCGCAAGTCCGGCCCACACTGCACTGCATACTTCTCCCGGGTAAACAAACTTTAAGCACACAGATGCAGTGCAGCCCTATGAGAGCCGACTCCCAGAGGATACTGCAGGCTTGTCTGCCAGCCCCCCTCCTCCCCATCATACACAGATGATGAAAGGTCTTTCTGGGAGATATGCTGATCGCCCGTCCAGCACACTGGATGGAGCCCAGGCCAACATGGATGAGTGCGTGGCCTGCAGCTTGGTCATGGTGAGTGAGAGGACCCCATTCCCCACACACCATTACATACCCACTCCATCTCCCCCTGGGGACAGGAGCCCCTTCTCACCTGGGGGCAGTAACTTCATCTGCCCTGGAGAAAAGGACCTCATACCTTCTGGGGACAAGGACCCCATCCTGCCTAGGGACAGTCCCCCAATGGGGCACCTAAAAATAAAAAAATAAAAATAATAAAAAAAACTACTGATGCCAGTGGTGGAACTACAGGGCTCACAAAGGTCATACCTGTGACCATGCCCTGGAGTTCCACCACCGGACTCAGAGGGAAGGACCCTGGCTAGGGTTCAGGGGGGCCCTTCATGGTTTCTTGCATCGGGCCCTAAGGGTTCTAGTTACTCCACTGCACATACATCCATGCAAGGGTTGGACAAAATTATGTAAACACTACATGATTTGCAGATGTGAAAGTGATGACTTGTTTCACATTGAGCCCTTGTTCACACTGAACACGGCTTTGAAATCATGCAAGTTCATCTGAACTCACACGATTTTAAAACCTCATTTCAGTGCAACTGAATATCTATTGAAATCACCCCTGAAGTCTCCAAAAGTAGCGCAGGAACTACTTTTGGAAATCTGTGCGGCGCCGCAAAGTCGGTGTCGCACCAATTGGGACACTGCTATTGCCCGGCAATAGGCTCCGATTTGACATGCGATTTGACCTGTCAAATCGTGCCGATGTGAACAAGGCTGAAAGCGGAAGTGATGTAACATTCTTTAGCTTGCGCTGTTTGATGAGACACCTAGCTAACAAATGGAAAGCCTCACTTTCATCATTCCCCGTGTACGCTGCTAGTAATACAGAGTCATGACAGAGCTTACTGAGTTTCAAAGAGGGCAAATTGTTGGTGCCCGCTTAGCTGGTGCTTCTGTGACTGAAGTTGCCAATTTATTGCGATGTCACGAAGTTTCTGGGAAAAAAAGCCTGATAAGCATTATTGCAGTCGACAAGATCAACTGACCAAAAGATACAAAAGGACATTGTGACCCAGATTTCTGCATGAAGAGTGGTATCAGATTCCATTATCCACCATCTGGTAGAAATATAAGAACAAAAGGAAGCACTTAGAAATCAACTGGTAAATAGGCTCATCAATACCCAATACAAGACATCCAGCAAGGGGTCTTCTTGTGCCCAATCCTGTGTCCCACCACCACCCAGCGGTGTGGAGTGGAGTGTCCAGAGTGGCAGAAGAGCCGCCTTGCTGTGGGAACCAGTATCTGGTTCCCACAGCACGGCCGGCTCTTGCGGTGGTGGGACACAGGATTGCGCACAAGAAGACCCTTCTTTTGGACGTCTTGGATATTGATGAGCCTATCTACTAGTTATTCATATATGCTGCTGAAGTGCATCCCAGGCTGCCTGTCTATTGATGTCTAACCCATCATTGACCTCCATTTGTATTTCACTGCCCACTAGAGAGCTAACTTGCCCAGAGTGCCCTATATACTATCGTTCATTCATTAGCCACCATCCAAGACTTATATTTGTACATTTCCAGAGAATCCAGGCTGTCTTGGATACCAAAGGCAGTCAAACACCATATTATGTAACACTTCTTTTACAATATTCTTTTACAATACTTGTTTTCACAATTTTGTCTCACCCCTATACATACATGGCTGAATATTCTGTGTAGGTCTGTTATAATAAAGGGGAAAAAAGGACATTTGCTTAAGGCTTACCAAGACACAAGCTTACTTTTACATTTTCTACTAATGGAGCACAAGCTTCAATCCTCCTTATGTTAAAACTGAAGTCTAGGCACATATAAGATATGCAGCACTCAGATTGGGAAAGCACTAGGAGCAAATCAGGCTTTTTTGCAGCATAAATGAGCGAAGAGCAAATATTCTGTTCTACTTTCATTCTTCATTTAGTAGCCAGGGATGTAATATTTTACTTACCACCATATACCAAAAACAGTAGCAACGAAATAATACCTCATCAAAACTTAGGAGAAGATTTTTAAGGTTTATAGTCTCTCAAAGAAATGTCACTACACACACATCTGCTAAAACCCAAGACATGGGCAAGAAGTGGCTCATCCACAGCAAAATGATATGAAAAAATTCAACTCCATGGTCTACAATGACTCTAGTACCATCCGAGCTTTAAAATATAGTTATTGCATACAGAGATCTGGTAATCACAATTTGTGCAGTGGATGAGTTCTACTGTATATAGCAATGTGTTTTGCCTAATCCTTCTTCTGGAGAGGGGTGTTCTCTAAAAAGAAGTAAAAAAACAAACGTGATGTGTCTTATAAAGCACGTAAACAATTGATGGAACTGGTCATATAGGACACCCAAAAATAGTAATAATGATAAATATTGCCAATAAATTAACACCAATTTAATATAAGTATATACATTTAGCAAAAGCACTGTAGCCAGGTATTTGGGCTTATAGTATAGTACAGTACAGTATAGTATAGTATAGTATAGTAGTATAGTATAGTATAGTATAGTATAGTAAGTATAAAGCTATATGCTCTGTACATTGTATGCTCTGTACATTGTTATTAATGATGGTAAGGTCATTATCACCCTTTTTAATATACAACTTCTTGTGGCTAAATATTAGTAAAGGATCAGATTTTAGCAGATGTCTGTGTATTGACATTTCTTTGAGAGACTATTTTTCTCTTCTGTTAAAATGGAGCTCAAGGGCCTGGCTGAGCTTAGTTTGGGAGGCTGTGTGTACCATTATTGGTCATACAGGCTACACACAGTATATGACTATTTGGAATAACCCTAATCTCCCAGAAGTGAACAAACTTCTGGGAGATTCACCGGCTTTGAACACTGGAAACAATCTGGTCCTGTATTCCTTCGCCAATTGTATAATAGAGGAACTTTATTGTCCTTTGACCATATTGTATAGCAAGCAGTACCACCTGTCTAATACAGTCTTCTTCCACTACCTACAACTTCGCCACACACTGCAGTCTCAGATTCTGTTAGAACCCATACATTTTAATTCTTCTACCATTCTCTCTAGGGTGGCGCCCCCTTCTAATTTCAAACAGTGATTTATTGGTGATTTATATGAAGCCTTATTGATGGAAGCCAGGTTTAAAATAAAATATTAATTGCAGGCCAAACGGAGTCAAGATATGATTTCTATTATTTACAAACTTTAGTCCAAGTCCAAATATAAGTACTGAAGTTCTTTCCAAGAACACCTGCAAAACAAGAGGGAAAGGGAAGAACAAGGTAACAATGCAAACCTTAGCATATACTTGCAGATGTTGATCTCGAAGGTCCACGCTGTGACAGGGAAATATCCATCTTCAGAGGGGAAGGCAGCAACATGCATCAATCCTTCGTACCTCCCTTTGAATCAAGTTGATGACTTGTCTTCTTCTTTGGGCGAAATAAGTACTAGTTCCTTTATAGGCCTGAAGTAAAAGTGTGTAGAACCTTATTTCATTACTTTAACTTTTACTTTCCATACTTTTCCGTCAATACTTGGCATAGTCTTTGTAATAAGACCCATAGGCCAATGGTTGCGATGAGAATCTGTCTCTTTCAAGAGAACTATGTCTCCCACTTTTAGGTTGGGTTTGCTGGCTTGCTATTTACTGTGACTTTGAAGGTTAGAAAGGTACTCCATCTTCCACACTGGTTCTAAAACACATTAGCAAGGTGTTGAACCTGTTTCCATTGATGTTTATAAACATTAGGATAATGAAGTTCCTCTGTGGGGATAGTGGCTATCCCAATATTTTGAATAAGTGGCTGGGCTGAGCAATGCAGTGGAGACTCTGGATCTGAGGACACAGGGACTAGAGGCCTTGCTTTGATTATAGCAGACACCTCTGCAAGAAGAGTGACTAAGATTTCATGGGTAAGCTGGAAAGTTTTATGGTCCAGTAGCATAGAGTCCAGTATTTTCCTTGCAACTCCAATCATCCGTTCCCAGGAGCCTCCCATGTGAGAGGAAAGAGGTGGGTTGAATTCCCATTTACACTTGTTGTCATTCAAGAAGTTCACAATCTTTTCTGCTCCTGTAAAATTGGCCCCACAGTCAGATCTAAGTAACTGGTTGTGATCAATTATTGGATTTAATTTGTACAGAGGGCTATTCTTAGATAGGTTGAGTCCTTTTGATACGTTACCAATCTCTTGTGAGTACACTTCATGTTGGACACATTGGATGAATGCCCTGTCTGCCTGAGAGACTTCCTCAATTGCGGGAGGGCCTTTACAGATGTGCCACTTGTGACACTCTTTTCCAGTGCCAGAGCTGTTTGCAAAATTGATGAGCAATGTGAATAAGACGTGCAATGGCTTGTACAAAAGAGGACCACTTAGAAAAGTGTTCAAAGCGGTGAGGACTCAGCCTTACCCTTGGTTTCACAGAGGTGTTTAGTGTGGTGATAACAGCTCTGATTTCCTTATCAGATTCTGGATAAACCAGTTTAAAGTTAGAATCTGTAGAACTTGAGATGAGTTTATCATTCAAGTGTACTGGTGGAGATAGCCATGATGTGTCCATAAATGCAATAGTAGGTACTGCATGACTGCCGCGATCAGCAGGGTTGAGGTTAGTGGGAACATAGTGCCATTGTTGAGACGTAGAGAACTTCCTAATGCATTCTACTCTGTTATTTGGTAGTCTCTTTCTTGTGGTACAAAATTTTAGAGGTGCTACCCATCTGTTGGAATCATCTTGGTAGAACTCTTTACTCGTGGTTTTCAAAAATTCTTTGTCTTCCAACTCATTATCTTTAGTGGTTACCTCGAACACTGTGTTGCCGATGTCGTCATCCCAGACATTAAGGGCTTTCTTATCATCTTGTATGATGTGCCGTTGTGGAGCTTTTTCAAACAGTCTATCTTTCACATTATATTGATGTGGTCATTTTGCAGAACAAGTAGTCCGTCCCTTTGACAGGACGTGTGTTTTAAAGAAAGAGACTGAGTAAGACCTTTTGCCTTTGTCTCGACAACATTGCCTATGATGACCCAGCCTAGATCCAGACACTGAGCATATGGTGCATGATGTGGACCATTGATATGCTGACGAACCTTGTGCACCCTAAAGATGTCTCAGCCGAGTAACAGCAGGATATCAGCACTTTCGTTGAGGGCTGGTATTTGGTCTGCTATGTCCTTCAAGTGAGAATGGTGAAAGGCATCTTCAGGAGTAGGGATCTCCTGTTTGTTGCTTGGGATTTGGTTGCACTCAGTGATAGTGGGTAAGAATATTTCCACATTGTCATTCAGGGGAGCAACTACAAGACCACTGGCTCTCCTACCTAAGACTTCTGAAGTGGCGGCACAAGTGCTCAGGGTATAAGGTATAGCATCTCCTGTTATGTTCAACAGTTCAAAAAACGGTGTCCTTGCAAGAGATCTGTTGCTCTGCTCATCCAGAATAGTATACAGTCTTATGGCCTTTTCAGGTTGACCTTTGGGGTATACACTGAACAAATCTTTGCACAGGATTTGTCACGGAGTGTGAGTGTAGTAGAGTTGTGCATATATTGATGAAGAGCTTACACATGGTCATCACTGTCACACTCTATACATTTGATGATAGCTTTACAGTCCTTTGCAAAGTGGTCTGTGAAGGCACAGCATTTGTAGCAAACTCCAAATGTCTTTAAAAGTTCCTTACGTTCTTGTAGAGTTTATTTTCTGAAGCCGATACATTTCTTAGGTGGATGTGGTTTATTATGTATCAGACATTGGTGATTTGGGTTCCCAATTTTCTTATTTTGATCAGTCTTTTTGAGAACTGTAGCAGGTGCAGGTAAAACATTAGTAATTTTCACTAACACTGGACCTATATGGTCTCTGTGTGTCATACGTGTGTTCATAGGTCTTGGAGAGGGTGAACTTAGAGGGTTACAGTCACCATTGGGTCATTCTTAGTGTCTGCAATTCTTTTGATAAACTTACAGAAGTAGGGAAAAGGAGGAAAGGCAACTTGATGAGTTTCCTTATACTTTGATCCAAGCGCTGCCCATTTTTCTTGAATGCCATATGGTAGCTTGAGAACAATAGGGTCGACACAACGAGCAGTATCAAGGTAACTGAGACCAGGTAAGTTGATGTCCCCCTTAGCAAGTTGAAGCTCTAATAGACGATCACTGAGTTCTTGAAACTTTATTGTCTCTAGAAGAAATATTTGGGAAGTTTTGCAACTGTTTGAATAAGGCATCTTCAATGGCCTCTGTGCTGCCAAAGGTACATTCAAGTCTGTCCCAAGCAGCCTTAAGGCCTGCCGTGGGGTTGTCGATGTGAACTGCTTTGAGCCTCTTGATGCGTTCAGTTGACTGGGGACCTAGCCATCTGATGAACAGATATCATTCCTCTGTGGCATTGATGTCTAGGTCACTCATGGTAGCCTTAAAGGTGGATTTCCAGCCTCTGTAATTTTCAGGCTTGTCATCAAACTTGGTGAGGCCTGTCTTAGTGAGCTCTCTGGAGAGCATGTATTTAGCAAACTGTGACATGTCCATGTTCTTAGACTTTAGATGCATGACTGCAGGAGGAAAAGAGTTAGTTGTGATAGCTGGTGCATTGACATTAAGTGACTTGGGAATATATGTTGGTGCGAAGGCATTCAATGCTGGAACTGGCTTAACATGTTGACTTGACATGTTGGTTTAGTGTGCTTGCCAATAGGTACTTGGTTAGTGCCAAAGTAAGGTGGACAGTCTGTTATATGCATACCAGTGTCTGCTGCTTGCTGAGATGCTGCAGTCTGGTGTACTGGAAGATATAAAGGCAAATTGACTTGAGGTACAGTAGGTGCAGATAAGAGACTTTGAGTGCTTTGGTTGCTGTGACGGGAGTTGACGTTCTGGAGAGGTATGTGAAGAATCTGAGGTATAAGATACAACTGAGTGTCTGCAACTATTGTCTCTTTTGCTTTCACTAGCAGCTTGTTCTAAGACCCTTAACCTTGCCATGGCTGTGGCATGCTCACATTGTTTTTCCAAAGCATCCATTTATGCTTTCTGGCGTGCAGCTTCAGCTTCGTTCTCTGCTTTCTGGTATGCGGCTTCAGCTTCTGACTCTGGTTTCTGGCATGAGGCTTCAGTTTCTTTCTCTGCTTTCTTTTGGGTGAAACCTGCCTGAATTTTAGAAGCTTCAGCATCTGGCCTTTATGAGTAGAAGAAGATCTTAATTGTAGGGATTTGGAAGCTCTTGTGGAGCGTATAGTAGATGCAGAGCATTAAGATCTGTATTCATGACGCCATGTTATTCTCACTTCTACCTTTGTCTTTGTTTGCATCATTAATTGTCTATTTCAAGATTGAGCTCCTCAAATCCCTTTAATTCTTCCAATGACCCTTGAGTGTTGCACCGCTTTAAGAGATCAGTATATTTAACACACAGTCTTTGATAACTCTCATAAGCAACATTGAATTTCTTGATAGCGCCCTCTAGTTGTAATGACTCATGAGATTGTTGTGAGAGAGCAGACATGCATTTAACAGTATTAGACCATAAGTCATTGATATTAAACAGAAGTTCTTCTTTGTCAGCTTTAAGATTCTCTTGCACTTTCCAGGTTGGTTTTGCTAAGCGTTTTTCCCTTTGGTTTTATTCAGGGTTTAATTCCTCATCTGGAAAAAGTACTAAACCTGGCTGTGCATCCCCATATATTGTCTTGCTGAAACATCTTGTGAACAATGGGTTATAGTAAAGTTTTCCAGCAGCAGAGAAATGTATCAATTTGCTGTGTCTGAGATCAGGTTTCTTAGGCTGCAGTTTAAAGTGGTTGTAAACCCTTACAACACACTTTGACCTACAGGTAAGCCTAGATTAAGGCTTACCTGTAGGTCCAAGAAATATCTCCTAAACTATTTGCCGAAAGACAGGCACCGATGTCTACGGCGCATGCGGCGCGCAGGCGCACTGAGTGCAGCATCGTCAACGTCAACGTGCGCATGCCAGTGAATGACAGCGGCGGAGCAGCGAGACCCCACCGAGAAGATGGAATGCGCCGGACTACAGGGGATAGCGGTGACTTCGCTGGCTCCTGTGTCAGGTAAGTGACACATAATGGGCTACTATGTGATGCATAGTAGTCCACTATGCTTTGCCTTTGCAGGGAATGAAAGAGGAAGTAAACTCATCAGGGTTTACTTCCTCTTTAAGAAATGTTTACTCTGATTTTCTTGTAAGATTACACAGACAATAGCCATGTGCTGATGCATACAGAGGCAGTGTATAAGCTGTTTGTATGAATATTCACAGCAGTAATAGTGTCCTGTGTGTGATGAGTGCTATGCTGAGACTTGCTTGCAGACAGATACAAACTTGTGTATTAATGGCTGCACTGTCTGATAGCTGCTATTTCCAGTGTCCATATAACTTCTCACACTGGTTCCAGAGCTAGCAAGGATCAGGTCTTTTGATTGCTCTTTCTGAGGATGTATTGACTGATCTTTCTAATGATCTTTTGACTGTTCTGCCTCTCAAATCTAAGCATTGAAAGTGTGATGTCGATAACCCCAATCTTATTTGGATAAACAGACAGTGACTCGATCCAGCCGACACCTTGTTGATCTTGTGAAGTTTAATCCATGAACTGTGAGGATCTTACAACAATGAACATCGGATAGGTCAAAATATCATAATGTGATCCAGTCCACATGTGTGCTGAAATGCATTACTGGGAGAATGAACAAAGGGTGGAGCTAACTATACAGAATAAGCTGAGATACAGGAAAGGGAGGGACCAGGGACAAAATAATAAGGCATTTAAGGCATTTAAAACATGACAGGACTGTTTTACAATCTAATCTGTGAGTAGAACAAATTCCCACTAATTACTTAAGTGATAACAGCGGTAAGATGTTGGCATTCATTACTATGTGTTTCACAGATCAACTCTGCTTCTTCAAATGCCCCATACAGACGATCAGACTTTCCAACAACAAAATCGTGGAATTTTGTTTGAAGTTTGTTGGCTCCAACTTGTCTTGCATACACACGGTCAAACAAATATTGGCCAACAATTACGAACGTAGCGACATACTAGATGTACTACATTGTTTTTCAGCTCTTTAGCGCCACCCTTTGGCCACCTTCCGCCAATTTTGTGTTAGTAGAAGTATGGTGAGTGTTGATTCACGCTTTTCTTTTTGCATTTTTTATTTTGCGCTATTATTATTATTATTATTACTTTTCTTGATATCACTTGAAAAACAAAGCCTTTGAAAATTTGTTTGCAATAATTCTATCAGTATCACCAGCAAAGCAGCTTTATTATTATCCCATTAAAGAAGAAGAGAATGTGCGCTGCATTTGGAGATTTCCTAATTTGCCACGTCACGAATGTTAATTCTCCATTATAAATGCTAGTTTACAAGACTGGCTGCTTCTGCTTCTGAGCATGCTTGGACTGTTGTGCACGGACTTGTGCACACACGATTGGATTTTCCGACAACAAAGTTTTGTTGGCGGAAAATTTTAGAACCTGCTAGCTAACATTTTTTGGAGGAAAGTCCTACAGCAAATGTTCAATGGAGCATACACATGGTCGGTCTTTCCGACAACAAGTTCACATCCAACATTTACCATCTGAAAATCCAACCGTGTGTACACGCCATTAGTTATTGTGTGATATATATTGATATATTGACAGCTCAAAAATCCCATCATCTATAGTCTTTCAATAATCTATATTTTAACAGCTATATTGCTAATGGAAACATGAAAGTTAGTGGCAGCTGGTGGAATATGTTTTTTTTTGGGGAGGGGGGTGCTTGACCGTGTGTCTCCTCCCTCTTCCTCCTAGACCAATAGGATCACTTCTCCTTTCAGCCAATCGGGTGACAGATCTGAGGACCCACTTCCTGGTTGGCTGGGAGGAGACTCAGAAGGACAATAGAGAATATTCATTCACTTTTGTCACACAACTGGGTGGGCTCAGGGCACAGTGCTCTGCGCCCCGAGCCCACCCTTTCTTGAAGTCTATTAGAGCCTCTGGCTCTAATCACGTGCTTCAAAAAAAAAATCCATGCGTCCGGCACCCTGCATTACAGGCCGCCACTGATGATTATGTATTTACTAATCTTAAAACATATTAGTTCATTATATTGTTTCCTTTAAAGGAAAAAAAAAACTGATTCATGAAGCTAATTTTCAGTTACATGATGTAATGCACAAACAGTGTTGGGGAGAATTTTGGTACCAGTTGCCCAGCACCATAAATCCTGTTGCCAGGATAAGAAAATTGGAACAAATGATCCCTGTAAAACAATAAAATAAACTCATACCTGTCTGACAGGTTGCTTATTGTCAGACCTATGGGTACTGCTGATATCCGACACTTCTGGATGCGTCAGACAGCATCTCCCATGCTGTGTGCTATGGTTTCACCCGTCAGCAGCTGTGTACAGGAATTTTATAAAGATAATACAAAGTACCACATTTTCCATTTGGTCATATTATTTTTGATGTGTGATTTTTATTTACAACCGATAAACATGCTTTGATAAATATACTAATTTATTAAATGCTTTATTGCTTCCTTATGTGACCTTTTTATTGTTTTTCTTAGTTGCGATGTGTTTCGGTTCTACAGGAATGGTGCATTATATTGTAGTTCTGTTTTTGTATCCATATGTGGAATTGTTTTAGGACTTTAGTTAGGATGTATCCCAGTGGTTAGATTTCTATCAGTACAGTATGTATTTTGCCACTATCCTCTATTGATCCAGGCTATTTTTATCAGTCCCCTCCTTTTAAGGTTTGCTTCTGCTTTATCCAGATGTAGCCTTGTCATATTCAAACCCTTGAGCTACGGTATATTTTAAGCAACAGGGCCCTGAAGAAAGACAGAAATTAGATGGGTCTCAGCAGCAGAAGCAGAATAGTTTAGATGTCATAGCGTAAGCCCATGGAAGACATAAGAAGCAGCACATGTATACTTGCAGCAGCAACATGTTTAGAAATTGTGTCAATGGGCAAAATGCCTCTTGCTTTTTAGGTGCATTCAGCTTGCATTTGAAATCAGTTTGAGACGCCCCTGAGATCATTCAGAGTTCCTCCATAAGTGCATTCCCATTCACCTATATACTAAACCCAGTAACCCGGTAACCCGGTAACATTCACTATATCTGGTCTCCCACAATACACAACATGGAAATGCAATTATTTTAGTAAATTTAAACTGCTAAATACCTTTTCTCATGAGCAGTATATAGCAGTCTTGTGACTTCTATCAGAGTCCAGTCGAACACTGGTTAAAGCTTGTAGGAGGAGTTTTCATTCTACTCTGACTGTCCTGTCAGGCTGTATGACCCCTGTCCCTCTGTCTGGGCAGTGCTGATTGGTCCTGTGCTGATCACCCCCCCCCCTCCAAAAAAAAAAAACTCTCTGACAATACACACCAAACAGAGCATGTGCAAAGTGACCTCCTAGGGCTCTGTACTATCGGCAGATAGATTGGAGACAGTAAAACAAGGGGAGGATCAGAGAAGACAGGCTCAAACTGCTTTTTTTTACACAATGCAGAGGATTAGCCCCTTTGATTCCACCGTGAATGCAAGCCCTTGTATACAGGGTCGGACATTCTGACAACCAAATCCGTTGTATTTTGTCCGACGGATTTTGTCCGACGGATTCTGTTGCATACACACGGTCGGACAAAGTTGTCGGAAAATCCGATTGTACATAACGTGATGACGTTATTTCGTTACGACGGGACTACGTTCAGGCTAGTAGCCAATAGCTTTGGTCTAGGAATTTGATGCGTGGCACTTTGTCCGTCAGAGTAGGCTACACATGATCGGAGTATGTCCGATCAGAGAATGTTGCCGGAAAATTTTATAGACAAGTTGGAAAAATTGGTCTGTCGGATACTCCGACGGAAACAGTCCGATGGAGACCACACACAGTCGGAATATCCGACAAAACGGTCCGATAGGACATATCTCAGTCGGAATCTCCGACCGTGTGTACAAGGGCTAACAAGCATGCTTTACTACATATGCAGGCTAGTTTTACTGTTGTGGGGTTAGTAACATTTTAAGCTTATTGCATACAGACCTAAAATGTCCAACTTGCCAAGGAACAAAAGTAATAACTAATGCCCCGTACACACGACCAGACTTTTCAACATCAAAAGTCTGACGGAATACGGCAGACTATTCGATCGTGTGTGGGCTGCAGCGGACTTTTGATTTGCAAAAGTCTGACAGACTTTAGAAATGGAACATGTTTCAAATTTTTCCACCAGAACTCCGCCGGACCCAGTTCCTACCGAGAAATCCGCTCGTGTGTGTGCTAGTCCGACGGACAAAAACCGATGCGAGGGCAGCTATTGGCTACTGGCTATGAAATTCCTTATTCTAGTCTGGTCGTACGTCATCACATTCGAATCCGTCGGACTTTGGTGTGATTGTGTGTGGCCAAGTCCGTTCATTCGGAAAGTCCGTCAGAACTCTGTCAGAACTCTGTCAGAACTCCGTCAGAACTCCGTCGAAAGTCTGTCGGACCTAAGTCTGGTCGTGTGTACGCGGCATAAGAGATTTTTGCCTAGCATTCATAAACAGCAAATTTAGGCTCCGTTCATATCCGAGCAACACTCCCATTTTTCATGTCTTTTTGCATGTTTTTGTAGCTCACTTTTGGAGCATCACCATACATTTGAACCGGCTGCCCTCCACCCCAAAAACGCATCACAGTAGTTGCTGTACCCTTTTTTGAGACCCCAAGGTGTGTCTTGGTGCATTTTTCTGTCATTTTAACATGTGACAAAACACCCGTTTTCTTTTCCAATAATTGTTATTGTTTTTCAAGAAAAAAGTACAGTACAATAGTACAAAAATACACAAATATACTAGGGCATAAGACAAATAAATTCTTTAGGACATAAAGCGTTTGTTACCCCAACATTCCCTATTCCTGATCTGTGCCTGCCGTACTATGTGCTTTAAGGCTGGATTCACATCTATGCATTTTTAGTGCTTTTTGCATTTTGCAGATTTGCACTACAGAATGTGTTCCATAGGAAACCATGATAAATGGACTGTAGTGCAAATCTGCAAAATGCAAAAAGCACCAAAACTGCATAGGTATGAATCCAGCCTTAGGCCTCAAGTATACTGCACTGCTAAACAGACGTTTAGAAGCAGCTGGGTATTTTCAGCTGCCCCTGAACTCTCCTCTGTGATCTTATCAGTACATGTACACAGGGTAGTTTATAGTAGTTTCTAGGCAGTTGAGTTTAGAGGCCTTTTTTGGAAAGCAAAAAAATGAGTTCAGATGCTGAGTTTACAGGCATTTCAAGAGCCAAACGTTTCTAAACGTGGTGACTTGCTTTTAGCTGCGTTACGTTTACAGGCATTTTTCATTTTTTTTTTTTCAAACGCTTTTAAATGCAAACACGGCTAAACACGGCATGTAAATGTGGCAAAATGTACGTTTTAACATGGGTTACTATCTGTCAAGTTAAATCGTTCAGGAGAGGTTGTAAAAATATCCCATGTACATTAATGCCGCGTACACACGTAGCCGACTATCCGGCGGACTTAGTCCGCCGGACTTTCCGAACGGGCTACTTGCCCACACACGGCACTTTTTCAGCGGACTAATACGGCGTACTAAGTCCGCCGGACTAATACGGCGTACTAAGTCCGCCAGACTATCCGCCGTACTTTTGAAATGAAAGGACTCGCCCACACACGCGGAGGAAAGCCCGCTCATTTTGAGCGCGTCTCCAGGTAGCCGGGGCCAGCGAAGGAGGCATCGCTGGCCCCGTCACCCTGTATGAACTTAAAGGGGAACCCCAAGGCCGAAAAAATCAGTGTGGGGGTCCCCCCCAGGTCCACATCAGACCCTTGTCCGAGCACGCTACCCGGCCGGCCAGGAAAGGGGGGGACGAGCGAGTGGCCCCCCTCCTGAGCCGTGCCAGGCCGCGTGCTCTCAACATGGGGGGGTGCCTTGGGGAAGGGGGGCCGCTCGGCCCCCCCACCCCAAAGCACCTTGTCCCCATGTTGATGAGGACAAGGGCCTCTTCCCGACAACCCTGGCCGTTGGTTGTCGGGGTCTGCGGGCGGGGGGCTTATCAGAATCCGGGATACCGGCCCCCCACCCTATGTGAATGAGTATGGGGTACAATGTACCCCTGCCCATTCACCTGTAAAAAATTTTTTTTAAAAACACAACATACAAGGGTTAAAATAGTTTATTGCACAGCTCCGGGGATCTTCTGTCCGTCTTCGGGGGTCTTCTCGCCGGACTCCTCCGCTATCTTCTGCTAGCTCTTTTGCTAGCGAAGGAGCCCGGCTTTCTTCTTCGCCGCCGCCGCCTCCCTCTTCTTCCGACTTCGGGGGTCTTGTCCCCCTCTTCGGTTCTTCTTGCCGGGCCACCGCGCCTTCTAGCTCTTTTACAGGTGGTGGCCCAGTCTTCTGTCGCCGCTGTCGCCCTCTTCTGTTCTTCTCTTCTTCTCTTCAGATGTTGCCTCGTCGCGCTCTCTCTGCTCACAATGACGGGGACGCGGCGCGCAGCGACTTATATAGGGACATCACCGGATGATGTCCCCGCCCAGTATGATGTCACAGTCCCAGCATCCTCTGATAGGTGGCACTGATAAGCACTGATGGGGCAGCACTGATGGGTGGCACTGATAGGCACTGATGGTGGGCCCTGATAAGCGGCACTGAAGGCCACTGATATTTGGCACTGATAGGTGGCACTGATGGACACTGGTAGGCACAGGTAGGTGACAATGATAGGCAGTTCTGATCTGTGGCACTGATGATGAGGCACTGATGGGCATTGATGGGTGAAACTGGTGGAAAAAGGTAGGTGGCACTGGTGTCTACTGATAGGTGGCACTGGCAGCTGGAATTGATGATCAGCTTTTTTTCTCGTGCTGACAGTGTGACGGGAAAGTGTGAGTACTGATTACCGATCTTCTGTATACTGTATCACGTGATCAGCTGCCATTGGACTCGAACAGGTTTTCTTCTAAGATTGTCCTGTATTTGGCTCCATTCATCTTCCCATCAACTCTGACCAGCTTCCCTGTCCCTGCTGAAGGAAAGTATCCTCACAAATTGATTCTGCCACCACCATGTTTCACGTGGGGATGGTGTGTTCAGTGTGATGTGCAGTGTTAGTTTTCTGCCACACATAATATTTTGCTTTTAGGCCAAAAAGTTCCATTTTGATCTGACCAGAGCACCTTCTTCTACACGTTTGTTGTGTACCCACATGGCTTCTTGCAAACTGCAACCAGGGCTTCTTATGGCTTTCTTTCAATAATGGCTTTCTTCTTGACACTCTTCCATAAAGGCCAGATATGTGGAGTGGACTTATAGTGGACTTATATTTGGCCTGTGGACAGATTCTCCCACCTGAGCTGTGGATCTCTGCAGCTCCTCCAGAGTTATCTCTGATTAATGCTCTCCATGCCCGGACTGTCAGTTTAGGTGGACGGCCATGTCTTGGTATGTTTTCAGTTGTGCCATACTCTTTACATTTTCAGATGATGGATTGAACAGTGCTCCGAGAGAAGTGCAAAGCTTGGGAATTTTTTTAAAAACCTAACCCTGCTTTAAACTTCTCCACAACTTTATCCCTGACCTGTCTGGTGTGTTCCTTGGCCTTCATGATGCTGTTTATTCACTAAGGTTCTCTAACAAACCTCCGAGGGCTTCACAGAACAACAGCATGCATGTGGGAGCCACCGGTAATGGCACACTAGCTGAAGCAACGGCACAAATGTCGTCGGCAAATACTAATACCATGCAGGTTTAGGAGATATCCGGGGTAGCTACAGGTAAGAATTATTATAGGCGCACCTGTAGTAAAATGGTTGTAAAGGGTTTAAAACCACTTTAAGGTGTATGAATACTTTTTCAAGGCACTGTAAACATACAGTACATAACATTTTCCTGACTGGTGAACTCGGTATGTATTGTTGCATATATTATGCTCCTGATAGCTGTACTCTGTGTATAGTGAAATACAGTGCATACTCCTGAACGCTGTACTCCCAGCATAGAGAATGCAGTGGTCAGCTACTTAACACACAGCAGAGTGCAGAATTCAAGCATTAGTAACTTACAGCCTTGCTTATTACATGCAAACTTTAAAAGCACTTCCTCTGCAAGTATGCATTCAGCCAACAAACAAAAATTCCCTTCTACTCCTACCCCTTACCAAATATTTTAACTCCCCATGGACCAAATTACAATTCATCAGACAGCATTTACAGTCTAATCACAATAATTTCAATCTGCAGGCAGACCAGACATCTTGTCCCCTTCCCACACTCCCAGTATATTTCCATAGTTTACTCAATAAGGTTTTGCTCAGTCTTATGCTGTGTACACACGATTTTGGTCGGAAAATGCTCTGACGGTTTTCCCGACGCAATTCTGACGGGATTTTGCTCAAGCTGTCTTGCATACACACGGTCACACCAAATTTCAACCGTCAACAATGAGGTGACTTACAACACGTATGACAGGACTGGAAAAGGGAAGTTCAATAGCCAGTAGCCAATAGCTTCCATCTCGTAGTTGAATCTGAGCATGTGTTTTTGCGCGTCGGAATTGCATACATACAAACGCATTTTTGGATCAGGAACTTTTTCCAACCGAAAAATTGAGAACATGCTCTCAATCATTTGATGGCTGAAATTCAGTCAAACAAAAGTCAGATGGAACATACACAGGATCACATTTTCTGACCAAAAGCTCTTATCGGTCTTTTGCTGGCCAAATTTCTGATCGTGTGTACAGGGCATAAGACCAGTCCTTACCCCCACTGGTCTCCTCTGTGAGCTGAGCAGCTCACCAAGCAGCAACCAAATCTTGTATGCTTGTAAGGTTCTAGGGTGCTGTAGTGGTGGACAAGTCATGCTGCTGAGAAGCAGAACAGAAAGTGCCTATTTTTATAGCAGTAGTTCTGAACCTTAGTAAGACAGCAGCTTAGTAATTTTCTCCTAAAATATTCCAAGCCCCAAAAGTAAGTGCCCCTTTACTTTTTTGAGATGTGCGCATTATGTTGTGCATTGCTTCAAGGCAGCCCGTTCAAAGTACAATACAAATGTGGAATTCATATTTTGCATTCCCATTCTTTTATTTATTTATACAACAAACGTATGGGAATGCAAATATGTATTCCCATACTATTATTATACATACTGTAAACCTTTTTGCCTGCCTAATGTCTACTATGTATGTGTATTATTCTGCTTTTCAGTCATGTAATCATTAAATGACTACGAGGTAGATTAATAGACATACATACTAGGCAGGCAACACATCTCTATGCTCTTGTAATCTATATAATCATTCTTCTGCTGCAGGAGAAGAAAAAACACAGCTTCTGAGACACTTTGATTGTACACCCCGAACATTAAGTTTTACCGCTGCACCCCTTTTTCAACACTGCTCACCCCGCAATCGTCTTCACATCTGCAACATATTTCAAACACTGTTCAATTCTGCACCCATTGCCACCCTTTTCCAACACTGCTCATATATGAATCCTCTGCCACCATAAAAGCAGCTCACCTTTGCATAACATGGCACCCTTATCCAGCAATAATCATCTCTTCCATTTCTGCTCACCTCTGCATCTTTTGCACCCCTCTTCCAACAGTCCTCATTTCCTCATCCATTGCAACCCTCTTCCAACAGTGCTTATCTCTGCATCCCCTGCCCCCCTCTTCCAAAGCTGTTTGCCTTTGCATTCCTTGCAAACCTCTTCCATAACTGCTCACCTCTATGTTCCCTGAAACGCTCTTCCGTGTTTGCTTACCTCTGCATGCCCTGCCAGCTTCTTCCAACACAGTTCACCTTTCCCTCCCCTGCCATCCTCTTCCAACACTGCTTACTAATGCTTCCTTCTTCCACTTCTGCTCACCTCCACATTCCGAGCAGGAAATGCAAAGTACTTGCCTCAGGTACCCAACCTTACTTACACTCCTGGTCCTCAGTCTGCATGTGCTTCTGTCCAAATGCTACCTATTGCTGTAGTAAGCATTCAAGATAAACAGGAGTGGTCTCTTCCCTGTCTCGCTGCTGCTTGCCTTCCCCCACTGCCACCCCGCAATGTTTACATGTAGGCAGGGCCAGACTTATCATTGGGCTTGACTGGGCTCAAGCCCATGGGCCCCGCGAGCCCTGCCGAGATACATAGCCGAGTTTACTTGGCTCGGCTCACAGTCACGCCCATTCCCGCCCTATGATGGACATAACACAGGGACTGTGAGCCGAACCAAGTACGCTCTGCTACTCTCAGCTCTGCTCGGGACTGCAAGAGGACCCGAAAGCTGCTGAGAGGACCTGAGAGCCACCGAGAGCCGCTGAGAGGACCTAAGAGCCACCCAGATACGCAGGACTCTGTATCTCGGTGGCGACATTTTTAAACTTCAAGACTGCAATGACAAGCCTGCAAATGACAAGGGTGCAAATGACACTGGGGCAAGGCTGCAAATGACAAGGCTACAATGACAAGGCTGCAAATGACACTGGCAAGGCTGCAGATGGACACTGATAAGGCTGCAATGACACTGGACATGGCTGCAAATTGACACTGATAAGGCTGCAATGACACTGGACAAGGCTGTAGATGGATGGGCAAGGCTGCAGATGGACACTGATAAGGCTGCATTGATGGGCATTTAAATGTAAGTTTTTTCCTTAAAATTCCCTCCTAAACTTGGGGTGTGTGTTATATGCCGATAAATACGGTAATGTATAGAAGGTAGGGCCCAAAAGTGACTCAAGCCCAGGGGCCCCCACCACCCTAACTCCTGCCCTGCATGTAGGAGTGACACTATACAGTGCCACACTTTGTAGTGGTACTCTCCAGGAGCTCTTCATGTATCCCCCATTACCATGGAAACCTCAGTACTGAGCAGGGCAGCAGCCTGGAGAGGACAATCTGCACTATTCTGCAAGATCTGTTAGCGGAGTTTAGTGCCCAAATAAGCACTGGGGTTTGGGACACATTCTGGATCTGTTTGTTGCCCAAATTTTGTTGAAATGCCAGGACAGGCCTGAGGAATCTGGGATGATTGGAAGGTATGCAAATGTCTAATTTCCATTTGCAAATGAAAAGTTGTAAGTAAATGGATGAGAAAATGTTCCTTATAGTAGGCAATGTAGTTCTCACTTACAACAAGGAATTAGTATAGGATAACACACATTTTTAGGTTGAAGGTACATCAGAAAAACAAAATAGGTAATAAAATATAATTGTTTATTTATAAATACTGACAATACAATTCATTTTCATATAGAACACAGCATAATACAATTAACAAGCTGATTCACTTTAGTCATTAATTTCAATAGTCAAAAATACATGTATTGAAACATTCAGAATTATTTGTATTAAAATTCTATAGTATAACTACTAAATATCAAGATACAGCACATTACCAAAAACTCAGTGGGGGTTATTTACGAAAGGTAAATTCGCTTTGCACTGCAAGTGCACTTGAAAGTGCAGTCACTCTAAATCTAAGGGGTAGATCTGAAATGAGTGGAAGCTCTGCTGATTTTATAATCCAATCATGTGCAAGCTAAAATGCAGTTTTTATTGTCCTTGCATGCCCCCCTCAGATCTACAGTGACTTAAGTTCCAAGTGCACCTGAATTTGCCTTCGTAAATAAACCCCAGTGTGTTTCGTGATTATTCATTCAGGAGTCGATGATATTGACAAGGTATCTACAGACTAGGAAACAAAATTCCAGATTAAAATATCATCATGATATTGTCATGATACATATTGGTACCAATGACAAAGTTAAAGATGGAGCTTCCTAAAAATATTTTTTAGGGAATTAGGAGCATTATTGAAGAAAAGGACCTCCAAGGCATTATTTTCAGAAATGCTGCCTATACCTGAAGCCAAACCAGAGAGGAAGCATGAGTTTAGGGAACTTAACAAGTGGCAGAGGAACTAATGGGTTCCTGGAGAACTAGGCTGATTTTTTGGTTGGTTACTGGCTCTATAGCAAGGATGGACTACACTTAAATGGGGAAGATGCATCTCTGTTGATGGAGAAGATGACTGAAAAGTTAAAGGAGATTTTAAGCTGGGTGATGATGGGGAGGGATCAGAGGAAACTACTACAGACAGTGAACAAGGGGAAGCAGGTCCTACTGTGCTCAATGTTGGTAGTGAAATGACCTATGACCAGTGCACATAGGCTGGTAGAATCCTGCTGCAGCTTCAGAACAAACAAGGATAAAATAATATGTGCTGGTACAAAATTAAAAGGCATGTTCACAAATGCTAGGCGTTTGGTGAAAAAATTGGAAGAATTGGAACTACTGATACAGGAGAAGGACTTTGACTTTGTGGGAGTATCAGAAACCTGGTTTGACAGCTTATATGACTGGCTTGTGACTGTCCAGGGGTATTCTCTGTATCAGAGGGACAGGGTAGGTAGAAGAGAGAGAGGGGTGTGCATGTATGCCAAGAGTGATTTGCTGGTGAACACGAGGGATGGCATTGCTTACAGGGCAAGGGAGGGGGTGGGATCCTTGTGGCTGAAGCTTCAAAGGGAAGAAACAAAAGGGAAATTAATAGCGGGTGTATTCTACAGGCTTCATAACCTAAAGGATGAAGAGGAATTGATCTTCTTTCACACTTAGAAATAGCAGCAAGGTGATTATCATGGGGGACTTCAATTACCCAGATGCTGACTGGGAAGATGGGGCTGCTTACTCATCTATGGCCCATTTATTTCTTGAATGTCTTAGAGGACAATTTCATGTGTAAATTGGTAGATTCCCCAACTAGAAACAAGACTTTGCTTGACCTACTAATTACAAATAACACAGAGCTGACTGCAGAAGTAGAAGTGACGGATAGCTTAGGAAACAGCGATCACAAGTTAATTATGTTCACTGTAACTCATAGAAAAAGACACAAGGGTAAGACAAGAACATTCAATTTCAAGAGTGCCAACTTTACTAAACTGTGTTCCATACATCCTGACATTAAATGGGAGGGTATTCTAGAAACAAAAAACACAGAGGAAAAATGGAATTACTTTAAGAACATATTAAATAATGGCATTAGCCAGTGTATTCCAATGGGCAACAAATAAAATAACAAAAGTTAAACCTGGGTGGCTACATTTGAGCATAAAGAGGCATATTACCCCTTTTGCTGCCAGAGCCATTTTTGTGTTTTTTTGCACACATTTAGGCCTGAAGACTGCATCAAATCCCCAAAACATTATATATTTTCTTAAAGCAGACACCCTAGAGAAAATGCAAAGGTTCATTTTAGGGCACAATAAATTATTATTATTATTATTATAATACAGGATTTATATAGCGGCAGCAGTTTATGCAGCGCTTTACAATAAAAGGGAGACAATACAGTAATAGTACAATAAAATACAAGAGGATTAAGAGGGCCCTGCTCAGAAGAGCTTACAATCCATTTACCAGCTTTTCCTCACTCACGCCATGGGTGGCAATGTGTGTCCACACGATGCCAGTGTGTGCTCACACATGATGCCAATCAGTGCCCTTCAGCAATACCTGCCAGTGCCTCCTAATCAGTGATGCCAATTAGTGCCACTCATCAGTGTCCATTAGTGCCACCTATCTGTGCTGCCTATGAGTGCCCATAGGTGCTGCATATCAGTGCCACCTATCAGTGTCCATCAGTGCCCATCAGTGTCGCATATCAGTGCCCCTCATCAGTGCCACCTCATCCGTGCTCATCAGTGCCTACTTATCAGTGCCCGGAAGTGCAGCCTCATCAGTGCCCATCATTGAAGGAGAAAACTTACTTATTTACAACATTTTATAATGGAAACAAAGAAAAACTTTTTTTTATTTATTTAGTCAAAAATAAAAACCACAGAGGTAAGAAATCTCTATTCATGGGAAGAAAATGATAATGATTTTGTTTGGGTATAGCGTAGCATGACCATGCAATTGTCATTTAAACAAAGACAGCGATGAAAGTTGAAAATTGGCTTGGGCGGGAAGGGGGGAAGTTCCCTGTATTGAATTGGTTAAATTTGTGTGCTCGCGTGAAAAGGCAACAGACTTCAGTAACCTATATTTTCTATATGTTTTGTAAAAGCGACGCTGTAAGAGCCCCTATAGGTCATCAGTTTAGCGTCACGGCTTTTTGGTGACAGGCTCCCTTTAATGAGACATCCAGGGTCTAAAAGATCCTGGATGTCTTCCCTGTGCTCCACAAAATGTAATGTAAAGAAGAACGCAACTGACAGGGAGATCCAGAAGTGACGTCAAACACTTCACTTCTGGGTCACCAACAAGAAGGGGAGGAGAGTGGATTGGGTCAGCTCAGCTCCCTCCCTCCTAACCAGCAACAGCTTTTACGCCGATCTGGGCCTGCATGGGCAGGCGGAGCCCAAGATATATGGTGGTGGCACCTTCGGGGGGGTGCCTGTTACCAATGGCGGGTGTAGAAGCAATAACCTGGAAGCGCAGTCGCCAGACTTCTTCCATTTGAGAGGCAGGAGTCTGCTTGTCAGATATACACATAATTCTAGTTCAAGAGAAAAACTGTCCCTTAAAAAAATATAAGGCTGAAGAAACATTGCAAGCATTCCAACACTACAAAGAATGCAATAAGAAATGTAAGATCATGATCAGGGCAGCAAAGATAGTCTATTAGAGACATATATCGGATTAGAGTAAAAAGAATCCCCAATTTTTTTTTTATACTATATATTAATAGTAAAAAGGCAAAGTCAGAACATATTGGCCCGATAAAGGATAAACAGAGAAAGCTGATTACATGTGACAAGGAGAAGGCAACTGTGATAAATTCATTCTTCTCCTCAGTTTTTACTATGAAAAAGGAGAGGTATAATAGAAAAATTGTATTGTTAACAACAGAGCACAGATTGTACCATTGTATACCATTGCGAACAGATTGCCAAGACCAGATGGCTTACACCCGACAGTTCTCAAAAATGTATTGACCACTTAATGGTACCAGTTAATAGGTGAAAAGCTAATGTTTTACCAATATTCAAAAAAAGACTATAAAACATACTACCTGGAAACAGGCCAGTGAGCCTAACATCAATAGTATATAAACTGTTGGAGGGGATGTTAAGGGAATATATTCAAGAATTTGCTGATGAAAATAGTATTATTAATAGTAACCAGCATGGATTTAAGAAGGATCTCTCTTGCCAGACCAACCTGTTAACGTTTTATGAAGTGAGCTGTAAACTGAGTAGAGGTAGATTACAGATTCATCACTGTGGAATGGCATGCCCAACAAACTTTTTTGGCTCTGAACATGTGTTTTTTTATATTATATTTAGCTATTGTCCAATTTTCCTTTTTTGTTTTTATGTATTCATAACATGTTATAATAAAAAATGCAAACAATTACGTTTTTATATTGTGTGGTAGCTTTGGATTCTTTCAGCAACATTCCTTTCAATGTTTTATACACTTTTAGAGCATATTTTCTTTATGCTGTTTTTTCAATTGCTTACTGTTCTCTTCATCTGGTGGTCTTAATCCAGTTAATTCACTTGTCCTGCTTTATAGCTTGTAGTTTTGAGTCCAATTAATCCCACATTCCGCCACACCATTATACGCAAATCATTGGTACAGTGATACTTTTTATGTCGTTCTCTTTTACCATATGCAGTACTGGGAGCATGTATATAAAGAGAATTACATTTTAGGATTGCGCCAAACTTTAGCCATACCAAGAAAGAAAAACATTTAGAGGTAAAAGGCTAAAATAGCCATCCACTTACAATAAACATAGAGCATTATGTCCCTGTAGATGAAACAAGTTGGCAAGATATGTAAACTTTGTTTAAACAGATATTGTAATCTTAGTCATACCCATTTTTTTAATCTATCCTAATGGTTCATTCTTGCCGATGTGGTTTAATTTTTTCCTGTTGTTTGAGTACCATATTTTACGCAATATTTTCCTTTGATCCTATTCATACTGCAGCTTTTAGAGCAAAATTATTTACAAGTTCTCAGTGAAATTGTATTATGAAATGGCAGATTTGCTTGCTGACATTACTCTTGTGTCTTGAAAGATTTAGCCTTGATGCTTCAGAGATGGATAGCGATGGAGAAACAGAGCTCCAGGGCAGCAGCAAAATCACCATTCAGGAAGTCCCACAACTCTCAGACCCTTGGGTGGCAAAGGCCAGCCTGGAAATTGAAGCAGATACTGGAACCCTTGATCTGGTGGAAATTGCAGCACTGCACAAGGTACACTTGTTTTTTGGAATTTATAGAAGCATTTTCCAGAGGAAAAAAATTTAGGGGTACTTATTTCAGATGATTGCAAAATGAGCAAAAAGTGTGACCAGACGGTGGGAAAAGTGAATAGAATTCTAAGATGTATCACTAGAGGGATCACCAGAAGGAGGAAAGAGGTTTTGATTATCTTATATAGATCTTTAGTAAGACCTCATTTAGAATATAGTGTCCAGTTCTAGAGACCTTACTTACACAAAGATATTGATGAGATAGAACGAGTCCAGAGACGGATAATAAAAATGGTGAAAGGTTTAGGGGATAAAACATATTGAGAGCGACTTCAGGAACTTAATATGTACAGTCCGGAGGAAAGAAAGGAAAGGGAAGACATGATTGAAACCTTTAAATACATCAAGGGGGTGAATAAGGTTCAGGAGGGCAGTTTTTTCCATGACCTCAAACTAACTGAAGGAAAGTTCAAAACGAATCTTATAAAGCATTTTTTTACTGAAAGGGTAGTTGATGCTTGGACTTCCAGCAGAGGTAGTGAGACAGTCAACAGTAAATGGCTTAAAACATGCTTGGGAAAAACATAGATTGATACTCGGTCATTTTTTTTTTTTTTAAATGGGTAGACTTGATGGACTACTCTGCCTTTTTCTGCCATCCATTTTCTATATTTCTAATTAAAAATCTTTCCAAAAAGCATTTTATTTTAGAAAAACAAAAAGCACATTTATTTATAATTGTACATGTGCAAAACAATAAAGATAATCCTAAAACAAAATTTTCAGTGTAATCAAAATGGATTTAAAGTTTTTTCTTCCCTAACTTCAGGAGACAATATTTAGCTTTGTATAATCTATAAAGAAGTAAATTAGTTATTTTAAATTGACCGGTGTTTTCTAAAACATGGCCATACATTACAGACTAATGGCCCATACACACGATCAGATTTTCTGCTGAGTTTTTCCTTCAGGTTTACCAAAACCATGTAATGCAAGGGCCTGCCTGATTACTTACAAATTGAAACTCCTAAGGTTTGACCTCATATTATATGGTTTTGGTAAATCTGAAGGAAAAACTCAGCAGAAAAACTGATAGTGTGTATGGGGCTTCACAAAATCCAGCTCAAAAAACGTTTATCTATTTCAAAACGAAAGAACAATATTGATAATATGTACAGTAATTGCTTACATTGGAGTAACACAACAGATAAGCAATATCTTGTTATTGCAGATCAAAAGGGTCTAGCCATAGGATGCTACCAAACTAGAACTGCTGAAGTAGCATAAATGCTGAAAAATGTGTTTATAGGTTATTTTTCCACTAAATTGTTTATCAGAGTTTTCTCTTTGAATTTTGTAACTATCTACTTTAAAACAGAATCTTGGATATCTACTTATCTATCAGCTAAGCAAAAGCAGCTGTACATCTTTGTAATGAGATATATACTTAGTGACTTTAGCATCTCCTCATCTAGTCTATAGTAGCCATATGCACAAGGAAGCCTTTAGGAAATCTGTGCATAGTAAATGGACACATAAAAACCTGAATGCTCCAGAGCCAGATTTATATTGGATAATGGATTGTTTTATTGACTTAAATCTGAACTCCAGGTAGATATACAACACTACTATTTAATCTTATACATGAAAAAAGCAGGTAATATAAAAATACAGCTAGCATTATTATATTCTAAATATTCTTATAGACTTTTTATAGAATTTTTTTTTACGGTTACCAGGTCAGAGTTACAGAGGAAGTCTAGTACTATAATTATTGCTCTCACTCTGACGATCGCGGCGATACCTCACATGTGTGATTTGAACACCATTTACATATACGGTCGCAACTTCCGCATTCATTTTCTTTGATGCGCGAGCTCGCGGGGACGGGGCGCTTTAAAAAAAAGTTTTCTTTTTTCTTTTTATATTATTAAATTGTGTTAAAAAAAAAAAAAGATCACTTTTATTGCTGTCACAAGGAATGTAAACATCCCTTGTGACAGTAATAGGTGGTGAGAGGTACTTTTTATGGAGGGTATCGGGGGTCTGAAAGACCTCCAATCCCTCCTTTGCACTTCAAAGTATTCGGATCGCTGAAAACGGCGATTCTGAATACTATATTTTTTTTTTAAATCCAGTGCCACTGGCAGCCGAGCAAACCAGAAGTGACGTTGTTACGCCACTTCCGTGTTTCCATTCAGGAGACTGGAACAAAGCCGTTTACGATGGGACGGGAGGCAGAGCGGTGGGATGACCCCTCGCACTCCTCCGGGATAACAATCGAGCAGCTTTTAGCTGCATCGGTTGTTATCCCTGGAAAGCCGATCGCCTGCTCTAAAAAACGGTGCCTGCAGCTGCGGGCATCTTCTTGGTATAACCCCCGAAAGCCAAGGCCACATATATGCATACACTAGGCGCAAAGAGGATAAAAGCAGTGTGAATAGAAAACTTCAATGGAATTTTTAGCAAGCATTGGCAAAGCTTTTGGCAAGCTTTGAGCAGTTTTCTGTAATCCTTTAACCACTTCATCCCCGGATGATTTTACACCCTTCCTGATGAGAGCATTTTTTGCAATTCGGCACTGCGTCACTTTAGCCGACAATTGCGCAAACATGCGATGTTGTACCCAAACAAAATTGACGTCCTTTTTTCCCAACAAATAGAGCTTTCTTTTGGTGGTATTTGATCACCTCTACGGTTTTATTTTCTTTGCTATAAACTCAAAGAAGCACTAATTTTGAAAAAAAGCAATATTTTTTACTTTTTGCTATAATAAATACCCCAAAAAAATATATAAAAAACAACTTTCTTTCTCAGTTTAGGTCAATATGTATTCTTCTACATATTAAGCGTATTGATTGGTTTGCGCAAAAGTTATAGCGTCTACAAAATAGGGGATAGATTCTTGGCATTTTTATTATTATTTTTTTTATCAGTAATGGCGGCAATCTGCAATTTATATCACATCGGACACTTTTGACACTATTTTGGGACCATTGTCATTTATACAGCCATCATTTCTATAAAAAATGTACTGATTACTGTGTAAATGACACTGGCAGGGAAGGGGTTAAACACTAGGGGGCGATCAAGGGGTTAAGTGTGTCCTAGGGAGGTGTTCTAACTGTAGGGGGGGTTGGCTACCACTGACATGACAGCAGTGATCTGTCATGTCATTAGGCAGAACAGGGAAATGCCTTGTTTACAACCAGTTAACATTGCGTTCCCGGGACCCGCGGGCACGCTCCTACGGCGTGCAGCGGGCGCGCTCGTGCCTGATAGGCGGCAGATTTAAAGGGACGTACAGGTACGCCCATTTGCCTGCCTGTGCCATTCAGCAGACGTACATCTGTTTGTGACGGTCGGCAAGCGGTTAAAGCACCCTTTAGCTCCTGTTTGGAATTATTGAACCAGATCTAAATGAGAGGGAAGATTGTCACTTTAAACAAGCTGCTAATGCCTGCTGGTAGCTTTTTTTTAAATGACACTGAGCTCTCCCATTAGGATCTGTGCTCAGCATTTACAAACTGGATAGGTATTTTAAGAGTTTCAGCAAAGCATGCTGAAAGCTCTGCTAATGCTGAAGCCCATGTGCAACAGAGCTAACATGTATATATATCCATACCTCCCCTACTTTTTGGGAATGGGGGACACCTATTACATATCTCCCAACATTTTGAGATGGGAATGAGGGACACCTACTTGCAAACGTATGTAGGCATAGGACATGCCTCCTGCCACACCCCCTTAAAGGAGAATTAACCAAAAAAAATGGTTAAATAAATCCACAAGGACTTTTTTTTACCACTACTATTCCTTTATATTGGCTTTTTTAATTTACAGATGCATCAATTTAGAAATTGGATGAAAGGTTTAGCACTGGGAAACACTTTTTGAAAGATAAAAATTGCATTTTATATACAACTATATAGATCAGACCAAAATGAGGGACAAATGAGGAGGACAGAGGGACAGGGGAACATTTCTCCAAATCAGGGACAGTCCCTCCAAATTAGGGACAGTTGGGAGCTATGCTATTAGCAAAAAAATGTAGGCATAGGACACACCCCCTGCCATGCCCCTTTAAAGGAGAATTATTCAAAAAAATTATTAGTTAAACCCACAAGTGCTTTTTTTTATACCGTTACTATTCCTTTTTCTACTGGCTTTTAAAATTGACAAATGCAGTAATTTAGAAATTGGATGAAAGGTTTAGCACTGGGAAACAGGTTTTCAAAGATAAATAGTGCATTTTACATACAACTACAGTATATAGATCAGACCAAAATGAGGGAAAATGAGGAGGAAAGAGGGATAGAGAGACTTGGTTCAAAATCAGGGACAGTTGGGAGCTAGGCGTATATCCTATATTTTCCTAAAACCCCATACACACTATCAGATTTTCTGCAGATTTTTGTCTTAAGATTTACCAAAACCATATAATATGAGGTCAAACCTTAGGAGTTTCAATGTGTATGCAATCAGGCAGGCCATTGCACTACATGGTTTTGGTAAATCTGAAGACAAAAATCAGCAGAAAATCTGAGTGTGTATGGGGCTTTAGACCCTATTGATACTGCAGCTGTAAGAGCAAAATGGCTTTCATTTTCTCAGTGGCATTGTATTATTGGATGGCAGATTTGCATGTTCATTTTACTGATATGTTTTGAAATATTTAGCCTTGATGCTTCAGGGATGGATAGCAATTTAGAAAGGGAACTGCAGGAATACTACTGTAATGACCATATGGGTTATACGCCACCTATAGGTGAATGGACACTGGCAGATAGTCAAACAGGAAGTCCCTCCCTATATAACCCCTCCTACACAGGAAGTACCTCAGTTTTGTAGCAAAGCAATGGATATCCCAAAAAAGATGGGAGGGACCTTTGTGTTCCCTGATGTACTCAAAGAAAAGGATTTTACAGGTAAATATGACAAAAAAAATTTTTTTAGCATTTCTTTAGCATACATCACGAGACACAGAGCAACCATAATAATGACTATATAGGATGTCCTAAAGTAATGCACTTGAGGGGGGGGAGACACAATCACAGAAACTGCCACCTGAAAATGACTTCTTCTGCTGCCCAAAACATACTGTGGCCAAGGCAGGATCCTCCATGGCTTTGATAGTCATTGGTAAAATTCTGTGACTGTATGAACAAAAGACCATGTAATGGCCTTAAAATCCTGACCCACTGACACCTGATGGCCCAAGATGCCCCCACACACCTGGTATCGAGTGCTTTTACCAAAAAAACGGGTGGGGGACCTTGAATGGACACTGGCAGATAGTCAAACAGGATGTCTTCCTCTATATAACCCCTCCTACACAGGCAGTACCTCATTTATTTTTGCCAACGTCTTTAAGATGGTGGTCACTGATGTGACACATGTGCTCTTGGAGAATACTTGGAGGTCTGGAACGATTCTACCGAGAATTAAGGACTTCAATCGGATCCTTTCAAAAAAGTTGTCAGCCAAAATGGATGGTACCCGAGCCTCATGGGAAGGAGAGAATATTCCTTGAGGTTTGCCTTACAGTGCTGGACCCTGCGTAATAGAACCCTGTGCAGCGTTTGTTCTGACCAAGGTGCTTTCCTGCAGGGTGCTATACAGGTCCAGGGGAGTGGACCCCACATTAAGGGGGACCCAGTCCCTGAAGGTTTTTTTTATGACAAAGCCTGTCATGATGGGTGAAGATTGGACTCCTGTTATGCTCAGAGTCCTGCAGCAGGAATGGAAAGTCTGCATTTTTTTGCCATTTCTCTGTAAAAAAAAAAAAAGAGGTCTGACTGTTTGGTCTTCTCTCAGTAGCCCCTAGGGGCAGTTTGCTGTTTAAAACATGGTCTGTGTACTTATTAGGAGTATAGGCTGCCATTTCTCCTCCAACCACTAGAGGGCGCATAGTCTATTTCTATATAGGTGGGAAGTGGAGGCGCAGCCATGTTTGCCATGTGGATGGCAGGGCCTCTTGAGTAGGGATAAGCCGAACACCCCCCGGTTCGGTTCGCACCAGAACTTTCGAACGGACCCCGCGTTCGTTACGAACGTTAGAACCCCATTGAAGTCTATGGGACTCGAACGTTTGAAATGGAAAGTGCTCATTTTAACGGCTAATATGCAAGATATTGTCCTAAAAAGGGTTTGGGGACCTGACTCCTGCCTCAGGGGACATGGGTCAATGCAAAATAAAGTTTTAAAAAATGGCCGTTTTGGCGGGAGCACTGATTTTAATGACAATTAAAGTGAAAAAAAAAGTGAAATATTCCTTTAAATATGGTGCCTGGGGGGTGTCTGTAGTATGCCTGTGAAGTGCCACGCGTTTCCCGTGTTTAGAACAGTCCCTGCACAAAATGACATTAAACGGAAATAACACCATTTAAAACTGCTTGCGGTTTTAATGTTATATCTGGTTCCTGCAATATGGTTGAAAATCATTCAGAAAAATGGCATGGGTAGCCCTCCCTGCCCATTACCAGCCTTTTTGGGTCTTGTACGCATATTAAGGGGAACCCTGTACCCATATTAAAAAAAGGAAATGCGTGTGGCCCCCAGGCCCTATATACTCAGAACAGCAGTATACAGGCGGTGCAAACAAGACAGGGACTGTGTAGGTTTGTTGTGTTAAGTTGAATCTGTTTGTAATTTTCAACTGGTACATTTTTAAAGTGTAGCTCCAGTCAAAAAAACTATTTTTAAGCTTTTTGGAAAACATAGGGAAGGGTTATCACCCCTGTATAATTTGTTTTGTCGTCCATCTTTTTTCATCTCACTTTCTGCTGTCTCCTTGCGTTTGCAAGTAGGAGATGTTTGTAAGTTGGATGTTTGAAAGTAGGGGCTATATGCTCTGCAGAAATGGTGGAACAAGGTGTTGGTTTTGCCACAACATTGTAAGCCCTCAAAGTGACTCTTGGTGGGCGCTGGAGCGCCCTGCTGTGAACGATTATATCAAGAATTGTAATTACATGCCATTGTTGAACAGTGGTAGAAAAATTGACCTTTGGTGGTTGTGGTGCTGGTGCTACAACACTATAAGTCCTCACAGTTACTCTGGGTGGGCACAGGAAGGGGCCCTCCTGTGAAATATTATATCAAGAATTGTAATTACATGTCCCTGTTAAACAGGGGCAGAAAAATTGGGCCTTAGGCACTGATGCCATCACACTGCAACCTCTGCCATATACTCTAGTTTTATTGCAGGAATTAGCCCTGCTGCAAAGCATTGCATCAAAAATTGTACTTAAACGCCCCTGTTAAGCAGGGGCAGAAAAATTGGGCCTTAGGCACTGGTGCCATCACACTGCAACCTCTGCCATATACTCTAGTTTTATTGCAGGAATTAGCCCTGCTGCAAAGCATTGCATCAAAAATTGTACTTAAACGCCCCTGTTAAACAGGGGCAGAAAAATTGGGCCTTAGGCACTGGTGCTGGTGCCATCACACTGCAACCTCTGCCATATACTCTAGTTTTATTGCAGGAATTAGCCCTGCTGCAAAGCATTGCATCAAAAATTGTACTTAAACGCCCCTGTTAAACAGGGGCAGAAAAATTGGGCCTTAGGCACTGGTGCTGGTGCCATCACACTGCAACCTCTGCCATATACTCTAGTTTTATTGCAGGAATTAGCCCTGCTGCAAAGCATTGCATCAAAAATTGTACTTAAACGCCCCTGTTAAACAGGGGCAGAAAAATTGGGCTGCTGGCATCACCCAGAACCAAAAATGTTCTTCCAACATATCAGCGGAGGAGGAAGAGGATAGACAATCAACATAACAGGACAGTCACTCAGCATCAGCATAGGCAGTCTTGAAGGGATGTGATATTTCAAAAAAAATTATTCGGTTACATCAGCTTCAGGTGCTTGGTAGCTGTGGGTGATCCAAGACTGATTCATCTTGATGAAGGTCAGTCGATCAACTGATTCGGTGGACAGGCGCACCCTGTGATCGGTAACAAAGCCACCAGCAGCACTGAAGGTGCGTTCCGAAAGAACGCTGGATGCAGGACAGGCCAGTAGCTCAATTGCATACTGTGCAAGCTCTGGCCAGTGATCCATCCTCAAGACCCAGTAAGCCAGAGGATTTTCGGTGGGAAAGGTGTCCAAGTCTGACCTTGCCCCTAGGTATTCCTGCACCATGTAAATTAAACGCTGGCGATGGGTGCTGGAACCAATCATACCTTGGGGCTGCGGACTAAAAAATTGTCTGAAAGCATCAGTCAGACGGCCACCTTCTCCACCGCTCCTTCTGACTGATGCCTCAGCAACACGTTGTCCAGGACCAGGAGTTTGTGACCTCCCAGTCTCTGGGAACGCGTTGCACAGAGCTTTCTGCAAGGCCTCCCGGAGATGTCTCATCCTCTGCTCCCTCTGCGATGGCAAGATAAGGTCGGCAACCTTACCCTTGTACCGTGGATCAAGGAGAGTGGCCAGCCAGTAATGGTCCCTCTCCTTGATCCGAAGAATACGAGGATCCTTCCGCAGGCTTTGCAGGATCAGGGAGGCCATGCAGCGTAGGTTAGCTGAGGCATTCGGTCCGGAGTCCTTTGGGTCACTAAGGACAACATGATCCGCAGCTACCTCCTCCCAGCCATGTACAAGTCCACGTGTTTCTTGGGACTGTAAATCATCCCTATAAGACTGCTGCTGCTGATGCTGAGTGCCAGCCTCCACCTCTATGCTGACACAATCATCCTCCTCCTCCTCTTCCTCCTCCTCACCCTCTTCCTGTGTGATGGGTGGCACAGCAGGAACACTGTCTGGATAAAGGGGGCCTTGAGAGGCAAGGAAGTCCTCCTCTTCCTGCCTCTGTTCTGCCTCAAGTGCCCTGTCCATTATTCCACGCAGCGTATGCTCCAAGAGGTGGACAAGAGGTACAGTGTCACTGATGCATGCACTGTCACTGCTCACCATCCTTGTGGCCTCCTCAAACGGTGACAGGACAGTGCATGCATCCCTGATCATGCCCCACTGGCGTGGTGAGAAAAAACCAAGCTCCCCTGACCCTGTCCTGGTGCCGTAGTCGCACAGGTACTCATTGATGGCCCTCTGCTGCGTGTGCAGCCGCTGCAGCATGGCCAATGTTGAGTTCCATCTGGTGGGCATGTCACATATAAGGCGGTTCTTGGGCAGGTTCAACTCCTTTTGGAGCTCAGCCAGCCGAGCACAGGCATTAAATGATCGGCGGAAATGCACACAGACTTTCCTGGCCTTCAGGACATCATGTAAGCCGGGGTACCTGCCCAAGAACCGCTGCACCACCAGGTTAAGGACGTGAGCTACACAGGGCACATGGGTCAGTTGTCCCTGTCGGAGGGCGGAGAGGAGGTTGGTGCCATTGTCGCAAACCACCATTCCTGGCTTAAGCTGGCGTGGCGTCAACCACCTCTCGGCCTGCCCCTGCAGAGCTGACAAAACATCCGCCCCAGTGTGGCTCCTGTCCCCCAAACAAACCAGCGTAAGCACGGCATGGCATCGTTTTGCCTGCGTACTTGCATAGCCCCTGCAACGCCTACGGAGCACCGCTGGTTCTGAGGACAGAGCACTGGAAGAGGCCATGGAGGAAGAAGAAGAGGAGGGGGTGGAGGAGAGAGGTGTGTCACAACCAATAGTAGCATTTTGGAGGCGTGGTGGCGGAACAACCTCCAACACTACTGCACCTTGTCCTGCATCCTTCCCAGCAGCCAGAAGAGTGACCCAATGGGCCGTGAAAGACAGGTAACCTCCCTGTCCATGCCTGCTGGACCATGAGTCAGCGGTAATATGCACCTTACCGCTGACCGCCCTGTCCAGCGAGGCAAGGACATTGCCTTCCACATGCCGGTAGAGAGCCGGAATCGCCTTCTGTGAGAAAAAGTGGCGTTTGGGGACCTGCCACTGAGGAACCGCACATTGTACAAACTCACGGAAGGGGGCCGAGTCTACCAACTGAAAAGGCAGCAGTTGAAGTGCTAGCAATTTAGCCAAGCTAGCATTCAACCGCTGGGCATGTGGATGGCTGGGAGTAAACTTCTTCCGCCGGTCCAGCAGCTGGGGCAGGGACATTTGCCTGCTATAATCGGATGTGGATGTACCACTAGCAGAGTTCCCGGAAGCACTTGGCTGTGACACACCTAATTCTACACCTTCATTCCTCTCAGAGCAGGTTTCAGAGAGGACTGAAGGTCTAGTGGGGTTTAGGATGCCAGCTGATGAGGGGCAAGGAGAGGTCCGCTTTGTTCTTTGGTGTGGGTCTTTGAGGTACGCTTGCCAACGAGCTGCATGGCAGGTCAACATATGTCTGGTCAAGCATGTGGTGCCCAAGCAGCTGATGTTTTGGCCACGTGAGATACGCTTGAGACATATGTTGCAAATAGCAGCGGTGCGATCTGATGCACTCGTCTCAAAAAAGGCCCACACCAAAGAACTTTTAGAATAACGCGCAGAGGAAGCGATCTGCGCAGGCGGAGCTCTGCGGTGTGATTCAGTCGGTGTGCTGCCCCTAAGCTGGCCCCCGGAGGGCATCCTGCCTCGTTGGACATGTGCCTCCTCCTCCTCCTCCTCCTCCCTCCTTCCAGGCACCCACGTGGAGTCAGTGCCCTCATCATCCCCTCCCTCTTCATCGCTGTAGCAAACCTGGCAGTATGCTGCAGCTTGTGGAACATGACTGCCAGATTGCTGTCCTTCTTGAGCATCCCCTCTCTCTGCGCTCACGCTACTGCCTTCCTCTAGCTGAGTGTCATCATCAGAGCCCACCAAACACTGGGCATCCTCCTGGAGCATGTACCCAACACTGTGCTCAAAGAGTTTAGGAGACTCCTCAGGAGGACGTGGTGGGTCTAGGGAAGGAGTCACTGATGATGACATTGAGAGGAGGGAAGACGATGTGTTGGCAGCTGCTTTGCTACTACCCTGAGACTGGGTGAGAGAGGATGAGGAGGATGAAGAGGGCTTGGTCATCCACTCTACCAAGTCGTTGGCATGTTGCGGTTCAACATGTCCAGCTGCAGAAAAGAAGGACAGGCATGTCCCATGGCCACGTGCTGATGACAATGCACCGCGTCCACGACCAGCACTGTTGTCTCTAGACACAGAGCCTGCTTGCCCTCTTTTATCGGCTCGCGCCTGTCTGCCTGAAGGGAGTTGGGTAAAACAGTAGTTGGGTAGTTTATATTGTGCTGGAGGCACACAACACCCACTAACTCCTGCAGATGCCTTTTTTATAGAACAGCAGAGATAAACGGGTATATACAGATGTACGCACGCACTATCTCCTGACACTACTGACTGCAAGCTCTATTATTAAAGCTAGATCACTAGCTATATAGGTGAGGTGAATATCACGGTGTATACTGCGGTCAGGGCACGCAGACAATAACCAGAAAACAGCAGAGTTAAAGGGTTATATACAGATGTATACTGTGCTGTGCTGGAAGCACACACAACTTCCAATAACTCCTGCAGATGACAATTGGGCCCAAATAGAGAACAGCTATGTAGGTGGATTATAGCGGTATGTACTGGGTACAGAACACGCAGACAGCACGCACTATCTCCTAACACTACTGACTGCAAGCTCTATTATTAAAGCTAGATCACTAGCTATATAGGTGAGGTGAATATCACGGTGTATACTGCGGTCAGGGCACGCAGACAATAACCAGAAAACAGCAGAGTTAAACGGGTATATACAGATGTATACTGTGCTGTGCTGGAAGCACACACAACTTCCAATAACTCCTGCAGATGGCAATTGGGCCCAAATAGAGAACAGCTATGTAGGTGGATTATAGCGGTATGTACTGGGTACAGAGCACGCAGACAGCACACACTATCTCCTAACACTACTGACTGCAAGCTCTATTATTAAAGCTAGATCACTAGCTATATAGGTGAGGTGAATATAGTGGTGTATACTGCGGTCAGGGCACAGACAATAACCACTACACAAGAGCAAGATAGGAAATCAGCCAAAAACGATTGGTGTGTAACTGTGTTGAAGGTACACAGAACACCCACTGCTTCAGATGCCAACACACTACACGAGGCCGCCTCAAAGGCGGCCTTATATAGTGTGGGGCGTGCACTACACAGCCTGAGCTATGATTGGCCACAGGCAGGATGCCTGTGGCCAATCATGGCTCTCCTCGCTTCTGTCGCTGCGATTGGCCAAGCATGCGGGGTCACAGTGCATGCTTGGCCAATCATGAGCCAGCAATGCACTGCGCCATCGCAGTGCATTGTGGTCCGCGCGCGCCATACGAATTTTGACGCGAACGGACCAAGAGTTCGGATTTTGCCGAACGCCCGAACAGCCAATGTTCGAGTCGAACGTACGTTCGACTCGAACACGAAGCTCATCCCTACTCTTGAGACATAACAGCAGCCCATGGTTACTAATGACATGTGAGTACTTACTATGGGAGAAATGTGTGGCCAGACAAGTCATGATTATTTACTGCATACTTACTGCTTAACCACTTCAGCCCTGGACCATTTGGCTGGCCAAAGACCAGAGCACTTTTTTCGATTCGGCACTGCGCCGCTTTAACTGACAATTGTGCGGTCGTGCGACGTGGCTCCCAAACAAAATTTATGTCTTTTCTTCCCCCACAAATAGAGCTTTCTTTTGGTGGTATTTGATCACCTCTGCATTTTTTTTTTTTACGCTATAAACAAAAAAATTGCAAACATTTTGAAAAAAACACATTATTTTTTACTTTTTGCTATAATAAATATCCCCCAAAAATATATAAAAAAAAATTTTCCTCCATTTAGGCCGATACGTATTCGTCGACATATTTTTGGTAAAGAAAAATTGTAATAAGCGTTTATTTATTGGTTTGTGCAAAAGTTATAGCATTTACAAAATAGGGGATACTTTAATGGCATTTTTAATAATAATTTTTTTATTAGTAATGGCGGGGATCAGCGATTTTTATCGTGACTGCGACATTATGGCGGACGGACACTTTTGGGACCATTCACATTTATACAGCGATCAGTGCAATTCAAAATGCATTGATTACTGTGTAAATGTGACTGGCAGTAAAGGGGTTAACCACTAGGTGTCACTGTAGGGGTTAAGTGTGTTGAAGGTACACAGAACACCCACTGCTTCAGATGCCAACACACTACACGAGGCCACCTCAAAGGCGGCCTTATATAGTGTGGGGCGTGCACTACACAGCCTGAACTATGATTGGCCACAGGCAGGATGCCTGTGGCCAATCATGGCTCTCCTCGCTGCTGTCGCTGCGATTGGCCAAGCATGCGGGGTCACAGTGCATGCTTGGCCAATCATGAGCCAGCAATGCACTGCGCCATCGCAGTGCATTGTGGTCCGCGCGCGCCATACGAATTTTGACGCGAACGGACCAAGAGTTCGGATTTTGCCGAACGCCCGAACAGCCAATGTTCGAGTCGAACGTACGTTCGACTCGAACACGAAGCTCATCCCTACTCTTGAGACATAACAGCAGCCCATGGTTACTAATGACATGTGAGTACTTACTATGGGAGAAATGTGTGGCCAGACAAGTCATGATTATTTACTGCATACTTACTGCTTAACCACTTCAGCCCTGGACCATTTGGCTGGCCAAAGACCAGAGCACTTTTTTCGATTCGGCACTGCGCCGCTTTAACTGACAATTGTGCGGTCGTGCGACGTGGCTCCCAAACAAAATTTATGTCTTTTCTTCCCCCACAAATAGAGCTTTCTTTTGGTGGTATTTGATCACCTCTGCGTTTTTTTTTTTTTACGCTATAAACAAAAAAATTGCAAACATTTTGAAAAAAACACATTATTTTTTACTTTTTGCTATAATAAATATCCCCCAAAAATATATAAAAAAAATTTTTCCTCCATTTAGGCCGATACGTATTCGTCGACATATTTTTGGTAAAAAAAAATTGTAATAAGCGTTTATTTATTGGTTTGTGCAAAAGTTATAGCATTTACAAAATAGGGGATACTTTAATGGCATTTTTAATAATAATTTTTTTATTAGTAATGGCGGGGATCAGCGATTTTTATCGTGACTGCGACATTATGGCGGACGGACACTTTTGGGACCATTCACATTTATACAGCGATCAGTGCAATTCAAAATGCATTGATTACTGTGTAAATGTGACTGGCAGTAAAGGGGTTAACCACTAGGTGTCACTGTAGGGGTTAAGTGTGTCCTAGAGAGTGATTCTAACTGTGGGGGAGAGGGGCTACATGTGACACAACACTGATTACCGCTCCTGATTACAGGGAGCTGTGATCAGTGACAGTGTCACTAGGCAGAAGGGGGAAATGCTTGTTTACATTAGCATTTCCCCATTCTTCCTCTCCATGAGACGATCACGGGTATCCCCGCGGAGATGTCCGTGGGACCCACGATCGCGCTCACGAAGCTCCTGACGAGCGCACCTGCAAGCCGCCTCTTAAAGGACAATGTACAGGTACGTGATTCTGCCTGTACGTGCCCTTCTGCTGCAGTATATGTTCATGAGGCGGTCAGTAAGTGGTTAATCCCGGAGGGGGCTGTAAAACTGTAAGTCGATACACCCCTAGCAGTGCACTTAAAAGTGTTGTGTCTCCAGAATACTGTGCATTTGGCACAAAAATAGTATGGGGCTTGGTGCAGTTGTACAGGTGCATACTTTCAAACTTCAGAATAATGTGCAATTGGTCTGCAGGAGCTTACTTTTAGGCTAAAGCAGAAAAAGACTGCATGGCATGCATATGTGCTAAACTAGTAAAAACTAGTATGGGACAAAGTGCAGTTGGGCAGGTACAACATAGTATACATGCTTGCAAGCTTGTTGCCTAAACGCATGTTTAATTAACCAGTTCCCGACCGGCGCACGCCGATGTACGTCGGCAGAATGGCACGAGCAGGCATATTGGCGTACAGGTACGTCCATTTTTATATGCCGCCCTGCCATCGAGTGCGCTGCCGGCGGCGCGCTCGCATGACGGTCAGGACCCCCGTGAGTCCGGTCGCGGGTTCCGCGAACTCGATCGCCGCGGGGATACCCGCGATCGTCTCATGGGGCGGCTGAATGGGGAGATGCTGTTGTAAACAGCATCTCCCCGTTCTGCCTAGCAACAAGTGACGCTGATCTCTGCTCCATGTGATTGGAGCAGAGATCAGTGTTCACTAACACAAAGCACAGCCCCCCACAGTTAGTAACACTTAACCCCTACACTGCCACCCCCTGGTTAACCCCTTCACTGCCAGTGTCATTTACACAGGAATCAATGCATTTGTATAGCATCATTTTCGCAGTCACAATAAAAATCGCTGATCGCCGCCATTGCTAGTAAAAAAAAAAAATATTAATAAAAATGCCATAAAACTTTTATTTTATTTTGTAAAAGCTATAACTTTTGCGCAAACCAATCAATAAATGCTTATTGTGATTTTTTTTACCAAAAATATGTAGAAGAATACGTATCGGCCTAAACTGAGGGAAAAATATGTTTTTTTTATATATTTTTGGAGGATATTTATTATAACAAAAAGTAAAAAATAATGCGTTTTTTTCAAAATTGACGCTCTATTTTTGTTTATAGCGCAAAAAATAAAAACCGCAGGGGTGATCAAATACCACCAAAAGAAAGCTCTATTTGTGGGGAAAAAAAGACGTCAATTTTGTTCGGGAGCCACGTGGCACGGCCAGGCAATTGTCAGTTAAAGCGGCGCAGTGCCGAATCGCAAAAAGTGGTCTGGTCTTAAACCAGCAAAATGGTCCGGTCTGAAAGTGGTTAAACACATGTTTTGCATAAATGTTGCATACATATATGTGGCATAAGCACAAGTTTGGAAGACCATGGGCATCAGTGCACTTGATGGAGTTGTGTCTCCAGAATAGCATGCATTGGGTCTGCAGGAGCTCAGTTTTGGGCTCCTTTTTACACGTGTGCAACTTGAAATTTGCACATTTTGCCACGACTTTGATGCAATTTTGCAGCGACATAAAGCAATGCCTGTGTATGCTTAAGGTCTATGGACCTCAAGTTGCATCAAGGTCAGACCAGGGTAACGCAGGGCCTGCTTTGAAGTCACTACGACTTGAAGACGTACATATTGGAAATCATGGGGTACGACTTGTCAGGTGAACTTGCAGTCCCAAGTCACAGGATGGGTTGTAGAGGTGTGGAAGAGGCCCTAGGCTGTTGAAGCAGCATAGAGGCTGCATTGGATGCCTATGTACTTGGCTAATCCTAACTATAACTAGTATTGGCCCCGATGCAGTTGAGCAGGTGCAGCATAGTATACATGTTTCATGTTTCATAATAGTTACATAGTTAGTAAGGTTGAATAAAGACACCAGTCCATACAGTTCAACCTGAGTGAGTGTCTACAATTGTCCCTATCCCTGTACATTGCACACTCACATCGGTCCCTACCCTCAAGGAGCCCACAATCCAAAGTCCCCATTCATATACTAGGGCCAATTTTGGACAGAAGCCAATTAACCTACCTGCATGTCTTTGGAGTGTGGGAGGAAACCAGAGTACCCAGAGGAAACCCACACAGGCACAGGGAGAACATGCAAACTCCAGGCAGGTAGTGTCATGGTTGGGATTTGAACCAGCAACCCTTTTTACTGCTAGGAAACAGTGCTAACCACTACACCACTGTGCCATGCTTGCATAGGCACATGTTTGCATTAGACACGTGCTTGCTTGCTTGAATAAACACAAGCCTGCATAGGCATATGTTTGCAGAGGGCAGTGGCCCGTCTGCCCCTTGGCCCCCACGCTCGACAAGCGGGTGGCGCCCATCCACCTAGCATGCAGCCCCCCAAGCCTGGCCGCAACGGTGCATTTGTGTGGACACGGGTTTTTATAAGCACGGGTTTGTATAGACGTGTGGGCATAAGTGTGTATGCATGTTGCATAGATATACGTGTTTGCATAAACATGTGGTGCATAGACACATGTTTGCATAGATAAGCGTTGCATAATATATGTTGCATAAACACGTTTCATAAACGCATGCTTGCTTATTCCATAAATGCATGTCTCCATGGGCACGTATTACTTAAGTGCGTGTTTGCATGGTCACACACTTTTGTGTTTTGCCTAAACGCATATTTGCATAAGCACATACTTACATGCATCCATAAACGCATGCCTCCATAAATGCATGTTGCTTAAATGCAGGCTGGCATGTTTTCATATGAACTGCATACATATGTGCTTAGTTGCATTAAAACTGCATATAAATGAGTTTATTTACATTAAACTGTATACAGTACATATGTGCTTATTTGCCTAGGACTACATACATATCTGTTTTTTTTTTGCCTAGGGATACATATTTGTGCTTATTTGTCTAGGGATACATACATACATGCTTATTGCCTTGAGCTGCATACATAGATGCATGAATGGCAAGAATACTTATATACCTCCATGTTTGCATACCTGGGTACCTGCATACTACGAGGTTGTATAGCGGTAGACCAACATTGTCTAGCCCTGCATCCTTGTGGAACTGCGTAGTATTTTGTCTACTACAGTCACTTTATTATGTATCTGTTAGACTATGTAAATGACTTGGAAGGGTAAGGCATTTACACCGCCCTCAGGTTCAGTGGTCTGGCAATGTTCATATCTCCTGTTGGACCATTGGCATCAGGGTGATCTAAGCCACTGTGCTGCCTGATCTCGGATCAAGCCTGGTTAGTACTTGGATGGGAGACTGCCCAGGTTTCCCTCCTAAGTGAGGGAGGCATCTGAGGTTTCTTTGTTTGAGAGTATCTCAGACCATAAGATTTTAGAGCAGTCTCTAAGGTGGTTCGCTCCTTCCTTAGTTGAGTCAGTCTTTGCCTTGCGTTGGGTCTTGGAGCAATTATTGGGTCTTGGCTCATTATTGTAAAACAATTAAATAGTAGCAGCTTAAAAACTGAATAGGTCCTCTTTTTTCGTTTTTGTGACCATCCTTTGGGCTGGCCACAGCTCCTGAGGTTCACAAAGCTCCTAGCTGCGGCGCTGGACTTGCTAAAGATGCAGGGGGTGTGAATTTCAGTATACCTTTGCTCAGGAAGCAGTTGGTCCAGATTTTCCTTTGATGCATTTTGCAGTAGGAAACTATATCTAGGTCGAAGCACACTCCTTATGCACAGTCCTACTCCAGGTCTTGGTAGAGGATCATTCTCTCTCTCTGAAAGTTAAAGATCCAGGCATTGGCTTGCGGGAGGGCTCTGTTCCCAGGGTGTTGCACAGCTAAAGATTGGTGGTTGACAGTTCAGAATCTAGAAAAGTCGAATTCTTCCTTTCAGGTATTGGAAGATAACCACTGATGCCAGTTTCTCCATTTGGTTTGAGGGTGGCTACAGTTCAGTGGACTTGGTCTCCACAGGAGAGTATACTGCCCATAAATGTCTTGGAGCTTTTGGCCAGTACGCCTTGCTTTGGATTATAGTACAAACCAGTTGTAAGTTCTATTCAGCAAAGCCCTGCAGGGGCATATATATATCAACCACCAGGGCAGCACCAGGAGTCATGCAGCTCAGGAAGGTGAACCACATTCTGTCTGGGACAGAACAAGGGCTGTGTCTATCATCCATGCATATTCCAGATATAGAATAGTGGCAGGGGGAACTCTGCAGGTGAATCAACTAGATTCCAAGTTCTACAACAAGTCGGGACAGGTTGTGTCTAGGATAAGGGTCCCACTGGCAATGGGGGTAGATGCACTGGTAACGCCTTTGGGACCATTCCTCCTTTATTTGACACTTTCTCTCCATTCCGACTTCTGCTACATCTTTTGCGAAGAATCTGGTAGGGGGTAACACTGATAATAATGTCAGCCGAATTACCCCAGGGGGGCTTGGTACACTGACATACCGAGTCTTGCAGGGGTCGCTTCTTGGACACTCCCAGTCCAGTGGGACCTAATGGTCTTGAGTTCTGTATCTCAGCACTGTTGAGCCCCTGGAAGCCAGCTTCAAACTTCAATTACAGGACTTGGACATTTTTTTTTGCATGGGGTGAAGCCAGAAAGAACCCGCAGAAATATGTGAGTGGGAGATTTTCTTTTTCTTTCCCCAATAGGTAGGGGTAAAGGATATTGGCCTTAAGTACCGTTAAGGGTGAGAGTTCGTCCCTATCCATTTTTTTCCAGAAGCCGTTGTTTCTCATTACTAAATTCATACATCATACAGTGGGTAACATAGACAGTACCGCATGTCAGGCCACTCTTGTGTCCTTGGGACTCGAATTTGATCTTGTCTGTCCTTGCAGAGGCCACTTTTTGAACTTTTGGTGGCTATCACTTCACTAGGTGGAGTGTGAGCGGCTTTTTCATGCAAGGAGCCATTCCTGGTTCTTACATCATGGTAAAGTGATGTTGCATCCTCATCCATTTTTTTGCCTAGAGTAATGCCTAGTTTTTACTTGAATCAAGACAATGTCTTGCCTTATTTTTTGATCCTCAGTTGGCAGGAGTAAGATCACTACATACTCTGGAGGTATTTCAAGCAGTCAGAATTACATGAATTGCCAGCGCAGGTCAGGAATCCTGGTTTGTGCCGCCGGTAGAGCCCAGGATGGGCAGGAGGCATCCAAGTCAACTGTTTTCATTGGATTTACCAGTTAATTATTAAAGCCTATAGATTGAAAGTGCAAGGTCCCCCATCCTTTTTTTTTTGGTAAAAGCACTCGATACCAGGTGTGTGGGGGCATCTTGGGCCATCAGGTGTCAGCGGCTTAGAATTTTAAGGGCATTACATGGTCTTTTGTTTATACATTCACAGAATTTTACCAGAGGGATATCAAAGCCATGGAGGATACTGCTTTGGCCACAGCATGTTTTGGGCAGCAAAAGAAGTCCTTCTCAGGTGGCAGTTTCTGTGATTGTGTCTCCCTCCCCTCAAGTGCATTACTTTAGGATATCCTACATAGTCATTATTATGGTTGCTCTGTGTCTCGTGATATACAGTAGATGACCTCGATATTGTGTCAATCTCGCCACTTTTATCGGCGAGATTGACACCCTGCGAGCCCCATCGCGGGAGCTAGCGCCGAGCTGGCTCGCATCGGGAAAGGAAACATTTTTCTTTTCCTTTCCCGATAAGCAACAAGCATCGCTGGCCGGGTTCACACTGGTGTGGGAATCCGAATTGGATTCCCACCAAAACCAGGCACTGTATTTGGCATGAATCCTAAGGGAGAACTCCACGCCAAATAAAAAAAAAAGGCATGGGTTCCCCCTCCGGAGGCATATCAGGCCCTTAGGTCCGGTAGGGATTTTAAGGGGAATCCCCTACGCCGAAAAAAAAACGGCGTGGGGTCCCCCCAAAATCCATACCAGACCCCTATCCGAGCACGCAGCCCAGCCGGTCAGGAAGGGGGGTGGGGACGAGCGAGCGCCCCCCCCCCCCCCCCTCCTGAGCCGTACCAAAATTACATTTTCCTATTGCAGCCAGCACGAGAAGCCTGTCGCCGGGAACCAGCGCGACAGGATCGCACTGGAAACACAATATCGGCGGCACCCACTGTATGATAAAGAAAATAGATTTTTTCTTCATACTTACCTGTAAAATCCTTTTCTTTGAGTACATCACGGGACACAGAGGTCCCTCCCATCTTTTTTTGGGATATTCATTGCTTTGCTTCAAAACTGAGGTACTTCCTGTGTAGGAGGGGTTATATAGGGAAGGACTTCCTGTTTGACTATCTGCCAGTGTCCATTCACCTATAGGTGACGTATAACCCATATAGTCATTTTTATGGTTGCTCTGTGTCCCGTGATGTACTCAAAGAAAAGGATTATACAGGTAAGTATGACGAAAAAATCCTATTTTTATTGATAAGTGTTTATTGTGAATTCAAATACAAAACAGTACATGTATGAAAGTAAACAATTCAACAAAACATAAAAGATATTACAGTAAGTTACAGCTCTCTTAAGCATGTAACTCAGAAAATGTTATTTAGTTACTGTATCTAAGAAATCATAATTATGACATACATTACCACTTATATAAGAGGCATCATTTTCAAAAAATGTTTTAATAAAGAAAAAAAAGGGGGGGGTGGGATGAAACAGATGCATTGCAACAAATGCCAATCATTGGATAGAATAAAAGAAAGCCATAGCCCTTGTACACACGGTCGGACATTCTGACAACCAAATCTGTTGGATTTTGTCTGACAGATTTTGTCCGAAACTGTTGCATACACACGGTCAGACAAAGTTGTCGGAAAATCCAATTGTACATAACGTGATGACGTTATTTTGTTACAACGGGACTACGTTCAGGCTAGTAACCAATAGCTTTGGTCTAGGAATTTGATCTGAGCATGCGTGGCACTTTGTCCATCGGAGTAGGCTACACATGATCGGAGTATGTCCGATCGGAGCATTTTGTCTGAAAATTTTACCGGCAAGTTGGAAAAGTTGGTCTGTTGGATATTCCGACGGAAACAGTCCGATGTAGACCACACACAGTCCGAATATCCGACAAAACAGTCCGATAGGACACATTCCGTCTGAATCTCCGACCGTGTGTACAAGGGCATAGAGAATCAACAAATAACCTCATTAACATTCAAGATTAAAATCCAATCTTGAAAAAGGTGAAAAACCGCTAGGGGTCTGAAATCATACCATAGTATAGTGTAGCGGGTTTAAAACCAACATGGCCATATCAGAGAATATTTTTCAGTTGAACCCTAGCCATATATGTTAATTCTTCTATTAAACAAAGATCATCAACTTTGGCACAGCCTCCGGGACAGAGTAGGTACAGATCATTGTCCCCAAAAAATTGAGATCAAGGATTTGGCAGCATTTAATAAATGTGGAGTCACTGCCCTCCTATATTGGCAAATTGGTTCTATCGTGCAATGAAACAAAATCGACCAAGGTTCAAACCTAATTTATTGCATTTTATTATTCACATACCTAAATAACATAAAAGTGCCAGCATGAAAACATCTACCATATTATATTATGTTTGTTTTTTTCATGAATTTACTACAAGAAAATCTGAATGATGTCCATTATCATTCCAGTTTTGATGTATGTTTTTATTTTATAATAATATTTCATTGACTGAAAAATTTCTAGGATGAAGACAGCTCTGGCAAGAGACTACGTTCAAAGTCTATGCCTTCAACATTAGACAAGATTTCAACCCCAATAATCTCCCGCAGCCTGGAATCATCCTGTCCAGTGATTGAAGGTATGTCAGGCAATTATCATTACACCTCCCTACTTCCTAAGTTAGTATATTGTAGATTTGAAATATGTACTGTTAAAGATAATGATACTAAATTGGATAGTGTGAATTACACCCTCTAGAGTATGACTGTTGGCCATATGCTCCATAGAGTCCCTTTTCTTCCTGGTTGCTTCACATGACCTGGTCTGCAGCCATGCCTCTGGCTGGCCTGGATTGGTGTGCATCTCTTAGGGAAACGGTTGTACTGGCTGACACTTTGGGGGGAGATTTCCTAGAACTGGAGAATGCAACATCTGGTGCAGCTCTGCATGGTAGCCAATCAGCTGATAACTTCAGATTGTTCCATTAAGCTTTGACAATAAAACCTTGAAGCTGATTGACTACCATGCAGAGCTGCACCAGATTTTGCACTGTCCAGTTTTAGTAAATCTCCCTCTTTGTGACAGGCGTTTTTTTCTCTACCATGTGTGAGTTGCCATTTGATTCAATAAAGGTGTTTTATATGCTAATCTAAGGCTGGCACCCTCTGGTGATCTTCTATATTTATGCAGATATTTTCTTCAATTTGTAAAAGAAGCTGCTACAGAGTTAACCCTTTATGGATTATTATGGCTTTTTATGAACTTCTGTTACATCCTTTTTTATAGTCAGCCATTTATATTTAGCATCTAAGTTACTTATTGCATTATTTTCTAATTTTTGCATTATCTGACAATCATGAACTACTCACCCATTGCAACCGTGCAACTGGTAGATTGTGGCCTTCTTCCTCACTCTATTGAATGCTGCTGCATCTGAGGTATAAGTACATTCCAGGAAGCGGTGGGTTTTTATGGGGGTGATCGGAATTTTATGCTGGGGGTACTTTTAGCTTAGGCAAGATGTTTGTGCTGAAGGAGTATTTTTGCTTGTAAAGGTAGATGTGTGTTACACACAACTGACCTCTAAACTCTGTATTACATACTACTGACCCCTGCACTCTGTGTTACACGCAACTGACCTCTACACTCAGAGTTACTTACTCCCAACCCCTGCACCCTGTGTTACTTGCTCTGAACTCTGTTTTACATACTATTGCCCCCCACATTCTGCGTTACATACTACTGACCCCTACCTTCTGTTTTTAAATACTATTGCCCCCCACGTTCTGCGTTACATACTACTGACCCCTACCTTCTGTTTTTAAATACTATTGCCCCCCACGTTCTGCGTTACATACTACTGACCCCTACCTTCGGTTTTTAAATGCTACTGACCTCTGAAAACTTACATCTGCATGCTATGTTACATAATACTGAACTCTGAACTCTACATTTCTTATTCTTGTTCCTGCACTCTGTTACTTACTCTTGACATCTGCACTGTCCTGACGGAGATGTATAATGCTGTGACAGACCAAACCTAGCTGGCATCTCAAGCCATTTAGCCAGGCCAGAACTCAAACCAGCCAGACACCTGGGCCATGTCAGAATTCAGGCCAGCCAGCTAGCCAGGCTCAGCTGGGCCATGTCAGAATTCAGGCCAGCCAGCTAGCCAGGCTCAGCTGGGCCATGTCAGAATTCAGGCCAGCCAGCTAGCCAGGCTCAGCTGGGCCATGTCAGAATTCAGCCCAGCCTGCCAGTCCAGATTCAAGCATAGCCAGGCCTAAAACTAGTAGAGCAATTCAACCTGCAGTGCCAGTTGTTCAGCCTTCATGGCAATGGCAAACATAAAAAAAAAAAACAAAAAAAAACACATTATTTTCATTGTGAACAGGAACACTGAAATAAATGGGAAGCATGTGCATTTGTTGTGCAAAGCGTCCACCGCTTTCGCCAAGAAAAAAAAAAAAAGAGGCCATACACTTCAGAACATTTTAAAACATTGAAAAGACTGTTTAATAGACCTGTATAGAAAAACATAGTCACATCTGTGTCATCTTATCGAGTGTCTCAGCTAACAGCAAAGAGGAAAAAAACATCTGAGGATGGTGAGATGATTAAAGAAGCCTTTTTAGAAGCTGCTGATTCACTCTTTAATAACTTAAATAAAAGAACAGAAATATTTTTAATCGATTTCCTTCAGCTGCTCGGTTACGTTAGAAGAGTTGACGTCATGGCAGCTGATACAGATTTGGATGACTTCAGCTAGTTTCTCTGCAACTTGATGAATTGGTTGATGTGACAGACAATTCACACTTAGCTATTCTTGTTAGAATGGTTTTCAGTGACTAAAGGAAGTAAAGGAAAAAGTTATCAGAATCTTTCATTTGAAAGGACATAGCAGGGATGAAGCTACAGTATCTATTCAAAAGCGAAAACATAACTATGAATATATTCAAAAATAAAAGCCTGTAAAACAATACTACGGATGGGGCTCCTGTTTCCACAGGCAGGACAGATGGATTTTTAGTTCTCTGCCAAAGTTTTTGAGTTATAAAGCTGAGAAGATTTTGAACAGAAATGATATAAAGAAAACATTGATTAAGACAGGTAAAATTCAAAGAAGGTTGTTTAGGGAGTTGATTGGAGATCTTGAAATGGAGCATGGTTACCTTCCCTCCCATACTATGTTGTGTTGGCTTAGCAAGGAAAAGGTTCTCTATCGCTTCAAGCAATTTCTGGTAGTCATGGTACCATTTCAAAATGACAGTAATAAAGAAGCATTTGTAGTGATGCTGGACAATTCTATCTGGCTTCAAGACAGAGGAGTAACTAGAACCTTCAGGGCCCGGTGCAAGAAACCATGAAGGGCCCCTTGACCCCTGGCTTTTACCGCCGAGCCAAGTGGTGGACCCATTCCGGTCGTAAGTGCAACCTTTGTGACCCTGGTTGATCCGTTACTGGTGTCAATCGTTTCTTTTTTTTTTTTTTTTTTTACAATATTATTTTTTATTACTTAAAAAAAAAAAATTTAATTGGGGGTAGGGCTTCAAATAGATATTAGGGCTATAAACAGATCTCTTTGAGAAAGAAAAAGGAGATTAAGGACACAGCCCTCAATCCATCTCTGCAGCCTCAGCTGCACAGAATGAATGAACAGGAATAGCTCTGTGCAGAGCTTCCCATTCATTCGCAGACTGAAGCATAGTAAACACAGTACGGGGGGACCAGAGAACAGAACCAGGGGGACTTGAGAAGAGCACAAAAAAACAGAAAACAGTACAAGGACCGGAGAAGAGCAGAAAGGGGGGGGGGTGGGTCTGGGAGAGAGCACAGAAGTTGCTGAGGAAGGGGAACAGGAGAGAGCAGAGAAGCCTGCAGGCAGCAGAAGGAAGCTGGTTAAGGGATACGGCATATAGAGGAACCAATGCCCTCCATGTTCCCCCTGCAGTTGCTGAATGCCTGCAGGAGGGAGAGGAGGAGAATAAGGCATTCAGTGGCTGAGGGAGGAACATGGAGGGCATTGGTTCCTCTATATGGGGAATCTCCTGACCAGCTTCCTTCTGCTGCCTGCGGGCTTCTCTGCTCTCTCCTGCTCCCCCTGTGATCTTCCTCAGCAACTTCTGTGCTCTTTCCCAGACCCCCCCTTCTTTTCTTCTCCGTTCCTTGCACTGTTTTCTGTTTTTTGTGTGGCCATCTTTGTTTAACAGATTTTGATCTTTTGGAGACACCGGTATGGAGACAAGGCAGTGTGAAAACATAATTGATTACCTATGGTAATGAATGTTCAACAAGCAGCCTGTCGTTAAGCATGTGCCTGAGATAGGTGGGATAGCCTCTTGCAAGAGGGAGTTGTTGTTAGCACTCTCTCCATGAGTGGTCCATCTCCCATAGCAATGGTTGAAGACTCGTGGCGCAGAGGTCCCCAGCCGGTACCGAGACACGGAACAGTCATGTGAAGAAAAGAGCACGTATAGAGTCAGTACTATGTGCACGGTAGGACACCATACCATTACTGGGAGTAACTGGACAGGTGGATGTGGAAAAGGCACAGCGTGTCTTTCCTAATTACAGAGAAGCTGTACATAGTCACAGGGACCAAAGAATTAACTGGAGAACCGTTACAGTGCAATTGATGAAAATGGCACAAAAGTAAGGTACCCCATGTGTAGTCAAGTGATCCTGCCACAGGTTCCTAGCATAGCCCAGGAGAACGCACCCCAGGGTAGACCTCCCATATCACCCTTGCTTGGTACCCAACAAGGGGGGAAACATGAAAGATGACCACCCTGTCACCCTTACCTGTCCACATGCTAACCTAAAAAAGAGATGGCACCAGGATGCACTATGTGAAGAGGGCAAGATGGTGGAGGTAGTGTGATGCTTTGGCCAATACTCTGCTGGGAAACCTTGGATTCATTCATTCATATTGATGTCACTTGACATGTACCACTTACCTAAACATTGTTGCTGACCGATTACACCAATTCATAGAAATGGTATTCCCTCATGGCAGTGGCCTCTTTCAGCAGAATTAAAAAATGCCCTTCCACAATAAAACAATGATTTAAGAATTGTTTTAGGAACACAACAATGAGTTTGAAGTGTTGGTTTGTTCTCCAAATTCTCCAGATCTCAATCCAATTGAGCATCTGTCGCATGATGAAAACAAGTCTGCTCCATGGTTGCCCCACCTAGCAAGGACTAGAGAAAGCATCTGCTACTGATGGCTTGGTGCCAGATACCAGAGCCAGATATTAGTGGCATCTATGCCTCGATTGATCAGGGCTGTTTTGGCAACAAACTGGGATCTACTTATTATTAGATGGGTGGTCATAAAGCTATTGCTGTTCGATGTATAAGCAGAGCTTGCACTCAACTGCAAGGTCCACCTCAATAGTAAACTGATCTACAGCATAATAATTACCTGGTTCTAATCGTATTAATTGCCTTAACTATCAAAATCTACCATCATAGTGTTCCAGTTTTCTATCTGTGTCTATGATTCTTTCATTCCATCACCTTGCACTTAAAATGTTGTAAGTATGCTGTTGTATATGTTTTCTTCTCTTCCTGTGTTATATAAAGTGGATCAATCTTGACATGTTGTGATGTTAAGCAGTGCCACCAGGCTATTACAAACATAAGTGGCACAAAAATAAATCCTGAGCTTACTAAAACCAGCAGCTGTATATAATACAAATCTTAGTGATTATTAATCACAGTTTCAGTCCACTGTCTCACATCACTAAAGAAGTGTGGTAACCCAATGTATAAGCCACTAACAAGAGTTAATATTTAGAGGTCATTAGTAACAAGCAACTGTGGATGCCCCTATATTTTAGCATTCATACTTTTCTAGTGCCTCAACAAGGCAACACTGCTGGATACGGTTCCCCTGGACACCCCTCAATTCCTCCCTTGCACCCAGGTTTAGCCTCTCCCATGGTATATTATGGCTAGCATCACATACTGCTTATCTTATGGGCTGCGCAGATTGAGCTTTGATTTCAATTTCTTTGCCTTTTCCCTATTCCAGCATTTATCCCTCCATTTTCTTGTTGCCATCCTTTTTACCTTTGGGAAATGATGATTGTTTATTTTGCTTGCGTCTATTTATAATATATTAATTGCATTTATTTTACAATAACTTGTAACTTTTGCACCTCTTGGTTGAATTTGAGGAGAATTTATTCCATACACTCCTGTGTGCTTATTACTGTATCCAGTCTGCTACCTGGCCTGATACACTTACTATAAGTCTGTCCATACCTGAGTGCCAACAGCAAGAGATAATAACCCTTTTTTTATTGTATGGGGGGGGGGGGGCATGCTTAGGAGTCCTACACTCAGAAGAGATTCTCCACCTCATGAGACTTCAACTGGCTCCTATTATAATTCATCCTCCTTTACCCATAAACATAATTTTAATACACCCTCTACTGTTCTACTTGGCATTGCTACTCTAATGAAGATCCTTGCAGTTATCCTGCTGATCCCATAAGATATAGTTTTATGTTGGCCATATCTGGCTCCAAATTATTATTATTAATCATAAAAACATTAAAAATTCACACAATTTTATATTAATCACAGATAAACATAATACAGATCGGATGGACAGATTGTTGGGTGGGGCTGGGGAGGACCCAGCTGCCATAGTACACATTAGTACCAATGACAAAGATAGAGGAAGATGGAGCATCCTAAAAAATGATTTCAGGGACTAATGCCGCGTACACACGGGCGGACTGTATGGCGTACTTAGTCCATCGAAACACATTTCAGCGGACAGCCCGCTCGTGTGTGGGCTTCAGCGGACTTTTTCAGCGTGCAGTCCAGCGTACTAAGTATTTCGGATTTTTCGAAATTCTGTCCGTCATACTTTGGTTTCAGCGGACAATCCGCTCGTCAGTATGCTAGTTCGACGGACTAAGAATGGCGCATGCCCAGAAAGGATTTACACAGCGGAAGGGTGCTTTGCTGTGTATTGGACTTCCTATTTCTAGTCCCGTCGTATGTGCTGTACACGTCATCGCGCAAGCTTTCGACGGACTGTTTGTGCATCCGTGTGTGGTCAAGTCCGTTCAGTGGAAAGTATGACGGACTGTCCGTCGGATTGTATGACAGACTAAGTACGCCATACAGTCCGCTCGTGTGTACGCGGCATTAGGAGCTACATTGAAGAAAAGGACATCCAGGGTGATATTCTTAGAAATACCGCCTATACCCCAAACCAGTCCAGGGAGGCAACAGGAGATTAGGGAACTTAACAAGTGGCTGAGGAAATAATGCAGGAAGGAGGATTTTGGGTTATTGGAGGACTGGGCTGACTTTTCAGTTGATTACAGGATCTATAGTAGGTATGTACTGCACCTAAATGGGGAGGGTGAAGCCCTGCTGACGGAAAAGGATGACTAAAAGATTAGTGAAGCATTTAAACTAGGTGATGGGGAGGAGGGATCAGAGGAAGCTTTTCCAGCTAGTGAACAAATGTCAGAAAGTGTTATGCCCCACACATCATCGGACATTGATCGGACATTCTGGCAACAAAATCCATGGATTTTTTCCAACGGATGTTGGCTCAAACTTGTCTTGCATACACATGGTCACACAAAGTTGGTCGGAAATTGCGAACGTCAAGAACGTGGTGATGTGCAACACGTATGATGAGCTGAGAAAAATGAAGTTCAATAGCCAGTGTGGCTCTTCGGGTTGATTCCGAGCATGCGTGGAACTTTGTGCGTCGGAATTGTGTACACACGATCTGAGTTTTTGACAACAGATTTTGTTGTTGGATAATTTGAGATTCAGATCTCAAATTCTGTGTGTCGGAAATTCCGATGGAGCCTACACACAGTTGGAATTTTCGATAAAAAACTCCCATCGAACATTTTCCGTCTATAGATCCGACCGTGTGTACGGGGCATTAATTTTGTCAATTTAGTTGGAGTGCCTAAAACCAACATGTGTGGGCTGGCAGAATCCTACTGCAGCCTTGGAACAAGCACGGATAAAACGTTATGCGGCCATGAAAAATGAAAAGGCATGTTCACTAATGTGCTAGGAGTCTCTTGAACAAAATAGAGGAACTGGATCTACTGATGTATGAGGAAGATTTCAACTTTTTGGAAGTATCAGAGACCTAGGTTGACAGTACACATGACTGGCTTGTGACTGTCCAGGGATATTCCCTGTATTGAAGAGACAGGGTAGGTATAAGAGAAGGAAGGGTGTGCGTGTACATCAAGAGTGAATTGACAGTGAACACGAGGGATGACATTACTAAATGGGGCAATGGAATTGGTGGAATCCTTGTGGCTGGAAGTTCAAAGGGAAGAAACAAATGGGAAATTAATAGTGGGGGTATGCTACAGGCTCCCTACCCTATGGGATGAAGAGGAGACCAAATCACCAGGATCAGATGGCTTGCACCCGAGAGCCCTCAAAAAAACTTTGCCAGGTCATTGCTAGACCATTATTCAGAATCTTTAAGGAAAGCTTACTGACTGGAATGGTACCAGCAGATTGGCGTAAAGCTAACGTACCAATATTCAAGAATGGGCAGAGATATATACCTGTCAACTACAGGCCAGTCTCAAATCAATAGTAAACTATTGGAGATGATAAAGAGGGACCATATCAAGGAATTTGCAGAGAAGAATAGTATTATTAGTAGTAACCAGCATGGATTTATGAAAGATCGTTCTTGCCAGACAAACCTATTGACATTCTATGAGGAAGTGAGCTGTAATCTGGATATAGGAAGGCCAGTAGGTACTACTATCTATCTATACTTTGCCAAAGCATTTGACAAAGTCCTTCAAAAATGCTTAATCCACAAACTGTGGTCTGTTGGCATTGATGATAGTATATGTACCTGGATAGAAAACTGGTTACAGGAGCGGGTCCAGAGGGTGGTGATAAATAGCCCCCAGGGTTCTGTCCTGGGACCAATCCCGTTGAACTTTTTCATAAACAATACAGAGGTTGGTATAAAGTAGCTTAACCTTGGTGTCTGCTGGTAATACAAAGCTAAGCAGGACAATAACTTCACAACAGGAGATAAAAACTCTACGGGAAGACCTTGATAAAATAGATGGGTTGGCAAACACATGGTAAATGAGGTTCAATGCAGGGAAATGTAAATTAATGCACTTGGAGGCTGAAAATATGACTGAAAGTTACACACAAGGGGGGCAACTTCTGGGGGAATCGAGGATGGAAAAGGATCTGAGATTTACTCAAGAGATAAAACTATAATCCTACCACTTTAGAAAACTCTGGTTCAGCCACACCTTCAGTATGCCACCCAGTTCTGGTCTCATGTTCTCATAAGGGATATGCTGTAACCAGAGAGGGTCCATAACAAAACTAATAGGAAGTCTGGAGGATCTCAGTTATGAGGAACGTTTACAATCATTAAACTTAAATTGGTAAAATAATAAAAAAGGTGCAGCGCTTAGATTATATATGACAATATCTATATAATCTTTTACCAGTGTAAATAATATAATCAACTTTAATAGTGAAAAAAAACTCTGCATAAATTAACACTATTAATGATTCTATGTTTTAAACAACACTATATCCAAATAAAAAATAAAAATAAATTGATATACGTATATCCACCAAAGTGAACGTGCTAAGAGTCCATAAGTGAAACAATATGGTGACAAAGTGCAATATCTTGAGAAGTTATAGTGACTTCAGTGAATGCTTTGCAGAAATCCACCACCACTTGAGAGGAGGCTTACCAGATGTTATGGACCCAGTTAGGTATATACCTAGTGAGTCACACGAGTTTATTGATGTAAATCCACACAAAAAAACAGCTGGCCAAACTTGTAACTTCTCATGGGTACCAGAGTAGACAGAGAGATGACCCAAAAATAGATGAAATGGCTATCCACCTTTTGGGATGACTGAGGACAGAGATTCTTCCACGTATATTATAGGCCAAAAAGGAAATACAGCCTCATAGTGAAATACTGTTTAAAATTTTTATTAAGATTAAAAGCATAAATGGGTACTCACATATTACAGGCAAATACAAGCACGGAATTAAAATCTGGCAACGCAGTGGCATCAACGAGCCCTTCCCGACACGTTTCTCCTAAACAGGCATCATCTGTACTTTGTCACCATATTGTTTCACTTATGGACTCTTAACACGTTCACTTTGGTGGATATAGGTATATCAATTTTGAATTTTTTTTATTTGGATATAGTGTTGTCTAAAACAGAATCATTAGTAGTGTTAATTTACGCAGAGTATTTTTCACTATTAAAGTTGATTATATTATTTACACTGGTAAAAGATTATATAGATATTGTCATATATATAATATAAGCGCTGCACCTTTTTTATTATTTCACCATTTTGTTTGTTGCAGTAAGTCTGCGGTGCTGGCAGCTATTATTTCTTTGTTGTTTGTGGATAGCGTGTTTTTTTTTCACTTTATTAAACTTAAGTTCCCTGAAAAGAGACACTAAAGAGGAGATATGATAGTGATTTACAAATATCTTAATAGTGATTCTAGCATGGGGAGGGAACACTTCAGTCTTAGGTTACTCAAGAAGACACTTGGCTACTCAATGAAGTTGGCTAATAGTACTTGGCTACTCAATGAAGTTGGACCTTAACCACTTGAACACCAGGCTATTTCTGGTACTTTTTGTTTACATATGGAAATCTGTTTTGCTTGCTAGAAAATTACTTAGAACAGCCGAACGTTATATATATTTTTTTTTAAAGCAGAGGCCTTAGAGAATATATTGGTTGGTTTTGCGACTTTTTATGTCACACGGTTTTTGCACAGCGGTTTTTCAAATGCAATTTTTGGGAAAAAATACAAGTTTTTTTTAATTTTATTGCAGAAAAACACAATATATAACACAATTTGTTTGTACAATATAAAATATGATGTCATGCCAAGTAAATTGATAGCAAACATGTCACGCTTTAAAATCGTGCATGCCTGCACAACAGTGACAAGCAACGTAAATGTTACTATCCATAGATGACGATTTTAAAGCCTTTACAGGGTACCACTTTAGTTTTACAGAGGAGTTCTAGTGTTAGAAATATTGCCCATGATCCTGGGAAAATTGAAAGAAAAATGTAATAGCTATACGCCTACTAATAGTGCATTATCCTTGAAGAACTATAAGAATAAAAATATCTGGGTCAAGAAAGTCCTGAAATAGTTTAACATAGTCATGAGATTAATATGGGAACAAGAATAATGTGTGCAGGTCAGGAGATCCAAACATACAACTGTTAATGTTTATATCCAATACACATGAAACACAATACATTTGCTTGACATATAACTGCTAAATATGGATTTTTTTTTCTTTCTAGTGACTCAACCGCCTGCAATGGAAACCATTGAGAAGGATCATGTGGAACCAACACATGTGTAAGATAATACAAGACAATATCTTAAAATTCTTTAAAATTCTCAGTGTCCAACAGGGTCCAGCATTATTAAATTCGATTATTATACACTACAGAGCTTTGAAATTATTCCGTACAAAAAGTATATGTCAATACTATACAGAGACGCATTGGGGGTTATTTACGAAAGGCAAATCCACTTTGCACTACAAGTGCACTTGGAAGTGCAGTTGCTCTAAATCTGAGGGGAAGATCTGAAATGAGTGGAAGCTCTGCTGATTTTATCATCCAATCATGTGCAAGCTAAAATGCTGTTTTTTATTTTCCTTGCATATCCCCCTCAGATCTACAGTGACTGCACTTCCAAGTGCACTTGTAGTGAAAAGTGGATTTGTCTTTCCTAAATAACCCCCATTATCCAGTAGCAGTGTTTTACTCTACAGTGACTAGGGTTGCCAAATATACATCTTTAAACTTCCTAGAGCTATTGATTTAAATGCATTATGGCACTATCAGTAATTAAAGCAGCAACTACGCTGCATCACAAACCAAAAACACTATTTAATTCATTTTTAGAATTTAAAGCAAACTCCCATATCCATTTGTGTCTCTATTTTGCTGAGAAATCTCATAAGGTGAGAACTAATTGTGGTCCAGGAAATGCATAATTATAGTATATCCAAAGCAAACATTTTTTTTTTTTTGGATAGAATAGGGAAGGGATTAAACCCCCTATCAGTTTCTCCCCCAGCTTTGCCTCATTATGTGGATTTCCTTTCATTCAGTGTCCTGCAGACTCAATAGGAATTGAGAGGATATGTTTCCAAGAAAAATCTAGTCTTCAAATGGAACTTCATCCAAAAGGGGATGTTCTGCTCCTCTTCCTCCTCCCCCTCCTCCTTTACATTTGCTACTTTATTTTAATTTTTTTGGGGTGAGCAGGTACTTGGTTTTGACAGGTACCCACTCCCCCACTTCCGGTTGGATCACCGCGGCATTGTTTTCAACTGAACTATGATTGTAGGGTTGTGCGTTTCAGGTATGAAATTGTCAGTAGGTTTTCTTTCTTTTAAAGGGATATATGTGTGTGTAAGCATTTCTCTATTGTTAAAAAAGCAAGAGAGTTCAAGTAATAATGTGTTAGGACCAGCTATCACAGCGCATGGTGCACTGTAATGCACTTGTATTGCAATGAACCACAATGCACAGATACGAACCATCTGTGCACTGTGGTGGGCTATGAGTAAAAAATGTTGCATGTATGCTTCTATTGAATTGCGGTGCTTTAGCAGTACATTCAAAGTGGGTGAGCTACTTCATGCAATCCACATTATATGCACAAATACCACACATTTAACATGCATGCATTACCACAGTGCACTGGTTTGCAAAACCTTAAAAATTTCACCAGTGATGCAACATATTTAAGACCTGTTGGGCATTTGTAAAATATTTGTAAAATGTACAAGCATGTTGAAGAAACAAAACCTTTTTAAATTCACATTAGTGCAGTTCTGTGTGTCGCGTTTGTACAGGAGCAACATTCTATTCATTTGAATGGGTTGCTGACCTGCTGTGCCTGTGTTTTCCTGCGAGGAAAATGTTCCTGCTCCTTTTTAAAACGGCAGCTACATGGAAATGACATGGTGCCAAAACAGGATACCGCACTGCACGTTTCAGTGTGTGAGAATGCCATTAAGAGTTAATGGTACCTCGTGTATATTATTTATAGTACTGTTTTTTGTGTGCAGGTCCGCACAATTTACAGGATTTCCCACACCCGCACTAATGTAAACCTAGCCTAAACTAAAAAAAAAAAAAATGTATGTTAATAGAAATTCTACGGGGTATATATAAAGCAGCAAATATGGCATTTAGCAAAAATTCACTGCAGATATTTTAAATGACAGAGCCAGATTCCCCACCAGTGAATGTTTAGTTAAAATCATATTCACTGTTTAAAAATACGTTTCAATCTGTATACAGGCGGACACATTAAAAACGATGCAAGATTTTTTATTTTAGATTCAGGTTAAGACTGTTTGCTAATATATACACAGAACAAAACTAAAAATTACAATTATTTTGTGAACAAAATTGTACAGGATCTGGGAACAGGAGGGATCAAGGGTTGAAAAAAAAGCTGGGCGGCTGCACTCCGTTATAACATCTTTATTGAAGACGGTAAAATCCATATGGTTATCAGAGGCACAGGGACAAAGATCTGACGCGTTTCACACCACTATGGGGTGCTTAGTCAAAGTTATGACTAAGCACCCCATAGTGGTTTGAAGTGCGTCAGAATCTTTGTCTCTGTGCCTCTGACGTCTTTGTAACCATATGGCTTTTACCATCTTCAATAAAGATGTTATAACAGAGTACAGCCGCCCAGCTATTTCTTTTATCCTTCATCAGAGCCACCACCTATTCTTCATCAGCAAGATGGGTATTACTATGGGTTTATTGCCTAGAGTGTTGTTCACTTGTCTCTTGTGAGGAGGGATCAAGGGTTTTGGTAGAATTTGATATCTGTTGACTCAATGTGCAAAGAGCATTGTTTGATACTTAAAGTGGTTGTAAAGTCGCATGTATTAATTATTTTGATTCTCTCTGTTTTAGGTCTCTGTTCAGTACAGTGTGTGTATTTTCCTCAAATTATAATGCTAAATACCTTCTTTGCAGAGCCCTTCTGTGCTTTCTGTGACCTCTTTCTGCTTCCCTTTCCGAATAAGTGAGAACAGTGGGAGGGGCTAAGATTTCTCTCTGGTGAATGCAAGTTAGCAGAGGGTGGTCACGCCCTGCAAACAAGGTATTTATCATTATAATTTTATGAAAACACACATAGAATGGGGCAAATGGAAAAAGTTATACCGCGCTAGGAAAAAAACGTGAGAACAAATAAACTATGTGTAAAACAGGCAGCAGCAATAGATGTGATATAACACCCAACAGATATACAGAAATAGAAAACTGCGCCAACCCTATACTTAAATAAATAACAAAAAATAGTGTCAAAATATGTAAGTAATTATCATTAAATGATTATAACGATAAAAAAACACCTTAAGTGCATAAAAAACACAACAACACATAAAGAAAAAATATCACAAACAAAAGTCCAATCATAAAAAGTTCATATGTGAGTCCAGATAAGCGTTTGTGACACCACAGTGATTCAACACGATCCAAAAGCGCATAAAGTGCCCGTCACCGTATATTGAATGCGCTTACCAGAAAATAAACAAATTAGGGCGTTTGTATATATTCGATGGGTCCCATCAAAAGATATCCTCCTTTTTAGTGGGTCAGCTCTCCATCTCCTAATAGTACCTTCCAGATATTAATATACTCCGTGGTCCCAATAGGGAGCTGTTGATCCTGGCAGCTATTACTGGAGGAATTTGGATAACATCAACCAGTGGCCTTCCTTTATTAAAATAACACCTGTAAAACCGTTTTACAGGTGTTATTTTAATAAAGGAAGGCCACTGGTTGATGTTATCCAAATTCCTCCAGTAATAGCTGCCAGGATCAACAGCTCCCTATTGGGACCACGGAGTATATTAATATCTGGAAGGTACTATTAGGAGATGGAGAGCTGACCCACTAAAAAGGAGGATATCTTTTGATGGGACCCATCGAATATATACAAACGCCCTAATTTGTTTATTTTCTGGTAAGCGCATTCAATATACGGTGACGGGCACTTTATGCGCTTTTGGATCGTGTTGAATCACTGTGGTGTCACAAACGCTTATCTGGACTCACATATGAACTTTTTATGATTGGACTTTTGTTTGTGATATTTTTTCTTTATGTGTTGTTGTGTTTTTTATGCACTTAAGGTGTTTTTTTATCGTTATAATCATTTAATGATAATTACTTACATATTTTGACACTATTTTTTGTTATTTATTTAAGTATAGGGTTGGCGCAGTTTTCTATTTCTGTACACATAGAATGGGGACCTGAAACATAGAGGATCAAAGTCATTAATACATGTTATTTACTTTACAAGCACTGGAACAGCTGCAGGGAATAGAATTACACAGGCAGGAGAGGGAAGGGTCGGGGGAGATGAATTCTCACAAAGACTATGGAAGAGACAGGGAGACAGGGAGAGAGGGAGATGCAGAGATGCTGAGGAGATAGCTGGATGACAGAGGCACGTAAACTGATCAAGCTAAGACCATCTCAGAGCTGGGCTCAGCCCTTCCTTCTCTGAACTGGCCGCTCAGCTGTCGGCTAATTGCCAGCTCCCATCTCTCTCCACAGTTACTCAGATGTTGTTGATATCCTGCTTGTCAGTTTTGCCTACTTAAGCCGTCCAGTCCAGAGAAGCTCTGCCTTTGCCTTGGTCAACATCACAAGAAATATCTCCTGCATTCCTGGTTAAAGACTGGCTTTGCTGACATCCCTTCTGGCTCCGGTTCCTGCTTGCTGTTCCACTAATTTGATCCCTGGCTTCTGGCTTGGCTATCCATTCCGGTTACGGAACTTTAGCTATGTTTTGACTACGTTTCTTCTTTTTACTTTTATTATTAAACAAGTGTGATTTAACTGTACTTCTGTCTTGGGCTGATTTCATGGTTTCTGACAGTAGACGAAGGCCATGAATTAAGAAGATGCAGTCAATCCACTTGTTGGTAATATTTTTTTCCAGATTGGATGAACTGGATCACTGCATGGATCAGTTCGCCATGGTGTTACAAATGCTCCTGAGTCGCATGGCTCATCTGGAATCTCCCACTGTGGCCGCCCCGATACACCCTATGTTGCAGGCTGACACTGCTGCTGCTCCAGTCTCTGTGCAGGCACCCGCCTTGAGTATTACCTCTATAAGAGGTATGTCTGGTTCTGCTCCGCTTCCCCAGCAATTTGGGTCGATCCAGTCCAATGCAGAGGGTTTGTCAACCAGGTTGAGATATACTTTGAGATGCTGTCCCAGGCGTTTCTCACGAACAGAAGCAAAGTAGGTTTTGTGATATCTTTGCTTTCTGAGAGAGCCTTGGCCTGGGCAAACCCTCTATGGGAGACGCAAAAACTTGTTGTCTTGAGTTACTCTGAGTTTGTGGCTTAATTTAAAAGGGTATTTGATGTTCCTGCATGCTCTGCTTCTGCTGCCAAGTGCTTCATGTCCATCGAACAGAGTACGAGAACTGTTGCCGACTACACCATTGAATTCTATACTCTGGCAGCAGAGGTTGTGTGAAACAATAAGGCCCTTGTGGCTTTTTCTCATGGTCTCTCGGATACCATCAAGGATGAGATGGCAGCCCGAGATATACCTACTGAGCTGGAGAAGTTGATCACGTTTGCCATCCTCATTGACTCCAGACTCTCTTTTAAGGAGCACTTGTGGAAGCCTCCTGTATGTTTGTCTCTGAGCTTTGCAGTCCCACCCATGCCTCCCTCACCTGTCATGCCTCCTGGTAACGAGTCAGGCAGTGAAGGTGAACCCATGCACTTGGGTTTCACGTGTCTCTATGCGGATGGGAGAACCTTTAGGAGGAGTGAGAGATTGTGCCTTTATTGTGGCCAGGCATGTCACTTTTTGAAGTCTTGTCCTACCCGTCCAGGGAATGCCTGAACCTTGAGGTCCTGTCACGGACAGATCTTAGGTGGCGTAGTTTCATCCCCAGTTATCCAGAAGGATAAGCCCCTGGTTTTGGTCACCCTTTCTTGGGCTGAGTCGTCCGTCGAGATACAGACTCTAATCGACTCTAGGGCTGCAGGCCTGTTTATTGATTCTGACTTTGTTTCGAAGCACTGGAATACGCTGCAGCTGTGTGACACTCCACTTGCCATTGAGGCTCTTGACGGAAGACCTCTACAGCCTGCCCATGTGACTCATGAGACAGTTCCATTGTCCATGACCGTAGGGGCTCTTCACCATGAGATAATCCAATTCCAAGTTATTTCCTCACCTAAGTTTCCGCTGGTTATTGGTTATCCTTGGTTACAGAGGTACGACCCCTCTTTTGATTGGCCCAATGCTGAGGTTCTTTCCTGGTCACCACAATGCAGTGAGACATGCTTCCAGAGGGTAGCCAAGGTCCTGTGCTCCTCTTCACTCTCCCTGTCGGAGGAGTACTGCGATTTTAGCGATGTCTTTGACAAAGGTCAAGCTGGTACTTTGCCTCCACACCAGCTGTATGATTGCGCAATTGACCTTCAACCTGGTGCCATACCCCCCGTGGCCAGGTTTCCCCTTTGTTGGTCTTGGAGGATAAGGCCATGGAGTACGCTTTCTTTCTCGAGGTTTCATCTGCAAATCCTCGTCTCCTGCTGGTGCTGGTTTCTTCTTTGTGAAGAAGAAAAGTGGTGAACTGAGACCTTTTATTGATTATAGGGGTCTCAATCGTTTCACAATTAACCACTTGCCGCCCGCCCTATTACAAATAGACGGCGGCAAAGTGGTTTCATAATCCTGACCGGACGTCATATGACGTGATCAGGATTATGAGCCGCTGCGCGCCCCCGGGGGCGCGCATCGCGGCGATCGTTGTTGCGGGGTGTCAGTCTGACACCCGGCAACTACGATCTCGGTAAAGAGTCTCCGACGGAGACTCTTTACCACGTGATCAGCTGTGTCCAATCACGGCTGATCACAGTGTAAATGGGAAGAGCCGGTGATCGGCTTTTCCTCACTCGCGTCTGTCAGACGCGAGTAGAGGAGAGCCGATCGGCTGCTCCTCTGACAGGGGGGGTCTGTGCTGATCTATTATCAGCACAGCCCCCCCGAGGATGCCCACACTGGACCACCAGGGACGCCACCAGACCACCAGGGATGCCCAGCAGAGGTAATCCTCCCTAGACCACCAGGGATGCCAGTCAGGCACAATGGATGCCAATCAGTGCCCATAATGGATGGCAATCAGTGCCCACAATGGGCATCACTGATTGGCATGCATTATTGTTTGGCACTGATTGGCATCCATTAGTACAGTATAACACCTGTGTTGCTAATGAGTGCCCACCTGTGCTGCTAATGAGTGCCCACCTGTGCCGCTAATGAGTGCCCACCTGTGCCGCCTATCAGTGCCCACCTGTGCCGCCTATCAGTGCCCACCCATGCCCATCTGTGCCGCCTACCAATGCCCATCTGTGCCGCCTACCCATGCCCCTCTGTGCCGCCTACCCATGCCCATCTGTGCCGCCCATCCATGCCAATCCGTGCCAGCTATCAGTGCCAATTTGTGCCACCTATCAGTGTCCATCTGTGTCGCCCATCCGTGTCGCCCATCCGTGTCGCCTATCAGTGTCGCCTATCAGTGCCGCCTATCAGTGCCGCCTATCAGTGTCCATCAATGCCACCTCATCAGTGCCACTTCATTGGTGCCCTTCAGTGCCGCCTTATCAGTGCCCATCAGTGTAGCCCCATCAGTGCCCATCCGTGAAGGAGAAAACGTACTTATTTACAAAGTTTTGAAACTGAAACAAAAAAAATACATTTTTTTTTTCAAAATTTTCGGTATTTTTTTATTTGTAGCACAAAAAATAAAAACCGCAGAGGTGATCAAATACCACCAAAAGAAAGCTCTATTTGTGGGAAAAAAATGATAAAAATTTCATTTGGGTACAGTGTAGCATGACCGCGCAATTGTCATTCAAAATGCGACAGCGCTGAAAGCTCAAAATTGGTCTGGGCAGGAAGGTGTTTAAGTGCCCTGTATTGAAGTGGTTAAGTTTGCCTATCCAATTCCATTGATTAAGGAGTTATTTGACTGCCTCAAGGGAACAATGGTTTCACAAAACTTAATTTGAGAGGGGCGTACATTCTTGTGAGGATTAAGGAGGGCGACGAGTGTAAAATTGTGTTTAATACCAGAACAGGCCAATATGAGTATCTCGTAATGCCCTTTAGCCTTTGTAAACCCCGGCAGTTTTTCAGGAATTTATTAACGATGTCCTCCGAGATTTGTTGCAGCTATGTCTGGTGGTATATCTCGATGATATCCTCATATTTTCCAAGTCCCTGGAGAGCCAACACACAGATATCTGTCGTGTGCTTCAGAAACAAAGAGAAAACCATCTCTATGGTAAACTGGAGAAGTGCGAGTTCCATCATGAACATGTTAAATTTCTGGGCATGTAATTTCCCCTGCTGGTTTTTCGATGAACCCAGAGAAACTTTCAGCAGTCCTACAGTGGCCCCCGACCCATGGGTTTACATCCTCTGCAGCGTTTCCCCAGACTGATATGACCAGAAAGGACAGTAACCTACAGAGTTGGTCTCTGGAGTCCATTAAGGCCTTTGAGAGTCTCAAGGGTGCCTTTGTTTCTGCTCCTGTGTTGGCATATCTTGTTCCTACGTTACTGTTTATCCTTGAGGTTGATGCTTCTGAGACTGGTGTTGGCACCCTTCTGTCTCAACGTCCTACATCTGAGAGCGCTATGCATCCTTGTGGCTACTTTTCCAAGAAATTTTCACCTGCGTAGTGCAATTACAATTGGTGACAGAGAGCTGTTGGTGATCATTTTATCCCTGAAAGAATGGAGGCATCTCCTCAAAGGTACCACTGTGCCGGTTCTCATTCTTACTGACCATAAGAATCTCATATTCTTGCCTGAGGCTAAACGTCTCTCTCCCAGAAGATGGGCTCTTTTCTTATCAAGTTTCAATTACATGGTCTCATTCTTACCTGGTACTATGTAAGGGCTGATGCCTTGTCACGACAATTTACCTCCACTTCCAAGTTGGAGTGGGTTTCCGGTTCCTGTGATTCCTTCTGATCATATTCTGGCTACGGTTCGCACCAGTCTCACTTCTCCTTTGAGTGACACAATTCTTGCTGCTCAGGTCCATGCTCCTCCTGAGAAACCTTGTGACCGCTGCTTTCTCCCAGAGAGTCTCCGTACTGCTGTGCTCTAGACTTACCATTCTCCCAAGGCAGCTGGCCACCCTGAGAAGAATCAACTCATTTGGGCCATTTCTCAACAATTCTGGTGGCCTAGTCTATGTGCTGATGTAACTGCCTTCGTAGCTGCCTGTCCTGTGTGTGCTCAGAGTAAGACTCCATGGCAACTTCCAGTGGGCCTCCTACAAGCCATACTCAATGAAGAGAGGACCTGGACCCATTTATCTATGTATTTCATTGTGGAGTTACCCAACTCCCAGGGCAACACAGTTATCCTTGTGGTGGTTGACCGGTTCTCAAAGTGTCATTGTATTCCACTTAAGAAGTTGTCCACTTCTAAGGAACTGGCTTCCATTTTTGCTCAGAAGATCTTTCGCTTACATGGGCTACCCAAGGTGATTGTCTCAGACAGGGGTAGTCAGTTTGTGTCCTGGTTCTGGCAAGCCTTTTGTGCACAGTTGGGAATTCAGCTTGCTTTTTTCTCTGCGTATCACCTGCAGTCTAATGGGGCCGCAGCCAATCAGTCCTTGGAGCAATTCCTACGTTGCTATATTTCTGACCATCATAAGAACAGGTCAGACCTATTACAATGGGCAGAGTTTCCTCACAACATTGCCTTGAATTCTGCTTCCCGATTGTCCCTGTTTATGGCGCATTATGGTTTCCCCACTTTCCATGTTGCCTGACTCGTTTGTTCCGCAGAGTATTCCAGCGTTAGAAGAGCATCACCATGGTCTTCATTCCACTTGGGCACAAGTCCAGGAGGCTTTGCGTCATGCTAATGATAGGTACAGACTCCATGCTGACCGCAGACACCTGCCTGTGCCTTCCTACCAGGTTGGGGACAGGGTCTGACTGTTATCTCGCAATCTCCAACTTCGTGTTTCCTCACTGAAGTTCACACACCAGTTTATTGGGCCTTTCCATATTCTTCGCAGGATTAACCCAGTGGCTTACGCATTAGACCTTCCTTCTAATATGCGTATTTCAAATGTATTTCATATCTCTTTATTAAGTCTGCAACCGCTTTACCACCTCGTGCCACATCTTCACCCTGTACAGGTTGAGAACCATAAGGAGTATGAAGTACATTCCATTGTTGACTCCTGTAGGTTCCATGGGTGCATACAGTACCTGGTGCATTGTAAAGGGTACGGTCCAGAAGAACGATCTTGAGTCTCATCCTGGGATGTACATGCTCCTGTCCTCCTCCGTGATTTTCATAGACATTTTCCCCTCAAGCCTGGTGGTCTTCCGAGGGGGGAGGGGTCGTTGAGGAGGGGGCACTGTCAGGGCTTCCTTCTCTGAGCTGGCAGCTCAGCTGTCGGCTAATTGCCAGGTCCCATCTCAGTTACTCAGTTGTTGATATCCTGCTCATCAGTCCTGCCTACTTAAGCCGTCCAGTCCAGAGGAGCTCTGCCTTCACCTTGGTCAACATCACAAGAAACATCTCTTGCATTCCTGTTTAAAGACTAGCTTTCCTGACATCCCTTCTGGCTCTGGATCCCGCTTGCTGTTCCACTGCTTTGATCCCCGACTTCTGGCTTGGCTGACTTTACATTACGGTTACTGAACTTTGGAAAAGCTTTGACTATGTTTGTTCTTTTTACTTTTATTATTAAACAAGTGTGATTTAACTGCACTTCTGTTTCGGTCTGATTTCATGGTTTCTGACAGACCACCACAGAGATCAGCAGACATGATAAACGTGGTCAGTTTACAGAGTGGAAGACAGGAACAGACAGGATCAACCAGTTTTGTACAATATAGAAAGGGACAACTGACATGACAAAAGCACTGGGCTATATCTTGTGCCCTAAAGGGCAGGAGCATGTTTTTTAATTGGGTTACATCCATTTTAAGTTTAGGGAATTTTGAGAGGCAACAGTGATAACGGCATTGTGTTGCTAAGCAACTAGTGGTACATAAAAATATGAATCGATAGTAATAGATAGTACTGGCAGGGATATTATGGTGGTGAGGGGCTGATTGTCCATAATGTTGGTCATACACTCAACAGGATGAACAAGAAAATCTATCAATTTTCACATCATCACTAAATAGCCCCAATAGAGGATTCCTCTCTGCCAGCTATTGTATACCGATAGCCATCATCCTGGGGCTCTCAGAACACCTGAACAAAAAGACTGCATCTGGTAGGATGCAGCCACTATTTGGCTAGCAATTTTCTGCCCTTCTCCTTAGATTTTTAGGAGTGAACAGGAGGGCGCCAACAGGGCCATCCATTGCTTCAGTTTCGTCTGATTCTCTTCATGTGTGGCCAGCTGAAGTACATTACTGCAAGCAATGACAGCACTGTGCTGCTGAGCAGTGAATCATACAAATGTATACTAATTAATCAAAGGTAACAGTGACAGGGACAATATGGCACTTAGGTGCAGATGGTACACATGTAAAGGAAATTATGACATTAGCAGTGACAATGTGCTGTTGAGAAGTCAATGGAAATACAGTTGCAAAAAAGTATGTGAACCCTTTTGGAATGATATGGATTTCTGCACAAATTGGTCATAAAATGTGATCTGATCTTCATCTAAGTCACAACAATAGACAATAACAGTCTGCTTAAACTAATAACACACAAAGAATTAAATGTTACCATGTTTTTATTGAACACACCATATAAACATTCACAGTGCAGGTGGAAAAAGTATGTGAACCCTTGGATTTAATAACTGGTTGAACCTCCGTTGGCAGCAATAACTTCAACCAAACATTTCCTGTAGTTGCAGATCAGATGTGCACAACGGTCAGGAGTAATTCTTGACCATTCCTCTTTACAGAACCCTTTCAATTCAGCAATATTCTTGGGATGTCTGGTGTGAATTGCTTTCTTGAGATCATGCCAAAGCATCTCAATCGGGCTGAGGTCAGGACTCTGACTGGGCCACTCCAGAAGGCGTATTTTCTTTCTGTTTAAGCCATTCTGTTGTTGATTTACTTCTATGCTTTGGGTTGTTGTCCTGTTGCAACACCCATCTTCTGTTGAGCTTCAGCTGGTGGACAGATGGCCTTAAGTTCTCCTGCAAAATATCTTGGGAATGAATTTTTCCTTCGATGATAGCAATCCGTCCAGGCCCTGCCGCAGCAAAGCAACCCCAAACCATGATGCCCCCACCACCATACTTCACAGTTGGGATGAGGTTTTGATGTTGGTGTGCTGTGCCTCTTTTTCTCCACACATAGTGTTTCTTCCAAACAACTCAACTTTGGTTTCATCTGTCCACAGAATATTTTGCCAGTACTGCTGTGGAACATCCAGGTGATCTTGTGCAAACTGTAAACGTGCAGCAATGTTTTTTTTGGACAGCAGTGGCTTCCTCTGTGGTATCCTCCCATGAAATCCACTCTTGTTTAGTGTTTTACATATCGTAGATTCGCTAACAGGGATGTTAGCATATGCCAGAGACTTTTGTAAGTCTTTACCTGACACTTTAGGATTCTTCTTCACCTCACTGAGCAGTCTGCGCTGTGCTCTTGCAGTAATCTTTACAGGATGCCCACTCCTAGGGAGAGTAGCAGCAGTGCTGAACTTTCTCCATTTATAGACAATTTGTATTACCGTGGACTGATGAACAGCAAGGCTTTTGGAGATCCTTTTATAAATCGTTCCAGCTTTTTGCAAGTCAACATTTCTTAATCGTAGGTCTTCTGAGAGCTCTTTTGTGTGAGGCATCATTCACATCAGGCAATGCTTCCTTTGAAAAGCAAACCCAGAACTGTTGTGTTTTTTATAGGGCAGGGCAGTTGGAACCAACACCTCCAATCTCATCTCATTGATTGGACTCCAGTTGGCTGAAACCTCACTCCAAATAGCTCTTGGAGAGCTCATTAGTCTAGGGGTTCATATACTTTTTCCACCTGCACTGTGAATGTTTACATGGTGTGTTCAATAAAAACATGGTAACATTTAATTATGGGTGTGATATTAGTTTAAGTAGACTGTGATTGTCTATTGTTGTGACTTAGATGAAGATCAGATCCCATTTTATGACCAATTTGTGCAGAAATCCATATCATCCCAAAAGGGTTTACATACTTTTTTTTGCAACTGGATGTATAGGGTATTAGCTGCAGTAATAGATATATTATGCTAGTGAGTACTGTATGGTTACTATGTACAGAGGATAGTAATCAAATCAGTTCCACAGACATTGTGCTGCTGAGCAGTGCCAGCTACATTTGTACGCAGTAATGAGACAATAGTGTAAGGTAGATCTGAGCAGTGGAGGTTATACATGATTATGAAGAAGTGATGAGAGCAATACCAAGGATAATGTGCTCCTAATCAGTGTATGATAAGCATGCCAGTATGTGGATGGGGGGTGTTTGCAATGCTAAAAGGCAGAGAGCATTGGATAATACCTATGGATATATTTTGTTGAATTGAATGGTTCAAATGTAGAAGTACTGTATAGACCAGTGATATGCAATTAGCGGACCTCCAGCTGTTGCAGAACTACAAGTCCCATGAGGCATAGCAAGACTCTGACCACCACAAGCATGACACCCAGAGGCAGAGGCATGATGGAACTTGTAGTTTTGCAACAGCTGGATGTCCGCTAATTGCATATCCCTGGTATAGACAGTATAGGTAGTGACATTTTGTTACTGAAAAGGGGGTATTATGTACATATAGCATGTTTTGAGAAACAGCAGGGATGCAGAAATTGTGATGCTGGGTGTTGGATTAGTGGGAACATACACTATATTGTCAAAAGTATTGTGACGCCTGCCTTTACACACACATGAACTTTAATGGCATCCCAGTCTTAGACCGTAGGGTTCAATATTGAGTTGGCCCACCCTTAGCAGCTATAACAGCTTCAACTCTTCTGGGCAGGCTGTCCACAAGGTTTAGGAGTGTGTCTATTGGAATGTTTGACCATTCTTCCAGAAGCGCATTTGTGAGGTCAGGCACTAATGTTGGACAAGAATGCCTGGCTCGCAGTCTCCACTCCAATTCATCTCAAAGGTGTTCTACTGGATTGAGGTCAGGACTTGGTGCAGGCCAAGTTCTTCTACCCCAAACTCGCTCATCGATGTCTTTATGGACCTTGCTTTGTGCACTGGTGCACAGTCATGTTGGAAGAGGAAGGGGCCATCCCCAAATTGTTCCCACAATGTTGGGAGCATGAACTGTCCAAAATGTCTTGGTATACTGATACCTTAAAAGTTCCCTTCACTGGAACTAAGGGGCCAAGCCCAACCCCTGAAAAACAACCCCACACTAAAATCCCCTCTTCACCAAATGATTTGGACCCGTATACACAGCAAGGTCTATAAAGACATGGATGAGTGAGTCTGGGGTGGAGGAACTTGACTGGCCTGCCCCCAATAGAACACCTTTGGGGCAAATTAGGGTGGAGACTGCGAGCCAGTCATTCTTGTCCAACATTAGTGCCTGACCTCACAAATGCGCTTCTGGAAGAATGGTCAAACATTCCCATAGACACACTCCTAAATCCTGTGGACAGCCTTCCCAGAAGAGTTGAAGCTGTTATAGCTGCAAAGGGTGGGTCAACACCATAGTGAACCCTACTGAACTAAGACTGAAATGCCATTAAAGTTCATGTGCGTGTAGAGGCAGGCGTCACAATACCTTTGGTAATATAGTGTACATCATTGACAGGGACATTCTGTTGTCCAATCTGTCCAAATCTGTTGTATGTTCTAGGAGTGCTGATAAACAGCAGTAATGGGAACAATGTGCTACTCAGCAGTGTATGATAATCAGGCCCGGACTGGGGAAAAAAATAGGCCTGGGAATTTTGGACTGAGCATCCCATGACATGTTAACTGGCCCCTTCCCTGCTCTCCACCCTGATGGATTCCCTGGGAGAGGGGAGGGGGGGAACCCGGCAGAGGTGCAGGGGGTCAAGGGGGACCGGAAAGAGCATGGGGGGTGGAGAGCACAGGGAGAAACCTTGAGAACATGGGGTGGGGTGAGAGCACAGGGGAGAGGCAGAGAACACAGGGAGGAAGAGGAGAGCACGGGGGGGGGAGAGCATGGGGGGCTGAAGAGCACAGGGGGTGGGGGGTTGGAGAGCACAGGGGGAAGCAAAAACATGGGATGGGGTGGAGAGCACAGGGAGGGCAGGAGAGCACGGAGGGGGGGAGAGTACAAGGGGGAGACAGACAGCACTGGGGGAGGCAAAGAGCACAGGGAGGGCAGGGGAGCACAAGGGGGAGGTGGAGAGTGCAGGGGGAGGCAGACAACACTGGGGAGGCTGGAGAGCATTGGGGGAGAGGTGGAAAGCATTGGGGGAATTGGAGAGCGGGGGGAGGTGGAGAGTTCGGGGGCAGTGGAGAGCACGGGGAGGTGGAGAGCATGGGGGAGGTGTAAAGCACTGAGGGGCAGCGGAGAGCATGGGGGTTGATGGAAAGCTAGGGGGAGGCTGTGAGCATGGGGGGACAGCAGAGAGCATGGGCGGAGGTGGAGGGCCTGGGGAGGCTTAGAGCCAGGGAGAGGTGGAGAGCACAGGGGGCAGCAGAGAGCACGGGGAGGCTGAGACCCAGGAGGAGGTGAAGAGCATGGGGATGAGCATAGAGCATTTAGGGATGTGGAAAACACAGGGGGCAGCGGAGAGCATAGGGGAAGTGGACAGTACAGGGGGGGCACTGGAAATCATGGGGGTGGTGGAGAGCACAGGGGAGGCTGAGAGCACGGGGGAGACTGAGAGCCAGGGGGAGGTGGAGAGCATAGGGGGCACTGGAAATCATGGGGGAGGTGGAGAGCATGGGGGAGGCTGAGAGCCAGGGGGTGGTGGAGAGCCGGGGGGAGGTGGAGAGCACAGGGGAGGCTGAGAGCCAGAGGGAGGCTGAGAGCCAGGGGGAGGCTGAGAGCCAGGGGGGAGGCTGAGAGCCAGGGGGTGGTGGATAGCCGGGGGGAGGTGGAGAGCACAGGGGGGCAACGATGAGCATGGGGGGAGGTGGAGAGCATTGGGGGAGGCTGAGAGCATGAGAGCATGGGGGGAGGCTAAAAGCACAGGGGGAGGCTGAGAGCACAAGGGGGAGGCTGAGAGCACACGGGGCAGTGAAGAGCATGGGGGAGGTGGAGAGCATGGGGGAGGCTGAGAGCACAGGGGGCAAGCAAGCAGAGAGCATGGGGGAGGCTGAGAGCACAAGGGGCAGCGGAGAGCATGGGGGAGGTGAGGAGCATGGGGGAGGCTGAGAGCTAGGGGGAGGTGGAGAGCAGGAGGGGGCAAAGAGTATGGGTGGGGCAGAGAGCATGGGGGGCAGAAGAAATAAGCAGAATAGGAGGAGCAGTGGGGGCGACTGCATATAGAAGAATCATTCTCTCTATCTTCCTCCTGCAGTCTCTGAATGCCTGCTTCTCCTCCTCTCCCTCTCACAGGCTTTCAGAGAGGAGCTGCAGGAGGAAGATGGAGAGAATGATTCCTCTATATGCAGTCGCCTCCACTGCTCTTCTTATCCAGGTTACGGACGGGACGGTTGCGCACTCACGTTCTCTCTGATCCGGCTCCAAGGTGTCTGCAAGTGTCTCCTCTAGCTCCTCCCCCATCCGTGGCCAAGCCCCCTGGCACCAATGGCCAATCCTTGCCTGATGATAAGTGTAGGTGTGCTGACAATCATCAGTGACTGAGACATTGCAATTCTTGATAGAAACAGTCTCTGAGACATTGAAGTGAAAGACCCAGCCAAAATCCAGTTCTCTCAAATTTCCGCCATTGTGCTGTTGCAAAATTGATAGTGCATACATGTAAGGATTGTTAGCAGGTATTGTTGTCTAAGACATAAAGTTATTGGGCAGTGGATTCTCTATATGTATAAAAAGTAAGGGCAGACAGCAGTGACAGGGATATCTTGCTGTCAAACAGTGAATGTTAATGCAGAGTTGTTCTGTGTACAGAAAAACTCCAGGTTGCCATATTGCATTGCATTTTCAGAAAATTACAGCGACTGCAGATTGAAAAGGAAAGGTCATTTTTAATAACATTCAATTATAATATGACTCGTGTTGCAATTGTATATGCTATATTATTTTTTCTTTGCTATTTTTTTTCCCCACGAAAGTGGAGTTACCCTTTAAATTTGAATATGAAGTACTGGTAAATGGTAGTGACAGAGTCATTGTGCAGCTGAGCAGTGCGGTTGATTTACTAAATCTGGAGAGTGCAAAATCTGGTGCAGCTGTGCATGGTAGCCAATCGGCTTCTAACTTTAGCTTGTTCAATTAAGCTTTGACAAAATCTGGAAGCAGATTGGTTTTTATGCACCAGATTTTGCACTCTTCAGTTTTAGTAAATCAACCCCAGTGACAGGGGTATTGTTCTAAAAAAAAAAAAAACAGTGGATGCTGCTTTCTATAGGAGGGGAGACAAACAGCAGTAACAGAAAAAATGTACAGCAATTACAAGATAGCTAGCCAAGCACACCAGACATTTGGCTGCCAAAGATCATTCTAATGACTATTCTACTAATATGCTCATTTGCATTAGGCAGATGTGCATGCCTGTACCTAAAAAAGACATAGCATTACTGGAAAAAAATATATTAAGAAAGATGCTTTACTGATAACATGACATTTTCTCTATGCAGATTATGTGTGCAGCAAGTGCTCCAAGAACTGAAACAATATCATAGGTAGGTGGGCTTATTAATTACACGTAAAGTGCATAGGTGAACCAGAAAATAAAACCTTGGTACTCTTCGAGGTATCAATTTCTAGAACCTTGACCCAGCAGATTTTGATTTTAGATTTTCCACATTACTCTTTTGTTCTTGAAACTAGTATAACGTTTCCACCTGGTGAAGTCCACCTGCACAAGAGCAATGGTTTACTGACTAGGTAGATTGCAGTCCTCCTGAATGAATGAATGAAATATTTGTATAGCGCACAACGCAAACTGAATCGCTTCAAGGCGCTGTGAGGAGCTTAGTTGTCCATCCTCTAGAAGAGGAAGGTCTTAAGTTTTTTCCTAAAGGCCAGGTGGTTTCCTTCCAGGCAGATGCTGGTTGGTAGAGCATTCCATAGCCAAGGTCCTTGGACAGCAAATCTCCGTTCCCCCTTAGATTTGTAGCGGAATTTGGGCACGAGGAGGAGGTTTTCGTTGGCCGATCGAAGACTGCAGTTTGGTGTGTAATGATTTATTTTCTCAGTTAGGTATTGAGGAGCATTTCTATGCACACATTTGTGGGTGAGGCAGAGGGTTTCGAATGTGATCCGGTTCTTTACGGTTAGCCAATGTAGGTCCCTCAGGGAGGGGGAGACCTACATTGGCTAACCATAAGGATCCTCATCATATTGAGGTCATAGATCCTAGTGTTTTGGCAATATGGAGATGCTAGGCTTCATGGTAGGTCCTCATGCATACTGGGCGTTTTTACCGCTACTGTTTTTGGCTTCAGGCGGTTTTTCCCACAGCCAGTAAACTCCCTAGCATGTTATCCTATGTGACTATGCACACATAGGGCTGGAAAAAACCCTCAGAACTAGTGGGTTTTAAGAGGAGTTTTTCAGCTGTAAAAACGCTGTAACTTATAATAGCTTAAAAATGCTGGAAAAAGCTACTATTCAGCATTTACCGGTAGTAGCATTTTTGAGCCATAAACTTTTGTAGGAGTATTGTTTCGCTTAAAAAAAACCCCAAAAAACGCTACAGCTAAAAAAAAAAAACGCTACTGCAAAACTCATTCTACAGCTGACGATACTAGCTTTTTATTATAATGTCCAGTGTTCATTAAACCTAGGGCAAAAGAAAATGTACATTTCTCCTTCAATTGTTCCTAAAAGATGATCTGATTTTGATCTAAAGTCAGGGGTAGGCAACCTCGGCCCTCCAACTGTGGTGAAACTACAAGTCCCACAAGACATTGCAAGACCCTGATAATCACAGGTATGACTCCTAGAGGAAGAGGCATGATGGGATTAGCTGTTTAACTACAGCTGGAGTGCTGAGGTTGCCTACCCCTAAACTAATATTATCTATTTAACCTTAGGTAGGCTATACATGGAGCAATTTTCTTTCCTGCTAGAAAGGAGAGTGCAAAACTGTGGGTTAACAGACAGTGTTGACTGGAATCCCTCACGCTGAGCCATTGTATTCTCCCATGGAGGGGGGCGGGGGAAGCCATCCCTGTCAGAAGACAGTGATTACTGCAAGGGGCTATACCAGCTGATAATCTCATGTAAAATACAGCAGGCTAGTTGTACCCAAGTTGATTAATCAATCAACTTGGTATATTCAGCCTGCACATACCTGGTTCAAACCTCAGCCAGTTCCTGCTGAAACTTCTATGGCCAACCTTAGTCTGAGTTAGAGATGTAAAAAAATATGTTTTTCTCGTTTTTTTTGGAAAGAAAAAAATTCAGTCAGTAGTAGTTTCACAAATTGCAAGTCATTTTGTTACACTGGGAAGGTGAAAAGCAGTGTATATAAATGTATTATGCTTAAAATAAAAGTACAGCTTAGTCAGTATGGCCTTACACTCTCATACTGGTTACTGGAAGTTCAACATGGCACCTCATGGCAAAGAACTCTCTGAGGATCTGAAAAAAAGAATTGTTGCTCTACATAAAGATGGCCTAGGCTATAAGAAGATTGCCAAGATCCTGAAACTGAGCTGTAGCACGGTGACAAAGACCATACGACGGTTTGACAGGACAGGTTCCACTCAGAACAGGCCTCTCGTCATGGTCGACCAAAGAAGTTGAGTGCACATGCTCAGCGTCATATCCAGATGTTGTCTTTGGAAATAGATGTATGAGTGCTGCCAGCATTGCAGCAGAGGTTGAAGGGGTGGGGGTCAGCCTGTCAGTGCTCAGACCATACGCCACACGCTGCATCAAATTGGTTTGCATGGCTGTTGTCCCAGAAGGAAGCCTCTTATAAAGATGATGAACAAGAAAGCCCGCAAACAGTTTGCTGAAGACAAGCAGACTAAGGACATGGATGACTGGAATCATGATCTGTGGTCTGATGAGACCAAGATAAACTTATTTGGTTCAGATGGTGTCAAGCGTGTGTGGCAGCAACCAGGTGAGGAGTACAAATACAAGTGTGTCTTGCCTACAGTCAAGCATGGTGGTGGGAGTGTTATGGTCTGGAGCTGCATAAGTGCTGCCAGCACTGAGGAGTTACAGTTCATTTAGGGAACCATCAATGCCAACATGTACTGTGACATACTGAAGTAGAGCATGATACCCTCCCTTTGGAGACTGGGCCAAAGGGCAGTATTCCAACATAACGACCCCAAACACACCTCCAAGACGACCACTGCCTTGCTAAAGAAGCTGAGGGCAAAGGTGATGGGCTGACCAAGCATGTCCCCAGACCTAAACCCTATTGAGCATCTGTGGGGGTATCCTCAAAAACGGGAGGTGGAGGAGCGCAAGGTCTCTAACATCCACCAGCTCCGTGATGTTGTCATGGAGGAGTCCTGCTGACTTTTAAAAGTTCCTTGGTGTGGGCCTTTTTCAACACATGTGCAGCACATCGCACTTGCTGTTTGCAACCTATGTCTGAAGCAGATCAAGCATGGCCAGAAAAGCAGCTGCTTGAGCACCACATGCTTGACCAGACATATGACGACCTGCCATGCAGTCCATTGGCAACAGCACTTGAAAGACCTACATCAAAGAAAAAGGCAGACTTCTCCTTGCTCCTCATCTGGAATCTCCAACCCTACTAGATTTCTGGTCTTCTCAAAAACCTGCACTGAGAGGAATGAAGGTATAGCAATAGGTGTAGTCAAGTAGCAGTACACCACCATCTGATTTTAGCAGTCAAATTTCCCTACCCCAGTTGCTGAACCATAAAAAGAAACTCGGTCCCAAACATCCACATGCTCAGTGACTAAATGCTAGCTTGGCCAAATTGCTAGACCTGCAACTGCTGCCTTTTCAGCTGGTAGACTCTGCCCCCTTTTCCTGAATTTGTGGAATGTGCTGTACCTCAGTGGCAGGTTCCAAAACGCCATTTCTTTTCACGGAAGGCCATTCCAGCTCTCTATCAGCATGTGGAAGGCAATGTTTTGGCCTCGTCGGACAGGGCTGTCAGCGGTAAGGTTCACATTACATCTGACTCATGGTCCAGCAGGCATGGGCAGGGACGTTACCTTTCCTTCACGGCACACTGGGTAACTGCTGGCAGCTGGGAAGGATGCAGGACAGGGTTTAGTGTTGTTGGAGCTTTTTCTGCCACCAAGCCTCCAAAATGCTAGCTCTCTCCTCCACCCCCTTCTCTTCTTCTTCCTCTAAGGCCTCTTCTGCAGATTTGTACTCTGAACCAGCAGTGCCGTGTTGGGGCTACGCAAGCAGTCAGGCTAAACAATGCCATCCGGTGCTTGAATTGGTCTGCCTAGGGGACAGGAGACACACTGGGGCAGATTCTGTCAGCTTTGCAGGGGCAGGCTCAGAGGTGGTTGATGCCACACCAGCTTCAGCCAGGAATGGTTGCATGCGACAATGGCACCAACCTTCTATCTGCCCTCTGACAGGGACACTTGACCCGTTCCATGTTTGCCATATGTCCTGAATTTGGTGGTGCAGCAGTTCTTGAGCAGGTACCCAGGATTACAGGATCCACAGAAAGGCCTTTAAGAAATGTTTGTGCAATGCATTTCCAGACCCGGGGAGGTTACAATTTCCTGGTGCTGGACAACATGTTGCTGTTCATTCAGTCAGAGGAAGAGCGGTGGAGAAGGTGTCTGGCTGACTGATGCCTTTAAACTATTTTTCAGTCCTCAGTGCCAAGGTCTGATCAGTTCAAGCAACCATCGCCAGCGTCTGTATTACATGGTACAGGAATATCTAGGGGCAAGAGCAGACTTGGAGACCTTCCAACAGAGCATCCACTGGGTTACTGGGTCTTGAGGATAGACCACTGGCCAGAACTTGCTCAATATGCAATTGAGCATACAGCATGCATTATGAACACTCATTCAGTGCTGCTGGAGAGTTTGTAACGGATCAGAGTGCGCCTGTGCACAAACTCCGTTGTTAGGTTCACATTCATAAAAATGAATCAGTCTTGGATCAGCAGCTATCAAGCACCTGATGCTGATGTAACTGATTGGATTTGCTATGGATGTGGGATCCCTTGAAGATTGCTTATGCTGACTATCCATTCCTCCCCAATCTTGATGATGCTAGCTTCCAACAATATTTTTGGTTTAGGGCACCACGGCCCAAGGCCCAATTTGTCTGTCTGTTTAACAGGGGCATGCAATTACAATTTTTGATCTAATATTTCACAGCAATGCCTATTCCTGTGCCCAACAAGAGCATCTGTGAGGGGTTACAGTGTTGTGGCACCACCACCCAAGGCTCAATTTTTCTGCCCCTTTTTAACAGGGGCATGTAATTACAATTTTTTTTAATAATATTTCACAGCAGGGCCTGTTCCTGTACTCAACAAGAGTATCTGTGAGGGCTTACAGTGTTGTTGCACCACCGCCCAAGGCCCAATTTTTCTTCCCCCATTTAACAGGGGAATTTAATTCCAATTATTGACATAATATTTCACAGCAGGGCCTGTTCCTGCACCCAACACTGTTAGGGCTTACAGTGTTCTGGTACCACCAACACCTAAGGCCCATAGGTATATAATGCAGGCCGTATAGTATATATACTGTTGTCAGAGTAGATAGTGCCTGAAGGGACCCCCACCCATTTAAAAAAAAATTGGGGTGCAGGGTTCCCCTTAATATCACATACCAAACTTGAAGGGCCTGGTATGGATTTTGGGGGTGACGATCTGTTCATGGATTGCCTGCTGAACAGAGTAGACAAACCCTGCATCAAAGGACCCCAAGGTATTTTGGCACATTCTTATATACTTTTAAGCATTGGGTGGTATATTTTTGGGGGGTAGCAATCTGTCCACTGCCAAACCCCCCTGCCTGGACTGTCTGTCGTGTCTCCTGCACTCCCCCCCATTTGTCAATCGGTCCCTGCACTTACCCCATCTAGGTAGTGCTCTTCCTCCGGGCAGCTTCCCCTGCGTCTCCTCCCTCCTCCTCAGCGGCTAATAGGATCGCTTCTCCTCTTGACCATTTGGATCTCAGGACCCACTTCCTAAGCTGGGATTGGCCAAGAGGAGAGGCAGGAAGACAATAGAGAGTATTAATTAGCTATTGTCACAAAACTGGGTGGGCTTTCAGGTGCAGAGCACTGCAACCCAAGCCCACTCTTTTTTGAAGTAAATTAGAGCCTCTGGCTCTAATCATGTGATTTAAAAAAAAAAACCCTCCCATTGGACTCCATGTGTCTGGCGCCCAGCATGTAAATTAGGGGCCGGGCGCATGGATTATGGGCCACTGCTGCTTTTAAGGCAAAACTTCAGCCAAAAATAACAAACTAAAAATGAATAGCCCATTATAACAAAACCTGCTTTGGCTGCAATATTCACTTTCACATCTTTTTTTTTTTTCCCCTGTATAATTCCTGATACAATTTGGAATTCATTAAGCCTGGTATACACGGGTAGTTTTCCATTTCATTCAACCCAGCGGGCTAAGCGAAAAAAAAAAAAAAAACTGAGGAGCTCGCTGTACTACCTATGCAATGTTAGAACAGTGATTTTCTAACAGGGGGACTGCCCCTCCACAAACGAACTGCGTTCGCAGATATTGACTACAAGCGCTGATCAAATACCAATCAGCTGCTGGCTTTTCCAGCATGCCTGTTAAAAAAAAGCCAGATGTTAGACCAGTTTCCGTCAGACAGGTTGCTGTACAAACTGTCAGAATGATATTTGGCCCGTGTGTGCAGGCCTATAGCTCCTCAATGAGCGCAAGCTATGCATACTGTATTGGCCATAAAGTCAACTTTGTCTTATTTGTCCACATTGTTCTAGCAGTGCTATGAAACGCCTAGGCAGCTTTTAGAAATCTTAAGAAAGGCTGCACTATTTGTGGAGAGAAACGATTTGCATGCTAATCCCTCCTGAATGTCACTCTTGCTTTGTGGTTCACAGATGATATCAAGTGCAACATTTGTCAACATATTAGTTGTCACCTACTAACTGGAGTACAGGAAAAGGGAGATTGTTAGAAAATCAAAACATTTTTCCATCAGTGATCTTGAATGTTTAAATAACTATCCTAATAAATCAACCAGTAAACAAATACATTAAAATGTCTATCATAATGATCACATTTTATACGTTATTCTTGTAGAAATACAGAAAACGTATTTTCCCAGCTATGAAAACTTTAAACGCATTCATTATCACAGTAAAACTGCACTAATGCCTCTGAGTAGGTATTAGCCCTTGTACACACGGTCGGACATTCTGCCAACCAAATCCGGTGGATTTTGTCCGACGGATTGTGTCCGAAACTGTTGCATACACACAGTCAGACAAAGTTGTCGGAAAATTCAATCGTTCAGAATGTGATGATGTTATTTCGTTACGACGGGACTACGTTCACGCTAGTAGCCAACAGCTTTGGTGTAGGAATTTGATCTGAGCATGTGTGGCACTTTGTCCGATCAAAATTCTCTACACATGATCGGAGTATGTCCGATCGAACCAGTTTGTCGGAAAATATTTCCAACAAGTTGGAAAATTGGGTCCGACGGATATTCCGACGGAAACAGTCCGATGCATACCACACACAGTCGTATTATCCGACAAAACGGTCCGATAGGACACATTCCGTCGGAATCTCCGACCGTGTGTACAAGGGCTAAGACGTTGCTGGTCTGCAGTCTGAAAGATAGGCCTACCCTATTACACTCCTAATTTCACCCATGGAGCCCAATTATTTTTTAACTTGCATCCAAAGCAAAGTATTTTCAAATGAATAGAAGAAAACGTTGAAACAATACTTAGCAGGTATGTGGTAGGACAATGGTCTACACCAGGGGTGCCCAACCAGTGGCCCGGGGGCCACATGTGGCCCGCGGAGCCCTCTGATGTGGCCCTCGACCTCCTGCTCTAAGATGGCAGGTTGGCAAGCCCAGATCACGGGTTGCCGACCAGCAATCCCAGAGCAGCAGTTTTGTGAAAAAGCCACTGGTAGTGGAAGCAAGTGGCTGCAGAGCAGAGCCACATAAGCTCCTGTATAGTGCCCACTCCTGTCACAGGCGGAGTGATACCAAATGCACTCCACCTGGGACAGCAACAGCCAGCGATACCAGAATGTAAAAGCAGATGTAAATGGACTTGTGTCTGTTTACACCCACCTACCTAAAAAAAAAAAAAAAAATAGAAAGGGATCTGCCCCTTCCGTCTGGACGAATCGGATTGGATCAGAGGGCCCATAGAGTAGAGTGGGCTGTATCTGTGGACACGGACCTGCCATCCTCCCGCTCCGCTCATTGTGGCCCGCGACCAGTTACCAATTCACTTACGTTGCCCTCGCTCTTCAAAAGGTTGGGCACCCCTGGTCTACACTCCAGTTGCCAAGTCAAAGGTGAGGGCTGATTAATTTCTAGCAGTGGACAGACCTGCTAAAGGCATTAGCTATAAATTAAATTATCATAAAACAGATTACAAGTTTAGGCCCCTTTCAAGGACGAGTACCTATAACATAACACCTCTGATCAATCAATGGCCATATTCGCATTTGCATGACCACTCTATGTTGCTCGCAAACTTGAATATGTCAACAGCCATGGCAAAATTTTATGTTGAATTTCATATAAAGCTGCTTTATAAGCATACAGTAGGGTTGCCACCCATACGGGATTGACCTGGACAGTACAGGTTTGGCAACTTGTGCCTGGGTTTCTGTCCCCTGGAAACCCGTACACAACATATATCCAGTTGGGTAAATCTGGCTGCCCTGTGGAGCCATTGTGGCAGCTCAGACTCTGCCGGTGTATTTCTGTCAACTGCGCCTCTGTGTCCCTCTGCCTTCTCTCCCGCCCCCCCTCACATGATCTGCTCTGAAGTCATTGGCACCTAGGACCAGTGTCCTAGCAACCAATGACAGTTTTGCCCACACGTGGAGTTTTCCTAGCCCGGTACACCTCAGCTCCGGCACCTAACTCCGGCCGGCCACCGGTGCCAGCTGTGCTAGAACAGCCTGAAGATGGCCACCATGGTGTGCAGGCAGTGCGACCTCTTCCATCCCGCTGTCCCAGGGACCACTGGCCAAACACCACTTGCTACCACCTGTGCATGGCCGCACAAGGTAAGGAGGGAGGGGAAGCTGCACAAGATAAGGGGAGTCCACAAGTTTGGGGGAGGGCTGCACAAGATGAAGTGTTAGAGAAAAACAAGGTGGGTGGGTATCAAGGGGTGTACAAGATGAGAGGGAAGGAGAATAAGCTGCAGGAGGGATGGGGAAGCTGTACAAGGAGAGTGAAAGGGGGCATGGGGGAGTTGCACAAGGAGGTGAACGTGTCACTTGTTTTCAGGGTCATTATGGTAGAAGGTGGGCTAGAAATTGAAGTCCTGCCTGCCTCCAACCTTGGCTGAGGGAGACCCTTGATCACCCCCTCTGATGGGGACACCAGATGCAAGGGAGGACTCTGACGGGGACACCAGATGTAAAAGGGGGACTCTGACGGGGACACCAGATGCATTTTATTTTGAAATATGGATGTCATTGGTCTACTTTTGTGGTTTAATATAGAGCAATTTGAACCTCAGCTGGAAGAAATTTTTAGTGACTGGACCTCCTTAAATGTGAATTCATTACCCCTGCCCTAGGTAGACATCTGTGGGTTGCAGGAATGTGCATAAAATAAATACAATTTTAAAATCAAATTCCTGAAATGCACAAAAACTCACAGCCCTTTTGCAGAAGTGCAGTGGTGCTATTAAGGCTTAATGGCACAACCATACCTCTTGCTTCTGCGCTCATTCACCTGCAGTGAAACGTATTGAAACAAAGTATCATGCATTTTGGTGAAGCGTCATTTTTAAAAAAAGTTATACAGGTTTTACATCTATTTTTACTACGTTTCATTTTTCATTTATGTGTACTACTAAAAAAGTTTTTGCCGCGTGAGGCTTAAGTGTTCGGGTTTGGCTTGAAACAAAGGTGGCAACCCTAGTGTAAAATTTTGAATTGACAGATATGAGATCTGCTGGTTTTCCCTCTGGATATTTTTTGCTTCTGTATGCTTCTGGGGAGTGTCACTGGCAGTATCTTAAAAGAATCCAATAACTAGACTTATAAGCAGTTATATCTACCTGGCCGACTGGTGATTTAGTGGCAGTGGTGCGTACTAGGGGAGGTTATAAATATTCTGAGGAACCTTCTGGAAGTTGTCTAGCCTCAAAGACTCTGCATGGGGAGGACATGTATAGCTGCTCTCCTGACCTCCCAAGGCTGCTGCCTGAAGAGGACATGTGTGCCTAAAAAGTAGGCCCAAGACTTGGACCTTGCATGGGGCGGACATGTATAGCTGCTCTCCTGACCTCCCAAGGCCGCTGCCTGAAGAGGACATGTGTGCCTAAAAAGTAGGCCCAAGACTTGGACCTGAATCTTGCACTGACTGGTGTTGCCTGGGAGGAGTGAAGCTCAAAATTTTGTCTGCTTGAGAGTTTTCTAAACAGTAAGGTGAATGCTTGATCACTTCAGGAATTCTGCATGTGCCTTCAAGACTAGTAGTTTATAAAATGGATAAATTACGTATACTGAGCCATTTAACCATTTGCATAAAGCTGGTTCAGACATGTTAGCATAGTGTGCAAAAAAGATATTGAAATAATTACTTTAGTTGGCCAAGGCTTGGAAAGCAACTAAGCCAAATAACCACTAAATTCTTGGTCTGGTAGGCCAATAGGAGCCAAGAACTCTCCACCAAAATACTGTGAAATACAATGTTGCCTTCTTTAATTCAAAAAGGAAGTCTTAGGTGGAACGTATAAGTACTGGTTAATAACAATCCAGAATATCTGAAAGCTGCATTCATTACACAGATAAAGAAGACAAGGAAGCTATTTCTTTTCCTTTCTTTGTTCATTAAGGGCCACCAGTTCATCTGAGACAACTGGGTTATACTTCTGCCCACAGGAGGATTTGACATTTCCCAGACCTACGGTTATTATGTTAGATAGCTACAGAACCTTTTACCAAAATCAGAGCAATGTTCACAGCCTTTGGTGTGACCCAATCTCTGTGGATGTGGCCTTTAAATGAGTACATCGTTTCAGTTGAGCATCAAGAACTATTGCATACAGTAGTTGGAAATGTTGAACTCTACCTTACCACCCTATTCTGTTTGTAACATGCTGAGGAATTTTATGCTGCATCATTATTTGAATTTTGTGCACACACTCCTCACTCTCTTCCTGCCTTTTTCCTTCAGCGCCAAAAGAAAATCAACAAGTTTACAATTTTGTGTTGGGCCTCATTCATAGCGGTTTGGGCCACATGCGGCCAGTTGGCAGCAGATTGGACACCCCTTCCTTACAGGGAATTTTGGAGTGATATTCAATTTGACGTGTAATGGAGATTTCCTGACCCCTGTTCCCCCTCCAATTTGGCTATAATAATCATCTCAATAATAAACATCTCAACAAATGTTAAATTCTTCCTTAAAAGAGAAGATGAGGATTTTTTTTTTACTAAGAATCATACATGCAGCATCGATGCCCTGCTGGCCCTAAGACTGTGAACCAAGCGATCACTCAGTTCTCAGAGCTCCATGAGCAGAGAGCTGGTGATTGTCAGTCACCGCCTCTTTGCTCTGCCCCCTCAGCACTCACTGGAGTGCTGGGCTGTGGAGGGGGTGGGAGAGACTGGCTCTGGCCTTCAGTGACTCGCTGAGAGGCTGAGCCAGGTTCCGTTCCAGGGCTGTGGGCGGATCCCGACCATTTTGTCGCTATTTTGCCCCAGCCTGGACCAGCTCTGTGATGTCAGCCGACAGCGGGCTTCAGCCTGCTGTCTGCTGAAAATGGGTCATAGGCATGCATAACAAACTGCACTCCTGTCATCCACAGGTGAAGTACAGCCAAACGATCTTTGTCTAATACTTCTCCCTTTAATAAGGAGTTTGGTAAAAGAGAACTGAGTCACTTTTAACATGCAAATATATATTTTCAAAAAACAGTACATTATACAGTCTACTCAAATCGATCTTTATTTGCTTAATTGCTTTGCTGTCTATTCGCCATCTATTTATCAATCTTTTCTTCGAGCAGAGGATAGATTTACAGTGCATCTAAAAAAAAATTTGTTTTAGGTAGACATGCTATGAGTAAATGTTTTGGTCAGGATTTTATTGCTTTGAAATCATTCCCTGTTCCCCGATTAGTGGTTTGCTTCAGTCTGCAGTGGTTTCCCATCACTTCCTGTAGTGACTGCAAACAAAGGAAAATTAAGTGAATGCGGACAGAGACTGCAATAAAAACTCTCGACTTTTCAACTTGTTCCAAAGAAAGTTTTTTTGGGCTGCAGCTGGGCTTTAAGTAAAAAAGCAATAACATGTAATGTAAATACCTCTCTTTAAGGAGGTAGTATTCTACTTCCATGTTATTTCTTAATTACTTTTTTGTTAGCATATCTAACATAGCTTTTACTGTTGTAAAGATCCAAAGCCATTGCCTCTAAATCATATTACAATTTCAAGACCTACAAGGTTGATATACTGTAGATTAAGGATGAGCCGAACACCTCCCGGTTTGGTTCACACTAGTACCTGCAAACAGACCTAAACTTCGTGTGAACTTTAGAAGCCTATTAAAGTCTATGGGACTCGAACGTTCAAAATCAAAAGTGCTAATTTTAAAGGCTAATATGCAAGTTATTGTCATAAAAAGTGTTTGGGGACCTGGGTCCTGCCCCAGGGGACATGTATCAATGCAAAAAAAGTTTTAAAAACTGACTTTTTTCAAGAGCAGTGATTTTAATAATGCTTAAAGTGAAACAATAAAAGTGTAATATTCCTTTAAATTTCGTACCCGGGGGTTGTGTATAGTATGCCTGTAAAGGGGCACATGTTTCCCGTGCTTAGAACTGTCCCTGCACAAAGTGCCATTTCTGCAGGAAAAAGTCATTTAAAATCACTCTATAATGAATTGTCGGCTCCCCGTAATACAGAGAAGAGTCATTGATAAAAAAAAAAAAAAAAAGCGTGGGGTTCCCCCAAATTCAATTACCAGGCCCTTCAGGTCTGGTATGGATATTAAGGGGAACCCCACGTCAAATTTAAAAAAAAAAATGAAGTGGAGTTCCATCCAAATATTTGGGTCTGGTATTTTAAGGGGAACTCCATGCCAAATTAAATTCCCCCTAAAAATCCATACCAGACTCTTTACCTGAGCAACCTGGCAGGCCGCAGGAAAAGAGGGGGGACGAGAGAGCGCCCCCCCTCCTGAACCGTACCAGGCCACATGCCCTCAACATTGGGAGGATGCTTTGGGGTCCCCCCAAAGCACCTTGTCCCCATGTTGATGAGGACAAGGGCCTCATCCCCACAACCCTTGCCGGTGGTTGTGGGGGTCTGATCAGAATCTGGAAGCCCCCTTTAACAAGGGGACCTCCAGATCCCGCCCCCCTGTTTGAAATGTTAAGGGGTACAAAAGTACGCCTACCATTTCACAAAGAAAGTGTAAAAGAAAAGTTAAAAAAGACACACACACCGTTGGGAAAAGTCCTTTATTAAAAATAAAAAAAGATTCCAGCGGTGGTAATCCACTCTTACTATCCAGTGACGGATGATCATCTCTCCGGGGTCCAGCGATGGCTGATCGGATCCAATGATGGGTGATCTCTCCCTCCAGCGCAGGGCATCCATCCTGTCTCCACCGGAGACACTTCGGGAATCCTGGCAGCCTGACACTTCTTATCTGAGGCGGGCGGGGCAACCCGTCACCTGACCCTGCCCCCCCTCTGATGCAAGGGGAAATCCGGGCTTCCCCATGATGTACGGATGACCCCGCCCCCTCTAATGTAACGCAGGTTTCCTTTACATCAGAGGGGGCTGGGGTCACCCTTGTTAAAGGGGGCTTCCAGATTCTGATAATCTCCCCGCCTGCAGACCCCCACAACCACCGGCCAGGGTTGTGGGGATGAGGCCCTTGTCCTCATCAACATGGGGACAAGGTGCTTTGGGGGGACCCCAAAGCATCCTCCCAATGTTGAGGGCATGTGGCCTGGTATGGTTCAGGAAGAGGGGGCACTCTCTCTACCCCCCTCTTTTCCTGCGGCCTGCCAGGTTGCGTGCTCGAATAAAGGGTCTGGTATGGATTTTTAGGGGGAACTCCATGCCATTTTTAAAAAAAAAATTGGCGTGGAGTTCCCCTTAAAATCCATACAAGACCTGAAGGGCCTGGTAATTGAATTAGGGGGAACCCCACACTTTTTCTTTTTTTTCATCAATGACTTTCAATGACTGCTCTCTGTATTACGGGGAACCGACAATTCATTATAGCCTGAAGTGATTTTAAATGACTTTTTTTCCTGCAGAAATTACACTTTGTGCAGGGACAGTTTTAAGCACGGGAAACATGCTCCCCTTTACAGGCATACTATACACCCCCCCCCCCCCCCCCGGGTACGAAATTTAAAGGAATATTACACTTTTATTGTTTCACTTTAAGCATTATTAAAATCACTGCTCTCGAAAAAAAAAAGGCCATTTTTAAAACTTTTTTTTGCATTGATACATGTCCCCCCGGGGCAGAACCCAGGTCCCCAAACACTTTTTATGACAATAACTTGCATATAAGCCTTTAAAATGAGCACTTTAGATTTCTCCCATAGACTTGTGCAGAGTGTTCCGCGGCTTTTCGAATTTGCCGTGAACACCCCAAATTGTTCGCTGTACGGTGAACAGGCGAACAGGCAATGTTCAAGTAGAGCATGAGTTTGACTCGAACTCAAAGCTCATCCCTACTGTAGATATTGCAAACTAGGAATTCTGGCTATACCATTGGAGATATACAGTAGATTGAAAGGAATTATTTGGATCTGCCCATTATGCATTTCTAAATGAAGGATAGGCCCCCTTGCTTTTTGGATTTAAGGCAGAAGTAATAGTACACTCTGTTTATGTTTACTTTATTGTAAGAGATCGGAAAACTTTATAGTATTCCCAATTGCTGGAGGAACTTTCATGCAGATTACCTGAATGTGAAAGAATGTAAAAAAAAATATTTGTTAATTTTACTTCAATAGAACCATAAGCAAACAAGAAGCAAACAGTGGATCGAAGCAAAATCTGACCTGGTACGAGTTCCTGTCGAACGAGTGGGTAATTTAGACAAACTGTATGCATTTTTGTAAATGTGAATTTTAAAGAGAACCTAGGATAAATGTATCCCATCTTCTGAGAACATCTTTAAGGTTGTTTCACATGGTATATTTTGCATACATTTTTGCAGCGGATGCCCAGGGCCCAATCTGTAAAGATTTTTTTTATTTAAACACAAAACAGCTACATGTAACATACTGCTGATGCATGGTATACAATATGTGCATGAACATGCATGACATCAATAACAGTAGCCTGAAAGTGGTAATGCAAACTGACACAAAAAGTATGTATGCAAAACTACATTCAAAACTACATTAAAAGCAATTTGCATGTCACAATGAGCCTGGTTTAAATTACTCTTTGATTAAAGCTGAACTCCATGCAAATTTAAAATACTCAATAAAATGCAGCTCTGTATTTATTAAAGTAGATATTGCACTAAAATGCTGGATGCACCTATGTGGTTGCCTGCTCCAACCCCCTGCTGTCAGAATCCTATATTACGGACATAAAAAAAAAAAACCTTTGGGAGGAAATCTTAAAAAAACACCTTACTTTCAGCCTTACGTCCACCCTGCCTAGATGAAGTGAAATATGTGTGTCTTTTTGTGGGATCCTGGGAAAAGTTTGATCCTCGAATTCAACAAGAACATGCTCCTGTATGGTGCAGTAGCTGCCTTTTGCAAACATTGGGATCCTGAGCTTTCCCAAGATACCTTTGTGTGCCCCAGGAATGTTAGTGATAGGAAGAGGCCAGAACCCAGAATTTGTAATTCCCTTTGTGATATTTTATCAACTGGAGCTGAGGGCCACCCACATATGCTGAACTTGCAAGGTTTCCTTTAATCCTCCTGTAGCACACCCCCTAAGGATGAACTGGATCACCCACTCCTGCTCAGCCAGGCACACCAAATTTTTACAGGCACTCCAGAGTCAGAGAATAGTCTGACTTTGTTTATAGGTTATATTAGGGGTTCAACTTGGATAGGGATGGAATATTATCGGATGCTCACTTTAACTTCAGCAAAACTTCAGGGACATTCTTCTATATACAGTCCCTATACACAGCTTATACTTCTTCCTCCAGCACACCACTGTCTTCAAGGGAGCCTGACTACTTGTGGTAGCCTCCCTCCTTTGCAGTTCCCACAATGCTACTCACTCTCTCCTCTCTTGCTCCCATGCTTCCAGGAAGGGCTTCCTCCCATGTGTTATAGAAGGATGCTTCCAGCACCTGAGCCCCAGCCTATGGTCACTCCCTCAAGACTGTATCTCCATCTTCTACCAGACTGCTCTGCTGGCATGACTGGCTATTTATAAATGTAGGCTCTGTCTCCCTGCCAGCCCACAACTGGGGAAATGCCGAGGCCTCATAAATATTCCAGGCAGCTCCTCCTTACCTCCTGCCCACTAGCTTTAGAACATTCTCCAATGTCCTAGACACAGGGGGGAGGCACAAGAGCTGTTAGGATGAGTCATCCAGCCCTGAGCTAAACAAATTTACGTACACTACAAAACCTATACTACATCTAGCACACACCTGAGGGTGCTACCATCATCATGAGTTTTTTTTTTCCTTTAAGCAGTGTAAGTAACTGAAATTATCTGGTATAGCAACTAGGGGTGCAACGGATCAAAAAACTCACGGATTGGATCGTTCCTCGGATCGGATAATTTTTCGGATCAGCAAAAAAAAAAAAAAAATCTTGTTACACCCACTGGAGTTTTAGATTTCACAGTTAGTTTCAACACAAAACAGAGTTTATATGCTTAAATACAGTATTTGTAAATCTGACAAACTGTTTAGATGTTAAATTTTAAAAGCCGCAGCAAACCTGCTGACCTTACATGGTTGCTAATGTGAGAGAACACCTCTGATTTTCACATTTAACATGAGCTTGTTAGAAAAATGTATTTTGATCAGTGCTGCAACACTGATTTGTGTATTAGAGGTATCCCCACTGTTATAAAACAATAGTACAGTGGGGAAGATTCCTCCATCCACCTAACTTATGTGGATGAGGGATCCACAGTTGGTTGATCAAAAAAAATTGATCCATTTATGTCCAGTCTGAGATCCACTGTGAAGAGGCTGACAAAGTCAAATTTTGGTACTTATTCTAGCTAAATTAAAAAATTAATTTTTAATTTTTTATTGAACATACAAATATTGTAATTGATATTTTTAGAGCTGCCTGGAGTTCAACTTTAACTACATTTCCACTGGAAAAATAGAAAGAAATACCTAATTGGTTGCTTTTGGCAATGTCTTTCAGATACTTTAAAAGGGTTTGCATTGTATGTTATTATACATCTATAAAGGATAAGTGTACCGAAAGGAAACCATGGTCCAGTTGCCTCCTCGTTACAACTAAACACACCCAAAAAAAGACATTAAATAAGCTTCTGATTCTGTAACCTATGCTTGGTGCAGTTTCACACAGGGACACACTGTGCATGTGCAAGCTCTTTGCTATAGTCCCAATATCAATTAGCTATCCCCCTGCAAATCTACAGGGAAGCAGACTGGCCATTGTATTCTATGACATGGAGTCAGCATGGGCAGTAGTGAGCAGCCTGGTTCCCTGGGCAGCGAAATTCCACCTGTTGTAGTTTGGAGCACCAAAATTTGTAAAAAAAATTTATCCGAGGTCTGCATTTTGGGTATGTAGTTATATGATAATTAGGGAAGTAGTGGACCTTGGGCCATGGTTACAATAAAGTAAACTTACCCTTTAAAGAGTCTTATTTACATGTTGCCTCGCATGATCCCTTAAAGTATATCTAAAGCCAAAACATTTTTGTTTCAATTTTAAGAGCGTGGGAAAAAACTCTTTACCATTTTTTGTTTTTTTCCTGCCTATGTCCCATAGGGGACAACTCAAAAGTTTAGGGTTTCCCTCACTTTTAGGCTCCATTCACACCTGAGCGTAGAGTCTGAGTGTTTTTCTGACTTTTTTTCATGCATTTTTATGCATCATTTTGTTTGTTTTTGCGTGTTTTTATACAGCGTTTTTGAGCTTTGGCATTTTTTTTAAAATAGCCAATAAAGGAAAATATCTGTTGCATCATTTGTTGCTAGGTTTTTCAGCTGTTTTACCTTTTCCATCAGCTTCTCTTTCTTTTTTTAGGATTATTATTCATTTATTATTATTATGTTTTTGTTAAGGTTAGGTTAGGATTAGGGGTAATGCCATGTACACGCGATCGGACATTCCAACAACAAAATCCATGGGATTTTTTCCGACGGATGTTGGCTCAAACTTGTCTTGCATACACACGGTCACACAATGTTGTCAGAAATTCCGAACGTCAAGAACGCGGTGATGTACGACGAGCCGAGAAAATTGGAGTTCAATTGCCAGTGCGGCTCTTCTGCTTGATTCCGAGCATGCGTAGAACTTTGTGCGTCGGAACTGTGTACACAGGATCAGAATTTCCGACAACGGATTTTGTTATCGGAAAATTTGAGATCCAGATCTTAAATTTTGCGTGTCGGAAAATCCGATGGAAAATGTCCGATGATGTCTACACACAGTCAGAATTTCCGACAAAAAGCTCCCATCGAACATTTTCCATTGGAATCTGGCATTAGGGTTAGGGCTAGGGGTTAATATTTTATTTATTGTCTTATTATTCATTTTTGTTTTTGTTATGGTTAGGGTGTGAATACTACTACTAATAATAAATGCATTAATAAATAAATAAATAAAAATAATCCTAAATAAATACAATAAATGAATACTATGTGATAATAAATAAATAATTAACCCCAACCCTTAAAAAATAAATAATAATAATGATAATAATAAATACCCAACACAAAATACATTATTAATAATAATAATAAAATATTATTATTGTATTTTTTTGTTCCAGTTTGGGTGTATATTATTTTATTATTATTAATATATATATATATATATATTTACGTTAGGGGTTAATTGTTTATTACATATTATTCATTTTTTTAATGTATTATTTATTTATGATGATTTTTAGTTGTGTATTTATTTTCCACTTATGTATTCAAATATTACTATTTTTGTTTTTCATTTGAACAGACAATTGAGCAAAAATGCAAGACAAAACGCGCAAAAACACACAAATATTTCCAAATAATTCTTTGGGAATAAAAGTGCGCAAATGTGCCCAATTTGAGCTACAAAAAAAGCTCCAGAATTTTTAAGAGCTTCAGGTGGCTTGGAGTGGAGATGTGAACCATCTTCATAAAGAATAATTGACTTTTTCTACTCCAGCATTTTGGAGCTTCAAGCTTTAAAACGCTGAGGTGTGAATGGGGCCTTAGTTCTGCTAACAATCAGGACAAAAAGTGAGGGTAAATCCCTCCAGTGGGGCTTCAGAAAGTAATAAAAACCTGACAGATGAACCCCACCCCTCTATTCAAAAACGTAGGTACACTTTAGGGATTACTGCACAAAATTCCTAAAGCACAAGGACTGCTGCACATATTACAGTAAAAATAATGGTTTTAGTAGTCTGTTGGGAATAGCAAATTATGAATAATCTAGTGGGTGAAAAATATTAAGGCAAGGTTTATACATGGGTTTGTGTAGCCGTGAAATTGCACCAGGGATAAAATGACCTCTATAGTTTACACATTTATTACCATTTCCCCCACTTAAAGGACAGAAGACACAGGGAAACCTGAAAAGGTGGAAAGAGGAACTAAAGTGAAAAGAAGACTAAGCTCACTAAAGAACAGAGTCACTGGATCCTGGCAAAAAGATAAGGTACAACAAAGGATGAGTTATAATCCATTGCCACTGAATCTCAAGCAATCTGTATTGTAGCAAAAATACCGCAATCAGAATTTATATGCTAAGCTCTAGTTACTATTTTAGGTGGCAAAGCATTCCAAAAATGTAGTAAAAGCTAAAGTTTAGTGATTTTCTTTGCTCACAGCACCATACACATTAGTTATGTGTAATGATTTGTATCCTATTATCTGCTGGTGGCTGCTTCTGCTAAAAGTCCTCCATGCTCTGTCCTTTTCACAGCTACCATATACTATCCTAAATGGCTGTATTCTGGTCCTGTAAAAGTTAACCGCAGCACCTCCATATCAGGAAAATTGTGCCTCTCATCCACCCCTCCAGCCTCCTGCACCATTCATGGGACTCATTTTACTGCACCCCAATGATGAATCGAGTTCAGTGAATGGGTGGAGGGGATGCTAGCAATCAACTCCTCCTCACCCATTCATAGAACATGGTAAACCATGGCATACATGCCAACAGTTCAGATTTTCATGGGATATTCACGGGATTTAGACCCCTGTTGTGTTTTTGCGCTGTCCCGGGAAAAATTAGGGGAAATTGGCATTCAACTGGAGAATCGCCAGAGCTGCCATTCGAGGTCCGGGGCCGGCACTGGCGATGGTCTCCGCTGCGATTTTACAGTAGACCAGCTCTCGTGGAGTCTGGTCACTCGCTGAGGGCAACAAACAAGAGGTGGAGGCAGATGCCAATAGAAATTGATCTGCCACAAACCCCCACCCCCCAGGCTCCTGCCAGTCTGTGACATGTTGTGGGAAAGGCCGCGGGAGTTAGCAGCCATTTCTATTTGCAGCCACCCGGCCAGCTCTGCCTCTTGCTTGTTCCCCTCAGCAAGTGACCTGTTACACGAGAGCTGGTCTTCTGTAATGGTGGCGGAGACTCCGCTGGGGACCCCTGATGTAAGGGGGACTCCGCTGGGGACCCCTGATGTAAGGGGGGACTCCGCTGGGGACCCCTGATGTAAGGGGGGACTCCGCTGGGGACCCCTGATGTAAGGGGGGACTCCGCTGGGGACCCCTGATGTAAGGGGGGACTCTGCTGGGGACACCTGATGGCATCAGGTGGCAGGCAACATGGCAAGTGACACACTCAGGGCTCCCACTGATTTTGCATTATGGTGAGTTGAACTATTTAATTTTATAATAATAGAAATATTGTGCTTCAATCATCCTGACACCATAACAACCATGGTGCTGGGATGACTGAAGCACCAACAGAGAGTCTTTATCTGCTGATTGTTAAACTTTCTGGAATACACATATTTCTACTGTGGTGTAGGATCTGGGGCCTCTCTCCTTCCCTCCCTATCTCTTTCCTTCTCTCTCCCTCCATCCCTCGTTTATCTCAGACTCTAACCACACCCCATTTGAGTCATGCCCTCTTTAAACCACGCCCATATAAATGAATGCCCCACCCTAATTATAATACAACTTCACCTACAGACAAAAAAGTGTCCCTATAATTTTTTTTACAATGTTGGCAACTATGCCATGGGAATGCAGTAAGATGAGTCCCATGAATGGGGAAGGAAGGGGAGGGTGAGCAGCACAACTTTCCTGATTAGGACCTATCATGGTTAACCTTCACAGGACCAGAGGGCAAAAGTTTATTACAGTATCCATTAGCTGCTAAGGGGATATAGCACAGAGGGTTATGAGCAAAAAGCAGCAATCTGCTGGTAGTACACACATCGGAGTTGATTTAATAAAGTTGAAGAGTGCAATATCTGGTGCAGCTCTGCATAAAAACCAATCAGCTTCCATGTTTTATTGTCAAAGCTTAATTGACCAAGCTGAAGTTATGGCTACTATGCACAGCTGCACCAGATTTTGCACTCTTCAGTTTCAGTAAATCAACCCCATTATTACACATACCTAATGTGTATGGTGCTGTATCCTCCACCCCTCCAAAAACAAAAATGACTAAATGTCAGCTTCTAAAGTCTACCATATTGTTCTGTTTCAAGCACCTCTTTATGCATTGACATACCTCCTTTAGACCTTCATCGGTTTGGCCAGTTTGGTCACTTGCTGCATCCTCCACAGACAGCTCAGCTCTCCAATAAGACATGGAAATTTAATCCAACTTAGTTTTACTTGTTAAAATGCAGTATACATGGGATGTTCACCAGTCATTTGAAGTTTAAAGAGGCAATAATCTTCCCAGCATTATGCCCACTACGAAAGTTGGTAACATGAAAGAAGGGAGTGGTCTATAGAAGGACCAGTGTTCATTATATTTTGATTTAGTTTTAGTGATAGTTTTTTGACTAAAATGCCATTTTAGTTTTAGTCATATTTTAGTCAACTAAACAACTAAAATCGAATGGGTTTATTTAAAATATAATGCATTATTTACGTATTTCTCTAGAATTTTCGAACTCATTATATACTCTTGGCGTGAAAATCTAATAAAATTTGGTTCGGGTGGGGGGGGAGTAAATGGGAGTGAGGTAGTACACATTGCAGAGAACTGGACGGTCTGGGAGGCTGATATTTTACACAGTGCTAAGCACTGCTACCTTGCTGGGAGGGGAAACACTCATCATGTGGTTTGCAGGGTATTGTTCCAGAACTCCCAGGCAGCAGGCAGACAGAGGGAGCCTGTGTCTCTCAGGCAATAAAGTTTGTCAGGCAGAGCTCTGAAAAAGGTGGAAGTTCAGGTGGGTAAATATCCCCCCCCCTCATATTTTCATTCCGTTTTCATTTGTTGACGAAATTTGGAATTGATTGTCATCATCGTTTTCATTAAATCTGCAAAAATTTAATAGAACCATTTCATTTTCATCTCTGTAAACACGCTGCTGACGAAAACTATCATGAAAATATTTTTGGCAACAAAATTAACACTGGTAAGGACGGAACTAACTAGCCCCAACATACAGGGAAACTGGATTATACCATTAACAAATATAGCAATAACAAGCTGTGGTTATATTGGATTTCCATTAGATGTCAGCATTAACCACTTACAGACCGGACCATTTTGCTGGTCAAAGACCAGACCACTTTTTGCGATTTGGCACTGTGTCGCTTTAACTGACAATTGCACGGTCGTGCAACGTGGCTCCCAAACAAAATTGACGTCCTTTTATTTCCCACAAATAGAGTTTTCTTTTGGTGGTATTTGATCACCCCTGCGGTTTTTATTTTTTGCGCTATAAACAAACATAGAGCGACAATTTTGAAAAAAACGCATTATTTTTTACTTTTTGTCATAATAAAGATCCCCCAAAAATATCTAAAAAAACTTTTTTTTCCCTCAGTTTAGGCCGATACGTATTCTTCTACATATTTTTGGTTAAAAAAAACGCAATAAGCAATTATTGATTGGTTTGCGCAAAAGTTATAGCGTTTACAAAATAGGGATAGTTTTATGGCATTTTTATTAATAATTTTTTATTATTTTTTTTTTTTACTAGTAATGGCGGCGATCAGCGATTTTTATTGTGACTGCAACATTGCGGCGGACACATCAGACATTTTTGACACATTTTTGGGACCATTGTCAGTTATACAGCAATCACTGCTATATAAATGCAGTGATTCCTGTGTAAATGACACTGGCAGTGAAGGGGTTAACCAGTGGGGGCAGTGTAGGGGTTAAGTGTTCCTAGGGGTGTGTTACTAACTGTGTGGGGGCTGGGCTTTCATTTAGTGAACACTGATCTCTGCTTCAATCACATGGAGCAGAGATCAGCGTCGCTAGTTGCTAGGCAGAATGGGGAAATGCTGTTTACACGGCATTTCTTCCATTCAGCCATCCCGTAAGACGATCACGGGTATGCCCGCGGCGATCGAGTCTGCGGGACCCGCGACCGGACTCACGGGGGTCCCGACCGACACGCGAGCGCGCCGCCGGCGGCGTGCTCACGATGGCAGGGCGGCATTGAAGATTGGACCTACCTGTACGCCAATATGCCTGCCCGTGCCATTCTGCCGACGTACATCGGCGTGCGCCAGTCGGGAACTGGTTAATACATACATTAAAGCGGAGTTCCACCCACAAGTGGAACTTCCGCTCGTTGTACTCCTTCCCCCCTTAGGTGCCACATTTGGCACCTTTGGGGGGGGGGAGGGGGCACTGGATACCTGTCTTTTACAGGTATCCTGTTCCCAGCTGTGGGTATTGACATCACCGCCCGGGCTTCCTCTTCCTTGCCGGGCCAGTAGGAGAGAGGAGAAGAGCCTTGTGCATGCGCAGTATGGTTCCCGGCTTGAAGCCGTAAGGCTGCACTGCCAGTAGGGGTGCAACGGATCAATAAACTCATGGATCGGATCGTTCCTCGGATCAGAGTCATGGATCGGATCATTTTTCGGATCAGCAAATAATAATTGAATTTGCAAAAACCTGTGAAAATTCCACCGCCATATAGTCACCACTGTAATATCCACAATCTCACCACTGTAATATTGGCTGAGCATGGCTGGGTATTGCAAAGCATGGCTGGGTATTGAAGAGCATGGCTGGGTATGGCAGAGCATGGCTGGGTATTGCTGGGTATGGCAGGGTATTGGCAGAGTATTGGCAGGGTATGTAAGAGTATTGACAGAGTATGGCAGAGTATTGGCAGGGTATGGCAGAGTATTGGCAGGGTATGGCAGAGTATTGGCAGGGTATGGCAGAGTATTGGCAGGGTATGGCAGAGTATTGGCAGGTTATGGCAGAGTATTGGCAGGGTATGGCAGAGTATTGGCAGGGTATGGCAGAGTATTGGCATAGTATTGGCAGGGTATGGCAGAGTATTGGCAGTGTATTGCAGAGTAGGCTGTAAAAGAGCAGCGCTGGGGGTACTACAGATGCAGCCCACAGCGCTGCATCCATCCGATCTCTTCCCCCTCCACTGTACAGATCAGTACAGAGAGGGGAGAAAGGAACCACCGGTTTGTTTACAAGTGATCGCTCCGTCGGTGTAGAAAGATGGCCGCCGCTTCGGAGCTAGATGGCCGCCGCTTCGTGGCGTGTGCCGATCCGAGTGGGGTGACCCGTTCAGATCACGGATCGGTGAAGTGTTGCACCCCTAACTGCCAGATTCCCATACTCGCAGTGGAGGAGGAATGCACCCGACAGCTGTGTGTGTCTGATTATTAAAAGCCAGCAGCTGCAGTATGTGCAGCTGCTGGCTTTTAACTTTTGCAGCAGTGGGCGGACCTCCGCTTTAATACATACTGTACATAATGAAATCTTATGCAACAGTAATGGATACGCGTTAAGTGAATACAAAAGAGCTAAAAATAATTGTTACAGAGCCATACTGTATGAATTTTTTGTAGTTTAAAGTATAAAGGCAAACTTTTTTTATTTTGTTTTGGATAGAGTGGAGAGGGATTAGAACACCTGTCAGTTTGTATTGTCTGTGTCTGGTTATGGAGATTCACCCTTTCCATTAGGCCTGTTGACTATTATTAACAAATTTAAAAATAAAAGAAAGTCCCAAATTTAAGATTGTCCCTAGAACAGGAATAGTGGGGATATTTACCAATAGGGATGCTGGTTCTGGTGACCCTGGTGACAACCAGGAATTACCTCACTTTCAAGGGCATTTCTCTCACTTCCTCTGTTAGCTATGGGACAGGAAATAAAGGGAAATCTTCTCAATTTGAGACAGATAGAAAAAATAAACCTTACATGGGTTATAACCCTCCCTTATTCTATGCAAAATGGAAAAAAAAATTGCCTTTAATTCTAATTTAGGGTTTAGTGTAGATGCAACTATATATAAATGGAGGGCTCCAACTAAAAACGTATGTCACCACTTCTGTGTGCAAGATCATAATATACCTACTAATGAATACCACCACCTCTAAAAATCAAATATTAAATGCGACCAATTCTATTGAAATCATAAACCCTAGTGTCAAATATTAGTGCCACAGTACCTAGTTATAAACCTTAAACCCTCTATATATATATATGTCATACAAACCAAAATATAAATGCGAAGTGACAACAATATTGATTATGGTGAAAATAAAAAGACAACCATGTGTACTATATACCACTGCTGCTGTAAAAAAATATTTTGTGAACAACAACAATTCTATCAAAAATGAAAAAAAGTCCAACAAAACAATCTCATAGATATTTCCAAGTGACTGGTGTGTCCCATTGTGGATGGCCCCAGTGCGTGATCAGCCTCCTTTTCTTGTTGCTTATCAGTGCAACTAAATATCACCCTTAAATTGTGATTCCACCACCACTTATAAATTGGCCACTCACCAGAAACAGGTGAATTTGCACCTTAAGTATATTGGTTGGGTGATCACTTCAAGCCCTGGATCTCTCTACACTCACTCCAACTGGTATGTTTAAGCAGATGGGTATCCCATTCTCAGAAAAAAATAAATCACCATCATGGTGTAATAAACTTAAACTGCATTTATTTTAAAAAGTTAAAAAACATATTGCACTCACATACTATTGTGCCTTATGCTGGCACTAATCTGTTCCAGCCGTGTGTGTAGGGACCGCTGTATTAGCGTGCTATCCCCTGTGTACTTCTGTGCATTCCACTCCTCTCTCCCGTTGGGCAGGAAACAACGTCAAAAACTCCCAGCAGTCTTTACGCGTTTCGCAAACATTAATTGCGTCATCAGGAAGTACACATATCTGTTTGGTTAGTTTTAACTCTTTTTAATAATAGCAATTTGCCCTGGTACCCTTATACAGATATAGTGTAGATGCAGCTTGCTTTCAGGGGCAATCCACTTGCATTTGACATCAGTCTGAGATACATCTGTGATTATTTAGAACGTTTAGCCGCTTGCCGACCGTCGCACGCCGATATACGTCAGCAGAAGGGCTTGTACAGGCAAACAAACTTACCTGTACGTTGCCCTTTAAGAGGTGTGTAAGCTCAGTGAGTCGGGTCACGGGTCCTGCAGACTCGATCGCCGCGGGGATACCCACGATCATCTCACGGAGAGGAAGAACGGGGAGATGCTGATGTAAACAAGCATCTCCCCATTCTGCCTAGTGACAGTGTCACTGATCTCTGCTCCCTGTGATCGGGAACAGAGATCAGTGACATGCCACATGTAGCCACGCCCCCCACCGTTAGAAACACTCCCCGGGACACACTTAACCCCTACACTGCCCCCTAGTGGTTAACCCCTTCACTGCCAATGTCATTTACACAGGAATCGGTGCATTTTTATAGCACCGATTGCTGTATAAATGACAATGGTCCCAAAAATGTGCTAAAAATGTCCGATGTGTCCGCCATAATGTCACAGTCATGATAAAAAAAAACGATCACCGCCATTACTAGTAAAAAAATTATTAATTAATAAAATGAATAAAAATGCCATAAAACTATCCCCTATTTTGTAAACGCTATAACTTTTGCGCAAACCAATCAATAAATGCTTATTGTGATTTTTACCAAAAATATGTAGAAGAATATATATCGGCCTAAACTGTGGAGAAATTTTTTTTTAAATATATTTTTGGGGGATATTTGGCTCTCTTTTTTTGTTTATAGCGCAAAAAATAAGAAGCGCAGAGGTGATCAAATACCACCAAAAGAAATCTCTATTTGTGGGGAAAAAAGGACGTCAATTTTGTATGGGAGCCACGTCGCATGACTGCGCAATTGTCAGTTAAAGCGACGCAGTGCCGAATCACAAAAAGTGCTCTGGTCAGGAAGGGGTTAAATTATTTCGGGGCTGAAGTGGTTAAAAGGTGAATTTGACCTCCTCATATACAGCATCAACCTGCTTTTGCATTTCTGTTAACGTTTATGGGAAGAAATGCAGTTTTAATGGAAACTAAAGCCCATAAACTCAGGCCCTAAAAGATAAGTGAACTTTTTAAACATTAGCTTTTCAATAAAGCCAGAGATGCTAGTATACTTTGCAAATATAACTCCTCTTTTCTTTAGCTGAGCTTTAGGGGCTGTCATCACAGGCCCAGGCCAGTGTAAACGTGGCCTTGTAAACAGTAGTCAGCTTCCTAAGGCCTGCACTGTACATGGCACAAATGTGGTAGATAAAAGGAAATGAATGCATGTGTGTTATGCTAATGCATGAAAGCACCTGCGTTTAACCCAAGTAAGGCCACGTACAGCCATTCAATTGTTTGGCAACACTGTCACTTCCTGAATCATTGATGCAAAGCGGGAGTTTACATTGACACACAGTTGCGGCATGGTTCCATTAACTCTAATGAGCGAGTTTGGCAAGTGGCCAAACTTGACATGCCGAGTTAAAATTGCCACAAGTGAATTATTGTGGATGTGTCATTTTGAGCAGACCCAAATGACGGCCATGTCACATTATAGGGGGTAATGTGGATAAAAACGCAGATCAACTGCTTGTTTTTACTGTCCCCTAGCTGCCTGCGTGAACATGGGAGTGAAACTAGCCTTAAGGCTCGAAAATCGGGCGAACATTTTTGTACGATTTTCGTATAGTGGGTATACAACTTTCAACAGCTGATTCTGAATTTTCTTACAAAAAGGGACAAAGGGACACACTCCAAAACTTTTCTCGTACAGTAACAGAACAAACGATTTTCGTACAAGAAAAATCAGAAAAAAAGACTGAGCATAATCAGAAACAATAAACAACAACAAATATATTCGTAAGAAATTTCGTACAAATTTTCTTTCATCAGTTATGATTTGCTGTGAAGCATCGAGAAAAATCAGACGAATGTTTGCCCGATATTCTTATAGTGTTATCCCACTTTACAGAAGCTGCATACGTGGAGTTTACCACTCAGGGAACTAGGTGGCAACACAGTATAGATTAACAGATTTCTAGTGAGGTATATAGAATAATCACTGTGGCATAAACAGTACAGTACAATTCAGTCCAGTACAAATGTAGTGACTTGTAGTTCTTGTGGTGGTTGTAACACCTCTGTCACAAGGAGATTGGCTACAGCTGGTAGACCAGGTGCTCGGCCACAGGGTTCTCCAAACAGGCTCCACAGAGAAAAGGCAGGAGGCATCTCCGGTCAGGATGCTTAAAGTGGTTGTATAGTCAATTTCCCTGCCGGGATGAAATCTCCCGTGCGCATGCGCGGGAGTGACGATATCGTGGCTCTGGCCACTCACAGCGCCAGAGCTGCGATACCGCAGAAGGCATAGGGATGGGTGTACAAGAGGGCAGCTGAAGAAGTGAGGCTGCCCCACTGGAAAGACAGTACCCCGGAGCCAGGTAGCAGAGGGACTGAAACTTTAGATCAGCATTTCTCAACTCCAGTCCTCAAGGCGCTCCAAAGGGTCGTGTTTTCCATATTTTCTTAAGATGAAACAGCTGTGGTAATTACTAAAGGCAGTGAAATTTATCAAATCACCTGTGCAAAATAATGGTAAGCCTGAAAACATGACCTGTTGGGGCACCTTGAGGACTAGAGTTGAGAAACACTGCTTTAGATGAAGCTGCATGCTCTTTTGTTCCCACACAACAGTCCTTATGCCTGGAACAATTATGGAGGACCCAACAACCTGGTGACAGTTCACATACCCAGTCACTGCTGTCCCATCAGGCGCAGTCTTCCGAAACATCTGAGAGAGTGAAGAGCAATAATTTATAATTCTCTGGGTTTCTCTGGAGGACCAGAGGGAATGGAGTATGTCCCTGCTGCTGAGGAAGGGGGATTGGTGGACAAGGTCTGGTGAAGGCTGTCCACAAGGTTTAGGAGTATGTTTGTGGGAATGTTTGACCATTCTTATAGAAGCTCATTTATGAGGTCAGGCACTGATGTTGGACGGGAAGGCCCGGCTCTCAATCTCTGGTCTAATTTATCCCAAAGGTGTTCAGGTTGAGGTCAGGACTCTGTGCAGGCCAGTCAAGCCAATTGCCTTGGGAGCAAATGGAGTATACTGACCCAGCATGGGTCTGGACAGTATAAAACTTTCAAAGGAACAGTAAAGTCTAAAGTTCTAGGGATAAAAGTATAATTTGGCATTTTGGGACAAAGCAAATGGTAATAACCTATACAAAATGGGAGATACTGTATGATACTGTAAGCAGATACTGTATGTACAGATACTGTATGCAGAGGAAAGCAAGCAATGCATTTTACAAAAGATAGATTAGTCGTGTTATGCTAAAAGCAAACCCATATTTTTTTTGACACATACACATTGTATAAAAGAGAGCAAAACGTAAGGCCCCTTTCACACGGGCGTTCTGTTTGTCTATCTTTCATCCATCCGTTGGTGGATGAAAAGGGACAGAAATGAATTTCTATGGGCAAGCGGATATCAGCAGATGATCATCCGCTGACATCTGCCTCCATTAAGGCTTGGTTCACACTTATGCAGTTTACTTTTGATAAAGTTTCTGCAGTGCTTTTTTTTGCACACGCGTTTTTGACACCTTTTTCCCATGTTTTTTCATGCGTGGTAAAATTGCAGCAAAAATGCACTACATGCTTTTCTGCAGCTTCGCCATTGAAGTTTATTGAACCAAAAACGCACCATTTTTATTCAGTTTAAAAAAGGGAAGGGGTAAAAAATGGACAAATGGTTTGTGCATTGGTAGTGGATATAAAAACTGATTAAATGCTGATGTAAAACTGAATACATTTCAAACGGCACACACGTTTGAAAGGGGCCTAAAAACAGTAAAATCAGTGCACTGGGCAACGACCTCTATGCGTATCTGTTCCCAGGCTCCTCTACCTATGATCTCTGTTCCAATTCTGATACCTGTTTAAGACCTCTGCCAGTTTTCCACCAGTCATTGTTATCTGCCTGCCCTGACCTTTTGCCTGTTTCAGAGACACAGAGCGGTTAATTTACTAAAACTAGAGCGTGCAAAATCTGGTGCAGCTGTGTATCATAGCAAATCAGCTTCTAACTTTAGCTTGTTCAATTAAACTTTTAACAGTTTGCTTAAAATACAGTTCTGTCACAACCCCACTGTAAGGGTCCTCACATGGGCATTCTGTATTTCAATTTTTCCTCCATCAATTGGTGGATGAAAAACAGACATACATGTATGTCTATGGGTTAGTGGATAACCATCTGCCTACATTTTTTGAGACGGAAGAAAAATAGGATTTTTGTACTCACCGTAAAATACTTTTCTCTGAAGTTCATTGACGGACACAGCATCTTCATCTTGACCTTAGGGTTATATCGCCCCTTTAGGAGACGACTAGGCAGAACATGTTAAAAACAGCAAAACTGCACAGTACCGCCCAGGTGGTGGTCCTACTGGCTATAACCCCCTCACACTGCATCCAGCAGCTCAGTTGGGTGGGTGCTGTGTCCATCAATGAACTTCAGAGAAAAGGATTTTACGGTACAAAAATCCTATTTTCTCTTTCATTCATTGACGGACACAGCATCTTCATCCTGACCTTAGGGACCTCCCCAAGCATTGTCAACAAAACGAGGGGTGGGAACAGCAAGAAAATAACTCCATGCATAACAGCCAGAGCTCCTTAACGGAGGAGTTGCAACCTTAAACAGCCGCCTGCAAAACCTTGTGGCCGAAGCAAGCATCTGAAGATGCGCTCACATCAACCTTGTAAAATTTAGTGAAAGTGTGAACGGACGACCAGGACGGAAGCACAATGTCCTCATTTAGATGAATAGTCGAAACAACCTTTGGAAGAAACAAAGGCGCAGCAACGCCTTATCCTTGTGGAGGACCAAGTAGGGAGACTTGCATGACATGGCTGCCAACTCAGAAACCCTCCTGGTAGATGTAATAGCTACTAGAAAGACTACTTTCTGAGAGAGTGTCAATAAGGGGATTTCCCTAATATTTTCAAACGGCTGTTTCTGAAGCACCGAGAGCACCAGATTCAAGGCAGCGGTGGTCGAACCGGAGGGGCCACATGTCGAACCCCCTGTGAACAAACGTACTCACCAATGAATGAGTCACCAAGGGTCACTGAAGACAGCCAAAGCTGATATCTGCCCCTTAATGGTGCTTAAGGTAAGTTTCTGATCCACTCCTCACTGTAAAAACAGCAGGATCCTGGAAACTGAGTATGTGCACGACCCCATCTCCTCACGCATGGAGATGTAGGCCTTCCAAGTACAAGGATAAATCTTCCGAGAAGACTTCCGTACCCTCAGCATAGTGGAGATTACCGAATCCGATAGACCTCTGTCCCTTAGCACCTGGCTTTCAACAGCGATGGCATTAAAGCCAGCAACAGTAAAGCAGGATGAAGTATTGGACTAGGGCTGCAACTAATGATTATTTTCATAATCGATTAGTTGGTCGATTATTGTTTCGATTAATAGGTTAATAACATAAAACAAAAATGGGTCAACCACAGTGACAGGAAAATTTGGAAATAATAGAAAACTTCTTAGTCAAATTAATTTTCAGACAATGTACCGTATATACTCGAGTATAAGCCGAGATTTTCAGCCTCTTTTTTGAGGCTGAAAGTGCCCCCCTCGGCTTATACTCGAGTCATCACTGTCTGCCTGCTCGATCAGCGTGTCGAGCAGACAGACAGCGGACATTCTAAAATTCAAAAGCCGCGCCTCCGCCTTCGCCTGTGATAGGCGGAACACTGAATTTCCCAGCAGTCAGTGTTCCGCCTATCACGGACATCCGCTCATCCTCGTACTACGGACGAGGATGAGACGATGTCCGTGATAGGCGGAACACAGGCTGCTGGGAAATTCAGTGTTCCGCCTATCACAGGCGAAGGCGGAGGCGCGGCTTTTGAATTTTAGAATGGCCGCCGAGGCGCCGACGAAGAGCGGCGATCCTGGCAAGGCACGGGACGGAGGCAAGGCAAGGCAAGGCACGGCACGGGACGGGACGGAGGCAAGGCACGACACGGGACGGAGGCAAGGAGGCAAGGCACGGCACGGGACGGAGGCAAGGAGGCAAGGCACGGCACGGGACGGAGGCAAGGCACGGGACGGAGGCTCGGGACACAGGTAGGCTGGACACACACACACACACACACACACACATGGACACACACACACAGGGATGGATGGATGGAGACACACACACACAGGGATGGATGGATACACACACACACAGGGATGGATGGATGGATGGAGACACACACACACAGGGATGGATGGATGGAGACACACACACACAGGGATGGATGGATGGATGGATGGAGACACACACACACAGGGATGGATGGATGGAGACACACACACACAGGGATGGATGGATGGATGGAGACACACACACACAGGGATGGATGGATGGATGGACACACACACACACAGGGATGGATGGATGGATGGACACACACACACACAGGGATGGATGGACGGACACACAGGGATGGACGGACACACAGGGATGGACGGACACACACACAGGGATGGACAGGCATGTCTCACCCTCGGCTTATACACGAGTCAATAAGTTTGCCAGTTTTTTTGGGGGTAAATTGGGGGCCTCGGCTTATATTCGGGTCGGCCTATACTCGAGTATATACGGTATGTGGTTTTCGTTCAGAAATGACATTCATTTTAAAAACAGAATGTTAAAAACAAGTGAAAATTTCAAACAAAATTCTTTTATTCAGCGAATGTACAAAGATTTTTCATCTGAAAATTGATCGGTGAGGCCAGCATAAGGCTCGGTACACACCTATGCAGTTTGCTTTTGATCCGTTTCTGCAGTGCTTTTTGCTGTATGTTTTGATTTTTGCGCAAGTGATTTTACTGCAATTTGCATTTTTTTTGGGCAGATTAAAAAACACAAATTGCTGCAAAAACGCATTACATCCTTTTCTGCAGCTTCTCCATTGAAGTATATTGAACCAATAAAGCACCATTTTGCGTTAAAAGTCCCTGACCCTTTCAGATGTGAACGTGTCCCATAGGAAACCATGTAAATGAACTGTAGTGCATTTCTGCAAAAAGCACCAATAAACAAATAGATGTGAACCAGGTCTAAGACATTTAGTAACATAATGGGGGTTAAAAAAACTAAAATGAGCCCTTTATAGTAGAAAAACACAGATAATCAGTACTGTATGGGGTTCATTTTTTTTACTGTAGAACAGTGAGAGTAATATTTACAGTAGCGATTGTTTGCTCTTTTTGTACTATAAAGGGCTCATTTTAGTTTTTTTTTTTAACCCCATTATGTTACTGGCCGATTAATCGATTATGAAAATTGTAATCAATTAATTTCATAATCGATTAGTTTGATTCGTTGTTTCAGCCCTATATTGGACATTGCGACAGAAGGTCCTCTCGCATCGGCAGCCGTCAAGGAACATCCTCCACCATTTGTACTATGACGGAGTACCGCAGATGCCGAGGCCAATCTGGGGCAATCAGAATCACAGGAATCTCCTCGGCCTCCACTCTGCGAAGCAGACGTGGTAGAAGTTTGAGTGGGGGGGAAGGCATAAATCAGCCGATAATGCCCCCATGGAGCCACCAACGCATCTGCTGCGTCCACCCAGGGATCTTTTGACCTGGCCACAAACCTCTGTACCTTCTGATTGAGCCGAGAAGCCAGGAGATCCACATCTGGCATGCCCCACCTTAGGCAAAGGAGCCAAAATACATCCGGATCTAGCGACCATTCCCCTTGGTCCAACATCTGACGACTTAGGTAGTCCGCCTGCCAGTTTTCTACACCCGGAATGTACGTGGCCGACAGAGCCAGCACGCGCCACTCTGCCCACCGCAGGATGTGAGCGACCGCCAATGCTGCAGCCGAGCTCCTTGATGGTTGTCATACGCCACCACCATGGCGTTGTCCGGCTGATTCCCGACCGGACACCCCAGCAGCCTCTGTGACCATGTGGAGAGGCATCGCCTGATCGCCCGAAGTTCCAGCACATTGATCGGCAGACAGGATTCTTCCTGTGTCCAGCGACCCTGGGACGACTGTACGCCCAAAACTCCCCCCAACCGGTCAGGCTGGCATCCGTTGTGATCACGTCCAATGAAGAGGAATGAACGACTTCCCGGACTGAAGGGCCGGCGACCTCAGCCACCAGAGCAGGGAATCCCTGACTAGCTGGCTCACCCAAATTTGACAATCCAGGGACAACGGAGATTTGTCCCATTTGGACAGGATCTCCTTTTGCAAGACTCAAGTGTGGGATTGAGCATACGGTACCACCTCCAAAATGGCTACCATGAGACCCTGGACTCACATGCAAAAATGCAGCAAGGACCACCTGCGGGACACCAACAACTTCACCGCAGCTTGAAGAGTCTGCAGCTTGTCCGAAGGGAGAAAGACTCGCCTCTAAGGAGTTCAGAAGCAAGCCCAGGTACTCCAGGCATTGAGTTGGCACCAACACCGGCTTCTGTAGGTTCAGTACCCAACCAAACTCCTGAAGAGTTTGCATGGTGATTGCCACATCTTCCCTTAATTCTGAGGCAGAAGCTGCCGTCAGGAGGTCGTCCAGGTAACCCACGATTGCAATCCCTCGCTGCCTTAGCAAAGCCAAAATTGGGGCTAGCATCTTGGTGAAGTCCCTCGGTGCCAACGCCAGGCCAAAAGGGAGAGCTACAAATTGGTAGTGCTCATTCCTGACCGCAAATCGCAGAAACCTCTGATGCTTGATGCATATGAGGATATGCAAGTATGCGTCCTTGATGTCCAGGGATGCCAGAAAATCACCCCTGATGGAGTGCAGCGTCCACTGAGTGAACTGATTCCATCCTGAACCTTTGTACTTTCACAAAGCTGTTGATGGCCTTGAGATCCAGGACCCAGAACCGGACGGACGGACCCCTTCCTTCTTTGAGACTACAAACAGGTTGGACTAGAATCCCTGAAACTTTTCCAGCGTCAGTACAGGCACTATCACTCCGCACAGCAGCAGGTCCTGTATTGCCCCGAACAGGGCTTTCCGACGAGCCGGAAGAAGATGAAGGTAAAAAACCTGTTTGGCGGACAGGAAAGAAACTCTATCTTTTATGCTGATGAAACCAGTTTTCAGACCCACTGGTTGGAGTGTAGGGAGGTTCACTGAGCTGCAAACTCCCAAAGGCGACCCCCCACCTGAGAATCGGGTGGGGGCAAACCTTCATGCGGTAACAGATTTACTCGTAGGCTTGCAAAACCAGGGACACTTTTGTCCCTCAGCGGGGCACCTTGTCAGACTGGGAAAGCTTACCTGCCACCCCGGACGGACGTAAAATCAGCTTCAGAGCGGAAAAGGAGGGCCCTTGCCTACGGCATGACTCCATATCTTTCCTGGACTGTGGGAGCAACGTACTCTTACCCCCAGTAACATTCTTAATAATGTCATCCAGCGAGGCTCCAAATAGCCTCTCTCCCTGGAACGGCATGTCCGCCAGTGCTTTCTTAGATGCCTGGTCCACAGACCAGCATTTCACCCCAATTAGGCGACGTAGCACTACTGCTGATACTGAGGCTCTAGAGAGCAAGGGGTCGTATCTAAGGCTGCATCACAGACATACTTAAAGCCCTGCACCAACTGGTCTACCAGCTCCACGCAGACCAGGGAAGCCTGTTGCTTCTCCCAACTCACGGTGCAACAATTTAGCCCATTCAGTAAGCATCTGTGACACCAGGGCCGTGGCTAACACTGACTACAATGCTGGGTGCTGGGAAAGTGGCCAAAAGGAAAAAACTGGCTGTGGCTACAGAAAAATGGCCGCGGCCTCAGGAAAAGTGCCACGGAGCGTGTGGCTGCCTCCCCACATGGCATACACACCAAAACGCCCCACTGTGGCCCAGAGACAGGGAAGAGGACGAGCGGACCCCCAACACATCCCCCTGCCAGGACCCGGAGACCCCCCCGGAGGACCCCTGGCCGGGTACGTGCACCGCACCCCCATGTGCCCAGTCACACAGCGGCCCATAGCATGGGGAGGAGGGAAGGGACAGGGAGAGAAGAAAGGGAGAGTGAGAGACCCGCTATTCAATCTCCCAGGGAATGCCCAGTTGCTCCATCCTGCCGAGACAGGTGGAACCATACTTACCCCTCCTGTAGGGACTGCTGGACGCATTCCACGGACAGACCCATCACCTGAACGGTACGGGGTGGCTGTCGACCATGGCACACTGTGACATGGACAGCAGTAGCCCGGTCATATGTGTGCCCCGGAGCATATAACTCACTGGCCACCCCTGGATCAGACGGGGCATGTCGTGGCCGACCCAGCGTGTAGCTAAGGTCTGCTCACACTTGATGGCCAGGCTGGGGACACTATCAGGATCTATATTATCCAGCCTGTTAGCCAGCCCGGCTGTTGATTGCAGATCACAGGAATCAAAAATGCAGAAAAAAGAAAAAATTCCCAGGACCAATGGTCCCACCGGGAGCCAGGTCCTTCTACACTAGGCAGAAAAAAAAACTGAGCTGCTGGATGCACTGTGAGGGGTGATAGCCAGTAGGACCGCAGACATGAAAACGCATGTAAAAACGTGACTGAACTAAAAAACTGAACGCCCATATGAAAAGATCCTTATATACAGTAGCTTTCCCAGACTTAACCTACAGAGGACATGTTCAGCAGCAGGGGGAGTGCGGGAAAGTCTAAAAACATGGACTGGAAAAGACCTAGGGCAGGTTTTTATGATGTTTGAAAGTGGTTTCACCACTTTGAAGAGGAAGTTGAAGATGGAGAAGAATCAAGCACTGAATCTTGATGCATCTTGGTTAGGGCAGTGATGAGAAATATTGGCAGTATTAATTAGCAATGGCTATGCTATGGACAGTTTCTGAAGCCCTAGGGCTGCAACCTGTTCAAGTTTTCAGAAACTTTGACTGGATTCATATGTAAACCCTGGGTGGAGACTAAAATTCCAGTTAAGGAACCTCTGTGAGCTTAAACCTTTTAAGTGTAGTGTAAAGCTCTTTTTCTCGTAATTGTTGATGCACCCTCCTAACATGCATCATGATGGGAGGCCAGAAATGGTGAAAAAATTATTACAGTATGTGTGTAGCACCAAGTAGGATGCGCTAGAGGTAGTTGTTTTGTTTTTACAGCCAGTGCAGGTGAATTTAGGCAGGCTTATCTGTGAGCTGGGCATTTGTTTTTGATCTGGGGGCTGGGAGTGGTTTTGAGAGTAGCAGCAGATGACTGACATGCACTTCATCTCTCTGGCACCTCCTCTGTTTCTGGAAAAGGGGCAGGGCAGAGGGTTGGAGTGTATCTGGGAGCTTTAACCAATCCCCAACTAGGATTGGCAGGGTGCAGGACTCATGGTCAGCCTGCTGTGGAAGAACTAGTGATGGAGTGTTAGGCTGCCGTGGCCCTGTGGGAGCCACCTTTCTGGGGGGAGGGCACTGGGTCTGGAACCCCTTCATACAAAAGCTATCTTGGGGTGTCCTGAACAGGAGCAGGAAGAGGACAGAGCATTGCTGGGCAAGTCACTAGGAGGGATCCATTCCGGAGTCAGTGAGTGACAGGCACAGTGTGGAGATCTGGGAGAGACATGCCAGGACTGGATGTGAAGCCAGAGGGAGAGACTGATGTGGCTGGGGTTCAAGTCAAGTTTGCTGCGCCCAGGAGGGTTGGAAGGACTTCAGTTAGCCCAAAAGTACTTATTTTCATCGCTATTGGTTGCTACACCAAAGGGGCTTGCAGACCCCTGCCAGCAAATAGCAGCTATTGAACAGTTGGAACTTATTCAGAGTGAGGCCTATCCATGTGCTGTGACCGGAATCTAGGATTGCATAGTAGAGAAGTGGCATTTACTCAAGTAATGTGCCGGAGGAGTATGGAGCTTTAGAGACTGCCAATATAGATTCAAACTTGTTTGTTCAATTCAACAAAACCAATTATCTGGGCATCACATGTTCCTTTTTCCCATCCAAGTTAAATCCCCTAATAAGAACAAGCTGAAGGACTGTTCATTTGTCTGGGAACGTGTGACTGGAAGTAAATGCCTGGGTGAGCAGGGTGACAGATAGAACTACTGCACTCCACGACCCCACAGGGGGACTGCTACATGTGGTTTAAGTAAATCATGACACAGATGTACAGACAGTCTCTAAAGACACCCCTGACAAACATTTGGAATATGGGGCATTGCAGAGACCAAATGTTACGACTAAATTGTAGTGGCCATTTTTCCAGAGCAAAAAGGAATTCTGTTCTTACAGGTGACATGTACCTCCAAATGAACCCCCTCTTCAGTCTCTAAAGACACCCCTGACAAACATTTGGAATATGGGGCATATACAGGAGCTTTGCATTCAGCCACTTCCACTGGTGTACAATGAGAATAAAACATCTGATAGTACAAGGATGTCTTTCAGGAACAAAAAACATGTTTGTAAAATAAATAGCTCCACAGTTCATCTTGGAGTGCCAGTAGCAAAGAATGTGTCTCAGCAACAATGGAAGCTTTTTGTTGTCTTGTTTTTTTTTTTTTTAAATGGGTTGGGTTTAGTATTTTAGTGTTCGTTTTTACAGTGGAGGTAATTTTAATTTTTTTTTGCCAAAACCCATTTTTTATATTAAGGTCCACAGTGTACACTTGTTATAGACACAGGCATAGCTGACCTGTGTTTGCAGCACACCACTGCACATTTGTGCAGTAAAGTAATGCACACCAAAACACCATATATTCCCTTATTGCCATAACTGCCATTACATTTAGATAATTCCCTTTATTAAAAAGTCAAACTGACCTATGGCGAGAGGCAGATATTCTGCACATGGAGGTAGTAGGCAGCATGCAGGACAAAGCGGTGCTCAGGCCACAACATAAAAGGCAGGGCATGCCGGTGTTCTACCAGAATACTGCTACCTATCAGAAAATGCAATGGAAGCGACGTTGCAAACAAAATTGCTTATTGCGCCATATGTTCCAGCATGGCCGCTATGCGTTTCAATAGGTTTCCTAATGTGACAGAACTTGAAGGCAGCAGCGGACATCTTCTTACACCCAGGCAAGTCTTCAATTTCACACTTATTTTAGCAGTTAACTCAACTTATATACTGAAATAGACAATTTCACAGCGACAGAGTAAAATAGTCTATTTCAGTATATAATCCGTATGCCGCTGAACAGTACAGGGTGTACCAAGATGGCCGTCACCACCTTCTGCCTGGGTGTAAGAAGATATCTGCTGCTGGCTTTGCGTTCTGTCAGGTTAGGAAACCTATTGGAATGCATAGTGGCCATGTTGGAATGCATGCAGAACAACTTCTGTTACATTTTCTGATGGGTAGCAGTATTCTAACAGGACATCGGCCTTTTCTTTTTCAGCGTAGCCGTGCTATACATTCATAGCATACACACAAGGCAGTGCTGAGTGCTTGACAAAGTCTTCCTTTTCTTCCTCCTCCCAGATGCAAAGCAGCCAGTTGGCAACTGCTGCTAATGTACCCTTTTCTTCCTCTTCCTTCTTTGCTAATCCTGGCATAGTCCTGCAAATTAACCATGAGGAGTCATTGAATTATTTGATCACACGTTCACTCACTTGCTGCAGGAGGATGATCTTGGTCATGTGCAAGCATTCCTACTTTCAGATATTGAGGATAAGCCCTTGTACACACGGTCAGACATCCCGATGGAAAATGTCTGATCGGACCATGTTGTTGGATAAGCCGTCCGTGTGTGGGCTCCATCGGACTGTTTCCATCGGAATTTCCGACCGACAACGTTTTAGAGCTGGGCTATAAAATTGGACAAAGTGCCACGCATGCTCAGATCAAATTCCTAGACCAAAGCTATTGGCTACTAGCCAAAATAACATGCTGTTTATTAAATACTATATGTGTCATGAATAATGTGTAATACCATAGTCTCGATTAGTAATTTTACAGATCTTAATGAAACTACAGAAATGTTAAAATGTTGGTAACGATTTATTTTTTATCTTTATGTTGTCTTCTAGGGTAAGATAAAAGAGCAGCTGAAAGAAAAGGGCAGAGAACCAAAGGACAAGTTGATGAATGTTAATTGGCATGAGCTGGTTCCAGGCTGCTTCTCAAATCACGCCAAATGCACTTTATGCACCAAGGCACTTGTAAATGGGCGTGGACTGCAATGCATGCGTGAGTAGGCACTGCTTCTTTGGTTGGAGGGGATGCCACATTCACATTGCCTTATTATCTTTACTCTCTGTTCTTAATGCTTCAAAGTCTACCTACAGTCTACCTGACAGGGCTCCCTCTTCTCAAAAATATCAAGTGATACTTGGACTAAACATACACTAACATAATTATTAGTAGACACAAACAACAGAATTCCTGCTAAATCTAAAACTGTACTGAGTAATAAATAAAGCTGTGTGTGTGAAAATGAGGTATTGAGGGTCATTTACAAGGGCACTGTGGTCTGTACAATGTGAATGAGTGGTTTGTTTATGTGGCTGGAGCCACCTGGAACTATATGTGCCGGCAGCCTATGGGGGTTATTTACGAAAGGCAAATCCACTTTGCACTACAAGTACAAACTACAAGTGCAAAGTGCACTTGAAATTGCACTGCAAGTGCACTTGGAAGTGCAGTTCCTCTAAATCTAAGGGGTAGATCTGAAATGAGAGGAAGTTCTGCTGATTTTATCATGTGCAAGCTAAAATGCTGTTTTTTATTTTGCTTGCATGTCCCCCTCGGATCTACAGCGACTGCACTTCCAAGTGCAAAGTGGATTTACCTTTCGTAAATAACCCCCTATGTTACACTATGGGTGACAGGCATGTGGATGCAGGTGTACAGCCCCAAAGACTGTGTACATTCAGGGTATACCTGCACACCAGGTTCCCCGCATCCAATTCAGGAGACAGGAGATTTTGACTGGCTCTCTATGGAGTTGGTTCACATATCTCTGCAGCGTCTCCGGTGCAAATTTGCACAGGAGTCCTGAGTGTCTTTTGGTCTGTTTCAGGTCCGAATTCAGCCAAAAATGCAGGCTGAAATTGGACTTGAAACGGTGAACATGGACAGACCGGACTCCTGCTGGGAGCTGCATGCAAAGACAGTGTGAACCCAGCCTGACAAAAAAAAAAAACCTGGAAGCCGATTGGTTTTCTATGCAGAGCTGCACCCGATTTTTCGCTCTTCAGTCTTGAGAAAATTAACCCCATTTTTCTGCCCACTGGCAGCAAAGATGGGGGAAAATTCCTGCCTCTGACATCAACAATGGGGCACCATTTTTCCCCTTAATACCAAAGATGGGGCACTATTTACTCCCACTGATGCCAGAAATTATTTCTATTCCTGCTGGCCGCAGTATGGCTCCCCTAAAGTCTGAAGGACAGTAAACTAGCCCTTTGTGTAGAAAGATTGGAGACCCCTGCCTTAGAGTAACAGGCAACTCCAGCTTTGTGAACAATCCACTCTTTCACATGGCCAGAGTACATGGATGAATGAGTCCTTAGGGCTCATTCATACAAGTTTGGGGGTGCTAATAACCCATGGTTGAGATGTGCTTTTACCAACCGTCAACTGCTACAACCTTTAGAAATGGAGGCATTGGCTAGGGGTGTACATATGCCAGAGCTGTGATTCACAGCCATGGCACACTTTATTCCCATGTTTTGGAGTTATCCCATAATTACTGACTTTTGGACATGAGTCCTCCAATTTATCTCTATAGTGATGGCCATTTACATTTTTTTGTCAGGCAGTGGTTTCCGGAACTGCCTTCTGTCGTAAAATAAAATTATTACTGAATATTTTAGTTATTTAAAAAAAAAAAAAATATATAAATATATATATATATATATATATATATATATATATATATATATATATATATATATATATATATATTCACCTATGGGAACATGTTACACCTGTTTTGAGGGTGGAACATGTAATATGTCCCCACTGCTGCAGCTGCTCCCTTCTGTCCCTGTTACAGCAATACAGGAAGAAGGTCCTCATACTAGCCGTTACTTTTTTTGAAAACAGTTCTGTGAATAAATGAACTACAAGTACTGAAACCTTTGAGGCTGTAGGCTTGTAGTTCTCAATGAACTACCTCGCCACTATTGAGTACTATGGTAGTTCAATCAATTCCTGTCAGTGTGAAACTGCCCGCCTGTACAATGTACGGCCAGATAGCTCACACTGACAATCTGCAGGGGACCTGCTTGGCATCAGCGTTCTGCTGATCGCTGGTACAATGCTTTTCAGGCTCCTAAACAAAAAAAATATAGTAAATGCACATTTTTTTTTTACCAGCAAAGTGAACTTACCCTTTAATTCCTTGCTGGCCAAAACAGTGGAACAATTGCTGCCTGTGTGAAAGGGGCCTTAGCCCTTTCACTGCCACAAACACAGAAAATATGTTGGTAGCAGCAGGGGCTCTTACACACCCTCCCAGTGGCTGCAGACACAGAGTAACCTGGAGGTGATCCAGCGGCTAGTAAGCTGCCCGATCACTTCCAAACACCCCTGAGAACAGCAGCCTCTATCTGTTCTCCTCCCCTTCTTATTGCCATTGGAATGTGAGCTGCATTTGATCAGCCTCAGAGGACAGGTGAGACATCAGGAGTCTTTTAGACCCCTGGTGCCTCATTACAGAGAGCCTGTCACCAAAAAAACATCTCATTGGGGACGTTTTGTCCCCTATGTAATGTAAAAAAAGTTAAAGTGGTTCTAAAGGCTGAAGTTTTTTTTACCTTCATGCATTCTATAGGCTCAGATATAGCAGCATGAGCCATTGTCTCCTACTACTGTCAATCACAGTCAATGAGGAGGGAGCAGGGGTGGTGCCAAGCCTTGCTCTGTATGTCTTTTGGACACACAGAGTGGGTCTTGGGAGGGAGCATGCAGGAGTGCCCCCATAGAAAGTGGTATGCTATGGGGGCACTCTGCAGTGGAGAGAAGCCAGGAGTTCTGGCAGGGGAACCCCAGAAAAATAGGATTGGGGCTGCTCTGTGCAAAACCATTACATGGAGCAGGTAAGTATAACATGTTTGGTATTTTAAAAAAAATTACCTTTAGTATCACTTTAACCACTTCCCAGCCACAATATAGCAAAATGACATTGGCAAAGTGGTTGTGATATCCTGACCGAACATCATATGACATGGTCAGGAGAACAAGCCGCTGCACACATCGAGGCGATCATTTTTTGCGGCTTGTCAGTATGACACACTGCAACTCTGATCTAGGTAGAGTCTCTGATGGAGACTCTTTACCACATGATCAGCCATGTCCAATCACGGCTGATCACGATGTAAACAGGAAGAGCCGTTTATCGGCTTTTCCTTACTCGTGTCTGACAGATGTGAGTAGAGGAGAGCCGATCGGCTGCTCCTCTGACGGGGGGGATCTGCGCTGATTGTTTATCAGTGCAGTCCCCCCTCTTGGACGCCCACCCAGGACCACCAGGGATGGCCACTACTGATGACCACCAAGTATGGCATTCCTGGTGGCCATGTGTGCCCACACATGATGCCAATCAGTGCTCACCAGCAATACTTGCTAGTGCCTCCTAATCAGTGATGCCAATCAGTGCAACCTATCAGTGACCATCTGTGTCGCCTAAGAGTGCCCATCTGTGCCACCTATGAGTGCCGCCTATCAGTGCCACCTCATCGGTGCTGCTCATCAGTGCCACCTTATCCGTGCCCATCAGTAAAGGAGAAAAAAACGTACTTATTAAAAAGAAGAAATACGTTTTTTTTTATTTGTTTAGAAAAAATAAAAACTACAGGAGGTGATCAAATACCCCCAAAAGAAAACTATTTGTGGGAAGAAAATTATAATAATTTTGTTTTGGTACAGCGTAGCATGACGGTGCAATTGTCATTTAAACAGCGGCAGCGCTGAAAATTGGCTTGGGCAGGAAGGGGTGAAAGTGCTTGGTATTGAAGTGGTTAAAGAGGAATTGCTGACTTTTAAAGAATACGGTCACCTTTCACAACAAGTTACACCTATATCCAGGGTGTAATTTGATGAAAGGACCACCCCCCACTTTAACAGCTAGCAGGGGATCTTCTCTCTCTCCCTGCCCCCCCCCCAATTAAAAAAAACACGGCCGCGAAGGGCTCAGCCCTCGTCACATATTCAGTGTTCTGTGAATGGAAACTACAAGTCCGGACAGCCTTAGCGGCTGTCGGCTTGTAATTCTCAATTAACTTCCATGGCACTCTGGTAGTTCATTGATTCTGTCAGTGTGTATCATCTTGCTCATACTAGGTAGGCGCAGGCTGATACACTGACAGGTCTGCATGGTATCAGCGATCTGGTGATCGCTAATGCAATGTTTTACAGGCTCCTGCAACAAACGATAATACATGCACATTTTTTTTAACCAGCAAAAAGTGCATTTATTATTTTTTTGGTCAAAATAGTGAACTTATCCTTTAATAAAAGGACACTTACCTGTCCAAGGATCCAGCACTGTCCTCACCTGAGCCAGTTCTTCGGGTCCCTGTAACCAGCATGTTTACTATGGGAAGTCATCTGTAACTGTTTGTGGCTTCACAGCTGTCTTCCCGCTAGGGTTGCCACCTCATCCATTTAAAACCAAACACATATTAATTACACAGGTTCTGATTAAGGTGGGAATTAAACTCACCCTGTGCATTAAAGTGGAGTTCCACCCTAAGGTGGAACTTCCACTCATCGGAACCCTCCCCCCCCCCCTCCGGTGCCACAATTGGCAGCTTTCAGGGGGGAGGGAGTACAGATACCTGTATAATCCAGATATCTGCACCCACTTCCGGGCATAGATAGCCGCAGAATCTGCGGGTATTTATGCCACTTCCTGCGGGGCCCCCGCTGTCTGCTGGGAAACACAAGTATCCCAGAGACAGCAGGGACCATCCTTATTGCACAGCGCGACTCAAGAATGTGCAGTAGGGAACCAGGAAGTGAAGCTGCAAGGCTTCACGTCCTGATTTCCATACCCAAGACGACGGCGGCGGTGGCAGTGCCAATCGACAGATCGGCTTCGGGTGCCGACATCGCGGGTGCACTGGACAGGTAAGCGTCCATATTTTAAAAGTCAGCTGCTGCAGTATTTGTAGGTGCGGACTTAAAAAAAAAAAAAACAACACGGCGGAACTCCCACTTTAAATTAGCCCCCAGAACCTGTGTGTTCGGTCTTAAAGTGGGGTACCCCCTAAAAAAAAAAAAAATTAAAAGTCAGCAGCTACAAATACTGCAGCTGCTGGCTTTTAATAATCGGACACTTACCTGCCCCAGGGTCCAGCGAAGCGGGGGAACGAAGCCCCCCCCTCGCTCCCCTCGCGGCGCCGTCATGCATACTGTGGGCACCCAGCTGTGGCTTCACAGCCGGGCACACACTGCGCATGCGCGAGCGGCGCAGGGCGCCGTGATACGCCGTACAGTCACCTGGGACACATGACAGGTCCCAGGTGAATGTGCGGCGCGAGGGGAAGTGATGTCACCAGCCTGGGCAATGAAGAAGGCAGATTACGAGGGACCCCCTAGCAACCGGTATTTAGAGGTGAGTAAAAAAAATTTTTTTTGACAATTTTTTTTTTTACGAATTTTAAGCACTTTTAATTTTTTGGTGGCAACACCACTTTAAAGGGATGAGGTGGCAACCCTACTTCCCTCTGCTCATCTGTGACTGCACTGCACTTTGTGAATGGTCCTGTAGCCTTCTGGGGACTATGACATCACGCAAGTTCAGCCGACAGTCATGTCAGTGCGACTTCGGGGAGGGGGATTTGAAAGACATCTGTGTGTGTTCATGCGCAGATGTCTAATGAAATCGCCAAAATTAGTGCAGGAACTAATTTAAGGACTTGGTGTGGCTTTGCACCATTTGGGGCAGTGCTGTTGCTGGCAATAGGCTGTGATTTGACGTGTCAAATCACTTCGATGTGAACGAGGGTTGAAAGCACGAGCAAATGTGACAGTTAGCAGTCCAAGTAATGTAACTGTTTTTTGAGACAGTTAAATCGATGGGTTTAGTTTCACTTTAACTGATCAGTCTATCCAATTCACGAGGCTCATCTTTGAACGATCTCATTTTAAACTGAACTAAAGGAAACAAATTCTGGAGCAAAAGGTCGCTGTAAAATAACAGCAGACATCCACGATGATGTATGACAAGCACAACACGTCACACGTGTCCTTTCCCCACCTGAGGACCACAAGAGTACATTACACAGAGAATAGATCCCAATGAAGAGTCCTCGGAGCGCTCCGAGTCTATGCTATGTCACTGACTGCACAGACAGCCCTCAGCACAGCCACCCCCTTCATTCCGCTCTTATCTGCAGGTAAAAGAAATCAAAGCAACTCCCCGAGCCAATATGTTCCCACCTCCATGCCCAGCGCCGGAAGTGCCCCTCCTCACCACTTCCGCTTCCCGGGGATCCAGTCAGGTGGAATCCAGTTGGTGTCCTCGGAGACAGCGGACAGGTAGAGTCAAGAGTGGGCTGGGGCTGTGTTGTTTTTCTCAACTCCTGTGGGGGGTATTCTCAGTGCCACCCTGGCACGGTGTGTTCCTGGCAGAGCTGCCCTTCCATTAGTACATAGCCGGTGCACACAGTACGTCACCAGCTCTGGAGGGGACCCAGGCTCCAAAGCTTTATGTGTTACCACAAGATTCACAGTGCCTAGGGGTGGTGGTGGGGGTATCTGGGGAGAGCATCCTTGGTACACAACTACTCATCTCCAACCTGGTGTCATTCACTCATGGGGTCTGCTCTCTGTACTGTAATATGAGTGTAGGAAAGACACATACACCCAACAACAGCAGCTGATAAACCACAACAAATCATCTACTTCAATACAGCTCTAAGCATGTGTGCATGTGTGTATATATATATATATATATATATATATATATATATATATATATATATATATATATATATATATATATATATAAAATCACAAATATCTACTTCAATATAGCTCTAAGTATGTGTGTGTGTATATATATATATATATATATATATATATCACAAATATCTACATCAATACAGCTCTAAGTGTGTATATATATTCTCACAAACATCTACTTCAATACAGCTCTACGTGTGTGTGTGTGTGTGTGTGTGTGTGTGTGTGTATATATATATATATATATATATATATACACACATATTCTATTTTATATATATATATATAATTTTTTTTGTGACACATTTTATAGAATTTTATATATATATATATATATATATATATATATATATATAATTTTTTTTTTGTGACGCATTTTAGTGAATATATATATATAAAAATTCTATAAAATGTGTCACAAAAAATAATAGAATTATGTGTGTGTGTGTATGTGTATGTGTATATATATATATATATATATATATATATATATATATATATGTGTGTGTGTGTGTGTGTGTGTGTGTGTGTGTGTGTGTGTGTTTTGTGATGCATTTTATAGAATATAATACACACACACACGCCGCGTACACGCGACCGGACTTTCCGGCAGACTAGGTCTGAAGGGATTAGTCTGTTGGACAATCCGATCGTGTGTGGGCTAGTCCAGTAGTTTTTCAGAAAATAAAATAAAAATCCAGACGGACCTAGAAATAGAACATGTTTCAAATCTATCCGACTGACTCAATTCTGATGGACTAAAAATCGGGAAAACCGTTCGTCTGTATACTGGTCCGACGGACCAAATACGACGCAAAGGAAGCTATTGCCTACTGGCTATTGAACTTGCTTGTTTACGTCATCATGCCATTTACGTCATCACGTTCTAAACAAATGGATTTTCGAACGGACTTAGTCCATTCGTGTGTGGCCAAGTCCGTTCGTTTGGAAAGTCTGTTGGAACTTCTCCGAAAGTCCGTCGGGAAGACTGTCTGACCTAATCTGCCGGAAAGTCCGGTCGTGTGTATGCTGCATTAGAGTTGTGTTGAAGTAGATTTTTTTGATGTAGTCTATAAAATGCGTTAAATCAATAATATATATATATATATATATATATATATATATATATATATATATATATATATATAAATAAAATGCGTCACAAAACATTTTTTTGTATGTTCATTTTTTTTTGTGATGAATTTTATAGAATATATATATATATATATATTATATATGAGAGAGCGAGAATAAAATGTAATGTAGAAAAGCTGACATACAAAAGTACTTCTTCAGTGTTTGAGTGACTGAATAAGTATTTTTTCTTTTTGAGTTTTGTTTTTTCTACAATACATTTTATGTGCAGAAATCTTCTGAGATTTATTACCGCTGAACATATATATATATATATATTGATGACCTAAATGATATCACTTCAGAACTAGTGGCAATGAATAATTAAATGTGTACATGAAACTCCACAGTGTCCCATTTAGTTTTTTGGATTTATGTATACCTTTTATGATTTATTGCCACTAGTTATGAAGTGATATCATTTAGGTCATATAGTCATACACGCAGTACTGTGCAAATGTTTTAGGCAGGTGTGAAAAAAAATGCTGAAAAATTAAGAATGCTTTCAGAAATAGAAATGTTTAATCATTTTTTAAAAAAATTTTTTTTTATTAATTAACAAAATGAACTAAAGAGAAATCCAAATCAAGCCAGTATTTGGTGTGACCACCCTTTGCCTTCAAAATTGTGTCAGTTCTTCTAAATACACTTGCACACAGTTTTTGAAGGAACTCGGCATGTAGGTTGCTCCAGACATCTTGGAGAACCAACCACAGATTTTCTGTGAATGTAGGCTGCCTCAAATCCTTCTGTCTCTTCATGTAATAGCAGACAGACTCAATGTTGAGATTAGGGCTCTGTGGGGGCCAAACCATAACGTCCAGGACTCCTTTTTCTTCTTTACACTGAAGATAGTTCTTAAAGTGGTGGTAAATCACAGAGTTGTTTTTTTTATTTTTTTATATATCTGCAAGACAATGCCATAATGTGCTAGTATGCATCACATACTAGCATGTTATGTGAAACTTACCTTAGAACAAAGCCCTCCAGCGGCACGCTTTCACCGATGAAGGCAATTCTATCTTCACCTGGTCTTCCATTTGGGTTCATGGACTCTTTGTGAGTGGCTGGAGCCTTGATTATGTCACTTCTTTGCATGCGTGTGGGAGCCACCGTTTTAAGGCACAGGATTCTGAAGGAACAGCACAGGTATGCTGCGGATTCAGAGCGCATTTACCTGTGATGTCACCATCTGCATCTAAAGTAAATATCTTCTAAATGGTGCACATTTAGGAGATATTTACTGTAGGTAAGCCTATAATAAGGTTTACCTATAGGTAACAATCATGCATGGGAGTGTACTCCCACCTTAATGGCATTGTGTGTTTGGGGTCATCATCCTGCTGCAGAATAAATTTGGGGGCCAATTGGACGTCTCCCTGATGGTACGGCATGATGGATAACTGTTCACCATTATTTCTCCGCAATGAGGACACCAGTTCTGTTTTCCTGCATAGTTGAGTCGCTAAGCCTTGTTTCCACATCAGAGGTATGGCTTTTTGGCCACAGTTCTTCCATGAAGATCACTTTTGACCAGACTTCTATGGACAGTAGATGGGTGTACCTGGGTCCCACTGGTTTCTGCCAGTTCTGTGCGGATGGCACCATTGGATATCTTCCAATGTGGAAGGAAAGTAAGCATGATATGTCTTTCATCTGCTGAATTAAGTTTCCCTGGCCAACCACTCGTCTACGGTCGTCAACGTTGCCCAATCACTAGCTTATAGCTTTCATTTTCAAAGCATAACTGTGCAAGCTGAAGGTGGAAATGGATTGGCTACTATGCACAGCTGCTTCAGATTCTGTCTGCTCCAGAATTGTGAACTGTGTGCTGGGATGACAGACACACATCATCACATCACACTTCAGCCAATCAAGGCAGTTGAAGACCAGTACCCAGTAGATGTTGGCATCGGCAAAGTACCCTTCTCAGATGTCAGACCGATGGAGAGGAGGTAGGGACATGAAAAAAAACACTCACTCATATGGCAGCAGCATCGCTCTGATGCTGCAACCATCCCCTGATGAATCTAAGCCCAAGACATGAACAATAACGTGACCGCTAATCACTCAATTCTTGGTCTGCCCTGAGCAGAGATCGGTGACTGTTATGCTGGCCATACACTATACGAAAAATTGGCCGAAATTCGGCCATTAGACCGTTCATTTTTTTTTCCGGCCAGTTAATGGGCACAAAATCGATAATCGTTTGGATGTTTTTGAGCTGAAAAACTTCAGGACAAGTTTGGAAATTTTCTGCCAAACAAACGATAAATTGAAAGGTTAATGTGTTCCCGTACGACCTGTCTGCACTAGGTATATGTAAAAAAAGAACATAAAATGTATTTATTTATGTCCACTGAACAATTTATTGGTCATTACATGATGGCAGCATCGTTTGTGCTCACGGCCGAACGTACATTTTTCGAAATTGGGTTTCACCTGTTTTTTCGTATAGTTTATGGCCAGCATTAGTCGCCTCTCTGTGCTGGGCTGTGGAGGGGATGGGAGTGGCCGGCTCAGGATCTCAGCAGCATGCTTAGAGGCAGAGCCAGCTGCCAGTCAGGCATCTGGGTGAAACCTGACATTTTTAGGATACATTCAGAGACTGGATCATCTCTGTGACATCAGCTGGTTCTGTAAGTAAGTGCAATCCTGTGGCCCACATGAGAAGTCTGACCAAACAAGCTCTGGCCACAACCTCTCTTTTACACCAGTGCTTTTTTATTTATTTATTTATTTATTTTTTTTACATCAGTTTCTGAACTGGGATAAAATGGCACATATACCAGGAATCCTCATGGGCATTTTTTTCGTTTTATCTAGAGAAGGGGTTTTCTCAGTTAAACACGCCCTCCTGCCTGCATACCCGAGCTTAGGGTAGATGGATTCCAGAAAGTAAAATCAACATGAATCATCTGCTCTCACTCAAGATGGCCGTGACTAGAAATGCTAACAGGGGTGTTTTTTTTTAAAAGTGTTTTTCAACAAAATAAAACATAGAGACGTGGATGGATGGGGACGTTTCCTTTGAATATTAACAATGAATTAAATAGCTTTTTCAGTTCCTGGCGCTCAGATAGGAGTTTAATTCCACTTTAATGGCATCCCAGATATGTCAAAACAGATGCACAATGCTCAGAAAGGTTTTTGAACTACTTCACCACATGTAGGGAAGACTCTATTCAAATAGGCTGGCCGATGTGTGTAGTGCAAAAAATGGGATTTGGCACGCGGTCATAAAATGCTATAGTGTGAATGCTGTCTATTTGCTTCTTGATTTGTTTGTGTACTGCTATTTAGCTTACAAAGATAATTGTAGATTTTATATTACGTTAAGATGACCAGAGCTCATAAATTTTGGTTAGATCATCATATAAATGTGTGCTGCATATCTGCCTTTCTATAAAGCACCTTACTTGTCAAAGTTGTAATTTATAGAATATTGCAGTGCCCAGGTTAGACACACATGTTACTACCTGTGTGAATGACAGCTCCTTTTTCCCCTTGTATGATGTTAATGGTTGGGGGTATTCCCTTCCCTGTGGAGATGGTAATTATTCTGTTGTGTAGGGCAATGCATACAGCTGTTAAACAAATTGAGCAATTACTTGTTGCTCAGTGAGTGGTATAATGCATTGTACTCACGTGCACTCTGAATTTGCTATACCCTGGGATCAACAAATAATAAAATATTATATCTAACAATACATGCTTAAAGAACTTATCCTTTAATCTCAGTGGTATTTTACTGTATTCAGTCAGATCTTCCACAGCTTAGTGTGCATACAACCTGCATGTCGCTCTGTAATAAAAGTAGGCTGGAAAACATGTAGAGCAGAGGTCTTGTCGGCAGCATATCTCTGTGCACAATCTGAATGGACCCACTTTCTTGTGTATACTCTGTTTTTATATGTACCTGTTAAGCTTAGTTTTCCCAGAAAGGTATCTGTATACTGAATATGCAATATATAGCACTTTGTTGCTTATTCTTTATGGCAGTGTTCCACATGCAGTACTATGTGAAAACAAGTAATATTCCCCCCCCCCCCCCCAATCTCTCTGATCTGACAATTTCAGGTTGTCACTATGGGGCTGATTTATAAACATGTTGGCGCATTTGCGTGCGCAGAAACAATTATTGTGACATGGTGCATACTTAAATAGATAACAGCTGTTGACTTGCATCAGATGCACGGAATCATTGCCACATTCTTATATACAGAACAGACATCGGGCACTTGCTCATTGTAATGCTGATCATCTTAGGCTGGATTCACACCTATGCATTTTTATTGCATTTTGCAGATTTGCACTACAGTCTATGTAACATGGTCTCCTATAGAACACATGCTGTAGAGCAAATCTGCAAAATGCAAAGATCACTAAAACGCATAGGTGTGACTCCAGCCTTAATGAGCCTTTCCTTAGCACATGGAGTATATTGCTTCCAGTTTTATTCCATTCATTAACTTCTTTGGTAAACAACTCCAATATTCATTCTAGAGATCTTCCTCATAACAACTGTGTTGATGTTCCCTTTTGACTTAGGTGTGAAATGTCATAATTGCCAGAATGTAGTTGTGTGCATTTTATGGTGATAGTCTATAATCATTGGTGGACCCGAAACTTCCATGAAAACATCTTCTCAATACACTTCTGTGTATTGTGCATTCTGGCCTATTCATTTCCCCATACACTGTGCAATGTGTAAGGCTTAATGTACACGGGACATTTTTAAAACCTCTCCTGAATAATTTAACTTGACAGATAGTAACCCATGTTTAAAACGTGTCTGTTTTGCTGTGTTTTTTAATTTTTTTTTCCAAAATAGCCAAAAAAAAGCCAAAAAATACACCTGTAAGCGAAATGAGACTAAACCTGAGTTACCGTGTTTAGAAGCATTTAGCGCTTGAAATGCCTCTAAACTCAGTGCCTGAACTCATTTTTTTTGCTTTAGAAAAAAGGCCTCTAAACTCAACTGCCTAAACACGACATTAAATGAACCTGTGTACATGTACACATAAGATTACATTGGATGAGTTCAGGGGCAGCTGAAAAAAGCAGCCAACTGCCTCTGAGCGTCCATTTACTAGCAGTAGTGTACATGTGGCCTAAAGGGTTAATACCCAAAAAGAGAAAACGTCTTGTGTCTGGCGGTGTAGCTGATTAATAACTCCTATTCAGAATGTGTCGGCACAAAACCAGATGTAGTTCCCTGCGCTTTTTTTCTGCAATAGAAATGCAACGCGCTGACGTCACCTCGTGGCTTGTGTTTGCGATCTGGGGAGGACGGGTTTGTGATGGTGTGCGTCCGGCCACCGCAACCCACTTAAGGCCTATCGTATTCTTCATGTTTGTAAGTGTTCAATTTAAAATTTTTTACCATAATAAATTGGGATTTTACACTATTTGGAGCCATTTTGTTTTCATGCATGGATGTCCACCTATGAGTCACTGTTTATGGGAGAGCCATTTTGGGACCCAATCACAGCTGATGTATACATTGGAGACTATCCATAACGGCAGAGGAGTGTGATGGTTGGAGAAGCTGCCACAACCTTTATAAGCTATTCTTGACCCTTTGGGGTCCGAATGTTCCGGTAAGAAGCCAATTCTCACATAGGTGGTGGTGGATTCTACACGGCTCACTACAATAGAAGATTTTTTTGTGGATGGACTTTTCTCATATCGTCTTCCAGGACAGCCTTTGAGATATAGGGCTCCTCCCTCCGGGACAGGAAACACGTCAAGCCAATTAAATAAAAGGTGTGGTCCTCCAGGCCCTCCTCAGTTTTTGTGTTTCCTGCCGGACGGGAAGGAGCACGTCTTGGAACTGGTAAGGGGAGCTCCTTCTCAGGGGTTTTACCTGGGGAGAGCGCCTTGATGGACCTGGCCCTTAGCACCCCTCGGTCCGAACGAAGGGAGGAGAGGGTAGCTTTCAGTCCCCGCTGCCATTTAAACGTTCGGAGAGAACGGGACCCCGATACGCGGCAATCTCCCCCTCGGAGCGCTAACCGCTCGTACCTGTCGGTCGGAGGCGGCGGGAGACGTTCGCTCTACCGACCGGCGTTCGGGTACTGTGAGCGGTACGTTCGTAAGAACGCACGGCGTCGGGGCGGAGTTTTTGCGCTCTGGCGTACGGAAGTGGGAGAGACGCACTTCCGCCGGATTCGCGTCATCAGGGGGCGCCGCAGGACCCGTTCCAGTCCTTTGGGCGCGGCGGTGTGACTACAGGGTTGCCTGGAGCAGTGTGAAGGCTCAGAGAGACTGAGTGATACACAGGAACCATGGAGAGTGCGGTTGTGCAGGTGGACTCCGGTTCAACAGGCTCCAGTACCTCTCAGGTAAGCTTGGTGAGGGCAGACCAGGACTTACACTGGGGGGTGGGGGGTCACTCTGACCCGTAGCACCTTCCCGGGGTGGAGAACCTGCTGGTGAAGGGGGGCACTTCCTAAACAGACCCTAGAAGCACAGTGGTGTGGTTAGGGGTGGTATTTTAATGGGACCCTGTTTTTCTTTGTTTTTAGGTTAAACAGGACAGAGCCCAGATACCTTTACCCAGAAGGAAATGTGCCGTGTGTGGGGCTAAGTTAGGCACCGGTTGGGAGAAGCCGCTTTGCCCAGATTGTGTCAGTAGCCTGGTAAAAGAGGACTCGGTGGCAGCTTGTCACAATGTTTTAACATCCGTAAAGGATGAGATTGCATCCACCTTCCAATCTTTTAAAAACATGATGGATAGGATGCAGGGTCCTTCTGTCTCTTTACCCAGAGCCGTGAGTATGCCTTCCTTATCCGAACCAAGTCAGGAGGAGGAGGTGGATAGGGAGAGGTTATCCAGGTCATTAGCCTCCTCTAGGACAGAGTCTACTTCAGAATCTGAGGGGGAGGAAGAGGCCATTAGATCAGCCAGATACAAGCTGTCTTTGGATGATGTGGGTGACCTCCTCAAGGCTATATATGACACCTTAGAGATCAGAGAAGAACAGGTCCAGCTTTCAAAACACGACATGATGTATCAAGGGTCGAGTGTAATGAAAGACAGGGTATTCCCCGTCCATAAGTCGCTAGTGGAGGCGATTCTGCTGGAGTGGGAACAACCGGAAAAAAGGCCATTTTTTTCAGGTAGCCTTAGAAGGAGGTTCCCTTTTGAATCGGATGCGGTGCATCCCTGGAACAAGGTTCCCAAGTTAGACGCTCCCTTGGCTAAGGTCTCTAAGAAGACAGATTTGGCCTTTGATGATATGGGTTCACTCAGGGACCCTATGGATAAGAGGGGAGATCTGCTGCTCAAGAGAGCCTGGGATGCCTCTTCCATTGGGCTTAAACCGGCCCTAGCAGCTACCTGTGTGGCCAGAAACTTGGAGTGTTGGCTTACACAGTTACAATCACATATTTCTGCAGGTACTTCTAGGCAACAGCTGTTGAAGTCCTTTCCGCTACTGTTTAAAGCGGTGGGCTTTTTAGCGGATGCCTCTGCAGAATCAGTCAAACTGGCTGCTAGATCAGCAGCACTAGTGAACGCTGCCAGAAGGGCCGTTTGGCTTAAAACCTGGTCAGGAGACACAGCTTCAAAACTAAAGTTGTGTGGATTACCCTTTTCAGGGGACCATTTGTTTGGGCCCGGCCTGCAAGAGGCGTTAGAGCGCACGCAGGATAGGAAGAAAGCTTTCCCAGAAAGGAAAAAGAGACCTGAAGGGAAACGCCTTTTTCGAAGCCCCAGGCAGCAAAACCTGCAGGAAAGGGAGGTTCGCCCCAAAAAGCATTGGACGGGTCACAAGGGAAGAGGCAGAGGAGGTATCTTATTCAATCCTCCTCAACCCTCCCCTAAAACCCAGTGACTCCTGCGTCCCGGTGGGAGGAAGACTGGGGAAGTTCCTCCCACAGTGGGAAGCTTCAACCGAAAGTCCGTTCATTCGAGATCTTGTAAGGAACGGCTACAGGTTGGAGTTTGGTTCAGTTCCCCTCCCGAACTTTCAAGTAACAAGGTTACCAAGGGACCAAGAGAAAGCAGAGGCTTTGGCTCTTCTTCTGGGGGATCTGGTGGACCAAGAAGTAATGGTGCAGGTACCTCAGGAGGAGCGAGGCTTGGGGGTTTACTCCCACGTATTCGTGGTAAAGAAACCTTCGGGGAAGTTCAGGTTAATACTGAATCTCCGTCCCCTGAACAGATTTATAAAATACAAGCGGTTCCGGATGGAGTCAATCTTCTCGGTAACCAAATTCCTGTTTCAGGGCTGTCACATGGCCACAGTGGATCTCAGGGATGCATATTTGCATATCCCGATTCATCCGGAATCTCAGAGATTTCTCAGGTTGGCGGTGAGGTTGAACACGGGGGTGTTACACCTCCAGTTTCGAGCTCTCCCCTTCGGGCTTTCAGCCTCACCAAGAGTCTTTACAAAAGTTCTGGCAGAGGCACTGGCCCCATTAAGGCTCAAGGCTATAACAGTGATCCCATATCTGGACGATCTACTGTTCATAGCCCAGTCGGCCCAACAGCTGCAGAGGGACATACAGGAGGCCTTGGTTTTCCTGCGCTCACTGGGGTGGCTGATAAACCAGGAAAAATCCCAGCTGACCCCCTCACAGGAGGTCCTGTATTTAGGATACAGGATTTCTTCAGTGGAAATGAGAGTATTTCTTCCGGAGGAGAAGATCGGCAAGCTAGAGCAGGCGGTAGCCCAGCTTCAATCTGGTCGGGAAGCCCAGATCAGGGAGGTGATGAGAGTCCTAGGGTTGATGACATCATGCTTTCCAGCGGTGGCCTGGGCAAGACATCATCAGCGTCCTTTACAAAGACTCATGCTCCGTTATTGGGATGGCAGGCAGGAGAGCCTGGATCAGGTTATGCCCCTATCCTCGGCAGTCAGGAGGTCTCTTTGGTGGTGGCGGGCCCAGGTCAACCTAGACAGGGGTCTTCCCTGGTCCCCACAAGCTACGGTGGTGGTCACGACCGATGCCAGTGCGCTGGGTTGGGGTGCCCACCTAGAGGGAACCTTAGCCCAGGGTTCCTGGTCGAACCTAGAGACAGGTCGTTCCTCAAACCAGAAGGAACTTCTGGCAGTCTGGAAAGCTATAGAAACATTCCAGTCCCGGTTACATGGCAGGGATCTGCAAGTTCGCTCAGACAATGTGACAGCAGTAGCCTACCTGAACAAGCAAGGGGGAACCAGAAGCCCTGCACTGCAGGTAATTGCGGACAAAATCTTCTGCTGGGCAGAGAAGAATTTGTCCTCAATATCAGCCATTCACCTAAAGGGAACCCAGAATTTCCTGGCCGACTTTCTCAGTCGCCAGAAGATAGGTCAGGACGAGTGGGCCCTCAACAAGGAAGTGTTCGAGGAGATCGTGTCATGCTGGGGAAGGCCAGAAATAGACCTATTTGCAACAGAAGGCAACAGGAAGGTGACACAATTTTTTTCGGTTCACCCACAGGATCGGGCCAGGGGGATAGACGCCCTTGCCAATCCATGGATGTTTGGCCTGTGTTACGCCTTTCCTCCCGTAAGGATGGTGGCGGAGGTTCTGCAGAAGTTCCGTTCGGAAACTACGGACCTCATTTTAGTAGCTCCTTTTTGGCCAAGGAGACCCTGGTTTGCCAGCATAAAGAGATTGGCCGTACATCCTCCGCTGTTTCTACCAGTCAGGGAGGACTTACTTTCCCAGGGGCCGATCCTGTGCCCTCAGATAGAGAGGCTCAAGCTTGCGGCCTGGTATCTGAGGAACAAATCTTAAGGTCACAGGGTTTCTCAGAGAGAGTGATTAAGACCTTGTTAGAATGCCGTAAACCTGTTACTAGGGCAATTTACGCCAAGGTAGGAAAGAGGTTTAATTCCTGGTTGCGAGAACAGGGGATTGCAAGTCCCGGGGTCCCGGCAGTCCTAGATTTTCTACAGGCAGGGGTAGAACTGAGCCTATCTATCAGCACTCTAAAGGTACAGGTGGCGGCCTTAAGTGTTTTCCTTCAGTCCTCCCTTCAGCAGAATCCATTTGTCAGGAACTTCTTCAAGGCTCTATCTAGATCCAGGCCTGTGAGAATGAAGTCCTGTCCTACTTGGGATTTGGCCTTGGTTCTTAGAGCTCTGACCCAAGATCCATTTGAACCATTAGAGGGGGCTTCACTTAAGTGGATTGTACTAAAGACTGTATTTTTGATAGCGATCACGTCAGCTAGAAGGGTCAGTGATCTACAAGCGCTCTCGGTCAGAGAGCCATTTCTGTTAATCTTAGAGGACAGGGTAGTACTTAAGACTGATCCTAGTTTTCTTCCTAAAGTGGTGTCCACTTTTCATAGGACACAGGATATTATTTTGCCAACTTTTTTCTCAACCTCAGACAAGGATGAGGCGAGATCTTTAAGTTTGTTAGACGTCAGAAGAAGTCTATTGATTTTTTTAGAAGCCACTAAGGTCTTCAGGAAGTCAGACTCACTTTTTGTTAATTTTTCGGGCGCCCGCAAGGGCTGCAAGGCGTCCAAAGCGTCTATCGCCAGGTGGATACGAATGGCGATAGTTAAAGCCTATGAGTTAGAGGGGAAGCAGGCACCCTTAGTTAAGGCACACTCTACAAGGGCGGTTTCCGCATCATGGGCAGAGAGGGCTGGAGCCTCTCCGGAGGAGATCTGCAAAGCAGCAACGTGGTCCAGCTACTCAACGTTCGCAAGACATTACCGTCTGGATTTATGGTCTGATAAAGAGCAGACTTTTGGACGTAAGGTCCTCCAGGCAGTGGTCCCGCCCTGACAAGGTGAGCTCCTTGCTTATCATCTCAAAGGCTGTCCTGGAAGACGATATGAGAAAACCGGAGTTAGACTTACCGGTAACTCTTTTTCTAGGAGTCTTCCAGGACAGCCTGGCTTCCCACCCAAAGTTGTTTAAATTGGACTAAGTGGTGAGGATGTGTATTAACATGATTGTTAGTGTGTTATGTCTTTCAGAGCCTCCCGGCGGTTCTTGGAGTAAAACTGAGGAGGGCCTGGAGGACCACACCTTTTATTTAATTGGCTTGACGTGTTTCCTGTCCCGGAGGGAGGAGCCCTATATCTCAAAGGCTGTCCTGGAAGACTCCTAGAAAAAGAGTTACCGGTAAGTCTAACTCCGGTTTTTTTCACTAATTTATTCATTTATGGATTTTATATTGGTCACACTTATGGTCACAAGTGGTGTCTATATTTGATGTTGGGCTCTTATTTTGAGGATTTGAGCATATGTTGTTTGTCACGTGCTTTACTTTACAGGTTCGGAGCAATTTATACACATATAGTGTTAGGTTTTGCACTGTTGTGTTTAGTCACAAATTCCAAAGTTTTTTTGAGATATTTGATTGGTGTTTAATTTTCACTTATGATATTAATGCCTTTTACCAATTAGCACTGTGGTCTGTTTAGAGTGAGTACAGTTGATAAAGGGGAGGGTGGCACCAATCAGAGAGGCTACCACTCAGTATTATTGTATTACGGGTTAGCGCAGTTCTTATAATTTTTCAGTTTCTAGTTCACACCATGCAATCAGTTCCGATCAGTTTCCGGTCCGGAAACTGTCTGGAACTGAGCTAGAGCCATATTTTATTTTATGTGGTACACCCACACATGCAACAAAAATGTGAATGTGTACAAAACATCCACTGAACATGATCAACTCACTCCCCCTCGTGGATGCATGTCCCACTAACACTGCGAATACAGAGCTTCTCAGAGAAGGTTTGGTTTGGCATGCTGGCAGCAGTATCAATAAACTTCCTGGAAGAAAGCCTCGTACACACAATCCTATTTTCCGCAGGGAATTGTGTGATGACAGACTGTTTGCCTAAAATCTGACCATTAGAACGCTCCATCAGACAGTTGTCCAACTTTCAGCCCACAAATGTTGGCTGGTAGGCTAGTAAATTTTCAGCGGACAACGGTCTGTTGTCAGATTTTCTAATGGTTAGTACACAAATCCATCATACAAAAGTCGAACTAGCCTGTCAATCAACATTTGTTGGCCGAAAGTTGGACAACAATTGTCAAATGGAGCGTGTGAACAGTAAGATTTTAGGTCAACAGTCTGTCAACAGACAATCCCCTTCCAACAATCGTACCATGTGTACACGGCTTTAGCCTCAAACCATTGGAGACCGCAACCAATACAAATGTTTCATGTACAATCTGTGGCATGTAAACTCCCCCTTAAAGCAAACCCAAGATAACAAAAAACAGGGTAAGGCCTCTTTCACACGGGGCGGATCAGTAAAGATCCGCCCCGTGATGATCCGCTCGCTCAGCGGGGATCTCTCCGTTGTCCCCGCTGAGCCGGCTGCGGACAGGGCGGTCTCCGTACACTGTGCGGGGACCTCCCTGTCAGCTCTCCGCTCTCCTCTATGGGGATCGGATGAGCACGGACCGTGTGTCCGTGTTCATCCGATCCGCTCTGCAGACGGACAGAAAAATAGGATTTTCCTCCGTCTGCAGAATCGGACAATTGCGGAGGCGGACAATAGCGGGTGTCTGCGGATGCTCATCCGCAGACACCCGCTATCCCATAGGGATGAATGTATGGCCCGTATTTCATCCGCAAACGGATGGATGAAATACGGACATACCATCCGCGTGTGTGAAAGGGGCCTAAGTCTTTGCGTTTCCAACTTAAATGGAATATACATACAGAAAAAGCACTGCACAGCATTTTACAACTTTATTTGAGAAACACAGTAAAAGTTCACACAATAATAAATTTTTTTAAAAAAAGTTAGATAAAGTAAAGGCAAATAAACAGCACTGTGAAAGTGTAACTACTCAACAGTTAGAAAAATCATGTGAAGGTTGCCTATGCACAGAAAAACAAACAAAACATACAACATACAAAAGAGCTAAAACTTAGGACAAACAGACAAGTCTTTAGGACATAAAAACAAAACTAACAAAATCAAGACAAATGCATATATTTTCAAACAGTATATCAAAGAAAAAGGCAAGTCCTTAGTCTAAACACACATACATAGACCTCCCTGTATTGTGTGTATCATAGATACATTTCTATAAATTGATCGATTGATTTGTTGCCAAAAGTAACCCCTTTTTGCCTGGTTCTATTGGGCTAATTTTCCTATTTGTCTCTTGTGTATATCATGCTACACTTTATAAGAAATGTAAGGCCAAAATAGGTAACAGCTTTAAAAAATTTAGTAAACCATTCTTATTAGTGAAGTAACCATGATTCCCATATATTTTGAATAGTTATTAAAAGAATTCTAAGCAATAATAAAATCAAAGCCTGCATAACAAAGTATACACACAGTAAGGTGGCCTAACTTTAGGAAAATGTACACAAACCACATCCCCCTTATATAACATAGGAAATGCTTTTCGGCGCAAACATGCGCAATGCCAATTTGCACGTGCTGCTTGTTCATTTGCACACGTGCAATGAAAAATTCTTCACTTAGTTTACCTAACTTTTTTTTATGGGGAAAAGAATTGCTCAAACAGATGAGTGGATTCAGACGTTATCCAATCGCGTTGCACAGTGTATGGGAAAAGGAATAGCTCAGGGAGATAAGTGGATGCAAATTTGACCAATCAGATTGTACAGTGTAATGGAGAGTAGAGGTCGACCGATATATCGGCCGATATTTGCCGTTTTTTAATTAATCGGAATCTGTCGATTGAGCTGATAAAAAGGCTGATTTAGAACAGCAGGACTTGTAAATGACTTCTGTAATAGAAGTCAGTGTAAGTTGCCTGAGTCTTTATAGAAACGACTTTCCTCCTCTCTGGGCAGTCTGCCAAGAAAAGAACAAAAAGATACAATGTTTACACTTGAATGAATGAATTCATTTCTGTGTGTAGAATTCTCAGTTTAACCATTTAAAGACTAAATCTTTTCTGACACTTGTTGCTTACAAGTAAAAGTCCTGTATTTTCTGCCAGAAAATCACTTAGACCCCCCAAAAATTATATATATTTTTTTTAGCAGAGATCCTAGGGAATAAAATAGCGGTTGTAGCAACATTTTATGTCACACGGCATTTGCGCAGAGGTCTTTCAAATGCATTTTTTTTGGGGAAAAAAAATACACGAAATGATTTAAAAAAAAAAAAAAAAAACCTAAAACAGTAAAGTTAGCCCATTTTTTTTGTTTTTGTCCAAAAGTTTTGACTACCTGTTTTTATTTTATAGGCTGCTTTCACACTGGAGCGGGCAGGCATTGATGGTAAAATGCTGCTAGTTTTAGCAGCGCTTTACCATCATTTTAGCGGTGCTATTCGGCTGCTAGTGGCGCGCATATAACCCAGCTAGCGGCCGAAGAAGAGGTTAAATGCGCCCGTGAAGCACCGCTGCCAAATCGTATTGCATGCGCTTCGGCAGTGGTGCCCATTAATATAAATGGGCAGGAGTGGTGGAGGAGCGGTATACACCACTCCAAACGTGCTGCTTGCAGGACTTTTTTTTTTCTTTTTTTAACATCCTGCCAGCGCATTGCCTCAGTGTGAAAGCACTCTGTCTTTCACACAGACTGCAGGGGAGCCGTTTTGCAGGCACTTTACAGGCGCTATTTTTAGCCCAAAAGCGCCTAAAAAAACGCCCCAGTGGGAAAGGTGTCTGTTAGGTTTTATGAGATGAAGGGGGAAAAAAAAATAAATAAAAAATAAAAAAAATCGGCCTAACATATCGGCCCAAAAAAATCGGCACCATATATCGGCCATTGGCCGCCATGATTTCTAAATATCGACATCGGCCAGAGAAAAACCCATATCGGTCGACCTCTAATGGAGAGTGATATGGTTACACTGCTGGTACTGTGTAGAAGTAGTTTAAAATAGTAGAGTTTTGAGTGTGTGTGTATAATATATATTTTTATGTAAAACATAGAAGCAGTTATGCACGCCGGAGAACGCAAATGTGCTCGTGCCCAACACACATAATTAACAAGTTAAAGCGTTTGCGCCCTGTCAGGCGACGATGAAATAAATGGTGTGGTCTGTCAATGCGCATGTGCAGTTGAGTAAGCTGAAAGAAGGTGTAAAAAGTCTTGATTAGTTGGAAGACAGATCTACATCCTAAAGCGCCCCTTCCCATTGAAATCAATGGGAAGCGCCTGTAAAACGCCTAAAAAACGCTATATGGCAGCAGCGTTTTGTGCTTTTAACTCTTTATTTGGCCACTAGCAGGGGTTAAAAGCGCCCAATAGCGCTCGAAAAACGCTGGTAAAGCGCTGCTAGTTTAAGCAGCGCTTTATGATAGTTTTTCGGGCACTGACATTGTGAAAGGGCTCTTAAAGCACTTGGGCTTTCCCATTGGGACTGCAGATGAGGCTTCTTTCAAGCGCTTAACAGTCGCTTTTTTTTAACGCTAAAGCGCCTGAAAAACGCCAGAAAAACACCCCAGTGTAAAAGGGGTCTAAAGGTTACATTACAAAAGTGATCGGGAATCTTTTTTTGACTGGTAATATAGTCAGGCTGATGAAAATTGATTTCTTTGCTTTTGCAATTAGTTTGTGTGGGTGATTGCATTCATCAATATATCCCAGTAAATTTTATGATGGATTGCACTGATAACCACCTGCTTTAACGGCCCCGTGTAAGGCTGGCCATACACTACTAGGGCTCAACAAATTTGTGCCATGGTGACTAGAAATTGCGTCCTGGCACCTGGGCTTTTGTCAGCCCATTCACCATTGGCGTAGTGCCTGGGTCGACAACCCGTTGATCACGATTTACTGGTCGAGCGTGGGCAAGCGACCGTTAGATCGCAGCCTTGCTGACCAGGTGCTTTCTTCAGAGGTGCCGAGCTGCACGAGTGTAAGGTCAACCAATTCTAGGCTACAGAGGCAGCCTCGCCCCACAGCTGCACGTATGCAAAGGTGCAGATAGCAGAGTGCCCTGAATGATGTGAAGATCATTGCTCCCTTCTCTTTCTGCACCCAGCAATCCTCTCTTTCCAATTGATCTTTGGATTAATGGGCTGTTTTACCTATTTGTCACAGTAAACTAGGCTCTAATCACACCGTACCCTTCTGACCCCCCTCTTTGCACCGTACCCTCCTGACCCCCCTCTTTGCACCGTACCCTCCTGACCCCCCTCTTTGCACCGTACCCTCCTGACCCCCCTCTTTGCACTGTACCCTCTTGACCCCCCTCTTTGCACCGTACCCTCTTGACCCCCCCCTCTTTGCACCGTACCCTCTTGACCCCCCCTCTTTGCACCGTACCCTTTTGACCCCCCCTCTTTGCACCGTACCCTCTTGACCCCCCCCTCTTTGCACCGTACCCTCTTGACCCCCCCTCTTTGCACCGTACCCTCTTGACCCCCCCTCTTTGCACCGTACCCTCTTGACCCCCCCTCTTTGCACCGTACCCTCTTGACCCCCCCTCTTTGCACCGTACCCTCCTGACCTTAAGAACTTGGTACATTTAAAACTGTAATCTCAGTGAGGGATAGTCAAGACTATCGCTCACTTATTACGATTTTAAAGGTACAAGGTTCCTAGATTTAAAGCAAATTTGTCAAGCCCTGCATTAAACAAACAATTTTCTTATTCAGTTTTCTGTTGTTGAACCATGTAGTGCAGGGGTGTGTAGCGCGGCGATCTTTGTTGTGGTGTGTCAGTCTGACATACCACAACTCCAATCTAAGTAAAGAGTCTGGGATGGAGACTCTTTATCACGTGATCAGCCGTGTCCAGTCACGGCTGATCACAGTGGAAACAGAGTGGTTGATTGGCTTTTCTTTACTCGCGCCTGTCGGCTGCTCCTCTGACGGGGAGGTCTGTGCTGATTTATTATCAGCGCAGCCCCCCCTTTGGATGCCCACACTGCACGACAAGGGATGCCAATTGGTGCCCACAATGGGCATCACTGATTGGCAGGCATTATTGTTTGGCACTGATTGCCATCCATCAGTGCCACCTATGTTTACCCATCAGTGCTGCATATTAGTGCCACCTCCTCGGTGCTCGCCAGTGCAGCCCAATCAGTGCTGATCAGTGAGGGAGAAAACGTAATTATTTACAAAGTTTTGTAACAGACATACACATTTATTATTATTATTTTTTTCAACATTTTTGGTCTTTTTTTAAATACATTTTTTTTATTTGTTTAGCAGAAAATGAAAATCCCAGAGGTGATCAAATACCACCAAAAGAAAGCTCTATTTGTGGGAACAAAATGAATAAAAAGTTTGGTTACAGTGTTGTATGACATTCAAAGTGCGACAGCACTGAAAGCTGAAAATTGGTCTGGGTAGGAAGGTGAACAAGTGCCCGGTTATTGAAGTGGTTAAAGGCAGTGTAGACACGTCATCTAGGATTTCATGTTTACACAATGTGCTTCATCTAAATGCTTTTGTTAGCAATTGTAATTTAATTACAAACTTGGCACATTTCTGAAATGTTTTACATATTTGTCATCCTCTGTATTAATGACAAGATATTTTACACATCAGGCTAGGTTATCCTGACTCATGTCACAGGGCTTTTTATTGCTGAAAAAAAGGAATGTGAAGAAATATTTATTTGACAATATATAGGATATTTTGTTATCTAAAATAAAGAAGACATCTAGCGTGGGCTCGTTTGGCTGGGCTTCTCCTATGGGTCACAGGAGTGCAATTGGTTAATTTTCAGCAGAGTGGTCTGAAGTCCGCACTCTGCTGATGTCACCAAGATCCATCCAGGCACCGCATCATCCTGACAATAAAGCCTGGATCCACCAGGGGCCTGGACTGATGCCCACCTCAGCCACTTAGCAAGCCGCTGAGGCATCCGCTCCCCACCCCTCCACAGCTCAGCGCTCCAATGAGCATGGAGGAGCACAGAGGAGGGATGCTGATTGACAGTCAACAGCTCTCCCTTCAAGGATCTGTGAGAACTGAGACATCTGCAGTGTTCGATGGCTTGGTTCTCAGTGTAGAGATGCCAGGGGACAGATGCAGCATTGGTCTCATGCTGTATCCACCTAGGTAAGTATAAAAGGGGGGGTGAGCAAAAACCCTTTCTTCTCTTTAATAAACCATGTAACCATCGGTCATTTTTGGGATGTTTCCATTGTCCTGGTGCTCCAGGGCCTTCAGAGGTGTAAAGCCCCTTTACCAAAACCATGAAGTGCAAGGGCCTTCCAGACTGCATACGAATTGAAACAACTAAAGGTTTGACCTCATATTATATGGTTTTGGTAAATCTGAAGGAAAAAATCTGCAGATAGTGGGTATGGGGCTTAAGAGGTAGTCAAGAAATTATATGTGTAATTTATGCTTCAAGAACGCCTGATGGCTCTCCCTGCATGTTGGGCCTCTGTATGTGGCCACGCTGTGTAAAAGTCTCTGAGGTGTAATTTGTGGTATACATATGTCCGTGTGTGAGAAATAACCTAATATAACAATTTTGTGGAAAAAAAATGTTGATTTTGCAAAGAATTGTGGGAAAAAAAATTTAGATGGTCTGTGTTCTCACAAGTTCGTTCCATTTATTATTTTCTGGTTTCTGGATAGGGTGAGACTGATGTTTTTTTGCCCTTCCTTTTATCTTAGAATTATTTTTCTAATGGGATGTATCCATTTTCCAACTTTTGCCTCTGGTTTTATGGAACAGACATCTCTTGTCTCATCGTAGGGGATCTTTTTAATTGGATTAGTCTTTTTTTTTTTTTTTTTTTTTTAGACTTCTGCTACATAGCGCTGTTACCTAGCTACAGAGTTCCTCTAGGTCAGGCATGTCCAATGTCCAGCCTGCGGGCTAATTGCGCACCGTGTTCTGGTTTAGAACGGCCCGCCTGTTAATTTGGACATGTATATCTTTTTTGTGGCCCCCCAACGAATCTCCGAGCGCCGGGGCCACAAAAGATATATATTCTGGCTGCCTCGGAGGGGACAGAGAGGGGGTGGGATGAGTGCCCTAAATACAGGAGAATTTCCTGTTCATGCAGCGGCATCTGTAATGGGAAGTCCTGTCTCCTGCGCTGCCATTGGATGACTGTTCTGCCCATCATAGGAGGCAGGACTTTGTATTAAAGAGGCCGCCTTGGATACACGAGATTATCCTGTATGTAATCTGTTGGCGCTTATCCCGCCCCCCTCGCTGTCCCCTCCAAGGCTGCAGATGGGCATTGATTAGGCTGCACTGCTGGCTGCATTCATGGCACTTGTGAGGCTACATATGGGCACTGATCCTTTTGTTGCTTCACAGTTCTTTATTTAATTTTTTTTCCTAAAACTTCCCTCTTAAACTGAAGGTGCGTGTTATATGCCGATCCAATTAAATACGGTATATCCAAATAACACGCCCAAGAGAATGTCAGGCAAAATGGTCGGCCCCCACGCATGATTACTTAATCAAGTCTGACCCTCTTTGAAAAAAGTTTGGACACCCCTGCATCTAGGTGGTAAACTAAGTTCGTAGGTCCTTCTGAGACCTGTGTGTGGGGAAAAAAAAAGATAATCTTCCTCCTTTATTTAGACTGGTTGTTCACATTTACATTCACCTCATATGCCTTGTTTTAAGGCCCTTGTATGTCTATAGCATTACAGTATTTACTCACCCAGCATTCTCTTGTCATAGTGTCTTCAGCCCGGGTTCACACAGGAGTGGTGAGTGGAATCGCATGCTGAAATCGCATGCAATTCTTTTTAGTCCTACCTCACCTGCCTGGTGGTGAGAGACTCTTGTCTGGGGCCCACTCTTTGTTCAGTGCCTAGTAAAGATCAGTACTGGATAGGGACTTGGTGGACTGTCCTTGGCTGATGTGTTTCTTTTCTAGTGGCAATAAGGGAATGTTCCTAATGGGTATTTGTCAGGAGTCCACTAGATCGGCAGGTGCCAAGTTTGGGTGGAGTAATGTTTCTGCTTGAGTTCTACAGCTCCTAGTTCTGGAACTCCGATGGCACAAAAGGATGTGGTTGGGACCTGCTGGTGCTTTTTCTGGCCAAGTCTCCTGGGGAAGGGGGTTTTATTTTGTAGTAGATTCTCAGTTTTTTTTTTTTTTTTTCCTTCAAGTAGAATTCCATGTTTATTTCACTTTCACTAAATCAGACAGCTTGCCCAACAAACTATTTTCATTACAGAATGATACAGCCACTGTGTTTGTTGTAATGGACTAACCTTAGCTAAATACAATAAGCTGTGTTCGGGCAGCAGTACAGATGACTTCCCATCTGTGGCCGGAATTACAGACTTGGCCCAAATACACTATTTAAAGTTAAATTTAAACCTGGAATTCTACTTTTACGGTCATATTTACACGGGGCATCCCTGTGCATTCCAATAGCTGTCAGCTTTCATATTTGTACCCAGGGTTCGTTCTCGGTCGTACACCCACACATATCACATCGTGTCCCAATTGACAGCTATCGAACGGCATACTCGGGGATGCATGGAAAACCTATGCAGCCCCATGTGGGTAAACGCAGTCCTCACACTGGGCACAGATTCATATGTTCCATGTGAACGAGTTCTAATTGTTAATTGTTTAATTATCGGTACCTGGGTGTGTCTCAGGTATTTGGCTTTTCTGACTGCACTGGTAAATAGCCTCCGGGCTGTTTACTGCAAACTCTAGATTGCGGTACACAACCCCAGCTTTCTCTCAGAAGCCCTAGACTCCCACTGGGGCAAGCTAAGGCTGATTTTATGAAGCTTACTAGCCCATGGTGAAGGGCCTTCTTAGCTGGAATAAAGCTTTTCTTCATTTGATGGAATGTCATGAATCGCCAGTAATGCCTTAATGTCATGTCTGTCTGCTTACCTCTGGTCTGTGTATAATCTTTGGGCTGCACTCTCACAGCTGCATGGTTAAGTAATCTTCCCTCAGTGTGGCTCCACCCTAGCCTCTACAGGATACACTATTTAACACTGTACTGTCCAAGCCTGCCTTGCCCCAGCAATATTGTGTGTTTGGTTTCCTGTCTCCTGCTTACCGTGTGCTCTTCGTCTGTTTCTCTTATCGATCTTGGCTTGTTCTTTGACTATCCCTGCCTGCTTGTTACCCTGACCTTTGGCGTGTTCTCTGTCTATCCTTGTCTGCTAGTTCCCCCGACCTTTGGTTTATCTCCTGACCATCCCTTGTTGTCCTGAACTGCTGCTTCCTCTCTATCCTCCTGTAGCCTACCGTGAGCGAGGGAGACCCTGGAGACTGCTACCTGGAGCCAGTTGCAGTGCAGTCCATCCTACTGGCTCTTAGACTCCATGCCCTGGGGAATCATGCTCTAGCTCCCAGTGGGATCTGTGTTGGTGCTGCAGTGGACCTGCTTTCCTGAACCACCCAGTTTTCTATCCGCAGCAGTCAGCCATAGGGACCACTACCTTAGCGGTGCACTCCCTACCCCAACGGTGTGCATCTGTCACCTAGCCTCAGGAGATGGACAGTGTAAGGACATTTTGGCAACAGTAGCTATGAGCCGAAATCATTCCAATATATCTGCACAGCTGTGGAAATTTATGTGTGCAGCTATAGCACAGGTCTGCTTTTTTCAGGCCTATGGTATTCTGTTCACATCTATTGCCTTTAGTGAAATAACAATTTTTTTTGTCTGCTTACACTCTCACCTGTGATGTGTCCAGGTCTGGTTTGGAAGCTGTACCTCTTCTTGTGCACCAGTGTGTTGCTATTCATCCTGCTGTTGTATTTAGCATTTTGGGCGCTCTACCAGTGCATGTGACCTATTGGTTTAAAGTGATTTCAAAGCTTTTTTTTTTTCAACAAACATGCTATACTTACCTGCTCTGTGCAATGCTTTTGCATAGAGCAGCTCCATCCTCCTCTTCTGGGGTCCCGCCGCCAGCATTCCTGACTGCAACCCCCCACTGAGTGCACTATAGCAAACCGCTTCCTAGGGGGGAACTTATACGTACCCGATCCTGAGCCAGGCTGTTTGCGTCTATTCAGACACACAGCTTGGCTCGCCCCCCCCCCCCCCCCCCACACCCTAATGGCTCCTGCTGCTCTCAGCCAAGCCTGTGAGACAGGGAAGAAGGTAGAAGAGCTGCTGTAGATGTGCATAGTGCTGGATCCAGATTGGGCTGGGGTACGTGCTACTATTAAAAGGTTTTTTACCTTAATGTAGGGAATGCATTAAGGTAAAAAAAACCTTTTACCTTTACAACCACTTTTAAGACCTAGTTTAGACTTGCAGTCCAGTTTTACCTCCCCTTCATTAACTTTACACAGCGGTTGGAGGGGGCTGTACACATGCTGTGGCAAGCATTATACCCCTAGCATAAACCTTACCCATTCAGGTTGTGGTGTGATGATGTTTACTAAACAGGTGGTAGGGAGGACATTTATATCGCTTCCCAGCCACCTGTCATGGCGGATCACTTTTTAAAGGGGGCGGCAAGGGTGGTCGCAGGTGTAAACAATAATTTTACACTAATTCCAGTCACCCACTGTCTGAGATTTTAGGTGGACCTTTTTACTATATAGTTTACATACATGAGGCAGCTCTTGAGTGGAACTCCCTATATAAGGTTTAATTAGATTCACACTACAGTAGAATTTCTTATGTATGGCATTCAGATGTAGTAATGCAGCAGTGGGTTTGGCTTCAGGCAAAAAGCATCATTGTATAATGTTATTTTATAGAGCTCTGTATTTTTTTTTCATAACTCCTGGACCTCAATTGAACCCCCCCATGCCATAATTTCTATAGCCCCCCCCCCCCCATTGGTAATCCAACCTTTCTTTAACCTATATTGATGCTGTGAATTTATTGCTTGTTAAAGTTTATGGGTAATAGATTTCTTAGTCTCTGTCAGTTACTTGCCATCATTTTGTCTGATTCCCAGTGGATTGAAAGTGGTTGAATTTGAAAATTGCCAGCTCAAAGCAATACAAGCTTTTTTGTTCAGCCAGCTCAGCCATCATCCAGCCATTCGGACTCAAGTTAGATGAAGGAATTGCCTGCCCCCTTTCAGGACATTGTATTTTGACAGAAGTCTACCACCATGTTCCTTCAACAGAATTTGATCAAATGATTGACCTTTGTTGATCAGGGGTGGCCACACACTGATCACAATTCGGCTGGTCCCTGCTAGGCTTTTGAGGCTTAAGCTTAAATTTACACATGCAAGTGGATAAGGCAGAGCAGTGCCACATCATACATATACATATATATATATATATATATATATATACACACACAGTGCCTTGCGAAAGTATTTGGCCCCCTTGAACTTTTCAACCTTTTGCCACATTTCAGGCTTCAAACATAAAGATATAACATTTTAATTTTTTTGTGAAGAATCACCAACAAGTGGGACACAATTGTGAAGTGGAACGAAATCTATTGGATAATTTAAACTTTTTTAGCAAATAAAAAATTGAAAAGTGCGTGCAAAATTATTCGGCCCCTTTACTTTCAGTGCAGCAAACTCACTCCAGAAGTTCAGCGAGGATCTCTGAATGATCCAATGTTGTCCTAAATGACTGATGGTGATAAATAGAATCCACCTGTGTGTAATCAAGTCTCTGTATAAATGCACCTGCTCTGTGATAGTCTCAGGGTTCTGTTGAAAGCGCAGAGAGCATCATGAAGACCAAGGAACACACCAGGCAGGTCCGTAATACTGTTGTGGAGAAGTTTAAAGCCGGATTTGGATACAAAAAGATTTCCCAAGCTTTAAACATCCCAAGGAGCACTGTGCAAGCGATCATTTTGAACTGGAAGGAGTATCAGACCACTGCAAATCTACCAAGACCTGGCTGTCCCTCTAAACTTTCAGCTCAGACAAGGAGAAGACTGATCAGAGATGCAGCCAAGAGGCCCATGATCACTCTGTATGAACTGCAGAGAACTACAGCTGAGGTGGGAGAGTCTGTCCATAGGACAACAATCAGTCGTACACTGCACAAATCTGGCCTTTATGGAAGAGTGGCAAGAAGAAAGCCATTTCTCAAAGATATCCATAAAAAGTCTCGTCTAAAGTTTGCCACAAGCCACCTGGGAGACACACCAAACATGTGGAAGAAGGTGCTCTGGTCAGATGAAACCAAAATCCAACTTTTTGCCCACAATGCAAAACGATATGTTTGGCGTAAAAGCAACACAGCTCATCACCCTCAACACACCATCCCCACTGTCAGACATGGTGGTGGCAGTATCATGGTTTGGGCCTGCTTTTCTTCAGCAGGGACAGGGAAGATGGTTAAAATTGAAGGGAAGATGGATGCAGCCAAATACAGGACCATTCTGGATGAAAACCTGTTGGAGTCTGCAAAAGACCTGAAACTGGGACGGAAATTTATCTTCCAACAAGACAATGATCCCAAAAATACAGCAAAATCTACAAAGGAATGGTTCACAAACGTATCCAGGTGTTAGAATGGCCAAGTCAAAGTCCAGACCTGAATCCAATTGAGAATCTGTGGAAAGAGCTGAAAACTGCTGTTCACAAACGCTCTCCATCCAACCTCACTGGGCTCGAGCTGTTTTGCAAGGAAGAATGAGCAAGAATTTCAGCCTCTCAATGTGCGAAACTGATAGAGACATAGCCCAAGCGACTTGCAGCTGTAATCACAGCAAAAGGTGGCTCTACAAAGTATTAACGCAAGGGGGCCGAATAATTTTGCACGCCCCACTTTTCAGTTTTTTTATTAGTTAAAAAAGTTTCAAAAATCCAATAGATTTCGTTCCACTTCACAATTGTGTCCCACTTGTTGGTGATTCTTCACAAAAAATAAAATTTTTATATCTTTGTTTGAAGCCTGAAATGTGGCAAAAGGTTGAAAAGTTCAATGGGGCCGAATACTTTCGCAAGGCACTGTGTGTGTGTATGTATATATATGTGTGTGTGTGTGTGTGTGTGTGTGTATACACACACACACACGTATATGTATATATATGTGTGTGTGTGTATATGTATGTATGTATATATATATATATATATATATATATATATATATATATATATATATATATATATTATGAAATGTTCACTACATGTCGGCAATAATCCATACATAGAAACCAAAACAAATAATTTCAGAAATTAAGTTATGTGTAATAAAATAGAATGACACAGGGAAAAAGTATTGAATACATGAAAAAAGGGAGGTGCAAAAAGGCATGGAAAGCCAAGACGCAAACTTAAATCTATCAGTAATTGGAAAACAATCCTGCCCCTTTTCAGTGCAAATTAATATCAGCTGGTTCAGTCTCAACTGATGGCCTATAAAATGGTGTCTCATTACCAAGGTGTCACACAAACATCATATGATGAGTAAAAGCAAAGAACGCTTTCAGGACCTTTGCAACCTTATTGTTGCAAAACATACTGATAGCATTGGTTACAGAAGGATTTCTAAACTTCTAAATGTTCCAGTGAGCACTGATGGGGCTATAATCTGGAAGGAACATCCTTTCACCGTAAACTGGCCATGACCAGGTGCTGCTTGCACAATTTCTGACAGAGGAGTGAAAATAATTATTAGAATAGTTGTCCAAGAGCCAAGGACCCACTTGTAGAGAGCTTCAGAAAGACCTTGAATTAGAAGGTACAATTGTTTGAAAGAAAACAATAAGTAATGCACTCAACCGCTATGGCCTGTATGCACGCTCACCACGCAAGACTCCATTGCTGAAGAGAAAGAACGTTGAAGCTCATTTAAAGTTTGCTGCACAACATTTAGAAAAGTTTCTGGAATACTGTGTGAGAATATAGCCTGGTCACATGAGAAGAAAATGTAACTCATTGGATGCCATAATACACACCATGTTTGAAGGTTAAATGGCAGTGCACATCACCCCAAAAACACCAAATCAGCGGTGAAGTTTGGAGATGGGAACATCATAGTGTGGGGCTGTTTTTGAGAATATGGTACTGGTAAACTTCAAATCATTGAAGGAAGATTAAATGGAAAAATGTATGTAGACCTTTGTGATAAAAATCTGCTGCCGTCTATCAGGATGATGAAGATGAAATGAGGGTGGACATAAGCAAGACAATGATCACAAACACAAAGCCAAGGGAACTCCCAATTGGTTTCAAAGAAAAAGAAAATAAAGTTGCTAGAATGGCCCAGCCAATCACCTGACTTGAACCTAATAGAAAATCTATGTCAAGAACTAAAGATCGGAGTTCATACAAGAGGCCCACAGAACCTTCAAGATACACACACTTTTGTTAACTTTAAAATAGCAGTGTTAGAACTGACCTTTTGCCGGAGCTCATGCTACCAGACACTGCTCCATTCAGCATATATTTTTCTCACACTCCAAGTGTACTGGGAAACCAACAATTCTGGGGATTTCTTTTTAGTTTTATTTTCCCCACAGCAATAGCTTCTTTCCTTTTCATGTCGCATCATTGTAGGATACAACAGTGACATGTCAGAAGGAGAAACCCAGTAAGAGTTGAGGAGATCCCAGATCAGCGCATCTGAATGTGTTATTTTCCCAGCAGACTTCCGAGAACTCGTAAACAGAGGGCTATTTGACAGTCCAGGCAAGGGGCAAGTATTTACCCTGTTCTTACAGGTGACAAAGGTTCTAAGCATTATTTTTCACAAGGTATTCATCACATAGTAAAAAGAACCCCCCCCCCAAAAAAAAAAACTAAAGTATCAAGTTTAAGAAAACTTATGAAGGTTAACCGACCTAATAAAAGTACATTTCATGGCATCTCATTCTGTAGCAGAGCTATACTGTTCAAAGGATCTTCACAGTTAAAACTCCCAGAAGTTTGTGTGAAGGTCCTTTTGAATAGTTTAGCTTTGTTGCAAGTTGATGGTTTCCATCAACAGGAGTCTGAGGTTGCATGGATCATGCTATTCCCAACTCCCCAATGTGCTGACATTGAGGACCATTCCATGGTGTGACCGATCTTACCACTCATATCATCTAAAAGTCATAGATCTTGGGCATATTATACTAATTGACTGTCTCCTCAAAATGGTCCCTCTCACAAACCAACAGCCCCCCCCCCCCCCCACACACACACATAGCCCTAGTGTATGGTCCCTATATTGGCACATTATGGAGTAAGGAATAGACTGATTCATGCAACTAAATGGCAAATGTCAAAGAACATCAGAATCTGCTCAATTTGGTTGGACTTTGTGAGATGCAGGAACTAACAGAAGATATTACATTGTATCACGTGATGCCCTTTTGGCGCATTCGTTAGGCAAACCATCACATTTGAATACATTAGACATACAGAGTGGGTGACTTCTTCTCCCAATATTCTCCTGGGGTCTCCTACCGGGAGGGCACATGCACACAATAGGTGATGGCAGTGATTGGTTTTAAAGCTTACTGTATGTTTGGAATCTGGACATTGTGACACATATACCCACCTCTCTCCTGAAGAAGTGAACCAGTTCACAAAACTGTTTAACAATGTGTTCAGCCTCCCCATCATCACATAATCAGTTAATATTTATGACTATGCAGTAACTAAAGTCTTCTGTATACAGTATATCCGTAAGAATATGGTTGGGTGGTAGTGGGAAATGTAGATGAATACTATATGCAAATGTTTTATCAAAAACAAGTTCATGGATATTGTTAAAATATAATTTTTAACAGACAATTGGTATATACTAATTATACCCTAAAGGTGCAGTTTTTATCTTTGTTTTGGTTATTGTTCTCCTGTAATCCTTTTGTTTTTCTCACTATGACTCTGACTGACCTTTAAACAATGTAGATGACAGTAGCAAGATTACTGGGATAGGTAATAAATACGTGTAGACAGAATGTGAAAAACTACAAATGAATGTATGCAAGTAAAAATATCCATCCAGCTTATCACTATAACACAAGTGCAGGAGGGTTCCTCTATAAAATTTTGGTGTGGGATGTTTTCTGAACAACTGTGAAACCGTATGACCTAACGTTTATTTTGCGGAGCAAGGTAATTACTGCATACTTTGCATTCCTGAGCCCAGCCCAGTTTTGGTTTCTCTTTATCCAGTTGCACAACATAGTACTTCACAGGATCATTATTTTATACTCTTTTTGGATGTAGCACAGTCTTTTTGTTATTACTGATATTTGTCTTGTTCATTTGTGGATGTCAGAATATCTTATTTTTGCTATAACAAAAACAAATAAAAATCACATTTCATGATTCTGCTGATGCTAGCTTATAGCCTTGTTAAACCCCAAACCAAAAATGTAATATATTGCAGATTACCAATCTTTAGCTGTGGTGGCTGCATTTGTTTTCTTTTTAAAGCCTTTCCCCCTTTGGGCGGTAACACACCTCCTGCATTAGAGTGCCTCCACTTGTTGAATGAGCAGAGGGGGCACAGTAGCTTTGTCAGTCTGGGGGGGTGGGGGGGGGGGGGGTAGTGTTAAATGTACTAGAACAGGGCTTGACAAATTTGCTTTGAATCTAGGAGTCATGTAAAAAAGTTAGGAGCCAGTTATTTTTAACCGCTTCGCGCCCGCCCTATAGCCAAAAGATGGCTACAGAGCGGACACTAACTGCCGGGAGGCCGTCCCTGGACATCCTCCTGTTTATTTCCCCTCTGCGTGCCGCGGGGAAGTTCTGTGCTGACCGTGTCCCTCGGACACTGCCAGTCACAGATCACTGTAAACAGCCAATCACAGCGGCCGTTTACAGCGCGATCAGCGTTTCCAATGAGATATGATCTCATATTTAAACATATGAGATCATCTCTCAGCGCTGCTCTCCCTCCTCACACAGACAGCGTGTGAGAAGGGAGAGATCAACGGCTGCAGCGGCCATAAGTAATAACAAAAAAAAAGTGCCATCCTCGCCCGTGCCATTTGTCCCCAGTGCCACGTATCAGTGTCATTTGTCATCAGTGCCACCTGTCAGTGTCACACGTCATCGGTGCCACGTATTAGTGCCATCTTTCATCATTGCCACATATTAGTGCCATCTGTCATCATTGCCACGTATCAGTGCCATCTGTCATCAGTGTCACGTGTCATTGTCCTGGTGCTCCAGGGCCTTTAAAAGTGTAATAGGTAGTCAACAAGTTAGATGTGTAATTTATGCTTCTAGAACACGTGACGGCGCTCCTTGCATGTTGGGCCTCTCTATGTGGCCAGGCTGTGAAAAAGTCCAACACATGTGGTATTGTAATACTCAGGAGGAGTAGCAGAATTTTTTTGGGGGTGTAATTTGTGGTATACACATGCCATGTGAGAGAAATAACCTATTACAATGACAATTTTGTGGAAAAAAAAATAATAAAAAATCTCAATTTTGCAAAGAATTGTGGGAAAAAATGACAACATCAAAAAGCTCACCATGCCTCTTACTAAATACCTTGGAATGTCTACTTTCCAAAAAGGGGTCATTTGGGGGGTATTTGTACTTTCCTGACTTGTTCGGGTCACAAGAAGCGAGATAGGCCACCAGTACATCAGATGTGATCAATTTTGTGCGATTCGCACCACAGTTTGTAGACTCTCTAACTTTCACAAAGACCAAATAATATCCACTAATTTGGGTTATGTTTACCAAAGATATTTAGCAGTATAAATTGTGGCCAAAATTTATGAAGAAAAATTTATAATTTTCAAAATTTTATCACAGAAAGAAAAATGCGTTTTTTTCACTTATAGCGCAAAAAATAAACCCAGGGTGATCAAATACCACCAAAAGAAAGCTCTATTTGTATGAAAAAAGGACAAAAAGTGTATTTGGGTACAGTGTTACATGACTGAGTAATTGTCATTCAAAGTGCGAGAGCGCTGAAAATTGGTCTGGTCACGAGGGGGGTTTAAGTGGCCAGTTGTCAAGTGGTTAAAGATGATTATTCTAAGCTCCTCTGCCATTGTGAAATGGTTTGGCTCCTCCATGTAAACTAATATCTGGAGAGAGAGCTTGTTCTTTTGAAAAACACTTACTGGCCAGATCACCCAATGAAATTGAAATCGACCATTCTAACTACCCTGTGAAAGAAAAGGTGTCTGCAAATACTGTCTGAAGTTGATCCAGTTCCATCACATGATCTCTCCACTAAAGCCTGGTGCTACCTGTGCCTGCTGTCACTAAAGCCTGGTACATGCTACAGTTATTTGCGCAACCTCGCAGATTGAACAAAAAAAAAACATGCCAGCTCCAGTTGGTACCGCTGTCCTAACCATACAATGTTAGTCCAGCGATCTCCCCCATTGAGCTGTTGTGTTCCGACTCTCCAAAGGCACTCTCCAAAGTTATGGACAGTCTCGGGGCATGCCATTTTCAACTGTAAAAACTATTCTAATAGGTTTACACATTGCGGCAACATCTATGCGTAGGACACCCAACGTTAGAGGTGATTTATTCTTCCAAAGCAAATACACTTTTGCAAACTGGTACTGACTAGTATTCCAATGTTTCTCTTTTCCCTTCGTTTTTCCCCATCACTTAGCTAAGTTGATGGAGAGAGACAAGGGAGGGTCAAACAAGCATGTGCTATACAGGCTACTGGCATCCTTCTTATCAACTGATGATGCCATTGGCCATTAGGAGGTAATGGCTAGAATGTCGTAATAGTGCACAATGAAAACCCATGTATAATTTAAAAGGCAAGCTTCATCCACCCACCGGCTTGTGTACATTTTTTGGGATGCTTTTAGGAATTTTGCCTGGGCACCCTGGTTGAAAGGCTGTTCTAGGGTGTCTGCTTCAGAAAATATAATGTTTGGGGATTTTATGTAATCTTCATGCCTAAAACGGCTCCGGCAGCTAAAGGAGAAGTTCACCTTCAGGAAAATGTTATATGTTCCAGCTGTAAGATTTGTTCCTTTAAATAACTGGCTCCTAACTTAGCTGGCTCCCAGATTCAAAGCAAATTAGTCAAGCCCTGGGTTAGTTGTTTCAGCCTTAATAAGAACTGTGTAACTAAAGTTTAATGTGACAGTACATTGTGCAAAGGCGTTTGTGTGTGTGTGTGTGTGTGTGTGTGTGTGTGTGTGTGTGTGTGTGTGTGTGTGTGTGGTTTTATCTTTTTTTCTTTCTTTTTACATAACCCTGGTTTGAGCTCTATAAACTGTTATAATAGATTTTTGTGTGTGTGTTTTTTTTTTTTTTCTTTATTTTTACATAACCCTGGTTTGAGCTTTATAAACTGTTATAATACATTTTGCTGAGGTTAAATGTACTTTCTGGCTGAGCAGTTTTTGTTTTTCCTTCAGTAAAAACTTCCTTGAATTGGTAGGAGGGAGTATTTTTACAGCCACTGGAAATGTGGACTTTGTTTTGCAGATAATTAGATCTTCAGTAAGTAACAGATGAAAGTACAGGTCAGCCAGCAGGGTTCAATTTTTCTGTGGATCAATATGTCTCCACCACATTAGCAATCAATGTGCAGAGCAGCAGGGACTCCAGGAAAACATTAACAGGCTAACAATCTGCACCCCGTAGATGCTAGCGCAGGGACCTGTAAAGATTGGCTGCTGGTGGTTTTCTGTTCTGTCTGCAATTTTCTCAGTAACAAAGTTACACTATTGCACCACATCTTTACTACACAGAAAACTGGTCTGTCCAGCCTAAATACAGATGGAGTGTGTAATGTTTCTTGTCAGTTATGTTGATCAAGTACAGTGCAGGTATGCAATCTTTTGGAATCCTAAGGGCCGGTTCACACCACATGCAGCCCAATGCATTATTTTCCTGCTTCAGAATGCATGGCTAGTAGGATATATGGTTTCCAATGGCATAGTTTACACCAGTGCGATCAGTTGTAGTGCATTCCAGTTCCAAAAAAAAGTAGAACATGCTGCATTTTTTTTCTGCACTAAACCTTACTGGAACGCGGTAAAGCGCATAAGTCCAGATGCGCGTCTGCATACGTATTTATGATACTTTCCACCACATTCCCCCCCCCTCTTTTTTTTCCTTCGCCTTAAATAGGGTCATGTGCATTTAGGTACATTTTTGGTACCTTTAAGTGTGTTCCAATGCATTTTGTAATGTGTTTTACCATGTTCCAGTACATTTCAGTGCAGAAAAAAATGCAGCATGTTCTACCTTTTTTTTTTTTTTTTTACTGGAAGCGACTGCACTGTTGTGAACTATACCATTGGAAACCATATAACCTACTAAAAATAACTCACTGGACTTTATGTGGTGTGAACTGGCCCTTAAAGTGGAGTTCCACCCCCTGCACAAAAAAAATTTAAGTCAGCAGCTACACATACTGTAGCTGCTGACTTTTAATAATAGGACACTTACCTGTCCTGCAATCCAGCGATGAGGGAACCCCAGCCGATGTTTCCATTGGCTTTCGGGTGCTGCCGACGCCTGTCATCGTAAGGGAACCCAGCAATGAAGCCATGCGGCTTCACAGCCGGTTGCCTACTGCACATGTGCGAAGCACGCTGCTCTCTCTTACTGGCCCGGTGACGGGGGAGGGAAGAGGGAGGAGGGGGGCCAAACTTCTGACATACCTTGCTGCAGCAAAGTCCGACAGGAGTGAGGATGGGTACCTGTCAAAAAACAGGTACTCGTACCCCCCTCCCCAAAAGGTGCCAAGTCTGTCACTGGGTGGGAGAAGGAGACAGATAAGTGGAGCTTCCACTTTTGGGTGGAACTCCGCTTTTAAGGCGAAGAAAAAAGTGGGGAAAATGTGCTGGAAAGCATCAAAAATGTGTATGCAGAAACGAATCAGCCGTGTGTCACTATCTACACATCTCCTAAAGCAATCTGTGTAGTATTAAGGGAGTACTTTGGCAATTCTGGCCGGGACGAGGCCCCTTCTATTTTTTTCAGACAAGGAAGCTGCCATCTTAAAGGTGTTGTAAAGCTTTGTGTTTTTTCACCTTAATACAGCCTATACATTAAGGTGAAAAAACACCTTGCACTCTCCAGCCCCCTGTTTTACTTACATGAGCCCCGAATCTCCATGGGCACGATTCCGCGTTGCTTTCTCCCAGCTCCTGTGGGCTCCTCATTGGATGATTTATAGCAGTGCAGCCATTGGCTCCTGCTGCTGTCAATTAAATGAATGATGCAACATGTCAGGGGGCGGGGCTGAGTGATGCACTCGGTGGTTATGGCCGCTGAGTGTATCACATGGGAGTGCACCTGTAAGCTAACCCCCTTGGGACAGAGCTTCCCAGAGGGGGGGGTTAGCCCTTGGAGGAACCGAGACAGCCACCGAGGGACCCCAGATGATGAGGATCTGGGACACTCTGTGCAAAACGAACTGCACAGTGGCGGTAAGTATGATATGTTTAAAAAAATAAATAAAATTAAACCGTTACAACCCCTTTAACTCTTTTTAATCTTCAACTTTCAGGGTGCTGCACATGTGTTCCATTATGACACCAGCCATGGTTTTACAGTTTGGTTCAGAGCACAACCAATATGACCGCAGTCCCAGCATGTTTTTTTGAAACCTTTAAATCGTTGGGTTTAGTTCCGCTTTGGGTATGCAAAGATTTCCAGCAAGAAAACTTGCATGTCGCTCATAATAAAGCAGATTTAATCCCAGTGATTTTAATGGGTTCAGATCAAACAGAGGCTAAGATGGCAGCTTCCTTGGCTGAAAAGTATAGGAGGGTTCATTTCGATTATAGGCAAATAGCTTTTATATACAATACTTTTTCATCAAAGAATAACAGTATTTCTTGCATGTCTCTTTGTTACTTAGTTCAAGCTCATTCTTCCTTTTATCTCCCATTTCTGTTTGGTCACAGCATTGCATGTTTGCATGTTTATATTCAGTATAATTTTCTAATACTAAATCCATCGTTTCTCTCCATTTAGAAATATTGTTGCGTAAATGCCAAGAAAATAAAGTTGTTTTTTCCAAATATCTATTTCAGACTGTGCTGTAAATGTTCATAAAAACTGCAAGACATTACTTCCTGAATGTACCGGTAGCAAGTCAAAGGTAATTTATTATATCTTTTCTTATTCTCTTCTGTCTGTATTTGGTGGCAGCACATTTTGTGAAGAAAGTTAAATGGGCCTTTAGCAGCATATCTGCTGCAAGCGCACACTCTCCGTGAAAGTTATCTTTGAAGAATCAAAAAATCCTTTATGGCAGAATAAACTTAGAGATCAGTGGAACATCTGGCTTAATACTTGAGGCTGTGCTGCACCCCATCTAGATACAAGAACACTGGCAAGTATATTTTTTGTTTTGGCTCAATGTGGTATGTTCTAATAGTCTTTTATGATCAGCTCCTCTCAGGAAAATTCTTTCCATTACTTATACACTCAGTAGCTTTATTAAAAGTGGACCTATTTTCAAAACTGATCTTCTGCCTACATTTCTTGACGTACAGTCAATATATTTTTAAAGCTGTGGGAAACTGGGCAAAAAGATAAGCCTGATATTACAAGGAAAGGAATCCAGAAAGAGACCAGGTTGCACATATTTACATTACCCATTTTGTTGAGGTAAGCCCGAAGCTTTATAAAAAGAAAACTGAGAAACTTTTGCCTGTGGCTGAGATTTTTCCACCCTAAAGCAATTGTATGGATGAAAACCTAGGAGCATGAATCTTATACACAGTAGTTGGAGATACTAATATGTTGCCTTGGTGGTAGAATACACAAGATACTTAGCTTGACTTAGAAACGATGGGATCTCATGTCTCATCACCACATACCTAGGTCAAAGCATGTGGCCTTTAACATTTGACATTTAGTAGTCTTTTCCGTATGGGCCATTTAAAGCCCAACTTTAGTCAATACTATTTATTTTTATTTTTTTACTTTGAATAGACTTGGGAAGAGTAGCTGAGAAGATTCTACCTCTACTTCCTGTGGCAATAGGACACGAAAAGACAGGTGTAGTTATCACTGGGACAGTGTTCTGGAATTTCTATAGATAGGCAACTCCCTATCCTCAGATTGATTAGTGGTTCCAAATTAATAGCTTCTGCAGTAGAGAACAGACACAAAAAGATACATCTTTCCAAATAACTGTTTTAGTTTTTTGTACACATGATTACATAGGTATCACATTAATATTACAATTGTACGTTTATAGTAACAAGGGGCATAACATAGGCAGGCTAATTTCTTATGAAGACTCAAAAAGAATGCAAATGTAATTGAAACACTATTGGCGCCACATGCAATACATAGACAAAGCAAACAAAATAGAATGCAGTTATATACAGAATGTACAATTTATTTTACAAACAAGAAGGCACAGGCAGTAATGATAACCTGATAGATGTTATCTAACCATTCTCCATTTCACGGAAAAAAAAAATTAAAAAGTTAATTGTTCCCAAGATATTCAATACACATGGGTTATACTGTTGCCTGAAGGAAGATTTGGACAATAACAAAAAAACGAAAAAAGGGAAAGTTCCCTCTAGTAGTTATTGCCCCTACCTGTAAGATCCGGTCACTTAAGGAGGTATTCAATCAAGCAGTTGGTGGTGGTTTCAGGCCAGACAGCTGAATTCTTGGCTCATCTCTCCAGTCAGCTAATTGAGAGGACCTTGAGCTCATTAGCTATTTGTTTTTCTCTTCAACAGCCCTGTGTAGTTGTGTCTGTGCATTGGCATATCTAGACAGTGATGCCAAATTGGTCTAATTTACCGCAGCTACCCTTTTACAGGTCTCAAAGAATATAGATTAAGTCTCTCATAACTGCTCTTTTTTTTTTTACGTGATTTTGGCAACTATCATTTTATCATTTTACTAATACTAGGGCCCTTCAATTTACACTTGTCTTACTCTGCCATTTAGGTTAAAGTGACCCTGCCACCACAATTGGTATTGCTTATAGATTTCTCAAAAATTGTAGACTATGCTCAACCTTGCTTGTGGTGGCTCAACCCATTTTTTTTTTTTTTTTACCTCAACTAGGCAACTGTATGTTCTTTGCCAGGTTTCACACATTTGAATTTGAGTCCCAAATGGTTTGTGATTTAGTTCAGGACCTTATGTCAGGAGCCTTTTTATGGTATTTAAAGGCTACTTAATTCAATTTGCATTAAAATACTTTAAGTGTCAGGGATGTAGTTAGACATGGGCAGGTTTGTTTATATTGCAGTTTTTGCTATCATGTTTTTATGTATATGGGTTTATTATTTTTTTATTGTATTTTTAGTAGTGTAGTGAGTGTGTGTTTTATGTATATCTGCATTTCATTGTATGATCTTGTATTATACAATGATTATAGAGTTACTGGTTTAGATGGTACCTTCTTTTGCCAGGCCCACTTCTGGCTTCCATAGACATTCAAGATGTCTATCGGCACTACCCCCAAGTGAGTGTTTGTTTTTCTTCAGAAAACGATTGGGGTTGTAAACTCAAATTTTGGGCGCAAACAGGTTGTCTTTGCACAGCTGTTTGGAGGGCTCTAGGTCTGATTATCTTCCTGCTGTATGTGGTTTAATTTGCTTGCTTCCATACTTGGATTTTGCAAAGGAAATATCCTGTCCAGGTTGTACAAATATCTGCTTTTCAGTGAAAAGTGTATCCAGCCTCAGACACAAGCTGTCTTGCTGTGTTGAATAAACCTTTCCAATACTATCAGCAGGTCTTTCCTTAAAGCGGGAGTTCCGCCTTTGTTTTTGTTTTTTGTTTGTTTTTTAAAGTCAGCAACTACAAATACTGCAGCTGCTGACTTTTAAAATAAGGACACCTACTCGCCCAGTGCGCCCGCAATGTCGGCACCCAAAGCCGATCTCTCGATCGGCTCTCGGGTGCTGCCGCCGCCATCTTCGGTATAGGAATCAGGAAGTGAAGCTTTGCGGCTTCACTTCCCGATTCCCTACTACGCATGCGCGAGTCACGCTGCGCAATAAGGATGGTCCCCCCTGTCTCTGGGATCCGTGTGTTTCCCAGCAGACAGCGAGGGCCCCGCAGGAAGTGGCATAATATCTGCAGAATCTGTGGCTATCTATGCCTGGAAGTGGGTGCAGATACCTGTATTATACAAGTATCTACACCCCCTCCCCACTGAAAGGTGCCAATTGTGGCACCGGAGGGGGGGAGGGTTCCGATAATCGGAAGTTCCACTTTAGGGTGGAGCTCTGCTTTAAGCTTGAGAATTCTTATGATGGACTAAAGCCTTTACTGTTGGGGCAGAGCTCTGGGCACCTGTTTGATGCAGTATGATTGGTCGGTGTCTGAACATGCAATCAATCCGCTGGACCTATAGGCGATTTGTCTATCCTTACGTTATTATACTGTGCTATTATGCAGGCCACCCAGTTAGGGAAGCACATCCTTGAGTAGGCAGAATGGCTTGTTCTAACACTGTCTGTGATCCACATTCCTGGTGTGGAAAATTAGCAAGTAGATTTTCTCAGCCATCAACCCCTAGATTTTGAGGCAAGTTCATTGCCAGTCAAAGCATCTTATGGTGAGTGCGGCAAATGATGTGTTAGCTCTGTGGGATCACTGCTTTCTGATATTGGTAGCTACTTGAGATCACTATACTGAAACTGAAAAGAACTGGAAGCAACACGTGTTGTTCTCATACATCTAGACTTAATACACAGACTTAATTCGTCTGCTTGCTGACACACTGTGGCATCAGTTGAACGTTTTCAAGCCTGTTGTCTTGGGGTCCAGTTTTACACTCTGCTTCTCTTGGTTGTTGAAGCCCAGGTGGTGGGAGACGGAGGCCTTGCCAAATTTGTCAAGCCGCACTCTGTGTTAATGGACACACACAGCTGGTTCAGAAGGGAGCACGCATGAGTGCCCCCAAGTGGCTTGCTATGGGGGCATTGTTCAGGGGGTAGGAGTGAATAGCACTGGCGGGAGATCCCAGAAGAGGGGGATCAGGGCTGCTCTGTGAAAAACCATTGCACAAAGCAGGTAAGTTTAACATGTTTGCTTTCTAAATAAAAATATATATGGGGGGGAGGGAAACAATAATATATATATATATATATATATATATATATATATATATATATATATATATATATATATAAATTATAGAGAGAGATATGGATATCTATATCTCTCTCATATATATATATAATTATATATAGATAGAAATATTATATATAGATAGAAAATTATATATAGATATATCTATATATCTCTCATATATATGTGTGTGTATATATATATATATATATATATATATATATATATATATATATACATTTTATTTTTTTGAGATGTATCCAGGATTAGACCCAAGTATTCCAAAGAATGCTGAAGAGCAGATTTGTTGAAGTTGATCACATAGCAAAATGCCTGGAACGGACTTTTAGAGATTTACAAGGAAGATAAATCCTAGTTTGTAGACTCTAACTTTCACACACATTAAATAATACAGCGATTTGAGTTCTTTTTACCAAAAAATGTAGCAGAATACATTTTGGCCTAATTTTATAAAGAAAGATTATTTATTTGCAAATTGTTATAAAAGAAGCGTTTATAAGGCAAAAAGATAAAAAAATTATTGGTGATTACCACCAAAAGAAAGCTCTGTCAAAGAAATGCTAACAATTTCATTTGGGCGCAGTTCTGCATTTGTTTTTTTTTTCTTTTGCCCCTGAATTTGGAGGCTAACAATGGTGTTATTTTAAAGTGATTGGAAAGCTATATACTGTAGCTATACAGTTGGCACTCGAAAAATTTGAATATCGTGCAAAAGTTAATTTATTTCACTAATGCAACTTAAAGGCTGAAACTAATATATGAGATAAACTCATTACATGCAAAGCAAGAAAGTTCAAGCCTTGATTTGTCATAATTGTGATGTTTATGGCTGACAGCTCATGAAAACTCCAAATCCATAATCTCAGAAAATTAGAATATTGTGAAAAGGTGCAATATGCTAGGCTCAAAGTGTCCCACTCTAATCAGCTAATTGAGCCATAACACTGAGCCTCTAAATGGTCTCTGTCTGGTTCAGTAGGAATCACAATCACAGGAAAGACTGTTGACCTGACAGTTGTGCAGAAAACCATCATTGACACCCTCCATAAGGAGGGAAAGCCTCAAAAGTTAATTGTAAAGAAGTTGGATGTTTACAAAGTCTTCCTTCCAAAAAAGATAGTTCTTTCTCTAAGAGCTCATGGTCGACACAGTGCGATGTGCCTTGAGATTTCTGGGTCTAATAAGAGCCTTCTTTTGAGGTAGTACCTTTGTCCAATTCCAATCAAGAACTCTCCAATTGAACATTTAAGCAGCATGAAAAAAGCAGGTTCTTTCTTTGGATCTAACCCATGCTTGCTCTTATCAACTTTTTTCTGTGAAAATTAGAAAAACTTTCCTTCCATAAAATTGGAAAAGTGCTTACAGCAGATGCAAATTTGTCAGGCTGGAGAGGAGTCAATACAGTTCACAGAACATGATCAGTGACCACATTTCCCTATTACCAAAATGGAGCTCAGCACTGTCAGGTTGTCCCTCCAACATTGGACTCCACTTCTAAAGGTACATCCAATTTGCGTGCAGACAGACAATGCCACCACAGTGGCATATATCAAATATCAGGAGGACCAGAGGACACCGGCTGCCTTAAAGAGGAAGTAAACCCGGATGAGTTTACTTCCTCTTTCATTCCCTGCAAAGGTAAAGCATAATGGACTACTATGCATCGCATAGTAGCCCATTATGTGTCACTTACCTGACACAGGAGCCAGCGAAGTCACTGCTGTGCCCTGTAGTCCGGCGCATCCATCTTCTCGGTGGGGGTCTCGCAGATCCGCTGCTGTCATTCGGCGAAGCCGTGATGACGTCACTCCCCCGCATGCGCACGGGAGCCGAGACTTCGTCATCGGCGATGCCACGCTCAGTGCGCCTGCGCGCCACAGTCTACGGTGCATGCGCCGTAGACAGCGGTGCCCGTCTTCGGGCAAATATCTCCTAAACCGTATAGGTTTGGGAGATATTTCTTGGACCTACAGGTAAGCCTTAATCTAGGCTTACCTGTAGGTCAAAGTGGTTTGTAAGGGTTTACAACCACTTTAAGGTAAACAAACCAGATTCCATCATCCTGGGCAAAAATTCACCAACCAACAATATATATATTTTTTTGCGGTCCACAACGCAAGTGTGGACAACTGGCAGGCGGATTATTTCAGCTGTCATCACTTGGACCAGGGGGAAATAACACTTCATCTGGATTTGTTCAATCTGATATGCCAAAAATGGAGGATTTGGAACACAGCCTCCACATTCAACGACAAACTACCTCTGTCTATATGCAGGTAAAAAACCTGTGGCTATATGTCCTATAGATGCATAGAGCAGGGCTCAGGAGTGAGCATGCACCAGCTTGCTATTGGGTATATACTGTTCAAAGGGTGGACCAGAGAAGAAGAGGCTCTGGGGTTCTGTGTAAAACCATTGCACAGAGCAGGTAAATATGACATGTTTTTGGTATTAAAAAAAAAGAAAAATAGATGACGAATCCTAATCGCTTTAATTAAATTTCTGTGATTCCTATCCATATATATGCAACAATGTACCCATATATCCCTGTGACAGTTATTCTGTTAATACTGAGCTAAAGTATGCATTGCCTACCTTCCCTCAATTGATTGTGTCTCCTCCTTTACTGCTGACATCTCTTGTGTTTTCAGCCATCTTGATTGATATATGTATGGGAATTATTTCATTCTTGCACCAAGACAAGCCAGGATTGTACACTAATCAACTTGTTTGCTTCTCAGGGTGCTGTTGTGGAGTAGTCATAAAATTAGCACTAACAGTAAAAATAGCAACAAGCTTGTAAAATAAAGATTTTTAACAGGTAAAAATAGACAAGTTAACATTGAAAATAAAGACATTTTAAAATGTATCTAAATCATTACAAATCCCCTTAAAGCGGTTCTTCAGACATATCTTGAAAAATAAAGCCAGCAGCTACAAAAACTGTAGCTGCTAACTTGTAATAAACAGACATAGCGCCGTTCTTCACCGGCGCTGGCATCTCAACTCAACTCCAATGTTTTAATAATCCTTGTTTTAATTTAAAAAAAAAAACAATTGTGTGTTTTTTTTATTTTTTCAGAAGGATAGTTTTTACAAGCCTGCAGTGTCTTCCCACGTATATTCATTTTATCAGCAAGGTAAAGGTAATTTACTTTCTATGAGTGTTATAATAATAATAGTAGATCAAAAAATGTGTGTTTTCAAATTATATGGGTGATATACAATCAATGTAATCCACTTCAGAAGAGTGTTCACATTAAGCCCTTGTTCACATTAGCTGCAGGTTTTTTCGCACGATTTCAAAGCCACGTGTCAGTGCGACTTGGAAGACCTGTCAAATCGCATGACAAGTCGCTCCAACGTGAACGAGGGCTAAGGGGCATTTTCATAAAGTGGTAAATCTGACACCAAACATTCATTACAGGAAAATATTCCTGGTGCATGTATCTTAAATGACATCGATTAAACTCTTGTTCACTGCTTTATGAATATGCCCTGAAAAGTCTTGCTATTTTCATTAAGAACATGGCAGAAAATTGCCTGCTGTATAAATGTAAGCCATGTGTTCTGTGCTGCACTCCGAGATGAGGAGGTTACAGGAAAGTCACTCAATATCCATGTTATTTTAATATATATTTTAATTTTTAAATTTATATAATTTGACATGTTTGTGATTTATGTTGTGTATGGTTATATCTAGCACTTATACATCTCGTTTCTATCAACTCTCTTTCCCCTAGGCTTTCCTTACAGTCAGAGAAGTAAAGCCCTGATCACCTTATTATTAATTGTATTAATCTTGCCCCTCTACTTGCTCAGTATACAAGAACTGAAGTTTTATTTACACATTTGGCAAGGACTGCTGTTCCTCTGAAAAGGAACCCACAGACATCTCTTTTCAGAACCTTTTGGCACATGTTGAAGAGGTGACATTGCCTCTGTATCGCCTATTTTAAACCCATAAATGGCACAACCTGTTGCAGTGCAGCTCCATTTGTTAGAATGGGTCACCAAGCATGACAGGAGAGTTGGTTATTGCCTCAGCATTGTGCCGGCAGCATGTGTATACCCCTGTCCACTGCCTTCGGAGCTTAAGGTGGGGTGATTGGGGGGGGGGTGTTGGGGCAGTAAAAAACAAGATTCAACCATGTGCTTTTACTGTCCCCCAAGCACAAGCGTAAACAAGCCCTAAAATGTGCTACTGTGCAAAAGCTATTATTATACTTTATAGAATAAATCTATTCCTATTCTATAAATCTTATACTATGCAATCTATGAAAGATGTAAAGGGATGTGGAATGTTTGACAATTTTTGTCCAATTAGCAGCATAAATGTATTCACACTGACTTATTTTATAGTTGTTGGGGTCCTTTCACACAGGCTTGTCCATGTACGAACTCTGCTTTGCTCAGCAAGGACTGCGCCACTGTTCCCTGCTGAGCAGGCAGATGACAGGTCTGTCTCCGCTCACTGTGCGGAGATGGACCTGTCAAAACCCCACTGTCTTCTATGGAGATCGGATGAAAACGGACCGCCTGTCTGTTTTCATCCGATCCGATTCTCCAGACGGATGGAAAATAGGGTTTTCATCAGTCTGGATTTCACAGACAGGATCGGATTGGGTATCAGAGGACATGTCACCACTGACATCGGCTGTTCTGTAGGGCTTAATGGAGCATCCAGACGATCCTGATCAGAAAGCCCCGTGTGAAAGGCCCCTTACTTGCTCGTTGGCACTTTACATTTTTGCAGAACCTTTTGCATTAGTGCAGCTGCGATTTTAATCTGATTTTCAGTGCAGGTATGTAGTGCAACTTGGTTGTGTCTTTGAGTCTACTGCATTTTTCAAAAAGGAGGAGGAGACTGGATGCTGGTTGTTAAAGATCATTACCAACCTGCAAAAACCCATGTACATGAATTTTTATTGCGCTTCCGTTGAAGTCTATTCAGTCACAATCTCGCTGCAGCCGCACCAAATAAGCACTGAACCCTTTTCCAAAAACGTGTCATGCTGCACTGATGTGAATGGGCACCATAGAGAATAATTTAATTCTCATTGTGCGACTCAAAGTGCATTGCTTTTTCATGCTAAGGGTGCATGTTTATTCTTTCAGTTGGATGTTGTTTTTCCTTAACCATGATCTTCCCTTTAAACTGTAGTCATAAACAGCTGAAATAAAATGCTACACATGGATTAAAACTGAATTGTAGACATTAAACAGATGAGTTAAAGAGTTAAAGTGGTTGTAAACCCTTACAAACCACTTTGACCTACAGGTAAGCCTAGATTAAGGCTTACCTGTAGGTCCAAGCAATATCTCCTAAACCTATATGGTTTAGGAGATATTTGCCCGAAAACGGGCACCGCTGTCTATGGCGCATGCGCCGTAGACAGCGGCGTGCAGGCGCACTGAACGCGGCAGTTCCAAAAATGGAGCTGCCGCATTTGTCGACTCCCGTGCGCATGCGCGGGAGTGACGTCATCGCGGCTTCGCCGAATGACAGCGGCGGAGCTGCGAGACGCCACCAGCAAGATGGATGCGGCGGACTACAGGGGACAGCGCGACTTCGCTGGCTCCTGTGTCAGGTAAGTGACACATAATGGGCTACTATGCGATGCATAGTAGTCCATTATGCTTTACCTTTGCAGGGAAAAAAAGAGGAAGTAAACTCATCAGGGTTTACTTCCTCTTTAAAGGCCAATTTACTATTGAAATCAACATATTTATGAACACTTGAAGCAAATCGTTTAACTGCTGTAGGCCGGTTCAGTAAAGGAATGGAATCTTGTCAGACAACCCATTGCACACATAGTTTTTTTGGTAGTACACGGAACTACATTTCTCACAACAAAAAAAGAATTGACTGTAAAGCGGTATTTTAAAATGCAATATATTGCAGCTTGCTAATCCCAACCCCCTTTACACCAGCTACAGCTTTAAATGGGCTGCGATGCCGTGGCTGGTAGGAGGTTCCTGATATTTCTGCATTATTATTAGTTGCACAGTGCTGACGTCATTTTGGAGCCTGTCCTAACGCCTCCCGATAATCCATATGTGACTCTGAGTTGACAATGACAGTTTAGTCAGAGTTTTGGACACATTTGACCCATACACAGTACTGTACAGTTTTAGGCAGGTGTGGAAAAAAATCTGCAAATGAAGAATAGTTTCAGAATTTAGTGGTAATTGTTTATTTTTATTAATTCACAAAATGGAAAGTAAATCAACAGAAGAGATAATCAAACCAATATTTGGTGTGACCACCTTTTGCCTTCAAAGCAGCAATAATTCTTCTAGGTGCACTTGCACACAGTTTTTGAAGGAACTCAGCAGGTTGGTCCAAACATCTCCATGGATTTTCTGTGGATGTAGGCTGCCTCAGATCCTTCCGCCTATTCATGTAATCCCAGACAGACTCTACGTTCAAACCAGGGCTCTGTGGGGGCCAAACTCATGGAAGACACCTTTTGGACAGCAACATTGCCAATTTGGGGAGAGGGTAGTGTTAGATCTTTTTATATGGTTTCTTTCAATACCACTTTTGCTGGACTGCTTAATCTGTTAAAGAATGTTGAAAAATAACTGACCCAATGGCCGGGTCGCCAGGTGAAAAAGGGAAAAAGCCCAAGAAAGGAAAAATATTTACAGTCACCACATCTAAAGACTAGCAAGCTACAATATCATTTTTTATTTTAATTTTTTCATGGATTTGACAGGTTGCACCCTGTTATCGGCAATGGAACTGTTTAAATCGCACTGACATTGCGGCTTTTAAATTGTTTCATTATCAAGTGAAGTCTTGCGATTTTAAAGTCTGATTCGCTGTGAACGGGGGGCTTAATACCACAGGCTGTTGTCTGATCTATTGGCCATTGCAGTACTGGTTTGTCTACATTCTGAACAAAACCATTGTAACCTTCTGTGCTGTTGTCATTAATCAAATCTATTACTGCAGTATTGTTGATGGTGCATTATTGTACTCCATGAAATCACTGTAGAATTATATTTTTGAAAGTTTAAAATACATCTTTTATGTTCCATGAATTATTGTATTCTGTTACTCATTTTCAAATTATACCTATTGCAGTGCTTACTGAGCTTCTAACAATTAGATCGTGTTTTCAAATATATATATATATTTTTTTAAATCTATTATCTTACAATAGTGTTGAATTTGAAATATAATTGATGGTGTGGGAGATTTTTTTTTTCTTCTTCTTTGTGAAGATCAGCTTTACACGTGTGTTGCAGAGCAGATTGTCAGTTAGCACTTGCTGTAGAGGAGTGCTAAAGTAATTTATCTCATGGCCACAATTGGCTGTTAAAAAAGCACCATGTGAAATTGTCTCTTTGATCACCAGTCCTAGAAGCTTAATCAATAATGGTTAGTTAAGCAGCAGGAGGGGTTTCTGGAATCATCGCTGGAAACTTTCAAAGCTAGAAATTCTGGGACATTGACAGAGTACCCAGAGCTGAGCATTGACTGAACTAAAGTATGGGGAATGCCAGTCTCAGAAGGGAGAAGGGCAGTGGTTCCCAACCTTTCTCTTCCAGAATCTCTGTATACAGCTCCTATCCAAAGAAGTGGGGCAGGAACTTTGTTTTGGAAAATGAGCTCTTGACATTTCGCATTTTTTCTGCACTACAAAAGAAAACTAACAGCAGATGTCAGCATGATGGTAGTCATTCCTATTCCAACTCAGCGTTTGCTTCTTTTTCAGCCTCATTGAAGGACCCTCATCGCATTGCTATTGTAGGTCCGGATGGGACTCATGTGCTGGGACGAGGGCCCGGAATGACTGTCACCAATAGAGGAAATTCAAGAGTGGAAATACAAGCAACGACAGGCAGCAGAACAGGGTGAGCACTACATTTTGTTAATTTAAAATGCATATATTGGTTAGAATGGACTTAAAAAAGAGTGACAAAAGGGATAGACTAAATTGAAGAGCCCCTTGTAGTAGAGTAGTTTGACTTCTAAACTTATGAAAAGGCAGTATTAACCCAAAACCAAAAATCAATTGTATCACAGCTTACCAATCATTAGATGTGGTGGCTGCCTAAAGTTTATTTTCTTTGGCTTTTCCCCCTCTGTTCTCACCTGTTGATTTGGCCAGTAAAACACAACCTGTATTAGTGATACATAACTAGAGGAATGAGAACAGGAGACAGCAGCATTATCAGTTTGGGGGGAGGGTAGTGTTAAACGTTTTAGCAGATTTAGAACCACTTTCAAATTAAAGCCAAACCTCAGTAACATAATCAGTTACAGCAAACATTTTTTTATTCCTTTTGGGATAAAGGTTGGAGTAAAAGCTGATCATTTTAAGTGCCCCACCACTGGTTCGTCTCAACCATGTAAAATGATGCATTCTGCTGGAGAGATTGTGCTGTGAAAAACAGACTTGATGGTTAGATTACCTGATGAAAATAGAAAAAAATAAGCCTAAAAAAGGAAACTAATACAGCCATTACATCTAAGAAATTGATGAGCTGCAATATAATGCTTGCTTTTGGGTTTAATACTGCTTTAGCTCACGTTTACTTTGGGCCAATTTAGCATGCAATTTGACATTCCTGGCAATGGCACCGTTCAAATCAGTGTGATGCCCACTTTGCGGCACCACATCAATTAAAAAAAAAAAAAAAAAAAAAAAAAGCAGTTCTTGTGCTACTTTTTTCCGACTTTGGGAGTGATTTGAATAGCCAGCTGTGCAGGAACCCACACAGATATCTGTCCAATTGCCCCTGAAGTTGTCCTGCATTTCTGGTTTGAAATAACACAAGTTCAGCTGATTTCAAACCTGCATCAGTGTGAACCTGGGCTTAAGGTAACAATATTATATAAATGTACATATTCACATCATTTGAAATATTCATATATATAATACAAGGTAAATGCTGTTCCAAATGTATACAGTTATATATTTGGACACAAGCACAATTTTTGGGGAATTTTTTCAGGTATTTACCAAAGCATATTCAAGCTATAGTTGTATAATGGATACAGGCTGAAAGTGCACACGCTCAGGTTTAATTTGAGGGTATATACATCCAAATCAGAGGAAGGGTTTAGAAATTACAGCACTTAAGAATAGCCATCCTCCTTTTTCAAAAGACCAAAAATAATTTGACAATTGAATCAAAAGCTGTTTCAGGGCCAGGTGTGGGCTACTCCTTCATTATTTCTTCATCAATTAAGCAGGTAAAAGGTCTGGAGTTGATTTTTAGTGTGGTATTTGCATTTGGAATCTATTACATCATGCCCTCAAAGAAGCTGTCCATGCAAGTGAAACAGGCCATTGTATGGCTTCAAAAATGAAACAAATCCGTCAGATAGCGGCAACATTATGAGTGGCCAAATCAGCAGTTTGGTACATTCTGTGGAAAAAATAAATGCACTAGAGAGCTCAGCAACATAAAAAGGACTGGATGTCCACGGAAGACAACAGTGGTGGATGAACACAGTATCCTCTCTATGGTAAAGAAAAACACATTCACAACGTCCAGACAAGTGAAGGACACCTCCAGGAGGTGGGCGTATCATTATGAAAGTCTACAATCAAGAGAAGACCTCACAAGAGCAAATACAGAGGGTTCACCACAAGGTACAAACCATTCATAAGCCGGAAGAATAGAAAATCCAGAATATACTTTGCCAAAAAAAATCTAGAAAAGCCAAACCAGTTCTGGAAAAGCATTCTTTGGACGGATGAAACTTGGATTAATCTGTACCAGAATGACGGGAAGAAAAAAAGTGTGGAAAAGGCTTGGAACAGCTCATGATCCAAAGCACACAACGCCATCTGTAAAACATGGTGAAGCCAGTGGCACTGGGTCATTGGTGTTTATTGATGTTATGACAGAAGACCAAAGCAGTCGGATGAATTCTGCAGTGTTTAGAGATGAACTGTCAGCCCAGATTCAGCCAAATGCAACAAAGTTGATTCACAGTACAGATGGACAATGATCCAAAACACACTGCAAACGCAACCCAGGAGCTTTTGAAGAAAAAGGTGGCATTTTCTGCAATGGCCGAGTCAATCACCTGATCTCAACCCAATTGAGCATGCATTTTACTTGCTGAAGGCAAGTTCCTATACACAAATTTAGAACACTGTAACACAGTAGTGATTAGTACTTTGGTATGGGTTACTTTTTGATTAGATGGCTCTATACATTAACTGCACAAGTTTTGCTTTTGTTTTCGAGATTACCAAAAACAGAGCAACTTTTATAAATGTATCACCTAAAGTCCTTTATGTAGCCTGTGAGATTGCATTTGAGACCTTTTTGTTCAATATAATTTGCGGCTACTGAATTGACATGAGAGAGTGTTCTACAAAAGAATCTTTTTTAGACTGTAATATAAAAGCTGTATGATCATGGTATATGTGTATATTGGTTTTTTGATGTATACGTAAATATTTATTACAGGATGATCTTCCTGACTTTGTGTATCCTGCGGTATTGCCCAGCGCCCTCCTTATGTTTCCCTGTTTTGTTTATACAGAGAGACCTATTCTATCTTCAGGTGGGAAGGTCCCCTTTAAATTGGCAAGTGTGCCTACATTATCCATGATTGCAATTTTTTTTTTTTTGGGCTGTTTCCCTGCCCCTTAATGCTCTGGAGTTTTCTGGAGCTTTGGTGGGTGGCCCTCAGGGCCGTAATGTGGTGCCTTGTGATGTATATATGTGTTGTGTTGTAATTCTGCTGCGTTTTATGCCGGGAACAACCCCGGAAGCAGGAGGGGACCAAGCCAATCAAGGAAGCGATAAATCGGCATAATTATCTGCCAGTGTATCAAACTTTTTCATGGAGGTTGATGATTACAGTGGTACTGAGGAGACATTGTCCACTCAACAGTGGGAGGTATATCCTGACCCTATTTAATGGTTGAAAGAGTATATAGTTCATTTTTGACATAAAGCACACATTATAGGTGTATCACCTGCCTCTATTGGTTGACAACATTGCCATGGTCATATTTAGACTAAAGCCCTTTTATGTAGTCTGCGTGATTGGCACTTTGGCATTTGAGAAAATTTGCTCATAATTTGCTACTAGTGAATTGCTACTACTGAGCCCTTACAAATAATATTAGATGAATGATGTTAAGTTCTATATACTGTATGTGTTTACATGTTAGTACAATACTAGCGAAGAGTCTAAATTTTTATATGAAATTGAATATCTTACCACCAAACCTAGAATATATATATTTTTTCCATATATTAGGCATTATATAGGTCCTTTCTGGCCCATGCTGTCCCCTGTTTGGCTGGTTGGTATGCCTCTCCTCTGTGGTCAGTATTATAGATGATTGGATGCATTCAACATTGAGAACTTAGTCTTGTTTGTAATTTGTATGAAACTATTGGATTATTGCTGCTCAAGATGTAGGTATTTTGGCACTTATACAAAATTGTATGGTATTTTTAAGTTTATATTATACAAATAAGCTGTAATTTGCATTGCAGATTACTGCCCCCAATTTATTCCTGAATAAGTGGGCATTGACCCAAGAAACACATTGAATTTTCAGTACCCTGATACCTACTTGAACAAAATAATGGAATTATGACTTGGGAATTAATTAATATAGTTGAATACAGTATCGGAGTATCTGAGGTCAATTTTAATATATACGAACCTTATATATGTGGAACAACATTTAACATGTATGTTATATTAATATTTCTAGTGGTGCAAATGTAATTTTATACATTATCTTGTCTTAAAAGTTCTTGGGGTTTTTGGAGATAATCAATTATTTATTAATATTATAGCTATCAATATCATTGCCCCCCCCCCCCCCCCTTACTGTTTTTAGATTAATTGTAAATTGGCACAGTGAATATAGTTCAAACAATAGAAAAAAATAAATAGAAAACCTCCTTATTCAGGACCCTATACACATACAGTGCCTTGAAAAGGTATACATGCCCCTTGAAATTTTCCACATTTTTTCATCTTGCAACCAAAAACGTAAATGTATTTTTTGGGGATTTTATGTGATGCTGATGCACAAACACCAAGTGGCACATAATTGTGAAGTGGAAGGAAAATAATAAATGTTTTTCAAAATTGTTTACAAATAAATATGTGAAAAGTGTGGCGTGCATTTGAATTCAGCCCCCCTAATGGCCCGTACACGAGGCACTGTATATCTGTAATGTTTGCATTAACAAAATCAATGGTATGTAATCCAAAGTTAAAGTATAACTAAAGGCAAAACTTATTTTTTTTAGTTTTAAACAGATTTGAGAGAGATTAGAAACCCTGTCAGGTTTTTATTGCGGCCTGTGGCATGGTTAGGGAGATTTACCCTCTTTCTTCCGTTTACCGTTATCAAGAGTGAAAGTAAAAGAAAATTTTGGGTTGTCTGTAGAACAGTAATATCGGGGAAATTTCCCAATGGGAACATTAGTTCTGCTGACAATAGAGTTTTGTTTTTTTCACTTTTTGTAGGAATTTCCTTTCACGTCCTGTTTTGGCTATGGGGCAGGAAGTGAAGGGATATCTCCCCCAATGGGGGGGGACAAAAAAAAATCTGACAGAGGTTAGTACCATCCCTTATGCTCTGCAAAATCTTTTAGTTCTACTTAAATATTGAGAAAGATATGTCTGTCTTCAGGATGGATCTTTAAATAGATGGTTACACTAAATTCTGGGCAGAATCAGGCCCATGAGATAGTGCAGTGGTCATCAGAGTAATCAGCAGGCGTGGGTAGATTTGGTGTACTGTAGTTCAAATATTTTCCCCCAAGCGTTAAAAAATATTATTTTGGGTGCCTCAACCTTGTCTTTTGTCTACCCACATATTTCTAGTATAAAATTAGAGTTCTCCTATACTAATCGCCCACCACAAAATCATTTTTTAGAAAATGGAATCAGGAATCAGTTTGCATAGGTGAGAACACCCATGCGATCCAATTCTAGTGTGGGGGAAAAACAAGTCCCTGCATTTTCTGTGCAAATCTAATGCAAGTTCAGCCATACAACTGTATGTACTTGCAGTGCGAGTGCGAATCACATGCAATCTGAGATTGTGCTAGTCTGAACCCAGGCTTAAAGTAATAGTAAAGTCTCGTGTTATGTTTGGTTTTTGTATATATATATATATATATATATATATATATATATATATATATATATATATATATATATATATATATATATATATATATAAAAAAAACATTATAATCCCCTACTCTGTGTAGTAGTTTTGCACAGAGCAGCCCAGATCCTCCTTTTCTCGGGTCTTTATTCGATGCTCCTGGCTCCTCCTTCCTGTTGAGTACACCCACAGCAAGTAGCTTGCTACGGGGCACCCGAGTCAAGCTGCAGCTCCGTGAATCCATTCAGACAGGAGCAGCGGTTCCCCCTCCCGCTGGATGCGGCGGTCCGTTTATCTTCAGGAGCAATCCGGGATGAGGGGATGGCTGTTGGTTTCTGGCCATCCCCTCTCGATCGCTCCTGGCGAATGAGAAGCTTCCTCCCACTGTGTATAGTAAACACAGGCAGGGAGGAAGTGATGTCATTCTCCTCAGGGCGGTCTTATTGACCGGACTACGAGGAGAAGACAGAAAGTAAGTGTACACCAACACTACACTGACATGTAGGCACACATAGGCACACAAACCCCCCCCCCCCCCCGATCACCCCTCCCCCCCCCCCCAGTCACAGTGTCACTGATTGCAGTGATCATTTATTTTCTGATCACTGCATTCAGTTCAGTTGTAAAAGTAAAAACTGTCAGGGCAGTTAGTGTTAGGTCTAGGGTAGCCCCCTACCACCCCCCAATAAAGGTTTAACCCCCTGATTGCCCCTAGAGTTAACCCTTTCACCCCCTTTTGCCAGTGTCACTAAACAATCGTTTTTCTGATCGCTGCATTAGTGTCGCTAGGTAGCTAGTTATTTTTTTAGGTTCACCGCCAGGTTTTTATATCGCTAGGTACCCAGATATACTACCCACTAATGGTTTTAACCCCCTGATTGCCCCTAGTTAACCCTTTCACCCCCTTTTGCCAGTGTCACTAAGCGATCATTTTTTCTGATCGCTGCATTAGTGTCGCTAGGTAGCTAGTTATTTTTTTAGGTTCACCGCCAGGTTTTTATAGCGCTAGGTACCCCCATATACTACCCAATAATGGTTTTAACCCCCTGATTGCCCCTAGTTAACCCTTTCACCAGCGATCACAGTATAAGTGTCACTGGTGACGCTGATTAGCCAGTTAGTTATTTAGGTTCCCCGTCAGGTTTTTATATAGCGCCAGGGACCCCCATATACTACCTAATAAAGATTTGAACCCCCTGATTGCCCCTAGTTAACCCTTTCACCAGTGATCACCGTATAAGTGTTACGGGTGACCCTGGTTAGTTTGCTTTTTATAGCATCAGGGCACCCACCATTTATTACCCAATAAAGGTTTAACCCCCTGATCACCCGGCGGGTGATATCAATTAGGTTTTAGGGTCAGGGTCTGCGTCGCCCCAGGCAGCGCTAGGTTAGTGCCAGTACCGCTAACACCCACGCGCAAAGCATAAACCTCCCGTAGTGGTATAGAATCTGAACAGATCAATATCTGACTGATCAGATCTATACTAGCGTCCCCAGCAGTTTAGGGTTCCAAAAAAACGCATTGTTAGCAGGATCGGCCCAGATACCTGATAGCACCTGCATTTTGCCCCTCCGCCCAGCCCACCCAAGTGCAGTATCGATCGATCACTGTCACTTACAAAACACTAAACACATAACTGCAGCGTTCGCAGAGTCAGGCCTGAACCCTGCGATCGCTAACAGTTTTTTTTGGTAGCGTTTTATATTTAAATCCGGAAGGCAGTGCTTGGTTTTTGGGGTCCCGTACGTGGCTAGGCTCACAAAAAGTCCACCACATGTGGTATCCCCGTACTCGGGAGAAGCATCAGAATTTATTTTGGGGTGTAATTTGACTTATGCCCATAGCATGTGTGAGCAATATATCATCTAGTGACAACTTTGTGCAAAAAAATAAAAAAAAATTTAATATTCCTGCAACTTGTGGCAAAATATAAAATATTTCATGGACTCAACATGCCTCTCAGTAAATAGCTTGGGTTGTCTAGTTTCCAAAATGGGGTAATTTGGGGGGGGGGGGGGGGGTTTGTGCTATTTTGGCATTTTATGGCCTTCGAAACTGTGATAGGTAGTGAGGAGTGAAATCAAAAATTTACACCCTTAGAAATCCTGAAGGCAGTGATTGGTTTTCGGGGTGCCGTACGCAGCTAGACTCCCAAAAAGTCCCACATATGTGGTATCCTCGTACTCAGGAGAAGCAGCAGAATATATTTTGGGGTGCAATTCCACATATAACTATGGCATGTGTGAGCAATATATCATTTAGTGACAACTTTTTGTAAACTTTTTTTTTTTTTGTCATTATTCAATCACTTGGGACAAAAAAAAATATTCAATGGGCTCAACATGCCCCTCTGCAATTTCCTTGGGGTGTCTACTTTCCAAAATGGGGTCATTTGGGGGGAGGGTTTGTACTGTCCTGCCATTTTAGCACCTCAAGAAATTAGATAGGCAGTCGTAAATTAAAAGCTGTGTAAATTCCAGAAAATGTACTCTAGTTTGTAGACGCTATAACTTTTACGCAAACCAATAAATATACGCTTATTGACATTTTTTTTTACTAAAGACATGTGGATGAATACATTTTGCCCTAAATGTATTACTAAAATTGAGTTTATTCTATTTTTCTTATAACAAAAAGTAGAAAATATCTTTTTTTTTTCTCAAAATTTTCGGTCTTTTTCCATTTATATCGCAAAAAATAAAAATTGCAGAGGCAATCAAATACCATCAAAAGAAAGCTCTATTTGTGGGAAGAAAAGGACGCAAATTTCGTTTGGGTACAACATTGCATGACCGTGCAATTACCAGTTAAAGCAGTGCAGTGCGAAATTGTAAAAAGACCTCTCTGGTCCTTAGGCTGAAAATTGGTCCGGTGCTGAAGTGGTTAAACACCTACTGATTACTTCACCTGTTTGGTCACATTTTTTTACATGTTAAATGAGAGGCTTCATCTTTTTAAGGGAGCATTGCGAACATCTTTATATGTATTTGAAGACCACCTCTCCCATTTCCCCTTTTAAACCTTTTGTTATTAAATGCACACATACTACATCAGTTTTGTTCATTATTCTTAGATCCGCAGCAGATATGGATGAATTGGACTCAAATTTTAGCAAACTAAAGATATTCACAGAAGACAATTTGTCTTTGGCCCCTTCAAGTACAGAGTCATTATTTGTGGAAGGTAAGGTTTTAAAAATTATTTCATTCTTGTTCTATCAGAGATATGCTTCCATTTTACACCCCAGGACATGGAGATTGTTTTCCCATATTCCTAAGTACACAAAACAGATTGTATATTTTTATTAAAAGATATCAAACTGAAAGCTATATGTGCTTTTAAGAAAAAACCCTGTAGAGCTCAATCAAGGGAACCAGATTTATGTATCTGTCAGAAATATGTACATAAATCTTTTGTTGGCTGGCTCTGAATTCAGACTATCTATATTGGACACACTTTTCTCGATGTGCTCCCTCCCCAGCCACTGTGCCAATCGCACTCACAGGAGTGCGACCAAGCAGTTTTTAAGTAAGGCAAGCAGAGCCCGATGGGAAGCTGAGAGACCCTATCAGGTCTGCCTTGCTTTTGACTGATAGTGCTCAGCAATGGGTATATCCATATAAACTATTCAGCTCATGAACGGATTTAAAATCGGCCCATTACCATCCAAAGTCAATTAAAAGCACTCAACAGATGCTGCGGCCATTGGGACTAGTTCCCCATTAGGTCTGCTTCTGTTGTGCGGTCATAATTTTCCAAATGTGTGCATTACCATATTTAGTTGATGACGCCACCAGTTGTCACATTAATAATTGCTTCCCAGCACAGGCATATCGCACTCTGAACACTAACTTATTACTGTAAATCCAGAGCTGGTCGTAATTACTACCGTTTTCCTAATCTTTGAACAGGCAGTAAATCTTTAAAGTGGCAGTAAACTCCCATGCATAATTTGTACCTATAGGTAAGCCTATAAGAAGGCTTACCTAATAGGTACTGTAAATATCTCCTAAACATGCACCGTTTAGTAGATGTAACCTGCTGAATGTACAGTAAATGTCACTGGCGAATGCACTCTGAAGGAACGGCCACCTGGAAAGTTCCTTCAGAGTCCTGTGACGTAAACAGCGGCTCCTGTGTGCTCATCGCGGCTCTGGTCACTCCTACAGCAAGAGAACCCGGAAAGGAAGACGGGGAAAATAGAAACCCTCTCAGTGGTGACAGCTCGCTGCTGGAAGTCTTCATTCTAGGTTCAGTCTCACATAATGTGCTAGTATACAATGCATACTGGCACATTATGGCTTTACCTTGTAGGTTCCAGAAAAAATAAAACACAGCAGTTTACTGCGGCTCTAAGAAAACAGTCATTGATTATTAAAGTCGTAGCCTGGGCTAAACCTCTCCTTTATTAAATCTGTTTCCAGTCCCATTCTAAATCCTATTCAAACTACCTTATAGAAGAAAGATGTGCATACTTGCCTATTGTGGGTGTGCTTCAATCCGGTTACATGATTGGCTCCAAGTGTCGGCTTCAGGGAGAGGAGGGACACAGGATGACGGATGCCCCATAATAAGCCTGTGGGTGATGAAGATTTCCCCTCATCTTGGGGAGGTTTTTACTTCTGGTCATGTCCCAGGGACAAGAAAATAAAGCGAGATCTTGCATCCAGGGAAGGGGGTGGGGTGGCCAGAATCTTATGGCTAAAAGCTTGGACAGTCAGCAGGCAACTCATGCATATGCCATTCCAAGGAAGATGTCTTTTTGATGAGGCACTTGACCAATTCATTCAAGAGGTCAGGCGTTGGGAAAGTTTTTTTCAGGGCAGAAAAAAAAGCAGGTCTCAGAATGCCCTGAATCGCCTCTTGCTCCAGTGAATCATTGTGCTAATACCACTACAAGCCAAATTCAAAGGATTTTACTCCAATCTGTTTGATACCAAAGCCCAATGGGGGTATTTGTCCTATTCTAAATTTAAAAAATCCCTTAATAAAGTAAAAAAATTTGCATGGAATCTGCAAAATCAGTAATCATCTTTCTGAGACAAGGAGAGTACATGACATTTATGGACGTTTAAAATGCCCGTTCCATGTTAACTACCATACCTTATCGGTGCTTAACATTCACAGACCAATTTAAGTTTGTTGCCCTGTTTTTGGCCTGTCCTCCTCCCTGAGTATTCACAAAGGTCTGAGCACCTCTGCTTGTCTGCCCTGCTCTGAACTCAGGGCAACAAAGTACCAGGTTGTCTGGATGACTTTCTGAAAGACTTCTCTCCTTTTCCTACTATAAGCATGTCCCAAATAATAATGTAACATTAGTTTCAGAGGGTCATCATCCCACAAGAGAATATTGATGATTTACATAATGCTAAGTTCAAGTAAGAAGAATAAAAACAAAAAGGATTTTTTAACTTTCTAAAATAAATGTGGTTGATATTTGTAATTTTACATCTTGGCACACTTTCACTCATGCTAGAACTCCCAATCTTATATTTGTTGTTTTTTTTATTTTTCAGAAGCATTTTATTCCTCAGTTAGATCTGAGTTAGAAGCTGATGCTGTTGAGCTTGAGACCGAGTCTTGGAGCAGTGCAGTTGAACCTCCATTTGCCAAAAAACAGAAGAAAGAGGTTATCAAGAGGCAGGATGTAATTTATGGTGAGAAATCCAATCTTGTATCCAATTGAATAGCTCACTTAATTCAAAATGTTTTTTTGTGACACATTTCCAGCTAATGTGTATTTTTAAAGTTTTTTTTTTTTTTTTTTTGCTGATCTCAGAACTAATGCAGACAGAAATGCACCATGTCCGGACACTTAAAATCATGTTGAAAGTGTACTGTCGAGCACTTAGGGAAGAACTGCATTGGAATAAGGAAATCGACCAACTTTTGCCTTGTCTGGATGAACTTCTGGAGTTGCATGGGCAGTTCTTGACTCGATTTAAAGAGAGGCGCAAAGAATCCTTAGAAGAGGGAAGTGATCGGAACTACATCATACAGAAGATTGGTGATATTCTTGTACAACAGGTAAAAGATCCCTTGTGTGCATATATCAATTGTAACATACTGATAAAACTTTATTATTTTGTTCTTTAAATATGATACGTTTTATAGTTTGCTAACAGTTCATATCCAATTTTGTGATACTCCTCAGATTATGTGATTGTGTTTTCAAATATTTTATAAAACACAACTGTATAGGAACTCCACCTTTTATGTTCTACAGAATTCCTCTTGCATCTAGTTCAACCAACTGAAAATCTCCATATAATACACTATACATGCACCTACAGTTCATCCAAAGGAAGGCAATAAAACCCTGTTAAAGTAGGGTCCAGTTTGCTCAGTGGAGGAAAAAATTCTGGATATTCCCTGAATCGACAATCCCCGGTGTTAATGCCTGTAAAAAATATCCAATTCTATTTTATGCGTTTAGGAATGCATCTTGCTCTTTTTTTTTTAAAAAAAACAATCTACTAAGCGGGCCAGAACTAATTTTTTTTCCTTACTAGCTCTTAGGCCCCTTTGACACGGCAAGCCCGCTCTGATCCGCCTGTCCATTTTTCAGGCAGATCCGAGCAGGCCATCCATTGACTCCTATGGGGAGATCGATGTCAGCGGAGATGTGTCCACTGACACCCGTCTGACATCCGATCCGCTAAAAACAGACGTATGGGGAAACTTTCCCCATCTGTCTTGGCGGATTGGATGAGATCTGATGAAAACGGACATGCTGTCTTTTTTCGTCTGCTCTCTCCATAGGAATCAGTGTTGCTCTGACAGGCCCCTCCCTGCTCAGTGAGCAGAGAAGGACCTGTCATCCGCCGGCTCAGTGGAGATCAACGGAGCACTAAATGGATCCGAATGAGGCCTAATTGTGAAGAAGCCTTTCCACCTACAAAAAAACAAGGTCATTTCTGAAAGGCATAGTGAGTCTTTTGAAAACTTCATTTTTGGCACACGTTTTTGGAAAAGGCAAAAAGATAAGATGTGTTTGTTTGTTTTTCCCCACAAAATTAAGATATTTCTAGCACACAGCATAGGCATACTTGGAATTACACCCCAGAACACATTCTGCTACTCCTCCCGAGACTGGCAATATCACATGTGTGAGACTTTCACAGCCTAATCCACATAGGCCCAAAATCCAAGGAGCCGCCTTAAAGTGGTATTAAACCTTCATTTTAAAAAAGAATAACGCATGTCATTCTTACCTGCTCTGTGCAGTGGTTTTGCACAGAGCAGCTCTAATCCTATTCTTTCTGGTCCCCGCTGGCACTCCTGGTCCCCCCCCCCCCCTCCCAAAGCAGTTTCCCCAGAGAAAGCCGCTTTTCCTGAAGGGCACTGCTGCTTGTCCCCTCCAGAGCCGCTGCTCTATGCATCCATACAGTGCTCTATGCGAGCCAATGTCTGTCTAGGGAGAGTCCCTATACAGCCAAAGCTAATGTGAACATCGCCGGATCTGAGGGGGCTACATAAGAATTAGGGGGGCTGGGGGCTGCTGCACACATAGAATGCATGAAGGTAGAAAACCTTCAGCCTTTAGAACTGCTTTAAGGCTTTCTTGAGGTATAAATTATGCATTTCCACACTACCTAACACATTATTTTTTTAAAGGCCCTGGAGCACCAAGACAGTAGAAATATCCACACAATTAACACATTCTGGAGAGTAAACACCCCAGGGTATTTAAGAGTCATGCTAAATATTTTGAAGACCTAATTTTTTTGCCACAAGTGTTTGGAAAATGTGGAGCGAAAATGGAAAGTTTTTTTTTTTTTTTTTAACAAAAAGTTGTCAATTTAATAAAATATTTTTCACACAGACCTACCTTTTGTATATTACATAAACCAACTAATTGTATCAAAATCAGTATACTGTAATGGTCACCTCTGTATGACTGTGGTCAGGAAATACAGCATAGTGTAGTACCACCTATAAAAGTCCCAGTTCCTACAAGCCAAGCAAGCATAACCCACTGGTAAATGACTGCCCCTAGGTTCCAGGAGTTGTAGACTGGGACTCTTGTCTCACAGGAACCTAGTCTATGGGACTTGCAAATGGATAAGTTCAGACTGAGACATAGTCAGCAAACAGGCAAAGGAGTGGTCCAAGCATCAGGCAGAAACATGGCCAATAAACAGGCCAGGGTCCATACATGTGGCAGGCAGAGGCAACACTGCGCTGATGTCAGGAATACTGATATTGGCTGTGCTGGCTCTGGTGACACTGTACTGATGTGGGGATCAGGGACATTGTTGATGACTATGTTGGCTCTGGTTAAACTTGCAATGGTGTGGCTAGCAATAAGGAACATTGTTGCTGGCTGCACTGGTTTTGTAACATTTTCACTGGTGTGGCAGCAATGGGAATACGGTTGATGGCTTACACAGGTCTGGTGACACTGAGACTAGTGTGCTGGCGATCAGGAACGCCTCTGATGGCTTTGCTGGTCTCGTAACACTAGAAGCAGTAAGTCCATTTATGGGTACCACATCCCAATTATATGCAATAAAATTATATTTGAAAAAGAGGAAGTGGACTTTTTCAGTATCCCCAAAGACTTCACAACACAACAAAATTGACAATATCAAAAATAAATGTTATTACAAATGTTTAATTAAAAACAAATAGCCTGCAAGCCTGATATGGGCTCCCATTCTTGGACTCAGTTCCCACATAAAGATTCAAAATGTATAGTATCAACTGGTGTACAAAACATGATAATAGAAACTGTTATAACATAACTGTCAAGTGCTTTGGTAACCTTTCCACAATCTGTGTATCTCTACTAGGGTTGTCCTGATACCACTTTTTTAAGACCGAGTACAAGCACCGATACTTTTTTTTCAAGTACTCACCATTACCGATACTTTTTTTGAATGTTATGTGACAGTTTTCAAAGCACAATACAGATTAGGTGGCACTGATATGCAGCACTGATAGGATTAGGTGACACTGATATGCAGCACTGATAGATGGCGGGCACTGATGGCTGGCACTGATAGGTGGCACTGACAGGTGGCTGGCACTGGTAGATGCCACTGACAGGTGGTTGGCACTGATAGGCTGCATTTACGTGCATTGGGCACTGATAGGTGGCATTTATGGGCACTGATGGGCAGGCCAGACACTGTCATGCCATGAGTAAAGGCTGCCTGCGACGCCCATCTTGGTACTCCTTGCAAACTCCTTAAAAGCGGCAGTGGCCATGGGTGTAATAAGATGTCCGCTGCTGGCTTGCTGCAGCTAAGTGCAGGGTGTACGAAGATGGACGCTGGGATGTCCAACCACTGACGTCGACACAGAGCGTCACTTCCGTTGTTCCTAGACGCTGACTTCCGGTTACACCGGGTCGCTTTATTCATCTCTCACAGGTATCGGATCTGGCATCGGGAGCATTTGAGCGAGTACAAGTACTCGTCCAAATGCTCGGTATCGGTCCTGATACTAGCATCGGTATCGGGACAACCCTAATCTCTACATGTTTCACGTCAATCAGCTGCTGCACTGCAATGCAGAACATATGGAAATGTACAAAAAATGCAATCAATAATCAGCTGACCCCATAAATAGGATTAGGAGACTTACCCCAGGGAGACCCAGCTAGGGATATCAACTAGAGGGCCGTTCCCTTCCACCGGCTGGCATGGGAGTGGTACTGGCAGACCACGAAAGACTAAAAACTACAAACCAAAAACAAATTGTAGTCAGTTATGTATCTGCATAAACCCATACTACATTGATTCAGGTATAAGAGTGATTAGTAGCAAGTAAACCCACCAGAGAAGAGTCTCTAAGATTTATGGGCAGAGCATGGGTGGCAGAGACATGCAGCCAAAGATAATCCAACTCAAATCCACCAAGGTAGGTGAAGTCAGCCAGGTCAATAATTGTGTGTGGATGATAGAAAATGTATAACGACTTGTGGATGGGCCGCCTGCAATGTACTGCGGATGGGTAGCCTGTGCAGAGATAGAAACGTACCCATACATCACTGCCTGCTTGTGAATTTGGGGCCACATTACCCCCCTACTCCCACCTAACCCTTTGATCACCTTAGATGTTAACCCCTACACATGCCAGCGCTGTGATTTCAAAATGTTTTGCTTTGTATTGTATTCCTGCTGATTGGAACCCGTTCAAGTGAAAGTAGGCATGTGTGTGGGGTTCAAGGGTTTAAAGCGGGCAGTGATGAGACCTCCACATAGAAACATCACCTCCACATTGCCAGCCTGCCTCAGAGCACTGCACATGTGAATAAGGCCTTATGGCGACACTGGGACTGGTGTGAGGATGATTGGGGACATTGTGAGTGGCTGCATTAGTATGCTGACAATAGTACTGCTGTGATCAAAGGCTATGGCTGGTGGCATTGATAGTGATATCAGAGCAGCTAATCTCCTCCACAAAAGTACACTGTTACTATAGTGACATTGCACTGCTCTGCTGTATCAAAAAAAAACACACCAAAATAAAAAAAATATATATTTTTAACATTAACTTCTTCAATACAGGCACTTAACCCCCTTCCTGCCCAAGCTAATTTTCAGCTTTCAGCGCTGTCGCTGTTTAAATGACAATTGCGCGGTCATGCTACACTGTACCCAAACAGAACTTTTATCATTTTGTTCCCACAAGTAGAGCTTTCTTTTGGTGGTATTTGATCACCTCTGCCGTTTTAATTTTTTGCTAAACAAATAAAAAAAAGACCAAAAATGTTGACAAAAAAAAAGTTTTTATTTTATTTCTGTTATAAAATTTTGTAAATAAGTACGTTTTCTCCTTCACTAATGGGCATTGATAAGGCGCAACTGATGAGGTGGCACTGACTATGGGAACTGATAGGTGGCACTGATATGCAGCACTGATGAGCATTGATAGGCGGCACTGGTGGGCATCCGAAGGGCACTGAACTGATAAGCAATCAACACCCCTGTCAGGAGGGCAGCCGATCGGCTCTCCTCTACTCGTGTCTGTCAGACGCGAGTGAGGAAAAGCTGATCAACGGCTCTTCCTGTTTACATCATGGTCACGGCTGATCACGTGGTAAAGAGCCGCCGTCAGAGGCTCTTTACCGAGACTGGTGTAGCGTTGTGTCAGAGTGACACATCACACCATCAATTGCCGTTATGCGCACCCACACAGGCACGTGAGAGCAGTCGTTCTGGAGGTCCATCACATGAAGACCACCCAGAACGAGAGCCGCGCCGCCCAGCCATCATATGACGGTGGGCGGGCAGCAAGCGGTTAAGATATTAACATGTAGATGCCTATTGAAGATGTTTTTTCTTTCAAAGATTCTGCAAGTAGAAAGTTGGAGATGCTCCTAAAGGCTCTCTTTACCTAGGCAGGCCCAGCCCCTGCAGCCAGCTGATGCTGCAATTTCTGTATGTCAAACTGCAGCTGACTGGACTAGGGCAACAAGTAATCAACAAGGCCCTGTTTTCCAGGATCATGTTTTAACAGAGCAGCTATAGCAATTACCTTTTGCTCTGATTTTTGTATGCATTCCCTAGAATGTCATAAGATATATTTCAAGAATGGCCCTAGTCTTTATTCGCAAGCACATCATTTTGCAGTTAAAAGCCTGAACATCTGAAGTTGCCTGCAAAAGATGACTAATGATGATGACTAATTCATAAAATATGTATTGGAAGGTTTTACTTGACCACTTCAATACAGGGCACTTTCACCCCCTCCCTACCCAGGCCAATTTTCAGTTTTCAGTGCTGTCACACTTTGAATGACAATTGCGCGGTAATGCAACACTGTACCCAAATTAAATTTTTATATTTTTTTCCTCCCACAAATAGGGCTTTCTTTTGAGCCCATTCACACAGGGGCAACACGACTTGTAGGCGACTTGAGTCAGGCAACTTGGACACGACTTGAGTTAAGATCACAGCGCGACTTGGGACGACTTCAAAACGACTTGTGATGACTTCAAGCCCGACTTGGGACGACTTACAAGTCGCCCCAGGCCAGGCAACTTTTGCCGAGGCCAAGCAGAGAATGAGCTCAAGGGGGAACTCCACGGCAAATTTCTGAAAAAAATTTGGCGTGGGTTCCCCCTCCGAGAGCATACCAGGCCCTTAGGTCTGGTATGGATTCCAAGGGGAACCCCCTACGCCGAAAAAACGGCGTGGGGGTCCCCCCCAGATCCACACCAGACCCTTATCCGAGCACGCTACCCGGCCGGCCAGGAAAGGGGGTGGGGACGAGCGGGCGGACCCCCCTCCTGAGCCGTACCAGGCCGCGTGCCCTCAACATGGGGGGGTGCCTTGGGGGAGGGGGGCGTGCGGCCCCCCCACCCCAAAGCACCTTGTCCCCCATGTCGATGAGGACAAGGGCCTCTTCCCGACAACCCTGGCCGTTGGTTGTCGGGGTCTGCGGGCGGGGGGCTTATCGGAATCCGGGAGCCCCCTTTAATAAGGGGGCCCCCGGATACCGGCCCCCCACCCTATGTGAATGAGTATGGGGTACAATGTACCCCTACCCATTCACCTGTGGAAAAAAAGTACAAAAAAAAACACAACACAGGGAAAAAATATTTTATTGCACAGCTCCGGGGGTCTTCCGTCTTCGGGGGTCTTCTCGCCGGACTCCTCCGCTATCTTCTTGTAGCTCTTTTACTAGCGGAGGAGTCCGGCTTTCTTCCTCTCCGCCGCCGGCCTCTTCTCCCGACTTCGGGGGTCTTGTCCCCCTCTTCGGTTCTTCTGCCGGGCCACCGCGCCTTCTTATAGCTCTTTTGCAGGCGGTGGCCCGGTCTTCTGTCGCCGCCGCCGCCTTCCGTTCTTCTTCTTCTTCTTCTCCAGGAGATGTTGACACGACGCTCTCTCCGGCCGGAATGCCAGAGCTGCCCTGCGCTGCCACTTATATAGGGACAATGGGGCGGTGTCACATGGGTTGATGTCACATGGGTTGATGTCACATGGTAAGGGGGCGGGGTCACCATGTGACATCAACCCATGTGACCAACCCATGTGACATCAACCCATGTGACACCGCCCCATTGTCCCTATATAAGTGGCAGCGCAGGGCGGCTCTGGCATTCCGGCCGGAGAGAGCGTCGTGTCAACATCTCCTGGAGAAGAAGAAGAAGAAGAACGGAAGGCGGCGGCGGCGGCGGCGACGACAGAAGACCGGGCCACCGCCTGCAAAAGAGCTATAAGAAGGCGCGGTGGCCCGGCAGAAGAACCGAAGAGGGGGACAAGACCCCCGAAGTCGGGAGAAGAGGCCGGCGGCGGGGAGGAAGAAAGCCGGACTCCTCCGCTAGTAAAAGAGCTACAAGAAGATAGCGGAGGAGTCCGGCGAGAAGACCCCCGAAGACGGAAGACCCCCGGAGCTGTGCAATAAAATATTTTTTCCCTGTGTTGTGTTTTTTTTTTGTACTTTTTTTCCACAGGTGAATGGGTAGGGGTACATTGTACCCCATACTCATTCACATAGGGTGGGGGGCCGGTATCCGGGGGCTCCCGGATTCCGATAAGCCCCCCGCCCGCAGACCCCGACAACCAACGGCCAGGGTTGTCGGGAAGAGGCCCTTGTCCTCATCGACATGGGGACAAGGTGCTTTGGGGTGGGGGGGCCGCACGCCCCCCCTCCCCCAAGGCACCCCCCATGTTGAGGGCACGCGGCCTGGTACGGCTCAGGAGGGGGGGGCGCCCACTCGTCCCCACCCCCTTTCCTGGCCGGCCGGGTAGCGTGCTCGGATAAGGGTCTGGTGTGGATCTGGGGGGGACCCCCACGCCGTTTTTTCGGCGTAGGGGGTTCCCCTTGGAATCCATACCAGACCTAAGGGCCTGGTATGCTCTCGGAGGGGGAACCCACGCCAAATTTTTTTCAGAAATTTGCCGTGGAGTTCCCTCTTGAGAGCTGATAATTCTGTCAAAGTCGCCTCCGTATAAACGGAGATCCGACTTGGAGGCGATCTCCATTGAAATCAATGGGTACTGGTCGCCTACAAGTCGGATAGAAGTAGTACAGGAACCTTTTCTGAAGTCGGAGCGACTTCAGTAGTGTGCATTAAGACGGCTCTCATTCACTTACATTGCTTTTTAAATGTTGTCCGACCTGAGGCGACCTGAGGCGACTAGGGGCGACCTGAAGTCGGATCAGGAGTTGCCCCTGTGTGAATGGGCTCTTTGGTGGTATTTAATCACTGCTGTTTTTTTATTTTTTGCTGAAAAAATTTTTATTTTCTGTTTATAAAATCTTGAAAATAAGTAATTTTTCTCCCTCAGTGATGGGCACAGATGAAGAGGCACCAATACGCAGCATTGATAGGTGGCACTAGTGGGCACTGATAAGCAGCACTGATGAGAAGGCAACTAACAGGCAATACTTATGGACACTGCCATCCTTGGTGGGCACTCATTGGCTTCCCTAAATTGGGCACAGATTGCCATCTCTGGCATGTGTTGGCACGTGCGGGCATCCCTAAAGAGCCTGCTCCGATAATCGATGTGCTGATTATTAGTGCAGACCCCACATCAGGGGAGCTGCTGACCGGCTCTCCTCTACTCGTGGTTTGACGGCTCGAATAGAGGAAAAGCCGATAAACAGCACTTCCTGGTTACCATGTGATCAGCTGTGATTGGACACGGCTGATCACATGGTAAAGAGCCTACATCATAGGCTTTTTACCAAGATCGGAGATATGGTGTGTCACAGCGTGCCCTTATCCTGCTGGACGTCATATGATGCTCAGTCAGGATAAGTGATCCCCTGCCCGGCCGTCAATCTGTTATAGGCTTGGCAGGATGTGGTTGAACAGTAGAACATCTCCGAAGCATCTACCTCGGTACAACATTGAAAACTTAATTGCTCTACCCAGGCTTCAACTTCTAAGCCTAAGTTCAGCCCTTCCTGTACACAAATGATAAAAGGAATTTGGACTTGCCTATATGACATCCAGCAGGATAAAGGCACACGACCATCGGTAATGCTGTGACACACCGCATCTCCAATGATCAGCTATGTCCAATCACAGCTCATCACATGGTGACGAGGAACTGCTGTTTATTAGATTTTCTTCTATTCACGATGTTAAGGCGCCAGTAGAGGAGAGATGGTTAGCGGTTCTCCTGACAGGGGTCTGCGCTGATGATGCAAGTCTCTCTTAATGTGCTAGTATGCAATGCATACTAGAACATTATGATATTTCTTTACAAGAAGAACCTTTTCTTGTTAAAAAAAAAAAAAAAAAAAAAAAAAATTTACTACCGCTTTAAAAACATGTGCAACTTAATGGCGACGTCCATTTTTAATGGACAGGAGGACCAATATCCTTAAAGTGTATGTAAATCCTAAGCATGAACTTCTTTTATATGCTTAGCTTTGGTCTGTTACCGTTGAAAGGGTTTTGTTATCTGTCCAATGAAGTGTCAACAATCTAGGGAGCTGATAACTCTGCTGATTGTAATCTGTTGCTCCCAGTTCTCTCTGTGGGCTGCACCATACTTCCCTGTGTTGTAGGTGTCCCATAGACCTAAAAATTCCTGTCCTAGTGTGACAGTATGCTTAAGTCATTAAGCATTTAAGTGAGACATGTATATTTTGGATAGCTTTTAGAGGTTTAATATGTCAAAGTATTTCCACAATGGGAACATGACCTGCATATGGCAGCCAAGTATTTTTTTTTTCCTAATACATTTTGTTACACAGTATGAGCACTAATTAATTTGTTTGTCAAGTACTGATTTATTTATTTTTTTGTAATTTTGGTTAATTTCAGTTCTCAGGCGACACCGCTGCAAGGATGAAGGACAAATATGGTGTGTTCTGTAGTCAACACAATAGAGCAGTTAGTCACTACAAGTTCCTGATGAGAGAAAATAAGAAGTTTCAGAACCTCATGAAGGTGAGTACCGATTACTGTTAAAAACACCCTCTTTTTTTTTTTTTTGCACAAAGATGAATTGCAATTAATTGCAAAGTCCCTCTTTGCTATAAAAAATGAACTTATTCCCATAAAAAAATATTTCCGCTGCATTTGTGAAGAAGGCTTCAGGGTGCCCAAGAACTTCCAGCAAGTGCCAGGACCCTCTCCTACAGTTGATTCAGCTGTGGAATTGAGACACCACCAGTGTAGAGCTTGCTCAGGAATGGCAGAAAGCATGTGAGGACATCTGCATACACAGTGAGATTAAAACATTTGGAGGATGGCCTGGTGTCAAGAAGGGTAGCAAAGAAGCCACTTCTCTCCAGGAAAAGAAATGGCCTGAACCTCTGTTCAATCTAACATTCCAACGGGTTACAAAATAGTTTCTTTGCCCCTTCCTAGCTTTTTTTCCTTCTAATCTGCAAGCTTCAGACCAAAAGAATACGGATGTAATTACCTCCTTGCACCAGTTTCAGTCACAAGGGAGGGTTGTACCCATTCCTTCAGAAAAATCTGGTATCGATCTACAAAATTTGTATTTACTTCTTCTCTTAGACAAGGGAAATTCATACATCTTTGAGTGTACAAGATGCCTATTCCCATTTTCCCAGCACACCATTGGTTTCTGCATTTTGCTGTTGGAGACCAGCACTTCTAGTTTGTGGCACTGACATTTGGGTTCTCCTCTGCACCATAAGTGGTCACGAAAAAAACCTTTTTGCCTGTTTAGTCACCCTGAGCGCTATGTAGCAATATGAAGAGGTAGTTTAGGAGGCATTTTTGGAGGAGAGCTACTCTCCACCTCCTGCTTTCACTCTAGTATGGCCACGTGCACAGTACAACACACTGATGTCACGATTGGGTCAGAGCGCACTGGTGGCAGCCATCTTGAATTTTATTTATGTTGGTAGTGCAGGCTCTCTGTGGGGCTACAGGTTGCAGAAGAATTTCTCTTAGTGGGACTACAGCAGAACAGGTCATATTTTCTGTACAACTACAGGTCAGAGTCACTTTCACTGTGGGACTATAGGTCACAGTAGAGACATTCTTGTGTGGGACTACAAATCACAGCAAGTATTAAACTGGCCACACATTTTCTTGTGGGGTCAAATTTCCTGGGATAACCAGCGCACTGGTTTTAAATTTAAATCATACCCTCTCAACCACCTTTCTGGTAATATTACTTATGGGACATCTTTCTTCAGTTCCTTGTGACAAGGGAAGGGAATACAGCAGCAGCTTTCTGTGATCATTCTGGTCCAGAGAGCAAAATGTTTTGCAGTTTCTACTCAAACCTTTCATGGTTCCAAAACCGAGCATCAATGTTTGTCCCTTCTTCAACCTCAATAGACTCAACAAGTCTATTGCTGAGTACAGCATCAGCTTTCTGGAATTTGTGCTGGCCTGGACCACCTTGGTTGCAAACGAAAGTGTTCCTCCTCTCCTCCCTTCCTCCCTGTTAATGGAGGAGAAACTAGTGGAGGACAAGGTAGAGAGAGACAAAACTGCTCTGGTAGGAGATGCAGAAGAATCGTCATCCAGGGAATCTTCTCTTGAAAGAACCCCAGGTTTATCTCGGACCCAAAAAGGCCTGGAATTTTAGAGCAATCCTCCCCTGCTCTTCATGACTTCAAATGTTTCTTATAATCCACAAAAATAATCTTTTTGCAAGATCGATCATCTTCTATTATGGGGAGTGATCTTTCTGGTCCAGACAGCAAAAGATTTTGGAGTTTCTACTCAAACCCTTTTATGGTTCCATAACCGAAAGATGATGTTCCTCCCTTCTTGGACCTCAAGAGATTCGGCAAGTTTCCACAGGGTACAGTGGCCTTGCTCCAGTATGGAGATTTTCCTGGCATTAGTAGATGGCATAGATGCTTATCTACACAATCTTTTCTCACTGAAAAGTTTCTGCGTCTTCAGGTGGAGGATCACCACTTTCATGTGTCTCCTAGGGTGCACTGTCTCCAGACAAGTGTCTTGCTCTGAGGTAGACTTGCTCAAGATGTTGTCAAATCCCTCGCTTCACCTTTGCATGAGGGTTCTTTGTAAGATGGTAGCCTCCCTGAGACAGTGTCTTTGCGCAGTTTCATTTCAGGCCCCTCCAACGCAATGTCTTCATTGCACGGAAAGGAGGGCACAGTCATTTGATTTCCCAGTGTTGTTACTCCCTAGCGGGCGATTGTCCCTAGATTAGTGGATTTTTTCACAGATGCTGGAGATTGTAAAATCATTTCCTGATCTATAAGGGTCCTGACAACAGACACCAGCTTGCTAAACTGGAGTGGTGCTCAGGACAATCTCTGTCCAGGGGACTTGGTCACCACAGTTTCATTACCCATCTACATCCTGGGATTGAGGCAGATTTATCTTGCCCTGCTACATTGGTCATCGTAGCTGCAGGCATCCCTGTAAGGGCTCAGTCACACAGTCACGGTGGTGGTGTATTTAAAGGAGGCACCAGAAGTTGGGTGGCCCGAAAGGAAGTGGATCTCATACTGTCTTGGGCAGAACTCTGTCTCTGTGCTGTCTGTCTTCCACATTCCAGACACAGAAAGTTGGCAGGTGCATTTTTCAGTCATCAGCACCTGTCTCTGGAGGTGTGGAATATTCTGGAGGCAAGGATAGAAAGTGTCCTCATCATGGGGGATTTTAATTATCCAGACATAGACTGGGCAGAAGGAACCACGCATTCATCTAAGGCTCACCATTTCCTAAATGTCTTACAGAACAGTTTCATGGGTCAGATGGTAAATGCACCAACAAGAAACAATACGTTACTAGACTTAATGATTACTAACATTACAGACTTGAACGCAGATATAGAAATACGGGGCAACTTGGGAAACAGCGATCACAGGTCAATTCGTTTCAGCATAAATCACACAAAAAGGAAGCACAAGGTGAATACAAAGACACTGATTTTCCAAAGAGCCAACTTCCAGAAACTACACTCTCAGAAGATGCTAAATGGGATAAAATCTTAGGAACAAAGAACACGGAGGAAAATTGGGTATGCTTTAGGAGCATATTAAGGGATATAAGGGTATTAGCCAGTGCATCCCAAACGGTAATACATTTAAAGGAGCTGATAAAAGCCCTGTGTGGCTTAATGCCTATGTAAAAATTAATATATAAGAAAAAAAAGGCCTTCAAAAAAGACAAGGCTGAGGGAACGTCAGCATTCCAACTGTACACAGAATGCAATAAGAAATGTAAGGGTGAAAGTCATATAGCAGAGGAGAGTAAGAAAAATCCCAAGATATTCTTTGAGAACATAAATAATAAACGAGGGAGGACAGATCATATTGGCCCCATAAAGAATCATGTAGGGATTCTGGTTAAAAAAGAAGGTTGAGACGGAGAAGGTTTTGAATGTATTCTTCTCAGTCTTCACGAGGGAAACGGGGGCTTCAGTAACCAAAACTGCAATGTTTATCCTCATGACATGTCACAGGAAGCACCACCATGGTTGAGGATAAAATCAGAAACTGACTTAAAAACGTAACATAAATAAGTCACCGGGACCAGATGGCTTGCACCTAAGGGTCCTTAAGGAACTCAGTCAAGTAATTGCCAGACTGTTGTTCCTAATTTTTACAAACAGTCTACTGACTGGTATGGTACCAGCTGATTGGAAAAAAAAGGACCAAGACCCTGGGAACTACAGACCAGTTAGCCTAACATCAATAGTATGCAAGCTCTTTGAAGGGATTATATACAAGATTTTAGTAATGAAAACTATCATTAGCAGTAATCAGCAGGGATTCATGAAAAATCGTTCTTGCCAAACAAATCTACTAACCTTCTATGAGGAGGTGAACTGCTATCTAGATGAAGGAAGGCCTGTAGACGTAGTGTATCATCTGGATTTTGCAAAGGCATTTGATACAGTTCCTCACAAACATTTACTATACTGTACAAGCTAAGGTCTGTTGGCACGGACCAAAGGGTGAGTACCTGGATTGAAAACTGGTTACAAGGGCAAGTTCAGAGAGTAGTGATAAATGGGGAGTACTCCGAATGGTCCAATGTGGAAAGTGGGGTCCTAGGGTTAATTTATTCATAAATGACCTTGAGGATGGGATAAACGGCTCAATCTCAGTATTTGCGAACGATACTAAGCTAAGCAGGGCAATGGCTTCTGCGCAGGATGTGGAAACCTTGCAAGAAGAGCTGAACAAATGAATGGGGTGGGTAACTACATGGCAAATGAGGTTTAATGTGGAAAAATGTAAAATAATGCATTTAGGTGGCAAAAGCATAAATGCAATCTACTCACTAGTGGGAGAACCTCTGAGGCAATCTAGGATGGAAAAGGACCTGGGGGTCCTAGTAAATGACAGGCTCAGCAATGGCATGCAACGCCAAGCTACTGCAAGCAAAGCCAATAGAATATTGGCATGCATTTAAAAGAGAATTAACTCCAGAGATAAAACGATAATTCTCCCAATCTACAAGACTCTAGTCCCGGCCGCACATGAAGTATGCCCTCCAGTTCTGGTCTCCAGTCTTCAGGAAGGATGTGCTGGAAATGGAGAGAGTACAGAGAAGGGCAACAAAGCTAGTAAAGGGACTGGAGGATCTTGGTTATGAGGAGAGATTACAAGCACTGAACTTATTCTCTCTGGAGAAGAGACACTTGACAGGGGATATGATTTCCATGTACAAATACCTTACTGGTGACCCCACAATCGAGAGAAAACTTTTCCGCAAAAGGGCATTTAAAAAGACTCGTGGCCATTCACTAAAATTTGAGGAAAAGTGATTTAACCGGAAACAGCCGTAAAGGGTTCTAGACGGTAAGCTCTCTTCCACAAGCTGTGGTTTCAGCAGGGAGCATAGATCATTTAAAAAAACTATTAGATAGGCACCTGTCAGGGCTGGGACCAGCCCTTCCTTCTCTGAGCTGGCCACTCAGCTGTCGGCTAATTGCCAGCTCTTATCTCTCCACCGTGACTCACCTGTTTATTCTGTTGGTCGATCCTGCCTACTTAAGCCATCCAGTCCAGATGATCTCTAAGGCAGCACAGTGGTGTAGTGGTTAGCACTTTCACCTAGCAGAAAAAAGGGTCGCTGGTTCGAATACCAACCACGACACCAGCTGCCTGGAGTTTGCATGTTCTCCCTGTGCTTGTGTGGGTTTCCTCCGGGTGCTCCGGTTTCCTCTCACACTCTTAAAAACATGCTGGTAGGTTAATCGGATCCCGTCTAAATTGGCCCTAGTATATGTATGAATGTGTTATAGGGGCCTTAGGTTGTAAGCTCTTTGAGGGTAGGGACTAATGTGAATGTACAATGTATATTTAAAGCACTACGGAAAATGGCAGTATTCTATAAGTATCAGAAATAAATAAAATCGCTTCCTTCGCCACATCTCTACTTGCTTAGCTGACATTCCTTCTGGCTCCCTGACGTTTTGGCTTGTCAGGCCGCGTACACACGGGCGGACTGTTCGCCCAACCTTGTCCGCTGAACAGTGTTTGGGCGGACAGTCCGCCCGTGTGTGGGCTTTCAGCGGACAGTTTCAGCGGACAGTTGGACGGACAAAGTCTTTCGGAAATTCCGAAAAACTGTCCGCTGAAACTGTGTTTGAGCGAACAGTCCGCCCGTGTGTAGGCTACTTTCGAAATGAGCAAACTGTTCCCGCTCGGAAAGTCCGCCCATTTCGAGCGCGTGTACAGGTAGGCGGGGCCCGCGAGGGAGACGTCGCGGGCTCCGCCGCCTGGAATGGGCTTAAAGGGGAACCCCAACGCCGAAAAAAATCGGCGTGGGGGTTCCCCCAAAGTCCACACCAGACCCTTGTCCGAGCACGCTACCCGGCCGGCCAGGAAAGGGGGGCGAGCGAGCGCGCCCCCCCTCCTGAGCCGTACCAGGCCGCATGCCCTCAACATGGAGGGGTGCCTTGGGGAAGGGGGGGCCGCGCGGCCCCCCCACCCCAAAGCACCTTGTCCCCATGTTGATGAGGACAAGGGCCTCTTCCCGACAACCCTGGCCGTTGGTTGTCGGGGTCTGCGGGCGGGGGGCTTATCGGAATCCGGGAGCCCCCTTTAAGAAGGGGGCCCCCGGATACCGGCCCCCCACCCTATGTGAATGAGTATGGGGTACAATGTACCCCTACCCATTCACCTGTGAAATAAAGTACAAAAAAAAACACAACACAGGGAAAAAATATTTTATTGCACAGCTCCGGGGGTCTTCCGTCTTCGGGGGTCTTCTCGCCGGACTCCTCCGCTATCTGTGTGTAGCTCTTTTACTAGCGGAGGAGTCCGGCTTTCTTCCTCCCCGCAGCCGACCTCTTCTCCCGACTTCGGGGGTCTTGTCCCCCCTCTTCGGTTCTTCTGCCGGGCCACCGCGCCTTCTTGTAGCTCTTTTGCAGGCGGTGGCCCGGTCTTCTGTCGCCGCTGCCTTCCGTTCTTCTGTCGCCGCCTTCGGTTCTTCTGCCGGCCCACCGCGCCTTCTTGTAGCTCTTTTACAGGCGGTGGCCCGGTCTTCTGTCGCCGCTGTCGTCGCCGCCGCCTTCCGTTCTTGTTCTTGTTCTTGTTCTTCTTCTTCTTCTTCTTCTTCTTCTTCTTCTTCTCCTGGAGATGTTGACTCGACGAGCTCTCCGGCCGGAATGCCAGGGACACGCTCCGCTGCCACTTATATAGTGACAATGGGGCGGTGTCACATGGTATATGTCACATGGGTTGGTCACATGGTGACCCCGCCCCCTTACGATGTCATAGTCCCCATGTGACATCAACCCATGTGACCAACCCATGTGACATATACCATGTGACACCGCCCCATTGTCACTATATAAGTGACTGCACAGCGCGGCTCTGGCATTCCGGCCGGAGAGCTCGTCGAGTCAACATCTCCAGGAGAAGAAGAAGAAGAAGAACGGAAGGCGGCGACGACGACAGCGGCGACAGAAGACCGGGCCACCGCCTGTAAAAGAGCTACAAGAAGGCGCGGTGGGCCGGCAGAAGAACCGAAGGCGGCGACAGAAGAACGGAAGGCAGCGGCGACAGAAGACCGGGCCACCGCCTGCAAAAGAGCTACAAGAAGGCGCGGTGGCCCGGCAGAAGAACCGAAGAGGGGGACAAGACCCCCGAAGTCGGGAGAAGAGGCTGGCGGCGGGGAGGAAGAAAGCCTAGTAAAAGAGCTACACACAGATAGCGGAGGAGTCCGGCGAGAAGACCCCCGAAGACGGAAGACCCCCGGAGCTGTGCAATAAAATATTTTTTCCCTGTGTTGTTTTTTTTTGTACTTTATTTCACAGGTGAATGGGTAGGGGTACATTGTACCCCATACTCATTCACATAGGGTGGGGGGCCGGTATCCGGGGGCCCCCTTCTTAAAGGGGGCTCCCGGATTCCGATAAGCCCCCCGCCCGCAGACCCCGACAACCAACGGCCAGGGTTGTCGGGAAGAGGCCCTTGTCCTCATCAACATGGGGACAAGGTGCTTTGGGGTGGGGGGGCCGCGCGGCCCCCCCCCTTCCCCAAGGCACCCCCCCATGTTGAGGGCACGCGGCCTGGTACGGCTCAGGAGGGGGGGCGCGCTCGCTCGCCCCCCTTTCCTGGCCGGCCGGGTAGCGTGCTCGGACAAGGGTCTGGTGTGGACTTTGGGGGAACCCCCACGCCGATTTTTTTCGGCGTTGGGGTTCCCCTTTAAGCCCATTCCAGGCGGCGGAGCCCGCGACGTCTCCTTCGCGGGCCCCGCCTACCTGTACACGCGCTCGAAATGGGCGGATTTGCCTCCTCCTTACGTGGGCGAGTCCGTTCATTTCAAAAGTTGAGCGAACTGTTTGGAAAACAGTTCGCTGAAACAGTCCGCTCGTGTGTGGGCAAGTCCGCTCATGCAAATTTTGAGCGGACTGTTTGCCGAAACTGTTTGACGAACAAGGTTGGGCAAACAGTCCGCGCGTGTGTACGCGGCCTCAGACTATCTGTTTCCTGAACTCTGGCTATGTTTTGACTATGTTTATTCTGTTTACCATTTTTTGATTATTAAACAAGTGTGATTTAACTGTACTTCTGTCTCCATCTGATTCATGCTTTCTGACCGCACCTAAGTGACCATAACATACATGGATATGTAATGTAATAAAAAAACGTGTCTTTTTTCATAATTGCCAAGTATGTAACTATGCAAGTGTTTGAGGAGCTCGTCTGATGATGGGGTAACCCGGATGTACCATAGTTCTTCTGTCGGCCAGGTTCATTATGAAGCCAGACAGGATTGTCCCCAGGACCAGGGATCCTGGAGAATTTGCATTGGATGCTTGGTGATACCAATACTCTCTAATCTACGTCTTCCTCACGTTTGTAGCTTCTACCTCGCCACCTTAGCAGGCGTCAAGAGGAAGGTTTTCCGATGAATCTGATCGCCCAAATTGGCCCTGGAGGACTCGGTCCTCTGATGTTGTGAGCATGTCACTTCAAGACTCTTGGACCCTTCTGGATCGTCTTGACCTCCTGTTGCATTGTCCAGTCTACCATTCTTCTTTACAGTTGCCAATTATAATGGCATGGTTGTTGAAGCCAGAATCCTGAGAGACAGAGGAGTCTAATTCTGTCATTTTTATTCTACAGAAGGCGATTTCAAGGAAGGTTTACAACAGGACTTGGAAATCTTATTTTGCTTCGTGTGAGGCTATGGGATTTGATCCTCACAAGTATGTCATAGTTCACATACTGGCTTTTCTCTAATCTGGAGTTGGTTTGGGACTGGCCTTGAGTACAATCATGGGTCACGTTTAGGCCTGGGTGGTCTTCTTTCAGAGACCTATTGCTTCACGTTCCTTGGTGTGTGTCTTTGTACAAGGTATCACACGTATTGTTCCATCGATTAAAGTGGTTGTAAACCCTTACAACACACTTTGACCTACAGGTAAGCCTAGATTAAGGCTTACCTGTAGGTCCAAGAAATATCTCCTAAACCTATACGGTTTAGAAGAGATTTGCCCGAAGACAGGCACCGCATGCGCCGTAGACAGCGGCGCGCAGGTGCACTGAGCGCGGCATTTCCAAGAACGGTGCTGCCACGCGTGTCGGCTCCCGTGCGCATGCGCGGGAGTCACGTCATCGCGGCTTAGCCGAATGACAGCGGCAGAGCTGCGAGACCCCACCGACAACATGGATGCGCCGGACTACTGGGGACATCGGTGACATCGCTGGCTCCTGTGTCAGGTAAGTGACACATAATGGGCTACTATGCGATGCATAGTAGTCCATTATGCTTTGCCTTTGCAGGGAATGAAAGAGGAATAAACTCATCAGGGTTTACTTCCTCTTTAAGACTCTAGTCACTCCGTGGGACATGAACTTGGTACTTTCTGTATTGCAGAAATTTCTGTTTAACCCATCTGTGATATTCCATAGATTTAGCACTGGAAGATTATTTTTCAGGTTGCCATTACTCTTGCAGAGTTTCAGAATTTACTGTTTTTTCCTGTAAGGAACCGTTCTGTGCTTTTTCACCCAGACAAGGTTGTTCTACTGCTTCAACTGTCCTTTGTTGTTTTTTAACTGAGGTGGTTTCTTCTCCCATCTCAACCAGGACATTGGGGTTGATTTACTAAAACTGGAGGGTGCAAAGTCTAGTGCAGCTCTGCATGGTAGCCAATCGGCTTCTAACTTTAACTTGTTAAATTAAGCTTTGAGAAAAAGAAAAAAAACTTGGAAGCTGATTGGTTTCTATGCAGAGCTGCACAACATTTTGCGCACTCAAGTTTTAGTAAATATACCCCATTGTGTTTCCTTTCTCTTTGTCTTATGCCTCAGACGCCAGGCAGCAAGGCTCATTACACCTTGGATCTGGTTCATGCTCGCAGGTGTTACCGGAAGTCTATTATTATGTCTATTATTATGATTCCTCAGTCTGTTTCCCTCTTTATACTTGTGGAAGGTAGGGTAATGCAGCTTTTTTATCTACCATTTTTTGTTGGATTTAACAGCTTTTGTCTCAGGCTTCTGAACTGAAGAAGAAAATTCCACCATGTTCAGTGATGGCTCATTCTACCAGGAGTGTTCGTGCCTCTTGGGCTATTTGTCATTAAGCATTAGTAGCTCAAGTTTGTAAATCGGCTACCTAGTCTTCTATCCATACTTTTACAAGGTTTTACCATGTAGTTGTTTGAGCTGCCGAGGACACCACCTTTGGTCAACGAGTTTTGTGGGCTGCTACGGAAGGTTTCTAGTCTCTTCTTCTGTTTTAGTTGTTTGGAGCCTGTTGACTTGTCGTGTTTACCTTCCCTCATATTCAGTGTTTTGGGACATGCCTCATAATGGAGATGAAATATCTTGTGTCTAGCGATGTACAATAGAGAAAATGGAATCTTTAGGTTTACCTGTAAGATCCCTCTGTTGGAGTACATCACAGGACACAGGGATCCCACCCCTCTGCTTTTCTGGCTTTTGGCTTGCTACAAAATTTTAATCCTTGGCTAACGGAGGGGATTTTTTTGTCTCTTTATGCCAGTGTCCAGTCACCTGATGGTGGTGGCATAACCTCTTATTAACCTATTCTAATACAACCCCAATTCCAAAAAAGTTGGGATGCTGTGTAAAATCGACAAAAAACAAATACAACGATTTGCAAATCTCATAAACCCATCATTTATTACCAATAGAAGTAGTAAACACATCAGAAGTTTAAACTGTACCATTTTAAGGAAAACAAAAAAACTAGGTAAGGTTATTTTGAAATTGATGGCAAAAGAACGTCTCAAAATTTGGACCAGGGAAATGAAAAGCTGGCAAAGCAAGTGGTTAAGCAGGAAGAACATTTGGCAACAGATCAGTAACATGATTCAGTATAAAACGAGCATCTCGGAGAATCCGTGTCCCAGAAGTAAAGATGGGCAAAGGTTCACCAGTCTGTGAAAAGCTGTGTCTAAAAATTGTCAAACAATTTCAGAATAATGTTTCTCAATGTAAAATGGCAAAGACTTTAGATATATCATCATCTACAATGTTGGATGCCAATAATGGGAGAACATTCCTCTCCCAAAACTCCAGCAACTGGTCTTCTGTTCCCAGATGTTTTTAAGACAGGAGGATGCACCATGGTAAATATGGCCCTGTCCCAACTTGTTGCTACAATCAATTTCCAAATTTCTTTTTTTTACTGTCACCGTTTTTCCCTAAAATGGTACATTTTCTCAGTTTAAACATTTGATATGTTTTTTATTTTTAATTAAATATGAGTTTGAGATGTGCAAATCATTGCATTCTGTTTGTATGTAGATTTTACACAGCGTCCTAACTTTTTTGGAATTGGTCTTGTAGATACCCTCCAATACTCCAAGAAAATGATTTTACAGGTAAACTAAAATCCCATTTTTTTTTTCCCAACCCTGTATCCATTTTTGCTGGACAGATTGTACTGTTACAGGAAGTGGGAAAATGAGCAGAAATCCACTGTCAAGATTAACAGGTAACAACTGTTAAACTATGATACTCCAAAAAAACAAAACTGCTCTGTTGATTCTAGTAATACACTGTGTCATACTGTATGTAATTTTATTTTTAGAATAGTTCTACTTTAAGTAGCTTTTATTATGTTATCCAAAACTCCATGTATAATAACATAATGAAAGAAAAAGGAGTGCAGAATACAAAACTACTGTAAATGAACTATGAATTATGTCACTTTTTTTTGTTTATTCTTCATTACTTGGCTTTTACTCCTAGTGTGAGTAGGTAATAAAATGTTGTAGGATATTTAAGTTTATACTTTGTTTCTTTAAACAGAAAATAGGTAACTCCTCTATTGTGAGGCGCCTGGGAGTCCCTGAGTGTATACTCTTGGTTACACAGAGGATTACGAAATATCCAGTCCTTGTGGAGAGGATCATTCAAAACACAGAAGGTAAGACAAATACTGTACTCAGCGTATTTCTATTTATTTAAAAAGAAGAGAAGGCAGTATAATTTTCACACTCTGCTGCATTTGTACATTGTGATTACTGCATAGTGTCAGAAAAAAATCCAACAGTACACTGCACCATCTTTGTTTTTACAGTGCTCTAATACTTAACAGCTACAATTTTCTTTAACTTTGTCAGGAAGTGTTTCTTCTAACACTTCATTTTCATTTCTGTAGAACATCTAATACATTTGTTTAGGTTTAATAGATTTTGTTTCAAGTCTAGCTATGTACTTTTTTTATGGCTTTACCTAGAAGGGACCGAGGACTATGAAGCATTGACTCAGGCTCTTACACTCCTAAAGGAAACGATCACAGAAGTAGATTTACGTGTTCATAGGAGTGAGAAGGGACAACGCCTGAGTGAAATCATAGCCAAAATGGAGCCAAAATCCTCTGTTAAATTAAAGAATGGGATGACATTTAGGAAGCATAACATGGAAAACCGGCAACTTCTTCTTGATGGCATGCTTTATTGGAAGACAGCTTCAGGAAGATTGAAAGGTATATGGGGAAAATAGATTTTTCTTTACAGTGACTTTTATTTAGTTATAATTTTTTTTTTTTTTTTTTATTGAATATAAAAGGTAAGGTATGCAAAGCCTACTGGGCATACCTAGGATTAAGAACACAAAACAAAGCACACAAAACTTAAATGATTGGCAACAAATGCCAAATATGACCCTACTTGACAATGCTGATAGGCACTAATTAGATGTCAAGGGAACACGTTTCCACAGTACAACGAAATAACCTATATCTGTTAATAATAGCAGATTGATACCAACTATTGGGGCATTCCTGCTGAGGCTACAGTATTCTTGGACTCCGTCTAAATGTCCCATACCTAAGAGAATTTGTTGGGGCATCCTCTAGATTCGTAAGTGAATTTATTCAATGGCACAATTTTGTTAACAACAGACTTCCAAAAGTCCAAAGTAGGGGACTGAGCAGATTTCCATTTGAGGAGCATAGACTTGCAAGCATAAAATAACAGTGACCTATTTTTAAAGGGGTACCTTGATGTACCAATTTGGATTTTAGATTATTATTGAAGTGTTTACAATAGTTTAGTATGATCCTTGTTACACCCAATATTAAGGGTGTTATAAAGTGCCATTCCCCAGCGCACACCCCCCCCCCCCCCCCCCCCCCCATCGCCATTAACTTAATCACAGGGTGCTTTTCCCCACAGGCTTCTGCTTCATTTTAAATTTGGCATAGGTGTGCACGGCACCAAGAGATCTGTAAATAGACTATGTGTCCCATCTACCAATTGTGGCAGAGGGATTCGTAATTCCCAATTAAGTGACTTCACTGCCCTTGATACCGTTGTTACGTCCTCCAACTCCTTAATTGAAAATTTCTACCTCTGTACGGACCTGGGGCTGGAGAACAGTCTGCAGAAGCCTTTCCATTAAACCTGTGATTCACTAAATGTGTTTGCAGTGCTTTGCAGGCTCAAATGCAAAGGAAATGTTAACAAATGCACATTTTCTTTTTTATGAATATGGGTGCATTTTTTATTTTATTTTTAAATGTGGACTATGCGCAGTACTTCATTGAAAATCCACTTCACTGTTTGTTAGCAATAAACGGCCTAAAGGTCTCAGCTTTATAGATACCTGATAAAACTACCAACAAAGTCCCTTTGGAAACTAGCAAAGTTAAAGCATCACGTCTTTATACGTTCAATGCAATTTTTCAAAGATTCTGATTTGTAATCAATTTTGTTTTATTTTATTTTTTTATAATTGCTTCTTGGTGTGTAGATATCTTGGCCGTTTTATTGACTGATGTACTGCTGCTTCTTCAAGAGAAGGATCAAAAGTATATATTTTCTTCTGTGGTAAGTGTGTTCAATCATAGAACAAGCTTTATTCTTTAAAATCCATCTAATTGAGTAATGTTTTCTTTTACATTTTGTAACTATTTGTCATATTATTGTTTATGCTTTTTTATTGTTCAAGTGTTGTTAAGCAATGTTATCAAAACCCCAACATTCAGTACCTACCTTTTTTCAATTTTTCTCCTGTTGGTGTTAGAGCTAATGCTTTCAAACGTATACAGATTGGATATAGTTAAAACTATATTGAGACCACTTCCCGCCCAAGTACGTCGTCACATGATGTCCTGGACTTTGAGTGGGGATATCTGAATGATGCCTGAAGCTACAGACATTCAGATATCATCTTTCTTAGCCGTCGATTCTGTGCACCGTAACAACAATCATAGAGGCAGTTCAGCTGCTTGATTGTTCTTACAGGTGGCTGGAGGGGACATTCCACCTCCCGCCGCCCTCCGGTGCTTCTCTGGGCTCTCCTGTACCATTGGCGAGCCGGAGAAGGAATCAGTCACCGCTGGAAGTTGATGATAGAGATTTCTGGTGACCAGATGGTCACCAGTCATCTCTTTGACCCTCCAAGGCCCGGGTGCGACGTTATGACACCACGCCCGACGGATGTGAACAAAGCTGGGGGGACTCAGTCTTTCAAGCCTGGAGCAGAGATCTGGGGTCTCATGCTCGCTCACAGAAGCGAACACATAGGTAACTCACTCCCATATTTATAAACGCCTATGGAGATTTTTTAAGTAGCAAAGGATGGCGCCGTGCCATGAGTGCGCACAATTTTAAAGTGTGACATGCTAAGTATCTATTTACTTGGCACAACATCATCTTTCACATTATACAAAAACAATTGGGCTAATGTTACTGTTTTTTTAGTTTTTTTTTTAAACGCATTTGAAAAATTCCTGCGCAAATACCATGTGACGTAAAAAGTTGCAATTATTGCCATTTTATTCCCTAGAGTCTGTTAAAAAAAAAAAAAAAGTAATGTTTAGGGGTTCTGAGTAATTTTCAAAAAAAATTTTTTTTTACATGTAGGAGAGGAGTGCCAGAATAGATACGGTATGGTTAACCAGGGCACTTTCCCACCTTCCTGCCAAGCCAATTTTCAGCTTTCAGCGCTGTCACTTTCTTAAATGAAAATTGCGCTGTCATGCAACACTGTACCCAAACAAAATTTTTATCATTTTGTTCCCACAAATGGAGCTTTCTTTTGATGGTATTTGATCACTCCTGGTGTTTTTATTTTTTGCTAAACAAATAAAAAAAAGACTGAAAATTTTAAATAAAAACGTTTTCTTTGTTTTGTTATAAAATTTTGTAAATAAGTAAGTTTTTTCCTTCACTGATGAGGCTGCACTGATAGTCAGCGCAGACCCCCCCCCATACCCCCACCCCCCCATCAGGAGAGCTGCCGATAGGCTCTCCTCTACTCGCGTCTGACAGACGCAAGTGAGGAAAAGCCGATGCACAGCTTTTCCTGTTTACATAGTGATCCGTCAGAGGCTCTTTACCCAGATCGGAGATACAGTGTGTCAGACTGACACAAAGCACCACCGCTGCGTGCCCCCGCCAGCTTGTTATACTGACCACGTCATATGACTTCCGGTCAGGATAACACAACCACTTTACGCACGTCATATTGCTATATGGCAGGTGGGAAATGCTTAAAGATCTTTTATAGCATTGTTGGGTAGAATTGCCTTTATTTTACATAACATTTCAAATCAAGTTTAGTTCACTCCATACAAATGTTAATGTATGGATAGTTATTTCAGGATGTATTTCCGTATAAAGTTACTTCATAAAACATAATGACTTCTAACCACTTGCTGCCAGTTTTTAAACAAAGAAAAAGAAAAGGGTGCAACAACCTTGTGCATTATCCTTTGATAAATTTATATTATCCTATGATAAGTTTAATAAAAGAATATATTAACCACTTCAGCCCCGGAAGGATTTACCCCCTTCCTGACCAGAGCGTTTTTTGCAATTCAACACTGCGTCATTTTAACTGACAATTGCGCGGTCGTGCGACGTGGCTCCCAAACAAAATTGGCATCCTTTTTTTCCCACAAATATAGCTTTCTTTTGGTGGTATTTGATCACCTCGGCGGTTTTTATTTTTTGTGCTATAAACAAAAAAAGAGCGACAATTTTGAAAAAAACAAACACATTTTTTACTTTTTGCTATAATAAATATCCCCCAAAAATATATATAAAAAAATTGACCTCAATTTAGGCCGATACGTATTCTTCTACATATTTTTGATAAGAAAAAATCGCAATAAGCATTTGATTGGTTTGCGCAAAAGTGTCTGCAAAATAGAGGATAATTTTATGGCATTTTTATTATTTTTTTTTTGCTAGTAATGTTGGCGATCAGCGATTTTTATTGTGACTATGACATTTTGGCAGACACATCGGACAATTGTGACGCATTTTTAGGACCATTGGCATTAATGCAGCGATCGATGCTATAAAATTGCATTGATTACTGTAGAAATGTCACTGGCAGTGAAGGGGTTAACCACTAGGTGGCAGTGTAGGGGTTAAGTGTTCCTAGGGGTGTGTTTCTAACTGTATGAGGGCATGGCTGTTTGTGACACCACAATGATCGCTGGTCCCAATGACAGGGAGCAGATGATCAGTGTGCTGTCACTAGACAGAACGGGGAGATGCTGTTTACATCGTCACGAAGCTCAACAACTCCCCGTTGAGCTCTGTGACAGGATCGCGGGTATCCCCCCGGCGTTCAAGTTCGCGTGACCCGCGACCACGGTTATGGAGCTCTCAGCAGCCGTGCGCGCGTGTGTTGGCGGCGTGCGCGCACAGCGGGAAATTCAAAGTAACGTACGGGTACTTTACCTTTCCCAGCCATGCCATTCTGCCTACGTATGTACAGGAGCTGGTCGGGAACCGGTTAAAAAACACTCACAAACATGTCACGGAAAACTGCAGTATAAAAAGCCTTAATCTGATGGCAATCGGTCTGGTATCAACAGTCTCCAGGTGATGGAGAGGACACAGGAACCACAGCTGGCTGACGCGTTTCGAAGGAGTACCTTCTTCCTTGGAGCCTGGCAGTGCTACCTCCGTCAGCTACTTAAGTACCCAAATGCATCCATAGAACCTACCCCAAAAGGACCCCAGGGACCTGCCCACTAATTGTGGGTGGTACAGTGGGGAGGGATAGGACTAGAGTGACAACTCCACAATATGTATATAAGTATAACATGTAGTACCAAATTCCCACCATATAGTGCGAACATGTGAACTCGCAGACTGACATAGCGGATCTTTATAGCCAGTGTGAGAGACAATCCAGTGCTATGTACATAAAGATGCCTGATGGCCAACCAACATTATATGTAATACTATACGAGTCTGAGTCTTCATGTGTTGGTCCATACATGTACATTGACCGCTGCTATATGTGGTGGCTACCAGAGGTGCTAATCCTTCAGGTTAATGGTCAGATTGGCATCTGGAACGCACACCATTTTGTTTACTTTCTGGAAAACTGGAAGCGCGGACCAGGCATCACTTCCCATTTGCCCACTGTCGCACAGGAAATGCCGTCAGCCGCTGTTGGTAGCATCCTCCATTTTGTTGTAGACTTCACATAGAGGATGAAGCAGACAATTCTGTCATTGCTCTATGTGAAAATATGAATAGACATAGAGCTAAGGGGGGGTAGACAAGTAAATATACATTGTCTATCCCTTTGCATCTAGATGGAACAAGGGAACCTGAGCCCCTCTGGGATTGGATCACTGTCTGCAGCAGGCGACCTATATAGACACTTGAACAAAATGGGATACCTACACATCGATGGATATACAGATGGGGAAAAGTGATATAGACATTGTATACAAATACACAAATGTGGATATAGATGCACAATACAAAAGTACTAAGCCACAGGCATCTATAACTGTAGCTGGAGGGGCAGAATTGTGTACAGTGCCTTGCGAAAGTATTCGGCCCCCTTGAACTTTTCAACCTTTTGCCACATTTCAGGCTTCAAACATAAAGATATAAAAAATTTTATTTTTTGTGAAGAATCACCAACAAGTGGGACACAATTGTGAAGTGGAACAAAATCTATTGGATTTTTGAAACTTTTTTAACTAATAAAAAAATGAAAAGTGGGGCGTGCAAAATTATTCAGCCCCCCTGCGTTAATACTTTGTAGAGCCACCTTTTGCTGCGATTACAGCTGCAAGTCGCTTGGGGTATGTCTCTATCAGTTTTGCACATCGAGAGACTGAAATTCTTGCCCATTCTTCCTTGCAAAACAGCTCGAGCTCAGTGAGGTTGGATGGAGAGCGTTTGTGAACAGCAGTTTTCAGCTCTTTCCACAGATTCTCGATTGGATTCAGGTCTGGGCTTTGACTTGGCCATTCTAACACCTGGATATGTTTATTTGTGAACCATTCCTTTGTAGATTTAGCTGTATGTTTGGGATCATTGTCTTGTTAGAAGATAAATCTCCGTCCCAGTTTCAGGTCTTTTGCAGACTCCAACAGGTTTTCATCCAGAAGGGTCCTGTATTTGGCTGCATCCATCTTCCCCTCAATTTTAACCATCTTCCCTGTCCCTGCTGAAGAAAAGCAGGCCCAAACCATGATGCTGCCACCACCATGTTTGACAGTGGGGATGGTGTGTTGAGGGTGATGAGCTGTGTTGCTTTTACGCCAAACATATCATTTTGCATTGTGGGCAAAATGTTCGATTTTGGTTTCATCTGACCAGAGCACCTTCTTCCACATGTTTGGTGTGTCTCTCAGGTGGCTTGTGGCAAACTTTAGACGAGACTTTTTATGGATATCTTTGAGAAATGGCTTTCTTCTTGCCACTCTTCCATAAAGGCCAGATTTGTGCAGTGTACGACTGATTGTTGTCCTATGGACAGACTCTCCCACCTCAGCTGTAGTTCTCTGCAGTTCATCCAGAGTGATCATGGGCCTCTTGGCTGCATCTCTGATCAGTCTTCTCCTTGTCTGAGCTGAAAGTTTAGAGGGACGGCCAGGTCTTGGTAGATTTGCAGTGGCCTGATATTCCTTCCATTTCAAAATGATCGCTTGCACAGTGCTCTTTGGGATGTTTAAAGCTTGGGAAATCTTTTTGTATCCAAATCCAGCTTTAAACTTCTCCACAACAGTATTACGGACCTGCCTGGTGTGTTCCTTGGTCTTCATGATGCTCTCTGTGCTTTCAACAGAACCCTGAGACTATGACAGAGCAGGTGCATTTATACAGAGACTTGATTACACACAGGTGGATTCTATTTATCACCATGAGTCATTTAGGACAATATTGGATCATTCAGAGATACTCGCTGAACTGGAGTGAGTTTGCTGCACTGAAAGTAAAGGGGCCGAATAATTTTGCACGCACCACTTTTCAGTTTTTTATTTGCTAAAAAAGTTTAAATTATCCAATAGTTTTTTGTTCCACTTCACAATTGTGCCCCACTTGTTGGTGATTCTTCACAAAAAATTTTAATTTTATATCTTTGTTTGAAGCCTGAAATGTGGCAAAAGGTTGAAAAGTTCAAGGGGGCCGAATACTTTCGCAAGGCACTGTATATGCCAGTTTTTAATCATTATCACGCACGTTAAAATCAGAATTTTCTGTTCTAAAATTACTTGGAACTCTCAGCCATGATATATTTCCTGAAAGCAGAGTCCCTGGAGATTACAGTGGTGGCTGTTGCAAATTTCACAATTTTTTGTTTGTTTGTTTTTTTAGAATAATTGGTGTCTATTAGTGTTTAGTGTCACTTCAAATTAATAAACATAGGCAAAGTCACAAAATATTTGAAATTGTATGGATGTTTGTTAAAAGAACAAAACCTGTTTTAACTGATACAATTTCATCACCTATATAAACAAACCATTTTATCTTCTAGGATGCCAAACCACCTGTTATTTCATTACAAAAGCTGATAGTCCGAGAGGTGGCTAATGAAGAAAAGGCCATGTTCCTCATAAGTGCTTCACTGAAAGGCCCAGAGATGTATGAAATTCATACTGCCTCCAAAGAAGAGAGGAATACCTGGATGACACTAATTCGTGGTGCCGTGGAGAGGTATACCACAGTAGTCTGAGTCCCTGATTTATATAGGATTGTTATATCTTTGCTAAATGTAGTTCATGCTACAGCATGTTTCACTAGGATATTCATTTGGCCTCTTGAATGAATGAATCTCTATATGAATTGTTCTTGCTGCACCTCACAGTTTAAGTCCTTATATTATTCCCTGTAATGCTCTAAACTGCTGAGAGCAGAAATTGATTTTGGACCATAAGCCCTGGTTCACACTGGTATGGCTGTGAAATCATGCTACTTCAGCGTGAGTTCAAAGCTGCAGATCAAAGCGATATGTACCTCTGCCTTTATTACAACTTGCGACTTTATTTAACAGAAGTCTATGCAAGTTGAAATGAAATTGTAAAAAGTAGTGCAGGAACCTTTTTCAAGGTCGCTGTGACATGAGTCGCGGAAATTTCAATGGTTTCATTGCTGAAAATGGGGTGCAAAAAAAAACAGTTTTTAACTTGTAAACAACAAATCTCAGAAAGAGGCTCGGCCCTTGCCGACCACGCTATAGCTGAATGACGGCTACCGCGCGGCTCGATAACTCTGGGAGGACGTACATTGAGGTCTTCCCAGAATCGCGCTCCCACTCCCAATGGAATATCCGTGACCGCGGGGATCCGGAGGACCTGGCACATCACGGGTCACGGCAAATGGCAGCTGATAACTGCCATTTACTGTGTGATCGCTTTGTCAAATGACGGATCGATCACTTGTAAACAAACCGGTGTCACGTCCGGATCCTCTCCCCTCTCTGTTGCAATCAGTACAGAGAGGGGAAAGATCCATGTTCAGCCAGCCATCCATCCATCCATGCTCAGCCAGCCATCCATCCATCCATGCTCAGCCAGCCATCCATCCATCCATCCATGCTCAGCCATCCATCCTCATCCATATTCAGCCATCCATCCTCATTCATCCTCATCCATGCTCAGCCATCCATCCTCATCCATGCTCACCCATCCATGCTCAGCCATGCTCACCCATCCATGCTCAGCCATCCATCCTCATCCATGCTCAGCCATCCATCCTCATCCATGCTCAGCCATCCATCCTCATCCATGCTCAGCCATCCATCCTCATCCATGCTCACCCATCCATCCATACTCAGCAATAATCAGCCATCCATCCATACTCAGCAATACTCAGCCATCCATCCATACTCAGCAATACTCAGCCATCCATCCATACTCATCAATACTTAGCCATCCATCCATACTCATCAATACTTAGCCATCCATCCATACTCAGCAATACTTAGCCATCCATCCATACTCAGCAATACTCAGCCATACTCATCCATGCTCAGCCATCCATCCATACTCAGCAATACTCATCCATCCATCGGTACTCAGCAATACTAATCCATCCATACGCAGCAGTACTCATCCATGCTCAGCCATCTATCCATACTCAGCAATACTCATCCATTCCTCCATACTCAGCCATCCATCCATACTCAGCAACACTCATCCATGCTCAGCCATCTATCCATACTCAGCAATAATCATCCATCCATCCATACTCAGCAATACTCATCCATCTATCCATACTCAGCAATACTCAGCCATACCCATCTGTACTCAGGCGTACCCATCCATACCCATCCATACCCAGCATACCCGGCCGTACTTAAGCATACTTATTCATGCTAAGCCATCCCCATCCACGGCTCATCCATTCCCATTCATGTTCATCCATGCCACTAGAGTGCCTCACAAAAGTGTAATTGGTAGTCAAATTATAGTTGACATTTTATGCCCCTAGAATGCCTGATGACGATCCCTGCATGTTGGGCCTCTATGTGGCCAGACTCTGTAAAAGTCTCTTACATGTGGTATCGCCATACTCGGGAGGAGTAGGAGAAGCTATTTTGGGGTGTAATGTTTGCCATGTACATGCTATGTGTTAGAAATATTGTATAAATGGACAACTTTGTGTACAAACAAAAAAGCATTTACATTTTCCAAAAACTTGTAGAAAAAAAATGACATGTTCAAAAGACTCATGCCACACAGATTATACATTGGGTTGTTTTCTTTCCAAAACTGGGTCATTTTTGGGGCGTTTCCATTGTCCTGTTGCTCCAGGGCCTTCAAAAGTGTAAGACGTAGTCAAGAAATGAAATGTATAATTTATGCTCCAAGAACGCCTGACGGTGCTTCCTGCATGTTGGGCCTCTGTATCTAGCCACGCTGTGTAAAAGTCTCACACATGTGGTATTGCCGTACTCAGGAGGAGTAGCAGAATGTGTTTTGGGGTGTAGTTTGTGCTATGTATATGCTGTGTGTGAGAAATAACCTGCTAATATAACAATTTTGTGAAAAAAAAAAATCTTGATTTTGCAAAGAATTATGGGAAAAAATTACAACTTCAAAAATGTACCATGCCTCTTACTAAATACCTTGGAATGCCTAGTTTTCAAAAATAGGACTCTATAACTTTCACAAAGACCAAATAATATACACCAATTAACAAAGACATGTAGCAGTATACATTTTGGCCAAAATTTATGGGGAAAAAATTGCTAATTTGCTAAATTTTATAACGGAAACAAAAATGATTTTTTTTTTACATTATTTTCTCTTTTATAGCGCAAAAAATAAAAAACCCAGTGGTGATTAAATACCACCAAAAGAAAGCTCTATTTGTGTGATAAAAAGGACAATTTTATATAGGTACAGTGTTGCATGACTGAGTAATTGTCATTCAAAATGTGACCGCACTGAAAATTGGTCTGGTTAGGAAGGGGGTTTAAGTGCCCAGTGGGTAAGATGTTAAGTGGTTAAACACTTTCTATCAGGAGCACCAATTCCCTTAACAGCTTTTCTACTATGTAATTATGAATATCTTAATTTACCACATAGTGTGTTAAACTCTGGTGCTCTTGCTGGCTCCACCTTTAATATATACAATTATTCTATTGATCTCTACTTGCATTATGCTTTGCTTGTCAGTTTCTTTAAAATTACCCATTCTTTTGTTAAGTTGTCCAGATGAAGAAGAAATAAATGAAGCAGATATTGAACGGAAACAGGCATACGAGCGTGCTGCTAGAATTAAGGATTACGAAGGTAAATCTCTAAATTTGTTTTGTTTTTCTAATTGAAGTATGTGTTATTTAACAAGTTGCCAACCAGCCGCCGCAGTTTTACTGCGGCAGAATGGCACAGCTGGGTGAAACGACGTTGTGTAACGTTGGTTCGCCCTGAGGCCACTAGGCCCTGCTTGCCCACGGAGCCGATGCGAGTGCTTGGCAGCCGCGATCACCGCCGTGCTCCCGCTAACGCTCGTGGCACACAGAGAACCGGTATCTGTGTGTAAAAACACAGTTTCCGGTTCTCTGAGGGGAGAAGAGACTGATCATGTGTTCATACAAAGTATCAACAGCGATCTGTCATCTCCTCTACACAGTCCCCTCCCCCTTCATTTAAAACACACACTAGGGAACACAATCCCTTGATCACCCCCTAGTGTTAACCCCTTCCCTACCAGTGACATTTTTACAGTAATCAGTGCATTTTTATAGCACTGATCGCTGTATAAATTCCAATGGTCCCAAAAATGTGTCAGAAATGTAAGACGTGTCCACCATAATGTCGCAGTCCCCAAAAAATTGCAGATCGCCGCCATTACTAGTAAAAAAAAAAAAAAAATTATAAAAAAAATGGCATAAAACTATCCCCTATTTTGTAGACACTATAGCTTTTGCGCAAACCAATCAATATACGCTTATTGCGATTTTTATTTATTTATTTTTTTTTTTATTTTTTTGTAGAAGAATGCATATGGTCCTAAACTGAGGAACAACATCATATTTTTTTTATATATTTTGGGGGGATATTTATTATAGCAAAAAGTAAAAAATATTGTGTTTTTTTTTTTTCAAAATTGTTGCTTTTTTTATTTTTAGCGCAAAAAAATATAGCAAAAAATCGCAGCGGTGATCAAATACCACCAAAAGAAAGCTCTATTTGTGGGAAAAAAGGACGTTAAAGGGGTGTTCCGGGCCGTTATTTTTTTTTTTTTAAGTCAGCAGCTACAAACACTATAGCTGCTGACTTTTAATAAGGACACTTACCTGTCCAACGATCCCGCAATGTCGGCCGCCCCGAGGCCGGGTCCATCCATCGGATCGGCTGCCGGCGCCTCCATCCTAACGAAGGGAAACGGGCAGTGGAGCCCTGCGGCTTCACTGCCCATTTCCTACTACGCATGCACGAGTCGTGCAGCGCTTTTTGAATGGCCCCATTGTTTTCTGGGACACACACATGTCCCAGAAGGCAACGGGGCTGCTCACCGAAGAGGAGGAAGCACAGCGGAATAGGAAGACTGCCTAGCAACAGCATTTCAAGTAAGTGAAAAAAAATTTATTATTTATTTATTTTTTATTTATTTTTTTAATGCATTTTTTTTTTTTGGGTGGCCCTCCACTAAATTTTGTTTGGGTGCAATGTCAGACGACCGCGCAATTGACAGTTAAAACGACACAGTGCCGAATCACAAAAAGTGCTCTGGTCAGGAAGGGGGTAAAATCTTGCGGGGCTGAAGTGGTTAAATACATTTAAAGATTTCAAATACACACATTATGTCTCATACCTCTATTCCTGTATGTCTCTTTCTCGTGCAGAGCGTCTGAATTTGAAGGATGCATATATAATGCAAACATTGAGTGAAAAGCTACAGCTTTACATAGACATGGCTGACATATACGGTTTTGACGATTCTTCTCAAGGATCCAAGATGAGACTGTTTATTGGATCTGATAGTGCAGACAGCCTACAAGGGGAAAGCACGCTCCTCACTGCCATAGCAGAAGGTATTGTTAACAAATGTACAAAAAAGGAAAAAGTACTTATTCTTTTAATTTGTTGTCAGATGGTTTTAATGTGAGAAATATGACAACAATATAAGTGTAATAGTACTGCTTGTTTTCTGTGTCTTTCAGCGATCTGTTGTTTTATGCTGATTGTTCTTTATACAGACACTGTTAGATATAAAAATGTAACAAAGGAGAAAGGACTGTTCTTCTTTTTTTTTTTTTTTTTGTCATTTTGGTCAGTCCTGACTTAAATGCTTTCTTCATCCTTGCAGCTGAAAAGATCTATCGCATGCTATGTCTCTCCTCCAATCCACATGAAGATACAAGCATAGGTGTTTGTGCATTACCAAGACGATCAGAGACATTTGGCGGTTATGACAGCTCTGGACATTCAAAAAGTGAGATTACATTTTTTATAAGGAATTAAAAAAAGTGAAGGTGTTACAGAATGACAGTAAAAATGTTTTGTTCACTAATAATTAAATTTTGACTTGGTTTACTAATAGTTGTTATAGTGAATGTCTACAGATCATGAGAAATACTGCCTATTCTTTTAATTGAGTTTGAATGTTTGTTTTAAAGCGCTTCTAAATATTAGAAAAGCATTGATACCTGTAAATTTTGTATTTGACAGCAGACTATCGATTGAATATCCTTTTGACTTGTAAGAACTTTTGTAGACCTTAGTGGTTGAAATTTTACTTAAATTATATGTATAATCCAAACTTATATTTGTATTATTATTTTGGATGAAGAAGGAAAGGAATTGAACCTGGTAGGTTCTATGCTGCCTGTGTCACTTTCTGGGAGCTTCATCAACTGTTAGTCCTGATGACTGGTTAGGCAGATAGCGATGGGAAAGCCACAATTTCTAAGTTTTCCTGAAAATGGTGAGTGAAAACCTTCCAAGAGGGCATCTTGTTGGTGACGACAAGAAATTGAGTTGAGAAATTCTCCTTCTTTTGTAGAGGCTTTGCAACCTGCGTCTCTAGAACAAAAAATAATCTTACAAGGGTAATCTAGCTATTCTATTCTATACAAAAATATAGCGTTGGCTGTACTTTAGTATATTAAAGTGGTTGTAAACCCTTACAACCAACTTTGACCTACAGGTAAGCCTAGATTAAGGCTTAATTGTAGGTCCAAGAAATATCTCCTAAACCTACACGGTTTAGGAGATATTTGCCGAAAGACAGGCACCACTGAGCGCGCCGCGGTCAACGGCGATATGCCGCGAGTGGCGGTTCCCATGCGCGGGAGTGACGTCATCGCGGCTTCGCTGAATGACAGTGGCGGAGCAGCGAGACCCACCGAGAAGATGGATGCGCCGGACTACAGGGGACAGCGGTGACTTCGCTGGCTCCTGTGTCAGGTAAGTGACACATAATGGACTACTATGCGATGCATAGTAGTCCATTATGCTTTACCTTTGCAGGGAATGAAAGAGGAAGTACACCCATTAGGGTGTACTTCCTCTTTAACCCAAGATACGTTTTGCTGTAGGTTTGTACAGATCATATACTCAAGCGTGCATGATATAGCTATTCATATTATTCATATTTATGTGCTTTCCAAGAAAAGATTTCTACCTTAGGGTTTATTCTCTTTAAAGAGTTTTTTTTTTTATATCTGCATTTAGCAGCAGGCTGAAGCTATACAGAAAGTGCCTTTCTTTTTCATACATCATGGGACACAGAGTCAGGCTAATACTGATTATGTGCTGAGTTATACTGAGTTATACTCCATGATTAGGTGAATGGGCACTGGTAGACCAAAGGTCTTCAGACAGGAAGTGATCCCCTATATAACCCCTCCCATACAGGAAGCACTTTTATTTTTATTTTTACCAGTGTCTGCAAGTTGGATGCCACGGTTTGTTGAGTTTGTTGAGCTGTCTAGTCCCACAAACTGTTCCAAAAATGAATCAAGGAATTGACCGATCGGATCCATTTGACACAGGCTTTTATGCTTAGATAAATGGTACCTGAGCCTCGCAAAGAAGAGTGGACCCTAAAACATGAAAGGGTACCCAGTTCTTGACGGTCCAAGTGAAAGGAACCCGCTGTGAAGGGTTAAGATTGGGCCCTTAAATTTTAAGTGGCCCTGCGCCTGGACGGGTAAGTGACACCCCTTACCATACGGTGGAGGTCTGGGCTAGCTCTAGGTGTTTTGCAAAGTGTACCTTTTTTGCTTGTGTCTGGCTGTTTTTTACCTGTATGATGGCACATGACGCATTTCACCTTGGTTTGCCATGGCGCACGTTTGTACATAAGAGCGCTGCTGGGCTCATCAGTTTGGCAGCCATAGCCTCACGTGCGCGTAGCCTTTATCCGGGCGCACAAAGATTTATGTCGTATGCGAATACAGTCATGCCCGCTCACCGGGACTGTGCACATGCATGCGCGCACGCACAGACACATGGAACGTTCCGGCGCACACCCAGCTTATTTAAGCTGTGCAGGCCAAGAATGTGATGCTTCCAGAAGAAGGCTGTGGGACACAGAGCAGGCTCTGAACAGACACTTGCAGTGCATCATTTTTTCTTACCCGGGTCACGTGAGTCACCAGGTCTTGCTTGGCAGGCTGAAGGTGCTTAGCAGGATTGTTGCATAGGAGCTTGGCGAGCCCTATCAAAGGGTCTCCATTCTGAGGTGTTTTAACTACACCCAAGTATTCTTTGTTTCCCTCGTTTAAAAACTCAGGGACTGCTTCCTAAAATGTATCAGCGTCAGGGTGTTACCACCGCCAACAGGGTGCTAGGGCCAGGGGAAAGCTGCAGGCCCAGAAAAGGCCCTGGGTCCAAAATTCTTCTAAACCCAGCATCAAGCTCTCCTTTTGAGGGGACACCCCCACTCCATCGAGTGGGAGGGAAGGCTGCAGCACTTTGCAGTCATTTGGAAAACAACAATTCAGGACAAGTGGGTTACCTCAATTATATCTCGCAGTTACGAGGGTTTCCTCCTCAGAGATTTTTAAGATCCAACGTTCCCTTGGATCCTCCAAAAAGAAACTTGATGCTTCAGGCACTACAGCATCTAGTACATCAAGGTGTGATTGTAGAGGTTCCTGTATACGAAAGGGGTACAGGGTTTTACTCAAGCCTGTTTACGGTTCAGAAACCAAACGGGGACACAAGGTCCATTTTGGACCTAAGGTTCCTGAACAATTATCTATTGATACAGTCCTTTCGGAGTCTGTCCGCTCAGTGGTAACCTCACGCCAGAGGGGAGACTTTTTGGCCTCCATCCATATAAAGGATGCATACAAGTACCTATCTTTCAGCTTCATCAGAGGTTCCTACGTTTGCAGGAACTTCATTTGCGGTTTGTAGCTCTACCCTTCAGGCTTGCTACAGCTCCCCGGGTGTTCACCATGGTCCAAGCACCAGGACTGGGTCTTTTAAGGGCCCAAGGGATCCTGGTGCTCGAGTATCTTGATGACCTCCTGCTCAAAGATCACTCAGTACAGGCTTGGAGCATAATATACACAGTGAGGTATTTGAAAAGCTTTGGCTGGGTTATAAATACTGAAAAGTGAGCCTTGAGACCAGCTCAAAGCCTAAGATATTTAGGTCTGATTCTAAACACAAGCAAGAGTATTCTTGCCACCTGTAAGGATCTGTGCCCTGAAGGATCAGGTGCGTCAGATAAGGGGCACCAGACAACCCTTCATTCGGCTCTGTATGAGTCTTCTAGGGAGGATGGTATCCTCCTTCGAGGCTGTTCCATTACAGGCCTTTACTACAAGACATCTTGTTGGCTTGGAACAGAGGAAGAATATGTCTAAAGGCTTAAGCATGTTATCTCCTCAGCTGATGGTTGCGGGATCAAAACCTGCGAAAGGTAAAATCCTTTCTCCTGGTAACTTGGAGAGTACCGACTACAGATGCCAGTCTCTCAGGCTGGGGAGGGACCCTGGAAGGGTGTCGGAGTTGGCAGCCCTTTCATGCAAGTAACCGTACTTGACACTTCACCATGACAGAGTTGTGTTACGACCTGTTACATCCTTTTTGCCAAAGGTGGTGTCGGCCTTTCATTTAAATCAGGACATTATTTCGCCTTTTTTTTCTCTCAGCCTCGTTCGGCGGAAGAGAGACGACTGCATTCTTTGGATGTTGTCGTGTCAGTCAAGGTTTATCTGTCTAGATCTGCGAAGATCCGAAAATCTGACTTTTTTTATGTTTTAACAAAAGGACCCAAAAAGGGGAAGGCAGCTTCCAAAGCTTCCATTGCCAGTTGGGTCCGTCAATTGGTCATTCAGGTATGTGGTCTGAAACATAAAGCTCCTCCCTTTAGAATGAGAGCTCATTCTACCAGGGGTGTAGGAACCTCCTGGGCTTTTCGCCATCAGTTATCTGTGGCTCAGATTTGTAAGGCTGCTACCTGGTCTTCAGTGCATATGTTCAAAAATTTTTATCAAGTGGATGTTCGAGCAGCCAAGGATTTGGCTTTCGGCCATAGTATACTGCGGGCTGCCTTATAAGTTCTGATGGCTATTATTTGGCAGGGTGTCCCCCTCCCCTCTAGGCTATTGCTCTGGAACGTCCCAGCAGGTAATGAATATTAGCCTGACTCTGTGTTCCATGATGTACTCAACGAAAAGGATTTTACAGGTAAATATGACGTAAAAATCCTATTTTTTTACTTGGTATTTTGTGTTTAAGTTCCTCACATAACACAGACACAATAAAATTTTACCAATCCATTGTAGCTGAAACCTGGTATGTTTCTTTACAACAGAAAGTCCATAATTACAAGCATTTCAGAACTACAAGGGTCCCCTTGAGAAAGTGATTCTGTGATGTTTCCACTTGTTGGGTGCAGTAATACAGCATATTGGATAGAGTGGTTATTCCTGAGCTCCAGTGGAATATAATTAAATAATGGTCAATGGTGCTGCAACTACCGTTTGGGCCAAACACTACCCAAAGTGAAGTAATCTAAAAACAATTGATGGTATTGTGCTCCAATGTAAACTGTAACAATATGAATAACAGCTTAAAACGTGGACAAAGATTTAAAACAAACACTAGATAATAAAAACCGTGGTCCGCAATGTGCAAACAAGCGAAGTACAGTGGCTGAAAAGTACTTAACGACTAGCTAAAAGAGAATCTCAACATAAAAAATAAAAATGAAGCTTCAGAATGTCTAAATGTGCAATATAGTGCAAACAAGCAAAGTACAGTGGCTAAAAGTCCTTAGCATCTCGCAAGAAAATTATAATCACACCATCAGTATAAGCGAAGCTTCAAAATCTCCAAATGTGCAACCAGTGGTGTAAGTTCCACTCGAATGAGAAATAATGTAAACTTCTTAATAATAAGGTGCAAGTAGAAATGTAGGGTGTTAGGTAACATGAATAAAGTGACACAGTGACTTTAGGTGAATCTTCGGTAAGAAATGTCACCAGCAGGTGTACCAACTTATTACCTTAAAACTGCAAGGTAAGCAGCATTTGGTAAAACCAATAGGTCAATCTGGGGTAGAAGGGAAGAAGCCTTTCTTTTCTTCACAGTAGTAAGGCACCTAAAAGGTTACAGCTTGTTTCCAGGGCCAGGTACTCAGCAGAGTAATTGCTCCCAATATGTCAAGCAGGTAGAATAGAGAAACACAGGAGAGGCTCCCTGGTGTAGTATGTTTAACACTCGATAAGTTTATTCAAAGAAAAGCAAAAAATAGGGTGCTCACATTTAAAATTAACGATATGTACAGTGTATACGAATGAGCAGCGAGCTCAAATGGTGAAACGTCACTTCCAGTGTTCTGTGTCTGACACGTATTGTCACTGTCACGTGACAGTGATGATACGCGGCAGACACTGGACCCCGGAAGTGACGTTTTCACCATTCGAGCTCGCTGCTCGTTCGTATACACTGTTTACGATTCTACTTGCACCTTATTATTAAGACTTTTACATTATTTCTCATTCGAGTGGAACTTACACCACTGGTTGCACTTTTTTGGACATTTTAAAGCTTTGCTTATACTGATGGTGTGATTATAATTTTCTTGCGAGTTACTAAGGACTCTTCGCCACTGTACTTTGCTTGTTTGCACTTTGCACAATGTTGCACGTTTGGACATTCTGAAGCTTCATTTTTATTTTTTGTATTTATGTTGAGATTCTATTTTTGATAGTCATTAAGTACTTTTCAGCCACTGTACTTTGATCGTTTGCACTTTATTTTGCCTGTTTGCACATTGCTGACCAAGATTTTTATTATCTAGTGTTTGTTTTAAATCTTTATCCACGTTTTAAGCTGGTATTCATATTGTTATAGTTTACATTGGAGCGCAATACCATCACTTGATTGTTTTTATAATAAAGCAAATTGGTATATAAAGTTTAGCGCTAAATGTGAGTATGGTTAGAATGGGCCAGGACCACCTAACTTGCAAAAGTGCAAAAAAAAATACTGATATAATAAACTAGTGACCTGTACTAGAGTGATATCAAATAAAGATACAAAAATGTTATAATATCAAATTCAAAGGCACAAAAAATATGATTAGTGCACGGAAATAAAAAATTAGTTTTAAATTTGAAAGATACAAAAATGTAACTCCTGCAGGTATTAACATCTCACGTATATAAACCTGAAAATAGGCTGGTAGTGAACTTACACAGAAAACCAAATTATTACAACATAAATATAAAACGTGAAGAAAAGTCTTTAAGTGAAAAAGTCCAACATGCAAAAATCCCACATGGTTTGATTTGGGGCGTTCCTCGGGACCCCAAAAGATGTATGTTGACATGCAATCACTGATGTGACAGTACCACCACCTGTAAAGATGTGAGCTTCCCGAATAGCTCAGACCCAAAAGAATCTACGTTCTGTGAGTCAATAGAGCTTTGAAGTGTCAGCTGACAACATGGGATGCGATATCTGGATCTGCATTCCCAAACCTTTCAGAAAAGGTCCGTCTCCACACGGGTCAAATTTAAACCGGTATAATGGAAAAGGATAGAGAAGACCATATAGCGTAATTCCATATGACAACGTAAAGTTTATTAAAAAGTAACACGCTTACATTTTAAAAGTGTTTCAAGAGCTTGTAAAATAATTTTGGTGGCAGTGAAGTCCCCGACACGTTTCATCCATCTCACCCCAGACGAAGTCTACTGAGATGAAACGCGTTGGGAGGACTCCACTTAGAGTTGTTGCAATAACATCCCCATTGATAAACATTACCTTTTACTCCTGTTCAAGTCACAATGCCAAACTATTAGATTTCCTTTTGGGTATTGTGGTCCTTTGTTGTCTCATTTACCTGTCCTAAAAAAAGCATTTAAAGCCGCAGAAAGTGCAAGATTCCTTAGAAAAAGCAAATACAATAATTCAGTCAATTAACTCAATGGTTATCTGTGGATACCATCATAGTGTAATAGTTCATCAACAATCCAGGAGAAACCAGAAGTTTTGCTATGCCAAGAGAGCTAGATCACATCCTGTCCTGTGTAGGAATTCATGTTCTAACCTTGTCACTCTTGTACATATCAGGAGTAGACAATTGGTATTGGTAGGCAGATTTCCTCAGCCAGCAGGCCTGGACCTGGGGGAGCGGTCCCTACATCCAGGACATTTGTCGCAGGTGATGGACACTTGATATGGACCTTTTGGGTTCAAAAACAAAGTGAAGAGGTTTGTATTGAGGTTGAAGCAGTGTTCCGCCCCAAAAAAAAAAAATTATTAAAAGCCAGCAGCTACACATACTGCAGCTGCTGGCTTTTAACAATAGGCCACTTGCCTGTTTCCATCAGCTGTTGGGTACTGCCGCCACCATTGCGGGTAAGGGTACCTGTCAGTGTAGCCTTACGGCTTCACACCAGGAACCTGACTGCACATGGGCGAGGTCCCGCTCCTCTCTCCTACTGGATCAGCGACAGGGAGAGGAGGAGGGAGCCATGCGGTGATGTCAGGGTCACTCCCCCCGATTGGTGCTAGTTGTGGCACTGGAGGGGGAGAGGAGACAAATGAGCAGAAGTTCCACTTTTAGGTGGCAATCCGCTTTAAGGAATAGTCTTATGAAATCAGTTGTGCAGAATATGGCATAGAGATGGCCCTGGACAGAAGAGAAAACCATTACTTGGATTTCAAGAAATTAATTTTACAGAGCATACAAAATCCCAGTTTTAGTTGCGTACATTTGTAAATATACACGGAAATTGCATTGTGTCGCTAAGGTCTCTCTGAGGTGTGGTCCCTAATTCTGGTCTAACAGAGCTTCCAATTTGGGACAGCATAGCAGTGATATATACCTATGGGTAGCCTTTTCCTCCAAAGGTGCAGAGCCACAACAGACGCCCAGAGCATCTTAATAGCAGCTGAAGTCATCCAGTGTGTGTGTGCACCAAATCAAGCACGCAAAACAAGACTAGCGACCGCTCTGATCAATTTCTAATTGGCTTTTTAAAATAAAAAGCATGTGGACAGTTAACAATAAATGTTTCCCAGTATACTTACCAGCTAATAACAAAAAAATAGATTGTGCACTGTTCAAGCAATTTGTGTTAAAAGCTGATATTTTTGTTGCAAATATATGTGAAAGCCACACTGCCTTGCCAAGGCCCCTCTGTGAAGTGTGGTCCTTAAATCTAAGCAGTATATACAGTATCTGTTTAGTAATCCTGGTGCATGTCGCTTGAAAGTACCCCAAAGAGTGCTTTTATTTTTTGTTACGCCCCTTTTGCAAGGAGTATAGCATGACAGTCCAGGTTTATTTACTTAAAAGGAAAATGTTAAGATGTGCTTTATTGTTAGAAAAATATTAAGGGCACTTGGGCCACGGTGGGGTTGATTTTCTAAAACTGTAGAGTGCAAAATCAAGTGCAGTTGTGCATGTTAGCCAATCAGCATCTAAATACAGCTTGTTTAGTTTAGCATTGACAAAAAAAAACTTGGAAGATGATTGGTTTTGCACTCTCTCGCTTTAGTAAATCAACCTTATTAAAACGTATTAATCCCAATCAATCTTACTTTTTTAAATTATTTTGGTGCTGAAAGCTGCATGCCAGGTTTAGAAATGTAATTTACCACATAGTTGTTAAAGTTACTGCAGTATTAGAATTTGAAGAACTGTCCTAGCGTTAAAGTGGTTGTAAACCCCATTCATGAAATTTGACCTAAGCACATATATCTGTAGTGTTGACTTATCTCTCTCCAAAGAGAATTATCTCTCTCCAAAGTAACTTCTCTCTGGTGCTAGTTCCTGTGTTATCGGCATGAGTCACTTCTAAACAGTTCGTCTGATACAAGAGATAACAGTAGCTGTTATCTGCCTTCCCTCCAACACCCACCCCCTTTGTACTGCTAAAAGAGGAAAACAATTTGTAACACAGTCTGCACTTTCCAAAGAGTGTAGAAAGGGGAAGACAGCAGATATGCAAGTGAAACTTGTGCAAGAGGATTGGTTTCATCTGTGTGTCATGTGAGGCTGTTCACTTCACTGGGTATATGTGAGGGTTTGCAACCACTTTTAAGATAGGGTGTTAGAGGAAGAAGTGCTTAAATAATATTTGATTAAACTGGGATTATAGTATAGGACTTAATTAAGCTGGAGTAAACAAATATGGTGTAAAAACAAGGAACCCATGTGTACTCGTGAATCTTATTTTCATTTTATAAAGAACAATATGGGGGGGGGGGGGTGACTTTGTAGGCAGCAATGACCATCAACACTTGTATACAAATTACAAAATTTATTGAAACATGATTTTAAAATATCACCAAAGTACAGGGCAGTGCATTGAGGTAAAGAAGGAGGACTCAAGATCTGTCAGAAGGGCTTCAAGGCCCAAAGTTAACTCCTATGCGTTTCAACTCAGAGTCTTCTTCAGAAGGTTATGGTGAACAGAGGTAATATTGAGTTGTATAAAAGAAGTCATCCATATATGAGAAGAAGAAATGTTCGAAAGAAACTCGGAAACAAACATAGATAATTGAATGTGATTTTACAGTTTTCAATTTTAACTTACAAAAAAATCAACAGAAGGTTGAGCATCAGTACTCATAGCCAGGGCACGCCCAAATGTGGATGAATGTACCTCACATTTCTACACGTAATTATTTTTTTCCATGAAATAAATCTACACGTGCTTCGAACCTTAATATTATCTTTTATGTATTTAAGTCTTTTTGGGCTAGATAACTCACATTGACTCTCCCTGGAGAACACTTACCCCTGCTAAGCTGTACACAACAAATCTGCTCCTACATCTTTTGGCCCCTTTTTGTCTTGGCCTTGTCTTTTGAATAAGTGCGTACCAGTGGTGCCTTGGTATGTATTGGAGTGGCTGGTACCTTACCAATTTTGCTTCATTTACAATTTTTCAAACAATTTCCATTTTACTGGGACTCTTCCCTTGAGCCATTCATCCACATTTGGGCGCTTGGATGCCCCCTGGCTGTGAGTACTGATGCTCAACCTCCTGTTGATTTTTTGTAAGTTACAATTGAAAAATGTAAAATCACATGTAATTATCTATGGTTGTTTGCTTTTCTTTTGAACATTTCTGCTACTCATATTTGGATGACTTTTTTTATAGAACTCAATATTACCTCTGTTTACCAGAACGTCCTGAAGAAGACTATGAGTTGAAACATGTAGGAGTTACCTTTGGGTCTTGAAGCCCTTGTGACAGATCTGTAATAATATATGATGTCCTTCTTCTTTACATCAATGTACTGCACTGTACTTTTGGTGATATTTTAAAATCATGTTTCAATAAATTTTGTAATTTTTATACAATTGTTGACAGTCATTGGTGCCCACAAAGCCCCCCCATGTTGTTGTTCTTTGTAAATTTATATTAGGGATTGGCATCCATTCCTGTGAGATTTACTTGGCACAAGCACTATTTTTTTACTTTTTTATTTTCCTTTGTCTTTAAGTTGTGTGCAGTAATCCAACATGAAACTATGCCTCTGTGAAGGAGCTTTCCGTAAAACAGTTCAGCCACTGCTGCTCTCTTTCATGTGCAGGGTGACTAGTCTTGTATCCATGTAGTTTTTTGCAAGCAGTTTTTAGTCACCTTTCACATGGGTGCAGACTCCAGCTGCGTTCCGCTGTCTCAGCAGGGGATCTGTCCGCTGATCCCCGCTGAGCAGGTGGATGACAGAGCCATGTCCCCTCTGCTTAGGCCCGCTCTTCTCTCTGGGCAGTCAGGTGTAAACACACCGCCTGTCTGTTTTCACCCGACTGCTATCCGATCAGCTAGATTGATGGGATCCCCATCCGTCTTTTTAGCAGATTGGATTGGATGTCAGTGGGTAAAAACGGACACATGTCCAGTTACACCTAGCACTCCATATAATAGAGAGTCCAATTGGGTCCACCTGAAAAACTAACAGGCAAACACGATCAGTCCACCCATGTGAAAGGGGCCTTAATTGCTGGACCTGTTGGGTCCCAAACACAGCTTCACTCTCTGTTCATTCAGTGTATAGCACAGTAGTATTACTGGTACTTTTGCAAGGTAATATGTGGGTTTGTAAAGGCTTTTGGTGCACATAAAGCTGATTTATTTTCATTGTGGTTTTTATTGAATATATTTAGATGAAAAAGTTTTTGTGCCCAGAATTCAGTTTTAACTGCTTCCTATCCTTAGAATGTACCCGTACGTTCTCAGATGGGAACAGTGATATCTCAGTCATGACTGTAGCTGCAGCATTGTTTCAGACACCAAGCCTTGTTTCAGCCAGCGATTCTGCACAAGGTAGAAGCGATCCAAGTGGCTATACAGCAGCCTGATCACTTTTACAGGTGGCACAAAGGGGCCCAGAATTCGCCCAGACTGGAGGTGGCCAAGTAAGCTATTAACATGTACCCACTTTAACTATGATTAAAGACATTAATGTAAGAAATCTTTATTTTGTTCTTTCTCTTAGGCGGGAGCTTTAAACAGAGGGTCAAAGAGCAACGTACACCATCCACTAGCTCAGAAAGCCACATTCAAGACCTTGTGGATAGTGAGGTAAAATTATCCCAAGAATTGAATAGATTTGCAAATGAAATGCATGAACGTGTATACATATTTAATCCCTTGGAGCCGGTGGGTGCCGGTCCCTTAAAGGGTTATGCATGCTGAGAGGCGGAGCTTAAGGTCATGTGACCGCCGTGATTGGCTATCACAACAGTTACACGATTTTACATCAGCTGCCCCGGTAACTGTGCTGGGAGCACTCAGGGCGTGTTTGCGCTAATGCACACAAATATACGGCCACTCAGAGCGAAGGCCCGGCTGCCGTGAGGCCGCATATTTGCATGTGGCCGGCACCAAGGAGTTAAAGAGAATCAATGACCATTTCTTATCGAAATCTCTGCTCTTAAACTGTTCTAATAGTACAGCCTTAACTTTCAGGGGTTAGTTGATCTTTTTAATACTATGCACAGACAAGTAGACGCTGGAACAGCTGATATTTATTCACATGGACCTCATATAGTTACAGCTGTTTGAGAGAATGCTGCCAGAAGAGAGTGCCATCTCCGAAAAGCATAGCATAAATTGCTTCCTTGGCATCTTTTTGATGCCACGATGGATTATGTGTGCATGCAGTTGGCACAAAGGTTGTTCTACATGATTTCTGTGGGCAGGAGGGTGCAGGACATACTTTCAAGGTGAGCTACTACATTTTTTTCGAATGTGCGCGTAATATATATATATATATTTTACTTTCACTTTAACTCCTGCCTGACCTGTTTTTAAGAGAGGCTAAAACTGTCCTTATGATATGTGTGTTAAGGACTACCTGAGAGAATATTCGGGACCTGCTTATGGGATAGCCTGGGGGAAAAAGAAAAAAAACAAAGTGGGAAAACATTATTTATTTATTTTTTTAAAGTAATTTATTCAAACTATATAACATGAACACCTTAATGAAAGATTTTTGAGAGTTTATGTAAAGTCTAAAAACAATTGCAAGTTCTCTCAACTGAAGACAAGCAAATTCTGGAATACAGTTCAAGTATCTGTACTTCTCAATGTAGTTTTCAAACAAGAGAAAATGTAATTTCTGCCACTAGGGCGCACTGCAGGGGAAAGGCTCCAGTTTAGTGTTTTTATTTTTTATTTTTTTTTTTTTTTTTTATGGGTTCCATTTTGTACCTCCTAAAGTTGGGTGATAGTTGGGATACAGTAGATGATTCGTTTATGTCCTTTTAGGCCTTAATTGACAGCTAAGAGGGTAAATTTGTCTGACAAGTTTGTTTATCTTTAACCTTTTAAATAATTCCTATTGATGTTTTCCACCATGACAGCATAAGGTTTACCTATAAACGATTAAAAACAGCGCATCAAAGAAACTCGTAGTAAAATCTGAAAAAAACTTTAAAATGAAATTTATTAAATATAAAAAATAATAAAATGAACACAGACATCTGATCCCTACAGGATCTGAAAAACATAAAAAACACCAATCATAAAAAAAAGACGGATGTTTGATAATGAGAGCTCCTCAAATCTCTCAGTTGTAACTTTGAGATGATGAGAACAAAAACCAATGTGCACTGCTATCTGCTCCTAGTACCTGATGAATGAAATCAAACCTTTGGAGAAACCCAGAACGTGTGTAACAAGCCAGTGTAAATGAATGGAACTGTGTTCCTAGAGTCACTCACTTCATAGATGTTCTCTGGGACTGAAGCGCTGCTGTGCCAAGTCAAAGCTTGAGCTTTGACAAAGCGCAGGCGCGCGAAACATGTAAGCAGGAGAGTCGGCATAGCAACCATTTCCATTCACAGCCTTCCACGTGACAAGCCTCCCATCGGACAAGCGGCGCCGTATGCAGTGCGGCGTGCTCTAAGCTGCTCATCGTGTATAGCTGATGCCATCTAGTGACCAAGGTTGTCTCACACCATCCAGCGTGCAGCGTACATCCAGCGTGTATTACACCTTTGCCCCCAAGCCGAACGTATCAGATGGAGCTGGTATAAACATCTCCCCCTCGTTCAACAGACTTGGCACGTCAGCGCTTCAGTCCCAGAGAACATCTATGAAGTGAGTGACTCTAGGAACACAGTTCCATTCATTTACACTGGCTTGTTACACACGTTCTGGGTTTCTCCAAAGGTTTGATTTCATTCATCAGGCACTAGGAGCAGATAGCAGTGCACATTGGTTTTTGTTCTCATCATCTCAAAGTTACAACTGAGAGATTTGAGGAGCTCTCATTATCAAACATCCCTCTTTTTTATGATTGGTGTTTTTTATGTTTTTCAGATCCTGTAGGGATCAGATGTCTGTGTTCATTTTATTATTTTTTATATTTAAGTTTTTTTCACATTTTACTACGAGTTTCTTTGATGCGCTGTTTTTGATCGTTTATTTGCTGCATCCATTTTTTGCCAAGTCCATAATGGGTTAACAGCTGCACATGGAGACCATCTACAGGACATTCATTTAAATAACGAATATCCCACGAGATAGTCAAGCGTTTTTAAAGGGACCATTCATTTGTGCGCCAACTATATTTTCTTGGTTTAAGGTTTACCTATAGTCTGGTCAGTAAATATTTTTTTCTTTTTCCTCCTCTCTGTAAAATGGTGAGACCAACATAGTTTGTAAACATTTCCCCTTGCAATTTCTGCTGAGACCTTTACTTATTGTTGCAAAATGTACTGATGAAATTGCTTACAGAAGGATTTCTAAATTTCTGTTGAATGTTCCAGTGAACACTGTTGGGGCCATAATCCTGAAGTGAAACAAACGTAATTTCACTGTAAACCATCAACGACCAGATGCTCCTCGCATTTCTGACAGGAGTGAAAATAATTATCAGAAGAGTTGTCTAAGAGCCAATGACCACTTGTGGAGAGCTTCAGAAAGACCTGGAATTAGCAGGTGCAATTGTTTCACAGAAAACAATAAGTAATGCACTCAACCACCATGATCTGTGTGCACGCTCACCATGCAATACTCGATTACTGAATAAAAAGCATATTGAAGCCCGTATAACCACTTGCCGACAAGATGCCGCAGTTGACTCGGCTGCACTGCACGAATAACCATACCGGTACGGCAGACCCTTTAAAGACTATAGCAGGCGTGTGCTGCATGGCTGGTGTCCGCTGGCCACCCGCTATCGGTCCACAGAGAGCCAGAACAGGTATCTGTCAATGTAAACAAACAGGTCCCCATTCTGTCAGGGGAGTAGACAGAGATCGTCTGTTCCTAGTGATCAGGAACAGCGATCTTTCTCCTCTTCCAGTCAGTCCACTCACCCCATCAGTCTACTCCCCACACAGTTAAACACCTCCCTAGGGAACACTTAACCCCTTGATCGCCCCTAGTGTTAATCCCTTCCCTGCCAGTGTCATTTATACAGTGATCAATTGCTATTTTTAGCTCTGAACACTGTAATAATGTCACTGGTCCCAAAAAACGTCAAGCATCCAAGCTGCCTGCCACAATGTCGCAGTCCCGCTAAATATTGCGGATCACCGGCATTACTAGAATTTTTTTTTATAAATATGCCATAAATATATCCCCTATTTTGTAGACGCTATAATATTTATTTATATTTTGCACAGACCAATCAATATACGTTTATTGTTTTTTTTTTTTTTTTTTTTTTTTTTTACCAAAAATATGTAGAATAATACATATTAGCCTAAACTGATGAAGACATTTGTTTGGTTTTTGTTATTTTTGGATATTTATTATAGCAAACAGTAAAAAAATATTTTTTTTCAAAATTGTTGGTCTTTTTTGGTTTATAGCACAATAAATAAAAAACGCAGAGGTGATGAAATACCACCAAAAGAAAGCACTATTTGTTGGAAAAAAAAGGACCTTAGCTTTGTTTGGGTACAGTATTGCACAACCGCACAATTGTCAGTTAAAGCAACGTAGTGCCTTATTGCAAAAAAAAGGCCTGGTTATTAACTGGTGGCCGAAGAGTCGCCATCGTTTGTCTTCGGTAGAATGGCACAGCTGGGCAAAACTACGTTACCTTGCATCGCTTCGCCTTTTGGCCTCTAGGGGCGAGTGCGTGCCCACAGCGTGTGCCCGAAGCCGATGCGAGTGCCCAGCGGGCACGATGACCGCTCTTATCACAAAGCGAGAACCGGGATCTGTGTGTAAACGCACAAATCCCGGTTCTTTCAGGGGAGTAGAGACAGATCGTGTGTTCATACAAAGTATGAACACCGATCTGTCTCTTCTCCTAAACAGTCCCAACCTCCCTACAGTTAGAAGACACCCAGGAAAAACAGTTGACCCCTTGATTGCCCCTTAGTGTTAGCCCCTTGTGTGTCAAAAGTGTCCAATTTGTCTGCCGCAATATCAAAGTCCCGATAAAAATCGCAGATCGCCACCATTACTAATAAAATAATAATAATAAAAATGCCCGTTTTGACAGGTACCCATCCCCACTTCCGGTAGACCTTGTCGCGTGAGATCTCTTGGAAGTTCAGCCCCCCTCCTCCTTCCCCCCTGCCAGGCCAATCAGAAAGTGCAACATGCTTCACGCATGCGCATCTGAAACAGTTTCCTTTCGTCGCCACAGTCCCACCAAAAATCGCTGATCACCGCCATTACTAGTAAAAAAAATTATAATAATAAAAATGCCATAAATCTATCCCCTATTTTGTAGATGCTATAACTTTTGCGCAAACCAATCAATATACGCTTATTGCCATTTTTATTACCAAAAATATGTAGAATACACATCGGCCTAAATTAAGGGAAAAATTGCTTTTTTTTTTTTTTTTAAGAAAAAAACAAATACCACCAAAATAAACCTCTATATGTGGGAAAAAAGGACGCCAGATGTGTGTGGGTACGTCGCACGACTGCACAATTGTCAGTTAAAGCGCTGCAGTTCCGTATCTCAAAAAATGACCTGGTCATTGAGTAGCCAAATCTTCCGAGGCTGAAGTGGTTAAGGGGGTAAATCCTTCTGGAGCTGAAGTGGTTAAAGTTTGCTGCACAACATTTAGACAAGCCTGTGAAATACTGGGAGAATATAGTCTGGTCAGATGAGACCAAAATTCAACTCTTTGGATGCCATAATACACACCATGTTTGGAGGTCAAGTGGCACTGCACATCACCCCAAAAACACCATATCAACAGTGAAGTTTGGAGGTGGGAACATCGTGGTGTGGGACTGTTTTTCAGCATATGGTACTGGCAAATGTCATGTCATTAAAGGAAGGATGAATAAAAAAAAATGTACCAAGTCATTCTTGATAAAAAAAAAAATCTGCCATCTACCAAAAGTATGGGTCGAAATCACCCCTGAGCAATGCATGCGACTAGTTTTTCTATACAGGTGGCATCATGAAGCTGTCATTACCAACAAAGGATTTTGTACAAAGTATTACATTTCAGTTAGTGAGCTCATTATTTTTTTTCCTGTGTCATTCCATTTTATTACGCATAACTTAAATTCTGAACATATTTGTTTTGGTTTATATGTATGTATGGATGGCATGGGTTGTTACTGACATGTGGTTAACATTTCATGTCAATAGCACCTTTAGAAATAAATGTACCTAGAAAAATGGTGACGTGTTCAATACTTTTTTTTTACCTGCTATATTTTATGGTATGGTATGATGTGGACCACAATGAAAGTGCAAGAGTTTTCATTCCAGAAACGCTCCTTCTGCTGCTTCTGGATACTCAAAGTGTTTCTTCACCAGCGGCATCTTTAAAGGGGTTGTAAAGATATATATATATATATATATATATATATATATATATATATATATATATATATATATATATATATAATTTTTTTTTTTTTAAATAACATGTTATACTTACCTCCATTGTGCAGCTCGTTTTGCACAGAGTGGCCCCGAACCTGATCTACTGGGGCCCCTCTCAGCTCCTACCCGCAAGAACTAACCACCTTCATGCGAGCTCTCTCACATGGTGGTTCGTTCTTGCGGGCGCGTTTCCGTGATACGGCCGGCAGCTATAGCCGCTTACTGTATCACTCAACCCCGCCCTCGGCGCACTGCGTCATTGGATGTGATTGACAACAGCTTGAGCCGATGACTGCGCTGCTTTCAATCCATCCACTCTAGCCAATCAATGGCCAGGCTGAGTGGTGAAGAGGACATCGGGGGCGAGCGGAGCAGGTGAATGGGCTCAGGTAAGTAAAACCCGGGGGGGGGGGGGCTGCGGTGTTGTCGGATGTTTTTTCACTTTAATGCATAGGATGCAGTAAGGTAAAAAAACGTGAACCTTTACAACCCCTTTAAGTAAGGAAGTATTGCAAACCACTGCCTCTCGAAACTACACAATCCCTTAATTTATAATTAAAAGGACACCTGAAAATCAGGAGAACATTTATCAAGCTCTTGCAAAACTGATATATTTTAAAAAGCAAGTTTAGTATATTTACTGAAAAGGTATACTTTTATTTCAAGCATAATGCTTTTATATACACTGAATTTCAGGTTCCCAGTGTAATAAAATTATTTTTAATTTGTAACACCACTCCCTCCGTACTGATGTTTATTTATTTTTTTATTTATCCAGGAATTTTTTTTGTTTCCCCATTTGCTTCAAAATTTCCAGGAGTTTTACATCTTTTATTAGCCTTGAGCTCCAACATAAGTCATTCTTTACAGCTTGACACTGAGGAGACATTTGTGTTTTGAAAGGGAAAGATTAGAAGTGACTAACAGTACATTTTGTATATCCCAAAGTGAAAAGGTTGCACTGATATCCCAGTTCAAGCCTATTTCTGAGAAGTTATTTTTAAAGTGAAACATTAGTGAAAAAAATATGGCTAGCAGACGGGATTTTTAATGCAGAAGAGAGACATGATGTCTGTTCTGCAATAAGTCTCTTAACTGCATGTCCGCCCTTACACTGAGCTGTGCATGTACATCTTGTTGTGCATTTTTGGGCAGTTCCATGCTGAATGAACTCCTGTGTGTGTGCGGGAGTGACGTCATCTCTGCCTGACCAAGTAAATTGGCCGGAGATTGGTACCTGGAAACCCACTGGCCAAAGAGGTCAGTGGCCGACAGGAAGTTCCAGGACACCACAGCACTGAAGGGAGGGTGAGTATAGTTTCGCTTGGAGAATCACTACCCAGTGGTATTTCAAATTAAAAAAAACTTGGAATGATGGGGTAAGTGGATAGCCAGAAGAGCACACGTTCCCTTCGAATCTTCAGGTAGATTTTTAGATAATAGGAGATAGTTCCATGTGTTCTTTTTTTAGCAATTTTGCAAATTGCTACACAACTTTTTAATGAGTTATATTTAGTTTTAACCTTTTGCATTTATTTTACAGTCTGAAATGTCAGTGCTGGAAAACAACACTCCTTCCACAAGTCAAGAATCTGAGGTAATAAAACTTGAAAATAAATACCACTATTAAAATTCCATAAATAATCCTAAATTGGTGGGAGGAACCGCCAAGCACTGTTTATGAAAATACTTTATCTGGCAATTTCCTCGTTCCATTTTAAATAGATTCAGCAAATACAGGATCTAGGCACAGTTTTTTTTTTACGCTTTGGTATAATACTCAAGAAAGCACGAGCTGCTCAAATCCTACATGGATCTTGTTAGGGATCTTTCTCTTGATGTTTGTTTAGATGTTTGGGGGGAGGGAGGCAGCAAAAATGTTCAGTTGGGCCATGTCTTTGCCAACTGCCAACCACCCTCAACTCCTTAAGCTGCAATGAGCAGTGGACGGGAATGTTTACAAGCGAAGCATTGCGGCAAAGTTTACATGACATGTAGCCTCTGACACGAAATCCAAACATGGATTGGGATTCAGAAGAAAGGCAGATTTAGATACAATTCTAAATCTACCATTAGTGTCAAAATTAGGACTTGGTATTAACAAAAACATTTTTACTGAGCCCACATTACAGTGGTATTCAAGGGATAATTGAAAAAGACATATATGACACAGTCTGTCTTTAACATTAACAAAACAATCTTAAGCAGGCTAAGATGGGAGCTTCATTGGCTATAGGATAGGAGGGTTTAGTTCCCTTTTAAAGCAAAACAAACCCCACTAATTTAACAGTTTCCCAAAAAAGTTACATTAAAGGCATGCCTTGAATGATAAATGTTAGTAGTGTGCTTATGTTAGCTCATTGTGTACATGAAGCAGGCTTTTTTGTAAGCTGAATGCTGCATTTGCTTGTCAGTGGCTTCTTTGTTACTCCTCCGTGTCCCAAGTTTAACATGGCTGCATCTTCTCCTTGGGAGGGGTGGAAATTCTTTATGTATTACATATTAGTTGAGGCTCAAACTACATGCTGCTGAATGCCTTGTCCCACACCAGGGAAAGCTTGTAAACAAGCGCTTTCCCAAATGAGACCTTTCTAAGTTTCAAGAACCCTCCTCCTGTAAAACCCCTAGACCATGCTGATCAGCCTCGACAGTGTGGCTGTCCATCACTTAGAGACTGGAGCTGTCTAGAAGTGGAGAGGGTGGAAAGGAGTTTTAATATCTAGGTTCACTGATCACACAGAGGGAACATGGATTTTTCACACACACACACACACATAACCATTTTATCAGGTACATAGACAACCTTCTTTTGAAGGATTCATCTCCTTTACAACTGTCGGAAAATATTCAAAGGACTATCCAGATTTTTTTATGCCTTTCGTTGGGTAATCACCTTCTAAAAGTCTGTATTTCAGCCTATCCTGGAATATCTACACCTCATCCTAGACATAACCAAGGCAAATGTTTTCCTTACGCCAAACAAGCTTCTCTTTCTAAGGTCTCGCATGCGGATTTTGGATAAAAAAGGCAACCTCTGTGAGTTTCTCCATAAGAATCCTAGTCCTCATAATTGCCTCATTCAAGACTGTTCCCTTCACCCAGCTCCACTCAAGGCCTCTCCATCCAGCACAACATTGTGATGGCTTGCAACAAATACTTTCCCTCTATCGAATTCAAGTGCTTCTGTGTAGACAAGCAAGGAACTCTATAGCCTGGTGAATCCCCAATCCAGCATTGGAAAAGGGAAAAGCATTGGAAAAGGGAAAAGCATTGGAAAAGGGAAAAGTCCTTTCTTTTAACAGATGCCAGCCTCAGAAGCTAGTCACCCAGGGAATCAAAGCTTACCATCAACATCTTGGAGATCAGAGCAATAAGATTTGCTTTGCACCAGTGGACCCTCCTCCTACAGGGATTACCAATCAGGTTGTCTTGATACAATGCCACAGCATTGGCTTATATGAGTCATAGAGCATAAAGGTGTCAGGGGTCAGGCAGCCTTGAAGGAAGCAAGTCTGGCCACCTCCACCCTGACATCCTCAATCTCCCAAGTAAGAAATGGGGGACCCCAATGTTGTGGACATCCTGATCTCCATGTTCAACAGTAAGTTATCCCTGTTTGTTACCAGGAATCCTCTAGAACCGGCATTTGATGCATTGGTAATCCTATGGACTCCATTAAGATTAATGCATGCCTTTTTCCTTTAGTGCAGATTCTTCCTCGGCTGTTCTGCAAACAGGTCAGTCCTGCTGTCCCAAAGTCCTCCCTTTACCATCTTACTTTTAAGTCACTAGCATTCGCAACATAGGTATTGAAGCCCAGATCTTGATAAATGGCAGTTACCACCATTTGAACCGATCAGGGAACTCACCTTGGGGGATATCTACTGCAAAGTGGCCTTCATAGTGGGAATCACATCTGTAAGACGTGTTTCAAAGTTAGCAGCCTCTCTTATAAGACACTCTTCCTAATCCTTCACAGGGACGAAGTAGTCTTACACTCTTTCTCCATAAGGTGGTATCAGCCTTCCACCTTTATGAAGATATTGTCCCACCATCCTTTTGAATGGCTCCCAAGGCTCACCATTGTTTGGACGTAATCAGGGCTGTCAGAGTCATCTGAAAGCCACATCCTCTAGACTTAAAACAGAATTTTGACCTGTTAGCAGTGTCTAGAAAAGGACACCCTACGTACAAGTCTACTAATTGTATGTGAATAGCATAACTCATTGTAAGCTCTTGTACTTTAAAAGATATGGTAAATTCATTACCCATATGTGCTTACTTCATCGGGTGGGTGTTTCCTGGGCTTTCTGCCATCAAGTGTCTGTTGCTCAGCTTTGTAAGGTCGCCACCTGGTCTCCAGTTCACTCATTCTCAAAATACTACCAGGTTGATGTCCAGACCTCTGCAGATGCAGCTCTCAGCCTCAATATTTTTTCATCAGCACTCTGAGTTGGGCCTTTGACTATTTTCTGTTTTATTGGACTCGTTGGCATGATTCTGTTTGTCTTGTCTATTGTTCTGCTTTATTGCTTGCAGACATCCCAGGGTCTATGAATATCCAGCCTGTATTCTTTACTGTATGATTAAGATACAGATTTGATCATCATCATCTCTAAACAAATAAGCTTATCTAGCTGCATCTACCCTTGTTGCCACACTTGCACATGCCATTATTTCCTCCTTGCTTAAAATCCCCTGACTTGGTGGAGCTCTTACTCATAATTTCAAGTATTCATGTTCCTTCCGAAAGCTTGCGCGATGACGTGTACAGCACGTACGACGGGACTAGAAATAGGAAGTCCAATACACAGCAAAGCACCCTTCCGCCATGTAAATCCTTTCTGGGCATGCACCATTCTTAGTCCGTCGAACTAGCCTACTGACGAGCGGATTGTCCGCTAAAACCAAAGTACCACGGATAGAATTTTGAAAAATCCGAAATACTTAGTACGCCAGACTGCACGCTGAAAAAGTCTGCTGAAGCCCACACACGAGCGGACTGTCCGCTGAAATGTGTTTCGACGGACTAAGTACGCCATACAGTCCGCCCGTGTGTATGCGGCATTAGGTTCCACAGTGGGTATAATGAGCATGTTTTACTGCATATACAGATTCCTATTACTGTTGGTTTAGTAACAGAGTTTTACCTTAATGCATTCTCTGCATTAGAGTGGATGCAAACCTGCCATTTTTTTTTTTTTATGAAGACTTCTGGTACAGTAGAGGATGTCAAGTCATCTGTGACCAGTCTTGTCTTGAAGAGTTAATCTAGCTCTGAGCAGTCCTCTTGTCTTTTTGTAGTAAGATAAAAAAACTACATACAGATAAGTTTGTGTTGCCACATCCCCCACTACTGTGACTGCTCGCTCATGAGATAAAGAAATGAGATGTCAGAGTGTGTTACGATTCCAGCTTCACATCCCTCCTCCTTTCTTCTCCAGCTCACCCAGGATTGGCTGCTCCCCACCTCAGCATGATTGGGCATGCTGAAGTCATGTGGTAACTTTTCTGAGTTTTTACTGGATGCTACTCATGGGACATGATCAGTGTGACTGAAGAGTAGGAGAGTGTAGAGGTGGGTGGGGGAGTCTTGTGACATCACGACTCCCCCCACCAAGCCTCGGCAAAGAGACCCACCCACTGATTCCAGAGTTTTGCAGGGCTCCTACTGCTGAAGGGGGTGACATTTGCAAGGTAGGGCTACATGCAGGAGGCTTGCATGTGTATATATACATTAATACTGTGCCATTAGTTTATACTGGGTGAGTGGTGGGTTTACATCCACTTTAAGGTAAAAAAAAAACCTGTGTCCAGGATTCCCCCAGTCCCTCCTTATACTTAACCAAGCCAGATCTTGATCCAGTGCTGTGCGCAAGACCAGCGGCTCTCTCCCCCCCTCCCCCCTCTCTCTCCCCCCTCTCCCCCCCCCTCTCCCCCCTCCCCCCCCTCTCTCTCTCTCTCTCTCTCTTTCTCTTTCTCTTTCTCTTTCTCTCTCTCTCTCTCTCCACACAGTAGTCTGATGGCAGCGGGAGCCATTGGTTCCTGCTGCTGTCAGTCAAATCCTATGATGGGGGCATGGCAAAGCCCCTCTGTGTCTATGGACACAGGCATCAGGAGGAGCCAGGAGCGTTGGCGAGGGTCCCTAGAAGTGGAGGATCAGGGCTGCTCTGTGCAAAACCATTGCACAGAGCAGGTAAGTATAATATGTTTGTTATAAAAAAATAACAAAAAATTAAGTTTAGAATTGCGTTCAGTCATAAGGTCATACGCATCTATTCATTGATCGTAGGTAGGGGTAGATGTTTTTCTCAGCCGTAATAAAGTTATTTTCAGCTGCATAGCTACCTTGTGGTTGAGTGTTCCATAGCTTTTACGCAATATGCTTCTTTTGTAGTATTTTTTCTGATTAGTAATTGATCTCGTTTCTGAATAATGATTGTCATGCATTCTGACCTTGATATTTCCTTACAGCTTATCAGCAAGATGCAAATACTATTGCAGCTGCTGTTTAGTCTAAAGGTAAGTGACATTTTTTTTCTTTTACTGATTAGTGTTTTTTGCTGATGGTAGTACATGTAATGGATTTGTCTCTGTCAACAAATTTAAAAATGTATTTACTCTTGTCCGGTGGAAGCGGGGATTCCTACTTTGACCCCTACTCATTTTGAGATGGTTATATTACATGTCACACAATACACCGCAAAAGGGCATGTTGATAAAACAGTGGGTCTGACATTCAGCAAACATTCTCTGGAAGTGAAAATTATGTGTTTTTATTTCACATAGTTCTTTATTGAAGTTTTAGAAAAGTATATTGGCACAGCAAGGAAACGCTTTGTTAGAATAGACAGTATTTGCATTAGTTACAGGAAGGGCACAGCCACATTAACAGTAATGGTCAAATAGGATTAAAAGCTTACAAACACAATCAGTGAGTAGTAGGATGTCGACTCCTGGGGGTTTGGGAGGGAAGAACTGAAATCAAGGACAGGGAAGTGGGAAGGAGGGCAGAGAATAGGGATAAACAAAATAACTAATGAAACAAAAATGTTACGGTCTGCAATGGAGAAATAAGATGTGTACATGTCGTCATTCTGAACTGAACACTTTGAGTAATTAAATCAAATAGACAAGAGTGAAACAAGTTTTTGATATGTTAAAGTGGTAGTAAACTCAGAATTTACACTTGTACCTATAGGTTAGCTTTACCTACAGGTTAGCTTATACTAAGGCTTACATGTAGGTACAGTGACTGTGCAGAGTTTAGGAGATATTCGCAGCTAGTGACATCACCAGCCATGTGCAGTGCACTCTGCATTCAGGTACAGTGAGTGTGCTGTCATTGCAGTAAGTGGTGTGACTTGTGCGCAAGTTTCACACTCGTCCGACCGTTTAAACGGCTGGAGAGCACAAACCTGGGAGAAAGACTGGTGGTGCCAGGAGCAACAACAGTGTGTTTTTGTAAGGCTCCATTTAAAGTGATAGTAAAGATTTCTACTTTCATCCCTTGAAATAGTTAAAAAAAAAAAAAAACAATATACCAGGTGGTGTCTTTACTTTTTACAATCTATCCTGTGCCATTCCACACAGATTGAGCAATTTGCACAATCTGCATTCTAATAACGTTTGTGTTGGCTAAGTTAAAAACGTTTTTTTGCTAGAAAATTACTTAGAATCCCCAAACATTATACATTTTTTTCCGAACACCTTAGAGAATAAAACGGCAGTCGTTGCAATACTTTTTGTCACACCGTATTTGCGCAGCAGTCTTGCAAGCACACTCTTTTTGAATAAAATAAATAAGACCACGGTAAAGTTAGCCCAATTTTTTTATATTGTGAAAGATAATGGTACACTGAGTAAATTGATTGCCAACATGTCACGCTTCAAAATGGCGCCCGCTTGTGGAATGGCATCAAACTTTTACCCTTAATCTCCATAGGCGACGTTTAAAATATACTACAGGTTGCATGTTTTGAGTTACAGAGGAGGTCTAGGGCTAGAATTATTGCTCTTGCTGTAACAATTGTGGTGATAACCCACATGTGTGGTTTGACCACCGTTTTCATATGTGGGCGCTACTCACGTATGCATTCGCTTCTGCGCACAAGCTCGTCGGGACGGAGTGCTTTAAAAAAAATATATATTTTTTTTCTTATTTAGTTTACTTGATTTTATTTTTTATTTTCACTGTCAGGGTAACTTTTATTCCTATTACAAGGAATGTAAACATCCCTTGTAATAGAAAAAAGCATGACACGTCCTCTTAAATATGAGACCTGGGGTCAAAAAGTCTTCAGATCTCACATTTGGACTTAAATGCAATAAAAAAAAAGTACATGGTGCAGCAGGTACATATCAGAAATATGAAGTGTTGGGTTTACATACTACTTAATGTCGCGTACACACGTAGCCGACTATCTGGCGGACTTCCCGAATGGGCTACTTGCCCACACACTTTTTCAGCGGACTAATACGGCGTACTAAGTCCGCCGTACTATCCGCCGTACTTTTGAAATGAACGGACTCGCCCACACACGTGGAGGAAAGTCCGCTCATTTCGAGCGCGTCTCCAGGTAGGCGGGGCCCGCGAAGGAGACGTCGCTGGCCCCGCCACCGCCACCTGGTATGGACTTAAAGGGGAACCCCAACGCCGAAAAAAATCGGCGTGGGGGTCCCCCCAGGTCCACATCAGGCCCTTGTCCGACAACTAACGGCCAGGGTTGTCGGGAAGAGACCCTTGTCTTCATCAACATGGGGACAAGGTGCTTTGGGGTGGGGGGGCCGCGCAGCCCCCGCTTCCCCAAGGCAACCCCCATGCTGAGGGCACGCGGCCTGGTATGGCTCAGGAGGGGGGGGGGGCGCTTGCTCGTCCCCCCCCCTTTCCTGGCTGGCCGGGTAGCGTGCTCGGACAAGGGTCTGATGTGGACCTGGGGGGACCCCCACGCCGATTTTTTCCGGCGTTGGGGTTCCCCTTTAAGTCCATACCAGGTGGCGGGGTCAGCGACGTCTCCTTCGCGGGCCCCACCTACCTGGAGACCCGATTGAAATGAGCGGACTTTTCTCCGGGCGGAAAAGTCGGCTCATTTCAAAAGTACGGCGGACTGGCATACGCACGGCCGGATTGTCCGCCGAAATGCAAGTCCGACGGGAAGATTGGAGTGCAAAACTACTTTCTAAGTACTTTCGGGTCAAAAAAGTACGCCAGAGGCTACACACGGGGGGGATTGTCCGGCGGACTTGAGTTTGCCGGACTTTTCCACCCGATTGTTTGATCGTGTGTACACGGCATAACAGGCGGAGGGTCCTCTCTAGTGCCTACAGACTTTTCTTTTTAAATTTGTATCTTATAGCTGGCCAGAGGGCTGAACGGAAAAAACGGATTCTTCCCAAACAAGCAAGGTGCCATACTGGGACATTATATTCTGGCAGTAGGACTTGTTGCTGTCAGAATACCCTTTATCAGTGGCTGCAGCCATTGATCGACAAAAGCTTTCCAACCTGTCTCTTAAACAAAAATCAAACTATCCACTTCTGTTGAAGAGGGATAGCAACATACTGATCGAAACTTGTCCAGTCTCTGCTGACCTGAGCTGTGGAGCCAAATTTTGATCAGTCTTTGGCCAGCTTTAGCCTTCCTTAACTGCGGCATCAAATTTGGAATTAAATTGTTTGCCTATTCTGATCTGCAGCATTCCCTTCAAACAGCTTAGTGATGTCATTATTTTGATCTCTTTCAGGCCGTAATCACACAACAAGACACCTACTTTGAGGTGCAGAGAGAACGTGAGAAACAGCTAAGACAGCAGTCATCAAGGGGCAATTGGTTGTTGGAGCAGGAGAAACAACGTAACTTTGAAAAACAAAGGGAGGAGTTGGCTAATGTACAAAAGCAGCAGGAGCAATTAAAACAAGAAAAGCAGCGCTGGGAGCGTGAAAGAACTAAGTCTCAAAAAGAGATGGAGGCTCATGAGATGAGGCTACGACAAAGAGAGGAGACTTCTCAGATAGAGAAGGAGAAGTTAGACCAGGAGCGGTCAGACTTGGAAAAACAGAGACAAGCTTATCAGCATGATTTGGAGAGGCTACGTGAGGCACAAAGAGCAGTCGAGAAGGACAGAGATCGCTTGGAGCAGTTGAAGAAGATTAAAAAAACAAGTGTTAGTGCTGGATCCTTTGCACCAGACTTGGTCCAGGTAACTTTGGTAAGAGTTCAGTTTTTTAATGCTCTGGTAAGGCTTAATGTACACGGGACATTTTTACAACCTCTCCTGAACGATTCAACTTGACAGATAGTAACCCTCGTTTAAAACATCCGTTTTGCCGTGTTTACATGCCACGTTTAGAAGCATTTGAAAAAAAATATATATATATGTATTTTTTTTTTCAAAATAGCTAAAAATGAAAAATACCTGTAAACGAAACATGGCTAAATGCCAATTACCGCGTTTAAAAGTGTTTGGCGTTTGAAATGCCTCTAAACTCAGAGTCTGAACTCATTTGTTTTCTTTACAAAAAAGGACTCTAAACGCAACTGCCTAGAAACTACTATAAACGACCCTGTGTACATGTGCTGATAAGATAACTTAGCTCGGGGGCAGCTGAAAAAAATGTCCAACTGCTCCTAAACATCCGTTTAGCAGCAGCAGTGTACAATGAGGCCTTAAGCTCCTTTTTACTAGCGAGCAAGATAGAGAAATTCACTGTAAAGTTAAGCAAGGGGGTAGCATGTCTTTTAATGCATTGTCCACAATAGAGAATATTGTAATTTGTTATTTGAATGCCAAGACCCCATCAATAATGATTGTAGCAGGAGGGCAGAGGCTTCTTCTCCTGGTGTCCATGCGTTCTATAAAAAGGTAGAGTTTAACTAACAACCATGTAAGGCTAATCCTGAGAGAAACGCATGCTTCGTACGCATTTATCTTCTCCACACTGCGGTAGTCGAGGAAAATTTGAGTGGAGCTGCTTTTCTCAGCATATTGGAAACCTCAGAAAAAATACATTCTTATTCTGCCAGGCTAGTGTCCCATTTTTGTGTAAAGCCTGGTGTAAACCATTGCACTACATGACATGTATGGGGCAAGGGTTTATGCTTTTCTTTCCGAATGATAGTTTCTAAATCTGCTACATTCGTTTCTGTTAATCATCTTTAATACAAACCTGTCCCCAGGTTAAACGACTGCTAAGATTATAAAGCTGGCATAAGAGATTATACAGACTCTAAGACCCCTTTCACACTGGGGCGTTTTTCAGGCGTTTTTCAGGCGCTTTAGCATTAAAAAAAAAGTGACTGTAAAGCGCTTAAAAAGGCCTCATCTGCAATCTCAATGTGAAAGCCCCAGTGCTTTAAGAGCCCTTTCACACTGCCAGTGCCCGAAAAACACTGGTAAAGCGCCGCTTAAACTAGCGGTGCTTTACCAGAGTTTTTGGAGCACTAGTGGGGTGCTTTTAACCCCTGCTAGTGGCCAAATAAAGGGCTAAAAGCGCCCACTAAGCACCGCTGCCAAAAAGTGCTTTGCAGGAGCTTCCCATTGATTTCAATGGGAAGGGACGCTTTAGGAGTGGTGTATTCACTGCTCCAAAAGCGCTGCAAAGAAGCTGCTTGCAGGATTTATTTTGACGCTCTGCCAGCGCAGCGCCTCATTGTGAAAGTACTCAGGTTTTCACATTGGGATTGCAGATGAGGCTTCTTTCAGGTGCTTTATATGCCCTTTTGTTAACGCTAAAGCGCCTGAAAAACGCCATAGTGTGAAAGGGGTCTTAGGTCAGCAAAATGCATTGCAATCAGAATGTAGCTAGTCAAGTATGCCGTCAATTCAGTTTTGCATTCATTCGTTATTATCGCTACAAAAATGTATGTTATGGGAAACTATAGTGTGTTTTCAGTTGGAGCTTTTTTTTTATTAACTATTACCTGTAAGTAATTTTATTTCCCTAGCTTTGATTTTCCTCAGTTTTGGTTACTCTCTAGTCTTAATTTATAAATGTTATTTCTTATGGTCAACAGTATAACAGGCAGTACAATTAGTAGTTCTTTTGGAAAGAATTGTTGAGGTATATACATTTAAAGATGAACTTCATTCAGATATAAAAGACAAGGGTACATTTATATTTTGTACATAGTGGGCTAGAGTTACTAAAACTGGAGCATTCAGAATATGGTGCAGCTGTGCATGACAGCCAATCGGCTTCTAACCTCAGCTTGTTCAATTGAAGTAGAACCAATATTTTTTTTCCATTTGGATAGCTCAAGGAAGGGTATAACCCCTGTCAGATTTTTTATTTTTATTTTCCCATTTATGTCCCATTGCAGAGATTTAGATTAACTTTTTGTCCCATAGCCAAACAAGAATTGAGAGGAAATCTCTGCAAATTAAGAGAATTCCTGGGGGACCCCCAGGTCACCAAAACTAGTTTTGTTCCATTTCTTTTCTGGGGACAACCCAAATTTGAGATTTTCTTTTACTTTTACTTTCAAAGATAATAGTAAACAGGACAAATAGGGGGACACAAACAACAACAAAAACTGAAGCACTCTAATCCCTCTCCACTGTCCAAAACCCCCCAAAAAAGTTTTGCCTTTAGTTATACTTTAAGCATTGGCAATAAGACATAGAAGCTTATTGGTTTATATGCAGAAGTGAGCCTGATTTTGAATTCTCCAGCTTTAGTAAATCGCAGTGTGAGGACTCAATATCATCCCCTTGTTGGTCCCCTATACAACAGCACTCTGACGGGGAAGGGTCAATTAAGGCCTTGGTTACACCCGCAATACTGTCTGAAGAGTGATCTGTGGGGTATAATTCCTGCCATGAAGCAAAGCAATCAAACTCAGCACGTGTAAACCCCCATCTGAAGTTGAAGCATCATGTATACACTTTCCAACTAAATGGGAGTATTGGTGGGGTTGTAAGACTGTGGGTCTACCATGTGATTTTACTGCCCGCAACCTATAGTGTAAATAAGCCCTAAGAATGCTGAATGTAATTGTGCTGACAAATGCAGATAAGCGGAAAGTGCAGAGTAACAATGTAATTGGCCACCTGTTTTTTCTTTTACGGTCATGTCTCAGGCTTCAGGAGGGACAAGACCTGTGTTGTTTAAATTCAATCAGGTCTTCTGCTATACTGGACAGGGCTGTACTGTGTTACAGAAATGAATGAACCAAAATAATAATCCTTTGGTTGGTACAACAGGTCCCTTATATGTATTTGTGTTTTTAGCTGTTTGCCTGGGGTACAGCTTTAAAGTAGAACTATTTACTTTTTTTCTATTTTGGATAGTGCAAGGGAGAGTTACACACCAATATGCTACAAAAGTCTCTTTTGCCACTAGTGATTGTCTGTACTTTCTATCCAGCTGTTTTAATTTATATATATTTTTTTTCCTAGGGTGTTCCACATTCAGCAAGCTTTAATGGTGAAGGAATGCAGAGCCTGGAAGGGGCTAGCCAGCTTGTTATGAAACCTTTAAACAAAACCAGTGCATCTGTATCAGCAGCTGATTACCTGGAGAGACCTGAAGTTATGCGTCGGGATAGTAGTTCCACAGACACAAGGCCAGCATTGAAAAATGATGTGCCTTTCCATTTGTTAAGTGCCATGAATCAACTCCAAAGGCAAACATTACCTACTAAACAGCAGATTCCCACTAAACTGGCTGCACTGAGCAAAAGCGGAAAGGATAAACCTGGCAGAGGAAAAGCTTCACATCGTACAGATAGTTCAGGTTAGCACTTCCTTATTTGTAATTTTTAACATTTTTATATATTTTAATTAACGGTTATATAGCCTCTGTTTATCAATATTTTTTTTTCTTTTATTATAGAAAAAGTGTCAGTTATAATTAGTTGTCTTGTTTGCTGCTATAGAATGGATAGAACTAAGCACACATAACTTGTCATGCTGCTAAACAGAAGGCCTAATGTGATGGATCATACTTTTAGGTCCCATTCACACCATGGCGGTCTGCTAACAGGAGTTGCATTAAGTCAGCCTTACATTTGAATTGACTAACCACCACAATGAACTAAACATCAGATCTGCCCCGATTTTTTTTTTTCCAATGTACTGCAAGGTAATAAAATGGCACCACAGCACACCAACACACGCAACTTGTGTTACCAGATACAGCAGTGTGACTAGGCCCTTATTGTTAGACTTAGAACTCTGATAGTACTGCCTGAGGGCCTTGAAAAAAGTCTGCATTGCTGAATTGGAAGATTAGGCACCTCCTCTCCTAAATCCCTCAATACTTAAGTTGGAGCCTGGCAACCTCGCCACTTGCTACATTTTATTGATCGAGTATGAATAAGGAGACCAGGACATTAATATTACTTTTTTCTGCAATTTTATCACAGCATCTGTCGATCATCGGGCACTGTTTGCATCTAAGCTTTCTGGAAAAGATGAAAGTACAGTGAGGAGCAGACGATCAGCAAGTCCTAGTCTCACAAATAGTCTTATCTCATTCTTTCCTCAAGGTAAGCTTCTTGTCAGGAACATATATTTCATTTCCAATTCTATATATAGCTTTAAGGCCTCATGCCCATGGAGGTTTTTACAACCGCTTTTCTCTTACGTTCACCGACTGACACAGCTCCTCTCTTAGACCATTGAGTTGTTACACCACCTTCAGGAGAGGACTAGGCATAACATGTAATAATAAAATTAGAACTTTCTAGTTCCACCCAAGGGGTTGGTCCCTTAGGTAACAACCCCACAGTCTGCATTGCAACTTCAGTTTTTTCTGCCTAGTGAAGGAGAAGAACCTAGGAACCCTGCGGGCCCATCGGTTAGTGTTTTTTTCTGCAGAAGCTTTGCTTTTTGTGCAAGATTAAAGATCCTGTGATCTGCTATCAACAGGCAGCTGGGTGACAGGTCCTTGTAGTTTCCCCAGCCTGGCCAGCGAGTGTGTGCAGACCAGAGCTCCGCGCTTGGTCGGCCACGACATGCCCCAGCTCCAGGGGCGGTCGGTGAGCGTAAATGCTTCGGGGCACACATATGACTGGGCTACAGATGTCTGCATCACAGTGTGCTGGGTCAGCAGCCACCCCGTACTGATCGGAGAGTGGGTCTGTGATGGAATGTCTCCCAGCTCTTCAGTACTGGTAGGTACAGCTCTCCTTGCCTTGGTGGGGCTGAGCAGCTAGGCATTCCCTGGGAAGTTGATTCAGGTGTCCCTCGCCTCCTTCTCCTCTCCCTATCTTCCCCCCCTTCCCTGTGGGGGATACTGCATGGGCTGCTGAGCGGTGTGCGTGCCATAGACATCGGCTCCATTTTTGGTGTGACCAAGGAGCAGCATGCTCTATGGCCATTTTCCTGTAGTTCAGCGGCCATTTTCCCTGTGATTATGTCCTTCTTTAAGCCTGAACACGTTTTTTGTCAGTTTCAGCACCATTCAGAGCAGCTCTGCACAGCGCAATGTGGTCTCCTATGCATCTGGGAGCTGACACAGGCGCTATTTGCTGGACGGCGCAGAACCAGTCAGGGTGGTGAGTCCTGCGGGAAAGAGCCCCTCAGCCAGCAGCAGTTAGGATGGTGGGACCATCACTGTCCTAAGTCCCCAACAGGTGGCAGACAGGGTAGCTTCAGCATGGCTTCAGAAACTGGTGTTTCTTCCACCGACATCCAGACAATTGCAACCGGTTTGCCTGCAGACAGTGTGGTGAATCTGGGCACTTTGTCAGCGGTCCTCAATTCGTTCGTTGCCAAGATGGAGACGGTGCGTGGGCGCAAAGGTGGTAAAAACCATTCCATGCCCCCCCCCCCCCCCCGTCCTCCCCGGAGAGCTCTGACGCAGACTCGGGCCCTGCTGAGGCTGGTGACCCCTGTTCTGTCATTTCAGATGACGCTGACCAGGACCGATCGGACAGTGAGGTTGAGTCCGGGTCTGTGCACGCCAAAGCGCTTGTTTGAGCACTTATCACAGCTGTGCATGATGCCCTGAAAATTCAGGAGCCAGCAGATCCCTCTGCTGATGTAGCGGTCCCCTTTGGGTCCTGTAAGCCAGCCCGTTCACCTAAGGTGTTCCCGTATCTGACTTATTTAGATAAGTTAATTTACAAGGAATGGGGTCGACCGCAACTGACCTTTTCGGTCCCCAAATACATGGCGGTGCGTTACCCCTTTGAGGAGAGCCTTCTCAAAAAGTGGTTGGCTCCTCCGGTCATGGACCCCTCAGTATCCAGGTTAAACAAAGTAACCATGATCCCAGTAGAGGGGCCTTTAAGGATCCCACAGACAGGAAGGCCGAGGCAGTGGCTCGTTGCTTGTTTACGGTTGTGGGGTCAACTATGTGACCAGTACTGGCATCCACACTTCTGTCGCAGACACTCACTGAGGGCAAGGGCCCACATTTTCCACTCGCAACCGGCTTTTTCGTCCACCCGGGGCTTCGGCCAAGCGTCCCTAGCCTGACAGGACGACCTCTGAAGGACCAAAGCGTCCCTGGAACCGCAAGCCTAACAAGCCTGCGAACAAAATTGCTACTGCATGAAGGTTTGCCCCCGCCCGCGGGGTTGCCTTTGGGAGTTTGCAGCCCGGTGGCCCACTCCAGCATACCTGTACTGCTGGCTCGTCGGGAGGCCCTATTGGGTGCAGTAAGGGACCTGCTGAGTCACGGGGGGATAGTACCTGTTCCAGAATCGTAACGTTTCCAGGGGTTCTACTCAAACCTGTTTGTAGTCCCCCAAAAAGGAAGGGGTATGTCCAATCTTTGACCTGAAAGCCCTCAATTACTTTGTAAAAGTGCAGGGGTTCAGAATGGAATCAGTTCGCTCAGTAGTCGCTGCACTCCATCAAGGGGACTCCCTGGCGTCTTTGGACATCCAGGAAGCGTACCTGCACATACCCATATGCCCTTGGCATCAGAGGTTTCTGCGATTTGCAGTTGGGGAAGCCCACTACCAGTTTGTGGCTCTCCCCTTTGGTTTTGGCATAGCCCCCCCCCCCCCCGAGTCTTTACCAAGGTATTGGCTCCTGTTTTGGCATTGCTGCGGCAATGCGGGATCGCAGTTGTGGGTTACCTAGACGATCTCCTGAGAGCATCTTCCGCCTCAGAGTTAGAGGTGGATGTGGCGATCACCATGCAGACCCTGCAGGAATTTGGCTGGCTGTTGAACCTAAAAAAGTCAGTGATTGTGTGACTCAGCTTTTGGAGTACCTAGGTTTACTGCTGGACTCCATGGAAGCGAGAGTGTTTCTCCCTTCAGACAAGCTACAGACTCTCAGAGCCATGGTAAAACTGTTGATGAACCGCAGGTGGTCATCGCTGCGCTTCTGCATGCGAGTCCTGGGACGCATGGTGGCCTCCTTCGAGGCAGTACCGTACACCCAGTTTCACACCAGAGTCCTGCAGAAGGAGATTTTGACAAAATGGGACAAATCTCTGTTGTCCCTGGATTGGTAGATTCAGGTGAGCCAATTAGTCAGGGATTCCCTGCTCTGGTGGCTGAGGTCCCCGGCACTTCTGTCTGGGAAGTCGTTCCTACCTCTGAAATGGACAGTGATCACAACGGACACCAGCCTAACCGGCTGGGGTGGAGTAATGGGAGTTCAGTCAACCCAGGGCCTCTGGTCGGTGAAGGAATCCAAGTTGCCGATCAATCTGCTCGAGCTGAGAGCGATCAGGGTATGTCTCTCCACACGGTCGATAAGACTTTAATGGCATCCGATCAGGATCCAGTCAGACAGCGCCACACCGGTGGCATACGTCAATCACCAAGGAGGAACAAGAAGCTCAGCCGCCTGCACGGGAGGTCGCTTACATCCTTCAGTGGGCAGAGCAACATGTACCGGCCCTGTCGGCCATTTACATCCCGGGAGTGGAGAACTGGCAGGCAGTGATTCCAACTATGCTGAGAGAGTGGAAATCTTCCTCTCGTAAGATATATTATCGTACCTGGAAGGCCTATATCTCCATGTGTGAGGAGAAAGGTTGGCATCCGCGTTCCTTTTCTATTTCCAGGATCCTGCTGTTTCTACAGCAAGGAGTAGACCAGAAATTGGCGTTAAGCACCATTAAAGGACAAATATCAGCTTTCGCTGTCTTTTTTTTCAGTGACCCCCCTGGTGCCTCACTCTCTAGTGAGCACTTTTGTTCAAGGGGTCCGACATGTAGTTCCTCCGTTGCGTCCACCATTACCCACGTGGAATCTGAACCTGGTGTTATTGGCGCTTCAAAAACCGCCATTTGAAAATATCCGAGAGATCCCTCTGTTGACTTTCCTAGAAAGTGGTCTTTCTAGTGGCCATTACTTTGGCCAGGATGGTTTCGGAACTGGCGGCCATGTCTTGCAAGTCGCCCTATCTGGTTAGCCACAAGGATAAGGTGGTGTTGCGTCTGCAACCTTCTTTTCTGCAGAAGGTGATTTCGGGCTCGTCGGCCACCATTTCCAGTTGGATCAGACAGATTGTAGTACAGGCCTACGCCTTGAAGGGGCTGGTGCCCCCCTTTCCGGTCACGGCCCACTCCACAAGGACAATCAGACTGTCTTGGGCCTTCCGACATCAAGCGTCTGTTGCTCAAGTGTGTAAAGCAGCGACTTGGTTGTCTGTTCACACTTTTACAAAATTCTACAAGGTAGATGTCAGTGCATCGGCTGATGCCTGTTTTTGGCCGCAAAGTTTTGCAGGCGGCCGTGTAATTGCAATTACACTTACATTTTTTCCTGTTTTTTTGGTAAAACCACAGTACCTTTAAGTAATGCACTGTTGCATTTGTTACCGCAGTTTGTTTTTCCCACCCCTCGTTTTGGTACTGCTTGGGGATGTCCCAGTGGTCTAAGAGAGGAGCTGTATCAGTCAGTGAACGTAAAAGAAAATAGGATTTTTTGTACTCGCCGTAAAATCCTTTTCTCTGTAGTTCACCAACTGACACAGCACCCGCCCCTCCTATTTTTCTCTACGTTATACTGCTTGTTGACATACTGAAGCTGTGGGGTTGTTGCCTAAGGGACCGCCCCTTGGGCGGAACTAGAAAGTTCTAGTTTTATTATTACATGTTAACATGTTATGCCTAGTCCTCTTCTGAAGGTGGGGTAACAACCCAATGGTCTAAGAGAGGAGCTCTGTCAGTCGGTGAACTACAGAGAAAACGATTTTACGGTGAGTACAAAAAAAATCCTATTTCTCGAGCATTTTTTGCAGCTTAAAAATGCCTCTCCATGTTAGCCTATGGCCTCATGCCCACCATGGCATTTTTGAGCTGTAAATGGCATAGTCGTTTTTAAGCTGCAAAGAAAAACAAAACAGGACCAGTGCTTTCTGAGGCTCCAGCTGTAAAAACGTCAGACGCCGGCAAAAGGTGTTAAACACGATTTAACGATGCTTAACGCTGTGTTAAGCCTCGTTCGGCGTTTGTCTCTATTCAAAATCAATGGTTCCCTATGGGAGCCCATTGATTTGAATAGAGGTTGCATCAGAAGTCGGTTCAATAGGATCCGACTTGCGTGCTAGGAATCTTGAGGGGGGAACCCAGCGAAAATTTAAGAAAAAATTTTCCGCAAGTTTTCCCCTCAAGGAGATACCAGACCCTTCGAACTGGTGTAGATCTTAAGGGGAACCCCCACTCCAAAAGAAGAAAATGGCGTGGGGGTCCCCCCGAGATCCATATCAGACCCTTATCCGAGCATGCAGCCCGGCAGGCCAGAAAAGGGGGGGGGGGCGAGTGAGCCCACCCCACCCTCTTGGACCATACCAAGCCACATGCCCTCAACATTGGGGGTTGGTGCTTTGGGGCGGGGGTGTCCTCCAAAGCACCTTGTCCCCATGTTGATGAGGAAAAGGGCCTCTTCCTGACAACCCTGTCCGTTGGCTGTCTGGGTCTGTGGGTGGGGGGCTTATCGGAATCCGGGGTCCCCCAGAATCGTACCTCTATCTATTCACCTGAGAAAAAATTTAAATAAAAAAAAAAAACACTACACAGGTTTTTAAAGTAATTTATTAGCCAGCTCCGGGGGTCTCTTCTGACTTCTCCGGCCTCTTCTCTTGCTCTCCTTCGGCGGTCTCTGACAGGAACAACTGACCCATGTGCCCTCCGACAGGGGAAACTGACCCATGTGCTCTGTGTGGCTCACATCCTTAACCTGGTGGTGCAGCGGTTCTTGGGCAGGTACCTGGGCTTACAGGATGTCCTGAGGCAGGCCAGGAAAGTCTCTGTGCATTTCCGCCGATCATTTAATGCCAGTGCTCAGCTGGCTGAGCCCCAAAAGGAGTTGAACCTGCCCAAAAACCGCCTTATATGGGACATGCCCACCAGGTGGAATTCAGCGTTGCACACGCAGCAGAGGGCCATCAATGAGTACCTGTGCGACTACAGCACCAGGACAGGGTCATGGGAGCTCAGTTTTTTTTCACCACACCAGTGGGGCATGATCAGCGATGCATGCACTGTCCTGTCACCATTTGAGGAGGCCACAAGGATGGTGAGCAGTGACAGTGCATGCATCAGTGACACTGTACCTCTTGTCCACCTGTTGGAGCATACGCTGCATGGAATAATGGACAGGGCACTTGAGGCGGAACAGAGGCAGGAAGAGGAGGACTTCCTTGCCTCTCAAGGCCCCCTTTATCCAGACAATGTTCCTGCTGTCCCACCCATCACACAGGAAGAGGAGGAGGCTTGTGTCAGCATGGAGTTGAATTGAATGGTACTCTGGCCTCGTATCCGAAGAAACTTGGTTTTGCCTGTAAAGCTTCTCTTTTTAGAGAGCTGGACCCTGGGATCCAGTACTTTTGGTATTAGGGCCATAAAGTTTTACTGGTGGGGTGCTTTTTATAGGTCCAGGATTGTGGGGTCCCCGGTTCCTGAAGGCTTGTTAACGGAACCCACCGTGAAGGGTGAAGATTGGGTCTGTTGGTTTTACCACAGAAAACCCTGTGGTGGGAAAGACAAGTGGAGTTTTTCTAAGGTATTTTTACATTTTCTTATGAAATGTCTCCTTTAAAGTAAATATTATCATGCCTAAGTGTCACCACTGGAGGCTGTATAGAGCACGTACATTCTCACGCTTTGCTCAGAGTCACACTGTGTCACAGAAACGGCAGACGTTTTTTTCCTCCGGCTAGCAGGCAGACCTCCGGTAAGTTTGGGGGGGTTTGCTTCCTCCAGACACCCCCCCCCCCCCCCCCACCCACCTCAGTTGAACTCTTCCCCTCTTCAAGAGGCTAAGTATAAGGGAGAACTAAAAATGATCAGCAATTAGATTTTCTTTCACCGCCCCTACACGGCGTCGACTTCCAGGTCTTCTCCACTCCATCCCTCCCTCACTCAGCCGATCCCGTTGGATTGGAGGCCCATGCTTGCGCAGGAAAACTTTTTTTGAAAAAGAAAGGAGGACGCAATGCGATGGTGGGGGCGGGGCTTAGTGGGGAGTTGGTGTCCTCCAACCCGGGAGTTTGTTTTAAAAAAAAAAAACACTCCATTTGTGGTGTCTTCAAAATGGTCAGAGAGACATAAGCGGAAAGAGGAGCATGAAAGAGGTTTTGGTGACACATTTACTATTTGCATCAGGCTGAGCATTAGTGGTAGTGGCTAGACTATTGCTCAAGCAGTGGATGTGATTTCTTCTGGTAGTACCTCTGCTTTGTGCATCGGGCTATAGTCAGAAGGGGGAGGTTGAAATACCCCCAAAAAAGAGCTAAAAGGGTCTCCCTCAAGCTCTGGAAAGCCTACTCATCGCTACAAATGGTATCCTTCCCTGACAAGGGGTGGCTGGTCAGAGTGAGCATCAGGGCCATGAAATGTCTGCAACTGTTTTTAACACTGCATCCCCTGTTTAATTTATGATAATTAAAAAAATATATATATTAGCGACTTTAATCGCATCCCAGTGTGGGTCAAAATGCAACAGGTTCTCTTCTGTTACCCAGCACCCTCAAACTGAGGAGCTAGGTGAAGCAGAAGATTAATTCCCTCAGGGGACCATGGTCAGGCTGATGACTCCTGAGGTGTCAAATTCAGGAGAATCAGCTGTTTCAATCTTAAGATTGATGGTGCAATTTCTTGCTGAATGATCACTCCACATTTATGTACCCTTAACTGAGTGTTTGAGTTCACTAAAGCCTCCTCAAGCTGTGCATGCCTTTTTCCTGTCCATTCATTGCTGGAAATGCTTTTTTGTATCTGAGAGGATCACCCAGATAAACATTTTTTTCCCTCCTTAAAAGTTTTCACACTTTATCCTATGGTAGAGGGAATTCACTAAGTAAGGGTATACCAGCAATTAATGCTGCTATATCCTCTGTGAATAAGTTTGACTTGTCTGTCAGACAATGCTCAAATTCTTAAAGATCAAATGGATAAAAAGGTGGAATTCCTATTGGGGGAAAAAAAAAAACACTTATTTTTTTTTCTCTGGCAGATTGAGTGTCTCAGGCCGCGTACACACGCGCGGACTGTTCGCCCAACCTTGTTTGGCAAACAGTTTCGGCAAACAGTCCGCTCAAAATTTGCATGAGCGGACTTGCCCACACACGAGCGGACTGTTTCAGCGAACTGTTTGCCAAACAGTCCGCTCAACTTTTGAAATGAACGGACTCGCCCACGTAAGGCGGAGGCAAATCCGCCCATTTCGAGCGCGTGTACAGGTAGGCGGGGCCCGCGAAGGAGACGTCGCGGGCTCCGCCGCCTGGAATGGGCTTAAAGGGGAACCCCAACGCCGAAAAAAATCGGCGTGGGGGTTCCCCCAAAGTCCACACCAGACCCTTGTCTGAGCACGCTACCCGGCCGGCCAGGAAAGGGGGGCGAGCGAGCGCGCCCCCCCTCCTGAGCCGTACCAGGCCGCGTGCCCTCAACATGGGGGGGTGCCTTGGGGAAGGGGGGGGGCCGCGCGGCCCCCCCACCCCAAAGCACCTTGTCCCCATGTTGATGAGGACAAGGGCCTCTTCCCGACAACCCTGGCCGTTGGTTGTCGGGGTCTGCGGGCGGGGGGCTTATCGGAATCCGGGAGCCCCCTTTAAGAAGGGGGCCCCCGGATACCGGCCCCCCACCCTATGTGAATGAGTATGGGGTACAATGTACCCCTACCCATTCACCTGTGAAATAAAGTACAAAAAAAAACACAACACAGGGAAAAAATATTTTATTGCACAGCTCCGGGGGTCTTCCGTCTTCGGGGGTCTTCTCGCCGGACTCCTCCGCTATGTGTGTGTAGCTCTTTTGCTAGCGGAGGAGTCCGGCTTTCTTCCTCCCCGCCGCCGGCCTCTTCTCCCGACTTCGGGGGTCTTGTCCCCCTCTTCGGTTCTTCTGCCGGGCCACCGCGCCTTCTTGTAGCTCTTTTACAGGCGGTGGCCCGGTCTTCTGTCGCCGCTGTCGTCGCCGCCGCCGCCGCCGCCTTCCGTTCTTGTTCTTCTTCTTCTTCTCCTGGAGATGTTGACTCGACGAGCTCTCCGGCCGGAATGCCAGGGACACGCTCCGCTGCCACTTATATAGTGACAATGGGGCGGTGTCACATGGTATATGTCACATGGGTTGGTCACATGGTGACCCCGCCCCCTTACGATGTCATAGTCCCCATGTGACATCAACCCATGTGACCAACCCATGTGACATATACCATGTGACACCGCCCCATTGTCACTATATAAGTGACCGCACAGCGCGGCTCTGGCATTCCGGCCGGAGAGCTCGTCGAGTCAACATCTCCAGGAGAAGAAGAAGAAGAAGAACAAGAAGAAGAACAAGAACGGAAGGCGGCGGCGGCGGCGACGACGACAGCGGCGACAGAAGACCGGGCCACCGCCTGTAAAAGAGCTACAAGAAGGCGCGGTGGCCCGGCAGAAGAACCGAAGAGGGGGACAAGACCCCCGAAGTCGGGAGAAGAGGCCGGCGGCGGGGAGGAAGAAAGCCGGACTCCTCCGCTAGCAAAAGAGCTACACACACATAGCGGAGGAGTCCGGCGAGAAGACCCCCGGAGCTGTGCAATAAAATATTTTTTCCCTGTGTTGTGTTTTTTTTTGTACTTTATTTCACAGGTGAATGGGTAGGGGTACATTGTACCCCATACTCATTCACATAGGGTGGGGGGCCGGTATCCGGGGGCCCCCTTCTTAAAGGGGGCTCCCGGATTCCGATAAGCCCCCCGCCCGCAGACCCCGACAACCAACGGCCAGGGTTGTCGGGAAGAGGCCCTTGTCCTCATCAACATGGGGACAAGGTGCTTTGGGGTGGGGGGGCCGCGCGGCCCCCCCCTTTCCCAAGGCACCCCCCCATGTTGAGGGCACGCGGCCTGGTACGGCTCAGGAGGGGGGGCGCGCTCGCTCGCTCCCCTTTCCTGGCCGGCCGGGTAGCGTGCTCGGACAAGGGTCTGGTGTGGACTTTGGGGGAACCCCCACGCCGATTTTTTTCGGCGTTGGGGTTCCCCTTTAAGCCCATTCCAGGCGGCGGAGCCCGCGATGTCTCCTTCGCGGGCCCCGCCTACCTGTACACGCGCTCGAAATGGGCGGACTTTCCGAGCGGGAACAGTCCGCTCATTTCGAAAGTACAGCGGACTGGCCCACACACGGGCGGACTGTTCGCTCAAACACAGTTTCAGCGGACAGTTTTTCGGAATTTCCGAAAGACTTTGTCCGTCCAACTGTCCGCTGAAACTGTCCGCTGAAAGCCCACACACGAGCGGACTGTCCGCCCAAACACTGTTCAGCGGACAAGGTTGGGCGAACAGTCCGCCCGTGTGTACGCGGCCTTAGCCTGCATGGCAGTAATTGCTTAATCATTGAGAGACCAGTTTAAACAGGCACTCAAGGTTATCCTTCTCATCAGGCCCAGGAGGCAGCTTTATGTTTGCAATAGTTGCTATGAGAGATTCTGTCCTTTAGGCCTTGCACCCTCCAATAAGCGCCTTGTAAGAAGCTCCTAGCTAGTCTTCCTTTTTGCGTTGAAACAGTTATTTGGGGATGTTTTGGATAATACATCCAAAGAAATTCTAGTGGAATGCATCCCTTTTTGCCATTTAAGAAAAGGAGTAAATGTATTTTTGTTTTAAAGCTCCTTCTCCTGTGCCAGAGGCCCAGGCAGTCACGGCGGCTTCCGGGTTCAATCGAATAGGGGAGAATTCTTCTGCAGTTCTCAAGGATCTGGCAGAAAGTGTCGAGACGAATGGGGGACTTCCTCAATAGCTCCAGGGTACAAACTGGAGTTCCAAGAGTTCCTGTCTCCTTGTTTTCTCAGATCAAACATTTCTAAGGAGAAAAAGAAAAAAGTGATCATGGGGGTCCCCATATAAGAACAGAGGTTGGGGTTTGATTCAAACCTCTTTTTTTCACAGTGCCAAATCCAAATGGCTATTCTGGATCTCAAACATCTAAATTCATTCCTGAATATAACCACTCTTTTTTTCGTATGGAGTCAATCCAAATCAGTTATCTCCATCCTACAAGGAGGAGAACTTCTGGTATCAATCAACATCAAAGATGCATACCTCCATATGCCTAGTTCCTCGCTCCCTAGTAATATCTACTTTTTAAGGTGGATAATCTTCATTTTCAGTGTGTAGCTCTGCTTTCTGGTCCAGCTACTGCACCTTGAAGGTTTACAAAGTTCTGCCCCCTCTTCTAGTCAGATTAAGGGCCTAAGGTATAAAGATTATGGTTTACCTAATTGATCTGTTCTTGATAGTCCAGTCGGTAGCCCGCTTAGACCAAAGTATGTTCACCACATTCAACTACCTGGAATATCTAGGTCGGATTCTCAACCTAAGAGAAATCTTCTTTAAAACCATGAAGAAGGCTAAAATACTTGGGTCCGATCATAGGTACACCCAGAAAAGGGTATTCTTACCCCAGGCAAAGATCAGCACCATAAAGGAACTGATTTAGGTGGTCGAAGCAAGATGAATTTCTTCTATTCAACTTTTGCATGAGGTTGTTGGCAAAGATGGTGGCTTCATTCGAGGCCATTCCTTATGCTCCATTTCATTAGAGACTGCTGCAAAACAGTATCCTATCATCTTGGAACAAAGGGTTCAGGAATAGAAAATTGGCAGGCGAACTACTTGAGTTGACAGCAGTTGTTCCTGGGAGAATGGTTCCTTCACCCCGATATCTTCCTGTCAATATGTCAGAAATGAGGGATCCCAGACATAGATCTGTTTGCGTCCAGGTTCAACAAGAAAATCAACAACTTTGTGTCAAGAACAAAGGATCCGCTAGCATGCGGAACAGATGCCTTGCTATTCCCATGGAATTGGTTCTCACTGATTTATGCATTCCCTCCTATTCTGTGTCCATGATGACTTTGCAGAATCAAGCAGGAAGGAAAGTCAGTGATTCTTGTGGCCCCCAGTGGGGCCCAGGAAATCTTAGAATGCAGAGATCGTAAAGCTGGCAGTAGGGGACCCATAGACCCTACCATCACAGCCAGACCTTCTCTCACAAGGTCCGGTGTACCATCTTACTTTACAACCACTAAATTGAATGGTCTGGCTATTGAGACCCACACTCGAAGAAGCATGGGCTGTTATTTCTATTTGGTTAATGCAAGAAAGCTGGCCTCCGTAATGATATGTTATGTGAAATCAGGAGTTGCACCCCAGGAAATAGGCCAAAGGTATAATCCTTGACTTTCTGCAGATGGGGTGAGAAATAAGGATGGCCTTGAGTGCTTTCTAAGGACAGGTCTTGGCCTTATCGGTATTTTTTCAACAACCACTTGCTTCGCATTCTTTGGTTTGTAAATTTATTGAGGGGTTAACATGGGTTAATCTCTGGTTAGGTAACCCCTGAACCCTTGGGACTTGCATTTAATTTTGTTGGCATTACAAAACAGCCTTTTTTTGGGCCGATGCGACATATTCCCTTGGTCCTTTTTTGACAAGGAAACTATTTTTTCTGGTAACATCTGCTGCAAGAAGGATATCAGAATTGGCTGCTCTTTCTTATAAAGAGCCATATTTTTATTGTTCACATGGATAAGGTACTATTGGGTCCTCATCCTAACTTTTTACCGAAGGTAATATCAGGTTTTTATCAAAACCAGGATATTGTTCTACCGTCATTTTTCCAGAACCCTGTTTTATGGAGGAAAAATCACTACATTCTCTTGATGTGGTGAGAGCAGTCAAAGTCTACTTAAAGGAGACTTCTCAGATTCGGAAAACTCATGTTTTGTTTGTGTTGCCAGAAGGTCCTAAAAGAGGGAAGGTACCATTAAAAATCTATTTCTAAATGGATTGGACAAGTAATCGTTCAAGCTTATGGTTTAAAGAGGTAGTTCTACCCTCTCAAATCAAAGCACACTCCTCTAGGGCTGTTAGTGCTTCATGGGCAGCAAGCCTCCATTGCTCAATTCTGCAAGCCCGCAGCTTGGTCTTCAATTCATATATTTAACAGATTCTATCTGGTGGATGTAAAAAGACATGAGGATGTCACCTTTGGCTGCAGTGTACTACAGGCAGCAGTATAAATCCTCTGATCTCATGGTGCCCTACTTTGGTTGTGTCTCCCTCTCCTCAGTTGGCATTGCTCTGGGACATCCCACATAGTAATTACTATGGCTCTGTGTCCTGTGATGTACGATTAAAGAAAATAGGATTTTCTTTTCTTACATCAGGGGACACAGAGCCATAGTAATAACTATGTGGGTTATATCAGCGTATCAGGTGCTGGACACTGGCACGCCTTTTAAGGCGTGAACTTCCCTCATATAACCCCTCCCATTACTGGGAGTCCTCAGTTTTTGTAAGGATGTGTGTACTGAGCTCCACGTGCAGTAATCCTTTGATGAGAGCCAGCCATCCTGACCAGATTCATTCTGATGTCTCCGTAATGGACTAAATGAATGGCACCCGGGCTTCGTAATCTGAAGACACAAGGTTTTGCTTGCGAATGCTTTAAGAGCTGGGCCCTGGGATCCAGTACTTTTTGGTAGTAAAGCCAATAAAAGTTCACTGGCAGGGTCCTCTCGCAGGTCCAGGATTGCGGGATTACCTGAGTGTACCCCTGTTCCTGAAGATTTCCTTTCAAGGTCTCGGAGCCTACCGTGAAGGGCGAAGATTGGGGTTTTTATCTCTGATAAACCCTGCTGCGAGGAAAGGTAGGAGATTTTCTCAGGAATCTCTTCTTCCATGTATTGTGTTGTCATGTCATATCTATGTGTCACCACTGGAGGCTGTATTGAGCACTCACCATTCTGACGCTGGAAACCGCAGAAGCTTCACTCTCCTCTCGGTTCAAGCCAGCTCAGACCCTCAGGTAAGAAGGGGGGTCTGATCACTTCCTGGGCCCCCAGATTGGCGGTTTTTAATCCTTTGAATGCCAGCCAGCTGGCTCTTTTTTCTTAAATAAAAAGTTTTTTGGGCAGGCAGAGGATTTACGCACGGGGGGCCATGGCTAAATGGCGTCAGATGCCCGCCACATGTGGAGGAAGTAGTTTAGAGCTCTGCAAGAGAAGCTGCTGCCTGGCGGTGGAGGGACAGAGCAGAGTGTTTAGTCAGGTAGGGGGACACAGGCATTTCCCTTTTGACAACATTGTACTATATAGCTAGGATTAATAGCAGTTATTGTACTGTACTATAGCCTAGCAAGTGAAACATTCTTTTGCTGGTACTGCCTCTGCTTTGTACTGTAAGCTATGAGTGACAAAGGGACCAGGAACTCCTCTAAGGGGTTAATGGTATACAACAAACTAAAAACCCTTCCAAAAGAATGTCTTCCTCCCCTGAGAGGTAAAAAGAAAAATACGGCCAGTCAGATGACCCGTCAAGGGTAGAACAATTCTGTCCCTGTGTATTTCATACAAACAGTTTTTTTTTTTCTTATACCATTTAAAAGATTATTGCTATGATGTCTCTCCATAGTAGGACTAAACATAGCAGGTTCCCATCTAGTCCTTTGGGCCCTTTTGTTGAGGTGCAGGAAGCTTAGGGATCAAGTAGATCTTCCAAAATATTGGAAGATACTTATTTCTCTTATATTCACCGACCGACACAGCTCCTCTCTGTAACTAAATGGGTTTGTTAGCCTGCCACTAGGAGAACTAGGCAAAATTGTAACACAATACACAGAACTTTCAGTGCCACCTCGGGGGGCGGACCCTGTGCTAACATCCCTCCTTGCTGCCCCAGCAGACTCAGTTTTATTTTGCCTAGTGAAGGAGAATGACCTAGGAACCCTGCAGGCACTTTGGTCCATTTTTTTTGATGCAGGATTTATACTTATGCGCAAGATGAAAGATCCTGGGATCTTCTATCAACTGCCGGCTGGGTGACAGGCTGGTTAAGTTATCCTTGTAGTCCCCCCAGTCCGGCCATCGAGCGTGTGCAGGTCGCAGCTAAGGCTTGGCAGGCCCTTCAATGCTCCAGGGTATACATATGACTGGGCTACTGATGTCTGGATCACAGTATACCGGGCCAGCAGCCACCCTGTTAATGAGCAGGAGTGGGTCTGTGATGGAATGTCGCCCAGCTCTTCAGGACTGGTATGTACGGCTCTCTCTCCCTCGGGGAGTTGAGCAGCTGGGCATTCCCTGGGAGATCAATCAGGGGGGCCACCTCACCTCCTTCTCTTCTCTCCCTTGTCCCTATCTTCCCTCCTCCCCCCCCCTCCATGTGCAGCGGGCGGTGTGTGTATGGGGATCGCTGGGTCTCTCACCTGTAGGGGGTCTGTGCGGCTAGCGACGGTCCCGGTGTGCGGGGTCCCAAAAGGTGTCTGTGGAGGTATTTTTGCTGGTTGAAGGCAGCGCTGTTGTGGGATTTTTCTGGTCACCGCATGACTCTGTCCGGCGGCCATTTTGGCTGAGGGCAGAGCAGGTTCCCCTTGTGAGCCTCAGCGGCCATTTTCTGTGGGATATTCCTATTAGTTGCATTGGCAACCATTTTTTTTGAAGCCCGATCGCTCTTTTCACCGCAGTTCTCTTGTGGCAGCATGCCATGTGCTATCACATGCTGTTTCCTGTGTCCACTGTATACAGAACGCTGGATGGCCATTCCCTGAATGCTGGTGCAAGCTCTGCAGATCGTTTCACCGCTCTTTTCTACAGCTGCTGCCGACATAGTTTCTTCACTCTGCAACTGGGTAACCTCCTGGGGACTAAAGGCACGGCTAGTAGCCATCACAGAACGCCCCAGGGTGGTGAGTCCGGCGCTAGGAACCCCCCCATCCCAGGCGGCGGCAGCAGGAGGATGGGACCTTGACTGTCCTAAGTCCCCTTTCAGGTGGCAGACAGGGTAGGGTCAGCATGGAAGAAACACCAGTTTCTGAAGCCCCCGAAATCCAGGCTATTGCAACCGAGTCACCTGCGGATAGCGCTGTGCCCATGGACACCCTGGCGGCGGTCCTTAACTCTTTTGTTGCGAAAGTAGAGGCGGTGCATGGAAGGAAAGGTGCACGTAAAAGGCCCCTGCCCCGCCCCCCCCTCCTCTGGGGAGAGCTCTGATGCAGACTCAGGCCCTGCTGCAGCTGGTGACCCCTGTTCTGACCTATCAGACGAAGCTGACCAGGACCATTCGGACAGCGAGGATGATTCCGGGTCCGGGCACGGCAAAGCTCTTGTTGGAGCACTCATCACAGCTGTGCGTGATACCCTGAAGATCCAGGAGCCAGCGGATCCCTCTCCTGATGTATCGGTCCCTTATGGGTCCCGCAAGCCAGCACGTTCACCTAAGGTGTTCCCGTATTTAACTTATTTTGACAAGTTCATCTACAGGGAATGGGGTCGGCCGCAAAGGACCTTTTCGGTCCCCAAAAACAGGGTGGTGCATTACCCCTTTGAGGAAAGCCTTCTCAAAAAATGGTCGGCTCCTCCAGTCGTGGACCCCCCAGTATCTAGGTTAAATAAAGTAACCACAATCCCGGTTGAGGGGACTCCTGCATTCAAGGATCCCACGGACAGGAAGGCTGAGGCAGTGGCTCGTTCCTTGTTTGCGGTTGTGGGGTCAGCCGTGCGACCTGTACTGGCATCCGCACTGGTGTCGCAGACACTGACTGAGTGGGCAAAACTTTTGCACCGTGAATTGGCGGAGCAACAGGCCTCCCCTGTCTGCGTGGAACTAGCAGACCAACTAGTGCAAGGCCTTAAGTACGTTTGTGACGTGGCCCTGGATACTCTCCCTCTGTTATCCAGGGCTTCAGTGTCAGCTGTGGTGCTGAGGCGCCTGATTTGGTTGAAATGCTGGTCTGCTGATCAGGCATCCAAGAAAGCCTTGACGGATCTTCCCTTCCTTGGTGACCGGCTCTTTGGAGCTTCGTTGGATGACATTATTAAAAATGCCACGGGGGCTAAGAGTACACTACTCCCACAGGCCAGGAAGGCTAAAGAGCCACGTCGCAGGCAAGGCTCTCTTTTTCCGCTCACAATCAGCTTTTTCATCCGCCCGGTGCTTCGACAAAATGTTCCCAGCCCGACAGGACGTCCACGGATGGTCAGAAGCGTCCCTGGAACCACAAGCCTAACAAGCCTGTGAACAAAAGTGTTACTGCATGAAGATTTGCCCCAACCAACATCTCGGGTGGGGGGTCGCCTTCGGGAGTTTGCAGCCCGGTGGACCTCCCGGTTATCCGACAAATGGGTCTGCGACCTGATTTCCACAGGCTACAAGATAGTTTCTCTCTTGGCCGCCGAACAGATTCTTCCCCTCCAGCATACCCGCACCCCCGGTTCGCCGGGAGGCCCTGTTAGGGGCGGTGAGGGACTTGCTGAATCAGTTGGTGATTGTACCAGTTCTGGAATCGGAATGCTTCCAGGGGTTCTACTTAAATCTGTTTGTGTTTCCCAAGAAGGAAAGGGTACGTCCGATCTTGGACTTAAAAGCCCTCAATCACTTTGTAAAAGTGCAGAGGTTCAGAATGGAATCTATTCGCTCAGTAGTCGCTGCACTCCATCAAGGGGACTCCCTGGCATCCTTAGACATCCAGGATGCATACCTGCACATACCCATATGCCTTCGGCATCACAAATTTCTGCGTTTGGCAGTCGGGGAAGCCCACTACCAATTTGTGGCTTTCCTTTTTGGCCTGGCATCAGCCCCCCGGGTCTTTACCAAGGTACTGGCTCCAGTGTTGGCGTTGCGGCAACGCGGGGTCGCGATCGTTGGTTACCTAGACAATCTCCTGAGAGCATCTTCCGCCTCAGAATTAGAGGAGGATGTGGCGATCACCATGCAGGCTCTGCGAGAATTTGGGTGGCTGTTGAACCTAAGAAGTTGGTGATTGTACCGACCCAGCGTCTGGCGTACCTAGGTCTGCTATTGGACTCCAGGGAAGCGAGGGTTTTTCTCCCTTCGGACAAATTGCAGACTCTCACATCTGCAGTCAAACTACTGATGAACCGCAAGTGGTCGTCGCTCCGCTTTTGCATGCGAGTACTGGGGCTCATGGTAGCCTCCTTCGAGACAGTACCTTATGCCCAGTTCCACACCAGAGTCCTGCAGAAGGAGATCTTGACAAAATGGGACTAATCTCCGTTGTCCCTGGATCGACAGATCCAGGCGAGTCAGCCAGTCAGGGACTCCAGTTGAGGTCCCTGGTGATTGTCTGGAAAATCGTTCCTTCCTCTGAAATGGACGGTTACTACGGGCGCCAGTCTATCCGGCTGGGGTGGAGTGATGGGGATTCAATCGGCTCAGGGCCTCTGGTCGACAGAAGAATCCAAGTTTCCGATCAATCTGCTCGAATTGAGAGCGATCAGGCTGTGTCTCAACATATGATCGATGTGTCTTCGGGGGCATCCGACCAGGATACAGTCAGAAAACGCCATGGCTGTGGCATACATAAACCACCAAGGGGGAACAAGAAGCTCAGCCGCTGCTCGGGAGGTCGCTCACATACTTCGGTGGGCAAAGCGACTTGTTCCGGCCCTGTCAGCCATTTACATCCCGGGGGTGGAAAATTGGCAGGCGGACTATCTGAGTCGACAGATGCAAAACCCAGGAGAATGGGAATTGCATCCGGAGATATTCAGGCGGTTGTGCCTGAAATGGGGCACACCAGATGTGGATCTATTGGCCTCCCTCCTCAATCGGAAGGTGCCGAGATTCATGTCCAGGACAAGAGATCTGTGGGCAGACGCGTCAGACGTGCTGGTGGCTCCGTGGGATCAGTACCAGCTGATCTACGCCTTTCCTCCACTGAAACTGTTGCCACGTCTGCTGCACAGAATGGAACCCGAGGGGATCCCAGTAATCCTGGTGGCCCCAGATTGGCCTCAGCGGCCCTGGTACACAGACCTGGTGCGTCTGGTGGCAGACGCTCCCTGGCGGCTGCCGCTGCGAGGGGACCTCCTATCTCAAGGTCCAATCTTTCACCCTGCATTACCATCGCTGGCTTTAACGGCATGGCTATTGAGAGCCAGGTGCTGAGGAACCAGGGTCTGTCGGACTCAGTGATTCCAGCTATGTTGAGGACGCAGAAATCTTCTTCACGGAAGATATACCATCGTACCTGGAAGGCCTATAGCTCCATGTGTGAGGAGAAAGGGTGGCATCCGCGCTCCTTTTCTATATCCAGGATCCTGCTGTTTCTTCAGCAAGGTGTAGACCAGAAGTTGCCGTTGAGCACCATTAATGGGCAAATTTCAGCTCTGGCTATCTTTTTCCAGCGACCCCTGGCGTCTCGTTCATTAGTGAGTACCTTTGTTCAGGGGGTACGACATGTAGTCCCTCCTGTGCGCCCACCGTTACCTCCGTGGGATTTAAACCTAGTGTTGTTGGCGCTTTAAAAGTCGCTGTTTGAGAATATCAGGTTCTCTTGTTGACCCTTTTCACAGAAGGTGGTTTTCCTAGTGGCCATAACATCGGCCAGGAGGTTTTCTGAGTTGGCGGCCTTGTCCTGCAAGTCGCCTTATCTGGTCATCCACAGGGATAAGGTGGTGTAGCGCCCGCAACCGTCCTTTCTACCTAAGGTGGTCTCGGCCTATCATATCAATGAGGACATTGTATTACCATCGTTGTCTCCTAAGCCGAAGCACCCCAAGGAGGTGGCCCTTCATGCTCTCTACGTGGTTAGGGCTCTAAAAGTGTATTTGTCTGCAACAGCTCCCTTTCGGAAGTCAGACGCGCTGTTTGTTTCGGTGGCTGGTCCAAAGAAGGGTATGGCGGTCTCGTCTGCCACCATTTCTAGGTGGATCAGACAGATTGTAGTAAAAGCCTACGCCTTGAAGGGGCAGGTGCCCCCCTTTCTGGTCATGGCCCACTCTACAAGGGCAATCGGAACGTCTTGGGCCTTCCGACACCAAGCGCCTGTCTCTCAGGTGTGTAAGGCGGCGACCTGGTCGTCTGTCCATTTGTTTACCAAGTTCTACAAGGTAAACGTCAGTGCATCGGCTGATGCCTGTTTTGGCCGCAAAGTTTTGCAGGCGGCCGTGTAGTTGCAATTGAGTTTTGTTTCCTGGTTTTTCGATTAAAAACGCAGTACTGTTTGTTAATGCACTGTTGCATTACTTCCGCATAAAGTTTGCGGTGTTGGGGATCTCTCCCGTTGAGAATACCCGGTTATATGGCGGTGTGTTTTTCCGTACACTGCTGTTTTTTTTGTGGGTTTAGTTTCACTAGTTCCCACTTGCCATGGTGGATGAAGTTTTAATGCTGTTTTTCCCACCCCTCGCTTGGCACTGCTTGGGGAAGTCCCATTTAGTTACAGAGAGGAGCTGTGTCGGCCGTGAATATAAGAGAAAATAGGATTTTTGTACTCACCAAAATCCTTTTCTCTGTAATTCACCGACCGACACCCTTCCTTTTCTTTACGTTATGCTGCTTGTTGACGTACTGAGTCTGCTGGGGCAGCAGGGAGAGTTGTTAGCACAGGGTCCGCCCCACCGGGATGGTACTGAAAGTTCTGTGTATTGTGTTACAATTTTGCCTAGTTCTCCTAGTGGCAGGCTAACAAACCCATTTAGTTACAGAGAGGAGCTGTGTCGGTCGGTGAATTACAGAGAAAAGGATTTTATGGTGAGTACAAAAATCCTATTTTTTCCTCTTCGGAGGATCCTAACAGGGAGGGAGTAGCCACACAAGTCAGGCGTTTGTCTACTCCCTTACTTAGCCCTTTCATGACTAAGCCTATTTTTTGCATTTGGTGTTTACAAGTTAAAATCCATATTTTTTGCTAGAAAATTACTTGGAACCCCCAAACATTATATATATTTTTTTAGCAGAGACTCTAGAGAATAAAATGGCGATTGTTGCAATATTTTATGTCACACGGTATTTGCGCAGCGGTGTTTTAAATGCAACTTTTTGGGAAAAGGGACACTTTCATGAATTTAAAAAAAACGAAACAGTAAAATTAGCCCAATTATTTTTACATAATGTTACGCCGAGTAAATAGATACCAAACATGTCACACTTTATAATTGCACGCACTCGTGGATTGACGACAAAGTACGGTACCTAAAAATCTCAATAGGCGACGCTTTAAATTTTTTTTTACGGTTACCAGGTTAGAGTTGCAGAGGAGGTCTAGTGCTAGAATTATTGCTCTCGCTTTGACGATCGCGTATGCGTTTTCTTTGCTTCGCGGGGAAGGCGGGCGCTTTAAAAAAAATTATTTTTTATTTATTTGAAAATGAATAAATAGTTTTTAAAAAAAATAAAATAAAATTTGATCACTTTTATTGTTGTCACAAGGAATGTAAACATCCCTTGTGACAGTAATAGGTGGTGACAGGTACTCTTTATGGAGGGATCGGGGGTCTAAAAGACCCCCCACCCCTCCTTTACACTTCAATGTATTCAGATCGCCGAAAACGGCGATTCTGAATACTGTATATTTTTTTTTAACCAGCGCCATTGGCAGCCGAGTAAACGGGAAGTGACGTCATGACGTCGCTTCCGTGTTTACTATTAGGATACTGGAACGAAGCCGATTACGGCTTCGTTACAGTTCCTCCCCAGCAGCCGGAGGCATTGCAGCGTGAATCGGTGCTCCCGATCGAGCGGGAGCACCAGTAACAGCGGCGGGAGGGGGGGACATCCCCTCCCGCTCCTCTGGCATAACAGCCGAGCTGCTTTTAGCCGCTTCGATTGTTATGGCTGGAAAGCCAATCGCCCGCTGGAAAAAACGGTACCGGGATGATGCCTGCAGGTGCGGGCATCATCCCGGTATACCCCCCGGAAGCCGAGTACGCACATCTCCGTACGCTCGGCGGGAAGGGGTCAAAGTGGAGGGCCACCCTGAAAAAAAAATACATTAAAAATTTGAAAAAAATCATATAAAAAAAAAAAGAAAAAATTTTTTTTTTTTTAACTTACCAGAAATGCCTGTTGCTAGGCATATCATCCTAATCTGCCTCTTCCTCCTCCGCAGAGATCTTCTTTCTTCTCTCCTCCGTGCGGTGTCTTCTGGGTAATGGGTCGCACTGTCTTCTGGGAACTATGTGTCCCAGAACACAGCACGCCCCATTCACAAAGCGCTGCGCGACTCGCGCATGCGCAGTAGGAAACGGGCAGTGAAGCCGCAAGGCTCCACTGCCTGTTTCCCTTAGCCGAAATGGCGGCGCCGGGACCCAAGACCGAGGGACGGGTCAGCCTCGGGCGGCAGACATCGTGGGCGCCCTGGACAGGGAAGTGTGCTTATTAAAAGTCAGCAGCTACAGTGTTTGCAGCTGCTGACTTTTACATTTTTTTTTTTTTAAACCGGCCCTCCTCTTTAACCCTTTTGTTGCCTGCAGCACAGGCTCCTCAGGTATCTACCTCTAATAGGGTTCCTTTTAACCTCCCCCACCTAGGAATGTTTTTCCTATTCATCCATAGCTGTGTATTTTGAATGGGAACATTTCTATGAAAGAAATGGGGGGTTCCAGCTATTAATGCTGCAATCACCTCAGTGAGCAGAGTCTCACATGTCCAGTGGATAAAGCACTGATGTTAAAGGATCCAGCAAGTTAAGGCTGGATTTTCCTTTTAAAGACAATATGTCTTTTGCAGTTCTGGCTGCAATTGGAGTAGCTCAGTCCATTAACCCTTTGTTTGCTCCACTATTTTGGTGGAGCACATTTTGAGTCACGCCAATGCATTGGAATATGGACTCCAAAGAGTTAAGGAACTGATGTGAGATACCTGAAAGTTCTGCCTTATCAGCAGACTCGGCAAGGGGCTAGTGTATTTGACGCACTGTGTCTCACAGATGCTATGAAGGACTCGATCGTTGAAGCCCTATGGCTTATACTTGGACTAGTGCATTTTTGCAGAGGTCCGTGGCTGAAATATTAATCAGCCGAAGCACCAAGTGAAAACCCTTAGTCAGTGTCCCTTCCTGGGGTACAATTATTTAGAATGGATAAGTACATTAAAAAGGGGGTAAAGCTCTCTTTACCAGTAAAGGGAGGTTCAAACAGTTCTCCTTTAATCGTGCAGCCTCTCCTATGCCTTAGTTCCCAGGGGCAGCACCAAGATCTTGGGGGCAGAAAGCCCATAAAGCAGAATACTAAGGCCTTCTCATGAAGGAGCACCCCCACTCGTTCGAGTGAGGGGAAAGGTCCTGCGATTCTCAAAGTCTGGCAGGAACAATGTTAAGAGCAGAAGGATTTCTGCAATTTTCTTCTCTAGGTTACATCTAGAGTTTTTAAGAGCCCGGCCCAGTCGGTTTTCGATCTGAGAGTTCGGGTCCTGTTTGGGTGCTGATTGTGGGGTCCTTGGGGCTGCTGATGCGGCAGTCTTTATGCAAGAGTGTCCTTCTCCTCAAAGAATGCTCCTAAGGTTCCAGAGAAAAAAGAAAAGGAAAGAACAGAAGTCTCTCTTTTTGGCCTCTGGATCGGCTGTTATCCCACTCAGTGATATCAGAGATTCCCTTAGTGGAACAGGGTTTTTTTTGGCGCAAACCTTTTAAGGTCTCAGAGCCAAACAGAGAGGTAAGACCGATTCTAGATCTCGGAGATCTGAATCGTCACTTGAACATCCGATCCTTTCATAATTCGATCGAAAGGAGGGGAGTTGCATATCTCCATGTGCCAAAGTTTCCCGCTTACCAGACATTTCTGCAGTTTGAAATATAAAATTGTATTGGCACTGCCATTCGGCTTAGCCACAGCACCATGAGTGTTCTGAAAGATTCTGGCACCTCCTTTAGCCAGGTTAAGGGCTCAAGGCATAACGGTCCTAGCCTATTAGAAGATCTACTTTTTAATAGATCATTCAGTCTCAGGTCTAAAACCAGAGTCTGATCTCCGCTATAGATATCTGAAATCTCTAGGTTGGATTCTCAGCCTAGGAAGATTCTCCTTAAAACCATCAAGGAGGTTACTTAGGGGCTGGTTATAAATACCATACAGAAGAAGGTATTCTTACCCCAGTTGTGAATCAGTTCCATTGTAGGACTAATTCAACTTATCAGGATAAAGGAAAATTCCTTCATTCGGCTGCAGGAGATTTTTAGGGGAAATGGTGGCCTCTTTCAGGGCCGTCCCTTACTTACCTTAGTTTTATTCAAAGACTGCTTCAAGACACCATCCTGTTGGTCTGGAATAAAGAGGATTCAGGCCTTGTTTGTTTCCAATACGCTTGGCTCCAAACAGGTCAGAGCCTAAATTGGTGGTTGTTATGCAGCAGGAGGGAAAATCTTTATCATGCAAGGTGTTAACAACAGATGCCAGCCTTCTAGGCTGGGTTGCAGCCCTGGAAGATGATTCTGTCCAGGGGAGATGGTCCAGGTTAGAGGAACTTACCTATCAACTTTGTTGGAAGTTTCAGGCAGTACATCTGGCCATAGAATCTTGGTGGCCAGATTACGGGACTGTCCTGACAGGATTCAGTCTGACAGAGCCACGGCGGTGGCTTACATTGATCACCAGGGGAGGCACGAGAAGTCATGCAGCCCAAAAAAGAGGTGAATAATGTTCTAGCGTTGGCAGAACACATAACTCCTTGCCTATTGGCAATTTTAATATTTCAGGCCTACTACTTGAGACGTCAGCAATTATTTCCGGCAGAATGATCTCTTCACATATGTCAGATAAGGTACCCCAGATATGGACCTATTCGCGTCCAGATTCATTGATAAGGTCGACAACTTTATGTCAAACAAGGGGTCCGCTAGCAGGCGTAACAGACACATTAGTCTTCCCAGGGGATCAGTTTTCACTGTTCTATGCATTTCCTCCAGCTCTGCTACTTCCGCGCCTTCTCCGCAGGTTTAAGTAGGAACAGAAGGAGGCAATTCTGGTGGCCCCAGCCGGGTCCCAGAAGATCTTAATTTATCAAGATCATAAAGAGGGCAGTAGAAGTCCTTTGGACTCTGCCATTATAGGCAGAGCTTCTTGCACAGGGTCCGGTATTTCATCCTACTTTACGTACTTTACGTTTAATAGTTTAACAGGTTTGACTGTTGAATCCCACTCTATAAAAGATCGTGGGTGATCTCCTTCAGTAGTGTCTACTTTGACTAATGCCATGAAGCTGGCTTCCAGAATCACTTACTATAGAATCTGGAAGGCATAGGTTTCTTGGTATGGATACAGGGGTTGGCACCCCAGGAAGTATGTCAATAGGCAGGATTCCTGCATGTGGGATCTGAAATGGAACTTGCCTTGACTTTTATCAAGAGCCAGATTCAGGCCGTGTCGATGTCTTTTTCCTATGGCCTCTTGCTTCCCACTTTTGGTGCGTAGCTTATTCAGGGGGTAACATGGTTTATTCCCCCTATCGGGGCGCATTTAAATCCTTAGGATTTAAGATTGGTCTTATCGGCTTTGCTAAATCAGCCGTTTGAACCTTACGAGAAATTCTCTTGGTTCTTTGACAAGAAAGATAATCTTTTTTGTTTACCAGTTCTTCTGCTAGAAGAGTATCGGAACTAACTGCTCTGTCTTGTAAGAGCCATATTTCATCATGCATAAGGATGAGGTGGTTTTATGTCCTCATCCTGAACTCTTACCAAAAGTGGTAATGGGGTTTCATTTAAACCAATATATTCTTCCTTCTTTCTCCCCAGAAACCTTAATCTGGGGAAGAGAAAGCACTACAGTCTCTTAATGTAGTAAGAGCGATCAGAATCTATTTAAAGGCGACCGCTCAGGTTCGCAAAACACAGTTGTTTTTTTTTGTACTGCCAGAGGGTCCAAGATATGGACAGGCAGCGTCAAGATCCACTATTTTCCAAATGGATTTGTCAAGTGATTGTTCAAGCTTCAGCTTAAAGAAGAAAATTCTTCCTTCTCAGATTAAGAGCACACTGATCCAGGGCAATTAGTGCCTCTTGGGTGGTGCATCATCAGGCCTCTATGGCTCAGATCTGTAAGACCTCAACTTGACCTTCGGTTCAGACGTTTATCTGATTTTATCAAATCGATATTAAAGGTCATGAGGATATTTCCCTTGGACACAGCATATACTGCAGGCTGCCGTATGAGCCCTCTGGCCTCCTGTTTTTTGTCCCCCCCCCCCTTCAGTTGCAATTGCTATGGGACATCCCACATAGTTAATACTATGGCTCTGTGTCCCCTGATGTAAGAAAAGAAAATAGGATTTTTAAAACGGCTTACCTGTAAAATCCTTTTCTTTGATGTACATAGGGGACACAGAGGTCCCTCCCTTCTTCTTCTTCTTATACACTTTGATTGCTTGGCTACAAAACTGAGGACTCCCAGTAATGGGTTATATGGGGGAAGTCCACGCCTTCAAGTACGTACCAGTGTCCAGCACCTGATACGCCGATATAACCCACATAGTTATTACTATGGCTCTATGTCCCCTGATGTACATCAAAGAAAAGGATTTTACAGGTAAGCTGTTTTAAAAATCCTATTTTTATAACCGCTTATATGTAAAAATCCCTTTCTTTTGAAGTACATCACAGGACACAAAGGTCCCGCCCCTCTTTCTAGTTTACACGTGTATTGCTTTGCTACAAAACTGAGATAATCCCAGTAGTGGGGGGGGGGGGGTTATATTGGGAGGCAACTTCCTGTTTAGGGTGTGCCAGTGTCCAGCACTTGAAGGTGGATTATAACCCACATACTAATTACTATGGCTCTGTGTCTCGTGATGTACTTCAAAAGAAAAGGATTTTACAGGTAAGATTTTATAAAAATCCTATTTTTCCATTATCTTGGTTTTTATGACTTGCTCTATTGACAAGAATCATTTTCCCCTACTTCCTGGTCTTGTGAGGGATTACCTTTAGACTGTACTCCAGTCGTTTTTCACCCCACCCACGGCACTTATATGTTCATCCTAGTGCCCCCTTTTCCTAGCTTCCCCATTGTGGAATGCCGAGGAGTTCTCAGAAAAAAAAGTCAGCTGTTTAGCTTTTCACAATTTCTGCTAATTCGAAGATGATATCATCTACAATCTAAGTATAGCAGATCCTTTCCCATTCCCCTCTCTGGGTACTTGTACCTTTTTGAGTACTTGTTGCTGTTTGTCAGAATGTAGACCAAGGTGGAAATTATCTTTCCCTTTCTTTCATCCTGGGAGGATTCTGCTTACGGACATCTCTACTTGCTTATGCCTGGAGCCCAGCTAATAATAAGCAAGTTTCGAGAAATCTCTTTGCTGGTCAGTTTTTTTTCATTTGTTCTCTGCTGGATTTCATTTGCAGCACTGCAAAATCTTCACCTCCAGAAAAACCTGAGCACTCCTCCTGTAGCCGACTGGGTGACTGATCTAATGCTCTAAAACAGTGTTCAGCCTGTCTTCATAGTCTACACTGATTCCTTTTAGACTCAACTATTGCTTCACACTTCCTGAATCTGATGTCTCCCACTTTAAATATTGAGGTTCATGCATGTGACCTCCTTATTCCTTCTCAGGAAATATCTTTTGTTTATCTTATTTACAATAAGGCAAGCACACAGGACATTCTATTACAAATCATAGTTTACCTCAGTAAGATAGTGTAAGTCCTGAGGCCTTTGTGGGTTCGCCTTGCTGGAAAATAGATCCTCTATCAGACTAATTGTTCAGAGTTCTAGAATATGCATTTCTCCTTCTAGCTTTTTCCCTTTGTAGGACTCAGTTTCTTGATTACCAGGATCATATAATAAATGGCCAGGTAGGCTTTACTGTGGCTACCATGCCCCTAACAACCTTTTGGTTATGAGTTGGAATGTCGTCTTCTCATCCTTCTGGTCCTGCTGTTCTTCTGCCATCAATTTGTGTTACTAGGTATCCTCCTTCCTGCTTACCCTTTTGAATAGGTGCTGCAGATCCCCTCAACTGTTCATTTGAAGGAATTCAAAAGTTGCTACCGCTTTTTCTTCCAGCTTATAGTATTCTTCCCTCTCTATTTAGATTGCTGCTCAGAGCACTATTATACCCATGCTTATCTCCTGAGAGATTACTTTTCTGTCACGGTACACTGCATTTTAAATAGTTTTTTTTAGACTTCCCCTCTCCCTGAACTCAAGCAAGGGCTTTTCTTTTTAGCCTTAGTCTGACCGGGTTAGTCTTTTGTGTGGACATATATTGCTAAATTGTAAATCACTGGGCCCTTGGGTTTTCTTCACCCTGTAAGAAATGACTGGCACTATATCCTGTGTGTGGTGCTTACCTTGGGAGGTGGTTCCATTGTATGAGTTGGTTGGTGGGGTGCTATACAGATCCAGGGCAGTGGTCTGCGTTGGCAGATTCCAGTCCCTAAAGACCTTGTGAAGTAACCTGGGCAGGACAGAGTGAGTTTGAGTCTTTTCTTTTCACTACTCTGCTGTGTAATATGTGAATGGCCCTATTGTGGGAAGTTCCTAGTGCTTTTCCTGACTTTGGATTGTAAGGGAATTTAGGCGCAGTTGGTTGATTTACCACCACCCTTGGGAGCTGCATGTGGCCAATTTGGTTGTCGCCAATTGAAGGCACCATTGCCTTGTATACTATGGTCTATTGGTGTTCACGTGTGTATGCAGTCCTGCCAGACTCATAAAAGACCGCTGATCCAGAGCAGAGCCAGGACCAGCCTCGGGTGCGCAGACCATGGTCCTGCACATACATGCCCCACCCGCCTGCCTGCCTGCCTGCCTTTACTACTGCGCAAGTATCACTCAAAAAGATGGACTGAGTATGTGTGGGCACTGTGTTTGGTTTTGTCCCTTTCCAAGACAGAACACCAACCTAGCAGGATGTGTTATCTTCAGTTATACTCTATCTTGCACAGGCCCAGCCTGATCAGGGACCTCAGACCTTAAATTTGGTGGAGCACTAGGAGGCCACCCCTCCCCTCTTGATCCCATACTGCGAGTAGAGCACCTTTAGGGGCATGGCAGATCTGGCATTAGGAGGACAAGGACCGGGAGGACTAAACTCCAACACCTAGGTTGTAGACGGCCTTCATTTCACAAACCCATTAGTAGGGTAGTTGACTGGTTCTGGTGCTGGAACAATTTGCAGATATCTGTAATGATTTATGTTTGGGTGGCCAAGTTCTCCCAGACCTACCGCGAGATGTGCTTTATCGGGTCCACTTTTTCACTATCAAAGAGGAGATTCTACGCCTGGCACGGGCAAGGGGCACCATTGACTTTGCTATGATTCGGATAAGAGTATGGGTATCCAGGGCCCTATCTTACCCAAATCAAGCCATCTGGCTTCTATCAACCAGTCTTGCCACATTTTGTCTTCAATGCCTATTCACTCTCCCTGAACCCCCATACACTCTTTACTGGGTTTCAGGCGGGGAGACTGCTTTGCAGGTGATATGTATCGCTGGACAGGCCTTGTAACTCACTACCTCCACACTACCTGAGTCAGAACCGGCTGACTACCTGCTGACGCTACTGGGCAATACCTGGTGGGTACATGCACCTGATCCACTCATCGTCTTCCCTGCCCCCCCATAAGGGACCCTACAGGTCTTGCCAGAGGGGGAGGCGAGGCCTCTCCGTTGACTGTGTCTTTATTGAAGAGGGGATAGCTCTTTTATGTGGTCCATACATGTCCACATCTGGGTCCTCTGTCTTGGTGACCCGGGATCTGGTGCTGAGGTGGTAAATAGGGGTGTTCCCCCTGCCATTCTCACTGCCACTCCCCCCCCCCCCCCCCCGGGCACCACCACGGAATGGTCGCTGTTGATGGCCATCCATTACCGACACTGCTGCTACCATGTTATGCTCTACCACCCCCAACTAGGGTGGACTCCGACTCGATCACCTGTATGCTGAGTTGGAGTCCTCTGTTTCCTGACATTTTAGACAGATCCCCACTCCTCTTCCTCACCCCCTCCTCCCATTCCCCCTTGTCACAAATTTTTCTACATTTTCTCACTCGTCCTCTCTCCTTTCCTGCCCTCTATGTATCTGCTCCAATCTCAACCTCTCACTCAGGTGGACTACTCCAGCAGGGGTGGGATCCCACACTGTATTGTGGCCACATTCTGGCCAGATGGTTCTATGGGTCTCCTCAAGGTCACCTCCCTCAATGTACGGGGCTTAAACACACCTGAAAAATGCTCCCAGCTTTTGGCTGGGATGCGGAAGGGCAAGACTCAAGTCGTTTTCCTCCAGTGATCAAATCCCTAAGCTGACCAATGGGGACTTCCCCACGGTGCACCACAGTGTCTCTCCCATCTCCAAATCCAAGGAGTGAGCATTTTGTTGGCCAAATCGGTCCCTTGGATCTTTGAAGCGCAGCAGACAGATGAGTTGGGTCGATTCCTCCTACGGAAGGGAAGGGTGTTTGACAGACAGGTCACTTTTGCCAACGTCTACTTTCCAAATGTGGATCACCCACGATTTCTGCGGAAGCTTCTTAATTTCGCTATGGACCCCCTTCTTTATGTTTCACGGGGTTCTTCCCACCTCCCTTTCTCTTGTCTCGAACGCCTTGAGGCGGACCTGCATACTCTGCACCTGGTTGACCCCTGAAGGTTGTTGCACCCCCAGGACTGTGACTATTCCTCCTTCTCTCTGGTGCACCAAACCTACTCACGGCTAGACTACCTTCTAGTCCCGCATAAGGACCTCTCAAGAGTGGTGTCCACCAGCATTGATATCTCTCTCTCTGACCATGCCCTGATTCATTTGACCCTCCATCTGGGCGCTGTTACCCAGACTCCTCCATCCTGGCGATTGAACGAGTCTCTACTCGAATCAGCAGAGATATGAGCCGATCTCCTGGCCACCATGCATGAACACTTTGCCGTCAATGAGGCCTTGGTCACCAATCCCTTAGTGGTAGGGGAGGCCCACAAAACAGTGATCTGGGGCGCATTGATCAAAATAGGAGCCTGACTTAAGAGGGAAAGGTCTAGCCGCACAGAGGAACTTTTTGTCCAGCTACGCGTATATCTAGATTTCTCCCACAAGGCCAGCCTAGTGTGCTCTACATACCAGTATCTCCTTCCAGTTCGTGAGGAGCTTTGTGTGCTCCTGTTCCACAAAACAAAGCAAAAACTAACATGGGCCCACCTTACTATGTATGAATTCTCTAACAAACCGGGCCCGTTACTGGCTAGGACGTTGAGGGGTCCACGCGCAAGCACATACAATCTCCCACATCATGGGCTCTTCAGGGCAGAAGCTCCATACTTCCTTTGACATGGCAACGGAGTTCAGATCCTTCTACGAGGGCCTATACAATTTAGACTGTCCCCCCACTCTGGACCCAAATCCTCAGTCCTACCTCGTCACCTTGGGCATGCCATCTCTCCCTCTAGCAGCTTGAGAGGAACTGGAGGAGCCAATTATAGTTGCGGTACTGGGAGTGGCCCTGGTCCATTCAAAGCCTAAGAAGGACCCTGACCCAGATAGCTTCACCCCAAGCTATTACAAAGTATTTTTGAGACCCTATCGCAACCGCTGGTTTCGGCATTGAACTCGATCCCAGAAAGGAAGTCATTCCCAACTGACATATTGCGAGCTTACACATCCCTCTTATACCGAAAGAAGGGAAGGATCTGTTGCGCTGCGGGAATTATCGCTGGATAGCACTCTTGAATATGGATCTGAAACTATTTGCCAAAATTTTTGCTAACTGGCTACTCCCACATATCCAGAGTCTTGTCCACAGAGACCAATCAGGTTTCGTGCCTCTCCGCGAACCATGAGACAAAACCATCCAGGTGGCGAACTTGATTCATGCAGCCAAGTCCTCGAAACAGCCTCTTCTCTTGCTGTCCAGAGAAAGCCTTTGACCGGGTGAACTGGTCCTTCATGCGAGCCACTCTAGAATACGTCGGTCTACGATCCTCTTTGCTGAGTTGGATGCTATCCCTCTATTCGAACCCCACGGCTGCAGTCAAGGTCAATGAAATGAGATCTGACTTCAACATCCATAGCGGCACACGACAGGGCTGCCCCCTGTCATTTTCATACTGACCCTAGAGCCCTTCATGTTGCTGCTGGAATGCACAAAGTGGCTGCATTTGTGGATGACCTGATCTTTTTCCTAACGGACCCACTAACCTCCCTTCTGCAACTCTTTCAGTCCCTAACGGATTATGGTGCCCTCTCTTTTTTTACAAATTAATATATCCAAATTGTCTGCACTGAATATCACGGGGGGAAAAGGCCTGATTACATCACTTCGGCCGGCGTCTCCCTTTTACTATGCAATTGACTCAATTTGCTACCTGGGTGTCTGTATCGCCCTCGACCCCTCCACTCTTTACTCAGCAAACTTCTTACCCTTACCTGCCTCAAAACAGATCTTCTCCAATGGCACTCGCTTACATTAATGTGGTTTGGTCATTGCAATGCCCTCAAGATGACGTTACGGCTCAGGGGGCTGTACATGTGGCAAGCTCTTCCCATTTGCCTTCCTCCAGTGTTTTTGAAATGGGTGAACTCAATGTTCAGAGATTTCACCTGGTCATCCGCAAATCTCTTAAGTTGCAACTTCTCCATCTTGCAAAGTATAGGGGAGGAGTTGGTCTCCCCGATGTGAAAGCCTATTACAGGGCTACACACCTCACCAGGTTGGTGGATTGTCCTTGTCCCCCAGCAGCGAAACAGTGGGTATCCATGGAGATGGAGGATTCTGGCGACACAGTCAAACCTTGACTGTGGATTTTATCACCTTTCCCAAGGACCCTCACTGAGCACTCCACACTGGACAGTACTACAGTCGCCCATGGGACTTTAACCACTTAACGACCGCCTCCTGTACATATACATCTGCACTTTGAAGAGGGATATCTCGGTAATGGCAGCAGCTGCTGCCACAACTGAGATATCCATCTTTACAGGAGGCGGTCATGTTTACGATAATGGTGGTCTCCATGGCGGGTTCGCCGCGAGATCACCGTTAGAGGCGGGAGAGGTGCCACCCCCCCTCCCGCCACTTACCGGAGTCGCCATAGTGGCGGAGGCGATCGGTTCCTTTTCCATGCTGGGTATGGAGACGAGTGAGGCTGAGACGGCCCCCACTCGTCTCTATACAATAGGGGGTAGAAAGGACGTCAAAACATCACTTCCGCCCATACCTCTTAAAAGAACATTTTTTTAATGTCATTTTTTTCAAATGACTTTTTTTTTTTTATTATTGCATTTAAGTCCAAATATGAAATCTGAGGACTTTTTGACCCCAGATCTCATATTTAAGAGGACCTGTCATGCTTTTTTCTATTCCAAGGGATGTTTACATTCCTTATAATTGGGAGATCAGGCTCATCTGACAGCCTTTCTCTACCATGATCCTGCGGCATACCTGAGGACATCTGGCAGCACACCGGTTGAGAAAGGCTGCTCTAGACAGCACCTGGGTCTTTTTTAGAACTGTTGCACTTCTGTGTGGATAGCTTGGAAAATTCTCTTGCCTGGGACTTATGCTAGTTCATATTTCACAAGTACTATGGCTGAAATAGTGGTTAACCACTTGACCACTGGGCACTTAAACACCCTTAATAACCAGACCAATTTTCAGCTTTCGGTGCTCTCACATTTTGAATGACAATTACTCAGTCATGTTGTATGGACCTATATGAAATTTTTGTCCTTTTTTTCACACAAATGGAGCTTTCTTTTGGTGGTATTTAATCACCGCTGGGTTTTTTATTTTTTGTGCTATAAAAGAAAAAATACAGAAAATTCTGTAAAAAAATGAATTTTTCTTTGTTTCTGTTATAAAATTTAGCAGATTAGTAATTTTTTCTTCATAAATTTTGGCCAAAATTTATACTACTACATATCTTTGGTAAAAAGAAGTACAAATTGGTGGATATTATTTGGTCTTTGTGAAAGTTATAGAGTCCACAAGCTATGGCGCCAATATCTGAAAATTGATCACACCTGAAGTACTGACGGCCTATTTGAATTCTTGAGACCCTAACATGCCAGAAAAGTACAAATACCCCCCAAATGACCCCTTTTTGGAAAGAAGACATTCCAAGGTATTTAGTAAGAGGCATGATGAGTTTTTTGAAGTTTGTCATTTTTTCCCACAATTCTTTGCAAAATCAAGATTTTTTTTTTTTTCACAAAATTGTCATATTATCAGTTTATTTCTCACACAGCATATGCATACCACAAATTACACCCCCAAACACATTCTGCTATTACTCCAGAGTACGGCGATACCACATGTGTGAGACTTTTACACAGTGTGGCCACATACAGAGGCCCAACATGCATGGAGCACCATCAGGCGTACTGGAGCACCCAGGACAATTCTGACATTTCTCTCCTACATGTAAAAATCATCATTTATTTGCTAGAAAATTACATAGAATCCCAAAACATTATATATGTTTTTTTAGAAAACACCCTGGAGAATACAATGGTGGTCGTTGCAACTTTTTATCTCGCACGGTATTTGCGCAGCAATTATTCGAATGCTTTTTTTTGGAAAAAAAACTGTTTTATGCTTTAAAAAAAAAAAAAACACAGTAAAGTTAGCCCAATTTTTGCATAATGTGAAAGATGAAGTTACACTGAGTAAATCGATACCTAACATGTCACTCTTCAAAATTGCACAGGCTCGTGGAATGGCGCCAAACGTCTCTATTTAAAAATCCCCATAGGCGACGATTTAATTTTTTTTTACTGGTTATATGTTTTGAGTTACAGAGGAGGTCTAGGGCTAGCATTATTGTTGTTATTATTTTTTTCCCCAAAAATAAATTTTTTGATCACTTTTATTCCTATTACAAGGAATGTAAACATCCCTTGTAATAGGAATAGGGCATGATAGGTCCTCTTAACAGTGAGATATGGGGTCAATAAGACCCCACATCTCACCTCTAAGCTGGGAAGCCTGAAAAAAAAAAAAAAGATTCTGGATTTGATCGTTTTGGTGAGTCGGTAGAAGCACCGGAGGGCAGCGGGAGGGGGGGGGTGTCTATGGCTGGGTATTGCAGGGTATCACCGACTATGGCTGGGTATGGCTGGGTATCTCAGAGTATGGCGTTGCAGAGTATTGCGTTGCAGAGCATTGCAGGATATTGGAGGGTGTTGCAGAGCATTGCATTGTTAAACGGTATTGGCGGGTGTTGCAGAGCATTGCAGAGTGTTGCAGGGTATTGCTGGGTGTTGCAGAGCATTGCAGAGCGTTGCAGGGTATTGGCGGGTGTTGCAGAGTGTTGCAGAGTGTTGCAGAGTGTTGCAGGGTGTTGCAGGGTGTTGCAGGGTGTTGCAGGGTGTTGCAGGGTAATGGCAGGGTAATGGCAGGGTGTTGCAGAGTGTTGCAGAGTGTTGCAGAGTGTTGCAGAGTGTTGCAGAGTGTTGCAGGGTGTTGCAGGGTATTGCAGAGTAATGGCAGGGTAATGGCAGGGTGTTGCAGAGTGTTGCAGGGTGTTGCAGGGTATTGCAGAGTAATGGCAGGGTATTGCAGAGTAATGGCAGGGTATTGCAGAGTAATGGCAGGGTATTGCAGAGTAATGGCAGGGTGTTGCAGAGTAATGGCAGGGTGTTGCAGAGTGTTGCAGAGTGTTGCAGAGTGTTGCAGAGTGTTGCAGAGTGTTGCAGAGTGTTGCAGGGTGTTGCAGGGTGTTGCAGGGTGTTGCAGGGTGTTGCAGGGTGTTGCAGGGTGTTGCAGAGTAATGGCAGGGTGTTGCAGAGTAATGGCAGGGTGTTGCAGAGTAATGGCAGGGTGTTGCAGAGTAATGGCAGGGTGTTGCAGAGTAATGGCAGGGTGTTGCAGAGTAATGGCAGGGTGTTGCAGAGTAATGGCAGGGTGTTGCAGAGTAATGGCAGGGTGTTGCAGAGTAATGGCAGGGTGTTGCAGAGTGTTGCAGAGTAATGGCAGGGTGTTGCAGAGTGTTGCAGAGTAATGGCAGGGTGTTGCAGAGTGTTGCAGAGTAATGGCAGGGTGTTGCAGAGTGTTGCAGGGTGTTGCAGAGTGTTGCAGGGTGTTGCAGAGTAATGGCAGGGTGTTGCAGAGTGTTGCAGAGTAATGGCAGGGTGTTGCAGAGTGTTGCAGAGTAATGGCAGGGTGTTGCAGAGTGTTGCAGAGTAATGGCAGGGTGTTGCAGAGTGTTGCAGAGTGTTGCAGAGTGTTGCAGAGTAATGGCAGGGTGTTGCAGAGTGTTGCAGAGTAATGGCAGGGTGTTGCAGAGTGTTGCAGAGTAATGGCAGGGTGTTGCAGAGTGTTGCAGAGTAATGGCAGGGTGTTGCAGAGTGTTGCAGAGTAATGGCAGGGTGTTGCAGAGTGTTGCAGACTAATGGCAGGGTGTTGCAGAGTGTTGCAGAGTAATGGCAGGGTGTTGCAGAGTAATGGCAGGGTGTTGCAGAGTGTTGCAGAGTAATGGCAGGGTGTTGCAGAGTAATGGCAGGGTGTTGCAGAGTAATGGCAGGGTGTTGCAGAGTAATGGCAGGGTGTTGCAGAGTGTTGCAGGGTGTTGGCAGGGTATTGCAGAGTGTTGCAGAGTGTTGCAGAGTAATGGCAGGGTATTGCAGAGTGTTGCAGAGTGTTGCAGAGTAATGGCAGGGTATTGCAGAGTGTTGCAGAGTGTTGCAGAGTAATGGCAGGGTATTGCAGAGTGTTGCAGAGTAATGGCAGGGTATTGCAGAGTGTTGCAGAGTAATGGCAGGGTATTGCAGAGTGTTGCAGAGTAATGGCAGGGTATTGCAGAGTGTTGCAGAGTAATGGCAGGGTATTGCAGAGTGTTGCAGAGTAATGGCAGGGTATTGCAGAGTGTTGCAGAGTAATGGCAGGGTATTGCAGAGTGTTGCAGAGTAATGGCAGGGTATTGCAGAGTAATGCAGAGTAATGGCAGGGAATTGAGGGGTTAATTTTCGGTGAGCAGCGATGTGGGCACTGCAGATGCAGCCCACATCGCTGCTGACACCGATCTCTTCCCCCTCCGCTGTTCCGATCGGTACAGAGAGGAGGAGGGAGGATTTGTTTACAAGTGATCACTCTGTCAATTGACGGAGCGATCACGTGGTAAACGGCCGCTATGAGCGGCCGTTTACCGTGATCCGTGATGCGCCGGGTCCTGTGGACCCGGCGGTCATGGATGCTCTCGAGTGCGCGCGAGAGCGGAATTCTGGGAGGACGTCATATGACGGCCTCCCAGAGATAAGAAACCGCCCTGTAGCCGTCATTTGGCTATTAGGCGGTTGTTAAGTGGTTAAGCACCCTTGCAAGAAGAAGCTGGAATGTATGCCTTTTGAGGGCAAACGCCTCTTTGGAAATGCCTTTTATGTGTTTATCCAAAACACAACAGGGGAAGAAAGCACTCTTATCTTTGAAGTGTACTCTGGGCTGAACCTGTTGCACTCTCAAGGGCTCATTGCCCCTGCTCCATTACTGTTTCATGGTGCCTGAGCCAAATGAGGACGTGGAGCCAACTTTTTCTTTTTTTGTTCAATCTTGTACTTATCCTGGGTTTTTGCTTTTACCCAGGTACATATTTCTTTCTGACCACCTTAGCTGTTGGTTGGCTTAAAATGTTGTTCTCCTTTTCAGGTAATTGTTGTGGCACCTGTTTTCTTGTGGTGCGTTATTGGTTTTCTTCTACCTGGTTAGTTGAAATTCACCATTTTTTCTGGTAGCAGTCTCTGGTGGTGGTGATTACCTGTTTTGGTCTGGAACTCCAGATTGATTCTCTAATTCCACATCTGCTTATGCCTTTTTTATTATCTCTGCTTACCCCCTTTTTTTTATCTAGCATCTTTTCAGACATTGACTCCTTCAGATACTACATTTAATAAGATTTCCACACCCTTCAGTTGGACTGCTTTTGGACATCCCAATGTCTATGAATTACTACATTCCTGTGGCACTCAATGGACAGTAAAGAAAATTTGATTATTGTACTTACTGTAAAGTCTTTTTCAATTTGACCACACAGTTCCACATTTGTGTGGTTGGGTTTTTATGTTCTGAAGCCTGTGCTGTGTGGATTCCTCACTCTTCATTTTCTGTGTCACTAGATTCAAATATCCAGGTCAGTTTTTAGTCTGATTGGTGAGAAACTTTTTTTTTTTTTTTTTTTTTTTTCAAATGCCCTTGGTATACCAGGCTTTCCTATATGTCAGTGACAGATTGCTTCACTGGACGTGTTGAAATTGCCTCTGTTGAAGTACAAATTAATTGCTGCAATGGGAGTTGGGTAGCATAATGCATTACATACATATCTTGGTGAAAAACTAAATTTGTAAGTAGTAGTTGCAGTCCCTGTGTGCATTTGAGTGCTGTATTTTTAACATCTTGGGATTTCAGGTTCACAGGTTGTATTTTATTTTTCATATAAAAGTCTTTTTTCTCATTTTCTCTCTTGTCATGTAGACTCTTCAGGACAAGGCGATCCCATCAATGAGACACCGCCATATCATTCAAGCGTGCATCGGCAAAGCAGTTCTCATTTACTGACACCCTCTATTCCTCCTCCTCCACCACCTCCTGCACCAGCTAACGAGGAGGATACAAATAAAGAAGATGTTATATTTTTCTAGCTCCATCACTGACTTTTTATACACTTTTCATGGCACAGACTGAAATATTGTGGATTAATGCTTTTACCACTAAGGCCTTTTTATGAAGTTTTAAGTAGGTTAATTAAATGGAGTCTGTACAAGTAACAGGTTTAAAATGGTGTGGCATTCAGTCCAAAGAATAATGAAGGGATATTCACCAGTAGATTTGCCAAATGCAATATTATTATTTTTTTTTTTTCTGCTAACCATGTGGGCTTCTGACCCGACATCTCTGTTCCAAGTGCAATTGGAGTGAAGTCAAAGGGTAATGGTGCATCTGTCAAACCAAAGCATTACCTGCTGGACAGGACTGCTTAATATTTAGGTTAAAGTGATGTCCTATGCTTATTGTCTTGTCTCATAAACATTTCCTGAGGGCCAAAAAAATGTTATGACCAACAGCCTGTTCCTCCTTCCTTTAGCATGCAAAATAAGCAGCATGTTTAATAGCAGCTATAAAGGGGTGTATTTATATCTATTTATAAAAATTCACTGCAGGAATGTATTGGCATTCGTGAAAACAGTTGTGAATAATTTTCATGCTAAGGTTTCTACAATGTGAAAAATTTTATTTTCTGATTTTTAAATTGTCATTTGCAGGGTGACTACATTTGGCTAATCCTGTTTGTTCCAGTGTTGTCAAATACAATATGTAAACTATTATACATGTTGTATGGTTTTCTTTGTAGACTATAAGCAGTATTGAATGCAGCATATTTTAAAAACATTCAATCCTGAGGCTGCATTAACACGTGAAAAAACGTAAAAAAAAAAAAAAAAAATCAGTTGTTCTCTATGGTGCCTTTTCACACCTATGCACGCAAAAGGTGTGAACAGGCATTATAGCGAACAATACATTTTTTAAGTTTAAAGCGGGGTTCCACCCTAAAGTGGAACTTCCGCTGATCGGAACCCTTCCCCCCTCCGGTGTCACAATTGGCACCTTACAGGGGGGAGGGGGGTGGAGATACCTGTCAAAACAGGTATTTACACCCACTTCCGGGCATAGACTCCCATGGGAGTCTATATAATTTCCTGTCCTGCCGCGCTGTCTGCTGGGACACACACGGGTCCCAGTGACAGCGTGGACAATTCCTATTGCGCTGCGCGACTCGCGCATGCGCAGTAGGGAACCGGGAAGTGAAGCCGCTTCACTTCCTGATTCCCTCACCTAGAATGGTGACGGCAGCAGCCGAGAGCCGAGCGATCGATCGGCCTCGGCTGCCGGCATCGCTGGAACCCGGGACAGGTGAGTGTCCATTTATTAAAAGTCAGCAGCTGTAGTATTTATAGCTGCTGGCTTTTAATATATATTTTTTTTTTTAGGTGGAATCCCTCTTCAAGACTTGCTTCAACCTACGTAACACTTGGGTGTGAATGCAGCCTAAATGACAACATACATTCAAACAGAAGATAAAGTACTCTATGACCATTCGATCAGAAGAGAAAGTACTCTTAAGAACATTCCATAAGATAAAGAAATCTGATTTTGCCCCATTGGCACAACAGACACAGATTTATACACTGTGCAAAAAAAAAAAAAAAGCTAAAAACGAATGACTGAATACTCGTGAACTCACACAGAACGAATGTACATGCAGTTTCGCTGGACGAATAGGTTTTCTTTATTATAAATTAACCCCTAAGGCCAGCCATACACCGTTCAAATCTTGGCCAGTTCAGCAGGAACCGTCCGAGATTCGAATCGTTATTGGGCAGGCTGAATGTACCAAGTTGATCGATCAACTTAAGTGCAACCAGCCTGCTGGGTTCTCTTACAATTATCGCTAGCCGCTAGCAATAATCGCTGTCTTCTCCCAGTGGGGACGGCTTCCCCCGCCCGGAGCAGACAATTGCTTGGCAGGAGGGATTCCCCTCTCAGAACGGTTTGTCTTGATGGGGGAATGGTGGGTTGCAGGAAAGAAATTTGCACCATTTATAGCCTGCCTTAGGCTCCATTCACACCTGAGCATAGCAATTTACTGTTTTTTTTTTTTTTTTTTAAGCATTTTTATAGCTTTTTACAGGCCTTTTTAGAAAAAATTTAAAGCGTATTACAAGTGTTTTACAGCTTCAGGCATTTTTGTTTAGCCAACAGAACTAGGGGAGGAGAGGGAGAGGAAATTAGGGGTAAAGAGATGCTGTTTGAGCAGAAAACAAGTGACAAAACGCTCGTAAAACGCTCAAGTCAGGTGGTTCTATTGAAGTCTATGGGGTCAAAAATGCTTGTAATCTGCCAAAAAGAAAGTCGTGTACTTTTTTGAGCGAAAGGCATTTTGCTTCAGGTGATAGAATGCTCCTATGTGAACAGGGGCCATTGAAATTAATGGAATTTGACTTAAGTGCTTTAGAGCTACAAGCATCAAGCAGAAAATCGTTCAGGTGTGAACGGGGCCTTAGAGTCTACAGAGGTCAAATTTTAAGAAATAGTCTTTTTATGTAGATACAATTTTCCTGCTGTTAACAAATAGTGTTTTGTTTCAGTCAATAATATCCGTTTTTAGGCAATGTGGCCATTGGGACCAAATGTTGATGGTATATTTGGAAATTTTGAGCATGTTTATATACATTTTATTTTTTTACCACTATTTAATTGTTCACATACCTTTTTATATTTGCTTCATTGTTAAGGATACTGTGCTACTACACAGAAAATCTGACCACAAACACGGTTTTATTTCACGTATGTGTAAGGCACAGCCACAGTTATAATCTACCTAAATTCTATATAATTTTTTATTTTATAGTGCCATAGTAGCAATGTTCCCTACCTATACATTTGTCTTTTACTCCATTGATGCTCGAGCACTTTAGCAAAGAGTGCAATTGTTAAGTATTTAAAGCCATTCTGGCTAATACAGTCCTTAGTGGTATCCATGTTGAAATGTTTATAATAGGGATTGTTTTAATTTTTTAATTTCGTTCATTTAAACCTTTTAGAATAGTAACGTTAATGAAAAAGCATTTATACTGTAGTTCTCAAGATGTGAAGGAGTATGTTGGAGAAGTCTGTACTTATTTTGCTGATTACAGGCAGTCCCCGGGTTACAAAAAAGATAGGGGACTGTAGGTTTGTTCTTAAATTGAATCTGTAAGCAGGAACAGGTACATTTTTTAAGTGTAGCTGCAGCCAAAAAAAATCTATTTTGAAGCTTTTTGGATAGCATAGGGAAGGGTTATCAGCCCTGTAGCATTTGTTTTGCTGTCTGTGCCCCTGTTCAGAAGATTTCACTTCACTTTCTGTACCAATGACAATTCGATTTTGAAAATTTGGGGTTATTAGGGAAACCAGGATTGGTGATAAAGCATCAGTGGAGAGACCTTTTTCCCATATTAACTCAGACTCTTACAGGACAGAATTTCCCTTCCTAGGGGTATATTTCCTCTCACTTTCTTTGTCTCCCTCGTTGTAAGTAGGAGTCGTTTGTAAGTAGGGGACTGCCTGTAATACTTTCTGCATTTTGGAAGTCTGAATTAAGACCAACTCTAATCTTGTGTGCTTTTATCCTTAAAACATGTTGAAGTATGGCCAAAGCTGTTTTGGTCCTACTTCTCATATGGATCACAGGAGGGCAGTTAGCTCTGCACACTTGTGGCCTGTTTTCAGCCAACAACAGGCTAAATCCCGCTGTCAGCCGAGGGAATAGCAGAGAGACAGTGACTGACAGTTACCGCTCTCTGCTCGGAGGGGAGAATTGAGTGATCAAGGGTGTTGGATCACTCGGTTCTCACTGCAGAGCTGGCAGGGGAACAGATGCAGCATCGGATCAATGCTGAATCCCTTTAGGTGAGTGTAGCACTTTTTTTTTTGGATTCCCAATCCTATACTAATTGTTTAAACTGCTACATGAAAAGCACTGTCAGTTTAGCATGTAGAATAGTTACACTGATTACACATGAAGGAGAACTTACAAAGATTGTACATGCACATTGCCTAATGCCTGGTCAGCTGAAGGAAAACCTAGTGTGTCAACCATTTAAGGCACAGCTAGTGCTGCTGTCACTTGGCGCCTTCGAATTTCAGTGTAAGTGATGATTAATCCTGCAGATTTCCTACTTATGGTGTTTTGATTATATAAATAAAAAGGGAGGTGTGCCAGCATAGGGTCGTAGTCTAATTAGCACGAGACTTGATGCAAATGAGAAGCTTAGAGCACCGCTGTCCTGTCAAAAACAGAGGCTGCTGTTGCTGTCCTTTCCTTACGAAAGTGCTTGTCTGTTTTACATTGGTACTTTGGATCTCTGAAAAACAGAAGCATCACAGCCATACAATTGGCTTGATCAAAAGTAGGTCAACAATGTCGACCTTCACATTTCTGCCATGACAGGTTTAATTTAATCAGTCTTCCAAAATACCCTAAAACCTTACAGATTCTGCTGCACTGTTAGATTACACTTTACAAAATCATTAACAGTCATCTTTTACTAAATGATCTGCTAAAAAGTATTTGTCTTTTAAAGTGTAACTGAAGACAAAGCTTTTTTTTTTTTTTTTTTTTGGAGTATAGGTCAGTTTTTTTTTTTTTTTTTTACATCTGTGATTTCCCTTAATTTTCTGTACCATAGTCAAAACAGGAAAGAAGAGGAAATCCCTCCAAAGGGAAGGAATCACTGTGGGTTGACAGAACTATTATCTCCATTGGAATATTTCCTCTCTATTACTGTTCTGGTATTAATCCAAAATTTGGGATTTTCTTTTACTTTTGATGATAACGGTAAACTGGACAAATAGAGCTGGTGGGGAGTATAGACCGCAGTAGAAACTGCCAGGGGCTCAAAACGCCCTCCACTCAATCCAGAACTAGAAAAAAAAAGTTTTGCCTTTTTAGTTACACTTTCTTTAATAGTTTTAACATTGCTTTGTGATGTGCCCATATAAATGAAAATTTAAAAAAAACACCCTAATGTTTGTTTCAAAGCTTTTTTGATGGTGGAGGCTGGTCCTCTTTCTTTAGTATACAAGTTGATGTATGATGCAAGATAAGAATTTGCACAAGAAACACTTTTAAACACTCTTGTATTTTATCCCCTTTTAAAGTATGTGTATCTGACAAAAATGTATTCATTAGGCTTCGTTGTGTAGAAAAATAGATCTGTTTTACACTCTTTCATATACACTCTATTTTATCTGGTCTCGCTGAAAGAGTCAGCAAGTCTATTAAATACTTAAGGAACTGTGTGTAATAATTCTAACACAGAGAGCAGTGATGCCTTGCAGATTATTGCAAACATATCTTGGAATTCAATATCTGTTAATATAGTTAAATTGCAAATGTGTACGTTTCTGAGATTTGTTGTCTTTCCTTTAGTTTTTTTTTTTACCTGTCGTAAGTTTTTGTTTGCTCAAATTGGAAATAGTAGTACATTTGAAATAGCCAAAAGATGATCAGTTAGATGTCTACAAGAAGCTACTAATCCATAAAACCTTGGGCAGGGGACAGAGTAATTTACACAGAGCCTACAAGGAATTTCGTCCATTTTCTCTTTTTGCTAAGCTTTTAATTAACAACCTCTAAATTTGACAGCTCCCTGTATTATATACTCGGATGGTATTGTTTCCTTACTGTCATTCATTGAGGTAGCCTCCTAAATGTCAGTTCAGTGCTTAATTACTTAGTAAACAAATCTAGTCCTAGGTTTCCAGTACTGGGTAATTTACATTTTCATATATATGAAATGTATTTAAGACTACCTTTCAAATGTCCAAAGCTGTAGTACTTATCTGATTTGGGCTCTGTAGCTTATTACCTTACAATGTATGTATTGGTTATGATGCAAATTAAGCTGAATTATAGGTGCTGAAAATTAAACTTCTCTTGGTTTCAGGTTTAAATAAAGTATATTTAAGAGTTAAAATAAACCCAGTGGTGAATGGATGTATAGTTTGTAAATATAGCATTTTATTTTTTCTGAAATGTATCATATGTAATGTGTCACAAATGTGTATGTTTCTGTTGTGTCTCATGAACAAATACTACCCTGCAGTATATAGCGATGTTGACACAGATAAATAATCCTGTATGTTTAAAAGAGGGTGTAATTTGTTTTTGTTAAATAAGAATAAATTGGTAAATTTCACAGCGTTCATAATGTCCAGTCTCTTATGAATCTGCATTGTTAGTAAATAAAAAAGAAAATTGTCATTGCAGTTTGTTTTTGCATTCTTTATGATAATATTTTTAAATTGTAAGGTTCATCAGTAGTACAAATGATATAACTGTCTTATTTCTTTTTCAAATAACAATTGTTATAAAAAAAAATCAGGAATATGAGCGCTATGTACATTATAAAGATCACTTATAATGCAGTAAAGGTATTCTGAGACAACCATGGCAGGAACAACCATAATATTCATATTTAATAGAACTCAAAAAAAAAGAGCCATCTAAATGGCAGGTTCTCAGTTAAAATGAGTGCCTTATTTCTATTTTCTAAAGACCTGTCTAAATATCATAACAGACACTGACATCTCAAAGTATATCTATAGAGACATATTTTTTACATGAAGAAACTTTTACATGGTCTATATATAATTGAAAGTCGGTTATTAAGTAATAAATACTTGCATGTTCTCAATAAACACCTTACAGTTACATGATTAAAATGGAAGTATGGGAAAAATTATTATTTTTTCTTGAATTGTACGTAACCTAGGTGGATGCAGCATCGCTCTGACACTGCATCTGTCCCCACCCGGCTCTAACACTAAGAACCGAGTGATCAAATACCGGCAATCGCTCTGTTCTCACAGCTCTGTGAGTAGAGATCAGTCACCGCTCTTTGCTCAGGCCCCCACCCCCCGCTCACTGAAATGCTGGATTATGGAAGGGTGGGAGCGGCTGGCTCAGGCTCTGAGCCACTCACTGAGAGGCTGAGCCGGGTGAGTCCAGGCATGTGGGCGGATCCCGACCATATGGTCACGATCTTTCCCGAGCCTGGACCGGCTCTGTGTGACGTCAGGGGGCTTCAGCCTGCTGTCTGCTGAATATGGGTCACGGGGGCAGAACGTACTGCACTCCTGTGATCCACAGGAGACGTAGAGCCAAATTAACTTTCTTTCTCTTTCGTTTATTGACGGACACCGCTCCTTTAATTCTTGACCTTAGGGTTATCATGCCACCTTCAGGAGAAGACTAGGCAGAACATGTAAAACATGTAAAAACAGCATGACTGCACAGCACCACCCAGGGGGCGGTCCCTCTGGCTATAACCCCTTACCCTGCTTTCTGCAGCTAATTTTTTTTTCTGCCTAGTGTAGAAGGAGGACCTGGCTCCCTGAGGGGATTTTTTCTGCAATTTTGATTCTGTGATCTACAATCAACAGCTGGGCTGGGTGACAGGCTGGATAATATAGATCCTTGTAGTCTCACCTGCCTGGCCATCGAGCGTGAGCAGACCCTACCTACGCAATGGGTCGGCCATGACATGCCCCTTTCTGCTCCTGGGGCGGCCGTTGAGCTGTATGCTCTGGGGTACACACATGACCGGGCTATAGCTGTCCGTGTCACAGTGTGCCGTGACCAACAGCCACCCCACACTGCTCGGGTAATGGGTCTGTGGTGGAATGCGTCCAGCAATCCCGACAGGAGGGGAAAGTACGGCTCTCCCTGCCTCGGCAGGATAGAGCAGTTGGGCATTCCGTGGGAGGTCGACTAGAGGGTCTCTCACTCTCCCTTTCCTCTCTCCCTATCCCTCATTTCCTCCCCCTGCTGGGGCCGCTGTGTGACTGGGCTTGAGGTGTGGTGTATGTGCCTGGCCAGGAGGGGCTCCAGGCTTTGGAGGGGGGCTACGCTGGCTGCTAGGGTCTGTTTTTTCTTTACTGCCCTTTTTCTCTTTCGTTCATTGACGGACACAGCTCCAGTAATCTTGACCGTAGGGTTATTATGCCACCTTCAAGAGAGGACTAGGCAGAACATGTAATACATGTGAAAACAACAAAACTTTACAGTTCCGCCCAGGGGGCGGTCCCTCTGGTAATAACCCCTCAGCCTGCATCCCGCACCTCAGTTTTTTCTGCCTAGTGAAGGAGAAGGACCTAGGCTCCCTGCAGGACCATCGGTCCCGGGATTTTTTGCAGAATTGTTGCCTTTTGCGCAAGTTTTTAAGATCCTGTGATCTGCTATCAACAGCTGGCTGGTTGACAGGCTGGATAATCTAGATCAGTGATGGCTAACCTTGGCACCCCAGATGTTTTGGAACTACATTTCCCATGATGCTCTGGCACTCTGTAGTATAGTGGAGCATCATGGGAAATGTAGTTCCAAAACATCTGGGGTGCCAAGGTTCGCCATCACTGATCTAGATCCTTGTAGTCTCCCCAGCCTGGCCATTGAGCGTGTGCAGACCCTAGCTACTCGCTGGATCGGCCACGACATATCCCTCAGGCTCCAGGAGTGGCTGGTGAGCACAACGCTCTGGGGCACACATATGACCGGACTACTGCTGTCCTTGTCACAGTGTGCCGTTGCCAGCAGCCACCCCATACTGCTCGGGAGTGGGTCTGTGATGGGATGTCCCCAGCTGGTCCGGATGGTAAGTACAGCTCTTCCTTCTTCTGCGGGATTGAGCAGCTGGGCATTCCCTGGGAGGTCGATTAGGGGGTCCCTCTCCTCCCTCTATTCTCTCCCTGTCCCTATTCCCCCCATGGGGAATGCTGCATGACGGGCTGCTGAGTGGTGTGTGTGCTTGAGCCAGGGGTCTTCCGGGGGCTCTGATCTTAGATTGAGGGTTGCGCTGGGTGTCTTTGTCCCTCTGTGTCTGTGGTCTCCCGTCTGGAGGTCTGCATGTGCTGATCGCCATAGCGCTTTTCTGCCACCATTGCCCCTGTTCATTCACTGTGTACAGTTGTTTGTTGGCCATTTTCTGTGTGCCTCAGTGGAAAGCATGGTCGGTGGCCATTTTCCTTGTGATTGTCCCAGCGGCCATTTTGTTGTAGCTCAGCACGATTTTTATCCTCAGCGCTGGTCCCTGTTGCTCAGAACGACGCTTTTTTTGCTCAGGACACCTGGGAGCTGATACTGGATGCAGACACCTGTAACTGAACGAGGCAGCACTCGGTCAGGGTGGTGAGTCCTGCGGTGGGGCCCCGCAGTCTGCAGCAGCTAGGAGGGTGAGATTGTGCACCTGTCCTAAGTCCCCAAGAGTGACAGACAGGGTGGGTCAGCATGGCTTCAGAAACTGGTGCTTCTTCCCCAGAACTCCCTGCAATTTCAACCGGCTCGTCTGCAAACAGTGCAATGCCTTTGGACACTTTGTCGGCGGTCCTTGAAACGTTCGTTGCCAGGGTGGAGACGGTGTGCGGGCACAAAGGTGGTAAAAAGTGGCTCCTGCCCCCCCGTCCTCTGGGGAGAGCTCTGACGCAGACTCAAGCCCTGCTGAGACTGGTGGCCCCTGCTCTGTTGTTTCAGATGATGCTGACCAGGACCGATTGGACAGTGAGGATGATTCTCCGTTCGGGTCTGCTAGTTGGAGCACTTATGACAGCGGTGCGTGATACCCTGAAAATTCAGGATACAGCCGGTTCCTCTGCTGCAGTAGCGGTCCCTTTTGGGTCCCGTAAGCCAGCCCGTGCACCTAAGGTGTTTCCGTATATGATTTATTTCGATAAGTTCATATACAAGGAATGGGGAAGCCCTCAATGGACCTTCTCGGTTCCTAAGAGAATGGCGGTGTGCTACCCTTTTGAGGAGAGCTTTCTTAAAAAATGGTCGGCTCCCCCGGTTGTGGACCCCCCAGTATCCAGGTTAAACAAAGTAACCACGATCCCGGTAGAGGGGACTCTTGCATTTAAGGACCTTACCGATAGGAAGGCCGAGACAGTGGCCCATTCCTTGTTTACAGTTGTGGGGTCAGCAATACGACCAGTACTGGCCACAGCACTTGTGTCGCAGACACTTACTGAATGGGCAAAACTTTTGCACCGCGAATTGAAGAAGCAGCAGGCTACTCCTGTCTGCGTGGAACCAGCAGACCAGTTAGTGCACGGCCTTAAGTACGTTTGTGACGTGGCCCTGGATGCGCTTCCTTTGCTCTCCAGGGCTTCAGTGTCAGCAGTGGTGCTGCGGTGCCTGATTTGGCTAAAATGCTGGTCTGCGGACCAAGCATCTAAAAAAAAAAAAAAAAGCCTTGACGGATCTACCCTTCCTTGGTGAGTGGCTTTTTGTAGCTTCGTTGGATGACATAATTAAGAATGTCACAGGTGGGAGGAGTACCTTGCTCCCACAGGCCAGGAAGACTAAGGAGCCATGCCGTAGGCAAGGACCCTCATTTTCCACTCAAAAGAGGCTTTTTTGTCCTTTAGGGACTTTGGCTAAATGCTCCCAGTCCGACAGGACAACCTCTGAGGGACAAAAGCTGAACTTTCTGGACCCAGGAGAATGGGCATTGCATCCGGGGGTGTTCAGGCTGCTATACCTGCAGTGGGGCACACCAGGCGTGGATCTCCTAGCCTCCCGACTCAATCAGAAGGTGCCGAGATTTGTATCCAGGACAAGAGATCCTTGGGCGGACGTATCAGACGTGTTGGTGGCTCCATGGGTTCAGTACTGACTGATCTACGCTTTTCCTCCGCTAAAACTGTTACCACGTCTGCTCTGCAGAGTGCCGGCCGAGGGGATTCCAGTGATACTGATTGCCCCAGATTGGCCTCAGCGTCCCTGGTACGCCGACCTATTACGCCTGGTTGCGGACACTCCCTGGAGACTACCGATGCAAGAAGACCTTCTGTCTCAAGGTCCGATTCTCCATCCTGCTTTACCATCGCTGGTTTTAATGGCATTGCTGTTGAGAGCCAGGTGCTAAGGAACCAGGGCCTGTCGGACTCTGATTTCAACTATGTTGAGGGCACGAAAATCTTCTCTGAAGATTTGGATATATCTAGATATATCTTTTTGTTATCTCTGGAAGGGATGTTTAGCTTTTGGTAACAGGTAAAACAAAAAGTGGTATGTTATAAAGACAACTGTGTTGAACCCTGGCTTCATCCCACACTCATTTACTAAGGCAGCCATAACTGCTTGTGACTGAAAACGACACAGTCCATGTGTCAAGCTGGAGAGAAAATAGTGGCTGGCAGACATAAATGATCACCTTTTCCAAAGTATTTTTTCATAAGAAGTTGCCCTCTGTGGACCACATGTACTTCTCATTCTGGAGTCCTTAAAGTTGAATTATTAATCCCAGCTATACTGGGCCAGAACTAGGGTAGAATCTGTGAGTTGCACAGACCCAGCAAGTGTTTGGGGCTGTAAATGCAGCATCCTTAGTCGCCTGGTCTGCTTCCATGTGTGAGTTTTACTGTTAGTATGGCTACCTCAGCAAGAACCTGGAAGGCTGAAAACAGCCGATCAAATTAACTTAGCATGCTTGATTGGTCTACCTGCCGAAGTAAAAGCAAACTTCTGGCCCTTCAAATGGAACCAAAAGCTCTCTATGTCTCGACTATCTATATAAATATATACTCTTTTTATAGCTCACAGGCTTTGCTAAAACATGGAGCTCTGCTTCTTAAGCTGAGGAAAAAGGATCCAATGACTCTGAATACAGAGTATCCTTCTGGGTGATAAACTGCATCCTCAGAATAAAACCGGGAATAACACTACAAAAAATGTAATATCTGGGTCTTCAGGGAGTGTGTCCTGCACTGGGCTCACAGCAGCTGATTCCTATGTCGTAAAGTTAACACATGTGGCTTCCTTTGTCTCCAGCCTCCTCCAATAGAGGCAATAAGGTGGCTGGATGCAAATGTACGCATTTTTCATTGTTAGATTTGTACATAAACAAATTCATATTTTGAACCTTTCATTAGACAAACATTTAGTTCGCTATATATTTGCTGTGCAGAATGTCGGACCATTAAAAATGAAATATTTGACTAAAATAATGTCTGTAACTTTGTCTAATAGCACCTTTGCATAAAAGTAACAGCTTTGATATGTCGGGTGAACCCTTCATTACTGGGTAAAGCTTGCATAAATATAACAATGGCTTGTTTTCTATCATGCTGTTTGTGTAAGAACTCCAGTTTCATGTTTCAAAAAGACAACTTTTTCCTGGCAATATTATAATAAATGATAACAATACCCCGCAGTCATGCAGAGATGTCCATAAATCCAAAATATTCTTCTGCTTATACCCACTGCACTTACAAGGAAAAAGGGCTCATCGTTTCACAATCCACACATTCTGTTTTGGATTTCAAAAATAAAAATACATACCAACAATATGTATGATGGACCAGAAAGCACTTGGCCATCAAAAACTATAAAACAACTGGCTGCAGGTAGCATCTATCCTAACAGGGTGTGTGGACTTGATGTGATGGGTCTATAACACTTAACTGTTATTTATTATTACTCTCACATCATGGACCGCACATCAAGTTATTAGACTTTAAGATTTCATTTTTGTAGAAAAACTTTTTATGTATCCCAGCCATCTTGTCTTTGTTAAACATTATGGCATCTGTATTCAAATTAACAACCTCATCGTAATCTTTTTTTTTTTTTTTTTTTTTTTTTTCCACTCAATAAATGTAAAATTACAAAATTATCTTAATCTAAACTAATCTCATTTTTACCAATTTCCCCATTATCCTGGATTTCATTTCCAACCAAAGGTTGTCTAAACCAGTTTCAATATATCTATATTTATTAATAAAATTGTTAAACTCATATTAGAAATACTCATATGATTTCAATATTACACACACTAATATATATATATATATGCACAGATACATGTCCTTAAAGGGGGGACATATTACTTGATTTTACTCAATTTCTCTTTTTTTTTTTTTTTAAATGCACTGTTTCCACTATCAAAGGATAGTCAATTTGTGTAAGACACGGTTAAATGTAACCTTCTTTTTACCATGGTTGGAAAACAGATTCAAAAATAATTGTGATCACATTGCTTATCATTAGATTCGTTAACCCGGCACATTTTGTTATAAATGTTTTGTCTAAAAAATAGAAATTGGCATGGTGTCCTTCCAACTTATCACTAACCTCTCATCCCAGCTACATTCTTTCATGAGAGCACAAAGGAGGGGGTCACATCTGCGTACATGACGCACACAAGAGATAGAACTAAAGGTTCCAGCATTCACACACATACACGAATATCTCTCTAAAATCGCTTACATTTTTCCCATTTGTACACAACACATGCATATCATTCTCTCACTTTCTTTTAACGCTTTTTAATACTTCCTTGCTTAAACTTCTGCTTTCTTTATTTTGCTCTGATATCCTTTGCATCCAATGTATTGTAATACCATACTTCACATACTGTACCTTCTATGATCAGAAGGGCAGCCATAGTGCTCATCCCATCTCCCTTCTCTGACAACACATAAAGCATTCTGTTTTAACTCTCATTACTGTTTCTTGACTTTACTAGTTGTAGTGCCTGACCCCAAATTCATCCCACAACTTAACATCAAAATGTCCCTTTCTGTCTAGTGTTAATTGTCACCCTTGATCCATCCTGCTCCTGTTTCTCTAGCTGTATACTCTGCATAATTCTTTGTCCCGGTGGACTTTGGTAACCCAGTTACCCATTGTGGATCCCTGTCCACTTTAACCATTAATCTAGGAGCTCAGTATAGGCAGAACTACACCTTCGGTTCATTTATAGCGCTCCTCTTGCGCTGGGCATTTTTGAGGGTCTCTTACCCTTCATTCCCTTGATTTAATGCCCATAATGACTGGCTAGTCTTCTCTGCGTGTGCCTATACCCTCTTGCCTCTAAACTACTTTATCTAGCAGATGTATTACATATACCTGTGAACAGCACTATTTAGGTACCCTTTGTCCTGAAAATGCCTTATAGATCAAGGAAGCCTGATAACCCAAATGTAAGCAAAAGGCTTATCTCAGCCGGCTGATTATCAGAAATTCCCGGATCGTCTCAAGCTCCTCGTTTCGGATACTCAGGGTCACCTGCAAACCCCTCCTCGGCAAAGCTCGCCACCTGAAATGGATATTTTGTGGATAGGCAACTGCTATCCTCATATTGATTAGTGGTTCCAAATTAATAATAACTACTACAGTAGGGAACAGACACAAAAGATACGCTCAACATCTTTCCAAATTACTGTTCTCCTTTCTTATTACGCGTTTGAAGATTTTTTATACACATGATTACGTAGGTATCACCTTAATATTACAATTGTATGTTTATGGTAACAAGGGGCGTTACATAGGCAGGCTAATTTTAATCAGGACTTGAAAGAATGCAAAACGTACTGAAAACATTATTAGTGCCGTGTGCGCAGTGAGGGTATTGTGCATTAAGTGTTGCATTTGTTGACCGCAAGTTCTGATGCGTTTAGTGAGATGGTGAAGTTATGTTGCTGTTCCCACCCCTCGTTATGACACTGCTTGGGGACATCCCTACAGTCAAGATTACTGGTGCTGTGTCCATCAATGAACGAAAGAGAAAATAGGATTTTTGTACTCGCCATAAAATCCTTTTCTCTGAAGTTCATTGACGGACACAGCACCCTCGCCTCCTATTGATTTACGTTATACTGCTTGTTGACATACTGAGCTGCAGGATGCAGGTTGAGGGGTTATTAACAGAGGGACCGCCCCCTGGGTGGAACTGTAAAGTTCTGTTTTCACATGTACAGTAGGTGACGCCGATATATTGTTTCCAGCGCGATGCTGTGGCGCTGGTTCCCGGCGACAGGCTTCTCTAACCAGCGCGATCCCGTCGCGCTGGTTCTCGCGCTGGCTGCAATAGGAAAATGTCATTTTCCTATAGTAGCGAGCGAGAGAGCGGCGATAATGTCGCCTCACGAATGAAACCTGCATGCCTTCGGGGGCATGCCAGGCCATTAGGTCCTGTAGGGATTTTAAGGGGAATCCCCTACACTGAAAAAAAGGGTGCGGGGGTCCCCCAAAATCCATACCGGACCCCTATTCGAGCACGCAGCCCGGCCGGTCAGGAAAGGGGGTGGGGACGAGCGAGTGCCCCCCTCCTGAACCGTACCAGGCCGAGTGCCCTCAACATGGGGGGGTGGGTGCTTTGGGGGAAGGGGGGCACCCTGTGGCCCCCCACCCCAAAGCACCTTGTCCCCATGTTGATGAGGACAAGGGCCTCTTCCCGACAACCCTGGCCGTTGGTTGTTTGGGTCTGCGGGCGGGGGGCTTATCGGAATACGCAAGCCCCCTTTAAGAAGGGGGCCCCCAGATGCCGGCCTCCCACCCTATGTGAATGAGTATTGGGGTACCATGTACCCCTACCCATTCACCTGGTGAAAAAAAGTAAATAAAACACAACACACAAGGGTTAAAAATAGTTTATTGCACAGCTCCGGTGGTCTTCCGTCTTGGGGGGTCTTCTCGCCGCCGCCCGGGGGTCTTCTTCCGACTTCGGGGGTCTTGTCCCCCTCTTCGGTTCTTCTTGCCGGGCCTCATACACATAGGGTGGGGGTCCGGATTCCAATAAGCCCCCCGCCCGCAGACCCCGATAACCAACGGCCAGGGTTGTCGGGAAGAGGCCCCTGTCCTCATCAACACGGGGACAAGGTGCTTTGGGTGGGGGGGCCGCAGGGCGCCCCCCTTTCCCCAAAGCATCCACCCCCCCATGTTGAGGGCACACGACCTGGTACGGCTCAGGAGGGGGGCCGCTCGCTTGTCCCCACCCCTTCCTGACCGGCCGGGCTGCGTGCTCGGATAGGGGTCTGGTATGGATTTTGGGTGACCCCCCCACGCTGTTTTTTTGGCGTAGGGGATTCCCCTTAAAATCCCTATCGGACCTAAGGGCCTGGTATGCCTCCGGAGGGGGAACCCATGACGTTTTTTTTTTTTTTTTTTTATTTGGCTTGAAGTTCTCTCCTAGGATTCATACCAAATACAGTGCCTGGTATTGGCGGGAATCCAACTCTGTTCCCCGCACCAGTGTGAACCTGGCCTCAATGTCAGCGATGCTTGTCGGGAAAGGAAGAGAAACATTTTTCCTTTCCCGATGCAAGCCAGCTCTTCATTGGCTCTCGTGACGGGGCTCGCAGGGTGTCAATCTCGCTGGCGAGATTGACCAGGGTGGAAGCGACGTGCGTGTACAAGGGGGGCAAAAAACGCCCTCTGCCCCCCGTCTTCTGGGGAAAGCTCTGATTCAGACTCTGGCCCCGTGGGGACTGTTCTGACGTGTCAGAGGATGCGAACCAGGACCATTCGGACAGTGAGAATGACCCTGTGTCCGGATTAGGGCAGGAAAAAGCACTAGTAGGAGCACTTATCACCGCAGTGCGTGATACCCTGAAGATACAGGATGTATTGGGAACATCTGCTGATGTACGTCCAGCAAACTGGCCCACACGCCTAAGGTGTTTCCGTATTTGACTTATTTTGATAAGTTCATCTACAAGGAATGGGAAAGCCCACAACGGGCCTATTCAGTCCCAAGACGAATGGAGATGTTACCCCTTTGAGGCGAGCCTCCTGAAAAAATGGGCATCTCCCCCAGTTGTTGACCCCCCGGTATCCAGGTCAAATAAAGTAACCACGATTCCGGTAGAAGGGACTCCTGCCTTCAAGGACCCTGCTGACAGGAGGGCCGCGGCAGTGGCCCGGTCCTTGTTTACGGTGGTGGGGTCAGCGTTACAACCTGTGCTGGCCACAGCCTTGTGTTGCAGACGCTTACTGAATGGGCAAGTTGTTGCACTGTGAATTGGAGAAGCAACAGTCTTCCCCGGTCTTGCAGTCGGGGAAGAGCACTGCCGGTTTGTGGCTCTCCCTTTTGGTCTGTGTCAGCACTCCGAGTCTTTACCAAAGTGTTAGCTCCAATTCTGGCGCTGTTAAAGCAACGTGGGATTGCAATCGTGGGTTACCTAGAAGACCTCCTTCTGAAGGCAGCTTCCACCTCAGAATTAAGGGAGGATGTAGCAATCACCAAGCAGATTCTCTGGGAGTTTGGTTGGGTGCTGAACCTAAAGAAGTCAGTGTTAGTGCCAGCTCAACGCCTGGAGTACCGGGGCTTACTGTTGGACTCCTCAGAAGCAATTTTTTTCTCCCTTCAGACAAGCTGCAGACTCTTCAAGCTGCAGTGAGGTTATTGGTGAACCGCAGGTGGTTGTCAGTGCGCTTCTGCATGCAATTTCTGGGCCTCATGGTAGCCACTTCTGAAGCGGTACTGTACGCTCAATTTCACACTCGAATCCTGCAAAAGGAGATTTTGGCAAAATGGAACAAATCTCCATTATCCCTGGATTGTCAAATTTGGGTGAGCCAGTTAGTCAAGGATTCCCTTCTCTGGTGGCTGGGGTTTCCCCTGCCCTTCGGTCCGGGAGATCGTTCCTTCCTGTCCATTGAACGGTGATCACAACGGACGCCAGCCTGACTGTTTGGGGGGGAGTTTTGGGCGTACTGTCAGCCCAGGGCCTCTGGTTGTGGGAAGAATCCCAACTGCTTATCAGTGTGCTCGAGCTTTGGGCGATCAGACGGTGCCTCTCCACATGGTCCAGGAGGCTGCAGGGGCGTCCGGTCAGGATCCAGTCAGACAACGCCAGGAGCAAGGAGCTCGGCCGCAGCACGAGAGGTTGTCCACATCCTCCAGTGGGCAGAGTGGCACATGCTGGCCCTGTCGGCCATATACATTCCGGGCGTAGAAAACTGGCAGGCAAACTACCTAAGTCGTCAGATGCTGGACCCAGGGGAATGGTCGTTGCATCCAGATGTATTCCAGCTCCAGATGTGGACCTCCTGGCCTCTTCGCTTAATTGTAAGGCGCAGAGGTTTGTGTCCAGGACAAGAGACCCCTGGGCGAATTCTTCAGTTGCGCTGTCGGCTCCATGGGGGCAATATTTGGCTGATTTATGCCTCCCCCCAAACTTCTACCACGTGTACTGCGCAGAGTGGAGCCCGAGGGGATTCCAGTGATTCTGATTGTCCCAGATTGGCCTCGGCGTCCTTGGTTTGCTGACCTAGCACGACTGGTGGTGGATGTTCCTTGGCGGCTGCCGATGCGAGAGGACTTTCTATCGCAAGGTCCGATACTTCATCCTGCTCTACCGTCGCTGGTTTTAATGGCATGGCTGTTGAAAACCAGGTGCTAAGGAACGGAGGTCTGTCGGATTCGGTCATTTCCATTATGCTGAGGGCACGGAAGTCGTCTTCCCAAAAGATTTACCATCGTACATGGAAGGCTTATATCTCCATGTGTGAGGAGATGGGGTAGCGTCCACGCACATATTCAGTGCCCAGGATCCTTCTGTTTTTGCAGCGAGGAGTGGATCAGAAAATTGCATTAAGCACCATTAAAGTGCAGATATCAGCTTTGGCTGTCTTTTTTTTCAGCGACCCTTCGTGGCTCATTCATTTGTGAGTATGTTTACTCAGGGGGTTTGACATGTGGCCCCTCTGATCCGACCACCGCTACCTCCATGGGATTTGAATCTGGTGCTCTCAGTGCTTCAGAAACCGCCGTTTGAAAACATTAGGGAGATTCCCTTATTGACACTCTCTCAGAAGGTGGTCTTTGAGTTGGCAGCCTTGTCTTGCAAGTTTCCCTAACTGATCCTCCACAAGGATAAGGGGGTACTGTGTCCGCAGCCTTAATTTCTTCCAAAGGTTGTTTCAGCCTTTCATCGAAATGAGGACATTGTGCTTCCATCCTTATGTCCTCGGCCGTCACACCCTAAAGAAGTGGCCTTGCATTCCCTGGACTTAGTCCGGGCTCTGCAGGTATATCTATCTGCTACGGCTCCTTTTCAGAGGTCGGACTCGCTGTTTGTATCGGTGGCTGGTCCAAAGAGGGGACTGGCGATCTCATTGGCCACCATCTCTAGGTGGATCAGACAGACTGTAGTTCAGGCTAATGCCATAAGGGGATGGGCACCTCCCTTTCCTGTCACAGCGCATTCTACCAGGGCAATTGGTGCCTCTTGGGCTTTCCGACATCAAGCGTCTGTTTCTCAGGTGTGTAAGGCAGCGACCTTGTGGTCCATTCACACTTTCACAAAATTTTACAAGGTTGATGTGAGTGCATCTTCGGATGCTTGCTTCGGCCGCAAGGCTTTGCAGGTGGCTGTTTAAGGTTGCAACTCCTCCGTTGAGGAGCTCTGTCTGTTTTGGGTGGAGTTATTGTTTGCTGTTCCCACCCCTCGTTTCTTTGATACTGCTTGGGGACGTCCCTAAGGTCAAGAACAGGGCTGGACTGGGACAAAAAATTGGCCCTGGACTTCATCCAGACCGGCCCACTCCAATTTTGCAAACACGCACAAAAACAGTATGCTGCGCACTTGCACGAGAGTGATGTCATCACGGCCCGGCTAGACACATAGCAGGAGTATGCAAACTCAGAAGCTGACAGCACACTGCTGGTGATCTTTTATTTTCCAGCCCCCCCCCCCACCCCCTCTACCCCCTGGTGTCCCCCTGTCGCCTGCCCGAAGTCTGGCTCTGCATTATATATTTTAAAATAAACAACTAATGCGCACACCTATTTTTGATCAACCGCAGTAATGAGAAGCTGCCAACATCAAACATGTTAACACAAACTCACAGATAAATTGAATATATAGCAAAGGATGTGATGCTAACCAAAATAACATAAAAAAAAATCCATTTGGTGCAAATAATGATTCAAATAATACAAAAAATCCAACATAGCTAAAAGTACATCAAACGTGTCAATTAATATTGAAATGTGCATAAAAAAAAAAATTCAGCAAAAAATACATATATAAACCATGCTTATAATTAAAACCATTTTATCCAAACTATGTCCTTGGTATTAAAGTGCAAAAAGAGTGCAAAAAAAGGGGGGGGGGGGGTTTAATTATAAGCATGGTTTATATATGATTTTTTTGCTGAAAATATTTTTATGCACATTTTAATATTAATTGACAGTTTTGGTGAACTTTTAGCTATGTTGGATTTTGCATATTATTTTAACCATTATTTTCACCAAATGGATTTTTTATGTTATTTTATTTAGCACCGCATCCTTTGCTATATATATAGATATATATATATATATATATATATATATTACACACAGCCATATTCTATATACAGAGATATATATCTATATATATATAGATATATATACACACACACACACACATACACAGCTATATACAGTGTGTATATATATATATATATATATATATATATATATATATATATATATATAGAGGCATGTGCTATATACAGTATTCAATGGCTGTGCTGGGCCGGCCGGTTACCTGGATGGGTTCCTGCAACACCGCCATCCTTTAGGCTCCCTCGTCTGCTCCGGGGACTTCTCTGCCTGTCGGCTGCTCTCACGGCGCCCCCCGGCTCATTTAAACTCACAGCGTCCGTTACCGTGGGGGCCGCCGGAGATAGCCGAGTTTTGTTTGCTAAAGCGCTGTCGGAGAGGAGCGGGGCGGGGGAAGCCGAGCGGTGGCGGAAAAGGACGACTGTGGGCCGGAGGTGGCCGAAGATGTGTGCAATACTAGTGTTATGAGAGCGCCGAGTGGGGGCGGAAAGAGCCGAAGTGCGCCGCGCTGCGCTCGAAAGTACAGCGGTGCTCAAATGAATGGCTTTGCGAGTAGCGCAGCCATTCATTTGGCTAGGCTGTCACTGAAACCGGCCCACTGAGCCATCGACCCACCGGGAATCTCCCGGTAGTCCCGATGGCCAGTACATGCCTGGTCAAGAAGAGGTGCTGTGTCCGTCAATGAATGATAGAGAAAATAGGATTTTCATACTCACCGTAAAATCCTTTTCTCTGAAGTTCATTGACGGACACAGCACTCACCCCTCCTATTTCAGTTTGTACTGCTTTTGAAGAACTGAGCTGCTGGATGCAGTGTGAGGGGTTATAGCCAGTAGGACCGCCCCCTGGGTAGTACTGTGCATGTGTTGCTGTTTTTAACACTTTCTGCCTAGTCCTCTCCTAAAGGGCCGATATAACTTTAAGGTCAAGAAGAGCTGCTGTGTCTGTCAATGAACTTCAGAGAAAAGTATTTTACGGTGAGTACAAAAATCCTATTTTCCTCTACATGAAAGCATACCCCCTTGTCTTCTGTATTAACCTGAAAGTGAATCGCTGTATGCCAAGGTTACTTTATGGACCACTTATCTATTTATACATGTTGATTATATCCCCCTTTAACCACTTGCCAACTGTGCTACAGCCGAATGACGGTTACAGCATGGCTGGCTAGATACCACCAAAAGAAAGCTCTATTTGAGTGAAAAAAATGTTGTTTGGGTACAGTGTTGCATGACCACGTAATTGTCATTCAAGGTGCGAGAGTGCAAAAATCTGAAAATTGGCCTGGACAGGAAAGGGGTTAAAGTGCCCAATAGGCAAGTGGTAATCACATTTTCAAGAGAGAATAAATTCAGTTCATCTAATCTTTCCTCATAACCAGCTCCTCCATGCCTCTAATCAGCTTCGTTGTCTTCTGCACTTTCTCAAATTCTCGGATATCCTTTTTGTGAGCTGCATATACCAGATGACATCTTACTAATGATTTGTACAGGAGAAAAATGATCTCTCTCTGCTGTCTATATTACTTTTGATACAATAAAGTATTTTTATAGCTTTAGAAACTGCAGCTTGGCATTGCATGCTATTATTAGGTCTATGATCTACCTGAACACCCAAGTCCATTTTTGTCTATCCTCTAAGTTGTTCTCCTAGAATATATAATGTGTGCAAGTTTTTAGCCCCTAAGTCAATAAGCAGAAGGAAGGATAGTGAGCGACTTGTCCCATTCTGGACATCATCTTCTTGAACTGCTGCCACCTGGCAGATGGTTCAGAGATATTAAGGTGAGGACAAATGGTTTCAGGGTACGTTTCTTCCCAAGAGTCATGAAGAATGAAGTCTTCCATAAAAAAAAATTATGGATAGTAGTGAAGATTAGGCATCTGCTGCAACAACTGCTCCGTGGGGTAGGGTGGGGGTGTATTTGGGTGGTATGGGGGACTAGGTTTGTGTGTGTGGTTACTGTTGTTTGTTTTTATTTACTCCTTTACAAAATGTGAGTTTATTTTTTTATATGAAGAAATTTCATTGTGACTTGTCTCAATGACAATAAAGAAATATCTTATCTAACTACACAACAATATCAAACCCCATTTGCCAAATTAAGTGGTGCATTGAGTTTGGCTTATAAATTGGAGACTTCCTGTAAGGACGGTATCGGTATTCCACTACATAGCTTGGTGTCATTATCTGAAGACACCAAAATTGTACTTTTCATCCCAAACGCTTTATAATTTATAAATACCATATTCATCGGCGTATAACACGCACCTTTCCCCCCCTGAAAACAGAGGGTAAACCCTGCCTGCATGTTATATGCGATATATTATTATTTTTTGGTTACCGAGGGGGACGGGGATTGGACGGTCCTCTCCAGGTGCCACCCATTGGGAGGATGTTAGGCCAGCTGCCCCGCCTCTCCTGGTCCTGGGACAGCGCTGCCATACTTTAAAGTTAAGAAAACATTACTGACAGCCCTTTCTTATACAACGTTCCTCCTGTCTCACTCGCAATGTAAATGGAAGCCTGTAATACTTCAAGTAACGCCGCTCTCCTCATCTAGAGTAGCATTTGATTGGAGGAGAGCTGTCATGTGACTATCAATGAAACAGCAGAGGAGAGTCACATGTCCAGGTCCATAAGAGAGTAGCGTTAATTGAGATATTACAGGCTTCCATTTACATTGAGAGTGACATAAAAGGAACCTTGTATGAGAAAGGCCTGCCAGTAATTATTTACAATGTGAGTCACAGAGGAGGAGCGGTGTATGAGAAGGGGCTGACAGTGATGTTTTCTCAACTTTAGCGTATGCTGGCAGCGGTCTCCTGGGAGTGCAGGGGGGCTTTATAATGAAAGTAGTCTGTGTATTGTGCAGGAAAAGGGTTCTGCCTAGTGTGCTGTGGAAAGTATTTTTTTTTTTTTTTTAACCTGAAACTTGCCTTTTAACCATCTTCAGACCGGACCATTTTGCTGGTAAATGACCAGAGGTCTTTTTACAATTTGGCACTGCGCTGCTTTAACTGGTAATTGCGCGGTCATGCAATGTTGTACCCAAACAAAATTTGCGTCCTTTTTCTTCCCACAAATAGAGCTTTCTTTTGATGGTATTTGATTGCCTCTGCGATTTTTATTTTTTGCGATATAAACGTAAAAAGACCGCATATTTTGAAAAAAAATGATATTTTCTACTTTTTGTTATTAGAAAAATCCAATAAACTCAATTTTAGTCATACATTTAGGCCAAAATGTATTCAGCCACATGTCTTTGGTAAAAAAAAAAGTCAATAATTGTATATTTATTGGTTTGCGCAAAAGTTGTCACATCTACAAACTAAGGTACGTTTTCTGGAATTTACGCAGCTTTTAGTTTACGACTGCCTATCTAATTTCTTGAGGTGCTAAAATGGCAGGGCAGTACAAAACCCCCCCAAATGACCCCATTTTGGAAAGTAGACACCCTAAGGAAATTGATAAGTGGCATGTTGAGCCCATTGAATATTTTATTTTTTTGCCTCAAACCATTGAATAATGACAAAAAATAAATTTTTTATTTTTTTTTACACAAAGTTGTCACTAAATGATATATTGCTCACACATGCTATGGGCATATGTGAAATGACACCCCAAAATAAATTCTGCTGCTTCTCCTGAGTACGGGGATACCACATATGTGGGACTTTTTGGGAGCCTAGCCGCGTACGGGGCCCCGAAAACCAAGCACCGCCTTCAGGCTTTCTAAGGGCGTAAATTTTTGATTTCACTTCTCACTACCTATTACAGTTTTGAAGGCCATAAAATGCCAAGATGGCACAAAACCCCCACAAATGACCCCATTTTAGAAAGTAGACACCCCAAGCTATTTGCTGAGAGGCATTTTGAGTCCATGGAATATTTTATATTTTGCCACAAGTTGCGGGAAAATTACAAACTTTTTTTTTTTTTTTTCACAAAGTTGTCACTAAATGATATATTGCTCACGCATGCCATGGGCATATGTGAAATGACACCCCAAAATAAATTCTGCTGCTTCTCCTGAGTACGGGGATACCACATATGTGGGACTTTTTGGGAGCCTAGCCGCGTACGGGGCCCCGAAAACCAAGCACCGCCTTCAGGCTTTCTAAGGGCGTTACAGTTTTGAAGGCCATAAAATGCCAAGATGGCACAAACCCCCCCCAAATGACCCCATTTTGGAAAGTAGACACCCCTAAATTTAGGGGTACACTAGTGAGACTAGGTAATAAATGGCGGGTGCCCTGAAACTATAAAAAAAAAAACTAACCAACCAGCGTCGCCTGTAACAGTTATATGGTGATCACTGGTGAAAGGGTTAACTAGGGGGCAATCAGGGGGCTTTATGCGGTAGTATATGGGGGTCCCTGGCGCTATAAAAAGCTGCGGCGAACCTAAATACCTACCTGCCTAACTAGCGTCACCTGTGACACTAATACAGTGATCAGAAAAACGATCGCTTATTAGGCTGGGTTCACACTGGAGCGATGTGGGAACGCCACGAATGCGCGGCGGGTTCCCGCATCACATGCCTCCCGGCGGCAGTTCACACTGCCCTATGCGAACTGCTGGGAGTGTCAGTGAAATGTTAATGACACCCCCAGATCAGTTCGCATATCGCAGTGCGATCTGCAAACTTGGATCGCATGGTGTGAACACCCATGCGATCCGATTCTGCTGCGGACCAAAAAAAGGGTCCCGTGCGAGTTTGCGGCGGGTGCGACACGAATTCAGCCATACTATCTGTATGGCTGAACTTGAATCGCACAGAGATCGGATGTGATTTGCACTGCAGTGCGGTGCGAATCACATCCGTTCTCATAAACCGCTGCAATGTGAACCCAGCCTTAGTGACACTGGCGACGGGGGGTGATCACGGGGTTAAACCTTTATTGGGGGGGTTAGGGGGGTACCTTAGAACTAAAGGGGGCTAACCCTAACTGCCCTAACAGTTATTACAGTCACAAATGACACCCGCCGGGTGATCAGGGGGTTAAACCTTTATTAGGTAATAAATGGCGGGTGCCCTGAAACTATAAAAAAATAACTAACCAACCAGCGTCACCTGTAACAGTTATATGGTGATCACTGGTGAAAGGGTTAACTAGGGGGAAATCAGGGGGCTTTATGCGGTAGTATATGGGGGTCCCTGGCGCTATAAAAAGCTGCGGCGAACCTAAATACCTACCTGCCTAACTAGCGTCACCTGTGACACTAATACAGCGATCAGAAAAATGATCGCTTATTAGGCTGGGTTCACACTGGAGCGATGCGGGAACGCCACGAATCCGCGGCGGGTTCCCGCATCGCATGCCTCCCGGCGGCAGTTCACACTGCCCTATGCGAACTGCTGGGAGTGTCAGTGAAATGTTAATGACACCCCCAGATCAGTTCGCATATCGCAGTGCGATCTGCAAACTCGGATCGCATGGTGTGAACACCCATGCGATCCGATTCTGCTGCGGGCCAAAAAAAGGGTCCCGTGCGAATTTGCGGCGGGTGCGGCGGGTGCGACACGAATTCAGCCATACTATCTGTATGGCTGAACTCGAATCGCACAGAGATCGGATGTGATTTGCACTGCAGTGCGGTGCGAATCACATTCGTTCTCATAAACCGCTGCAATGTGAACCCAGCCTTAGTGACACTGGCGAGGGGGGGTGATCACGGGGTTAAACCTTTATTGGGGGGGTTAGGGGGGCACATTAGAACTAAAGGGGGCTAACCCTAACTGCCCTAACAGTTATTACAGTCACAAATGACACCAATGCAAAAAAAAAAAAAAAAAAAAGCAATTGGTGTCACTGTGACTGGGGGGGCAGGGGTAATTGGGGGGTGATCGGGGGGTAAAGGGGGGGTGTGAGTGTGCCTGGCATGTTCTACTGTGTAGTGTAGTGCTTGTGCAACTCACCGATGCTCTCTCCTTGGTGCCGGAACGAAAAATACCGACACGGAGGAGAGAATACATCACTTCCTCTCCTGTGTTTACATTACAGGAGAGGAAGTGATGTCACGGGACATTTTCATTCGTCGGGAGCGATCGCGAGGGGGTGGCCATGAATGAATGGCCGTCCCCTCGTCCGGGATCGCTCCCGAACGAATACCGACCGCCGCAGGCACCGGGCGGGGGCCCGATCGGGCCCCCGACCGGCGGGCAGGCAAGGACGTACATGTAAGCCCTTATGCCTGCCCGTGCCATTCTGTCGACGTACATCGTCGTGCGGCGGTCGGCAAGTGGTTAAAATTAGGGTGTGTGTTATATGTCGATAAATACTGTAAGTTTAAAAGTAAGGACCCCAACACTAAAGCTTGTGGTATACCACTAATTAACTTTGACCATTCAATTTTCTGAATTAATCACTTCTGTCTAAATAGTCTTTTAGCCAGTTTTCTATGTACAAATATAATTTTCCAACCCTTTAGACTTTAACTTACACATTAGCCGTGTGTAGGGAACGGTGTCAAACAATTTGGCAAAATTCAAGTATACTATATTCACAGTACTCCTTTGTCTAAGTTTTTGTTTACTTCCTCTTACGATGAAATAAATGTGTCTGACAGCTTTAAGCCCCATACACACTATTAGATTTTCTGCAGATTTTTGTCTTCAGATTTACTAAAAACCATGTAGTGCAAGGGTCTGCCTGATTGCATACAACTTGAAATTCTTAAGGTTTGACCTCATGGTTTTGGTAAATCTGAAGACAAAAATCTGCAGAAAATCTAATAGTGTGTATGGGGTCTTAGTTTTTCATGGATCTATGCTGTCTGTTGCTTAAAATATTTGTTTCATTTTTGTACATCAGGTGCCACAGAGTAGGCTTAATATACATGATTATCTAGATTATGCGTCACCTACGGGTGAATGGGCGTAGGCAAGCAAAGACCAGAAGTTCTCCCTTCTATCATAAGGTTATAAAAGCTGCGCTATAGAAAAATTTAATAAGTGCATAAACCACTCTATAGAGCAGTGGTTCTTGATCTTCCTAGGGCCGTGACCCCTTGATAAAGTTTCCCAAGTTGTGGGGACCCCTAGCCCGTGGACATTTAGTGCTCTCGTACAATATTAAAACCCCTTATGGTACATTTTAGGATGTACCACTCTTTCTCTCTATCCTAATTTCTTGGGTTTATTTTCCCCATCCCTTTTTTTCTTTGTTCCTCCCCCTCTTTTCCTCTCCCTTCCATGTATTCTCTATTTTTATTCTTTCTCTAAAGTGCCTCACACACACTATGAGATTTTCTGCTGATCTTTTCCTTAAGATTTACCAAAACCATATATGAGATCAAACCTTAGGCCGCGTACACTGTTCGCCCAACTTTGTCCGTCCAACAGTTTCGGCAAACAGTCCGCTCAAACTTAGCATGGACGGACATGGCCACACACGACGGACGAACAGTTTGCTGAAACCGTGCGCGATGACGTGAACGGCACGTACGACGGGACGAAAAATACGACGTCCTATACACTGCATTATAGCTTTCGGCGTGAAAATCCTTTCTGAGCATGCGCGCAACTTTGTTTGACGAACAAGCTTACACACGAGCGGACTGTTCGCTGAAACAAGGTTTCAGCGGACAGTTTTACGGAATTTCCGAAAAACCTTGTCCGTCCAACTGTCCGCTGAAACTGTCCGCTGAAAGCCCACACACGAGCGGACTGTCCGCCCAAACACTGTTCAGCGGACAAAGTTGGGCGAACAGTCCGCGCGTGTGTACGCGGCCTTAGGAGTTTCAATGTGTATGCAATCAAGCAGTCCCTTGCACTTCATGGTTTTGGTAAATCTGAAGACAAAAACCAATAGAAAATCTGATAGTGTGTATGGGGCTTTACTCCTTGGTGGGGAAATGGGATGAATGACAGGGAGTTGGGATGAGTGGCAGTGCTGGTGGTGGGTGGGATCAGTGGTAGCACGGCGGGGGGGGGGTTGGTTCTGATCAGCCAACTTAGGTGCTCTTGATCAAGGTCATCTGCTGATCTGAGAACTGTAGTGGGGACTTTTAATAGCAACTCTAATCACAGGTAGTTTTACTTACTGTGACTCCGGCTTCACTGTGTCTCCAGCTCTGTGGTGTCTTGCAGCAGTGACACCTATGCCGAAATTAGGAGATGGGGTCTGCTCCAGCCCCTCCCACTTCACATTCCTTATAAGTCAGCTGACCTCTAGTCTCTGCCCCCCAGCCGAGCCGTGAACTGAATGGAGAGGCTGAGTGGGCGGCCGCGGTCTCCAGGAACAGCACAGCTGGGCAGCCACAGGGTCCAGGAACAGCCCAGGATTTGGAGACCCCTGGCAAATCATCATTTGACCCCTAGGTTGATAGCCACTGCTATAGAGCGTGTGAATCACTCTTCAGAGGATAAGTGTATAAATATGAGTGGCTTTGAAGCCTCAAAGAAAAAATTTGAAAATGAAATGTGTGAATCACTCTTCGGAGCACGTGAAACACTTTTCAAGGGAATGTATATGATTAAGTGACTCAAAAAAATGATGTGTGATGAAATATGACTCGCTATAAGTGAAAAGTCCCCAAGCAAAAAGTCTTTGTAGATAGCACCACAATAAAGTGCATAAAGATGTGCAAATCACTCATTGAAGATCATCAGTATAGGAGCAGGAAAGTCCTGTATGGTAAGGTGACTAAACAATATTCCACAAATGCAAAATCCCCCCACCACATGAAATGAAGGCTTACCAGATAGCAAGCTAGATGCGCCTGTGGCTAATAACCGAGCCAGGGGCTTTATTCTCCAGTTAGGACCAAACCGCATTCCGCTTTCAGGGATCTCAAATGAAGCCAGGCAGGATACTGAACTTGAAGGCAGAACTCGAGAGAAGCGATCCTAGTCACAGGTGGCTGTCTCCGTGTCCCAAGAAACCCAAGGAAAAAAATCAAACTCGCCACATTATAAAAACCAATGGGTCTAATATATTATAAATATAGAGCACACTTGCTCAAGGAGCTAAAAAAAAGCATAAGGTATAAAGCCGGCTAAGCACGAACACCCGTTCCTACGGGTTCACGACAGTGCGGTGATGTCAGCGTATCCCTCCTCCTGACGTGTTTTGTCACAATATGACACGATGACATGATATGTCCTAGGGCATGGGGGGCAAGCTAAATCACCACTTAAATGTACTAACAATTGGGCCATGCCTTGGTTTGAACCTCAGGTGGACAAGCCAAAGTCATCCATCTTCAAAGTGGGAATCATGCATCATAAAGGCTGGAAAAAACTCATATTAACAAAAATGAAAGAAAAGGGAAGACTATAAACCCAATTATATTTTAAAGGAAAAGGCAAGGGAAATACAATTGGGTGAAAAAGTCACATTTAAGGGATCGGATCTGAGGCGGCAGATGCACTACACTGCATCACTAAAGCCACCAAAACTCATACTGAGAATCACCCTTAGAGACGAAAAATTTTAGATAGGCCGATCCATACCAATTAAACGCCTCAGGGAGCACTAAAAAAATCATAAAAATTATAAATAATTAAGAATTCAAAATCGAATTGGTTGATTAAATATTAAAAATTATGGAGGGGCTACCAACATCAACCAAAAAATTGAGGGCACATGACCCACTCAAATTGTGGGTAATCCCGACCCGAAGGAACTAATAACCCCAAAATCGAAAGTATAATACACACCACCCCCTCAGTACAGATTCTCCCTTCTCAGAACAGACCCAAAATACAGAACCACCCCTCAGTACAGACATCTCCAGTACAGATTCTCCCTTCTCAGTACAGACCCCCAATAAAGACCACCCTCTCAGTACAGACATCTCCAGTACAGATTCTCCCTTCTTAGTACAGGCCCCCAATTCAGACCACCCCCTCAATACAGACCTCTCCAGTATCCTCCCTTCTCGGTACAGATCCCAAATACAGACCAGCCCCTCAGTACAGACCTCTCCAGTACGGATTCTTCCTTCTCAGTACAGACCCCCAGTACAGACCTCTCCAGTACAGGTTCCCCCTTCTCAGTACTGACCCCAATACAAACCACCCCCTCAGTACAGACCTTTCCAGTACAGATTCTCCCTTCTCAGTACAGACCCACAATACAGACAACCCCCTCAGTACAGACCACCCCCTCATTACAGACCTCTCCAGTACAGATTCTCCCTTCTCAGTACAGACCCCAAATGCTGCCACCGATGAGTGTATGGTCGGAGAGATGTGTTTGTCAGATTTGCGTAGTGGGGGAGAGCTTAGGAGCCAGTTTTTCAGGTTACCGCTAAGAACTTGGGATGCTTCAAAGGAGCTCCAGTCTTTAAGAGGGTCAGGGGCGAACCAGTCCCGCATCTGCGCTAAGATTGCAGCATTGTAGTAATCCTTCACATTAATATACCACCTGCTAACTTATGTTTTGTGAGAAACTTGTGACATACTCTAGCTCTTTTACCTTGCCAGATATATTTTCTGAGAAGGGATTGGATCTGCGTGAAGAAAGATGCAGGTAACGGGATGGGTAGCGCTCTAAAAAGATAGAGTAGTTGTGGGAGTATGACCATTTTAAACGCAGCTAGTCTGCCTGCGCTGGAGAGTGTCAATTTGGAGAGTTTATTCAAGTCTGTGGGGAGAGCATGTAAGAAGGGTAGATAATTAGCTTGGTATAGGACAGTCGTGTTTGCAGTGAGTGTAATGCCCAGGTATTTGAGAGTATTTGTAGACCATGCGTAATGGTATCTGTTCTTCAACAGTGTTTGTTGCCTCACGGGCAGTGCTAGGGGGAGAATATAGGACGTAGTAGTATTGACTTTATAGTACGAAACATAGCTGAAATCATCGAGTATAGTTTGCACCGAAGCCAGGGAAGGGGCAGGATTGGTCAATGCAAAGATAATATCGTCAGCAAAGAGGCTGATCCTGTGTTCAGATTTTCCAATATAAAAGCCAGAGATGGTATCTTGGGACCTGATTTTCGCTGCAAGGGGTTTGATCATGAGGTCGAAGATCAGGGGCAAGAGAGGGCAGCCTTGTCTTGTGCCGTTTGTAATGGGAAATGGTGTAGATAACATAGACAGGCAGTAGACTTGGGCTGAGGGGGTAGAGTATAAAGCTAAAATTGCGGTGAGGATAAGACCTTGAAAGACAAATTTTTCTAGTGTCAATTTTAGGTATTGCCAGTGAACCCTATCGAATCCCTTCTCCGCATCCAAAGAAAGGAGCAGAGAAGGCACTCGATGGGTCACTGCATGATGTATAATGTTAATCATACGCCGCGTGGTATCCGAAGTTTGGCGCCCTTTGATGAATCCTGATTGGTCAGGGTGGATTAATAGTGGTAGTATGTCGAGAAGCCGAGATGAGATTACTTTCGCATACAATTTCACATCATGATTGAGAAGAGAAATAGGGTGAAAGTTCTGTGGCAGGTAAGGCTCCCTCAGGGGCAGATCCAGAGCCTAGTCTCGGGCGGGGCACTGTCAGAAAATTTTGCGCCAATTTGTTGGGGCAATGGCTGGTGTTGGCGCTTCAATCATCACAGCACCATGATTAATATAGTGTCAGGATGGATTGAAGCACATTATTTCTATTATTAAATTGTAATATAAAATTAAATAGTTCAGCTCACCATAATGTAGAATCAGTGGGAGCCCTGAGCGTGTCACTTTTCACGTCGCCTGCCACCAGATGCCGTGTGTCACTTGCTACGTCGCCTGCCACCAGATGCAGCGTGTCTCTTGCCACGTCGCCTGCCACCAGATGCAGCGTGTCACTTGCTACGTTGCCTGCCACCAGATGCAGCGTGTCACTTGCCATGTCTCCTGCCACCAGATGAAGTGTGTCACTTTCTACCATCGCCTGCCACCAGGTGCAGCATGTCACTTGCCACCATTGGCTGCCACCAAATGCAGATTGTCACTTGCCATGTCACTTGCCACATCCCCTACCACCAGATGTGAATTGTCACTTGCCAACGTCACCTGCCACAATATGCAGATTGTCACAAAGTGATGTTGCATTGTGGCCATCTTGGTACACCCCCACTGGTCTGCAGTAAGCCTAGAGTTAGAAGTCAGCAAGCGGACATCTTTATACACCCACCGGAGTCTTGCTTTTCACAGTTATTTTTAACAGTAAACTCAGTTTATTTAGTGAAATATAAGTTGAGTTTACTTTTAAAAATACCTGGGAAAAGTTATACTCTGGTGGGTGTATAAAGATGTCCGTTTGCCGACTTACAACACTAGGCTTACTGTCGACAAGTGCAGGAGTACCAAGATGGCTGCGACGCAACGTCCCTTCAGTCACATATTCAGATGAGCAGCGGCTTCCTGACAACACCTGTCTGCTTGCTCAGTCACACGCCAGCCCGCCGGCATGATTGCCCATCCGCTCGCTCACCCGCTGGCCTGTTCAGTCACTCGCCGGCTCACCCACTCATTATTTTCTCAGGGGGTGCAATTGCCCCGTTGCCCCCCTGGATCCGCCCCTGGGATCCCTCCCTGGCTTCGGTATGGTGACAATTAAAGCTTTAAGCATTTCTTGAGGGACGGAGGAGGCAGCAGAGTTGAATACAGGGGTTAGGTACAGGGGTTAGGTATTCAGTAAGTGTATGGCTAAATAACTTATAGTACTCTCCCGCTTTATTGTTAGGTAGAGTTTGGATGGCCTTCTTGATTTCATCTTGTGTGAATGGGACGTTCAATCGTTCTAATTGCTGAGGAGTCAACTGAGGTAAATGAACTGACTCCAAAAAGGCCTGAATCTGGGAGGGTTGGGGCTGGTGCAGTGAGGTATCATCTGCGAGATTGTATAGGCCGCTGTAATACACATTAAAGGCATTGGCAATATCTTGCGGGTTAGTTAATTTAGATTTTGTAGTGGGATGGAACATAAAGGGTATGGGCGATTTTGGCATATGCCCTTTGATCTGATGAGAAAGCAATTTACCTGGCTTATTACCCTCAGCAAAAAATTTCATTCTAAAACGTTTTTGTGCTTTGTCGTGCATTTCTAATAGTAAGGTTCTAAGTTCGAGTCTTAGGGAGGTCAGTTGGGATTTAAGTGCCGGAGTCGGATGCTGTTTGTTAAGTAAATCAGTGGCCTATATTTTGGCGAGAATGTCGTCTAAATGCTGCCTCCTTCGCCTCCTGTCTCTAGCCCCATACTGAATAAACAGACCCCTCATATATGCTTTATGTGATGCCCACAATATATGTGGGTCTGCAACAGAGTCCTTGTTTTGCGAGAAAAAGGCCAGTAGATTGTCTTGTAGCAGACCGGTGTATGGGTCTGTTTGCAGGATCTTGGTGTTAAGTCTCCACAAATAGGCTGGGGGGGGGGGGTTTTAGTAGAGTCTTCGATGGTTATGCTTACCGGCAAATGGTCAGACCAGGTTGTGGGATGGATAGTTGAGGAAGAGATTTTTTGAAGAGTCCAAGGGTCTGGTAGAAAGAGGTCTATTACGCGAGTAGGAGTTGTGGCAGGAAGAAAAAAAGGTGAAGTCTTTTTCATCGACGTGCAGACATCTCCAGGCATCGTATAATCGAAAGCTTACTAGGAGGGGATTTAGAGCTGGTCTGTGTCTCTTGGCACGGACAGAGGAGTCCAATGCAGGATCGGGGGTGCAGTTAAAGTCTCCACACCAGATTGTTGCACCTTGCTGAACTGCAGCAACTTTCTTATGGAGCTTGCGTAGGAAGCGTGTTTGGTGTACATTTGGAGAGTACAGACAATAGTGTAGGGAGCTGCATTGATCGTGCAAGTTAAAATAATGTAGCGTCCGTCGGGGTCCAGAATAACTTGGGTAAGTTGATATGCTAGGGAGTTGGGAATGGCAATAAGAACCCCTTTTCTCTTAGATGTAGCGTTAGCCATATAGATGGTACTGAAATTTTTGTTGGTGCAGGAAGGAGGGTGACTGACTAGAAAGTGTGTCTCTTGTGCACACAAGATGTCACATTTGGTTTGCTTGGCCAGTGACCACAAGGAAGCCCTTTTAGCAGGGTGGGTTAGCCCTTTGGCGTTTATGGATACTATTTTGATAGTCATGGTAGTCAGATCAGGTCAGAAGGAGCCGTAGTAGCTGTAAGTGTTACCTTGGTTGCTGTAGAGGGGAGAAAGGGGTCCAAGATGGTTCGCTAGACGTCTTCTGGTGATGCTGCAGAGAGGATTAAAGAAGGACGACCGGGACGATGTTCAGGTAGCAGTGGATTCATCTTCTTCTGGGTCAGTAGGTAGACAACCTCGATGTCCTGCTGGGAGAGGGTAGGAGAGAGACAAAAAAAAAAAGTATGAAAAATAGAGATAGCTACTTCCCGTAAGGTGAAGGTGCTAGAGCCCCTGTGGAATCTCCAGATGATACAAAAGGATGCCTTTCGATTAGGCAGTGAATCGTGCTATGTCCGCTTAAAGTAGCAACAAAGGAAAAAAATAATTAAGGGGTGTTTCCGTATGGATAGTCCTTGGCACAGCCGTGCCAGAAAACACTGATTGGGGGTAAAGAGTTCTCTGAGACCGCGCGTAAGCATAGAACACAACCGAACGGCGTGCGTTGGTTGTAACCCCGGGTTCCTATGGAGGAAGCTGGTTTCTATGGGATCTTGGTGGGAGAGGTTGTGGGGACATGGTGCCCGTGTTACTCTGATCCATGGGGGTTGCCTCATTGAGAGTAGGGATGATGTTCCAGTCTCGCAGGAGCCGCAGACCCTGTTTTAGTGAAGTAACTAGGTGTTTTGATCCCTCATGGTGGATGGATATTTTGGCGGGTGCTATCCACTGATACTGGATTTGGTTATTGCGTAGCACCTTGGTGATTGTATTGAGTTGTCGGCTTCTGCTCAGGGCGTGCTGGGACAAGTCAGCGTATATTAACGTGGTAGAAGTACCAGCATCTGGGAGGAAGGTAGGCTTCAGTAATCTATGGATACGATCGATGACGAGCTCAATGCCTTTTGCATCGGGGAGCACAGCTTTAAGAAGGTTTTTTGCATACAGGGGCAGCTCAATATTTTGGACAGATTCAGGGACCCCATGGATTTTAAAGTTGTTACGTCTGGCCCTGTCCTCTAAATCTGCGATTTTGTCTTTAATCCAACAAGTTTCTTGGGCCTGTGCTTCCTGGGCGTCAATCATGTCATTTACTGTGATGGTGACATCTCCCATATTAGCCTCAATTTGTGTGGCTCTATCCTCCAGTGCACTAATGCTGCTTCCAAAGTTATGCATAAGAGAGAGCATATCTGACTGCAGAGAGCTTCTAAGCGACATCAACATCTCTTTAAGAGTGGTGTCCATGACTGCCTGTCCTGCCGTGGGGAAAAAGGCAATGGCGTCCGGTTGCGGGCTCTGCTGGGGAAAGACATAGGGCATGGTGACGGCCTGGATGCCGTCTTGAGGCGTCCCAGCATTATCTAAGCGTATCTTGGATTTTGCTGGGCTGTTGGCTAACGGTGTCCCAGGAGGTGATTTGTAAGGGTCTCCCCCCTCGAGTGCACTTACCAGTGCGTTGTCAGGTGCAGTGATGCTTCCTTCGCGGCGGGGAGAAGCGACGGCATCCTTCAGCTGGCAGTGGGCCGAAGCCGTGGCGCCATTCTGACTGCGCCGCGCGGACGGCTGGTACATGTAGGCCGTCAGCTTGCGAGGGATCCTATCGTCCTTTCGCTTGAGGGACATCTTCCCTTTGTTGTGCGGGTATCTGCGCCGATCCTCCGCTGTAAAATATTTCCCGGGAGATGCTGTAAGTCGCTGTTATGGTCCGTCGGTGTGAGGAGCTCTGTCTTCAAGCGACCATACTGGTCATGCGCCGGACACGCCCCCCCAATCATTTTCATTTTATCTGGGGCATGGTCCGATAACGTGGTTATTTCTAATTTAGTTTCTACCACCTTCTCCAGCATTCTATGTTCTATCAGGATGTAATCTATCCTCGAGTACATCCCGTGCACAGAGGAGTAAAACGTATAATCTCGTATTTTCGGATGTTGGATCCTCCAAACATCTACTAGTTGGCACTTATGTATTTTCTTTTTAATCGCATTTAGTTGTACGTTATTTGTCCCCTGTACACGGGACGTACTATCCATTTGCGGGTTCATACAAAAATTCACATCTCCCATCAGGATCACATACCATTTTTTGAAATCCATCAACTTTCCCAATATGTTATTTAGGTATTTACTCGAGTTTGTATTGGGGACATATATGTTTGCTAACGTACAATCCATTCCAAACAAATTTCCTTTCAGGAAAATAAATCTTCCCTCTGAGTCCACCATTCTCTCCTCCAATTCAAATCATATACCTTTCGCAAAGCCTATCGCTACCCCTCGGGCTCTCTTTTTTTATGGTGTCTCCCATAGTACCATGTTGGAAAGCTGTTTGAACGGAGTTTCACCTTAGATTCGTGTGATATATGGGTCTCTTGTAAATAGACAACCACCACCCTGTACCGTTTAAGCTCTTTTAAGATCTTATGTCTTTTAGATGGTGAATTTAACCCCTTTACATTATACGTCATAAAGTTCACGTCAGTCATTTTTTTTTCCTTTCTTTCTTTCCTTCCCCCTATGGAGCATCTTTCTTCTATCTATTTTAGAATATACTTTTTCTTCATATTCACTTCCCGGTGTTGGAGAAGGACCCTTATTCCTGTCCCTCCCTCCTCCCCTCCTCCCCCCCCTCTCCCCACCCCTACCTCCCCCTCTCCTCTCCCTCCTCCCCCTCAGTGGCCCCAATCGTGCCTCTGAGTCGTCGAGGGTCACCAATACTGTGCCCCTCTCCGATTCTCCTAAGTCCGAGGTGAGGTGAGACCCTGACCTTGCCTTCTCTCTCCCCTCCTACCCAGATTGTATTTGGGAGTTCGGGTAGAGTGGGCCAGTCCAATATAGGCTCTACTGGTATACTGGTAGGTTAACATAACTTACCCCCCCTTTAAGTTCCCCTCCCCCCAAACCCCCCCGTACTCCGTCTTCTTCTTGGTATCATTTCCCGTCGTCTTCAGTCCATCCTGGTAACTCTGGGACTTGTATATCTAAAATATTGCAAAATCCTCTCAGATCCTCTGGGTATCTTAATCTTGCTGACCGTCCATCTTTCATACCAATCAAGCATGCTGGGAATCCCCAATTATATTTAATATTTGATCTCTGCAGCTGCTCCAACAGAGGTTTTAACAGCCTTCTTCTCACTAATGTTTGTGCTGCCAAATCTGTAAAAATCTGTATTTTAGATCCTTCATATTGCAATGGGGTTTTCCCTCGTAGCTTGGACCATATTTCTGCTTTCTCTTCGTATATTCGGAATATCACTATTATATCTCGTGGCCGTTCTGCTTCTAATGCCGCGTACACACGACCAGACTTATGTCCGACAGACTTTCTAAGGAGTTCTGACGGAGTTCTGACAGAGTTCTGACGGACTTTCCGAATGAGCGGACTTGGCCACACACAATCACACCAAACTCCGACGGATTCGAACGTGATGACGTACGACTGGACTCGAATAAGGAAGTTCATAGCCAGTAGCCAATAGCTGCCCTAGCGTCGGTTTTTGTCCGTCGGACTAGCATACACATGAGCGGATTTCTCAGTAGGAACTGGGTGCGGCAGAGTTCTGGCGGAAAAATTTTCCATTTCTAAAGTCTGTCAGACTTTTGCGAATCAAAAGTCCGTTGCAGCCCACACACGATCGAATAGTCTGCCGGAATTATTCCGTCAGACTTTTGATGTTGAAAAGTCCGGTCGTGTGTACGGGGCATAAGTGGTTTGGTTTTCCTATTCGATGCACTCTCTCTATATTGGGAAACTGTTCATCATTTTTACCTATTAAGGGGCCAAATATTGATCTTACAATCTTCCTCAGATCTTCCCCTCTTTGCTCTGGTAAAGATCAAATCCTCATATTTTGTCTACGGTTCCTATTTTCCTGGTCTTCAATTTTATATATTTCCCTCTGAGTTAACTGAGTTGATTTTATCTGTTCTTTAATTTACGTAGTTCTTGAGCCTGCTTGTCTGTTCTCTCTTCCACCTCTTTGACTCTTGTCAGCAAGTGTCCTAGATCCACTCTTAATATATTTATATCTGCTTTAATTGCATTTTCCAATTTCAAGAGCATCTCCGCCATGTCTCCTTTAGTTGGTATTTGGGCCTCTACTCTTGTTTCTTCAGCTCTACTTATTTCTAGTTCACTCTGAGTTGTTATATCTTCTCTTGATTGGTCTGGTGTCTCTTCTGTTTTCTTATCCCTTCTCTTCTTGTTTTCCATTATGTCTTGTTGATTCAACCCTGAAGTTTGGGGGCTTATTCCCTGTTTCATGTACTGTTTGATTGTGGTGGTTGTTCCTTTAAGGGTTTTCGGGGCTCCTCTCCTTGTAATTTTACTTGTAGTTTTATCCATATTGCCCCTTCCGGCTCTTCTTATTCGTTTCCCCAGTTTGTTTTATTTTGTTTTCCCCTCCTTAGACAGCTCTCCCCACTTCTCCTCCTGAGAGATATTCGTCTGATATAAATATTGTCTACTATACCGCTCTTGCTGTTTCAAAATAGATTTTCCAAATATTTCCAGGGGCCCGTGCCTCTAGGTTATGCCGTTTCCTTCTATGTAGGGGGGCAATTAGATTTATCCCCGCAAATCAGGGTTTTTTCTTTCCTTTTCCTCCTTTTTCTCTCTTTCTTTTCTCCTTTCCTGCTGTCCTTACTAGTTGATTTTTTTTTTCCTTAGTCCATTTATTACGATCCACTCAAAAGACTAAGTATGCCAGTCTCACGAAATCAGATTAATACCCAGACTTCCTTTGGGCTCCTTTCTAATACAAGGTTGTAACAAGCTCTGCTGACCCCGCCTGTAAGGTCCCTTTTACCAGTATTTTGATTCTACCGGCGAAACTTATCTCACATGCTATTACCAACCACCTGAGGGTTGGATTCGAGAATTTCGTATAACCACACTGTAGTTGGTACTAGACATAAATGGTATAATACCTTAAATTTATGCTAATGAGCTTGACGTAACAAAAGGATTTAAAAGTATTGAGAGGAAGATATATAGATGGACCAACAAACGTTTTGTAACAGGCTGTTTCCTCATTCAACCCCCTCCGTTCCTCCAGGCCTTACTTTTATACTTTAAATGTCACCGATATCAGTAAAGAGGCATATAGTCAGTTTTTTTTTTTCTGAACAGAAAACTCTAATCAAAATCAGCTTTTACTTATTCTGAAGTTCATATATATTACCTCAAGCTTCTGATCCTCTGTGGGGACACTGTCCACTACACGTTATCCCTTAATGCCATGATATAATCCACATATGCAATAGATTACGCAATATCATGTTACCACACTCTACTTGGCGTTTGACTCAAATAACATGTTACTGCTAATATGTTCAATGTAACAAAGGAATTTAAAAGTTACAGAGGAAAATAGCTAAATAGACACATAGATCTTCTATGGCAGGCTGTTTCAACATTAATCTATTATCCATTCATCCAAGACTTGATTTTATAGTTCTCTTCCATCAGAAATCAAACCAAAGGAGTGCAGGGATGCCGTGAAGTCACTCTCACAATCGCCGAATCCTTATCTGCGCCCTTCACAGCTCCGTATGGTTGGTGTGTTCCTCCCAGTCTCTGTCTCCCTCCTGGGGTACTCGGTGGTGGCATACACGGAGTCTCTCACTCTCCATGTCCCGTCCACCTTCCCCCGGCATTCTCACCTATATACGCCGGTCGGCAAGTTCATGCCCCTCCCTCTGTGACGCGCGTCACAAAGTCACGTCCCGCCCATGTCCACGTCAGTCTATAAATTTTTTTTCTAACACTCTAGAGCAGAGTTTCTCAACCGGGGTTCCATAGAACCCTAGGGTTCCTCCAGTGGTTGCTGGGGTTCCTTGACAAATTAGCAATTTCTGCCTCTCAGATAAGTTCCCACTGCCACCATTGATATTTTTAGCTATCTGTAAGGGGTAAATCTCCCCAGTGTCCATAAGTGACCATCACACTAATGTATCATGAGTTGTAGATATGGTCATTTTTAGCAGGGGTTCCCTGAGACCAGAAAATTATATCAAGGGTTCCTCAGTGTTGAAAAGGTTGAGAAAGGTTGCTCTAGAGAATAAAATGGCGGTCATTGCAATCATTTTTGTCACACTGTATTTGCAAAGCGGTCTTACAAGCACACTTTTTTTGGAAAAAAATCACTTTTTTAAATTTAAAAAATAAGACAACAGTAAAGTTAGCTCACTTTTTTATATTGTGAAAGATAATGTTACGCTGAGTAAATTGATACCCAACATGTCACGCTTCAAAATTGCACCTGCTTGTGGAATGGCGTCAAGCTTTTACCTTTAAAAATCTCCATAGGCGATGTCTACAGGTTGCATGTTTTGAGTTTACAGAGGAGGCCTAGGGATAGAATTATTACTCTCGCTCTACCGATCGCAGAGATGAGGTATCTCATGTGTGGTTTGAACACCGTTTAATACCATGATCTGTGAGGCTGTGCTATATACCATGATCTGCAAGGCTGAGCTATATACTCTGTCCTGTGATGCTGAGATATATAATCTGTCCTGTGATGCTGGGACCGTATACTCTGTCCTGTGATCTAAGCTGTATACTCCTAACACTATGGATGGAAACAAGTGGAATACAGGGGACGGAGTGGGTGGAAAAAATGTGTTTTTTTGTTTTGTTTGTTTTTAATTGGGAATATTTGTTATAGCAAAAAGTACAAAATATTGTGTTTTTTTCTAAATTGTCGCTCTTTTTTTGTTTATAGCGCAAAAAATAAAAACCACAGAGATGATCAAATACCATCAAAAGAAAGCTCTATTTGTGGGAAAATAGGGACGTCAATTTTGTTTGGGTACAATGTCACACAACCGCACAATTGTCAGTTAAAGCGACGCAGTGCCGTATCGCAAAAAATGGCCTGGTCATTGAGCAGCCAAATCTTCCGGGGCTGAAGTGGTTAATAGTGGTTAATATGCCCTATAAACTGTACAACTCAGTTGAATCAACAATCTGAAATCTTTTAGGTGGAGGGAAGTAAAAATAAAATAATATGGTTGCATAAGTGTTCACATCATTTAACTAATACTTTGTTGAAACACCTTTTGATTTTATTACAGCCCTTTGTGTCAGCATGGCACATCTTGACTTCTTGATTTGACACTCCAAATCTGTCAGATTGCGAGGGCATCTCCTGTGCACAGCCCTCTTCAGATTACCCCACAGATTTTTAATTGGATTCAGGTCTGGGTTCTGGTTGGACCATTCCAAAAATCAAATCTTTTTCTGGCAAAGTCATTCCTTTGTTGATTTGGATGTATGCTTTGGGTCGTTGTCATGTTGAAAGATGAAGTTCCTCAATGATTTCAGTTTTCTAGCAGAAACCTAAAGGTTTTGTGCCAATATTGACTGGTATTTGGAACTGTTCATAATTCCCTATACCTAGACTAAGGCTCCTTCTCCAGCTGAAGAAAAACAGCCCCAAAGCTTGATGCTGCCACCACCATGCTTCACTGTGGGTATGGTGTTCTTTTAGTGATGTGCAGTGTTGTTTTTGCGCCAAACATATCCTTTGGAATTATCGCCAAAAAGTTCAACCTTAGTTTCATCAGACCATAACACATTTTCCTGACAGGCTCCATGGCAGCATACGTGTGGGTTAGCCCCGCCTCCATAATTACCCAATAGGACCCCTACTCCCATAAATCTTTGCTCCAAGCTGCTATCCGTGTTCCTTTTTTGTCCTCATCCATAGGATAGATGTTTCCTATCTGAAGAGAACTTCACTACGATCAAGTTGGCCGACTATCAAGCAATTTTACTCCGATAGGCCCTGTCTGTTAAGCATGGGTATGGAGTGTATGGCAGAGTAGCGCTGAAGGCTTGGTTTGTCCGAAGATAAGTGTGCACGGCTTATTACCTGCTATGTAAGGTGGCCATTATCTGCCCAGTGGATCGGTGGTGTGTGCTTGAACCTGTTCGGCCAGATGATCGTTGGTGGAGTGGTGAGCTGTAAAATTTCAATTTTTCATGGCAGCAGTGTTTATGTGTTTTTCTACCTGTGTCTCTTTCATGTGCCCAGCTGGTTCTTGTGCATAGGCGCTGACGCTTCCGCGTTCCAGCAGCCTTTCTCCGCCTGTTTTCCGGGTCCAGCGCTGCGTTCTGCGAATGAGCGGACCCAATCCAAAGCGAGGCTTGGTTCCCGCGCATGCGCGCGGGCATCTCACGTCTGATGTCGCTGATGACGTCATGAGCGCCATATTTAAAACACAGTGAGAGCTGTCAGAACTTGGGAATGATTGCAGAAGATTCAGCGACATCCCGGGGCCATTCTCTGATTGGTGTAAGGTAGGTTATGATCTGCTCTGATGTATTGTTGCTCCTGTGTTTTGTTTGGCTGATTATGAGGGTCTATTGTTACAGTCAGCGATCTTTAGTCATGGATGCCTCACTGCCCACTAGTGACCTGCCCGCTTGTAACAGGTATGTACATGGCTGGATTGCTGTGTATATGTGGAGTATTCTTTAGCATTTAATACCAGCTGGTCTGTGTTTTTCTCTCTCTTTTGTATATTTTCTTATAGCCCTTCTAGGTCCGAACCGCATTACAGTGCGCATAGTCGCAGGGGATCGTCAAAATCGCACCACCGTAAATCATCGTCAAAGTCTGGTTACCATAGGTCTTCCAGATCTGAACAACACAGGGGTCACTCGCACTCTAGCAGAGGACCAGATAATTCATGTTGGGGCTGTAAGATGCCCATCCCATCAGACAAATCGCTCTGTGATCATTGCTTTTCTAAAGTCGCAGATGAAAGAGATGGTGCAGATCAACGCTTGGAATCTATGGTGAGAAGGGTGGTAAAGGAATCCCTGCAGCAGAGGGAAGCTCATCACTCTATGGAATCCCCTTCAGACCCATTATGTCCTTCAGGAGGTGAAGGGCTCTTACAAGAGACTGGGGAATCTTCTCAACCAAGCCACCACTCTGTCCTCTTGTCTGACAGCGATTCGGATCCAGAGGATCCAGGAGTAGGATTTGATTACGCTTTAGTACCTGCTCTAGTCAAGGCAGTGAAAGAAGCTTTAAAATGGGAAGAACCCTCTACTTCCCCCCTTCCCAAACAAAGTTTTTCAAACAACTCAAAAAGGAACGGCAATATTTTCCTTTCCTATCTGAATTGGGAGAAATCATTACTGAAGAGTGGAGCAAGATTGATAGGAAGAGCTCCATGCAATCAAAAGTGTCTAAACTGTACCCCTTTAAGGAGGATGATGTGAAGCACCTTGAATCAGCTCCTCTGGTAGATGCAGCACTTATGCGTTTAGTCAAATACGTGACTCTCCCTTTGGAAGACACGGTATCTTTCAAAGATCCATTAGAGAGAAGAATTGACTCAGATCTGAAAATAATTTATCTAACTTCAGGGATGGCTTGTAAACCAACTTTGGCTTTAGCCGCAGTCTCAAAGGCTATTGAAACATGGGCCGACAATGTTGAAGAGTTCTTGAGAGGTATCTCGGTGAATACGGCTAAAGACTCTCCCATTCAGGAGATCAGAGCCTTCTGTCTAGGGCTATGTTGGCAGCAGTCTCGGCACGCCGTGCTTTGTGGCTCCGAACTTGGTTGGTGGATCCAACATCTAAGCAGGCATGGTGTCGCATACCATTTGAGGGAACCTCCTTATTTGGTAATAAACTAGATAGCGCCATATCCCGGGCCACGGGTGGGAGGTCTGGGTTCCTCCCTCAAGACAGACGTCTTCAAAACCAAAAACGTATTTTTCCAAGAAGGCAGACCTCGGATCGCGCTAGAGAAGCGCGCAGTTATAGACCCGGCCGGGAGTTCTCTAGATCTTGGAGGTCCAGACAATCCTCCCTGAAGAAAACCTGAAAGGGGGGTTCCGCAGGTAACCAAGATTCTACTAAATCTTTTTGAAATTGGGCCCGCTCAAACATGTCAGGTGGGGGCTCGCCTTCTTCACTACCGACATGTTTGGGCAGCCTCGATTCAAGATTATTGGACCGTCAAGACGGTTTCCTCGGGTCACAAGTGGACTTTCATCAACATCCGAGGTTAAGGTTCGTTCCCACAACAATTCCAGGCTCAGAGGAAAAGAAACAGGTCCTATTGACCTACGTAAGTTGTTTACTGGATCAAGGCACAGCCGTGCCTGTGCCGGAAAAAGAACGTGGCGAGGGCGTGGCGAGGGCTCTGTTTATGGTTCAGAAAAGAAAGGGCGCATGGAGGCCGGTGATAGATTTGACCCACCTCAATTCCTTCATTCGCAAGGAAAAGTTCAAGATGTTATCTCTTCTTACGATCCAACAGGCGGTGCATCTGGGGGATTGGTTAATCTCAATCGATTTGAAGGACGCATACTTTCACGTGCCAGTAGCAAGGGATTTCCAGCAGTTTCTCTGTTTCGCAGTTGGCGAGCAACACCTACAGTTTACCTGTCTCTCATTCGGGTTAACAACATCTCCTCGGGTCTTCTCCAAGGTACTCCTAGCGATAGTAGCTCTTTTACGAGTCAAAGGAGTTTGTCTCCATCATTATCTGGACGATTTGCTCCTATTTTCTCAGGACAGAGATCATATTCTGGAGCACAAGAGTTTAGTCATCTCCACTCTGCAGACGTTTGGTTGGCTCCTGAACCCGGAGAAGAGCCATCTGGTTCCAACTCAAGTCATCGTGTTTCTAGGGGCTCAGTTTGACACATTAAAAGGCACTATCTCCCTACCGGAGGAGAAAATCAGTGTGATCCGAGACAGGATTCACACGGCTCGGGAGTCTTCTCATCTTTCGGCTCTACAATGTTTAAAGGTGATTGGCACAATGACAGCCACCATCCCTATGGTGAAGTGGGCCCAGTGGCACACTCGTCCCTTCCAGAAAGGGTTTCTGCAACAGTGGGACTCCTCCAGTCAAACACAACGCATACTCCTTACACCAGCGATGAGGATGTCTCTCCTCTGGTGGCTCCAAGGGAAGAATCTACGCAACCCTCATTCGATAGTCCCCATTTCCTGGGTAATAGTAACTTCAGATGCCAGCAACAAAGGTTGGGGCGCCCATTGCCTTACGGAAGTAGCTCAAGGAAGGTGGTCGTTCCCATCGCTGTGTGTGGTCTCCAACATCCTGGAGTTGAGAGCAGCCTTACAAGCGCTCCTAGCGTTTCGCCATCTGGTGGTAGGGTCGTCAGTAATGTTAAGATTGGACAACACAACTGCGGTGGCCTATATAAAGAAACAAGGAGGGACTCGCAGTTGGTCTCTATTACAGGAAGTAGAACCGATAATGAGCTGGGCTCAGAAGAATGTGGTCAACATTTCTGCTGTATACATCCCAGGGGTCCAGAATGTTCAAGCTGATTTTCTATCACGGGTCAGAATAGACAACAACGAGTGGTCCCTCCACAGGGATGTCTTCGAGTGGCTTCTGACTCTGGGAGTATCTCCAGAGGTCGATCTGTTCGCTTCGCCGTACAGTCGCAAGATGCGCAAATACTACTCGAGGTTCAGGGATCCTCAGGCGTTCGGGACAGATGCTCTCACGGACTGTTGGAAGTTTCAGAGAGCCTATGCCTTCCCTCCAGTTCCTGTAATCCTACAGTTTCTTCGGAGGCTCAGAGGGGAGAAGGTGGAGATTATTGCGATAATACCATTCTGGCCCAAGAGGCCTTGGTTTCCTCTGCTGTTGCTCCTCAGCTATCAGGATCCAGTTCCCCTGCCCCTCAGGCCAGATCTACTGTCCCAGGGCACACTATTACACCCGTGCCCATCCTGTCTACACCTCAGGGCGTGGTTCTTGAGAGGGGAAGGCTAGAAGCTCTGGGTTGCCCAGAAGAAGCGATTCCAACCCTTCTTAGTGCCAGACGGAAGAGTACCAATAAAGTATACGAACGCATATGGGCCAGGTTTATGGTCCACATGTCTTCTAGGTCAAATTCATATAATTCTCCGGCAGTCCAAGATATCTTGTCCTTCCTTCAGTCAGGATTAGACTTGTCTCTGGCAGTTAGTTCTTTAAGAGTACAAGTTTCAGCCATTTCAGCCTTTACAGGAGTTTCGTGGGCGAATCATACCTTAATACGACAATTCTTTAAAGGAGCCATCAGGCTTAGGCCTCAAAAAAGGCCCAGGTTTCCCAAATGGGACCTTACTTTAGTACTGGACTTTCTTTCTGATCTTGGAAGAAGTTTGGATGCTCCCCTGTCTTTAGGAGATCTCACTATCAAGACGGTGTTTTTGGTGGCAATAACTTCAGCCAAAAGAGTGTCGGAAATTAGGAATCTTGGGTCTGTGGAACCATTTCTAACCTTCTTTCCAGACAGAGTGGTCCTGATCCCTATGCTTGGGTCAAATCCAAAAGTTACATCAATATTTCATGAAAATCAGGAGATTGTGCTACCTACGTTTAGAATGTCAGACAACCAAGAGATTCACCCCTTGGATGTTGGTCGCACCTTGAAGCAATATTTGGATGCTACAGCCCCGTTCAGATGAACAGACTTTCTTTTTGTCCTTCTCCATGGCAAAAATAAAGGGATGCGAGCATCAGTAAGATCAATCTCATCTTGGGTGGTCCAAATGATTCAAAGGGCATACAAGGCAAAGGGTCTGGTTCCTCCTGAGGCAGTGACGGCTCATTTAACTCGGGGCATCTCGACCTCTTGGGCAGCTTCCTGGTCTTCAATTAATACTTTTGTTTCCCATTATTGTGTGGAGCCAGCTGCGCTTTCTTCTGTTAATTTTGGTTTACAAGTATTGTCAGTGGACAATGAAAAATAAAATTCTAGTTTCTTTGCTCAACATTTTTAGCCCACCCGGGTGTGTTTGGCGAGTTATTTCCCACACGTATGCTGCAATGGAGCCTGTCAGGAAAATGGAAAATTTATATCAGATACTTACCGTAATTTTCCTTTCCTGATAGGCTCCATGGCAGCAGGAGTTCCCTCCCAAATGTTGGCATAGGCTAGTTACGGAACACGGATAGCAGCTTGGAGCAAAGATTTATGGGAGTAGGGGTCCTATATAGTAATTATGGAGGCGGGGCTAACCCACACGTATGCTGCCATGGAGCCTATCAGGAAAGGAAAATTACGGTAAGTATCTGATATAAATTTTCCATTTTCTCACATGCTTTTGGGAGACTTCAGGTGTGTTTTTGCAAAATTTAGCCAGGCTTGGATGTTTTTCTTCATAAGAAAAGGCTTCTTTCTTGCTACTCTACCCATAGCAAAGACATATGAAGAATACGTGAGATTGTTGTCACATGTACCACACCGCCAGTACTTGCCAGATATTCCTGCAGCTCCTTTAATGTTGCTGTAGGTCTCTTGGTAGCCTCCCTGACCAGTTTTCTTCTTGTCTTTCCATCAATTTTGAAGGGACATCCAGTTCTTGGTAATGTCATTGTTGTGCCATATATTCTCCACTTGATGATGACTATCTTCACTGTGTTCCATGGTATATCTGATGCCTTGGAAATTCATTTGTACCCTTCTCCTGACTGATCCGTTTTAACAATGAGATCCCTCTGATGCTTTGGACTAAGAAAATGTCAGGAAAAACCTACTAGAACAGCTGAAATTTATTTGGGGGGTTAATAAGAGGAAATGTAAATGATGACAGATGTGTACTGACTCCTATTTAACATGAATTTGAATGTGATTGCTTAAGTCTGAACACAGCTATATCCCCAGTTATACGAGGATTTCAGTTTATTTTTCAATTGAGTTGTATAGTTTATACGTCACATTAAAGGTGGAAAAGTTTCTGAAATGATTTATCTTTGTCTAATTTTTTTTTACATCACAGAAACCAGACATTTTAACAGGGGTGTGTAGACTTTGTATATCCACTGTAGATCCGACCAAAATGAGGGACAAAGGGGGAGGAAAGAGGAACAGAGGGACTTTGTTCCAAATCAGGGACAGTCCCTCAAAATCAGGGACAGTTGAGAGCTATATTAGTGGGTACATTGAGAAGGATGATTTCACTTAAGAGAAGATGTATCAACAGACATCTTTGTGATATAAGTTATGTCCCTTGTCCTCAGTTTGTGATTTTTGTTTTGGCTGTACTTTAAACTCAGAAATGTCAGCTTTTAGGCAAAGAACTTACAATGTAGTCCATATAAAATAATAAGAACTAAGTGTAAACTATTTCTGCAATGCAGGCAACATAGTTAGTCATTTGTGATCTTTATGTTATTTAATTCGTTTTAAATCAATTATATTGTATTCGTTTTATTTGGTGAGTTTCATTTAATGCAAACCACTTATAGGAAGAGCATCTGTGACTTTAGAAGCTTCTATTGATGTTGTTTGATTATGCTCACATTTTTCTAAAAACATACAGCCAGTAGTACAATGAGTACTATTAAGAAAATCATTTATGATCATTTCTTTTCAGCATGTTCTACTGAACAATGGCTTTCTGGCAGAAATCCCTAATTGTTAAAATGTGACTCAGAGATGGTCTTCAATTGCTCCAACCTTAATCATTAGATCTGACTAACCCCCATTTTAGTTTCAAAAGCTTTTATTTGGATATGTTAGATATAGGGGACCTCAGCTGTTAAAGAACTTCCTATGAATTCTGTCATGACGGAAGCTACATCTTCAGCACTTGACGTTAAGGTCAAGGACCAATGAGGGGTGAATCTTTGATGTGGCCATAGTGATGCTCAATTAGGTTTTGCTTCCGATTCTTACTGGGTATATAAATAATGTAGAAGATTGATTACAAACACAGAAGAACCAGCATTCCTAGTGAAAATGTCTGCTTTTGAAAAAGAGATGCTTGCTGGTGATTTTAAACAGTCTAAAACAACAAGAGATGGCTTTAATCCTGTAATAGCCCACAAGAACATTCCACAGTTCGTTATTCCACCTCGTGCCAGGCTTGACAGTAATCATGTCTTCAGGAACAGGAAATCTATGTGGAAGTATAGACTAGGGCATAGTCAGGATGAAGACGTATTGGAAGGGGAGACCAAACGGTCTCTTATTTTCAGCTTTAAAGACCCTCTGGACCCTGTCACCAAAGCAGCAATGTCTCTCCCACATCTAGCAAAAACCACCACTCCATATGGATTTCTCATGCTTGCAGAGAGCCCACATGTACCAAATGGAGAAGATGTTTTCTTTCAGACTAGGACCATGCAGAATAGCCTCATTTCAGATACTGAGTGTACTGGGCATGGTACTACATCACCAGATACTGTAGCACACCAATCAGATCAAAATTCTACCTCAAAGAACGTTCTTCCATTTCGGAGGACAGTTTTTTTTAGACAAAGTTCCATGCCAGCCATCAATAATGGTAGCGATGCCAAGACATACGTAGAAGATAAAAAACCTGCAACAATTCCCCACAGGAGTAACTCCTTTCCTAAGGTCATCACAAGAAAATCTTCAATTAGACTTTTACAGTCTGTTATTAAAAAACATTTTTCTACAAAGAATTTGTCAAAGGAGGAGTATTAATCTTTTTTCAGGAAGATATAAATGGCAATTAAGCTGTGTAGGAGAAAGATTATATTTTTTAGTGGCAATGATAATGCGATTGACAAAACGTCCATGCAATGAAAGGTAAGGACATGTGTTGTGCCTTAAAGTGGTTGTAAACCCTTACAAACCACTTTGACCTACAGGTAAGCCTAGATTAAGGCTTACCTGTAGGTCCAAGAAATATCTCCTAAACCTATACGGTTTAGGAGATATTTACCTGAAGACAGCCACCCCTGTCTACGGCGCATGCGCCATAGACAGCGGCGCGCAGGCGCACTGGGTAAGCCGCACATCGCGGCGATATGTCGCGAGTGTCGGCTCCCATGCGCATGTGCGGGAGTGACGTCATCGATACTCCGGCGAATCACAGCGCCGGAGCAGCGAGACCCACCAAGAAGATGGACGCTCGGAACTACAGGGGACAGCAGTGACTTCGCGGGCTCCTGTATCAGGTAAGTGACACATAATGGACTACTATGCGATGCATAGTAGTCCATTATGCTTTACCTTTGCAGGGAATCAAAGAGGGTTTACTTCCTCTTTAAGTCTAAAAAAATCTTGTGCCAAGAATGTTGAGCTGCTACACCATCACCGATCACCTTGTGAACCCCCTTTGTGTATCTACTCACCAGAGTAAAATACAATAAAAGCCTCTAGATTCCTCTCAAAAGGTGAAGCCTATAGCGCCTCTTTGGATATCCTTTGGATATCCAGACCTCCTTCACAGGAACGGTTCAGTTCGGCAACTAGGCATCAGTCTGATCTACGGAGAGCTTCTCCGTAGATCAGACTGATGCCTAGCTTTTATTGTATTTTACTCTGGTGAGTAGATACACAAAGGGGTTCACAAGGTGATCGGTGATGGTGTAGAGGCTCAACATTCTTGGCCCAAGATTTTTTCGGACTTAAGGTACAACACATTTCCTTACCTTTCATTGCATGGACGTTTTCTGTGATGGTGTAGAGGCTCAATATTCTTGGCACAAGATTTTTGCACAAGATTTTTGGACTAAAAGCACAATATATTTTTTATTGCATGGATGTTTTATTATTATATCATTTTATTTGGTAGTATTGTCATTTGAAGGCATTACTCCTTGCATGCTCTTGTTTGTTCTTTAATAAATATTTTGGTTTGTTTAGGAACCCATTCTTTTTACATGTCAGTAGTGAAGGGTGTGAGCAAATATACAGTGCTCGGTATGACATATTTACCAGTGAATATTTAGGAATATTCTTAATAAGCGCTGTTAATGTTTGAAATTTGAATTTAAGCTTATTTTATAACACTCTCTGTAATGATCATTTAAATGAGAATACCATCCTATAATGTTATGTTGTCTTTAACAAAAGAAAATGTGCTATATCTTTGCAATGTAATCAGTATGTGCTTGTTAGGGAAATAAGTTTTAAAGTGATAAAAGTGAATTATACACATGTTTTATTTACTGATATTTACAGGCTTCAAGCCAACCTTCTTTGTCCTCATAAAAAGAGAAGTTCAGTCTAGATCCTAACTCACAACTAGCACACCCGATTTCTCCTTATGTGTGTGAGACATAACTTTGATGAGGTTTCATGGTGCTAAAAGATTGCAAATGAACACATAAAGGATGCAGCTGTGCTTGAGCTGTCCACAAAACCGCATGTAGCAGACAACACAAAAAATGAAACTTCTTTGCTGCAGTTTATTACATATCAACATGAAGGAAAAATACAAACACAGCGGGGTTGATTTACTAAAACTGGAGAGTAATCCCATGCAGCTCTGCATATAACCCAATCAGTTTCCATTTTTTTTTTGTCAAATCTTAATTGAAGTTAGAAGCTGATTGGCTACCATGCACAGCTGCACCAGTTTTGCACTCTTCAGTTTTAGTAAATCAACCCTAGAAAGGTTGATTTACTGAAGGCAAACAGACAGTTTGCTTTTCAAGGGCATTATCCAAAGAGCTTAGTGAACTAGGTGAAGCTCTGCTGACTTCTATCATCTAACCATGTGCAAGGAAAAATGCTGTTCAAAAAAAAAAAAGCCTTGCTTGTGATTGAGAATTCTTTACAAACTAATACTTCACTACATTCACTAATTTCTCCCTGATAGCAAGGATAACTTGCCACAATTTTTCAGAAGTGTTGAATTGTAAGTCTGTTACTTGTTACATACTTTCCCTGGCAAGTTGTACACTTGCAGAGCACTTTCTAGTTCTAGTTGACACTTTTCCAATTTTTAGAATATTTGCGTGGCAAGTCTTTAGCAAGAGTAACGTTTCAGTGGTGAGTCTACAGCAAGAGCTCTGCAAGTCTACAGTATGGTAATTTAGCCACAGTGACCCCTGTGGTGGGATGACTTTTGCACAACATAACTAAACCAGAAATTGAAGAAGACTTGCAGAATGTTTACAAAGTTGATCCGGAGTCATGCAATGTGGACTTGCTGCAATTGTGCAACAAACTTGCAAAGCCTGGCAATAGCTTAGCAAGTCATTTTCAAACCTGCAGATTAATTGCTTGCTTTCTGGGCTGGAGCAAATTCCCTTGCAAGATGAACAGCCTATTTGCCTTTAGCAAGCCAACCCCAGAGTTTTGGTCATGGCAGTTTTCAGCCCAAAAAAACAAATGTATGTTTAATATGTGCACTGATACTCCTATCTATATACTATCCAAATCAGTTAACCTTACCTTAACATTAAACCCTGCCTGTCTTAAAATAGTCTTAATTATTCATCTTTAACCCTCAGCTTACAACCAACTACTTAAAGCCCAACTTAAGACCAGGCACACCTCTTTCAGTTCCCCAAACCATTGGAGCACCCCTGCACCTCTATTCCTTTAAATTTAATGAGGATACCATCTATTTTTCTAGCAATCTTCTGTCCAGTCTTGTAATGGTATGGGTCCTCATTTGCTCTAGTGGTGTACAGGTTCTAAATGCTGCAGAGAGCAGCACCATGTATTCATGTGGTGCCACTCTTTACAGAATTCTCCTTTGAGTCCAGGAAGGACTGGGATCACAAGGAGTGACTGATTGTCATTGAGCCTGGAAGAAGAGCTGCACTGGACCATGGAGGAGGATGATGCATGGGTAACGATGAAGTCGAGAGAAAATGGTCGCTGCTTCATAAATGTGTAAATACATGAGGATAGTAAAAAAAAAACAAAAAAAAACACAATCACCCACAAGAACAGTGCTAGATATCAGTATAAACACAGTCTACCAAAAACACGTAAATGTTACAATGTTCTAGACTCAAAAATAAAGAATGTAAATTACTGCTTGGCAAATGTTTTTTGTTCATACAGGAGACAATGACAGCCATATTAAAAAATAAAATAAAATAAAAAAGGGGGCTGGGGTTGGGCTTGCATCATACAGTAGCTCACAAAAGTGAGTGCACCCCCCACATTTTTGAAAATATTTTATTATATCTTTTCATGTGACAACACTGAAGAAATAACACTTTGCTACAATGTAAAGTAGTGAGTGTACAGCTTGTATAAAAGTGTAAATTTCTTGTCACCTCAACATAACTCAGCACACAGCCATTAATGTCTAAACCGTTGGCAACAAAAGCGAGTACACCCCCTAAGTGAAAACGTCCAAATTGGGCCCAATTAACCATTTTCCCTTCCTGGAGTCATATGACTCGTTAGTGTTACAAGGTCTCAGGTGTGAATGGGGAGCAGGTGTGTTAAATTTGGCGTTATCGCTCTCACTCTCTCATACTGGTCACTGGAAGTTTAACATGGCACCTAATGGCAAAGAACTCTGAAGATCTGAAAAAAAGAATTGTTGCTCTACATAAAGATGGCCTAGAGTATAAGAAGATTGCCAATACCCTGAAACTGAGCTGCCTACATGAGAAAATACATAAGACAAACACAATAAGAGGTCCTAAATTGAACCTCATGATACAGAAAAATACAAAAAGCAAAAAAAAAAAAACTGTTACAGATTTGTATTTTTCTGTATCATGAGGTTCGATTTAGGACCTGTTATTGTGTTTGTTTTATGTATTTTTTCATGTATTGCAGTGGTACACTATACACAGACAATTAATTATAATCTATAATATAATCGAACAATTACGAATCTCTTGAAAAAGCTATATACTTTAGCGAAGTATGTCGAGAATAATATTTCTGTACAGTAATATATTACATCCATGAATGTTTTGGTCTGATCTACAACATTTTTTCACTCAAATTGTTATGTCTTTTTTAACCTATGTACAATAAAACTTTTATATTATATATGTTATAGCTTTATTTTGTTTTAGGCACTTTAAAAGTCCCTCTCTCCCAATTTTCTATTTATCCTTAACTTAACTTACCCTAACCTCTTATCCTTACTATTACTTAACCATTGACATTTGATCTAATGCCTTGTACACACAGTCGGACATTCTGACCACAAAATTCATCTGATTTTTTCCGCCAAATTTTGTCCTAAACTGGTGTGGCATACACACGGTCGGACAAAGTTGTCGGAAAATCCGATCGTTCGGAACGTGATGACGTGCGTTCTTTACAACGGGACTACGTTGAGGCTAGTAGCAAATAGCTTCGGTTTCGTAATTTGATCTGAGCATGCAGATTAAATTAGATGTCCGATCAGATTTTTTGTTGGAAAATTTGAGATCCTGCTCTCAAATTTTTTTCCGTCGGAGTTTCCGACGGAAAAAGTCCGATAGAGCCCACACACGATCGGATTTTACGACAATATAATCCGATTGGACATTTTCCATCGGAATTTCCGACTGCGTGTACAAGGCATTGGGAGTGGAAGCCTTACATTTGGGCCTAGATTTAGCAGCACCAATATGTTGGTGCAGCTAACGCCTGTTATGATCTGAGTTAAAGAGTTTGACAGCTTGAAACCTGAATCCTGCATAACGTACCAGTTTTATATTTTAATTATAATGCATTTGAAGACAACAGGATTGGATACATGTAGGGGAAAGTGAAAATGTGTTCAATTTTATAATCAAAGATATAATTTCACAATTTTATTCAACATGTTTGCAAGCATTTAAACTAAAAATACCATTCAATGTTCTGCAGTGGTTTCTTAAAAAAAAAAAATGTAATGTTTTCATAATTTCAAATGCTGCACAGACCATATGCTTGTTATTAACTGCTAGCAGACTTATCTTAATTAGCCGAGCACTTTCAGATTTTGAAAAGTATGTATTGCAATTGATCTTTGCTTTCCACTCTACATAATATTATTTTTTTTCACAGAAAGTTGGCCATTTTCTTTGATGTAATGTATAAATATATGTAAACATATTTAAAAATCTAATTTCTATTGTCTCACCCATGCCTTGCTTTGTTTTTGTTTATCTATAATGATAATGAAGCTAAGTCTGACATAATAGAGACAGAACTATACATATAATATTTTTCAATGGTGATTACTCTGATTTCTGTCGTGACAATCAAATAACTAGGGGCTACAGTCATCGGCTTCTGGCCATTATTAAAAAACAACAAAAAAAAAAAACAACAACGCTGGTTTCAGAACTATTTTGGGCAGCAATTGAGCATTTATTATGTATTAATGTATTTTGAAGTATTTTTTTGTGCACAATTTCTTTTTATTTTTTGTGAGTGGTATTGCATAACTTGCCCACCAGAGGGTAGTAGAAGTCTGTGTTAGACAGGAGACAGTAAGGACAGCATTAAAAAAAAAAAGAAAAAAAAAAGTACTCTAAGATGCCAGTTTGTGATTTCTATTTTAATATACAATTCTTTCTCATCTGCCTATGTGAAAAGGTGACAAAAATGTGAACAGACAGTTTGGTTTTCCATTCAATGTTCTGCAAGTTCAATTCAGATTTTCATCATGATATATAATTATATGGATTAAAATTATGTAGATGATTCTCTCCTGGGAATTGCGATACAGCATGACAGTCTATTAGCCCTGGGTTTTTTTTTATCCCTTGAGGGATTCAAACCTTCTTTGGAACGAATCTGTTGCAAGTGTTACTCGCTATCATTGAATATTTTGTCTACTACAGTGATACCCCAGTTTGCGAGTAACGCAGTATATTTTTCTCTTTTTAAATCATGACTCGATTTGCGAGTGCTGTCTCACAAGGCGAGCAGGACTCAAGCCATTGTATGTATTACCGTATGTGGCTAGAGGTCCGGGGGCGCTGGAGAACTCGGATGCTCTGAGACACTCCCAGCTGGGTGGGGTGGGCGTAACGTGCGTCGGAGCACCCGAAAGTGTCAACAGTTCCTGCATGTCTCCAAGCATCACCAGTGCACCCGCACCTCTGGCCACATACAGTACTGCATACACCAGAGCCCCATCACCTCTGGCCACATGCAGTACTGCATACACCAGCGCTGCTGCACCTCTGGCCACATACAGTACTGCATAGATCAGTGCCCCTGCACCTCTGGCCACATACAGTACTGCATACACCAGAGCCCCATCACCCCTGGCCATATGCAGTACTGCATACACCAGCACTGCTGCACCTTTGGCCACATACAGTACTGCATACACCAGTGCCCCATCACCTCTGGCCACATACAGTACTGCATACACCAGCAACCCTGCACCTCTGGCCACATACAGTACTGCATACACCAGAGCCCCATCACCCCTGGCCACATGCAGTACTGCATACACCACCACTGCTGCACCTCTGGCCACACACAGTACTGCATACACCAGCGCCCCATCACCTCTGGCCACATACAGTACTGCATACACCAGCAACCCTGCACCTCTGGCCACATACAGTACTGCATACACCATCGCCACCTCTGGCCACATACAGTACTACATACACCAGCACCCCTGCACCTCTGGCCACATAAAGTACTGCATACACCAGTGCCCCTGCACCTCTGGCCACATACAGTACTGCATACACAAGGAGTGGTTGTGGAGCAAATCATCTGAGTTTCCATTATTTCTTATGGGGAACCTCGCTTTTGATATACATGTGCTTTGGATTACAAGCATGCTTCTGGAATGAATTATATTCGTAATCCAAGGTATTACTGTACTTCTCTTGCATGTATATGTATATCCTAAATCTTTCTTAAATAAAAAATTTGTTAAAAATAAAAAATTATTTAGGTGAAGTACCATGTTAAAAACCAAAAAACTCGGTGTTAATAAACACAAAAATACATCCACAATGTATGAAAATATGTTATAAATCACAGGTCAACATTTAATAATAAGTAAACGGAAAGCTGGCAACATAAATACCCACAAACAAATATTAATAGTAATCTAAAAAATCTAAAACCATATATGTAAAGCGCTATTCTCAGTGTTTACAAACATCAAACATAGGTAACGTCCCTTTAAATATAAGATACACCAATTTACATTTGAGATAAAGTCCCAAAAAAGTCCTTTTTATATTCAAAGTAATAAAGTGCTAAAACGCCCACAAAAGTGCTTGTGAATACAAAAGATCCAAACTCTCTTGTGCCATAATGAGAGCAAACCAATCCAGCCACCACCTCCAGAAAAGGAAACTCCTTACCCCGTAATATGAACTCTATATCACAAGGAGGTCAAAAAGCGGTTGATGGTATACCACCATTCCACGTTCCTTCCTGCTCCAGACCCGCTCAGATGTCTTTCTCAGGATCTCATGGACAGCCCTTATGGATGGTTTCCGGGGCATAAGTCTGACACCGCAGGACCATAGGACTGCAGGTGTTCATCCACACCTCTTTCTGCATGGACCATATAATTAAAAAGGAAGCACACTGCACACAGCATGATACTGCTTAAAGCGGAGCTCCACCCAAAAAGGGAAGCTCTGCTTATCTGCCTCCTCCTCCCCTCTGGTGACTCATTTGGCACCGTTCAGGAGGAGGGGGTAATGGGTACCTGGTTTTGACAGGTACCCATCCCTACTTCCGGTAGACCTCGTCACGGTGAGATCTCTTGGAGGTTCGGCCCCCCTCCTCCTTCCCCCCTGCCAGGCCAATCAGAAAGTGCAACATGCTTCACGCATGCGCAGTAGGGGACCATCCATCTGAAACAGTTTCCTTTCATCGCCGCAGTCCCGCCAAAAATCGCTGATCACCGCCATTACTAGTAAAAAAAATTATAATAATAAAAATGCTTTACACTTTTGTGCAAACCAATCAATATATACGCTTATTGAATTTTTTTTTACCAAAAATATGTAGAAAAATACATATTGGCCTAAACTGAGGAATAAATGTGTTTTTTTACATTGTTTTTTTGTTGGGGGGGATATTTATTATAGCAAAATGTTTTTTTCAAAATTGTCACTCTTTTTTTGTTTATAGCGCAAAAAATAAAATCAAAAAATCTAAATACCACCAAAAGAAAGCTCTATTTGTGGGGAAAAAAAGCACATTTTTGTTTGGGCACAACATCATGCGACTGCGCAATTGTCAGTTAAAGCAACGCAGTGCCATATCATAAAAAATGGCCTGGTCATTAAGGGGGTAAATCCTTCTGGTGCTTAAGTGGTTAAGTATATACCTATCATATATCAAAATGTTATTTAATCTGCCCTCTAATGACTGATGCAATCTTATGCCGCATACACATGACTGAATTTTCCGATGGGAAATGTTGGATGTGAGCTTGTTGGCAGTAAGTCCCATCATGTGTATGCTCCATCGGACATTTGTTGTTGGACTTTCCACCAACAAATGTTGGCTAGCATGTTCTGAAATTTTCCGCCAACAAATGTGTGTTGTGGGACTTTCCGATCGTGTGTACACAAGTCCGTCTAACAAAAGTCCAAAGTAAAAACATGCATGCTTGGAATCAAGGACAAGCCGGAAGCGCTTGTCCTTGCACTTCCTTTTTATTGGCTCGCTGTGCGTTTTGTACGTCACTACGTTCATAATTGTTGGCCAACATTTGTGTAACCATGTGACATATGCAAGACAAGTTGGAGCCAACACCCTTGGAACAAAATTCTTAGTTACAAGTCTTCTGACAATCCTCAGCTTCTCTACCAGACCTTTATGTAGAATAGTGTCAAATTATCCGGCAAATTCCAATTATCTATATAAATAGAATTTCCAGTATCTGCATTTGAACTTCCCTCCTCACAAAAACATCATGTTTATATCTCAAGCGCATATTACTGATTGTCTGTAATTCGATTATTCTTCACAATATCTTTATGTATACGATCTCCCAGATTACCATTAGATAATTTACTCACAACAGAAATCAGACTTGCTGGTCTTCCGTTTTCCATTTTATATGTAAACCCAAAAACAAAAATGTAATATATTTTCAGGTTGCCAGTCATTAGATGAATGCATTAGTTTACTATTTTCAGGCTGTTTTCCTATATTTTGGTACTCCTGCGTATAACACATTTCCTGTCCCTGGGTGATTATGTTTATTCCTCACACAAGCCGGAACCGTAGATAATTATTTTTCCTGGGGGATTCGGCCTAGGGTACCCAGAGGAAAATAATTCGGAGGTGAGTGCAGAGCACTGCAGTGAATTGTGGACGTGGCACAATTTTGCTAACAGTGGGATATGATAAAACCTGAGGTTACTCACAGTGTACATGACAATTGCATAGCTTCCAACTGCTCCTGATTTCGTGGGACTGTCCCTGATTTTGGAACAAAGTCCCTCTATCCCTCTTTCCTTCTCGTTTGTCCCTCATTTTGGTCTGATCTATATCTGCTTCAGCCCCGGAAGATATAACCCCCTTCCTGACCAGAGCACTTTTTGCGATTCGGCACTGCGTCGATTTAACTGACAATTGTGCAGTTGTGCGACGCGGCTCCCAAACAAAATTGACATCCTTTTTTCCCCACAAATAGAGCTTTGTTTTGGTGATATTTCATCACCCCTGCAGTTTTTATTTTTGGCGCTATAAACAAAAAAAGTGTAAATTTGGAAAAAAACGCATTCTTTTTTTACATTGTGCTATAATAAATATCCCCCAAAAATATATAAAAACATTTTTTTTCCTCAGTTTAGGCCGATACGTATTCTTCTACATATTTTTGGTAAAAAAATTGCAATAAGAGTTTATTGATTGGTTTGCGCAAAAGTTATAATGTTTACAAAATAGGGGATAGTATTATGGCATTTTTATTAATATTTTTTTTTTTACTATTAATGGTGGTGATCAGCAATTTTATCGTGACTGTGACATTATGGCGGACACATCCGACATTTTTGACACATTTTTGGGACCATTGTCATTTATACAGCAATCAGTGCTATACAAATGCACTGATTCCTGGCAGTGAAGGGGTTAACCACTAGGGGGCAGGGTAAGGGCTAAGTGTGTCCTGGGGAGTGTTTCTAACTGTGGGGGCTACGTGTGACACATCACTGATCTCTGCTCACAGGGAGCAGAGATCAGTGACACTGTCACTAGGCAGAACTCTTCCTCCCGTGAGACGATCATGGGTATCCCCGCGGCGGTCGGGTCTGCGGGACCCGCGACCCGACTCACGGAGGTCCCGGCCAGCAAATTTAAAGGAATATACAGGTGTGCCCATTTGCCCAGCCGTGCCATTCTGCCGATGTACATCGGTGTGCGCCGGTCGGGAACCGGATATAGTTGTTATTAGTAGCAGTTATTTATCTTTCAAAAAGTGTTTCCCAGTGCTAAATCTTTCATACAATTTGTAAATTGCTGCAGTTGTACATTTTAAAAGGCAGTATAAAGTAGTGTAAAAAAAGCACTTGTGGGGTTAAGTAAAATGTTTTTGTTCAACTCTCCTTTAAGGAACCGCGACGGGGTGTGTCCTATGCCTTCATACTTTTGCTTATAGGTGTCCCTCATTCTCATCTCAAAAAGTTGGGGGTATGCAGTTGTTGTACCCAAAAAATAATCTTGAATTACTCTGCCAGATCCCCCCAGTATAGACCCCTCCCCTTTCCCCCACCGGTACAGCTCCTCCCCAGTATAGATCCCCTTTACCACCAGTACAATTTCCCCCAGTACAGACTCTCTGAACTGCTACTGCCTGTCTCTTTGTTCTGATGTTGAGGAGAGAAATTTTATTTCAAGGGACTTTATATGAATGCATGGCTTGGTAGGGCCAATTGTTCCATCCCTTGGGACTTTAAATGAAACTGTGGCCTGGTAAGGTCACACATTTCCATCCCTTGTCGTGTCAAAGAAGGGGGAGCAAGGAAGTGGGACATTATATGAGGCACATGGTTGCAAAAGAGGTATATTGGTAAACATAGTGGAAGTTTTATTGATTGCCCTAAAATACAAATGAGCATAACAGATAGATAGACATGACAATCATATAATGATAATACAATAGTATAATACATAAAGTCATAACATTGTTGCACATGCTGTGGCAAGCAAAAATCTTCCAGAGTTCACCGAAATATATATAAGAATGAGCAGTAATATCAGTAATACTTGCAAGACCTATGAACTCCTTGGTCCCATAATGATAAAGTAAAGATAAAGTAATCAGATAGTGTTGATTGGAAGCATAGTATATGGCATCTCTACGCGTTTTGTTAGTGGGAGGCCACTCATCAGGAGCAAGCACAAGGTGTATCTATAAATAGAAGATTGGGCTTGAATGGTATAATATAGGCAAGCATGTATACAGGTAGGATATAAAACCCCCAAACCAAATACCTGTTGACTTTTCCATAGTTCATGTGGTGGGGGTGTAGTACCAGGCACCAAAATGGTCGGTTTTGGTAGTGACAATTGCCGTGGTATCTGATGGCAGGTAACATGGCAAGTGACAAGCTGCATCTGAAGGCAGGTGATGTAGCAAGTGACAAGCTGCAGCTGGTGGCAGGCGACATGGTAAGTGACAAGCTGCATCTGGTGGCAGGTGACATGGCAGGTGACAAGCTACATCTAGCGACAGGTGACGTGGCAAGTGAAAAGCTGCATCTGAAGGCAGGTGATGTGACAAATGACTAGCTGCAGGTGACATGACAAGCTACATCTGAAGGCAGATGACGTGACAAGCTGCATCTGAAGGCAGATGACGTGACAAGCTGCATCTGGTGGTAGGTGACGGGGCAAGTGATTAGTTGCATCTCATGGCAGGTGATGTGGCAAGGGACAAGCTGCATCTGGTGGCAGGTGATGTGGCAAGTAACAAACTGCATCTGAAAGCAGGTGACGTGACAAGCTGCATCTGGTGGCAGGTGACATGGCAAGTGACAAGCTGCATCTGATGGCAGGTGATGTGGCAAGTGACAAGTTGCATCTGGTGGCAGGTGACGTGGCAAGGGACAAGCTGCAACTGGTGGCAGGCCACAGTGGCAAGTGACATGCTCAGGGCTCCCACTGATTTTGCATTATGGTGAGTTGAATTTTCATTTTATTTTACAATGTAATAATAGAAACAATGCGCTTCAATCATCCTAACACCATGTCGACCATGGTGCTGCTATGATTGAAGCACCAACTCCACCCATTGTCCTGACAAATTGCCAATGAAAAAATGTATTCCCCGGGCCTTGCCATAATTTTCTTCCACGCAGCGGGTCACTGGTGCGAAAAAGGTTGGGGACCACTGATCTAGATTGTTTAAACTTCATTCCCCTTGGAGAGATTGCTAGGTTGGTGGGGGTGGAACATCTGCATTTTCCTGGGCTGTACAGGACACAGCTTCCGCTTTCTGCGAGGAAGACCAAAGAGTTCACATTGCTGACCAATGTGGACCGTTGCTGCTGCATATCACTGGCCTGAGTGGGACCTGGTGTGCAGAGTTCAGAAGTGCTAGCAGGCAGAGTCACTTGGGTGCAAAGCAGAGAGTAGACTAATCGCTGTGTGTGACCAGATGATTAGCTGCAATATCACTGGGACTGTTGAGCCTCTGATGTGGAGAGTTACAATCTGCATCTAGTGAGACTGAGTGCTTCAGGAACTAACCATACAGCCATTAAGCAGCCTTATTGCTGCCTGCAGGCTTGACTGGGAATATTCTCATGTACACCAAAGTACAACTAGGCCCCAACGCTAGCTGGCTGAAGAGTTAGTACTAAAGACTGCCCCTTTACAGCTGCTACAAAAAAGAAATATTCACATGTGAATCCTTCACCGCTTCACCAGAGTATCCCACAGCTTCCTACACCTTATCCCAATTATTCACCAATACATTTTAAAGAAAGGCAATCCCTAGACCACTGATATGCAATTAGTGGACCTCCAGCTGTTGCAAAACTACAAGTCCCATCATGCCTCTGGGTGTCATGCTTGTGGTTGTCAGAGTCTTGCAATGCCTCATGGGACTGGAGGTCCGCTAATTGCATATCTCTGCCCTAGACTGTTTACTGAGCCGGAAGAATGACTGTTGTGTGTGCCTGGTTGCTGCTGCTGCACTCAATTGGAAAAGAAACTTGGAACAAGTCAGTGGGCCCTTTCAGAGCTAAGCGCTATACTTTTTTAATAAACCTACACTTAGATGGTCACTCCTTCTATTTTTTCCCTTTCAGAATCTTTTCAAATGTCTTATTTTCTGCTAGATATTTTAAATAAAAGTGTATTTTATAGAAGTACAATCTAGTAAGTTAGAGCCATACTTAAAATGGAGGGCCACCCCCCCCCCCCCCCAAAAATGCATTAATAAAAAATAAAAAAAATGTTTTTTCACTTACCTGAAACGATGTTGCTAGGCAGTCTTTCTAATCTGCCTCTTCTTATTCCGCTGCGCTCCCTCCTCTTCGGTGAGCGGCCCCGTTGCCTTCTGGGACATGTGTGTGTCCCAGAAAACATTAGGGCCATTCACAAAGCCCCGCGTGACTCGCATATGCGCAGGGCTCCACTGCCTGTTTTCCTTCGTTAGGATGGAGGCACCGGCAGCTGATCCGATGGACGGATTGGCCTCGGGCAGCAGACATCATGGGATCATTGGACAGGTAAGTGTCCTTATTAAAAGTCAGCAGCTACAGTGTTTGTAGCTGCTGACTTTTAAAAAAGAAATAATAGTGTCCGGAACACCCCTTTAATGACTAATTTAAAGACTATTTATTTAGTTTAACTTAACTAGGGCTGCATCATTTTTAACCACTTGCTTACTGGGCACTTAAACCCCCCTCAGTCCCAGACCAATTTTCAGCTTTCAGCGCTGATGCACTTTGAATGACAATTGCGCGGGCATACAACACTGTACCCAAATGAAATTTTTATCATTTTTTTCCCACAAATAGAGCTTTCTTTTGGTGGTATTTAGTTACAGCTCGGAGTTTTATTTTTTGCTAAACAAACAAAAAAAGATGCAAAAAAATAAAATAAATAAATCATGTTTTAATAGTTTGTTATAAAATTTTGCAAACGGGTCATTTTTCTCCTTCATTGAAGTGCGCTGATAAGGCGGCACTGATGGCTGCATTGGTGGGCACTGATGGGCTGCATTGGTGGGCACTGATGGGCTGCATTGGTGGGCACTGATAGGCTGCACTGGTGGGCACTGATAGGCATAGTTAAGGCGGCACTAATAGGCACAGATAAGGCGGCACCGATGGGCACAGATAAGGCGGCACTGATGGGCAAAGATGGGCACAGATAAGATGGCATGGATGGGTGGCACGGATAAGTGGCATGGATGGGTGGCACGGATGGGCACTGATAGGTACCACTGATAGATGGGACTGATGGGCACTGATAGGTGGCACTGATAGGTGGCTCTGATAGGTGGCACTGCTGGGCACTGATGGGCGGCACTGCTGGGCACTGATGGGCGGCACTGGGTCGCAGCACCTTTGAGGCAGATTGTGGGCACTGTGGGTGGCACTGTTGGTGGCACTGCTGGATGGCACTGTGGGTGGCATTGTGGGTGGCACTGTAGGTGGCACTGTGGGCACTATGGGCACTGATGGGGGCACTGATGGGGGCACTGATGGGGGGCACTTACTTTTATTCAGGATGGCACGGCGGTGGGCAGGTGGGCACTGGCAGGGGGCAGGTGGTCAGCTGTATTGCTGGCCGTGATCGGGACTGATGTCCCGATCACGGCCGCCGGTGATCGGCTTTTTTTTCTCTCCTCGCGCTGTCAGCGCGAGGAGGAATAATAGCCGATTACCGGCTCCGTTCTATCACATGATCAGCTGTCATTGGCTGACAGCTGATCACGTAATAAGGGGTCGGGATCGACCCCTTGCACGGATCGGTGATCAGGCGAGTCTCACGGACTCGCCGATCACAGAGCGCGCCACGCGCGCCCCTCAGGGGGCGCGCAGGCCGCTCGTATCCGGGACGACGTCAATAGACGTAGTCCCGGAAATGTGGGTCCGCGCTGTTGCCGTCATTTGGCAATAGCGCGGATCCCAAGTGGTTAAACATAACCTTGCTTGTTTCATGCTAATGAGTTGCTTAGCAGTAGATATTGTAGACTGCAAACTTATTTGAATGGCTATAACCAGTCTGTGGAGTTTATTAACATCTATTATTACATAAACAAGTAGATTTCATAACAAGCCAGTTAACCAGAAAATGCTTAGCTTTGCAGGCTAAAGCCTACATTTTAGCTTGTGACCTAAGAAATAGCTCAAATATGCTTCAGAGTTGGTATTTAATGTGAACCTGCATCAGTGAGGGAAAACTAAACAGGAAGATAGACAAATTAACAAATAGGCTTGGGTCACCCTCCCTTTCTGTTCACCACTTGGAGAAGAACATACTTTATACGTTCCACATCCCATTCTTCAATGGGAGCTAAGAGGCCCATGTGGCCCATGTATTGTCACTTTAGTGACAAGAATCATCAGAAATATGTAATTGAAATATGAATTATTGGATTTTGTGTCGGGGGGGGGGGGGTGCTGGAGGGACCAATGTAAAGGTTAATGATAACTACTGACTACTTATGTTGTCATCAGACATATCATGCTAGCTATTTGTTCATTTCAAAACCCCTCCGCAAACACACACATGAGATAACCAAACACGTTCTCCTCCTGTGTGCCTACCTCTTTCCCCCTTTGTTGTCATTTAATTCTCAGATGTATACTGTACGCATATCAGGACAGACAAACATATTAAGTAAAAAGAGACTGACACGAACACACACACACACACACATGTACACACACATACAGGCAAAGCAGACACACACACAACACATTCTGGAGAATTAACTAAGCTTCCTGCACCATTATGATGGGAGTGGTATACGCCACATAAACTAAACAAATATACCTTTTTTAGGTCTATCTGCACCCCGGCACTATTTTCTAAATAACAGATGGAATACAGCAGATTCCTGCTAGTTCAGAGCTGGTGTACAGGATGTGAACTGTCAGCAGTGAGTTCACATCCCTCTCACTGCTCGTGCACTGATAATACTACACAAGCAGAGACTTCAGAGTTTAAAGCCCTCCTCCCTCCTACTCTGAGCTGAGAGGGGCAAGGATGGACAGAGAAATCAAGGTATGCAGCTTGAGCTTTCCAGTTCTCTCTGCTGCGTCATAGACAAAGAACAAAGAAGTGATTGCTCCTAATTAACAAAGAGCCTTGTGTCCCATTTGTTAATTAGAAGCAGCCTCTGCTCCATTTTTTTATGTTAGAAGAGGTGTACAAATATTATGCTTGTACTACTCTTTGTTTATTCCCTCCAGTCTGTCACAGTACAGAGAAGGCGTCTCACACAGCACACATAGTCAATGTAGGAATACAACACAGTAAGAGAGCACACGGGACACAAGGAAGACACAGTCAAGTCACATAGTGATAAAAAAGCATGTTAGTCGAATGGTGACATTTTAATTTGTGCTCTAAACATCACATTCTTTCTACATGCACTGTATTTATGTGCACAGGTAGGAGATTTCCCTATACTATTTCATCAAGGTGGTAACTGGGATCTAGCAAATTAAAATGGATGGCTCGGTTGGTGTAAGCAAAACTAGAGCAATAATATTTTGGCTATATGCACCATTATAAATATCTTTAAAGAGGACCATGCAGCAAGATACAAGGCCAGCTTATTAAATCAGGGTCCCACCTCCCTGTTGAAATCTCTATATTTTAGAAGAGCTAAAGTGTATCAGTAAAGAAAAAAGTTAGAATATATTCTTACCTTACCCCGTGTTTCACCTATAGCACCTAGGCAAGGTTGACATTATGTTCCTCCTCCGCAAGGTTCTGGAAATGATGAGATTCCCAAATCTCACAAGAAGTTGCTCTTGCAATAGGCTGGAGTGTCTTTTTTTTAAATTTGGGGTACTCATCCTTCCCATGGAATCTGTCCCCATGGGTAGTGACCGCATGCTCTACAATGTGGAAAATGGGAGTAAGGCCAGTATTACTTCGAACTTTTTCCTTACATGTATACCTTGCCCTTCAAATAAATAGCAATTTCTACTCATCATTTTACTGCAAGGTCCACTTTAACAACATGGCAATATTTTGTTCTCCTCAACAAAAGAACTGTTAACATAGGTGTATGTAACAATACAAAGGTACAGGTGCATGGAGTTTTGCGTGTGGGACTCCAAAAGTTTGAAGAGAGACAATGGCCACTCTGACCAGTCTGCAGTACACAACAAACTGCAATGACCGTTTTTTTTTCTACACATCGACGTCAGAGACAACATGTTTATTTGCTGTCTAATATACCCTATGACTTTTAGATACAGTGCCTTGAAAAAGTATTTATACACCTTGAAATTTTTGCACATTTTGTCATGTTACAGCCAAAAACGTAAATGTATTTTATTGGGATTTTATGTGATAGACCAACACAAAGTTGCACATACAGTAATTGTGAAGTGGCAAAAAAAAGAAAAATGGTTTCCATTTTTTTTTACAAATAAATATCTGAAAAGAGTGGCGTGCATTTGTATTTGCCTCTGAAACCCTTAACTAAAATCTAGTGGAACCAATTTCCTTCAGAAGTCACCTAATTAGTAAATAGAGTCCACCTGTGTGTAATTTAATCTCAATATAAATACAGCTGTTCTGTGAAGCCCTCAGAGGTTTGTTAGATAATCTTAGTGAACAAACAACATCAAGAAGGCCAAGCAGCACAGCAGACAGGTCAGGGATAAAGTTGTGGAGAAGTTTAAAGCAGGATTAGGTTATAAAAAAAACTATCACAGGCTTTGAACATCTCATGGAGGACTGTTCAATCCATAATTTGAAAATGGAAAGAGTATGACATCACCTACCAAGACGTGCCCATCCACCTAAACTGTCAGGCCAGGCAAGGAGAGCATTAATCGGAGAAGCAGCCAAGAGGCCCATGGTAACTTTGGAGGCGCTGCAGAGATCCACAGCTCAGGTGGGAAAATCTTTTCACAGGACAACTGTTAGTTGTGCACTCCACAAATCTGGCCTTTATGGAAGAGAAACAAAAAGAAAGCCATTGTTGAAAGAAAGCCATAAGAAGTCCAGAGAAGCCAAGCTGAAGAAGGAGCTCTGGACCAAAATTAAACTTTTTGGCGTCAAAGCAAAATGCTATGTGTGCCTGAAAACGAATTCTGCACATCACCCTGAACACACCATTCCCACTGTGAAACATGGTGGTGTCATCATCATGTTGTGGGGATGCATGGATAAGGAAGCTGGTCAGAGTTGATGGGAAGATGGATGGAGCCAGGGAAATCTTATAAAAAAACCTGTAATGCCCTGTACACACGGTCGGACATTCCAATGACAAAATCCGTCTTATTTTTTCTGACGGATTTTGGCCCAAACTTGTCTTGCATACACATGGTCGCACAAAGCTGTCGGAAAATCCGATCGCTCAGAACGAGGGGACGTACAACACATACGATGGGACTATAAAGAGGCCAGTAGCCAATAGCTTTCATCTCGTAATTGATTCTTTGCATGTGTGGCACTTCATCCGATGGAATTGTCTACACACGATCGGAATTTACGCAATTGGATTTTGTTGTCGGAAAAATTTTAGATCCAGCTCTCAAACTTTGTGTGTCAGAAATTCCGATGGAAAAAGTCAGATGGAGCCCACACACGATCAGATTTTCCAACAACATGATCCGATCGCACATTTTCTGTCGGAAAGTCCAATCGTGTGTACAGGGCATTAGAGTCTGAAAAATACTTGAGACTGGGGCAGGGGTTCATCTTCCAGCAGGACAACAATCCTAAACATACAGCCAGAGCTACAATGGAATGATTTAGAATTCAAAAGCATATTCATGTGTTTAGAATGGCCCAGCCAAAGCCCAAACCTAAATCCAATTGATAATCTGTAGCAAGACTTGAGAATTGCTCTTTACAGACGCTCTCCATCCAATCTGACAAAGCTTGAGCTATTTTGCAAAGAACAATGGGCAAAAATGTCACGCTTTAGATGTGCAACGCTGTTAGAGACATCCCCAAAAAGACAAATTGCAGCAAAAGGTGGTTCTACAAAGTATTGACTCAGGGGCTGAATACAAATGCACAACAAACTTTTCAGTTATTTATTTGTAAAAAATCTGGAAAACCATTTATCATTTTCCTTCTACTTCACAATTATGTGCCACGTTGTGTTGATTGATCATATAAAATCCAAATAAAATACATTTACATTATTGGTTATAACATGACAAAATGTGGAACATTTCAAGGGGTATGAATACTGTGACAAAATAATCAAAGTTATTCACTTAACCTGTCAGTGGTCATACAGTTTATGGCTGATCAGTCAAAGAAGCCATGTAATCAATTGAACTCAAAGGATTTGGCACCTCCTGCTAAACTGTAAAGCATTATAGACACAGTACTTTTACATTGGCCCTCCCTACTTCCGGAAGTGCATATGGAGGAATGACTGTTAAATAACCTCCTCAGCAGAGCATACTTGCTTCGCATACCTGCTTCTTCTTTCAGCTACTGGGAGTGAATGAAATACCTGAAATGAAGCAAACATATTTTTTTCCCATGTATGGGCAACACATTTGCTGTAAGAACTAAAAAGTGAACATAACATGGTCTAAAATGTTTCTAAGGTGAACAATAGCTCAGAGATCTTACTGTGCCTGCATGACTTTTGCCTTTCAAGTTAAGCTTGGAGCTAAGCTTCTCCTTTTAACAATGAACTGTCAAATGTCAGAACTTCAGTGTGTGGCAGGGTCTACTGCGCCTGTGCATGTGGGGTAACACTCACATGGAGAGCGCTTATCAATGCCGGGACCAAGTGAAGACTGTGGTCATGTGAAGAATCAAACATTAAAGTGGTTGTATACTCAGTTTTTTAACTTTTACCTACAGGAAAGCCTATAATAAGGCTTACCTGTAGGTAAAAAAAATATCTCCTAAACCTGTACGGTTTAGGAGATATTCCCCTCGGTATACGCCGCTGACTGCAGCGGCGCATGCGCACAAGGGGATTCCCCGCCTGAAAATCCGGCAGTGGCCGGAACGAAATCTCCCGCGCGCATGCGCGGGAGTGACGATATCGCGTCTCCGGCCACTCACAGCGCCGGAGCCGCGATACCCGGAAGAAACGCAGAGGGAGCATGTCAGCTCCCTCGGCGTGGATCGGGCCAGATGTCGGGGCCTCGTTTTAAGGTAAGTATTTCATAATGACCTAGTATGCGGTGCATACTAGCTCATTATGCCTTTTCCTTTGCAGCTGTTAAAAAAAAAAAAAAAAAAATTTGCGGGTTTACTACCGCTTTAAGGCAGTTCCCCAGCTTAGAGATGAGCCTTTATAGTGTGCAGTAATAACATGCAGAGTTCCTCTGAAAAGCAACTTGTCCCATGTCACTACACACTGTCACTTGTATGTTTGCATTAGGAGGGACATGCTGAGCCTGGGCCCACTCCAACAGTCCAGCATACCTCTGTTATTTCAATCCCAGTAACAGAATGGGTTCTATGGAATACGCCAGAACCAACCTGCACCCCATAGAATAACCTCAGACCAGGCTTAGAATGGTTAATATAACTTTAAAAGTGTGGCATGATAATACAGTACGAACTATGTCCTTTCCCTAATTCTAAATAAAATAGCATGGTGGTCTAGGCATATCACCATGAGGTGAGAGACCATGTAGGCATTGTCCATGACTTGGATGCCATCTGTGACTCCCGGTATCTTCATGTCTTCAACTCAACTTCCATCTCAACCCAAACCCTCTATGAGTAGAAGCCAACCATCTGGTAAGACTTCCCAACTCCAGAGGGGTCGACCTCAAAATGTCCACACCCCCAGGAACACACAAAGGGGGAGGGGACATAATTATAAAAGAAGGGAAGGACGCAGGGGAAACAATTCCCATTCGGATAATTATGATTATTATGAGAGGGACACTTCATATTATAGGGGGCCCCCTGTTAGATCTTATAATCAATACACTAATTACCCTACACCCTCCCACTATAGTCATCCACCTATATCCACTTACAATCTATACTCTCCACTTTGTCCTGCATCTCCATCTCCTCTTTAGTCTATCATGAATGCTGCTGCCAGACTTATCCACCTTACCAACCGCTCAGTGTCTGCCAACCCTCTCCTCCAATCCCTACACTGGCTCCCAATCACCCAGCGAATTAAATTCAAAATACTAACCACCACATACAAAGCCATTCACAACTGTGCCCCGAGCTACATCACCAATCTTGTCTCCAAATATCACCCAAACCGTCCCCTCCGTTCTTCTCAAGACCTCCTTCTCTCAAGCTCTCTCGTCTCCTCCTCCCACACTCGTCTCCAGGATTTCTCCAGAGCCTCTCCAATCCTCTGGAACTCACTACATCCACCGGTCTGGCTATCCCCTACTCTTGCTACCTTCAGGCGATCCCTGAAAACTCATCTATTCAGGGAAGCCTATCACGTCTCAAACTAATCTCCTACCACTTCCATCAACTCATTCCCGACAGTTATAACCTTCTGTACCACCTGCCCCAACCTTTTAGATTGTAAGCTCTTCTGAGCAGGGCCCTCTTAATCCTCTTGTATTTAATTGTATTGTAACTGTATTGTCTCCCTTTTATATTGTAAAGCGCTGCGTAAATTGCTGGCGCTATATAAATCCTGAATAATAATAATAACTTTGTGATTAACATAGAAAAGGAGTGTATCCATTCCCTAGGGCTGAGCACAATCAGACCCCTTATGGTTACCTACAACCTATTTCTAACCCTTCTTATAATCAGGGTGTTCATGAGCACTCCCAGGGCAGAAAAAGAGGCCCTGGACCAAAAGTGGGTCCAGAAGAGGGAGGAGGACCCAGAAGCGAAAAAAGAAGGCGAACATAAGCTGTTAAGGCGTTTTTAACTTAAGTAGTACAGTACTAACACAGGACGAAAAAATTGTTTTATTTAAGGGCCTGAAATTAGCCCCTCCAGGAAAGTTAAATAAGTTTTATACTTTTGTGGATGTTCACAAATATATTAGAAAAGTCAATATACAAGGTTATATCACCTCCAACCCTACTAGGAACTTTGCAAGGGCAGTTACGTCAGGAATTGTCCATTCAGCGTTATCTAACCCTTCTTTTTTTAACCCCCCGACTCAGTTGGCCCCGGCTTTAAACATGTTTAACCAATTTGCAGCCAAAGGACCAGGCCCCTTTTTGTGATTCGGCACTGCATCCCTTTAACTGACAATTGCGCGGTCATGCAACGTCCTTTTTTCCCCCACAAATAGACCTTTATTTTGGTGGTATTTGATCACCTCTGTGGTTTTTATTTTTTGCTCTATAAACAAAAATAGAGTGACAATTTTGAAAAAAATGCAATATTTTTTACTTTTTGCTATAATAAATATCCCCAAAAAATATATAAAAAATTTTTTTCCCTCAGTTTAGATACGTATTCTTCTACATATTTTTGGTAAAAAAGAATCCCAATTAGCGATTATTGATTGGTTTGCGCAAAAGTTATAGAGTTTACAAAATAGGGGATGGTTTTATAGCATTTTTATAAAAAAAAATTTATAATGGCGGCGATCAGTGATTTTTATTGGGACTACGACATTTTGGCGGACACATCGGACATTTTTGACACATTTTTGGGACCATTGTCATTTATACAACATTAGTGCTATTTAAATGCACTGATTCGTGTGTAAATGACACCGGCAGTGGAGTTAACCACTAGGGGGCAGGGAGGGGTTAAGTGTGTGTGCTTTTTTAACTGTAGGGGGGCGTGGCTTGGCATCTGATGTCACTGATAGTCTTTCCCTATAACAGGGAACAGACGATCAGTGACAGGCTCAGTAGGAAGCACGGGGAGAGGTTTGTTTACACAGACCTCTCCTCGTTCTTCAGCTCTGTGACACGATTGCGGGACACCAGCGGCAATCGGGTCCACTGGTCCCGCGGCAACGGTCACGGAGCACCGGGTCAGGAGCGCGCCGCCAGTGGCGCGCTCCCGACCCACGGCTGGGCACTTAAAGAGCAGCGTACAGGTACGTGCTAGTGCCCAGCCGTGCCATTCTGCCGACGTATATGTGCAGGAGGCGGTCCTTAAGCAGTTAAAGACCTTGTACTTAAAGATCTAGCTAAATTACCACCTAAATTGACTTTTAATCCCTTACGAGAGTCAAGTCTCAAATCCTTGTGTGATAACAAAGATTTTGTTATTCACCCCGCCGACAAAGGTGGGGGGGGGTATAGTTCTTTTAAACAAAGCCAACTACATGGGGGAAATGTATAATATTCTAAGTGACCACTCCACTTATACTGAACTACCTAATGACCCTACATCCAAATACAAAAATGTATTGACCAGTCTTACCTGCAAAGGGTTTGACTCTTTGATTTGAAATCATAAAGAAAAATCATTCCTTGTTCAGTTGGCCCCACGAATCCCTATCATTCATTATTTACCCAAGATCCATAAAGACCCCCTTCATCCCCCTGCACGTCCCATCATTAGTGGGATAGATTCCATTACCTCCCAAATTGGAAAATACATTGACTATTTTCTGCAACCACATTTAGAAAAACACTGTCCTACCTTAAGGACACCAAGGATGTGATTAATCTTCTATCCCAATTAGGGATGAGCCGAACACCCCCCAGTTCGGTTTGCATCAGAACATGCGAACAGGTCTATGGGACTCGAACAACGTGCACATTTTAAAAGCTTTTATGCAAGTTATTTTCATAAAAAGTGTTTGGGGACCTGGGTCCTGCCCCAGGGGACATGTATCAATGCAAATATAAGTTTTAAAAACTGAAATTTTTTCGGGAGCAGTGATTTTAATAATCCTTAAAGTGAAAAAATAAAAGTGTAATATTCCTTTAAATTTTGTACCTAGGGGTTTGTATAGTATGCATGTAAAGGGGCGCATGTTTCCCATGGCTTAGAACTGTCCCTGCACAAAGTGTCATTTCTGAAGGAAAAAAAGTCATTTAAAAGCACTCGCAGCTATAATGAATTGTTGGCTCCCGGTAATACAGAGAACAGTCATTGATAAAAAAAAATGTGTGGGTGTCCCCCCAAATTCAATTACCAGGCCCTTCAGGTCTGGTATAGATATTAAGGGGAACCCCGCGTCAAATTAAAAAAAAATGGCGCGGAGTTCCCCCAAAAATCCATACCAGACCCTTTATCCGAGCATGCAACCTGGCAGGCAGCAGGAAAATTATTTTTTCTGAGTTTGGACTCACATTCATTCTGTTCAATATTAACACCTTAATTTTTATTGCTCACCCTATTTATGGTATTGTCCCCAAACTAGCACATTTTCCCCATACCTGCATTTTTTTCAGAAATTTAACTTTTTCTTTGTTTGATTCACATTTCACCATGTATGAATCTCTGTTTATTTGATATATTTATGTTTAAGTCACATTTATATAATTTATTTTTGCTTTTTTGCAACCTTAGCGCTGCACTTATTTATTCATAGTTTTTTCTTTTTGTCTACAAGCTGTGCTGGCTGCTAGGTTGCAGGTTCACAGCGCAGTATTCCTTTAACTTTATCTTCACGTCTTCTCCCCGGCTTAGTGGCAGAAATTCATAGCACTTTTCAGCACTCCCTGGGGGTTCTTTGATTATAGCGGTCCTCCTCTTTATACTGTATTTCACAGGTGGGCCTGCCAAATCCAAAAAGTCCAGGAACTTAGGCTGAAAATACTTTATTCGTTCCCCAGCCTGAGCCAGCTGCTAGAAAATAACTACATGCATTTCAATCTGCTTACAAGTGGACAATAGAGGCTCTAGAATTTCACAATTAAATGACAAAAGCAAAGTTTGGTACCGAGTATAATTTTTACCCTTGGTGTCCAACACAAAACTTTTCAGTGATTCATAAGCAGCCTATTGTGCTTCAGAACTCAATTCAGGCCCAGCGGCTCTGGAAGACTTTAGTGTTGGAGCCACCAGCTGTTAGTGAAAGCCGTGGACCAGCACCAGGTTCGTCTTAATGAGCGGGCACCCCTGGGCACTGCCCAGGGACTCCAGCTGCATGGGGGGCCCTTGCACTTTCTCTGTCCCCTTGCAGCTTTGTAAACTTTGTAAACATACTGCTTTCAAGACGATCGGGTCAGCAGTGCGGGGGAGGCTGCCTATAACACTCCCCTCTAATTTAATCACAATAGACTGTCCCTCGGGGATCTTAAATACATCCTGAGGCAGCCCGAGTTGGTAGACAGAGCCGGGGGTGTGGTTGCCTCCACCACTCTGCCCAATCATTTGTTCACACAGGCTGCGGAGGAGAGACTACAGCAGCCCCGGTGTGTCCTTATCCAGGAATGCAGTAAGTAAGCACGTCACTGTATACAGCACTAAGCAGCCACTATTTCACCCTATACTACCTAATCTTGTAACTATAGCTCCCTATACCATCCAACCCTGTAACTATAGCTCCCCATACCATCCAATATTATCACTATAGCTCCCTATACCATCCAATACTGTCACTATACCTCCCTATACTATCCAATCCTGTCACTATACCTTACTATACTACCGAATCCTGTCACTGTACCTCCCTATACTACCGAATCCTGTCACTATACCTCCCTATACATCCCAGTCCTGACAATATACCTCCCTATACTACCCAATCCTGACAATATATCTCCCTATACTGCCCAATCATTTCAATATACCTCCCTATACTACCCAATCCTGCCACTATACCTCCCTATACTACCCAATCATGTCACTATACCTCCCTATACTAGCCAATCCTGACAATATACCTCCCTATACTACCCAACCCTTTCAATATACCTCCTTATACCATCCAAACCTGTTATTATACCTCCCTATAATACCCAATCCTGTTACTCTACCTCCCTATGCCATCCAATCCTGTCACTCTACCTCCCTATACTATCCAATCCTGTCACTATAGCTCCCTATACCATCCTATCCTGTCACTATAGCTCCCTATACTATCCAATCCTGTCACTATACCTCCCTATACTATCCAATCCTGTCACTATAGCTCCTTATACTAACCAATCCTGTCACTTTACGTCTATACTAACCAATACTGTCATTATAACTCCCTATACCATCAAATCCTGTCACTATATCTCCCTATACCATTGAATCCTGTCAATATACCTCCATATGCTATCCAATCCTGTCACTATACCCCCAAATACTACCACTATACCTCTCTATACTACCCAAACTTGACAATATACATAACTACACCTAATACTGTACACTCCTGACCTCCCCTGTACTGTGCCCTCCTGCCCCCATCCCTTATACTGTGTATATTCATACATAAATACAGGCCGCTGATAGGCTGGGAGTGGCATTTATGACAGGGGGACAGTGTGTACAGGGAGGGGTGAGTGGGAGCAGTGTGTACAGGGAAAAAGAGTCAGTGTATATGGGGAGGGGGGGCAGTGTGTATAGGGGGTGAATTTAATTTGAGATAATTGATATTAAGATGGCCCTGACCAGCACTAACCTTAAAAGCCAAGTGCTGATCAGTGTATAATGGCTGGGAAGTCTGTCCGCTGTCAGAATATAAAGAGACAGTGTGGAGGATTGGAGTAAGTTTTTTTTTTTTCAACTAGCAGGTTGAACTCACCTCATCCAAAACAGACTCCTCTATGGTCAGCTTAAGAGTGCTTCATAATACCATAGCCAAACATAGTGCTTTGATAATGTGATTAAAGCATAAGGGCAATGATGTCATCGGTAATTTCTTTTTCTTCAACCTGCATGTTCAGAGAGCTGGTCTGTTCTTTCTCTGCCTTGCCTCCCCTGCAGAAAGAAGTTGCTGCAATAATGATCTATTGCTTGCTGATAACAACAAGAAATAGATTATTATTATCAGTAATTGCTGCAGAAGTGCAGGAAAGAGATGCATTTGATTTTTCTCTGACCGGATCAAGACAAAAATAAAAACGTAGCAAATTCCCAGGTCACACCAAATACATTCTATAATCTAGATGACATAGTAGGTAAGGGTAATTAAAATTTATTATGTATAAGATCGTAGAGGAACCACTTTCTATACTCCTTTATTACGAAATGTATTGAAGAACAAAGACTACATTCCTCCATGATATTGGGTGAATGCATTTTTGTAAAGGAAGATAACATGCTTAACGTGTGGTTATAAAACGGTAGTAATATAAGGTTCAAAATATAGAGAGGTTTGGTATATTGCATGTTTTAGAGACTTGTACCCACACCCTTTTATATGTATTAAGGATTTCTAATGTAAATTTTTCTGTCATTTAAAGCAAATGGTAACAAATAAAATGATGATATTTTAATGCTGTGCTATTATTGGCACCTTTAAAGTGCCTAGTATATGCCCATCCATGTACTTTTCTAGTATCTATGGGTTGTGGTGCTATAACCCATATGACAGAGAATCAGAAATGCGCATGTGTGTGGAATTATTAGAAGCATAATGATCAGGTGCGTGCATGCGCACAGGAATGCACGTTGCCACGAGGTGGACTATTAAAGTATGCATCTGCTCATACTCTATTGCTGACTAGTCTTTCAACTGTTCCTTGCATCCTGCGCTCTTCCCATGTGTTTTACTCCTTGCTGACTTGGCTTGCCCCTGACCTGATCTTGGATCCTGCTTCTGATTTGTCACTTTATTACTAACCCTGGCTCTGTTCCTGATTTTGGCTCTGCTTATGATTCGGTACCACACTGCCCACCTGATGACCCTGGCTATTCCTGTGCCCACACTGCTACCTCCGATCCTGGCTGTCCTTCCTGCTCAAGTGTTCACCTGGCTGTCCACTGCACTTGCTGTGCATTTTGCTGAGAGTTCTGGCAAGCCACGCACCCTGAACCTGTAGCACAAGTGGGGTGCCCCTTTAATCTTGGCTAGTTTCCTGGGCTCATCTACTGTTCCTGGCCTGATTGTCCACCTGTTTTCCAGGATTTCTTACCCCAGCTGCAAATTCTCCTATCAACATCTGCTGGCACTTATGTTCCTCCTGTCCTTCTGTACCCTCTGTTCCATTCTCAGTGGGTCCAGGGCTGGGGATGTAAGAGAGGCCAACCTTGTGATATCACTCTCCTATCAGGTACATGACACCATATATGAACCCTATAAATACATGTATGATCATATGCAGCATTAAAATATCCCCGCAATCAGTATAATATTCTTTACCATCAATATAATATTGTCTAAAATCATTATTATATCCAATGGCAGCATAATTATAATATACTATCATCCAGCCAACAATATATTACATTCCTCAGGTACAATTATCTTCTGCACAGCTAATGTTTTAAAAAACCCCTATTTCTCCTGTAGCCTATATGGCACCCTAAAACTAAAGGTGTACCATTAGAAGTCCTCCAAAATGCGTCAGGTGAAAGTTTTATGGCATTTTTATTAATATTTTTTTTTTTTACTAGTATCAGCAATTTTTATCATGACTGCGTCATTGTGGTGGACAGATCTGACACTTTTGGCGTGATTTTGGGACCAATCACATTTATACAGCGATCATTGCAATTAAAAATGCACTGATTACTGTGTAAATGTGACTGGCAGTGAAGAGGTTAACCACTAGGTTGCGCTGTAGGGGTTAAGTGTGTCCTAGGGAGTGATTCTAACTGTGGGGGGGGGCTGTGTGTGGCACAACACTGATCACAGCTCCCGATTACATCGAGTACTCGGGACCCGCAATCACACATACAGAACTTGTGGCGGGCGCAAGCCGTTTCTTAAAGGGCAACGTACAGGTACGTGATTCTGCCTGTACGTGCCCTTCTGCCGCAGTATATGGTGCGTGAAGCGGTCGGGAATTGGTTAAATAATAATTATACTTTTGGCTCCAGGCTTCCTATTGCTCTGCTGCTGTTGCGGTGCTTTATCTACACAACACCCTGTCTCTCTTACAATGTCTGCTTCTATATGGTTCCAGTTGTTAAACACACCCATCTCTTACCTGGTTTGCATACACAGTGCAAATATTAACTACCCATGATACCAGGCCAAGGAGCATGACAGATGAGAGGTGATGAGAAGCCAAGTTTTTTAATGGTTGAAACAGTGTTTTATCTTGACATATCACTGGTTCTTTCCTTCATCTGGTATTGTTGTGTGAATGACTGGTCTGGAATGCAATCCGCCAACAATAATATTCCAAAGGATAAAGTGTGCAAAGCAGTACTACCCAGAAAAATGGGCATGTTTGTACATTTACATTCTTTTGAAAATGAGCCAGTTAGCTAAATATAGTTTTCACACTTTTGTCTAAAATGTATCATAAGTAATCAATAACCCCCCCCCCCCCCCCACAAAGCTAGATCATTAACTCAGCTGATAGACCAGTTAAGCATTTTACTTGCTATATAAAACATAATTTTACAATGATCACATTACCATTTTAGGGCACTTGTGCTTTTGAAGAGCCTGATTTCCAAGTGCCTTTTTTTCAAATTTTTCCATGTTAATTTGGGCACTTTTTGTCAAGCACCATCTTAAAGGTAAGGAGGTAGCATTAACGTAGGTCATTTATTTACAATCTTATTGCTATAGGGATAGCAGCCCACGTGTTTTTTTTGCGTTTTTAAAAATATTGTTAAAATCCACCTTTGGGCAACACCTAACCCTCTTACCATCCCTCCCCACTGCCCCCATTTAACCCATTTGGTATGTTTCTTTTTCCATATACTTTGGGTAGCATTTTACATTCACAGTCCCCTAAGGTGACATTATCTCCTACAAAGTCTCTTTAGGATCCAGAGAGGACGTGTTCCAGACAGCCAAAGGAAATGTCCATGTCATGCAGGTGGTAACATGGACACCCAAAAAAGGGTCCTGTTTCTGGCGAAAAGGTCAGAAGCTGACGTGGGACTGGATCAGCACACGACTGTTGATTGAGGCCAAGCTCATCAGTTCAGGTGAAAATCAGGTCCGAATTTTTGCCTGAAATCTCACCTGAACTGGACCTAAACATATGTGAACCTGGCCTTAGGTAAGTACTGTATAAAGGACAGGTAGAGGGGTAAAGGGAGGTGAAGTACAATGTTCGGCTTTAATAAAAAACATACACAAAAAAAAAGAGCAGGTAGGATAAATTGCCAGATGAACCAATTATAAGCCCTTGTACACGCAGTCGGAGAATCCGTCGGAATGTGTCCTATCGGACCGTGTCGTCGGATAATCCGACTGTGTGTGGTATGCATCAGACTGATTCCGTCGGAATATCCGTTGGACCCAATTTTCCAACATGTTGGAAATATTTCCCGACCAACTGGGCCGATCGGACATACTCCGATCATGTGTAGAGAATTTTGATCGGACCAAGTGCCACGCATGCTCAGATCAAATTCCTACATCAAAGCTATTGGCTACTAGCCTGAATATAGTCCCATCGTAACGAAATTACGTCATCACATTCTGAAAGATCGGATTTTTCGCCAACTTTGTCCGACCGTGTGTATGCAACAGTTTCGGACAAGATCCGCCGGACAAAATCTGACGGGCAAAATCCAATGGATTTGGTTGTGGAAATCTCTGACCGTGTGTACAGGGGCTTAGAAGTTAATACATTTGCCCCCCGTTTGGATACTAGACTTCATCTATATACCACATGCTGATGTTGTTCCCTTGCAACAGAGTATTCATAAGTGGAAAAGTGTGTTTACACAATATACTGTATATCCCTTAGTGACCTGCAAGTCGAACATTGGAAGACACTGTGTTGGTACATATGCAGGTGGCAAAGATTGATACATTTTTACTTATTTTATTTGAAATAGCTTCTAATTAAAACGGTAGTAAACCTGCTGAATTTTTAATTTTTTCATAACTGCAAATGAAAAGGCATAAAATGCTTACCTAAGAACGAGACCACGACATCTCGCCCGATACACGCCGAGGGAGCTGACATGTTCCCTGGGCGTGTCTTCCAGATATTGCGGCTCCTGCGCTGTGAGTGGCCGGAGTGGTTATATCGCCAATCCCGCGCATGCGCGTGGGAGATTTCTTTCCGGCAGGGTCCGGCGTCTGCCGGACTTCCAGACGAGAAACCCCTGTGCGCATGCGCTGCTGCAGTCAGCGGCTCATTGCCAGGGGAATATTTTTATTTTTTAACCTACAGGTAAGCCTTACTATAGGCTTACCTGTAAGTAAAAGTGAAAAAATAGACTATACAACCGCTTTAATAAAGGAGTTTAGTAAATAAAAGTCTATTCTTTAAATAGAGAGGAAAGAATTTGAAAGTTTTTTATATAATTTTTTTTCCAGCATAGCAAATCTTTGGAGAGGACATTGAGTTCAGATACAAGGTGTTTCCTGTAGATTTTGCTGCTCCCCTTTCAGGAATGTCTTACAGTAGAAGAAATTTTTATTGTTTATTCATAATGTCAAATGCAGTCTTATCTGAATGTGTTATGTTTCGCAATTAAATATGTCAGCCTGTTTAAAGGATGACTCCACTTTTGTGGGAAAAAATTGAGCAAATAAAAAAATAGCGTATACAATTGCGACACAAGTCATACGGTATTATAATTGAATGTTATTAAAAGTTACCTTTTTACATTTTAATCTGCAGCTCTGTAATTTTCTCTAAAATGCAATCAGAAAAGCATGGAAAGTAGGTTACCAATAGCATAGTTCACACCAGCACAGTGTGTTTCAGTGATTTTCAATTTCTGCAAAAAAAGAAACACAACATGCTGCTTTTTTCCTGCACAGAACTGTACTGGAATGTAGTAAAAAGCATCAAAAAAGCATTAAAAAATGCTCATACAGAAACACATCCTGCATGATTCTGGAGGACAGAGCTGACAGCTGAATGTGAAAAAAAGCATTTCTGGCAAAAATACTATGCAAATACTAGTAAATACTAGCAAATACTAATAAATACTAGGCCCTTTGGGTTTGGTATGGATTTTGAGGGAAACTCCACATCAAGATTTAAAAAACAGCGTGGGGTCCCCCCCAACATCCATACCAGATTCTTATTAAAAGCATGCAGCCCGGCAGGTCAGGAAAGGGAGGGGACGAGCGAGCACCCCCCCTCCTGAACCATACCAGGCTACATGCCCTCAACGCGGGGGGGTGCTTTGGGGCAGGGGGCTCTGCTTCCCCCACCCCAAAGCACCTTGTCCCCATGTTGATGGGGACAGGGGCCTCTTCCCCACAACCCTGAGCTGTGGTTGTGGGGGTCTGCAGATGGGGGCTTATCAAAATCTAGAAGCCCCCTTTAACAAGGGGGCCCCCAGATCTGGCCTCCCATATGAAAGAGTATAGGGGACATAGTACCCCTACCCATTCACAAAAAAAGTGTACAAAGGGGAGGCGTGGCCTGTGCGCTCTTTGGGTGGCAGCCTAGGTGCTGAGCTCACACACAGTTCCCTTGGTATCTTCTTTGCGCCCTGACCTGAACCTGTGAGCTCTGAACTTGATCCTGATCCTGTCTCTGTGCCTGAACCCTGTGCCCTGTACCTGAACCTGTCCCTCTTGTGACCCTGTTACCTTTACCCTTGCCCTGCAGCCTTATCCATCCATCCTCTCCCTGTCCTGTTTTTTCCTTGTCTTCATCTGCAGATCTCCCGTTGGTGATCCTGGTCTGACTACGTTTATGATTTCAGTATTCACAATTTATATATATATAGTCCTGTATGACTGTTGTTATTTGTGGGTCACTGTTTGTGAGTTGGTTTGTTGTGCACTGTATTATATTGGATGTGGTATATTTTTCACTTATCTTAATAAATCACAATATTTTCACTTTACATGTGTTTGGTTTCCTATTTTGCTGTCCATGCAGTTCTGGTCACACCTGATACATGACAGGTCCCTTGGTCAGCTACCAGCTCCATAGGCAGACATTCAAATATAGGCTGACCTGTCCAAATACACCTTGGAACTGAAGTGTCAGCTTGCGACAGTAACAAAATCACTCTGCAATCATAACATCCCCTACAATCCCACCAAGCTGACAGTGGAAAGAAGCAGAGTAACGCACACCATCACCTCGATTGATAAAGGCCTTGCGCTCTTCCAAACCTGGTGCATCATACCTGAATCACCACGGCCGTCTTTTTTGAACAGGCATATCAAAAAACCCTGCCGCATGCAGAAGGGATACATCCTGCTATGTGGAGATTTCAACCTTGACTCTAACTTTAAACTATATTCCACCAACAAACACCCGAGGACACAAACTCCCATGTATAAATTTATTTTAGCAAATGACCTATTCGATATATGGCGATGTCACCATGCCTCGGAACGCAATTACACGTTTTTCTCAGCAATGCATAATTCTTATTTAAGAATAGACTACTTTCTAGTAGACAAATGGTTGCTTCAAAGAATCTGCGTGTCTGATATCTCCACCATCAGTACAGATACCCGCTCTACACCAGCCAAAGTATGGAGAGCCAACTGATGTGCCCCATGCTCTGTGTGCCATGTGATGTGCCTTACTGTGTGCCCCATTATTTATGTAGGTGGGGCTTTGTGTAGGTGTGGCTTGTGTTTGGGCAAGGTCACAGGGGGCCCCATGATCTTCTATTGCCCAGGGGCCCCATGAGTTGTCAGTCTGCCCCTGGTTGTGTGCACCATTGGGCCCATGGGCTCCAGTCAAAGCTTTCCTTTCATGTGACAACAGTGCCTCATAGGTGTGATGGGTTTGGGTTAGTTGTATGGTGCTCTCTATTGATGGGGGTGTGCTATATTTCCATAACCTAGTTATGAATAGGGATGGCCTTGCGGTTCGCCCGGTGATCGGTTCACGGCAAATTTTGCTTGTTTGCGATTCGCCAAACCAGCGGACTTCTGGCGCTGTTCGCGCGGCGGACATATGCGTTTACATTGTGAAGAACTTTGACCCATGATGACACATACATCATGGGGTACAGGACAGCCAATTGAGACATTACAGCACATGGACAATTGGACATACCCCCTACCTTATAAATAGACCTGATCTGGTGGCCATTTTACATTCTGTCTTTTGTCAGTGTAGGGACAGTCAGTTTAATCACTAGCTATTACTATTAGGTCCACAAAAGTCCTTTTAAGGACTAGTATAGGTGTACAGTATATAGGGTTGTAATACACTTAGAATATACTTTCTTTCAAATATACAAAGTATATTTTGGTGCACTGCTGCTGACTGCTGTGCTGCTGAGTGCACTGCTGACCGATTCTGCAGCTGTCTTTTGTCAGTGTAGGGAAAGGATGCTGTGTGGAGCAGGGAAAGTCAGTTTAATCACTAGCTATTACTATTAGGTCCACAAAGGTCCTTTTAAGGACTGGTATAGGTGTACAGTATATAGGGTTGTACACATATAATATACTTTCTTTCAAATATAGAAAGTATAATATGCTGCTCTGCTGACTGCTGTGCTGCTGAGGCATCAACCATGTACGGTCACATCTGGAGCTCCCTGGATGCCAGCACATGGCTCCGCAGTGTGGGCTTTTTTAAACATGTCCGCTGCTGACAATAGTGTTGCCATCTGCAATCTTTGCAGTCAACGCATAAGTTGCAGTAAGCCCAACACTCACCTAGGGATGACCGCCTTAAGAAGGCACATGAGCTGCCATCACTGAGCCCAGTGGGAGCAACGGAACACACAAAGCCACACTCCAGGCTCTCACCATCCAGCCTCGTCTTCTACTTCTCCTTCTCCTCTCTCCTCTCAATTGTCCTCCACTCCACCTTCCATCATGCCGTCCTCACGTTTTTCTGGAAAAAGGCAGGCTTCCATGGGCCAAATGTTTGAGCGTAAAAAAATGATGATGCCAGATAACCCTCTTGCCCAACGGTTGACGGCTGGCTTGTCAGAACTGATAGCCCGCCAACTACTGCCATATAAACTGGTGGACTCGGAGGCCTTTTGAAAATTTGTGGCCATTGGAAAACCACAATGGAAGGTCCCAGGAAGGAAGTATTTTTCACAGAAGGGCATCCCAGAGCTATATGGCCATGTTCAGTGGCAAGTGAATGTATCTCTGGCACACCGTGTCAGTGCCAAGATACATCTGACCAAAGACACGTGGTCTAGCAAACACGGGCAGGGAAGGTATATCACTTTTACTGCCCACTGGATGAACTTTCTGATGGCTGTCAAGCATGTAACCCGTGGCACCCGTGTAGATTTGGTTTTACCGCCACGGATTGCATGCAGGCCTGCCTCTTCTTCTCCTCCTCCTACTCCATCCTCCTCCCTCTCCTCCTCGTCTGACTCCTCCTTTTCCACTGCTAGCGTCTCTTCTGCTGCACCGCCCAAGATCCCCAGAACCTATTTGACATGCCAGGTGAGACATTGCCATGCTGTGCTGCGTCTGTTGTGCCTGGAAGCCAAGAGCCACACTGGCCCTGCACTCCTTTCAGCTTTGCATTCACAGGCAGATCAGTAGCTAACACCGCTCAAGTTTACAGTCGGTAAAGTGTTGTGTGACAATGGTGCCAATCTGCTTAGAGCATTGAAACAGGGCAAAATTACACACGTGCCATGCATGGCGCACGTCTTAAACTTGGTCGTGCAGCGATTCATTGTCAAATACCCTGGGATCCAGGACATCTTGCGGCAGGCAAGGAAAATCTCGGCCCATTTCAGAAGATCTTACACAGCCATGGCTCGCCTTGCTGACATTCAGCGGTGACACAATCTGCCGGTCAGGCGTCTTATTTGCGATTGCCCGACGCGATGGAACTCAACCTTCTAAATGCTTGATAGGCTGCTCCAGCTGAAACGTGCAGTTAACTACTACCTGTACGAACTCTGCGGCAGAACAGGTTCTGGGGAGCTTGGTTTTTTTCACCGCGCCAGTGCAGTCCCAGCCATGGCGCCATCAGTGACATCGTACCTTACGCCTTCTTTATGGAGCGTGCATTTTGTTGTGTCATTGATCAAGCCGTGGAGGAGCAGGAAGATGAGGAAGTCACAATGCTGGATGAATTCCCTGGGGGGGGCTACTCTATCTGAGACAAGTCAACAACAGGAGTCTGAAGAGGAGTCAGAGGAGGATGGTGCTGAAGGAGCAAGAATAGCATGCTTTAACCTTTCTTGGATCCCTGTTGTTGTGCGTGGATGGGGAGAGGAGAACGAGGAAGACGACATTATCCTGGATGATGAGCAGGAGCCAGGCCACCACACTGCTTCCAGTTTAGTGCAAATGGGGGCCTTCATGCTCCAGTGTTTTAACAGGGACCCCCGTATAACAAGCATAAAGGTCAAGGACCAGTACTGGGTGGCAACGTACTTAGACCCCCAGTACAAACACAAAATGGAGGAAATGTTACCACCATCACAGAGGGCTGTCAGAATGGAGCATTTACAGGCCTTGCTTCAAGAAATGCTGCATTCTGCTTTTGCGTGCGCTGGCAGAGGAGGAATTCCCACTCCCAGAGAAAGAGTTGCGGGTACCAATCCAACAGCGCCTGCAAGAAGAGGGCGGTTTGAAGATGTGTTGGTGACTTCTGATATGAGGTCATTCTTTCAGCCGACCCATCGACAGGTGTCATCCGGATCCAGCATCAGAGAACGCCTAGACCGACAGGTGTCCGACTACATTGGGTTAATGGCTGATGTGGACGCTCTGAGAAGTGATGAACCCCTGGACTACTGGTTGGCAGACTTGACCTTTGGCCAGAGCTTGCCCAATTTGCAATGGAACTGTTGGCTTGCCCCTCGTCCAGTGTCCTGTCCGAAAGGACGTTCAGCGCAGCAGGGGGGATCGTGACCGATAAGCGCACTTGCATAGCTCACGACAGTGTTGACAACCTCACATTTATAAAAATGAATGAGGCATGGATCTTGTAGGAATTCAACACATGTGACCAGTAGAACATGTATACGCATAACTCTATAAACGATTTATTTAATCTAGCACACTGACCTTTTTTCTACCTTTGGCTCACTTCCTTGTACAAAAAAAGCACACCATACTATATGCCTGTACCCTCCTGTTTGAAGAGGTTGAGCGGTGTCATATTTTTGGGTCCCGCAGCGAGTTACTGGTATCAGTGCTGGTGTGCTCTCTATCTCGGTGCTGGTGTGGTGTCAGTGCTCTCTCTATCATTGTGCTGGTGTGGTGTCAGTGCTCTCTATCACGGTGCTGGTGTCAGTGCTCTCTATCACGGTGCTGGTGTCAGTGCTCTCTATCTCGGTGCTGGTGTCAGTGCTCTCTATCTCGGTGCTGGTGTCAGTGCTCTCTATCACGGTGCTGGTGTCGGTGTTCTCTATCACGGTGCTGGTGTCAGTGCTCTCTATCTCGGTGCTGGTGTCAGTGCTCTCTATCACGGTGCTGGTGTCAGTGCTCTCTATCTCGGTGCTGGTGTCAGTGCTCTCTATCTCGGTATCCCGGGAGAAGTCCATTTGGACAAAATGCATAGGGCCTAGTCTCTTTGCTCTCCACAGTGCTTTTTAAACAAATTTGTGATCACTTTATTGGTTTGGATCGCTTTTTATGGAAATAAATAGCCATTTTTTATCTTTCGATCTATACCATTGGGAGCTTGAGTGTTTTTTGTCTTACATATCACCTGCTCCCAGCGACTAATAACCACCTTCGGGTGGTACAACCCCTGTTGATACCTCCGTCCCGCCTTGGGTTTCACCATCCAGAGGTTTCTTGAGGACATCACAGTGTGGCCTGAAGAGTTGGAGGATTATCCAGGATCCAGCTCACCGTCTTCTCTTCATTAAAAGCCTTATATGCCCATACGATCTGGTGTCGATGACACGCAGATCCACTGACTCTGGTAACAGTATCCACTTATACCATTCTTCTGATGTTATCAAATTAAAGAAGTCCATACATCTGCTGAGGTTATCCATCTGGAGGCTGAGCGGTTTATGTGGCGGGTCCTTCTATTTTTTGATGAATATTTTTTTGGACTCATTTTTTATATGTATATTTAGTCACTAATTAATATTTTTAATTGTTATTCACTTTATTTTACAACATGGACATATGGTTTGTGTTGTTAGCGCTACATTTTTCACAAATTATTTCTTGTACCACAGCCAGGGAAGATGAGGGATTTGAGAGTACGAGAAGGACGTTATCTGCGACTGACTTTGTGCTTGATGGAGCCAATTTGGAGATCAGTGATATGTGGGTGGGAGCAAACACTTTCAGCGAGGGGCTCCATAATAAAATGTAAAATTAGTGGGGATAGGGGGCAGCTGTGTCTGGTGCCATTCGAGATAAAAAATGGCTTGGAGAGCATTTGGAAGACAAAGACTTGGGCTGAGGGGTTGGAATAAAAAGCCATAATGGCTGAAAAGATTCTACCTTAGAATCCAAATTTAAGGAGCACAGCTTTCAAGTAGGCCCGATGCACTCTGTCGAAATGCCTTCTCTGCATTCAAAGAGAGAAGCAGAGAAGGCGTTCTTGTGTGCTCAGCAAAGTGGATTAAGTTGACCAGTCGCCTAGTGGTGTCAGAGGTTTGCCTCTCAGAAACAAACCTTGTTTGGTCTCTATGCAACAAGCCAGGTAGGATGTGCATGAGTCTAAAACTTTGGCATAGACCTTAAGGTCAGTATTGAGAAGGGAAATGGGTCAGAAGTTCTGTGGTATCGAAGGGTCCTTCCCTGGCTTTGGCAAGGTTATCAATGCATTCAACATATCAGCAGGAATGTAGAAGAGGAAGCAGCGTCGTTGACCAAATCAAGTAGATAGGGGGCTAAAATTGTTTTATGCTGTTTATAATATTCCCCTGGGAGTCCATCAGGACCTGGTGCTTTGTTACATGGTATAGAATCATTGATTGAATGGTTCGTTTAAGGTTGGCTAGCTGTTCTAGTGCTAGATTTGGTAATGTGACCTTGTCTAGAAAAGCATTAATGAGCTCTGGGGTGGGCTGTATTGTGATGGGATCATCTCTAATGTTATACAAGGAAATGTAGTAGCTGCTGAAAGCATCTGCTATAGCCTGGGGGTATGTTAGCTTATCATGGGTAATGGGCTGATGTAAGAAGGGAATTTTGGTCTTGTGCCTGGCTCCCCATAGATGGGTTGCCAGAGCTTTACCAACTTTATTGCTGGTATTGTAGTGAGATGCACGTAGTTTGCATTGTGCTTTCTCAAAGGAATCCAACAGGCGGCCTCTAAGCTCTTGTCAGAGGAAAAGTAGGGTAATTTTGTGGGTGGGGTAGGGACTTGCCTTGTTTTGCTCTTCTAAATTGTGAATAGAGGAGAGTATGTGATCAAGACACTGTGTCCTCTTCTTCTTAGCATGGGAACTCAGTTGGATGAAGACCTTTCTTATAACTGTCTTATGCGCATTCCATAGGGTTGGAGGGCTTTGTACTGAGCCCACGTTGTGGTGGAAGAAGTCCTCCAGTTGCTTTTGTAGAGACTCTGCATAGGGAGAAGATTCTAAAATCACTGGAGCCCATGGGCTCAATGGTACACACACCCAGGGGCGGACTGACAACTCATGGGGCCCCTGGGCAATAGAAGATCATGGGGTCCCCTGTGTCCCTGCCCACACACAAGCCACACCTACACAAAGCCCCACCTACATAAATCATGGGGCACACAGTAAGACACATCACATGGCACATGCCAGAGCATGGGGCACATCACAGGGCATGGGGTGCACACCAGGGCACATCATGGGGCACACAGTAGGGCACATCACAGGGCACACAGGCGGGTGCATCATGGGGCACACAGGAGGGCACTGAGCACATCACAGGGCATGGTGCACATCACAGTGCAAACAGTAGAGCACATCAGGGGGCACACAGTAGGGCACATTATGAGCCACACAACAGGGTTTATTATGCTGTACACAGCAGGACACATTATTGAGCACAACATGGGGCATCACGGGGTACAGGGCACATCAGGGGGTACACAACAGGGCACATCATATAGTACATCAGGAGGTACAGAGCAGGGCATGCCACACATCACAGGGCATGTGGCACATAGTAGGGCACACAGCAGAGCACAGGGCACACAGTATGGCACATCCCAGGGGCCAGGGCATAACATTGGGAACAGGGCACATTAGGCGGTACACAGCAGGGCACATCACAGGGCATGAGGCACACATTCCAGGGCATGGGGCACACAGTAGGGCACATCAGAGAGTATACAACACATCACAGGGCATGGGACACACAGTAGAGCACATCAAAGGGCACACAGTAGAGCACAACAGGTGGTACACAGCAGGGCATGGGGCACATATCAGGGCACAGGACACATCACAGGGCAAGGAGCACACAGTAGGGCACATTAGGGGGTACACAGCAGGGCACATCACAGGCCATGGGGCATGCAGTAGGGAAAAATAGGGCACAAATCAAAACACAGGGCACTCAGTAGAGCACTGCGATCCTCCAGATTCAGCACAGTGTCTCTCAGGGTAGCCATCGGGGGAAGGCGACACCGTGGGGGTTGGAGGACACGGGGACACCGTGGGAGGAAAGGGGAACGGGGGACTCTGTTGAGGGAGAAGAGACAGGGGTATACCGTGGGGAGGGGGGTTGGAGGGCACAGGGAGACATGTAGGGGGGTTGGAGGGCACAGGGAGACATCGTGAGGGGGTGACCTGGAGGGGGTGGATGGAGGGCAAAAGGAGACACTGTAGGGGGAGTGGAGGGCACAAGGGGACACTGTGGTTGGGTGGCTCAGGGGGACACTGTAGGTGTGTGGAGGGCACAGGGGGACACTGTGGGTGCACACAGAGACACTGTGGGGACGGTGGAGGGCACAGGGGGTAACTGTCGGGGGTGAAGGGCACAGGAGGACACTTTAGGTGGGTGGAGGGCCCAGGGGAACACTGTAGGTGGATGTCACAGAGAGACACAGTGGGGGGATGGAAGGCACAGGGGGACACCATGGGGGGGGTGAAGGGTACAGAGGGACACTTGGGGAGGTGGAGGGCACAGGGGTACACAGTAGGTGGGTGACACAGGGGGTCACTGTGGGAGGGTGGGGGGCACAGGGGGACACTGTGAGAGGTGGAGGGCACAGGGGGACACGGTGGGGGTGGAGGGAACAGGGGGACACTGTGGGGGGGGGGGGGGGTGAATGGCACAGGGGGACACTGTGTGTCGGTGGCACAGGGGGATCACTGTGGGTGCCACAGGGGGTCACTGTGGGGGGTGCAGGGCACAGGGGTGCACTGTTGGGATGGAGGGCAGAGGGGGACAAAGTGGGTGGAGGGCCTAGGGAACACTGTAGGGGTTAGGTGGCACAGGGGGACAATGTGGGGGGTGGAGGGCACATCGGGACACTGTGGGTGGGTGGCACATGGGGACACTGTGGGTGGGCGGCACAGGGGGGCCACTGTGGTGGGGTGGAGGGCACAAGGGGACACTGTGGGGGGTGGAGGGCACAGGGGGACACTGGGGGTGGAGGGCACAGGGGGACGCTGTGGTGGGTGGCACAGGGGGACACTGTGGGTGGGTGGCACAGGGGGGGTCACTGTGGGGGTGGAGGGCACAAGGGGACACTGTGGGGGTTGGAGGGCACAGGGGGACACTGTGGGTGGAGGGCACAGGGGGACACTGCGGGGGTGGAGGGCACAGGGGGACACTGTGTTGGGTGGAGAGTACAGGAGGAGACCATGCGGGGGGAGGACCGTGAGAGTTACATGGGGCCTCCTGCATCCTGTTGGGGCCCGGGGCCTGGGCTTCTTACCCAGATAGCAGAGATAACTTGCCACAAATTTGTGGCAGTGTTGAATTGTAAGCCTTGTTAACGTGTTGCACATTTTCACTGGCAAGTTGTACACTTGCAGAGCACTTGAAGCACAAGTTCTAGTTGACATTTTTCCAATTTGTAGCAAATTTGAGTGGCAAGTCTTTAGCAAGAATAAAATTGCAGTGGTAAGTCTACAGCAAGAGCTCTGCAAGTCTACAGCATGAAAATTCAGCCACAGTGACCCCTGTGGTGGGATGACTATTGCACAACATAATTTAACCAGAATTCGCAACAGACTTGTCGAATGTTTGCAAAGAAAGTTAATCTGGAGTCATTCAATGTGGACTTGTAATTGTGCAACAAACTTGTGAAGCCTGGCAAGTCTAGCAATAGTTTAGCAAGTCATTTTCAAACTTGCAGCTCAATTGCATGCTATCTGGGTACTTGAGAAGCTGACTTTTAATTAGAAGTCAGCTGCTTGATTGAGAAACTGATTTTTAATAATCTGGAGTAAGGGTGTGTATACATTTTTAAAGGATGCAGTGAATTGCTGCCAAAGACAGTGTTATGAATATGAGGTCTGTCGAACTCCAAACCGTGCAGAGTGAATGGGTGAATCTGACTGAATACAGTTTCACCCTTTTTTCTACAAAATTCACAAGTTAATGAAAACAATTAACAGATTTCAATCTCATGTCTGTGGTGAGCAGCCAGAAAATGTGACATGTTTCAAAAAGCCCTCACTCAAACACAGCTCAACTCAAGACAGAAAGCAGAGAAAACCTAAAGTCTGATTAAATAGTCAAACATAGAGGCAAAGCAGGATGTGGTAAACCTCCATTAGAAATGGTTCTCAAGGCTCCTAATGCAGACCTGGAGGTAGAACCATCTTGAGAATTATCTGAACAATACATATCCTGCTTTGTTTTTTAACCACCAGAGCCAAACTCTAGTCATACTTTTTAACTCTTGCTGTAATGGAGATATCTTTATGAAAAGTGGCTGCACTAATGTATGGGAAGATGACTAACTTCGTTTTAGTAGAAGTTTGGTGAAAATTAATGGACTTACCCACACACGGAGGAAAGTCTTTTCATTTTGAACACGGCTCCAGGTAGCCGGGACTAGCGAAGGAAGTCAATGTCGCAGAGTTAGGTGGCCAGATTGACACGTCGCTGGCCCCGTCACCTGGTATAGACTTAAAGGGAAAGCCCTACGCTGAAAAAACGGTGTGGGGGTCCCCCCCAAGGTCCATAAAAGACCCTTATCCGAGCACGCAACCTGGCCGGTCAGGAAAGGGGGTGGGGACGAGCGAGGGCCCCCCTCCTGAGCTGTACCAGGCCACCTGCCCTCAACATGGGGGGTGCTTTGGGGAAGGGGGGCTGTGTGGCCCCCCACCCCAAAGCACCTTGTCCCCATGTTGATGAGGACAAAGGCCTCTTCCCGACAACCCTGACTGTTGGTTGTCGGGGTCTGCAGGCGGGGGGCTCATCGGAATCCGGGAGCCCCCTTTAATAAGGGGGCCCCCAGATACCGGCCTTCCACCCTATGTGAATGAGTACGGGGTACAATGTACCCCTACCCATTCACCTGTGAAAAAAATGTAAATAAAACACAACACACAAGGGTTTAAAATAATTTATTGCACAGCTCCGGGGGTCTTCTTCCGTCTTGGGGGTCTTCTCGCCAGACTCCTCCGCTATCTTCTGCTAGCTCTGTTACTAGCGGAGGAGCCCGGCTTTCTTCTTCGTCGCTGCCCGGGGGTCTTTTTCCGACTTCGGGTGTCTTGTCCCCCTTCTTCTTGCCGGGCCTCCGCTTTTTTCCTTTAGCTCTTTTACTAGCGGTGGCCCGATCTTTTGTCTCCTCCGCCTCTTCTTCCGACTTCGGGGGTCTTGTCTCCCTCTTCGGTTCTTCTTGCCGGGCCTCCGCTCCTTCTTCCAGATCTTTTACTGGCAGAGGCCTGGTCTTCTGTCGCCCCCTTCTCTTCTCTTCTTTTCTTCTTCCTTGAGATGTTGACTCGACGCTGTCTCTGGCTGTAATGACAGGGACGTGTTGCATGGCGACTTATATAGGGACAATGGGCGGGGTCACCGGGTGATGTCCCTGCCCATTATGATGTCACAGTCCCAGCATCCTCTGGAGGAGTCTGGCGAGAAGACCCCCCAAGACGGAAGAGGACCCCCGGAGCTGTGCAATAAATTATTTTAAAACCTTGTGTGTTGTGTTTTATTTACATTTTTTTCACAGGTGAATGGGTAGGGGTACATTGTACCCCATACTCATTCACATAGGGTGGGGGGTCGGTATCTGGGGGCTCCCTTATTAAAGGGGGCTCCCGGATTCCGATGAGCCCCCCGCCCGCAGGCCCCGACAACCAATGGTCAGGGTTGTCGGGAAGAGGCCCTTGTCCTTATCAACATGGGGACAAGGTGCTTTGGGGTGGGGGGTGCACAGCCCCCCTTCCCCAAAGCACCCCCTATGTTGAAGGTACGTGGCCTGGTACTGCTCAGGAGGGGGGGCGCTCACTCGTCCCCACCCCCTTTCCTGACCGGCCAGGTTGTGTGCTCGGATAAGGGTCATATATGGACCTTGGGGGGCCCCCACACTGTTTTTTCAGCGTAGGGCTTTCCCTTTAAGTCCATACCGGGTGACGGGGCCAGCGATGTGTCAATCTCGCCGCCAAAGGCATCGACATTGACTTCCTTCGCTAGTCCCGGCTACCTGGAGCCGCGTTCAAAATGAACGGACTTTCCTCCGTGTGTGGGTAAGTCCGTTCATTTTGAAAAGTCCGGTTGTGTGTTGGCAGGTCTGCTCGTTCGGAAAGTCTCTGGCAGTTTGTCTGCCAGACTAAGTCAGCCGGATAGTCTGATCGTGTGTACGTGGTATCACCAAACTTCTACTAAAACGAGGTTAGTAGAAGGAGCCCAAAGGGTGGCGCACTGGCTATTGAATTTTCTTTTTCTAGTCCCGTTGTACGTGTTCTAACTATTATGTTGTGGGTCTGCTACACACACACATTGTTTTTGTTGTTAATGTATGCAATGCATTAATGATAAAAATAATCATCCTTTTCAGCACCATGAATTAATTGTTTTGAGTCCCTAAAATGGCCTGATTGGGGCAAATTTTAGAGAACTGTGAGGGTTATTTACTAAAGGCACATCCACTTAGCACTACAAATGCACTACAAGTGCACTGAAACTGCACTGAAAGTGCACTTGTAGTGCAAAGTAGATTTTCCTTTAGTAAATGCCCCCATTGTCATTGTAAACTACAACAACTTACTCCAAAAACTGGTATTGAGCATTGAAATAAGAAGCCACACATTGTTGAATATAAAACATGTTATTCCGTGCACATGCACATGTGCGTTAGAAAAGGGTTTTTGAACAAACCAACATCTTTGGTGTATAACATTTTTATGGTTGACATTAGAAATAGCCTTTTTTTGGTTAAACAGGCACGTTTAAAACCATAATAACATATACAAATCAGGAACTTACAAAGTTCAACTTTGAAAAAGTGAATGCAATATCAGACATTAGTATGTCCAAACTGTGTTGATGTTACCTTCATCAGATGAGGTGATGTCACCCCTGTAAAAGCCAAATTTTGAAGATGCATACAAATTGCGAGTCAAAATATGGATTTCCCTCCTGATCCCATGCCTAATGTCAACATGTGCTAGCTCCCATCATGGGGATCAATGGACGTGTTCCGGGGTGCAACCCCTTCCTCTCATCTACTTTAGTTGTGAGGAAGGGGTTGCACCCACAAAACATGTACATTGATATCCCGTGATGGCAGATAGCACATGTTAACACACTGTGGGCATCTTCAAAATTTGTCCTTTAAAATACTTAAAAACTTGATTTCAAATAAAAATGTACACAACAAAATGGTGAAATTTTTGAGTGTTTTAGATTCTGCCTAAAACCTCAATGATGTTCTTAATTTTTTGTTTTCCTTTATCACTCTAAATCACGATTGCACACTATGGTCTCCCCGATGAGGATGTGTGCACTTACACTGGTGAAATTAGATTCTTCTTCCACGACATCCACATCACTTAAAAATAAAAAAACACACCATGTATTATAAATATACAGGCATACATCTATTACCTGAAGCAGTGGTCTCCGACACTCACCCATTGTGGTCACTATTTTGCCCACTTCATAAACCTCTCCTTCCACCACATCCTGAGGTTGTGGTGTGGTGACTTCCCCTTTTTTAGGAGCTTGAGGTCCCTGGTGTCCTCTGTTGTCCCAAGTCTTTTATCCCCTATGTGATTTAAAAAAAATATATACTTAGCACACAGATATTTGAGGACAGAATTAGTAATATGAAACATTGCTTGGAAGTGACGTACAATTGTCTGTTTTGGCAAAGTTCCAAGCTGAAGACATTATTTTTTTCCCTTTCTAAAGCTATAATAGTTACATGTTTTGTGCAAGTTTCACACATGGAGACACCCCTAGTATCCACTGGAGTACCTGTGTGGGGCACCATAAAAAGGGTTTTCTGGTGCTGCTGAGTGTCCTTTCCATACACTGAATCAACTTTGCATTTCATTCTAGTTACAAACACATCTAGACAACAAAGCTCTTTTAATACAAATAGGCTCAAACAAATGTAGTTAACCTGTATCTACCAAAAACATCATATTAGTGGGCGAACAAACGTTTACTGTGAACGATTACTGTGCCCACTACCCTAAACTACAACAACTTACTCCAAAAACTGGTTTTGAGCATTGAAATAAGAAGCCACACATTGTTGAGTATAAAACATGTTACTCCATGCACATTCACATGTGCGTTAGAAAAGGGGTTTTGAACAAACCCACATCTTTGGTGTATAACATTTTTATGGTTGACATTAGAAATAGCCTTTTTTCTGGTTAAACAGGCATGTTTAAAACCATAATAACATATACAACTTAGGAAGTTATAAAGTTCAACTTTGAAAAAGTGAAGGCAATATCAGACATTAGTATGTCCAAACTGTGTTGATGTTGCCTTCGTCAGATGAGGTGATGTCACCCCTGTAAAAGCCAAATTTTGAAGATGCACACAAATTAGAAGTCCAAATGTGGATTTCCCCCCTGATCCCATCATTGATGATTTCCTTTATCTTTTCTAAATCATGATTGCGCACCATGATCTCCCCAATGAGGACATGTGCACTTGCACTGGTGAAATTAGTTTCTTCTTCCACAACATCCACATCACCTAAAAAAAAAAAACACCATGTATTATACATATGCATGCATACATCTATTACCTGAAGCAGTGTGTTAGGACCTGGGCTTGAACCTGGGACCTCTGGTGTGTCTGGCGGTGGCTCTGCTTGCTGAGCCACCTGGAATGCTGGACAGCTCCTTGGACAGCTCCTTGGACAGCTCCTTGGACAGCTCCTTGGACAGCTCCTTGGACAGTTCCTTTAGTGATCATGTCTTGAATCTTGTTTTCCTTGAACCTTGAACCCTTTGCTCCTCCCATGAACTTCCTATATAAGCCATGTCTCTGCACTTCCTGGTTGCCAGAATATTGTGCCTTTACCAGCCAATATCTTGCTCCTATCTCTCCTGCTGCCGACCGTATCCTTGCTACCTTTCGTTACCGACATTTGGCTTGCTCCTGGACTACGCTTCCGCTGAATCCCAATCTGCAACTATTGGTTACCGACTTTTGGCTTGTTTCTCAACTACGCTCCTACTTGATCTCTACCTGCTATATCTGCTACCAGACCCCCGGCTTGCTCACCTCCTGGTGGGGCTATCCTGAGGACCGCGACCTGGCACTAACACGCAGCCAAGCCCATCTCCACCTTTGGGAGCTCTGGTGAATACCGGTTAGTGCTTAGACCCCGCACCTCAGGTGAACCCGTGCCATCAGCCAGGGTGACCTGTGTGAATATCTGCTCTGCTGCTATAGCTATTGGTCTCTGAGCCTGACTCCAGATCGTGACAGAATATTCTGGCCAAAAACATGGAGGCCGTTGTAGCAGCTGCCGTGGCTCCTCTCAGGGTTCAAATCGCTGAGTTACAGGCATTTGGTGTTGACTACCAGGAAAAATTTTCTGAGTTACAAATTGAAATGAAAGGTCTACAAGAGGAAATCCTTGATCTACACAAACAATTGCGGGATTTTCATGCCCGAGATACTGCTGCCATAGAAATTAATGCACGAATGCCCCTACCACTCAAGTTTAGCGGAGACCGCCGCCATTATAGAGGATTCCTTAATCAATGTCGTATATACTTTCAGATGCAACCTGCTGCATTCACTTTTGACAGGAAAAAGGTGCTGTTTATTATCAACCTCCTGACTGAGGAAGCCTTAGCCTGGGCCTCCCCTTATGTGGAGAAAGATGATGTCATCCTGGATAATTTTGATTCTTTTGTGACTGCGATGAACCAAGTTTTCGATGATCCTAACCGCTGTGCTACTGCTGAGGCAAAATTGCACAATTTACGTCAGGGAAGACGCTCTGTTGCAGAGTACACAACTGAATTCCGACGTTGGATCTCAGATACCAATTGGAATCCAGCAGCACAGAAGAGTCAGTTCCGTCAAGGACTCTCGGAACAAGTAAAAGATGAGCTTGCCAGAGTAGAAAGTCCTGATGACCTTGAAGCTTTTATTAAATTATGTATTCGAATTGATCAGAGACTTACTGAAAGGAGAAAGGAGAGACTGGGAATCCTAGGCAGTAATGGTGGCATGCGTTTTTCTACTACTCAGTATCCTCCTAAGGTTCCAAGAGTTTTTCCTGATTCTGACACTCCTGAACCTATGCAGGTGGATGCTATTAAAAGATCTATTACTACTCAGGAGAAAGAAAGACGACATTCAGAAAACTTATGTCTTTATTGTGGAGACTCTGGACATTACGCAGTTAATTGTCCCAATAAATTTAAAAGAACAATTGCAGCAATGGATGTTACAGTATCTGAACAAATAAACTCAATTTCTCAGTCCATCTCTCCTTTGATTCAGGAAGCAAATAAAGTTAATTCTTTATCAACTCATTTTGTCATCCCTATAAAGCTTATTGTTGAAAGCAATGAAATACCTTGCTCTGCTATGCTGGACTCAGGGGCTGGGGGAAACTTCATCGACATCGAATTTGCCCAAAGTAATAACATTCAAATAAGAAATAAACTTGCCCCAATTGATATGGAAACTGTGGATGGCTCACCTTTGACTTCAGGCCCTGTTACCCACGAGACAATCCCACTTAAACTCCTAATTGAAACTGACCATCAGGAGACTATCAGCTTTGAGCTGATTACATCACCCAAGTTCCCTATTATCCTGGGCATTCCTTGGTTCTCTATCCATAATCCCTCCATCAACTGGGAGACACGTTCTTTAAGCTTTACATCTGACCATTGCAAGAAACATTGCAAAGAATCTTATCAAATAAGCCCTCCACCAACCCAAGATTTACAAGCAGTTTTGGCAACTATCCAGTCATATGACAAGCTACCTCCACAATATCTTGAGTTTCGGGATGTTTGTGATAAAAAGAACGCAGATCAGCTGCCTCCTCATCGCTCTTATGATTGTCCCATTGAATTGCTTCCAGGGGCAGAAATACCATTTGGTCGCCTTTATTCTTTATCAGAACCTGAACTGAAAGTGCTCAGGGAGTGGATTAATGAGAATCTTGAGAAGGGTTTTATCAGACACTCAACCTCTCCTGCTGGCGCAGCCTTATTCTTCGTGACGAAAAAGGACTCCACCCTGCGTCCGTGTATCGACTACAGAGATTTAAATAAGATCACAATTAAGAATCGCTATCCACTCCCACTGATTCCAGAAATGCTTGAGAGACTCCGCTCTGCCAAGCTCTTTACCAAATTAGATTTACGGGGGGCATACAACCTTGTCCGCATTCGTTCCAGTGATGAATGGAAAACTGCTTTCAGAACCAGATATGGACATTTTGAGTCTTTGGTCATGCCCTTTGGGCTTTGCAATGCTCCTGCAACTTTTCAACATTTTATTAATGATGTCTTTCGAGATTTGCTTGATCAGTTTGTAATAGCATATTTGGATGACATTCTCATTTTCTCTGATACCTTGGAAGAACACCGCAAGCATGTCTGTATTGTTTTCGAGAGATTAAGGCGAAATCAACTTTACATAAAATTAGAGAAATGCGAGTTTGAACAAACTCAGATTCAGTTCTTGGGATACATAATCTCTTCTGAAGGGGTAAGCATGGATCCCGATAAGATCAAAGCTGTGGTGGATTGGCCCGCCCCTAAGAATGTTAAAGAGATACAGCGATTTGTTGGTTTTGCCAACTTTTACAGAAGATTTATAAGGAATTTCTCTAGGGTAATTGCTCCAATCACACAGTTGACAAAGAAAGGGGTGCCCTTTTTGTGGTCTCCTGAGGCACAGGCTGCCTTTAGTAAACTGAAAACTCTCTTCACTTCTGCACCAATCCTGGTACATCCAGATCCAGAACTACCTTTCATCGTAGAAGTTGATGCTTCTAATTCTGCTGTAGGAGCTATCCTTTCTCAGCGAATGGGAGAAAAAATGCAGCTTCATCCTTGTGCTTATTTCTCTCGACTGATGTCTTCAGCCGAGATGAATTATGACATTGGAAACAAGGAGCTGCTGGCAATTAAGGAAGCATTTTCTGAGTGGAGGCATCTGCTGGAAGGAGCTAAGCACCCTGTAACCGTTCTCACCGATCATAAAAATTTAGAATTTATTAGGTCTGCTAAAAGGTTGTCATCTAGACAAGCACGTTGGACCCTTTTCTTTTCCAGGTTTAATTTTGTTATTTCATACCGCCCTGGGTCAAGGAATGGTAAGGCTGATGCCCTATCACGGATGTTGTCTGGGCCTCTCCAGGAAAGCACCTCTGAATGTACAATCCTGCCTCAAAAGAACTTTCTAGGGGCCATGAGTTCAAAGACATTTCTTAATCTTCTCAAGGAGGGGTATGAGAATGACCCACTTCTTAATAATCCTCCTAAGGACATTAACCTCAAGTACAACAATGGTTTTTGGACTCAAGCGCATTGCCTCTATGTACCTGAATCAGTTCGGGTAGAAGCCCTCAGGTTGGTACATGACTCTAAGCTTGCTGGTCATTTTGGGGTTTCTAAAACAGAAGAACTCTTATCACGTTCCTTTTGGTGGCCTGGGTACAAGAAAGATGTTAAGAGTTATGTGGCTTCATGTCTAACCTGTGCTCGCAATAAGACACCTCGATTTTCTCCTCTGGGGTTACTTCTACCACTACCTGTTCCATCAAGACCATGGGGGTCAATTTCTATGGACTTTGTGGTTGACCTTCCTCTTTCAAAAGGGATGACCACCATTCTGGTAGTCGTTGACCGTCTCACTAAGATGGCTCATTTTATTCCAGTTAAAGGGGTACCCTCCGCCGAACATACTGCTGAGGTAATGGTTAGAGAAGTTTTTAAACTTCATGGAATTCCTGATGATGTGGTGTCTGACAGAGGGGTACAGTTTACCTCAAAATTTTGGAGAAGTTTTTGCTCAGCTTTGGGTGTAACAGTTAATCTGTCCTCGGCTTTTCATCCGCAGTCTAATGGTCAGACCGAGAGGACCAATCAAACTCTGGAGCAATACCTTCGATGCTTCGTGAGTTATCTTCAGGATGACTGGGTGGACTACCTTCCTACGGCAGAGTTTGCTTATAATAACTCTAAACATAGTTCCACATCCCAAAGCCCATTTTTCTTAAACACGGGGTATCATCCAGTTTTTATTCCTGATCTCCCCATCTCAACTTCAATTCCTGCTGTTACCAACAGACTAACTTCATTACATGAGATCCAGGAGAAATTGACTGATACATTGAAGGAGGCGCAGGAATATTACAAGAGGGCTGCTGACAGACATCGTAGGTCAATTCCCACTTTTCAAGTAGGTGAGAAAGTTTGGTTATCTACCAAAAATTTAAAAGTTCAAGTTCCATGTGCTAAGTTGGGTCAAAAGTTTATGGGACCTTTTGAGATTTCTGCTCAAATCAACCCGGTCACTTTTCGCCTAAAACTTCCTGACAATATGAAGATTCACCCTGTGTTTCATATATCACTACTCAAACCATTTCATGAAAATACTTTTTCTGGAAGAATTCATCCTCCTCCCCCACCTGTCGAGGTACAGGGTGAAGAAGAATTTGTGGTGGGAAAAATTCTTGACTCCAGGATCTCTAGGAACAAATTGCAATATTTGGTTCAATGGGAAGGATATGGGCCAGAAGAAAATTCTTGGGAGCCTGAGGAGAATGTTCATGCCCCTAGATTAACAAGGGAATTCCACCAGAGGTTTCCTCAGAAACCTGGCCCTAAGACGTCCAGGGGACGTCCTGGGAGGAGGGGAGTACTGTTAGGACCTGGGCTTGAACCTGGGACCTCTGGTGTGTCTGGCGGTGGCTCTGCTTGCTGAGCCACCTGGAATGCTGGACAGCTCCTTGGACAGCTCCTTGGACAGCTCCTTGGACAGCTCCTTGGACAGTTCCTTTAGTGATCATGTCTTGAATCTTGTTTGCCTTGAACCTTGAACCCTTTGCTCCTCCCATGAACTTCCTATATAAGCCATGTCTCTGCACTTCCTGGTTGCCAGAATATTGTGCCTTTACCAGCCAATATCTTGCTCCTATCTCTCCTGCTGCCGACCGTATCCTTGCTACCTTTCGTTACCGACATTTGGCTTGCTCCTGGACTACGCTTCCGCTGAATCCCAATCTGCAACTATTGGTTACCGACTTTTGGCTTGTTTCTCAACTACGCTCCTACTTGATCTCTACCTGCTATATCTGCTACCAGACCCCCGGCTTGCTCACCTCCTGGTGGGGCTATCCTGAGGACCGCGACCTGGCACTAACACGCAGCCAAGCCCATCTCCACCTTTGGGAGCTCTGGTGAATACCGGTTAGTGCTTAGACCCCGCACCTCAGGTGAACCCGTGCCATCAGCCAGGGTGACCTGTGTGAATATCTGCTCTGCTGCTATAGCTATTGGTCTCTGAGCCTGACTCCAGATCGTGACACAGTGGTCTCAGACACTCACCTGTTGTGGTCACTATTTTGCCCGCTTCATGTACCTCGGAATCCACATCCTCAGGTTGTGGTGTGGGGATTTCCCCTTCTTTAGGAGGTGTGGTGTTCTTGGTGTCCTCTGATGTCCCGAGTCTTTTCTCCCCTATGTGAATAAAAAATAAGGTATACTTAGCACACAAATATTTGAGGCAAGGAATATGAAACATTGCTCGGAAGTGACGTACAACTGTCTGTTTTCAAGCTGGAATACTTACCTTTTTTGGTAAAGTTTCACACACTGAGACACCCCTAGTATCCACTGGAGCACCTGTGTGGGATACCCTAAAAAGGGTGTTCTAGTGTCCCACACTAGTGCTCCTGCGTCCAGATGTGTAAACAGCTGTTGAGTGTCCTCTCCTTACACTGAATCAAGTTTGCATTTCATTCTGGTTACAAACCCATCTAGGCAACAATGTAATAAACTTCTTTTAATACAAATAGGCCTGAACAAATGTAGGTAACTTGAATCTGTCAAAAACATTGTATTAGTGGGCGAATGAACCATATTTACTACGAACGATTACTGTCCCCACGAACTGGAAACTTGCCATTTTGAACGTAATTTTAAACTGTACAACATTAAAGAAATGCACACGGAGCAGCATGCAAGTAATAATAAAATAGGATCACATGACAAATACTTACTTTTTTGTAGCACTCCCTTGATCCTTCTGTACTGATCCTGGTCCCTCAATTTGAGGTCTGACCATCGTTTTCCCAGTTGCTCCTTGGATCGCCGTACCTCTTCCGCAGACTTTTCACAACTTTAGTCATGATTTTGGCCTTTCTCACATTTGGGTTTTTGTACGGTCCATGTTTCCCGTCATAGTCGGATCTCTTCAAGATGTCCACCATCTCCACCATCTCAACAAAGGACATATTTGATGCCTTAAATCTCCTCCTGGATCGGGACGTATCTGGCTCCGGGCTTTCCTCTTTGCTGCTGCTCTCCTCTACATGCACCTGCTCTGTCTCCACCGTGTGCTCTCCCAATGCGCTGAAAGAGAAGGGGCAGGGAATATACTAGAAAGAAGGTCAGGGGTGGAGTTTCATGCATGCGTAGTGTATATAAAGCATAACACATGTTTGTCGTATTACGATCTGTGAGCGGAGGATGGAGTAGTGCAAGCGCTGATCGTGCAAGTGAAGGTACCATTTTAACTTGGGCATCGGTGGCCTATACTGCTTATAAATTGAGGCCTATATTGGGACAAGATTAGGAGAGTTTAGCCTGACATTAGGGTTTGTCTTGTGTTGTGTCTTGCAGAGAATATGGATACATTTAATGACCATGACTTCCTCCCCAACTTCATTGATCAATAAAGGGAGCTGCCCAGCCTGTGGCAAGTGAAACACCCATTTCATAATAACAAACTAAAGAGGAAGACAGGGCTTGATCAACTGTTGGAATTGTTGAAGCCAGTGATTCCCATGGCAAACATCAACTATTTGAAGTACAAAATTGGTGGCCTGAGGAGCACATATAATAGGGAGCGCAAAAAGGTCCAGGATTCCATGAGATCAAGAGCAGCAGCAGATGTTTATGTGCCCAGGCTGTGGTACTACAACAGACAGCAGTTTTTGTCAGTCCAGACTGAAATCAGGCCATCACTCTCAACCCTTCCTTCCACACTTCCTTCCACCTCAGATGAGGCTTCTGATATACAACCTGGGCCTTCCGCCCAGGAAGATGTGGAGGAGCCCAGGTTGAGCCAGGTATAGCATTGTTCAACATATTTCTTGACCAAAAATGAATGATGTTAACTAGATGTTATTATTGATCATTAATTTCAGATTTAACAAAGTGGTTTACATATCAATAGACAGTAGTAGCCAAAAACGATTGGGACAAGAATGAAAAATGCTGAGGTCAGAAGTATAGTCTTTTCTATTTGTTAACATTAAATCAGTCATGGGCTCTAAAATGCAAATATCAGGGATATAATATATCAATATATATATCACTGATCCCAGCGCTCAATGGATAACTACCTAATAAAGCTGCTGTTATAATCATATAATCAGGTTTGGTTGATATTGTTATATAAAAAAATCAAAAACAGCGATCCATAGTGTAACCCGTTTAATTAATAAATCACACTCCACATACATTAAAATCCTGCTTACAATATAAATACTTTGGGTATTCACATAAAACCACATTCATATGTGTCATTAGTACCGCACAGTCTTGTCTCACCGCTCCCCGATTAAAGATGTTTAACAGACCGCAGAAACAGCAAGTCCCGGGAAGACCAGCATTCATACACTGACACAGGACAGCTGCACAGTCACGCCCATATGCGTTTCGTCATCACGTCTTCGTCAGTGGCCGTGGCTATGCAGAGCAGCAAGTCCTTTATATTGAAAGAAGATCAGACGGCAGACCACTCCCACCGAATGAACTTTCTATTCATAAAACCACAGAAAGACACAAAGTGCAGAAAGTGCAATAAAAATAATACACAGCTGCATATTCATCACAACATTCTACATAATAATATGGATCACATAAAGCAATATATATATATATATATATATATATATATATATATATATATATATATAAGGTAACCATTCCACCACATTATACGATCCATTCCACCAGAGACAAACACCAACATTGGCGCACTCGAAATCAAACATCAATGAAAAATACCTCCGTGAAATGCTAGTTAACACCAGCACTCACACAGATGGAGATCATGAAAAAAGCCGCCCTTTAACACCAGCAAACTCCAGCGCTAACGCAGACACTGGACAAACTAAGCCAGTTCTCCAGCACAGCACCATCATCGGTGGAATACATTACAATAAAAGTTTCTATAATAATACATAGAAAATACAAAATAAGAAAAACAAAAACAAAGCAAAAACAAAAGAATTTTTTTTAAAAAATGTATTAAAAATTAGAAAATAATTAAAAAAAGAAAAAAAAGGAAAAAGAAAAATGAAAGGGATACCTAAATAAAGAAATTCACCATTGATTACCCTACAACTCCAAGAACACCTCCCTATCTAATCAATAACTATTCCACGACCTTAAATAGTAACTGAGGACCATCAATTCATAAAAATCACCAATATTAGAGATATTTAAAATATTTTGAATATTTGAAAATATGTACACAACCCCAATATTATCATTGAGGGGGCCAGCCGCATAATATAAGCGAAAAACTCACTCATCATTTTCATGATAATAAATATTCGCTACCCTCAATGACACATTGGGATAAATGCCAGACCTTTCACCAAACACGATAAATAATATCATATTTAGTAGTCACTAATGAAGCAAGTCGAGTTCAATATTCATTCCATTTGGATTTAAAGTATTGGTCAGAAAGATCCACTCAGTCTTTGGACAACTCACGTACAATATTACTACCTCTCCAGGACGGTTGAACCTTATCAATACCCCAAAATTTCAAGCCACTAGGGTCCCTGCCATGTTCTGCCTGAAATGTAAGGAAACGCTGTGATCCTTATAGCCGATTAAGATATTATAGATGTGTTCAGAAACCCTTTTGGCAAGAGTTCTTTTTGTCCTACCTATGTACATTAACCCTGTTAGGGTCTTCAGGTAGTGAGTCTGACTTAGTGGAAGGGGACCTCTCTTGTGGCTCTGGTTCTAGTCTCTCTGGAATGGGAACAGGGAGACCGGAGCGCAGCGGGGTAGGAGAGTCCAGCCAGGTGCAGCAGCGGATGCAAGGTAGATGAGGATCCTCTGGAGCAGGAGCTCTCTGTAGCAAGAAGGCAGCTGGGAGAAGGCCACGGACCGTGGAACCAGGATGGATGGATCTCTGGATGAGGAGGTAGCAGACACAGAAGCAAGCAGGAGGCAGCAGAGGAATCAGGTAACAAGCAGAGGTTCGGCAACAAGAATCAGTCCAAGAAGGGTCAAACAATCCGGGGTCGGAGCAGGAGAGATCAGAAAGGTCAGACGGAGCCGGGTCAGGTATCAGATAGGGTTCAGGCAGAATAGCAGGTAACTTCGGGTACAAGCTGCAGACGAGACAGCACAGAACCCCTGCAGCTGTGCCTTTAAAAAGGGCCACTGGCGCCAATCGTACTAACGCTCGCCCGTGCGTGCGTGTACTGCGCGCACATACGAACGACGTGCACCCGCGCGCGTCGGAAGACGCTCGTGCCCACGACGACCCGCGGCACGAACGCGCGTGCGCGTACGGAGAGCCGATCGCACGGAACGGGCGGATTCCTGACATTGCCCCCCCACAAGGCAACCTCCGGGTGCCCCTAGTGGCTCTTTTCTCCGGGTGTGCAGCAAAGAAGGCCTGGATAAGTCTATTAGCATGTAAGTTAGTAGCAGGTTTCCATGAATTATTTTCCGGGCCATAGCCCTTCCATTTAATCAGAAACTGACCTTGTCCCCGTCGTCTTCTGAAATCCAGGATGGCCTCCACTTCAAATTCCTCACTGCCATCAATCAGCACAGGGTCAGGTGGCCTTGTTCCTCTACCAGGGAAGGGATCAGGTACAGCAAGCTTAAGTAGAGCTACATGAAAGACTGGGTGTATTCTCATGGAATCAGGTAAGGACAATTCATATGACACCTCGTTAATCCTCCTCTTAACAGGAAATGGGCCCAGAAACTTGGGTGCCAACTTCCAGGAGGGGCAGGCTAATTTTAAATTAGCAGAAGACAGCCATACCTGGTCACCGACTTGAAGGATCAATTCTCCCCTTCTCCCTCGATCGAAGCTCCTCTTGCTGTCAGCCTGAGCCTTGGTTATGGCCTCCTGCAGGGTCCGGTTATTCCGCTGAAGAAAGGATACTGTGTCCTGTACTGCTGGAACATGAGATTCTGTAAGGATATCGGGAAGAAAAGACAAGTTAAAACCATAATTGGCAAAGAACGGGGACTGCCCTGTGGTAGCATGGCTGGCATTGTTGTAGGCGAATTCCGCCAGAGGTAACAGGGAAACCCAATCGTCTTGAACAAAGGAAGAAAAACATCTGATATATTGCTCAAGGGTTTGGTTGGTGCGTTCCGTTTGCCCATTGGTCTGTGGGTGGTAGGCGGAGGACAGGGCCAACTCTATTTTCAAAGCCTCACATAGGGCTCTCCAGAAACGGGAGGTGAACTGAACCCCTCTATCAGATACGATGTTGGTGGGTACCCCGTGAAGCCTGATTATCTCCTTGATGAAAATGTGGGCAGTCTCGGTCGCGGAGGGGGTTCCCTTTAAGGGTAGGAAGTGGGCCATCTTAGACAAACGGTCACAAACTACAAAGATGGCAGTACAGTTCTCAGAAGGGGGAAGTTCCACGATAAAATCCATAGTAATCATCCGCCAGGGGCGGTCGGGTGTGGGAAGAGGTTTAAGCAGCCCCCAGGCCCGATTTCTGGGGACCTTATTCCGGCTACATACGGGGCAAGAATTCACGTACTGCTTGCAGAACTCCCTCATGCCTGGCCACCAGAAGGAGCGTTGTACCAGCTCCAAAGTCTTGCGGACACCAAAGTGCCCAGCGAGCGGATGGTCATGGAGGAGACCCAAGACCTTTACTCTCACGTCTTCAGGGACGAAGATCAGGTTGTCCTTCCAAAGCAGGCCCTCCCTGGATGCTAATGAAATTCCTGGGGGACAGGAGGATGTGGAGGAAGCACTCTTTAGCAGAGACACTAGGTCTGGTTGGATGAGTAGAAAGGTGTTAGCAGGGAGGATGGTATCCGGGGGTGCGGTATCCTTGGGGCTGTCAAACATGCGGGAGAGTGCATCCGGCTTTACGTTTCTTGATCCAGGGTGATAGGTTATGTGAAAGCAGAACCGAGAGAAAAAGAGGGCCCAGCGGGCCTGCCGAGGTTTTAGGCGTTTAGCGGTACGGAGGTACTCGAGATTCTTGTGATCCGTGTAGATGAGCACGGGGTGTACCGCCCCCTCAAGTAAGTATCTCCACTCCTCCAAAGCAGACTTAATGGCAAGTAATTCCCGGTCACCCACATCATAATTCCTCTCCGCCGGAGAGAGTTTTCGGGAAAAGAACCCCACGGGGTGCATCGGGTCGTCTTTACCTAAGCGCTGGGAGACCACCGCCCCTACTGCTATCTCAGAGGCATCTACCTCCAGAATATAGGGTCTAGATGGATCCGGGTGACTGAGGATGGGAGCAGAGGTAAACAAGTCCTTGAGTTTCTTGAAGGCGGCCTGGGCGTCAGGACCCCAATGAAAACGCATATTTTGCTTAGTGAGCTGGGTGATGGGAGAGATAATGGCTGAGAACCCCTTAATAAATTTTCTATAGAAATTGGCGAAGCCCACAAAGCGTTGGATGCCTTTCTTGTCGGTGGGGGCTGGCCATTCGAGGACAGCAGCGACTTTTTGCGGGTCCATCCTGATGCCTGCTGGGGAGATTTCAAGGCCGAGGAATTGGATATCCTGTTGCTCGAACTTACATTTCTCGGCTTTAGCGTAGAGTCCATGTTGCCGGAGCCGAAGCAGTACTCTGCCGGCGTGTCCCCGGTGCTGTTCCAGGGACCTGGAGAAGATCAGGATGTCATCAAGATATACGATAACGAAAATATCCAAAAAGTCCCAGAAGACATCGTTAATCAAGTGCTGGAAGGTGGCTGGGACGTTACACAACCCGAAAGGCATCACTAGGTACTCGTAGTGCCCAAAGCGAGTTCGGAACGCAGTTTTCCACTCGTCACCTGCTCGTATACAGACCAAGTTATAGGCTCCCCTCAAATCCAACTTGGTGAAGATAGTAGCCGACCTCAGTTTTTGAAAGAGTTCTGGAATCAGGGGTAGGGGATAGCGGTTTTTAATCGTGACTCTGTTCAGCTCTCGATAGTCCACACAAGGTCGAAGGGTCTGGTCTTTTTTAGTAACGAAAAATATCCCAGCACCGGCAGGAGACATGGAGTGACGGATGAACCCCTTCTTGAGGTTCTCGGAGATGTAGGCCTTCAGAGCCTCTTGCTCCTTCTCGGATAAAGGGTAGACGCGTCCAAAAGTGATCTCTGCCCCAGGAAGGAGCTCAATGGGACAGTCGTAGGGGCGATGTGGGGGTAGGGAATCAGCCCCCCGTTTACTGAAGACATCCAGAAACTCGTGGTAAGGCTCGGGGACTGATTGACATAAGTCCAGGTCTGGGTCTAGGCAGAGGAGCGTTCCGGACTGTACAGAAGCCCCAGGAAGACAGTGGTCCTGGCAGTAAGGGGAGAGGAACCTCACCTCCCCAGAAGACCAGTCAATGGAGGGATTGTGGGCCTGCAGCCATGGTATGCCCAGGATCACCGGAAAGAGTGGGGATGAAATGACATCAAGAGTTAACAGTTCCGTATGTCGGCAGGAGGTGGAGGTGGGTAGTGGAAGGGTCTCCTGGGTGACTCGGCCAGATTTGATCTGGGAACCATCGGCCAAGAAGATAGAGAGTCCATGAGGTTTTTTCTGGAGTGGAATGGAATGTAGGTTGGTGAAGGCAGCGTCAATGAAGCAACCGCAGGCTCCGGAGTCAAGGATGGCGTTGACGTGGATCGTTCCTCCCTGAAGCTGAAACGAGAGCAGAAGGGCAACATGGAAAGAGTTGGAAGGCAGGTTTAAGGAACTGCGAGACACTGAAGAGAGGCACTTACGTGACTTAACAGGACTGTTGGCCACATAATGTCCGGAGCCGCCACAGTATAGGTACAAGTTCATCTGTCGGCGGCGGGCTCGCTCTTCAGGAGACAGGGTAGGTCGGAGTAATCCAAGCTGCATAGGTTCCTCAGGAGCAGGAGAAACACTGGCAGGCCCCATTTGAGGGGGAGGAGAGAAGAAAGGTGTGGAAGACGGGGTTCTGGCGGTCATCCAGGCAGGTCTCAGAGGTTGGGAAGAGCGTTCGGCCCTACGCTCGCGAAGTCTTCAAACGATCTGAATGGCCAGAGCAATTAAGTCCTCTAAGGCATCAGGGGTACCAACACGGGCTAATTCGTCCTTGAGGCCCTCAGACAGGCCCATGCGAAATTGGTGTCTTAGGGCCGACTCGTTCCACTGGGTATCTGCGCTCCAGCGTCTAAAGTCCGAGACATAGTCCTCAGCCGTCCTACGGCCCTGCTGGAGCGCAGTTAATGCAGATTCTGCGGTGGCAGCCCGCTGGGGATCGTCGTAAAGTTGAGCCATCCCTTCGAAGAAGGTGGAGAGAGTAAGGGGACTGTCATTCTCCAGAAGGTGGTGGGCCCAGGACTGAGGTTCTTCTTGCAGGAGAGAGATAACAAACCCCACCTTAGTTGCCTCCAGGGAGAAGGTCCTGGGCTGGAGGGCAAAGTATAGCTGGCAGGCGTTGCGAAAAGCCCGGAACTTGGAGCGGTCCCCCGAAAACCTCTCCGGAATGGGAACCCTAGGCTCAGGTGGAAGCATCATGATTGCCGAATGGGCGGCTGGCTGAACAGGAGGAGGCTGAGGTGTGGTGCCTGGTGAACCCGGGGTAGAGAGATGCTGAACACGCTCCTCCAACCTGGTGTAGCCATCCTGAAGAGACTTCAAGGCCTGAGTGAGAGCCGCAAGGTGGGAGCAGATCTCCTTCATGCCGGAGGCCCCTTCCGCAGACTCAGACATGGCTGTCTCGTACTGTTAGGGTCTTCAGGTAGTGAGTCTGACTTAGTGGAAGGGGACCTCTCTTACGGCTCTGGTTCTAGTCTCTCTGGAATGGGAACAGGGAGACCGGAGCGCAGCGGGGTAGGAGAGTCCAGCCAGGTGCAGCAGCGGATGCAAGGTAGATGAGGATCCTCTGGAGCAGGAGCTCTCTGTAGCAAGAAGGCAGCTGGGAGAAGGCCACGGACCGTGGAACCAGGATGGATGGATCTCTGGATGAGGAGGTAGCAGACACAGAAGCAAGCAGGAGGCAGCAGAGGAATCAGGTAACAAGCAGAGGTTCAGCAACAAGAATCAGTCCAAGAAGGGTCAAATAAGCCGGGGTCGGAGCAGGAGAGATCAGCAAGGTCAGACGGAGCCAGGTCAGGTATCAGATAGGGTTCAGGCAGAATAGCAGGTAACTTTGGGTACAAGCTGCAGACGAGACAGCACAGAACCCCTGCAGCTGTGCCTTTAAAAAGGGTCACTGGCGCCAATCGTACTAACGCTCGCCCGTGCGTGCGTGTACCGCGCGCACATACGAACAACGTGCACCCGCGTGCGCCGGAAGACGCTCGTGCCCACGACGACCCGCGGCACGAATGCGCGTGCGCGTACGGAGAGCCGATCGCACGGAACGGGCGGATTCCTGACAAACCCACATGGGCACTCCAAAGTGTACACCACGTGGGTAGTCATACATGAGATAAACTCCTTTATTTCAAAGGCTCTACCATTCGCTGTGGAGGTAAAGTGACTTAAACCCCTCAAATGGGTGTGGATCTGCTGACAAGATTTATATTTCCGACAAGCATAAAAGCCTGCTCGATCTCAAAACATTTGTGGGCGAGCAGGAGGATCTAACACTTTTTTCACGATCTTATCCCCGAAAGATTGGTTTCGTCTATATATAAAAGGGGGAGTTTCTGGAATAACCTCCTTTAAAACCCGATCTAGCTTCAGGATATCCCAATGTTTCCTGAATATGGCCTCCACCTCCTTATATTGACCATAAAGAGTACTAATGAATCCCCATTCATGTTTAATATCCTGATCTTTCAACTTTGGCCGTAAACATATTTCCTGAGGAATATCTAATACCTTCTTCATGATTTGATCTAGTCATTCATACCCCTTTTCCTGAAATTTATTTTTAACGGATTGTGCTTGAATCAGATAGTCCACATCACGGGAACAGTTTCTGCGAATCCACAGGAGCTGTCCCTTAGGAATATTTGGCAGCCATAAGAGGTGATGGCCACTATTAATAGAAATATAACTGTTCCTATCAGTAGGCTTAAAATAAGCCTTGATCTGTAAAGTACTTTGTCCTTTCATTATTGTCACATCCAAAAAATGGATCATCTCACTATTCCAACTGAACTCAAGCTTAATATTATTCTTATTAGTGTTTAACCATTCAGAGTAGGCCTTCAAGGATTCCTCGGACCCCTGGCAAATAAAAAACAAATTATCGATATACCATTGATAGAATATCAACTCCCTCCGACGGTCACCGAAGATCCACTTATCCTCCCACTCACTCATAAAGAGATCGGCGAGGCTGGGAGCAAATTTTGCGCCCATTGCAACGCCTTTCCTCTGACTATAAAACTTTCCATCGTACCAAAAATAATTATGAGAAAAGCAAAACTCTAAGGCCATTCTCAAAAATCTTTTTTGGATAAAGGGGAGGTCCTCTCTCTGGCAAAATGCCCAATTTAAAGCCAATAAAGCATCCTCATCCTGAATGATCGTGTATAGTGACGATACATCCGCAGTAACAAGAAAAATGTCAGTACCTTCAATAAACTTCACTTCTTTTAACAGCTGTAAAAAAAATTGTGGTATCTTTCAAATATGCCCTTGTGCCAACAACACTCATTTGGAGGAAATGGTCCAAATATTGCCCAATCCTAGATGTTACTGAGTTGATCCTGTTCACAATAGGTCTAGCAGGGGGCTCAACCAGATTTTTGTGGACCTTCGGTAATGTGTAAATGGTAGGGATCCTGTTAAAGCTGGGCATCAAAAAATATTTCTCTTTTTTGTCAATACTTGCATATAATAGCCATAATCAATAAGGTTAAAAAAATCAGCTCTATAGTTTTTTGTCGGGTCCCTCTCAAGCTGGTAACCGGGGGTTAAACAGTGACTTGTTCCTAAGGCCACTGTCAACACCTACGATTTCACCCATTCTGTTATTTTTCACCATACTGCTGTTGGACAAGACATATTTCTTTATGTTTATCTTTCTTACATATTTCTGTACATCTATGTATATATTAAATGTATTCATAGGTTTCTGAGAGGTGCACTTTAAGCCAGCATTAAGAATATTCATCTCTTTCTGAGTCAGAGATGCCTGACTTAAATTATAAATTCCACTCATTCCGTCTCCCTTCTTTTTTTGCTGGAGCCTCCTTTCGGCTCTACAGCCCCTTCTTCTACGGCCTTAACATTCTGTTTGGGCTGCGTGGCATTCCCCACTCTGGGGGGTTCCACCATTCTTGGTCATTGTATGGGATAGGGGGGAAGTAAGGACGTCCTCTCCACGGACGGCCTCCCTGGGTCTGCCTCTCCATGGGCTCTAAATTGTGTGTGATTGATGACCAAAAACCTAAAACTATGTCCCATTTTCATACACAGGAAAGTCTCAGCCAGGAGGAGGCCATGGAAGGGGAAAGTGGCAGCCAGGAGGTGGCCGTGGAAAGTGGCAGATAGGAGGTGGCCATGCCCAGTAGCTTGACAGAATCACAGGTTCCTCCCCTCCACCTTCCAACAAAAAGGCCCGGGAAGGGGAGGAACGTGGAGGAGTCAGCGCTTGGTTTGTGGTCCTCACAAACACCCCTAATGTCCAGGAGGCCTTTGCATGTATGGCGGCCACTAAGATGCAGGAAAGGAAGGTGGACCAATGCCTCATCAGTGAGGAGCTCATATTTCAGGTCCTAAATAAGGGGGTGGGGGGCGAACTCGCCAAGAAAAGTCACGTATGTGAGTTGGACCATACTCCTCCTCCACCTCCTGACAGAAGTTCAACACCACAGCCACAGCCTGGAATGAAGCATGCAAGGAAGTCTTGAGAGTGGTGGTCTGGGGACATATATGTCATCTGCTGCTGCTCCCGATCTCTTGGAGTCCTGGACCGTATTGTGCTCCCTATTAAATGGACTCCTCAGGTTACTAATTTGGCATGTCAAATAATTGATGTCTGCCCTGGGATACAAAGGTTTCGTGAATTTCAACAGTTTATCCAGAGTTGCCTTCCTCTTTATTTTGTTATGACCCCTAATACATTTTTTGTTTTTACATATCCCTGGCTATGTGTTTTAGTTCAAAAAGGACAGTTTGTGAGTAGGCAGGTACATTTCAAAAATACAATGTGAAATTAACAAGGGACACCAACACCAACCAACCTCTTTGAAGTTAAAAAATACAAAATAATAATGGTGTTGTGGTAACTTGACACGCAAAACGACAAAATATTATGGAGATCACTAGAAAAAAATAAAAATCAGGAGATCTTGATAAAAAAAGTAGATCACTCTAAAAAAAATAAAAAACATTATTCTGGAGATTTGGCGGAAATTTTTTTTTAAGATTATTGAGGAGATGACAAGAAATAATAAAGAAATCAGTTTGTCAGAACTCTGTGTGAATATCAGCAGCAAAACAACTGCATTATTCTAGCATTATAAAGAAGAAGAGAATGCGCTGCATTGAAATATTTGCAGTGTGACGAATGTGCTATCTGCATTACATACGCTAGTTTTACCAGACCGAGCGCTTCTGTCTCGTAATTGGTTCTGAGCATGCATGGAATTTTGTGCATCCGACTTGTGTACACACGCTCGGAATTTCCGACAACAGCGTTTTTGGTTGGAAAATTTGAGAAGCTGTTGTTGGAAATTCCGACAGAAAATGTCAGATGGAACATACTCACTGTCAGAATTTCTGACAACACACTCACATCGAACATTTGCCGTTGGAAAATCTAATCATACGGCCCATTAAAGCCTCACACACATGATCGGATTTTCAGATGGGAAATGTGTGATGATAGGCTGTTGGCGGAAAATCTGACCATTTGTATGCTCCATCAGACAAATGCTGTCGGATTTTCCGCGGACAAATGTTGGATGGCAGGCTTTAAAATTTTCCTGCGGATAAATGTCTGTTGTCCGATTTTCCAAGCGTGTATACACAAGTCTGTCGGACAAAAGTGAAAAGTACAAAACACGCATGCTTGGAAGCAAGAACGAGCCAAAAGCGGTTGTAATGGAGAATTGATATTTGTGACGTGGCAAATTATAAAATCTCGAAATGCAGCGCACATTCTCTTCTTCTTTGGAACCCTTCACCCTGGAGGTGTTTTTCAGGTGCTTACACGATAAAAATAGCACCTGTAAAGCACCTGAATAAAGCCTCAGCTGCAACCCCAGTGTGAAAGCCAGAGTGCTTTCACACTGGGGCGCTGCGCTGGCAGGACGTCAAAAAAGTCCTGCAAGCAGCTTCTTTGCAGCACTGTAGAAGTGGTGAATACACAGGAGGGGAAAATCCAATTGTGTGTACGAGGCTTTAGGATGCCAACACATTTGAGAAGGAATAACATTTTTGTTGGAGTAGTAATAGAAATAAACTTAGTTAGTAATGTTACCTTTTTTTTTTTAATCTCCAGGAAAGCATATTAATCCTTATGCCCCATACACACGATCGGATTTTCCGACAACAAAACACTGGATTTTTGTTCGAAGGATGTTGGCTCCAACTTGTCTTGCATACACACGGTCACACAAATGTTGGCCAACAATTATGAACGTAGTGTCGTACAAGACATACGTGATATCTCCATTACGAATGCTAGTTTTACAAGACCGAGAGCTTCCGGCTTGATTCTGAGCATGTGTGGACTTTTATCCGACAGACTTGTGTACACGCGATCTGAAAGTCAGATAACAAACATTTGTTGGCCGAAATTTTGAGAACCTGCTAGCCAAAATTTGTTGGCTGAAAGTCCAACAACAAATGTTCGATGGAACATACACACGGTTAGACTTTATGCCAACAAGTTCACATCCAAAATTTGTTTTCGGAAAATCAGATTGTGTGTACGGGCCATAAAAGTTACAGTGCTGACAGTTTTACAGATACAGTGCCTTGCAAAAGTATTCGGCCCCCTTGAACTTTTCAACCTTTTGCCACATTTCTGGCTTCAAACAAAGATATAACATTTTATTTTTTTTGTGAAGAATCACCAACAAGTGCGACACAATTGTGAAGTGGAACAAAATCTATTGGATAATTTTAAACTTTTTTAGCAAATAAAAAACTGAAAAGTGGTGCGTGCAAAATTATTCGGCCCCTTTACTTTCAGTGCAGCAAACTCACTCCAGAAGTTCATCGAGGATCTCTGAATGATCCAATGTTGTCCTAAATGACTGATGGTGATAAATAGAATCCGCCTGTGTGTAATAAAGTCTCTGTATAAATGCACCTGCTCTGTGATAGTCTCAGGGTTCTGTTGAAAGCGCAGAGAGCATCATGAAGACCAAGGAACACACCAGGCAGGTCCGTAATACTGTTGTGGAGAAGTTTAAAGCCGGATTTGGATACAAAAAGATTTCCCAAGCTTTAAACATCCCAAGGAGCACTGTGCAAGCGATCATTTTGAAATGGAAGGAGTATCAGACCACTGCAAATCTACCAAGACCTGGCCGTCCCTCTAAACTTTCAGCTCAGACAAGGAGAAGACTGATCAGAGATGCAGCCAAGAGGCCCATGATCACTCTGGATGAAGTGCAGAGAACTACAGCTGAGGTGGGAGAGTCTGTCCATAGGGCAACAATCAGTGGTACACTGCACAAATCTGTCCTTTATGGAAGAGTGGCAAGAAGAAAGCCATTTCTCAAAGATATCCATAAAATGTCCCGTCTAAAGTTTGCCACAAGCCACCTGGGAGACACACCAAACATGTGGAAGAAGGTGCTCTGGTCAGATGAAACCAAAATCGAACTTTTTGCCCACAATGCAAAACGATATGTTTGGCGTAAAAGCAACACAGCTCATCACCCTCAACACACCATCCCCACTGTCAAACATGGGGGTGGCAACATCATGGTTTGGGCCTGCTTTTCTTCAGCAGGGACAGGGAAGATGGTTAAAATTGAGGGGAAGATGGATGCAGCCAAATACAGGACCATTCTGGATGAAAACCTGTTGGAGTCTGCAAAAGACCTGAAACTGGGATGGAGATTTATCTTCCAACAAGACAATGATCCCAAACATACAGCAAAATCTACAAAGGAATGGTTCACAAATAAACGTATCCAGGTGTTAGAATGGCCAAGTCAAAGTCCAGACCTGAATCCAATCGAGAATCTGTGGAAAGAGCTGAAAACTGCTGTTCACAAACGCTCTCCATCCAACCTCACTGAGCTCGAGCTGTTTTGCAAGGAAGAATGGGCAAGAATTTCAGTCTCTCGATGTGCAAAACTGATAGAGACATACCCCAAGCGACTTGCAGCTGTAATCGCAGCAAAAGGTGGCTCTACAAAGTATTAACGCAAGGGGGCCGAATAATTTTGCACGCCCCACTTTTCATTTTTTTATTAGTTAAAAAAAGTTTTAAAAATCCTATAGATTTTGTTCCACTTCACAATTGTGTCCCACTTGTTGGTGATTCTTCACAAAAAATAAAAATGTTATATCTTTATGTTTGAAGCCTGAAATGTGGCAAAAGGTTGAAAAGTTCAAGGGGGCCGAATACTTTCGCAAGGCACTGTACATCATATTCTGGATGCTTACAATCATTAAGTATAACATGTACAAGAATGTAAGATTAAACTGTTATTGCAAAGTGTTAATAACAATTTTTTGTTACTTGAAACTTTAGCATGTGATCCTTTCATTTGTCAACAATTAAGCGTTTGTATGACATTTTTTTTTATTTCAACATTTGTGAATACATTTTTTTGAACTTTTAAGACATGGGGCAACAAATGTGGGTAGGTGGGAAAAGAAGAGGGTTAAAGAAAGAAAAACACAAAGTCCCCAGTTAAGGCATGTTGTATTTTTCACGTGATATAAAGTTTGTGCAAGTGGAGAAGGCTTTATAGTTTGTGTGTTTTGTCCCAAGATATGACTCCCTTATATAAATGTCTGTAAGTCCGTAATTTCCCCAATGTGCATTCCAAGAATAAGACATGGTCTCTGTTGGGGAAGTGGAATGTGCTCATGGGCCACCATATAGCTAGATAGGAGGGTTTGTGGCCCTTAACAAATAGTGCTGTCTTCTCCATCATACCATCGAATTGGCATAAAGCATGTATGGAATTCAGAACACTTTCACCTTTTGATTGGGCATAGGCTAAAGCCCTGTAGTAGACCAGTGATTATTTTTTGTCTGTCAGTGTGGGTCTTTTCAGGAGTAATGTCGCGTACACACGACCGGACTTTTTGATGGACTTGGTCCGACGGACTTCCTGACAGACTTTCGGCGGAGGTCTGATGGACTTTCCGAACGAGCTGACGTGCGTACACACGATAGGACTTTCCGGCAGACTAGGTCTGATGGACTTCCCGACGGACTTTCAAAATGAACGGACTTGCCCGTCCGTTCATTTTGGACGTAACTCCAGGTACGACGGGACTAGAAAGGGAAGTCAATCTCACCACTTTCATCGGTGAGATTGACACCTTGCGAGCCCTGACGCCTGGTATAGATTTTATGGGGAACCCCCTATGCTGAAAAAATTGTGTGAGGTTCCCCCCCAAATCCATACCAGACTCTAATCTGAGCACGCAGCCCTGCAGGTCAGGAAAGAGGGTGGGGACGAGCGTTCTCCCCCCCTCCTGAACCGTACCAGGCGGCATACCCTCAACATGGGGGGTGTGTGCTTTGGGGAAGGGGGGCTCCCTGCAGCCCCCCACCCCAAAGCACCTTGTCTCCATGTTGATGAGGGCAAGGGCCTCTTCCTGACAACCCTGGCCGTTGGTTGTTGGGGTCTGCGGGTAGGGGGCTTATCGGAATCTGGGAGCCCCCTTTAATAAGGGGGCCCCCAGATCCCGACCCCCCACCCTAGGTCAACGAGTATGGGGTACATCATACCCCTACCCATTCACCTGGGGGAAAAGTGTCAATAAAAAAACACACTACACAGGTTTTGAAAGTAGTTTATTAGGCAGCTCTGGGGGTCTTCTTCCAACTTCGGGGGTCTTCTTCTGACTTTGGGGGTCTTCTTCTGACTTCTCTGCGCTTTCCGGTTCTTCTCACGTGGCTCCTCCGATATCTTCTGCTCTTTTGCCGCTTTTTTGTGGCCCAGCTTTCTGCTTCGTCGCTGCCGCCTTCTTCTGTAGCTGCCCTTTCGTCGTATTTGGTCCATCGGACCAGCATACAGACGAATGGGCTTCCCGATAGGAACTTGGCCTGGCGGACCCAGATTTAAAACATGTTCTATTTCTAGGTCTGTCAGACTTTTGGGAAGAAAAGTCTGACGGAGCTCACACACGATCGAATTGTCCGCCAGACTCTGGTCCGCCGGACCAAGTCTGCTGGAAAATCCGATCATGTATACGCGGCATGAGTCTCCTGCACGAAGACAACTTGAGCACTCATGCTCTGAAGAGTACTTTATTTTACTTTATCTTTTTTTTACTTTATCTCTACTCAAAAGCCAACTGTGAACTCCTGTCTATGCTACACACATAACAGTGCATTCCCTTTCTCTACGTCTAAACTCAAAATGCACCCACCTAAAAAAATATCCTTCCATCCTTGACTGCGTGGGTGTTCCCTTTTCATCCTCTTCTGTCCCACCTTACTGAGGACTCAACTGATTCCCAATGTTTGGAGACTTGTAATGAATAGATGATTTTTCTGGCTCATTACATGACCTTAAAGGCTAAGTTCCTTTTTTTTCCAAATTCCAACTTCCCTATGTACCAATATACTACTAATGTGCCTCTGTTGCAGAAATTAAAAAAGGTGTCCCTATATTCTAGGGAAGGTGAAACCTCAGCCTCCATGACTTTCTGGTATTCATCCCACAGGACAGAAACACTGTTAGCCCTTGTACACACGGTCGAACATTTCAACAACCAAATCCGTCGGATTTTGTCTGACGGATTGTGTCCGAAACTGTTGCATACACAAGTTGTCGGAAAATCCGATCTTTCAGAACGCGATGACGTAATTTTGTTACGATGGGACTACGTTCAGGCTAGTAGCCAATAGCTTTGATGTAGGAATTTGATCTGAGCATGCATGGCACTTTGTCCGAACTGAATTCTCTACACATGATCGGAGTATGTCCGATCGGACCAGTTTGTCGGAAAAAATTTCCAGCAAGTTGGAAAATTTGGTCCGATGGATATTCCAACGGAAACAGTCTGATGCATACCACACACAGTCGGATTATCTGACAAAACGGTCCGATAGGACACATTCCGACGGATTCTCCGACCGTGTGTACAAGGGCTTAGTAGAGTGAGGAAGTACTTCAGCAGCTGACCTCATTAAAACGCAACCTGAACCTGCCCATCCCCTCTAGGAGATTGCCCCCCCCCCACCTCTGTGGTCACATACTTCTCCAATGCAGTCATTGTCAGTAAGCATTGTTCTCCCTAAATACAATCAGTATCTTCCTCTGCTGATCAGCTGTTTTGTGCCCTTCTGTGCTCCTGCCTAGACCAGTGATTTGACAGTGTGCACACTGGTTCAGGGGAAGTTGTTGAATAATCACATAACAGCCTATGTGGATCAGAGCTGTAGTATTGAAAACAGGAGAAGTGTGTCTCTGGAAGTTTGTAAAGCTCATCATATATTATACAATCTGATACTATACAATTAAATTTACATCTACCATTAACTGCCTGATTGGATAAAGAGTGATTGGATAGATAGGTGTGTCCTCATAATATATAGTTTTGGTAATTCTAAAGGAGATTATACAGGGATTGTACAATCAGATTGTATAGTGTATGGACACTTTTATACACCTAAAAGGAGCCATTTGTGTTTTCAGTACCAATAATTGTTAACGTCACCCCAAATGCGAAAGAAAACACGCATTTTGTCATGTGCAAAAAATGAGCGGCAAACATGGCAAAACACATGGTAAAAATGTGCAAACCAAAACCAATACTTGCCACCAGTTGCCCCACCCAACCCCTACCCCTAATTATCTCATGAAATTACACTGTTAAATGTTTTATGCAGAATTAAGTTTAAAAAACATATTATCAACAACAACAACTTTTAAAATATTAACATAAAGCATATCAGTACCCATCAGTGCAGCCCCATCATTGTCCATCAGTGCAGCCTATCAGTGCAGCCTCATTAGTGCCCATCAGTGTAGTTCCATCAGTTCCCATCGGTGCAGCCTATCAGTGCCCATCAGTGTCCATCAGTGCAGCTTATCAGTGCCCACCATTGCTGCCTCATCAGTGGCCATCAGTATGACCTCATAAGGGCCACCCGTGCAGATTATCAGTGCCCATCAGTGCAGCACATCAGTGACCATCAGTTCTGCCTTATCAGTGCAGCTTATCAGTGTTGCATCATTAGTAGCCATCAGCACCTATCATCAGTGGCCATCAGTTCAGCCTATTAATGACCATCAGTTCAGCTTATTAGTGCCCATCAGTGCAGCAGATCAGTGCAGCCCCATCAGGGCAGCTTATCAGTGCTGCTTTATCAGTAGCCATCATTGCCGCCTCATCAGTTGCCATTAGCGCAGCCTATTAATGGCCATCAGTGTAGCATATCAGTGTAGCCCCATCAGTGCGGCTTATCAGTGCCGTCACATCAGTGCACATCAGTGCAGCATATCAGTGCTGCCCTATCAGTGCAGCCTCATTAATGTCCATCAGTGCAACCTTATCAGTAGCCACCATTGCCACCTCATCAGAGGCCATCAGTGGCCATCAGTGCTGCCTCATTAGTGCCACCTCATCAGTGGCCAACAGTGCAGGCTATTAGTGCCTATCAGTGCAGCCTATTAGTGCTCCATCAGTGCAGCATATCTGTGCCCATTACTGTGGCCTCATTAGTGCAACTTATTAGTACCACCTCATCAGTGGCCATCAGTGCCGCCTCATCAGTAGCCATCAGTTCAGCCTTATTAGTGCCCATCAGTGCAGCCTTATCAGTGCCTATCCATGTGGCCTTATTAGTGCCCATCAATGCAAACTACTAGTGCCCATAAGTGCAGCCTCATCAGTACCCATCAATGCAACAGGGAGGAATCGGAAGAGAGACGGCCGGATCACACAGAGAGCGGGACTCTCCTGCTGTAACACAGCTTGTAGATGAAATGCTGGCCGCTGTCATACAAAGTCCTGCTTCCTGAACCGGCATTGGACCAGTGTGCTGTCTAATATAGGATCGGTCCAGGAGGCAGGACTTTGTTTGACAGCGGCCAGTGTTTGATATACAATCTGTGTTACAGTGGGAGATGCCCCTCTGACGCCACGTGATGCCAGAGGAAGGTGGGGTTGCCCAATTACGTCACCTAGTGGCCCCGCCCTCAGCTATATAACAGCTGTTATCAAAAAGAAGCGTCACTCGGTGGGAGACTCCCATGGAGGCGGAAGTGTTGTGACTTTTCTTTTCCTTTTTTCGGATCGGCGGCGGCATGAGATGGACCTACATCATGGAACATTTAAATTTTTTACTATTTTTGACACTTTTTTTGAGAAATGGTAGGGATACAATGAACCCGTTACCAATTCACATGGGGGAGGCCTGGATCTGGGGGTCCCTTGGTTAAAGGGGGCTTCCAGATTCTGATAACTACTGGGCAATGGTTATGGGAATGAGGCCCTTGTCCCCATCAACTTGGGGACAAGGTGCTTTGGGGGGCTACTCCAAAGCACCCTCCCTATGTTGAGGGCATGTGGCCTGGTACGGTTCAGGAGGGGGAGCTCTCTCTCGTCCCCCCTCTTTTCCTGTGGCCTGCCAGGTTGCGTGCTCAGATAAGGGTCTGGAATGGATTTTGGGGAGACCCCTACGCCACTTATTTTAAAATTTGTCATTTTTGGTTTGACGTTTTTTTCAATGAGTTTTATCTATATTGCAGAGACCCGACAATTCATAACAGCCGCGATCAGTTTTAAATTACTTTTTTTTCTTTTAGAAATGTCATTTTGCTGTGGTACTGTTCAAAACATGGGAAAACTGTGCCACTTACTGGCATACTAAGTACACCTCCAGGTACGATATTTAAAGGAATATTTCATTATTATTGTTTAAACTTTGCCGCAAACACCGCATATTGTTCGTTGTTCGCCAAACGTCCGAACAACCAAATTTCAGCCTGAACTTATGTTCGGGCTGAACTGTTCGCCCATCCCTAGTCTTGGACAGAAAATACAGTGCATCTGGAAAGTATTCACAGCCCTTCACTTTTTTCACATTTTGTTATGTTACAGCCTTTTTTCAAATTCATTTTCTTCCTCAAAATTCTACAAATAATACCCCATAATGCCAGCATGAAAGAAGTTTGTTTGAAATCTTTGCAAATTTATTAAAAAATAAAAAAACTAAGAAAATCCCATGTATATAAGTATTCACAGCCTTTGCTCAATACTTTGTTAGAGGATGATGCTACAAGCTTGGCACACCTATTTTTGAGCACTTTCTCCCATTCTTCTTTGCAGGACCTCTCTAGCCCCATCAGGTTGGATGGGAAGCATCTGTGCACAGCCATTTTCAGATCTCTCCAGAGATGTTCAATCGAGTTCAAGTCCGGGCTCTGGCTGGGCCACTTAAAGTGGTGTTCCAGCCGAAAATCTTTTTTTTTTTTTAAGTCAGCAGCTGCAAACACTGTAGCTGCTGACTTTTAATAAGAACACTTACCTGTCCGTTGAGCCTACAATGTTGGCCCATCTGAGGCTGATCCATCCATAGGATTGGGTGCAAGCGCCGCCATTCCAGTTAAGGGAAACCATCAGTGAAGCCTTGAGGCTTCACTACCGGGTTTCTGACTGCGCATTCGCGAGTCATGCATCTCTTTGTGAATGGCCAGTTTGTCTTTTGGGACACACATATGTTGCAATAGACAACGGGGTACTTGCCGCAGAAGAGGATGTGACATCCTCGGCCGTGGCCTGGCTGGATCAGAAGTACTCTTAGTACTTCCAAAAATGGTAAGTTAGAAAGTAAATTTTTTTTTTAAATTTCCAAAAACTAGGGGTGGAGAGGTGGTCTTTCGTTTATGACCACCTCTCAAAATTGGTGGAACTCCGCTTTAAGGACATTGACAGCGTTTTCCCATAGCCACTCCTTTGCTATCTTGGCTGTGTGCTTAGGGTCATTGTCCTGTTGGATGATGAACCTTCACCCCAGTCTGAGGTCCAGAGCACTCTGGAGCAGATTTTTATCAAGGATGTCTCTGTACATTGCTGCATTCATCCTTCCCTCGATCCAGACTAGTCTCCCAGTTCCTACAGCTAAAAAACATCCCCATAACATAATGCTGCCACCGCCATGCTTTGCTGTAGGGATGGTATTGGCCAGGTGCCTGATTTCCTCCAGACCATTCAGGCCAAAGAGTTCAATCTTTGTTTCATCAAACCAGAGAATTTTGTGTGCCCTTTGGCAAACTCCAGGTGGGCTGTCATGTGCCTTTCACTGACGAGTGACTTCCGTCTGTCCACTCTATCATACAGGCCTGATTGTTGAAGTGTTGCAGAGATGGTTGTTCTCCTCTCTCCACAGAGAAACACTGGAGCTCTGTCAGAATGACCATCAGGTTCTTGGTCACCTCCCTAACTAAGGCCCTTCTGAGCGTTTGGCTGGCAGCCCGCTCTAGGAAGAGTCCTGGTGGTTCCAACCGTATTTCATTCACGAATGATAGAGGCCGCTGTGTTCATTGGGACCTTCAATGCTGCCAAAAAATGTCTCTACCCTTCCCCAGATCTTTACCTCGATACAATCCTGTCTCGGAGGTCTACAGACAATTCCCTGGACTTCATGGCTTGGTTTGTACTCTGACACACACTGTTAACTGTGGAACCTTATTTAGATAGGTGTGTGCCTTTCCAAATCATGTCCAATCAACTGAATTTACCACAACTGGACTCCAATCAAGTTGTAGAAACATCTCAAGGATGATCAGTGGAAACAGGATGCACCTGAGCTCAATTTTAAGTGTCATGGCAAAGGCTGTGAATACTTATGTATATGGGATTTTTTTTATTTTTAATAAATTTACAAAGATTTCAAACAAACATCTTTCACATTGTCATGGGGTTTTGTTTGTATTATTTTGATGAAAATAATGAATTTAATCCATTTTAGAATGAGGCTGTAACATAGCAAAATGTGGAAAAAGGGAAGCGCTGTAAATACTTTCCGGATGCAATGTATATTAGAAGAAAGCTTCTATATATTATGAGACATGAAATTCTGACTGAAAAGGTGACCTTAGCCTTTAAACACATGCTTCAGGCTCACTCTATCATCTACTATCACAATCTAACTTGAACCTCACTTGCTGGAATGCTGTTGCCTCCCTTCCGGGCCTGTTATGTATTGCTGAACTTCTGTGTTTTCAGCCCACCGCGCCACGCTGCACCTACCCACATGCAAGGTGAATGAATATAAGGCAACATTTGCAAATGCACTTGCAGGCTGAATCAGTAGAATATGTAAAGTGTAGTGCATGTTGATGACCTGTTCCTGTTGTCAAGTAATCTCTGCATATCCTTCGATACCCATTTACATTTGTGCAATGCATTAATACAAGTGTGTTAATGTATGTTTTTCCATACTCATTTGATGAACCATATAGTGAACTTGGTGTAGAATTATTCACTTTAAGATCATCACAGAGGGCAGGGAAGAACTCTTCACATTTGGAGGAAAAGTGGTCTAACCTCCACATACAGAAAGGTTTATTTACAATAAGAGCTGTGAAAACTTGGAATAGGCTCCCTCGAGAACTACTTCTAGCCAACTCTGTAGATTGTTTTAGGATATGGCTGGATGCATTACAAAATACACAAAATATAACTGGATATTTATAGGTAATAACACCAGGGATAGTTGATCCAGGGAATATTCAATTAACCTTTGGGGGATCAAGGATTTAGGGCAGCACGGTGGTGTAGTGGTTAGCACTCTCGCCTAGCAGTAAAAAGGGTCACTGGTTTAAATCCCAACCACGACACTACCTACCTGGAGTTTGCATGTTCTCCCTGTGCCTGCATGGGGTACTCCGGTTTTCTCCCACACTTCAAAGACATGCTGGTAGGTTAATTGGCTTCTGTCAAAAATTGGCCCTAGTATATGAATGTGAGTTGATGTCATGGTTATGCATTAGATTTGTTCTCCTTACTTGTCTGCATGTGTTCATTTCTAGAGACCAGTCGAGCTTCACCTGACTGCTTTTATTTCCTTCCTCTGGAATGGCTCCACCCTAGCCCCTATCAGACTACACTATATTAACCTTTGCACTGCTAGCCTATCCTGCTGATCAACCTTTGTGTATTAGCTTCCTGTTTCCTGTCGTGTGCTCTGCTTCTGATTTCCGTTACCGACCTTGGCGTGTTCTGACCATCCCTGCTTGCCTGTGACCCTGACCTATTGGCGTGTACCCGACTATTCTGTTCTGCTTGTGGCCCCGACCTTGGCTTTGTCCCTCACCATCCCTATCCTCCTGTTACCTACTGTGGGTGTGAGCTGGGGGACCCTGGGGGTCGCGACCTGGAGCCAGTTGCAGCCAAGACCATCTTCACCACTCGAAGCTCTGGTGAACACCAGCTGGCTCTTAGACTCCGCGCCCCGGGGAATCTTACGCTCTTACCCCAGTGGGATCTGTCCCCCGTCTGCAGCCGTCAGCCGTAGGGTCCACAGCCTTGCGGTGCATCCCCAACCCTACGGTGTGCACCTGTCACCTGGGCTCTAGGTGACCTGACAGTTTGATCAGCCATGGACCCGGCTGACGTGCCGCTCCCTGCAGTCGATCCATTGCAGGGCATAGTGCGGAGACTCGAGACCCAGGAATCTAATCAGACTCAGGTGATGCGATTCCTCCAGGATCTGGCTTCTCGCTTCGAGCAGCTACAGGCTTCCTTGGGAACCCCGAACCCGCAGCCTCAAGTACAGTCTGCGACTGCACCTATCGCACCAGTCGCATCCACGCATTCATTAGTACTGTCTGCTCCGTCCCGTTTCTCTGGGGACTCCAAGGCCTGCAGGGGCTTCCTCAGCCAATGCACCATTCATTTTGAGCTCCAGCCTCAAAACTTTCTATCCGATCGGGCAAAGGTAGCCTATATCATTTCCCTCCTCTCTGGTGAAGCTTTAGCCTGGGCTGCCCCCCTGTGGGAGAAAAATGATCCAGTGGTTTCCAGCCTGTCCGACTTCTTGAAGCTCTTTCGTAACATCTTTGAGGAGCCAGCTCGGGTTTCTTCTGCGGCTAGTGCCCTTTTACGCCTTCGCCAAGAATCTGGTTCAGTGGGCCAATATGCACTTCAGTTCCGTATCCTTACAGCGGAATTGAGCTGGAACAATGAGGCCCTGGTCGCAACCTTTTTACATGGCCTCTCAGACCGAGTGAAGGACGAATTAGCAGGAAGAGCTATCCCCGCCGGTCTAGACGAAGTCATTTCCTTATGTAATCAAATTGACATTCGCTTCCAGGAGAGGTCCTTAGAAAAAAGACGCCAGCACCCCCCAGGTTCTAGTCAGCCTGAGCTTTTTCCCCGTCGCCCTGTGGAGCATCCTCCGTCTGCTGAGGAACCCATGCAGCTGGGCCGGACCAGACTAACCCCCGAAGAACGTGCTAGACGCAGAACTCTGGGCTTGTGTCTTTATTGTGGGGGAAAGGGTCATTTTCGTGACTCCTGCTCGCTCCGTCCGGGAAACGCTCGGGTCTAATACATTTGGAAGGTGGAGTATTGGACCCAGAAACATCACCTTCTCGTCTCCTTCTTCCGGTGTTCCTCCATGTAGGCACTTCTCCCCAATCAGTCCTAGCATATCTGGACTCCGGGGCTGCCGGCAATTTTATGGACTGGAGAACTGCCTCTTCTATGAAGCTTACCCTTTCTCCCCTCGCTACTCCACTAGTAGTCTCGGCAATTGATGGCACTGTGCTCCCAGGGGGTCCTATCCGTTTCCAGACGCTACCTATTAGGATGTCGGTAGGGATACTCCACCAGGAGTGGATCTCCTTCCTCATCCTACCCAAGGCCTCTACCCCCATTGTATTGGGTCTTCCTTGGCTGCAGCTCCACTCGCCACATGTGGACTGGGTATCTGGGCAGATCCTGGCCTGGGGTCTTTCGTGTTTCTCGTCTTGTCTTTCCAAGGTGACCCCCAAGAGGAAACTTCCCATTGCTACCACATCTGTCTCGTCCGATCTTCCTGCGGCTTATAGCGATTTCCGGGATGTGTTCTGTAAGAAGTCTGCTGAGGTACTTCCTCCTCACAGATCTTTTGACTGTGCTATTGACCTTGTCCCTGGAGCAACCCTGCCCAGGGGTCGTACCTACCCTTTATCCATTCCAGAGACCCAAGCCATGTCTGAGTATGTCGCTGAGAATTTGGAGAGAGGTTTCATCCGGAAATCCTCATCGCCTGCAGGAGCAGGGTTCTTTTTCGTTGCCAAAAAGGATGGCACCCTCAGGCCCTGCATTGACTATAGAGGTTTAAACGCTGTGACTATTAAAAACCGTTACCCCTTACCTCTAATATCTGAGCTATTTGACAGGTTGAAGGGGGCTTCCATTTTCACTAAATTGGATCTCAGAGGTGCATACAATCTCATTCTAATACGAGAAGGTGACGAATGGAAGACCGCATTTAACACTAGGGACGGGCATTACGAGTACTTGGTTATGCCTTTTGGTTTGTGTAATGCTCCAGCTGTGTTCCAGAACTTTGTCAACGAAATATTCAGGGATCTACTGTACCAGTTTGTTGTCATCTATCTGGATGACATTCTCATCTTTTCCCAAAATCTGCCTGCTCACAGAAACCATGTACGCACCGTACTTCAGCGCCTTAGAGAGAACAATCTCTATGCCAAGATGGAGAAATGTTCCTTTGAATGTTCCGAGGTCCTGTTTCTGGGATGTTTTGTTTCTAGTGAGGGTCTTCGCATGGATCCCGGAAAGGTCTCTGCCATTACCAACTGGCCCCTTCCTGCTAGCCTGAAGGCCACACAGCGCTTCCTTGGCTTCACAAATTATTATAGGCAGTTCATAAGGAATTACTCTTCCATTGCTGCGCCTATTATCGCTTTGACCAAGAAGGGTGCGAATGCCAAAGACTGGTCTTCCGAGGCTGTCTCTGCGTTTCACGATCTGAAACAGGCCTTTGTCTCTGGACCCCTCTTGAGGAGACCAAATCCTGAAGACCCATTTTTTATTGAAGTAGACGCTTCTTCGATGGGGGTGGGAGCTGTGCTTCTTCAGGACTTTGAGAAGAAACGTCAACCATGTGCGTTCTTCTCCAAAAAAATTTCTCAGGCAGAGAGAAATTATGCCATTGGTGATCGGGAACTTCTCGCAATTAAATTGGCGTTGGAGGAGTGGCGTCATCTCTTGGAAGGTTCCCCTCACTCCATAACGATCTTTACTGATCATAAGAATCTACAGTACCTACAGAATGCTAAACGTCTGAACCCCAGACAGGCCAGGTGGAGTCTCTTCTTTTCTCGTTTTAAATTCACGATTACGTACAAACCTGGTTCCTGCAACGGTCGAGCTGATGCGCTCTCTAGGTCATTTGACACCTTGGACGAGGAGTCCAACCCTGATCCTGAGCCGATCATTCCTACCTCTTGCATTGTTGCCCATTCTACCACCCTGGAATCAAAGATTCCTCCTGGTAAGACCTTTGTTCCCACGGAGCTAAGAACCAAGATCCTTTGTTGGGGACATGATTCCAAGATGGCAGGTCATGCTGGGTTCCTCCGATCCTTCCTGCTTATCAGTCGTCACTACTGGTGGCCTAATCTCCGCTCGGATGTTAAAGACTATGTTAAGGCTTGTCACGTCTGTGCTCAGTCTAAATCTTCCACTCAAGCCCCTGCTGGTCTTCTCATGCCCTTGCCCATTCCTAAGGAGCCCTGGTCTCATATCGCCATGGATTTTATCACTGATCTTCCACTATCGGAGAATAATACTGCCATTTGGGTAGTAATCGATCGGTTCTCCAAGATGGCTCATTTTGTTCCTCTTCCTGGTCTCCCTTCTGCCCCTGCCTTGGTTCCCATTTTTGTACGAGAGATTTTCCGCCTTCATGGTGTTCCTTCGCATGTCGTTTCGGACAGGGGTGTGCAATTTACTTCTCGTTTTTGGGGAGCCTTTTGCAAATCCCTCGACATTACCTTGGATTTTACCTCTTCTTATCATCCCCAATCCAATGGCCAGACTGAGAGAGTTAATCAGGAGTTAGAGGTCTTTCTCCGTACCTTGGTCTCTGCCCATCATGATGATTGGGCATCACTATTACCGTGGGCTGAGTTCTCCCACAATAATCATGTTAACGTCAGTTCTCAGAAAACACCCTTCCTCACTGTTTATGGAAGACATCCTCAGCTTCCCCTTCCTATGATTTGTTCTTCTGACATTCCAGCTTTGGCTACTGTTCAGGAATCATTCAATTCCATGTGGGCTGACGTTCATGATTCCCTCCAGAAAGCTGCCAACAAATTCAAGAGTTTTGCTGACCGTCGCAGGCGTAAGCCACCCTCTTTTCAGCCAGGAGACAAAGTCTGGCTCTCCACCAGGAACATCAAACTCCAGGTTCCTTCCCTCAAATTTGCCCCAAGATTCATTGGTCCATACACCATAATTTCTAAACTGAATCCGGTTTGTTTCAAGCTCCAGATTCCCAAAAGCCTCAAAATCTCTAACTCCTTCCATGTTGCCCTTCTAAAGCCGTTAGTCCTCAATAAGTTCTCTCGTCCTTCCCCTACCATAGCACCGGTCTCTGAGGATGATCAGGAGTACGAGGTTAGCCAAATTTTGGATTCCCGACTCTGTAGAGGCATTCTCCAGTACCTCGTGCACTGGAAAGGTTTTGGTCCTGAGGAGAGGTCGTGGATTTCGGCTTCTGAGGTCTTTGCACCTCGTCTGTTGAGGAAGTTTCATTTGAAGTTTCCCTCTAAACCTGGTCCCAGGCGGGGGAGGGGGAGGCCTCGTAAGAGGGGGGGTACTGTCATGGTTATGCATTAGAGTTGTTCTCCTTACCTGTCTGCATGTGTTCATTTCTAGAGACCAGCCGAGCTTTACCTGACTGCTTTTATTTCCTTCCTCTGGAATGGCTCCACCCTAGCCCCTATCAGACTACACTATATTAACCTTTGCACTGCTAGCCTATCCTGCTGATCAACCTTTGTGTATTAGCTTCCTGTTTCCTGTCGTGTGCTCTGCTTCTGATTTCCGTTACCGACCTTGGCGTGTTCTGACAATCCCTGCTTGCCTGTGACCCTGACCTATTGGCGTGTACCCGACTATTCTGTTCTGCTTGTGGCCCCGACCTTGGCTTTGTCCCTCACCATCCCTATCCTCCTGTTACCTACTGTGGGTGTGAGCTGGGGGACCCTGGGGGTCGCGACCTGGAGCCAGTTGCAGCCAAGACCATCTTCACCACTCGAAGCTCTGGTGAATACCAGCTGGCTCTTAGACTCCGCGCCCCGGGGAATCTTACGCTCTTACCCCAGTGGGATCTGTCCCCCGTCTGCAGCCGTCAGCCGTAGGGTCCACAGCCTTGCGGTGCATCCCCAACCCTACGGTGTGCACCTGTCACCTGGGCTCTAGGTGACCTGACAGTTGAAGACCTTGGATTGTGGGCTGCTTGAGGGTAGGGACCGATGTGAGTGTGCGATATATGTGTGGAGCGCTGCGTAAACAATTGTAGACACCCACTCAGGATGGACTGGTGTCTTTATTCAAACTTAATTACTAACTATGTAAGGAGGAATGAATTTTTCCAAAACTGGAGCAAATTGGACTATGCTTTATTCATGTTTTTTTGCCTTCCTCTGGATCAACTGATGGTATAGAATTCTGTATACTGTTTTCTGACTAACGATGTAACATTAGCATGCATGCAGTTAAAGTGGTTGTAAAGGATCCAGTTTTTTTACCTTCATGTATTCTATCCAGGGACTCAACCTCCTCATTGGCTGAGACAGAAATGGGAGCCAATGGCTCCTGCTGCTTTTAATCACAGCCAGTGAGCCAAAGAGAGAGAGGGGCAAAGCCATAGCTTTGCGTGTGAATGGACACGCAGAGCAGTTGCTTGGGAGCGAGCCTGCTCCAGTGCCCCCTGTTGCAAGCTGCTTCCTCCGGGGGCATTCAGCAGGAGGGAGGGGCCAGGAGCACCACAGGGAACCCAAGAAGTAAGTTCTAAGAAAAACCTCTGCACAGAGCAGGTAAGTATGACATGTTTGTTATTTAAAAAAAAAAAAATTGCCTTTAATATCAATTTAAGGCAGCCTATTAAAATCTGTTGATTTCCAACATATGAATTATTGGACATGTTGCAATTTTGGTGTTAGCTGCAGCACACCGCAATGGACTATGTTGTGTTGCTATGCATTGCAGCATGTTAAAACAAAATAAATGTTAAGTCCTGTGCAAACTATTGGTGCTATATATATCCTGTATAATAATATAATATAATAATAAATGGCACTTGCATTAATGCATATACTGTGATTTGTATTAATAGACACGTTGCCTTAAGTTAGTGATTCTCAACTAGGGTTCCTCTAAAGGTTGCTAGGGGTTCCTTCAGCATTGGGCAATTTCTGCCTCTCAGATAAGTTCCCACTCATACCATTGATCTTTTTAGCTATCTATAAGGAGGTAATTCTTCCCAATGACCACAAGTGTAAGGACCATTCTTCCCACTGACCATCACACTAATGTATCATGAGTTTTAGATTTCTAATTTTTAGCAGTGGTTCCCTGAGACTGGATAACTATTTAATGGGTTCCTCTGTGTTGAAAAGGTTGAGAAAGGCTGGCTTATGTGTTCCCCCAACACATAGATATAAATTGGCCTTAAACCGATGCAGAAAGTTTCTTTGTTTTACAACAATAATCTGATAGTGGTATGGTTAGCACAAGTTGTCTTTTTAAAAGAACATTTCCAATTAAATGAGCTGTGCATGAAAATGATAGCACTTTTATAACAAAGGTATCACTGATGGTAGAGTGCAGTGATTCACATAAAAGTGTTATGGTTCCATACATTCCAGGGACCTAAGTCAGCAAACTCTCTTCTTTAGATATTGGTTTTCGGCAATGTTAAAATGAGTCAGTGAGTGACCTTTCTTCAAACTCTTCTACTTTACATTGGACCTCTCAATACAATACACCAAATCACATACTGTACTTGCTTCAGGCAAAGGAGTGGCACTTAGCTTAGTAAAAAAAAAATACAAATAAAAAAAAAAAACAGGTGCTTCAACACCTGAAACATTTATTGTCATTTCACTCAGAGGGAGCAAGAGGACCAAAGTTACATACTATAATTTTATACTAGGATGGATTGGAAATGTCATATATATCTGCTAAGAAGACTGGATTTAATGGTGATAATTCTAGGTAAGAACATGAGATTATCTATCTATCTATCTATCTATCTATCTATCTATCTATCTATCTATCTATCTATCTATCTATCTATCCTTGTTTTATATATTTGATATGATTTGATATGATTTCGTTTATAGAGATGTATAGCACACCAGAACTCCCATCACAGCTATGGTATTCTCTGACTTTTACACAATGCTAGTAGCTGACTATCATCATAAGGATTTTTTATTACCATTAATACTACTCAAGTAAAAAGTTTGTACACTTTGATTTGAATAAAGGAGATATTTTAGGCTTTATTGCCCTATGCATATATTTATAGTTATTGTTCCTGTTGTACAACAAATAAATCATTTAGTTCCCTTATTAAGAAATCTTTGCGAGAACTTTGAAGTTGCATTTGTTGCTATCACTGCATAAAATAAATCCCTACCTAAATCCACCTTTACACTTACCTTAAACTGTGGTCATGCCATAGCCCCAAGCCTTCTCCTATTCTGTTTACTTTCTTCTTGGGTCCTTCCTGGGGGTCCACATTAGTGGGTGCATGACATGGATGTCCGGTGATGGGGTCCTCTTTGGATCCAGAAAAGGATAACTTCATCACAGGGGAGAATTAGGGGATCAGTGATCTCCAAGTCCATTTGCACCCCTGGATTCATTGTTCCTTTTAACCAGATGTGACGCTGGTGAGGGACCTAGAGGGGGACTTATGTGGCTTCACACGGTAAGGGGAAAAATGCCTAGTAGGACAAGTGGTATGAGAAAAAAATATTTTAGCATGGAATGGAGCTTTAGCACTGAATCTTAGTATGTAGGTTTCTTTTTCTTTTGATGCCATCACTAGATTTTCTTTACCTTTATAACAGATGATAGTTTTTTTCACGCTACATTCATGACAAAATGCTTTGATTAGAGAAGAAAAAACATTGTTTTCAGTACGGCCCCTTCATACTAGTTTGCTGCAGGGTTGTACTCACCAAATAAGTCTCACCAGGTACATGTTTAGGGAACACATTAAAACCATACTCTTTTGTTCTTTTTGAGTGTTTTTTGGTTTGTTTTTGATTTTTAGGCTTTTTTAGGTTTGTTTGATTTTTTTGTTTGTTTGTACAAAACACCTATTAAGAATATCACAGATAGGGTGTTGAGAGCTAAAATGAGTTTCTGAGACACACAGTTATACATGTAGACAATGTTGTTCATTACTGCACTTGAATAAGCATTAAATGGAATCTTGTAACTAGAAACAGAAACACAGACAGTTATAAACTGAAAAAATCCCCTGGCTTATGGCCTGTTCACAATTTCACACTCTCACCCCCCTATGCACAGTGTGAAACCTGACCACTGCTATAGCACTGCAAAGCAAAACAAAAAACAAAAAGATCAATCAGACACTTTTATAAAAAAAAAGTGTGGCTTATACATAATATAAGAAAACTGGGCGAGAATTTTCACCCGAGGAGCGATCATACGATTTTCTGATGAACACAACTTTCGATAGCCGATTCCAACCTTCTGGATGAAAAATTTTCCCGAAGGGAAAACTCAAAAAATTTTCACATACAGGAATCAAACCAACGTTTTTGTTTAATATGTACCATTTTTGTATGAGAAAAATCAGAAATGAAAGACTGCATATTATGATAAGAAACAATAAACAACAAAAAAAAAGCCTTTGTCATATAAGAATTTTCATACATTATTTCCTTGCTCACTTCCAGCTTGCTGTGACACAACAACGAAAATCAGATGATCATTTGCCCAATTTTTTTATAGTGTTTACCCCACTGCTGTGGGATTTACAAATGGGCTTTGCATTTCACCTGCTTTAGATCTTTGAATTTGGCCCTATGACAATGCTCTCCCCCTTTCCCACAACATTGTCTGCATTATGCAGGTGTCCACATAACTCTGCAGGCTTCACATCAAGCTCTGTATTTTATGAGTTTAACGCAAAATGCAGTTTTAGTGGGGAATAAGCACTGTATTGTCCTGCCATAAGAGCTACCCGCTCTCCATTATAAATCGCATCCTTTATGACTCTTTGGCCTATGCCAAATTAAAAAATTCTGACTGCCCATTTCAGTAACATTACTGACACGTGCGGAAGATTCGGATAGTTCCTAAATGTGCCAAGTGTTTACAAAGTGAATGCATCAAACTAACAAATTATTACTTCCAATCAGTGGTGTATCATACATTGTGCAAGTGTGCGTGGGGCTCCAGAGAAGGGGGTCCAGTGTGCCCTGACACACACCGCACACAGGGAGTTAGCAACAGATTCCCTGGCATCATGGCCATTGATTCCCCCCTTCTCTTCCCGGCAGCACAATCCTTTATGGCTCCCTTGCAGCTGCCAGCTTCTCCTCCTCTCCCCCACCCGCTGGCTTCGGGATTGTACTGCAGGTCCGTGTGTCCCCCAGAGAAATCCCCCTAGGTTAGTTTTTACTGGGGACAGACTGGCCTTGGTGGATTATACTGGGGGGCAGAGTGATGTGGAGGGATTAAAATGGGGAAGTATACTGGAGGATGTATTGACCTGTGGGGGATTATACTGGGGAACAAATTGACCTGGGGGGGATTATACTGGGGGACATATTGTCCTGGTGGCAGGATTATACAGAGGGACAGACTGATCTTGGGGGATTATATTACGGGACAGAATGATCTGAACGAGGGGAAGGATTATACCTTCAGACAGACTGACCTGGGGGAGATTATACTGGGCACAACCTGACCTTGTTTTATTTAACCACATCCCTTAAGTTCCTTCCACCATTTACACAATTTGGCCACACCCATTGTGTGCCCAAAGGTGCCCTAGGTCTTTTACAATCCTAGCAACACCCCTGGCACAAAGAAAACCGTGCCCAGTCTTTCCTGTGGTTACATCATTAAGATGTCATATTGTATGGCTGTCTGCACATACAGCCTCAAGATTAAGTAGCACGTATTGCCGTCTTTGTTATCCAGACCACACACGATAATACTAACATAAATTGGCCATACACTACAATTTTTTTTTCGTTCAGGCTTTAGGCTCAATGAAAAAAATCTAACAGATTCCTTCATCCACACTCTGCAAGGCAGATGGATGAATCTCATGCTGTGTCTTTTTTATCCTGACACCTGGTATCAGTGGCTGTTAGAGTACCCAAACACTAGCTACATTTTTAATCAAAATACGTCAGGTGGGAGGGGACCAACAGTTCCATCCACTTAAGACATTTCTGCTGGTTTATCAGGAACTATCTAAAAAGGACGGTGTATGACCAGCTTTAGTTACATTTTTTCATTAGTTTTTTATTTTCTCACCTTGTAATCCAGCAAATAACATGCCCCTTCAAGTCTACACTGCCTTCTCCATGGTATATTTTGAAGAAGATCTGGCTGCCACACAGGCTGGACCTCAAACATGTCTGCCCTTGTACATTTCCAGTAAATAGTAGCTTGATGGGACTAGTAGTTTGTTTAATATATTTTTATTGACATTTTCATCATAGAAATGTATAGGAAGAAGAGAGAAAGAAAAAAAATACAATTAACAACATGGAAATGTACAGTAGTGCACATAGATGCCTTAAGTATATGCAGTGACAAGTTCATGGCTCTTAACGTAGATTGCCATAGAATATATTGAGACAGAATTGCAAATATACATCTTTTTTGGATTGCATGTGGACTGCGAGTACACGTGGGTAGGGCAGCCATCAGAAATTGTTGGGTCCCTTATACAGCTTTAGGCCTGGCCCCCCCCCCCCCCCCCCGAGCCTGACCACCAACATTCCTCAGGGTCCTGCTCACTGGCCGTCTCATCAAGTCTGCCCACTAGCCATTCCACCAAGTCCTTCAGAGCCTCAGCCCCCTTAGACCTGTACGCTCTCATTCCCCTCACCCCTGTACGCTCTCAGCCCCCCTCACAACTGTACGCTCTCAGCACCCCTCACACCTGTACACTCTCAGCCCCCCTCACACCTTTACGCTCTCAGCCCCCTCACACCTGTACGCTCTCAGCCCCCTCACACCTGTACGCTCTCAGCCCCCCTCACAACTGTACGCTCTCATTCCCCTCACACCCGTATGCTCTTAGCCCCCCTCACAACTGTACGCTCTCAGCCCCCCTCACACCTGTATGCTCTCAGCCCCCTCACACCTGTACGCTCTCAGCCCCCTCACAACTGTACGCTCTCAGCCCCCCTCACACTTGTACGCTCTCAGCTCCCTCACACCTGTACACTCTCATTCCCCTCACACCTGTATTCTCTCAGACCCCCTCACACCTGTACGCTCTCAGCCCCCCTCACACCTGTATGCTCTCAGCCCCCCTCACACCTGTATGCTCTCAGCCCCCTCACACCTGTACGCTCTCAGCCCCCTCACACCTGTACTCTCTCAGCCCCTCACACCTGTACGCTCTCAGCCCCCTCACACCTGTACTCTCTCAGCCCCCTCACACTTGTACGCTCTCAGCCCCCTCACACCTGTACGCTCTCAGCCCCCCTCACACCTGTACTCTCTCAGCCCCCCTCACACCTGTACGCTCTCAGCCCTCCTCACACCTGTACCCTCTCAGCCCCCTCATACCTGTACGCTCTCAGCCCTCCTCACATCTGTACACTCTCAGCCCCCTCACACCTGTATGCTCTGAGCCCCCCTCACACCTGTACGCTCTCAGCCCCCCTCACACCTGTAGGCTCTCAGCTCCCTCACACCTGTACGCTCTCATTCCCCTCACACCTGTACGCTCTCAGCCCCCCTCACACCTGTACGCTCTCAGCTCCCTCACCCCTGTACGCTCTCAGCCCCCTCACACCTGTACGCTCTCAGCCCCCCTCACACCTGTACGCTCTCAGTCCCCCTCACACCTCTATGCTCTCAGCCCCCCTCACACCTGCACGCTCTCAGCCCCCTCACACCTGTACACTCCCAGCACCACTCACATGTGTATAGATAACATGCACGTACACACACACAGGCATGTATACACACACAAGACATGTACACATACAGAGACATGTACACACATATAAACATACACTCACAGACATGTACACACACAAGACAAGTACACACACACAGACATGTACACACACAGAGACGTACACACAGAGATGTATACACACACAGGTATGTACACACACAAGACATGTACACACAGAGACATGTACACACAGGCATGTACACATGCAGATGGGTGCACATGCAGGAAATGGCCAGAGGCAGCAGCAAAGAGCCCGATGTCAGGTGATGACAGAGCAGCAGCCTGCCGACTCACACACATTAGGAGCTTCTCTGCACCCGCCACTGCCTTCTGAAATCCCTGCCAGTCAGCCGGGCCCATCCAAATGCTGGGGCACCTTACAAGTGTATGGACTGTACCCCCCTAATGGCGGCCCTGCATTTGGGCTTTGAGTGCACATGAACTGCAAGTGCATGTGGGCTGCAAGTGGGCTGTGAGTGCAAGTGGGCTGTGCGTACCTTTGTATTGTATTATTGGTTGAGTGCAGGTGTATTGTTGAGTATTAGTGTCAGGCAGCTAGTTGTTAGTTTGTTTGTAAAGGGTATAATCCCCAATCCTCTTAAATTAGTAGGTACGATGCCCGGCGGGTGTGGAGATACGAATTGGTGTACATCTTGCGGCATGTATGCATTCCTTGATAATCTGATGGAGGGCAAATACTGCTGTTCAAAATGTAAGCACAATGTTTCAGGTTCTGAAGGTTCTGAATCTAGGGAAGCAACTGTCAGCGCCCTCCATACCATACTAAAGGAGAGCCAGGAACGTACACAGCAGGGGCTAGCACAGAGGTGGGTGGAGACAAAGAGGTGCAGGTACTAGAAAAGAGTAGATGGGTGACAGCTAGGAAGGTTAGAGGGAAAAGTGCCAGGGAGGCCGATCTGGGCTGGAACATCCCAAAAAGTACGCTCCATTGAGTGACATTGATGAAACCAGTCAGGGACCAGCACTGCTGGAGCTGAGGGACTCCTCCTTCTCTGCTGCACTGTATTGTGTATTGTGTACACCACCAGAAGTGTAGTAGAAACTGTACACACTGTATTAGATACTGTGTGCACCGCCTGGCCCTGTATTAGCAACTGTACTATGGCTGCACTGTTCTGTGTACTGTGTACATCACCAGAAGTATAGTAGAAACTGTACACACTATATTAGATACTGTGTACAATGCCGGCACTGCATTAGAAACTGTACAATGGCTGCACTGTATTTTATACTATGTACACCACCAAAAGTGAAGTGTAGTAGAAACTGTACACAGTGTATTCGATACTGTGTACACCGCCTGCACTGTATTAGCAGCTGTATTATGGCTGCACTGTATTGTGTACTGTGTACAACAGAAGAAGTGTAGTAGACACTGTACACACTGTATTAGATAATGTGTACACTGCCTGCACTGTATTAGCAACTGTACACCACAGAATGCACTGTAGATATAGAGAGAGATAGATAGATGTAGATAAACACAGAGTAATATATATATATATATATATATATATATATATATATATATATATATATATATATATATATATATATATATATATAGTATCTCACAAAAGTGAGTACACCCCTCACATTTTTGTAAATATTTTATTCTATCTTTTGATGTGACAACACTGAGGAAATTACACTTTGCTACAATGTAAAGTAGTGAGTGTACAGCTTATATGACAGTGTAAATTTGCTGTCTCCTCAAAATATCTCAACACACAGCCATTAACCACTTCAGCCCCGGACCAATAAACAGCCTAAGGACCAGAGGTCTTTTTACAATTTCGCACTGCACTGCTTTAACTGGTAATTGCGCGGTCATGCAATGTTGTACCCAAATGAAATTTGGGTCCTTTTCTTCACACAAATAGAGCTTTCTTTTGATGGTATTTGATTGCCTCTGCGATTTTTATTTTTTGCGATATAAATGGAAAAAGACCGAAAATTTTGAGAAAAAATTATATTTTCTAATTTGTTATAAGAAAAATCGAATAAACTCAATTTTAGTCAAACATTTAGGGCAAAATTTATTCAGCCACATGTCTTTAGTAAAAAAAATGTCAATAAGCGTATATTTATTGGTTTGTGCAAAAGTTATAGCGTCTACAAACTAGAGTACATTTTCTGGAATTTACACAGCTTTTAATTTACGACTGCCTATCTCATTTCTTGAGGTGCTAAAATGGCAGGGCAGTACAAACCCCCCCCCCCCAAATGACCGCATTTTGGAAAGTAGACACCCCAAGGAAGTTGTGGAGAGGCATGTTGAGCCCATTGAATATTTTTTTTGTCCCAAGTGATTGAATAATGACACAAAAAAAAAAAGTTTACAAAAAGTTGTCACTAAATGATATATTGCTCACACATGCCATAGTTATATGTGGAATTGCACCCCAAAATATATTCTGCTGCTTCTCCTGAGTATGAGGATACCACATATGTGGGACTTTTTGGGAGTCTAGCTGCGTACGGCACCCCAAAAACCAATCACTGCCTTCAGGATTTCTAAGGGTGCAAATTTTTGATTTCACTCCTCACTACCTATCACAGTTTCGAAGGCCATAAAATGCCAAAATAACACAAAACCCCCCCAAATGACCCCATTTTGGAAAGTAGACACCCCAAGGAAGTTGTGGAGAGGCATGTTGAGCCCATTGAATTTTTTTTTTTGTCCCAAGTGATTGAATAATGACACACAAAAAAAAAAAAGTTTACAAAAAGTTGTCACTAAATGATATATTGCTCACACATGCCATAGTTATATGTGGAATTGCACCCCAAAATATATTCTGCTGCTTCTCCTGAGTACGAGGATACCACATATGTGGGACTTTTTGGGAGTCTAGCTGCGTACGGCACCCCGAAAACCAATCACTGCCTTCAGGGTTTCTAAGGGTGCAAATTTTTGATTTCACTCCTCACTACCTATCACAGTTTCGAAGGCCATAAAATGCCAAAATAACAAAAAACCCCCCCAAATGACCCCATTTTGGAAAGTAGACACCCCAAGCTATTTACTGAGAGGCATGTTGAGTCCATGAAATATTTTATATTTTGCCACAAGTTGCAGGAATTTTACTAATTTTTTTTTTTTTTGCACAAAGTTGTCACTAAATGATATATTGCTCACACATGCTATGGGCATAAGTCAAGTTACACCCCAAAATAAATTCTGCTGCTTCTTCTGAGTACGGGGATACCACATGTGTGGGACTTTTTGGGAGCCTAGCCACGTACGGGACCCCGAAAACCAAGCACTGCCTTCCGGATTTAAATATAAAATGCTACCAAAAAAAACTGTTAGCGATCGCAGGGATCAGGCCTGACTCTGCGATCACTGCAGTTATGTGTTTAACGTTTTGTAAGTGACAGTGATCGATCGATACTGCACTTGGGTGGGCTGGGCAGAGGGGCAAAACGCAGGTGCTAGCAGGTATCTGGGCTGATCCCGCTAACAATGCGTTTTTTTGGAACCCTACTGCTGGGGATGCTAGTATAGATCTGATCAGATCAGATATTGATCTGTTCAGATTCTATACCACTACGGGAGGTTTATGCTTTGCGTGTGGGTGTTAGCGGTACTGGCACTAACCTAGCGCTGCCTGGGGCGACGCAGACCCTGACCCTAAAACCTAATTGATATCACCCACCGGGTGATCAGGGGGTTAAACCTTTATTGGGTAATAAATGGTGGGTGCCCTGATGCTATAAAAAGCAAACTAACCAGAGTCACCCGTAACACTTATACGGTGATCACTGGTGAAAGGGTTAACTAGGGGCAATCAGGGGGTTCAAATTTTTATTAGGTAGTATATGGGGGTCCCTGGCGCTATATAAAAACCTGACGGGGAACCTAAATAACGAACTGGCTAACCAGCGTCACCAGTGACACTTATACCGTGATCGCTGGTGAAAGGGTTAACTAGGGGCAATCAGGGGGTTAAAACCATTATTGGGTAGTATATGGGGGATACCTAACGCTATAAAAACCTGGCGGTGAACCTAAAAAAATAACTAGCTACCTAGCGACACTAGTGACACTAATGCAGCGATCAGAAAAATGTTTGCTTAGTGACACTGGCAAAAGGGGGTGAAAGGGTTAACTAGGGGCAATCAGGGGGTTAAAACCATTATTGGGTAGTATATCGGGGTACCTAGCGCTATAAAAACCTGGCGGTGAACCTAAAAAAATAACTAGCTACCTAGCGGCACTAGTGACACTAATGCAGCAATCAGAAAAACGATCGCTTAGTGACACTGGCAAAAGGGGGTGAAAGGGTTAGCTAGGGGCAATTAGGGGGTTAAAACCATTATTGGGTAGTATATCGGGTTACCTAGCGCTATAAAAACCTGGCGGTGAACCTAAAAAAAAAACTAGCTACCTAGCGACACTAGCGACACTAATGCAGCGATCAGAAAAACGATCGCTTAGTGACATTGGCAAAAGGGGGTGAAAGGGTTAACTCTAGGGGCAATCAGGGGGTTAAAACCATTATTGGGTAGTATATCGGGGTACCTAGCGCTATAAAAACCTGGCGGTGAACCTAAAAAAAAACTAGCTACCTAGCGACACTAGCGACACTAATGCAGCGATCAGAAAAATGATCGCTTAGTGACACTGGCAAAAGGGGGTGAAAGGGTTAACTAGGGGCAATCAGGGGGTTAAAACCATTATTGGGTAGTATATTGGGGTACCTAGCGCTATAAAAACCTGGCGGTGAACCTAAAAAAATAACTAGCTACCTAGCGACACTAGCGACACTAATGCAGCGATCAGAAAAATGATCGCTTAGTGACACTGGCAAAAGGGGGTGAAAGGGTTAACTAGGGGCAATCAGGGGGTTAAAACCATTATTGGGTAGTATATTGGGGTACCTAGCGCTATAAAAACCTGGCGGTGAACCTAAAAAAATAACTAGCTACCTAGCGACACTAGTGACACTAATGCAGCGATCAGAAAAATGATCGCTTAGTGACACTGGCAAAAGGGGGTGAAAGGGTTAACTCTAGGGGCAATCAGGGGGTTAAACCTTTATTGGGGGGTGGTAGGGGGCTACCCTGGACCTAACACTAACTGCCCTGACAGTTTTTACTTTTACAACTGACACAGAATGCAGTGATCAGTAAATAAATGATCACTGCAATCAGTGACACTGTGACAGGGGGGGGTCGGGGGGGGGTCGGGGGGTGATCGGGGGGGGGGTTTGTGTACTTATGTGTTAGAGTAGTGTTTTGGTGCACTTACTTTTAGTCTTCTCCTCGTAGTCCGGTCAATAAGACCGCCCCGAGGAGAATGACATCACTTCCTCCCTGCCTGTGTATACAATACACAGTGGGAGGAAGCTTCTCATTCGCCAGGAGCGATCGAGAGGGGATGGCCAGAAACCAACGGCCATCCCCTCATCCCGGATCGCTCCTGAAGCGAAACGGACCGCCGTATCCAGCGGGAGGGGGTCCGATCGGACCCCCCACCCGCTGGAAGGCAAGCACGTACATGTACGTGCTTGTGCCTGCCGGTACCATTGTAATGACGTACATTGGCAATACGGCGGTCCTTAAGTGGTTAATGTCTAAACCGCTGGCAACAAAAGTGAGTACACCCCTAAGTGAAGATGTCCAAATTGCACCCAAAGTGTCAATATTTTGTGTGGCCACCATTATTTTCCAGCACTGCCTTAACCCTCTTGGGCGTGGAGTTCACCAGAGCTTCACAGGTTGCCACTGGAGTTCTCTTCCACTCCTCCATGATGACATCACAGAGCTGGTGGATGTTAGAGACCTTGCGCTCTTCCACCTTCCATTTGAGAATGCCCCTCAGATGCTCAATAGGGTTTAAGTCTGGAGACATGCTTGGTCAGTCCATCACCTTTAACCTCAGCTTGTTTAGCAAGGCAGTGGTTGTCTTGCTGCCCTACAGCCCAGTCTCTGAAGGAAGGGGATCATGCTCTGCTTCTGTATGTCACAGTACATGTTGGCATTCATGGTTCCCTTAATGAACTGTAGCTCCCCAGTGCTGGCAGCACTCATGCAGCCCCAGACTATGATACTCCCACCACCATGCTTGATTGTAGGCAAGACACACTTGTCTTTGTACTCCTCACCTGGTTTCCGCCACACACGCTTGATACCATCTGAACCAAATACGTTTATCTTGGTCTCATCAGACCGCAGGACATGATTCCAATAATCCATGTCCTTAGTCTGCTTGTCTTCAGCAAACTGTAGGCTTTCTTGTGAATTGTCTTAAGAGGCTTCCTTCTGGGACGACAGCCATGCAGACCAATTTGATGCAGTGCGCGACTTATGGTCTAAGCACTGACAGGCTGACCACCCATCCCTTCAACCTCTGCAGAAATGTTGGCAGCACTCATGTGTCTATTAACCAAAGACAATCTCTGGATATGACGCTGAGCACATGCATTCAAGTTCTTAGGTCGACCATGGCAAGGCCTGTTCTGAGAGGAACCTGTCCTGTTAAACCACTGTATGGTCTTGGCCACCATGCTGCATCTCAGTTTCAGGGTCTTTCCAATCTTCTTATAGCCTAGGCCATCTTTATGTAGAGCAACAATTTTTTTTTTCCGATCCTCAGAGAGTTCTTTGCCATGTTGAACTTCTAGTGACAGTATGAGAGAGTGAGAGCGATAACACCAAATTTAACACACCTGCTCCCCATTCACACCTGAAAACTTGTAACACTAAAGAGTCATGTTAATCCAGGGAGGGCAAATGGCTAATTGGGCCCAATCTGGACTTTTTCAAATACACTGCCACTAACTGAATAACCTGCCTGCTTAATCTAGATCAAGATCAAAAACGGGCCATGCCAAACCGCATGGCACTGTGGTTCCATGCAATTTGTTGCCTTCAAAGACACTGCATTTGCAATCTGCGTTTGGGGTACCAATAACAATGCATTGGCACCTGCATGCAGATCGCAAGGGCAATGCAATCTCTTGCAGTGTGACAAAGTCACACGGAGAGCACCTTTCCTACACTGCATTCTGGTGTGAACTGGCCCTTTTAAAAATCATATGGCCCTGGAAATGCACCCTTTTTGCTAATGCATGGAGTGATATTAAGAATTAATGACACCCCTGTGCATTTGTCAAAGTGCAGCGTGTTTGTTTACAATTTTGTGTGTGTTTCCCCACACTCAGTAATGTAAACCAAGCCTTAAATGACTGGAAAAAGGTTGAGAAACACTGACCTAGACTGTATATTTTGAAATAGAAAGAAGCAGGACAGTAGGATCATTTGAACCAACCCTTAAAGTAGAAGTTCACACTAAAACAAAAATCTGTAAATCTACAGGCATCCACAATATAAGACTAACCTATCTAGCCCTGTAAAGAAGAAATTGCTATACATACCTTTTTTGAAGCCACTCCAGTCCAGTCTCCAGAAGTGGAAGCTCTATGCAAGTGACAGCCGACACAGCTGTCGGCTGTGAAATGCCTGGGAAGTGACGTCACCCATAGACTTACTATGGGAGTTCCATTGGTGGCTACCTCCTCTGAACACGCCTCCACAGCAAAGCTGCCACTGACAGCTCAGTGTGGGACCGAACCTAGTTTTAGGGTGAACTTCTACTTTAAAGACAATTCATTTTCATGGCTGATGGTCAACAATGTGTGTACATGAGGGTTTCTCTACTGAACAAACATACATACATACAGTTTATTGAAATTTGGCCAGTCCAGCAAGGAACAAACTGAATTTTGATCAATGTGTAGCCGCTGTGGTTAAACAGAAGTCAGTCTACCCATCAGCCGCTCAAACCAGGAGCAGCAGGGAGGACCAGCTGGTTGAATTAAATAAACTCACCCAGCTTAACTTCTTACCCTCCCATCACCCGACCCCTAAAATTCCCTAAAAGGCAAAGTATTTTGCTTTTTCAAAGAGTGAATATTTTGAGTAATTATTGTGTAATTGACCCTAAATTGATACTAACTGTTCCTTTTGTTATCCAATTTAACAGTACCTAACGTGTAGAGGCTATTGTAAGCTTTGCATTGCAGATTTTCTAATGTCACAGCTTTTAAAAGAGAAGTATGGACTTAAAATAATAAACATTTATACACACCTAGGTGGATGCAGCATCAATCTGATGGTACATCTGTCCCCCGCTGGCTTTGCAGTGAGAACTGAGCGATCAAGCACCGCTGATCGCTCTGTTCTCCCCTCTGCTCTGAGCACAGAGTAGTGACTGTAAGCACTCACTGGAGTGCTGGACTGTGTGTGTGTGTTGGGGGGGGGGGGGGGGGCAGGAGGGGCTGGCTCAGGCTCTCAGTTGATCAATGAAAGGCTGAGCCAGGTGTTGGTCCAGGCCACTGGATGGATCCCAAACATCTTTTCAGAGCCTAGACCAGTTTTGTGAAACCGCTTTTGCCTGAAAACTGGTTACAGGAGTGCAGCACTAAGTACACTTCTGTGACCTACAGGAGAAGTATAGCCCATAGATGAATCAAGATTAGAATCCATGTATAGGATAGCTGGTTGTACACAAGTCAATCTAATGATCGACTTGTGTACAACCAGCCTGGCCAGATTTTTCCCAAACAAGGCTCCCCGCTGGCAGAACACTATAGCACTGCAGGAAGGATTCCCCCATCAACACCTAGTGGGGAAATCGGTAACCTGCTAATTGAATGAAAAAAAAAAAGTATAATGTATGGCCTGCCTTAAAAACCCTATGGAAAACAATTGTGAAAACCTATGTAAAATTCAACTTGAGCTATCTAAGGTGGATGTGCAGAGCTGCAACGGGTATTTTAGTATAATAATTCTACTAGAATACAACAATAGAAATCCTTCTTTACTTATTTGCTGGAATGATTTGCTTTATTCCCTGATCCCCTATTCCCTTTATTTTAGTCACTATGTTATACTGTGACATCATTGTAAATTATACTCATAAACAAGATTTTTAAAACATTATCATGTGACCCTAACCTATAGCCACAACCCTTAAAGGATAGCTAAACACAAGAACAGCAATTTAATAAATTGCTTACCAGTCCTTAGATCAGGGGTAGGGAACCTTGGCTCTCCAGATGTTTTGAAACTACAACTCCCATCAGACATTGCAAGACCCTAGCATGACTGCTAGAGGCAGAGGCATGATGGGATTTGTAGTTTCAAAACAGCTGGAGAGCCGAGGTTCCCTACCCCTGCCTTAGATAAAGCGGCTGCATTTGTTTTCAGTTTGCAAATTAAAAACACTTTCAGATTCACAGAACATCTGTTGATTTGACAAACAATGTTATCTTCTGCAAACTACTAATTCCCATATCTTACCCATTATGTGAGGGTACATCTTTCTATGGGGCCACCTGTTCTAGTGACAACTGTTTAACCACTTTCAGACCGGACCATTTTGCTGGTCAATGACCAGAGGTCTTTTTACAATTTGGCACTGCGCTGCTTTAACTGGTAATTGCGCTGTCATGCAATGTTGTACCCAAACAAAATTTGCGTCCTTTTCTTCCCACAAATAGAGCTTTCTTTTGATGGTATTTGATTGCCTCTGCGATTTTTATTTTTTGCGATATAAACGTAAAAAGACCGCAAATTTTGAAAAAAAATGATATTTTCTACTTTTTGTTATTAGAAAAATCCAATAAACTCAATTTTAGTCATACATTTAGGCCAAAATGTATTCAGCCACATGTCTTTGGTAAAAAAAAAGTCAATAACTGTATATTTATTGGTTTGCGCAAAAGTTGTCACATCTACAAACTAAGGTACGTTTTCTGGAATTTACGCAGCTTTTAGTTTACGACTGCCTATCTCATTTCTTGAGGTGCTAAAATGGCAGGGCAGTACAAAACCCCCCCAAATGACCCCATTTTGGAAAGTAGACCCCCTAAGGAAATTGATAAGTGGCATGTTGAGCCCATTGAATATTTAATTTTTTTGCCTCAAGCGATTGAATAATGACAAAAAAAAAAAATTTTTTTTTTTTTTACACAAAGTTGTCACTAAATGATATATTGCTCACACATGCTATGGGCATATGTGAAATGACACCCCAAAATAAATTCTGCTGCTTCTCCTGAGTACGGGGATACCACATATGTGGGACTTTTTGGGAGCCTAGCCGCGTACGGGGCCCCCAAAACCAAGCACTGCCTTCAGGCTTTCTAAGGGCGTTACAGTTTTGAAGGCCATAAAATGCCAAGATGGCACAAACCCCCCCCAAATGACCCCATTTTGGAAAGTAGACACCCCTAAATTTAGGGGTACACTAGTGAGACTAGGTAATAAATGGCGGGTGCCCTGAAACTATAAAAAAATAACTAACCAACCAGTGTCACCTGTAACAGTTATATGGTGATCACTGGTAAAAGGGTTAACTATCTGTATGGCTGAACTCGAATCGCACAGAGATCGGATGTGATTTGCACTGCAGTGCGGTGCGAATCACATCCGTTCTCATAAACCGCTGCAATGTGAACCCTGCCTTAGTGACACTGGCGACGGGGGGTGATCACGGGGTTAAACCTTTATTGGGGGGGTTAGGGGGGTACCTTAGAACTAAAGGGGGCTAACCCTAACTGCCCTAACAGTTATTACAGTCACAAATGACACCCGCCGGGTGATCAGGGGGTTAAACCTTTATTAGGTAATAAATGGCGGGTGCCCTGAAACTATAAAAAAATAACTAACCAACCAGCGTCACCTGTAACAGTTGAATGGTGATCACTGGTGAAAGGGTTAACTAGGGGGCAATCAGGGGGCTTTATGCGGTAGTATATGGGGGTCCCTGGCGCTATAAAAAGCTGCGGCGAACCTAAATACCAACCTGCCTAACTAGCATCACCTGTGACACTAATACAGCGATCAGAAAAATGATCGCTTATTAGGCTGGGTTCACACTGGAGCGATGCAGGAACGCCACGAATCCGCGGCGGGTTCCCGCATCGCATGCCTCCCGGCGGCAGTTCACACTGCCCTATGCGAACTGCTGGGAGTGTCAGTGAAATGTTAATGACACCCCCAGATCAGTTCGCATATCGCAGTGCGATCTGCAAACTCGGATCGCATGGTGTGAACACCCATGCGATCTGATTCTGCTGCGGACCAAAAAAAGGGTCCCGTGCGAATTTGCGGCGGGTGCGGCGGGTGCGACGCAAATTCAGCCATACTATCTGTATGGCTGAACTCGAATCGCACAGAGATCGGATGTGATTTGCACTGCAGTGCGGTGCGAATCACATTCGTTCTCATAAACCGCTGCAATGTGAACCCAGCCTTAGTGACACTGGCGACGGGGGGTGATCACGGGGTTAAACCTTTATTGGGGGGGTTAGGGGGGTACATTAGAACTAAAGGGGGCTAACCCTAACTGCCCTAACAGTTATTACAGTCACAAATGACACCAATGCAAAAAAAAAAAATTACATTGGTGTCACTGTGACTGGGGGGCAGGGGTAATTGGGGGGGTGATCGGGGGGGTGTGAGTGTGCCTGGCATGTTCTACTGTGTAGTGTCGTGTTTTTTGCAACTCACCGATCCTCTCTCCTCGGTGTCGGAACGAAAAATACCGACACGGAGGAGAGATTACATCACTTCCTCTCCTGTGTTTACATTACAGGAGAGGAAGTGATGTCACGGAGCATTTCTATTCGTCGGGAGCGATCGCGAGGGGGTGGCCATGAATGAATGGCCGCCCCCTCATCCCGGATCGCTCCCGAACGAATACCGACCACCCGCGGGAAGGCAGGGACGTATATATACACCCATATGCCTGCCCGTGCCATTCTGTCGACGTATATCGTCGTGCGGCGGTCGGCAAGTGGTTAATAGTGAAATTCCCTTTGCTTCATAGAGATTTTCTCTCACTTCCCTTTGTCTCTCTGGGACTGGAATTGAAGGGAAATTTCCCCAATGGGACAAAAAATAGGGGTGTTTAATCATCCTTTACACTATCCAGAACTAAAAGAAATATAGCTACACATACATTGCGCATACACTTTAAAATACATTATTTTTGCTTATATTAAAGTGGCTCTAAAGCCTAAACATTTTTTACCTTAATGCATTCTTTGCATTAAGGTAAAAAATGTTTAAGTATCAGTATCACCAATCACCGCCCCCCCCCCCCCCCTTTTGATTACCCAAGCCCTCATTAGATCCAGCAGTGTGCCCGTCTGCAGCTCTTCTCTCCCCTCACTTCCGGGTCTCACTGTCTTTGCTGGGGCAACATTGGCCTCCAGTGCTGTCAATCAAAGCCAGTTATAAGGGAGTGGGGGGCAGGGCTGAGTCCCGCTGTCTGTGTAAATTGACGCAGCAGTGGGGCTCAGGAGCGAGCACGCACCAGTGGCTTTCCATGGGGGCACTTGACAGAGAGGAGGGACTGGGAGCACCGGTTAGGGACCCAAAAAGAGGAGAGCAGGTACAGTAAGTATAGAAATGTTTGGTATAGGAAATATTTTAGAGACGCTTGACTGTTTTGTAAAATGTGTCTCCAGAAGGCAATCCATTGCACTTTGATACAAAGGAAAACTTACAGCATAAGTGAGAAGTTTTTACCAAAAGTAACAAAATACTGATTATTTATCTATATATACTCAACCAAAACAACCAAACATGAACAAGGTTTTTTTTTTTTTAACCTCCAGATTTTACCACAACAAACATTTTTAAAGTGAATCATTATATTGTTAGATATGAATGTATTATTTTCTATTTTAATGTATTAAGTTCTGGTTAGAGATGTTTGAATAAACATAATATTCATGAATTAAAGGTTGCTATGAAATACCAATTTGTTGTCTGATCTTGCTAAGTAAGTCAAAAATGAAGACACAGATAAACTATGAAAGTGAGATGATGCATTTGGTAAGAAAGTAAGCTACTCATATCAAGCATCAAAATTAATTAAAAATGTATTATCTATTTTTAAGTATTTTTTTTATCTCATATTGCCTGGTTAACAAACATAAATAGTCTATTTTCTTCTCTCTTTTAAATTTAACATAGCAATAACTGCAGTTAAAGTCATGACTGGAACATCTACAATATCCTCAACAGAACCATCACAGGAGACAACACAAGAAATAAATGCAACAACACCATTTTCACCAACAGTAGAATATACTACAATAGAAAAAACAAGTGCAATAACACAATTTTCAGCAACAATAGAAGATACTACATTAGAAGAAACAAGTGCAATAACACAATTTTCACCAACAATAGAAGATACTACATTAGAAGAAACAAGTGCAATAACACAATTTTCACCAACAATAGAAGATACTACAACAGTAGAAACAAGTGTATCAACATTACCATCATTGACAACATCACAAACTACAGCAGAGATAACAACCACAACATCAGTCCAACCAAAAACAAAAACACTAGAGACTACAACCACAGATGCACAACCACCGGCAACAGCTATGATAACAAAAGAATTAGTGACATCATTATTACCACCAACTAAATCCCAAGAGACAACACTAAAAGATACAACATCCTTGGCATCCACAGAAAAAATGGCTATGGTGGAAGCTAGTTCAACAGCAACAGTGCCTCCCACAACAAGAGAGCCCATTGCCACAACAGCAATATCATCATTAACAGCAGAAACCACTGGAAAAAAGACAAGCACAACATCACCATTGCCAGAATTAAAAACTACAGCAGAAATAACAACCACAACATCAATTCCATCAACAATAAAAACACAGGAAACTACAACACATGCCAAACCAACAACAGCTTCAATTAAAAAAGAAATAGTCACAACATTATTACCATCAACAACAAAAAACCCAGAGACTACACTGAAGGAAGAAACATCCTTGGCATCAACAGAAAAAATTACTACATTGGAGACTAGTACAGCAACAACAGTGGGTCCAACAACAACAGAGCCCATTGCCACAACAGGAATGTCATCATTAACAACAGAAACCACTGCAGAAGAGAATAAATTGGAGACTAGTACAGCAACAACAGTGGTTCCAACAACAAGAGAGCCCATTGTCACAACAGAATTGTCATCACTACCATCAGAAACCACTGCAGAAGACATAAGCAGTAGCACAACACCAGCATTGTCAACATTTAATCCTTTGGTAAACAATACAAAGACAACATCTTTTACAACACCACTAGCATTAACTGAATCATTGACTACTGTACAGAAAATTATATCAACATTGCTATCATCAACAGAATCAATTACTGCAGAGATAACAACCAGAACATCAATTCCACCCACAACAAAAACACTGGAAACTACAACAAGTGCCAAACCACCAACAACAGCTTCAATTAAATTAGAAATAGTCCCAACATTATTACCACCAATAATGAAATATCCAGAGACTACATTGAACGAAGCAACATCCTTGGCATCAACAGAACAAATGACTGCATTGGAGACTAGTACAGCAACAACAGTGGTTCCAACAACAACAGAGCCCATTGCCATAACAGGAATGTCATCATTAACATCCGAAACCAATGTAGAAGAGACAAGCACAACGTCAGCATTGTCAACATTTAAATCTTTAGTAACCGAAACAAAGGCATCATCTCTTACAACACCACCAGCATTAACTGAATCATGGACTACTGTCCAGAAAATGACATCAACATTGCTATCATCGACAGAATCAACAACTACTGCAGAGATAACAACCACAACATCAATTCCACCCACAACCAAAACACTGGAAACTACAACAAGTGCAAAACCACCATTAACAGCTTCAATTAACACAGAAATAATCACAACATTATTACCACCATCAACGAAATACCCAGAGACTACATTGTTTGAAGCAACATCCTTGACATCAACAGAAAAAAATAGTAAATTGGAGACTAGTACAGCAACAACAGTGGTTCCAACAACAACAGAGCCCATTGCCACAACAGGAATGTCATCATTAATATCAGAAACCACTGTAGAAGAGACAAGCAAAACATCAGCATTGTCAACATTTAAACCTTTAGTAACCGAAACAAAGACATCATCTTTTACAACACCACTAGCATTAACTGAATCATTGACTACTGTCCAGAAAATGACATCAACATTGCTATCATCGACAGAATCAACAACTACAGCAGAGATAACAACCACAACATCAATTCTACCCACAACCAAAACACTGGAAACTTCAACAAGTGCAAAACCACCACCAACAGCTTCAATTAACACAGAAATAATCACAACATTATTACCACCAACAATGAAATACACAGAGACTACATTGAATGAAGGAACATCCTTGGCATCAACAGAAAAAATGACTACACTGGAGACTAGTACAGCAACAACAGTGGTTCCAACGACAACAAAGCCCATTGCCACAACAGGAATGTCATCATTAACAACAGAGACTACTGCAGAAGAGACTACATTGCAGACTAGTACAACAACAACAGTGGTTCCAACAACAACAGAGCCCACTGCCACAACAGGAATGTCATCATTAACAACAGAAACCACTGCAGAAGAGACTAAATTGGAGACTAGTACAGCAACAACAGTGGTTCCAACAACAAGAGAGCCCATTGTCACAACAGAAATGTCATCAATACCATCAGAAACCACTGCAGAAGACATAAGCAGTAGCACAACATCAGCATTGTCAACATTTAATCCTTTGGTAAACAAAACAAAGACAACATCTTTTACAACACCACTAGCATTAACTGAATCATTGACTACTGTACAGAAAATGATATCAACATTGCTATCATCAACAGAATCAATTACTGCAGAGATAACAACCACAACATCAATTCCACCCACAACAAAAACACTGGAAACTACAACAAGTGCGAAACCACCAACAACAGCTTCAATTAAATTAGAAATAGTCCCAACATTATTACCACCAATAACGAAATATCCAGAGACTACATTGAACGAAGCAACATCCTTGGCATCAACAGAACAAATGACTGCATTGGAGACTAGTACAACAACAACAGTGGTTCAAACAACAACAGAGCCCATTGCCACAACAGGAATGCCATCATTAACATCAGAAACCACTGCAGAAGAGACAGGCACAACATTAGCATTGTCAACATTTAAACCCTTGATAACCGAAACAAGGACAACATCTTTTTCAACACCTTTAGCATTAAAGGAAACGTTGACTACAGTACAGAAAACTACATCACCATTACTATCATCAACAGAATCAAAAGCTACAGCAGAGATAACAACCACAACATCAATCTCACCAACAACAAAAACACTAGAAACTACAACAAACGCAAAATCCCCAACAACAAGTTCAGTTAAAACAGAAATAGTCCCAACATTATTAATTCCAACGACAAAATATCCAGAGACTACATTGAACGAAGCAACATCCTTGGCATCAACACAAAAAATTAGTACAATGGAGATAAGTACAGCAACAACAGTGGTTCAGACAACAAGAGAGCCAATTGCTACAACAGGAATGTCATCATTAACAACAGAAACCAATGTAGAAGAGACAAGCACAACATCAGCATTGTCAACATTTAAACCTTTAGTAACCGAAACAAAGACATCATCTTTTACAACACCACTAGCATTAACTGAATCATTGACTACTGTACAGAAAATGACTTCAACATTGCTATCATCGACAGAATCAACAACTACAGCAGAGATAAAAACCACAACATCAATTCCACCCACAACCAAAACACTGGAAACTACAACAAGTGCAAAACCACCAACAACAGCTTCAATTAACATAGAAATAATCTCAACATTATTAACACCAACAACGAAATACCCAGAGACTACACTGAATGAAGCAACATCCTTGGCACCAACAGAAAAAAATACGACATTGGAGAATAGTACAGCAACAACAGTGGTTCCAACAACAACAGAGCCCATTGCCACAACAGGAATGTCATTATTAACAACAGAAACCACTGCAGAAGAGAATAAATTGGAGACTAGTACAGCAACAACAGTGATTCCAACAACAAGAGAGCCCATTGTCACAACAGAAATGTCATCACTACCATCAGAAACCACGGCAGAAGACATAAGCAGTAGCACATCATCTGCATTGTCAACATTTAATCCTTTGGTTAACAAAACAAAGACAACATCTTTTACAACACCACTAGCATTAACTGAATCATTGACCACTGTACAGAAAATGATATCAGCATTGCTATCATCAACAGAATCAACAACTACAGCAGAGGTAACAACCACAACATCAATTTCACCCACAACAAAAACACTGGAAACTACAAGTGCCAAACCACCAACAACAGCTTCAATTAAATTAGAAATAGTCCCAACATTATTACCACCAATAATGAAATATCCGGAGACTACATTGAACGAAGCAACATCCTTGGCATCAACAGAACAAATGACTGCATTGGAGACTAGTACAGCAACAACAGTGGTTCCAACAACAACAGAGCCCATTGCCACAACAGGAATGTCATCATTAACATCAGAAACCAATGTAGAAGAGACAAGCACACCGTCAGCATTGTCAACATTTAAATCTTTAGTAACCGAAACAAAGGCATCATCTCTTACAACACCACCAGCATTAACTGAATCATTGACTACTGTCCAGAAAATGACATCAACATTGCTATCATCGACAGAATCAACAACTACTGCAGAGATAACAACCACAACATCAATTCCACCCACAACCAAAACATTGGAAACTTCAACAAGTGCAAAACCACCACCAACAGCTTCAATTAACACAGAAATAATCACAACATTATTACCACCAACAACGAAATACCCAGAGACTACATTGAACGAAGCAACATCCTTGGCATCAACAGAAAAAAATACTACGCTGGAGACTAGTACAGCAACAACAATGGTTCCAACGACAACAGAGCCCATTGCCACAACAGGAATGTCATCATTAACAACAGAGACCACTGCAGAAGAGACTAAATTGGAGACTAGCACAGCAACAACAGTGGTTCCAACAACAAGAGAGCCCATTGTCACAACAGAATTGTCATCACTACCATCAGAAACCACTGCAGAAGACATAAGCAGTAGCACAACACCAGCATTGTCAACATTTAATCCTTTGGTAAACAATACAAAGACAACATCTTTTACAACACCACTAGCATTAACTGAATCATTGACTACTGTACAGAAAATTATATCAACATTGCTATCATCAACAGAATCAATTACTGCAGAGATAACAACCAGAACATCAATTCCACCCACAACAAAAACACTGGAAACTACAACAAGTGCCAAACCACCAACAACAGCTTCAATTAAATTAGAAATAGTCCCAACATTATTACCACCAATAATGAAATATCCAGAGACTACATTGAACGAAGCAACATCCTTGGCATCAACAGAACAAATGACTGCATTGGAGACTAGTACAGCAACAACAGTGGTTCCAACAACAACAGAGCCCATTGCCATAACAGGAATGTCATCATTAACATCCGAAACCAATGTAGAAGAGACAAGCACAACGTCAGCATTGTCAACATTTAAATCTTTAGTAACCGAAACAAAGGCATCATCTCTTACAACACCACCAGCATTAACTGAATCATGGACTACTGTCCAGAAAATGACATCAACATTGCTATCATCGACAGAATCAACAACTACTGCAGAGATAACAACCACAACATCAATTCCACCCACAACCAAAACACTGGAAACTACAACAAGTGCAAAACCACCATTAACAGCTTCAATTAACACAGAAATAATCACAACATTATTACCACCATCAACGAAATACCCAGAGACTACATTGTTTGAAGCAACATCCTTGACATCAACAGAAAAAATTAGTAAATTGGAGACTAGTACAGCAACAACAGTGGTTCCAACAACAACAGAGCCCATTGCCACAACAGGAATGTCATCATTAATATCAGAAACCACTGTAGAAGAGACAAGCAAAACATCAGCATTGTCAACATTTAAACCTTTAGTAACCGAAACAAAGACATCATCTTTTACAACACCACTAGCATTAACTGAATCATTGACTACTGTCCAGAAAATGACATCAACATTGCTATCATCGACAGAATCAACAACTACAGCAGAGATAACAACCACAACATCAATTCTACCCACAACCAAAACACTGGAAACTTCAACAAGTGCAAAACCACCACCAACAGCTTCAATTAACACAGAAATAATCACAACATTATTACCACCAACAATGAAATACACAGAGACTACATTGAATGAAGGAACATCCTTGGCATCAACAGAAAAAATGACTACACTGGAGACTAGTACAGCAACAACAGTGGTTCCAACGACAACAAAGCCCATTGCCACAACAGGAATGTCATCATTAACAACAGAGACTACTGCAGAAGAGACTACATTGCAGACTAGTACAACAACAACAGTGGTTCCAACAACAACAGAGCCCACTGCCACAACAGGAATGTCATCATTAACAACAGAAACCACTGCAGAAGAGACTAAATTGGAGACTAGTACAGCAACAACAGTGGTTCCAACAACAAGAGAGCCCATTGTCACAACAGAAATGTCATCAATACCATCAGAAACCACTGCAGAAGACATAAGCAGTAGCACAACATCAGCATTGTCAACATTTAATCCTTTGGTAAACAAAGCAAAGAGAACATCTTTTACAACACCACTAGCATTAACTGAATCATTGACTACTGTACAGAAAATGACATCAACATTGCTATCATCGACAGAATCAACAACTACAGAAGGGATAACAACCACAACATCAATTCCACCCACAACCAAAACACTGGAAACTACAACAAGTGCAAAGCCACCAACAACAGCTTCAATTAACATAGAAATAATCACAGCATTATTAACACCAACAACGAAATACCCAGAGACTACACTGAATGAAGCAACATCCTTGGCATCAACAGAAAAAATTACTACATTGGAGACTAGTACAGCAACAACAGTGGTTCCAACAACAACAGAGCCTATTGCCACAACAGGAATGTCATCATTAACAACAGAAACCACTGCAGAAGAGACTACATTGGAGACTAGTACAGCAACAACTGTGGTTCCAACAACAAGAGAGCCCATTGCCACAACAGAAATGTCATCAGTACCATCAGACACCACTGCAGAAGACATAAGCAGTAGCACAACATCAGCATTGTCAACATTTAATCGTTTGGTAACCGAAACAAAGACAACATCTTTTACAACACCACTACCATTAACTGAATCATTGACTACTGTACAGAAAATGACATCAACATTGCTATCATCAAAAGAATCAACAACTAAAACAGAGATAACAACCACAACATCAATCCCCCCAACAGCAAAAACACTGGAAAATACAAGTGCAAAACTCCCAACAACAGCTCCAATTAAAACAGAAATAGTCCCAACATTATTACCACCAACATTGAAATACCCAGAGAATACAATGAACGAAGCAACATCCTTGGCATCAACAGAACAAATGACTGCATTGGAGACTAGTACAGCAACAACAGTGGTTCCAACAACAACAGAGCCCATTGCCACAACAGGAATGCCATCATTAACATCAGAAATCACTGCAGAAGAGACAGGCACAACATTAGCATTGTCAACATTTAAACCCTTGATAACTGAAACAAGGACAACATCTTTTTCAACACCTTTAGCATTAAAGGAAACGTTGACTACAGTACAGAAAACTACATCACCATTACTATCATCAACAGAATCAAAAGCTACAGCAGAGATAACAACCACAACATCAATCTCACCAACAACAAAAACACTAGAAACTACAACAAATGCAAAATCCCCAACAACAAGTTCAGTTAAAACAGAAATAGTCCCAACATTATTAATTCCAACAACAAAATATCCAGAGACTACATTGAACGAAGCAACATCCTTGGCATCAACACAAAAAATTAGTACAATGGAGATAAGTACAGCAACAACAGTGGTTCAGACAACAAGAGAGCCAATTGCTACAACAGGAATGTCATCATTAACAACAGAAACCAATGTAGAAGAGACAAGCACAACATCAGCATTGTCAACATTTAAACCTTTAGTAACCGAAACAAAGACATCATCTTTTACAACACCACTAGCATTAACTGAATCATTGACTACTGTACAGAAAATGACTTCAACATTGCTATCATCGACAGAATCAACAACTACAGCAGAGATAAAAACCACAACATCAATTCCACCCACAACCAAAACACTGGAAACTACAACAAGTGCAAAATCACCAACAACAGCTTCAATTAACATAGAAATAATCTCAACATTATTAACACCAACAACGAAATACCCAGAGACTACACTGAATGAAGCAACATCCTTGGCACCAACAGAAAAAAATACGACATTGGAGAATAGTACAGCAACAACAGTGGTTCCAACAACAACAGAGCCCATTGCCACAACAGGAATGTCATTATTAACAACAGAAACCACTGCAGAAAAGAATAAATTGGAGACTAGTACAGCAACAACAGTGATTCCAACAACAAAAGAGCCCATTGTCACAACAGAAATGTCATCACTACCATCAGAAACCACGGCAGAAGACATAAGCAGTAGCACATCATCTGCACTGTCAACATTTAATCCTTTGGTTAACAAAACAAAGACAACATCTTTTACAACACCACTAGCATTAACTGAATCATTGACCACTGTACAGAAAATGATATCAGCATTGCTATCATCAACAGAATCAAAAACTACAGCAGAGGTAACAACCACAACATCAATTCCACCCACAACAAAAACACTGGAAACTACAAGTGCCAAACCACCAACAACAGCTTCAATTAAATTAGAAATAGTCCCAACATTATTACCACCAATAATGAAATATCCGGAGACTACATTGAACGAAGCAACATCCTTGGCATCAACAGAACAAATGACTGCATTGGAGACTAGTACAGCAACAACAGTGGTTCCAACAACAACAGAGCCCATTGCCACAACAGGAATGTCATCATTAACATCAGAAACCAATGTAGAAGTGACAAGCACACCGTCAGCATTGTCAACATTTAAATCTTTAGTAACCGAAACAAAGGCATCATCTCTTACAACACCACCAGCATTAACTGAATCATTGACTACTGTCCAGAAAATGACATCAACATTGCTATCATCGACAGAATCAACAACTACTGCAGAGATAACAACCACAACATCAATTCCACCCACAACCAAAACACTGGAAACTACAACAAGTGCAAAACCACCATTAACAGCTTCAAATAACACAGAAATAATCACAACATTATTACCACCATCAACGAAATACCCAGAGACTACATTGTTTGAAGCAACATCCTTGACATCAACAGAAAAAAATAGTAAATTGGAGACTAGTACAGCAACAACAGTGGTTCCAACAACAACAGAGCCCATTGCCACAACAGGAATGTCATCATTAATATCAGAAACCACTGTAGAAGAGACAAGCAAAACATCAGCATTGTCAACATTTAAACCTTTAGTAACCGAAACAAAGACATCATCCTTTACAACACCACTAGCATTAACTGAATCATTGACTACTGTCCAGAAAATGACATCAACATTGCTATCATCGACAGAATCAACAACTACTGCAGAGATAACAACCACAACATCAATTCTACCCACAACCAAAACACTGGAAACTTCAACAAGTGCAAAACCACCACCAACAGCTTCAATTAACACAGAAATAATCACAACATTATTACCACCAACAATGAAATACACAGAGACTACATTGAATGAAGGAACATCCTTGGCATCAACAGAAAAAATGACTACACTGGAGACTAGTACAGCAACAACAGTGGTTCCAACGACAACAAAGCCCATTGCCACAACAGGAATGTCATCATTAACAACAGAGACTACTGCAGAAGAGACTACATTGCAGACTAGTACAACAACAACAGTGGTTCCAACAACAACAGAGCCCACTGCCACAACAGGAATGTCATCATTAACAACAGAAACCACTGCAGAAGAGACTAAATTGGAGACTAGTACAGCAACAACAGTGGTTCCAACAACAAGAGAGCCCATTGTCACAACAGAAATGTCATCAATACCATCAGAAACCACTGCAGAAGACATAAGCAGTAGCACAACATCAGCATTGTCAACATTTAATCCTTTGGTAAACAAAACAAAGACAACATCTTTTACAACACCACTAGCATTAACTGAATCATTGACTACTGTACAGAAAATGATATCAACATTGCTATCATCAACAGAATCAATTACTGCAGAGATAACAACCACAACATCAATTCCACCCACAACAAAAACACTGGAAACTACAACAAGTGCGAAACCACCAACAACAGCTTCAATTAAATTAGAAATAGTCCCAACATTATTACCACCAATAACGAAATATCCAGAGACTACATTGAACGAAGCAACATCCTTGGCATCAACAGAACAAATGACTGCATTGGAGACTAGTACAGCAACAACAGTGGTTCCAACAACAACAGAGCCCATTGCCACAACAGGAATGCCATCATTAACATCAGAAACCACTGCAGAAGAGACAGGCACAACATTAGCATTGCCAACATTTAAACCCTTGATAACTGAAACAAGGACAACATCTTTTTCAACACCTTTAGCATTAAAGGAAACATTGACTACAGTACAGAAAACTACATCAACATTACTATCATCAACAGAATCAACAGCTACAGCAGAGATAACAACCACAACATCAATCCCACCAGCAACAAAAACACTAGAAACTACAACACATGCAAAATCCCCAACAACAGGTTCAGTTAAAACAGAAATAGTCCCAACATTATTAACTCCAACAACAAAATATCCAGAGACTACATTGTTTGAAGCAACATCCTTGACATCAACAGAAAAAATTAGTAAATTGGAGACTAGTACAGCAACAACAGTGGTTCCAACAACAACAGAGCCCATTGCTACAACAGGAATGCCATCATTAACATCAGAAACCACTGCAGAAGAGACAAGCACAACATCAGTATTGTCAACATTTAAACCTTTGGTAACCGAAACAAAGGCAACATCTTTTACAACACCACTAGCATTTACTGAATCATTGACTACTGTACAGAAAATGACATCAACATTGCTATCATTGACAGAATCAATTACAGCAGAGATAACAACCACAACATCAATTCCACCCACAACAAAAACACTGGAAACTAAAACAAGTGCAAAACCACCAACAACAGCTTCAATTAACACAGAAATAATCTCAACATTATTACCACCATTAACAAAATACCCAGAGACTACATTGAATGAAGCAACATTCTTGGCATCAACAGAAAAAATTACTACACTGGAGATTGGTACAGCAACAACAGTGGTTCCAACAACAACAGAGCCCATTGCTACAACAGGAATGTCATCATTAACATCAGAAACCAATGTAGAAGAGACAAGCAAAACATCAGCATTGTCAACATTTAAACCTTTAGTAACCGAAACAAAGACATCATCTTTTACAACACCACTAGCATTAACTGAATCATTGACTACTGTCCAGAAAATGACATCAACATTGCTATCATCGACAGAATCAACAACTACAGCAGAGATAACAACCACAACATCAATTCTACCCACAACCAAAACACTGGAAACTTCAACAAGTGCAAAACCACCACCAACAGCTTCAATTAACACAGAAATAATGACAACATTATTACCACCATCAACGAAATACCTAGAGACTACATTGAACGAAGCAACATCCTTGGCATCAACAGAAAAAATTACTACATTGGAGACTAGTACAGCAACAACAGTGGTTCCAACAACAACAGAGCCCATTGCCACAACAGGAAGGCCATCACTACCATCAGAAACCACTGCAGAAGAGACTACATTGAAGAGTAGTACAGCAACAACAGTGGTTCCAACAACAAGAGAGCCCATTGCCACAACAGGAATGTCATCATTACAATCAGAAACCTATGCAGAAGACATAAGTAGTAGCACAACATCAGCATTGTCAACATCTAATCTTTTGGTAAACAAAACAATGACAACATATTTTACAACACCACTAGCATTAACTGAATCATTGACTACAGTACAGAAAATGACATCAACCTTGCTATCATCAACAGAATCAATTACAGCAGAGATAACAACCCCAACATCAATTCCACCCACAACAAAAACACTGGAAACTACAGCAAGTGCAAAACCACCACCAACAACTTCAATTAACACAGAAATAATCACAACATTATTACTACCATCAACAAGATACCCAGAGACTACATTGATTGAAGCAACATCCTTGACATCAACAGAAAAAATGAGTAAATTGGAGACTAGTACAGCAGCAACAGTGGTTCCAACAACAATAGAACCCATTGCTACAACAGGAATGCCATCATTAACATCAGAAACTACTGCAGAAGAGACAGGCACAACATCAGTATTGTCAACATTTAAACCTTTGGTAACCGAAACAAAGGCAACATCACTAGCATTTACTGAATCATTGACTACTGTACAGAAAATGACATCAACATTGCTATCATTGACAGAATCAATTACAGCAGAGAAAACAACCACAACATCAATTCCACCCACAACAAAAAGACTGGAAACTACAACAAGTGCAAAACCACCAACAACAGCTTCAATTAACACAGAAATAATCACAACATTATTACCACCATCAACAAAATACCTAGAGACTACATTGAATGAAGCAACATCCTTGGCATCAACACAAAAAATTACTACACAGGAGATTGTTACAGCAACAACAGAGGTTCCAACAACAACAGAGCCCACTGCCACAACAGGAATGTCATCATTAACATCAGAAACTATTGTAGAAGAGACAAGCACAACATCAGCATTGTCAACATTTAAACCTTTAGTAACCGAAACAAAGACATCATCTTTTACAACACCACTAGCATTAACTGAATCATTGACTACTGTCCAGAAAATGACATCAACATTGCTATCATCGACAGAATCAACAACTACAGCAGAGATAACAACCACAACATCAATTCCACCCACAACCAAAACACTGGAAACTACAACAAGTGCAAAACCACCACCAACAGCTTCAATTAACACAGAAATAATCACAACATTATTACCACCAACAACGAAATACCCAGAGACTACACTGAATGAAGGAACATCCTTGGCATCAACAGAAAAAATGACTACACTGGAGACTAGTACAGCAACAACAGTGGTTCCAACAACAACAAAGCCCATTGCCACAACAGGAATGTCATCATTAACAACAGAAAGCACTGCAGAAGAGACTAAATTGGAGACTAGTACAGAAACAACAGTGGTTCCAACAACAAAAGAGCCCATAGCCACAACAGTAATGCCATCATTACAATCAGAAACCACTGCAGAAGACATAAGCAGTAGCACAACATCAGCATTGTCAACATTTAATCGTTTGGTAACCGAAACAAAGACAACATCTTTTACAACACCACTAGCATTAACTGAATCATTGACTACTGTACAGAAAATGATATCAACATTGCTATCATTGACAGAATCAATTACAGCAGAGAAAACAACCACAACATCAATTCCACCCACAACAAAAACACTGGAAACGACAACAAGTGCAAAACCACCAACAACAGCTTCAATTAACACAGAAATAATCACAACATTATTACCACCATCAACAAAATACCCAGAGACTACATTGAATGAAGCAACATCCTTGGCATCAACACAAAAAATTAGTACACTGGAGATTGGTACAGCAACAACAGAGGTTCCAACAACAACAACAGAGCCCATTGCCACAACAGGAATGTCATCATTAACATCAGAAACTATTGTAGAAGAGACAAGCACAACATCAGCATTGTCAACATTTAAACCTTTAGTAACCGAAACAAAGACATCATCTTTTACAACACCACTAGCATTAACTGAATCATTGACTACTGTCCAGAAAATGACATCAACATTGCTATCATCGACAGAATCAACAACTACAGCAGAGATAACAACCACAACATCAATTCCACCCACAACCAAAACACTGGAAACTACAACAAGTTCAAAACCACCACCAACAGCTTCAATTAACACAGAAATAATTACAACATTATTACCACCAACAACGAAATACCCAGAGACTACACTGAATGAAGGAACATCCTTGACATCAACAGAAAAAATGACTACACTGGAGACTAGTACAGCAACAACAGTAGTTCCAACAACAACAAAGCCCATTGCCACAACAGGAATGTCATCACTAACAACAGAAACCACTGCAGAAGAGACTAAATTGGAGACTAGTACAGAAACAACAGTGGTTCCAACAACAAAAGAGCCCATAGCCACAACAGTAATGTCATCATTAAAATCAGAAACAACTGCAGAAGACATAAGCAGTAGCACAACATCAGCATTGTCAACATTTAATCGTTTGGTAACCGAAACAAAGACAACATCTTTTACAACACCACTAGCATTAACTGAATCATTGACTACTGTACAAAAAATGATATCAACATTGCTATCATCAACTAAATCAAAAACGAAAACAGAGATAACAACCACAACATCAATTTCACCAACAGCAAAAACACTGGAAACTACAAGTGCAAAACAACCAACAACAGATTCAATTAAAACAAAAATAGTCCAAACATTATTACCACCAACAACAAAATACCCAGAGACTACATTGAATGAAGTAACATCTTTGGCATCAACAGGAAAAATGAGTACAATGGAGACTAGTACAGCAACAACAGTGGGTCCAACAACAACAGAGCCCATTGCCACAACAGGAATGTCACCATTAAAAACAAAGACCACTGCAGAAGAGACTAAATTAGAGACTAGTGCAGCAACAACAGTGGTTCCAACAACAAGAGAGCCCATTGCCACAACAGGAATGTCATCACTACCATCAGAAACCACTGCAGAAGATATAAACAATAGCACACCATCAGCATTGTCAACATTGAATCGTTTGGTAACCGAAACAAAGACAATATCTTTTACAACACCACTAGCATTAACTGAATCATTGACTACTGTACACAAAATTACATCAACATTGCTATCATCCCCAGAATCAACAACTACAGCAGAGGTAACAACCACAACATCAATTCCACCCACAACAAAAACACTGGAAACGACAACAAGTGCAAAACCCGCAACAACAGGTTCAGTTAAAATAGAAATAGTCCCAACATTATTACCTCCAACAACAAAATACCCAGAGACTACATGGAACGAAGCAACATCCTTGACATCAACAGAAAAAATTAGTACATTGGAGATAAGTACAGCAACAACAGTGGTTCCAACAACAACAGAGCAGATTGCCACAACAGGAATGTCATCATTAACATCAGAAACCACTGTAGAAGAGACAAGCACAACATCAGTTCCACCCACAACAAAAACACTGGAAACTACAACAAATGCAAAACCACCAACAACAGCTTCAATTATAACAGAAATAGTCCCAACATTATTTACAGAGATAACAACCGCAACCTCAATCCCACCAACATCAAAAACACTAAAAACTACAACAAACGCAAAACCCCCAACAGGTTTAATTAAAACAGAAATAGTCCCAACATTATTACATCCAACAACAAAATACACAGAGACTACATTTAACGAAGCATCATCCTTGACATCAACAGGAAAAATTAATACATTGGAGACAAGTACAGCAACAACAGTGGTTCCAACAACAACATCAGCATTGTCAACATTTAAACCTTTAGTAACCGAAACAAAGACAACATCATTTACAACACCACTAACATTAACTGAATCATTGACTATTGTACAGAAAATGATATCAACATTGCTATCATTGACAGAATCAACAACTACAGCAGAGATAACAACCAGAACATTTATTCCACCAACAACAAACACACTAGAAACTACAAGTGCAAAACCACCATCAACAGCTTCAATGAAAACAGAAATAGTCCCAACATTATTACCATCAACAACAAAATACCCAGCGACTACATTGAACGAAGCAACATCCTTGGCATCAACAGAAAAAATGACTACATTGGAGACTAGTACAGCAACAACAGTGGTTCCAACAACAAGAGAGCCCATTGCCACAACAGGAATGTCATCATTAACAACAGATATCACTGCAGAAGAGACAAGCACAACATCAGCATTGTCAACATTTAAACCCTTGGTAACTGAAAGAAAGACAACATCTTTTACAACACCACTAGCATCAACCGAAACATTAACTACAGTACAGAAAACTACATCAACATTGCTATCATCGACAGAATCAACAACTGCAGCAGAGATAGCAACCAGAACATCAATTCCACCAACAGCAAAAACACTGGAAACCAGATCAAATTCAAAACCACCAACAACAGCTTTGATTAAAACAGAAATAGTCACAACAGTATTACCACCAACAACGGAATCCCCAAAGACTACACTGAAAGATGAAACATCCTTGGCATCAACAGAAAAAAATAGTTCATTGGATACTAGTACAACAACAAGAGCAATTCCAACAACAACAGGGCCCATTATTACACCAGCAATAACATTATTGCCAACATCAGCAGCATTAACTGAAACACTGGCTAAACTAAAGGCAACTGCGGAATCAACATTAATATCATCAACACAATCTCCAACTACAGCAGACATAACAACAATAACATCCATCCCACCAACATCAAAAACCCTGGAAACTACATCAGCATTACCAATATCAAATCCAATAGTAACTGTAACAAAGACAAAATCTTTGACAACACCACTTGCAATAACTGAAAGGCTGGCTACAGTACAGACAACCACAGCATCAACATTACTATCCTTTACAAAACCCCCCAATACAGCAGAGATAACAACAACAACCTCAATCCCACCAACAACAAAAACACGGGAAACTACAACAAATGCAAAACCACCAACAACAGCTTCAATTAATGCAGAAATAGTCACAACATTATTACCACCAACAATGACATTCTCAGAGACTACACTAAATGAAGCAACATACTTGGCATCAACAGAAAACATGACTACATTGGAGACTAGTACAGCAGGAAAAGAACAGTCAGCATCCTTGACAATTCCACTAGCAATAACAAAAACATTGACTACTGAACTGACAACTTCTCAAATATTACTATCATCGACAAAATTACCTATTACAGCAGAAATAACCACAACATCAACACTACCATCACCAACAAAATCCCTTGGGACCACACTGATAAAGACGACAACCTTGGTATCAACAAAACATTTGACTATGACTGAGACAAGTAGAGCAAACACAGTGGTTTCAACAACAACAGGGCCTGTGACAATGACCACAATAACATCTGCTTCAAAAGAATCACTAACTGCAGCAGAAACCACCACAGAATCAATTCCACCACCAACAAAAGCCATGGAGACTTCAACAACAGATACATCTTTTCCAGAAATAGCAAAGTCACTGTCCACTGCAACTACACTTTTACCAACAGGTAAGCTATTTTTTGATTAGTAATTGAATATATCATACAAACCATTGAATCACTGTTCATTGTTTTAATGAAAAACTACAGATATAAGAAATTACAATTTCAACATACTTTTAAAGTCCAATCTCACACAAACCTGTATTTTGCGCTATCTTACCCGTGAGTCTAAAAGACTGAATAATTTGTTGGATTTAGGCCAGCCCTTGCATTTGACCAGTGTAGTTCAGAGGTACCCAACCTGCCTCTTATTGCTATAACACTTGTACTCCCCATCATCCCCATTTCTTATGTCTTCTAAAATGATGAGACCACACCTTAATTTGGAGTATAAATGTCCATAGCAGCCTATTTATTATTAACACCATATAAATAACTCCAATATAAAAATATATACCAAAATAAAACATCTGTAACAACTTGTTTAACTCCAGTCTGTTTGTCTTTGACGGCACCCCTGAACTCCAACACATATTCCACCAATACACTGCGGGACCTTTTTCCACATGATAGGCCTCCAGCAGATAATCAGCTCGGAGACAACCCCCTTCCAGCAGTGCAACCATTACAGTATTCCAGCTAACCTTTCGCTCAGGGGTCAAGTCCTGGGGAAAAAAGTGTGGGAACTCCCACCCAAGATCCACTCCTCCACCAAAAAATAAAATAAAAAATTATACGCTCATATGCACGAACGTTTCAAAAGTGGTATTTTTCATCCAATTTTCGTATTGTGTGTATGAAGCTTAGCTGTTAGTACATAAAAAAAAACAATCCTCAATAAACATTAATACGGTAATTCTCAGAATAATCAGCGTTCATTCAATTGTGCTTCCATGCAAATGTGAACATCATGTTCTGATCTTTATTGGGGAATTTTATTTTGTATATAGAGTGTTTATGTGGTGAGCTTACACTTTTCATTAAAACAGAGTTGGATAACACAGGGTTAAACGGAAAGGTCATAAATGAACTGCACATTATCTGGACAGAATGCTTGGGGAGATAGTGATGTGTTCCTGCTTAGGAGATTATGTTAGCTTGGGGGGCTGCAAACTCTGCAGGGCTCCAACACACACTCGCTGCTATTCCAACCCTTCACATATTTCCGCATAAACTTCCCTCCTGGCATTAAACTTTACCAGGTATTGTGCTCAGCTTACCACCCCAAACTGATGTTCCTCCCTCAGCTCACCTCTCTCCCTGCATGTCCTGTGAGCAGAATAGCTGATCTACCCATCAGCTAGACCTAGATATGATCTACCCATCAGCTAGCTGTGATTGACAGGTAGATCGAAGTGGAAGCTGTCATGGGGCCCCCTACTGGCAATGCCTGAATGGTCACTTACTATTGTGAGCTGTGTCGGCAGCTGCTGGTGTAGCACCTGCCTCGCAGCTCGCATACTTCAAAGTCTTGCAGGACACGGCTGCTAACGGGAACTGAGTTCCTTTTGTGGAAAAAGTACAGGAACTCTGTTCCCATGCGTCCCCACAGGACTTGAGCCCTGCTTTCACTGGAATACATCAGAGGGGCACATACTACCGATGAGCCCCCCTTTCCGTCACATATGTTTACTGCCACCATCAAAGACCAACAAAATACTGCCACAGCCCGCAGGGATGACACCTTACCCTTAAGGGCTCCACCACACCCGCAAGGCCCACTGGATCCCATCTTTCAGCCCCAGCGCCCAAAGAACAATCCCCACTACCGAGAGGTGTATTCCATCGCCCTCAATTACAGGCCCACATTAGTTTCCACCTCTACTTGTCTGATCACCATGTCCCCATTCTGAGCCACAAACTTCCCCACCACCTGATAAACTCCGATGCAGGCCTTGTTATTTTTCGCCACGGACTGTGCCATGCGCTTCATCGTCCACTCACCCATGTCGGACCACAGCAGCATAGTGTTAGGAAAACCGTACCAAGTTGTAAAATATCTGACTTGACGTCCAAGGTCAGCTCCCTGATCGTCCGGACCCTAAAGCATTACCACCTGCATGCATACCCAATCAACCGGCTGTTTATCCCGCTGTGCCTAATGTTCCACTTCCGATATCACCTTGCTCCACCTCAACCTTCTTTACCCCTAGCCAATGAACACATGCCACCCTCCTCTAGAAACCCAACTGTCTGCCAACCGGTCTCACATCTGCTCTCCTGGCCCCCCAACAAACATACAAATGACCAAGAAATCCAGACAAGACGTATAAAACCTCCATCTGGACGAAAAAATTGCCAAACAAAGGCAGCACCAACTTTAATGTACACCAATGTACCACCCTCCACAAACAACACGGCTTGTATGTACAGCCTACCCCCTTCCTTTTTTTAAAATATTTATTCCACCACCAAGTGAAGACATATGTAAGTGTGGAATCTCCTCGCTTCCCACCTACCAGTCCTACTTACCACCGCCTCATCCAACCCACATCTGACAGCTTCTACAACCACCCTGATGCAGAAGGAGTGTGAAGCGTATTCTGCACCATCAGACCTTGTGTCCCAGTGGCATTTTCAGAACACCCACACGAACTGGAACCTCAACCAATACTTCCCAGCCTTATGCCACATGAACCTCCCCCATTCCATCTGTTCTAAACCCTAGAAACTCTCTTACCGTTTTCCCAGGGCATACCCTGCAATCTGGTGCCACAAACCGCAGAACCTCCACCCCTCTAACCCTGTGATCATCATTTTTTTTTAAACTGTCCAACCCAAACTCCTTTGTCGAATCCATGCTGCTCAGCAACTTGAACAAAAGCCAAAAATCCACCAGTTTCCGCTCAATGGTAGACACTGACCCCCCGTTTACCATGTTCCTGAAACCAAAGTACCAAACCAAAAACCTTACGTCCCATACTGCCATGTTTGACCTCAGACTCCTGCACCGAAAAACCACCCTTCCTTTCATACCTTCACGTAAGCCGCCCATGTGGACTCATTGACTGACTGCCCGGTTACCTCCCGTGGTGACTACAATGCCATATCCCCTATCCAGCCCGAGTAGGGAACTCCTCCCTTCTCTGTGGCCGGCTAACTCTCTGAACCTGTCCCACTGAAAATAGAGGCAAGGAGTAAGCCCCCATGTTTTTGATGCCCGTAAAATGAATAGCATAGAGAAAATGTTAAACTGCACTCAGCGCAGCCAAATGGCGTAAGCGCCATATGATTAGTTGTGACAACCCTGACATGTGGTTGCCCAGGTGAACCACACTCATGTAATCACCTTTCTGCTCCGTGTCAGGTTCCTGCATGACCCTTACCACAGCTCCATAGCCAGAACCACTGTAAAATTCCAATAGTAATCCAGTTTACGAATGAACACCCCACTTCCATCCAACAAAAATGGGGCCAAGGTTCTGCACCCATTGCCACTGAAAGAAAAAACCCCAAACCCATTGACCCCGCCATGTTCGTGACCCCTTCCCTATCGAACTTACTCACCGGGCTGGCATCCACACCGATCATCCATTATATGCGGCCAAAAACTCGTTTCAAACCTTCTAACCCTCCCTATATTCCCCATTCAACATTTAAATGGGTAAGGGCCTGAAACCCCCAGTGTAGCAGGCGGCAGCCATCGGCCAAAAAACCCCACTCATCGAATAAAAACCGGCAGGCGAAATTTAACTTAACCAGCAACGAATGCAAAGTCCTCAACTGTACCTAGCGCCGTCCCTGGGTCTCCCGAATCCCCTTCTATAGTGCCTCCAACCTGGTCGCTGGCAGACGACACTCCATATCCCCTGAAACAATCACAATGCCCAAAAACAAAATAAATATCCCTTGTCAGGTCCCCTGTTTTTTGGCTGCTAATGGCACTACGAACCTACCTGCAATGTGCTGCAATGTAAAAAGTATAATCGCACACACACCGGAGGAAGGCGACCTTACACACAAAACGTCCCATTCATCTATGATTGAATCAGTGACCGACATGTCTCTAACCCTCCATTCCAGTAAAGAACTAAACATCTAACCATGACCTGCTAAATTGAGCAACCCATGGGCAAGCACCAATCCAAGTAAAAAACTCCTCTTGCCAGCATCTATCCAGCAGCCAAAGCTCTCCGAATGAACTGTAAGCAAGCGGAACAGGGATTCTATGTCCGATTATGCCATAGGCACCACCTTTTCTGTCCCGCCTAACCCACCTTAAAGCTGTGTACATGAAGAATAGGACACAGTACACCGCATCAGGGTTATGACAGAACCTCCTTTTTGGAAAGATAAGTGGTGAATGAGGCGAAACTTGTTCGGTTCTTTCTCAGACACCACCCCCACTGGATACACCATTAACAAATCCGGAGGCAAGCAGCCTTGCTGTTTCCCTATCCTAGTATCTAAATAGGAAAAGGCTGCAACCTCTTCCCACCCCCCCTTTCCAAAGTCATCCCTTTTGTGACTAGGATTACCCGTACATTATCCTTTCTTGAAGCCATGAGACAATGGATGGGGTCCCCCCACCTCCTAAATACTCATGTTTAAAAAACATCAAGACCCCCCGAACTTACAGGAGCTCTTATAGTACTGTCAACACACCCCCTTTTCTTTCCGGCTGTCAATCCTGAGGAGAGTTTACCCCTCCCCCTGAATAAACTGATTTGGGGCCCCCGCCTGCTACATAACCGCATCCAAAGGCCGATATCTTTTTGGTCCCAGTGAAGAGATGGTCGTACCGCCCTGTGTTGTACTAAGTGCTCATCACACAGTAGCCAAGCAGATCCCCCTTTTTAACCTGTGTGCCTCACCCACGGTCTCCATATAACCGAACAACGCCAAACAATGTTCAGGGTTCTTTACTTAAAGAGGGATTCCACCAAAAAAAAAAAATATTAAAAGCCAGCAGCTATAAATACTACAGCTGCTGACTTTTAATAAATGGACACTCACCTGTCCTGGGTTCCAGCGATGCCGTCAGCCGAGGCCGATCGATCGCTCGGCCCTCGGCTGCTGCCGCCACCATTCTAGGTGAGGGAATCAGGAAGTGAAGCGAATCGGCTTCACTTCCCGATTCCCTACTGCGCATGCGCGAGTCGCGCAGCGCAATAGGAATTCTCCGCACTGTCTCTGAGACCCGTGTGTGTCCCAGCAGACAGCGCGGCAGGACAGGAAATGGCGTAGACTCCCACAGGAGTCTATGCCCGGAAGTGGGTGTAAATACCTGTCTTTGACAGGTATCTCCACCCCTCCCCCCCTGAAAGGTGCCAATTGTGACACCGGAGGGGGGGAGGGATCCGATCAGCGGAGGTTCCACTTTAGGGTGGAACCCCACTTTAACAAATTCCTGCAAAATCAATCTGTACCTTCTCTTCTAATTCCTTTCTTGGAATCTTCCTGTTTGACTCTATTCACTTTAAATTTAAAATCCTTTTTTTTTTTATAGGGCCATACCTAGAAGATCCCTGCATACTCACCCTTGCTACTCATATCCCCGACCCCCTGTTTCAAATGTACTCCCCAGTGGCCCTCCTTAACACACCCGACTAGTACTTCTTTTCCCACCTTTTCGCTGCCTGACCACCCCACCGCTGCACCCCAGACCCTGAACTGTTTGGAACACTGCCTGCCACTTGTGGGCCAGCATCCCCCACCGCTGTTCCCGGCGGAGCAACCAAATCCCACCATACAGCTTACAATAAAACATTATAAACATTGGTGGACTTTCCAGGCTGACAGGGAGCATCCCCCACAGTCGCTGCCCGTGCTTCTCTCGCTGGCTCGCGTCCCTGTGGCTCCTCTTCCTCTGACAGTAACCCTTTTTGGCCAAGTCCCATATTGCAGGTGCCGCTGCTGTAGGGCCCGGCTCCAATCTGAAGCACCACCATGCAGGCCAGTCTGTGTTGTGCCCTGGCCAGACCATCCCCAGCTCACCTCCACCATTTTTTTTGCTTGCTCCCTGCTGCCCGGATAGGCCCCGCCCAACTGCTGGCCTCGTCCATTACCGGCCTGACGGCCATGCCTGTGGGGGTTTCTTTTGTCCTCACTGCGCCTCCCCCCTAGTAGCAACTGAGGCAGAGGAGGGGCGAGTGTCCCTTAGTCCCACGATGCACAGACGGGGAAGAGGCGCCATGACGGCCCATGCCCCCCCCCTCGAGCTGGGGTGGCGGTGCATCCGCCCAGACCCCCACTGCGGCAATCTGATGAATCTGTTCTTGCTGGGGGAGCGGATTGTTCCCCCAGAGGGCTCCTAGGATGGCACAATCTCGGGGGAAGGCACCAGAGAAATACACGCCGATCATCCATCCCTGCTGCCACCCGGCCATGCCACCCTCTGGTCCCCTGCTAGCCGCCGCTGTTCCAACTGTGCAAAATAAGCTGAGACAGCCATAATGGAGGAGCAGTGAGGAAAAAACTGCCTCCTCCTTTCTTTCTCCACACTTTCTGTTCCCAAGCCCAGTCCCACCTCCTCCTTAAATAGTACCACTCCCCTTTGGACCTTTCTCACTGTCCCCTCCCCTCTTAGCTCTTCCTATTAACCCCTACATTGTCTCCCCTTAACACACTGTCATGCCCGGCCCTGCACAACTTTTCTTCTGTCTTTTCCATTCCAGGCCTCACTAAATAGGCTTTGTTAGATTTTGTTGATATAATAAATCAAATCCAAGATAAACCTAATTATAATGTAACAAGAACAAGAGAACAGTTCTATTACACCTGGACCAACTCCTATCCAATTTTCTAATATTTAGGAGAGAGGTGCTGGGTTCCTGCTTTTTTCCTGGCCTTTTTCCACTAATAATAGGAAAACTATTTTTTTCCAAACTGTGGTGATAATAATAGTTGTAGTTCACCGGGACCACACTATTCATTTGTTTTCAGTGCTTGCTCTAGACCATGCTTAACACTGACAGTGATTTGCTGTTTAGTTGTCACACATAGTTAAAAAAACATTGCAATAGATAAAACAAAAATTTTACTTTTTTAACAAGACCATAATACTCATTTATTACACAAATCTAAAGCCCAATACACTATCAGTTTTTCTGCTGACTTTTTCCTTCAGATTTACCAAAGCCATGTAGTGCAAGGGCCTGCCTGATTGCATACACATTGAAACTCCTAAGGTTTGACCTCATATTATATGGTTTTGGTAAATCTGAAGGAAAAACTGATAGTGTGTATGGGGTTTTATATTTTATTTTGATAATTGACAAATTGCTGATTTGTTTTTTCCAAAAGTTTAAGCAGATGAAATTGTTTGTATGTCTTTACACTTTCACAAAAAAATTCTGATTGTATTTACAGTATTATACACTGTATGTCAATATTTCAAATCAGTATATCTCTTGTGCACATTGCTACAAGCAAATCTCAATAATATGAAAGCAAAGTAAGAGTTTTGATTTCAAAGTGCTTTTTTGCATTGCTCTTGGCTAAGAGACAATGGCTAAGAGTTCATCACAGATTCACTTTCCCACTGGCGGATTTTACTTCTAGAAGAGATTTCTCCTCTTCCTCCTCTTCCACATCTAACTTCTTCTACTCATTGGCAAATTAGACTGTACAAAATCTACCAAGCAACTGTGAGGGGGTTCGCTCGGTAGCGGGTGTGTGTGACCCCCTGGATGGGTTCACAACACAAAGTCAGGCACAGCAGACAGCGGTGTAGGTGCAAAAAACAAAAGATCCGGTTTATTTAGGCTACATGCAGTGATACATATAACAGCCAAACAAAATAAAACAAGAAAATAAATCCTGGTCAGCTTGACCTCTAACTACACACGTAGACTCCCTGTCTAACAACTGGGTGCAGCCTTGTGCTGCCCCAGTCCCTGTCTCTATTGTAGGGGTTTGCCACACAGGCGTTAACTCACCGCACAGAACAGATCTCAGACTCCCCAGTCTATACACACAAAACTGGTTCCAGGATGGAGCATCTCCCTATGCATGCTGGGTTTTTTTGTAGAGGTCTTAATGAGCCCACTTACTACAGCTGGGCTCATTAACTCTTCCCCTCTAATTGTAAAAGTCTGCATAAAGCCTGAATCTAGGACACACATATTTCCCATCCTGAATACAACCAGGTGATTTTACCTGCGTGCTGCCACATACCCCCCCTCTTGTTTCAACCTTGGGGTTGTAACACAAGCAGCCAGACACGCATGTATCCGAGACAAAGCATCCACATTCCCCATTTTAACACCAGGGCGATGCTTAACTGTAAAGTTAAATTCCTGTAGGGCCAGGAACCACCTATTTACCCTTCTATTGGTCTCCTTGTTTTGAGCCATCCACTTTAAAGGAGCGTGATCAGTCACCAGGTCAAAGTGCCTACCTAGCAGATAGTACCGAAGGGAATCTAGAGCCCACTTCACTGCTAAACATTCCTTCTCAATCGTGGAGTAATTTACCTCATGGGACTTTAACTTCCTGCTGAGGTAAATGACGGGGTGCTCTTCCCCTTTCCAGACCTGGGATAACACTGCTCCTAACCCAACGTCTGATGCATCAGTTTGTACAACAAAGTCCTTAGAGAAGTCTGGTGAGTACAACACTGACTGGCTACATAAGGCTGTTTTTAAGGACTGAAATGCTTCCTCAGCCTCTGGGGACCATTTAACCATAACCGACTCTTTCCCTTTTGTCAGGTTGGTGAGGGGCACAGCCTGAGAAGCAAAATGGGGAATGAATCGTCGATAATAGCCAGCGATTCCCAGAAAGGCTCGTACCTGTTTCTTGCTGTTGGGACGTGGCCAACTCTGTATGGCCTCGACTTTATTGACTTGGGGTTTTATCACCCCCCTCCCAATAGTGTACCCAAGATATTTGGCCTCCTCCTGTCCAATGGTACACTTCTTTGGATTGGCCGTAAACCCAGCTTCCCGGATAGAGTCTAGGACTGCTTGTACTTTTGGCAAATGTGAGACCCAGTCTGTGCTATGGATAATCACATCATCCAGGTAAGCTGCAGCATATTTATGATGGGGCCTCAGAATCTTATCCATTTTCCGCTGGAATGTTGCCGGTGCATTCTGTAACCCAAACGGCATTCTCTTATATTGGAATGCCCCATCTGGGGTTACAAACGCAGTTTTCTCCTTGGCCGACTCGGCCAGGGGAATTTGCCAATACCCTTTGGTGAGATCAAGAGTTGTCATATATCGGGCTGTTCCCAGCCGGTCAACCAACTCATCTATACGTGGCATGGGGTAGGTGTCAAATTTTGTAACTTTATTTAATTGTCTAAAATCGTTACAAAACCGCCAGCTCCCATCAGGTTTGGGCACTAGTACAATAGGACTGGACCAGTCACTCTGGGACTCCTCTATCACACCCAATTCCAGCATCCTTTGAACCTCCCCACGTATTGCCTCCCATCGGGCCTCTGGTATTCTATAAGGTTTTAGTTTTACCCTTTCTCCTGGCGGGGTGATAATGTCATGCTCTACGCCAGATGTTTGTCCCGGAAGCTCAGAGAAAATCTCTTTGTTACGAAGTACAAACTCTTTAACCTCCTGTTGTTGGGGTTTCGATAAGGTGTCTGCTATTCCAACCTCAGGAACTAAGCAATCAGGCTGTACTTGTGACAAAGTCTCTGCGACTAAGGATTCCCTATCCCTCCAGGCTTTCAGCAGATTGACGTGATAGATCTGCTCCGGCTTTCGCCTTCCTGGCTGTCTAACCCTGTAGTTCACCTCACTAATTTTTTCAATTACTTCATATGGACCTTGCCATTTGGCCAGAAATTTGCTTTCAACCGTAGGGACTAGCACCAAGACCCTATCCCCCAGGGAAAAAGTACGTGTCTTGGCCCCACGGTTGTACACTCTCTGCTGTGCTAACTGCGCTTGGGTTAAATGTTCCTTTACAATTGGCATTAACTGTGCAATTCTATCTTGCATCAGGGCGACATGCTCAATCACACTCCTGTGAGGAGAACTCTCATTTTCCCAAGTTTCCTTGGCGATATCCAGCAGCCCTCTTGGGTGTCTCCCATAGAGCAACTCGAAGGGTGAGAAACCCGTAGAGGATTGGGGTACCTCCCTAATGGCAAACATCAGATAGGGTATTAGACAATCCCAATTCTTTCCATCTCTATCCACCACCTTCTTTAACATTTGTTTTAGGGTTTTGTTGAATCTTTCAACCAACCCATCTGTTTGGGGGTGATACACAGATGTACGCAATTGCTTCACTTTAGACAACTTGCATAATTCTTTCATAACCCGGGACATAAAGGGTGTGCCTTGGTCCGTAAGCAGTTCCTTACAAATACCCACGCGGCTAAAAACAAGGGATAGCTCTTTGGCTATGGTTTTGGCCGAGGTATTTCGGAGAGGAATTTCTTCCGGATAACGGGTGGCATAGTCCAATATAACCAAAATGTACTGATGCCCCCTAGCAGACTTCATTATCGGACCTACCAAATCCATTGCGATCCTCTCAAAGGGGACCTCAATGATAGGAAGAGGTACCAGTGGGTTACGGAAATGTGGCATAGGTGCCGACTTCTGACACACAGGGCAGGAGGAACAATACTTTTCTATTTCCTTCATGACCCCAGGCCAATAGAATCTCTGCAATACCCTCTCTCTGGTTTTCTCTGTCCCCAGATGACCTCCCAGAATGTGTCCATGAGCCAATTCTAACACCAACTTCCTGTACGGTTTGGGCACTACAAGTTGCTCAATGGTTTCTTCTGCCCTTTGAGCCACTTGATATAGCAGGTCCCTTTCCATAGTGAAGTACGGATAAGGGCAAGTCTTATCTGGGTTCACTAACTCGCCATCTATTTTCACCACATTTTCCCGTGCCTTTATTAGGGTGGGGTCTTTTAACGGTTCTGTGGCAAAATTTTCCCTGTGAACCTCAAGATCCGAAAACTCCACAGACGGCATGTTTTCATCTGAGGATGTTGGCTCCTCCCCAGTTTCTCGAGTTTCCCCCGCCAATACCGACAAGGGAAATTCAGGAGAGTCCTCACCACTCCCAGAGGAATTCTGGTCATCTTCCTGGTTTATAGGAGCACCAATGGGGGCCTCAGGACAATCCCAGAGTTCCCAGAATTTTGGAAAATCCCTTCCCACAATAGCATCATGTGGTAACTGAGACACTAACCCCACCTGATGAGAGAGGTTACCTTTGGGGGTCTCAAAAAACACTGAAGTTACAGGATACTCTCGGGTGTCCCCATGCACACAAATAACAGCCACCCTGTTCTTCCCAGAGACCTCTGTAGTAACTAATTCAGCTTTTATCAATGTTACCAGGCTACCTGAATCTAGCAACACATCAACATGTCTACCATTAATACACATTTTACATAAATGTTTCTCAGGTCCCCGAATGGCAGTGCATGCAACTGTCGCAAACAGCGACTGACGTCTCTCCCTTATAAAGTCACATTGCATAGGCTCATCCACAACTGGGCAATTGGCTGCAATATGTCCCTCTTGCCGGCAGCGGTAGCAAATTATTTTTTTCGCTGCCTCTTGCAGCATGGGCTTCCTGGGCTGCTCTCGCCAGACCTTAGGTAGAACTCCCACCCTCTCACTCTCTCCACCCTCACCCCTTGGAGTCATCTTACCCGCCACTGGGGATGATCTGGTCTTAGGGGGGAAAGTCCGTGAGTCCCTGGAAGAGGTGGTCAAGTTCTCTGTAGCCAAGTACCTCTCAACCAGATCCACAAGTTTATCTGCATTTTCTGGGTCTCCATGGCTTACCCATTTTTGGATGGCAGTAGGAAGAGCTCTCAGGAAACGATCCATAACCACACGTTCCACAATGTTTGGTGCGGTCAAAATCTCTGGCTGCAGCCACTTCCTGCTCAGGTGAATGAGATCATACATTTGAGACCTGGGAGGTTTTCCAACCTGAAAAGTCCAATTATGCACACGCTGAGCCCGGACTGCCAGGGTGACACCCAGCCGTGCCAATATTTCTGCTTTTAGCACCACATAGTCTTTTGCTTGGTCAGGCTCTAGGTCATAATAAGCTTTCTGCGATTCCCCAGTTAACAGAGGGGCCACCAGTCCAGCCCATTGCTCCTTAGGCCACTTTTCCCTTTCAGCAGTCCTTTCAAATGTGGTCAAAAACACCTCCGGATCATCCTCTCCAGTCATTTTTGTCAGTAAACGGCTCACACCAAAGGTTGCGGTATTATTGTACCCACTTGCTTCATTGGTCTGCGGACGTTGCTGTATCAATGTCTCTATTTGCTGTTGAAAATTCTGCTCTTGCTTCTGCAACAGGTCTATGAAGCGGGCTTCAGATCGCTGCTGGGCTTGTTGCTGAGCTTCCAAACTCTGCTGCAAAGTTGCATTTGTCTGCTGCTGATTTGCATTTGCCTGCTGCTGGGCTTCCAAACTCTGCTGCAAAGTTGCATTTGTCTGCTGCTGATTTGCATTTGCCTGCTGCTGGGCTTGTTGTTGAGCTGCAAGGCTCTTTTGTAAAGCTGCATTTGTTTGCTGCTGGTTTGCATTTGCTAGAGTCAGCTGTCTCAGTATCTCCTCCATGCTGGCCTTAACAAAAAAAAAAAAAAAAAAACTGCCCGCATTCTCCACCAACTGTGAGGGGGTTCGCTCGGTAGCGGGTGTGTGTGACCCCCTGGATGGGTTCACAACACAAAGTCAGGCACAGCAGACAGCGGTGTAGGTGCAAAAAACAAAAGATCCGGTTTATTTAGGCTACATGCAGTGATACATATAACAGCCAAACAAAATAAAACAAGAAAATAAATCCTGGTCAGCTTGACCTCTAACTACACACGTAGACTCCCTGTCTAACAACTGGGTGCAGCCTTGTGCTGCCCCAGTCCCTGTCTCTATTGTAGGGGTTTGCCACACAGGCGTTAACTCACCGCACAGAACAGATCTCAGACTCCCCAGTCTATACACACAAAACTGGTTCCAGGATGGAGCATCTCCCTATGCATGCTGGGGTTTATTGTAGAGGTCTTAATGAGCCCACTTACTACAGCTGGGCTCATTAACTCTTCCCCTCTAATTGTAAAAGTCTGCATAAAGCCTGAATCTAGGACACACATATTTCCCATCCTGAATACAACCAGGTGATTTTACCTGCGTGCTGCCACACAACCCACTGAACAGTCATCCATTTAGAAACAGTACGGTCCAAAGTGCCTGTGCCCTGTCTCCACTCCTGCCTAGACTGTTCCAATCTTGACCAATGTACTCCCACCTAGACCTCTTCAGCCCTGGCCGATCCAACTCCCACCCAGACGGCTCCACTTCTGGTCAATGTATATCCACAGAGACTGCTTGGCTCCCTCAGCAGCCTATACACAGCTGTACTGTGCAGGAAAAGTTGGCAGCTCTCATCACTTCCATGTTCCACTTTCTGTACTCTGTGTCTATCAGCATCACAGTGCAGGCCATATGGATGACCTGATCTTTTAGGAACTCTGGCCTATGTGCAATGAGTGGCTGGAGCCAGTTGTACTACGACTCAGTTGGGGACAGGTGGTAGCAGTGGTATTTAAAATAACTGTAGCTTTGTGGTGATGATGAGCGGCTGATTGGGTCAGGGAGAAAGGCAACACATTCTCCCGCTCTACAAGACTCTGGTCCGGCCGCACCTGGAGTATGCTGTCCAGCTCTGGGCACCAGTCCTCAGGAAGGATGTACTGGAAATGGAGCAAATACAAAGAAGGGCTACAAAGCTAATAAAAGGTCTGGAGTATATTAGTTATGAGGAAAGGTTGCGAGCACTGAACTTATTCTCTCTGGAGAAGAAACGCTTGAGAGGGGATACAATTTCAATATACAAATACCATACTGGTGACCCCAAAATAGGGATAAAATGTTTTCGCAGAAGGGAGTTTAACAAGACTCGTGGCCACTCATTAAAATGAGAAGAAAAGAGGTTTAACCTTAAACTATGTAGAGGGATCTTTACTGTAAGAGTAAGGATGTGGAATTCCCTTCCACAGGTGGTGGTCTCAGCGGGGGGCATTGATAGTTTCAAGAAACTGTTAGATAAGCACCTGAACGACCGCAACATACAGGGATATACAATGCTATCTGGCTTTGTGCCTGGATTATGAAGCCCCTTGTCCTGTTTGCTAAATTAAAGCATTCTCTGCAGCCCCCCCTTTCCTTACCACCCACCACACCCATGCCCCTTTCTTCACTGCCTCTGCACCTGTGCCCGCCTATCTTTACCACCCATTGCACCTGTACCCCCTTTCCCTCACCCCCTCATACCTAGGCTCCTAACCCCTCACCTGCACTTACTTATATTCCTCCCTACTTCCACTCAATCTTGCAGGAAATACCAACGTGATTTAAACAAAGTATTGCAATTGAACAAGAAAGTACTCATTTATTGATGCTTATGCATCCATCTCTCATCCCCAAGCCAGCATTTGATGGAACTCGTTTTGGCTTCAGTTGTAGATGTTAGTCTTTTGAGATAACATTTTGTCCAGCTTTGTACATTCTGTTCAGTAATTCTACCTATTCTTCTTGGAAAATTTCATATATCAAACCAGTGCCACACAATACTTTAAATAAATACTCTGAAATATGTAATTACATATGTGACAAATGTACAGTAATCAATAAAAATTAAGAATTAAACCAACAGTCCAATGTGTCAATTATTCTTGTTGAACATGATCCCAAAATCTAAATATTTGTAATAATATTATTTCCAAACGTATTTTCCAAATGTCCACATATAAATAAATATCTGTATCTCTGTAGCCTGGGGAGCAGATAGGAGGAATTGTGCTAGAGCTAAGTTCCAAAAATATATTGACCAGAGGATGGAGGTGGATTGAAGAACATCTGGATGCAGAAGAAAGAAACTAGGGAAATTAGATTTGTGGCATAGGAGACTCCACTTAAAGGGGAAATAGCATGAGATCTAATATATGTTAGGTCAGAATATAAGGTGAGAGCACTGAAGTGTTAGTGAAGTGGTATGCACAAGTGGTAAAAAAAACATCTCAGAGATTTATTTATATGGTGGAATTTTTTTTTTTAATATATGGCATGTTTGGAAATAATATTATTGCAAACATTTTGGTTTTAGGATCACGTTCAATAGAACAATAGACACATTGGACTGTTGGTTTAATTAAAAAAATGTATTGATGAAATATTTTTTTTGTCACATAATGTAATTTCATTTTTCACTATATTTATTTAACTGGTTTGATATATATGATTTTTGCTAGACATGTGCAATTCCTTTCGTTCTGAATTCATTCATTCAAATATGTTAATTCGGAAATATCCGAATTAACGAAAACCCGTTTAACAAATTTTTCCGAATATTCATAAATTCGAATGTTTTGAAAATATGCATACATTTGCACATTCGTAAATTTGTACATTCGTAAATTCATACATTCAGAAATTTGTACATTCGTAAATTAGTAAATTAGTAAATTAGTAAATTTGGAAATCTGAAATAATAATTAACTAATAATAACTTAACTATTACAAACTATTAAATTAGAGGTATTAGAATTTCCTTTCAAATTTGGCTGTTAGTGAACGTAAGAAATACAAATTTATCCAAAGTTACAAATTAACCAAAATAATTAATGCCGTATAAAAACGAATGGAACGTAATGAATTAATAATAATAAATAACAATAATAATAATAAAAACTTTAGAACTTGTTTTGTTCAATTTGTTTGGATGCGACATTTGTTATTTCGGATAATTCGTAACTTCGGATAAATTCGTATTCATTACGTTCACTAACAGCCAAATTTGAAAGGAAATTACAATACCTATAATTTAATAGTTAGTTACTATTTCAGATTTTATCATTTTCGGGTTTTCGAATTTCAGAATATATTAATATACTAATATATAGAATATACTATACTATACTAGTATATACTATACTAATTTTCGAATGTACGAATATACAAATTTTTACGAATTTACTAATTGTGATCATAACGAATGACCCAAAAAATGAAACAAAAAACGAATGAAATGAAAATGAAAACTAATGAATTTTTTGGTAGTGCACGTGTCTAATTTTTGCTGATACCTGTAAGACCAGGAAGTGTAGGCAGCAGCACTAACACTTACCATTGTAAGTTTAGGTTTTAAAAATAGTGGTGATTATTTTTGCATGATTGTTTGATGTATAATTTAATAGTCTAGTTGTACTATTGCTTTCCCGTATATTTTAGTGATTGCGTTTAGGTTTTTTGGATTAATTTGCTTATCTAATTCAATTTGGATGAGGGTCATTGATGAATGGCACTTTTTTACTTTTAGCATATTTTTTGCTAAAGGATCTGAGTTGTGATTAGGCCATTCAGTTATCCCCAGGCCCTTTGCTTTAAGCCATTTAAGTGTACTTTTTCACTATGTGTTCAGGGTTCATACCATGCTAGAGGATAGATTTCCATTCCAATCTCAGGTATTCTACAAAATGAAATCAGTTAAAGTAAAACTTTTCTTATTTTTGGGTCTATCCATCTTGGCTTCATTCCTGACCTTTTTGCAGCCTGAGCTGATGGAAAGCATTCACTAAACATAGTTCTGGAACAAATACAGTTTGCTTGGAATTTCTTCTGAGTTATCATTGCCCAAATATTGGTACTCCAACTAATGCCCTTCCTAAACCATCATACGTTTTTGGAAGATTACCTTCTTTATGCAGAGTTGCAACTGGGCCATGTTGCTTCAATTTTACAGAAAGGATTTAAAGGTGCATAAAAAAATGCACAATGTTTGGGAATTTTAATTACGATAATAAAAATAGGATATTTTACAAAAGAATTATCATCAGAAAAACTACCAACCTCACCAGAGATAGAAACAACAAACAACATTTCTGCCACCATCATCAACATCCCTACAGACTACAACAATACCGACATCAGCTTCATTGTCAACTGAAACTTTGAATATAGTAGCAAAATCTACAACATTATTGCTACTACTGCCACCAAAATCTACTGAGACTCCAATAGAGATAACACCTTTAACAGCTGCCTCCAAATAAAATGAATTACCAACTACAGGAGAAACAACATTAATACCACCAACAACATCACCAAAGTTAGAAACCTTGGGAACTACTACAGAGAAAACCCTTCTGAACACACCACTAGTATCAGCCAAAATACTGACTACAGTACAGAAAACTATGGCATCAAGATCACTAGCACCAACAAAATCCTTTGAAACAAAAAAAGAGATAATCCCCATTTCAACTACAGAATCAAGAGAACTAGTGAACACAACAGAGACAATGACAACGGCGTCTCCAGCAACAACTTTTTTTATCAAAAGAACCAACAATAGTGGAGGCAACTACCACAAAAACATTACTTCCACAAACAGAATCATCAATTACAGCAGAGACAACCACATCAACTTCAATCCCGCCAACAACAAGCGCACTACAGACTACACTGACAAATACAAAATTTTGCATGACAACTTCAGTATCAACAGAATTACCATCAACATTACTGCCACCAACAAGATCCCTGGAGTCTATACTGACAGAGGCAATAGACTTAACATCAACCAAAACACTGAATACAGCACAGACAGCTACGGCATCTAGAGCATTATCACCAACAACTGATTCTCTTGAGACAAAAGCAGAGCTAATCCCTCTTTCAACTGCAGCTTCACCAGTCATGTCAATAGGGACAATGACTCCATCAACATTATCAACGCTATCAAATTTAAATGAGTCAATGAATATAAAATCTTTTACAAAAACATTATCAACAGAATTCCCAAAATCAGTGGATGCAACAGCCACTAAAAAAACACTACCACCACCACCACCACCAACAATTTTCTCAGAGATTGCAATAAATGTGACAACAGATTCAGCGTCAAATAAATCTTTGACTACAATGCAGAAAACAACAGTTTCGGCGCTACTTCTGCCAACAAAAGAACCAATTAGAACAACAATAGAGATATCATCTGTCACAACAACATCCACATCAATGAAAATGCTAACTACAGCAGAGACTACAACATCTATTTCACCAACAACAACAGTACTAGAGACTGCAACAACAAATTCAAAATCTCTATCACTGTCAACAACAAAATCTTGTGAGACTACATGGACAGGGGCAACAGTTTTATCAACAACAGAAGAGCTAACTGCAGATGAGTTTGGCACAGCAACCAAAGTGGTTCCAATTACAACAACACAACAGTCCATGGCATTAACAACAATAACATCACGTACAACACTTTTATCATTAACAGAAACAACTGCACAACTGCAGAAAAGCCTGTAAGGCAAAGGCATAATGAGCTAGTATGCATAGCATACTAGCTCATTATGAATAACTTACCTGAGAACGAAGCCCCCGAAGTGGTCCTCCGTCTTCCTCTTCGCCGCTGCCATGTATCCCGGAGCGACTTCCGGGTCTCGCTGCTCCGGCGGTGTGATTTGCACGGGAGCCAACACTCGCGGCATATCGCCGCGATCTGTGGCCTGCCCAGTGCGCCTGCGCCGTAGACAGCGGTGGCTGTCTTCGGGTAAATATCTCCTAAACCGTATAGGTTTAGGAGATATTTCTTGGACCTACAGGTAAGCCTTAAGCCGCGTACACACAGGCGGACTGTCTGGCCAACTTAGTCCGTCGAAACACATTTCAGCGGACAGTCCGCTCGTGTGTGGGCTTCAGCGGACTTTTTCAGCGTGCAGTCTGGCGTACTAAGTATTTCGGAATTTCCGTTATACTGTCCTTACTTTGGTTTCAGCGGACAATCCGCTCGTCAGTAGGCTAGTTCGACGGACTAAGTATGGCGCATGCTCAGAAAGGATTTACACGGCGAAAGGTTACATTGCTGTGTATTGGACTTCCTATTTCTAGTCCCGTCGTACGTGCTGTACACGTCATCGCGCAAGCTTTCGACTGACTGTTTGTGCATCCGTGTGTGGTCAAGTCCGTTCATTCGAAAGTAGGACGGACTGTCCGTCAGATTGTCTGACGGACTAAGTTGGCCATACAGTCCGCCCGTGTGTACGCGGCTTTAATCTAGGCTTACCTGTAGGTCAAAGTGGTTTGTAAGGGTTTACAACCACTTTAAAACTACTGACACCAACAAATTTTATTGAGCCAATGAGTGTAAAATTAGTTTAAAATCTTCTACAACAACATTATTATCAGCAAAAACACCTACTACAGCAACAACAGAAACATTACTTCCACAAAAAACAACATTCTCAGAGACCTTAGAGAAACCACCAGAGACAATGACTTCATCAAATCAACAAATATCAACTAATATCAACTAATTCCAATGGAACAACACATATAAATTTGCTTTTAGCACCTTTTTCATCAAATAAACCAACAACACTGGATGCAACTACTTCAGAAATAACATTGCTTTGACCAACAACATCCTTGAAAACCACAACAATGTTGACAATAGCCTCATCATCACTTGAACTTTTGACTACTATGCAGAAAATGACAGTTTTAGCACCAAGTTTGCCAACAAAAGAAACATTTGGTGCAATAACAGAGAGGGCATCTGTCAAAACAGCCACCACAATAACAAAATCACCAACTAAAGCAGAGACAACCACAACTAAATCAATCCCACCAACAACAAGAATACTAGTGACCACAACATCAAATTCAAAATCTCTGACAGCAACTTCAGTATCAACAGAATCACCAATAACATTATAACTGCCAACAACAAAAATTCAGGGGACTACACTGACAGAGACAACAACCTTAACATCAACTAAAGAACTGACCATGGTTAAGACAGGTACAGCAACCACAGCGATTCCAACATCCACAACAAAGACCATTGCATCAAAGGCAATACCATCATTTACAACACCTATATCATTAACAGAAACAGCTGAAGAACAGACAAGTAAAGCATCAAAAACTGTGGGAACTACAACAGAGGCAAAACCTGTGACAGTTCCACTAGCGTCAACCGAAACACTGACTACAGCACAAACAATTACAGCATCAACATCATTAACACTAACAACAAAATCCCTTGAGACAACAACAGAGGTTATTCCTCCGACAACCACCGACTCACCAGTGATCAAAAGAGAGACATTGAGACCATTAACAATACCGATGTCAACAATGGTAAATGAGCCAATGAATATAAAATCTCTTACAACAACATTATCAACAAAATCACCAACAACAGCAGAGTCAGCAACAACACCACCACCACAGTCCATTGCATCAACAGAAAAAACATCACTTACAACAACTTTATCATTAACAGAGACAACTGAAGAAGAGAAAAGCACAGCATCAAAAACTATGGAAACTACAACTGAGACAAAACCTGTGACAGTGCCACTAGCATCAATTGAAACAATGACTACAGCACAGACAACTATGGCAGCACCATCACTGTCACTAACAACTAAATAACTACAATAACAGAGATCATTCCTCTTACAACTACAATAGCATCATCAGTGAGCAATACAGTGACAATGGTGCCATCATCACTACTGATGCCAACAAATTCTATCAAGCCAACCAATATAAAATCTATCACAACATGATCATCAACAAAATCACCAACTACAGCAGAGACAGCTACAAAAGAAAACATATTACTTCCACAAACAACATCCTCAGAGAATTCAGTGACAACAACAAAGTCAACAACTTCATCAACTCAACAAATATCAACACATTCTATTAGAACAATAGATAAAAACGAATTCAGCACCTTTTTCATCAAAAGAACTAACTGTGGAGGCAGCTACCAAAGAAACAACATCGCTTCCACAAACTACATCCTCAAAGACCACACTATTAGATCAGAAAACAATAGCTTCAGCAATGCATATGCAAACAAAGGAACTGATTGGAACAGCAAAAGAGATATCATCTGTCACAGCAGCATCCAACTCATTGGAATCACCAATTACAGCAGAGGCAGCCACTACAACATCTATCTCACCAACAAGAGTACTAGAGACTGAAACAACAAATACTAAAACTCTGGCAGCAGCTTCAGTATCAACAGAAATACCAACATTAGTACCGTCCATAACAAAATCTTGGGAGACAACATTGACAGGGGCAACAGCATTATCATCAACAGAACAGCTAATTGCAGTTGAGTTTGGAACAGCAACAAAAGGGGTTCCAACAACAACAGCACAGCATTTCATTGCATCAACAGGAATAACATCACTTACAACAACTTTAGTATTGACAGAGGCAACTGAAGAACATACAAGTAAAGCTTCAACAACTAAGCTAGAACAGAGACAAATCCTGTGACAGTGCCACCAGCATCAACCAAAACTTTGGCGACGGCACAGAGAACTATGGCATCAACATCACTATCACCAACAACAAAATCCTTTGAGACACCAACAGAGACAATACCTCTTACAACTACCACAGCGTCACCAGTGATCAAAACAGAAACAACATTACTTCCACAAACAACAATCTCTGTGACAGCACCAGAGACAATGACTTCATCAACTCAACCAATATCAATAAATTCCATTGATTCAACAGATTTAAATTTGCTTTCATCTCCTTCTTCATCAAATAAACCAACAACACTGGAGGGAACAACCTCAGAAATAACATTGCTTTCACCAACAACAACCTTGAAAACTACAACAATGGTGACAATAGCCTCATCATCACCTGACCCTTTGACTGCTATGCAGAAAATGACAGTTTTAGCACTAAGTTTGCCAACAAAAGAATCATTTGTGGCAATAAAAGAGATAGCATCTGCTACAAAAGCTGCCACAATAACAAAATCACCAACTACAGCAGAAACAACCACAAAAAAATCTGTTCCACCAACAACAAGAATACTAGCGACCACAACATCAAATTCAAAATCTCTGACAGCAGCTTCAGTATCAACAGAATTACCTACAACAAAATTCCAGAAGACTACACTGACAAAGACAACAACCTTAACATCAATCAAGGAACTAACCAAGGTTAAGACAGGTACAGCAACCACAGTGGTTGCAATAGCCACACAGCAGTCCATTGCATCAGTGGCAATAACATCACTTACAACACCTTTATCATTAACCACTTCAATACAGGGCACTTAAACACCTTCCTGCCCAGACCAATTTTGAGCTTTCAGCGCTGTCGCACTTTGAATGACAATTGCGCGGTCATGCTACACTGTACCCAAATGAAATTTTTATCATTTTTTTCCCACAAATAGAGCTTTCTTTTGGTGGTATTTGATCACCTCTACGGTTTTTATTTTTTGCGCTACAAATAAAAAAGTACCGAAAATTTTGAAAAAAAAAATGTTTTTTTTTGTTTCAGTTTCAAAACTTTGTAAATAAGTATGTTTTCTCCTTCACTGATGGGCACTGATGGGCTACACTGATGGGCACTGATAAGGTGGCACTGATGGGGACCAATGTGGCACCAATGAAGTGGCACTGATAGGCGGCACTGATGAGCGACACGGATGGGCGACACGGACGGACACTGATAGGTGGCACAAATTGGCACTGATAGCTGGCACGGATGGGCGGCACGGATGGGCATGGATAGGCGGCACAGGTGGGCATGGATAGGCGGCACAGGTGGGCATAGATAGGCGGCACAGGTGGGCATAGATAGGCGGCACAGGTGGGCACTCATAGGCGGCACAGGTGGGCACTCATAGGCGGCACAGGTGGGCACTCATAGGCGGCACAGGTGGGCACTCATAGGCGGCACAGGTGGGCACTCATAGGCGGCACAGGTGGGCACTCATAGGCGGCATCGGTGTTATAGTAATGGATGCCAATCAGTGCCAAACAATAATGCATGCCAATCAGTGATGCCCATTGTGGCCACTGATTGGCATCCATTATGGGCACTGATTGGCACCCATTGTGCTGACTGGCACCCTGGTGGTCTAGGGAGGATTATGGATTGTTATTACCTTTTCCCTGGTGGTCTAGTGGTGTCCCTGGTGGTCCAGTGTGGGCATCCTCGGGGGGGGCTGTGCTGATAATCGATCAGCACAGACCCCCCCTGTCAGAGGAGCAGCCGATCGGCTCTCCTCTACTCGCGTCTGACAGACGCGAGTGAGGGAAAGCCGATCACCGGCTCTTCCCATTTACACTGTGATCAGCCGTGATTGGACACGGCTGATCACATGGTAAAGAGTCTCCGTCGGAGACTCTTTACCGAGATCGTAGTTGCCGGGTGTCAGACTGACACCCAGCAACAACGATCGCCGCGATGCGCGCCCCCGGGGGCGCGCAGCGGCTTATTATCCTAATCACGTCATATGACGTCCGGTTAGGATAATGAAACCACTTTGCCGCCGTCAATTTGTAATAGGGCGGGCGGCAAGTGGTTAACAACACCAACTGCAGATCAGCCAAACACAGCATCAAAAATTGTGGAAACTATAACAGAGACAAAACCTGTTACAGGGTCTCTAGCAGCAACAGAACAATGACTACAGCACAAGCAATTCCAGAATCAACATCATTATCTCTAATAACTAAATCTCTTGAGACAACAGAAGTTATGCTGCCAACAAGCACAGAATCACCAATGATCAAAGAAGAGACATTGAGACCATTCACATTACTAAAGCCAACAAATGGAAATGAGCCAATGAATATAATATCAGCAACAACAACGTTATCATTGACAGAGACAACTGAAGAAGAAAAAAGCACAGCATCAAAAACTAAGGAAACTACAACAGAGACAAAACCTGTGACAGTGCCACTAACATTAATTGTAACACTCACTACAGCACAGACAACTACAGCACCAATATCACTATCACTAACAACTAAATCATTTGATCATTCCTCTTACAACTACTGTAGTATCGCCAGTGAGCAAAAAAGTGACAATGATGCCATCGACACTACAGGCGCCAACAAATTCTATCAAGCCAACCAATATAAAATCTATTACAATATTATCATCAACAAAATCACCAGCTACAGCCGAGACAGCAACCAAAGAAACAACATTACTGCCACAAACAACATTCTCAGAGATCTCAGAGACAACAACAAAGCCAACAACTTAATCAACTCAAGAAATATCAACCCATTCTATTGGATCAATAGATATAAAAACTCTTCCAGCAGCCTTTTCATCAAAAGAACCAACAACTGTGGAGGTAAATACCAAAGAAACAACTTTTCTTCCACAAACAACATCCTTGAAGACCACGCCATTAGTAACAACAGCTTCAGTGTCAGCGGAACCTTTGACTGCAATGCAGAAAACAATAGGTTCAGAAATGCATATGCCAACAAAGGAACTGATTGGAACCACAATAGATATATCATCTGTAGCTTCAGTGTCACCTGAACCTTTGACTACTATGCAGAAAATGATAGTTTTAGCACTAAGTCTGCCAACAAAAGGATAATTTGGGGCAATAACAGAGATAGCATCTGCCACAACAGCATCCAAAATAACAAAATCACCAATTACAGCAGAGACAACCATAACAAAATCAATCCCACCAACAACAAGAATACTAGATTCTATAACCACAAATTCAAGATCTCTGACAGCAGCTTTTCAACAGTCAACAGTATTGCCAACAACAATACTACTGTCAACAACCAAATCCCAGGGGACTACACTGACAGAGGCAACAGCCCCAACATCAACTGAAAAAGTGTCTATGGCTGGGACACGTACAGCAACCACCGTGCTGCCAACAGCTACACCACAGTCCATTCCTTTATCATTAACAGAAAGAACTGCAGAACAGGCAAGCACAGCATCAAAAGTTGTGGAAACTTTAACAGAAGCAACACTTGTGAAAGTGCCACCAACATCAACCAAAACACTGACTGCAGCACAAACAATTAAAGCATCAACATTATTATCACTAATTACTAAATCCTTTGAGACAAACAACAAAGAGAATCCCTCTTACAACAGCCACAGCCTCACCAGTGATTAAAAGAGAGACAAATACACCATCAACAATACTGGTGCCAACATATCCTATTGGGCCAATGAGTGTAAAATCTTTTACAACAAAATTATTATCAACAAATCCACCAACTACAGCAGGGATAACAACCACAGAAACAATGTTACTTCCACAAACAACATCCTCAGAGACCTCACTGACCACAACAGAAAAAACGCCTTAATCAATTCAACAACTACACATCAGGAGGGGCAACTGCCCGGGGAATAGTGCCAGGGAGGGCACCTCTTCACCACACACAATCCCCAGATCAGTGGCTAGTAACCAGGAGGGCACAAATTTATGTCTACTCTGACGGCTACCGATGCCACACATGCTCCAACCCTATCTGCTCACGGCTGACACAGAAAACACACTGGACATATGCAACTACCTTCTACTTACTAGAAAGCAAGCAATGAACATGTAAGGCTGGATTCACACCTATGCATTTTTTGTGCTTTTTGCATTTTGCAGATTTGCTCTACAGAACGTGTTCCATAGGAAACCATAGTAAATGGACTGCAATGCAAATCTGCAAAATGCAAAAAAGCACTAAAACTGCATAGGTGTGAATCCAGCCTAATGAATGACTCAATGTCTGTGTATGACGGCAGGTGTAGGGTACATGTGCTTGGAAAAGTGATTATGTTATAAGGCACTGCTTTAGGCTTTTGTTACTGGATGTGAGTTGAGGATGTGATTATATAATGTCATGAAAGAGAGACAGGAATGTAAAGTATGTTACAAAACAACAATTTTATATCTTTGAGACTTGATTATCTAGTCAGTGTTTTTTTTTTTCTCCATTTAATATACATCTACATTATGTAGTAAAGGTCAGCTTCAAGTCTAGAGCTCACTTAGAGGCAGTCCAGACATGTGCAATTAAGGACTACTTGCCTGCTTTTATTTCTCTGCAGAGGAAATTAACACTTAGTTCACCCTCACAGGGGATGTCAGAACTCAAACTGCAACATTAGCCTCCTGGCTGTTTGCTGATCTAACTAATCAACACCCACTCTCACACTCTCAACCTGTTTCCAGCACAGACTGAACATTTTATTTATTTTATTTCATTTTTCCTCCAAGCTCCTTCCTACTACATTCTTATTTAACAATTGTGATAGGGTGTCCCATTATTAACCCCCTGTCTATCTAATAAAGTTTAGGACTCTGGGGACTCTGGGACATAAAACTCATTACAGCCATGCTCTAGATCAGCCAGGGGTTCTAACATCTGCCCAGAAACAGTGCACACTTGAGAGAGCATCTGCGTATAATGGTGACAGTTTTTCTACTGTATTTCAGAGATTGATTCCTGTCTCTAGGCAGAGCTGACAACTCTTGAACCCTTAAATGGGTTTGTTTACTATCGTGGGCTATCATGGACTAGTTAAACCTCATTAATACATGGACTAATTGGGGAGACTGTGTGGTTCAATGGATTCTTTGGATTGCGTCATACATCTGTGTGTTTGATTTTGGTGACAGCCAGCCTGGGGCTCCACTTTCAAAGAAAAATCCTGGAAGGCCAGGAACCAGTGGGTAACTTTCAAATTAAGTTAAGGGAGCATGGTCTGTTACGAATTGAAAGTGGCATCCCAGCAAATAGTACTCTAGAGCAATGGTTCTCAAGTACCCCCAACAGGCCATGTTTTGGGAATTTCTCTAAGATAAAAAACCTGTCCAAAATACAAAGCCATTGACTCTGATTTAAAGCACCTGTGCAAGATAAATGAAAACCTGCAACCACAGCCTGTTGGGGGTACTTGAGGACTGAGGTTGAGAACCACTGCTCTAGAGCATCCGAGGCCCATTTACTGAACAGATTCTTGCTCCACTGTACTATATTTTCTCTCGTGTTAATTTCTCACTGGTGTTAACAACATCAAGTGTTCCTTCTTTATACCACTTTACACAGCACAGCATGCCAGTCCTACACCTGATGCATCAGTCTGGGCGATAATGTTTTGTTGATATCTGGGGCTACTATTACCTGCTGTCTACATAGAGCATGCTTTAAACTTTGAAAAGTTTTTTCAGCCATTGCATTACACTTGATCCCCCAGAGTTCTTGCATTTGGTCAGGATATTTAATGTATTCAAGCCAGTAAAAGATTATTTTTAGTGAAATTTAAAGCCGAAAAGACAAGCAAACCACGTTAGACAAGATCTGGGGCCCTTGGCTATGATATGTGCAACCCACAGATTGATATGGCATTGGGGGTTGATGCAGAAGGAGCAGCCTATTGATACATACATGTATCTTCTCCTTTTATTCTTTATTTTCTTTCCTTTCCCTCCTTTATATTTACTGTTTGTTGTGGTTTGAACCATGGGACACTATTTCTTTTGGTTGTATCTGTTTGCTTATGCACACCAAAGTTGATCATGAGTGGATTACTCCACTCCAATTTTGGGAGACACATGCCTTATCCCAAAACAGTATGCATGAATTGAGATATTGGGCTTCTGGTGTTTTATGTTAGGTAGACCTTCCTATTTGTGTAATTCTTTTATTTTGTTAAACCAATAAATACATTGTAAAAGAGATCTTTCACCTACAATTCACATCCTCTGCCATAATATTCCAGTGAGGTGGGGGTTAATAAAGCTGAGGGCTCTGTAATAGACACTCCTCAAGAGTGTCCAACTATGCCCACCTTTTCCACCCACCTCCTGCATTCATAGAAGCTGTACTATATTTTCTAGGAAGCAAAAGCTATCAATGAATGGAGGATGGGCAGATAAATTAAAGGTCCTCTTTTATTCATAGATTTTGTTTCATTCATACAAACTATATAGTACATTGTCTATGAATACAGGAGGTGTGGAAGAAAGGGTGGGAACCGTCAGGCCATCTTGATGAGTGCCTGTCACTGCTCCCTCAGCTCTGTTAACCTCCACGACAATGGAAGTTTATGGCTGGGTATAGGGGATCAAAGGAGGACGAATTCTGCTAAACCAGTAGCTAACAGCACAAATAACACATCACACTTATAGTAACATACTTAGTGATTTTTGTTTTTTAACTAAAGGATTTAATGAATGACTAAAATGTGGTATAAGACTGCAGGCATAGACTACACTTGCTAGAACAGCTTATTACATTACTGAGCATTGCTTTAAGGTTAAGGTTTTGCTACTGAACTTCTGAGGGTGTGATTATATAATATCCTAAAAGAGAGCCTGGAATGTAAAATATGCTACAAAATAACAATTTGATACTGGTAAGACTTAGATAGTCAATACATTTTTTCCATAAATAAAATATATGTATTGTGTACTGTGTTTTCAGATGAAATCGGACTGGAGCTCTAGTACAAAATTATGTCTATCTACAGTTTTTTTGTTGCTTTTTTAGTTTAAAAATCCTTTCTCAAGTGCCTGTACCTAAAGATACCTTTTCTTGAAAGAAATATTATGTCTAGTAGAGGAAATAGGCTATTATTTCCTTTTTTAATTTGTAAGGTGACTCTTCTATTTCAGTTTTTGTCTTCACTGCCTTCACTACTAGTGTGACTGTGCGAAGCGTAGGTGTATGTGTGTGTTTTTTAAAATGCATTTTACATTTTTTGTTTTAATGCAATTGGACTTTTTTTCTATCTTAAATATGTTACTATCACAAGAGGGATGAAACGCCCTCTATGTAGTACTACTATGTAAATGGCAGGTTCACTTTAAGAAGACACCAGGAGTCTGGCAGATACTTTCTATGCTCCCAGCTCATTAAAGCGGGATTCTGCTCTTTTTTTTTTTTTCTTACCTGTGTTACAGGTGGGCGACTGCTACCTTCGCTTAGCATCCACGTCCGGCGTTTTTTGACCCCCGGCGCGACGATTCTTTTCCTCGGGATGACTTTTAAAAAAGTGCTCTGGCGTTTTCCATTTTAAGTGGGGGCGTCTGAAGCCCACAGGCATTTACTTCCTGTATATCGATGACGCTCGGCTCCCAGCATGCTCCGCTCCATCTCGCACATGCTCAGTGTGCAATGGTGGTAATGGCAGATACAGCTGCCTGCCCACTTTAAAAATGGCAAATTCGGACAGGCCCTTGTCACGTGACCGGCGTCCTAACGAAATCTCACGAGATTTCGCAATTTCATTGTCCCCCCATGGACTCTTGGGAAATAGCTTAGAAATTTCCCAGGGACCATTGCGAGGACGATAACCACGCCTACTCCCACGGGAGGACAACCAGGAAGTCAGCAGAAACATCTGAAATAAAAGGTAAGTAAAGAATATTTTTTTTTTTCATGGTTCATTCAGGTAAGTATTCTATCTTGTGATTTTAATAATATGAAGTTTAATTTTTAGGTACCAAACCGCTTTAAGACCGCAGACACAGAATCTCCAAGCTTGCATGTTTATCAGCCAGGGCTAACTGACCAATGCACTCTATGACTGGGAGGATGATTGCCACTTGACTTAACTGGTAATATATTGAAAAGAGATATTTTATTTCAACTCAGTGTCCATTATTTTTATCCACAGAAGTCATAGTTCCAGTGACCAAAGCACCGATATACCAACCTAATGGAGATAACACAATCACAGCGCAGACTACTATAAACCAAGCATCTAGTACTCCATCTGGTAATTCCATCTCAGCTATATATTTGGTGATGTGTTGCTAGCACTAATAAAGGAATGTCATAATCAAAAGATTTTGGCTTTAACTAAAGTTTAACAATTAGCATTTACAGTTCAGAGCAGGCAATGGAGACTCAAGCAGCTTTTGCAGCCAGTGTTATCAGTAGTTCTTTCTTTCTAAAGCAGCTACAGCCTGTGTCTTGACAGCAGCTGCTGAGTGGGACCCTTGCCTTCTATGAAAGCAGTGATCTGTTTACAGAGGTCTGACCCACCCACTGATGAGTCAAACGTATAGCTCTACAATCAGCAAATCTCATGATCCCTTCTCCCCTGATTCAGGGCAGATCCAGAGTCTTCTCTCGGAAGGGGCATACAAAATGTATGGCTGAAATCGCATCGCATGTGCACCAAAATGATGCAGGACCCTTTTTCTGGTCCGCACTGGAATCAGATTTCATGGTTGTTTACACCTATGTGATCCGATTCCTGTACCTTTTGACAGTTTGCACAGTGCTCTGCAAACTCATCTGGGGGTGTCATTAACTTTGCATTGACACCATCAGCAGTGCCGGTGTTAACCGCCGGCAGGTGCTATATGCGATGCGGGAACCCGCACTGGAATTTCGCTGGTTCCCGCATCGCATCAGAATTTGTCACTGGTATCTTTCTTGTTGCAGGGTACATATATGGGCCAGCAGTGTTGGGTCCCTAATCACTTGTCCATCTGCAATCTGTGTCTGCCTGATTAAGTCAGCAGTAGAACATCTCTGGAACTTCCCAGAAGCGCCTAAACCAGGAACACCACTTACATCATAGCATGCTATCATGCATCTGTTCTATAGGAAGAGTATCAGAACTCAGGACTCAGACAAACCATCATATACTTACAAGAACAGTAAAGGCATTCAAGACACTAGAGGAGCAATATAGATGAATGGGGATTGCAGCATTACTCATATAGCCAGATGCTTCATTCTCTTTTGTGAGGGGAGCTCCATTCAGTTTTCTGAAAATTAAAAGTCAGCAGCTACAAAAACTGTGGCTGCTTATTTTTAATAAACATACACCTGTACCAGGATCCACCGCTGTGCTCACCCGAGGGATTGCTGGGTCGTAACTCTGGGAACCTGGCTGTGACAGCTTCACAGTCAAGTGTCCACTGCGCTTGCACAAGCTGTGCTGCGCATTATCAATTGGACCTGTAACGTGTCCCAGAGGACTGCTGGGAGGGAGGGGGAAGGAGAACTTTCACTCAGATCTCCTAGGTGATCCAAGCTGAAGTGGGAGTGGATACCTGTCAAAACCAGGTACCCGCCCCCACCCCCCTCCAAGAAAAAAATAGGGAAAAGGTCAAAGAGGAATGGGGGAGCAGGCCTCAAAGTGGAACTTCCCCTTTTGGGTATAGTTTGACTTTAATACCATTGGGATACAGTAAGTTGAACATGGAACAATTAAACCACACAACTGTTAAACTAGATGTAAAGTAAAAAAAAAATCAAGTAATGATTACACATATAAGGGTGTAAATTAACAGAAGGCAAGAAATAACTGATATACAATCCTTGCACATGCATTTTACTTTAACATTAATAATAATAATTCCTTTAGGTGTAATGTCAACAGGTTTTCCAGCAGTGGTGGATTTTACATTCAACTTGACTTTGGTGAATGTGACTTACAATTCCCAGTTTCAGAATCAGTCCTCTAATATCTACCGTGTCATGTCTGCCATCTTGCTTTTACAGGTAAGAGATGCTTGATAGCAAAATAATATTGTCTACTATAAATTCCCATAAGTTATAAAGTTTAGGAAGCTCTTATTTGTAGTAAAACTGTTTATTTAACCACTTGAGAACCGGCATGTTACAGCTCCTGTGGCTAGCGCATTTTTCAGTGCTGAGCACTGTAATAGTATGACTGTCAATTACTCTGTCATGCAACACCGTACCCAAATGAATAGAGCATTATTTTACAGGTATTTATTACCATTTTAAATTTTTACTATACAAAGGAAAAAACCCCAAAACATTTGCAAAAAACATATTAAATAAAAATGCAAATTGTCAGGACAAGAAAACCTCCATAATGACCTCTTTTTGGAAAGTAGACACCCCAAGGTAACCTTATTTTGTGCTACAGTTTTTTGGAAATAAATAAATATGCTGCTATTGAGGAGTTAAAACACAAAGCTTAAAAAGAGGGGGACAAAGATAGGATTTTATATAAGGGTGTATATCCACTGATAGAAATAGAACAAATATATTAAATATATCCATAGGTGACAGAAATGCATAAAAAGAAATGCTTTTTTAAATAGTACATTCCAGCCAAAGATGGCACAGATTAAGAACATTGGTCGGATAGTTGCACACAGCAGTAACACAATGATTCATTCATGAGGTTGTAAACTGGTAAAAACTGTACAGACCAAAACACTAAAATAGGAATAGCTAATGAACATGTTTAAATTGATGACCAATAGTAATAGGTAATTTATTAATTTAATAAAAATGATCGAGATTGCATCCATATGCTCTACCTGTTTCGTGAAACCATTTACTTTCTTCAGAAGCAGGTGCAATCTGTGTATCTATAAAAAATATATGTATAAGCAACAATATACCTGAGTGGTCACCAATTTACAATATAAAAAAATGATATATTACTTAGAAAAACAAACAAAAAACTATATCTTCATGAAATTGACTTACTGATCAACTAGGACTGTACACATGGGGTGTGGATGGCCAGGGATTGACTAGGAGCGTCTTGCCCGGGAACTGTGGGAGCTATACCCATGTAGGTCAGATGGTATTCGGCAAACTGCAATGGGAGTGCAAGTCCTCAAGGGGGGGGGGGGGCTAGTGATTATTCAAAAAAGTGTAAATAGTATGTATATATATATTAATGTGTTTCAGGTAGGGAGTTAAATATCTAGAGTAACCTATGTGTATACAGACTACAAGTCAGTCCCAGAACCAAGAGAAAGACACTGAATAGTGACTGACTTTGATAGTGGTATAATAGAAGGACAGCTAAGGCAAGTGCAGTGAGTACTGATATTAAGTAAGAGTGTCTGTTCCCCAAGGCGAGGTGAAGGGAGCAGGTGTAAAAAGAAATTGAATAAAAGGTAAAGCTAGGGAAAATAACAAGATAGATTCAAATATAAACATATCAATTATGAAGGTAAACCAATAAGGTGAATTTAAAAAAGATTAGGTGCAGAGGATCTAGTTGCTTATAGGTATACCTATGTGAACACCCACCAGGAGAATCGCAAAAACCCATGCTGGTTATGGGAGGTATATATACACATACTCATCCCATCAGCCTGACCAATGGGCAGCCCCCAACATCACGCAGGTGTTCCACATAGGGAGGTGCGTCATCTGATTGGAGAATCCAGTCAGATGTATGGCGCAAGCTCCTTCCCAGATTGGACACCGATGACAACTCACGCACTGGTGCGCCAGCGCCACCATGTGACGTCACACGCACAGCACGGAGGGTGTAGCGCCGATGCACTGCAGCCCATCCCGCCCCTGCACCCAAGAAGGAGGGCGGGGGAGGGTGACTAGAGCGCATTGCAGTTCCCAGAACCAGACAGGACAGCCATCCCAGGCAACCACATCAATGGAAACAGACCACACATTGTAAAGTATCTGAGTTCATACTGACCAGAGAGAGTAGTAACAATAGGATTATGGCTACATGTAATTGTACTGTGGACCTCAAACATGGAGAAGCCAACCCCCAGAATGGCTGGGAAATGAAGCCATTCCAGAGAAAATATGTGTATGCGGAATAACATCTCCATCCCTAAATGTATGGACAATGGGGGGAAGAGTTGGGACCATATGGTAATATGCATTCATCCCTAAAACAATGGCGCTTGTTAATGGTGCACTAGATACATTAACCACTTAAGGACCGCCGTATTGCCATTGTACATCATCACAATGGCACAGGCAGGCACAAGCACGTACATGTACGTGCCTGCATTCCAGCGGATGGGGGGTCCGATCGGACCCCCTCCTGCTGGATACGGTGGTCCAGTTCGCTCCAGGAGTGATCCGTGATGAGGGGATGGCCGTTGGTTTCTGGCCACCCCCTATGGATCACTCCTGGCCAATGACAAGCTTCCTCCCACTGTGTATTGTTTACACAGGAAGGAGGAAGTGATGTCATTCTCCTCGGGGCGGTCTTTTTGACCGGACTACGAGGAGAAGACACAAAGTAAGTGCACCAAAACACTACACTGACACATAGGTACACATAGGTACACAAACCCCCCCCAACCACCCCCCGATCGCCCCCCGATCCCCCCTGCCCCCCCTCCCCCCCAGTCACAGTGTCACTGATTGCATTGATCATTTCTTTCTGATCTGATCAGATCTATACTAGCGTCCCCAGCAGTTCAGGGTTCCAAAAAAACGCATTGTTAGCGGGATCAGCCCAGATACCTGCTAGCACCTGCGTTTTGCCCCTCTGCCCAGCCCACCCAAGTGCAGTATCGATCGATCACTGTCACTTACAAAACACTAAACACATAACTGCAGCAATCGCAGAGTCAGGCCTGATCCCTGCGATCGCTAACAGTTTTTTTGGTAGCATTTTATATTTAAATCCGGAAGGCAGTGCTTGGTTTTCGGGGTCCCGTACGTGGCTAGGCTCCCAAAAAGTCCCCCACATGTGGTATCCCCGTACTCGGGAGAAGCAGCAGAATTTATTTTGGGGTGTAATTTGACTTATGCCCTTAGCATGTGTGAGCAATATATAATTTAGTGACAACTTTGTGCAACAAAAAAAAAAGTTTGTAATATTCCCGCAACTTGTGGCAAAATATATAATATTCCATGGACTCAACATGCCTCTCAGTAAATAGCTTGGGGTGTCTAGTTTCCAAAATGGGGTCATTTTGGGGGGTTTTGTGCTATTTTGGCATTTTATGGCCTTCGAAACTGTGATAGGTAGTGAGGAGTGAAATCAAAAATTTGCACCCTTAGAAATCCTGAAGGTGGTGATTGGTTTTCGGGGTGCCGTGCGCAACTAGACTCCCAAAAAGTCCCACACATGTGGTATCCCCATACTCGGGAGAAGTAGCGGAATATATTTTGGGGTGTAATTCCCCATATAACCATGGCATGTGTGAGCAATATATCATTTAGTGACAACTTTTTGTAAAAAAATAATTTTTTTATTTTTTGTCATTATTCAATCCCTTGGGACAAAAAAAATAAATATTCAATGGTCTCAACATGGCCCTCAGCAAATAGCTTGGGGTGTCTACTTTCCAAAATGGGGTCATTTGGGGGGGTTTTGTGCCATCTTGGCATTTTATGGCCTTCAAAACTGTGATAGGTAGTGAGGAGTAAAATAAAAAATGTATGCCCTTAGAAATCCTGAAGGCGGTGCTTGGATTTCGGGGTCCCGTACGCGGCTAGGCTCCCAAAAAGTCCCACACATGTGGTATCCCTGTACTCAGGAGAAGCAGCAGAATGTATTTTGAGGTGTCATTTCACATATGCCCATAGCATGTGTGAGCAATATATCATTTAGTGACAACTTTGTGCAAAAAAAAAAAGTTTGTAATATTCCCGCAACAAAATATAAAATATTCCATGGACTCAACATGCCTCTCAGTAAATAGCTTGGGGTGTCTACTTTCCAAAATGGGGTCATTTTGGGGGGTTTTGTGCTATTTTGGCATTTTATGGCCTTCGAAACTGTGATAGGTAGTGAGGAGTGAAATCAAAAATTTGCACCCTTAGAAATCCTGAAGGTGGTGATTGGTTTTCGGGGTGCCGTGCGCGACTAGACTCCCAAAAAGTCCCACACATGTGGTATCCCCATACTCGGGAGAAGTAGCGGAATATATTTTGGGGTGCAATTCCACATATAACCATGGCATGTGTGAGCAATATATCATTTAGTGACAACTTTTTGTAAAATTTTTATTTTTTTTTGTCATTATTCAATCCCTTAGGACAAAAAAAATAAATATTCAATGGGCTCAACATACCCATCAGCAATTTCCTTGGGGTGTCTACTTTCCAAAATGGGGTCATTTGGGGGGGGGTTTGTACTGCCCTGCCACTTTAGCACCTCAAGAAATGAGATAGGCAGTCATAAATTAAAAGCTGTGTAAATTCCAGAAAATGTACTCTAGTTTGTAGACGCTATAACTTTTGCGCAAACCAAAAAATATACGCTTATTGACATTTTTTTTACTAAAGACATGTGGCTGAATAAATTTTGCCCTCAATGTATGACTAAAATTTAGTTTATTCGATTTTTCTTATAACAAAAAGAAGAAAATATCTATTTTTTTCAAAATTTTCGCTGTTTTCCATTTATATCGCAAAAAATAAAAATCGCAGAGGCAATCAAATACCATCAAAAGAAAGCTCTATTTGTGGGAAGAAAAGGACGCAAATTTCGTTTGGGTGCAATATTGCATGACCGCGCAATTACCAGTTAAAGCAGCGCAGTGCGAAATTGGAAAAAAAGGTGTTTATTGGTCTGGGGCTGTAGTGGTTAAAGTGGTTGTAAACTTCAGACATGAAATCCAAACATAGCATGCCTTTCAATAGTGTTTACATGCCTGTCTCCAAAGCACTAAGTGTAATTTCTCTCCGCTGTCTTGTTCCTCTGCTATCTGCATGAGTATTTTCTGACAAGTTTTTCTTACATGTATAAGTCATACACAGAGGTATCAGGAGGTTGTAATAGAGTTAATGTATAGAGCACATACAGTGGGAGGATGGAAATGAAAGGGTTAATGTGCAGATGTACTGTATAAGGAAGGTGAGGGGTTAATATACAGGTCAGATCAGAGACAGGATGGAGCTGACATATACTGTAAAGGAGTGAATTACTGTAGAGAGGTGGATGACACTATTTCTAGTACTGGATGATACTGGGACTAAATTAGTTTCCTGATTGTATCCCGTATCAGTATAAATTATACTGATACGGGATACAATCAGGAAACTTTTTTCCTCTCACGCACACAAAATGAAAGTCAGCTGATAACCACAGCCATTGTTTACATTTCGGTGATGCTGTGATTGGTCACAACAATCACCTGGTACAATTGCATTTGCTCTGCACCTTCTGTTTGTGAACTTCACTGTCCAATGAATAGTGTGCTCACAGTACAGTGCTGATGTGTACAAGATTGTGTACAAGAGCATTTTACAAAAATTACTTTTTGATATGTTGTCCTGCCCTCAGGAGTGAGCTGCCCATCTGTTTATGTATTAAGGGTCGGCGGTAAGTAGTAAAGACACAAAGAAAATCTGGCTCGTGTATAGCTCCTTTAAGGGGCTACAAGATAAATCTTTTTCACAGTGGTCTGAAGTGGAAATCCAGCTCTATCCACCAGCCAAATACAACAGAGTGATTTAAAAAAAAAAATAACAAACATGTCATACCTACTCTGTGCAGTGGTAGCCCCTGATCCTCCTCTTCACAGGTCCCCCCGCTGGCTCTCCTGGCCCCACACTCCTGCAAATGCCCCCACAGCAAACAGCCTGCTGTGTGGGAACCCAAGCAGGCTCACTCCTGTGCCGCTGCTCTGGGTGTCCATTCAAACACAGAGCCACAGCTCAGTCCTGCCTCCTTTCTATTTTCATTGGCTCACTAACTGCGATTGACAGCCATGGGAGCCACTGGCTCCCGCTGCTATCTCAGCCAATGAGGTGGGAGAGTCACTGGAGAGCTGAGGCTCTAGTGCACATCTCTGGATCGCGATGGGGCTCAGGAAAGTATTATGGGGGCTGCTGCACACAGAAGGTTTTTTACCTTCATGCCTTGAATACATGAAGGTAAAACACCTTGAGCCTTTAGAACCACTTTAACTATACAATAGATGCAAGCATGTCCTCAGCAGTTATTTTCAATACGATGCACTGGATTTGTATACTGATTTTAATTTAGTTTAGCACATGTTTCTTGTCTTGTGAATGATTCTTTTTTTTTTAGATCGATCAGGTGTTCCGAAACACAAGCATCAGGGCTGCATATACAGGATGCAAAGATTTAATGTTCAGGTACTGTCTTCAAATGCACTTATTGCTTAGTATTTGATTCTAGACTTTTTGCAATTTCTAGTTTGTTAACACTCAAAACATATGAAATGATCAGTAAACAGTTGTAAACAGAGCACCCCACTCCCAGCACTTATGAACCAAAATTCCAAAAGGATAATACTAGCAGCTATTATAAATAAAACAAAATCATGAATAAATGAATAAATCCAACATTAGCAGCGCTCTAATTTAAATGTGATTGAAATTTGTAAATCCATCCATTTCAATATAAATGTGTAAAGTCCATCCTTATATTTACATATATCAGATTAATAAAATCAGAATAAAAAGTCCATCCATATTATTCATGTGCGGTATAAATCCTAAATAATTAGCTGTCACCAGACCTTGTGAGATCTCTCCCCTATGGTAATGAACTCACCGGATAAAAGATAGGAATGCGCTTGTGTTAACATCCACTAATCCACAAACAACATCCACAAATATGCAGCATTCATTGTGCAGGAGCATATCCTTCACTTCAACTCACACAATAGGTGACCACAGCTGCCTTCACAGGATTTCCTCCACTTTGTAACGATCTACCAAAACTGGTCAGCCTGCTCTTCCTTTATCCTCAGACACTATCTACATTCCCTGCTACCTTCAAGTAGATCCTTTGAAGGCAGGTCAACTTTTTAGATGCTCTGTTCTGGACCCTTCTTTAGGGAAAAATATTATCAACTTTTAGGTAATAATAAAAAATGTCATGCTTTGTGAATGGGAACATATTACAAACACATATTGGGGTTTTCTCATATTGACTGCAAAAGTAGGCATACACTTTAAGCTTAAGTTGAATTGATACTGCTACATTTTTCAATGTATTTCCATATAAAATCAAGCAGGGTAAGTCAATGAGAATGCATAAGCAGCTTAAAGGAGAAGTACAGCCAAATATGGTCGGGATCCTCCCACAGCCCTGGACTGACACCTGACTCAGCCTCACAGCAACCCACTGAGAGACTGAGCTTACTGCTCCCATCCCCTCCACAGCCCAGCACTCCAGTGAGCGCAGAGGGGGGGGGGCAGGGGCAGATCAGAGAGCAGATGACTAAAAGTCACCAGCTCTCTGCTCACACAGCTCAGTTTTCAGTCTTAGAGGAGTGGGGGAGACAGATGCAACATTGGGCTGATTCTACATCCACCTAGGTGCATAGAATTTTGAAAAAGAAACACCCTGAACTTCTCTTTTATTGCAACTGATCTCAAATGCATGTAAGATGCACATAAAAGCTCCAGACTATGCATCACTGGAAGAAATTGATTTAGGTTGTATAAGTCACAGTATTATTAGAGTGGGAGTATTGTGGTCATCATGGTCTTATCTAATATCGTTTTTGTCCCAATGTCTTACTAAATGCAATGTATGTATTTTTTTTAAGGCCAAGGCACTGCTATAAAGTGTACATATGCCTGGACTTTGGATATTGGTCCACTCACATCAGTGTGTTGCATTTTGTGCATTGGTGCATTATGGTGACATTGACTTACCTGGCTTGGTTTTAAATGGCACCCCAGCACACCTTGTGTGTTAAACTGTGCTGCCGTAAATGTTGCATGCTCGATTTAACCTGCGTTAACCCTGTGGGTTTAACACACCTCAACATAAATATGTAGGTAAAAAAACAGCACTGGCAATCCTAAACTCTTAATAATCAGACAATATTGACAAAAATGTGATGCAAATAAGCTAATTTACTAACACTGAGAACCTTCACACAATACATTTTGTTAATATTCTTTTCAATCATCGAAAAAGGAAATTCATGTTTTTCTTCTTCAATCTGCACATGACAATTATTCGAAGTAAACCACAATTTGCTTTTCACATGATTAGAATGAAATTATTATTCACACAGTATACTGTGTGACGATTTTCAACTCCTTAAGACCCCATTCACACCTGAGCGTTTTGTAGCTTGAAGCCTGAAGCTACAAAACGCTAGAGGGGAAAAATTCTATTATTCTCAATGGAGATGGTTCACATCTCAACTACATGTCGCCTGAAGCAGAACGCCTGAAGCTCAAACAAGTTCCGGACCCTTTTTTGTAGCTCGAATTGAGCAGATTTGGGCGTTTTTCTTCTTTTAACATTGGTGACCTTTTGCCCTGCACAAAATCGCGGCAAAAAACGCTTGAAAACGCTACGCTCAGGTGTGAATGCAGCCTTAATAAATTAGCCCTAATGAATTATAGCTATTTGACAACAGTGACACAATTATTGCTACAGTGCTTTGTTTGATTATAAAGAGGTTAAAATTATAAGTGCTATTTTTCACCTTACATTATTACATATCTTTTTTTTTAAATAAGCAGCAGCAAGTTTTGTTAGAGATTATAAAAAGACATAGAATTAGTTGAAGACCTTAGTTTTCCTTACGCATATTTTAGTTGCCATTTATATATTTTTTAGTAAGCAGTAAAACGACTTTAAAACCATCATGAATGTCTAGCTACTTGTTTTGTGAAGTGATTAATTCTCAGATATACTGTGTGGGCTTTTAACTTTGGTATTCTGCCTTAGAATGGCCAATATAGGGGTCTTTGTTACATGCTAGCCTCTCACTAATATAAAAGGAGGGGAAAGGGAGTAGCCCTAGTGTCAATGTACTGAAAGCTTTAGAGGGAAAGGATAGGGTAAGCTATCAAACTGTATAGGGAGAGATTCAGGGTCAGTTAAAAAGGAAACTGTACTTTAATTTTGATTGCTAGCTCTTTGAGCAACCAACCTCTTTGTTGCTCTTTTTGGAGGGTGATTTTTTAAATGTATTTTCTACTTTGGTTGATTTGGGGTCAAAGACCACTTTCTGTCCCATCCATAGCATCCTTTTTTGCTGTAACTCTTTCCATTAAAAGAAAAGTGCATTTTGTTTCAGGGGCACAGTATTTTGGCGATTACATCTTTTAGGGGGCTAAATACATTTTTATTTTGTTCTGGCCTTTATTTTAGGTTAAACTGATTTTATAACAGTAAGGCTTTCCTTTGAAAAAGAGGGCGTTTGTTTCAGGAGGTAATTCAGAACTTTTTTTTGGGGGGGGGGGGGGGATATATTAGTTTCTTTTGTGTTGATAGGCAAAGTTGTTTTTTTTGCTGCAAGGCTTCTCTTTATAAAAAAAAGAAAGATACTATTGTTTTATGGGTGATATATTACGGTTTTTGCCTCCATTAGAAGTTTCTTGATCTTCATTTCATGTTGATAGGTTATCATCATTTGAAAGAAAAAATACACTAAATTGAACAAAAGCATGCACCTAAAACACCTCATATTGGGCCTAAAATTTTAATTTAACTACTTCTCCTCTCACTCCTGTTTACCCCTTATGAACCAGACCATATTTCATATTTCTGCTATGTGTCTGTTCATGAGTCTATAACTTTGTAATTACATATGATAAAGAATTGATACATATATTGTTTTTTGGGTGACAAACAAGGCTTTTTTGTGTCCCTAAAGTCCGCTCAGAATTTTTAAAATTTATTTACATTTTAAGGGGAAAAAGAGTAAAAATCTGTTCCATCAGTAAAAATTTTTGAAAACAGGTACCAATAATGTGAGTAAAACATATACATTTTATTCTGCTGCTTATTCTATTTACTGCAACATTAAAATTACATTTTTGTAACAAAGCATGTTAAAGTTATTTACAAAAGAAATAAAAGGTTTTTTTTGTTTTGTTTTTTTGCATACATTAAATTTTTCTCATAATGCATCAATAATTTATAGTTCTTACTGATTTAAAATAAAACAGATATACCCTAAACTACATATTTTTAACAGTAAATCCTTAACGATAACAATAAACATACGTGCTTTATTAAAAAAAAGTTTACAGCAAATAATTTAAACTAGAAACATGGAACAGGAGATTAAAATGTTAAATAGTGCTCATACAGGTTGAAATGAAAGGGTTAAGTAGTAAAAAAAGAGAATGTCCTGATTAATTAAGAGTTAACTTCCTGTGCACACAATAAAATCTTTCCTCTGTCAGCTGCAGCTCTCTCACTCACAAGTCTGTCTGACAGGGAATTTAGGTGATAAGATAGCTACTATGTTACTTGTTTGTTTTGTTTTGGCTTAAAATGTTACATTGAATTCTCACTGAGATTGTCTGTCAGTGATTATTCAGTGAGAAGGACTTCTTACTAACTTTCAGTCATAGGATCTCACAGACTGTGCACAGAAGCTCAGTACAAAGAGATAAGAAAGATAAGATAGTGCAAGGCGTACAAGACACATCCTGTGTATAGAGGAAGGGGTTTTATAGACATTTGTAAGATGCGCAAGGTAGGCAACGGGTTAATTTATATTTAAAATTGTCTTGCTGCTGGCCTATTTTATATTGCAGCCATAGTCTCTATGTTTTTGTATTAAAGCCCCTACCTGTGCTCTTTGCCTCTAGTAACCTTAGGCCTAGAATTGAAATTTTAAATTGTCCTGTTGCTGGTCTATTTTCCACTGTGCCAAAGATTGAAGAGGAGGAAAGTGAGGGAGAGGCAGAATGAAGAAAGATTTCTTCCAGGGGTAAGGGCAGAGCATTGAAGGAAGCAGCCATACCATTGTACCAGATGGCACTGCCCCATATATACAGGTTATGGCAGAACCATTCACAAAGCTCTAAAGTCTGGGCCACATGTTACCCTTCCTCAGGCACACAGACATTGCTGTGTAGAATTCATGTATGTGCAGCTTTCAAAATCATTATTGTAATTCTTTGGTGTATGCATACTATTTGCCATCATGAACCTTCTAACTTTAAGCCTGTTTAGTAAACGTTATAACTACCACAAACAACAAACAAAAGAGGGCGCACCAGCCTAGTGCATTATCCCACAGTAGTTATTTAAAATCAACATAGACTATACTAAACATGTAAATTAAAATTGCTTATCGAGTACTCGTCTGTAACCCTATGGTCCTTCACTTGGCACACTCCAGAGTACAGGGGGACTGTACCCGTCTCCTTAATGGCTGACATGTTTCGATCAGGAAACCCCTTCATCAGAGCGAAACAATACAAGGTCCTTCAACCAAATGCATGCTCTCTTACACAACATGTGGACCCAAAGCACTGCCCCTTGGCAGGGACAGATAGGAAGGGGAAAGGAAATGGGCCATCCAACTGAGTCAAAAGGGTACATATCGGCAAACCAAAAATGTTGGCTGACAACATGGCCATCAGTAACACAAAAGCCTTTGTTCACATACCTATTGTCCATACTGCACATACCACAGATATGTAGCGCCTATAATGATTTAAACTTGAATATTTTGAGGCAAACATACTAAAAGAAGCAAGGATTATACAAGATATTACATCTGGTCCAGCACAATGTCACTTCTGGTACGGCGGTGTCCTCCATTTTGTAATGGTTTGACACTAGAGGCTAAAGTAAAGACTAAGATATCATTCAGTCTGTCCATTCACCTGATAACCTATTATGTTAAGAATATATTTCAGTTTAATAGTCCTTAGATATGGTGGCTTCATTTGTTTTTTTAAGTCTAAGTACTGTACTGCATGTGAATCCAGTTAGAAATCACTTGCCCTTGTATCTTCACGTACATTGAAGTTACAAAACTACTCATCTTGTCATGAAGATAAGGAGATTTGTAGCCCAAATCAGGAGAGTAGTCTTCATGGACAGTTCTGTTGAGTTTGCTGATACTAGAATCTCTGAGAAATACAAAGATGTTTGTGGGTGATCATCCTAGCTTGTATCTACATATCCTTTAAAATAAAGAAAAAAGCTGATCCCATACTGCTTGTCCATACAAGCATTTGTAGTCACAAGTAAGACAAACATAATATGCTGAGTTTTTTACTTCATATACACATTCTAACATGTTCGGACCTTTTTTTTGTTTGTCTATGTATTTTAAAGCACATAGCTTATTTCATTTTTCTGTACTGTGTTTGCAGCCCTGGAATGGTGCCTGAATCTTTCAGGATTGACTGTGTGTGCTCATACGTTAACAGCACAGTAGGCCAGAAATTTACCAAGCAATCGGTTTATAAGGAAGTCTACACCCTCACAAATGGAATAAATAACTTGGCCAAATACCCCTTGGACAATTCCAGCCTATATATTGATGGTAATGTGTGTTATAATTATAAATGATAAAAATGCTCAGACATATAATGTATGCAAGTAGCGTAAATGGATCATTGTTCATTTTTTTTTTAATTAAAATAACAAATATATTATACCTACCTGCTCTGTGCAGTGGCTTTGCACAGAGCAGCCAAACTGCCTCTTCTGGCCCCCCTCCACCCACGGGAACTCCAGGCTCTTTCTCTTCTCTGTGTGCCCCCATAACAAGCTGCTTGCTATGGGGGCACAGGTGCAGGCTTTCTTCTGAGTCACGCTGCCTGTGTCCATTGATGCACAGAGCGCAGGTCAGTCCAGCCCCCAACTTCTGGTGTTGCCCGAATCCCTGTGAGAAGAAGAAGAGAGGGGAAAGAAGACTGCAGCAGTGCAAAGTGCTGGGTCACTGACAGGCTTAGGTAAGGGTTTGGTGGGGTGGAGTCATTAGTTAGTGGGGGGTTTTTACTTTAATCCAGGGAATTAAGGTAAAAAAACAGCCATCCTTTAGAACCATTTTAGGGTTCATAGAAAGGGAGGGTGTAGAGGAGCTCTTAAAAGCTGTTGAATCCCACCTGCATCAGGCTGTATTTGTCAGCTTTATGGAGTGCTATCCATGATCCTACTAAGATGCTTTGCTTTAAAACTCATACATACGACCAGATCTACAGCCACACAGAAAGTCTGCTGTTGTAGGGTTTAATGAACCCTATTAGAAAAATAGGGGCCAGTAATGAGCACACATTGATGAAACACTTTGAAAGGCTTATCTATACCTCTAATACATTAAATATGTTGAATAAGGCTATTAAATATTGCAAATACCAAGGATTTCAAATTAAAATTGTGTTTTAAAAACTTCTATTTCTGACCTGTCTAACTAATTGTTTTGTCAAGTAATTAATTCTCAAATACACTGTGAAGGGCATTGAACTTTTGTAAGATCTCTTAGAATGACTATTATAGGGGTCTCTTCAAGTAATGTTAACTGATCTTTATAAAATTAAAAGCCCTATTCTTTCTTTCAGGTTATAATAAATACACAGTCCCAACCAGTAAGTAGACATTTTTGGTAGGAATCAAAGGTAAAATACTCAACTGTACCTAGGATGTACTTATTGCTCATCTGTTTTCTTCTTGATAAATTTTAGACATTATGCCAACGACACGCTTGCCAACAACAGCATACCCACCAGACTCCACTGTTACAGTGAACTTCACTTTGACTAATTTGAAATATGTCCAAGAATTTACAAACCCGGCATCTTCCAAATACATTAACACCCAGGCAATCATGACTGCATTGGTAAGTAAATATTCAAAACTCCAGTACATTGCTACATTAACAGTGTAAAAGATCTTTTGCAATATGTGTTATTGCATCAGTGGGCCTTAAAATCCAACTCAAACTGAACTTTCTTTTAATTCTGAACAGAGTGGCAAAATGTTTGAATTTCTGATTTTTTCTGTCTGTGGCTTCCTTGTAGTGATTTTTTTATCCCTGTGACACCAAGAGAAGAACCGAGGTCACCAGGACACAAAGCCACTCAATTCTCACTACAAATTAAGCTGTTTTTATTGTTGTCTCTTTCCCCATTATATAGAATTTACTTCACTTCCTGTGCCTCTGTCCCCCTGTCATCAGGATAGGAATTAAGTTTAAATCTCTACAGTGGAAACAAAGACAGCAATACAAAAGCTAGAAGAGGTTCTAACCATCTCCAACTCTCCCCATTCCAAAACAAAAAAAGAGGAACTGAAGATGACATTTTTTAATTCATTTGTAAAAATCCTCCAAATTTGTCTTTTAGTTGGCCACCTTAATGAAGAACACCAGTCTCAAAATGTCTTTCTCTTCCTGCCAACTAATAAGGTAAGGATTAACCACTTGCAGACCGGACCATTTTGCTGGTCAAAGACCAGACCACTTTTTGCGATTCGGCACTGCGTCGCTTTAACTGACAATTGCGCGGTCGTGCGACGTGGCTCCCAAACAAAATTGACGTCCTTTTTTTCCTACAAATAGAGCTTTCGTTTGGTGGTATTTGATCACCCCTGCGGTTTTTAATTTTTGCGCTATAAACAAAAATAGAGCGACAATTTTGAAAAAATCGCATTATTTTTTACTTTTTGTTATAATAAATATCCCCCAAAAATATATAAAAAAATTTTTTTCCCTCAGTTTAGGCCGATACGTATTCTTCTACATATTTTTGGTAAAAAAAATCGCAATAAGCGATTATTGATTGGTTTGCGCAAAAGTTATAGCGTTTACAAAATAGGGATAGTTTTATAGCATTTTTATTAATAATTTTTTATTATTATTTTTTTTACTAGTAATGGCGGCGATCAGCGATTTTTATTGTGACTGCGACATTGTGGGGGACCCATCGGACATTTTTGACAAATTTTTGGGACCATTGTCATTTATACAGTAATCACTGCTATATAAATGTAGTGATTCCTGTGTAAATGACACTGGCAGTGAAGGGGTTAACCAGTGGGTGGCAGTGTAGGGGTTAAGTGTTCCTAGGGGTGTGTTACTAACTGTGGGGGGTTGGGCTTTCATTTAGTGAACACTGATCTCTGCTCCAATCACATGGAGCAGAGATCAGCGTCACTAGTTGCTAGGCAGAATGGAAAAATGCTGTTTACACAGCATTTCCTCCATTCGGCCGCTCCGTGAGACGATCGCGGGGATGCCCGCGGCGATCGAGTCCGCGGGTCCCGCGACCGGACTCACGAGGGTCCCGACCAGCACAGGGCGGCATTGAATATTGGACGTACCTGTACGCCAATATGCCTGCCCGTGCCATTCTGTCGACGTGCATCGTCGTGCGCTGGTCGGGAAGTGGTTAAAATGGCCATAAACAATTGCATAATAAGTTCATTTTTTGGTTAGAAAGATGTTTAAGTTGAATGTCCCTTATAACTGTGAACTTAACTAATCTTCACTTTTTCAATGATTTAAATTGATATACAGTTTGGAAAACAGCGAAGGTGACACCAAAATCAATGCCAACTGTTACTACCGCAGCAAGTTATTAACCACTCCATTTAATACAGTGGCTTTTTACAAGGAACTGAAAGATCGGACTTATAATGTGACAAAGTTAGCAATCTACAGCCTGAATCCTAACAGCCTTTATATCAATGGTAAAATTTATTTATTTTTCTTCTTATTATTATTTCTTATCTATGAATTACAAGTGCCAAATTTGTGTGTCTCTGTGTAATTTTTCATTAAGCAACAAATTCAGTTTACAAATTGTTTTTTAACCAACAACCAAGAGTAAAAGATTACTGCTTATATGGGTTTTGCTTGCCTCTAGGCAATATAGTAATTATCTATACTTTAATATAGTATGAAAGAACAATTTTAAGCTGCATGCCTCGGATCCATAATGCTCTTACAACTTTAGGAGCGAGTGAACAGGAACACAACACAGGATATTTTTCTCTGGAATATTTTGCCTGCTAGTGGAGCCTAATTGTGGAAGAATTAGGCCTCCTTTTTTTTCCTACTGGCTTATTGAATCTAAGGAGGTGTATAATAAACTTTGCATACAAGAAAAAGAACCGCTGCCCCAGGTGTATAAAGATAAGGCTGATTGGAGTATCTTGCAGAGTGCTAGCCCTGGCCCCCCTCAGTGGGAAACTTGTAAAGAAGAAAGAAATGGCTGCATATCCAGATTTTCAGATTGCCTTTTATTTTGCTTTACAAAGATAACTCCAGAGACACTAAACTGTGGTTACGTAGAACACACAAGACCACAGTTTGATGTCTCTGGTGTTATCTTTGTGAAGCAAAATAAAAGGCAGTTGGAAATTCTGCACCTATGGCTGGTTTTGTGGAGAAGCTTAATGGCACCAGCAGGAGGTTTCTGAATATTTTAACATACTGTAATTGCATGTTGCTGGAGTTATGCTGTGGTTATCTCAAAAAGGCTAACATTTTTATTGTCTCTTTTCTTTCTTAGGTTATAATGAGCAAGCGTCAATGTCTCTGGTTCCAAGTAAGCTATTAAAAACAATAGATTTATAGTCAACATATACAGTACAATATAATTAGTTAAACATACAGATACAGCAATATAATCTAAAGCCAGATGCTCACTTACTTAAAATTGTCTGGTTCAGCAGAAACTGGCCGACTTTTGGACCGTGTACTCTTCTCTGTTGAACAGAAGCTGGTCATGGAATTGGCTTCTGTTGAATAGTCCTGCTGAAAAACCAGAAGGCTTTCAGTACTTGCAACCAATGGCTGCAAGTGCTAATTAGTGTATGCTGGTGTTGAATCCCACTTAGCTTCATCAGGCTGTATTTTTCAGTATTATTGAGTGCTATGCATGATCCTATTAAGATGCTTTGCAATACAATTCATAAAAACAACCAGGCACACAGCCACACAGAGAGACTGCTATTTGTTGGGTTTAATGAACCCTATAAGTACCCAGGACTGCAGCCAGCAGTTCTGCCAGCTGACCATAGAGCTGATTGGGGACTGGAATGGTATTTTGTCACTTCCGGTTTTGCTGGTTGTAAACAAACGATTAGTGGTTTGTAAAAAGCGTTGGCTCATACCAAGATTGGATCATACCAAGATGGCAGAGGAGACATCTGAGGTCAAGAATGGCCCTGATCATCTCTATGGTGTAAGAAACCGGAATTAATGTGTATTTTGTCACATCTGGTTTCACTGGTTGTAAACAAACCATTAGTGGATTGTAAAAAGCGTTGGATCATACCAAGATCAGATCATACAAAGAGAGCAAAGGAGACATCTGGGGTCTAATAGACCCCAGATGTCTTAGTAGAGAATACCTTCACTGCCTATTGTTAGCACAATGGATGTTTACAGTCCTTGTGATTACAATAAAAGTGATAAAAAATATTTAAAAGTACAGAGTAAAAATAAAATAAAATAAAAAGATGAAAATAGATAAAATAACAATTATGAAGCACCCTCATCCCCCATTGCTCAGACATGTTGGACCAACTTTGTACAAAACAGCGATTGCATCACACATGTGAGGTATCACCGTGAACAGCAGATCAAGAGCAATAATTCTAGCACCCAACCCCCTGTGTATATCTAAAGTGGTAATAGGTAAAGGCTTTTAAAACATTGCTTACAAATAGTATAATATGTCATTTGTCGCCGTTCCATTGGCGTGTGCAGTTTTAAAGCATGATATGTTTGGTATCTATTTACTCAGTGCAACATCATCTTTTAAAGTATACTGAAAAATTGGGTATTATATTGTGTTTTTGTGCATTTTTCCCACAAAAAATTGCATTTGAAAAACCACTGTGCAAATACTGTGACATGAAAAGAACACCACCATTTTATTCTCTAGGGCCTCTGCTTGGAGGTTCTAACTAATTTTCTGGCAAAAAAATACGGATCTTTACATGTATGTGAGAAGTGTCAGAAAAGGCCATGGTCTTCAAGTGGTTAAAGATATTCTGCAACATTAACAGCCAGTTCTATAAAATCTGCGCTTCTTATTATGTTGTGCTTTTTTGATAAAAAAAATATTTATACTCTACTTTGGAGCATTGTGTGATGTTGATTTATTTGTTTTTTTCAGCTAAAAATCCAACCACACCATTGACAGCAGTTAATTATTTTACTGTAAATATTTCTATAACTAATCTCCCATACACCTCTAATATGGGGACACCGAACACCTCCATATTCAACAGCACTCGGCTTATAATGAATACTGTGGTAAGTATGGATTATGAATTCACAGCTTTTACGAAAGTCTGCAAACATGAAGCAAGATCATAGTTTTGTTTTTATAGTTAAAACATATTTTTTTCCCTATCTATAGGGGCAAGGTTCAGGAGTTCCTGGTTTTTGTATCTAGCGAAATTATGTCATTGTGGCCATAATGCATTGCCTGGCCTTGAACCTAGGTCAGCTGACATAGGAGGGTAAATGCCCTCACTCTAAAAGGATGGGTTCCCAGCAGCCATATTGACAACATGCTTTAGCTGTGACAGACAAAACTTAGGCCATGACCATACACAGAGCAACCTGCAACCCTGGGTTTGTATACAATCCCTTACCTATTAGCCTAGAACATCCTTACTGTTTTTTTCACATTCAGCTCCCATTGATTTCAATAGAGGTTGGATTTGGCACCTGAATTTCAGTAACTCAACCCGCGTACGCTTGGCTTATCACTATGTAAGACACACTGATAAGAATTCTTATATTAGATGATCACGGGTTAAAAAATGGCTTCTCTTTAAAATGTTTAAAAATATTAACTGTGCCTTGTTGGTTGTTTTAATCATCTTTAAGAATATGTTGTTTGTCTTTTCCAGATAAATTATGTTGTGAACCAAACCACTCTGAAATTTTTTTCTCCAGTATGTCAGACCATAAAATTTAGGTAAGTAATTAATAATGTGTGTGCAGTATGCTTACTGTAGTCAAGCTTTTAGTTTTGCTATGGGCTTCTGTATGTTGCACTTAGTTATTGAATTTGATTTCTGTTAAATTAGCTTTTATATTTTGCACACATTCAAGAGGAACTTCAGTAAGTTCTTTAAAGCTGAACCCTAGGCAGAAATATTAGCAATGTCATACCTTAGTGCAATATGCTGATTGTTTCTCTCCCCACTGTGTAATCTCTGAGAAATCCAGGTTGCATTGTTTGAATTATAGCTTGTATTCCACTGACATCCATTTTGTAAGACCAATGGCCACTATGCATCCCTTGGCGAATTATACATACATATTTACGTCTCTGCTTGCTGTAGTGGGTGGACTCGGGAGTCTAAGACTCCTGATAGTTACATAGTTACATAGTTAGTAAGGTTGAATAAAGACACCATCCAGTTCAACCTGATCTGACACTTCCATTGTGGATACCAGACACAACCCTTAGTGCCAACTCCGTCCTACATTTCTCCTTCAGTTCACTGCACACATTGGCCTTCATTTCATGCATTTCCCATGGGAAATTAAATTATGGGAAATGTTACTCCTCTTTCCCAGTTCGGATATGATGTGCAGCAAGAAAGACAGTTCTCTTTTGCAAAGGATGTTATGACATCACTGAGATGGAAAATCTTGGATTACAAAAAAGTAAAACAGAGCTTAGGGAGAGAGATCTGTAATTGCAAAGATAGCTACATTCTGGAGTTCAGCCTTAACAAATAAAACAATTAAAAGTCAACAGTTACAAACACTGTAGCTGCTGACTTTTAAAAAACAGCTGCTCTCCAGTCCATGGATTCCAGTGATGTCTTTTCACAGCTGATTCTTCCCATCACACCACCATCTTGTTTTTGGGAGCCCTTTGTGACGTCATGATAAATCACAGTCAGCTCGCCAATGCACATTTGTCCCAGTTACATAAAATGTCAAACTGCACCCCCCCCGTTTGAATAGATTACAATGGGAAAGTGGCTTTTCTGCATATTTAGAGTTATCATACTGCATCTTAATAAATCTAAATAAATACATGGGAATAATATATTTTCCATTTTGCTTTTACAGCTCAGCTAATGGAGCAAGTGCCACCAAAGTGGATGCCATCTGCACTTATGTCAACAGTTCTGGAGCACCTAGATTTGATCAAGTCGCTTTTTTCAAAGAGCTAGCGAACAAAACAAATGGTGTCACCAGCCTAGGGATATATTCCCTGGATCCCAACAGTCTTTATGTCAATGGTAATTTTCAATCCATTCTTTAAAATGTGTGTTGCCTTATCTTTAAACTACCCCAGCCAAAACCATGGTTGGTGCGTTTTTAAAGGAAATATAACTATAGAACTGGTAAAACATTTATACCCATATATAATTACATAGTTTATTAACAATCTTTAGATGACATGACCCCCCCCCCCCAAAAAAAAAATCTGAAAACCTTCCATAGTTAATTTGGCAAGTGTAAATTCTCTGACATATATTTTGCTACTGAATGCGATTTCATAAATCCACCCTATATGACATTTACAGACAATGTCCACTTACAAAGTCTGACTTAATGGCCCATGTCACTTAGAATTATGGCTTATAGGTAGTTAGGAAGTTCTCATTGGAATGCCCCCCCCCCCCCCCCCCCCACTGTGTACTTACAAATGTTCTGATTACATTTTCTGGTTGGCTATCTGTGAGTAAAATTTTAACATTTGTTTTGTCATAATTAAAAGGTCAAACTAATTTTTTTTGCTCTCTCCTACAGGATACAATGAAGCAACATGTAAGTAGTGGTCCAGTTTATTTTAAAATGTATACTGTTTGCTTTGGCTTTGCCAATGACCCCTCCCAGTTAGCCGAATATATATGTATTTAAGATGTCATAACAGGGCTGCATACCCTAGAAATGTTGTTAGCCATTTTGTTCTTAACCTGAAATAGTCGTTAGTAATTTTTTTCTGTAAAAGGTTTCTGTAGTTCTAAAATGACTTTACATTACTGGATATAACATCAAAGAAGATGTGCAGAACCTTGCCCTACTACATTTTAACAGATTTATTTTAACCTGAACTCACAATTTTACTTCATTATATTATTAGCTGTGGAGACCCCCATTGAGGCAGCCACCAAAGTCCCAGTAGATGCAGCCAGTTCTGAAGAAATCACACTCAATGTTACTATACTTAACCTGGCTTATACTTCTGACCTTGCTTCCAAAAATTCCTTAAAGTACAACTCTACATCTACCAATGTGCTGTACTTGGTAAGTACTGACACTTTTTTTTTATATTTCCAATTCTCTTTAACATACCATGTACACATAGAAGAATTTATATACTTTGGTGCAGTCTATAAATACTGTTATAGCAAATAAAGCGAGCGAATCCTACCTGCATACTGTATTTTTAAACTATATTTTATTTTACATAAAATACACATATGTTTTAATTTCTAAATAGCATTGGGCAGGTGCAGATGTCGGCTCCTTTCTTAAAGAATGCTGGCTTATGGAAACAATTCATATGATGTAGCTATTCTTTTGTGTGTCATTTGAATTGTGTGGTTTGACAATATATACTTTAGCTGGGAATGTTCTGAATTATCTAGTGACTTTTCCTATGTTATGCTGCTAGGTGAACAATTTAATGAAAAACAGCACCCTTGGTTCCAAGTTGATAAATTGCCTTCTTGATAGCTTTGCGTAAGTAACAGTTTATAAAACGTTAACAATATGTACTCTTGACATCTTCGGAAATTTGTCTCTTATTTTCATGTAGTGTATAAAGTTTAAATGTTTTATTTATGGTTTTATATAACAACATTAGTCCATTTATGCACAGATTTAAAACTAATATCTTGTTTATTCACAATTAGCTATCACAAATCATATACATATATTATACTGTACATCACCCATTGGATTCAAGCCATTTCAGTAACAGTGAAATGGGAAGTGTTAAAATTAGAATTCTTTTCCCAGGAATCTGGCTTTTATAAATGGAAATCAAATGCTTACTGTGGGTTACTGCAATTTGCAGTATAGCTTTATTTTTAGTGATTCCTTATTGAATAAATGGTCCATTGCCACATAATTTTATTTGTCCTGCAAATGTTTATAGATGCAGAAAAATGTTCTGTAGCATATCCCGAGCAGTTGATAGACAAAAAAAAATGAGTCCATGCTTTGATAGAGCTTTACTGATGAGCTTACCATTATTACTTTCTCTTAATTTATTATTTTACAGATTTTTGAGGGAATTGTAATAACATTGTTTATGGTTATTTAACCACTTCAGGACCGCCGTATTGCCAATGTACGTCAACACAATGGCACAGGCAGGCACAATCACGTAGATGTACGTGATTGCCTTCCAGCGGGTGGGGGGTCCGATCGGACCCCCTCCCGCTGGTTACGGCGGTCCGGTTTGCTCCAGGAGTGCTCCGTGATGAGGGGATGGCCGTTGGTTTTCGGCCACCCCCTCTGGATCGCTCCTGGCCAATGAGAAGCTTCCTCCCACTGTGTATTGTTTACACAGGAAGGAGGAAGTGATGTCATTCTCCTCGGGGCGGTCTTTTTGACCGGACTACGAGGAGAAGACTAATAGTAAGTGTGCACCAACACTACACTGACATGTAGGTACACACAGGCACACAAACCCCCCCCCCCCGATCCCCCCCCCATTAACCCTTTCACCCCCTTTCACCAGCGATCACAGTATAAGTGTCACTGGTGTTGCTGGTTAGCCAGTTAGTTATTTAGGTTCCCCGTCAGGTTTTTATATAGCGCCAGGGACCCCCATATACTACCTAATAAAAATTTGAACCCCCTGATTGCCCCTAGTTAACCCTTTCACCACTGATCACCGTATAAGTGTTACGGGTGACTCTGGTTAGTTTGTTTTTTATAGCATCAGGGCACCCACCATTTATTACCCAATAAAGGTTTAACCCCCTGATCACCCGGCGGGTGATATCAATTAGGTTTTAGGGTCAGGGTCTGCGTCGCCCCAGGCAGCGCTAGGTTAGTGCCAGTACCGCTAACACCCACACGCAAAGCATACACCTCCCGTAGTGGTATAGAATCTGAACAGATCAATATCTGATCTGATCAGATCTATACTAGCGTCCCCAGCAGTTTAGGGTTCCAAAAAAACGCATTGTTAGCGGGATCAGCCCAAATACCTGCTAACACCTGCGTTTTGCCCCTCTGCCCAGCCCACCCAAGTGCAGTATCGATTGATCACTGTCACTTACAAAATAAAAAATAAAAAAATAAAAATTCAGTTTTGAATGGACAGGTCTTTGTACCATCAACAGCTTTTTGGGAAATATTTCCTTCCAAATCAGTAGATTAAAAAGTTCTCATTCAGTAAATAAGTTCTTACATTGGTCATTTGTTTCATTTTTATTTTAGTGTGCGAACCTCTATCAGGATCTTTTTTATTGATGTCTGTGTCCCCATTGCAGAGATTTCCTCTCATGAGGACATGGCAATAAAAATAGGTTTTATCTGATGTTATCAAATAGTTTTCCAACATAAAATTGGTTCTTCAGGCTACTTTCGCCTGTGCATATAGGATCAGTACATTTTCTCACATCTAAAAAAGGAGTAGTAAAATCAATTACAATAATAACTCTGTACTTTTATTGTATACTTGAAATGGCATTGCCACTTGTACTTGTACTTATACTTGAAATGGCGTTACCACTTGTGATACTAATGACTGAAAAAACATGACTTTTCTGTTCACCAGATTCAATACAGTTGGCACCAAAGTAAACTTAGTTTGTAATATTAAGAAGGATGCTACAGGGCTGAAATTTGATGCGGAAGCATTTTACAATGAGGTGTCTTCCATGACCTTAAATGTTACCAAGTTGAGTATCTACAAGCTAGATGCAAACTCTCTTTATGTGAATGGTAAGAGTAATTCAATCTATTTGTAAATAGTAGATGTAGAGATTTCAAACACCAAAGTAAAATCTATCTTTGTGTTCTAGGATACAATAAGGCCATGGCTACAACAAGTAAGTTACTATACATTATTTGAATAGCTGTAAAGAATGCATTTCATATAAAAATAGCTGGATATAAAAATTGCTACTACTTTCCATTATTTATCAACTATATGCTGATATAATTTATGTTAGAAGTAGATATTATTATATAAAATTTGTTATATGTGAATATACAGTATTATTGCTAAATACACAGTATGTTATATGATAAACCAAGATGAGCTTTTAAATAACATGTTTTGTTTATAATGTGAACTTGTCTGGAAATTATACCCTTTTTTATGATGATAAGGTTTACAATCATAAACAGCTAATTTCATCCTGCCATGGCCATAGTTTAATGGTTTGCTGTGTGTATATGATGCATTTAAATGGCGTGACCAAATTTGGATAATCCCATCTGGGCAAATCTGCATGGAGGTTATCCAGTAAACCTCACACCAAACTGATCTGTCCATTGGAACTGTACTTCCAATGCTTGCCAATACAATTTGCACTTTTAAAGAAATTAGAAATTTTTTTTAGGCTTCCAACTTTAAATCATTACGTCCTAGGTCGGATTGCCCAAAAACCTTCTGGCAAGCATGCTTAAAATTACATGGTATTAAAATATATGGGAGATCTACAATGACTACATAATGGCGAATTAATTCATATATAGTTACTGTATGTTGAGTTACATAGTGGCATACTTTGCTTGTGTATAGGGATGAGCTCGCTGTTCGAGTCAAACACATGTTTGCATGTTCGACTCGAACACAGGCTGTTCGCCTGTTAAGCGAATCCAGAACTTTGTGGACCGTTTGCGCCATATTCATGTGGCGCTTACGGCCCACAATGCACTGCGCCTTTGCAGCGCATTGCTGGCTCATGATTGGCCAAGCATGCACTGTAACCCCGCATGCTTGGTCAATCACAGCGCCGGCAGAGAGGAGAGTCATAATTGGCCACAGGCAGGATGCTGAAGCTACCCCTTATTGCTGGTGTTGTTCTGTTTCTGTAACAGAGGCATCTGCAGCAGTTAGAGTGGGTGTTGTGTGCCTTCTGCACAGTATACACTTGAAGATACCCCTTATTGCTGGTGTTGTTCTCTTTCTGTAATACAGGCATCTGCAGCAGTTACAGTGGGCGCTGTGTGCCTCCTGCACAGTATACACCTGAATATACCCCTTATTGCTGGTGGTGTTCTGTTTCTCTAACACAGGCACCTGCAGCAGTTACAGTGGGTGTAGTGTGCCTCCTGCACAGTATACACCTGAAGATACCCATATTGCTGGTGTTGTTCTGTTTCTGTAACACAGGCATCTGCAGCAGTTAGAGTGGGTGTTGTGTCCCTCCTGCACAATATACACCTGAAGATACCCCTTATTGCTGGTGTTGATCTGTTTCTGTAACACAGGCATCTGCAGCAGTTATAGTGGGTGGTGTGTGCCTCCTGCACAGTATATGTATACCTGAAGATACCCCTTATTTCTTGTTTTTGTTCTGTTTCTCTAACACAGGCATCTGCAGCAGTTACAATGGGTGTAGTGTGCCTCCTGCGCAGTATACACCTGAAGCTACCCCTTATTGCTGGTGTTGTTCTGTTTCTGTAACACAGGCATCTGCAGCAGTTTTACGGTTGGTGTAGTGTGCCTCCTGCATAGTATACATGTGAAGCTACCCCATTTGCTGGTGTTCTTCAGATCCTATACTCCAGGCAGGCAGCTGCAGTAATTACAGTCAGTGTACTGTGTTATCTGCTCAGTGTGCACGTAAAGCTACCCCAATTGCTGGTTTTTCCATCTCACTGCAGGCCATAAGTATGTCTGGAAGGCCAACAAGGAGAGGCAGACAGTCACAAGACAATAAAAGAGGGCAAGCAGGCTCTGTGTCTAGAGACAACAGTGCGGGTCGTGGACGCGGTGCATCGTCATCAGCACGTGGCCATGGGACACGCTTGTCCTTATTTTCGGCAGCTGGACGTGTTGAGCTGCATCATGCCGAAGACTTGGTAGAGTGGATTACCATGGCCTCCTCATCTTCCTCATCCTCTCTCACCTAGGCTCTGGGTACTGGCAAAGCAGCTGCCAACACGTCCTCTTGTCTCGTCCCAATGTCATCAGTCACTCCTTCCCTAGACCCACCATGTCCTCCTGAGGAGTCCCCCGAACTGTTTGAGCACAGTGTTGGGTACATGCTCCAGGAGGATGCCCAGCATTTTGAAGGCTCTGATGATGATACCCAGCTAGAGGAAGGCAGAAAGAGGGGACAGCAATCTGGCAGTCATGTTCCACCAGCTGCAGCATACTGCCAGGTTTGCTTCAGTGATGAAGAGGGAGGGGATGATGAGGTCACTGACTCCACGTGGGTGCCTGATAGGAGAGAGGAGGAGGCACATCTCCAATGAGGCAGGATGCCCTCTGGGGGCCAGCTTAGGGGCAGCACACCGACTGAATCACACCACAGAGCTCCGCCTGTGCAGGGTGCTGCCTCTGCACTTTATTCTAAAAGTTCTTTGGTGTGGGCCTTTTGTGAGACGAGTGCATCAGATCGCACCGCTGCTATTTGCAACATATGTCTCAAGTGTATCTGCTATTTGCAACATATGTCTCAAGTGTATCTCGCGTGGCCAAAACATCAGCCGCTTGGGAACCACATGCTTGACCAGACATATATGGACCTGCCATGCAGCTCGTTGGCAAGCGTACTTTAAAGACCCACACCAAAGAACAAAGCGGACCTCTCCTTGCTCCTCATCAGCTGGGATCTCCAACCCCACTAGACCTTCAGTCCTCTCTGAAACCTGCACTTAGAGGAATGAAGGTGTAGGATTAGGTGTGTCACAGCCAAGTACTTGCTGCACTCTGCTAGCAGTATACCAACGTCCGATTGATTTTGTACCTTGTACATAGCAATAGCTATCATTCCAATATATCTTATTTTTATTGTTTAATAAAATATGCTTTTTCTACAAACTATGTTAGTGCCTTAAAAGTCCATTTAGGGGATACCCTTTCTTTGTATGTACTATAAATGGATGTCTTCTTGTAGACTGCAGATGTAAAGTAACACATTATAACTTTTCTTTTAATAACACATTACATACTACATAGGTGTAGTCCTGGACTCTGAACTCTCCTTCAAGCAACACATCCAATCACTGTCCAAATCCTGCCACCTCAACCTCCGCAACATCTCAAAAATACGCCCCTTTCTAACCAATGACACAACAAAGCTCTTAATTCACTTGCTGGTCATCTCCCACCTCGACTACTGCAACTCCCTTCTCATTGGCTTACCATAGTCTATCACCTCTTCAATCCATCATGAATGCCGCTGCCAGACTCATCCACCTTACCAATCGCTCTGTGTCTGCCACTCCTCTCTGTCAATCCCTCCACTGGCTTCCGCTCAGCCAAAGAATTAAATTCAAAATACTAACAACTATGTACAAAGCCATCCACAACTCTGCCCCCAGCTACATCACTAGCTTAGTCTCTAAATACCAACTTACTCGTTCTCTTCATTCCTCTCAAGACCTCCTGCTCTCTAGCTCCCTCAATACCTCCTCCCATACTCGCCTCCAGGACTTTTCCAAAGCCTCTCCAATCCTATGGAATTCCCTACCCCAATCTGTCCGCTTATCTCCTACTTTATTAGCTTTTAAACGATCCCTGAAAACACTCCTCTTCAGAGAAGCCTACCCCACCCACTCCTAACTGTATTTTCATTTTCTCCATCAGCTCCTCCCCCACAGTTATTACCTTTTGTTTCAACTTGACCCTCCCTTCTAGATTGTAAGCTCTAACGAGCAGGGCCCTCTTATCGATCCTGTATTGATTTGTATTGTAAGTGTACTGTTTGCCCTCATATTGTAAAGCGCTGCATAAACTGTTTATTGCTATATAAATCCTGAATAATAATAATAATAATAATAATAATAACAAATTATTGAAAAATTTGTGTAAACATATCTTTGGTAAATAATTCCTGTTTTTGAAATTTTAGCAACTAAAGCTCCATCTTTGACTACATTCGGAGTTTTTGGACCCAGGCAATTCTTTCTTAATTTTACAATAACGAACCTTAACTTTAATGCAAGTCTAGGAAACAAAACCTCTGGCCCATTCATAATTTTAAAAAGCAAACTTGACAACTTGGTAAGTGACATCTTTATTAAACATGAATTATTTGGAATATTAAAATAGAAGTAGTGTATTGAAATGAATATGCCATTTCTTTGTACACCAATTTTTGGAGTATGCATGGGAGCTTCTTTCTGCCATATTTATTCTGTATCAAATAACTTGCTGGCTAACTAGGAAATAGTGAACTGGCCTATGGGCCACCAGTAGCTCAACAAAGATTTCACTGAAAGCTGACCACATTGTGATGGGCCCCGGCCATGGGATGCAGGTAAGTATACTTCTGGGGTGGTGTAAGGGGTGGTTGGTTTTGGTCAGGAGGGGAATCAGAAAAGGTAAGTGCACTTTTCCTTTCTTAAATTCTCTTATATATGCTATGTCTATAGGTTATTAACATATGCTATAGTGGATCTTTATATTATATATATATATATATATATATATATATATATATATATATATATATATATATATATATATATTAATTACATGTTACTATGCCAAAAGAGGCAAAAAAAAAGCAATCCACTTTTATTACCCCAATAGTAGTTGCTCACAATTATAACTCTCAAAACAGTACTGTAAAATTGTTCTTTCTTCTTGAAATCAAGGAACATAGCTATACAATGTAATGCAAGCTTACCCTATTTTTTTATCACACTTTCTAATCACCTCAAACTATTTACTACACCTTTTTGTGCTTAATTAGTTTTGAGTCATTTTCTAATGACCTAATCATTGTATGATATTTCCAGGCCAAATCACTACATGCCTTTTTATTTGTTCTACTGAAGACCATTGTACCAGAAGCTGTCTCTGCACTTGTGGTATAACAGTCTAAGGTGGTCATATTGTTGAAGGGGCATTCAGACATGCAGGTGTGATCCAACCTATCTCAGTCACCCGTCTGTGCTGGATCTGCACATGAAGAGTTGGTTTAGCCCAGCATTTCTGTGTATGCAATGAAGAGTGACAGATGAGGCAGACGAAGATAGCTCTGTCACTGGCCTACTTCAGAGAACAATAATAATCAGACAAGTGTTTCTAGACTATACTATCATTATATCCTATGAGTAGTAATGAACTGAGCTTCCCTGGGTTTGGTTCGAGCAAGGTTCTGCAAAATTCAATGAGGTTATTCCCCACAACCAAGGATAGATATGGGAGACTGTGGGTGGGGGGTTTATTGGAATTTCTAAGCACCGTTAATAATAAGGGGGTCCCCAGATATTGGCCATCCCTCCTACATGAACTAGTACAGGGCATTCCTATACTCATTCACAAAAGAAAGTCACCAAGAAAAAAGATACATAAATTTGACAAGCCCTTTATTAAAAAATGTAAAATCCCCCAAAAATTCCCTCATTGTTAATTCATTTTCAATCATGATGCCTGCCACCTACCGACGAAAAAAAGTGATTGACTGAGGTGGAGCCAATCAGGAGAAACTTTGTATTCATTCAGAAAATACACAGCTGCCTATGAATGGCCGAGCACCACTCAGCCCAACCGTCTTTTGTTTCTGGTGTGTGACAAGAAGTTCTTATCTCGCTGCTCAAACACAAGGATGTATACTACATACAATTTTTACAGCACGCCCTGTGGGCACACCTTTTAGTGTAGAAAATAATTCATTTGGGCCAGCTGGCCTAAACAAACTACCGTATATACTCGAGTATAAGCCGAGATTTTCAGCCTCTTTTTTGAGGCTGAAAGTGCCCCCCTCGGCTTATACTCGAGTCATCGCTGTCTGCCCGCTCGATCAGCGTGTCGAGCAGACAGACAGCGGCCATTCTATTCAAAAGCCGCGCCTCCGGCTCCGCCTTCGCCTGTGATAGGCGGAACACTGAATTTCCCAGCAGCCTGTGTTCCGCCTATCACGGACATCGTATCATCCTCGTACTACGGACGAGGATGATACGACGTCTGTGATAGGCGGAACACAGGCTGCTGGGAAATTCAGTGTTCCGCCTATCACAGGCGAAGGCGGCGGCGCAGCTTTTGAACTTTACAATGGCCGCCGACGAAGAGGGCACGGGACGGAGGCAAGGGAAGGCACGGCACGGGACGGGACGGGACGGCGGCGGCAAGGCACGGCACGACACGGGACGGATGCAAGGAGGCAAGTCACGGCACGGGACGGAGGCAAGGAGGCAAGGCACGGGACGGAGGCTCGGGACAAAGGTAGGCTGGACACACACACACACACACACACACACACACACACACACACACACGGATGGAGACACACACAGGGATGGATGGATGGAGACACACACACACACAGGGATGGATGGATGGAGACACACACACACAGGGATGGATGGATGGATGGACACACACACACACAGGGATGGATGGACGGACACACAGGGATGGACGGACACACAGGGATGGACGGACACACAGGGATGGACGGACACACACACAGGGATGGACAGGCATGTCTCACCCTCGGCTTATACACGAGTCAATAAGTTTGCCAGTTTTTTTGGGGGTAAATTGGGGGCCTCGGCTTATATTCGGGTCGGCCTATACTCGAGTATATACGGTAGTTAAAAAAACAGTATTCAACTTTAAAACAAGACCACATTCATCAAATCAAGTTTAAAAAAGCTCCCATACAAATAAATGTATTGTCATTTAACCTCCAAATTGATAACCCACGGGCTCAATTTTTTTTGCCTACTTGTGCTTTATTCACATCTCTAGAGACAGGTGCAGTAGTTCTCATGGAATTCCTGCATATGTGCAGAAAGTTTTCAGATTCCTGGGAAATCCCTAGATGTAATAGATGTCCTTCCTCCTTTAATGTGTGTTCTGATTCCACCCCTATTGGATACTTTTACTGGTTGTTCTTTTTATAAGAACAACTCTACTCCTCCTTTATGGGAAAGTGCATCAATGTCTTTTACAGCTGATCAGGTGAGTAGACAGTGGAGGAGACTGAAGGCAGTAAAATCAGCAGGCCCTGATAGCGTTAGCCTTAGGGAGCTTAGGGCAGACCAGCTCGGGAGCATTGATCAATGGATGTTTACCTTGAGCATGAGTCTACAAAAGGTTCCTGTTTTGTGGAAGATGTCCTGTCTTGTTCCTGTGCCAAAGATACCACGCCCTTGTAGCTCCAAAGATTATAGACCAGTGGCTTTGACCTCCCACATTATGAAGATCTTGGAGAGACTTGATTTATATCAGTTATGACCCATGGTTAGTAAATGTTTAGACCCTTTGCAGTTTGCATACCAGCCAAGACTGAGGGTTGAGGATGCTATCATTTTCATGGTAAATCGCATCTATGCACACCTGGATAAGTCAGCAAGCACTGTGAGAGTCATTTTTTTTACTTCTCCAGTGCGTTTGATACTATCAGGCTGGATCTTTTGGGCAAGAACCTACCAGCAATACAGGTTGATGTTTCCCTTGTGTCATGGATTGTAGACTACCTGACAGGAAGACTGCAGTATGTACATTTGCAAGACTGTGTGTCAGATAGGGTGATCAGTAATATTGGGGTTCCACAGGGGACAGTTCTCTCTCCCGATCTTTTTATTGTCTACACCACTGATTTCGGGTACCAGAGTCTTGCCATCTTCAAAAGTTTTCTGATGACTCTGCGGTAGTGGGATGTATCAGGGATAGGGAAGAGACTGAGTATAGGACTGTGGTGGAAAACTTTGTCACATGGTGTGAGGTTAATCATCTGTATCTAAATGTGGCAAAGACAAAGGAGCTGGTTGTGTATTTCAGAAAAAGAAAGCCACCAGTGACCTCAATTTCCATCCGAGGAGTGGATGTAGAGGTAGTAGAGAGTTCCAAGTATCTGGGGGTGCACATAGATAATAAGCTGGATTGGAACAAGAACAATGAGGTGCTGGTGACCAGCACTCTCCTGTATGCAGTGGCATGCAGGGGAAGCAGGCTTAGGGTGTCTGATACCAATAGACTCAACAAACTGATTCGCAAGGCCAGTGATGTTGTTGGATTGGAATCTTTTACAACAGTGTTGGAGAGGACAATGTTGTTCAAGTTACATTCAATCTTGGACAATTCCTCCCACCTACTCCACAATGCGCTGGTCAATCTGTGGAGTACCATCAGTGACAGTTACATCCACAATTAACCACAGAGCGACATAGAAAATAATTTTTGCCTGTGGTGATAAGATATATACAGTATCTCACAAAAGTGAGTACAACCCTCACATTTTTTTAATATTTTATTATATATTTTCATGTGACAACAATGAAAAAAAGACAATTTGCTACAATGTAAAGTAGTGAGTGTACAGCTTGTATAACAGTGTAAATTTGCTGTTCCCTCAAAATAACTCAACACACAGCCATTCCTGTCTAAATCTCTGGCAACAAAAGTGAGTACACCCCTAAGTGAAAATGTCCAAATTGGGCCCAAAGTGTCAATATTTTGTGTGGACACCATTATTTTCCAGCACTGCCTTAATCCTATTGGGCATGGAGTTCACCAGAGCTTCACAGGTTGCCACTGGAGTACTCTTCCACTCCTCCATGATGACACCACGGAGCTGGTGGATGTTAGAGACCTTGCGCTCCTCCACCTTCCATTTTAGGATGCCCCACAGATGCTCAATAGGGTTTAAGTCTGGAGACAAGCTTGGCGCGTCCATCACCTTTACTCTCAGCTTCTTTAGCAAGGCAATGGTCATCTTGGAGGTGTGTTTGCGGTCATTATCATGTTGGAATACTGCCCTGCGGCCCAGTGTCTGAAGGGAGAGGATCATGCCCTGCTTCAGTATGTCACAGTTAAGGATGAGCCGGACACCCCCCTGGTTCGGTTCGCAGCAAAACCTGCGAACAGACCTAAACTTTGTGTGAACTTTAGAATCCTATTAAAGTCTATGGGACTCGAACGTTCAAAATCTAAAGTGCTAATTTTAAAGGCTAATATGCAAGTTATTGTCATAAGAAGTGTTTGGGGACCTGGGTCCTGCCCCAGGGGACATGTTTCAATGCAAAAAAAGTTTTAAAAAATGGCAGTTTTTCCGGGAGCAGTGATTTTAATAATGCTTAAAGTGAAACAATAAAAGTGTAATATTCCTTTAAATTTCATACCTGGGGGGTGTCTATAGTATGCCTGTAAACGGGGCGCATGTTTCCCGTGCTTAGAACTGTCCCTGCACAAAGTGTCATTTCTGCAGGAAAAAAAGTAATTTAAAATCACTTGTGGCTATAATGAATTGTCGTCTCCCCATAATACAGAGAACAGTCATTGAAAGTCATTGATAAAAAAAAAAGCGTGGGGTTCCCCCAAATTCAATTACCAGACCCTTCACGTCTGGTATGGATATTAAGGGGAACCCCGTGTCAAATGTAAAAAAAAATTACGTGGGGTTCCCCCTAAATATCCATACCAGACCCTTCACACATCTGTTCACCAGTCACACCTGAGACCTTATAACACTAACGAGTCACATGACACTGGAGAGGGAAAATGGCTCATTGGGCCCAATTTGGACATGTACACACTTTTGTTGCCAGCAGTTTAGACATTAATGGCTGTGTGTTAAGTTATTTTGAGGGGACAGCAAATTTACACTCACTACTTTAAATTGTAGAAAAGTGTAATTTCTTCAGTGTTGTCACATGAAAAGATATAATAAAATATTTAAAAAATGTGAGGGATATACTCACTTTTGTGAGATAATGGAATTCTTTTCTGTGAGGGCTGGAGGTGAAGATTTAATTCTGGTTTATGATCAGGATTTGTGTTTTTTCTATAGTATGTTGGTATTGTGTTGGTTATTATTTGGGGTGGTGTTAGAGAAAGTGGTGTATTATTTGTATTTGGCAGTTTGCTTGCTATTTTAATCTGTGTTATTTATTCTATGTTGTATTTTAACTATAAGTATGTTTTATTTGTAGTGTAGTTTTAATTTTGTTATTGGTGTTAATGGCTGTTATTGGTAACGTTATTGTGTTTTTGTATCTTGTTCAGTTTGTTGTTGTGATCTTGTGTTGTGTCTGTGTCATAACAATTTCCCAATTTCCTTTTGGGATTAATAAAATATTCTGTATTCTGTAACTACAAGGTCACATGTTAATTAGTTCAAAAGTACTTCGGTCTTGAACTACACCATAATGGCTTTGTTAACTTCTGCATTCAGCTTAGATACAAATGTTGTAAGCAATGGGGTAAGCATAAACAAGTTAAAAAACAAGTGATTAATTACAACATTTACTAGTCATTTTTCAAGAACAGCCATAACATGTGAAAATGACATTGAAAATGCACAGGTAAAATGGAATAATGGAAAGAAAATATTTACAGAAAATACTTAATATAATGTTCCTTTTATAAAATGTCATTTACTTACATTTATATATTGCTCACCTTAGCCTTGTATTTGTATTTTTTTATATACAGTGATATCTCGGTTCACAAACTTAATTAGTTCCATGACTCTCATCGCGAACTGAATTGGTCGTGAACCGAGGCAAATTTTCCCATAGTGTTCAATGTAAATCAGGTTAATCCATTATGAACTTTTTTTTTGTTTTTGAACCACAAAAATATGAAACAAAGAACAGTACAAAACAGTATGAAGAGAGAGAGAGTGCATTCTACACATTCAAACAGTCTTGTCACCTTCATTACTGCTCTGCCATTTCTTCTTACCACCATGCTTGCTCTGAATTTTCTTTGGAGCCACACTGGATGTCTGGTACAGTACAGTATGTAATAAAAAGAACACAAAAAAGCTTTACAGCAAGTGTGAACAGGGATGTAAAGTGCAGTCCTGTTCAGTATGTGCTAAAAAGCACACCAAAAAGCATCTCAATACTGTAAGTGTCTTCACAGTACACTTTCAGTGTCTCTCTGTGACCACGATCTCACCTTCAGGAAGTCAGGACCACGTGTCAGAGCAGGGAAGATGGCCGCGGATAGTGTTCGTGAATCGAAAAACGGAGTTCGCGCACCGAAGCAAATTTTTGTTAACTCTTCTGTTCGTGAATTGAGTTGTTCGTAAACAGAAGCGTTCAGGAACCGAGGTTTCACTGTATAGTACATCAATGTTCTCAAAATGCGTTCAAGGTTTAAAAAAGTAAACATGTTTTTGATAATTTAATAAATTATTAAATACAAAAATTGGACTTTCTTTTCAGCACTGAAAGCACTGCCAAACAGTATATAAAATCATCATACGGATTTTTTGGTAACAAAAATCGGTTAAAATGTATCTAGATATAAATCCATATTGTAGAAAATAAATATTTTGGTGCATTCAATATACAGTATGTACAGTATTCATTAACCACTTTACCATGCTAATAAAATTGTTTTATTATATATAATGTTAGCGCAAAATCAAAGTCAATATGTTTCACAGTACAGTGCTTCTTCAGGATGAGACTAGGAAGTATTTCCTAAATAGGGATGAGCTTATGAATTTTGCTGGTTTAGAGGTGCGGCAAATCAAACAGGTGTTCAGCAAAGCTGCACCTCTTGCGGAAACAGGCAGTGAAACATTTAGCAGCAGTATTACTACCATTACTAAATGTGACAGCTTCACTCTCAAGATGGTTGTTAGGGAGCCAACATTCGCCAGTGTCCCAACCATTAGTGGCATATTCCCACCCAACCAAGGATTCTTTCTTGACATCCATACCAGACTCTCATCAAGGATAAGAATCTGATGTGTATTTTTTTTTTTTTTTTTGCATGGAGTCCCCCATTACAATCTATGCCATCTAGGTATAAGATAAGATATAGATGAATGGAATCCCAGGCCTCTTTGTTTACAAATAGATAGTTAAACAAAGAAGTTGAAAAACTGTAATTTTACTGTTAATTTGCGTTTTTAACTTTAATTTGCTGTCATATATATTATACATTGATTGTACCAAAATATTCCATTTGTTGAATACAGATTTCTGTTTTATGAGCATTTGTTATCATACTTCTGTATAATAAACTCATATAATGATTGGTGTTTTGAGACCTAAAAAGAAAGTTCAGTTTTTGTATCTCTGGGAGGAATGTCAGCCCCTAAACCATAACCAAGTATTCTAGTTCATCTAGCATCCACTCTTGTTTATATCTGTTTTTGCAAGTGTCATTATTGTTTTATACAAGCTTTTTAAAGTAGAAAATGTCGAGAAGCTTCTCACAACCAGGTTCCATTTACCTGCTTTATCAACAAAATGCTTACTTTCTGTTCTTGTTTTCAGCTGAATGAAGGCTTTAAATATAATTCCCGAGTAAAGGACAACTTTGAAATTTGTGAAGTAATTAGGTTAAGGTGAGCATTGCATCAAATTATTAACTAGGGTTAATATTGTTATTTGTGGCTATATAGATATATACACTTCTACATTATTACTTGTAGATCAACTCCCCAGAGTGTGGACACCACTGTGGAAGCTATCTGCACTTTTAATATAAACCTTTTGGAAAGAACCTTAACAGAACATGAAATTCAAAGCTCACTCCTAGAAATAACCCAAAATGGCACCACTTTGGGCAACTTTACTTTGTCTAGATCAAGTATCCATGTGAACAGTAAGTAAAATGCAGTAAACGTGTTGTTTATAAGTTTTATAGTATGCTTTGAATGTGGTAGACAGCAAAAGGTGAAGTACATGTGGAAGGATGTCCTATCCACATCCATCCATCTCATCCAAAGCATGATTTTTTTACCACTTTTAGGTATTGGTGTCACAGGCAGCTATATCTGTCAATGTGGTAGTATCAATTCTTATTATATTTTGCACTCACCAAAGATACAGAGTAGTCTACATAAGATTTGGGGAACCAGTTCCTGTTCAGCTAGAGTAGATGGATCTATCCATCTATGGGCATTCCCACTTGACATAAGTCGATCTAACAATCAAATCAGCTGCAGCTGTTGATCAGTGTACTCTGAAACTGGAAGGTGTCCTGATGAAGAAATAATGATGGAGTAGCCCACATCTGGCAATGAAAGATTTTGATTCAATTGTCCAATTACTTTTGGTCTCTTAAAAAAGGGGGATGGCTAGATGCAATTCCTAAACTTTTCCTCCAATTTGGATATACACACCCTCAAATTAAACCCGAGACTGTGCACTTTCAGCCCATATCATATATTATATAACTATAGCTTTAATATGTTTTGGTAAATACTTGAAATAAAACTAAAATTGTCCCTGCGTCCAAATATATATGGACCTAACTTTAGATTCGCTTTAAATAACAAGATTGCTTTTTCAAGTCAGGAATGCCTGTAACAAAAATGTTTTGCCCTTGAGAAAAACGGTGACAAGTAGCTGTTTGACAGTTCAGCTGCGATTTAGGTTGCGGTTCTGATGCAAATTTTAGGAGCGGGCAGCCACTGGCATCCTAAACAAGTCAGCCTTTAACAACTGATTAATCCTTCCTCCCAAAGCACCTTGTTCACGGGTTGATGGGGACAAGGGCCTCTTCCCCACAACCCCCCATGTGAATAAGTATGGGGTCCATTGTACCCCTTTTCACTCACCAAAAAAGTGTCAAAAATAAATAAAAACACAGAGACAGTTTATGACAAGTCCTTTATTAAAAAAACAAAAAACAATGTTACAAAATAAATCCAGTATCAATCACAATGAGTGCCATTGCTGGCTCAAAAAAGAGAGCTCTGTACCTGATGCTGGCTTCCACAATCTAACAGCTCCTCTGTCTCCCACCATTAAATAAATTATACACCCCGGTTGATCACGTCACTGGGTGCTCCCGCCACTTACTTTGTTTAAAAGTGGGAGGTGGTGGAGCTGTCAGACGGCGGGAGCCAGCATTGGGTTCAGACCTGTTCGGCGGTGGTGGTGTTAATCATGATTGACATTGGATTTACTTTGGGGAACATTGTTTTTGTTTTGTTTTGTTTTTAATAAAGGATTTGTCAAAAATTGTCTCTGTGTTTTTATTTATGTTTGACACATTTTTGGTGAATGAGTAGGCACACAATGCACCCCATACTCATTCACATAAGGGGGTTGGGATCTGGGGGCTCCCATGTTAAAAGGTGCTTCCAGATTCTGATAAGCCTCCTGCCTGCAGACCCCAACAACCACCACCCAGGGTTGTGGGGAAGGATTCTATGATCCGGCAACATGGGGATAAGGTGCTTTGGTCCCTACCCCAAACCACCCACTCATGTTGAGGGCACGTGGCCTGTTATGGTTCAGGAGGGGCGGTGCTTGTTTACCCCCCCCCCCCTGCTGGGAAGGCTGCATGCTCGGATAAGGTGTATGATAAGTTTTTTAGAGGGGGACCACCCACACCATTTTTTACTACTATAAATATATTATATTTTTATTTTGGCGTGGGATTTCCATTAAAATCCATACCAGACCCAAAGGGCATGGTAAGGATTGCTGGGGGGATGCTGTTTTTTTTTCTCAATTCCTGTTGACAGAACTGATGACATGTGCAATTCAGATGCGTTCCCATAGAACGCAATGAGCCTGGAATTTCCATCTGAACTGCACTGCAGTGCTCAGAAGACTCACAGGACTCTTTTTAAATTCGCACTGTGGATGCATCACAGATATTTGAACAGTTTCAATAGAAAACAATGTTGTTTTACTTGACCTGCAAATAAGGTGTGCTTCAAAACGCATCCAGTTTGCATATACTGTATGTGAACCAAGCCAACTCTTAATGCAATAAATAATAAAGAAAAGCACTTGAATCCACTCAAAGATCTAATTAAATTTAAAGGATAATTCCGTCAATATGACGGGCTTCCTTCCCAGGAGCAAAAACGTATTATAGAAGAAAACAATGAGGGAGGATGTGAGACCATAGGGGATTCACGAATGCTCACATCGAGACAAGAAAGCTCAAGAATATAATAAATGAAAAAAATTGTAAACTTTATTAGAAAACGTTATTAGAAAATTCACGTATACATTAAAAAGAGACTCCACAGGTGAATTGCCCATCAAAACCTGTGGGATCTTTTCTATGACAATACCAGATATACACAGGTGAAATAAATAGCTGTAGAAAAATGTGTAAAAAAAGATCAAAACAGAAAAACAAAAAAACAAGACATGTGGTATAAAAACAATGCTAAACACTGCTATTAAAGATGTGAGGCCCCTTCTATGTTCCCTCCCACCTTCCCTATGGACTCAGCTGAAGCTGATAGTAGATGCATATGGGCCAGGCAAAAAATGCACAGAGTTCTATCCCAAAATTTCCTTTTTGTAAGCCATATCAGGCTCAATGAACATGTGGTCAGGAATAAGTTCCACAGATCATGGCATATAATATATAAATTCAGGGATCCAAATGATCAGGTATATGTCCATAGCTGTAACAAATGTACCTGAAAATGCAAGTATCACCTGTCATCTGGTGGTGCAATCATATAGGATAACAGAGACCCAGTGTGTGCCTCTAGTGTCACACTCTTCATGATCGAATATACAGCGCTCACTGGTATCCAAAAATGTCCTTTTTGTAAGCCATATCAGACTCAATGGACGTGCACAGGAAAAAAGTTCCACACATTATGGCATATAATATATAAAGTCAGGGATCCAAATGATCAGGTATATGTCCGTAGCTGTAACAAATTTACCTGAAAGTGCAAGTAGCATCCATCATCTGATGGTGCAGTCATATAGGATAACAGAGACCCAGTGTGTGCCGCTGGTGTCACGCTCTTCTTGGTCAAATATGCAGCACTCACTGGTATAGCTTCAATGGAGGTTCTGGAGGAACAATACCGCTATCAGCCCAGACACCATCCAGAGACAAACGAGCAGATTTCGAGTGGAGCAGAGCAATTGCCGGTCACATAAAAGTATGCAGCATGGGTCTCATAGATCACACATCCTGAGTCTATCCAGGTCACAGGTGAACTCAGAGGAAGTGAGTCTCCGTTAGTATCCAGCAGAGGGAGCTCTGAGTAGGAAATGCACCAGTCTAATGAGGACTGAACAAAAAGTCTCTATGCAAATGCCCAAAATGGCAGTAAAGATGGGGGATCATGCGGGGGCGTACAGGAGGGGATGACAGCAGCGTTAGACCACGATAAGTCAGCGTGTTTTGTGCCCTCAAATGGCACTTCAACTGAACAAAGTACAGTGGGGTAATCTTCACTTAATATAGGGTCAAATAACCAATCACAAAAGTGCACCTGTAACAGTGAATTTTTGATTCTGCGCCATCTTGTGGATGGATAAAAATACTGCAGCCAAAATTTGTAATTAAGCTAATAGTGGATGCAAACTGATGAATCTATACTCATATATAATAATACATTATATATTAGGCCATCAGAGGTCAAAATTAGGGTCTCTAGGAGGTGAAGTATGTTGCCAGATATTATAAGATATTATAAATCTTATGTCATACCAACACAAGTGTTCATAACTGTGGGACTATGAAAAATGCAAAGAGTACAGATTCTCATACTTATGCTTCCAGAAAGATCTTCAGGCTCAGCTCTGCATTAAGGCCTAGTGGCTGCAGAGTTTGGAGCCTGAAGATCCATCTCTTTTCATGTCTCAATAAAATGGTATTGAAGCCCCCCTACATTGGGATATGTTAAAGGGAAAAAAGCCCTTTACAGTTAGTCCCTGGGGGTCACCATGATGAACATCGATGAAGTGTTGTGCTATAGGAGTTTCCTCTTTCAGACGGATACTTTTTAAGTGCTCCGCAAATCGTATCCTCAGTTGGCGTTTGGTTTTTCCAACATAAAGTTTACGACAGGGGCACTCCAAAATGTAGAGCACCCTTGTAGTGCTGCAGTTAATGAAAGTTTTTATTTCATATTCATTAGTAGATCCTGAATCATGGAAAGAGGCAGTTCTGTCGACAAATTAACATGCGCCGCAATGTCCACAGGGGAACATGCCCTTTATCCTTGGCATTTCCGTGAGCCAGTTTCTACTGATGGGACGTTTATACTCAGACTCAACTAGATCATCTTTAAGGTTTCTAGCTGTTTGGCTGTCAAATGAGGTCTCTCACCCACTATAGTTTTCAGGGTGTCGGATCTAGTAAAGATGTGCCAATGATTGGTCAAGATGGCACGTACCTTAGGCCATTGGATCCCAAAGGGGGTAATGAATCGTACTGGTTCATTAGACTTGCTTTTCCTAATCTTAGTTGTCCCTAAGAGGTCAGCTCTAGATCTCTTACTGGCAATCATTTTAGCTCTTTTTAAAGTGCGATGGGAGTATCCCCATTCACAGAATCGCTGGTATAGTGATTCCTATTCACGGCGATAGTCTTCCTGGGAAGAGCAGTTCCTTCGGATTCGGAGGAACTGGCCTATTGGAATCCCTTTAATCAAGGAACACGGGTGATGGCTATTGGCAAGGAGCATAGTATTAGCCGCAGTCTGTTTGCGGAAAGTTTGAGTGACCAATTTACCTTCTTCAATTCTAATGGATAGATCAAGGAAGGAAACTACCACAGGGTCAACCACATAGGTCAAATTAATGTTACATGTATTAGTCCCAAGTTGCTCCATAAATGTCAGAAGTTATATTCTTGAGCTTTCTTGACACTGATGGGTTTTATACTCTACAACGCAGAGATGACAACAGGGTTTAATAAAGCTCTGTATCTTATGTTGGAGATGAGTGTAAACATTTTCTCTGAATTATACGTAAAGTATTCTAAAGTGAGAAAAAGTATTTTTGTTTTTATTAAAATACTTTTTTAAATACTATTCAAATAATTAAGATTTTTGCTTAAAAGGCTAGTCTGTAAATAAATGTGTACATAAGCCTGTATTGGATCACCAGCATCCATATAAAATGAAAGTTTCAGTTATGAGAGGACTGGCCGTTTTTGTTGGATTGACAAACAATGTAGGTTTACTTGCATTACTTCTTAATAACCTGGCTGTCTCTACAGTTTTCAGGGTAGATGTAACCACAACGGCTAGCAGCAGCATAACCACAACAGCTAGTTATATCATTGGATCCTTGCCTTCCTCTGCATTTCTTGGCTTTAATATTAATTTCACCATACTCAACAATTCTGTGCCAGATGATCCCACAAAGCGGAAGATGCTGGAGGAAGATATAACGAACAAGGTAACAATTTTTCCCAGTGGTAGATGTCACTTTTAATGGAAATACTATACTTAATTTTACAATATCCCATACTAACACTGTTTACAATAAACTTCATTAAAATGTATCTAGACTAAAAAAAACTAAAATATAAAATATTGCAGCCTACTAGTCCTTGGTGTGGAGGATGCATTTGTTTTTCCTTTTCAAGCTTCTTTTGCTTTATTTTCATCTGGTGATCTTGAAAATAACATACTTCCTTTCCATGGGTTGCTACATCACTGCTTCACTGTATCTATGGAGGGAGTCATAGTTATCATGCTAGGCCTGATATGGACTATAAAAATTTCTGTATCTCTTAATTCTCCATTACAGGAGGTGAAAGGTAATTGGTAGATTATAGAAGATAAGCTTACAGGACACTGTATTTCTGGCAAAATCAATATGTATTTTCTGTATTTTGTGAAAGTGTTTTTGACCATTGTTCTTGGGTTAATCATCCTATAAACAAATCTAGGATCATACAGATGTGTCTTATATCCTTACTGTACTCATTATAGTTGATAGCTGCCATGCCTGTAATAGACTCACACCCTAAAAATAGCTTTACTTTATCCCCTTCCCGCCGAGCGTACGCAGATGTGCGTACTCAGCTTCCGGGGGGTATACCGGGATGATGCCCGCACCTGCAGGCATCATCCCGGTACCGTTTTTTTCAGCAGGCGATTGGCTATCCAGGCATAACAACTGATGCGGCTAAAAGCTGCTCGGTTGTTATGCCGGAGGAGCAGGAGGGGACGTCCCCCCTCCCGCCGCTGTTACCGGTGCTCCCGCTCGATCGGGAGCACCGATTCAAATTCTGCTGCCTTCAGCTGCTGGGCAGGGACTGGAATGAAGCCGTAATCGGCTTCGTTCCAGTCTCCTCATCGTAAACACGGAAGCGACGTCATGACGTCACCTCCCGTTTACTCGGCTGCCAATGGCGCCGGTTTAAAAAAAATATCCGGTATTCAGAATCGCCGTTTTCAGCCATCTGAATACATTGAAGTGTAAAGGAGGGGTGGGGGGTCTTTTAGACCCCCGATCCCTCCATAAAGAGTACCTGTCACCACCTATTACTGTCACAAGGGATGTTTACATTCTTTGTGACAGCAATAAAAGTGATCAATTTAAAAAAAAAAAAAAAAAAAACAATTTAGTCATTTTAAAATAAATAAAATAAATAAAAAAGTAAAAAATTATTTTTTAAAGCGCCCGCCGTCCCCGTGAGCTCACGAAGCAAAGAAAACGCATACGGAAGTCGCGCCCGCGTATGTAAACGGTGTTTAAATCACACATGCGAGGTATCGCCGCGATCGTCAGAGCGAGAGAAATAATTCTAGCACTAGACCTCCTCTGTAACGCTAACCTGGTAACCGTAAAAAATTGTTAAAGCGTCGCCTATTGAGATTTTTAGGTACCGTACTTTGTCGTCAATCCACAAGTGCGCGCAATTATAAAGTGTGACATGTTTGGTATCTATTTACTCGCCGTAACATTATCTTTCACATTACACAAAAAAATTGGGCTAATTTTACTGTTTTGTTTTTTTTTATTCCTGAAAGTGTCCCTTTTCCCAAAAAGTTGCGTTTAAAACACCGCTGCGCAAATACCGTGTGACATAAAATATTGCAACAATCGCTGTTTTATTCTTTAGAGTCTCTGCTAAAAAAATATATATAATGTTTGGGGGTTCCAAGTAATTTTCTAGCAAAAAATATGGATTTTAACTTGTAAACACCAAATTCCAAAAATAGGCTTAGTCATGAAAGGGTTATAGATGTCTATTGGTATATGGCTAAAAGAACAATTATTATTTAACCACTTACCGCCCGCCCTATAGGCAAATGACAGCTGCAAAGTGGTTTCAAAATCCTGATCAGACGTCATAGGACTTATGAGCCACTGCGCGCCCCCGGGGGCGCACATCGCGGCGATCGTTGTTGCGGGGTGTCATTCTGACACCTCGCAACTAAGATCTTGGTAAAGAGTCTCCGACGGAGACGCTTTACCACGTGATCAGCCGTGTCCAATCATGGCTGATCACAGTGTAAATAGGAAGAGCCGGTGATCGGCTTTTCCTCACTCGCGTCTGTCAGACGCGAGTAGAGGAGAGCCGATCGGATGCTCCTCTGACAAGGGGGGTCTGTGCTGATTGATTATCAGCACAGCCCCCCCGAGGATGCCCACACTGGACCACCAGGGATGCCACCAGACCACCAGGGATGCCCAGCACCAGGTATGCCACCCTAGACCACCAGGGATGCCAGTCAGTGCCCACAATGGATGCCAATCACTGCCCACAATGGATGTTAATCAGTGCCCACAATGGGCACCACTGATTGGCATGCATTATTGTTTGGCACTGATTGGCATCCATCAGTACAAAACAATACAATACAATGTCGCCTATCAGTGCCCATCCGTGCCACCTATCAGTGCCCATCCATGCCAACTATCAGTGCCCATCCATGCCCATGTGCCGCCTATCCATGCCCATCTGTGCCGCCAATCCATGCCCATTCATGCCACCTATCCATGCCAATCCATGCCAGCTATCAGTGCCAATTTGTGCCACCTATCAATGTCCATCCGTGTCGCCCATTAGTGCCACCTATCAGTGCCACCTATCAGTGCCACATATCAGTGCCCATCAATTTCACCTCATCAGTGCCACTTCATTGGTGCCACCTCATCAGTGCCCATCAGTGCCACCTTATCAGTGTCCGTCAGTACAGCCCCATCAGTGCCCATCAGTGAAGGAGAAAATTTACTTATTTACAAAGTTTTGAAACTGAAACAAAAAAAAACATATTTTTTTTCAAAATTTTCAGTCTTTTTTTATTTGTTTAGCAAAAAATAAAAACCGTAAAGGTGATCAAATACCACCAAAAGAAAGCTCTATTTGTGGGAAAAAAATGATAAAAATTTCATTTGGGTGCAGTACTGAAAGCTCAAAATTGGTCTGGGCAGGAAGTGCCTGGTATTGAGGTGGTTAAACTGTATACAGTATCTATATGTTGTAAAGCTGCTGCAAATATGGCTCTTACCAGTAATGATGCTTGATATATGGTTAAGTGCTTTTTGTTTTATTGGAAAAACAACAGAAACAGGAAATTACATCATAACTATGTAGTTCTTCTAAGAAAAAAAAAATACATTGTGTAAGCCATAAACACTACCATCTAGTGGCAGAACTACTAATCACAGTATATGAGAATAGTTGTTACACCTCCATCTGTATAAACAGCATGCAAACATCACCAATCAACAACTACTTTTCATACAATAGTTTGTTTGTTTTCTAAATTCTGCAGTTTGCCTTGATGGACTTACGGTGGTGTTCACTATGCCTCTGAAATAAAATCAGCAGTGGATCACTTTTCTGAGGACAGCTGAGGGGCAATATGTTGCCTTTTCACTACCTGTTTTAACCCATAAAAGATCACAGGACTGAACTGCAATTGTATGCATTACACATGTTTGTCTGGAATTTGTGGTCTGGCTTCATTCAATGGATCATGTAGAAGTGTGGCACTGCCCACTAACATGGGGTATAATTTTTGCTGTGGCCTTGAAGCAAAGCATCACAGCCCCGGCATGTGCACCACCCAGTCCAGCCACTATGTTAGGCTAAGGTGGGCAGTTGGGGCAGTAGCAACATAGGGTTGACAGAAGACACCATGGTATGTGGCAGGGGAACAGGTATTCAACACAATGGGGAGTGTTTGATACCAGTACTTAAGAAAAGCTTTTGTTCAGCTACATCCTAGACTTTAGAGAGGAAGTAAACTCTTGAAAAAAAAACAACCAAAAAAGACTACGTGCAAGACAAAAGCATAATGATCTAGTATGCAATATGTATTATATACCTCAGATTGAAGCCCCCCCCGAAGCTGTCCTCTTCTTCCCCTCCGGCCACCGTCATGTCGACCTGGAGCTACTTCCGGGTATCATGGCTCCAGCGCTGTGATTGGCCTGAGCCGCGATGACATCACACCTGCGCATTCGCACGGGAGACGCCGATTACGGCATGCAGACTGATGCAGCGGCACATATTGCATCAGTTTGCATCAGTTTGCTCTAGTGTGCATGTGCCGATGTCTTCGGCACATGCAGGGGACAGGGGATATCTCCTAAACCGTGCTGGTTTAGGAGATATCCTGGTTAGCTACAGGTAAGCATTAATATAGGCTTTCCCTGTAGCATAAAGTTTAAAAAAAGGGTTTACAACCACTTTAAAGCACATGTGGCACATGGTTTAGTGAAAGTGCCTGCATATGGGAAAAAAATTTGCCTAACTGAGACCATGAGGTTCATTTGCTAAAGGCAAATAGGCTGTTCATTTTTCAAGAGAATGTTCCTTTAGCTTGGTGAATGAGTTTAAGCTCTTATGATTTCCATCATCCAGTTATGTGCAATTGCATGGGATTGAGTATTCTTTGCAAAGTAAAATTTCACCATGTTCACTAAGCTAAAGCAAAATTCCCCAGAAAAGTAAAAACGTATTTGCCTTTAGGAAATCAACCCCCGTGACACTTTCAATGTGTAGGCTGAAAAAGTAACATAAGGGATTGTGCCTTAGAAAAGTAGGAAGGAGGCATTGATGCTTTGCACTAAAAATTGATATTTTGACTATTTATGTTGCATATCTCTTTTCTATTCTTCAGCAATAGCATATGTTATAGCATATATTAATCAGTATACCACTGTCTGATCTAGAGATGAACAGATTGTGAATCAGGAACACAACTTTAATTATTGAAACCAGAAAGCTACAATACAGTTTTGATGGCAAGAATCTAATCTTATATACATTTATTGCAGCTCACTGTTTTTGTTTTGTTTTTGTTTTTCAGATGAATGGACTATACCAAAATAGTACACTGAGCAAAAAATTCAAATACTGCTTGCTTTCATCAATAAGGTACAGAACTGTATATGAAAGAGATTTAGATTAGTGAATACACCAATTCCTCCAGCTCCAATAGAGCCAAGCTCCAGTTTAATAATCATTGTGCAGAAAGCTACAGCAGAGATTCTGTGTTTTAGTTGAAGCTTATTTTTGCTAATCTAAGAAAATATAAAAATTCCTCCAAAACTTTATGTTGTCACTGCAGCTTAAACTGGAACCTGACTTGAACACAATAGTCCGAGAACGTCCAATCACGGGGAGGGAGGAGCCTGTCATGGCGCCGACAGGCTGCATGCCGTGAAGGTCTGAGACCTGACCTCTCATCTCCTGTTAGGAATGTTAGACGGGAAGCACTGCCTCTGAGCACTCGCCTCCCCCATAACTGGTGGAATCTCAGATAGTGAGCCCTTTCACTAGCGGTGGTGTCATCGCTGGTCCGGCAGCCCCCCCGGAGATCGGGAGTTTCTTTGGCAGGGTAAGCTGCGAGAGCACCCAGGGGCACGTATCAGGGGTATATAAAAGTGTAAGCGAGTAAAGACTATAAAAAATACAACATAATACAGTCTGTTAAAAGAAAGACATATGTGAAACGGCAGCTGGTAGACTCTGAAAGTTGGTCGATCGGTCTGTGGGGGTTGAGTAAAACTGAATTTTTTTCTGCTCTCTAAAAACCACCCCACGTACAACTGCAGGGGGAACATGATACTGGGATTGGACTGGCAAAAAACTGCATTGGATAAGTATATTTAGAGGAGCCTTGATTTTTTTTTTCTTCTTCTTATCTCTTTCTACATAACATTAGTACCGCAGTAGGAAATAGGCAGACCAACAGATACTGCACCTGCATACTTGATCCCGATAGGCTGAGTGTTATTTTTTTGTTTCTTTTATATATATATATATATATATATATATATATATATATATATATAATGAGAAGAAAGACAACAAGAGGTGGAGGAACGATTAAGTCACCGTGGACCAGCTTAGGCCTTAGCCTAAGCCCGGGTCCCATGATCAGATATCTACTGCAGGGAGAAGGAGAGGGAGAAAAACATCAAAGTGCAAAAGGGCGGCAACATGAAACCAAAGAAAAGAAGGAAAAGAAGGAAAAAAGGGACAAAGTAAGACAATAGCGGATAGTAGTTTACCTCCCAAAGTAAGAATGGAACATGACTTGGAAGAGTCTCGAGAAGGAGCTTGCGGAGGGGCCGACGCTTAGATCCTCCGACCCAACATGGAAAATATGTTTGCAGCCCTGGAAAATTCTTTAAAAGCAGAAATGACAAACATTCATAAAAATTTGGGGTACATGCTCTCAAGAATAGAAGAAGTAGAGACAACGATGGTCGCCCATACAGAAACAATAAAGGAACGGAGAGGTGAAATAATGTTAATAAAAAAATGAACAACAGGAACAAATGTATAAAATGGAAGACCGTGAAAACAGAGAACGGAAAAAAAAAACGGAGAATCCGTGCCTTGTCAGAATCAGTACAGGAAGACAAACTTGCAGAAACAATAATGAATTTATTAAATCCAATGTTGGGTAAAGATGGAACTAACATAATAGAATTAAAAAAGATACACAGACTAAGAAAACCGCCTGGACTTCCTAAGGAAAAACCAAGGGATGTAATTGTAAGTTTCAAAAAATGGGAAGATAAGAAAATCTGGAAAAATTTGAGGAGGAAACCACCAATTGAATATGAAGAAAAAATCAAGTTTTTCAGGATTTAACACCAGAGACTTTAAGAAGAAGAAAGATGCTTAAACCCCTGTTAAAAACCCATCAAGATCAAGACATACAGTATAACTGGGGGTTCCCTGCCTGTTTGAACGTGATGAGAAATGGAATCAGTACTAGATTAAGATTCATTGAAGAGATCCCAGATTTTTGTAGAAAATTGGAAATTCCAGTGCTGGGGGGGGGGGGGGGGGGATAGATGACTGCAGGGTGGAGAGAATACACAGGAGATGGGGGGAGAGGGTATGAATGAATGAATGACTTGTATAGCGCTACCTATGTGAACTGAATCACCTCAGGGCGCTTTCTTGCCACTGGTGTCCATCTGCAGCTTTTATGCGGTCCTTTAACTTGTAGGGTCCTGATGCACTTACAACATTGACATACACATACACATATATTATGGCCAATTTTTTTTTTTTTGGGCAGGGTCTAATTAACCTACCAGCATGTCTTTAGAGTGTGGGAGGAAACTGGAGTACCCGGAGGAAACCCACGCAGGCACAGGGAGAACATGCAAACTCCAGGCAGATAGTGTGGTGGTCGGGATTTGAACCAGCAACCCTATTGCTGCTAGGTGAAAGTGCTAACCACTACACTACTGTGCTGCCCTAGGGTAGGACGTCTGGTGAGCAGGCGAGGCCACTCTCCTTGTAAAATAGGAGACGAGGGCCCAGTGTGTCGAATAGATTTCCACCTCAAATAAAGGTGAGCAGTGAACTACCCTCTGCTCTCGAGACCATAGGGTTAAATTATAAACAGCAAAGGGGAGGTTTTAGTGTTCGTACTGGGAAGAAAAGTAGATTTCTCTGCCATGATTTGGAAGTACAATAGCCCCGCGGGCGGACCCGACCTCCTAATGGGGGTTGGGGGGCCCCCCTGGGGGACGCGCAGGGATTTGAATAGAAATGGAGGATAAGGACAGTATTAAAGTCGTGTCTTATAATGTATGTGGCCTGAATTCACCAAGGAAGAGACATATAATTCTACAAGAATTAGAAAGCTACAAGGCCGGAATAGTATTTTTACAAGAGAAGCATATCACACAGGATTCAAATATTAAAATATGCTCAAGAGCCTTACCAACATGTTTCTATGGAGTTAGAAGGGCAAAAGGGGTGGCAATTGGGCTGGGAAAAGAAACCCGGTTCGAAATTGAAAACAGGAAGGTGGACCCGGAAGGAAGGATTCTCTTTCTTGTAGGAAAACTAAATAACAATAAGTACACGCTTGCCAATATTTATTGCCCAAACAAAATCCCGAAAAAATACTTGGTGAAAATTCTGAAAGATCTAACTGAATTTAAACAAGGTAAACTAATACTGGCAGGAGACTTCAGCTTTCCCATGGATCATAAAATGGGTAGTACAGCGGCCACAATAGGGAAACTAGACAAGTGAAAAAAATAAAAAATAATTTTTTTGAACATCGATTGGTAGACCTCTGGCGATTACAACACAAAAACACAAAGGACTATACATTTTACTCAGCAGTATACGGAGTATACTCTCATCTGGACTACAGTGGTGTGAAAAAGTGTTTGCCCCCTTCCTCATTTCCTGTTCCTTTGCATGTTTGTCACACTTAAGTGTTTCGGAACATCAAACCAATTTAAACAATAGTCAAGGACAACACAAGTAAACACAAAATGCAATTTGTAAATGAAGGTGTTTATTATTAAAGGTGAAAAAAAATCCAAACCATCATGGCCCTGTGTGAAAAAGTGATTGCCCCCCTTGTTAAAACATACTATAACTGTGGTTGTCCACACCTGAGTTCAATTTCTCTAGCCACACCCAGGCCTGATTATTGCCACACCTGTTCACAATCAAGGCATCACTTAAATAGGAGCTGCTTGACACAGTAAGGTCCACCAGAAGATCCTTAAAAGCTACACATCATGCCGAGACCCAAAGAAATTCAGGAACAATTGAGAAAGAAAGTAATTGAGATCTATCAGTCTGGAAAGGGTTATAAAGCCATTTCCAAAGCTTTGGGAATCCAGCGAACCACAGTGAGAGCCATTATCCACAAATGGCGAAGACATGGAACAGTGGTGAACCTTCCCAGGAGTGGCTGGCCGTCCAAAATTACCCCAAGAGCGCAGCGACGACTCATCCAAGAGGTCACAAAAGACCCCACAACAACGTCCAAGGAACTGCAGGCCTCACTTGCCTCAGTTAAGGTCAGCGTTCATGCCTCCACCATCAGGAAAAGACTGGGCAAAAATGGCCTGCATGGCAGAGTTCCAAGGAGAAAACCACTGCTAAGCAAAAAGAACATCAAAGCTCGTCTCAATTTCTCCACAACACATCTTGATGATCCCCAAGACTTTTGGGACAACATTCTGTGGACCGATGAGACAAAAGTGGAACTCTTTGGAAGGTGTGTGTCCAAGTATATCTGGCGTAGAAGGAACACTGCATTTCATAAAAAGAACATTATACCAACAGTAAAATATGGTGGTGGTAGTGTGATGGTCTGGGGCTGTTTTGCTGCTTCAGGACCTGGAAGACTTGCCGTGATAAAAGGAACTATGAATTCTGCTGTCTACCAAGAGATCCTGAAGGAGAATGTCCGACCATCTGTTCGTGTACTCAAGCTGAAACGAACTTGGGTTCTGCAGCAGGACAATGATCCTAAACACACCAGCAAGTCCACCACCGAATGGCTGAAGAAAAACAAAATGAAGACTTTGGAGTGGCCTAGCCAAAGTCCTGACCTGAATCTTATTGAGATGTTGTGGTATGACCTTAAAAAGGCCATTCATGCTCGAAAACCCTCTAATGTAAGTGAATTAGGACAATTCTGCAAAGATGAGTGGGCCAAAATTCCTCCAGGACGCTGTAAAAGCCTCATTGCACGTTATCGCAAACGCTTGGTTGCAGTTGTTGCTGCTAACGGTGGCCCAACCAGTTATTAGGTTCAGGGGGCAATCACTTTTTCACACAGGGCCATGATGGTTTGGATTTTTTTTCACCTTTAATAATAAACACCTTCATTTACAAATTGCATTTTGTGTTTACTTGTGTTGTCCTTGACTATTGTTTAAATTGGTTTGATGTTCCAAAACACTTAAGTGTGACAAACATGCAAAGGAACAGGAAATGAGGAAGGGGGCAAACACTTTTTCACACCACTGTATATTATAGTGGAACATAGAACCCTAGAGGATATTTTCGAAACAAGTATTGGGATAATAACAGTCTCAGATCATGCACCAGTAATGTTAAAGATGAAACTGCAAGGAGAACTCATAGGCGGAGGAACATGGAGAATGAATGAAGATTTGTTGGAAGATAAGTAAATTCAAAAAGTTATTAAAGAGGAGATCGAAAGATATTTCCGGGAAAATGATACCCCGGGCCTGGCGAAAGCAACCATTTGGGAGGCCCACAAGTCCGTAATCAGAGGTAAACTGATTACCATTGGAGCAGGAAAAAAACAGGACCGAAAAAAGATTAAGATGAGAATCACTAATCAAATCTACGAATTGGAACAAAGACATAAAAAGCAGTCGAAAAAAGAAACATTCCGGGAACTGACTAAAAAACTACTGAAGATAGTACTGGAGGAAGAAGAGAGATGTAATTATTACAGAGTAGCTCAGAAGAGATATATGTGGGGTAATAAACCAGGCTAATATTTAGCAAATTTAGTAAGAAAAAAGAAGTCAATAAACTACATAGAAAAGATTAAAAATGAAAAGGGAGAAATAGTAAATAAAACATCAGAGATTGCAGCAGCATTTCAATGTTACTATAGTGCACTATACTCAATAAAAAAGAAAGAGTCGGTTCAAGAAAAAGAAACCAGAAGAAGGAAGATACAAGCTTATCTGAAGGAAGCAAAATTACCAAGAATTCTAACAGAACTAGAAAAAAGAATAACGGAGGAAGAGATCAAACAGGCAATGAGGGTACCCCATTTGGAAAGAGTCCAGGACCAGATGGTTTCACGATTAAATATTACAAAAAATTTCAAGAGCTTCTGATCCTGAGACTATGTGAATATCTAAATAATTTGGGAGGGAAAGAAAAAATCAGAAAAGAATCATTACTGGCATATATTTCAATAATACCTAAAGAAGGGAAAAATAAAACCAACTGTTCCAGTTACAGACCCATCGCCCTCCTAAATGCCGACATAAAAATGTACGCAAAGATTCTGGCCACCAGATTTAAAAAAATAATACCATATTGGATAAATCCCGATCAGACTGGGTTTGTCCCAGGTAGAGAGGGAAGAGATAACAGCTTAAAAACAATTCTGATGTTAGGGAAAGAAAGGATGAATGAGTCCCCAGCTCTACTCTTGTCAATAGATGTCGCTCTCACCTCTCAATGGAACCCTTTTTGGCGACCCTAAGAAACAACCGGGATATAGGAGGGGTGATAGTGGGAGAAAAGGTGCTTAAAATAGCGGCATACGCAGATGATGTGTTGATGTATGTGACAAACCCAAAGGTGACTTTACCAAACATATTGAAAGAAGTAATAAAATATGGGGAACTTTCATTATTAAACAGAAATATTAAATATAGGAGTAGAGGACAAGGAGGTCCAGACTCTCCAAAAAGAACTCCCGTGTACTTGGGTTAAAAAAGAATTAAAATATCTGGAAATCAAATTAACTCCAACTGTTGAAAAATTATATTTAGCGAACTATATCCTCTTAATAAACGAGGTCAAGGCGGAACTGACGAAAATATGCTCACGCACACTGTTGTGGATAGCCAGAATAAACATGTTTAAAACGGTCATCCAACCAAAAGTAATGTACATATTTCAAATGCTACCAATAGGGATACCGCAGAGCTTTTTCAAGATAATAAAAAAAATGCTGATAAAATTCATATGGCAGAACAGAAAGCCTAGAATAAATTTTGCACTTATCACTAGTAAAAGGGAACACGGAGGATTGGCAACCCCAGACATAGATATTACAAAGCAGTACTACTGACATGGTTGATAGAGTGGACAAATGAGAATAGTGTAAAAATATGGGTAGAGATAGAAAACACAATAAGTAGAAGCACACTACACAAAAATATCTGGGTACCACAAAAATATAGTACACTGGATCAAGATACACATGCTCTGACTAAAAATGTTTTTAAAATTTGGGACACAGTGAATCGGAAAGAGAAATGGGAATATAATTCCCCGCTAATGGCACTCACGGGAACCAATTCTTTTGCACCAGGGAATGAGATATTTACTTCACGGAAAATAAAAAACCCTCAATTGAAAGACGTAATTGCGATTAAAACATGACAAGAAATAGAAAAAAGTACAGGATGGAAAATAAACGAATGGAATCAACTCCAACTAGTACATTTAGTAAAAACACTTCCAAAGCCAATAAGAGATGAAGGAGAAAAGAGGCCCTTGGCTCTGCTATACACAACAGTCATTAAGGAAAGGAATATCTAAAGTATATGGAATACTTTCAGAGTTAGAAGGACAAGGAAGACCGGCCTACATAGACCAATGGGAAAAGGAAATGGACTTAAAACTCGATGAAGGTCAAGTCGAGAGGATGATTAGAGCAGTCCATGACAGTGCCTGGGATATGAACACCATTGAAATGAACTACAAATTGTTGGCCAGATGGTACTTGACACTGGCAAGAATAAATCATTATCAAATGGAGAGTTCTCCATTATGCTGGAGGAAATGCAACTAAATAGCAACATTGGTGCATATCTGGTGGGCGTGCCCAAAGATAAAGGAGTATTGGCAAGAGATAGTGAGTACTATAAAAGAAATAACGAATGAGAACAATACAATTTACAGACGTGTCTGTTTCAGTACTTTAACCACTTGCCGACCGCCGCACAACGATATACGTCGACAGAATGGCACGGGCAGGCATATGGGCGTATATATACGTCTCTGCCTTCCCGCGGGTGGGGGGCCCGATCGGGCCCCCCCGGTGCCTGCGGCGGGCGGTATTCGTTCGGGAGCGATCCGGGATGAGGGGGCGGCCATTCATTCATGGCCACCCCCTCGCGATCGCTCCCGACGAATAGAAATGCTCCGTGACATCACTTCCTCTCCTGTAATGTAAACACAGGAGAGGAAGTGATGTAATCTCTCCTCCGTGTCGGTAGTTTTCGTTCCGGCACCGAGGAGAGAGGATTGGTGAGTTGCACCAACACGACACTACACAGTAGAACATGCCAGGCACACTCACACCCCCCCTTCACCCCCCGATCACCCCCCCAATTACCCCTGCCCCCCCAGTCACAGTGACACCAATTGCATTTTTTATTTTTTTTGCATTGGTGTCATTTGTGACTGTAATAACTGTTAGGGCAGTTAGGGTTAGCCCCCTTTAGTTCTAATGTACCCCCCTAACCCCCCCAATAAAGGTTTAACCCCGTGATCACCCCCCGTCGCCAGTGTCACTAAGGCTGGGTTCACATTGCAGCGGTTTATGAGAACGAATGTGATTCGCACCGCACTGCAGTGCAAATCACATCCGATCTCTGTGCGATTCGAGTTCAGCCATACAGATAGTATGGCTGAATTCGTGTCGCACCCGCCGCACCCGCCGCAAATTCGCACGGGACCCTTTTTTTGGTCCGCAGCAGAATCGGATCGCATGGGTGTTCACACCATGCGATCCGAGTTTGCAGATCGCACTGCGATATGCGAACTGATATGGGGGTGTCATTAACATTTCACTGACACTCCCAGCAGTTCGCATAGGGCAGTGTGAACTGCCGCCGGGAGGCATCCGATGCGGGAACCCGCCGCGGATTCGTGGCGTTCCCGCATCGCTCCAGTGTGAACCCAGCTTAATAAGCGATCATTTTTCTGATCGCTTTATTAGTGTCACAGGTGACGCTAGTTAGGCAGGTAGGTATTTAGGTTCGCCGCAACTTTTTATAGCGCCAGGGACCCCCATATACTACCGCATAAAGCCCCCTGATTGCCCCCTAGTTAACCCTTTCACCAGTGATCACCATATAACTGTTACAGGTGACGCTGGTTGGTTAGTTATTTTTTTATAGTTTCAGGGCACCCGCCATTTATTACCTAATAAAGGTTTAACCCCCTGATCACCCGGCGGGTGTCATTTGTGACTGTAATAACTGTTAGGGCAGTTAGGGTTAGCCCCCTTTAGTTCTAAGGTACCCCCCTAACCCCCCCAATAAAGGTTTAACCCCGTGATCACCCCCCGTCGCCAGTGTCACTAAGGCTGGGTTCACATTGCAGCGGTTTATGAGAACGGATGTGATTCGCACCGCACTGCAGTGCAAATCACATCCGATCTCTGTGCGATTCGAGTTCAGCCATACAGATAGTATGGCTGAATTCGTGTCACACCCGCCGCACCCGCCGCAAACTCGCACGGGACCCTTTTTTTGGTCCGCAGCAGAATCGGATCGCATGGTGTGAACACCATGCGATCCGAGTTTGCAGATCGCACTGCGATATGCGAACTGATCTGGGGGTGTCATTAACATTTCACTGACACTCCCAGCAGTTCGCATAGGGCAGTGTGAACTGCCGCCGGGAGGCATGCGATGCGGGAACCCGCCGCGGATTTGTGGCGTTCCTGCATCGCTCCAGTGTGAACCCAGCCTAATAAGCGATCGTTTTTCTGATCGCTGTATTAGTGTCACAGGTGACGCTAGTTAGGCAGGTAGGTATTTAGGTTCGCCGCAGCTTTTTATAGCGCCAGGGACCCCCATATACTACCGCATAAAGCCCCCTGATTGCCCCATAGTTAACCCTTTCACCAGTGATCACCATATAACTGTTACAGGTGACGCTGGTTGGTTAGTTATTTTTTTATAGTTTCAGGGCACCCGCCATTTATTACCTAGTCTCACTAGTGTACCCCTAAATTTAGGGGTGTCTACTTTCCAAAATGGGGTCATTTGGGGGGGTTTGTGCCATCTTGGCATTTTATGGCCTTCAAAACTGTAACGCCCTTAGAAAGCCTGAAGGCGGTGCTTGGTTTTCGGGGCCCCGTACACGGCTAGGCTCCCAAAAAGTCCCACATATGTGGTATCCCCGTACTCAGGAGAAGCAGCAGAATTTATTTTGGGGTGTCATTTCACATATGCCCATGGCATGCGTGAGCAATATATCATTTAGTGACAACTTTGTGAAAAAAAAAAAAAAAAAAAAAAAGTTTGTAATTTTCCCGCAACTTGTGGCAAAATATAAAATAGTTCATGGACTCAACATGCCTCTCAGCAAATAGCTTGGGGTGTCTACTTTCTAAAATGGGGTCATTTGTGGGGGTTTTCTGCTATCTTGGCATTTTATGGCCTTCAAAACTGTAATAGGTAGTGAGGAGTGAAGTCAAATATTTACGCCCTTAGAAAACCTGAAAGCGGTTCTTGGCTTTCGGGGCCCCGTACGCGGCTAGGCTCCCAAAAAATCCCACACATGTGCTATCCCCGTACTCAGGAGAAGCAGCAGAATTTATTTTGGGGTGTCATTTCACATATGCCCATGGCATGTGTGAGCAATATATCATTAAGTGACAACTTTGTGAAGAAAAAAATAAGAAAAAATTAAAGTTTGTAATTTTCCCGCAACTTGTGGCAAAATATAAAATATTCCATGGACTCAACATGCCTCTCAAAAAATAGCTTGGGGTGTCTACTTTCTAAAATGGGGTCATTTGTGGGGGTTTTGTGCCATCTTGGCATTTTATGGCCTTCAAAACTGTAATAGGTAGTGAGAAGTGAAATCAAAAATTTACGCCCTTAGAAAGCCTGAAGGCGGTGCTTGGTTTTCGGGGCTCCGTACGCGGCTAGGCTCCCAAAAAGTCCCACATATGTGGTATCCCCGTACTCAGGAGAAGCAGCAGAATTTATTTTGGGGTGTCATTTCACATATGCCCATAGCATGTGTGAGCAATATATCATTTAGTGACAACTTTGTGTAAAAAAAAAAAAAAATTTTTTTTTGTCATTATTCAATCGCTTGAGGCAAAAAAATAAAATATTCAATGGGCTCAACATGCCACTTATCAATTTCCTTAGGGGGTCTACTTTCCAAAATGGGGTCATTTGGGGGGGTTTTGTACTGCCCTGCCATTTTAGCACCTCAAGAAATGAGATAGGAAGTCGTAAACTAAAAGCTGCGTAAATTCCAGAAAACGTACCTTAGTTTGTAGATGTGACAACTTTTGCGCAAACCAATAAATATACAGTTATTGGCTTTTTTTTTACCAAAGACATGTGGCTGAATACATTTTGGCCTAAATGTATGACTAAAATTGAGTTTATTGGATTTTTCTAATAACAAAAAGTAGAAAATATCATTTTTTTTCAAAATTTGCGGTCTTTTTACGTTTATATCGCAAAAAATAAAAATCGCAGAGGCAATAAAATACCATCAAAAGAAAGCTCTATTTGTGGGAAGAAAAGGATGCAAATTTTGTTTGGGTACAACATTGCATGACCGCACAATTACCAGTTAAAGCAGCGCAGTGCCAAATTGTAAAAAGACCTCTGGTCATTGACCAGCAAAATGGTCCGGTCTGAAAGTGGTTAAACAGTGAAAAACCCGACATGAGAGACTGGTTTGATAAAATAGAGTATCATAATAAAATGGCACATTTGGAGAAGGTAACTTAGGAGAGAACATAACGAACAGGGGCAGGGGGGGGGGGGGTGTGTGGAAGGGTGGGTTAGGGGGTTAAATTGGGGGTTAAAGATCCTTTTTTTGTAAGTAAGTTAAAAATAAATAAATAAATGAAATGGAACCTGACTCTGTTTAGTTGGACCAGGGTTATTGATGCTTACCAATATAGGTATTAGCATGGTAGAGAGCACATGATCTCTGCCCCTCCAGTGATGAGGTTAGGCAGTCTGCATGTCTGGTGTAGTGTTTCCTGTTGCATGCTATCCTTTTCATTCTTAAAGAAAAAAGATGCCCCACAGTCCTTCCGTAACATGTCAGGGCTACGTATGGACCTTGCCATACTATCATTTCACCAGTTTAGGGTTGATGGAAAAGCTAAAGTGATTTTTATACCTACCTTCTGCTTTTTACTAAGTGAAAAGGGTTTATCAATCAAATATTAAAACTGACCTTTAGCATTGTAAATTAATGTTAAGAGATAGCAGAGTGCCCAAGAGCCCAAGAAACCACAGAAAACTTGGCCTTTGGTATGCTCTTTCCAACATCCTTTTCTCCATATGGGCTCATTAACCATTTTAGCATTAGTCCATGCAGTGCTTTGAAAAAGTATTCATACCCCTTTAAATTTTCTACATTTTGTCATGTTAAAACAAAAATGTAAATGTATTTTATTGGGATTTTATGTGATAGATATGGATATAGATATGTAATTGTGAAGTGGAAGGAAAATGATAAATGTTTTTTTTTTAAATAGTTTTACAAATTCATATGTGGAAAATGGGGGGTGCAATTGTATTCAGCCCCCTTTACTCTGATACCCCTAACTAAAATCTAGTGGAACCAATTGCCCTCAGAAGTCACTTAATTAGTAAATAGAACCTTTGTGCAATTTAATCTCAGTATAAATATAGCTGTTTTGTGACGCCCTCAGGAGTTTTTTAGAGAACCTTAGTAAACAAACAGCATCATGAAGGACAAGAAACACACCAGACAGGTCAGGGATAAAGTTATGAAGAAGTTTAAAGCAGGATTAGGTTATAAAAAAAAATATCCCAAGCTATGAACATCTCACAGAGCACAGTTCAATCCATCATCTGAAAATGGAAAGAGTATGGCACAACTGCAAACCTACCAAGACATGGCCTTCCACCTAAACTGGCAGGCCGGGCAAGGAGAGCATTAATCAGAGAAGCAGCCAAGAGGCCCATGGTAACTCTGGAGGATCTGGAGAGATCCACAACTCAGGTGGGAGAATCTGTCCATAGTACAACTATTAGTCGTGCACTCCACAAATCTGGCCTTTGTGGAAGAGTGGCAAAAATAAAGCCATTGTTGACAGCATCATGGTGTGGGAATGCTTTTTTTTTCAGCAGGGACAGGGAAGCTGGCCAGGGTTGATGGGAAGATGGGTGGAGCCAAATACAGGGCAATCTTAGAAGATAACCTGTTATGCCGCATACACACGGTCGGAGAATCCGTCGGAATGCGTCTTATTGGACCGTGTCTTCAGATAATCCGACTGTGTGTGGTATGCATCGGACTGATTCCGTCCGAATCTCCGTCGGAACCAATTTTCCAACATGTTGGAAATATTTCCCGACCAACTGGGCCGGTCGGACGTAATCCGATCATGTGTAGAGAATTTTGATCGGACCAAGTGCCACGCATGCTCAGATCAAATTCCTACATCAAAGCTATTGGCTACTAGCCTGAATCTAGTCCCATCGTAACGAAATTACGTCATCACGTTCTGAAAGATTGGATTTTTCGACAACTTAGTCCGACCGTGTGTATGCAACAGTTTCAGACACAATCCGTCAGACTAAATCTGACGGACAAAATCCGACGGATTTGGTTGTGGAAATCTCCGACCGTGTGTACAGGGGCTTAGAGTCTGAAAAAGACTTGAGACTTGAGCGGAGGTTCACTTTCCAGCAAGACAATGACCCTAAACATACAGCCAGAGCTACTATGAAATGGTTTAGATTAAAGCATATTCATGTGTTAGAATGGCCCAGTCAAAGCTCAGACCTAAATCCAATTGAGAATCTGTGGCAAGACTTGGAAATTGCTGTTCACAGATGCTCTCCATCCAATCTGACAGAGCTTGGGCTATTTTGCAAAGAAAAATGGGCAAAAATTTCACTTTCTATATGTGCAAAGCCAGTAGAGACATCCCCAACAAGACTTGCTAGTTATAATTGCAGTGAAAGGTGATTGTACAAAGTATTGACTCAGGGGGGCTTAATAAAACCACACCACACTTTTCAGATATTTATTTGTAAAAAAAATTTGACAACCATTTACCATTTTCCTTCCACTTCACAATTATGTGCCACTTTGTGTTGGGCTATCATAAAATCCCAATAAAATACATTTACATTTTTGCTTGTAACAAGACAACATGTGGAAAATTTTAAGGGGTATGAATACTTTTTCAAGGCACTGTAATAGCCAATTTTTCATTTTGCAGTGCTGTGATAGTTTGACTATTAATCTGCTATGCAACACTGAATTAAAATGTATTTTATATATAGAATTTTTTTAGACAGATATAACTTATGACATTTAATAACAAATTATTATTATTTTTTTACTATATAAAGAAAAAAAGGATTACAACTTGTAAAAAGAGCTGTTTCCCTTACTTTCTATATAAAAAATATCAAGATGCTAGGAAAGTATAAAAACCCATTTTAGAAAATAGATACTCAAAGGGGTGCATGAGTGTCATATGGCAGATATGCTAAACCACTCTGGCCCTGTAATAGTATTAGAAGGGTATGAAGAATCTGCATTGTCAAGCTAGTATGCTAAAGAAGAACAAGGTTTTTGCCATTGGTAACACAGTAATGTCTAAGACACTAAACAAGTTGAGGCGTGGTATCTGGGGAAGGTGAGACATGCTCTATTGTGAGGAGGTTGCTAATTGGGCTCTCTTCCTAGCGGTCTGTCTCCCGTAGCAGGAGCAGACCAGTGTCACGGAGTCCCTCAGCCTAACTGAACGGAAGAGGTAGAGTTAACTTAGGACACACATGGGACCCGCTCCACGTGTCTTATGGAGTTTCATTCCATTACTGGGAGTGAGGTAACAGAAGTACACTGCCTGGTGGAGTGGCGCGGTTCTGCTCACCACCCCAAAAACAACATATATAACACGCTGAAAGCAGAGCAATTGGTTAACTCCTTGAAGAGGTATTCGGCTTTATACTACTTGCAGTATCAGACTGCCTAATGTTAGAAAATGTCATGTTCACATGACCGCAGTTCATGCCTGGTCCCAGGCACTGATGAGTGCACCCCTGGGCAAAGGTACCCCTAGTGAATGGCCTGGCATAGCCCAAGGCCATTCACTGGCATAGCCCAAGAACCTGGGCTTACAATAGTGAGGAACACTCACCACCGCACCGCCCATAAGTAATTCATGCAATGGTTATCCTTGCTGAGCAATATGCACAGGAGTTAGCAGAGAGCAGACAACGGCGCTCAATTTCCAGATTACCTCACTATTTGCATGACAGGAAATCCAATTTTTCAAGGGTCATGTCACCTGGAGCTGCTTCCTATTATATTAGATGTCAGTTTACAATGTATAGTCTCACTACAAGTTTATTTTAAATTGCAAGGTATTACTGATTCCTGAATTTTTTAGCTCTTTCAAAAATGAGATATTACTACCTGTGGCCTTGAATGCAATATTAATTTTTGCAGCTTGATGTATCAGCCATATCATATGGTTTACATCATGATCACATTGTGGATCTGTTGTGGATCTGTTGTCAAATAATAACATACAACTTTCTTTTTCTTTCCCTTTTCAGATATTGTATACAGCAACTGCTATCTCTACTATTTAGAGCTTGCTAAATACACAATAGTTTAGTTGTAAATTCTCCATTAGATTTACAGTCTATGCGTTATGAAGGTTTATCTAACTGAAAATACAGTGAATTTATTGTTCAGGTAGATTCTCATACTACATAGTTGTTGGTAACGCTAAAGGAGATCTTTTTAGAGATTTTACAACCAGTGCCACAGCTGTCCATAACCCTGCAATATATAAATGTTTCTGAGCTTACATAACACAACATTTGTTTTTTTAATGAATCCCAGTCTCAGTGATGGCTAAAATATGCAATCTGATGATAAAACATATTCTTAAAAAGAACCAGTCTGGAATGGGATCAAAATGTGGGCCAGTTCAAAAGAGAAAGGAAAGGATCCACTTATGGTAGTTCCTGTTCAAGATCAGTTGAGGACCGACTGCTCTAAAACGGGCTTGCTGGAAATGTTAGTTTCAATCAGAGCTTCCGTCAATCAGTGTATTCTGATGGTGGGGTAGTCCTCACAGTCAGAATATAATAGTGCAGTGGGGAGGATTCCTTAATCCACTTGGGATGTGTGGATGAAGTAATAGGGTTGATATATCCATGGCCAACTTTACCTGTCATGGAAGGTGTACGTACTGTATTTAGCTGTTTTCCAGTTCATTGTCAGATTATAAAGTCCTCAAGGAGACTGAGTTAGCTCCTGCCTGAGCCGACATTTGAGCAACTGTCAACAAAGTCTTTGGTTTTCTTTAAACCCAAGTTTTCAGGTAACCATGAAAGCATATTTGGTATGTTTTATGCTGTCAAGCAGCAGACCACACATCCCTTCAGCTTTGATTTTCAGCCTGACACACTCTGGCAAAGAGAGAGTCATGGGCGTCCGCAGAACTTTTTTCAGGTGGGGGCATCATTTTAGGGTCACCTATGCACGGTCCCTTTTCGACAATGTCATTATCACATTATCATTGTCAGAGACTACAGATATAGTACAGTCTCTAAGATAAGTAATGGATAATGGCCAACAGACCCTCTTACCAGACCCAGCGAAACTACAGCAGTGATCTCTCTGACTGGACGATCTCTCACTCTGGGTTCCCTGGGGGTGACTCTGGTTAGTAGTGTAGCATTTCTGTACCCCGGTAGTGGCTCCGTCTTTCTCTCTCTGGTGGCGCTGGGCAGCATTGCTCTCTCTCTGGTGGCGCTGGACAGTGTGGCTCTCTCTATGGCTTCTTCCCAGCACACTCCTCATTCTTTGTCCTGTAGTGCTCTCTCCCTCAGCTTTTTTCCACACTGCAGTCTCTCAATCACTCTCTTGATTGAGCTGTAGCCTTCTCCCTTCGGAAAATGGGGCTGCCAATCTTTGGAACTACATGTCTCATGATGCTCTCCTCAACTAGTCTCTTTTGATTGGCCCTCAGTTATGGCCAATAGGGAAGGTATGGAGCGGGCAAGAAGCTGGGCAGGGAACCTGGTGAGAGCCGCTGCCTCTTCTCCCTGACAGGAGAAGGGAGGGAGCCGGGAAACCTTTGATAGCCCGCAGCTTGCCTTTCTCCTGTCACAGCATCACCAAGTTCTCTGCTGGACTGAGCAGGGAAAAGATCCCGAAGTCACACTACGCTGATGGGGGGCCTGACAGCACCTCGATGGTGTAACCCCACCTATAGCAACACAACTGTGCTGAATTTAAGATCCAATACCTGATTCCGGGGGGGAGGGGGGCACTTGACCCCCCTTGCCCCTACCTGCGGAAGCCCATGGAAAGAGTAAAAGTAAATAATAAAAATCAAGTAATTCCTAAGGTAGACTATGAAAATTCTAAAGTGGAAATTTCAGATTACTCCTTGGAAGCAGACGTATTTATCATCTGCAGTTTTGAAATCCTTTATGACCCAAATCTTAATGTTCTGTATTTACAGGAATGGATCTATCATAGTATCATGTAACTGCTACTTTCAAGATGACCCAATTGTAAACAGGCAGTCTGTTCAGGATGAATTCATCCAAGGGTCAGACATAGGACGTATGCTGGGATTAATATATCCCCTAAGGGATATTACTGTTACAGGTAAGGATCCCTTAAAATATTTTAATTATGTGATAAATACAGTCATAGAAGATTTGCAAGTCCTTATGATTTCTAGGTCTGATTTGCAGTCATCTTTTAAAATCTAAAACATCATGTCATTAATTTAATTATCCACTCCCCCACTGTTGGAGCATTTACCATCTTTTTAATCTCTACAAATACATGCATTTTTTATGTCTATGTCCCCCATTATGGGCTATGTATTATGTATGTAATTGATTACACTGTATTCTCTAAAGCAGCAGAATGTCAAAGTTTGCAAATTTTTTCCCCCTTGAGTCTGATCTATTCACAACATATCCAGCTAGTCTTCCAATATGCATTTACTTTATTATTCTATATTCATGGCTTTTAAATGTGGAGTAAAACTGTATGAGTTTCTCTCTCCTTAGTATACCTCTTAATTTCTGGCACTATTCCCACCTGTCTTAGGCCCCTTTCACACTAACGTCCCGTTCAGGCCCGCCTGTCAGTTTTTCAGGCGGACCTGAACGGGTGCTCCATAGAGCTCTATGGAGCGTCGGATGTCAGCGGTGACATGTCCGCTGACATCCGACCCGCTCCGATCCGAAAAAGTGTGACGGAGGAAAAAGCTATTTTTCCATCCGTCTGCGGATCGGATCGGATGACGACGGGCACTACGGTCCGTCGTCATCCGATCTCCCATAGGGGAGAGCGGCGCTGTGACAGGTCCGTCCCTGCACAGTGTGCGGAGGCAGACCTGTCATCTCCCTGCTCAGCGGGGATCGGCGGAGTGATCCCCGCTGAGCAAACGGACATCCACGGGGCGGATCAGAACTGATCCGCCCCGTGTGAAAGGACCCTTAAAGTGTCACTGTTTCTGGAGTGAGATTAAATGTTGGTGAAAATAGAGTTAATTGCATGTTCCAAAATTTGAAAATGAAACAGTAAATTCAACATGCAGAGTGGAAACCCCTTGTAATAGTTTCAGCTGGTGTGTAGACCAGGAAAAATATCAGTCTTGGATGGACTGTCCCTAGCAAAAGTAAATATTTGCTTCTTATCTTTCTATGAACTAAATAATATTTTTATTTTAAAATTGAACAATATAAAAAAAATCCTTATGTGAAAATTAAAAAAAATTATAAAGGGTTAGTTCACCTTAAGAAAATAATCTATGCAGTCCATGAACACCATTCCATAACTCTAAACCAATCTCAAGCCTCATACACATGATAGGACTTTGTACAAACTTTCCCTTGGATTTTTGTACAAAGGGCGTCGGCCCTGAACTTGTATTGCATACACATGGCAGGACTTTTTCAGCCAACTTTCACCAAATCACGTGGTTTTTCTGCTCTTTACCGCCACCTTTGGTCAACTTCTGTATTGTTGTCTGATCTTTTGCATTGGTTCTGAGCATGCCTGTTTGTACTTTGTACAAAAGTCCTATGGTTTTCCGTACACACGATCAGACTTTGCTCCATCTGACTTTTGTTGCCAGAAAGTTTGTCCGTTCGCACAGCCAACAAAAGTCTGATGAAAACCAAAAAAGTTTGTCCGATGGAGCATACACACGGTCAGATGTTGCTCAAAAACAGCTAATTTGCATGTTTATTGTCAAAAAGTCTGATCGTGTGTATGGGCCTTTACCCTGTAGGTCAATTGTGCGCAGAATGAAGCCTGCACCAAATGCTTCTAATGGTTTTCGCAGCTCCGTCCTGTTCTCTTATCTAGGACGGACCAGCCATTAGGATGAGAGCCCTTCCCAGTGGTACACAAGCAAGAACTGTCCTTCTAAAACCTCATACACACGATAGGACTTTGTACAAACTTTCCCTTGGATTTTTGTACAAAGGGCGTCGGCCCTGAACTTGTATTGCATACACACAGCAGGACTTTTTCAGCCAACTTTCACCAAATCATGTGGTTTTTCTGCTCATTACCGCCACCTTTGGTCAACTTCTGTATTGTTGTCTGATCTTTTGCATTGGTTCTGAGCATGCCTGTTTGTACTTTGTACAAAAGTCCTATTGTTTTCTGTAGACACGATCAGACTTTGCTCCATCTGACTTTTGTTGCCAGAAAGTTTGTCCGTTCGCACAGCCAACAAAAGTCCGATGAAAACCAAAAAAGTTTGTCCGATGGAGCGCACAAACGGTCGGATGTTGCTCCAAAACAGCTAATTTGCATGCTTGTTGTCAAAAAGTCTGATCGTGTGTACGGGCCTCAAGCCCCCCAAATGTTTGGGGTTTGCAAAAAGAATGCTACTCACTCCTATACTGCTGCTATATTGGGTGGTCTGTCTGTACCAGAGAAGAGGACAGAATGGAGCTGTGAAAACTGTCAGAAGTCTTTGGACATGCTTCACTCCATTCACAACTGGCCTACAATTATGGGAAGAGCATTAATGCATATTTTTTAAATTGGATTTGTTGAGAATTATGAAATGGTGTTTGTGAACTGCATAGAGTATATTTTTTTTAATGATGATGAACTAACTCTCTAAAATCCTTCAATCCAAAACCTTTTTTTTTTTAGTTTTGAATAGAGGGAGGAGGATTAGAACTCTTGTTGGCTTTTACTGCTAATTTGAGCCTAGCTTTAAGGCCCATACACACGATCAGACTTTTTGACAACAAACATGCAAATTAGCTGTTTTGGAGCAACATCCGACCGTGTATACGCTCCATCGGACAAACTTTTTTGGTTTTCATCAGACTTTTGTTGGCTGTGCGAACGGACCAACTTTCTGGCAACAAAAGTCCGATGGAGCAAAGTCTGATCATGTGTACAGAAAACCATAGGACTTTTGTACAAAGTACAAACAGGCATGCTCAGAACCAATGCAAAAGATCAGACAACAATACAGAAGTTGACCAAAGGTGGCGGTAAAGAGCAGAAAAACCACATGATTTGGTGAAAGTTGGCTGAAAAAGTCCTGCTGTGTGTATGCAATACAAGTTCAGGGCCGACGCCCTTTGTACAAAAATCCAAGGGAAAGTTTGTACAAAGTCCTATCGTGTGTATGAGGCTTTACTCTCACTTTCTGGTTGCTGATAATGGTTTAACCTGACAAGAAGAAGGGGAAAATCTGAAAAAGGGATAGTCAGAAATAAAAAAATTGACAGCTTACCCTACTCTACTAAAAAAATTATATTTATTTCAGTTTATTTTTCTGTTGGAGCATTCTCCTTACTTCCTGTCTAGTAATATGTTGTCAGAAAGACAGCAAGTTAGGATAAATCCACCTAACAGAGCCACACACCTAATCCAAACCCAAGAAAAAAAAAATGTGGCGAAACATACAATTTAAATATATGTTTTACAGGAAACGTGTGTGTACCTGAATCTGATCTAAAGTCAATCTCTTTTAATATTTAAGTCTATGCTGTTTGCTAGGTCTGTGTGAATTAAGAGGTTGACTGTGCTGAATAACAAACCTGTTAGCAGATAAATCTTCTATATAAACATAATCTAATTAGCATGTCCACTACTTTTTTTGTATGTAATAGATTCAAAATAACAACTATAAAAATTAATGAGCTTATGTGTATTTCTACTGCAGAAATCCCAAGGAATGACGACTTGCCATTCTGGGCCATTATTCTTATTTGCCTGGCTGTTTTATTAGTACTTGTCTTACTCTTTTTGATCATCTTTTTGGTAAGTAAAATTAATATTTTTTATATCAAAAAGATACAAATTATAGCCAAAGCTTGAATTATTATAAACATGACTATTGACATGCCTTATGTTTGCTTCAAGTTAACGTGATACTAAAGTCTTGTTTTTTTTGTTTAAAAATACCAAACATGTTATACTTACCTGTGCTATTACAGTGGTTTGCACAGAGCAGCCCAGATCCTCTTCTTCTCGGGTCCCTCTTCGTGGGTTCTGGCTCCTCCCTCCTGTTGAGTGCCCCCATGGCCAGCAGCTTTCTATGGGGCACCGGAGCCGCAGCTTCCTGTGACCATTCAGGTATGGAGCCGCAGCCCAGCCATGCCCCGCCCACTCTGTTATCATTGGCTCACTAACTTTGATTGACAGCAGCAGGAGCCAATGAGGAGGGAGATTCCCGGACAGCCGAATCTCTCCTGCAACATCGCTGGATGGGCTCAAGTAAGTATTAGTGTATTCCCAGCCTGCCCCGGGCGGTGACATCATAAGGGGTGGGGTTCCGGGGCATGCTGGGACTGCGCTGTCATAAGGGGTGGCCCCATGCCTATATAAGTCATTGCGCACCATGTACACAGCATTACAGTGGGAGAGAGCGTCGTGTCAACATCGGAAGAACAGAAAAGGGAATAAGAAGACAATGAAGGAGAAGACCGGGCCAATGCTAGTAAAAAAAGCTGGAAGAAGATAGCGGAGGAGCCTGGCAAAAGAGGCCAGAGAGCGCGGAGAACAACCGGAGACCAGGAGATGAGGCCGGAGAGTGGGAGAAGAACCGGAAATCGCGGAGAAGTCGGAAGAGACCCCCGAAGTCGAAAGAAGACCCCCGGAGCTGCCTAATAAATTACTTTAAAAACCTGGCTAGTGTGCCCTTGCCCTTGTCCTCATCAACATAGGGACAAGGTGCTTTTGGTTGGGGGGCCCGCAGGGCACTCCCCTTCCCCAAAGCACCCATCCCCCATGTTGAGGGCATGCGGCCTGGTATAGTTCAGGGGGGTGCTCACTCGTCCCCATCCTCTTTCCTGACCGGCCGGGCTGCGTGCTCAGATAAGGGTCTGGTATGGACTTTGGGGGGACCCCCACGCCATTTTTTCAGCGTAGGGGGTTCCCCTTAAAATCCATACCAGGCGCCGGCTCATGCAACGTGGCTCGCAAGGTGTCAATCTCGCTGATAAAAGAGGCGATATTGACTTCCTTTTCTAGTCCCATCATACCTGGAGTCACGTTCAAAATGAATGGATTTTAGACCGTGTGGGGACAAGTCCGTTCATTCAGAAGTCCGTCGTAACTCTATCAAAAGTCAGTCGGGAAGACCGTCAGACCTAGTCTGCCGGAAAGTCCGTTCATGTGTGCGCACGTCCACTCGTTCGGAAAGTCTGTCGGACCTAGTCTGCTGGAAAATCTGGACGATCCCTTCCTGCTGATCTGGACAGTGTCATCACCTTGTGTAACCAGATCGATATTTGCTTTCAGGAGAGGGCCCTGGAAAAAAGACGCCAGCACTCCCCGTTCTTTAGGCAGCCTGAGCCCCCAGTCCCTTCTCTTCGATCTGAGGAACAGCCCCTGCCTATGGAGGAACCTATGCAGTTGGGCTGGACTAAATTATCTCCCGAAGAACGTGCTAGACGCAGAACTCTGGGCCTATGCCTCAATTGTGGGGCCAAAGGTCATTTTCTTGACACTTGTTCTCTTCGTCCGGAAAAACGCTCAGGGCTAATACATCTGGAAGGTGGAGTATTAGACCCTGAAATATCACCTTCACCTTCTCGTCTTCTCCTTTCTGTGTTGCTTCATGTCGGTGCTTCCTCTCGTTCGGTCTCAGCACATCTGGATTCCGGAGCCGCTGCCAATTTCATGGATTGGGAAACTGCATCCTCCATGAGACTTACCCTTTTGCCCCTTACAACGCCATTGGTGGTCTTGGCGATTGATGGCACGGTTCTCCCAGGGGGCCCTATCCACTTTCAGACTCTTCCTGTTAAGATGTCAGTAGGGAAACTCCACCAGGAGTGGATATCCTTCCTTGTCTTACCTAAGGCTTTATCTCCTATCATATTAGGTCTTCCTTGGTTACGGCTCCATTCTCCACACGTTGACTGGTCTGCTGGACAGATCCTGGCTTGGGGTTCCTCCTGTTCCTCTTCCTGCCTACTCAAGGGTACCCCAAAGGAGAAACTTCCTGTTACCACCATCCCAGTATCTTCTGCTCTTCCCGCTGTATATAGCGATCTCTGGGATGCGTCCTGCAATAGTCGGACTGATGCACTCTCTAGGTCATGTGGTACTCTGGATGAGGGGCCCACCTATGAACCTGAGTCGATCATTCACTCCAGTTCGCATAACCATTTACCTTTGTCTGTCCCTAATCTCCCTTGGACGCACAGCCAGGCTAACTTGTCTGCAAGTTCCACAGTTGCTATGCCCTGTGATGTGATTGAGATGGTCGCTACACCTGACAATACTATTCAGTCGACCTCTGCACCAGTTATGCCAGTCCAGCCCATGCCCAATGAGCTTCCTGCTTCTTGTTCAGCACCTTCGGTGACCTGGCCTCACCCTACTGCTACTATGTCCGTTCAAACCCGTTTAAGAAGCTCAATCCGTCCTTTGGATAGAATACCTCATTCGGCCAGGAGGGCTTTTCAATCTTTTTCTCAGGGTTCTCTGCATTCTGTTTGTGTTGCAGATATCCAGCTTGACTCTTGTGACATGTCACTTTCTAACCAACCTGACCTCAGGGGTCCACTGACCTCTGCCCAGTCTGGTGGTCCTGTTATGGATGCCCAGCTCATTTTTAAGGGTGTGTGGGACCCTGCCCAGACTCCTGATCTTCTCATGCCCTTACCCCTTCCTAAAAAGCCTTTAGTCCTCAAGTCCTTTCGTCCTCTCCCTACCTCTGTTTCGGTCTCTGAGGATAATCTAAAATACAAGGTTAGTCAAGGTTTGGATTCCCGGCTCGGTAAAGGCATTCTTCAGTACCTCGCACTTTGGAAAGGGTTGGGCCCTGAGGAGAGGTCTTGGATCACTGCATCTGAGGTCTTTGCTCCCTGTCTGTTAAGGAGGTTCCATCTGGAGTTTCCCTTTAAGCCTGGACCCAGGCAGGGGAGGGGGGCCTCGTAAGAGGGAGGGTACTGTCATGGTTATGCAGTGATCTCCCTGTGTTTGCTTACCTCCCCTCATGTGTTCAGACTAAGAGGCCAGCCACTTTCAGCTGGTGGTTTTTATAACCTCTCCTCTAAGCATGGCTCCACCCCAGGCCCTATCAGGGAGCCCTATATTAACCTGTGCAATGCAGGCCATCAGTGCTGATCAACCATTGTGTATTCCTTTGTGTGTTTGGCTTCCTGTTACCTGCCGTGTGCTCTTCTGTTGTTCCGTTACCGACTTTGCCGTGTCTTTGACTATCCCTGTTTGCCTGTGATCCTGACCTTTTGGCGTGTCCCTGACTATTTCTGTCTGCTTGTGGCCCCGACCTTGGCTTGTCCCTCACCATCCCTATCCTCCTGTTGCCTACTGTGGGTGTGAGCTGGGGGACCCTGGGGGTCGCAACCTGGAGCCAGTTGCAGCCAAGTCCATCCTCACCACTCAAGGCTCTGGTGAACACCTGCTGGCTCTTAAGCCGCGTACACACGGGCGGACTGTCTGTCCAACTTAGTCCGCCGAAACACATTTCAGCGGACAGTCCGCACGTGTGTGGGCTTCAGCGGACTTTTTCAGCGTGCAGTCTGGCGGACTAAGTATTTCGGAATTTCCGTAATATTGTCCGTCCAACTTTGGTTTCAGCGGACAGTCCGCTCGTGAGTAGGCTAGTTGGACGGACGAAGTATGGCGCATGCTCAGAAAGGATTTACACGGTGGAATTGGACGTCCTATTTCTAGTCCCGTCGTACGTGCTGTACACGTCATCGCGCAAGCTTTCAACGGACTGTTTGTTCATCGTGTGTGGTCAAGTCCGTTCATTCGAAAGTAGGACAGACTGTCCATCGGATTGTCTGATGGACTTAGTTGGCCAGACAGTCCGCCCGTGTGTACGCGGCTTTAGACTCCGCGCCCCAGGGAATCTCATGCTCTAACCCCGATGGGACCTGTCTCCCGTCCACAGCAGTCAGCCGTAGGGTCCACAACCTTGTGGTGCACTCCTGATTCCTACGGTGTGCATCTGTCACCTCGCCTCTAGGTGACCTGACAAAAAGCTTTTAAAGTGTCGCCTATGGATAATTTAATGTACCGCAGGTTATCGCCATTGCACAGACGTTCACAATTTTAAAGTATGACATGTTTGATATCTATTTATTAGGGGTAACACCATCTTTTATATTTTACCAAAATAGGTATTATATTGTGTTTGTGTTCACTATAATTCAATAATAGTGCATTTAATAAACCGCTGCACAAATATTGTGTGACATAAAAAATTGTAATACAAATTCTGGATGAACCCTCTGCACACTGCTATACATCCTTTCCAGCAAACTTTGCAATGAAAAATAGTGATTTTTAGTTCACACATATTGCAATACATTATTTAGCTGGCCAACTGTGTCAAAGTAATCCCTCTTATGGCCAGTCTTACACTGATTTGTCACTGCAAATGCTATGGTGGACATCATGCCAACACGGGGCATAAAAAAATTGCAACACCCACCATTTTATTCTTCGGGACCCTGCTTTCAGAAAATATATACTGTTTGGGGGTTCTAAGTAATTTTCTAGAAAAAAAAAATTCAGATTTTTACATGTATGTAAGAAATATCAGACTTGGCCGGGTTTGTAAGTGGTTAAAATTTACCTTTTCTTTTCAAACTACAATGCAGTAATTTTCTGTAATATGGCACAGTTGGCGTACAAAATGCCCCGAGCAATGTCAGTTCCTACTCAGGTAAGGAGTTCTGCTCTAATGTACCAGTCAGGTTTTATGCATCCTCTGCAACAGAATTTTTTGGTGAGATACCCCCTAAGGGTTAAAAACATCTGCAGTGATGCAGGCACTGCAGCTTTTCTCATCAGAACACTGAACATGATTCAGCTGATTAGTCACATTTAGTATCCAAAAGAAAAGCAGTTTTTTTCTTCGGAGAAGAAAGAGGTAGGAATTAGACATGTGCACTGCTGAAAAATGTGTTTGTTTTCGTTTTCGTTTCATTTGTTTGTTTGTTTTTTAATTTTTTGGGTCATTCGTTATGATCAAAATTCGTACATTTGAAAATTCTAAAATTTAGAAATTTGGAAATTAGAAATTTGGAAAATTCGTAAATTTGTCAATTCAGAAATTCTAAAATCTGAAAATTTGCAAATCCGAAAATAAGAAAGAAAATCTGAAAATTCGAAAGAATGAAAATTCTAGATAATAACAAACTAGCTAATAACTAACTATTAAATTATAGATATTGGAATTTCCTTTCAAAATGGGCTGTAAGTCAATCTAACGTAGTAACGAAGTAATGTAACGAATTATCCGAGATAACAAATGCCAACACATGGAACGGAATGAATTAATAATAACAAATGTTCCATTTGTTTAGATACGGCATACGTTATTTCGGATAATTCGTAACTTTGGATACATTTTTATTTCTTACATTCTCTAACAGCCAAACTTGAAAGGAAATTCCAATACTTATAATTTAATAGTTAGTAATAGTTAAGTTATTATTAGTTAGTTATCATTTCAGATTTTCAAATTTTCGGGTTTTCGGATTTTGATTCTTTTGAATTTTCATTCTTATTTTCGGATTTTCGAATTTTCGAATTTCCAAATTTGCAAAATTTGGGATTTTCGGATTTTCAAAATTTAGAATTTTCTCATTTTTGAGTATGCGAATTTACAAATTTTCAAATATTAAAATTTACAAACATTTGGAAAAATTTGTTAAACAGATTTTCGTTAATTCAGAACTAAATGATTTTCACATGGCTAGCAGGAATACGTAATAACATTTGTTAAAATCCTTCCAATATACATTAATCACCCAGAGGGCACTTATTTTCTTCAAGAATAGTGGAGTTATTCTTTAAATAAAATAACTTTCAATTTCTTGAGTGGCTACAGGTCAGCTTTGTTAATAACAGAATATTACCACAAAGATTCTAAAAACAGTGCCCTAACTCTCTTTTAAAGATAAGTGCTTATGTGGAGGTGAAAACTGCATAGATTTCACTGGGGGTGCTCATATAATTATGCATTTTAGATAATATCCCAGATAGCAAGGATAACTTGCCACACATTTGTGGCAGTGTTGAATTGAACGTTTTCACTGCATTTTATACACTTGCAGAGCACTTGAAGCACAAGTTCGAGTTGACACTTTTCCAATTTGAAGTAAATTTGCGTGGAAAGTCTCTAGCAAGAGCAAAGTTGCAGTGGTGAGTCTACAGCAAGAGCTCTGCAAGTCTACAGCATGAAAATTCAGCCACAGTGACCCCTGTGGTGGGATGACTATTACACAACATAACTGAACCAGAACTTGCCGCAGACTTGTAGAATGATTGCAAAGAAAGTTGATCTGGAGTTATGCAATGTGGACTTGCTGCAATTGTGCAACAAACTTGTGAAGCCTGGCAAGGCTAGCAATAGTTTAACAAGTCATTTTCAAACTTGCAGCTCAATTGCTTGCTATCTGCAATAGGACATTCGAAAACAGTAACATTTCGGACTAGAGCTACCAAAGTGATAAATCTCCCTACCACTGAGAGATTTAACTGCTTGTTGACAGCTATCTCAATGTTACAGAAGTGCATAGTACATGTATGTGATTTTTATTCTCTAACAATTCCCAAGGCCCTGCTTATTCTGCTTCCTAAGGAAGACATCTAATGCCCCATATGAACAGTCGGATTTTCCAACGGAAAATGTCCGATGGGAGCTTGTTGTCGGAAATTCTGACCGTGTGTAGGCTCTATCGGACATTTTCCATCAGAATTTCCGACACACAAAATTTGAGATCTGTATCTTAAATTTTCCGACAACAAAATTTGTTGTTGGAAATTCCTATCATGTGTACACAATTCCGATGCACAAAGTTCCACGCATGCTCGGAATCAAGCAGAAAAGCCGCACTGGCTATTGAACTTCAAATTTCTTGGCTCGTCGTACGTCAACCGTGTTCTTGATGTTCGGAATTTCTGACAACATTGTGTGACCGTGTGTATGCAAGACAAGTTTCAGCCAACATCTGTCTGAAAAAATCCCATGGATTTTGTTGTCAGAATGTCCAATCATGTGTACGCGGCATAAGGGTTTTTAAGGTTCTCTCATGAAGAGGATAAATCTTGCATTAAAAAATACATTTTATTCCCTTTAAAGCTGTAGCTGTAAAGCTGTGTCCATGTCCGGCAATGTCTTCATAAAGCCATATATGAGCTGTACCCAATATCACAAATATTTTTCTTTTTTCCCCACAGATAATATATTGTTTAAAAGGCAGAAGAGACTCCTATGACATACAACAGAACGTTTACGAAACGTATTTCCCCCATCTGGACATGAGAAAGTTATACTGAGGATGACCAAAAACTGCTTCAAAATGGCTTTGTATTACCATATACATCAATGCTAGTATACCATCCTATATATTGTAATTGTCATCACTAAGCCATCATGTTATTTATAAACTGGAAAACACCTTTTGATGGGAGAAGCTGGGCCAATGGATAACTGGAAACAAGGAATAAATTCTAACATGGACTAAGAATTCTACTGAAACCACAGTTTCACTTGTGGAAATGGTTTATATAGTGTTTTTTTGCGTCCTTTTGCACTGCACCAATATCTTAAGCTATATACTACTTTGTAGGCTGCCAATTTGTATCTTACCTCATACGTGGGGTATAATAAATAAATGATATGTAAATAACAGCAAATGAATACCTTAAATATTGATAATGCTATGTGTTGAGAGGTAACCACAACTCTATTGACCATACAACTCTAGTAATACATTGCACTGGCTTAGCATCCAATAAGACTTTTTTTTTAAACTGTATAGTGCAAAGATATTTTATTAATTGTAATGTAGCTAGCAGTCAAATAGAAATCAGCCTTCTGCAACCTGATAAATGTATTTCTAAATGGCTGATATTATGCACTAAATTAAAGGACCAAAGAAACTTTCATTATATACAGTATATATTATATATATATATATATATATATATATATATATATATATATATATATATATAAAAGCTTATATATTTTGCAATAAAGGATTTATTTATACATTATGTATACCTGTGTCAATAAATTAGAAAACTTTAAAAGATAGTGGTTTGTTGTTAATGCCAATTTTTTGTCATTAAACAGAAAACATTTAAAACATGTTGATTGAAAGCTGAAGTCCAAACATTAAAAAGGCACACATTAATACAGCCCATAATCATTATTACATCCCTAAGTGTTTTTTTTTTTTTTTTTTAATGCAGTGTTTGTACCTGAATTTGACTTGAATGAGTATCTCACAGTGCTTGTACTGCAGCGTTCTGGCAGGGAGAAGGAGAAGTAGCAAAAAGAGCCAATCAGGTGTGTTTCAGTGAATTGGAAGTGAACCTTTTAGATTTAACCTTTAAAATTTCCAATGGGTCCATCGCTACTCTGGTCTTTTGTAAAAATACAGACTGCAATGGTTTTGTCCCCATGAACAGCTGCCATTATAAACCATGGATTAAAGGGGATGTAAACCCACTCTCGTCATTTTGAAATGACTTCCATAGTGCTTATCTATATGGATATACATGCCTCCTGCATGTATCCTTACTTGTCAAATATCTCCCCTTTAGCTGTTTGAAACCGTGCAGTACTCTGTATTCTGTGGGTGAGTCTGTTGTCCAGGGCTCAGTGGGCAAGGTTGTGATGCCAGTAGACTTCCAGCCCATCTCTACACTCCCCTTGGCCAGGCATCGATATTTCTTACACTGAACTTCTGCTGGTTTCGTGGATTATGCCCCATGATCACTAACATCCAGTCAAAACCCATGAAAGTCACCACGTGACTTCAGCATGCCCAATCATGCTGAGGTATGGAGCAACCAATCCTGGGAGAGCTGGAGAAGAAAGGAGGGGGATGTGAAGTACACAGGATGCCTCTCTCACACTCATGCATGAGATAAGGAAATCACCTGTCACTCACAGCAAGGGGGAAGAATGGACACCTATTTCTCTGTGTGTACGTTTTTATCGTACTGAAAAAAGATAAGAGTATTGCTCAGAGCTGGACTAACTCTTTGTAGCAAGCCTGGACACATGAAATGACATCCTCTGCTGTAACAGATATGAGTCTTAATTAAAAAAAATTGGGGGGTTACATTTACTTTAAGGAAATTAAAGTACACTGAAGGGAATTGTACTCAGAAAGAGACATAACTTGATCAGGCTGAGGGCCTGGAAGCCAAGTTTTTAAAAAGAGATACAATAGTGAGATGATGAATTAGGCCTATATGTTTTTCTTCAATGCTGATAGGGAGAAACTGCTAGCCAATAAAACTTCAGAAGAAGAGAAGGAACCAATTACTGCCTGTGTCCTTCCATATGGAGATGTTAATGAAAGGGTGACTAGGATCATCACCAGATATTGGCCATTCCTGAAAAAGAAACCCTATCTTCAAATCTATGTTACTCAATAAACCAAAATGTTATTCCCCACAGCCCCTACATTGAGATATGTGTTGGTGAATGACCATGTAGAAGATAAGAAGAAACGCCCTTCTAGGATGCTTTTCTCAGTGGAGAAAAATTTTAGGAGATTCTTTCTTTCTTTGAAATACTAAAGAAAAATAAAAAAACATTACCGAGTTTAAGTTTACCGTATATACTCGAGTATAGGCCGACCCGAATATAAGCCGAGGCCCCCAATTTACCCCCAAAAAAACTGGCAAACTTATTGACTCGTGTATAAGCCGAGGGTGAGACATGCCTGTCCATCCCTGTGTGTGTGTCCGTCCATCCCTGTGTGTCCGTCCGTCCCTGTGTGTCCGTCCATCCCTGTGTGTCCGTCCATCCATCCCTGTGTGTGTCCATCCATCCATCCATCCCTGTGTGTGTGTGTCTCCATCCATCCATCCATCCATCCCTGTGTGTGTGTGTCTCCATCCATCCATCCATCCATCCCTGTGTGTGTGTGTCTCCATCCATCCATCCATCCATCCATCCATCCCTGTGTGTGTGTGTCTCCATCCATCCATCCATCCATCCCTGTGTGTGTGTGTCTCCATTCATCCATCCATCCCTGTGTGTGTGTGTATCCATCCATGTGTGTGTGTGTGTGTGTGTGTGTGTGTGTGTGTGTGTCCAGCCTACCTGTGTCCCGAGCCTTTGTCCCGAGCCTCCGTCCCGTGTCGTGCCTTGCCTTCGTCCTGTCCCATCCCGTCCCGTCCCGTGCCGTGCCTTGCCTTGCCTCCATCCCGTGCCCTCTTCGTCGGCGGCCATTGTAAAATTCAAAAGCCGCGCCTCCTCCTTCGCCTGTGATAGGCGGAACACTGAATTTCCCAGCAGCCTGTGTTCCGCCTATCACAGACGTCGTATCATCCTCGTCCGTAGTACGAGGATGATACGACGTCCGTGATAGGCGGAACACAGGCTGCTGGGAAATTCAGTGTTCCGCCTATCACAGGCGAAGGCGGAGCCGGAGGCGCGGCTTTTGAATCAGAATGGCCGCTGTCTGTCTGCTCGACACGCTGATCGAGCGGGCAGACAGCGATGACTCGAGTATAAGCCGAGGGGGGCACTTTCAGCCTCAAAAAAGAGGCTGAAAATCTCGGCTTATACTCGAGTATATACGGTAAGTAGTTTAACCACTTGCCGACCGCCGCACGCCGATGTACGTCGGCAGAATGGCACGGGCAGGCATAAGGGCTTACATGTACGTCCCTTGCCTCCCGCGGGTCGGGGGCCCGATCGGGCCCCCGCCCGGTGCCTGCGGCGGTCGGTATTCGTTCGGGAGCGATCCCGGACGAGGGGACGGCCATTCATTCATGGCCACCCCCTCGCGATCGCTCCCGGCGAATGAAATTGTCCGGTGACATCACTTCCTCTCCTGTAATGTAAACACAGGAGAGGGAGTGATGTATTCTCTCCTCCGTGTCGGTAGTTTTCGTTCCGGCACCGAGGAGAGAGCATCGGTGAGTTGCACAAGCACTACACTACACAGTAGAACATGCCAGGCACACTCACACCCCCCCTTTACCCCCCGATCACCCCCCAATTACCCCTGCCCCCCCAGTCACAGTGACACCAATTGCTTTTTTTTTTTTTTTTTTTGCATTGGTGTCATTTGTGACTGTAATAACTGTTAGGGCAGTTAGGGTTAGCCCCCTTTAGTTCTAATGTGCCCCCCTAACCCCCCCAATAAAGGTTTAACCCCGTGATCACCCCCCGTCGCCAGTGTCACTAAGGCAGGGTTCACATTGCAGCGGTTTATGAGAACGAATGTGATTCGCACCGCACTGCAGTGCAAATCACATCCGATCTCTGTGCGATTCGAGTTCAGCCATTCGCCGCACCCGCCACACCCGCCGCACCCGCCGCAAATTCGCACGGGACCCTTTTTTTGGCCCGCAGCAGAATCGGATCGCATGGGTGTTCACACCATGCGATCCGAGTTTGCAGATCGCACTGCGATATGCGAACTGATCTGGGGGTGTCAGTAACATTTCACTGACACTCCCAGCAGTTCGCATAGGGCAGTGTGAACTGCCGCCGGGAGGCATGCGATGCGGGAACCCGCCGCGGATTCGTGGCGTTTCCGCATCGCTCCAGTGTGAACCCAGCCTAATAAGCGATCATTTTTCTGATCGCCGTATTAGTGTCACAATTAGTGTCACAGGTGACGCTAGTTAGGCAGGTAGGTATTTAGGTTCGCCGCAGCTTTTTATAGCGCCAGGGACCCCCATATACTACCGCATAAAGCCCCCTGATTGCCCCCTAGTTAACCCTTTCACCAGTGATCACCATATAACTGTTACAGGTGATGCTGGTTGGTTAGTTATTTTTTTATAGTTTCAGGGCACCCGCCATTTATTACCTAATAAAGGTTTAACCCCCTGATCACCCGGCGGGTGTCATTTGTGACTGTAATAACTGTTAGGGCAGTTAGGGTTAGCCCCCTTTAGTTCTAAGGTACCCCCCTAACCCCCCCAATAAAGGTTTAACCCCGTGATCACCCCCCGTCGCCAGTGTCACTAAGGCTGGGTTCACATTGCAGCGGTTTATGAGAACGGATGTGATTCGCACCGCACTGCAGTGCAAATCACATCCGATCTCTGTGCGATTCGAGTTCAGCCATACAGATAGTATGGCTGAATTCGTGTCGCACCCGCCGCACCCGCCGCAAACTCGCACGGGACCCTTTTTTTGGTCCGCAGCAGAATCGGATCGCATGGGTGTTCACACCATGCGATCCGAGTTTGCAGATCGCACTGCGATATGCGAACTGATCTGGGGGTGTCATTAACATTTCACTGACACTCCCAGCAGTTCGCATAGGGCAGTGTGAACTGCTGCCGGGAGGCATGCGATGCGGGAACCCGCCGCGCATTCGTGGCGTTCCCGCATCGCTCCAGTGTGAACCCAGCCTAATAAGCAATCGTTTTTCTGATCGCTGTATTAGTGTCACAGGTGACGCTAGTTAGGCAGGTAGGTATTTAGGTTCGCCGCAGCTTTTTATAGCGCCAGGGACCCCCATATACTACCGCATAAAGCCCCCTGATTGCCCCCTAGTTAACCCTTTCACCAGTGATCACCATATAACTGTTACAGGTGACGCTGATTGGTTAGTTATTTTTTTTATAGTTTCAGGGCACCCGCCATTTATTACCTAGTCTCACTAGTGTACCCCTAAATTTAGGGGTGTCTACTTTCCAAAATGGGGTCATTTGGGGGGGGTTTGTGCCATCTTGGCATTTTATGGCCTTCAAAACTGTAACGCCCTTAGAAAGCCTGAATGCGGTGCTTGGTTTTCGGGGCCCCGTACACGGCTAGGCTCCCAAAAAGTCCCACATATGTGGTATCCCCGTACTCAGGAGAAGCAGCAGAATTTATTTTGGGGTGTCATTTCACATATGCCCATGGCATGCGTGAGCAATATATCATTTAGTGACAACTTTGTGAAAAAAAAAAAAAAAAAAAAAGTTTGTAATTTTCCCGCAACTTGTGGCAAAATATAAAATATTCCATGGACTCAACATGCCTCTCAGCAAATAGCTTGGGGTGTCTAATTTCTAAAATGGGGTCATTTGTGGGGGTTTTGTGCCATCTTGGCATTTTATGGCCTTCAAAACTGTAATAGGTAGTGAGGAGTGAAGTCAAATATTTACGCCCTTAGAAAACCTGAAGGCGGTTCTTGGCTTTCGGGGCCCCGTACGCGGCTAGGCTCCCAAAAAGTCCCACATATGTGGTATCCCCGTACTCAGGAGAAGCAGCAGAATTTATTTTGGGGTGTCATTTCACATATGCCCATAGCATGTGTGAGCAATATATCATTTAGTGACAACTTTGTGAAAAAAAAATAAAAAAAAATTAAAGTTTGTAATTTTCCCGCAACTTGTGGCAAAATATAAAATATTCCATGGACTCAAAATGCCTCTCAGCAAATAGCTTGGGGTGTCTACTTTCTAAAATGGGGTCATTTGTGGGGGTTTTGTGCCATCTTGGCATTTTATGGCCTTCAAAACTGTAATAGGTAGTGAGGCGTGAAATCAAAAATGTACGCCCTTAGAAAGCCTGAAGGCGGTGCTTGGTTTTCGGGGCCCCGTACGCGGCTAGGCTCCCAAAAAGTCCCACATATGTGGTATCCCCATACTCAGGAGAAGCAGCAGAATTTATTTTGGGGTGTCATTTCACATATGCCCATAGCATGTGTGAGCAATATATCATTTAGTGACAACTTTGTGTAAAAAAAAAAAAAAAAATTTTTTTTGTCATTATTCAATCGCTTGAGGCAAAAAAATAAAATATTCAATGGGCTCAACATGCCACTTATCAATTTCCTCAGGGTGTCTACTTTCCAAAATGGGGTCATTTGGGGGGGTTTTGTACTGCCCTGCCATTTTAGCACCTCAAGAAATGAGATAGGCAGTCGTAAACTAAAAGCTGCGTAAATTCCAGAAAACGTACCTTAGTTTGTAGATGTGACAACTTTTGCGCAAACCAATAAATATACAATTATTGACTTTTTTTTTACCAAAGACATGTGGCTGAATACATTTTGGCCTAAATGTATGACTAAAATTGAGTTTATTGGATTTTTCTAATAACAAAAAGTAGAAAATATCTTTTTTTTTCAAAATTTGCGGTCTTTTTACGTTTATATCGCAAAAAATAAAAATCGCAGAGGCAATCAAATACCATCAAAAGAAAGCTCTATTTGTGGGAAGAAAAGGATGCAAATTTTGTTTGGGTACAACATTGCATGACCGCGCAATTACCAGTTAAAGCAGCGCAGTGCCAAATTGTAAAAAGACCTCTGGTCATTTACCAGCAAAATGGTCCGGTCTGAAGGTGGTTAAGGCACGGTAATTTTTCACTTGTGATTTTACCAATGTGGTCTATTTGGTTGAGTGCCCTTGTGGGCTTCAGTACAGTGACTGTACAAAACAGACAGTGGGTAAACATATTGAACAGCAAATACATAATGTTTAGACATGTGCAATTTGCTTTGGTCCGAATACATTCAGACGAATTTTCCGTTATTCTGAGATTCATATATATTTCCGAATCTCTGAAAGAAATAGTAACAAATTTTGTTGAAATTCGTTTAAAATAGTTCAAATCTGTATCTAATGAACTGACGGGGCATGCTGGGTCCATGATGTCACAAGGGGGAGGGTCACCACTCCGTCCATTGGCTATTTAATAAACATCAGATGGAAGAGCAAGCATTTGGCAGGGAGCATTTGACGAGGCTGAATTTTTTTTTGTGAGGTTTTTTCGGGTCCAGAGGTACGGGGGGAGTATGAGATGGATCTACATCGGGGGGACATTTTTTTTAATTTTTAAATAAAGGAATTGTCAAAAACTCGTCTACTGTCTTTATTCACTTTTTACACTTTTTTGGTCAATGGGTAGGGGTACCCCATACTCATTCAAATATGGGGGGTGGGATCTGGGAGCCCTCTTATTAAAGGGGGCTTCCAGATTCTGATAAGACTCTCACAACCAAAGCCCAGGGTTGTGGGGAAGAGGCCCTTGTCCCCATCAACATGGGGACAAGATACTTTGGGGCAGGGGGGCAGATCCCCCTGCCCCAAAGCACCCTGCCACATTGAGGGCATGTGGCCTGCTATGGTTCAGGAGATGGGGCGCTGGCTCACCCCCCCCTTTCCTGGCCTGCCAGGCTGCATGCTTGGATAAGGGTCTGAAATGGATTTTGTGAGGGACCCCGCACCTTTTTTTTATTTTGGCATGGGCCTGTTATGGATTCGTAGGGACCCCTCCCTGTTTTTTTTCGGAATTTTCTATTGCCGGCATTGTTTTGTTTACATTTCAGCTGTCAGTGAGGAAGTCCACCAACAGCTGATGAGTCATTGGTTGCCTAGGACGCAGCAGCCGGCTTCCCAATATTCTGTTTGCTTTTCTTGCAGTAGCTTGGCATTGCATGCCATTGCTGAGCCTGTCATCTACTAGGACCCCCAGGTCCTTTTCTAGATCCTAGATTCCCCCAGAAGTTCTCCCCAGTGAGTAGATGGCATTCATATTTTTGCCACCCAAATGCATTATTTTAAATTTTTCCACATTAAACCTCATTTGTCATGCAGTTGCCCACCCCATTAATTTGTTCAAATCTTCTTGCAAGCTTTCCACATCCTGCAGAGAAGTTATTGCCCTGCTTAGCTTAGTATCAATTGCAAATACAGAGATTGAACTGCTTATCCCATCCTCCAGGTCGTCTATGAATAAATTAAATAGGATTGGTCCCAGCACAGAGCCCTGGGGGACCCCACTACCCACCCCTGACCATTCAGAGTACTCCCCATTTATCACTACCCTCTGAACTCGCCCTTGTAGCCAGTGTTCAATCCATGTACTCACCCTATGGTCCATGCCAACAGACCTTACTTTGTACAGTAAACGTTTATGGGGAACTGTGTCAAATGCTTTTGCAAAATCCAGATACACCATGTCTACAGGCCTTCCTTTATCTAGATGGCAGCTCACCTCCTCATAGAATGTTAATAGATTGGTTTGACAAGAACGATTCTTCATGAATCCATGCTGATTACTGTTAATGATACTGTTGTCATTGCTAAAATCTTGTATATAGTCCCTTATCATCCCTTCCAAGAGCTTACATACTATTAATGTTAGGCTAACTGGTCTGTAATTCCCAGGGATGTATCTTGGCCCTTTTTTAAATATTGGTGCTACATTGGCTTTTCTTCAATCAGCTGGTACCATTCCAGTCAGTAGACTGTTCGTAAAAATTAGGAACAATGATCTGGCAATTACTCGACTGAGTTCCTTCTAGTGCCAATGCCGCCTGTCAGTTCCAGTCAGTGCCAATCAGTGTTTCCAATCAGTGCCAAGCACTGCCAGTTCTGCCTGTCAGTGCCAGTCAGTGCCAATCAGTGCTTCCAATCAGTGCCGCTTGTCAGTGCCAATCAGTGACGTATATCAGTGCCAACCGATGCCACCTATCAGTCCCCATCAGTGCTGTATATCAGTACCAATCAGTTTTTCCATTCAGTGCCACCTATCAGTGCCAATCAGTGCTGCCTATCAGTGCCAATGAGTGCTTCCAATCAGTGCCACCTGTCAGTGCCATTCAGTGCTGCCTATCAGTGCCATCTATCAGTGCTCATCAGTGTTGACTATACGTGTTGCCTATTATTGCCCATCAGTGCTGCCAATCAGTGCCACTAAATGCTGCCAATCAATTCTGCCTATCAGTGCCATAAGTGCTGCCAATCAGTGCCACCTATCAGTACCAATCAGGACCCATCAGTGCCGTCAATCAGTGCCAATCAGTGCTGACAATCAATGCCAAATAGTGCTTTCTATTAGTGCCACTCAGTGCCGCCTATCAGTGCCAATCATTGTTGCCTATTAGTGCCACCAAGCAGTGCTTATCAGTGCTCATCAGTGCCACCTATCCATGGCCATCAGTCCTGCCATTCAGTGCCAATCAGTACTGTCAATCACTTTCGTTGCCAGCAGTTTAGACATTAATGGCTGTGTGTTGAGTTATTTTGAGAGGACCGCAAATTGACACTGTTATACGAGCTGTACACTCACTACTTTACATTGTAGCAAAGTGTCATTTCTTCAGTGTTGTCACATGAAATGACATAATAAAATATTTACAAAAATGTGAGGGGTGTACTCACGTTTGTGATATACTGTATATTTGAGGTCATAGTCAATAACTCTTCACAAAAAGCATTGTACAAGCTTTCAGCTAGTTAAGATAATACACATACATTCAATACAACGTCATCTCAAGACACGTAAACAAAGGTATTCTTTTGAAGACATTGTATTATATACAGTATAACCACAGTGCATGACCCCCAGGTGTAAGCACAAGGAGACAAACTAAGTTCATAGCCAAAACATTCTCACCACAATGTTTTTTAGCACGCCATGCTTTAAAGTGATTTTTAAAAAATGTAAAAAATAAATACGTTTTAATATATAATAATAAATATGTCCAATTGCTGTCAAAAGTTTGTAGAATTCACTTCCGTAACATCTCTAAAATTCGCCCTTTTTTAACAAATGAAACCACCAAGCTCCTTATTCACTCCCTTGTTATCTCTCGCCTTGACTATTGCAACTCCCTTCTCATAGGCCTGCCTCTCCATAGGCTATCCCCTCTTCAGTCTGTCATGAATGCTGCTGGCAACTAATCTTTTACCATTCATCAGCTTATTCCTCACAGTTACAACCTTTTGTACCACCTACCCCATCCTATTAGATTGTAAGCTCTTCTAAGCAGAGCCCTCTTAATCCTCTTGTATTTTATTGTGGTATAACTGTTTTGTCTCACTTTTATATTGTAAAGCTCTGCGTAAACTGTTGGCGCTATATAAATCTTGTATACCGGTAATAATAATTATGTTATACTTATCAGCTCTATGCAATGGTGCAATAGCAACCTCTCACTAATTGCAGGCAGCTTAGTGGCTTTTTCTATAGGAAGTATTTCAACAGTTCAGAATTCTCATGTTCCAAGTGGATGGACAGTAACAGAAAAAAAGTTCCTCCTTGCGTACCATTAAAAACAGCATAGTTATATAATTAACCAATGAAAAAAAATACATATGACAATTGAGTTCAACCAGGAGAATGTAAGGAAGCCCTTCCTTATGTGGAGGTTAAAGCGGAGTTCCACCCAGCGGAGTTCCACCAATTTTGAGAGGTGGTCTTAAGCGAAAAAGACCACCTCTCCACTCCTAGTTTTTGGATATTTAAACTTTTTTTTTACTTTCTCTTGTACCTTTTTAGAAGTACTAAGAGTACTTCTGAGCCAGCGTCACATCCTCTTCTGCGACGAGCCCCCCGTTTCTTCTGGGACATGTGTGTGTCCCAGAAGACAAGCTGGTCATTCCCAAAGCGCTGTGCAACTCGTGCATGCACAGTCGGAAACCGACAGTGGAACCTTGCAGATTTCCGTTAGTTGGAATGGCAGGAACTGCACCCGATCCAATGGATGAATCAGCTTGGGGGGGGGGGGGGGGCGACAGTCAGCAGCTACAGTGTTTGCAGCTGGACCACTTTTCCTCCAGACTCAAAAGAGTTGAGTTACTAAAGGCAAATATCAGCTGCTACAGAGCTCAGTAAATTAGGAAAAGCTCTTCTGACTTCCGTCAAGCCAATCATGTGCGAGAAAAATTCTATTTTTTTATTTCCTTTGCATTTGATTTGGTATTCTTTGCAAAGTCAAGCTTTACCTCATTTAATAAGCTCTGGAGCAACTGCACTTGCAAAGTCAAATTTAAATTGCAATGTCTATTTTAGACTTAAGCCGCGTACACACGGGCGGACTGTATGGCCAACTTAGTCCGTCAGACAATCCGACGGACAGTCCGTCCTACTTTCGAATGAACGGACTTGACCACACACGGATGCAAAACAGTCCGTCGAAGGTTTGCGCGATGACGTGTACAGCACGTACGACGGGACTAGAAATAGGAAGTCCAATACACAGCAATGCAACCTTTCGCCGTGTAAATCCTTTCTGAGCATGCGCCATACTTAGTCCGTCGAACTAGCCTACTCACGAGGGGATTGTCCGCTGAAACCAAAGTATGACGGACAATATTACGGAAATTCCGAAATACTTAGTCCGCCAGACTGCACGCTGAAAAAGTCCGCTGAAGCCCACACACGAGCGGACTGTCCGCTGAAATGTGTTTCGACTGACTAAGTTGGCCAGACAGTCCGCCCGTGTGTACGCGGCTTTACAGTGAACAACTTTCCAACAGATTTACTGTATGGACTACCACTATAGGATTATAGGAATTATCAAAGATAAAGAGCTGCGCTAAAAAATGTATAATTGTGATCAAAAGGGATGATAATAATCTAATCAAAATATGAAGTGCAAATAATTCTAAATAAAAAATTTAAATGACAAGAAACACCTACACCCAAAATGAAATAAAAAAACACAAAATCAAAACCAAATTCTGAATACCACGATAGGGTAAATTTCATATATGTGCTCAAAAATGAATAAATTAATTAGTGAATAAATTAATTCATTGATAAACTTACGGTGAATGAAATAAATAAATATACATTAAATAAATTGCTAATTTGATAGTAGCACTTGATATAAGTACATTAAAGAATTATCAGTCCATATATAATATCCCATCAAAAACCAAAGAAATGCATGCAGAGGGATCAGCAGGAACTCAGTGTGGAATCAAACAAACACCCTTTGGAAAAGTGCTGTGAAGTGTAGAGGATGCCACCACCAATGAACACTCTGGCCGCTTACCAGAGCCATAGGTCCCTATTACATGGGACCTAGAAACGCATGGCTTGATTGTCAGGATTGACACTCAGAATGGCAGACAGGCAATCTCTCGCCCCCCAGCAGCGGGATGTCAAACAGCGATAATTTTTCTGTTTGAAAATTCTTTTTATTGGTTTTAAAAAATTAAGTGGTACAAAACAGAGCCTCTGGGCATTTCCGGCTCAAGGTAAACAGAAAAACAAACATCTCAAATTATCTTCACTCAGCACAGTTAGAAAGAGAACCCAGATTGCAAGCAATTGAGCTGCAAGTTTGAAAATTACCTGCTAAGCTATTGCTAGACTTGCCAGGCCTCACAAGTTTGTTGCACAATTGCAGCAAGTCCACATTGCATGACTCTAGATTAGGGATAAGCCTGTGGCTCGAGTCGAACTTACGTTCGACTCGAACATCAGCTGTTCGTTTGTTCTAAATTAAAACTAAACATTTGGGGCGTTCGTGGGAAATTCAAGCACTGCGAGATCGTATGATTGGCCAAAGCATGCACCTCACCGGTATGCTTTGGCCAATCACAGCGAGCTCTGCTGCGAGAGCCATAATTGGCCAAAGTCCTTTAATAATAATAATAATAATAATAATTTAATAATGGCTCAAGGGGACTAAGTCCATGCCCCACACTATATAAGGCTGTTTACATAGTGGCCGTGTATAGTATGTGGAACGGAGATAGATAGAGCTAGATTAGACAGGCAGGTTAGTTAGTGGCATGCAGGCAGTGTATGTAAGGTAATATGTGTGTGTGTGTGTGTATATATATATATATATATATATATATATATACACACATATATTATATATACAGTGGGAACGGAAAGTATTTCACTCTCTGTTATATTGCAGCCATTTGATAAAATCATTTAAATTAATTTTTTTCCTCATTAATGTACACACAGCACCCCATATTGACAGAAAAACACAGAATTGTTGACATTTTTGCAGATTTATTCAAAAAGAAAAACTAAAATATCACATGGTCCTAAGTATTCAGACCCTTTGCTTAGTATTTAGTAGAAGCACCCTTTTGATATAATACAGTCTTTTTGGGAAAGATGCCTGGTTTTCTTCACACATACCGCTTAGAATTAAGGCCAAAAAGTTCTATCTTGGTTTTATCAGACCAGAGAATCTTATTTCTCACCATCTTGGAGTCCTTCAGGTGTTTTTTAGCAAACTCCATGCAGGCTTTCATGTGTCTTGCCATAAAGCCCCGACTGGTGGAGGGCTGCAGTGATGGTTGACTTTCTACAACTTTCTCCCAGTTCCTTTGACCTCATGATTCTCATTTGCTCTGACATGCACTGTGATCTGTAAGGTCTTATATAGACAGGTGTGTCAAGTCCAATCAGTATAATCAAACACAGTTGGACCCAAATGAAGGTGTAGAACCATCTCAAGGATAATCAGAAGAAATGGACAACACCTGAGTTAAATATATGAGTGTCACAGCAAAGGGTCTGAATACTTAGGACCATGTGATATTTCAATTTTTCTTTTTTAATAAATCTGCAAAAATGTCAACAATTCTGCATTTTTCTGTCAATATGCAGTGCTGTGTGTACATTAAGGAGGAAAAAAATTAACTTGGAAAATTTAAGGGGGTCTGAATACTTTCCGTCCCCACTATATATATATATATATATATATATATATATATATATATATATATATATATATATATATTGCCCAGTGGTTGTGGGGGTCTGTGGGAAGGTGGCTTATCAGAAATATGGAAGTCCACTTTTAACAAGGGAACCCCCAGATCCCGGCCCCCCCATATGTGAGGGGATATAGGGTACATTGTACCCTTATCCATTCAAAATAGTTTGAAAAAGTAAAAACCACAAAAGACAGTTTTTGACAATTTCTTTATTAAAAAAAAAAAGTGTCCCGTGATATCCATCCTGCTTCAATTATGGCGCCAACAGGCCCGAAAAATAGAAAAAAATCTCTGCCTTGATGGGAGGCGTCCCGTCGACTGCTGTCTTTTTGCAGTGACAGCTGTTATATAGACAAGGGCGGGGCCACCTGGTGATGTAACTGAGCGACCCCGTCAGAGGGGGGCAGGGTCATCTGGTTACATCAGCGGTTGGCCCTGCCCTTGCTTTTATAACAGCTGTCACCGTGAAAAGACAGCAGTTGGCAAGACGCCTCCATGGAGGTGGAGTATTTTGGGTTTTTTTTCTCAATTTTTTGGGGTCCATCGGCACCGTTATTGAAGATGGATGGATATCGTGGGACACTTTTTTTTTTATAAAAGAATTGCCTTTTGTGTTTTTTACTGTTTGACACTTTTTTTGGTGAATGGGTAGGGGTACAATATACCGATAACCATTCATATAGGGAGGGCCAAGATCTGTGGGCCCCCAACCGCAGAGCCCCACAACCAATGGGCAAGGATTTTTGGCCCTTGTCCCCATCAACATGTGGGATGTGCCCTGGTATGTTTCAGGAGGGGGGGGGGGGGCGCTCGCTCACTGTCCTCCAGGCTACATGCTCGGATAAGGGTCTGCTATGGATTTTGGGGAGGTCCCCACGCCAATTTTTTTTTAATTTTGGCGGAGTTTCCCTTAAAATCCAGACCCAAAGATGTGCTACTTTACAAGCAGACTAAGAGAACACCCCAGGCATGATAGTTAAAGGAATATTTCATTTTTATTATTACACTTTAGGCTTTCTTAAAATCACTGCTCCTGAAAAAATTGCAGTTTTGCAGGAGCAGTACCTAGGTCCCTAAAACTTTTTATGGCAATAAATTGCATATTAGCCTTTAAAATTAGCGCTTTTGATTTTTCATGTTCGTGTCCCATAGACTTTAACGGTGTTCGCATTTTCCCACAAATTTGTTGCCTGTTCGCATGTTCTGGTGTGAACCGAATCGGGGGGTGTTCAGCTCATCCCTCATTAACTTTCTTTACAAACATTCTGCAAGTCTACTGCAAGTTCTGGTTCAGTTATGTTGTGTAATATTCATCTCATCACAGGGGTCACTGGATCTTGCTGTAGACTAATAACTATAATATCAGTGGCCGTGGATGTGGCAGTGGATGGAGGATCTAGCCATAAGTCCCACACCTTGTTGAACTTTCAACACCCACGAGATTCATACATTGTTTTATAAAGGGGTATTACCTTATTTACCTGGATTTTCCAAAATTGTAAGCTAGGGGCCTCTATAAACATCCACTTCAAAGTAATGTCCTTACAGACATAAAAAAAGGAGACTGACAAGAGTCCTAGTAGTCGATGAGAGATTAATGCTCCCACCAGCCCAAGCAAACATACATCAATACTGGTGAGCTGCGTGATGAAACCAGCAATCTCAGACCAAAAAAAGTTTTAATATTTGATCTAGTCCAGAAGATAACTCCTTTAAAAATAAATAAAATAAACAAAAACAAGCACATGGACTGTTTGTTGCCTTGGAGTGACTAACTATTGAATGCCAGGATGGGAAGGGTGACAGGTGGGCCACAACACTCCTACGGGGGCACTGCTACATATGTGTGAAGGGTTCACTGTAGGGTTAACCTACCCCAGTGATGACCACTTATAGTCTGCTGCCACATAAATGGTTATCACGCATGCTGGAAAGTCTCAGGTTAAGATTGGGAGTCCCATCATCAAAGAGGTATTGCAAAGTTTCCTATTCAGGCAGTTGGTCCACGTATCTTATGGGTTCGTTGGCAAGTTTAGAATAACCAGGTACAAATACATTTGTTTTGCCACTGTGGGTCAGAAAGAAATGGTTATTGTCTTTTTGAAGAATTTTTTAGGAAACCTATTACTGAATGTATTAAAAAGAATAAACTGAATACAGACTTTAACTATCCCTTGAACCTATAGTAAAACTATTCAGATGTTTATGCTAAAAAAAAAGAAAGTTTATGCATACTTTGACCAAGGATGAGTAAAGAGAAAACAAAGACAATGATATATAAGAGATAAGAGGCATTGGAGTTTGTCCCATCTGTTAACCTTTACAGTATAAAAGGGAAGTCAAATAATTATGGTTATACAATAACAAACAATGTGTGCATTGTGTACAGCATACACGGTGTTGTCAAGGTGACAGAATGTTTCTTAGGCACTTAAAACTGGCTCTCCCACTTACATTTATCTCATCTTTATCGCACATGATAACCCATCTGCTTCTATTTTAGCTACACCTTTTACGTCACAATGCTATGTCTTTTCAGATTGTTTACTAGTATAGTGAGCATTCCGTATTACAAGAAAAGGGTTATGGGTTATGTATAATGAAATTCCTTAACCTATTTTCACATTAGAGCACAGACTCCTGTTTTTTTTTGTTTTGATCAGCTAAAATCTCAATTAAAATTATCTTGCTATTTCTGCAACTCCTGAAAATTATTCATGTACATATAAAAAACATTTTACAGTGTTCTCCTTAACTTTCATCAAGATTTGTTTTTCAGAAGTTTTAATGACAGGAAAAGGGAGAGGGTAGTTTCTTGCCCCCCCCCTTTTTCTCATGGGAGAGCGGCTGGATCAGCTGTTTCAAGTTCCCCTGCAGAGCCTGCGGCCAGCGGTGAAACAGCTGTTAGTCACATGTTTTTGAGGAGGGGTACAGGTGACCCCTCTTCATGACATGTAAAAAAGCCTGGGAAGAACTGGTTTAAACCAGTTTTCTTGGGGCTATATAAAGGAGGTTCTGCTGAAGGGGCTCATTCGCCTCAGAAGAAGAGCTGTGGTGTTCTCTCTGGGTTCTGCCCTGAACAAACAGTCTCTTCTGAGGCCGGAAGATGAGAGAGGAGGGAAGCCTGGATTCGCCAATGCCTAGACCTACCCGCCCGTCGTGTCAAGAGGCTCCGGTGGGAGCTACACTGCCTGTCAGCCATCCTGGTCCAGAGGAAAGAAGAGGAGAGTGGTCAGCGGTGGAAGCCCGGGAGCCGTCGCTGCGTCAGGAAGAAGCGGATCCTGAAGATGTGGAGGAGGAGCCAGCGCGTCAGCAAGGAAGCGCCGCCCCCGGTTCGGTCGGATGGGGCGGTGAAAAAGAAGCGCAACCCCCGCCGGAGCTATTCGCCTACCCGCCGCGCCCTGCTATTCAGAAGAGCTGGTCCTTCTCAGGACCGTACCAGAGGGCAGGTGGGCGGGGGAAGGCTTGGAGCGGGCAGGCAGAGCGGCCAGCTGAGCGGAAGAGCATCCACGTCTGAAGCGGTGGGTGGGGCCAGAGGTGGTACGGAAGGCGGAGCAACCTCTCTGAGGGAGTGGTCTCCCCCTCCACAGCGTCAGGCATCACCTAGGCAACCGACTATGCTGCCTTTCACTGAAGCAGGGCTTGATACTGGGCCTGCTTTACATCAAGGGAGTGCAGGTATGTATGAACCGTCTGTTAATGAATTATTAAATGGTACTATTATCTAAAGTGTCTAAAGAATTAGCTATTCAGAAATCGTTTTGTCAGCCAGCTATAAGTAATGTTTTAGCCTCTGACCTTTCAGCTATGGAAGTTTGGTCGCCACCTAGTGGCGTCTCTGCTAATGGCACTCCAGCTTTGCCAATTCATTTAGAACAGAATATCAATGTGTATTATAGTAATGCTAAATCACAAAACTTGCTGGAAATTTGTTTAAAGGAGTCCATGCCCTGTGATATTTTTCCGTTGGGATTTAATTTGTGTCAGGTTGTTAAGGAAAATTTGGCGGGGGGGAATTTTTAGATATTCTTTAATTTTTCCTTCCGCTAAAGATTTTATTATAAAAAAAATAAAAAAAATAAGAGGATGACGACAGACGTAGACCTGTATCAAAATTTATTTTTTTAATAACTGGTTACAGGCGTTTTGTATTTTTGCGGGTGTTTTATGTGAAATATCACCTGAAAAAAGTACGGGTTTATTTCAACACTTAGACATTAAATGGCATGGTTTAATTTTGATGAGGCATTTCGTCAGAAGTAAAAAAAAAAAAAAAAAAAAAAACAGCCACAAATTTGTAATCTGGAGATTTTTCAAACAGCACACACACCAGTGATATTAGCAAACATGCTCCCATGGCTTCAGGCGTTTCCAAACAAGTTGAAGGCCCATCTCCTCATTGTAGGTTTTAGGGATGGTTTTTTATTGCCTATATTTCAAGGTCAGGGTTGTACCATAGTTAATAATTCAAATCAGTATCTGAATTTCCTCAAGTAGTTTTAGATAAGGTTAATTTTGAAATTTCAGAAGGAAGGGTTGCAACTTTTCTTTCCCTCCGTTTTCAAATACCCCTTTTCTTTCCCTCAGTTTTCAAATTTCAGGATTTCTCCTTTAGGTGTAGTTCCAAAAAAAAAAAAAAAAAAAAAAGGAAAATAATTATTTTAGATTAATTCATCACTTATCTTTTCCCAAAGGCAATTCCCTTAACCACCTTCAGACCGGACCATTTTGCTGGTCAATGACCAGAGGTCTTTTTACAATTTGGCACTGCGCTGCTTTAACTGGTAATTGCGCGGTCATGCAATGTTGTACCCAAACAAAATTTGCGTCCTTTTCTTCCCACAAATAGAGCTTTCTTTTGATGGTATTTGATTGCCTCTGCGATTTTTATTTTTTGCGATATAAACGTAAAAAGACCGCAAATTTTGAAAAAAAATGATATTTTCTACTTTTTGTTATTAGAAAAATCCAATAAACTCAATTTTAGTCATACATTTAGGCCAAAATGTATTCAGCCACATGTCTTTGGTAAAAAAAAAGTCAATAACTGTATATTTATTGGTTTGCGCAAAAGTTGTCACATCTACAAACTAAGGTACGTTTTCTGGAATTTACGCAGCTTTTAGTTTACGACTGCCTATCTCATTTCTTGAGGTGCTAAAATGGCAGGGCAGTACAAAACCCCCCCAAATGACCCCATTTTGGAAAGTAGACACCCTAAGGAAATTGATAAGTGGCATGTTGAGCCCATTGAATATTTTATTTTTTTGCCTCAAGCGATTGAATAATGACAAAAAAAATTTTTTTTTTTTTTTTTTACACAAAGTTGCCACTAAATGATATATTGCTCACACATGCTATGGGCATATGTGAAATGACACCCCAAAATAAATTCTGCTGCTTCTCCTGAGTACGGGGATACCACATATGTGGGACTTTTTGGGAGCCTAGCCGCGTACGGGGCCCCGAAAACCAAGCACCGCCTTCAGGCTTTCTAAGGGCGTAAATTTTTGATTTAACTTCTCACTACCTATTACAGTTTTGAAGGCCATAAAATGCCAAGATGGCACAAAACCCCCACAAATGACCCCATTTTAGAAAGTAGACACCCCAAGCTATTTGCTGAGAGGCATTTTGAGTCCATGGAATATTTTATATTTTGCCAAAAGTTGCGGGAAAATTACAAACTTTAATTTTTTTTTATTTTTTTTTCACAAAGTTGTCACTAAATGATATATTGCTCACACATGCTATGGGCATATGTGAAATGACACCCCAAAATAAATTCTGCTGCTTCTCCTGAGTACGGGGATACCACATATGTGGGACTTTTTGGGAGCCTAGCCACGTACGGGGCCCCGAAAACCAAGAACCGCCTTCAGGTTTTCTAAGGGCGTAAATATTTGACTTCACTCCTCACTACCTATTACAGTTTTGAAGGCCATAAAATGCCAAGATGGCACAAAACCCCCACAAATGACCCCATTTTAGAAAGTAGACATCCCAAGCTATTTGCTGAGAGGCATGTTGAGTCCATGGAATATTTTATATTTTGCCACAAGTTGCGGGAAAATTACAAACTTTAATTTTTTTTTTTTTTTTTTTCACAAAGTTGTCACTAAATGATATATTGCTCACGCATGCCATGGGCATATGTGAAATGACACCCCAAAATAAATTCTGCTGCTTCTCCTGAGTACGGGGATACCACATATGTGGGACTTTTTGGGAGCCTAGCCGCGTACGGGGCCCCGAAAACCAAGCACCGCCTTCAGGCTTTCTAAGGGCGTTACAGTTTTGAAGGCCATAAAATGCCAAGATGGCACAAACCCCCCCCAAATGACCCCATTTTGGAAAGTAGACACCCCTAAATTTAGGTGTACACTAGTGAGACTAGGTAATAAATGGCGGGTGCCCTGAAACTATAAAAAAAATAACTAACCAACCAGCGTCACCTGTAACAGTTATATGGTGATCACTGGTGAAAGGGTTAACTAGGGGGCAATCAGGGGGCTTTATACGGTAGTATATGGGGGTCCCTGGCGCTATAAAAAGCTGCGGCGAACCTAAATACCTACCTGCCTAACTAGCGTCACCTGTGACACTAATACAGTGATCAGAAAAACGATCGCTTATTAGGCTGGGTTCACACTGGAGCGATGCGGGAACGCCACGAATCCGCGGCGGGTTCCCGCATCACATGCCTCCCGGCGGCAGTTCACACTGCCCTATGCGAACTGCTGGGAGTGTCAGTGAAATGTTAATGACACCCCCAGATCAGTTCGCATATCGCAGTGCGATCTGCAAACTCGGATCGCATGGTGTGAACACCCATGCGATCCGATTCTGCTGCGGACCAAAAAAAGGGTCCCGTGCGAGTTTGCGGCGGGTGCGGCGGGTGCGGCGGGTGCGGCACGAATTCAGCCATACTATCTGTATGGCTGAACTCGAATCGCACAGAGATCGGATGTGATTTGCACTGCAGTGCGGTGCGAATCACATCCGTTCTCATAAACCGCTGCAATGTGAACCCAGCCTTAGTGACACTGGCGACGGGGGGTGATCACGGGGTTAAACCTTTATTGGGGGGGTTAGGGGGGTACCTTAGAACTAAAGGGGGCTAACCCTAACTGCCCTAACAGTTATTACAGTCACAAATGACACCCGCCGGGTGATCAGGGGGTTAAACCTTTATTAGGTAATAAATGGCGGGTGCCCTGAAACTATAAAAAAAATAACTAACCAACCAGCGTCACCTGTAACAGTTATATGGTGATCACTGGTGAAAGGGTTAACTAGGGGGCAATCAGGGGGCTTTATGCGGTAGTATATGGGGGTCCCTGGCTCTATAAAAAGCTGCGGCGAACCTAAATACCTACCTGCCTAACTAGCGTCACCTGTGACACTAATACAGCGATCAGAAAAACTATCGCTTATTAGGCTGGGTTCACACTGGAGCGATGCGGGAACGCCATGAATCCGCGGCGGGTTCCCGCATCGCATGCCTCCCGGCGGCAGTTCACACTGCCCTATGCGAACTGCTGGGAGTGTCAGTGAAATGTTAATGACACCCCCAGATCAGTTCGCATATCGCAGTGCGATCTGCAAACTCGGATCGCATGGTGTGAACACCCATGCGATCCGATTCTGCTGCGGGCCAAAAAAAGGGTCCCGTGCGAATTTGCGGCGGGTGCGGCGGGTGCGGCGGGTGCGACACGAATTCAGCCATACTATCTGTATGGCTGAACTCGAATCGCACAGAGATCGGATGTGATTTGCACTGCAGTGCGGTGCGAATCACATTCGTTCTCATAAACCGCTGCAATGTGAACCCAGCCTTAGTGACACTGGCGACGGGGGGTGATCACGGGGTTAAACCTTTATTGGGGGGGTTAGGGGGGCACATTAGAACTAAAGGGGGCTAACCCTAACTGCCCTAACAGTTATTACAGTCACAAATGACACCAATGCAAAAAAAAAAAAAAAAGCAATTGGTGTCACTGTGACTGGGGGGGCAGGGGTAATTGGGGGGTGATCGGGGGGTAAAGGGGGGGTGTGAGTGTGCCTGGCATGTTCTACTGTATGTGGGGTGTGTTGGTGCAACTCACCGAACCTCTCTCCTCGGTGCCGGAACGAAAACTACCGACACGGAGGAGAGAATACATCACTTCCTCTCCTGTGTTTACATTACAGGAGAGGAAGTGATGTCACCGGACATTTTCATTCGCCGGGAGCGATCGCGAGGGGGTGGCCATGAATGAATGGCCGTCCCCTCGTCCGGGATCGCTCCCGAACGAATACCGACCGCCGCAGGCACCGGGCGGGGGCCCGATCGGGCCCCCGACCGGCGGGCAGGCAAGGACGTACATGTAAGCCCTTATGCCTGCCCGTGCCATTCTGCCGACGTACATCGGCGTGCGGCGGTCGGCAAGTGGTTAAGTTTGTTACTGTTTATTAAAGTTTCTTGGTTCTGCTTTGCTTCATGACAGCTACAATTTTTATTTTTATTTTCCTTATTTTGAATATTATCAATTCTTTGGCACCTTCTACTTGGGCAGGATATCAATCTGCTTGGTTTATGTATCAAGAATTTTTAAACATATTAGGTGAACCGTTGGGTTCCGTGTCTGAATTGCTGTTATTGAAGTTTGTTGGTTCTTTGTTTGAGCAGAATTATTTCTTGGTCGTACATACATAAAACCCTGTCGGGAATTTATTTTTTCTTGAAATTAAATAACATGCCATCTTGCATGCAGTATTTTTCTATAAAACAAGCTTTAAAAGTTTACAAAAGGATTAATTTTAGGCCTAATTTAAGGAAGCCCATCACTCCTCTAGTACTGGGTTAGCTTTGCTCCGCGACGGATAAAAAAAAAAAAAAAAAATTCTCATTTTGAATCGGTTCTTTTTTGGGCGGTTTTTTCAGTTATGTTTTTTGCGGCGCTTAGGGTATCTGAGCTGGTTCAAATACACATGTCTGAAGTTGTTATTTTTGAAAGTTCATTAACAATTTTAATTAGCAGACCAAAACGGATCAGGTAGGTAAAGGTAATTGGTTAACATTAGATATGTGTATGAGAACTAGCATTTGCCCGGTGACTCTGATACGTCAATATTCATCAATAAGGCCTTTGGGGTTTTCTAAGTTTTTCATTCATGAATCAGGGTTACCCCTTACTAAATACCAGTTCTTATGTGTTTTCAGGAGATGTTTGAAGGCCTTAAATTTAGATCAGGAACATTTATCGATGCATTCTTTTCGGATTGGAGCAGCAACAGAGGCCGCTAGATTGGGTTTTGATGTTAGATCTATTAAACAGTTTAATAGATGGAAGTCGGATTGGTATTTGCTTTATATTCGTCCTAACGCAATACTATGATTTATTTCAGGTAACACTCGCATTGTGTGGATGATTGGACACTCCTTCATCTATTAGGCGAATTTGAGAGCTCAGCAATGAGTTTATACTAGCAATTTAGGATTGGATGCTTCTAAATTTAAGATTTTTTGGTGTGGAAAGAGGGGAATGTTATGGTCAGACCTAATTTCTTTTATTTCACAGCTTTTTCTTCATTTTCCCTCTCTGGATATCTTAATTATTCATATAAGTGGTAATGATATTGGTTACCATAAAACTTTGGACCTTAATTTTCGGATTAGGGATGATCTACAGAAGATACAGTTATCATTTCCCAATTCAGTAGTGTTTTTTTTTTCAGAAATTGTGCAGAGGATAGGTTGGCTTTCCTATCCTTCTGTACGTCCTTTTGAAAAAATCAGGAAGAGAGTGAACAGGGCAGTATCCAAGTTGCTATCAAGATTGGGAATGCTATCCTTTAGGCACACGGAGCTGGAAGGGGGTATTCCCGGCCTTTTCAGGCAGGATGGCATCCATCTGTCTGATATTGGCTTGGATATTTTCAATGTAGGTTTAAGTTACTGTGTTGAGATGGCCGCGGGTTGGGGTTCTGTGGGCAGTTGGCCTTAGGTCCTCCTGCCCTTTTGGGTATTTTGTGTTGCTGCCTGAGCCGTAGTGACTGGGCTAGCTTTAAGTTTATTGGATGAGTTTTGATGAGTTATGTACAACATTTTGAAACCAATAATAAACAACCGCGGCCATTATTATCCAAACACCTGTCTGCTTGTCTTATTTCAAAAGTTATTGAATAAAAATTACAGCCTGCTGTCCCATGACAGGAAAAGGGAGAGGGCAGTTTCTTGCCCCCCCTTTTCCTCATGGGAGAGCGGCTGGATCAGCTGTTTCAAGTTCCCCTGCAGAGCCTGTGGCCAGCGGGGAAACAGCTGTTAGTCACATGTTTTTGAGGAGGGGTACAGGTGACCCCTCTTTATGACATGTAAAAAAGCCTGGGAAGAACTGGTTTAAACCAGTTTTCTTGGGGCTATATAAAGGAGGTTCTGCTGAGGGGGCTCATTCGCCTCAGAAGAAGAGCTGTGGTGTTTTCTCCCCTCCCTCCCTCCCTATAAAATAAAAAATTTGTATTTAAATGTATTTTAATTCTGTATGGTTATGTTCATTTATTTTGTCGCGGTTGTTGTTATGTGGTAAGTCACCTTTGCAAAGAATAAAATAAAAAATAATACAGAATTGTAACAGCAAAGGGGGACAAGTTATTATGGCTTTTTACTTATAGTGTTTCAAGTGTTGGGTATTTTGTGTTGCTGCCTGAGCCGTAGTGACTGGGCTAGCTTTAAGTTTATTGGATGAGTTTTGATGAGTTATGTACAACATTTTGAAACCAATAATAAACAACCGCGGCCATTATTATCCAAACACCTGTCTGCTTGTCTTATTTCAAAAGTTATTGAATAAAAATTCCAGCCTGCTGTCCCATGAAAGGTTACACATTAACATGGGTGCTTTAAAACTGGTATATGCTGAATTTCATATAATAACCTTTCAACTTTTAGAACTAACAAATTATTATTATTATTATACAGGATTTATATAGTGGCAACATGACAGTACAGTTACAATACAATTCAATACAGAAGGAATCAGAGAGCCCCGTTCGTTAGAGCTTACAATCTAAGAGGGAGGGTCAAGTGATACAAAAGGTAAAAATTGGGGAATGAACTGATAAATAAAAGTACAGTTGCGCAGTGGTGTAGTTGCCACTAATAACAAACATCCACCAAATCAACCCGCTGGCAGACCTTCATATATCACCTCACAGACAATTGCTTTGTTTTGTTTTTGTTTATTGAGGGGTATAACTTGGTTGGGGAAAGGGGTATATGGGATGCCCATATATCAAATATTTTGCCATCATATTAATAGATCAGAACTTAGTTTGAGCCTTCAAGAAATGATGCGCATGTATAAGAGCTAAAGTCTCTTCCTTGCATCAACATGCAGACTATTGCTCCTCCTTTGCCTAACTCCTGCAGACTATGGCTTCCAGAAACTCCTTATCAATGATCGTGTAAAGATAAAGACTTACTTTCGGTTTCAGCACCGCATGGAGTAGCTGGGTCTCCTCTCAGCTCCCACACAGCGATCCCAAAAATGGCTTGTAAGTTCCAGCCCGACCCCCTCTCGCCACCTGAGCAGCCTTGGGTGACCCCCACAACCCCCCAAAGGCAGATCGCCACTTAGGATCCCCGGAACGGGCGCCAAATCGGCTGCTTAGTCAATCCCGGCATGACCGCAAAATCGAGGCCCCGGTCTGGGCCTACACGGACCGCGCCTAACGTTTCAAAGGCCTGGGAACGCTGTTCGAGCCCCCCTCTGCCGCCGAAAATCGAGCTCCCGGCCTCGGCTTTCTCGTAAAGCTCCTCTGCTTGCAGTACCTGCATACACAGCCCGGGCTCCTCACTCCACCAGCAGCTTCACCGGGCACCCCCCACTGGCCTCAAGCAGACTCCCCAACGAGCTGAAAACTGGCGCAATCCCACAAACTACCGCACCGCAACTCCAGGCCCCAGTCTCAGCCTTCATCTACAGCCAGGTACCACAATTTACAGAACTGTTCTGATCCCCCCCCCTCCAGCAGTTTGCAGCCTCCCAGGGGGCCCCCCTCTCATATATGGACCTCTTTGTGGAGAAGACAGGAGCAAACTCCCTCATGGCCGCAACTAGTCATTCAGCCCTATCCCAACTCAAAGCCCTTGCAGAACAACATGGCGGAAGCACCGGCGATTTCCCTCCTATCTCCACAACAATGCTGATTTTCAACGCTATATGGAGGGAGCTTGGTCTGAATACTCTGCAGCCAACTCTCTTCATACGGAAAACATGAACCTTTTCTGGGAAGCAGGCAAAGCTTTCCTCGGAGGCCGCATCATCTCCTACGCTGCTTCTATTAAGAGGAACACCTTGTCCAACTACAAGAAAGCTAGTGGAGATCTTCGCCGGGCACAGCACTCACTTTGCATCCACGATTCCCCCGAGAACAGACAATTATGGCAGGCAGCGAAAAGGTTGTTCGACACCTGGGCACATACCCTCGAATGGACACATAGGGCTCACTTGGATGCCACCCTCCATAAATTTGGCAATAAGGCCGGTAAGCTACTGGCAAGATTGTGTAAAGGCCCCTTTCACCCGACACATATTACCTCCCTAAGGGACTCTTCTGGCACCGTAAAATTCTCACAACAGGATATAAATGCAATTATGCTAAAATACTACTCCTCGCCCTATGCCACAGACCCCATAGACCTGAACATAGCTAAATCCTTCCTAGACAGGCTGTCTATACCTACAATATCTCCCGCTGAACTTGAGGCTCTCAATGCTCCTATCTCCCTATCCAAGCTCCTTCAAAAGCCCCGGGCCCGGACGGGTTCACGGGAGAATTTTATAAGACCTTATCTTCCATAACTAAACCTGTTCTTCATGCAGTTTATGATCGTATTTGGTCAGGAGGTCCTTATCTACCAACCAGGAGCCAGGCCATCATTAAATTACTTTCAAAAAAAGGCAAAGCCCCCAAGAACCAGGTTCTTACAGACCGATTTCTCTTCTCAATTTGGATGTTAAATTACTTTCAAAAATAGTTGCTTCCAGACCATTATCCCCTCCCTTATACACCCAGCCCAGTCAGGCTTCTTGAAAGGAAGAACGGCCACCATAAACATACGGAAGGTCATGACAGCCCTGGAACTTGCAAAAAACACCCAGGGGGACCACGCCATCATCACCTTGGACGCGGAAAAAGCTTTTGACAATGTTAGCTTTGAGTGGCTTTCTTTGGCTCTATCCAACATGGGCTTCTCGGGCCCTTTCACCCACCTCATGCAAGTCATGTACACATCCCCCGCGGCCAGGCTGGTGGTGGCTGGCCTTCTCTCGGACGAATTCCGCCTCTATATAGGCACAAGACAGGGCTGCCCCCTTTCCCCTCTTCTTTTCAACATTGCACTAGAACCCCTCTCTCGCTACCTCATTCAAAAGGCCCCCCTTCACGGAATCAAAATAGGCTCACAGGAACTCCGCACATCTCTCTTCACTGATGACATCCTAATTTTTACGACCAACCCATCCTCTGACATGTTCGCCATTAAAACTATATTTGATGAATTTAGACTCTGCTCGGACCTTCACATAAACTACAGCAAAAGCAAAATTCTCCCAATAGGCACTCTGTCTAATCCTCCATGGGCTCCCCTTTCACCTTTCTCGGTGGCCAACTCCCATATAACTTACCTAGGCATTAAGATAGGGAAACCGCCCTCCTCTATATACCACCTCAATTATCCCCCATTGATAAATAAAATTACACAAGAATTGAGTAACTGGATGGATCTACCTCTTTCGCTCCTGGGAAGATGTGACTTACTAAAGATGGTCAGCTTTGCTCGTTTATTGTATCCTCTCCAAACAATCCCATTGCTTTTGAAACACAAAGATACTTCAATTATAAACAAAGCCATCTCAAAATTTCTTTGGCATAACAGACGACCATGCATAGCCTTTGCAAAGCTATTTCTTCCCATACGCGAAGGAGGGATTAGTCTTCTAAATATTAGAGCCTATAACCTCTATTGCCTGTTGAGAATAAGTCTGGACTGGATTTCGCAACTCTCTCACTACTCAAATTACTCCCTGGAATCGTCAATGGCTCACCCCTACTCCTTGGTGGCCCTCCTTCACTGTAAATGGAAATCTATCCCCCCACCCCTAAAAAATAACCTTCTCCTCAGAGACACAGTCATTGCCTGGCGGGAGGTGTGAAAAATACTAAAGTAAAACCCCCCTTCTATCCAGACATCTCCCGATTCAGGGAAACCCTAGCTTCCCACCAGGACTGGAGCATAAACAATTCTCGGATTGGCTTCAAAAAAGCCTAACAAATTTTCCACTCTCTGCAACATGGAAACAGGTTGCCACCTTCCCTTTTCGGCTGTTGCAGAAACCTTTTCCCTCCCTCAATCTCATGCGTTTCAATATGTGCAATGTGTCAGTTTCTTGAGGCATTCCTGCAGAGAAGAACACAAAAGATTTCAGACATCCTTTCTGGATCTGCTACTGCAAGGTGACTCTTACAAAATCTCGGACATATACAAGCCACTCTTGTTGAAATCGACTCCCTTTATCGCCTCATTGTCAGTTGCCAATTGGGGTAAAGATTTCCCGGACTCAGACTTAGTGGGTAAACTTTTGCAAGGATACAATAAAAACGCATCAGCTGATCCCCAATGAGGTCTGGAGAGAAACCCAACTTAAGATAATACCCCGGGCTTACATACCCTTTCTCTCCAGGAAGAAGGAATTAGGCACATCCAGCTGTCCAATGTGCCGTCAACCTAAACCATCCATCTCCCAATGATTCTGGGCCTGCCCCTTTATCTCCACCTTCTGGGACCAGGTCATTGCATATATCTTCAACATAACGCTGATGACTTTGCCTAAGGACCCCCTTCTACTCATTTTCGGCTACTGGGATGACCGTCTGTTACCGTGGTCCTATACCTCCCACCCTTGTTATAAAGACCTTGACTGTTCTTTTAAAAGCTTGTCGGCAAATCCTAAAAAACTGGACTTCCTCTGGCTGCCCACGGATCTTGCAACTCCAATGGGAACTGCTACAGCTGCTCCACAAGGACAAAATTAACACCGACTTCAAACACGTGAAATGTAACGCACGTTTCTACTCCAAATAGTGGGCTTTCATGCATTCGACCCTCTCAAGTGAGGAATTATCAAACTTTGAAAACTTCTCTTTCTCATATTATGAACCCCATCCTATCACTCCCGGAGATGCTGACACTCGACCCTTCACTTGTGGACTCAGCTGTGTCTGATGTATCAGAACTCTTCCACCATACTCGCCCGTCAAACTCGGCCAATTCCGTTGTGCACCCAAACAACCAACCCGGGTCTGACTCCTAGCCCAAGAGGCGTTTCGCCTTCGACGTCATCTCCTTGTGTTCAGTAGACTTCATAATGATAATACCCCCCCCACACCCACCTCTCCTATTTCCCCCCTTTTTTGTTTTGTTGGTATCTTCAGTAGAGCTCAAGGCTCCCTACTCTAGATCCATCCAGTTCCTGCGACATGGTATTTGTGATTCAAGATACCTTTCTTCTTTTCCCTAGTTGCATGTATGCATCCTTGTTCCCAAGTGCCTTGACTATTTGCTTCTGTACATGATTTTGAAAAAATGTTGTATACCTTCTTTTGTGATTCCATGTATCACCTTTTCTTCAATAAAATCTTAAAAAAAAAAAAAAAAAAGATAAAGACTTAACCATGACTGTGTAAGGGTGAAGTTTCCAGAAATCCTTCCCTCCTGCACAAAACTTATACTGCAGCATATTCATTTCTTGTCACATATTCCCCTATGTGCAAAAGATCCCACTTTGAACAGTCTCTCATGTTGGCTCTGATTGGTTGCTGCTACTAGGCCAGAGGCCTGCAGTACCTCCAATAGCATGTGTTGAATGGTGGACTACTGTTCCCAGCCAGCTCAGCTTGCAAATCCTGTGCCCTCAATCCACATCGATTTGACACTATTCCCCACAGTCTCCCCTGTGATCCAGGACTCCTCATCAATTACGTTCCCTCACAGACTTCCTGGCATTTCTCCAGATCCAGCCCTCCACTGTGGTACACTCACTGACCTTTCTCTGCCCCGAGTCCATGATGGAAAACTTAACCGGTCTGTATGTTGTGACAGCTTCACCTGCTCCTCTGCTCCAGGAGTGCCTCATCAATGACGTGTAATGATGAAGACTTCACCAATGACCGTGTAAAGGTTCCCTCACAGTTCTCCCCGGGCCTCCCCGGGTCTCCTCCTGCGATCGGCGCCCCCCCCCCCCCCCCACATGGGGGTGCCCTCCTGTTGCTGTCTAGTACTCCTGTCATTTTTGGAATGAATGGAATCTCTATTTAGTAAACATGTATTTACTAAGCTCCCCCCTGTAGAAGAGAGGGCACATGCAGCGATCACTACCGATCACTGCTATGTGCCCACTGACAGCTGATATCTTGTAACCATGAGTGTTACAATGTATCAAACTGTAATTTTATGAATGAATGGAATCTCTATACAGATTGTCATTCATTCAAGTAAAGTGATATAGAAACAAGGGACTATCTTCAGTCCCTTTCTCTGTCTCCAAAAAAGAGATATGGGGGTCTGATATCTCACCAAAGACCCCCCCCCAAAAAAAAAAATGTAATAACTGTAAAAAAAAATTGTAAAAAGTTAACTTTTTAAAAAACAGAGCCCTTTCATACTGGCAGCACCCGGGCGTCTGCGCTTTACCCTTGTTTTTTCTGTGCTTTTCAGGCACAAGTGGGGCGCTTTTAACCCCCACTAGCGGCCAAATAAAGGGTTAAAAGCACCCACAAAGCACAGCTTCTGAGGCGCTTTTCAGGCACTACCCATTGTTTTCCTAACGCGCCTAAAAGAAGCTGCTTGCGGGACTTTTTTTTAACATCCTACCAGCGCAGTGCCCCAGTGTGAAAACACTCGGGCTTTCGCACTGGGATTGCAGATGAGGCTTTTTTCAGGTGCTTTACAGGCGCTATTTTTAGTGCTAAAGCTCCTGAAAAACACCTCATGTGTGAAAGGGGTCAAACATAATTAGACCCCCCAGGTCTGCCCGCACTCACGTCTCCACGGATACCTCAGCTTCTCCTCCTGGCCAACCCAATCCATTCTAATTGGCCAGGAGGAGAAACCTGAAGACGATAGCAAATATTAATTCGCTATTGTCACTACTCACATCCTACCAGCGCAGTGCCCCAGTGTGAAAACACTCGGGCTTTCGCACTGGGATTGCAGATGAGGCTTTTTTCAGGTGCTTTACAGGCGCTATTTTTAGTGCTAAAGCTCCTGAAAAACACCTCATGTGTGAAAGGGGTCAAACATAATTAGACCCCCCAGGTCTGCCCGCACTCACGTCTCCACGGATACCTCAGCTTCTCCTCCTGGCCAACCCAATCCATTCTAATTGGCCAGGAGGAGAAACCTGAAGACGATAGCAAATATTAATTCGCTATTGTCACTACTCACAAGTGGGTGGGTTCAGGGTGCAATGCTATGCGCCCGAGCCCAACCTTTTTCAAGCCAATTAGAGCTGCAGGCTCTAATCATGTGGCTTGAAAAAAATGAATACAATGAGTCCGGTGCCCTGCAGGGGAGCTGCGCCCCAGCACCCCCAATGGACTGGCTGCTCCTGGTAAGACCCCTTTCACATGGAACGGACTCTGAAAAAGCAGATCTGCCTGCTCAGCGGGAGATCTGACTGCTGATTCCCACTGAACAGGTCCATGTCCTTTCTACTGATGCACAGCAGACACTGCTCGCTATTCTTTAAGGGACGGTCGGATGGATATGGACCACCTGTCCATTTCCAACAGATTACATCCGATCAGATCTGCTAGATGGATGGGGGATGGAATCCCCATCCATCTGTTTTTAGCGGACTGGATCAGTTGCATATATCCATTTATATCAGTCTCTCCATAGAGAACAATCGGTGGTTCGATTGAGCACGTCTGAAAAATGGACAGGCAGATCCGATCGGTGTGCTTGTAGGAAAGGGGCCTAAGGCTTTGTTCACACAGGGCATACACAGCATACCTTTACAGGGATGCACAGGTGTTCCGTGCATATCTGTGCAGGCCATCCCATTGATGTCATTTGGGATGTAGCAACTACACGAACGTTGCTCCCAATTTTACATCCATGTAGGTCTGCATGCATGTCCCTGAGCTCACATTGTCTGCCTTCCGGGTCATGTACCCACACAGATGTCAGATTAGGAGCAGCAGCCGTTGCATCCCGTTGTATCCCAATTGACATAAATGAGACTGCCTGTACGGAGATGCACGGAATACCTGTGCATCCCTGTGTGGTTAAATATGGTCCCCCATGGGCATAAAGTTTACTATGCCACATGTGAATGAGGCTTTAGTACTAATTTAGCAGGAATTTGTAATTGTAAGTTACGTTGTGTTTATGTGCAATATTAACGATTTTAGTGTATTTTTTGTGAAAATAACGATATGATGAACATTTGTGCAATTATTGCAGGGCTCAAAAAATCAGTAGTCATTTTTTTTATTCTACTAGCCATGTGCTTTTAGACAATGTCTAGTTTGGGGGGTCTTTTCAAATTCTGAAATTGGAAAATGAAAACCTCCAAATTTTTTGAGAATTTTTTGTGTACATTCGATTTTCACCATTTTGCAAAAAGGCGCAATCAAAAATGTACAAATATTTGTTATTTATTAACTCCATACAGGTTAAGCTTTTATCTTTAGTAGGGATTTTGCAGGGATTTTTGTAAAATTAGCCGTGTTTTTATCTGCTAATAATGGTTTTAGTGTGTTTTTTGAGAATATATTGGTTCAATAAATATTTGTGCAAATCCCGCGGGTCTAAAAAATCAGCAGCACCTTCTTTTTATTCTAGAGATCATATACTTTCAAAAAATATATGGTCTTGGGGGTCTTTCACAAATTCTGAAAGCTGTAGGGGAAAAATGAAAACCTTCCGATTTTTAGAGAAATTTGGATATTTACACTTTTGTGTCTGTTCAATTTTCACCATTTTGCAAAAAGGCGCAATTTAAAAGTTACAAATATTTGTTATTTATTCACTCAGTACAGGATAATCTTTTATATTTAGTAGGAATTTTGTAAAATGTGCTGGGTTTTTATCTGCTAATAATGGTTTTAGTGTATGTTTTGCAAATATATTGGTTTGATAAACATTTGTGCAAATGCTGCGGGGTCTAAAAAATCAGCAGCACCTTCTTTTTATTCTACTTATCATGTGTTTTCAGAAACTATATGGTTATATAAGCTATACATGAAAAATAAAAAACAAAGGAAAAATTGCAAAAACGGTCTGACCACCTGAGTGTACAAAATGGACCACAGGGCCTGGCAGCGAAATGGTTAAAGGGAATGTACAGTTGTTTGGCATACATTTTCTTTCTTTACCATGGAAAGTTAAAAATATTTTTCAGATAAATATAACTATTGTATAGTCTTCTACTGAGACAGTAGGTTAAGCTCTGGGCTGATTTGACATGTGGGTCAGAAGTGTGGCGCTCCATCAGAGGTTTCTTACTGGAAAAGCCAAGCTCAAGCCTGGAAGCTTCTGCTTTTGTTGTTTTTTAGAGAACCCACAGGCTCTTGAAATCCTTTGTCTTATATTGTATTAAATATATATTTGTAAAACAAAGATGGTATACATATTCTAACAGAAATAGACATAAACATCAATTTAAAAAAAAAGTAAACTTGTAAATGAATAAATAACCTAACCCCAAGCCATTATAGTTTTCATTTTAAAAGGAATGTTAGACATTTCATGTCATAGTGTTTTTCACAGGATTATCATCTTAAAGTAGAACTATAGGCAAAACTTTTTTTTCTATTTTGGATAGAGCAAGGGAGGGTTATAATCTCAGATTTTTTATTTTGCCATCTGTGCCCCATTTTGGAGATTTACCTTCACTTATTGTCATATAGTCAAACAGGAAGAGAAAATCCCTGTAAATTAAGGGAATTCCTTGGGGATCCCTAGGCTACCAGAACTTGTGTCCCCATTGGCAAATTTCTCCTCTGTTATTTTCTGGGAGCAACCCAAAATTTGGGGTTTTCCTTTTCTTTCACTTGCAATGATAATGGTAAACAGAACAATTAGAGAGGGTGAATCTCCTTAATGGCGGCACAGTCAGAAATAAAAACAAGCATTCTAATTCCTCTTCACTGTACCCAAAGCGTTAAAAAAAATTGGCTTAACTTTAGTTATAGTTAACTTTAGTTATACTTTAAGTTATAATGTATGGTGTGACGGAAGTCACTTTGGGCAGGGGCTTGTGCAACTCAACTTACCTTAGAGAGCTCTGGAAACTCCTTGTCCAGCTTCCCCGTCCCCTTCTATGTGTAAGTAACCCTGTGTCTATTAGGGGCACAGGGTGACCGAGAACCCTAGTCAGGTCTGCACTAACCAGACTCACCGTACAGCCACACCGGACTCAGCACATCCTTTTAACCGTGTTGAATAAAGGGGCTCTTTCAATTTGGACAGTAATATTTCTGAACAGTATCCCTCAAGAAATATACTATATGAATATAAATTCCGCCTTTCTTCTCAGACCATTGCTAGATAGGCTGAGGTGAGGTGGGGGTTATTATATGTGATTGTTAAGTGCCATGTATATGTGTATGTGGTTTATCTGTGGGGTGGGGGGTCCCTAGCAGCCCCTCGTAAAGACGGTCTACTGTTGGAAAGTTGAATATACCTGTGTGTCATATTACTGCAGGAGGTAAAGTTTACCCCACCCTGTGTCATTATGCAAACTATGGAAATTGTCCCCTGAGTGTATTTCTCTCTGTACCTGTGTTTGAATAAACAGTCTTATGCTTCTTACCACCCTACACTGATGCCTCATCAAGTGACTAGGTTGGCTAAGGGACCTTGGATCGTGCTGGTACCGGGCAAGGGAAGCTTATATGGCGGACATACTCCTCTTGAGTATAGGGGTCCACCACATACAGAATAGGCTTTTTAATCAAAACCTTCTACAGTATGTTTGATAGAATGTTAACATTTCCAGACTGAATATATTCTGGTCTTTTTGAATTATAGATGCACTGTTTGGTATCTGAAGGTGTGATGTGAAATTCATTCATATAAGAACCTTGTGAATCACTGAAGAGGCAGTTTGCCAACATACGTGGGTTTATAAGAAATGCTAAAGCTTTGTTAATCTCTGTTTCAACAATTAGTAGAAGAGAGAGAACAGGTGTACAAGTATGACAAAGCAAGGGTTTGGCTCAAATTAATACGCTAACGTTACCCTCCAATTACTTAATAAGCTATGCCACATACATAAAAAATGTAGTCTGTTTGCATTGGTGATATAATTGGTTCACGTGTTGGCAGATTATACTGCTCCCATAAAGTCTTTTTTTGAATAGTGGAAATATAGAAATTAAGAAAACACACTTCCAGTATATTATAATAAATCCTAGTTACATTTTCTATTAACTGTTATATCCCGTCCTTTCTAGTCTGCACCCATTGACTATTCGTATTTCTATTTAAAATAGAAAAACATTATTTTTTATTTTTTTAAACCAAAACTTTTTTTATTATGTTTTCCAGATATAAAAATTACAGACACCAAAGCATAGTGAATGAAATAGTGGATGTAAGGGCCAATTCACACCAGACGCAGTTCCGTTCAGTTCTGTGTGCTTTTTTTCTGCACTAAAAAGGCATGCACAGTGTTTTCCATGTATTCCAATGGCTCTAGTTCACACCATGCAGTCAGTTTCTGGTGCAAAAACTGACTAGAATCTGACCGGAACTGACTGTATTGGTGCAGAAAAAAAACGAAACTGCACGGAACTGGATGGAACTGCATCTGGTGTGAACTGGCCCTAAAAGTGAATGAAAACATTGATACATGTCAGTTCAACATTTTACAGCTTAGGGGAACACATGTGTGTAAAAATTATAATGTAGCAATACATAAATAATTGTTGTCTAGTAGTCAAATACTTGGAGAACTTATCAAAAAATATCCCTCTGAGGGCAAGAAATGCTAGTGGTTAATGGTGCTTATTCAACCATACATCCCATGTGGAACGCAACAATTTTAATTGAACTTTAGACTTGTTTATGAAATGTCCCATGCCTGCTTAGAGGGGTCTGGGGGCATACAGTGTTTATTTCCTTTCTGGCAACATAGTAGCCACAAAACTAGTTTAAGTATAGTTGTAAGTTCTACGGGAGAAAGAGGAAGGTCGTCCACACATCCTAAGGCTAGGTTCACACGTGTGTGTTTTTTAGTGTGCGTTCAGAAGTGCAGGAAGACATGACAATAGATTTAACATAGATCAATTGTGCTTTGCTGTGGTAAAGCCACAATATCCCCAATGGGGATTCAGATTTGATATGGCTCCAGACAGATGCAAAGACCACAACATATAGAGACCAAATGTGCCTCATGGTGTCCCAGCCACAATATCTCCAACAGCTACTCAGATCTTCTATGGTTCCACAGGTAAAGACAGAAAAATAGGGAAAACTCATAGTGCAGCACATTTTAAAAATCACAAAAAATATATATATATATATATATATATATATATATATATATATATATATATATATATTGCAGTAATCCACCCACATGGGGAAAATTGTAGTATGCAGAAATCAAAATGACATTACAAGCCTAGACTTTGCCAAACGCGTTTCTACCACACAGTCATCATCAGTAGAATGGAGCCATAGCAGACCTGAGAAACTGTTGGAGATATTGTGGCTGGGTCACCATGAGGCACGGTTGATCTCTATAAGTTGTGGTCTTTCCATCTCCCTGGAGCCATATCCAACCTGAATTGCCACTGGGGATATTGTGGCTGTATCACATCAAAGCGCAATTGATCTGTTTATTGAGATCTCTTCATCTGGTAAGGAATGTGTGAGCACTGGTGTCATTCACTTGGAGAGCACTCATTATTCGGATTGATTCACAGTTCGTTGTTGTCAACTTTGGGATTTTTTGTACTCTATTTTATATATATATGGACTTTTTATTCATCTGTGATTGTTTTATTCTTAAATATCTCCAGATGTTTGCACTAATTTTATTATTTAGGCTGAGTTCACACTAGTGCGACATGCGCTCTGACTTTAACAGCACATGCTGCATGACATGTAAAAATCAACGTTTCCCTATATATAGATCACCGCCATTACTAGTAAAAAAAGAAAGAAAAATAATAATAAAAATTCCATAAATCTTTCGCCTATTTTGTAGATCCTATAACTTTTGCGCAAACCAATCAATATACACCTATTGCGATTTTTATTACCAAAAATATGTAGAAGAATACAAATCGGCCTAAACTGAGGAAAAAATTAGTTTTTTAAAAAAAATGGGGATATTATTATAGCAAGAAGTACAAATATTGTGCTTTTATTGTTTATAGCACAAAAAATGTAAACCGCAGAGATTATCAAATGCCACCAAAAGTAAGCTTGATTTGTGGGATAATTTTGTGGGAAAATTTTGTGGGAAAATGGCCTGGTCATTGAGCAGCCAAATCTTCCGGGGCTGAAGTGGTTAAGTTGTACAATAAGCACAGAGAGTCTTTTTTTTGTTTTGTTTTGAATAGATTTACCATGATCTCAAAATATGCTACAGTGAACACTCTAACATTAGTAGCGCTGAACAATCACAGCAAAAGGCTGTAATAATTGTTTCCAATTTGTGATACATGCATCATAAGTCCATCAACGAAAAATTGCATGTGGGGTTAAATCTGGCTGAATCCCATCACCACACCACGTGTGAGAACTCCCCTAAGGTAAAGGACTTACCAGATAAACAAAGGTATTAAGCTTGTGTTTTAAACAATTTCTGTCAGCAGGCACTGCGTCTCTCCATCTAGGATCATTCCCAATTAAAAAGTATGTTGGCAGATAAGAACACTTATGTTGAACTGAATAGTAACCCCCATGGAGAATTATAGGAAAGATCTGAACAATCTGGTAGAGTATGGATACAATATGAGAGTTCTTAGAAATAAGAAAGAAAAGAGATATCTGATTCCAAGTTTTAGTCGGGTTTCTGACGATATACACACTACCCAAAATCCACAAGGATCCCCAAAACCTTCCCGCCAGACCTATAGTTAATAATATAAATTCAGTATCTGCCAGAGTGGACCAATATATAGATAACTACTTGCAAGAAAGTGTGGTACAAACAACGGCATATTGAAAAGACGCTAGGCATGTTTTACAACTTCTGAAATAAAATTTGCATCCCAGAGGCTCTAGATGTATTTTTGGTAACAGCTGATGTGGCGTCGCTGTATGCTATAATACAGCATGATGATGCCTTGATAGCTCTGAATTGGGCATTAAGTAAAAGGGATGACCTTCCATTCATACAAAAGACATTTTTAGGAATGTCTTTGAAATTATTGTCTGGCCCATAACTATTTTTGGTCTGCGGATAATTTTTTTTTCACTCAAAAGAAAGCCGCTGCAATGGGAGCACAAAATTTGCGCCAAGCCTAGCAAATCTCTTTATGAGTGCATGGGAGGATACATTTATTTACGGTCAACAAAAAGAGAACTACTTTTTTACAAAAGGTTCATTGATGATTTGTTTTTTATCTGGGTGGGTACAGAATCAACCCTAATAGAATTTATTGAGGAGCTTTACCGAAATAATAATAATAATATTAAATTAGAATGTCAATGGAGTAGGGATTCAATAAATTATCTAGATGTCACGGTAATGTTAACCAACCGTCAGCTAGTTACTAAAGGGTTTTTCAAACCGACAGATTGAAAAAGCTATTTACCTATTTATAGCGGCCCTCACCCTCCATGGTTGAGAAACATACCAAAAGGGTAATTCACAAGAATTGGAAAAAACTGCTTGCACGATGATGACTACCTATTACAAGCTAAAATAATAAAAAAGTGATTTGTGGAAATGGGTTATAAACCAGCAATTCTTAATAATGCGAATCATGCAATACACCAAATCCCACAAGGTAGATTTTTAGTAGATAGGGTAAATGAAAATGGTGCCAAGCATGAATGGGCCTTCATTAGTGGTTATCATGCCCAATATAAAGAAGTTGAAATTATTTTTAGAAAATATTGGTCAGTATTGAGCATGGATAAAATTCTGATTAAGGCCATTTGGGAGAATCCAGTGTTTATCTACAGGATAGGGCAGTCTTTTGGGGACGAAGTAGCCAAAAAAATCTTGAACCCACCTATAAAACCTTCTATGCTTTGGGAGAGGCCTGGATTCTATGCATGTTACAGATGTTTATAATGCCGACAAGTAAACACAAGATTAAGAGGACTGAGTTTCAATCTACTTTTAATAATGTATGTGGTATATGTGCTCCAGTGCCTGTGCGGTCTGATGTATATTGGTCACAATAAACACAACTTAGGCAAGTGGGTATCGGAATACATTAATAACATCAAGATTGGTTTTAAAGACCACAGTGTATCAATGCACTTTAGATGTAAGCACAATAGGGACCCTTCAGGACTTACATTTTGGGGAGTAGAAAAAATGTACCCAGAATAGAGAGGGAGCAATATGGTAAGGGAACAAAATGGATTTATTTAGCTGACACTTTATGCCCCAAGGGAATGAATGTTGAGTTGTATTTAAATTGTTTTATCAGTAATTATTAAATATAGTGTAGCACTGATCCCCGAAGGAGCTGTTGGTTTTGTTGGGCTTACCGTTACCTTCTTGACCTCATGTGTGTCTAGGGGTTTCCCTAGGTAGATGGCCCAAAGAATTGCAGAAACTGACACTGGATCCTCTTTTGGAAAAATTTATTCGAGAAAAAGTAGACAAAACAGTCTCTCCATGAAGGGTAAAGGGTTAGGTAGAAAGTTCAGGTACTTTTGGAACTGCAAAAGATAGGAAGTCTCTCACTATAGAAATCCAGAGAATTACCGTTCACAACTGGATTCTCACAGCTACCGGATAGACCTCCTCTCACTAGGCCTAGCAACCGATAGAGTGTTTAAGCGAAGCAAGGTCTCTGCCACAGAACTGGATGTAGAACACTTGTGAATAAAGTCTCTGCCACAGACTTGAATGTAGAACACTTGAACAAAGTCCCTTCCACAGACTTGGATGTAACTGAGGGACGTAGATAAATTTAGAGAGCTATCATACCGTACCATTATCTTGCAGCCGGTTCAGCGATACCGTATGAGTGTAGATTCACTTAGTGTCCTTTAACTGAGCCTCCAGGCTCCTTCTGAGAAGCCATCCTTATGTGTGGCCTTCTCCCGAAGAGTCCTCCTCTGGTTGCTTCTCCAGTTGCTGGGCCTCTCCACAGATGAGACGGCACTGGACCACCTTTGAATCCTCCTCCCAATTACTTTACCTTGGGGTAGCCAGCCCTGAAACTCAGAATTGGATGGATCTGCACCCCAGGCCATAAGGGACATGGGGGCTGGTCAGGAGGACCAGGACAAAACAGAGAGAAATATCTTCTGGACCAGAACCCAGAAACATGTGATGACAGTACCTTAAATACCCTTTCCCAAAATACACAGCAGGATAACACACTCACTGTGTTGGTTTAGAGAAAGAATGACACTCAATACACCTAACTAGACTGCTTTCTCACACTTGCCAGTGGTGACAGCGACACCTGTGGCCAAGGTGAATCCAGCACAATCCAGCTAGACTGGCAGTGAAATCACAATTTGGCATAATTAACTCTAAAACCCAACTGTGATTTTAGGAACTTTAAATTGGAAAAAAAGCACGTGCTTCATCATCAACCCTGTCCTCAGGGCCCACTAACAGGCCAGGTTTTATGTATTACCTTGGGGAGATGCAGACTAGAATACTACAATCACTGAGCAGCAAATTATATCACCTGTGATGTATTTCAGTTATCTTGCACACCTGGCCTGTTAGTGGGCCCTGAGGACAGGGTTGATGACCACTGCTTTAGAGGGTCAGTACTGAATAGCCAGCAAACTGTAGTGGCTGTAGGGGTGGCTGAAGAACAGGAGGGAATTTTATCAAAGCTGAAAAATGGAAAATTGTATCATACTTACTGTAATTTTCCTTTCCCGATGCCTATCCATGGCAGCATACTTGTGATAGAGCTCCACCTCAACTCCTCCCTCAGCACCAGTGAATAGCATAAATTAAAGACATAGTCCCTCCCCAACATTCTCTGTAATATAGAATACTGAGGATGGGAGCGTATGCTGTCATGGATAGGCACCAGGAAAGGAAAATTATGGTAAGTATTAGTGATGGACGAACGTTTCGCCCGGCGGTCGTTTCGCGGCGAATTTCCGACATTCGCGGTCCGCACGTTCGAACGCCTTTTTCCGTCGTTCGCCGCGGCGGACTTACGTGTTTAATGTATACAAGAACTTTAACCTTTGGTGACACGTTTATCATGTGATACAGGACAGCCAATTGAGACATGACAGCACATGGACACTTGGACATTCCCCCTAACCTATAAATACACCCGATCCGGTGGCCATTTTACATTCTTTCTTCTGTTACGATAGGGACAGGTTCCTGTGTGGAGTAGGGAGAGATAAACCACTAGCTATTTGGTACACAAAAGTTCTTTTCAGGACTGGTATAGGTGTTAGGTGTTGATAGGTTTGCTGTGCTGCTGATTCTTGCAGCAGCCTGAGTGTCTTTTGTTAGTTTAGAGAAAGGGAAAGGACGGTGTATGCTACAGGGACAGCCAGATTAGTCTTTCATCATCATCATCATCATCATCATCATCATCATTAGCTGTTACTATCAAGGTCCACAAAAGAGCTGTTCCAGTAACCACTAATCGTTCTCTTTTTTTGCCAATTTGTATAGGGACAGGAAGGAAGCAGTGTTGTCAGGCAGTGAGGGTAATTTTAAAGACTTGCTGTTATTATTAGTTCCACAAAGGTTCTTTTCAGGACTGGTATCAGTGGTACAGTAATAGGCTTGTACATGTATAATATTCTTTCTTCCAAATATAGAAAGGATATTATACTTGACTGCTGCCCTTCTGCTGCAGTCTGCTAAACATTCACAACTCACTTGTTCCACAAAAGTTCTTATAAGGACTGGTAACTTGGTATAGGGTGCTACGGTACATAGGCTTGAGTGCGGTACAGTCTGCTGTTCTGTAAGGACCGCTATCGGTCCACAATAGATAGGGTTGACGTGCACCACTGCTGACCGCTGCCCTATACTGCAGCAGTCCTTCAGCGGTATAGGGACTGACGTACAGTCTGCTAATCACTAACACACAACCTGCTTGTTCCACAAAAGTTCTTATAAGGACTGGTAACTTGGTATAGGGTGCTACGGTACATAGGCTTGAGTGCGGTACAGTCTGCTGTTCTGTAAGGACCGCTATCGGTCCACAATAGATAGGGTTGACGTGCACCACTGCTGACCGCTGCCCTATACTGCAGCAGTCCTTCAGCGGTATAGGGACTGACGTACAGTCTGCTAAACACTAATACACAACCTGCTTGGTCCACAAAAGTTCTTATAAGGACTGGTAACTTGGTATAGGGTGCTACGGTACATAGGCTTGAGTGCGGTACAGTCTGCTGTTCTGTAAGGACCGCTATAGGTCCACAATAGATAGGGTTGACGTGCACCACTGCTGACCGCTCACCTATACTGCAGCAGTCCTTCAGCGGTATAGGGACTGACGTACAGTCTGCTAATCACTAACACACAACCTGCTTGTTCCACAAAAGTTCTTATAAGGACTGGTAACTTGGTATAGGGTGCTACGGTACATAGGCTTGAGTGCGGTACAGTCTGCTGTTCTGTAAGGACCGCTATCGGTCCACAATAGATAGGGTTGACGTGCACCACTGCTGACCGCTGCCCTATACTGCAGCAGTCCTTCAGCGGTATAGGGACTGACGTACAGTCTGCTAAACACTAATACACAACCTGCTTGGTCCACAAAAGTTCTTATAAGGACTGGTAACTTGGTATAGGGTGCTACGGTACATAGGCTTGAGTGCGGTACAGTCTGCTGTTCTGTAAGGACCGCTATCGGTCCACAATAGATAGGGTTGACGTGCACCACTGCTGACCGCTCACCTATACTGCAGCAGTCCTTCAGCGGTATAGGGACTGACGTACAGTCTGCTAATCACTAACACACAACCTGCTTGTTCCACAAAAGTTCTTATAAGGACTGGTAACTTGGTATAGGGTGCTACGGTACATAGGCTTGAGTGCGGTACAGTCTGCTGTTCTGTAAGGACCGCTATCGGTCCACAATAGATAGGGTTGACGTGCACCACTGCTGACCGCTGCCCTATACTGCAGCAGTCCTTCAGCGGTATAGGGACTGACGTACAGTCTGCTAATCACTAACACACAACCTGCTTGTTCCACAAAAGTTCTTATAAGGACTGGTAACTTGGTATAGGGTGCTACGGTACATAGGCTTGAGTGCGGTACAGTCTGCTGTTCTGTAAGGACCGCTATCGGTCCACAATAGATAGGGTTGACGTGCACCACTGCTGACCGCTGCCCTATACTGCAGCAGTCCTTCAGCGGTATAGGGACTGACGTACAGTCTGCTAAACACTAATACACAACCTGCTTGGTCCACAAAAGTTCTTATAAGGACTGGTAACTTGGTATAGGGTGCTACGGTACATAGGCTTGAGTGCGGTACAGTCTGCTGTTCTGTAAGGACCGCTATAGGTCCACAATAGATAGGGTTGACGTGCACCACTGCTGACCGCTCACCTATACTGCAGCAGTCCTTCAGCGGTATAGGGACTGACGTACAGTCTGCTAATCACTAACACACAACCTGCTTGTTCCACAAAAGTTCTTATAAGGACTGGTAACTTGGTATAGGGTGCTACGGTACATAGGCTTGAGTGCGGTACAGTCTGCTGTTCTGTAAGGACCGCTATAGGTCCACAATAGATAGGGTTGACGTGCACCACTGCTGACCGCTCACCTATACTGCAGCAGTCCTTCAGCGGTATAGGGACTGACGTACAGTCTGCTAATCACTAACACACAACCTGCTTGTTCCACAAAAGTTCTTATAAGGACTGGTAACTTGGTATAGGGTGCTACGGTACATAGGCTTGAGTGCGGTACAGTCTGCTGTTCTGTAAGGACCGCTATCGGTCCACAATAGATAGGGTTGACGTGCACCACTGCTGACCGCTGCCCTATACTGCAGCAGTCCTTCAGCGGTATAGGGACTGACGTACAGTCTGCTAAACACTAATACACAACCTGCTTGGTCCACAAAAGTTCTTATAAGGACTGGTAACTTGGTATAGGGTGCTACGGTACATAGGCTTGAGTGCGGTACAGTCTGCTGTTCTGTAAGGACCGCTATAGGTCCACAATAGATAGGGTTGACGTGCACCACTGCTGACCGCTCACCTATACTGCAGCAGTCCTTCAGCGGTATAGGGACTGACGTACAGTCTGCTAATCACTAACACACAACCTGCTTGTTCCACAAAAGTTCTTATAAGGACTGGTAACTTGGTATAGGGTGCTACGGTACATAGGCTTGAGTGCGGTACAGTCTGCTGTTCTGTAAGGACCGCTATCGGTCCACAATAGATAGGGTTGACGTGCACCACTGCTGACCGCTGCCCTATACTGCAGCAGTCCTTCAGCGGTATAGGGACTGACGTACAGTCTGCTAATCACTAACACACAACCTGCTTGTTCCACAAAAGTTCTTATAAGGACTGGTAACTTGGTATAGGGTGCTACGGTACATAGGCTTGAGTGCGGTACAGTCTGCTGTTCTGTAAGGACCGCTATCGGTCCACAATAGATAGGGTTGACGTGCACCACTGCTGACCGCTGCCCTATACTGCAGCAGTCCTTCAGCGGTATAGGGACTGACGTACAGTCTGCTAAACACTAATACACAACCTGCTTGTTCCACAAAAGTTCTTATAAGGACTGGTAACTTGGTATAGGGTGCTACGGTACATAGGCTTGAGTGCGGTACAGTCTGCTGTTCTGTAAGGACCGCTATAGGTCCACAATAGATAGGGTTGACGTGCACCACTGCTGACCGCTCACCTATACTGCAGCAGTCCTTCAGCGGTATAGGGACTGACGTACAGTCTGCTAATCACTAACACACAACCTGCTTGTTCCACAAAAGTTCTTATAAGGACTGGTAACTTGGTATAGGGTGCTACGGTACATAGGCTTGAGTGCGGTACAGTCTGCTGTTCTGTAAGGACCGCTATAGGTCCACAATAGATAGGGTTGACGTGCACCACTGCTGACCGCTCACCTATACTGCAGCAGTCCTTCAGCGGTATAGGGACTGACGTACAGTCTGCTAATCACTAACACACAACCTGCTTGTTCCACAAAAGTTCTTATAAGGACTGGTAACTTGGTATAGGGTGCTACGGTACATAGGCTTGAGTGCGGTACAGTCTGCTGTTCTGTAAGGACCGCTATAGGTCCACAATAGATAGGGTTGACGTGCACCACTGCTGACCGCTCACCTATACTGCAGCAGTCCTTCAGCGGTATAGGGACTGACGTACAGTCTGCTAATCACTAACACACAACCTGCTTGTTCCACAAAAGTTCTTATAAGGACTGGTAACTTGGTATAGGGTGCTACGGTACATAGGCTTGAGTGCGGTACAGTCTGCTGTTCTGTAAGGACCGCTATCGGTCCACAATAGATAGGGTTGACGTGCACCACTGCTGACCGCTGCCCTATACTGCAGCAGTCCTTCAGCGGTATAGGGACTGACGTACAGTCTGCTAAACACTAATACACAACCTGCTTGGTCCACAAAAGTTCTTATAAGGACTGGTAACTTGGTATAGGGTGCTACGGTACATAGGCTTGAGTGCGGTACAGTCTGCTGTTCTGTAAGGACCGCTATAGGTCCACAATAGATAGGGTTGACGTGCACCACTGCTGACCGCTCACCTATACTGCAGCAGTCCTTCAGCGGTATAGGGACTAAGAGTTTTGTCACAGGGTCATTTAAAAAATGACAGGCAGAGGAAGAGGCAGGCCCTTCCGCAGGGGTGGTAGGGGTAGGGCAGGAGCAACAGGCTTGAGCCAAAGTGGGAAGTTGCAGAAGGTGCGTTCAATTACTTTAAAGGATGCACCAGACTTGGTTGAGTGGCTCGCTCAGCCTTACTCTTCTGCACCCTCCTCATCCTCTCGATCTGCACCCTCTTCTTCACTCTCTGCTATGTGCACCCCCAAAGACACTACCACCAACAACACGACCACCACCACCACCACCACATACCTTCCGCTTGAGTCACTGGAATTATTTTCCGATCCATATCAAGAGGACATTTCTGATGCGCAGCCACTCTTGGTATTGGATCAGGAAGAGGAGGTAGCAACAAGCGCTACTCAGCAGTCTGACGCCAGTACCCAGATCAGCCCAAGGAGGAGGTTGGTCCCCGGTGTTGCTGCCTACTCCGAGATCTCTACTTATAGCGGTGGGGAAGGTGACGTTGATGATGACGTGTCTAGTGATGTCACGTGGGTGCCCACAAGAGAGGAAGAGGAGGGGAGTTCAGAGGGAGATATGGACCAGCAGATAGGGAGGAGAAGCAGCAATGACTTACATTGCACAGCAGGGACAAAGCAGACTGCAAATGTATCAGGAGCGAGTCATCGACCATGTACGGTCACATCTGGCGCTCCCAGGACACCGGCACATGGCTCCGCAGTGTGGGCTTTTTTTAACGTGTCCGCTGCTGACAATAGCGTTGCCATCTGCAATCTTTGCAGTCAACGCGTTAGTCGCGGTAAGCCCAATACTCACCTAGGGACGACCGCCTTAAGAAGGCACATGAGCAGCCATCACCGAGCCCAGTGGGAGCAACGGAACACACAAAGCCACACTGCAGGCTCTCACCGTCCAGCCTCGTCTTCTACTTCTCCTTCTCCTCTCTCCTCACAATTGTCCTCCACTCCACCTTCCATCACGCCAAGCTCACATTTTTCTGCAAAAAGGCAGGCTTCCGTGGGCCTAATGTTTGAGCGTAAAAAAATGATGATGCCGGATAACCCTCTTGCCCAACGGTTGGCGGCTGGCTTGTCAGAACTCATAGCCCGCCAACTACTGCCATATAAACTGGTGGACTCGGAGGCCTTTCGCAAATTTGTGGCCATTGGAACACCACAATGGAAGGTCCCAGGAAGGAAGTATTTCTCAGAGAAGGGCATCCCAGAGCTATATGGCCATGTTCAGCGGCAAGTGAATGTATCTCTGGCACACAGTGTCGGTGCCAAGATACATCTGACCACAGACACGTGGTCTAGCAAACACGGGCAGGGAAGGTATATCAGTTTTACTGCCCACTGGGTGAACCTTCTGACGGCCGTCAAGCATGTAACCCGTGGCACCCGTGTAGATTTGGTTTTACCGCCACGGATTGCATGCAGGCCTGACTCTTCTTCTCCTCCTCCTACTCCATCCTCCTCCCTCTCCTCCTCAGCTGCCTCCTCCTTTTCCGCTGCTAGCGTCTCTTCCACTGCACCGCCCAAGCTCCCCAGAACCTATTCCACATGCCAGGTGAGACGTTGCCATGCCGTGCTGCGTCTGTTGTGCCTGGAAGCAAAGAGCCACACTGGCCCGGCACTCCTTTCAGCTTTGCGTTCACAGGCAGATGAGTGGCTAACACCGCTCAATTTGACAGTTGGTAAAGTGGTGTGTGACAACGGTGCCAATCTGCTTAGCGCATTGAAACAGGGCAAAATCACGCACGTGCCGTGCATGGCACACGTCTTAAACTTGGTCGTGCAGCGATTCCTTGTCAAATACCCTGGGGTCCAGGACATCTTGCGGCAGGCAAGGAAAATCTCGGCCCATTTCAGAAGATCTTACACGGCCATGGCTCGCCTTGCTGACATTCAGCGGCGACACCATCTGCCGGTCAGACGTCTTATTTGCGATTGCCCGACGCGATGGAACTCAACCTTCTATATGCTTGATAGGCTGCTCCAGCAGAAACGTGCAGTTAACGTCTACCTGTATGAACTCTGCGAAAGAAACGGTTCTGGGGAGCTGGGTTTTTTTTCACCGCGCCAGTGGCTGCTCATGCGCGACACATGCAGACTTCTGCGGCCATTTGAGGAGATCACCAAACTGGTCAGTCGCAGCCATGGCGCCATCAGTGACATGGTACCTTATGCCTTCTTTCTGGAGCGTGCATTGCGTCGTGTCATTGATCAGGCTGTGGAGGAGCAGGAGCGGGAAGATGAGGAAGTCGCAATGCTGGATGAATTCCCAGGGGGGGCTACTCTATCTGAGACAAGTCAACAACAGGAGTCTGATGAGGAGTCAGAGGAGGATGGTGCCGGGGCGGATGAGCAGGAGCAAGAAGAGCATGCTTTAAACCTTTCTGGGATCCCTGTTGTGCGAGGATGGGGAGAGGAGAATGAAGAGGACGACATTATCCTGGATGATGAGCAGGAGCCAGGCCACCACACCGCTTCCACTTTAGTGCAAATGGGGGCCTTCATGCTCCAGTGTTTTAATAGGGACCCCCGTATAAAAAGCATGAGGGTCAAGGACCAGTACTGGGTGGCAACGTACTTAGACCCCCGGTACAAACACAAAATGGCGGAAATGTTACCGCCGTCGCAGAGGGCTGTCAGAATGCAGCACTTCCAGGCCTTGCTTCGAGAAATGCTGCATTCTGCTTTTGCGTGCGCTGGCAGAGGAGCAATTCCCACTCCCAGAGAAGGATTTGCGGGTACCAATCCAACAGCGCCTGCAAGAAGAGGCCGGTTTGAAGATGTGTTGGTGACTTCGGATATGAGGTCATTCTTTCAGCCGACCCATCGACAGGTGTCATCCGGATCCAGCATCAGGGAACGCCTAGACCGTCAGGTGTCCGACTACATTGGGTTAACGGCCGATGTGGACGCTCTGAGGAGTGATGAACCCCTAGACTACTGGGTGGGCAGGCTTGACCTCTGGCCAGAGCTTGCCCAATTTGCAATCGAACTGTTGGCTTGCCCCTCATCCAGTGTCCTGTCCGAAAGGACGTTCAGCGCAGCAGGGGGGATTGTGACCGATAAGCGTACTCGCCTAGCTCACCACAGTGTTAACTACCTCACATTTCTAAAAATGAATGAGGCATGGATCTCGGAGGAATTCAACACATGTGACCAGTAGACCATGTATATGTCTATAAACTATTTTTTTAATCAAGCACACAGACCTTCTTAATTCATTTGGCTCACTTCCTTGACCCAAAAAAGCACACCGTACTATATGCCCCTACCCTCCTCTTTGAAGAGGTTGAGCGGTGTCATATTTCTACTGGGGCTGCTTATGATATCCCTGTGCTGTGCTGACTTCCTCCTGGGGGTTCTTATTATGAAGGGATCACACTATCCCTGTGCTGTGCTGACTTCCTCCTGGGGGTTCTTATTATGAGGGGATCACACCATCCCTGTGCTGTGCTGACTTCCTCCTGGGGCTGCTTACGGTGCTGCTGTCAGTGCTGTATGTCACGGTGCTGCTGTCAGCGCTGTATGTCACGGTGCTGCTGTCAGCGCTGTATGTCACGGTGCTGCTGTCAGCGCTGTATGTCACGGTGCTGCTGTCAGCGCTGTATGTCACGGTGCTGCTGTCAGCGCTGTATGTCACGGTGCTGCTGTCAGCGCTGTATGTCACGGTGCTGCTGTCAGCGCTGTATGTCACGGTGCTGCTGTCAGCGCTGTATGTCACGGTGCTGCTGTCAGCGCTGTATGTCACGGTGCTGCTGTCAGCGCTGTATGTCACGGTGCTGCTGTCAGCGCTGTATGTCACGGTGCTGCTGTCAGCGCTGTATGTCACGGTGCTGCTGTCAGCGCTGTATGTCACGGTGCTGCTGTCAGTGCTCTGTATTACGGTGCTGCTGTCAGATGCCTCTATCACGGTGCATGTGTCATTCCGGTATGTCACGCTGCTGGTGATCATCTCCTGCACCCTCTTCTTTGCCTACCCTGGTCCCTGACCTTCCCTCTCCTCCATTGCCTTCATTAGCTCCATAGTCCTGAATTGTTAGAACAATTTCCCAAATAAAATAAAAATGCTTGTAGTTATCGATCCCAAATTCACCTCATACATGTATTATGTCATTGTCCAGATGGTGGGACTACGTTTTACCCCCTAATAATTACCACGTGGCCGCAAATTCGACATGAAGGTTTGCAAAGTTCGCCTCCCATTGAAGTCAATGGGGCCCGCGGCGAACGTTCGGTTTCGCGAACGTTTGGGTCCGTTCGCATTTCGCTTTCGCGAAACGTCCCGTCGGAAGTTCGTCCATCACTAGTAAGTATGATACAGTTGTCTGCTTTCCTGGTGCCTTCATGGCAGCATACCTGTGATAAATAACTAGCTCACATGGGTGGGTTTAATACTTAACAAAGACATTTTTAATTACACATTGACATAGCCGCATGAACTGCTCTTTTTCCTGAACTCTACCATTGTAAGAGCCCCTGGGTCAATACGGTAGTGCTTAAGAAATGTATGCCAAGAAAACCAAGTGGCGGCTCTGCATACTGTTTCTAAAGAAACATTCGCTCTCTCTGCCCATGATGCTGAGACCGCTCTCAGCATCATGAGCATTCACTTGAGATTGTTGTGAATTCATGAAGAAGAAATACATTTAATATTCACTGGCAGAGATGAGAGATTTCAGTAGGCCTCAAAAAGTGGATGAACTATAATTTTGATATTATTGAACTGTTACCCTTTTGGAGACCTTTAACCACTTTCAGACCGGACCATTTTGCTCGTAAATGACCAGAGGTCTTTTTACAATTTGGCACTGCGCTGCTTTAACTGGTAATTGCGCGGTCATGCAATGTTGTACCCAAACAAAATTTGCGTCCTTTTCTTCCCACAAATAGAGCTTTCTTTTGATGGTATTTGATTGCCTCTGCGATTTTTATTTTTTGCGATATAAACGTAAAAAGACCGAAAATTTGGCACTGCGCTGCTTTAACTGGTAATTGCGCGGTCATGCAATGTTGTACCCAAACAAAATTTGCGTCCTTTTCTTCCCACAAATAGAGCTTTCTTTTGATGGTATTTGATTGCCTCTGCGATTTTTATTTTTTGCGATATAAATGTAAAAAGACCGCAAATTTTGAAAAAAAATGATATTTTCTACTTTTTGTTATTAGAAAAATCCAATAAACTCAATTTTAGTCATACATTTAGGCCAAAATGTATTCAGCCACATGTCTTTGGTAAAAAAAAAGTCAATAATTGTATATTTATTGGTTTGCGCAAAAGTTGTCACATCTACAAACTAAGGTACGTTTTCTGGAATTTACGCAGCTTTTAGTTTACGACTGCCTATCTCATTTCTTGAGGTGCTAAAATGGCAGGGCAGTACAAAACCCCCCCAAATGACCCCATTTTGGAAAGTAGACACCCTAAGGAAATTGATAAGTGGCATGTTGAGCCCATTGAATATTTTATTTTTTTGCCTCAAGCGATTGAATAATGACAAAAAAAAAAATTTTTTTTTTTTTTTTACACAAAGTTGTCACTAAATGATATATTGCTCACACATGCTATGGGCATATGTGAAATGACACCCCAAAATAAATTCTGCTGCTTCTCCTGAGTACGGGGATACCACATATGTGGGACTTTTTGGGAGCCTAGCCGCGTACGGGGCCCCGAAAACCAAGCACCGCCTTCAGGCTTTCTAAGGGCGTAAATTTTTGATTTCACTTCTCACTACCTATTACAGTTTTGAAGGCCATAAAATGTCAAGATGGCACAAAACCCCCACAAATGACCCCATTTTAGAAAGTAAACACCCCAAGCTATTTGCTGAGAGGCATGTTGAGTCCATGGAATATTTTATATTTTGCCACAAGTTGCGGGAAAATTACAAACTTTTTTTTTTTTTCACAAAGTTGTCACTAAATGATATATTGCTCACGCATGCCATGGGCATATGTGAAATGACACCCCAAAATAAATTCTGCTGCCTGAGTACGGGGATACCACATATGTGGGACTTTTTGGGGGCCTAGCCGCGTACGGGGCCCCGAAAACCAAGCACCGCCTTCAGGCTTTCTAAGGGCGTTACAGTTTTGAAGGCCATAAAATGCCAAGATGGCACAAACCCCCCCCCAAATGACCCCATTTTGGAAAGTAGACACCCCTAAATTTAGGGGTACACTAGTGAGACTAGGTAATAAATGGCGGGTGCCCTGAAACTATAAAAAAATAACTAACCAACCAGCGTCACCTGTAACAGTTATATGGTGATCACTGGTGAAAGGGTTAACTAGGGGGCAATCAGGGGGCTTTATGCGGTAGTATATGGGGGTCACTGGCGCTATAAAAAGCTGCGGCGAACCTAAATACCTACCTGCCTAACTAGCGTCACCTGTGACACTAATACAGCGATCAGAAAAATGATCGTTTATTAGGCTGGGTTCACACTGGAGCGATGCGGGAACGCCACGAATCCGCGGCGGGTTCCCGCATCGCATGCCTCCCGGCGGCAGTTCACACTGCCCTATGCGAACTGCTGGGAGTGTCAGTGAAATGTTAATGACACCCCCAGATCAGTTCGCATATCGCAGTGCGATCTGCAAACTCGGATCGCATGGTGTGAACACCCATGCGATCCGATTCTGCTGCGGGCCAAAAAAAGGGTCCCGTGCGAATTTGCGGCGGGTGCGGCGGGTGCGATGCGAATTCAGCCATACTATCTGTATGGCTGAACTCGAATCGCACAGAGATCGGATGTGATTTGCACTGCAGTGCGGTGCGAATCACATTCGTTCTCATAAACCGCTGCAATGTGAACCCACCCTTAGTGACACTGGCGACGGGGGGTGATCACGGGGTTAAACCTTTATTGGGGGGGTTAGGGGGGTACATTAGAACTAAAGGGGGCTAACCCTAACTGCCCTAACAGTTATTACAGTCACAAATGACACCAATGCAAAAAAAAAAAAAAAATGACATTGGTGTCACTGTGACTGGGGGGGCAGGGGTAATTGGGGGGGTGATCGGGGGGGTGTGAGTGTGCCTGGCATGTTCTACTGTGTAGTGTCGTGTTGGTGCAACTCACCGATCCTCTCTCCTCGGTGTCGGAACGAAAAATACCGACACAGAGGAGAGATTACATCACTTCCTCTCCTGTGTTTACATTACAGGAGAGGAAGTGATGTCACGGAGCATTTTCATTCGTCGGGAGCGATCGCGAGGGGGTGGCCATGAATGAATGCCCGTCCCCTCGTCCGGGATCGCTCCTGAACGAATACCGACCGCCGCAGGCACCGGGCGGGGGCCCGATCGGGCCCCCGACCCGCGGGCAGGCAAGGACGTACATGTAAGCCCTTATGCCTGCCTGTGCCATTCTGTCGACGTACATCGTCGTGCGGCGGTCGGGAAGTGGTTAAAAAAAAATACATGATCTCACACTTTTTGTTTTTCCAAATGTGCAGGGGATTAGTTATCTGTAACTTTTACAAACCCTGTGTTGAAACAAGAGACTGGAACAATGGTAGCTTTTGTCACCAAACAAAAAGATGTGTACTTATTTTGCTGGTTAGATTGAGAAGACCAAACTTGCACAGGGAATGATCACATGGAAATAGCCCTTAAAGAGGAAGTAAACCCTGATGGGTTTACTTCCTCTTTCATTCCCTGCAAAGGTAAAGCATAATGGACTACTATGTATCGCATGCGCCGAAGACAGTGGTGCCTGTCTTTCGGCAAATATCTCCTAAACCGTGTAGGTTTAGGAGATATTTCTTGGACCTACAGGTAAGCCTTAATCTAGGCTTACCTGTAGGTCAAAGTTGGTTGTAAGGGTTTACAACCACTTTAACTAGAAAACCCCATTGTGCTCAAGTGAAGACTGTGTGGACAATATACTGTATAACCATGAAGACAAAATTCAATAGCTGACAACTTGTCCAACAAAACCTATTGTGTGAATTGTAGGGACTTGATTGATACAGCTCAGCTATCTAAACATTTATTGGACTGCTCAAAGTCCATCTCAAAACATGATGTTAGAGGGATATGCAAGTCAGACATATTTTAAAAGTACCTATGATCTTTTATAAGTCATTCAAATTAAATGTGATATTTGTAGGTCACAAAAGAGATATTATAATTTTAGTATCTAATGATCTAAAGAACTTTGTCATAAAGAAATTATATATGAAAGTGTGATTATAAGTAGAAGTGTTTTAGCAACAAATTAGCATTATGAAAAACATATAATCGTGATTATAACTGTATAAGAATTTAACCTATGTTTAGATAAACAAATATTGATTGGATACCCAAATTATACATGTATCCATATAAATAATAATTGTATGTGATATTGATTGATATATATCTAACCTGTGTCCTTTCTAAATGGACTAAAGATTTAATAGATCTACATTGATATACATATATATAACCATTTTATACAATGGGGATTATTCAAAATTACGTTAAGCTTATTTTCTATTATATCGATTACTATGATTCCTGAACACTCGAGATATATTCGTTAGAACATATATAAAAAAAAAGAACGCATATTATAGAAATAAAAATATTAACTTAAAGAGATAAACACCAAACACATATGAGACACCTGGTGGTTGAAGGTGCTATTACCTTAAAACCATTAGACTCTTTGGAAAGCTAACCATTACATGTTGCCTGCCAATGAGGAGGGAACACATACCTTCTGGGCAGAACTGGGCAGTATAATTTTATGATCTTTTTGTTTAAGAGGATATTTAAGAAACAAGAAAGAGGCCATAAAGAGGGAGCTCAGGGGACATACCCTGGGGGGGGGCCCACACACGGTCGGATTATCTGACAACATGGTCCGATCGGACATTTTCCGTCAGAATATCCGACCGTGTGTACAAGGGCTTACAGGAGAGAATTTCTCTTCCTAGATGTAGATTTCCTCTCACTTCCTGTTGTCTCTCTCGGTTTGTAAGTAGGAGTCATTTGTAATTTCGATCTTTGAAAATAGAGGACCGCCTATATATACTATACAGCCTGCCCTATACACTCTGTGGAAAATTGGGCCTTAGGTGTTGGTGGTACCAGAACACTGTAAGCCCTCACAGTTAGCCCACGTACACACGGTCGGACATTCTGATCACCGGATAATTTCCAACAGATTTTGTCCAAAACTGGTGTTGCCTACACATGGTCAGACAAAGTTGTCAGAATTTCCGATTGTCAAGAACACAGTGACGTAAACCGTGGACTATAAAAGGGAAGTTCAGCAACACGTGCGGCACCCTTTGGGTTCCTGCTGATCTCGTGTTTATCGCGTGATAGTAAAACTTTGGTTAGAGACGATTCACGCTTTTCAGACTTGTTCTTCAGATCGTTACTGATCTACAGTTTGTGCTTGTTAGTGTGTATCTGCTTATCAGTGCATGTAATCAGTTCGCATTTGTTTGTCATTGCAGCCCATATTCATATAGTACACTTTGATTGTCAGTGCTTATTGTCTGCTCGTTTCTGGTTTTCAGTTCGTTCTTTCAGGCCTTGCTGTTTATCGGTGCTTTCTGTTAGTCCGTTCTGACCAGCTGACCGCTTTGAACCCATGTTTCGTGTATGTACTCGTCATAGAGTTTGTGCTGTGCAGGGGCTTGGTGTTGGGCTTTTAGCTTTGACACAAGCCCAGTCCATGAACAGGGTGAGGAGGAGTTCATGGAGCAAGAATTGATTGCTCCAGCGTGACCAATTCTTGCACATGCTTTTGCTTCGTGAGATCCGGGAGAATAATCCTTATGATTTCAGGAATTATCTCCGGATGATGGACCCCGTTTTTCACCGCCTGCTGGCTTGGCTGTCCCCTTATATCAGCAGGCAGGATACCTGCATGCGGCAAGCCATCACTCCGGAGCAGAGGCTAGTTGCCACGTTGCGGTACTTGGTGACAGGGAGAAGTCTTCAGGACCTCAAGTTCTCCACAGGCATCTCCCCCCAGGCTCTGGGGATCATTATTCCAGAGATCTGTTCTGCCATCATACAGGTCCTGCAGAGGGACTATATTAAAGTAAGTTTTCTCCTTTAACATCACATTCTATGTATTTAATGTTTGCTAATGTATTGTATTTCTTTCATCATTCCCAAATTACCATGATTGCAATATACTGTAATTGATATTCTGCCACGTTTGCTGTGCCCCTTTGTCCTCATGCATGCTGGAAGCTTTTAAAGTTCCTTTTTTGTCCTTCATGCATATTTGCCTTCACTAACCTCCCCAGCATGTTCTTCTGGGCCCATACACCTATAGTCTAGTCACTTAGCAATGTATTTCTCAAGCTCTATACTATTGCTTTCCCCTAAACTCCCCTAAAATGTGTACAAATGTTATGTGCGTGCTTAAATTCACGCAGAGTGCCAGAGGTTTTTTTTTTTGGTGGGCTAAATTTATTAGGAACCCCCTCCCCCAACTGCTAGGTCAGCTGATAGCAATCCTCTATTTTCTGACTTTGCCAAACCCAATACACACTATACCTACCTCTTTTGTGGTCAGATTTATGGATTCACCAAAGCATGTAGTGCAAGGACCTGCCTCAATACTTTCAAATGCTACTATTTTAAGTTTTTTTTTCACCTATTATTATCTTGATAGGTAATAGCAGAATGTAAAAATGCGCTTCCATTTGTTCAAAGTTTTTTTTTTTTTTTTGGATTATGACCCTTATTACCAGTGGGCTGCCAATAGTGTAAGTAAGGAGGGACTGGCCAAAGTATCACACATTATTTATGCATTCAACTCTCAATGAAGTGGAGAGGGTTACCTGTCCAAAACACCCCCCCCCCCCCCAATTTTTTGCAATACGCCATCAGATGGGGTGAGGAATCTGATAAGGGGACCCTATACTTTTGGCTTTAAATACTCATTTCCAAAAATGTTATACTGATCTTGGCCAAAAAATGTTGTGTCTAATGTGCTTGCAATGTTGATGTGCAAAATAACAAATTTTTTTTTCTTGTTTGACTCCACAGTTTCCTTCAACCCCACAGGAATGGCAGACTGTGGCCTCCCACTTTGCCACCCGTTAGAACTTTCCCAATTGTGGAGGTGCAATTGATAGGAAACACGTCCGCATCGTTCCACTCCCCAACTCGGGGTCCTACTATTATAATTACAAGGGGTATAATAGTATTGTGATGTTGGCGGAGGTGTCAGCGACATATGAATTCCTGTATGTGGACGTGGGGAAAAATGACCGGATGTCGGATGGTGGAGTGATTAAGCAGACAGAGTTCTACTGGTGTCTCCAGAGTGGCAGTCTGGGCTTGCCACCTCCAGAGGAGAATGTGGAAGGACTCCCCTTCATCTTTGTTGCGGATGAAGCATTTGTACTGGGAAACCATCTGATGAGGCCATTCCCAATGAGGACCCTCACCCCAGACCAGAGGGTTTTTAATTTAGCCAGAAGAGTAGTGGAGAACACTTTCGGGATAATGGCCGGCCGGTTCCACCTCTTTTTGACTCCAATCCACATGGCAGAATTTAAACTCAATCATATTGTGCTTTCGTGCTGCATTCTGCACAATATTTTGAAAAGATATTCACCGAACAATGTGGCCTTAGTTGGGCCTGACGCAGACTTACCTGAACATGTCAACCTGACGGCCCATGAAGCTGGACATTCACAAGGTCAGAAACAGATATATGGAGTACTTTGCGGGTAGGGGGGCCATTGATATGCCAGACAATGTCTGAGAGGCATTTTTTTAATACATTTCTCTTTCAAACTGCAATAATATTTGTTTTCATTTACTGCTTGGGTTTGTTTAAGGTGTCTCCTAGCTTTTTTTTTGTTTTTTTGGGGCCTTTTTCTTTAACAGTACAAACCCAATTTCTGTGCGAAATGAGGTGACAGTCTCTTCTTCGGATAATATTATTATTATGTTGTGGGTCTGCTACACACACACCTTGTTTTTGTTGTTAATGTATGTAGTGCATTACTGACAAAAATATTGCTCATTTTCAGCACCATGACAGAAATGTGTGGAGTCATGAAAATGGCGTGATTGGGGAAAATTAACCACCTCAATACAGTGCATTTACACTCCCTTCCTGACCAGACCAATTTTCAACTTTCAGCGCTCTCACAGTTTCAATGACAATTACTCAGTCATGCAACACTGTACCCATATGAAACTTGTGTCCTTTTTTCGACACAAATAGAGCTTTCTTTTAGTGGTATTTAATCACTAGTGTTTTTTTTATTGTGCTATAAATAAAAAGAAATTTTTTTTTTGAAAAAATGCCTTTTTCTTTGTTTCTGTCATAAAATGTTGCTAATTAGTCATTTTTCTTCATAAATAAATAAATACTTTGGTAAAAATAACCCACATTAGTGTATATTATTTGGTCTTTGGGAAAGTTATAGAGCAGGGATATGCAATTAGCGGACCTCCAGCTGTTGCAGAACTACAAATCCCATGAGGCACAGCAAGACTCTCACAGCCACAAGCATGACACCCAAAGGCAGAGGCATGATGGGACTTGTAGTTTTGCAACAGCTGGAGGTCCGCTAATTGCAGATCCCTGTTATAGAGTCTACAAACTATGGTGCCAATCACTGAAAATTGATCACATCTGATCAGGCCTTCAGTACATCAGGTGTATCTCATTTCTTGAGACACTAACAAGTCAGGAAAGTACAAAAAATTACCCCTTTTTAGAAAGTAAACATTCCAAGGTATTAAAGTGGTGTTGCCACCAAAAAATTAAAAGTAATTAAAATTCATTAAAAAAATAAATAAAAAATAATTGACAAAAAAAAAATTTTTTACTCACCTCTAAATACCGGTTGCTAGGGGGTCCCTCGTAATCTGCCTTCCTCATTGCCCAGGCTGGTGACATCACTTCCCCTCGCGCCACACATTCACCTGGGACCTGTCATGTGTCCCAGGTGACTGTACGGCGTATCACGGCACCCTGCGCCGCTCGCGCATGCGCAGTGGGTGCCCGGCTGTGAAGCCACAGCCGGGTGCCCACAGTATGCATGACGGCGCCGCGAGCGGAGCGGGGAGCGAGGGGGGGGCTTCGTTCCCCCGCATCGCTGGACCCTGGGGCAGGTAAGTGTCCGATTATTAAAAGCCAGCAGCTGCAGTATTTGTAGCTGCTGACTTTTAATTTTTTTTTTTTAGGGGGTACCCCACTTTAAGTAAGTAAGTAGTCATTTTTTCCTACAATTCTTTGCAAAATCAAGATTTTTTAAAATTTTTTTTTTTTTTACAAAATTGTCATATTATCAGGTTATTTCTCACACACAGCATATCCATACAACAAATTACACCCCAAAATACATTCTGCTACTCTTTCCAAGTATGGCAATACCACATGTGTGAGACTTTTACACAGCATGGCCACATACAGAGCACCAACATTGAAGTAATACCTTTAGGCGTTCTACGAGCAAAAATGACATCTCATTTCACAGCCACCTATTACACTTTTAAAGGCCCTGGAGTACCAGAACAATGGAATTGCCCATAAAATTACCCCATTTTGGAAAGCAAACACCCCAACGTATAATCTGTGAGGAATAATGAGTCTTTTGAACGGTTCATTTTTACCAGAAGTTTTTGGAAAATGTGGAAAAAAATGAAAACACATTTTTTTTTTTTTTACACAAAGTTGTCAATTTATAAGATATTTCTAACACATAGCATGTATATAGCAAAAATTACACCCAAAAACACATTCTGCTACTCTTCCCTAGTATGGCGATACCACATGTGTAGGACTTTTACACAGCCTGGTCACATAGAGAGGCCGAACATTGAAGTAGTACCTTCAGGCGTTCTAGGAGCATAAATGACACATCTCATTTCATTCCTACCCATCACATTTTTGAAGGTCCTGGAGCACCAGGACAGTGAAATTACCCACAAAATTACCCTATTTTGGAAAGCAAACACCCCAACGTATATTCTATGAGGCATGGGCTGCAAATAGGTACTTGGGTACTCTGATGGGATGCAGATAGGTAATCTGGTACTCTGATGGGCTGGTGACAGGTATTTGAGTACTCTGATGGCCTGGTGACAAGTACTTAAGTACTCTGATGACCTGGTGACAGGTACTCGGGTACTCTGATGGCCTGGTGACAGGTACTCGGATACTCTGATGGCCTGGTGACAGGTTCTCTGATGGCTTGGTGACTGGTATTTGGGTACTTTGAAGGGCGGTGATAGGTACTCAGGTACTCATATGGACTGTGACAGTTACCCGGGTACTCAGATGAACTGTGACAGGTACTCAGGTACTCAGATGAACTGTGACAGGTATTCAGGTACTCAGATGAACTGTGACAGGTACTCGGATAGTCAGATGGACTGGGACAGGTACTCAGATGAACTGTGACAGGTACTCGGGTACTCAGATGGACTGTGACAGGTACTCAGATACTCAGATGGGCTATGACAGGTATTCAGGTACTTTGATGGGCTGTGACAGGTACTCTGGTACTCTGATGGGCTGTGACAGGTATTCGGGTACTTTGATGGGCTGTGACAGGTACTCGGGTACTTTGATGGGCTGTGACAGGTACTCGGGTACTCTGATGGGCTGTGACAGGTACTCAGGTACTCTGATGGGTACTAATAATAATATGAACACACGACAACTACTTACTTTTTTGAAGAACTCGCTTGATCCTTCTGTACTGATCTTGCTCCCTCGGTTTCAGGTCTGACCAGCATTTTCTTAGTTGATCCTTGGATCATCGTACCCCAAAATTCTTCTGAAGACTCTTCACAAATTTAGTCATGATCTTGGCCTTTCTGAGATTTGGGTTTGGGTAAGGTCCTTACTTCCCATCATAGTCGTTCCTCTTAAATATGTCCACCATCTCCAACATCTCTCCAAAAGACATATTTGAGGCCTTAAATCTTCTCCTCCGGGATCGGGGCATTTCTGGCTCTGGGCTTTCCTCGTCCTCCTCCTCGTTAGTGGAATTATCATGCACCTGCTGTGTCTCCGCCATGTGCTTTCCCCACTGCGCCTAAAGAGAAGGGGCGGGGGAATAGACTAGAAAGAATGTCAGGGGTGGGTGGAGTTTCACGCATGTGCACTGTATATAAAAACGCAACACGCGTGCGTCGTACGTATAATCTGTGAGTGGAGGAACTGAATCGCTGATCGTTCGAACGAAGGTACAATTTTAACTTGGTACATCACTAGCCTATACTGCTTCTAGATTGAGGCCTATATTGGGACAAGATTAGGAGAGTTTAGCCTGACATTAGGGGTTATCTTGTGTTGTGTCTTGTAGAGAATATGGATGGGTTCAACGACCATAGTTTCCTCCCCCTGTTCATATGGGGAGGAAAGGGAGCTGCCCTGTCTGTGGCAATCTAGGGAGCACAGGAAGCTGCCCTGTCTGTGGCAATCTAAACACCCATATTACAGCAACAAATTAAAGAGGCAGGCAGCGATGGAGAAACTGCTGGAGTTGGTGAAGCCAGCGGTCCCCAGGGCACACATCAACTATTTAAAAGTGAAAATTGGTGGCCTGAGGAGTACATATTTGAGGGAGAGCAAGAAGGTGCAGGAGTCCATGAAATCTGGAGCTGCAGCAGATGAAGTTTATGTCCCCAGGCTGTGGTACTATGAGAGGCTGCATTCTGTCAGACCAGACTGAGATCAGGGAATCACTCTCCACTCTCCCTTCCACGCTTCCTTCTACACTTCGTTCCAAACCTGCTGAGGCTTCCGACCTGGGCCTTCCAGTCAGGAAGGTGTGGAGGAGCCCAGCTTGAGCCAGGTATAGTATTGTTCTACATATTTTTGGAGTAAAAATGAATGATGTTAACTTGATTTTTGCTCACTAATTGCTGATTTTATTAATTGTTTTACATATCAATAGACAGTAGTGGGCAAAAATATTTGGGCCAAGTATGAAAAATGCTAGGCTCAGAATGATAGTCTTTTCTATTTGTTAACAACTTGTAACAGTCAAGAGCTGAAAATTGTGTGTGTTTGATGAACCAAAAACTAAAACTATGTCCCTTTTTCATACACAGGAAGACTTCAGCCAGGAGGAGGGCGTGGAATGCGGCAGCCAGGAGGTGGCTGTGGAATGTGGCAGCCAGGAGGAGGCAGGGGTAAGTGGCAGCCAAGATGTGGACAGGCCTGGGAGCCTGACTGAATCACAGGTCCCTCCCCTCCACCTTCCACCAAAAAGGGCCAGAAAGGGGGGGGAATGTGGAGGAGTCAGCACTCAGGCAGATTGTGGAGGCTTCTGCGGCCCTCAAAGCCACCCCCACTTATCAAGATTCCTTTGCCGCCTTGGATGCATGTAAACTGCATGAAATAGAGGAGGGGAAATGCCTCATGTGTGAGGAAATGATCGTGAAAACTTTAAATAAGGTGTTGTTGGGCTAAATTACACAAAAAACACACTTGTGTGACTTGGACCATGCTCCTCCTCCTCCTTCTCCCACACCTCCAACACCACAGCCACAGCCTGGAAGGAAGCGTGGAAGGAAGACTAGAGTGTGATGACCTGGGTTCAGTCTGGTCTGACAGAAGATGCAGGCTCTTGTATGACCACAGTCTAGGGACATCGATGTCATCTGCTGCTGTTCCGGATCTCTTGGACTTCTGGACCAGACTGTTCTCCCTTAGATATGGACTCTTCAGGCCACCAATTTTTGCCTTTAAATAATTGATGTCTGCCCTGGGGGCCAAAGTCTTCGCCAATTTTACTAGTTTCTCCAGCATTGCCTCCCTCTTTATTTGATTATGACACCTAATAAAGGTTTTTTTGGTTCAAGAAATACTTGCCTCTGTGTTTTACTTCAAAAAGGACAGTTTATTTGTGAGTAGGCAGGTACATTTCAAAAATACAAAGTCAAATTAACAAGTGGCACCAACACCAAAAAACCTCCTAGAGATTAAAAAATAAAACAATAAAATAAAAAGATAATAATGGTGTTGTGGTAAGCTGACACACAAAACACACCAAAAAAATTATGAAGATGAGCAAAATGTAAAAAAAAAGGAGATCTTGATTAAAAAGCCAACCACAAAATGTAAATAATAAAAAAAAAAAAAATTATTCGGGAGATCTGACGAATAAAAAAAATTATATTCATTAAATCAGGAAAAAGAATAAAGAAATACGTTTTGGAGAAGTCTGTGTGAATATGAGCAGCAAAACAACTCCATTCTTCTAGCATTATAAAGAAAAAGAGAATGCGTTGCATTAAACAATTTTTAACATTGCAGAGTGACGAATGTGCTATATCGATTACAAACGCTAGTTTTACCTGACCGAGCGCTTCCGTCTCAGAATTTATTCTGAGCATGCGTGGCACTTTGTCTGTCGGACTAGGCTACAGACGATCGGAATTTACACGATCGGATCATGTTGTCGGAAAATTTGAGATCCAGCTCTCAAACTTTGTTGGTCGGAAATTTCGACGGAAAAAGTCAGATGGAGCCCACACACATTCGGGTTTACTGACAACATGGTCCGATCTGACATTTTACATTGGAATGTCCGACCATGTGTACAAGGCATTACTCTTAGTGGGTGCTGTAACGGGCCGTGCTGTAACATATTATATCAAGAATTGTAATTACAAGGCCCTGTTAAACAGGGGCAGAAATATTGGGCTAGAGGCGGTGATGGTGGTGGTGGAACAACACTGTAAAACCTCACAGATACCCTTGTTGAGCACAGGAACAGGCCCTGCTGTGAAATATTAGATCAAACGTTTTAATTACGTGCCCCTGTTAAACAGGGGCATAAAAATTGGGCCTTAGTCGGTGGTGGTGGTGATGGTGGTACAACACTGAAACCCCTCACAGATACTCTTGTTGGGCACAGGAACGGGCCCTGCTGGGAAATATTAGATCAAAAATTGTAATTACACGCCTGTGTTAAACAGGGGCATTAAAATTGGGCCTTAGGCAGTGGTGGTGGTGGCACAACACTGTAATCCCTCACAGATACTCTTTTGGGGTGCAGGAATCGGCCCTGCTGTGAAATATTAGATCAAAAATTGTAATTACATGCCCCTGTTAAACAGGGGCATAAAAATGGGGTCTTAGACACTGGTAGTGGTGCCACAACACTGCAAGCCCTCACAGATACTCTAGTTGAGTGCAAGAATGAGCCCTGTTGTGAAATATTACAGCAAAAATTGGAATTGACGCCGCTGTTAAACAGGGACAGAAAAATTGGGCCTTAAGCACTGGTTGTGGTGCCACAACACTGCAAGCCCTCACAGATACTCTAGTTGAGTGCAAGAATGAGCCCTGATTCAAAATATTACAGCAAAAATTATAATTATGCGCCCCTGTTAAACAGGGGCATAGAAATCGGGCTTTAGGAACTGGTGGTGGTGCCCTGAATTTTTTTTTTTATTAGAAGCTATCAATATGAACATTGAGGAGGAACAGGATAGTCACTCAGCATAACAGGATAGTCACTCAGCATAGGCAGTCTTCAAGGGATCTCACATTCATAGAAAAATTATTCGGTTACATCAGCATCAGGTGCTTGGTAGCTGGTGATACAAGACTGATTCATTTTTATGAAGCTGATACGATCAGCTGAGTCTGGATAGGCGCACTTTGTGTTCGGTTACAAAGCCTCCAGCAGCACTGAATGTGGGTTCAGAAAGAACGCTGGATGCAGGACAGTCCAGTAGCTCAATTGCATATTGCGCAAGCTCTGGCCAGTGATACATCCTCAAGACCCAGTAACCCAGTGGATTTTCGGTTGGAAAGGTCTCCAAGTCTGATCTTGCCCATAGGTATTCCTGCACCATGTAAATCAGACACTGGTGATGGTTGCTGGAAAAAATCAGACCTTGGGGCTGCTGACTAAAGAATTGTCTGAACGCATCGGTCAGATGGTCACCTTCTCCACCATTCCTTCTGTGACTGACCTAAGCCTCAGCAACACGTTGTCCAGGAGGACCAGGAAATTGTACCCTCACAGGCTCTGGAAATGCATTGCACAAGCCTTTCTGCTAGACTTGTGCACAACGGAAAATTTCGTTTAGTTTCGGTTCATTGTCATTCGTAAAATACATCATTTCGTTTTGTTATATTCGTTATGTTACGTTAATATGTTTTCGGATAATTCGTTATTATTCGTAGAGTGTCGAATTCATTAGTTCGTATTCGTTGAAATTCGCTATTTATGTATGTATATACATTCGTGATAATGATTCGTAGTTTGGAAAGTCGTTTGTTTATTGAATCTTTTAACACACACAATGACAACGTCTCTTCTCCTCAGCTCAAATACAATACAACACCCTTCTAACTCAGTTCTCAGGAATGCACTTTGCCAGTAATCCATCCTCCGCCACAAAATAAATTAGATGATTGGACTATAAGATTTACTTTGAGCTGACCTTTTGTTTCATTAGATCTTTAAAGAATTACCGAATTCATTCGAATTCATTCGAATTCATTCGTTATATTTCTTTCGTATTCGTTGTTATTCGTTATTTGTTGCGAAACGAATTGCACAAGCCTACTTTCTGCAATGCCTCCCGAAGATGTTTCATCCTCTGCTCCCTCTGCGAAAGCTAGATAAGTTCTGCAACCTTACCCTTGTAACGTGGATCAGGAAGTTCCTGATCCAGCCAGTAATGATCCCTCTCCTTTGATACCACGAATATGAGGGTCATTTCGCATGATTTGCAGGATCAGGAAGGCCATGCAGCAAAGGTTTGCTGAGGCATTCGATCCAGAGTCATCTGGGTCACTAAGGATGACATGATCCACAGCCACCTCCTCCCAGCCACTTACAAGTCCATTGGTTTCTGGGGACTGAAAATGATCCCTTGAAGACTGCTGCTGAGTGCTAGGTTCCACCTCCATGCTGACACAATCCTCATTCTCCTCCTCCTCTTCCTGCATGATTGGCAGGCCCGCAGGAAAACTGTCAGGATAAAGGGGGCCTTGAGAGGTAAGGAAGTCCTCCTCTTCCTCCCTCTGTTCTGCCTCAAGTGCCCTGTCCATTATTCCATGAAGCGTGTGCTCCAACAAGAAGACAAGAGGTAGAAAGGATGAACCACCGCTCCAAGGTAATCCTCGAGGACTGAAGCTCTGTCTCCTATTGATGAGCCCCAGGTGCTGACCATTACACACTGAGCAAACAAGCAGGACAAAACTCTGGATAGCCACACACTGGAAGAAGACTTGAAATCCCATCTTTAATTGAAACAATGTGGGTCACATCAAAACAAAATCAAAAAGAAAAGAATCCCGAAGGATGCTGGGACTGTGACATCATAATGGGGCGGGGCCACCATGTGACATCACCCAGTGACCCTGCCCCTTGTCCCTATATAAGTCGCCGCACAACGCATCCCTGCCATTGCGGCCAGAGACAGTGTTGTGTCAACATCGCAAGGAAGAAGAAAAGAAGAAGAAGGCGGCGGCGGCGACAGAAGACCGGGCCAACGCTAGTAAAAGAGCTGGGAGAAGAAAGCGGAGGCCCGGCAAGAAGAAACGAAGAGGGGGACAAGACCCCGGAAGAGTGGGGCAAGACTCCAAAGAAGAAGAAAACCCCCAGACGGCGGCGGCGACAAAGAAGGAAGCCGGGCTCCTCCGCTAGTAAAAGAGCTAGCAAAAGAGCAGAAGATAGTGGAGGAGTCCGGCGAGAAGACCCCCCAAGACAGAAGACCATCGGAGCTGTCTAATAAATTATTTTAAAACCTTGTGTTGTGTTTTATTTACACTTTTTTCACCAGGTAAATGGGTACGGGTACATTGTACCCCATACTCATTCACATAGGGTGGGAGGCAGTTTGGGGGCCCCTTATTAAAGGGGGCTCCCGGATTCCAATAAGCCCCCTGCCCGCAGACCCTGACAACCAACGGCCAGGGTTGTCGGGAAGAGGCCCTTGTCCTCATCAACATGGGCACAAGGTGCTTTGGGGTGGGGGGACCGCAGGGCCCCCCTTCCCCAAAGCACCCCCCATGTTGAGGGCACGTGGCCTGGTACGGCTCGCTCATCCCCACCCCCTTTCCTGACCGCCTGGGCTGCGTGCTCAGATAAGGGTCTGATATGGACTTTGGGGGAACCCCGCGCCGTTTTTTCGGAGTAGGGCTTCCACTTTAAGTCCATACCAGGTGACGGGGCTCGCAACATGTCAATCTCGCCAATGAAGGCAGCAACATTAACTTCCTTCACTAGTCCCATCTACGTGGAGCAGCGTTCAAAATGAACTGACTTTTCTCCGTGTGTGGGAAAATCCGTTCATTTCAAAAGTCCGGCAGACTAGCACACAGACGGCCGGACTGTCTGGCGGACAATTTTGAGTCAAAACTTCTTTCTAAGTCCACCGGACTTTTGGAAAGAAAAAGTCCACCAGAGCCCACACAAGGGTGGATTTTCCTGCGGACTCTGGTCCGCCAGACCAAGTCCGCCAGATAGTCTGATCATGTGTGCGCAGCATTACTGACATTTACAACTCACACTTAAGCCCCATACACACTATCAGATTTTGTGCTGATTTTTTCCTTCAGATTTAACAAAGGAGTTTCAATTTTTTGCAATCAGGCAGGCCATTGAACTACATGGTTTTGGAAAATCTGAAGGAAAATATCAGCAGAAAATCAGATAGTGTGTATGGGGCTTTATGCTGCCACTAACTAAAACACTGCCACTAACTGACACCTACACTAACACTCACTAAACTAGATCATTAAATTTAACACACTATACCTGCTCTTACAGTGATAACAAATATAAAAGTGGCAAGCACAATTCACTGGTGGCAAATAACAGCATAAAAGCATATATAGGTGCAGCGCTAAAAAATGACAGAAAGTCCTTATTAGGGAGTACAAAGTGAAGAGTCCAATAGGAGAGAAAACCTTGTGAAAGATCCTCTACTGACAGTCATACACACATACACTGACTCTTACCCTCAGGGGTGGACAACTGCATACAGGGGGCGATTGCACTTATTACAAAACCCAATGGGCCAAAACACAAGGTATCAGCACTTTTCCACCCCCTGATGAACTCCACTTTATATGGACCTCAACAGGTTCAAGATTCAAAGATGTGCCGAAAAACACTTCATAGTGTAATATGTTTGATAACTAATTTATTAAAAAACAGCAAACACACTCACCAAATGTACTGTAAAATCTTGCATGTACATCAATGATTGTGAAGGAATGTTTCCAACCATCAAAATGGCCGACCTTCATCACGTGAATCAGCTCCACTCAATGCATTTCGTCATCTAGACATCATCGGGGGACAGAGATATCAAGCATGTATTCGGCGTGACGAATGCCAACAGACCAGGCTTCCAACCAGAAAGTTGCTTTCTAAGGATTCATTTCCCATCACTGTTGTGGGATCACTGCAACTGGAACTTCAGTTTTTTTTGGACTCTGATTATTACCACATAATTTTCACTTGTATGGACTATTGCAATTTCATTGCATATGTTGTTATAACACTTAAGCGCTGCACTACTGCTTTTATTAATAAAACCTGGAAGTTGATTGGTTTCTATGCACAGTTGCACCAGATTTTTCACCATGCAGTTTTAGTAAATAAACCCTATTCAGAGGACGACGGACGTACCTGGGGAGAGCTCCGCTGTGGCCTAGCTCCAATCATACCCCATCCTCGGCCACCGCACCCTATTTCTGCCCACCGACCTCTCCATCTCGTCGGTGGGCCATCGGGGCTCCGGACGGAGCTGATATTGCTGCTGAGTCCGCCGCCGGTCTCGCTCTGCAGCGACGGGCGAGCGGCGAGGCAGGCCAGACGCCGCCATCTTGCGGCCTACCCTGACATACGGAGCCTCCGGACGGCGCATCCTAGGCCCCATCTAGGCCGGGACTACAGCGGACACCAGGAGCGGATACCTTCGGATAGCCTCTCCTACACCGGACCCCCGCTGGCCGCCGCTCGGATGCCTGGGAGGAAGCACAGGCCCCAGCTGGAAAGGTGAGCTCCGGCGGCCATCTTGCTACACCCGAGGCCTTTACCAGCATATCTGCTCTCCCTCCTCTGTGGCCGGATAGCTGACCCATCCAGAACAGGCATTGACCCCTACCCCTGCTGGGCATAGCAACCCTCCTGAGTATCTGCCTGCCTAAATCTCTCTCACCCTCCTACCCTGCACCTACCCTCGGCCTGCTCAGCGGCCATCTTGGTCCACCCATCTCCTTCTCCTACTACCAGTGGACTGTACCTGCCTGCTAATTGCCCTAGTTCCTGCCTTAACTGGTGCCCTCTCCCCTTATACCACTCAGTGAGGCAGTGGGGTCTGGATTCCCCCCCCTGGCTGCTTGGGACTGATACAGACTGCCCTCCTACTTCATCTCCCTCCCCTCGCAGTTGACTGCTGCGGCCTGCACTCCTGCTCCATCCCCCCCTCCCCCCACGGTTGGTTTGGACCTTCTGAACGGTTGCATACTATCTTGGGGTCTCATCTTGGGTCCCACTTGTTTGACAGCCATGTGATCATCCTACATAGGCCTTAGCCGCCTTCCAATGCTCCCGTGCTACTCGCAGTCGCTACTCTTCTATGGGAAACACCGCATGTAACTGATTATACGCCTAGTCCCAACGCCTCATGGTGAAATACGGGCCGAAACACCTTCCTCAGTCTACGTCCCCGGATTTGCGGCCCCCACAGACACAGACTCTGGATCGATTTTTAAGCAGGCCGGCCTCCCCAGCCCCTTCTCCAGGTTCCTTCACGTATGCACAAGTGGCTTCCCAAGCACCGGCGCACGACAGCTCACATTCCTTGTCATACAGCCACTCAGACACGATGTCCGCCCCGGTCACGGTTGATGTGCTTGACGATAAACTGCGAGTTCTCCTACAAGACTTGACGAGCAATGTTTCAAAGGAAATGGGTAAGCTGGCCCATGAACTGCGGGGAGAGCTTGCCCAGATTGGAGAACGGACTGATGTCCTGGAAACCAAATTTGATGACCTGATACAATATGTCCACGTTTTGGAAGAAGACAACGCCGGTCTGAAACAATCGGTCTCTCAGCTCCAATCCCAACAGGAAGATTTGGAGAACAGGGAACGTCGCCAAAACCTTCGGATCAGAGGCGTTCCAGAGGCTGTTGGTGAGGGGGAGATCAAACCTTACCTACTCAGCCTCTTTAACGTTGTTGCCCCTAAAGTCCCGGACATAGACTGGAGAATGGATAGGGCCCACAGATCCCTGGCCCCAAAACCGCCTGCCGGAGCCAACCCCAGAGACATTATCGTACGCTTTCATTACTACGATAGCAAAGAGGCTTTGACCATGGCCACCCGGAACAAATCACGCTTGGAATTTAAAGGAGCCAAGATTCAAATTTTTAGTGACTTATCCCCCATTACTCTCGCCAAGCGTCGCAGCTTTCGCCCCGTGACTGCTCATCTACAAAATCATCAGTTTCCATATCGTTGGGGGTTTCCTTTCCGCCTTTCTGCTACTAAAGATGGGATTCAATACTCTATGAGAGATCTTCAGGAGAGTGAAGCTTTCATACGTAACCTGGGCCTACCACCGCTTCCAGACAAAGACCCCATGCCGCTTCCGACGACGCCCAGACCTTCCTCCATTCCTGCTCGGATCTGGACCCCTGCACGCCAGAAGCCGCAGAAATCCTTCTCTACCCCTCAACGTAACCTGCATCCTAGACTCCCTCCCTGATGGAAGCTTCCAAGTGTCATGTTTGGCTGATCTTGGCCTCGGCCCCTGTCTCACCATGTTTCCTCTTTAACAAGGGATATTTGCAACTTTAGTTACAGGTTACATTTTCCACTGCCCCTGTTCTTTTTTGGTTGTTGGGACTACAGTGTTTTGCTCTTATTTCCTGTAATTTTTGCTGGAAGGTGGCGGGGTCTCTCCAGATGAGCTGGAACCCCTGATGTGCCTTCTTTGGTTCCATGGCTACGGCTGTGGACTCCTGGGTGGTTTTCACCCCCCAGGCCTTTTTTCTATCAGTAATGTTTTTTTTTTCTTCTACTTTCTAGGCCTATTTTTTGGCCTTTTTTTCATCTTTTGTTCAATTTGGTTGCTTTCTACTACAATTTATAATCACATTGTTGTTATTCTATGTCTTCATTTGCCTTTTACTTCTAGGACGCGCCACGAGTCCCGGTTTCTTCATGGTTGGTATGGTTATGTCCGTTTTTTATATGTATATTATGGATGTCTTAAGCTTTCTCTGATTTCTACACGATGGCTTTGAGGGTACTTACTTACAATGTTAAGGGCCTGAACTCAATCCATAAGCGCTGGTTGGCTTTGAAGGAGTTCAGGTCCTCTAATGCGGATGTGGTCCTAGTCCAGGAGACCCACTTTCGCCCGGGGGGATCTCTAAAATTTGCGGCCAAACATTTTCCGGTCTCTTTTATGGCCTCCGACCCCTCTGGTAAAGCAGGGGTGGCAATACTGATTAAAAAGACATGCCCGCTACGGGTTAAGTCCTCATTTATCGATCCTCGGGGCAGGTACATTCTCCTGGACTGTGACTACTTATCTCGCTCTCTTACTATAATCAATGTTTATGCTCCCAACTCAGGCCAGATTCACTTCCTCACTGAGGTCTTGGACAGCCTGGGCACCTATGCCCAGCCTTTCATGATCCTTGGCGGGGACTTTAATATGGCCATGTCTGCTAGGAAGGATAGGCAGACCCTGTTTTCAGACAATCCCTCTTTAAAAACGGAACGTCAATCTGCTGCGTTTCGCAAGCTCATTAGGTCCCATAACTTTTTGGACACCTGGAGGATTAAACACCCTACACATCGGCAATTCTCCTTTTACTCTCCCCCACACAAGATGTACTCTAGATTGGACTACATCTTTGTTTCGGCGCCTCTCCTAACGTCGGTAGTGGCCTCGGAGTTGAATCCCATAACGTGGTCTGATCACGCATCGGCACAGCTTGACCTCGCCCTCACCCTCTCTACACCTAAGACCTGCCACTGGAGATTTAACGAGTTCCTCCTCCGCGACCCGGTTGCCGAAGCTCATCTATCCCACGGGTTAGCCGAATTTTTTCAGCTTAATGAAGGGTCGGTGCGGGACGTGTCCACCCTTTGGGAGGCTCACAAGGCTGTTTTTAGAGGATTATGTATCTCGGCTGGCTCTGGCCTTAAACGGGACTCGGCAGCACAGAGACTGGACCTCCTCTCGCAATTGCAAAGAGCCGAAGCTCTGCTTGTGTCCTCCCCATCGGTGCCGCGTCTTCGCACAGTGACCTCTCTCCGCGAACGGTTAAAGTCCTTGGATATGCACAAGTGTTCTAAGGCGCTGCTTTGGACTAAACAAAGGTTCTATGAATTTGCCAACAAGCCTCATAGGATGCTGGTGAACAAGCTGAAGCCCCGTCCATTCCACTCCTATCCTGACCTCCTGCTACAGCCGGACGGCACTCCAACTTACTGCCCCTTGACGATGACTAAAGTGTTTGGCACTTTTTACAAAAAATTATATAACTGCCTAGCTTCTGACCCCAATCATGAGTTCTCCCAAAGTAGTTTTGATGATTTCTGCGCTTCTTTGAAATTACCAGTGTTGTCTTCCCCACAAGTAGACACCTTAAATGCCCCCGTTACACCGGAGGAGCTAGCTGCGGTTGTAAAAGACCTTCCGTCCCATAAATCCCCGGGTCCTGATGGGCTTCCTTATGTTTATTATAAAACTTTTCTCCCGACACTGAGCCCCCATCTGCTTAATCTTTTCACCTCCCTGCAAAGGGGCAATGTTCCGCATTCTCAGTTTCTCCACGCATATATCACAGTTATCCCGAAACCGGGTAAATCCCCTACACTGCCAGATAACTACAGACCCATAGCCTTACTCAACTCCGACTATAAAATCTTCACCAAAATTTTAGCTAATAGGCTTTCCTTATTGATTCCTGCTCTGATTCATAATGACCAGGTGGGATTTGTACTGGGTAGACGGGCTGGGGATAATACCAGGCGTACCATTGACCTCATAGATCTACTTGATAAAATGTCTCGCCCGGCTATTGTTTTGAGTTTAGACGCACAAAAAGCCTTTGACAGGCTGGGATGGCCCTATATGTTTGCAACGCTTAAGCGCTTTGGCTTTTCTGGTTCTTTCCTATCGACCCTTCAAGCCCTATACTCGTCTCCCACGTCCCAAGTCCAATTGGCATCTTACAGATCCCCGCTATTCACACATAGTAATGGTACCAGACAGGGATGCCCCTTGTCCCCCTTGCTGTTTATATTATGCTTAGAACCCTTGGCTGCAGCTATACGGGCGGATTCAGACATAAGGGGAGTCTCCCTCAGACTGAAAGAATACAAGCTGTCTCTTTATGCGGACGACATTCTCCTCACACTGACGAAACCCCTAACCTCCCTTCCCAAACTTCACACTCTTTTAGATTCCTTCGGTAGGCTCTCGGGTTATAAGGTAAATACGTCTAAAACCGAAGCGCTCCCTATTCATATCCCCCCCGCACTTCAAGCTTCCTTAGAATCCACGTACCCCTACCGTTGGTGCCCCGTTTCTCTTAAATATCTTGGCATTAACCTGACCGCCAAGTACGGCTCCCTTTATGAAGCTAACTATATATCCTTAATAGCAGAAACGCATGGTCTACTCAGAAGTTGGTCGTCCTGCCCCCTATCTCTTCTGGGTAGGATTAATGTATTGAAAATGGCCATACTCCCTAAATTTTTATATCTTTTCGAAACATTACCAGTTGCTATCTCCATGCCTCAGCTTAGGAATATTCAGCGAGCCTTTGCTAAATTTATATGGGGGAGTAAGAGGCATCGGATTGCCCAAACGGTGGTTTTTGCTCCACGATCTCATGGGGGACTGGGAGCCCCCGATATCGTGAAGTATTACTATGCGTCGCACCTAGTGGCGGCTGTCTCCTGGTCGTCATATTTTGCTACCAGTAGATGGTCAGAGCTGGAAATGAGTGTGGTCACCCCGGTCCATCCGTGCTCCATGCTATGGTCTGATCTGACCTCCTCTATGGCTCAGCTTAGGCGTATATGCCTGGGACCGATGCTTTTTACTCTCTCCATATGGAAACAGTGTCATACACGGTTCTCTCTCTCTTCTCCATGCTCACCCCTGCTGAATGTCATTTTTAACCCAGATATGCCTGACAGCCTTTCGGTGAAGAATATGTTTCCTTGGTATAGGTCTGGCGTCTTTCAACTCCGCCATCTGGTGCATCCAGTATCACGCAAATTCCTATCCTTTCCTGAGCTTCAGGACAAATATGGCATTCCTGATCGACTCTCTTTCTCTTACATTCAATTCAAACATTATTTCCACTCTAGATCTCCTGACCTGACTCTGGCCAATCCCAACATTTTTGAAACTTTGTGCTCACAAGGCCCGTACCAGAAAGGACTTATATCCTCTATTTATAGTGCCCTCCACAATTCAATCTCACCCACCACAGACACACATCTCTATATGAGAAGATGGGCTACAATTTTGCCATCCCCCTTATCCATTTCCCAATGGCAGGACATCTGGACCTCTACCTCTAGAGTTTCCAGATGTGTGGAGCAGAGAGAGACGGCCTACAAGATACTAATGTTCTGGTACAAAACCCCTGAAATGTTATATAAATATGATCATTCCGTATCTAAGTTGTGTTGGAGATGCCAACGAGATGAGGGCACCCATTACCATATTTTCTGGAGCTGCCCTTTGATTGTGCCTTTCTGGTCCATGGTCCAATCCCTACTACAGTCTGTCTTGGAGGTAGATATTCCATTAGACCCTAAACACTACTTATTAGGCCTGCCTATCGCGGCGTTATCTAAATACGCCAAGAAATTAACAGCCTATATTCTTCTAGCTGCTAAGAGAACGATTCCCACTCTTTGGTTGTCCACCTCCCCTCCGTCCCAATCGCAGCTAATCTCTGCTATTGCATATATACGCAGAATGGAACATCTGACTGCGTTGGTGCAAGATACTCTACCCAAGTTTTCTAAAGTATGGGACAAGTGGGACATTTCCATGGTTAACCCTGAGAATGTACCTTAACTCCTTTGACCATGTGCTCTAGGGAATGGTTTTCTCGGGTTTGGCCTTGGGATTTCTGCCCCACAACCCCTCCCACACTGATATATATATTCTTAGGTTTTTCTACGCATTTTTACTGGTAGACTCGTGGTGTGTCCTTTTTCGTCCTTTTTCTTCTTACTTTTTAATGTGATATACTGAAACGTTCACAGTCTATTTCCCGCCTGCGGCGGTTTTCTTTGACGATGTTGCATTATCAATCTTGACTATGTATATCACTGTGTACGATTTTCACCTGTTGTATGAAAATCTTTTTTTTTTTCAATAAAAATACATTAAAAAAAAAAAAAAAAAAAAAACCCTATTCTCTGTTGTTTATCCTCTTTACAGAGGAACAAGAACATTGGGGACCTGAGACCCAGGACAGGAGGACAAACACTCACACAAAAGACCAGCATCTTCTACTTTTGCCTCCCCACAGTGTAAATGGCATTTGAGTAAATATTATAATGCATCCATAGAAAGCTCAGGAGTCAGAACAAGATCTGCCAAACACACTGTCCTCATTCCAAGTTACAGATCAACCATCGTCTGAACATACTTTAAAAGTGATGCTCATGTCATAAGGAAGCGATTTACAAGCTGAAACATGACAAATATAAAATACAAGCTGTGAGATTGTGTTACGGCACATAATGATCTAGTAGACAGATATCAGGAGCACAACACTGACATCCACTGGCTGAAAACTAAAATTGCAGATTTGGAAAAAAGGTCTAGGAAAAATAATCTTGAATTTAGGGGTATCTCTGAAACTATTTCTCCACCCGAGCACATTCCTTATCTTCTTCAATTGTTTTAAACCATATTACCGGTGGAAAATTCCAGTGACTTTATCACAGACAGAGCCTACAGAATTCAGATCCCAGATTCAGTCCCGTGAGATGTTCTTTCAAGAATGAAAGAAAGAGCTATGGCAGAAGCTCACAAAGTGGAAAAAGTATCCGAGCCCTTCTCTCATATCTCAATCTAGACAAAAAGAAACCCCCTAGGGAATGGGACTTTAAGAAGCGAATGAAAAAAATATAAGGGAAAAAGTGGTGTAGCGCTAGTAAATGAATTGGTGAAAAAACTCAAAAAATATATATTAAAAGGAGTGATAATGAAACCGATACTACAACACATGCATGTAACAGAATGTGCAAAAATACGTGAAATCAAAAATAAATACAAATAATGATTCACTAAGTATGTACAATATATATATATATATATATATATATATATATATATATATATATATATAAGTGCACGCGAATCTTGATGGATACCAGTAGCTGAAATATAAGTCCCAGCACAACAGTCCACATTAGTGATGGACGAATTTCTGACGGGACGTTTCGCGAACGCGGACCGCGAACGCGGCCGATAGTTCGCGAACCGTAACGTTCGCGGCGGGCCCCATTGACTTCAATGGGAGGCGAACTTTGCAAACCTACAGGTCAAATTTTCAGCCACAAAATAATTAATAGCTGTGCAAACATAGTCCCACCACATGGCCAATGACATAACACATGTATGAGGTGAATCTGGGATCGACAACTACAAGCATTCTTTGTTGTGACAATTCAGGACTGTGGAGCGCATGAAGGCAATGGAGGAGAGGGAAAGTCAGGGTAAGCAAAGAAGAGGGTGCAGGAGATGATCACCAGCAGCGTGACATACAGCAATGACACCTGCACCGTGATAGAGTCATCTGACACCAGCACCGTGATAGAGAGCACTGACATCAGCAGCGTGACGTACAGCAATGACACCTGCACCATGATATACAGCACTGACAGCAGCACTGTGATAGAGAGCACTGACATCAGCAGCGTGACATACAGCAATGACACCAGCACCGTGATATACAGCACTGACAGCAGCACCGTGATAGAGTGATCTGACAGCAGCACCGTGATAGAGAGCACTGACATCAGCAGCGTGACATACAGCAATGACACCTGCACCGTGATAGAGTGATCTGACAGCAGCACCGTGATAGAGAGCACTGACATCAGCAGCGTGACATAAAGCACTAACACCAGCACCGTGATATACAGCACTGACAGCAGCACTGTGATAGAGAGCACTGACATCAGCAGCGTGACATACAGCAATGACACCTGCACCGTGATAGAGTGATCTGACAACAGCACCGTGATAGAGAGCACTGACATCAGCAGCGTGACATAAAGCACTAACACCAGCACCGTGATATACAGCACTGACAGCAGCACTGTGATAGAGAGCACTGACATCAGCAGCGTGACATACAGCAATGACACCTGCACCGTGATAGAGTGATCTGACACCAGCACCGTGATAGAGAGCACTGTCATCAGCAGCGTGACATAAAGCACTAACACCAGCACCGTGATATACAGCACTGACAGCAGCACCGTGATAGAGAGTACTGACATCAGCACCGTGATATACAGCACTGACACCTGCACCGTAAGCAGCCCCAGGAGGAAGTCAGCATAGCACAGGGATGGTGGGAGCCCCTCATAATGAGCATAGCACAGGGATGGTGGGAGCCCCTCATAATGAGCATAGCACAGGGATGGTGGGAGCCCCTCATAATATGCACAGCAGAGGTACAGCCCCAGGAGGAAGTCAGCACAGCACAGGGATGGTGGGAGCCCCTCATAATAAGCAGCCCCAGGAGGAAGTCAGCACAGCACAGGGATGGTGGGAGCCCCTCATAATAAGCAGCCCCAGGAGGAAGTGAGCACAGCACAGGGATGGTGGGAGCCCCTCATAATAAGCAGCCCCAGGAGGAAGTCAGCACAGGGATGGTGGGAGCCCCTCATAATAAGCATAGCACAGGGATGGTGGGAGCCCCTCATAATATGCACAGCAGAGGTACAGCCCCAGGAGGAAGTCAGCACAGCACAGGGATGGTGGGAGTCCCTCATAATAAGCAGCCCCAGGAGGAAGTCAGCACAGCACAGGGATGGTGGGAGCCCCTCATAATAAGCAGCCCCAGGAGGAAGTCAGCACAGCACAGGGATGGTGGGAGCCCCTCATAATAAGCAGCCCCAGTACAAATATGACACCGCTCAACCTCTTCAAAGAGGAGGGTACGGGCATATAGTACGGTGTGCTTTTTTTGGACAAGGAAGTGAGCCAAATGAAGAAAGACGGTCTGTGTGCTCGATTTAAAAAATTGTTTATAGACATATACATGGTCTACTGGTCACATGTGTTGAATTCCTCCGACATCCATGCCTCATTCATTTTTAGAAATGTGAGGTAGTTAACACTGTCGTGAGCTAGGCGAGTACGCTTATCGGTCACGATCCCCCCTGCTGCTCTGAACGTCCTTTCGGACAGGACACTGGACGAGGGGCAAGCCAACAGGTCAATTGCAAATTGGGCAAGCTCTGGCCAGAGGTCAAGCCTGCCCACCCAGTAGTCCAGGGGTTCATCACTCCTCAGAGCGTCCACATCGGCCGTTAACCCGATGTAGTCGGACACCTGACGGTCTAGGCGTTCCCTGATGCTGGATCCGGACGACACCTGCTGATGGGTCGGCTGAAAGAATGACCTCATATCCGAAGTCACCAACACATCTTCAAACTGGCCTCTTCTTGCAGGCGCTGTTGGATTGGTACCCGCAACTCCTTCTCTGGGAGTGGGAATTGCTCCTCTGCCAGCGCACGCAAAAGCAGAATGTAGCATTTCTCGAAGCAAGGTCTGGAAGTGCTGCATTCTGACAGCCCTCAGTGACGGTGGTAACATTTCCGCCATTTTGTGTTTGTACCGGGGGTCTAAGTACGTTGCCACCCAGTACTGGTCCTTGACCCTTATGCTTTTTATACGGGCGTCCCTATTAAAACACTAGAGCATGAAGGCCCCCATTTGCACTAAACTGGAAGCGGTGTGGTGGCCTGGCTCCTGCTCATCATCCAGGATAATGTCAGCCAGGATAACCTCAACCCTATATATTGTGGACCTATACCAGTCCTTAAGGAATAGCAGACTGTACCTCACTCAACCCTATGTACTATAGCACCCTAGACCAAGTTACCAGTCCTTATAAGGACCTTTGTGGAACAAGTAGCTTGTGTGTGACTGATTAGCAGACTGTACGTCAGTCCCTATACTGATGAAGGACTGCTGCAGTATAGGGCAGCGGTCAGCAGTAATGCACCTCAACTCTATGTATTGTGGACCTATACCAGTGCTTATAGAATAGCAGACTGTGGCTCACTCAACCCTATGTACTGTAGCACCCTAGACCAAGTTACCAGTCCTTATAAGGACCTTTGTGGAACAAGTAGCTCGTGTGTGATTGATTAGCAGACTGTACGTCAGTCCCTATACTGATGAAGGACTGCTGCAGTATAGGGCAGTGGTCAGCAGTAGTGCACCTCAACCCTATGTATTGTGGACCTATACCAGTCCTTACGGAATAGCAGACTGTACCTCACTCAACCCTATGTACTGTAGCACCCTACACTAGGTTACCAGTCCTTATAAGGACCTTTGTGGAACAAGTAGGTTGTGACTGATTAGCAGACTGCAGCAGTCAAGAATAATATTCTTTCTATATTTGGAAGAAAGAATATTATACGTGTACAAGCCTATTACCATACCACTGATACCAGTCCTGAAAAGAACCTTTGTGGACCTAATATAGTAACAGCTACTGATTAAACTGACCCTCACTGCCTCACACACAGCTTCCTGCCTGTCCCTATAAAAACTGACAAAACAGAGGCTGCTGGAACAATAACTGGAATAGCACTTTTGTGGACCTGATAGTAACAGCTAATGATTAAACTGACTGTCCCTGCAGCACACACCGTCCTGTCCCTTTCTCTACACTGACAAAAGACACTCAGGCTGCTGCAACAATCACTAGCACAGCACTGCCTCAAACCTATATCCTGAACTACACCTAACACCTATACCAGTCCTGAAAAGAACTTTTGTGTACCAAATAGCTAACGATTTGGGTCACTGCAATCTCTCCCTGCTCCACACAGCAACCTCTCCCTATAGTGACAGAAGAAAGAATGTAAAATGGCCGCCGGATCGGGTGTATTTATAAGTTAGGGGGAATGTGCAAGTGTCCATGTGCTGTAATGTCTCAATTGGCTGTCCTGTACCCCATGATGGATGTGTCATCATAGGTCAAAGTTCTTTTACACAGTAAACATGGAAGTCCGCCGGGCGAGCAGCGGCAATAGTCCGCCGATCGGCCATCACTACTCCTCCATTGCCTTCACGCGCTCCTGAGTCCTGAATTGTCAAAATTTCACAGATAAAAAAGAATGCTTGTAGTTTTCGATCCCAGATTCACTTCATACATTTGTTATGTCAGTGGCCATGTGGTGGGACTATGTGTGCACAGCTAGTAAGTATTGTGGCTGAAAATATGAAAAAAAATATGAAAATATGACCTGTAGGTTTTTAAGGTTCGCCTGCCATTGAAGTCAATGTGGTTTGTGAACTTTTGGCCGCGTTAGCAGTTCGCGTTTGCGAAACGTCCCGTCGGAAGTTTGTCCATCTCTACTCATCAGCAAGAAGTCTCTATTGCATGTAATTTGGCCATTCCCAATGTTAAAAGCTAGGTGGCCCAAGGCTTAGTACTGAATTCACATCCCAATTGGCTAATAATTACTAAAGAGAAACAAAATCGAAAATAAAATTAAACTCCAAAAATACTTTTCAAAAATGTTTTCACAAGAAGTGCTAAAAATCATTAGAAGTGTCACCACTTAATACTGCATCAGGGTGACCCCTAGTGGAGAAAATAGAAAGGTTCCACCTGTCGGACAAATAGTTCCCTAGCGGGAAGAACCCCTCATAAAATATTAAGCCTGGACTACTATTATACTATAAAATCCAAACCAATGACACATTGGCCAAATATCCAGCTACTCAACATTTAAATAACTACTAAGAGCAATAGCACCCAACAAATAACAATTAAAAACTAAGTTAGAAAAATAAGTAAAAAGCTGTCCAAAATATATTTTTGCAACAGGAAATACTAACATTTATTTAAAGGGGTCACCACTTGATATTACATCAGAGTGACCTCTAGTCGAGAAAACAAGGAAATCCACCTAATAATCAAAATACAACAGAGAACACTAATATTTGTCTAAGAGTGTCACTGCTTAACCACTTAAGGACCAGGCCTCTTTTTCGGACTTGGTGTTTCCATGTTTAAAACAGTTTTTTTTGCTAGAAAATTACTTAGAACCCCCAAACATTTTATATTGTTTTTTTTCTAACACCCTAGAGAATAAAATGGCGGTCATTGAAATACTTTTTTAACACCGTATTTGCGCAGCGGTCTTAGAAGCGCACTTTTTTTGGAAAAAATTCACTTTTTTGAATAAAAAAATAAGACAACAGTAAAATTAGCCCAATTTTTTTTTATACTGTGAAAGATAATGGTATGCCGAGTAAATTGATACCCAACATGTCACGCTTCAAAATTGCGCCCGCTCGTGGAATGGCGTCAAACTTTTAGCCTCAAAAATCTCCATAAGCGACATTTAAAAAATTCTACAGGTTGCATTTTTTGCGTTACAGAGGAGGTCTAGGGCTAGAATTATTGCTCTCGCTCTACCGATCGCGGCGATACCTCACATATGTGGTTTGACCACCGTTTTCATATGCGGGCGCTACTCACGTATGCGCTCGCTTCTGTGCGCAAGCTCGTCGCAACGGGGTGTTTTTAAATTTTTTTTTTTTTTCTTATTTATTTTAATTTATTTTATTTATTTTTACACTTTTTAAAAAAAATAAAATAAAATGGATCACTTTTATTCCTATTACAAGGAATGTAAACATTCCTTGTAATAGAAAAAAGCATGACAGGTCCTCTTAAATATGAGATCTGGGGTCAAAAGGTCCTCAGATCTCATATTTGGGCTAAAATGCAACAAAAAAAAAAAAAAAATCTGACATTTAAAAAAAAAAATATACCTTTAAGAGGTATGGGCGGAAGTGACGTTTTGACGTCGCTTCCGCCCTCCTATGGTATAGAGACGAGTGGGGGCCATCTTAGCCTCACTTGTCTCTATGCCTAGCCGACAGAAGGACCCGATCGCCTCCGCCGCTACCGACGGCTCCGGTAAGCGGCGGAAGGTGCGGGAGGGCGGCGGGAGGGGGGGTGGCACCTCTCCCGCCACCGATAGCGGTGATCTCGCGGCGAATCCGCCGCGGAGACCACCGTTATCGTACAGCCGACCGCCGCCTGAAGAGATGGACACCTCGGTTGTGGCAGCAGCTGCTGCCGTTACCGAGATATCCCTCTTCAAAAAATGGACGTACATCGTCGTGCGGCGGTCGGCAAGTGGTTAATATTACATCAGAGTGACCTCTAATGGAAAAATTCAGAAATCTACCTAACAATCAAATAGGTTCACCAAAAAGGGCATTTAAAAAAACAATGCGAATTTGAGGTCTAGGCTACTCTAGATCAAAAAAATCCAGATTAGTAGCACCCAATCCTATCTCCTCTACAATTTAGGAATTGGTAATAAACAAATTAACAGCAATATCCACGTTAAGGAAAAAAGGGATATATGTTTTTAGCCTATACACCCAAGCCATCTCCTGTTTTGAAATCTCTCTCACTAGAGAGCTCCCTCTCCAGTGAAGACAATATTTATTAATTCCGAGAAACAGGGTGTTTGAAGGGTCCCTATTATGCTTCAAATCATAGTGTTTGGACACGGAATGATTTTTAAAAGCCTTCCTTATATTATTTATATGTTTATTGAGCCGTATCTGTAAAGCTTGCTTAGTCCTCCCCACATACTGAAGTCCACAAGGACATTGAATCAAAAAGACCACCCCAGTAGTGGAACATGTGATGAATGGTTTAATCTCAAACGTATGAGATGTACTAGTAGAGGAAACACCGTTTACCCTTCTGTTGGTGCACCTATTATACGTACACACCTGACATTTACCACATGGCAATAATAACCTGTAAGATTTTGAAAGAAACATCTAGTTTCTTTGGGTGGATCCTGGACACTAGGGGCTATCTTATCCCTAAGAGAGGAGGCACCCCTAAAGATTACATGAGGCCTCCTAGGCAAGGCTGTACCAAACACTCAATCATTCCTCAAAATGTGCCAGTGCTTCTGGATTAATTTCTTTATACTGTGGTGCTGGACAGAAAAATGATGGTAAATGGAAGAGAGGAATCCTATTATTACTATCCCTAGGCAACAAGGACATCCTGTCCAGGTCCTGTACAGATCTAATCGTAGTTTAAAGGGAATTGGGATTATAACCCCTTTCTACAAATCTATTGTGTAAAACCTTAGCTTGTATATTAAACTCAAAAACCTCTGAGCAGTTGCGCATAAGTCGCAAAAACTGGATTTTGCGCACTGCCTTCAGCTACGATCCATGATGGCAGCTGTCCAGATGAATGTATGAGTTCCTATCAGTAGGCTTAAAATAAGTAGTAGTGACAAACCTATTCTCCCTAATTGAGACCTTCAAATCAAAAAAATTAATTTCCTCCCTATTTGTCTCAAAATTTAAAACAATCCCTCTGTTGTTATTATTAAATGACTTCATGAACCCTAAAAGTTCAGAGTGGGTACCTCCCCAAAGGAGGAGGACGTCATCAATATACCTCGCCCAGAGGAGGACCTGGGGTCTCTGTTGTGCATGGATGACGCCCTCCTCCCATTTGGCCATGAACAAATTGGCCAGGCTCGGGGTCATACTTAGCCCCTATAGCCACTCCCCTGTCCTGGCGATAGAACTGGTTATCAAAGCAATGATAGTTATGCTTTGCCGCAAATTGTAACAGCTCCATAATAAAATCTTGCTATAATCTAGGGAGTCTAGAATTACGTTTTAGATATAACTAAACTGCCTCCAGGCCCAAGTGATGGGGAATTATTGTATATAGAGAGGATACGTCAGCAGTCACCAACCATAACCTTTCAGATGGGGAAGGTTTGGACAGCAAATTAATGATGTGTCTAGTGTTCTTAATGTACGAGCACATCCTCTGTACCAACGGTTGAAGGTAGTGATTAATATACTTGCCCACCCTGGATGTAACAGAGTCTATGCCACTAACAATGGGACATGCCGGGGTCAAGTTTGATTCTTGTGGATCTTGGGCAAGTAATAAATAATTAGAGTACAGGGGGCAGGGGGATTGAACAAAGATGCGTTAGAAAGGTTGGAATGTTGATACTCCGAAGAGGAAATCCTATTATCCTTAACCACTTGCTTACTGGGCACTTAAACCCCCCTCAGTCCCAGACCAATTTTCAGCTTTCAGCGCTGATGCACTTTGAATGACAATTGCGCGGGCATACAACACTGTACCCAAATGAAATTTTTATCATTTTTTTCCCACAAATAGAGCTTTCTTTTGGTGGTATTTAATCACAGCTGGGAGTTTTATTTTTTGCTAAACAAACAAAAAAAGATGCAAAAAAAAAAAAATCATGTTTAATAGTTTGTTATAAAATTTTGCAAACGGGTCATTTTTCTCCTTCATTGAAGTGCGCTGATGAGGCGGCACTGATAGGCTGCACTGGTGGGCACTGATAGGCTGCATTGGTGGGCACTGATAGGCTGCACTGGTGGGCACTGATAGGCATAGTTAAGGCGGCACTAATAGGCACAGATAAGGCAGCACCGATGGGCACAGATAAGGCGGCACTGATGGGCAAAGACGGGCACAGATAAGATGGCACGGATGGGTGGCACAGATGGGTGGCACGGATGGGTGGCACTAAGGGGCACTGATAGGTGTCACTGATAGATGGGACTGATGGGCACTGATAGGTGGCACTGATAGGTGGCTCTGATAGGTGGCACTGCTGGGCACTGATGGGCGGCACTGCTGGGCACTAATGGGCACGGATATGTGGCACTGGGGTGCAGCACCTTTGTTGAGGCAGATTGTGGGCACTGCTGGGTGGCACTGTGGGCACTGCTGGGTGGCACTGCTGGGTGGCACTGTGGGCACTGCTGGGTGGCACTATGGGCACTGCTGGGTGGCACTGACAGGGGGGACACATTTTTTATTCATGTGGCAAAGCAGGGGGCAGGTGGGCACTGGCAGGGGGCAGGTGGGCACTGGCAGGGCTGGCCGTGATGGGGACTGATGTCCCGATCACGGCCGCCGGTGATCGGCTTTTTTTTTTCTCCTCGCGCTGTCAGCACGAGGAGGAATAATAGCCGATTACCGGCTCCGTTATATCACATGATCAGCTGTCATTGGCTGACAGCTGATCACGTGATAAGGGGTTGGGATCGACCCCTTGCACGGATCGGTGATCAGGCGAGTCTCGTAGACTCGCCGATCACAGAGCGCGCCGCGCGTGCCCCTCAGGGGGCGCGCAGGCCGCTCGTGCACGGGACTACGTCAATAGTTGTAGTCCCAGCAAAGGAGATCCGCGCTGTAGCCGTCATTCGGCTATAGCGCGGGTCTCAAGTGGTTAATTAGATTGGACAACAAGTACCGCTTAATATTAAGTTTACACACATATTTGTGCACATCCATATAGGTTTGAAATTTGCTCAACTTCCTTGGAGGAGAAAACTTCAAACACCTATCTAAAATCTTCTTTTCCTGATCCGTCAACATTTGGCGACTTAAAGTATAAATCCCCACTCCTAAGTTCTTTTCCTCTTTTGTTGTTTGTATACGCCTCCCCCCTCTAGTTCTTCTTTTTGTAATACAGGCATTTTTATACCCTGATTGGGTTTGGGAAAACCCCAATTGTAGTCCCTCTGACCCGGAGGTGGTCCAACATACTGGCACCATTTTGATTATTATTTGGTCTGTTAGGATTATTTTGATACATCTCTGGTTGTCTTCTAAAGTTATTAACATTGGACCACCCATTGTTGGGTCCATAGCTATTAGGAGCAACATTCCCATCCTGTATATGGAACAAATGCCTCCCCCCTCTAGTTCTTCTTTTTGTAATACGGGCCTTTTATACCCTGATTGGGTTTGGGAAAACTCCAATTGTAGTCCCTCTGACCCGGAGGTGGTCCAACATACTGGCACCATTTTGATTATTATTTGGTCTGTTAGGATTATTTTGATACATCTCCGGTTGTTTTCTAAAGTTATTAACATTGGACCACCCATTTTTGGGGCCATGGCTATTAGGAGCGACATTCCCATCCTGTATAGGGAACAAAACGATTTTGGACACTATACTGAATTCCTGGACTAAATTCCTCCCCCCTCCATAATATGGTACAGGGTAGTAATTACCACCCTGTCCTTGCATATTCCTCCCCTCTCCATGAAAAAGCGTGACAACCTTGTTTTTGCCCTGTCCCTGCATGGGGGGCCTGGGTATTCATTGATTATTTGGGTCATTCCAAGAGCTTCTCCACGCTGAGGATATTGTCATTGTTCAGCCTCCACTGCACAACTAGCCAGGGAGAGGAGGTGAGCACGGCGGGGAGACCAGAGAAGGGGGGGCAAAGGAGCAGAGGGGGACGTCAGCTGAAGAAGAGGCAACAACAGGATTGGCAGCTGGGTCGGCTTTTACAAGTACATACTGATCCCTGTATTTTCCTCCTTTAGCAGCTGAATGCTAGCGGGGGTAGAGGAGGAGAAGTGGCCTTTTAGCTGCTGCAGAAGGATCAGTACCAGCTGTGGCACCCCTCTCAATGCCACGCCCAGGGAAGTTGCCCCTCCCCTTCCTAGTTTTGGCTCTGCCTGTAGGTACAGTGATTATCTCCTAAATTTGCGGTGTTTAAAAGAAATTCACACTGGATGCAGCCGGTTATATCACTGGTGCATGTGCTCTGAAGGAGCGACATACCCATGCCGTCCATTCAGAGCTCTGTGCAGTAAACTGTGATTTGCGTGTGCATACGTGGGAATTATGTCATCGCAGGCTAGTCATTGTAGAAAAGGCAATAAAATAAGAGATGAATAAAAATCACTCAGCAAATATTGCAGCAGCACTTAGTTAAGTCCGTCCATTTAAGTAGACCCCCAAATACAAATAAAATATGAAGAATATATATTAAATATATTAAAAAAATATATTAAAAAATATTCAAAAAATAGTCCTGCAGAGTTCTAAAAAGGAAAGGAGAGGTAAACAAGTGGCTTGGGTGTAAAAATGAGAGAGTCCTTGCTTCCCCTTTAACTGCGTCTTCCACCAGAATCCACCACGTGAATCACCAGAGATCCCCAAATGGGGATACACTCACCAGATAAAGATCAAATACAGGCCTTTGAGTATATGGATCTTTTCTTTATCCACCTTTTTCACTGCTATTCTCGATTTTCACCACCAGGTATCAGCTCAGAATGGGAGGGGTATCCGAAATATATAAAAACAAAGGGACATCTGCATAGTGTAATCCCGTTTGCTTTATTCATTAAAATAACCCCCCCATCCATCACATTATGCGTACCATAAACATATCTATTTAAGAGCGTATATAGAATAAAGTACACTGTGCCTTTTAGTAGGTTCCAGCGGCCGGAAGACTCAGAGACCTCCGCTGTGTATAATGCAGATGATTTCCTGGAAATCTCAGCAGCTGGAGCGCTCGTCCTGAGGCGCAACCGTCACTTCCGGTAGGCCACATCCCCGACGTTTCGTCATACACTGACTTCTTCTGAAGGCGTGGCCTACCTACCTGAAGCCTGTCTAAAATATGCGCTGTCATGACCAAACGGCCAATCCTGCGCTTCAACTAGCAGATGGGCAGCCACTGTGACCAATCATCAGTGCTGTCCATCTACTGACAGGCTGTATTTGTTTTACATGACAGCTCAACTGCTCTGTCATTATTATGAACACAGCTATTAGACAGAGCAGTTACAGGTATTCACAACATAAAAACGGTATTACAATGACATATCACAGATTCCCGCATATCAAACGCTATAATGCAGATAAATATAAAACATGCATATGAAATCCCTGTTCAGAATACATTTCAAGAATTCATATTATTAAATTTACAAACATATTACGAATTTCTTAAAAAACCGGGGGCTAAAGCATCAGTTCAATACACGAATGCACTACTATAAGGACAACAACAGACTAGGAAATCAGATGTGACTGCTCCGTCAATCGTCGGCTCCCGTGACATCCGATATGTTTGTTTATCAATAATATGCAGACATCTCCTTCACAAGCAATACTCCCAAATTGCTTTTCATAGTGCAAACTGTTCCTAGTTCCAAAACATCAATGGGGGATACCTAAACCAAAATACATTTATTTAGGGCATATGCACATGAAATCTGCATAAGATTTTCACAGAAAATAAAAATAAAAATAAAGACGAAGAATGAAAAAAAAAAATGAAAGCGAAAAATAAAATAAAAATAAAATAAAAATAAAAGTAAAATAAAAATAAAAACGAAAATTTAATGACATTGTATTCATAGAAAACTACATTACCAGTGTAAAATACCAAAAAAAGAGAGAGTCCACCATAGATTCCCAAATAAATCCCTAAACTATAAGTAGATTTTGTAAGTTACATCATGGTCTTATTATCTATTTACAAATCTGAATGTGTATGTTCTTTATCTACAATCCCTGAACTCAAGTATCGCTAATGAAGCAATTTATGTCTAGTTCTACATTTAGGCCTTTCGGAGTGAGTACATCTACCAAGTATATTCATTCGGTTTCCCATTTTGATAGTTTGCGAATCATGTTTATGCCTCTCCAATGCGGTAATAATTGCCCCACACCCCAGAATTCTAGGCCAGATGGGTCCATGTCATGTTTCAATTTAAAATGAAGTGAAACGTTATGATCCTTAAAACCAATCTTTATGTTATGCACATGTTCTGCAATTCTTATTCGTAATTTCCTTTTTTGTCCAGCCTATGAAAAAGCAACCCACACGGGCACCTCAAGGCATAGACTACATGGGTGCTATTATATGTAATAAATTGATTGATTGAAAAATTCCTGTTGTTTACCGGAGAGGCAACATTTTCCACATTTCGTGTTTAATATATAGTAGCTGCTGTTGTGTATATTTTAAAGGAAAACTTTTGTAGATTTTCATCCATAAGGCACAGAGCGTTGTGGGTTTAGGGCGCAGTTTATACACCATTCTTTTCAGCAGCTCAGTCATTCACAGGACCAGAGCCAGCTTACTTGGTAGCTGGGTAGGGTTTTGGACTGCATTCACACCTGAGAGTTTTCAGCTCATAAAACGCTTGTAAAACACCCGAAAAAATCATCTGAAAAACACTCAATAAGCAAAATCCCATTAATTTTAATGGCACCTGTTCACATCTGAGCGTTTTGTCACCTGAAGCAAAACGCCTGAAAAATTCCCTAAGCTGGGGCAGATTACAGGCATTTTTCTGCCTTTTACATTGGTGACCTGAACAAAATCACGGCAAAAATGTGGCAAAATCATGGTTAAAACAGTAAAATCGCTGTAAAACTGCACGACTTTGAAACGCTCAGGTGTGAATGCAGCCTTACATGACATTATTGATAGCAGCTATTATAGCCACTAGCAGTAATCACTGTGTTCTCCTGCTGGGGACAGCTCCCTCTGCCCTTCCCTGCCGGGAGAACACAATAGCTCCATGAGAGGGATTCAGTCAATGTTGATGGGGAAATCAAGCAATTTTCTGTGGCTGGCATTAGAGTATCTTCATTCTGGACGTAGAAGCAACAGAGACACCTTTGGACAGAAGCATTGTCAATCTGGGAAAGGGTAGTGTTATATGTACTAGCAAATTTATATGGAAGTAGCATAATGACTCCAGCTAACACTTTTTTTACCACTTGGCAACCACCTGCCCACAATTTACAGCAAATGAGCGGCCACTGTAGGGAAATTGACGTACTTGTAAGTTGCTGCCTACTTCTTGGTTTAGGGTGTGCGCATGCGTGCCCACCTCCATCCACTTGCTGTGATTTCACACAGCAGGAGCCTGTCAGCAAGTCCCGGCCAAAGATTCAACCTGCTGGTCCGCTGTCTACAATCACAACCCACAGCTCTGTATTGGTAAACACAAAGCAAGAAACTGAGAGATATGTTAGTAAAAGCAGCACTCTTTATACACATTACACATGGTTAGGCACATATTTGAAGCCACGAAAGCTTCTAGATGTTAACACCTTCCCAGCCAGTGTCATTAGTACAGTGATAGTGTATAGTATTATCACTGATCACTATTAAGGTCACTGTTGATGTCAGTGGCAGTTAGTCAATTCACCCAGCGTAAGTTAGTGCCAGATTTCATGTTGCACTATCACAGTCCCATTATAAGTCATTGATCACTGTAGTAGTATAAAATAGAAGATAAAAAAACATGAATTCCACTATATTGACTATAGTTTGTGGGTGCTATAAGTTTCATGCAAATCAATCAATACACACTTATTGGGATTTTATTTATCAAAAACTTTTTTTGTTGGATATGTTTTACAGCAGAAAGTTAAAAAATATTATTCATATTGCAAACAATAAAAAAATCAGCGGTGATCAAATACCCCCAAAAGAAAGCTCTATGCGTCTGACAAAATTATATAAATTTCATTTGGGTACAGTGTTGCATTCCTGTGGAATTACCAGTTAAAGTGGCGCAGTATTGAATAGCAAAAAATGGCCTGGTCATGAAGGGGGTAAAATGTTCTGGAGTGCAAGTGGTCAAGCAGTTACAGCAACTATTTTTGTTTCCTTTTGGGATAAAGGTTTTCCATAAGAGAATACAAAGGAATCATTGTAAAGACCTGTGTCAGATTTAAAGGAGTTGTGACATGGGAGCAGGGGGTGGGGCTGGATCCTGCTGTCTGTGTCAATTGATGCAGCAGCAGGACACTGGAGCACTCCTACACGAGTGTCCCCAGGAAAAGAGCTTTTCCGCCTGGGCATTCCAGAAGAGGAGGAACCAGGAGCACCATGGAGGGACCCCAGAAAAGGAGGATCGGGGCCACTCTGTGCAAAACCCTTGCACAGAGGAGGTAAGTAGGACATGTTTATTTATATAAAAAAAAGAGACTTTACAACCCCTTTAAATGGAACGTTTCAACTCTCTAACTGCCACGTTTTATGGACAGTTTGGTATGTTAAAGGAAATGGGAATATAACGGAAAATTTATATCAAATACTTACCGTAATTTTCCTTTCCTGATAGGTGCCATGACAGCATACATGTGGGTTGACCCCGCCTCCATAACTACCCAAAAGGCACCAGTCCCATAAATTTCAGCTCTGGACTCCTAGCCGTGTTTCGTAACTAGCCTACTCCAAGCATTAAGAGGGAGGCCATAGTGCCTATCAGGAAAGGAAAATTACAGTAAGTATTTGATATAGATTTTCCGTTTTCCTGACAGGCTCCATGGCAGCATACGTGTGGGAAATAACTCACCAAACATACCCAGGTGGGAACAATGCTGAGCAAAGAAAATAAATGTATTTAACAACGTCAACTGACAGCACTTGCAAACCAAAATTAACGGATGACAAAGCAGCTGGTTCAACACAATAGTAAGAAACAAAAGTATTAATAGATGACCAAGATGCCACCCTACATATAACTTCAGACGCGACATGACGAGAGGCCGCCCAAGAGGTTGATAATTGAGTGTGCAGTCACTGCCTCTGGAGGAGCCAGGGCATTTGCTTTATAAGCCCTTTGAATGGTCTGTACTATCCAAGCAGAAATCGATCTGATTGAGGCTAATTTTCCTTTGTTTTTTCCATGCAGAAGAATGAAAAGAAAGTCTGCTTGCCTAAAAGATTCCGTAACTTCCAAATATTGATTCAAAGTATGTCCAATATTGAGGGGATGAACATCTTGACCTTCTGTTGTCCCGAGGGTAGGCAACACAATTTCATGATTTTCGTGAAAAATAGATGTTACTTTAGGATTTGAGCCCAGCATGGGAATTAACACTGCTCTATCTGGAAAAAAGGTCAGGAAAGGTCCCTTTGAACCTAAGTTCCTGATACTTTCTTGGCTGAAGTTACAACTACCAGGAAGACAGTCTTGAGTGTAAGCTCTTTGACTGATAAAAGTTTGTCAGGATCTGTTCCAAACGCGGGGTCACGTCATGACGTAGGACGCAGGCTCTGAGGGAGGAAGCAGTGTGAGGCTGGCCAGAGCGAAAGGACGGCGTGCCGTGCAGAAGACAGCTGGGGAGTGAGAGGCTCCAGCTGGATGAAACATCCCTCCCATTCGCCGCCGCTCCGGAGACCGCCCCCCCCCCGCCGGATGCCACACGAGAGATGGACAGGACGGTGATATTGGTGCGGGCTTCCTTATCCCCGCTGCCTCCCCCCCCCTCGCCGACCGGATCCCACTAACACCTATCGCTGGATAGGGCTCACAAACAGCGCAACCACAGCACCTCCATAAGAGGAAGAGGATCGGTACAGGAATACGGATCAAGGAGTGGATCCAAGCGGCAACGTGGATCAGATAAGCAACTATGAGTCTGTGATCTGTGATATGGCTGTTTTGAATGTTTTGAATGGGATTAGGTGGTTATTGCTGGTGTTGCTCGATCAGGGGGTGAATTAGCATTCCAAAATCAGGAGGAGTGATTTTGTACATCCCAAGAGCTGGCCTTGTGAAAAACTGCAATGGCAATGTTACTCCACCTGATGCTTTGATTGAAATCCCAGCCTGGTTAGGCAACACAGCAATGGGCTATATCAAATTCATGGTGCGCAATTAGCTCTACAGATTCTGAAAGAATAAGACGAGCTGGATAGGGGCGACATTTAATTTTATTTTTATCTGGTGACATGGACATGAGGCTTTGAAAAAGCAGGTCAGGTGGTACTGCTGGTTGGTGCTACTCTCTTCGTGTTTTCTTGGTCCAACGGGGTGCGGATAAAGGGTCAAAATTACTTGGCACATTTATTTAAACAGCTCCGGGGTGACCCATACCCTATCTGTGCTGCTTTAAATACCCCCCTAAACCTGGAAATACGAGTGATAGTTGAAGGCTCCATCTGAAGAAGGCCTAATATTGATACGGTGATCTTCATTAATTTAGGCGAATGAATCAGGAGTATACCCAGGAACCCATTCATTGTGAGATAACCTAAAACAATCAAATCAACTTGATACAAAATGAATAAATCCTCTAAACAAAATGGGCGGGGGGGGGCCTCAAAACCCCAAAAAATACAACAGACAGTACAATTAAACAATATTTGACCCAAGGGGGAAGCCCAAAAGGGGAGGGGGTGGAAGGAATACCCCCGAAACCAGAGAAGAAGAAGGGCCAAGATAAGAAACATGGGAAAACCAGGGACCACTCAAGGGAAGACCTTACAACCGAAAGCGAGATGGAGCTGAGTAGAGATGGAGAGCATCAGGGAGCAGACTTGCCTATAACACAGCAAGTTCTGAGAGAAATGCTATCAAATCTTGAAGTCGCAATAAAATCAGAAATTGCTTTATTGCGAGGAGATCTGGGACATTTGTTAAACAGAGTGGAAGAAGTGGAGTCCAATATGGAAAGACAAGCCCAGGAATTAGAACGCGTGAAAGACCATATTAAATTAATAAATCAGAACCAGAGGAAAATCCTGTATCAATTAGAGGATCAAGAAAATAGAAATCGCAGACAAAATTTAAGAATACGTTCAGTACCTGAAAGAAAGCAAGAAGACCTGAAGGAGATCATCAAAAATATATTCAATCCACTCCTGGGCAGAGGAGAAGATGGATTCCCCAAGATTGAACGGGTCCACCGTGTAGGCAGAATAAGGAACGAAGGATCTAATAAGCCTCGTGACATTATTGTCAGATTTAGTTTCTGTGAAGATAAAGATGAGATATGGTCAAAACTAAAGGGGAGAGAGGTTTTAAAGTATGCCGGGACAGAACTACAAGTTTTCCCAGATCTAGCCTCAGAGACTTTGACCAGAAAGCGGTTTCTGAAACCTTTGTTAGATCTGATGAAAAAGCAGAATATACGTTATATTTGGGGATTTCCGGCTTGTCTCATAGGATCTAAAGATGGCAAGACAGCTAGGTTGCGTTTCCCAGACGAGTTGTTGGAATTCTGTGAGAGATTGGGTATTCATTTCCTGGCTTTGCCGGGTTGGATAGACGGGGATCTGGGGGTGCTGGGGGAGGGGGGGGTTCCTGAGAGGGAGGGAGAGAGTTATGTGAAGTTACACTATTGTACCTGTGTGGTGACGGGGGGCCGGTCCGCCCCCCCCCTCCCTAGTAATATCCTGGGGGAGAGGAGGGGGAGGCCGAATACTGTCCTTTACCTTGGAATCTATAAGACTTATCGATGGTCGGGATTACCGGACCACTCGGTGAGTCAAGGGCCAGATTTAGGCCGGGGGGGGGAGGGAGGTGGGAAAGAATGGGAGGGCGAGGGGAGAGGGGTAGGTTGAGGTGGGGGGAGGGAAGGGGGGAAGAGGAGGGGTGGGGGGATAGGGGGAGGGGGGGGGATAGGGGGAGGGGAGGGAAGGAAAACCTATGGTAGAGAGGGTATTGCCCGGTGCAGATGCAAGAAGGAGATTCTCTATAGTCATCTAAGAGACCCAAAATGCAAGCCATAAATTTTATGACATATAATGTCAAAGGCTTAAATACGCCTAGTAAGAGGCATAAGATATTGAAGGAACTTAGGTATTATAAAGCGGAGGTAATTTTTCTACAGGAAACTCACTTTTCTCATAAGACTAATATTAAGCTATATTCAAATGAGTTCCCAGTGTGGTATTACGGAGATGCGATAACAAGTAGAGGAAGGGGAGTGGCTATAGGATTTTCAAAGAAGATACAGTTTAACTTAGAGGAAAGACTGGTAGATCCGGAGGGTAGGTACCTAGCCCTAAGAGGTAAACTGAGAGAAATGGAATGTACTTTGATCAATATTTATGCCCCTAATCGGGACCCCACAAAATACTTAGAGGGCCTTCTGAGGAAATTAATAGATTTTGGGAGAGGACCAGTAATTTTGATGGGGGACCTGAATTTTTGTGTCGATCCGGGAATGGATAGTACATCCGGGGCACAGGGGACTAGTAGGGTGCAATTAAAAAGAATAAAACAAAAATTACATACCTGTCAACTAGTGGACGTTTGGAGAGTACAGCATCCAAACGAGAAAGATTTCACGTTCTATTCCCCTGTGCACAGGATGTACTCCCGGATCGATTATATCTATGTAGACCACAGAATTTTGGAAATGGTCGAAGAGACCTCGATAGAGGTTGTTACACTCTCCGACCATGCCCCCGTTAGGATGAAGCTGTGACTAAGGGGTGGGGAGCGTAAGCCCTTCACCTGGAGGCTAAATGAAGGATTAATCCAGGATGTAGAGGGGGAGGAGAAGATTAGTAAAGAACTAGAACAATATTTTACGATAAATAACACCGAGAATATATCAAGTCAGAATCTATGGGAGGCCCACAAAGCTTATATTAGGGGGATCCTGATATCAATGGGAGCCAGGGAAAAAAAAGAGAGATCAGAAAAAATTAAAATATTGATTGAAGAAATATTTAGAATAGAGCAGCAACATAAAAAACACCTAAATCAGGATAAGGAAATCTTTCAAAAACTGGTAATTAAACGGGATGAATTAAAAACCCTGATGGAACAGGAAACTCAAAAAACGTTTAATCAATTAGCTAGGGATAGGTACTATGGAGATAACAAACCTACTAAATATTTAGCAAGAAGATTACAGAAGGTAAAGTCCAGAAATTACATAGGAAAAATTCAGACAAGTAAAGGGGATATGGTCCACGGAACAAGTGAGATTGCGGAAATATTTAAGAGTTATTATGAGAAATTATATGCAGTAGATCAGCCCATAGGACTTAAGGCAGAAGAAAAGGACCTAAAAGTAGGGGAGTATTTGGAAAGAGCCCGATTAACAAAAATTACTGAAACGGAAATGGAAATATTAGAGAGACCTATCTCAGAGGAAGAATTAAAAAAGGTTCTGATGGATTCAGCCCCTGGTAAAAGTCCGGGCCCAGATGGGTTTACTGTATACTATTTCAAGAAATTTAAGAAAATATTAATTCCCCACCTATGCAATTATTTAAATAGACTTGGGGTAGAATATGAAATGAGTGAAGAAGCAAGGACTGCATCCATAACGGTTATACGGAAGGACGGGAAGGACGAGACCTTGTGCTCTAATTATAGGCCTATATCCTTATTGAATGCCGATACAAAGCTGTTTGCTAAAGTTTTGGCTAGTAGAATGAGGACCCTAATGAACACATTAGTTCATCCCGACCAAGTGGGTTTTATATCCGGAAGGGAGGGAAGGGACAATGGAGTGAGAACATTGCTCCTTCTGTCCCAAGAGGATGAGAGAGGGAGCCCGAGTCTACTCCTGTCGATTGATGCCCAGAAGGCCTTCGACAGGGTAGACTGGGGATTTATGTTCCGAACCCTGGAGGCAATGGGAGTGGGACCCAAAATGGTCCAAAGGATTAAGACACTTTACTATCACCCAATCTCAAGGATTAAGATCAACGGTATGTTATCCCCACCCTTCGAGATGAAAAACGGCACACGGCAGGGATGTCCTCTTTCACCCCTGCTGTTTGTGCTGTCCCTAGAACCTCTGCTTGCCTCGATCCGTAAGGATCCACTGATCAAAGGAATTCTAATAGGACAAGAAGAGCATAAATTGGCTGCTTTTGCCGATGATGTGTTATTTTATATTAGGGAGCCAAGTAATACGATGCCCAAGTTGATAGAAGCAATAGCACATTATGGCCAACTTTCGAACTTTAAAATTAATCAAGCCAAATCTGTGATACTCAATATCAATACGGGTAAATTGGAAAAAAACTGGCTACAAAAAAAATTTGGTTTTCCTTGGCGGAAGGAATTAAATTACCTGGGAATAAAACTTACAATCCCATTAGAGAAATTATTTAAATTAAATTTTATCCCATTGCTAGATGAAATTAAGAAAGAGAGCAATAGATTGGTAAATAGATCACTGACCTGGATGGGACGTATTAACAGTTTGAAGATGTACATTGTACCTAAGATCCTTTATAAATTCCAGATGATCCCCATAGAGATACCGAAGTACTATTTCACGAAGATCAAGACTCTGTTAGGGGGATTCATATGGAATAAAAAAAAACCTGGAGTCTCCTTCAATATTCTGAAGCGAAGCAAAAGTCAAGGGGGACTAGCTGTACCTGATATACAAAAGTATTACAATGCTATCGTGTTGTCGAGATTAATAGAGTGGGTAAAAGAAAATAATAAGGAAAAAAGATGGGTAAATATAGAGAATGTGTTGAGTAAAACACAGCTGAATAAGATAGTTTGGAATCCGCCTAAACACAGGACACTTGACACAGGCACAAATATATTGACACGTAACACACTCAGGATTTGGGACAGGGTTTATAAGCAATTAAATAAGCAATATAATTCTCCACTTATAGAATTAAAAGAAAATGAATATTTCCCTCCAGGGTTAAAAATAAATAGCGGGAATTGGCTGAAAGAGAAGGCACAGGTTCGGGACCTTATAAAAGGAGGAAAGATTTTGACACTACACGAGTTAAAACACAAAGGGGATTTAGGAAGAATAGATGAGTGGCGGTACCTCCAGCTGGCTCACTTTGTGAGAAGCCTACCACAACCATTAAAAACGGAAGAGGAGTGGTCACCTTTTGAGAAGCTTTGCTTAACAGAAAATTCCAAGGGGACAATCTCTAAGTTGTATAGGCTCCTGGCTGAGGAAGGGGAGCTGGAGAGCCCACCTTATATGCAGAAATGGGAAATGGAAGTGGGTACACAATGTGATAAAAGCACTCAGAGAAAATTTTTTAAACTTATACATAGATCCGCTGCCGATAGCAGAACAGCAGAAATGAATTACAAATGCATTTCTAGATGGTACGCTACCCCAGACAAAATCCACAAATTTTATCCAAGTAAATCAGGGGATTGCTGGAGAGGATGCGAGGAATTGGGAACAATGGCTCACCTGTGGTGGAATTGCCCCAAAATAAATGAATACTGGAAAAGGATCTTACACTATATAAAAGAAATTACAAATATTTCAATTCCCGAGGACCCATGGGTAGTATTATTTCATGGTACTAGAGAGGAAATGAAAAAGTATCAGAAATCATTGGTGCCACATCTTTTAAATGCAGCCAAAAGATTGATACCAAAAAATTGGCAAAAAGAGGAAAGTCCAGCAACATGGGAATGGATTGATACTGTGGAAGAGACCTACCGTATGACTAGGCGAAGGGAAAGCCATGAGGACAAGGGTTCGTCAGTAGTAGATATATGGCTAGAGTGGAAAAAATTAAAAAAATCATGGAGCTACGCCGAGCATATAAGATTATGAGAAGGTTTAAACTTCTACGCATAGGTGGTAGGGGGGGGGGGGGGGTGTAAGGGAGTTGAGAAAGGGAGAAATTGGTAGGGTTGGATTTGATATTGTTTTCTTTTTCTGTTTGCGTATTTATTTCCCTGCATAATATTTGTCTTAATTAAAAAAAAAAAAAAAAAAAAAAGAGGAATCTTCGTTTGGGATATAAATTAGAAAAATCAATGCTACAATGATGTGAAGATGAGGATAATGTATATGAATGTTAAACTGATTGGACCTCACGAAAATTCGCTGAAGTGGCAAAAAAAAAAAAAAAAAAAAAAAGGATCTGTTCCAAACGTAGAAAGAAAATCTAGAACAAGAGGAAGATCCCACGTGGGAAACCTTGGTTTTTTTTGAGGTCTAAGTCTGATAGCACCCTTGAAAATCTGACGAACCAAGGGATGATTAGCCCATGAAATTCCTGTAAATGCTGAGATGGCCAATATTTGTACACGAAAGGAACTTACTGCTAGAGACAAATCCAAACCTGTTTGCAGAAAGCTACGAATATCCTGGATTTCTGGAGAACCACAAGGATTAGGTCTAGATGACCAGATATGCTCGTAAACTGTATTAGTGCTTTTCCTTCTGCCATTAAGAAGGGTTGGTATTGCTTTTTCTGGACAACCTAAGGCTTCGAGCTTTCCGCTCTCAAAAACCAGACCCTGAGGTGTAAATGAGCAGGACATGGGTGCGGGATTGTGCCTTGGGACAGAAGATCCAGCCTGAGAGGTAGAGGCAAGGTTTTTTTTTTAGTGGGAATGCGGGGGAACGCAATTCTGACACCTCCTGGACTGACTGTAAATAATGGCAAGGGGTGCTGGAGTGTGCTACAGGGTATTGATGTTCACTGCTAGGGGATCTATTTTTGCAGGGGGTCTATTGTTTCTGAGGAGGTCTATTGTTGCTGGTGGGGGACCTATTGTTGCTAGGGGTGGGTCTTATGTTGCTTGGGGGTCAGTTGTTGCTGAAGGAGATCTACTATTGGGGGAGGAGTCTATTGTTGATGGCTGCCAGAGAGTCTATTAATGCTGGCTGTGCGGAGATCTGTTGATGCTGTCGGGAGCCTATTGTTGCTGGGGGGGCTGGTTTGTTGTGGGTGGTACATTGTTGTTAGGGGCATCTATTGTTGCTGGCTGAAGGGGATCTATTTTACTGCTTTTCTTGATATCATTACCAAATTCCATACAAATGACTTAGCACCACAAAATTATACTTGGTTCTGTGTTGTCTAAAAGAGGTGGGATCGGGAGGTGGGTAGGAGATGGAACCAAAGGATGGTGCTCGGAGGTGGGTAGGGGCGGTGAAAAGGGGAGTTCCTGCACCTATTGTCTGAGAAAAAAAGCCCTGGGTAGAGGAATTGAGTCCAGATAACACTGAGGAGTGTTAAGAGGGGAAACCATGGCCTGTTGGGCCGGAACGGAATTACTGCTATGACTTCCACCTCCTCTGTTCTGAGCCTGCAGAGAAACTGGAGTATCACAGGTACCGGAGGAAAGGCATACGCCTTGCTGAACTTCCACTGGTCTGTTAGGGCATCTATCCTATAAGCTTGGGGATCCCGAAACCTCGAATAGTACTTGGTCAGCTTGTAATTGCATGGGGACGCAAAGAGATCCACTTCTGGGGATACTCCCAGTGTTAGGAGCCATTTGAATACTTCTTTGTGTAGAGACCACTCGTTGTTGTTCATTTGAACATGAGAAAGTCTGTCTGCACATTCTGAATCCCTGGAATGTAAACTGCCGAAATGTTGGACAAATTCTTCATGGTTGGCTCCACCTCTTGTAGGAGAGACCAGCTGCAAATTCCACCCTGCTTCCTTATGTAAGCCACCACGGTTGTATTGTCCAACCGTAGCATCACTGAGGAGTTTCCTATTAGATGGCGGAAAGACATGAGAGCCAGAAAGGCTGCCTGCAATTCCAGTATGTTGGATACAGTCCCTTGAGACGGTGAGTTCCATCTGCCCTGAGCCATTTCGGATAGGCAATGAGCGCCCCAACCCTGATTGTTCTCATCTGAAGTTATTGTAACCCAAGTGATGGGAAGGATCCAGTGACAGTTGCAAAGATTTTTCCCTTGGAGCCACCAAAGGAGAGATACTCTCATGGGTGGAGTGAGGAGGATGCGTTGACTCTCGCTGGGGAAATCCCATTGTTGGAGGAACCCCTTCTGAAATGGGCGAGTGTGCCATTGTGCCCACTTCACCATGGGAATGGTGGCTGCCATTGTGCTAATCACCTTCAGACACTGAAGAGCGGAGAGGTGAGATGAAGCGAGGGTTTGAGTGGATCCTGTCCTGGATCACCACAATCTTCTCCTCGGGTAGTGAGATGTGCCCTCCAATGTGTTGAAGTGGGCATCGAGGAATACAAGAGATTGTGAAGGATTCAGGTGACTTTTCTCCAAATTCATCAGCCACCCAAACTCTTGGAGAGTGGAAAATACCAGACCATTGTCCTGGGCTAGAAGGAGGAGGTCATCTAGGTAGTGATGAAGACAAACTCCTTTGATTCGAAGCAGAGCAACAACAGCTAACAGAATCTTGGAGAACACCTGAGGTGATGTCGTGAGACCAAAAGGAAGGCAGGTAAACTGTAAGTGCTGATCGCCTACTGCAAAGTGACCTTTTGAAAGTCTGCCGCCACTGGAACGTGAGAGTAGGCATCTTTCAAGTCTGTTGAAACCAACCAGTCCCCTGGATGGACCGACCGCTGGATCGTCAATAGTGACTCCATCTTGAATTTTTCCTTCAGAAAAAACTGGTTGAGATGAGTCAAGTCTATGACTGGCCTCCATGTGCCATTCTTTTTCTGCACCAAGAATAGAGGGGAATACATGCCTTTGCCTCGTTCACCATCTGGAACAGGAATGGCTGTGCCTTGATCTAATAAAGACCAGGCCTGTAGCTGCATGCGTCCCCTGCACGATCAGTATTCTGTGCTCTCTGAAAGGTGTGCTTCTGATTCTGTAAACACCTATCTTGAGGGGCGCTATCAAGCTTGTTGCCAAAAAGAGATGTGCCCTCAAAGGGAAATACGGCACCAAGCTTGTTTAGAAGCTGGATCCGTCAACCAGGGACGGAGCCACAAGGCCCGATGGGCAGTAACCACTGACAACATCACCCGGGCCACTAGGCGAATAACATCAATAGAGGCCTCCCCAGAAAGGTGGGTGCCAGCTCGATTTCCTGGATAGGGGAGCTCTTGGCTACCTCTTCAGAGATACCTCTAAGAGACTCGTCCACATTGTCTGACCATGCCTCCAAGGCTTTAGAGACTGCTGGTAAGGCCAGGACAGGCTTGCAAACTGTGCCTGCTGTCAAATAAATCAGTTTTAGGTTGGAATCAATCCATATCTCCAAAGGATCTTTAAATGAGACCGTATCTTCCAGAGTCACATACCTCACAAGTTTGATTAATGCTGCATCCACCAAGGGAGCTGACTCAAGGTGTTTAAGCTCTTTTTCCCTGAAAGGATATAATTTAGAAATTTTTGATTGCATAGAACTTTTTCTGTCCATTTTACCTCATTCTTCAGAAACTATAGCACCTACTTCAGTGAGAAAAGGAAAATATTAATGCTCCTTACTGAGCTGTTTGAAAAAAAATTCTCTGTTTAGGAGGGGAAATCACTGGGTATTCCCAATTCAGAGCTTCTTTAACAGCTCTCACCAGAGGAACCAAGGCACACTCGAAGCCCATCCCAGGATCATCTGCTTCCGACCCACTCTCAAGAGGGAGCTAACTGGTGACTAGGTTGGAAAGACTCCCACGTCTCATAGACTTACCCCTCGGCCACTGACAGGGAGCTAAGTGGCTCTGAAAGGGAATCATGAGGCTTTCCGCCATCTTTCTCCTGTAGCGACTCTTTCATGACCAGCTTAATTAATGTCTCCAGGTGTTGGTCTGCCCCTTCCCTCTCATTAGCTGTTTTAGAGAAACAGCAGTCACAGAGAGACATGCTTAGCAGGAACAGGGGCCCTGCATCCCCAACATGTTCTCTCTGGCCCTGTCAGGAAAGGTTCCCTCCGCTGGTAATATCAATAATTTGGCATGCAGTACTGCGATCCACCAGCAGGTGTCTCCTGCTGGAATTATGTCATCTTTGGTCCGCAGTACTGGTGTCCACCAGCGGAGGGATCCTGGCAGTATGGAGCAGGTATTGCCCTCTGCAGTCAGGCGTCACATGACTGACAGCAGCCATTATAAATACCCGGCAAGTTCATATACACTTCGCCTTGGTATTGTCCTTGAGCCCTGACCTGCAGCCTGTTTGTTCCCTGTTCCCTGTTCCCTGTTCCCTGTTCCCTGTTCCCTGTTCCCTGTTCCCTGTTCCCTGTTCCCTGTTCCCTGTTCCCTGTTCCCTGTTCCCTGTTCCCTGTTCCCTGCATCCCTGCATCCTGCCTCCTGTACCTGTTCCCTTCTCCTTGTCCCCCCATCTGCTGACCTCCTATTTATGACCCCGGCCTGGCTTGACTACGATTCCGGTACTCCCTTTTGTTACATATACTGGTTTATTTACTGTTTGGTTGTTTGGTTTGTTCACTTGGTTCGTATTGGTGGTGTGTTCACATTTATATGCGTTTGCTTAATAAATTTACCTTCACTTATTTGTGTCTGGTTCACTTTGTCGCAGTCACACAGTTCTGGTCACATCTGGTTCATGACAGAATACCAAGGCCATTCCTGACCAGAAGTGGCTGCACAGGGGAACCATTTGCTTTAGTTTGGTTGCAAACATGAATGCTGATGAGATCATTTATCTTTCTCTGCTGGCATCTGAGAGTGGTGATTATTGCCGCCAGGCTTTGAAAGGATGGTCTAGTGACCAGTTGTTTGCAGCTATGCGTTTGGCTCACTCCCTGGTCGATCAGGGTTATACATTGTTTGAGGAGGTGCAGCCTTTGATAAAGATCTGTACTGAGCTAGCCCTGCCCTGTATCCCAGATGGCCGTGATGATTTCACTCCTCCTTTTGATATGAATCAGGTTGTATCTTTAGTATGGCTTTTTGAAGATGATCCTTCTGATTTTTGTGAACACTACTCAGCCTGTTCCCCACAGGTGATTGCTGAGTGCATTGTATCTGCTCAGTCTTTTGTTAGACAGGGAGGCTTAAAACTTCAGTTTGTACAACCCATACTTTCAGCATGGTCTGACATGGTGCAATCAGCCCCAGCCAAACAATCCACCTCTGCCATCAGGTATGAGCCTACCCAAAAGTATGTTTCCCCATCAGCCATGTCAACCTCAGTTGCAGCCCAGTACACGCTGCTCCCAACCAAATACTCCTATCCAGTCTCTACTCCCTGTACTTATCCTGCATTCAACCCACCTGCTTCCTCTCCGCTGTCTACAAACCCACAAGTTCTTTCCCCAGCTACTGGTACCTCTTCTCTGCCATATCACAATCCTCCTTTCCAGTCTGCTGCACCCCTTATTTACAGTCCTGCAGTCACCTACAGAGCTTCAGTAGCTAAGCCAAAGAAAAAGCGAAAGTTTTTCCCAACCAAGATGATCTTACCATTAACCCAACCTGCCTCCACACCTACCAATCTGTCCCAGCCCGGAGTGCCAGAGCCGGAGTTCCAGCCTGATGTCCCGGCCTTCCAGCCAGACGCCTTCCAGCCTGATGTCCCGGCCTTCCAGCCAGACGCCTTCCAGCCTGATGTCCCGGCCTTCCAGCCAGACGCCTTCCAGCCTGATGTCCCGGCCTTCCAGCCTGATGTCCCGGCCTTCCAGCCAGACGCCTTCCAGCCTGATGTCCCGGCCTTCCAGCCAGACGCCTTCCAGCCTGATGTCCTGGCCTTCCAGCCTGATGTCCCGGCCTTCCAGCCAGACGCCTTCCAGCCTGATGTCCCGGCCTTCCAGCCAGACGCCTTCCAGCCTGATGTCCCGGCCTTCCAGCCAGACGCCTTCCAGCCTGATGTCCCGGCCTTCCAGCCAGACGCCTTCCAGCCTGATGTCCCGGCCTTCCAGCCAGACGCCTTCCAGCCTGATGTCCCGGCCTTCCAGCCAGACGCCTTCCAGCCTGATGTCCCGGCCTTCCAGCCAGACGCCTTCCAGCCTGATGTCCCGGCCTTCCAGCCAGACGCCTTCCAGCCTGATGTCCCGGCCTTCCAGCCAGACGCCTTCCAGCCTGATGTCCCGGCCTTCCAGCCAGACGCCTTCCAGCCTGATGTCCCGGCCTTCCAGCCAGACGCCTTCCAGCCTGATGTCCCGGCCTTCCAGCCAGACGCCTTCCAGCCTGATGTCCCGGCCTTCCAGCCAGACGCCTTCCAGCCTGATGTCCCGGCCTTCCAGCCAGACGCCTTCCAGCCTGATGTCCCGGCCTTCCAGCCAGACGCCTTCCAGCCTGATGTCCCGGCCTTCCAGCCAGACGCCTTCCAGCCTGATGTCCCGGCCTTCCAGCCAGACGCCTTCCAGCCTGATGTCCCGGCCTTCCAGCCAGACGCCTTCCAGCCTGATGTCCCGGCCTTCCAGCCAGACGCCTTCCAGCCTGATGTCCCGGCCTTCCAGCCAGACGCCTTCCAGCCTGATGTCCCGGCCTTCCAGCCAGACGCCTTCCAGCCTGATGTCCCGGCCTTCCAGCCAGACGCCTTCCAGCCTGATGTCCCGGCCTTCCAGCCAGACGCCTTCCAGCCTGATGTCCCGGCCTTCCAGCCAGACGCCTTCCAGCCTGATGTCCCGGCCTTCCAGCCAGACGCCTTCCAGCCTGATGTCCCGGCCTTCCAGCCAGACGCCTTCCAGCCTGATGTCCCGGCCTTCCAGCCAGACGCCTTCCAGCCTGATGTCCCGGCCTTCCAGCCAGACGCCTTCCAGCCTGATGTCCCGGCCTTCCAGCCAGACGCCTTCCAGCCTGATGTCCCGGCCTTCCAGCCAGACGCCTTCCAGCCTGATGTCCCGGCCTTCCAGCCAGACGCCTTCCAGCCTGATGTCCCGGCCTTCCAGCCAGACGCCTTCCAGCCTGATGTCCCGGCCTTCCAGCCAGACGCCTTCCAGTCTGATGCCCCGGCCTTCCAGTCAGACGCCTTCCAGTCTGATGCCCCGGCCTTCCAGTCTGATGCCTTCCAGTCTGATGCCTTCCAGTCCGATGCCCTGGCCTTCCAGTCTGATGCCTTCCAGTCCGATGCCCGGGCCTTCCAGTCTGATGCCTTCCAGTCCGATGCCCCGGCCTTCCAGTCTGATGTCCCGGCCTTCCAGTCTGATGCCTTCCAGTCTGATGTCCCGGCCTTGCAGTCTGATGCCTTCCAGTCTGATGTCCCGGCCTTGCAGTCTGATGCCTTCCAGTCTGATGTTCCGGCCTTGCAGTCTGATGCCTTCCAGTCTGATGTTCCGGCCTTGCGGTCTGATGCCTTCCAGTCGGATGTCCCGGCCTTGCAGTCTGATGCCTCGCAGTCTGATGTCCCGGCCTCGCAGTCTGATGTCCCGGCCTCGCAGTCTGATGTCCCGGCCTCGCAGTCTGATGTCCCGGCCTCGCAGTCTGATGTCCCGGCCTCGCAGTCCGATTCCTTCCAGTCTGATGTCCCGGCCTCGCAGTCCGATTCCTTCCAGTCTGATGTTCCGGCCTCGCAGTCCGATTCCTTCCAGTCTGATGTCCCGGCCTCGCAGTCCGATTCCTTCCAGTCTGATGTTCCGGCCTCGCAGCCCGATTCCTTCCAGTCTGATGTCCCGGCCTCGCAGTCCGATTCCTTCCAGTCTGATGTCCCGGCCTCGCAGTCCGATTCCTTCCAGTCTGATGTCCCGGCCTCGCAGTCCGATTCCTTCCAGTCTGATGTCCCGGCCTCGCAGTCCGATTCCTTCCAGTCTGATGTCCCGGCCTCGCAGTCCGATTCCTTCCAGTCTGATGTCCCGGCCTTGCAGTCCGATTCCTTTCAGTCTGATGTCCCGGCCTCGCGGTCCGACGCCTTCCAGTCTGATGTCCCGGCCTTGCATTCCGATGCCTTCCAGTCTGATGTGCCTGCTGTCCAGCCTGATGTGCCCGCCTTCCAGCCTGACGTGCCGCTGCCCGACTTCCAGCCTGACGTGCCGCTGCCCGCCTTCCAGCCCGATGTGCCAGCTTCCCGGTCCGATGTGGTTCTGTCTGCTGCCCTGCTTGAAGTGTCCATTACCCGACCTAATGTGACTTTGCCCATAGCCCAGCTTGACGCAGTGGACTTTCCCCAGCAACTGCTAGTTGGAGCGTCCGGAGGTCGCTCCTTTGAGGGGGGGTACTGTCAGGAAAGGTTCCCTCCGCTGGTAATATCAATAATTTGACATGCAGTACTGCGATCCACCAGCAGGTGTCTCCTGCTGGAATTATGTCATCTTTGGTCCGCAGTACTGGTGTCCACCAGCGGAGGGATCCTGGCAGTATGGAGCAGGTATTGCCCTCTGCAGTCAGGCGTCACATGACTGACAGCAGCCATTATAAATACCCGGCAAGTTCATATACACTTCGCCTTGGTATTGTCCTTGAGCCCTGACCTGCAGCCTGTTTGTTACCTGATCCCTGTTACCTGATCCCTGTTACCTGATCCCTGTTACCTGATCCCTGCATCCTGCCTCCTGTACCTGTTCCCTTCTCCTTGTCCCCCCATCTGCTGACCTCCTATTTATGACCCCGGCCTGGCTTGACTACGATTCCGGTACTCCCTTTTGTTACATATACTGGTTTATTTACTGTTTGGTTGTTTGGTTTGTTCACTTGGTTCGTATTGGTGGTGTGTTCACATTTATATGCGTTTGCTTAATAAATTTACCTTCACTTATTTGTGTCTGGTTCACTTTGTCGCAGTCACACAGTTCTGGTCACATCTGGTTCATGACAGGCCCCTTACTGTGAGTTGAGGGGGAATAAGGAGTAAAGATGGCCTTGCGGTTCGCCCGGCGGTCGGTTTGCGGCGAACTTTGCTCGTTCACGATTTGCCAAACCAGTGGACTTCTGGCGCTGTTCGCGGCGGACATATTCATTTACATTGTGAAGAACTTTTACCCATGACACATCCATCATGGGATACAGGACAGCCAATTGAGACATTTCAGCACATGGACATACCCGCTACCTTTTAAATAGACCGGATCTGGCGGCCATTTTACATTCTGTCTTTTATCAGTGTACCGAAAGGACACTGTGTGGAGCAGGGACAGCCAGTCTGTTACTATTAGGTCCACAAAAGTCCTTTTAAGGACTGGTATAAGTGTACAGTACATAGGGTACACTTATAATATACTTTCTTTCAAATATAGAAAGCATATTATAGTGCACTGCAGTGCTGCTGACTGATTCAGCAGCTGTCGTTTCTCAGTGTAGGGAGGGACAGTTTGGTGTTTGGAGCAGGGACAGTCTGCAATTCACTAGCTACTAGCTAACTACTAGGTCCACAAAGGCCCTTTTAAGGACTGGTATAGGTGTACTATTTGGTGTGCAGTATATAGGTGTGTAATACACATATAAAAATACTTTCAAATATAGAAAGCATAGTATAGTGCATTTCCACTGTGCAGCATTGTGACTGCTGAGTGGTTCTGCAGCGATACTACAAAGAGTGACAAATGCAATTAGAAAAAAGTATTATAACTGGTATGATAGACCAGTGGCCCCCAAAAACGACAGATTGAAGCGGGGTGTTATATACTTTCTTCCACATATATTGCACTTCTCTAGAGACTTTTGTCACATTTAAAAAATGACAGGCAGAGGAAGAGGCAGGCCCTTCCACAGGGGCGGTAGGGGTAGGGCAGGAGCAACAGGCTTGAGCCAAAGTGGCAAATTGCAGAAGGTGCATTCGATTACGTCAAAGGATGCACCAGACTTGGTTGAGTGGCTCACTCAGCCTTAATTTTCTCTACCCTCCTCATCCTCTCGATCTGCACCCTCTTCTTCACTCTCTGCTATGTGCACCCCCAAAGACACTACCACAAATACCACCACCACCATATACCCTCCACTTGAGTCACAGGAATTATTTTACGATCCATCACAAGATATTGCCGATGTGCAGCCATTCTTGGCATTGGATCAGGAAGAGGAGGTAGCAACAACCGCCACTCAGCAGTCTGAATACAGTACCCAGATCAGCCCAAGGAGGTTGGTCCCCGGTGTTGCTGCCTACTCCAAGATCTCTAATTATAGCGGTGGGGAAGGTGACGACGAGGATGACGTGTCTAGTGATGTCAAGGGGTGCCCACAAGAGAGGAAGAAGAGGGGAGTTCACAGGGAGATATGGACCAGCAGATAGGGAGGAGAAGCAGGCGGAACCTACATTGCACAGGAGGGACAAACCAGACTGCTAATGTATCAGGAGCGAGGCATCAACCATGTATGGTCACATCTGGTGCTCCCAGGATGCCGGAACATGGCTCTGCAGTGTGGGCTTTTTTTAACGTGTCCGCTGCTGACAATAGTGTTGCCATCTGCAGCCTTTGCAGTCAACGCGTAAGTTGCGGTAAGCCCAACACTCACCTAGGGACGACCGCCTTAAGAAGGCACATGAGCTGCCATCACCAAGCCCAGTGCGAGCAACGGAACCCACAAAGCCACACTCCAGGCTCTCACCGTCCAGCCTCTTCTACTTCTCCTTCTCCTCTCTCCTCAGAATTGTCCTCCACTCCACCTTCCATCATGCCGTCCTCACGTTTTTCTGGAAAAAGGCAGGCTTCCGTGGACCAAATGTTCGAGCGTAAAATAATTATGACGCCGGATAACCCTCTTGCCCAACAGTTGACCGCTGGCTTGTCAGAACTGATAGCCCGCCAACTACTGCCATATAAACTGGTGGACTCGGAGGCCTTTGGAAAATTTGTGGCCATTGGAACACCACAGTGGAAGGTCCCAGGAAGGAAGTATTTTTCACAGAAGGGCATCCCAGAGCTATATGGCCATGTTCAGTGGTAAGTGAATGTATCTCTGGCACACAGTGTCGGCACCAAGATACATCTGACCACAGACATGTGGTCTAGCAAACACGGGCAGGGAAGGTATATAACTTTTACTGCCCACTGGGTGAACCTTCTGATGGCCGTCAAGCATGTAACCCATGGCACCCGTGCAGATTTAGTTTTACCACCATAGATTGCATGCAGGCCTGGCTCTTCTTCTCCTCCTCCTACTCCATCCTCCCTCTCCTCCTCGGCTGACTCCTCCTTTTCCGCTGCTAGCGTCCCTTCCGCTGTGCCGCCCAAGATCCCCAGAACCTGTTTGACATGCCAGGTGAGACATTGCCATGCTGTGCTGCGTTTGTTGTGCCTGGAATCCAAGAGCCACACTGGCCCTGCACTCCTTTCAGCTTTGCGTTCACAGGCAGATCAGTGGCTAACACCGCTCAATTTGACAGTTGGTAAAGTGGTGTGTGACAACGGTGCCAATCTGCTTAGTGCATTGAAACAGGGAAAAATTACACATGTGTCATGTATGGCACACGTCTTAAATTTGGTCATGCAGCGATTCGTTGCCAAATACCCTGGGGTCCAGGACATCTTGCTGCAGGCAAGGAAAATCTTGGCCCATTTCAGAAGATCTTACACGGCCATGGCTCGCCTTGCTGACATTCAGCGGCGACACAATCTGCCGGTCAGGCGTCTTATTTGCGTTTGCCCGACGCAATGGAACTCAACCTTTTATATTAATTTTCTAAAAAAAAGCTGCGCTGTAATGATCAAACCCAAAATCAATGGATATATGTAAATAATAAAACCCAAATTAAAAAAATATCAATTAGTACACATCTATATAGTGAAATATAATTCATGCAAAAAATAAATTAGGCAAAGAATAAATAGTGTATAAATAAATTCATACACTACTATAATTCAAACTTATCCATGTAAAATATTAGTCCATCTCCAAACGAGAAATACTTTTGCTTGGAATTTCCACCGTGAGAAACCACACCACACCAATGAAAAAGTGTCACCAAGAAGGTAGGGAAAGGACTCTCCACCACCGACAATACTGACGCTTACCAGCTAAATAGATCCCATATCAGAGATCAAATATTGCCACTGACATATCACTCCTTCTGGACCTGAGCTGCATGGAGGATGTATCCCTTTAAAACACTCTACTCCAACGTTGGTGTATTCCTACGGCCACACTGCTCATTTCCCATCATAAATAAAAGGAAGGAACCGCCATAGTATAATATTGCCAGAAAGTTTAATATAAAAATAAAGAATCACACTTACATATCTCGTAAAGAACTAGCATCAATTGTAAAAAAATTCCAGCCGGCCGGCTACTGTATCGCTGCCCGTTGCTTCCGGGTTCAGCGTAGAATTGCGGTGATGTCAGCACGCCGCTCCTCCCTACACCGTTTGGTTAGAGATAACGTCTTCAAGGGGCACTGCTTAGAAATGCTGCATTCTGCTTTTGCTTGCGCTGGCAGAGGAATTCCCGCTCCCAGAGAAAGAGTTGTGGGCACCAATCCAACAGCGCCTGCAAGAAGAGGGCGGTTTGAAGATGTGTTGGTCACTTCGGATATGAGATCATTCTTTCAGCCGACCCATCGACAGGTGTCATCCGGATCCAGCATCAGGGAACGCATAGACCGACAGGTTAACACCCGATGTGGACGCTCTGAGAAGTGATGAACTACTGGGTGGGCAGGCTTGACCTCTGGCCAGAGCTTGCACAATTTGCAATGGAACTGTTGACTTGCCCCTTGTCGAGTGTCCTGTCCGAAAGGACGTTCAGCGCAGCAGGGGGGATCGTGACCGATAAGCGTACTCGCCTAGCTCACAACAGTGTTGACTACCTGACATTTATAAAAATGAATGAGGCATGGATCTCGGAGGAATTCAACACATGTGACCAGTAGACCATGTATATGCATAACTCTATAAACGATTTATATAATCTAGCACACAGACCTTTTTTCTACCTTTGGCTCACTTGTACAAAAAATCACACCCTACTATATGCCTGTATCCTCCTGTTTGAAGAGGTTGAGTGGTGTTATACTTTTGGGTCCCGCAGCGAGTTGCTGGTATCGGTGCTCTCTATCACGGTGCTAGTGTGGTATCAGAGCTCTCTATCTCGGTGCTGGTGTCAGTGCTCTCTATCTCGGTGCTGGTGTCAGTGTTCTCTATCATGGTGTTGTTGTGGTGTCAGTGCTCTCTATTACGGTTCTGGTGTGGTGTCAGTGCTCTCTATCTCTGTGCTGGTGTCAGTGCTCTCTATCACGGTACTGGTGTCAGTGCTCTCTATCTCGGTGCTGGTGTGGTGTCAGTGCTCTCTATCACAGTGCTGGTGTCAGTGCTCTCTATCACGGTGCTGGTGTCAGTGCTCTCTATCTCGGTGCTGGTGTCAGTGCTCTCTATCATGGTGCTGGTGTCAGTGCTCTCTATCACGGTGCTGGTGTCAGTGCTCTCTATCTCGGTGCTTGGGTGGTGTCAGTGCTCTCTATCACAGTGCTGGTGTCAGTGCTCTCTATCTCGGTGCTGGTGTGGTGTCAGTGCTCTCTATCACGGTGCTGGGGTCAGTGCTCTCTATCACAGTGCTGGTGTCAGTGCTCTCTATCTAGGTGCTGGTGTCAGTGCTCTCTATCATGGTGCTGGTGTCAATGCTCTCTATCTCGGTGCTGGTGTGGTGTCAGTGCTCTCTATCATGGTGCTGGTGTCAGTGCTCTCTATCACGGTGCTGGTGTCAGTGCTCTCTATCATGGTTCTGGTGTCAGTGCTCTCTATCTCGGTGCTGGTGTGGTGTCAGTGCTCTCTATCACGATGCTGGTGTCAGTGCTCTCTATCACGGTGCTGGTGTCAGTGCTCTCTATCTCTGTACTGGTGTCAGTGCTCTCTATCATGGTGCTGGTGTCAGTGCTCTCTATCTCAGTGCTGGTGTCAGTGCTCTCTATCACGGTGCTGTTGTCAGTGCTCTCTATCTTGGTGCTGGCGTCAGTGCTCTCTATCTCGGTGCTGGTGTCAGTGCTCAGTCTCTATCATGGTGCTGTTGTGGTGTCAGTGCTCTCTATCACGGTTCTGGTGTGGTGTCAGTGCTCTCTCTATCTCAGTGCTGGTGTCAGTGCTCTCTATCACAGTACTGGTGTCAGTGCTCTCTATCTCGGTGCTGGTGTGGTGTCAGTGCTCTCTATCATGATGCTGGTGTCAGTGCTCTCTATCACGGTGATGGTGTCAGTGCTCTCTATCTCGGTGCTGGTGTCAGTGCTCTCTATCACGGTTCTGGTGTCAGTGCTCTCTATCACGGTGCTGGTGTCAGTGCTCTCTATCTCAGTGCTTGTGTGGTGTCAGTGCTCTCTAGCACAGTGCTGGTGTCAGTGCTCTCTATCTCGGTGCTGGTGGCAGTGCTCTCTATCACGGTGCTGGTGTCAGTGCTCTCTATCTCGGTGCTGGTGTGGTGTCAGTGCTCTCTATCATGGTGCTGGTGTCAGTGCTCTCTATCACGGTGCTGGTGTCAGTGCTCTCTATCATGGTTCTGGTGTCAGTGCTCTTTATCTCAGTGCTGGTGTGGTGTCAGTGCTCTCTATCATGATGCTGGTGTCAGTGCTCTCTATCACGGTGCTGGTGTCAGTGCTCTCTATCTCTGTACTGGTGTCAGTGCTCTCTATCATGGTGCTGGTGTCAGTGCTCTCTATCTCAGTGCTGGTGTCAGTGCTCTCTATCTCGGTGCTGGTGTCAGTGCTCTCTATCACGGTGCTGGTGTCAGTGCTCTCTATCTCGGTGCTGGCGTCGGTGCTCTCTATCTCGATGCTGGTGTCAGTGTTTTATCTCAGTGCTGGTGTCAATGAGGGAGATAGCAGCGGAGAAGCCAATCAGCAGGCAGTGCCAGCACCATGGCTAAGGATCAGCACTGGACTGGCACCTCCGAACCACCAAAGTGGAGCCCTGCATAGGTGGAGGTAAGGGCCGGGCAGAGGGAGGGGTCAGGGGCTCAAGCACAGGTTGGCACACTGGGACACTGGCACAGGACTGTGCTGCCCTGACTGTGGCACTGATCATCTCCTGCACCCCCTTCATAGCCTGGCCTGACCTTGCCTCTCCTCCATGGCCTTCATGCGCTCTTGAATTGACAGAATTTCACAGATAAAAAAAGAATGCTTGTCGTTGTCGATCCCAGATTCACTTAATACTTCTGGTATGTCAGTGTCCATGTTGTGGGACTATGTGTGCACAGCTAGTAAGTATTTTGTGGCTGAAAATATGACCTGGAGGTTTTTAAGGTTCGCCTGCCATTAAATTGAATGAGATCCGCCACGAACCTTGAGGTTCGCAAACATTTGGGCACGTTCGCAGATCGCGTTCGCGAAACGTTCTGTTGGAAGTTCATCCATCACTAATGAGGAGAACCTCTATTTTGATGTCTGGACTTAGAGGAGGACCCATGGTGACTAGAAGCAGAGGAGGAGTGCCGGTGGAAGACCCGCTCCTTCTGCAGGAACTGTGCCTTTGATCAGACCTAGAAGGGCTGAAAAAAGGAAAGAGAGAAAAAGGAAAGCAAAGATAGAGAGACACAGAGTCACAATAATGCCCTATACTCCACTATACTCCAATACCTCAAACCCTCAGCAGGCAGAACATAGGAAAAAATAAACATGTCCCACATTCTTATCTGCTGCAAGAGGGCTGGCCACCAGGAGGCAGTGAAGAATCCATAACTTCAATCTAAACACTGCAGGTGGAAAGCACAGTTAGATACCAGCAAGGGAAAGCGTAAACCCTTTTAGCACTAGTACCTACCTGGGGAAGACCCTGCAGATGCTCAGGGAAGTCACCGCATAAGCCCACGAACATTCCCAAAGGCTCTACAGGCTTCCCCAGGATTTAAATATGGCGCCGCCACCGTGACATCAGAGTGGCCAGAGAGACTCGCACGCATGCGCAAACCAAGCCTCACTTTCGTTTCCAGGACCACATATGTGCAGAATAACGGTGGAACCCGGAAGAAGGTAGAAAGGGGGCTGGAACGCACAGGGAACCAGCCTCCATGTTTAGAACATCAGAAGCAGGAAATACATTGAAAAATCAAGCAACATATACAAACACTACTGCCATGAAAGCAATACTATCTTACAACCACCTATGATCAATTTAGCCGAGGATACCGCATAGTCACACACACTGGGCTTTAAAGCAGATAATGGCCTTTTGCAAACTGCTAGTCAATCAGGCCTGTGGGTGCTTGTTTTCATATGGCAGACATGCTTCCAGCTCTTCAGCACTACTCTGCAAATACACTCCATACCCTTCTTAACAGTCAAGGCTTATCGGAGTGACGTGACACCATATCGTGCGGCCGATCTTGATCGTAGAAGAATCATCTTCAGGTAGGAGAACCAAACATATGATCCTAGGAAGGAGGACAAAAAAGGAACACGGCTAGGAGTCCGGAGATGAAATTTATGGGAGAGGGATCCTATTGGGTAGTTATGGAGGCAGGGTCAACCAACACGTATGCTGCCATGGAGTGTCAGGAAAACAAACTTGCTATCTGGATCACCAGTTCAAAATAAAGGAAAAAAGACTAAAAAGGGAAACTACTGCAACCCCCACATGTAACAACTAGTATTTGTTTTTTGGTTTTAATATTGCTTTGAAGGGTATAATTTTATTTTTCAGTGTGTCTTTAAAAAAATATACTTATCTGGCATTTTTTTAACTTTTGTCTGTAAAAACTAAAGAACAGAGGGTGGTAAACCTGTTTTTTATTTTATGACATTTACTCAAGTGTTTTTTTTTTTTTTTTTACCCTTACCAACAGAACTAAGCCGCCAACATAAATTTCCTAATTTGAAAAGGGGAAGCTCTGTGATTTGGTGCATTTGCATTTCCAGTAAAACATCTTGTTACCCAGCTTTTTGCACAAGTACCTAAGATCAGATCACACATTTTTAAATGCTCAAGTGGGATTCTCAAGTTTCAGTGTATTTTTTTTCTTTTTTAAGGCATGTGGCATGTCGCATTTAAAACATACATGATGATGTTTATTTTTAACTCTCAGTTTCACACCTTCTGCCAGAAACATGCACTATAAGGTCCACCTTTTAGAGGATAAAAACTTACGTCAAGCAAAGCCACAGTTAAAGTGACAAACAAACCCACAGAAGAAGTGTTAAAACCTCAGCATTTGTGCAAACATTTTGTAAAACTGAACAGGAAGATGATCAGGCATAGAGGAAGTGTGTGTTCTATAACCTTTTAAATACTTTTATGCATTGAATACAGTGTTTATATGAGATCAAGAAAGATAAAAGTAGTCTTTGTATAAAAACACTAATCAATCATATTTCAATCATATCAATCACTAATTTAATATAATTATCAAAGGTAGTTTTCTACTTAAAATGAATACTGAACTTCAAAGACACAGCTCTATTTTATTGTACTATTGTGCTTGTTCAAAATATTAAATTGTGTTGCAATTATTCAATAAAAACCAACTACATATTTGTGGGCTCCTTGAGGGTAGGGACCAATGTGAGTATGCAATGTACAAGGATAGGGACAATTGTAGACACTCACTGAGGTTGAACTGGATGGACTAGTGTCTTTATTCAACCTTACTAACTATGTAACTATGTAACTACCTGTATGTAACTATATTTAAAAAGTATATTATATCTGTACTGATCATCACTATAATAAACCCATTTTTTTGTACTTGTAAAATAAAGTCTTACTATCCTGCCATATGTCTCTTAATATTTAGGCCAATAATTCTACAGATAAATATTTAACATGTAAATGAGTTTGTTATCCACTAAGTAAATGCATCTTTAAAAATACTGGCTTTAATGGCGCGTACACACGATCGGAAATTTCGTCAGCAAAAGTCCGAACTTCATTTTCTCAGCTCACCATAGTGTTGTAGGTCACCGCATTCTTGACGATCGAAAGTTCAGTGAACTTTTGTGTGACCGTGTGTATACAAGACAAGCTTGAGCGAAATTCCGTTGGAAAAATCATCCAAGATTTTTTCAACGGAAAATCCGCTCGTGTGTACACAGCATTAGGTTGTAAGCACTTATGAGCAGGGCCTTCTTAAAGCGGTTGTAAACCGCTGGACGTTTTTTTCCCTCATCTGCAATGTAAAAGCATAATGTGCTAGTATGCATCGTGTGAATCTGTTGCTCTTGGAGATTTTTCCAATTAAACCCCTCCTGCTTTAGGCTACACTTAAGCACTGTCTTGTAATTAGAGCAGTGTTGTTAGTCTGTCATATGCACTGCTTCATTTTGGCTACTGGGCAACAGTGCTGCCAATTGCAAGGTAGTAGCTCAGCAGTCAGCCTAAAAACTGATTGTTAGTGGCTGTTGATTTTCTTTTTGGAACACCAATCGCCTCCCCTGTGTCCATTTTGTTTCAAATATTTCCAAAAGGATGACTATCCTTTAAGGACTAATGAGGGTTAATTTTATGGAGATTTTATAGGTTTATAGGTTTGTTGTGGCCCCAGTTTGGATCAGATCACAGAGGAAGCGTGTGATGTCTGCCAATGGTTCTGCAGCAGTGTTGCTTTGCAAGAGTTCGACAAAGTTACATTGACTGTTGCAGTGGTCATCTAAGATTTTAGCTGTCAAGAGGATCTCAGGATACAGGTACATAAAAGCATAATCTCCATTTAAACCCTTGCTTACTGGGCACTTAAACCTCCTTTCTGTCCAGGACAATTTTCAGCTTTCAGCACTGTCACTCTTTGAATGACAATTGCATGGTCATGCAACACTATACCCAAATTAAATTTGTATCATTTTTTTTCACACAAATAGAGCTTTCTTTTGGTAGTATTTAATCATCACTGCTGGATTTATTTATTTTTTGCACAAAATGAGTTATAAAATTTTCAAAACAGGTAATTTATTGATGTGTGCTGATGAGGCTGCATTAATGGGCACTGATAGGCTGCACTGATAGGCACTGATAAGGCGGCACTGATGGGCACTGATAATTGGCATTTGTATTTTTTTTTTCACACAAATAGAGATTTTTTTGGTGGTATTTAATCACTGCTGGGTTTTTTATTTTTTTCAAATTTTGAAAAAATAGTTAGTTATAAAATTGATCAGCAGCACTGATTAACACTGGTAGGTGACACTGGTGGGCATTGACAGGTGGCACTGATGGGCTAAACAGTCTTAGCAGTAGTGGGTGTCCGTGTGTGTGACCGATGTCCCGACTACGATCTTCTGTTTACATCACATGATCAGCTGTCATTGGCTAACGGCTGATCATGTGGTAAGGGGCTGGGATCAGCTCTTACTCCAATCTGGGATCAGCAGAGACTCGAGAGGGGGGAGCAGGCAGCGCATGCTCGGAAGGACGTACTTGGACACCCTCCCAGCAATGTAGGCGTGAGGAGGTTAATGCGCAAAGAAACTGTTGTAATCTCTTTATTTTTCTCTTTCTCATGTAAAAAAAAAATGATGTTGTTTTTTAATTTGCACTAACATCCAAATTTCAGGACAAGCTTTCGAGGTTGTACCCCATTTTCCACAGTTTGCGGGATGGCATTCATCATGATTGACACTGGATTTACATTGGGGGACATGTGTTTATTTCTTATTTTTTTCATAAAGGACTTTGTTAGAAGTCAAAAACTGTGTTTACTTTTGACAGTTTTTTTGGTGACTGAGTAGGGGTACCCCCTAGTCATTCACATGGGGGGGCAGAATCCCAGGAGGCCCCTTGTTAGCCACACCACCCTCTTTCCTGACTAGACAATTTTTTGGTGATACGGCATGCGCGACACTGTACCCCAACAAAATTAACATCCTTTTTTCCCTTAACATAGAGCTTTCTTTTGGTGGTGTTTGATCACTTCTGCGTTTTTTATTTTTTGCACTATAAACAAAAAAAGTCGATAATTTTGGAAAAAAAAAACATTATTTTTTACTGTCTGCTATACAACATATTAAATCAATTATTATTAAAAAAATCGAAATTCTTTATAAATGAAGACAATATATATTCTGCTACATATTTTTGGTAAAAAGATCCTAATAAGCGTATATTGATTGGTTTGCACAAAATTTATAGTGTCTACAAAGTATGGGATATTTTTAATTTTTTTTATTTTTACTAGTAATGGCAGTGAACAATGACTTATAGTGGGAGTGCGATATTACGGTGGACATTCTGACACCAATTGACACTTTTGACACGTTTTGGGGTCCAGTAACACTAATACAGTGAGCAGTGCTAAAAAATATTCACTGTCACTGTGCTAAAGACACTGCCTGGGAAGGGGTTAACATGATTTATGCTTACAAATAGTGATGGACGAACTTCCGACGGGACGTTTCGCGAAAGCGAAATGCGAACGGACCCAAACGTTCGCGAAACCGAACGTTCGCCGCGGGCCCCATTGACTTCAATGGGAGGCGAACTTTGCAAACCTTCATGTCGAATTTGCGGCCACGTGGTAATTATTAGGGGGTAAAACGTAGTCCCACCATCTGGACAATGACATAATACATGTATGAGGTGAATTTGGGATCGATAACTACAAGCATTTTTATTTTATTTGGGAAATTGTTCTAACAATTCAGGACTATGGAGCTAATGAAGGCAATGGAGGAGAGGGAAGGTCAGGGACCAGGGTAGGCAAAGAAGAGGGTGCAGGAGATGATCACCAGCAGCGTGACATACCGGAATGACACATGCACCGTGATAGAGGCATCTGACAGCAGCACCGTAATACAGAGCACTGACAGCAGCACCGTGACATACAGCGCTGACAGCAGCACCGTGACATACAGCGCTGACAGCAGCACCGTGACATACAGCGCTGACAGCAGCACCGTGACATACAGCGCTGACAGCAGCACCGTGACATACAGCGCTGACAGCAGCACCGTGACATACAGCGCTGACAGCAGCACCGTGACATACAGCGCTGACAGCAGCACCGTGACATACAGCGCTGACAGCAGCACCGTGACATACAGCGCTGACAGCAGCACCGTGACATACAGCGCTGACAGCAGCACCGTGACATACAGCACTGACAGCAGCACCGTAAGCAGCCCCAGGAGGAAGTCAGCACAGCACAGGGATGGTGTGATCCCCTCATAATAAGAACCCCCAGGAGGAAGTCAGCACAGCACAGGGATAGTGTGATCCCTTCATAATAAGAACCCCCAGGAGGAAGTCAGCACAGCACAGGGATATCATAAGCAGCCCCAGTAGAAATATGACACCGCTCAACCTCTTCAAAGAGGAGGGTAGGGGCATATAGTACGGTGTGCTTTTTTGGGTCAAGGAAGTGAGCCAAATGAATTAAGAAGGTCTGTGTGCTTGATTAAAAAAATAGTTTATAGACATATACATGGTCTACTGGTCACATGTGTTGAATTCCTCCGAGATCCATGCCTCATTCATTTTTAGAAATGTGAGGTAGTTAACACTGTCGTGAGCTAGGCGAGTACGCTTATCGGTCACAATCCCCCCTGCTGCGCTGAACGTCCTTTCGGACAGGACACTGGATGAGGGGCAAGCCAACAGTTCGATTGCAAATTGGGCAAGCTCTGGCCAGAGGTCAAGCCTGCCCACCCAGTAGTCTAGGGGTTCATCACTCCTCAGAGCGTCCACATCGGCCGTTAACCCAATGTAGTCGGACACCTGACGGTCTAGGCGTTCCCTGATGCTGGATCCGGATGACACCTGTCGATGGGTCGGCTGAAAGAATGACCTCATATCCGAAGTCACCAACACATCTTCAAACCGGCCTCTTCTTGCAGGCGCTGTTGGATTGGTACCCGCAAATCCTTCTCTGGGAGTGGGAATTGCTCCTCTGCCAGCGCACGCAAAAGCAGAATGCAGCATTTCTCGAAGCAAGGCCTGGAAGTGCTGCATTCTGACAGCCCTCTGCGACGGCGGTAACATTTCCGCCATTTTGTGTTTGTACCGGGGGTCTAAGTACGTTGCCACCCAGTACTGGTCCTTGACCCTCATGCTTTTTATACGGGGGTCCCTATTAAAACACTGGAGCATGAAGGCCCCCATTTGCACTAAAGTGGAAGCGGTGTGGTGGCCTGGCTCCTGCTCATCATCCAGGATAATGTCGTCCTCTTCATTCTCCTCTCCCCATCCTCGCACAACAGGGATCCCAGAAAGGTTTAAAGCATGCTCTTCTTGCTCCTGCTCATCCGCCCCGGCACCATCCTCCTCTGACTCCTCATCAGACTCCTGTTGTTGACTTGTCTCAGATAGAGTAGCCCCCCCTGGGAATTCATCCAGCATTGCGACTTCCTCATCTTCCCGCTCCTGCTCCTCCACAGCCTGATCAATGACACGACGCAATGCACGCTCCAGAAAGAAGGCATAAGGTACCATGTCACTGATGGCGCCATGGCTGCGACTGACCAGTTTGGTGATCTCCTCAAATGGCCGCAGAAGTCTGCATGTGTCGCGCATGAGCAGCCACTGGCGCGGTGAAAAAAAACCCAGCTCCCCAGAACCGTTTCTTTCGCAGAGTTCATACAGGTAGACGTTAACTGCACGTTTCTGCTGGAGCAGCCTATCAAGCATATAGAAGGTTGAGTTCCATCGCGTCGGGCAATCGCAAATAAGACGTCTGACCGGCAGATGGTGTCGCCGCTGAATGTCAGCAAGGCGAGCCATGGCCGTGTAAGATCTTCTGAAATGGGCCGAGATTTTCCTTGCCTGCCGCAAGATGTCCTGGACCCCAGGGTATTTGACAAGGAATCGCTGCACGACCAAGTTTAAGACGTGTGCCATGCACGGCACGTGCGTGATTTTGCCCTGTTTCAATGCGCTAAGCAGATTGGCACCGTTGTCACACACCACTTTACCAACTGTCAAATTGAGCGGTGTTAGCCACTCATCTGCCTGTGAACGCAAAGCTGAAAGGAGTGCCGGGCCAGTGTGGCTCTTTGCTTCCAGGCACAACAGACGCAGCACGGCATGGCAACGTCTCACCTGGCATGTGGAATAGGTTCTGGGGAGCTTGGGCGGTGCAGCGGAAGAGACGCTAGCAGCGGAAAAGGAGGAGGCAGCTGAGGAGGAGAGGGAGGAGGATGGAGTAGGAGGAGGAGAAGAAGAGTCAGGCCTGCATGCAATCCGTGGCGGTAAAACCAAATCTACACGGGTGCCACGGGTTACATGCTTGACGGCCGTCAGAAGGTTCACCCAGTGGGCAGTAAAACTGATATACCTTCCCTGCCCGTGTTTGCTAGACCACGTGTCTGTGGTCAGATGTATCTTGGCACCGACACTGTGTGCCAGAGATACATTCACTTGCCGCTGAACATGGCCATATAGCTCTGGGATGCCCTTCTCTGAGAAATACTTCCTTCCTGGGACCTTCCATTGTGGTGTTCCAATGGCCACAAATTTGCGAAAGGCCTCCGAGTCCACCAGTTTATATGGCAGTAGTTGGCGGGCTATGAGTTCTGACAAGCCAGCCGCCAACCGTTGGGCAAGAGGGTTATCCGGCGTCATCATTTTTTTACGCTCAAACATTAGGCCCACGGAAGCCTGCCTTTTTGCAGAAAAATGTGAGCTTGGCGTGATGGAAGGTGGAGTGGAGGACAATTGTGAGGAGAGAGGAGAAGGAGAAGTAGAAGACGAGGCTGGACGGTGAGAGCCTGCAGTGTGGCTTTGTGTGTTCCGTTGCTCCCACTGGGCTCGGTGATGGCTGCTCATGTGCCTTCTTAAGGCGGTCGTCCCTAGGTGAGTATTGGGCTTACCGCGACTAACGCGTTGACTGCAAAGATTGCAGATGGCAACGCTATTGTCAGCAGCGGACACGTTAAAAAAAGCCCACACTGCGGAGCCATGTGCCGGTGTCCTGGGAGCGCCAGATGTGACCGTACATGGTCGATGACTCGCTCCTGATACATTTGCAGTCTGCTTTGTCCCTGCTGTGCAATGTAAGTCATTGCTGCTTCTCCTCCCTATCTGCTGGTCCATATCTCCCTCTGAACTCCCCTCCTCTTCCTCTCTTGTGGGCACCCACGTGACATCACTAGACACGTCATCATCAACGTCACCTTCCCCACCGCTATAAGTAGAGATCTCGGAGTAGGCAGCAACACCGGGGACCAACCTCCTCCTTGGGCTGATCTGGGTACTGTCGTCAGACTGCTGAGTAGCGCTTGTTGCTACCTCCTCTTCCTGATCCAATACCAAGAGTGGCTGCGCATCAGAAATGTCCTCTTGATATGGATCGGAAAATAATTCCAGTGACTCAAGCGGAAGGTATGTGGTGGTGGTGGTGGTGGTCGTGTTGTTGGTGGTAGTGTCTTTGGGGGTGCACATAGCAGAGAGTGAAGAAGAGGGTGCAGATCGAGAGGATGAGGAGGGTGCAGAAGAGTAAGGCTGAGCGAGCCACTCAACCAAGTCTGGTGCATCCTTTAAAGTAATTGAACGCACCTTCTGCAACTTCCCACTTTGGCTCAAGCCTGTTGCTCCTGCCCTACCCCTACCACCCCTGCGGAAGGGCCTGCCTCTTCCTCTGCCTGTCATTTTTTAAATGACCCTGTGACAAAACTCTTAGTCCCTATACCGATGAAGGACTGCTGCAGTATAGGGCAGCAGTCAGCAGTGGTGCACGTCAACCCTATCTATTGTGGACCGATAGCGGTCCTTACAGAACAGCAGACTGTACCGCACTCAAGCCTATGTACCGTAGCACCCTATACCAAGTTACCAGTCCTTATAAGAACTTTTGTGGACCAAGCAGGTTGTGTATTAGTGTTTAGCAGACTGTACGTCAGTCCCTATACCGCTGAAGGACTGCTGCAGTATAGGGCAGCGGTCAGCAGTGGTGCACGTCAACCCTATCTATTGTGGACCGATAGCGGTCCTTACAGAACAGCAGACTGTACCGCACTCAAGCCTATGTACCGTAGCACCCTATACCAAGTTACCAGTCCTTATAAGAACTTTTGTGGAACAAGCAGGTTGTGTGTTAGTGATTAGCAGACTGTACGTCAGTCCCTATACCGCTGAAGGACTGCTGCAGTATAGGTGAGCGGTCAGCAGTGGTGCACGTCAACCCTATCTATTGTGGACCTATAGCGGTCCTTACAGAACAGCAGACTGTACCGCACTCAAGCCTATGTACCGTAGCACCCTATACCAAGTTACCAGTCCTTATAAGAACTTTTGTGGACCAAGCAGGTTGTGTATTAGTGTTTAGCAGACTGTACGTCAGTCCCTATACCGCTGAAGGACTGCTGCAGTATAGGGCAGCGGTCAGCAGTGGTGCACGTCAACCCTATCTATTGTGGACCTATAGCGGTCCTTACAGAACAGCAGACTGTACCGCACTCAAGCCTATGTACCGTAGCACCCTATACCAAGTTACCAGTCCTTATAAGAACTTTTGTGGACCAAGCAGGTTGTGTATTAGTGTTTAGCAGACTGTACGTCAGTCCCTATACCGCTGAAGGACTGCTGCAGTATAGGGCAGCGGTCAGCAGTGGTGCACGTCAACCCTATCTATTGTGGACCGATAGCGGTCCTTACAGAACAGCAGACTGTACCGCACTCAAGCCTATGTACCGTAGCACCCTATACCAAGTTACCAGTCCTTATAAGAACTTTTGTGGACCAAGCAGGTTGTGTATTAGTGTTTAGCAGACTGTACGTCAGTCCCTATACCGCTGAAGGACTGCTGCAGTATAGGGCAGCGGTCAGCAGTGGTGCACGTCAACCCTATCTATTGTGGACCGATAGCGGTCCTTACAGAACAGCAGACTGTACCGCACTCAAGCCTATGTACCGTAGCACCCTATACCAAGTTACCAGTCCTTATAAGAACTTTTGTGGAACAAGCAGGTTGTGTGTTAGTGATTAGCAGACTGTACGTCAGTCCCTATACCGCTGAAGGACTGCTGCAGTATAGGGCAGCGGTCAGCAGTGGTGCACGTCAACCCTATCTATTGTGGACCGATAGCGGTCCTTACAGAACAGCAGACTGTACCGCACTCAAGCCTATGTACCGTAGCACCCTATACCAAGTTACCAGTCCTTATAAGAACTTTTGTGGAACAAGTGAGTTGTGAATGTTTAGCAGACTGCAGCAGAAGGGCAGCAGTCAAGTATAATATCCTTTCTATATTTGGAAGAAAGAATATTATACATGTACAAGCCTATTACTGTACCACTGATACCAGTCCTGAAAAGAACCTTTGTGGAACTAATAATAACAGCAAGTCTTTAAAATTACCCTCACTGCCTGACAACACTGCTTCCTTCCTGTCCCTATACAAATTGGCAAAAAAAGAGAACGATTAGTGGTTACTGGAACAGCTCTTTTGTGGACCTTGATAGTAACAGCTAATGATGATGATGATGATGATGATGATGAAAGACTAATCTGGCTGTCCCTGTAGCATACACCGTCCTTTCCCTTTCTCTAAACTAACAAAAGACACTCAGGCTGCTGCAAGAATCAGCAGCACAGCAAACCTATCAACACCTAACACCTATACCAGTCCTGAAAAGAACTTTTGTGTACCAAATAGCTAGTGGTTTATCTCTCCCTACTCCACACAGGAACCTGTCCCTATCGTAACAGAAGAAAGAATGTAAAATGGCCACCGGATCGGGTGTATTTATAGGTTAGGGGGAATGTCCAAGTGTCCATGTGCTGTCATGTCTCAATTGGCTGTCCTGTATCACATGATAAACGTGTCACCAAAGGTTAAAGTTCTTGTATACATTAAACACGTAAGTCCGCCGCGGCGAACGACGGAAAAAGGCGTTCGAACGTGCGGACCGCGAATGTCGGAAATTCGCCGCGAAACGACCGCCGGGCGAAACGTTCGTCCATCACTACTTACAAAGCAAATACTCTTTTGCACGTACCGACTAGTATTCCAGTGTTTCTCTTCTCCCTTAGTTTTTCTCCATCACTCAGCTAATGTTACCCCAGTGTTGATGGGGAGGGGCCAGCAAGGATGATGTGCAGACTGTCAACACCCTGTTAATAAACACTAGGATGCCGAGGGCTGGAAGGTTGTAATGATGCACAATAAAAACCTGTGGATTTGTGTAACTAAAAGGCAGACTTGATCCATTCGCTGACTTGTATACATTTTGGGGCAATTTCTAGGCATTTTTGCCAAGGAATCCCTGAAGAAACTTAAAGGCACCCTGCTTGAAAAAGGCTTGAATATTCCATAGTTTGTAGACTCTATAACTTTTACACAGACCAAATAATATACACTGTTTTGGGTTATTTTTATGAAAGTAATGTAGCAGACTAAATTTATGAAGAAAGAGAAAACGAAACTACCAAAACTAAGAAAAACATGTTTGTTTGTTTTTTCTAAATTTTTGGTAATTTTTATTTATCTAGAAAAAAAAGTGGTGATTCCAAAACCACCAAAAGCTATTTATGTGAAAAAAAAATATAAAAAATGAATTTATGTAGTGTTTTATGACCACACAAATGCTAGCCATGAAGGAGTACAACTTTCTGAAGGTCAAGTAATTTGTTTAGTTTAGAGACATCAGCAGTAGGGATGAGCCAAATACCCCCCTGTTCGGTTTGCACCAGAACATGCGAATAGGCAAAAAATTTGTTCGAACACGTGAACACCATTAAAGTCTATGAGACTCGAACATGAATAATCAAAACTGCTAATGTTAAAGGCTTATATGCAAGTTATTGTCATAAAAAGTGTTTGGGGACCTGGGTCCTGCCCCAGGGGACATGTATCAATGCAAAAAAAAGTTTTAAAAATGTCTGTTTTTTCGGGAGCAGTGATTTTAATAATGCTTAAAAGTGAAACAATAAAAGTGTAATGATTAGTTTAACATCAATCTGCTATTGCAATCTGTGTTCTGTGTACCCAGTCCATATAACAGATGCTGGTAATATCAAACGCTATAGAAAAAGTCCTTTGCAGACAATTCAGATGAAAGTGAGTGTAGAATGCTGACTCCGACAGAGATCACCTCCACACGTGCACTGCTTACACAGGTGGATATGTGAGAGGAGCCCCCCTTACATACAACCCTTTCCGGGAAGCAAGCTTTAATCTGGCATGTAAATCCACAGTTAGACTGCACCAGCCAACATCACCTTCTCATTCACATCTGCGCTTGTCTCCTTTTGCGCTTGTCTCCCTCAATATTTAAATAAAGGAAGAACAATAGCAAACATAGCGTCCTTCAGGTCTGGTATGGATTTTGAGGGAGACCCCCACACCATTTTTTTTTTACATTTTGGCGCGGGGTTCCCCTTAATATCCATACCAGACCTGAAGGGCTGTGATTGCCAGATAGAAGTGATTCGCTGAGGCTGTTCCTGCTCTCACTGATGCCAAATTGTACTGCAAATGTAATGTATCATCAAACTCATAATAAGAAATGACAGAATGCAGATGATAAAGCAGTGTAATGCCCTGTACACACGGTTGGACTTTCCGACGGAAAATGTGCAATCGGATCTTGCTATCGGAAAATCTGATCGTGTGTGGACTCCATTGGACTTTTTCCGGCGGAATTTCCAACACACAAAGTTTGAGAGCAGGATCTAAAATTTTCTGACAGCATAATCCAATCGTTTAAATTCCGATCGTGTGTATACAATTCTGACGGACAAAGTGCCACGCATGCTCAGAATAAATTATGAGACAAAAGCTATATTGGTTACTGCCCTCTTTATAGTCCCGTTGTACATGTTCTACGTCACCGTGTTCTGAACTATCGGATTTTCCGTCAACTTTGTGCGACCGTGTGTATGCAAGACAAGTTTGTGCCAAGATCCGTCTGAAAAAATGTGGATTTTGTCATTAGAATGTCCGACCGTGTGTACAGGGCATAAGAGTGACCAGGATTAGGGCACTTTTTATGAGGGAGAATTTGCTAAAGAGACACATGCACACAAAGCTGTTTAACTATCAGAATTCAAACATGCACACTTACAGGAATTTTAAGGTATCACATGTTTTTAAAACATAAAAGCATAGTAATGAAACCAGTTCTAAACATTAAAAAGAAAATATTTCAGTTGTTGCTAAAATGGCATTTCATAATATATATATCCCAATGGAAATGCTAGATTTATCATTTACCCATACACATGCCTTCTATCATCAACAACATAGTATATTATATGAGTATGAGCTTTCAACTAAAGTGTTCACACGCTGGAAAGAAGAAAAGAAAGTCCATCTCCAAGACAGAAACACCAGTGCGTAGAAACTTGACAGTCGGTGCCACCCTTTATGGTAATAAACTCACCAGAACACTGAGGGTTAACAAGCTCATCGTCACCAATTATTATGATTAGTTCACTGGTTTCTTTATGGAAAGGCTTCTCATCATACCCAAAATCAAGCGGTTGTCAACAGCGATAGTAAAGGTTCCTTGATCTCCTTACAGCAATACCTTTCCTGGTTTCTATTTTTATTTTTATTTTTATTTTTATTTCATTTTCATTTATTTTGATTTTATTTTTATTATTTTTTCCATTTTTTTTTCTTCTTTCTCTTTATTATTTTTATGAGTCTTGTAATAATAGGAGTGGCATGTAATACTTGAGGTAGGAATTTGATTAATTTTCATTGTTATTAATAAGAATGTATCTAGTGGCTTTTTGTGACCATTCTTGATTTTAATTTAAGGCTAGTTAAGATCTGCAAGATAAGATAATTTACTCCCATTTTGATAAGTGGATCTGTATTATTATTATTATTATTTTGTGAATGTTGTTTTTAATTCATTTTAATGGTGGTATGAATTTACTTTATAGTAAGTTATACATATTTAAAATGTATGCGACATTATTGTATACTTTATTATATACTTCTCTTTTGAAAAACATTTATAATTTATAGCGTATCAAAGTTCTGCACTGAATGATGATTGGCACTTCCGATAGTAAGGAGATGGCCGATCCGGTGTATATATGGCGCTCGGTGACTCAGCAGCACATTGATGACGAGTCTGTCAGAAGGAAATGCTCTTCTGAGTCACTGTTTAGGCGCGTTGGCATGGTGACGGCTTGCACGGCGTGTCCTAATGTTTCCGCATTTGGTATTAACGCGGGAGTTGAGGGGGCCGGACGGAGGAGGGACTACGTGTTGGCTCACCTCCCCGCTGTATATTTAAACGTATGAGCTGCGCTGCTTGGCCACGCCCACAGACAAAGACGTAGTGACGAAACGTGTATGGGCGTGACCAAGCAGCTATACGTCACTACAGAGGAGATGGTTGGAATATTTACCCGGATCCGCTGTGGACGCTGAGACTGTGCACTATTCTAGATGCTCAGGACTGTGGTGAGACAAACCTGACCGTACTGCGAGTGACATTATTGAGAACGATTTTATTATTTCAAGATTGTGTACGTATGTTTTTACTTGCGCATGAGAATTTTATTAAATAAAAAAACCTTTTGCACTATGGAATATGTCTTTTATCGTTTCCCACAGGTGAATCCATTTTGAGTGGAGTACTAGAAACCAGGAAAGGTATTGCTGTAAGGAGATCAAGGAACCTTTACTATCGCTGTTGACAACCGCTTGATTTTGGGTATGATGAGAAGCCTCTCCATAAAGAAACCAGTGAACTAATCATAATAATTGGTGACGATGAGCTTGTTAACCCTTAGTGTTCTGGTGAGTTTATTACCATAAAGGGTGGCACCGACTGTCAAGTTTCTACGCACTGGTGTTTCTGTCTTGGAGATGGACTTTCTTTTCTTCTTTCCAGCGTGTGAACACTTTAGTTGAAAGCTCATACTCATATATTTGGGACTTTCAGGAAAACATTTGTGGTTGATTCCTTGATAATTACGGAATTGTCATCCTTTTATGTACATTATCTTGGTTTGGATATTTAGCGCTGTCAATATAGTGTATATGTGATGAGAGGTTAACGGATGATATATACTATATGCTTTTGAGATTTATGATTTATTTTATGATAGCAGCTTGTAATTATTTTCTGATTGACTTCCTTTTTTGAGCGCTGGGATCAGTGGGGAATATTCTGAATATTTTAATATTTTGTATGTTTTTCAGTGATATTAGTAATAGTATATTATATCCTGTTGTTAAAGAAATTTGTTATCCCTTTCAAAAAGCACAGATAACAGTAGAGTACTGGCAATTTTATGCTTTTTTGAGACAATGGTCAGCTTCCTCAGACAGTATGGATACTATAACATATATAATATTATAGTACATATAGGGAAGGTGGTAAAGGAGTTATACGTTTTTGTAACCAATGAAATAATAATGCTGTAACTAATAATATTTAAAAAAAAAATCATTTAAATTAACAGAACTAAACAATATGAAAAAGAAAGAGAAAATGGCCTGGTCCTATAGATTAAGGGGTTTACTGTTATGAGGTTTAATATTGTTTTTTAAATGTGAAGATAAGTATGGTGCTTGCATTAGCATCTTTAAAGTCATCAGAATGTATGAAAAGCCACCAGTGTTTCCACACATTTAGTAGTTGTTTCTTTCTGCGTTGCTAAGGTTTCTTCCATTTTGTTGGCAGTGTTAACCTTTTCAAACCAGTCCTTGATCAAAGGGACATGAGTGGATTTTCAATGTAAAGGGGCGAGGGCCTTAGCTTCATTTAGAAGATGCCTAGTAATTGATTTCCTATACTTTCCAATTGAGTATAAATGTATATGTAATAAGCAGACTGCAGTATTTAAGACCAGTTCAGTCACACTGATCTGTTTAATCCATTTTATAATTTGTTGTCAATATTCAAGGACTGGTGGGCAGGCCCACCACATGTGTATGAATGTGCCTCTATTCAAACAGCATCTCCAGCAAGTATCTTAAGTCAATGGGAACCACCTCCTGGCTTTTTGTGGCGTGATATACCACTGTGTAAGAATAGGAGATTTCCTGTGTTTTCATGCTTAGTGAACATTTATGGGTGAAAATGCAGGCTTTCTCCCGTTGAGCATCAGTGATTTTGACTTTGAGTAGCAGTTCAAAAGCCTTTTTATGTTTGTTAGTGTCGTTTTGAGTTTCTTGGGTTAGCCATGAGTAGGCTAAAGAAGTTGTTTATGGACCTGAGTCCTTTTATAACAAATCAATTCAAAAGGAGTAATAGGGAGATTGTAGGGAGTGTTGGCTATTCTGAAGGAAATCGTGACGTTGTATATAGAACCACGATTCCTCAAATTCCTCTGTCAGAGAGTCGAAAGATTTTATTTTACCCTTGTGGAAGCAGTGAAGCGCTAGAAGGGTTCTGCTGTGTTATATAATGCTTAAGAACCCCAGAGTAATTTTTACATTTCTGTTTTGCGACTAATTATTCACCAATAATTTTGTCACTTCTTAACATAACACAGAAATCTATATAAAAAAAGGAAAAACAAATTCAACGAGTTTTTATTTGTAAAACAACTAGACTTTCCAATTTGGTGTATTTCTTAAAGCAACACAAAAAATAAGCAAAAGAAATGAAAACAAATAAAGTTTACATATTAATGGAAAGAAAATAGGAATAACAAAATAAAACTCAGCAGCAGAATAATGATACCTAAGGAGAGAAGCGGAGATGGGTTAATGAGAATTAACCTAAGGTTAATAAGGTGTTAAATATGAACAAATTTAATATAATTTTAAGTACTTAAACTGATTGAAACCCCAGCTGTTCTCTAGTCGATGAGGGTTACACTCCCTTTCATAACTGTGCAGCTGAATATTTCAGGAAATATTTTATAGCTACATTTTTCTGGTATAAAATATTGTAAGTTGCAGGTATTTCTATAATATTAATTACAACTGTTCTATGGTTCCTTACAGGCCATCTCACCTTTACCTAACTTATACTTGTTTCTGTCTTAACAAGTAATGCATTTTTGAAGACAAATAGGGCTTTAACTTGTAAGCAGATATATACACATACCTACATATGTTGTTCAAAAAATAAGAAAAAACACAATTTTACCCCATTTAGTAAAACACCAAACATGTACGATAGAGCTAAAATGGATTTGCTTAGTTTTCCCTAATATATGTGCTCTCTTAAGGATAATGCACGTTGAAGTAAAGATTTACTATAGGAAGCAATTGGATTGAGGGCTGGGGGAGATCTCCAATATCATGCCATAGGAAATACAATGGTGTCTCAGCTCAGTATTATTACAAAAGCAAATAACACAGAGTTTTAGATTTCACTTGATGTACCTCTTGTTTTAAAAACTGTTATCATAGATGAATACAAATATTATAATACATTTTCAATTTTAAAGAAATAATATTTTGCAAGACATCATATATTTAGATGCACCTTTTCTGAATAGAAGTAGCTGGATAGAATTAATCTTTATCTTTGCATCTCTTCTGATGTGGAGTAAGTATGCAGAACAGGTGTGCCTACATTTTCCTGGATGTATACTTATTGGCCAGTGTCTCATTAAAATAAATAGTGAAGACAGGATAAGGATGATAGCTTTGGAAAGCATGCCTTCAAAAACAAGTAATAACAGCTTTCATAATTCTATTATATCTCTATCCTGTGATGCAGTCTTTAACACAAAAAGCCTTGAAACAAAAAAATGTTGGCAATGCAAATTGTCAACAAGAGATTATTCAGTAAGAAATCCAAACCAATTCTATAATGTTTGTTTCCAAAACCACAATACCTATACATCCTTCTTCCAAGTATTTATTCCTAGCATTATTACATCTATTGATACACCGTTGCTTCTACATCCATAGGTAGACATGTGACTTGAAAGTAATATTATTCTAGATATCAGATCATATAGCATAACGCTCATGATATTCCAAATCTCTTAACATATTACTCTACATTATGTCCTAATTGAAGCTAAAAGCCCCCACAGTTTTGGTCTTTATTCTAAGTTTGTGTGGCAAAGCAGACAATTTTTGTTCAGTTTCCATTGCTGAGTAAAATGGAAGTGAAAAATATGATACTACTGGAATTTCTTGATTGAATCGATAATTGTTGTTGTGGTCCAGTAGACCAGGTAGACATGCATTGAAATGAACATTAAGCAAAGATGTGCCACAAAGATCATAGTTTAAAGCTGATGACAACGATGATGATGATGTTGTGGTTGCTTTGGGCAGTTGATTGCAATTCTCAAAATCGTTCATGATTTCTTTTCTGGAAAGATCAACTGCCAATGTTGCAAGGTCTCTTAGATCTTTGCCAGAACCTCTGGAGATGACTTTGTGCATGGCAGGAGTTTGACTTGTGTAGGTAATAGATTTGAGATTTGGGAAAGGTAGATCAATTCCCTTTAACTGACTTTGGGATTTCTGGTTGTCATGAACACATTTGGAGCTGTCTGATGGATTCATAAGTCCATACTGAGATTTGATGGAAAGAAGCTCTGCTTTAAGAGTGCTGTTTTCCAAGTTTAGTGCTAGCACTTTGTTCTCTATAGCAAAATCTTGTTGACGCTTCTTTTCTCTTGATCTTTTAGCTGCAAGGTTGTTTCTTCTTCTCTTTTCCCAGTAGTGAGCATCTTTTAGTTCATCTGGTACAAATTCTCTCTTGCGCCTGGAGATACAGTAGGTCTTTTCTTGGGCAAGACTCTTTTTACATTGTTCAGCACTCTGTGTAATCTCTTCACACATGTGAGACATGGTCTTGAGCTTGTGTAAAAATAAATAAATAAAGTTAAATAATTTCAGTTGAAGACAAAGTTGCTTGAAGCATTTGGTACTATGTGTTATAAAATAATTAGCATAGATGTAGCAAAATTTTATTTTTATTTTATGTATAATATAATTACATGTTTCCTTCCCCTGCTTTTTTCTTCTGATGTATGCCTTCTTTGAGTTTGGCCTTTGCCCTGCCCATCTCCATTTTACTTTTTTCGTGTCTCTGCTCCATTCCATTGCACTCTGACCTATTTCTCCTGTCTGTGTTTGTGCCCCACTCTCATCTGTCTCTCTTGTCTGCCTTCCTTTTTCCTGCTCCCAACTGTCTGTCATTATAGCAGTGATTAGGTTTATAGATGCATGTGCATAGTTTGAGCCCAGTGATGATAGACTATGTTAATATGAATATGTGTAATTTACCTTGCATTCAAGCCAGCTCTGAACTTGGGAGCTCTCTGATTCTGACCAGATGTTGCTATTTGATTTCCCTGTGTGGTCATGCTGCTCACCATGTGAACCACTTGAAGGTTTGACTGTGGGCTAGGGATTTTTTTTTCTGTATTTTTAGTTTGTTGCTTTTTTGAGACAAAAAGAAAAGCAACTTGAAATATGAAAAGAGAGTGCACACATTTTTTTTGTATGTCTGTTAGTGCATTTTGTTGTTATTTGAGGTTTTTAACATAAAGCAATAAAAAAATAAATACAAAAATAGTGTGCTGATTTAAAATTGCCAATTTTTTCAGTTTTTTTTTCCTATTATCTAAAAAAAAAAACCTTATAAACATTTACATCAAAACAAAGAAAAAACGTATTGTTGCAATATTACTAAAGCGCTGATGTGAATATAAAAAAAGTATGTGATACAACTGGAAAACAAGTGAAAATATTAAAAGATAATCAAATGATAATTGCTGCAATTACTGTCTTGTGCACCGATATCACAAAAAAATTATATATAGGGTTAATATTGCACTAATATCAACCTTCTACTATTGCACTATTATTATATACATAAATAATTTGAAACAATAAAGCATATAGACTGAGTCTCCATTAAAACATCCACCACTATTAAAGTGATTCCAATTACTCCCAAAGTTAATAAATAAGTGCCGTGGTAGGACAAAAAACCAGACACTTCTCTTGATTAATTAAAATCCAAAGTATGATACCTTGATGCTCACATCAGAGTCTCTGCGACTCTTGACATGCGATGGACTGTTTCAAGCCTCAATAAAATGCCGCAATTCTCAAAAGAAAAAGGACAAAATCATTGTGCAGATAGTATAACTAAAAACAAATTAAGGGTTTGGGTGATTTCACTCACCCATATCCCGCAGTTAGATCGCATATAAGTAGGTCAGTTACATACAGCTAGATTCTTCTCACTCCCCATCCAGTACACACAGAGCACTGTAGGTGACGTCACTGGCTCCTCCCTGGGGCTACTACTGGAGCTTCAACTCAATTATAATCAAATTGTGTACTTTAAGAAGGACAGTGAAAAATGGGCATATAATATTATTTGCAAATACCAAGCTTTTATTGTGTGTTCCAGTGATATTCAAGCCGCAAATTGAGGGGTTGGACCATAAGGGTACTGCCAGGGGTTCAAAGGCCAGCATAAAGAGTATAAAGGAGAGAGGGCAGTCTGGGTGTGTGCCACATTGTATATTTAATAGAAGCCAAGGGGCATGCAAGATTACCATAATTTTTTTTTTTTTAATTAGTATACTTCAGTTGCTGTAACTAAGCCATTTCATGAAATAACTGGAAAAAAGTTAGATCTATTTGTTGATAAGAACTAATATTTTGACTCAAACCCCAAAAAAAAGTATTTTAAGTTCTTAATCAGATGATACAGACAATTAAAAACATGGGACAAATACGTCCCTTGGTCCTCAAAGGGTTAAGGACAGAGACCCCTAATAGAACTTTCTGACAGACCATTTTTGAAGGACTGCCATGAGATTATATCAAAAGCCTAGATGTGCTAGATGTATAGGTTCAAGGTTCCTCTTAAGTTGTCAGCCTGTCTTAATGGATACAAACTTCATTTAGTCCTTGTGAATAAGTTGACCCAAAAAGTGCTTTATTGTAGTCACCAGGATCTTTGCAAGAAATTTTGCAGTGATATTAAGTCGTTTAGTTTGATTGGGTCTATGGGTCTGTGAAGAGTTTGGGAAGCATAATTATGCTTGTCCTTGAATGGGCTAGATGTACAGTATCTCACAAAAGTGAGTACACCCCTCACATTTTTGAAAATATTTTATTATATTTTTTCATGTGACAACACCGAAGAAATTATACTTTGCTACAATGTAAAGTAGTGAGTGTACAGCTTGTATAACAGTCTAAATTGGCTGTCCCCTCAAAATAACTCAACACACAGCCATTAATGTCCAAGCCACTGGCAACAAAAGTGAGTACACCCCTAAGTGAAAAATGTCCAAATTGGGCCCAATTAGACATTTTTCCTCCCCAGTGTCATGTGACTGATTAGTGTTACGAGGTTTCGGGTGTGAATGGGGAGTAGGTGTGTTCAATTTGGTGTTATCACTCTCATTCTCTCATACTGGTCACTGGAAGTTCAACATGGCATCTCATGTCAAAGAACTCTCTGAGGATCTGAAAAAAAGAATTGTTGCTCTACATATAGATGGCCTAGGCTATAAGAAGATTGCCAAGACCCTGAAACTGAGCTGCAGCATGGTGGCCAAGACCATACATCAGTTTAACAGGACAGGTTCGACTCAGAACAGGCCTCGCAATGGTTGACCAAAGAAGTTGAGTGCACATACTCAGTGCCATATCCAGAAGTTGTCTTTGGGAAATAGACGTATGAGTGCCGCCATCAGCCTGTCAGTGCAGACCATATGCATCAAATTGGTCTGCATGGCTGTCATGCCAGAAGAAAGCCTCTTTTAAAAATGATGCACAAGAAAGCCCGCAAACAGTTTGCTGAAGATAAGCAGACTAAGGACATGGATTACTGGAACCATGTTCTGTGGTCTGATGAGACCAAGATAAACTTATTTGGTTCAGAGGTATCAAGCGTGTGTGGTGGCAACCAGTTGAGGAGTACAAAGACAAATGTGTCTTGCCTAAAGTCAAGCATGGCGGTGGGAGTGTCATGGTCTGGGGTTGTCGACACTGGGGAGCTACAGTTGATTAAGGGAACCATGAATGTACTGTGACATACTGAAGCAGAGAATGATCCGCTCCCTTCAGAGTCTGGGCCGCAGAGCAGTATTCCAACATGATAACAACCCCAAACACACCTCCAAGACAACCACTGTCATACTAAAGATGCTGAGGATAAAGGTGATTGTGACAGGTGGGCCCGTGGAACCAAGAATCCCTTGGAAAAGTTGGGGAACCCAAGTTTCAGCTCCCCATGCACCTGTTATGTCTAAGTCACCCTGTACCATCCTGGCACATGGGGACTGAGAAAATATATCTTGGATTACTTAAAATGGGACAGTAATATTTATCCACAATATCTCCCAGGATATATGTAAAGACTATTATTGGTTTGTTTAATGCTGAACTCAACATTTTAGTTGAGAGAGCTGATCACATTGGCCTCTGTACTATGTAGGAGAAAGGCCGACTCCTGCTGGAGCTCCTGCTATTGTGTGACGGCGTCCTGTGTTTATACTTATTACAATGTATAATTTACTGTGTGAATCTCGGGGACAACAAGTTGACCTCTGGTGAAATCCTGATCATAACAGTGTTCAGGAGGGCAAGGAGTCACATCGGCTGCTTAAAGGGATTAGTTAATTAGCTCATGTTAATTAGGTTTCTGGTTACACTTGTGTTGTTAGACTAATATGAGCAGGAGGTATTTTGGTACTAATAAACAGTCCATGTTCAGCAACTAAACAAGTATCGTCTTGTTTTGTGCTTGTGAGTGGTTGGAATATCTGATATCTATATTCACACTGGGAGGAAGTGGTATATGACGAAAACACTCAAGCGGAGTGTGGGACATTTGGTTACAGTGATAAACTGGCCAAGCATGTCTCCAGACCTAAACCCTATTGAACATCTGAGGGGCATCCTCAAATGGAAGGTGGAGGAGCGCAAGGTCTCTAACATCGACCAGCTCTGTGATGTCCTCATGGTGGGGTGGAATAGGACTCCAGTGGCAACCTGTGAAGCTCTGGTGAGCTCCATGCCCAAGAGGGTAAGGCAGTGCTGCAAACTAATGGTGACCACACAAAATATTGACACTTTGTCCCCAGTTGGACATTTTCACTTTGTTGCCAGGGGTTTAGACATTAATGGCTGTGTGTTGAGTTATTTTGAGGGGACAGCAAATTTATACTGTTATACAAGCTGTATACTCACTACTTTACATTGTAGCAAAGTGTAATTTCTTCAGTGTTGTCACGTGAAAAAATATTTCCAAAAATGTGAGGGATGTACTCACTTTTGTGAGATACTGTATTAGTTGTAAAGCCCTTTGCTACTGTGCCTATGTTTTTTCTTTTTACTGTGTCCCTGCTTGATATTGTTTGTTTTGATTTTTTTGGCTTCAGCTGACTATCCACCCTGGCTCTCAATCCTCAGTTACCAATACCCCTTTATCTTTGCTAATAGTTATTGGTTCCAATCTTAACCGCTTTGTTCTGAGTTTTCACACTAGGATTTTTCATTCCCCCTAACCATGAACAAAAGTCTCTTAAAAGTCCTGATAATGGGCTAATTTATTTATTTACATAATAGCGAAAACACTGCACATAGCATAAAAACACATAAAATGTCAGCAGATTAATATATACTTCTTAATAGGTGTTACTTGTGAAGTGAAAAAATGCTTTACATTAGATGTTAAAACTGTTTAAGCAGATTCAGATTAGGAAACTCTCACATAAATGCAGAAGTAACAAGTTAGACACATATATACAGTATATATATATATATATATATATATATATATATATATATATATATATATATATATATCCTTGTAAGACAGTTAGTTGTGGTGATCATTATGTAATTATTTATTATGTAAGTACTTACTGTCTTTTGAACTCACAGCCATTATCCTGCTGTTTAGCACAGAGATAGCAATAAAACATTAAACACCCTCTGATCAACATATGCTTATTTACTGTATATGCTAATATTATTTTCAGTAGTAATCATGAAATTAAATAAATTCTAATAATCATCATCAAATAATGGAAACAGAAAAGAGTTTCTTTATCTGAATGTTTTATATATAGTCATCCTGGTAAATAAAAAAAAGTAGAAGGTCTTAATAGCGATGTATCTAGTGTGGCACTGCAAATAAAAGGGAAAAATATATTGGCCCGCCAATAGGGGGTGCGCCACCTCCCCCCCAATCCAGTCATAAAAAAGGGAGTCCCTTTAAGTGTGTACAGGTGACGAACACGCTGCTGTCTATGGGAAGGTTGCCATGTTGCAATCAGCTGATTGAGAAGCTTCATTGGGCAGTCTTTAGAGAGTGTTTGGGGCGCAAGCGATGCACCCGCAAACTCCCCCACTCTACAATGATTGCTCCTGAGATTCCTGTGCTTGTTTGTCAATGGTGCGGTCCGAAGGAGTGTGGGTGATGTTTTTTGCTGAACTGCGGCATCACTTCCGTTTTCCCATCACTCACTTGTGGACTGCAATGGATGCACAGCAAGGCCTGAGCAGAGCCTCTCTGATTCTCGGCCGGACCCGAGCCACCCCTCCGTTCCGCACACACTTCCTGAATCCCGCTTCTCTCTCTCTCCACTTTATCTGTGGCACTGTAGCAGACTGGGCCCAGGTAGGGGATGACTGACTGGGCGGCTGGAGCACACACACACTGGACTGCTGACTGGCTGCACTGCACAGAGATAAGCCCAGAGGAGAGAGAGAAGGCATCATTCATCATGATACGGACTGAAGATATAATGACTACATCATCTGTCCTGTGGACTGTATACCCAGCTATATACTGTTGTGGAAAATTGTATTAATGTATGTTGTCAGATGCCCCCCAGTGTCAGTTTTGCTGCAATACACTCATGTGAGGGTATTCGCACATACAGACATTGGTGGAAGACCATTGAATGCGGAAACCTTCACTTGGACATGGTGGATCTGTTTGCTCTTTTAAGGTTGTTTGTTTATGCCTCACCAAGGGACTGGCCACTCCTAAATTCCTAAGTAAGCAGATCGGTGTATTTGGGAACCATAGTATAACTATACAAAATTATGGCCCACTGGGCCATAGTTTGGTATGGCTCGCATCATTGGTAGCAGTGGGAATGTGGAGAGTTGTGGGGAATTGTGTTCAAAGCCATGTGCTTGCCACATGGTTTTGCACACCACCATCTGCACACGTCACTACTGTATTACTGTTTGGAGATATGCATGTGTGTCATTGGTTCTTTTGAATGAATACAAGTGTCTGATTGGCTGATTCTGAAGTCAGCAGTCCCTTTTGTTATCGATGTGTTTAGTACAAATAAAAGCCACTTGGCTATTTTGCCCAGGATTTCATACTGAGCTCAAGGTTACACCAACATCTGTTTGTGTTACTTGGAGAGAAAGAAGGACGCGCTTTCCCGGCATTATATAAGAGGGATTTTTTGTGCTTTTAAGCACAAAGAAATTATATGCTTACAGGAAGAAGTTTAGATTTTTCCCAAATAATACACCCACCTTCTTCCTTCCTGTATAAACCATTTTCCATTATCACTGACTGCAGAAATACATCATCTGTCCTTTTACTGTATATATAACTGTATACAGGACAGATGATGTATATCTGCAGTCAGTGATGATGGAAGAAGATCTCTATATACAGGAAGGAAGATGGGTGTATACAGCTATATATATATATATATATATATATATAAATACACACCCACCTTCCTTCCTGTATATAGAGACATTCCTCAGGCTCAGCCCATCCATCTACCCCGTCCTCATCCTGTAGCATCCTCACATGGACTGTTCTTCTCCAGCATCCTTTCATGTGTTCACCTTTCAGCCGCTTGTTTGTCATGGTGTGTGAGCAGTGTGGGCAGGTGCTTCTGGGACTCGGTGTAAGCTGGTATGTGGCCCCTAGTCCTTAAGTCTGGCCTTACATTGCTGTACTAGAGCCAGGTGCAACCAGGACTAGGGATGAGCCGAACACCCGCAGTTCGGTTCGCATCAGAACATGCGAACAGGCAATACATTTTTTCAAACATCCGAACACCGTTAAAGTCTATGGGACTCGAACATGAAAAATCTAAAGTGCTAATTTTAAAGGCTTATATACAAGTTATTGTCATAAAAAGTGTTTGGGGACCTGGGTCCTGCCCCAATGCAATTTTTTTTTTAAATGGCAGTTTTTTCGGGAGCAATGATTTTAATAATGCTTAAAGTGAAACAATAAAAGTGAAATATTCCTTTCAATTTCGTACCTAGGGGGTGTGTATAGTATGCCTGTAAATTAGTGCTTGTTTCCCATGCTTAGAACTGTCCCTGCACAAAGTGTCAATTCTGAAGGAAAAAAAAGTCATTTAAAAGCACTTGCGGCTATAATGAATTGTCGGATCCCGGTAATACAGAAAACAGTCATTGAAAGTCATTGATAAGAAAAAAAAATGCGTGGGGGTCCCCCCAAATTCAATTATCAGGCCCTTCAGGTCTGGTATGGATATTAAGGGGAATCCTGCGTCAAATTATTTTAAAAAAATGGCGTGGAGTTCCCCCTAAAAATCCATATCCTCAGATCCTTTATCTGAGCACGCAACCTGGCAGGCTGCAGGAAAAGAGGGGGACAAGAGAGTGCCCCCCCTCCTGAACCCTACCAGGCCACATGCCCTCAACATTGGGAGGGTGCTTTGGGGCTAAGTGCCTCATCCCCACAACCCTTGCCCGGTGGTTGTGGGGGTCTGCGGGCGGTGGGCTTATCGGAATCTGGAAGCCCCCTTTAACAAGGGGACCCCCAGATCCCAGCCCTCCCTGTTTGAAATGGTAACGGGTACATTGTACCCCTACCATTTCACAAAGAAAGTGTAAAAAATTGTAAAAAAAACACACAGACATTGGGATAAGTCCTTTATGAAAAAAAAAAAAAGATTCCAGCGGTGGTAATCCACTCTCGGTATCCTGCAATGGGTGATCATCTCTCCGGGGTCCAGCGATGGATGATCTCTCCTCTCCAGGTCCAGGGTCCAACGATGATGTCCAGCGGAGCGCATCCTGTCTCCACCGGAGACACTGCGGGAACAGATCTGACAGACAGATCTCTTAGCTTAGGACGGGGACACCTGTCACGTGACCCCGTCCCCCTCTGACGCAAGGGGAAAGTTAGTAGATACTTACAGCGGCCTGATTAATGAGAGTTAGGTGAGCCTAACTGAGCCCCAGTAAAGGGACAATGTGCGCTTGCAATGAACTGCGGACACTGATCTGTTTTGGGGGCAGATACTAGTAACATGGGTTAGGGAAGTAAGACTACAGAGGATGCATCCTTACATCTTCCCTCCTAAGTGCGCAATGTCAACCTACAAAGGAGCAATGATTGTCTTACCTTAGGCCCAAAGACCCCCATTTGCTATAAGCCTGATATATACGTTACACTATGGGCATTTAGGTGTAGTGGTTAGCACTCTCCTCTAGCAGTAAAAGCTATGGAGTTTGCATGTACTCCCTGTGCCTGTGTGGGTTTCCTCTGGATACTCTGGTTTCCTCCCACACTCCAAAGACATGCAGGTAGGTTAATTTGGATTCTGTCTAAAATTGGCCCTAGTATATGAATGGGAACCTTGGATTGTGGGCTCCTGGAGGGTAGGGACTGATGTGAGTGTGCAATGTACAGGGAAAGGGATGATTGTAGACACTCACTCAGGTTGAACTGGATGGACTGGTGTCTTTATTCAACCTTACTAACTATTTGAACAAGGGAATTAACCTTATACTTCACTTTATCTTATTATGTTTTGGTTTGCTTGTTATACTCAACCAGTTCAATACCTTGTAATAGGATTACTAGAAGTATGACACTAGTACCATTGTATGTGTCATACTATACCTTAGGAATACGTTTGTTCATTGCTCATTGTTCTTACAGCGGCTGTGCCCGCAACCACATTTATTGCTGTATACTTTCTATTAAAACGCAATAAAAATTCACTGGAAAACAAAAAAAGACTACAGAGGATGCAAATTTTTACATTTTGGAAATCCCACCATGAGTTAAAAGATATCCAAATCACAATATTGTGCTTTGCTAAAAATGACATAATTATCTGTAGAAATTTAGATATGCATATTGGTATGAGGTGGTGGTGTTTTTATGCGTGAGAACTTGACTTTAGATCAGTTTTTTTGTATTTGGTATTTTAAATTGAAACCATGTATTATTATTTCAGGTACTTGTATAGCGCCACCAATTTACAAATATATATTCCAGGGATATGCAAATAGCGGACCTCCAGCTGTTGCAAAACTGCAAGTCCCATCATGCTTCTGCCTCTGGGTGTCATGCTTGTGGCTGTCAGAGTCTTGCTATGCCTCATGGGAATTGTAGTTCTGCAACAGCAGGAGGTCTGCTAATTGCATATCCCTGTATATTCACATCAGTGCATAGCCTCAAGGAGCTTACAATCTAAGGTCCCTAATTCACATTCATACATACTAGGGCCAATTTTGACAGGATCCAATTAACCTATCAGCATGTCATTGCAGTGTGGGAGGAAACCCACACAGGCACAGGGAGAACATGCAAACTCCAGGCAGCTGGTGCTGTGGTTGGGATTTGAACCAGTAAACCTGGTTACTGCTAGGTGAAAGTGCTAACCACTAAACCACTGTGCTGCCCATTTAACTTCTATAGATATCAATAGGTAAGTAAGTGTCTGGAATAGGGATGAGCCGAACACCCCCCGGTTCGGTTCGCACCAGAACTTTCGAACGGACCCCAAATTCGAACGAACTTTAGAACCCCATTGAAGTCTATGGGACTCGAACATTCGAAATTAAAAGTGCTCATTTTAACGGCTAATATGCAAGATACTGTCCTAAAAAGGGTTTGGGGACCTGGCTCCTGCCCCAGGGGACATGGGTCAATGCCTAAAATGTTTTTAAAAATGTCCGTTTTGGCGGGAGCACTGATTTTAATGACGATTAAAGTGAAAAAAAAGTGAAATATTCCTTTAAATATGGTGCCTGGGGGTGTCTGTGGTATGCCTGTGAAGTGCCACGTGTTTCCCGTGTTTAGAACAGTCCCTGCACAAAATGACATTAACCACTTGCCGACCGCCTCACGCCGATGTACGTCGGCAGAATGGCACAGGCAGGCATAATCACATACATGTACGTGATTTGCCTCCCGCGGGTCGGGGGCCCGATGGGGCCCCCGCCCGGTGCCTGCGGCGGTCGGTTTTCGTTCGGGAGCGATCCCGGACGAGGGGACGGCCATTCATTCATGGCCACCCCCTCGCGATCGCTCCCGACGAATGGAAATCCCCGGTGACATCACTTCCTCTCCTGTAATGTAAACACAGGAGAGGAAGTGATGTATTCTCTCCTCCGTGTCGGTATTTTTCGTTCCGACACGGAGGAGAGCGGATCAGTGAGTTGCACCAACACATCCCACACACAGTAGAACATGCCAGGCACACTCACACCCCCCCTTTACCCCCCGATCACCCCCCCAATTACCCCTGCCCCCCAGTCACAGTGACACCAATGTCATTTTTTTTTTTTTTTTTTTTTTTTTTGCATTGGTGTCATTTGTGACTGTAATAACTGTTAGGGCAGTTAGGGTTAGCCCCCTTTAGTTCTAATGTACCCCCCTAACCCCCCCAATAAAGGTTTAACCCCGTGATCACCCCCCGTCGCCAGTGTCACTAAGGCTGGGTTCACATTGCAGCGGTTTATGAGAACGAATGTGATTCGCACCTCACTGCAGTGCAAATCACATCCGATCTCTGTGCGATTCGAGTTCAGCCATTCGCCGCACCCGCCGCACCCGCCACACCCGCCGCACCCGCCGCAAATTCGCACGGGACCCTTTTTTTGGCCCGCAGCAGAATCGGATCGCATGGGTGTTCACACCATGCGATCCGAGTTTGCAGATCGCACTGCGATATGCGAACTGATCTGGGGGTGTCAGTAACATTTCACTGACACTCCCAGCAGTTCGCATAGGGCAGTGTGAACTGCCGCCGGGAGGCATGCGATGCGGGAACCCGCCGCGGATTCGCGGCGTTTCCGCATCGCTCCAGTGTGAACCCAGCCTAATAAGCGATCATTTTTCTGATCGCCGTATTAGTGTCACAGGTGACGCTAGTTAGGCAGGTAGGTATTTAGGTTCGCCGCAGCTTTTTATAGCGCTAGGGACCCCCATATACTACCGCATAAAGCCCCCTGATTGCCCCCTAGTTAACCCTTTCACCAGTGATCACCATATAACTGTTACAGGTGACGCTGGTTGGTTAGTTATTTTTTTATAGTTTCAGGGCACCCGCCATTTATTACCTAATAAAGGTTTAACCCCCTGATCACCCGGCAGGTGTCATTTGTGACTAATAACTGTTAGGGCAGTTAGGGTTAGCCCCCTTTAGTTCTAAGGTACCCCCCTAACCCCCCCAATAAAGGTTTAACCCCGTGATCACCCCCCGTCGCCAGTGTCACTAAGGCTGGGTTCACATTGCAGCGGTTTATGAGAACGGATGTGATTCGCACCGCACTGCAGTGCAAATCACATCCGATCTCTGTGCGATTCGAGTTCAGCTATACAGATAGTATGGCTGAATTCGTGTCGCACCCGCCGCACCCGCCGCAAACTCGCACGGGACCCTTTTTTTGGTCCGCAGCAGAATCGGATCGCATGGGTGTTCACACCATGCGATCCAAGTTTGCAGATCGCACTGCGATATGCGAACTGATCTGGGGGTGTCATTAACATTTCACTGACACTCCCAGCAGTTCGCATAGGGCAGTGTGAACTGCCGCCGGGAGGCATGCGATGCGGGAACCCGCCGCGCATTCGTGGCGTTCCCGCATCGCTCCAGTGTGAACCCAGCCTAATAAGCGATCGTTTTTCTGATCGCTGTATTAGTGTCACAGGTGACGCTAGTTAGGCAGGTAGGTATTTAGGTTCGCCGCAGCTTTTTATAGCGCCAGGGACCCCCATATACTACCGCATAAAGCCCCCTGATTGCCCCCTAGTTAACCCTTTCACCAGTGATCACCATATAACTGTTACAGGTGACGCTGGTTGGTTAGTTATTTTTTTATAGTTTCAGGGCACCCGCCATTTATTACCTAGTCTCACTAGTGTACCCCTAAATTTAGGGGTGTCTACTTTCTAAAATGGGGTCATTTGGGGGGGGGGTTTTGTGCCATCTTGGCATTTTATGGCCTTCAAAACTGTAACGCCCTTAGAAAGCCTGAAGGCGGTGCTTGGTTTTTGGGGCCCCGTACGCGGCTAGGCTCCCAAAAAGTCCCACATATGTGGTATCCCCGTACTCAGGAGAAGCAGCAGAATTTATTTTGGGGTGTCATTTCACATATGCCCATGGCATGCGTGAGCAATATATCATTTAGTGACAACTTTGTGAAAAAAAAAAAAAGTTTGTAATTTTCCCGCAACTTGTGGCAAAATATAAAATATTCCATGGACTCAACATGCCTCTCAGCAAATAGCTTGGGGTGTCTACTTTCTAAAATGGGGTCATTTGTGGGGGTTTTGTGCCATCTTGGCATTTTATGGCCTTCAAAACTGTAATAGGTAGTGAGAAGTGAACTCAAAAAATTACGCCCTTAGAAAGCCTGAAGGCGGTGCTTGGTTTTCGGGGCCCCGTACGCGGCTAGGCTCCCAAAAAGTCCCACATATGTGGTATCCCCGTACTCAGGAGAAGCAGCAGAATTTATTTTGGGGTGTCATTTCACATATGCCCATGGCATGCATGAGCAATATATCATTTAGTGACAACTTTGTGAAAAAAAAAAAAAAAAAAAAAAAGTTTGTAATTTTCCCGCAACTTGTGGCAAAATATAAAATATTCCATGGACTCAACATGCCTCTCAGCAAATAGCTTGGGGTGTCTACTTTCTAAAATGGGGTCATTTGTGGGGGTTTTGTGCCATCTTGGCATTTTATGGCCTTCAAAACTGTAATAGGTAGTGAGAAGTGAACTCAAAAAATTACGCCCTTAGAAAGCCTGAAGGCGGTGCTTGGTTTTCGGGGCCCCGTACGCGGCTAGGCTCCCAAAAAGTCCCACATATGTGGTATCCCCGTACTCAGGAGAAGCAGCAGAATTTATTTTGGGGTGTCATTTCACATATGCCCATGGCATGCATGAGCAATATATCATTTAGTGACAACTTTGTGAAAAAAAAAAAAAAAAAAAAAAAGTTTGTAATTTTCCCGCAACTTGTGGCAAAATATAAAATATTCCATGGACTCAACATGCCTCTCAGCAAATAGCTTGGGGTGTCTACTTTCTAAAATGGGGTCATTTGTGGGGGTTTTGTGCCATCTTGGCATTTTATGGCCTTCAAAACTGTAATAGGTAGTGAGGCGTGAAATCAAAAATTTACGCCCTTAGAAAGCCTGAAGGCGGTGCTTGGTTTTCGGGGCCCTGTACGCGGCTAGGCTCCCAAAAAGTCCCACATATGTGGTATCCCCGTACTCAGGAGAAGCAGCAGAATTTATTTTGGGGTGTCATTTCACATACGCCCATAGCATGTGTGAGCAATATATCATTTAGTGACAACTTTGTGTAAAAAAAAAAAAAAAATTTTTTTTTTGTCATTATTCAATCGCTTGAGGCAAAAAAATAAAATATTCAATGGGCTCAACATGCCTCTTATCAATTTCCTTAGGGGGTCTACTTTCCAAAATGGGGTCATTTGGGGGGGTTTTGTACTGCCCTGTCATTTTAGCACCTCAAGAAATGAGATAGGCAGTCGTAAACTAAAAGCTGCGTAAATTCCAGAAAACGTACCTTAGTTTGTAGATGTGACAACTTTTGCGCAAACCAATAAATATACAATTATTGACTTTTTTTTTACCAAAGACATGTGGCTGAATACATTTTGGCCTAAATGTATGACTAAAATTGAGTTTATTGGATTTTTCTAATAACAAAAAGTAGAAAATATCATTTTTTTTCAAAATTTGCGGTCTTTTTACGTTTATATCGCAAAAAATAAAAATCGCAGAGGCAATCAAATACCATCAAAAGAAAGCTCTATTTGTGGGAAGAAAAGGACGCAAATTTTGTTTGGGTACAACATTGCATGACCGCGCAATTACCAGTTAAAGCAGCGCAGTGCCAAATTGTAAAAAGACCTCTGGTCATTTACCAGCAAAATGGTCCGGTCTGAAAGTGGTTAAACAGAAATAACATCATTGAAAACTGCTTGCGGTTTTATGTTATATCTGGTTCCTGCAATATGGTTGAAAATCATTGAGAAAAATGGCATGGGTAGCCCTCCCTGCCCATTACCAGCCCCTTTGGGTCTTGTACGCATATCAAGGGGAACCCCGTACCCATATTAAAAAAAAGAAATGCGTGTGGCCCCCAGGCCCTATATACTCAGAACAGCAGTATACAGACGGTGCAAACAAGACAGGGACTGTGTAGGTTTGTTGTGTTAAGTTGAATCTGTTTGTAATTTTCAACTGGTACATTTTTAAAGTGTAGCTCCAGTCAACAAAACTATTTTTAAGCTTTTTGGAAAACATAGGGAAGGGTTATCACCCCTGTATAATTTGTTTTGTCGTACATCTTTTTTCATCTCACTTGCTGTTGTCTCCTTCCGTTTGCAAGTAGGAGATGTTTGTAAGTTGGATGTTTGAAAGTAGGGGCCTGCCCTATATGCTCTGCAGAAATGGCGGAACAAGGTGTTGATTTTGCCACAACATTGTAAGCCCTCAAAGTGACTCTTGGTGGGCGCTGGAGCGCCCTGCTGTGAACGATTATATCAAGAATTGTAATTACATGCCATTGTTGAACAGTGGTAGAAAATTTGACCTTTGGTGGTTGTGGTGCTGGTGCCACAACACTATAAGTCCTCACAGTTACTCTGGGTGGGCACAGGAACGAGCCCTCCTGTGAAATATTATATCAAGAATTGTAATTACATGTCCCTGTTAAACAGGGGCAGAAAAATTGGGCTTTAGGCACTGGTGCTGGTGCCACCACACTGCAACCTCTCCCATATACTCTAGTTTTATTGCAGGAATTAGCCCTGCTGCAAAAGCATTGCATCAAAAATTGTAATTAAACGCCCCTGTTAAACAGGGGCAGAAAAATTGGGCTTTAGGCACTGGTGCTGGTGCCACCACACTGCAACCTCTCCCATATACTCTAGTTTTATTGCAGGAATTAGCCCTGCTGCAAAAGCATTGCATCAAAAATTGTACTTAAACGCCCCTGTTAAACAGGGGCAGAAAAATTGGGCTTTAGGCACTGGTGCTGGTGCCACCACACTGCAACCTCTCCCATATACTCTAGTTTTATTGCAGGAATTAGCCCTGCTGCAAAGCATTGCATCAAAAATTGTAATTAAACGCCCCTGTTAAACAGGGGCAGAAAAATTGGGCTGATGGCATCACCCAGAACCAGAAATGTTCTTCCAACATATCAGCGGAGGAGGAAGAGGATAGACAATCAACATAACAGGACAGTCACTCAGCATCAGCATAGGCAGTCTTGAAGGGATGTGATATTTCAAAAAAAATTATTCGGTTACATCAGCTTCAGGTGCTTGGTAGCTGTGGGTGATCCAAGACTGATTCATCTTGATGAAGGTCAGTCGATCAACAGATTCGGTGGACAGGCGCACCCTGTGATCGGTAACAAAGCCACCAGCAGCACTGAAGGTGCGTTCTGAAAGAACGCTGGATGCAGGACAGGCCAGTAGCTCAATTGCATACTGTGCAAGCTCTGGCCAGTGATCCATCCTCAAGACCCAGTAAGCCAGAGGATTTTCGGTGGGAATGGTGTCTAAGTCTGACCTTGCCCCTAGGTATTACTGCACCATGTAAATCAGACGCTGGCGATGGTTGCTGGAACCGATCATACCTTGGGGCTGCGGACTAAAAAATTGTCTGAAAGCATCAGTCAGACGGCCACCTTCTCCACCGCTCCTCCTGACCGATGCCTCAGCAACGCGTTGTCCAGGACCAGGAGTTTGTAACCTCCCAGTCTCTGGGAACGCGTTGCACAGACCTTTCTGCAAGGCCTCCCGGAGATGTCTCATCCTCTGCTCCCTCTGCGATGGCAAGATAAGGTCGGCAACCTTACCCTTGTACCGTGGATCAAGGAGAGTGGCCAGCCAGTAATGGTCCCTCTCCTTGATCCCAAGAATACGGGGATCCTTTCCGCAGGCTTTGCAGGATCAGGGAGGCCATGCAGTTTAGGTTAGCTGAGGCATTCGGTCCGGAGTCCTCTGGGTCACTAAGGGCAACATGATTCACAGCTACCTCCTCCCAGCCACGTACAAGTCCATGTGTTTCTTGGGACTGTAAATCATCCCTACAAGACTGCTGCTGCTGATGCTGAGTGCCAGCCTCCACCTCCATGCTGACACAATCATCCTTCTCCTCCTCTTCCCCCTCCTCATCCTCTTCCTGTGTGATGGGTGGCACAGCAGGAACACTGTCTGGATAAAGGGGGCCTTGAGAGGCAAGGAAGTCCTCCTCTTCCTGCCTCTGTTCTGCCTCAAGTGCCCTGTCCATTATTCCACGCAGTGTATGCTCCAAGAGGTGGACAAGAGGTACAGTGTCACTGATGCATGCACTGTCACTGCTCACCATCCTTGTGGCCTCCTCAAACGGTGACAGGACAGTGCATGCATCCCTGATCATGCCCCACTGGCGTGGTGAGAAAAAACCGAGCTCCCCTGACCCTGTCCTGGTGCCGTAGTCGCACAGGTACTCATTGATGGCCCTCTGCTGCGTGTGCAGCCGCTGCAGCATGGCCAACGTTGAGTTCCACCTGGTGGGCATGTCACATATAAGGCGGTTCTTGGGCAGGTTCAACTCCTTTTGGAGCTCAGCCAGCCGAGCACAGGCATTAAATGATCGGCGGAAATGCACACAGACTTTCCTGGCCTGCTTCAGGACATCCTGTAAGCCGGGGTACCTGCCCAAGAACCGCTGCACCACCAGGTTAAGGACGTGAGCTACACAGGGCACATGGGTCAGTTGTCCCTGTCGGAGGGCGGAGAGGAGGTTGGTGCCATTGTCACAAACCACCATTCCTGGCTTAAGCTGGCATGGCGTCAACCACCTCTCGGCCTGCCCCTGCAGAGCTGACAAAACATCCGCCCCAGTGTGGCTCCTGTCCCCCAAACAAACCAGCGCAAGCACGGCATGGCATTGTTTTGCCTGCATACTTGTGTAGCCCCTGGAACGCCTACGAAGCACCGCTGGTTCTGAGGACAGAGCACTGGAAGAGGCCATGGAGGAAGAAGACGAGGAGGGAGTGGAGGAGAGAGGTGTGTCACAACCAATAGTAGCATTTTGGAGGCGTGGTGGCGGAACAACCTCCAACACTACTGCACCTTGTCCTGCATCCTTCCCAGCTGCCAGAAGAGTGACCCAATGGGCCGTGAAAGACAGGTAACGTCCCTGTCCATGCCTGCTGGACCATGAGTCAGCGGTAACATGCACCTTACCGCTGACTGCCCTTTCCAGCGAGGCAAGGACATTGCCTTCCACATGCCGGTAGAGAGCCGGAATCGCCTTCCGTGAGAAAAAGTGGTGTTTGGGGACCTGCCACTGAGGAACCGCACATTGTACAAACTCACGGAAGGGGGCCGAGTCTACCAACTGAAAAGGCAGCAGTTGAAGTGCTAGCAATTTAGCCAAGCTAGCATTCAACCGCTGGGCATGTGGATGGCTGGGAGTGAACTTCTTTCGCCGGTCCAGCAGCTGGGGCAGGGACATTTGCCTGCTATAATCGGACGTGGGTGTACTGCTAGCAGAGTGCCCGGAAGCACTTGGCTGTGACACACCTAATTCTACACCTTCATTCCTCTCAGAGCAGGTTTCAGAGAGGACTGAAGGTCTAGTGGGGTTGGAGATGCCAGCTGATGAGGAGCAAGGAGAGGTCCGCTTTGTTCTTTGGTGTGGGTCTTTGAGGTACGCTTGCCAACGAGCTGCATGGTAGGTCAACATATGTCTGGTCAAGCATGTGGTGCCCAAGCGGCTGATGTTTTGGCCAAGCGAGATACGCTTGAGACATATGTTGCAAATAGCAGCGGTGCGATCTGATGCACTCGTCTCAAAAAAGGCCCAGACCAAAGAACTTTTAGAATAACGCGCAGAGGCAGCGCCCTGCACAGGCGGAGCTCTGCGGTGTGATTCAGTCGGTGTGCTGCCCCTAAGCTGGCCCCCAGAGGGCATCCTGCCTCCTCCTCCTCCTCCTCCTCCTACCTCTCTCCTACCAGGCACCCACGTGGAGTCAGTGCCCTCATCATCCCCTCCCTCTTCATCGCTGTAGCAAACCTGGCAGTATGCTGCAGCTTGTGGAACATGACTGCCATATTGCTGTCTTTCTTGAGCATCCCCTCTCTCTGCGCTCACGCTACTGCCTTCCTCTAGCTGAGTGTCATCATCAGAGCCTACAAAACACTGGGCATCCTCCTGGAGCATGTACCCAACACTGTGCTCAAAGAGTTCAGGAGACTCCTCAGGAGGACGTGGTGGGTCTAGGGAAGGAGTCACTGATGATGACATTGAGAGGAGGGAAGACGATGCGTTGGCAGCTGCTTTTCTAGTACCCTGAGACTGGGTGAGAGAGGATGAGGAGGATGAAGAGGGCTTGGTCATCCACTCTACCAAGTTGTTGCCATGTTGCGGTTCAACATGTCCAGCTGCCGAAAAGAAGGACAAGCGTGTCCCATGGCCACATGCTGATGACAATGCACCGCGTCCATGACCAGCACTGTTGTCTCTAGACACAGAGCCTGCTTGCCCTCTTTTATCGGCTCGCGCCTGTCTGCCTCTCCTTGCTGGCCTTCCAGACATGGTAATGGCCTGAAGGGAGTTGGGTAAAACAGCAGTTGGGTAGTGTATATTGTGCTGGAGGCACACAACACCCACTAACTCCTGCAGATGCCTTTATTATAGAACACCAGAGATAAAGGGGTATACTGTAATGGAGTCACACAACACCCACTAAGCCCTGCAGATGGCTGTATTAGAGAACAGCAATAAACGGTAGATACAGGTGTATATTGTGCTGGAGTCACACAACACCCACTAACTCCTGCAGATGCCTTTATTATAGAACACCAGAGATAAAGGGGTATATACAGATGTATACTGTGCTGTGCTGGAGGCACACACAACTTCCAATAACTCCTGCAGATGGCAAGTGGGCTCAAATAGAGAAGAGCTATGTAGGTGGATATAGCGGTGTGTACTGAGTACAGAGCACGCAGACAGCACGCACAAGCTCCTAACACTACTGACTGCAAGCTCTATTATAAAAGATAGATCACTAGCTATATAGGTGAGGTGAATATAGCGGTGTATACTGCGGTCAGGGCATGCAGACAACAACCACTACAGAAGAGCAAGATCGAAAATCGTCCGATAACGATCGGTGTGTACTGTGTTGAAGGTACACAGAACACCCACTAACTGCTTCAGACGCCAACACACTACACAAGGCCGCCGCACTGGCGGTCTTATATAGTGTGGGGCGTGTACTACACAGCCTGAGCTATGATTGGCCACAGGCATCCTGCCTGTGGCCAATCATGGCTCTCCTCGCTGCTGGCGCTGTGATTGGCCAAGCATGCGGGGTCACAGTGCATGCTTGGCCAATCATGAGCCAGCAATGCACTGCGATGATGCAGTGCATTGTGGGCCGTGAGCGCCACACGAATTTGGCGCGAACGGCCCATAATGTTCGGAATTCGCCGAACGGGCGAACAGCCGATGTTCGAGTCGAACGTATGTTCGACTCGAACACGAAGCTCATCCCTAGTCTGGAATGTAACGACTATATGTTTTTTCTTTTGTTTTCCAAAAGGTTTTTTTTCTCACATAGAGATTGATATGTTTATTTAATTACACTGACATTTTTATAAAAAAAAAAATAATAATTCTCATTTGTAACCTTGCAACATATGCAATTGCTTTCGTCTGTAGGGTACATTATTATTTTATAAAATAGTAATACATGATCAGGATGTTCATCTTCCTTCTATAGTCTTCTTTATATATATTTTACACTGAAGAGTAATGGAAGTTTCCACCTGACAGTTGTCATCAGTTTGTTGTAAAAGTATATCTGCTAGGCTATGGGATTCCCCCTAATTATCTTCTGTGAAAGGAAAAAACTTGGGTAACATCATGGTGAATGTAGTGTGGTGAGGTGAGAGAGAACCATTTAGCTTATGCAGATATCAATAGGTAAGTAGGGGCCTGGAATGTAGCAACTATTTTTCTTTTGTTTTCTAAAAGGATTTTTTTCACTTTGAAGTGGATGAGTTAATTTAGTTACATTGATATTTCTAGAAAATGTAAAAAAAAAAAAAATTGAAGAGTAATGGAAAATTCCACCTGGTAGTTGTACTTGTCAACAATTTGTTGTAAAAGTCTATCTGGTAGGCTATGGGCTTCCCCAAAATGATCCTCCGATAAAGAAAAATGCTTCTGTAACATCAATAGGGAAGGAGGGGCTTGGACTATAGCGATTATATGTTTTGTTTTTTAAGTTTTCTTAAAAGGATATTTAACACATAGAGTTCATTCAGTTACATTAACATTTTTAGAAAATGTAAAAAAAAAAAAAGGAAAAAAAGAGTAGATTATTATTGTTTAAGAAAATGGTGAAACATGTGAAAAGATGTTCATTTTCCTTCTGAAGTTTTGCTTAAATATATTTTCCACTTAAGAGTAATGGAAGTTTCCACCTGATAGTTGTCATCAGTTTGTTGTAAAGGTCCATCTGCTAGGCTATTGGGTCCCCCCCTAATTATCCTCTGTTAAAGAAAAATTCTTGTATGACATCAGGTTAGATGTAGTGTGGTGAGGTGAGAGTGAATTACTTAGATGATTCATAGAGAGACCCTGAGCCATGCGCTTCATATGGAAAGGTTCTGCTGGTAATTGCTTGCAACACTCCCTGCATCTTATACATTTCCTCACATAATACTCTATGAGCGAATATCGTGTGAAATATAGGTAAAAGACTGCATCAGGATTTTAAGTACTAAATACTTGGCTTTGATCAGAGGCATAACTAGAACTTTCAGGGCCCCGATGCAAGAAACCATAAAGGGTCCCCCTGACCCCCCCGCCCAGGGCTCGGTTGCAAGTCCGACCTTTGCAATCCCGGTAGTTCCGCCACTGGTGCCAGTAGTTGTTTACTTTTGTTATTTTATTTTGGTATTATTTTTACCATATTCTATTTTGCAGTTTTTTAGGAGCTCCATTGGAGGGTTTTGGTGAAATGTTAGAGGTCCCCTGAGTCTGACTGGGTTTAATACAGCTCTAAAGCTGAATTACTGGCACAATAAACGTTAATTTAACCATTTGCCGACTGGGCCATAGCCAAATTACGGCTACAGCCTGGTCGGATAACTCTCGAAGGCTGTCATATGACAAAATTGCTCTCCTGGGGGCACACACCCGGGAATGTCTGGGACCCTCGTGTGTTCAAGACCCGATGCATCACGGATCGGGGGAAGGGGCCAATGACAGCAGCCCTTTACTACGTGATCAGCTGTGTCCGGTTCGGCTCCTCCCCTCTCTCATGCCGATCGGTACAGTATGTGAGGGGACGGGAAGAGTCAGATACAGCAGCACTGTGGGCTGGATCTGAAGTGCCCACAGCACTGATCTGTGCTCATCCATTCTCATCCATGCTCATCCATCCTCCATCCATGCTCATTTCTCCTCATTCATGCTCATCCATCCCCATCCATGTCTCCTCCATCCTCATCCATTCCAATCCATGGCTTATATATCCCCATCCATGGCTTATCCCTCCCCATCCATGGCTTACCCATCCCCATCCATGGCTCAGCCATGCCCATTCATTGCTCATCCATCCCTATTCATGGCTCATCCATCCCCATCCATGGATCATCCATCCTCATTCATGGTTCACCTATCCCCGTCCATGGCTCATTCATGCTCACCCATCCTCATCCATGGCTAATACATGCCACATCAGTGATGATCTGTGCCACATCAGTGTTGATCCGTGCCACATCCATGCCACATCAGTGATAAATGAGCCTTCCTTTTGCAGTAAAATTCCACCTGAAATTTATCTCCCAGGAAGTTGACACGGACACGCCCAACAACATACCTGGATTGGCTAAAAGACCAACACCTACTAGCCCCTAATCTATGCTCTGGAACAAGATGAAGAATAAGAAGGCTAAACATAATGGCCCCCCTTGACTGTTCACCAATCTGGCTCACTTCTCTCTTACAACCCAGAGATAGGTTCCGGGTTCTAGGTTCCACTGAACACAATTAGAGACTTCACTTTTGGGAGGTCTCCAACCTGTTTTCATAGTCTTCCAAATGTTTGCCTGTTCGATTTTTGCCTGTTTAGCCTTAACAGTCTCCTCTGAGGATTCCTAGCAGACCTACTGGGAGAATCCTCGCCCACTACCCTCAAGAAGTTGACTTCCAAGGAAGGAATGCTACAAACTCGTTCTCTCCTCAGGGACCCTTGGTCACTCCTACGCCTCAATTTTTGCCCCCTCCCCTTATTTTTTTATTTTTTGGGGGATTCACATCTGAGTGTGGGAGGTTCAGAAGTAAAGCATATGGGCCTCCTTCTTCCCTCACCCCCCCCCCCCCCCCCCGCCCCAGGGGAGAGGGAGGACAGGGCCGCCCAGACAAGCTTCAAATACATCATATGAGCCTAATTCCAACATCTAATACAGACCACCTACGTATCTATTTATTGACTCATCCTGAGATGCCAGCTGATCCGACAAGAAATCCCACTCGAAGATGTCCAGAAAGAAAATATCTAAGGGTGAGTGATGGTAAAAACAGCGATATTGTCCCTACTGAGCTCCATGGCTGACCCCACAGAGAAAGTTCTTAAAATAGCCACACACAATGTCCAGGGCCTGAACTCCCCTCTGAAATGGAGGAAGGTTTTTGACAAATCCCTAAACATGGACATTATCATGCTGCAGGAGACTCACTTTCCTATACAGCTCCAACTTCCTCCACTCTCACTTTCCGCAGTTCCATTTAGCCAATGCGGAAACTAAAACCCGAGGGGTGGCAATACTCTTTTCCAAATCCTGCAAATTTGCAAGTCTCTATAACTTTAACGATCCTGATGGCAAGTTTATCTTAGTGAATACAAACAAGAATGAAAGGCTGAAATTGAGCAACCAGAGAAGGATTATTTAGCTCTGCAGGCTCAACACAAAAAGAACCCTTCTGGTACTCCAATAGCCCAAATAGTTAAAGCCAGACTGGAACTTAATTTAGCCATTACAACTAAAGCCGAGAAAGTCATCCGCTGGAGTGGCAACAAATTCTACACACAAAAAGACAGGATAGGTCCACTTCTAGCTACCAAACTGTCCCCCCAAGTAAAGGTCCACACCATGCCCAAGTTGCCGGTCAGGAACCTACTGGTAACCCAACCAAAATACTAGAATCATTTCAGAAATCTACTCCAAACTCCTCCCTTACAAAGACTAACAAGGAATCCATATCAAGGTTTCTGGATAGTCTTCCCATTTCATCCCTAGATGCTGAACACATGGAGGCAGCCTTCATGAAGGAGGAGGTGATGGAAGTCATCAAGGGCCTCAAAAAGGGCTCAGCCCCTGGCCCAGATGGTCCTTCCATCCCCTACTATAAGGCCTTTGTGGATACCCTGGCCCCATACATGACAAAATTCTTTCATTCCAAAACGCAGTTCGATCCCCTAGGCGCCCAGCTCAACACAGCTTACATTACGGTCATACAGAATCCTCAAAGGAACCTGGAAGAAGTCAGCAACTATCGCCCAATTTCCTTAATAAACAACGACCTGAAAACATTAACCAAAATATTGGCCGACTCACCTCCTTCATTAGTTCATACATTGATAAAGACCAGGTGGGCTTCATACCTGGCAGACCGGCCCTGACCAAGTAAGACGAGCAATAGATATTGTGTCGATACTACAAACTAATTGGGATGGGGGTCCAAAACAACAAGGTCTACTCCTTGCTCTTGACTTGCAGAAAGCCTTTGACTCCATGTCCTCCCCTACATATTTTCCCTCATGAAGCACTGCGGCTTTGGACAGCCCCTCATGGGGCTAATACATGTTCTTTACTCCCAAACCTAAGGCTCAAATTCACTTGCAAGGCTACTACGCTCATCTGATAGACATTGCCAGGGGAACCAGGGATGCCCTCTCTCTCTGCTCATCTTTGCCATTGCCATTGAATCCCTAGCCATAGCTATATGCCAAAACCCCAATATTAACCACTTCCCGACTGGCGCACGAGGATGTATGTCAGCAGAATGGCACGGGCAGGCAAATTGGTGTACAGGTACGTCCATTTGAAATTGCTGCCCTGCCGGTCGGGACCCCCATGAGTCCGGTCGAGAGTTCCGCGGACTTGATTGTCGTGGGGATACCCGCGATCGTCTCATGGGGAGGCTAAACAGGGAGATGCGGAAGTAACAGCATCTCCCCGTTCTGCCTAGCAACAAGTGACACTGATCTCTGCTCCCTGTGATTGGAGCAGAGATCAGTGTTCACTAACACACAGCCACGCCCCCTACAGTTAGTAACACGCCCCTAGGACACACTTAACCCCTACAGTGCCACCCCTTGGTTAACCCCTTCACTGTCAGTGTCATTTACACAGGAATCAGTGCAGGGTCACTCAAGGAAGTGACGTTGGCACTCGTCTGCTCAGTCCAGCGTCAGATCAGCAGCTCTACAGATTTGAGTCCCAGGTGGTTGATCCATCTTAATTTGGAACCGTGGACCTCTGAAGGTAGCGGACAGAGATTGGATCCATTCAGAGGAGGAGAAGATCTCGCTGGATGCTGGATGCCCAGTGGCCTTGGCTTTCATACCTGTTCTGAGCTCGTAAGACGCATTGCCATAGGGTAGATGTGTCCAACATATATGGTAAGAGTACCCATCTTCTGTCTAATATGTTATAACAGTCTGACACAGGATTGACCATGTTTTGGATGCTGGAAGACCAGACCCTCTGGATTTGAATAGATACCAGTGGACATGTATATTAACATTGAGACTCTCTGTCACTGTTATAGCTCCTCATATATATAATTATTTTCACTTTAATTCTCTCACATTGTGTATATTTTGATGAGGAGTTGTACTCTAGCACTGTACTTTATATTTTTATTTAAAAACAGTGCATTTGTATAGCACTGATTGCTGTATAAATGACAATGGTCCCAAAAATGTGTCAAAAATGTCCGATGTGTCCGCCATAATGTCGCAGTCACAATAAAAATCGCTGATCGCCGCCATTACTAGTAAAAAAAAATTATGAATAAAAATGCCATAAAACTATCCCCTATTTTGTGAACGCTATAAATTTTGCGTAAACCAATCAATAATCGCTTATTGCGATTTTTTTACCAAAAATATGTAGAAGAATGCATATCGGTCTAAACTGAGGAAAAAAATGTTTTTTTTATATATTTTTGGGGGATAATTATTATAGCAAAAAGTAAAAAATAATGTGTTTTTTTCAAAATTGTCACTCTTTTTTTTCTTGAGTGTGAATCACAGCGTGACTTGGGGCGACTTACAACACGACTTTAAGTCACCCCCAGGCCAGGCGACTTTAATTTTTAAAAAAACTGACACGCGAAAAATGGCGTGGGGTCCCCATCAAAATCCATACCAGACCCTTATCCGAGCACGCAACCTGGCAGGCCGCAGGAAAAGAGGGGAGGAGAGAGTGCCCCCCCGAACCATAGCAAGCCATATGCCCTCAACATTGGGTCCCCCCCAAAGCACCTTGTCCACATGTTGATGAGGACAAGGGCCTCATCCCCACAACCCTGGCCTGATGATTCCATGTGGTTCGATTATATAAGACCTGTCAGAAGAAGAGAAGTGTCACACAGCGGGAGCCTCCCATTGCGCGGAGTGGCCTGAGAACGAAGAAGAGACGCCGTGGAGGAAGATGCTGGACGAGAACACCGGAGCAAGAAGAAGCGGATCGGAGGAAGAAGAAGATGGAGGAAGAAGAAGATGGAGGAAGAAACCGAAGGATGAAGAAAGGAAGAAGGAAGAAGACCAGAAGAAAGAAGACAAAAGAAGACTAATAAAGGACTTGTCAAAGACTGTCTATTGTAATTTTTACACTTTTGTCACTTTTTTGGTGAAATGGTAGGGGTATTTTGTACCCCCTTACCATTTCACACAGGGGGGGAGGCCAGGATCTGGGGGTCCCCTTGTTAAAGGGGGCTTCCAGATTCCAATAAGCCTGGCCACAGTTGTGGAGATGAGGCCCTTGTCCTCATCAACATGGGGACAAGGTGCTTTGGGGGGGACCCCAAAGCACCCTCCCAATGTTGAGGGCATGTGGCCTGGTATGTTTCAGGAGGGAGGGTGCTCTCTCGTCCCCCACTCTTTTCCTGTGCGGCCTGCCAGGTTGCGTGCTCAGATAAGGGTCTGGTTTGGATTTTGAGGGGGACCCTCATGCCATTTTTATTTTGTTGGTGCGGGGCTCCCCTTAAAATCCATGCCAGACCTAAAGGGCCTGGTATGGATTTTGAGGGGGACCCCCATGCCATTTGTTTTATTTTTTGGCATCCCCACACATTTTTTTTTCTTTGTTTTTTTTTCTTCTTAATGATAACCTGTGTGCAAATAGCCTTAAAAAAACACATAGAAGTGAACCAGCGCAAAAAAGTTGAGAGGTGCGCCTGTTCAACTTATGCAAATGAACCTACGTGGCTTGACATTTACTAAGATTTTGCCGGCTCAGTGAACCAGAGCACTTGAACAGGCGCAAATGCCGCTTGCCCATGCACAGTGCTTAATTTGACCTAGCAGAGTTCCGAGTGTATTTGCAGGCGGAGCAAGCTTGCTCAGAGAAAGTTAATTTTTCCGTTCTATTTTGGGCATATTTGTTACTTGGACAGTCATATCTATACTTCATCACATCACCCCACATCACCCCCATAATATTGGCACTTTCAGCTTCTTTTAATTCTAAGTTGAAGGTGCCGTGTGTCAGGTCCATAGTGGCACACTGATGGTGGCCACCCGTGTGCCGGCATGCTCATAGTAAATGGGGAATTGCGCTGTGTTACAGGCGCAAATGCTCTGTGAATATGAAAACGGCCATTGTGCGTCGGCGTGCGCCGCAACTCATGGTGCAAATGCTTCGTAAATCAGCCCCATAGACAATGGCAGCTGGTGCTCAAAATTTTTGGGGAGTGCAAACAAACTGAAAAAAAAACCCATCAATTGCAGCCACTGTGCCCACCAAACACAGTTACTGTGACCATCAAACACAGATACTGTGCTCATCAATTGCTGCCACTGTGCACATCAAGCGCAGCCATTGTGCCATCAAACGCAGCTACTGTGCCATCAAACTAAGCTACTGTACCCATAAATTGCCACCACTGTACCCATAAATTGATAAATTGGCACCACTGCACCCATCAAACGCAGCTACTGTGCCCATCAATTGCTGCCACTGTGCCCATCAAGCGCAGCCATTGTGTCATCAAATGCAGCCACTGTGCCATCAAACTAAGCCACTGTACCCATAAATTGCCGCCACTGTACCCATAAATTGCCACCACTGTACCCATCAAACACAGCTACTGTGCCCATTAAATGCAGCTACTGTGCCCGTCAATTTTCGCCACTGTGCCCATCAAGCGCAGCCACTGTGACCATCAAGCGCAGCCACTGTGCCATCAAACGCAGCCACTGTGCCCATCAAACGCAGCCACTTTGCCCATCAAGTGCAGTCACTGTGCCATCAAACGCAGCCACTGTGCCCATCAAACGCAGCCACTTTTCCCATCAAGTGCAGTCACTGTGCCATCAAACGCAGCCACTGTGCCCATCAAACGCAGCCACTGTGCTCATCAATTGCCGCTACTGTGCCCCATCAAACGCTGCCAGTGTTCCCATTAGTTTCCACTACTGTGCCCCATCAAATACTGCCAGTGTGCCCATCAATTGCTGCCAGTGTGCCCATCAATTACTGCTACTGTGTCCCATCAAATGCTGCAGTGCACATTGCCCGGCACTTACCTGTCTCGCATCGGGTCAGCGGCGGTGTTCTGCATGCTCCTCAATATCTTCTTCCATTCCTCTCTATCAGGCATCCAATCACAGCGCCTGACGTTTCAGCCAATCAGGTGACAGGTAACAGACCCGAGCACCTGATTGGCTGAGAGGAGGTTCAGTATTAGCAAAGTGAATTCTTTGCTAACACACAGCTGATTGAACAGCGAATGCCCAGCATGGCACCTGCTGTTCCCCTTTTTGGGCGCCTATTAGAGCCTACGGCTCTAATCAGATGCTTCCCAAAAACGCCTCGCCGCTGTAATTCAGGCGCGCTGTGCCAGGCACCTGAATAGGGGGTGTCAGCGGCGACCACAGATAGATTGATGCAATGCATCAATCTATCTATGGTGATAAATAGGTGCCAGGAGAGAGAGGGCAGTGCCCATGCGTCCCTTATGGACGCACCACCACTGATAGACACACAGTATACATATACACATAGACATAGACACACAGTATACATATATACACACAGACACACACCATACATACACACACACACACACACACCAGCACTTTTCACCAAAAAATCTGCCTAAAAGAAACACACTGCTGCCCCCATCCCCTGGCATGCTGGGACTTGTATTGCCCCAGAAGCTCACAGACACTTTAGGTGGTAATGCAGGAGAGGAGGGGACTGTGCCTGTGTATTGGTGGGCAGGTAATGAGTAGGCAGGGTAGCAGAGATTGGTGGAGAAGTTCAGAACATCCTTCCTCCAGAAGCATGACACTTCTCACACAGAAAATTGATCTAACAGCTTCAGAGACAGGAGGAGCCCTTCTAGAGGAAAAACGCATCCTTCCCCCCTCCCTCCTGCTCGCCAGGGTAAGCCACTGACAAAAATACAATCAGTTCAGCTCAGCAAGCTTAGTTTCCAGCAGGTTGCAGCCCTTCCCACACTGCAGGCTGTGTCCCCTCCTCCCTCTCCTCTCATCCAGCAGTCGGCAATCTCCTGCTTTGAAATCAAATGAGCCGCGGTGAGGAAAGGGGCATGTACACTGTGTTCCAATTGGCTGAGGCGGTAGTACAGAGGCGGGGCAGCTATAGCCTCGGTTTGTTTACAGCAAAATTATGTCGGCAAGGGACATTTCAGGGACAGATGTAAAAAACACCGATTTTTACATACTGTCCCTGCTTTTACTGAGGCTGGTCATCGTGATGGTGCCCCCTAGTGGCATGGGGCCCTCGGTCCGTGCATGAATGGTCAGTCCGCCCATGGACCAAAATCATAAATACAGGCTCTTTGTGGACGACATCCTCCTATTTCTGACCTCTTCCCTAACCTCACTTCCCAATCTCGGCAAAGTCCTAGCAGAATTCTCAAAAATTTCAGGTCTCCAGATTAATTACTCCAAATCATAAGCCCTCAATGTCTCTCTTCCAATAACAATACTCTCCCTGCTTCAGCAATCATTTAAGTTTGAATGGAGTGAATACGCAATTAGATACTTAGGGATCACCTTAACAGCCCGCACTGAAACCCTTTACACTCACAACTATTCACCCTTATACCGAAAACTGGAAGTAGATCTTGAGAAACATTAAAAGCTTCAAATGGTGGCTGGTAAAAGGGCTGTACCATATAGGACATTTCTTCACCCCCAAGGGCCCCATGACCCTTAGTCACTGCATCAACAAATTTGAACTCCCGGACTCAGGCAGACTTCAAAGTACATACACAAAAATGGAAGGATAAACAACTTCCACCCAAATTTACGGCTTATGAACTTTGGTGTGGAAAGGGCGTGGAGAAAAGAGGGGCATATCTGTGAACTATTCATCACTCTCTCTACCGATATCCAAATCTTCCTACATGACAACCTGGGAGGCTGACCTCCAAAACGAGTGGCACCTGGAGACCTGGCAGATAGCTTGCACCAAAGTTTTCAAAGGGATCCTAAACACCTCCCTGATAGAAGCCAGTTTAAAGGTCTTAACTAGATGGTACCTAACCCCCACTAGACTTGCATCTATCTACCCCTCAGCACACCCTCAGTGCTTCAGGGGCTGCCAGCTCCATGACACAATGGCGCAAACATTTTTTTAACCTTATATCCAAGGTCACCAATTGCACGGTCCCCAGGTCCCCTTCAGTTGCCCTACTTAATGCCCATATCCCCCAAATCCCCAAGTCTAAACAAAAGACAGTTTTTTGTGTGCTGCTTTTACCGAGGAAAGTGACAGATTTTATTGCCTGGTTTGCAGGGACACAAAGACCATCACTTTCTCCCTGTCAGAACTGAGCTCTGCCTTGTTTACATAGGCAGAACTCCGTTCTGAGTCTGTGACTGACGTTCATGGGTGCCGGTGGAAATTCAGTGTCGGGCACCTGCAGAATGGTTTCTGCTGTGAGTAATCACAGCAGAAGCGGGCCGCTGGCGGTACACATGTGCACCGCCCAAAAGGAAGTGCAGAATCACACATATACGTGATTCTGCATGGCAGGGCCGCCCTATAGCAGTATATCTTCTATAGGGTGGTCCTTAAGTGGTAATATATGAACATACAGTATACATATTTAGGCATGGGTATCTGAATCCTAATGTATTCAGAGCAGAGAGGGTTGGTTTTGGTTTTGTTTTTATTTTATTTTGTGTTTCTTGTTATGGCTAAAACTGATTTTCAATAAAGTATAAGTAAAGCGTAATAAAAAAAAATTAAAAATGCACGTTTTTGGAGGTTAAAAAAAAAAGCGCATTTATTTTATTTTTTAACTTTTTTTTCTGGAGAACATTGCACACAATCAGTGGATCACAGGTGCAATATTAAGCCGCGTACACACGGGCGGACTGTCTGGCCTACTTAGTCCGCCGAAACACATTTCAGCGGACAGTCCGCTCGTGTGTGGGCTTCAGCGGACTTTTTCAGCGTGCAGTCTGGCGGACTAAGTATTTCGGAATTTCCGTAATACTGTCCGTCGGACTCGCATTTCGGCGGACAATCCGCCCGTGTGTGTGCCAGTCCGCCGTACTTTTGAAATGAGCAGACTTTTCCCGCCCGGAGAAAAGTCCGCTCATTTCGAGCGGGTATCCAGGTAGGCGGGGCCCGCGAAGGAGACGTCGCTGGCCCCGCCGCCTGGTATGGACTTAAAGGGGAACCCCAACGCCGAAAAAAATCGGCGTGGGGGTCCCCCCCAAGTCCACAACAGACCCCTGTCCGAGCACGCTACCCGGCCAGCCAGGAAAGGGGGGCGAGCGAGCGCCCCCCCTCCTGAGCCGTACCAGGCCGCGTGCCCTCAACATGGGGGGGTGCCTTGGGGAAGGGGGGGCCGCGCGGCCCCCCCACCCCAAAGCACCTTGTCCCCATGTTGATGAGGACAAGGGCCTCTTCCCGACAACCCTGGCCGTTGGTTGTCGGGGTCTGCGGGCAGGGGGCTTATCGGAATCCGGTAGCCCCCTTTAATAAGGGGGCCCCCGGATACCGGCCCCCCACCCTATGTGAATGAGTATGGGGTACAATGTACCCCTACCCATTCACCTGTAAAATAAAAGTACCAAAAAAACACAACACACAAGATAAAATACTTTATTGCACAGCTCCGGGGGTCTTCCGTCTTCGGGGGTCTTCTCGCCGGACTCCTCCGCTATCTTCTTGTAGCTCTTTTGCTAGCGGAGGAGTCCGGCTTTCTTCCTCGCCGCCGGCCTCTTCTCCCGACTTCGGGGGTCTTGTCCCCCTCTTCGGTTCTTCTGCCGGGCCACCGCGCATTCTTATAGCTCTTTTACAGGTGGTGGCCCGGTCTTCTGTCGCCGCCGTCGCCGCCGTCGCCGCCGTCGCAGCCGCCTTCCGTTCTTCTTCTTCTTCTTCTCCAGGAGATGTTGCCTCGACGATCTCTCCGGCCAGAATGCCAGGAACGCACTGCGCGGCCACTTATATAGGGACAATGGGGCGGTGTCACATGGCTTTATATCACATGGGTTGGTCACATGGGTTGATGTCACATGGGGACTATGACATCGTAAGGGGCGGGGTCACCATGTGACACCAACCCATGTGACATAAAGCCATGTGACACCGCCCCATTGTCCCTATATAAGTGGCCGCGCAGTGTGTCCCTGGCATTCGGGCCGGAGAGATCGTCGAGGCAACATCTCCTGGAGAAGAAGAAGAAGAAGAAGAAGAAGAAGAAGAACGGAAGGCGGCGGCGACGGCGGCGACAGAAGACCGGACCACCGCCTGTAAAAGAGCTATAAGAAGGCGCGGTGGCCCGGCAGAAGAACCGAAGAGGGGGACAAGACCCCCGAAGTCGGGAGAAGAGGCCGGCGGCGAGGAAGAAAGCCGGACTCCTCCGCTAGCAAAAGAGCTACAAGAAGATAGCGGAGGAGTCCGGCGAGAAGACCCCCGAAGACGGAAGACCCCCGGAGCTGTGCAATAAAGTATTTTATCTCGTGTGTTGTGTTTTTTTTGGTACTTTTATTTTACAGGTGAATGGGTAGGGGTACATTGTACCCCATACTCATTCACATAGGGTGGGGGGCCGGATTCCGATAAGCCCCCTGCCCGCAGACCCCGACAACCAAGGGCCAGGGTTGTCGGGAAGAGGCCCTTGTCCTCATCAACATGGGGACAAGGTGCTTTGGGGTGAGGGGGCCGCGCGGCCCCCCCTTCCCCAAGGCACCCCCCCATGTTGAGGGCACGCGGCCTGGTACGGCTCAGGAGGGGGGCGCTCGTTTGCCCCCCTTTCCTGGCCGGCCGGGTAGCGTGCTCGGACAAGGGTCTGTTGTGGACTTGGGGGGGACCCCCACGCCGATTTTTTTCGGCGTTGGGGTTCCCCTTTAAGTCCATTCCAGGCGGCGGGGTCAGCGACGTCTCCTTCGCGGGCCCCGCATACCTGGAGACACGCTCGAAATGAGCGGACTTTCCTCCGCGTGTGTGGGCGAGTCCGTTCATTTCAAAAGTAGGGCGGATAGTATGGCGGACTTAGTACGCCGTATTAGTCCGCTCAAAAAGGGCCGTGTGTGGGCAAGTCCGTTCATTCGAAAGTATGACGGACTGTCCGTCGGATTGTCTGACGGACTAAGTTGGCCAGACAGTCCACCCCGTGTGTACGCGGCTTTAGGCTCCTACAGAGTCTTTCTAGAGCTATATGCCCATACCTCAATGCAAGCTGTAAGTTTTAGAACTGCCGAAGGAGTGAAGGGACTATGGATGCTAGTGACCTTTAGTGAAAGAAAGGTGAAACTTTGATTTTATATTGGTGGTCAGTGACACATAAATCTATTTAGGGGTCACAGTAACTCAATAGTTATGCGACTTGTATGGTGGTAATGCCAAATTGTTACTTTACACAGACTCCGAACTCTGGGAAACTAGACAACAACTCAATAGAAGTGCTCCAATACATCCTTGCAAGCATAGGAAGTGATATCATTTATTGACGGTAAAAGGGCACTTCTGGCACTTACTAGCCCCATATTTTTTTCATCCCTTTATAGGTATAAATAACAATCTCATATATGGTTAAGTATATATGATCACAATATACTAAGCCAGGTTAGGACCAGGAAAACATATACTTTATATGTTCTGTGTAAATGGGGTGGTCTGAACAAAGGTTTTTTTTTTTTGGATGCAAAATGATGCTTGCCTGTTGGCTCCAGTGATGTTCAGCCGTTTATTTTGACACATTGGAAGTGTTGCAGTTTTTGTAACATGAGCAGAAACGGACTCCTTCTGAATACATAGAGGGAACTCAACTCTATTGAAGGATCCTTTACTATTTTTTTTTAATGTGTACCCTACACTGTATGCTGATGGTGTGAAGAACTTGCTTCATTGCTTGCAAGATGGAAGCTGCTACTATGCATGAATTAAAAATATCATCTAGGAACGTTACTTATGGTTTATACGGCCCTACCTATGCATCAATCAATTACAACATCTTCAATGTCATAATGAATGGCCAGGTCAAGCCTTTCCAGAAACTTCCGCTTGCCACACATCCTGCATATCATGCAAGATTTATCATACCACAAAGAACCTAATGAACAAGGGGAAGAAAATCCAAACAGCGATAAATAGTTTTAACCTCACCTTTGTAGAAAATTAGGTGAATAAATTCCACTCCATTGGTGGATCAGCACTTGACTGGTAATCTGTAAATTTCTCACTACAGGTTTTTAAGGTTTAAAGTGGAAAATCCTTCAATATTTTTCCTTCTAGCAATCCTTACTTATAAACTATTAGACTCCAAATTGGTCCTATGCCCTCAAAAGCATTTGATCAAACTGAGATCAATTTTATCAGATGCTTTACAAGCCAGTAAACAACAAACCAAAACTGGAAGTGACTTACAGTATCTCACAAAAGTGAGTACACCCCTCACATTTTTGTAAATATTTTATTCAATCTTTTCATGTGACAACACTGAAGAATTCACACTTTGCTACAGTGTAAAGTAGTGTGTGTGTACAGCTTGCATAACAGTGTAAGTTTGCTGTCCCCTCAAAATAACTCAGCACACAGCCATTAATGTCTAAACGGCTGGCAACAAAGGTGAGTACACCTCTAAGTGAAAAATCCAAATCGGCCCAAAATAGTGCTTTTTCCCTTCCCTGTGTCATGTGACTCATTAGTGTTACAAGGTCTCAGGTGTGAATGGGGAGCAGGTGTGTTAAATTTGGAAGTTCAACATGGCACCTCATGGCAAAGAACTCTATGAGGATCTGAAAAAAAGAATTGTTGCTCTACATAAAGATGGCCTAGGCTATAAGAAGATTGCCAAGACCCTGAAACTGAGCTGCAACATACAGCGCTTTAACAGGACAGGTTCCACTCAGAACAGGCCTCACCATGGTCGACCAAAGAGGTTGAGTGCACGTGCTCAGCGTCATATCCAGAGGTTGTCTTTGGTGAATAGACATATGAGTGCTGCCAGCATTGCTGCAGAGTTTTAAGGAGGGGGGGGGGGGGGGGGGTCAGCCTGTCAGTGTTAAGATGCCTCACACTACATCAAAGTGGTCTGCATGGCTGTCGTCCCAGAAGAAAGCCTCTTCTAAAGACGATGCACAAGAAAGCCCACAAACAGTTTGCTGAAGACAAGCAGAGTAATGACATGGATGTCTGGAACCATATCCTGTGGTGTGATGAGACCAAGTAAACATATTTGGTTCAGATGGTGTGAAGCGTGTGTGGCGGCAACCAGGTGAGGAGTACAAAGATAAGTGTGTCTTGTTTACAGTCAAGCATGGTGGTGGGAGTGTCATGGTCTGGGGCTGCATCATACCCCTACCCATTCACCTGAGGGAAAAATTGTCAATAAAAACATAACACAGGTTTTTAAAGTAGTTTATTAGACAGCTCCGGGGGTCTTCTTCTGACTTCAGATGTCTTCTTGCCAGGCTCTTCCGCTATCTTCTGCTCTTTTACCGCTCTTTTACTAGCGGAGGAGCCCGGCTTTCCTCTTCGTCGCCGGGGGTCTTCTTCTGACTTCTCCTGCTCTTCGGTTCTTCTGCCGGGCTCCTCTGTTATCTTCTTCCAGCTCTTTTACTAGCGTTGGCCTGGTCTTCTCATTCATAGATGTCGCTGCCTTCTTCTTCACTTCTTCCGATGTTGACACAATGCTCTCTCTCTCTGTAATGCCAAGGACGTGTTGTGTGGCGACTTATATAGGCATAAGGGGTACATGGTGGGATACACCATGGGATACATGGTGACCCCGCCCCTTATGATGTCACAGCCCTGGGGGATGCTGGGTGGAAGCAAGGTGTCAATCTGGAGGTGGCGACATTAACTTCCTTCGCTAGTCCTGTCTACCTGGAGTCACATTCAAAATGAACAGACTTTACTCCATGTGTGGGTAAGTCTGTTCATTTGAAAAGTCCGGGCATGTGTGGGCAAGTCCACTCATTCGAAAAATCCGGCAGACCTCCGCTGCAAAGTCCGGCGGATTGTCCGCTGGTCTAAGTTCGCCGGATAGTCTGATCGTGTGACTCCTCCGCTATCTTCTGCTAGCTCTTTTACTAGCGGAGGAGCCCGACTTTCTTCTTTGTCGCCGCCCGGGGGTCTTCTTCTGACTTCGGGGGTCTTGTCCCCCTCTTCGGGGGTCTTGTCCCCCTCTTTGGTTCTACTTGCCGTACCTCCGCTTTCTTCCTTTAGCTCTTTTTCTAGCGGTGGCCCGGTCTTCTGTCGCCGCTGTCTCTTCTTCCGACTTCGGGAGTCTTGCCCCCCTCTTTGGTTCTTCTTGCCGGGCCTCCGCTCCTTCTTCGAGCTCTTTTACTAGCGGTGGCCCGGTCTTCTGTCGCCACCGTCGCCGCTGTCCCTGCCGCCTTCTCTTCTTCTCTTCTTCTTCCTTGAGATGTTGACTCAACACTCTCTCTGGCCGCAATGACAGGGACGCGTTGATCGGCGACTTATATAGGGACAATGGGCGGGGTCACCGGATGATGTCCCCGCCCCTTATGATGTCACATTCCCAGAGGATGCTCGTTTTTTCGGCGTAGAGCTTCCCCTTTAAGTCCATACCAGGTGACGGTGTCAGCGACAAGTCAATCTCGCCGCTGAAGGTGGCAACATTGACCTCCTTTGCTGGTCCCGGCTACCTGGAGCCACGTTCAAAATGAACAGTCTTTCCTTCGTGTGCGGGAAAGTCCGGTCATTTCAAAAGTCCGGCGGACTAGCACACAGGAGGCCGAATGAGTCCGGCGGACAATTTTTGAGTCAAAACTACTTTCTAAGTCCACCGGATAGTCTGATCGTGTGTACGTGGCATAAGACTGCAAGCCAGGCCTTCTCCTCAAACATCAATGGCTGACTTCACAAATATGCTTCTGGAAGAATGGTCAAACATTCCCATAGACATACTCCTAAACTTTGTGGATAGACTTCCCAGAAGAGCTGAAGCTGTTGTAGCTGCAAAGGGTGGGCCAAATCAACATTGAACCGTACGAACTAAGACTGGGATTAAAGTTCATATGTGTGTGTGTAAAGGCACGCGTTCCAGTACTTTTGGTAATATAGTGTATATGATATCATATAGGTAGCTATTGGGCACCTGTGTGATAGCAATAAAAGTAATGTAAAAATAAATAAATAAGTAAAAAATTAAAACAAAAATGTTTTAAGCATATAAGGAGACATATAAATCATTTTTTTAAAATACATTTTTTTAGAGCCCCCCACACCAGGGGCGGATCCGGGGGGGGGGGGTAACAGGGAAATTGCTCACCTGGAAAAAATACTACAGACTCCAAGGCCAAGTGTGCCCCAGGTAACCAGAAACTACTCAGAAACCTCAGGACTGCACTCTCCCCCCCCCCCCCGTACCAACCCAGCAATTTTTCAGCCTCTCTCCTGCAGGCTGCTGCATGAGTGGGCGGGATGGGGATGTGCCTTTTCCCCGAGATCATGCTCGTCTGGAAGAGGGAAGTGTGAGCAGCATAGTTGCCAACATTGTAAAAAAAAATCCGGGACACTTTTTTGGCTGTAGGTGGAGTTGTGTTATAATTAGGGGACGGGGCAAGCGGTTATAGGCATGTCATAGGAAAAGGTGAAAATGTGGTGCAGCGAAATATGGGCGTGGTTTACATAAAAAGTGGGATTGGCTTACATGAGCGTGGCTCAAAGGGGTGTGGTTAGAGTCTGAGATGAATGCGGGATGGAGAGGGAAAAGGGGGGGAGGGATGGAGGGACAGCAGCCCCAGATCCTACACCACAATAGCAATATGTGTTTTCCAGAGTTTGACAATCAGCAGATAAAGATACTCCAAATACCTGGTGTTAGCGCCATGATTGTTATGGTGTCAGGATAATTGAAGCGCATTATTTCTATTATTACATTGTAATATAAAATGAAATCATTCAACTCACCATAATGCAGAATCAGCCGGATCCATGAGCGCGTCACTAGCCATGTTGCCTGCCACCAGATGCCATCAGGTGCCCCCAGCAGAGTCCCTACTTACATCAGGTGCCCCATCAGAGCAGCCTTCCTCACATCTGTGTGTCCATCAGCGGAGCCCCTCCTTACATCTGGTGTCCCCATCAGTCCTCCTTATATCTGGTGTCCCCATCAGTCCTCCTTACATCTGGTGTCCCCAATTGGTCCTCCTAACATCTGGTGTCCCCATCAGTCCTCCGTAAATCTGGTGCCCCTCTGACATCCAGACTGCCCCCCGACATCCAGACTGCCCCCTCTGAAATCCAGACTGGCCCCCCTCTGACATCCAGACTGGCCCCCAACATCCAAACTGGCCCCCCTCTGATATTCAGACTGCCCCCCAACATTCAGACTGGCCCCCGATATCCAGACTGCCCCCTCTGATATCCAGACTGGCCCCCCGACATCTAGACTGCCCCCCAACATCCACACTAGCACCCCTCTGACTTTTAGACTGTCGTTGCCGCATGGAAAGAGATTGAGATTTAGCGCCGCCCACCTTCCGCCCCTTTCCATTACAGTGCACAGACACTGGCAGCGGGCCGGGGTGGGCGGCGCCGCAGCATCTCTATTGTACACCAGCTTCTGGTCATCTTTAAAATGGCGAAAAACCGTGAAGAACCGAATTTCCCGGGACAGTTCCCGGGACAAAATTAAATCGGGACAAGGGTCCTAATCCCGGGACAGTTGGCAACTATAGAGCAGCTGAGCAGAGGGAGCCAAGTGTATGTTCCTGGAGGTGAGCTCTGCTAGCAGTACATTGTGGATTAGGTTACAGGCACCTCTATGTTGAGCCTGCTGAGTTACTGCAGGTTAGCATAGAGGTGCTGTTAGCTGACAAATGGGATTGCATCTTCTTTTCATGTGGTCTTTAATGTCTGTTAAGCAACTAAATAGTGCAATCACAAAGCTAGAAAGAGCGTTTGAGCAAAGTTATACTCTTCTATCAATTATTAAGACAGAAAAGTCTCTTCAATTTATACAGGCTTGAACATATCAGTATTGTATTCTATGGACCCACGCACGCTGGTCCATATTAATCACAAATGGAAAAAATATGCATTTGAGTGTATGTAGTGTATTTTATGTGATATGGATATAAACATTTTTGTTAACGCATACATACTTACAGCGTAAATGTACTCTATTGAAGCCATTTGTGTCTTAGGAACTAAGGATGTTAGGTGCTAGGACCAGCCTGTGTCCCAACAATCAAGGATGTTGGGTGGCAGGAGCATATCAGTGTGTAATCAGCAGCATGAAATGTGACATCCCTATGGACACAGCCCAGTACATTGAGAGACCGTCACCCATTGTTACATTGAGTAAGCAGCGAAGGAAACAGAAGCGGGGTTGTCGAGCGGAAATGCTGGCAAGATTGACAAAGCAAGCACACAGGCCTCCCTTGCCTAGCCTCCTTTTATCACATGCCAGATCTCTTGCTCCAAAAATAAATGAACTGTAATTGCAGATCGCCACATACAGCTTGATTCAAAACTGCTGTGTGATGATCTTTACAGAGACATGGCTTCAAATTTCACCGACAAGATAGAACACTGGACTCGAGGAAGAAAAAGGGCAGGGGACTATGTATCTACATTCTGAATGCTTGGTGTTCAGACAGCAGGATTGTGGACAATCATTGTTCTTTAGATTTAGAATGCTTGGTTTTGAAATGTCGACCCTTTTATTTGGCAAGGGAATTCACGGCAGTATTCATCCTTGCAGAATACATACTGCCAGATGCGAATGCTGCTGTGACTCTGGATACTTTGGCAATAGTGAGGAAGCAGTACCCCACAAACACAATTTTCAAGCCCGAGTATGGAAAATGCTGTACCTGTGGTACATGAACATGCGTCAGGCATTCAAGTTCATTAATGTTAGGAAATTAGTGGGTCCAGATGGGGTCCCAGGGAGACTTGTTAAGGCCTGTGCCCACAAACTTGCAGGGGTCTTTGATAATATATTTAATAGATCATTATCATTGGCTGCGATTCCAACCTGCTTAAAATCTACTATTATTACACCAATACTCAAAAAAAAGCAAAAATATATACCTTGAAGGACTATAGGTCGATTGCACCCCGGGAATAATGAAGTGCTTTGAGGGACTGGATTTACAATGTATCAAAACAGCCTTACCAGGTAGTTTTGACCCTCGCCGATTTGCATATAGAGCCAATAGAAGCACTGAGGAGGCTATTGCTCTTGCACTACATATGGCTTTAAGAAATTTGAAGCACGCTGGTAACTGTGTAAGAATGTTGTTCTTTGACTATAATTTGGATTTATTGGTGGAGAAGATGTTGAAGCTGAATTCGCCTCCATCCGTTTGCTCTTGTATAGAGGACTTCCTGGTAGATCGCACACAGGTGGTCAAACTTGGTAAGCATGTTTCTTCCCAGTGTGTGGTTAGTGGAGACGTCCGATTGTACCAGGCAAGTTTCCCTGCCCCAGCTTCTGCACCGCCAAAAGAAGTTCACTCCCAGCCATCCACATGCCCGGCGGTTGAATACTAGCTTGGCTAAACTGCTAGCACTTCAACTGCTGCCTTTTCAGATGGTAGACTCTGCCCCTTTCCGTGAGTTTATGGAATGTGTGGTTCCTCAGTGGCAGGTTTCCAAATGCTACTTTTTCCCACGGAAGGCGATTCTGGCTCTCTACCGGCATGTGGAAGGCAATGTCTTGGCCTCGCTGGACAGGGCTGTCAGTGGTAAGGTGCATATTAACCCAGACTCATGGTCCAGCAGGCATGGACAGGGACATTACCTATCTTTAATGGTGCATTGGGTGACTCTGCTGGCAGCTGGGAAGGATGCAGGACAGGGTGCAGTAGTGTTGGAGGTTGTTCCGCCACCACGCCTTCAAAATGCTACTACTTTTGATTCTGACACACCTCTCTCCTTCACCCCCTCCTCTTCTTCTTCCTCCATGGCCTCTTCCTGTGCTTTGTCCTCAGAACCAGCGGTGCTCTGTAGGCGTTCAAGGGGCTACGCAAGTACACAGGCAAAAAGATGTCCTGCGGTGCTTGTGCTGGTGTGCTTGGGGGACAGGAGCCACACTGGGGCAGAGATTCTGTCAGCTCTGCAGGAGCAGGCTGAGAGTTGGTTGACACCATGCCAGCTTAAGCCAGGAATGGTGGTTTGCGACAATGATACCAACCTCCTCTCCGCCCTCCATCAGGGACAACTGACCCATGTGCCCTGTGTGGCTCACTTCCTTAACTTGGTGGTGCAGCAGTTCCTGGGCAGGCACCCGGGCTTACAGCATGTCCCGAGGCAGGCCAGGAAAGTCTGTGTGCATTTTCGCCGGTCATATAATGCCAGTGCTCGGCTGGCTGACCTCCAAAAGGAATTTAACCTGCCCAAGAACCGCCTAATCTGTGACATGCCCACTCAACATTGGCCATGCTGCAGCGGCTGCACACGCAGCAGAGGGCCATCATTTGAGGAGGCCACGAAGATGGTGAGCAGTGACAGTGCATGCATCAGTGACACTGTCCCTCTTGACCACCTGTTGGAGCACACGCTGCGTGGAATAATGGACAGGGCACTTGAGGCAGAACAGAGGCAGGAAGAGGAGGACTTCCTTACCTCTCAAGGCCCCCTTTATCCAGACAGTGTTCCTGCTGCCCCGCCGATCACACAGGAAGAGGAGGAGGAGGAAAATTGTGTCAGCATGGAGGTGGAGCCTGACACTCAGCATCAGCAGCAGTCTTTTAGGGATCATTTACAGTCCCAAGAAACCCGTGGACTTGTACGTGGCTGGGAGGAGGTGGCTACGGATCATGTCGTCCTTAGTGACCCAGAGGACTCCGGACCGAATGCCTCAGCTAACCTACGCTGCATGCTGCAAAGCCTGCGGAAAGATCCTCATATTCGTCAGTTCAAGAGGGGGATCATTACTGGCTGGCAACCCTCCTTGATCCACATTACAAGGGTAAGGTTGCAGACCTTATCTTGCCATCACAGAGGAAGCAGAGGATAAAACATCTTCAGGAGGCCTTGCAGAAAGGTCTGTGCAATGTGTTCCCAGAGACTGGGAGGTTACAAATCCCTGGTCCTGGACAACTTGTTGCTGAGGCTTCGGTCAGTCACAGAAGGAGCGGTGGAGAAGGTGGCCATCTGACCAATGCTATCAGATAATTTTTTAGTCCGCAGCCCTAAGGTATGATTGGTTCCAGACACCATTGCCAGCGTCTGATTTACATGGTGCAGGAATACCTAGGGGCAAGATCCGACCTGGACACCATTCCCAACGAAAATCCTCTGGATTACTGGGTCTTGAGGATGGATCACTGGCCAGAGCTTGCCCAGTATGAAATTGAGCTACTGGACTGTCCTGCATCCAACGTTCTTTGGGAACACACATTCAGTGCAGCTGGAGACTTTGTAATCGATTACAGGGTCCACCGACTTGGATGATCGACTGACCTTCATAAAAATGAATCAGCCTTAGATCACCACCAGCTACCAGGCACCTGATGCTGATGTAACCGAATAATTTTTTTTTTAAATGTCAGATCCCTTCAAGACTGCCTATGCTGATGCTGAGTGACTATCCTGTTATGCTGAGTGACTATCCTCTTCCTCCTCAATGATCATGCTGATAGCTTGTAAGAACATTTTTGGTTCTGGGCGCCGCCACAAGTGGCTAAGGCCCAATTTTTCAGCTCCTGTTTAACAGGGGAATGTAATTACAGTTTTTGATGCAATACTTTGCAGCAGGGCTCATTCCTGTGCTCCAACTTGAGTATCTGTGAGGGGGTTACAGTGTTGTGGTACCAGCTCCAGTGCCTAAGGCCCAAGTTTTCAGCCCTTGTTTAACAGGGGTGTGTAATTACAATTTTTGATGCAATATTTTGCAGCAGGGTTCGTTGCTGCACTCAACTACAGTTTTTGTGAGTGGTTGCAGTGTTGTGGCACCAGCACCAGTGCCTACGTGTGTATGTTAAGGTTGTTATATGTCTACATATGTGAGGCACGTTTATACATTTTCATTGTAATTTGCGTTGCAATGAAAATAAAGTATTTATCTTATTTATCTTATCTTAGCATAAGTGCCACTAGCTAGGTGAGTAGAAGAAGAGGTGTGGTGTTTCTGAGCCCTGGATTAATATGACTGTATTAGGCCATAATCTGTCCTAGAAATTGTGACAGATGCATAAAATTCTGCTTTTGCCAAGTAGACCATTTGTTGTGTGACTAAAATAGAATTAGAATGGGATGCTGAGTCTGCTGGTAAAACCAGGTCCTGCTTTGGTTCAAGGTACGCATAGTCACTCTGAGGCCACATGTTGTACAGGCCTTTGGCAGATCAGATGCTCATCTGCTGTTTAGAGTTGGTTCCCTTTAGTCTGGTCTCCACCACAGCTACAAGTAAGGGTATTTTCCTGTGGGGTACTCACAGAGTAGTGTGTGGGGGATTGGGAAAGGATGGATGTCTGGATGGAGTACATGAAAACTTCAACAATTCCCCATGGTGAAAGGGTGGGAAGAAGAACCTGAGTACCTTATAAGTGCTCTAGAAGGAAGTGGCGTTAAATGCAATAAGTGGGGTGATGTTATGCACATATTCACCAGCACACCACAGATCATCGAATAGCATCAAAAATCTTTATTGAAGAACAATAACATCACAGAGGACAGTGCAATGTTTCAGAGCCATGCAGGGGTCATATGCAGATCGAAACTTGGCACTATGTCCTCTGTGATGTGATCGTTCTTCAAAAGAGATTTTGGTCACTATTTGACAATCCATGGTGTGATGGGAAATATGTGATCTGTGATGTTTTCTGTTCCAGCTGCTTGTTGCTTCAGCACCCGTTACTAAGTTTGCAATGGGAATATTGACACTACAGTGGTGTGATGGAACACCCAGTCATCCACCTGAGACTGAACTTTGAGTGGTTCGATTTTAGCAGCAAGTTCGAAACGTTTGCACGGTGAAGTGAATACATTCCAAACATAGCCCCAGTAATAGTCAGAGAAACAGGGAGACCTTGTCTTACTTGTCCATGATAATAAGATCCTCATTCCTCAGGTTCCATAATGATAGACTATGGCCCAGGACCTGTATAGCACCCTGCAGCTGACTTAGCTTGTTGTGCCAAGGTGAGCGCCCTACACAGGATCCATTACCTGAAGCAACATACATTGCTTCTGTTTAGTCTTTAGAAGACAGTGAGGATTGATTGAAGAATTCTATGAAAATTAAGAAAACAATTATTAAATAGTGAGGCTGATTTCTCCGGGAAGAAGAGGAGGTCCATAGGTCAGAAACCAGCAAAAAACTGAGGACTCAGTGGGTGAGTGGGCTCAGTGGGGTAGGGCTATAAGGAAGGCACCCCAGGGGGTGTGTCCTTAAAATCTTGTAGTATGCAGTCACCTGTAGGTACGCTCTTATAACCCATTGTGTATGAATAAGTTGGCTGTGTACTGTACGATTAAAGTAGAACTACAGGCAATTTTTTATTTTATTTTTCATTTTGGATAGAGCAAGGGAAGGTAGTAACTCCTGTCAGATTTATTTTTGCCATCTGTGTCCCCTGGGTCACCAAACTAGTGTTCCCATTGAAACATTCCCCCTCAATTACTTTTCTAGGGACAACCCAAAATTTGGGGATTTTCTTTTACTTTCACTTTCAATGATAATGGTAAACAGGACAAATAGAGTGGATGAATCTCCATAATGAGGGCACAGCCAGTAACAAAACCTGGCAGGTAATCTAATTATTATTATTATTTATTATTATATAGGGTTTATATAGCGCCAACAGTTTGCACAATGCTTTACAACATGAGGGAAAACAGTACAGTTACAATACAATTCATTACAGCTGGAATCAGAGGGCCGTGCTTGTTAGAGCTTACAGTCTAGAAGGGAGGGTCAAGTGGAACAAAAGTTAACAGTTGTGGGGGGATGATTAGATGGAGAAAATTAAAATAAAGTTGTTAGGTGTGGGTAGGATAGGCTTCTCTGAAGAGGAGGGTTTTGAGGGATTGTCTAAATGCTAATGGAGTAGGAGATAATCGAACAGATTGGGGCAAGGAGTTCCATAGGATTGGAGAGGCTCTGGAAAAGTCCTGGAGGTGAGCATGGGAGGAGGAGATGAGGGAGCTACAGAGCAGAAGGTCCTGAGAAGAACGAAGAGAACGATTGGGTTGGTATTTTGAGAGTTGTGAGTTGTGGATGGCTTTGTAAGTAGTTGTAAGTAGTTGTTAGTATTTTGAATTTAATTTATTGGGTGAGCGGAAGCTGGTGGAGGGATTGATAGTGGAGGGATTGATATCTACTCTATCCAAAACCAAATAAAAATTTGCCTTTAGCTATAGTTTAAGATAATGTGTTTACTTTGTTTAAAAATAACACAGACTTTGTTTTTCTTATGATGGTATTGCTGGTTCCTGTGGAAAATGTGCATAGATTGAGGGGTGCAGACCGAGCCCAAGTCATTGATTGACCCTGCACAGGTTATATAATCTGGAATGGAGAAAAAAGAGGAGGGCAGCTGCTAGAAAGCGGTAGGGTCATGCTAACAGCTCGTAACAACTGTTGACTTTCTGTTGGGGCTTATTTGCATTGTTGCTAAAGAAAACCATTTTTGATTTTTTATTCTTTGACTAAAATAGACTTTAATTTAATTGAAAGTGAAAGAAATGTAACTAGAGGTTTCTCTGTGGGCTATGAATGAAAGTGGGCATGTTTGTTTGGCCTCTGATGCAAAACATGATGAATATTAGCTCTCTGAGGCTTTTTAAATGACAATACAATTCCGGTAACTCTGAAACATCAGTGTACCTGTGCGTACAATAGTAGCAGCTGGGTAACCTCATAGTTACATAGGAATCCTTTGTGGTTATTGGTGGAATTTCTGGGCAACTACTTACATTTATTTTGACAGCATGGATAATATGCTTTTACAAGCTCTTTGAGCAACGGAAGTAACAATCTCTTTTTACAAGCTCTTTGAGCAACGGAGCAACAGAAGTATTGCATTATGGGCCTGATTTATTAAAGTGTTAATGAAAAATTTATTATCTTGCTCATGGTTGGATGAATGTTACACTTTAACCACTTGACTACTGGACACTTAAACTCCTTATCATGTCCAGACCAATTTTCAGCTTTCAGCGCTGTCGCATTTTGAATAACAAATACGCGGTCATGCAACATTGTATCCAAATTAGATTTTTACACACAAATAGAGCTTTCTTTTGGTATTATTTAATCGCTGCTGGGTTTTTTATTGTTTGCTAAAAAAATTTAAAACAAAAATTAAAAACAGTTTCATAGTTTGTTAAAACATTTTGAAAACAGGTAATTTTTCTCCTTCATTGATATGCGCCGATGAGGCTGAACAGATGGGCACTGATAGGCTTCACTGATAGGCACTGATTAGCAGGCACTAATGGGCACTGAAAGGTGGCACTGATGATGCGGCACTGATAGGTGGCACTGAGAGATGGCACTGATGGTTGGCACTGATGGACAGCACTGAAGGGTACTGATAGGTGGCACTGATGGGCACTGGTAGGTGACACTGATAGGCAGCACTGACAGGTGGCACTGATGATGAGGCACTGATGGGCATTGATTGGCATCACTGGTGGGCATAGATGGGTGCCACTGGTGGGCAAAGATAGGTGGCACTGTGGGAACTGGTAGATGGCACTGGTGGCTACTGATGAGGCAGCCGCAGCTCTCTGTGTGAGTGACGGATGCCCCTCTGACAGAAGCCGGTGATCGTCTTTTTTTTTCCCCTCACGCTGACACCTTGAGGGAAAAAAAATACAGATTACCGATCTTCTGTTTATAAATAGATACCTAACATGTCACACTTTAAAATTGTGCACGTTTGTGGAATGGTGACAAACCACGGTACTTAAAAATGTAAATTGGCGACGTTTAAATGCCTTCATAGGTTATCTGTTTGGAGTTACAGAGGAGGTCTAGTGCTAAAATTATTGCTCTCGCTCTAACGTTCGCAGCAATAGCTCATATGTGTGTTGTGAACACTGTGTACATATGCCTGTGCTACTTATGTGTTTGTTTCTGTGCTTGAGCAGGGAGGGGTGGGGCGCTTACATTTTTTTTAACCTTAATATATTTTACTTAAAATTTATACACTGTCCTTTTAATTATTTTTTTCATCACTTTTATTCCTGTAGACAAGGAAGGGTTTTTTTGGGGGGATTTTTTGAGGGTGTCGGCAAAGAAAATACTTTCAATACTCTAGTATATAAAAAATATAACAATTTTTTTTTACATAAAAGTCAAATTTAAAAGAATTTGGCTATGCATAGAGTACGCAGATACAAGAAAACATCTAGAGGTTAAATCAGATGGAAAAAATGGTCACTCGACAGTAGCATTGAAGTGACTTATCCCGACATGTTTGGCCACTTAGGGCTTCCTCAGGGGATGTTTTTGAAAACACTTAGCCCTTGTACACACGGTCGGAGATTCCGACAACCAAATCAATCGGATTTTGTCCGAAACTGTTGCATACACACGGTCAGACAAAGTTGTCGGAAAATCCGACGTGATGACGTTATTTTGTTACAACGGGACTACGTTCACGCTAGTAGCCAATAGCTTTGGTGTAGAAATTTGATATGAGCATGCGTGGCACTTTGTCCGATCGGAATTCTGTACACATGATCGGAGTATGTCCGATCGGAGCATTTTGTTGAAAAACTTGGTCCGTCGGATACTCAGACAGAAGCAGTCCGATATAGACCACACACAGTCGGAATATCCGACAAAACGGTCTGATCGGACACATTCCGTCTGAATCTTCGACCGTGTGTACAAGGGCTTAGATGTAGTACTGCATTAAAACAAAATACAATTAGAAACATTACAATAACTTTGGGTACATCACAGAAACATTTAGAATATAAGATATGCTGTTGGCCACCATGTCCAATCCCCATCGCCCTCCCATATGAAGATCTGTTTACCTGCGACTTGAAATTGGGCCAAGTAGATAACTTAGATAACGGTCACTGGATGACATACCTGGGCAAACCCGAAAGAGCCCAAAAAGGGTTATGCGGCCGGGATCTATCCATTAAAGTGTTAAAATGGGTTGGTGAGTATTAACTCGGACAAAAGTTGAGATCACTAGCAAATGGGGAATGGGGAATAAAGGAAGGGGGGAGCAGGAAGGGGGGAGCGGGAAAGAGAAAGGAGAATTGAAGGGGAAAAGGGGAGGGAAGGAATATGGAGTTGGATGTGGGAGGGATAGGGAGGGAGGGGAAAAGGGGGGAGGATTAACAGGGAAGGAGAGAAATGTACTCTCTTGTACTAGAAATAAGGATGACAGATCCTCTTTATGAAGAGATCTGGGGTCAAAAAGACCCCTTATCTCTCCTTAAGCTTTAAAAGTAAAAGATCAAAAAATATTATATGGATCTTTTGCTTTAAAAAAATAAAAAACCTATTTACTTACACCCTGGACCGGACATCACTCCAGTCCTCCAAGTCCATAGAGTTGATCAAAGTGGATCTACTCTGATTTGATTGCCTGTGTGACCATCCGGTGGCACTGTTGGATCGTTGGGCGAGCTGGCGGAAACAGTAAGCCCAAGAAACACCGGCAAACGAGGGGGAGTCCCCCCATGCCACTTCTGAAAGTGCTCCAGAGGCTCATGAGTCAATCAGAATGCTTTCAAGAGAAAGGTGGCTAAAAAAACAATACCGGGGTTATAGCTGATATATTCAGGCATAATACCAGTAAACCACTTGCAAACCTTGCGGCCGTCAAGAGGTTAAAAGATATAATAGCATCCCAGTGCGATATATCACTATTTTTCACATCTGCTAAACAGACAGTGGCAGCTACCTTGAAAACCCCTACCTTTAGTTTAATTGTGGTCAAGAACTGAGTTACATGTGCCATGACCCATGGCAAGATCGATGCTACGGTACATGTTCATGTCCCTAACTATACCAAAATCTGGCAAATGTCTCCCAACTAATTATGATTCCTCTCTACATAAACAATAAGGATTCTCTCATGTCTTTTGCAACCACAATTTTTCTTCCCTCTATGACATAGGTATCCCCTAGGATTCTCTTCCCCTTCCCCCTTTCCACCCTTACCATTCCTCCCACCAATCTATTCGCCTCTTTGTCCTTTTTCTTACTTTCTTGTCAGCACATAAGGGACACCTTGCTCTTCACACAACTCATAATAGCAGGAATTAACTAATATGTTATATGTTTTCCCGACCCTACCTTAGTGGCCTTAATCTAATGTATTCAATCATTGTTTTGCAATTGTTTAGCAAAACTGAAAATTTGTGTCTTGTGATTTAGGTTTGCAAGATTTCAGGATACTTGTGCATAACACAATTAACTACAGTATAGCCCAATTTTAACTCCTAAAATTTTCTAGGACCTGCGTGATAAAATTTCAAAGCCTTATCATTTATGATGAAGCAGATGGGAGGAAGTTGCATGAGATAATTATAGCTCCAACCACAAAGCAGGATGCAGGAGGATCGGTTCACAGAAATCTCACTTAGCAAGCATGATGGTAAAAATATATTACTGTCAACTCCCCTCTATTTACATTAAATTAGTTTATAGTGTTATACTATCTATTATTATCCTATTATTTATCAGTCTTTTCATTAATGTCTCTAAAGCCCCGTACACACGGGCTGAATGTCGGGCGACATTGGTTGGTTCAATAGAGACCAGCCGACATTAGGGTCGCATGTACTGCAGCCAATCCGACAGAAGCCGTCCATATGACCGACTTCTGTCGAACGGGCATGACCGAAAAAGGTCCGCCGACCAGCTTCCAATCAGCACTTCCAGCCAATGGTTAAGAGCGCTGACTGGAATTTTTTTGGTAGGGGGGGTTGTCTCCCTGTTAGAACACAATAGAACAACAGGGGAGATCGCTGTACTAACATATACCCACTGGGTTAAACGAAAGAAAATCTCAATTTTACACATTATTCTTTTCACAGGGCCAGTGTATAGCATTATATATTTGAGTTGATATATTTATAGTAGGGCTGTTACTGATTAAAATTTTCGTGTTCAATTAATCAATTTTTTTTAATCGATTAATCTACTAATTTTGATTAATTATAACGCACATACAGATCCAACTACTTTTAGCTTATCTCCTTGCATTGCAGTCAGTGGTAAATGTGGTATACACTATATACAATCACCAGACACTAGTTAGTTTCCACAATCCATGACTTAATTTCACAGTTCACACAAATACGTTTTAAATTCAAACTGTAGCAGTGACATAAGTACTTTTTTTTTCACATTAGCGAGACAATCCCTCCACCTCCGGTCTAGCTAATCACTCTCATCTTACGGCGTGGACCCCTGTGCAAACAGGTGGTCATGCAAGCGGGTATCAAAAGGGTTAACACGGACCATAAAGTTCACTCACGTCTCCTTAGATCTCAGCAAGGAAGCCAGGTCATGGGTAGAAAGAAAAGATCTACCGTATTTATCGGCGTATAACACGCGCCGGCGTATAACACGCACCCCAAGTTTAAGAGGGAATTTTAAGGAAAATAACTTTTAGGAGGGAAATATAAGGAAAAAAAACGTAAATTTAAATGATCAATGCAGCCTTATCAGTGTCCATCTGAAGCCTCGTCAGTGTCATTTGCAGCCTTGTCATGCAGCCTGTCCGCCATTGCAGCCTTGTCATGCAGCCTGTCCGTCATTGCAGCCTTGTCATGCAGCCTGTCCGTCATTGCAGCCTTGTCATATAGCCTGTCCATCATTGCAGCCTTGTCATGCAGCCTGTCCGTCATGCAGCCTGTCCATCATTGCAGCCTTGTGCATCGTTGTCAGCTTTTATTTTTAAAAATGGTGCCGCCGAGATGTCCTGTGTATCCTGGCGGCGCCCGGTAGTTCTCAGCCACCTTCGGCCGTACTGGGCGGCTTTCGGCCGCCTTCGGCCCGTACTGGGCGGCTTCCGGCCACCTTCGGCCGTACTCAGCGGTTTTCGCCTGCTCTCGGGCCTTCTCTGCTTTTTTCGGCCCCCGAGAAGGGCCGAAGGTGGCCGAGAGCCGCTGAGGAAAGGCCGAAAGCCGATGAGAAGGGCCGAAGGCAGGCGAAAGCCGCGAGAATGGCTGAAGGCGGTTGAAAGCCGCCCAGAGCCCAAAAAATAACACAGAAATCACGGAGGATCGGCATATAACATGCACCCGCGATTTTCCCCTGATTTTAAGGGGAAAAAAGTGCGTGTTATACGCCTATAAATACGGTAAGTGCTCACCGCTTAAGTATAAGATTTAATTTTTGTGTTCAAACACAAACGAATCACATAAAGATGATAAAAACACAGCATGTAAAGCCGACAACCGTATTAGTTCCATAGGGCAGCAGCGGGTGATGTCATGCGTAGCTCCTCCCCCGTACACATTACGTTCAATCAGAACTTCAACGTCATCAGATGTCCGTGACGTCCCCGGATCTCCGACGGAACTCCCTTAAGACCCGGAAGCCGGCGGAGAGGTGAGTACCGATCAAAAGAATTTTGATTGATAAAAAAAATGTATCGATTAATCGAGGAATAAATCTTTAATTTCCACAGCCCTAATTTATAGTGCTTTATGCCACATAAAAATATGACAACGTTCTTTCAACCAGCAACTGAAATAGTTTGAAATAGTTTTAAATGGGGGTTTCAGCCAAAACTGATTTTGTTTCAGGCCTCATTTAGACAGCCACTGAAACCCATAGTCTGTGAAAAAGTGAATTACTGCATATTTCCGTGAATATGAAGGTTTAGCCACCAGGTGCTGTGTGCAGGTAGCCTATTCATATCTATGGGGACGCAGCTGCTGCATGGACTCAACTGTTTATCCCTATTTGATAGCTGTGTGGGTGAGCAGTCCCACATACACTTTCTGCATTTTGAGCCGCTCGTTTGCACCTACACACCTGTGATTGTGTCTGTGCACCTGCTGCATACCCATAGGCATGAATAGGCTGTCTGACATTTGAAATTAAGGCATCTGAAACACACAACACTGCTCCAGACCTGCGCCACTTGTTCACTGCAGATGCTTGGTTGCCAGCTCAAAGAGCATTTCTCTGTTCAATATCAAGGAACACTGATAGATAAAACCAGCACGCCAATATCCCCTCTTCCAAACACTTTTATTTCGCCATCCGCCTCTCCTTGATGCATTTGAACACCACTGTCTTGATCACAAGGATAGGGGTGACCAGGGAAAGGGAGGGACCTATATACCCAATAGGGCAACAGTGGCACCTTGAAAACACCTACACATTGTGCTGCGTACTCTTACTTTCCAATAGCTCTCAAAGACTGTTAGAACTATATCTCACAGTCAGTATGGGAAACATAGCTGGCAAGACACAAAAGCCCTTCATAACAAAAAAATATTTCCAAACACCATTACAGGCCTAGAATATAAATACAAATACCGGAAAATGCCAACAATGCTTCATTCTTAGCAAGCAATATTTTGCCTAATCACTAAACCTTTTAAATGAACACAGTATGTGGTATTGTAGCTGCACTCATGTCACTGAGAACCAGAATGCCACCACTCCTCATGGCAAAACACTATGCTTACCAATTCACATAATCATATTAATAAAAAAACATATATACATATCAAAATAATAAACACATTATTCAAATACTGTTTAAAAAAAATCACATATATTATATACGTATTTCTTTTGCCCCTCCTTCCATCAAACGCACCCACCTAACCACTTGCCAACTGCCCACAGTACAATTACAATTACTTTCGGGTCACTGACCAGAAACAGCTGGCCTGTTTCGGGTCAGTGACTACTGTGTCCACCGAACACAGAAGATTGACGATCCTGGTCCACTAGGCTATTACATGAAGACAATGTCAACAAAGCTGTTATGAACTAATTTCATTCATACCTGCTATGTTTCCTGCAGAGTGATGATGTGATTGGCCCACAGCTATCACATCGTACCTGGGCCAATCACAGCACCCCGTACCATGTGATTAGCTGTAGTCAATCAAAGATCACTGGTAATCACATCTGTCATGATGAATGTAACCCATTCATTGCTGTTACAATGATTATCATAGTAACAGCAATCAAAGTGTGAAAATAATTCCCGATCAAACCCTCCCAGAGTACAGTGTTACAATGGTGACACTGAACTACTCTGATGAGAGTATGTAAAAAAATAAATAGTAAAAAAAAAAAAAACAAATGAAAAGAAAATGATAAAAAGTTTGAAAAATTTAATAAAAAAAAAATATTCATTTTTTTAACATACTGTCACCACTCAGTATCCTTGTTCACCACCACATGATGCTGTTCAAACAAAATCCCAAACAAATCACCTACTGGTGACAGTATGTAGAAATAAAATGTGAAAAAAAATGTGAAAAAAAAATGTAATTTCAAGTAATTAGATAGGTCATCAGTAGATTAGGATTGATCAGTTTTCACACACATATATATATGTGTATATAAATATATACAGTATATATGTCATTTGCAGACACTATAATTTTAATGCAAACCAATTAATATACACTTATTGGGATTTTGTTTACCAAAGTCATGTAGCAGAATACATCTTGGCCTTAGTTATGAAGAAATTAAATTTTATTTGCTATGTTTTATAACAGAAAGTAGAAACTATTATTGTTGTTTTTGGTAAATTTTCAATCTATTTTAATTTATATAACAAAAAACAAAAGTTATAATGGCTCTGTGACCCATCATCTATCTAGCATAAAAATACATAAGAATACCAGGGAAGCAAGGCATTTTGCAGATCACCTTGGATCAAGTACAGAATTCCTCAAGGTTCAAATTATTGAAAGAATGAATGGATATATCAATCAGAGGAGGTGAAAGCTTCTCCCTGTTGAACAGGAGAGAAGTGTATTGGATTTTCAAAGCTTGACACCAGTATACCCAATGGGATGAATTTTGAACGGGACTAAACACACTATTATGAATAAAAATGTTTTAGTTTAGGGGAGGTTTTTATTGATCTGATTCTCCCTTATTTATTTGTTCTCTTTTGTCTTTTTATATTTTTTTACAGATTAAGGATTAACTAATTTTTGTACGTCTCGTGTTAAAAATGATTGATTTTTTTTCAATTCAGTTTCATTTCAAAATATGTTTTTAAGGAGTTTTGCATTGAGTACCAAACAAGCCAAGTCTTAAAATTGCTCACAATCTGGGAATAGCAAAAAATGATTGTACCAAAAATTCTTTATAGGCAGTGCTTTTAAAGCAAGTTTAGAGTTAACTGTGAATTATGGCCCTAAAATGATTGCTCTCACTCTGATGTTCCTGACAATACCTCATAAAGGTGGCACAATTACACTGTGCTTTTTATATGTGGTTGTGTGGGGGGGTAACAGGGGTGCTTTAAAAAAAATATATATATTTATTTTATGTACCTATTTTTTTACTTTATTTCTATCACAAGGGGCTAATATGACCCTTATGTGATAGCATGAGGAGGTAACAGGTACCTTTATGGTATCTAATGGAGGTTTTATTCTTCCCATTTGTAAAAGAAAAAACCAAAGTATTAGCTGGTGTTTCACTTTAAGTGTGGGCACCCTGGGGTACTGTTATTACAGGAAATGTAAACCTATGTAGGTCATTACCAACAAGGAAAACGCTTTATGTTCAGGGAGACCTTGAGTTCCACCCACATCCAAGCTATTAGCAGTTCACCAAACGGCAAACGAATTGGCCAAATTTGGCTTTCAGCCTCCTGCTCATTAGATGTTTAAAAATGTAAACATGCTGGTGGGCATCCTGGGTGATGTAATTGACTGAATATGGCCCTGACCATATTTGGTCAACGACATTAGCCAAGATCACCAGCCGGTTTGTTAATATTCAGCAGCAAAAAAGGGAGCTGTAAATTAGCAACAGGAGTGTGGTGGGAGAAGATCATTGTGGCATTATGGCAGGGGTCATCATGTGAGCAGGTCAATAGGAATTGTTTAAATTGACTGTTGTTGGATTTACATTGCTGGACAGTGTGATTTATGCTGCATTTATATTAGGGTACAATGGTTATTTATTTTGTTTTTAATTCAAGGATTTGGTCATGGGGTGTTTATTTACTTTGTCAGTTTTTGTGTTTATTATGTACCTTATACTTATTCATGTGGAGGCGAATATCTTTGGGCCCCCTATTCCAAAGAAGGCTTACAGATTCTGATAATTCATTGGGTCAGGGATGTGGGAATGTACACTGGCATGTCTGGATAAAGGTCTGGTATGTATTTTGAGTGGACCCCACACCACTTTTTGTTTGTTTTTTTGTGTGGGTTCCCCTATATAAATGTATACCAGACCTTTATCTAGGATAAGGGCCTTGTATGAATTTGGGGGGGTGTGACCTTTTTTTTTTCTTTTTTTTTTTAGCATGGCACCCCTTTTCAAAATCCATACCAGACTTATGTCTGGGATAAGAGTCTGATCTGGATTTTGGGGTGGGAGAGGCATACTTTTTTTTTGGTATTCTTTACTTCTGCTTAAAGCGGGGTGCCCCCTTAAAAAAAAAAAATTAAAGTCAGCAGCTACAAATACTGCAGCTGCTGACTTTTAATAATCGGACACTTACCTGTCACTCACCTGTCCCAGGGTCCAGCGATGAGGGGGAACTAAGCCCTGAATGAGCCGTCATTCTTACTGTGGGCCCCCGGCTATGGCTTCACAGCCGGGCACCCACTGCGCATGCGCGAGCGGCGCATCCGTGAGCAGTGCAGGGCGCCGTGATATGCCGCACAGTCATCTGGGCCACGTGAAAGGTCCCAGATGACTGTGCGGTGCGAGGGGAAGTGATGTCACCAGCCCGGGCAACGAGGAAGGCAGACTAAGAAGGACCCCCTAGCAACAGGCATTTAGAGGTGAGTAAAAAAATATTTTTTTTTCCAATTATTTTTTTTTTTTAAGAATTTTAAACTATTTTTAATTTTTTGGTGGCAACACCATTTTAAGTGCATATTGTTTTGTATTATGGATTTTTGGTAACAAAATTTCACTTTTTTTTTCACCTATTGGATTGCGGTCAATCTCCTTTCATGTGAGGTGGAAAGTGTTGGGTGTGTCGACGCCACATTACAAAAAAACTATTTGTTGATAATATACCAATGTATAAACTAATAACAATGCAAAAATATATATATAAAGGACTCAAAGGAATCAGTACAAAAATCAAATGTCAAAATAATAATATACACTGTGTATCTGATTAATAAAGTGCACAATAAAATAAACCATCAGAAATGTCCATAATAATCATATGTGAACAAATCTTCTTGTGTATGCTCCAACACCGTGAAAAATAAAGTCCACACGTACTTCAATAAACCTGCTTAAAGTGTTTCACCCAAAGTGATAACAAAATGCGCTCACCAGATCGCCTCTGCCACACAGTGACCTTAGAGCAGAAGAAGTTTACACGACTGTGAACTAGACTTGCACCTAATGGTGTATACAGGGCTAGTAAACAAAGTGGGCTGACCTGGAACAGTGTTTGTATGTTATCTAAAGATACTTAGCGGAGCCATCAGAGGCGGTGAATACAGCTTGAAGTCTGTACCAGGTTGAAGCATCTGGATCCTGAACCTCCACCAATTACTGTATTTTTTTAATAGATCTAGCTCTGTCAGTTTTGATGGAAACTATTAGAGAACAGTCCTTCAAATGTTATTGATATATTGGACTGATTTGGGAAATTAAATAGGACCGTTCTACGACATTCCGGTTCTTGGTTTTAAACCACCCCAGGGTAATTCTGGTTGTTTACTTAGGGCCTTTGTTAAGCTGGAAAATTGCCTTTTGGTCTGTTCTTATTTTTGAAGAATGAAACAGGCTATCCTCTACAATTGACCTGCTTTTGGCAATATCTATAATTCACTCAATCCTAAACAAACTTTCATAAAAAAAATGTTGGTACTGCTACCATACTTCAGCAAGGAAATGGTATTCTTGGGGTCAGTGTTGACTTTCAATTATACTTAGGGTTTGTGTAACTGCAAAAGAAACCATGTTTTGGTCTGATTTGATCGGAGAACCTTTGTTTTATCTCCTGCATTTAGCATGTTTCAAATACAATCAAGAACATCAAATTAACATCTAGCAGATAACATTCCTAGAGACGTTCTGATGAGGGTACATTTCTATCATGTCAAAGAGCAGTTTATGTCAGCATTTCGTACCAACAAACAACCCCCTGAGAGATACACTGATCTTTCGCAGTTCACAATGCAAAAGCGTAAAGCCCTCCTCCCTATCACCAAGGCCCTGCGAAATCATGCAATTATCTACCGGTAGGGATACCCATCGAAACTGACAATCACAAATAAAGACCAAACCACTGTGATCAACAGTCTTGAAGAGGGACTTGCCCTGCTCAGGTCATGGGACATTCTCCCGGCAAACACAACAGACACCAGGGACACCAGGTGGTATCTCGTAAGAAGACAAATCAAAAGCGCCATAGCTGAGCACCTTGTGCACAACTTTTAAATGTAAATCATACTATCCCGTTGCACTATAAATGTTGAGTGCCCTTTTTCTCCCCCCCCCCTTGCAAACTGCAAGATATGGGTATTGTTACCCCCATCAGATTCCCTTTGGAATCCCCGTTTTTACCTGACTGGTTGTTGTTCAAATCCCTGTTGACATTATTTTTTTTTCCTTTCATTTTGTATTTGATTCTCCTTCCCGAACCAGAGTTGAAGTTCTGCTTGTCAACTGGAGCATACTGCAGTATACAAGACTACCACTACCCCTCAAAACGTGCGTCATTATGGTGAGAACTAGTCGTGCTAAAGGTAATATATCTTATGTCACAATGCTGCAAAAATAGTGCTGAAGGTAGTTTTGCTTAATGCACATGGCTTAAATCACCCAGCTAAAAGATCTGCCCTGTGTAGAGAAGCCCAAAAACAACATGCAGACATCCTATGTGTACAGGAGTCACATTTTTCCAACAGTGAACCGTTCACTCTTAGACACAAGAACTTCCTGCATGTCTTTGCAGCGTCAGCACCACAGAAGAAAAAAGGGACAATTATTGCTATCAGAGACAGTTTGACATTCACACACAGAGAAACTATAGTGGATCCAGAAGGGAGATACTTAATACAGGTTGGCGATTTTTGTCTTTTTTATTTGCAACACATGCTCCATGTCGAGGATCTGTACGATGTCTGGAGGTGTCAACATGCAAATGAACAGGATTATTCCTTTCACTCCTCCAGACGTAATACATATTCACGAATCGATAAGGATCTGCTGCAGGCGGTGTCCTCCTCCACCATTCATGATATTACGTGGTCAGACCACGCGCCAGTTTCTGTCACGTTGGTGGAGGAGCAGTCTCCTGATACGACATACATTTGGAGAGCCAACTCCGGTTTCAAGACCCATCCCAGGTGACTTATCTAACAAATCAACTAAATTAATACTTTAGGTTAAATAAGGATTCGGTTACTAATCCAATGACATTGTGGTGTGCCCACAAAGCTTTTATTAGAGGAATCAAGATACAAGATAACTCTAGGCTTAAAAAACAAAAAGCATGTCAATTAGACCTCCTTTTACAAGAAATTAAATGGATAGAAACCCAAAATAAGGCCACCCCGGGGATGGGGCTAGCAGATATACTGTCTGGTCTCCGTAATGAACTCAGGTGTTTACTGCTAGCTCAGCACAACAAATATCTTAAAGCTCTTAAATTAACATACTACTCGGCTGGGAATAGAGCTGGGAAGTTTCTCGTCAGACGTTTAAAAGAGTATAGATTGCGCTCCAAAGTCCCATGCCTCACTAATGACACTAATAAAAGCAAAATATTTAACCCTAAAGACATTGCAGAAAGTTTCGCCAGGTACTACTCCCCCCTATATAACATTAGTAAAGATAGAGATACCCCCCAACCTACAGAAAAAGTAATTCAATCCTTTTTAGAGCATATTAAACACCCAAAGCTAACACAGGACCACCTACTAAATCTTAATGAACCCATATCACAAGAGGAGATAAACAGGGTAATACAAGTGCTGCCAACGGGCAAATCCCCGGGACTGGACGGCTTGCCTAATGATTATTATAAAGTGTTTAAAGTTACTCTAACCCATACATTACTATCAATTTTCTCCTTGGCCATAGAATCAACTGCCTTTCCAGCAGAGATGCTTAGAACTTATGTCAGCACTATACCAAAACCAGGGAAACGCACTGATAACCCTGTCAACTACCACCCAATCTCATTGCTTAACACTGTCGTCAAGCTCTATGCTAAAATACTTGCCCTAAGACTGTCCCATGTTATGCCCACTCTGATCAATCCAGACCAAGCAGGTTTTACCAGCGGGAGACAGGCTTCTGATGCAAAACGTAGAGTCATTGACATCATTCAATACGCAAGGACCAGTCGGACGCCTTCTCTGCTCCTTTCCCTATATGCGGAGAAGGCGTTCGACAGGGTGCATTGGGGATACATGAGATCTACCCTTGGCAAATTTGGCTTTGAGGGTCCTATCCTTTTGGCAATTTTAGCTCTCTACTCAGCACCGTCTGCTCAGGTATATACCTCAGGTACCCCTTCCCAACCCTTTCTTATAACCAATGGAACACGGCAGGGATGCCCCTTATCCTTATCGATTTTCAATCTTCCCATAGAGCCCTTAGCAGGAAAAATTAGATCTCATCCGGGTATTCTTGGTTTTCAGATTCATGACACTGTACATAAAATAAATGTATTTGCGGACGATATAATTTTATTTATAACCCCCCCAGCCCAATCATTACAACACGCCCACGACACATTGGATCATTTTAGTAGAATATCATAATACAAGGCTAATTATACTAAATCACTTATTCTGCCCCTTGACATATCCCCAGATCTTCAAACTAAGTTGAAATCTTAATTTCCCTATTCATGGAGTGGTGACAAAATTTCTTATTTAGGTATTCAAATTACAGCAGACCCATCCAGATTAGCCGTGACTATCTCGGTTAAAAGTTAAAGTTAATCAAAGAAACGAAATGTCTATCTAAATTTGAACTATCGTGGTCAGGCCGCTTGGCTGCATTTAAAATGCTTGTACTCCCTCAAATTTTGTATATATTTCACACACTCCCTGTCCCCCTGGGATCTACCCATCTTAAACAAATGAATTCTATCCTAACTAAATACATATGGAACAACAAAAAGCCTAGATGCTCCAGAGTCCTACTAACCAAGCACAGATCAACAGGAGGGATGGGCTTTATAGACCTACATGATTACTTTAGAGCGGCCATACTTACCCAGCTCAAAACTTGGTTTTTAGCCACAGTGCAAGCACCATGGCGCTCTATAGAGCAGAATATGAGCCCCACTAAAGATCTCCCTTCCCTCCTACTATTAGACATTTGGAAACCATTCCCCTTAAAACAACTTCCCCTAACCATACAAGTGTCATTGTGGGTGTGGAGAGATATCCTGAAAACAAAACTCCAAGGTGTTAATTCAATAGAGATCCCCATTCCCATGGGCATAATCTCTGTAGCTATCCCAGATATTAATCTTAAAGAATGGAATAGTAAGGGAATTGAACTGATAGTGGACCTATTTAAGGGTCAACACATTAAGTCGTTTGCTACACTCATTAAAGAATTTAACATTCTACCCAGAGATGAATACAAATACTATCAAGTAGCCCATTTTATGAGAACGGTGGCCTCACCACGTATATGCTTACCAGACATAGTATGGAAATACTTTACAACTAGGACCCAATCGAAGAAGGATATTACTCTTTTCTATGATTTTCTCCAGAACAAAAAAGTTTTTACTAAATTAAAACCTTTCCAGAAATGGGAAGAATATATAGAGAAAACATTTACTCATAAACAATGGCAGGATGCCTTTAAGACTATCTACACAGCCTCTAAATGTACTAACCATTGGGAACTATCCCAAAAAATTGCATTGCGGTGGTACCTCACACCATACAGATTATCTAAATTTTTCAATTCTAACTCTGATTTTTTCGGAGAGGATTTGGGGAAATAGGTAACATTAAAAATATATTCTGGTCCTGTAAGCATTCGACTAGTTTTTGAAACAGCATTTTTCGACTGATATCCTCCATCGCAGGTATCATTACTAAACCGAAAGCAGGGTTGGCCGTCCTAAGTCCAACTATTGAAGATTTCCCTGCACCAACTCGGACAGTGGTCACACATATCCTCTTAGCCGTTAGATTACTCATAACACAAAAATGGAAGACTAGCAAAGCCCCAAACATCTCTGAAGCAGTTAAGATTGTACAAAAACACCATGTATATGAATCTATCTTGGCCAACAGGTTAGGCACAGGAAATAGATGTAACAGCAGATGGAATATATGGGAAGAATACTACGTTAACTTCTGAAATAGATATACAGTACTAGACTCAAGGGACTTAATATGGTATTTTCACTGTAGTTAAACTAATCCTACACCTTCCTTTCACTTTTTTTTTTTTGCATATAAATTTCCTTTCACCCTTTCTCACCTTTTTATAAATACAGATGGTCCATTATTAATAAAGTATTCCAACAGGGGTCTCTCCATTACTCTTGGATGTTGTGAAAAATTGAGCGCTGACCCACATGGCTTTGTTAAAGAACCAAGTTGGTATAGATGTCTCAACTAATTATATGTATGGTTAATCTTAGTGGGGAATGGTAAACACCCCTGGTATGTACCAACTACTGCCATCTGTATTTTAAACTTTTGATCTGTAACCTGTTTTGTTTTAGTTGAAAATGTTCAATAAAAACTATTTTGAAAAAAAAGGACATCAAATTATTTGGCAGGTTCTCAGGTATAAAAATTAATTGGGAGAAATCGGTGCTTTTCTCCATAAATTCAATAGCACCTCCCCCTAATTTACCGTCCCCTCTCCAATGGGTTGACAAATTTAAATATTTAAGCAGATATGTCCAAAGAAACTTGCCGGATTATTTAGAGGCTAATGTGTGCCCGATTCTACAGAACTTTCTTCAAAAGTGTGGTACATGGAAGACCCTGCCCTTACACCAGTGGGTAGAATACATTTAATAAAGATGTCCTTCCTCCCTAAATTCACGTTTAGACACACTTCCATTAGTATCCCTAATTCCTTTTTTAATAAATTAGACCAAGCTATCAGAACCTTCGTGTGGCAGGGGGCAGTCACCAGGGTGGCTAGATCCTCCCTCCAACTCTGGAAGGAGGACCTAGCGCTACCCAACTTCAAGAAATATTACTGGGTGGCAGTCCTGGTCTCAGTAAGGTGGTGGTTCACAGAGGATCATTCTAACCCTACAGTAAACCTCGAGGCGGCAATATTATGATCATATTAAGAACTCAGCAATTTGGTGTACCGAGGGCCCGATCCAAACTACATATTACCACCCACATGAAAACCCCTGTAGGAGTGTGGAGACGAGTTTCGGGATTTCTGACAGATCCCTAGACCTTTTCTCCCTATACTCCCCTGTGGGATAACCCAGAGCTGGTCCACTTGAGGACTGTGCCTGACCCACAAATATGAGCCAGACATGGAGTAAAAACCCTCCGGGACATAATGCCTGGGAGCTGCCTGCTCCCCTTTAGCGAACTGAAGAATAGATTCTTGCTTCCTGCATGAATGTATTTCAGGCTCATGCAGCTTCCAGATCTGATCACCCTGGCCCCACACTCCATTGAACAACTTCTCACAGCATACAATATAGATAAAACACTATCCTCCATATACCTTAGACTCACCTGTGCAAGGAGTACTGGGGCTGACAGAGCATTCTCTGCCTGGTAGGGAGATACACCGGGCCTGACAGATGAAGACTGGTCCTAGAGCCTCCAACAATACATCTCCCTTATGATCGCAGCCAAAGATCATTTCATACAGTTAAAATTTCTCCATATTTCTCCGTATTATATGCCACAAAGGCTCATCAATTATTTACCACACCTCTGATGACTGATGTCCACATTGCGGAGGGGGAATAGGTAACTACATAAACATGGTCTGGGAGTGCCCACTGATTCAGATATTCTGGCAGGCGGTGGTTGTTACCATCAGTTCGATTAGTGGGATACCCCTCAAACTTGACCCCCTGATTCTCCTTTTAGGACTGACTGATAATATACCTACCAACACGCACACTAAGATGTTTATCTTTTATACTGCTTACTATGCCAGGAAAACCATACTGATTAATTGGAAGGCACCTGAGCCACCCCGGATCTCCACATGGAAAACAATGGTGAATGCCACTCTTCCACTGTATAAGCTGATGTACATGGGCCGCAACTGCCCAAAAAAATTTCTGAAAATATGGTCAGCATGGGTGGAGGCCAGACACCTCATGGTGTAGTTTGCTAGTTTGCTAGTTGGCTCTATTGCCCCGACTCCTCTCCCTTCCCCCCCTTCACAGTCTCTGCTGACCTGAACCACAATAAACCCCCCTCAGGCAACTGGATGTAAAGGATAATTTGGTATCGGTATTTACACCTGCCCATTGAGTTGGAAAATTGGTTATATCCTATGTTCGACACTAGCTGATGCTAAACCTTTTGTATTTATGATAACTAAGCCATTACCTGTTAGATGGAATACATCATTTTCCTATAATGTCTACAGCTATTCACATGTAAACTGATGTTTTTTCCTTAATAAACATTCCTTCTTAAGAAAAAAAAAATCTAGAACATATTTACTGTATATGGGATTTTTGGTATTCAGATTGGTCAGGAGGCTGTGGTGAGGCCCAGTGTTGCCTCTGGCAACTACAGAAATTGGCCATGAGCCAGGGCCCAAGGTAATATTGTTTTTTTGGGGGGCTGGAAAATAAGTAGACTTTGCATTTTCAAACTCGTTGCTGAGCTCTTCATTGTGTTATAGAATTAGCTGATTAATGAAATGCATAGTAAGATAATCACAAGTCTCTGTAATCCCCTCTTGGACGAACAATTCTGTTTAATATTTAAATGAAACGCAAAGGTTTAATACATTTTAAAGAAAGTGCAAAATAAGAAAAATAAAAAGGCCCATGGATGATCAAAGTAATTTATGGGTTTAATAAGTTAAAGAATTTAATGTTAACTGAGCATGCTGTGGTATTTTAGGAATAGTTACAAAAATGCATGAGCAACTTGTGTGAACGTTTTGGTAAATTAAATCCTGTAAGATATAATTTCTAGTATTTTATATAAGTTTTAGTGCTGTAATACTAGTGTAGTGTAATGCAGTGTAGTGTAGTGAGGAAAGTTTAGAGGAACTGAATTTATTCTCTCTTGAGAAGAGGAGATTAAGGGGGGATATGATCACCATGTATAAATAAGGGGTCCATATAGTGAACTTGGTGTTGAGTTATTCACTTTACGGTCATCACAGAGGACAAGGGGGCACTCTTTACGTCTAGAGGAAAAAAGATTTCATCTCCAAACACGGAAAGGTTTCTTCACAGTAAGAGCTGTGAATATGTGAAATAGACTCCCTCCAGATCCGGTTCTGGCCAGCTCAGTAGATTGCTTTAAGAAAGACCTGGATTATTACCTAAATGTGCGTAATATAACTGGGTACTAACATTATAGGCAAAGTTGATCCAGGGAAAATCTGATTGCCTCTCTGGGATCAGGAAGGAATTTTTCTCCTGCTGTAGCAAATTGGATCCTGCTTTTCTGAAGGGTTTTTCGCCTTCCTCTTGATAGACTGTAGGTATAGGATTGGGTATAAGGGATTGTATGATACTTTTTATTTTATTTTTATTTTATTTTATGGTTGAGCTGGATGGACTTGTGTCTTTTTTCAACCTGACTAACTATGTAACTATGTAATTAACACATTACAGGAATTATTCTAGGCATCTCTAAAATAGTAAATTATGCACAAAAACAGTGAACTGTAATTATGCTGCACCTAGATTTGCATAAGTAATAGAACTCATTAATAATTCTATATGATAGGAATTATATACATAATTAATAGAAATAATACTGTTGAGGGATGCAAATTATAAACCTTAACAACTTTTTAAAAGTGGGAATGCTGTTCTAAGGATTTTGGAGAGGAACTACAGACTACCTAGCTAAAATTATATTTCCAATCCCTGATAATTGTCCCTGTATGTGAATTAACAAAAATTTACCTACTAGTCCATGTAGTCCAGAATTGTCTTCCTTCCAGCCCAAAGTTCAACTTATTCACCCTCAGCTTAGAACAAAATCCTGTGCATGCACAGACGTGTTATGGGTCAGAACCACTACATGCCTGAGCATGCATGGGACTTGGTTCCAAGATGGGACTACTGGTCCATGGAGTCCATGTTTGCCTTTCCAAAGTTCACTTTAGACTGAGCCGAGAGAAACTTGCAGCAGTCTGCACATGCACTGGGATCTTGTGCTTAAACACTGAAATACTTCCTTTTGGGATGTGATGTAGACATCCCAGGAGGCAATGAGTGGCTGGTCCACGTCATCACCGACTACACTAGGATTCAGGAAGTGATTTAACGAAAAAATAAAAAAGGTATTTCACGTTTTTTTAAGAATTTATATGTTCAAAATATCATGCAGTAAAGTAGGGCAATATTTGTTAATAACAATAATTTGGACATATTTCTGAATTGTTTTTATCTTCTTGGATGACATCCAAATCTGCACACATTTTATGGCTTGTCGAGTACATTCAATTATATTTGCAATAAGCAATGAATAGATAACACCTACTTGGTAAAAGCTAGTGTGGAATCATAGCATATTGTCACACTGTAAATAACACATAATTCACAGTCTCTTAAGTTTAAAGTGTAATAATTGCATAATCACTACTCACCCAGTCCTTTCCCCAAGCTAGTCTCAGCTTACTTGATAACCGTTCAAAGATGCTTTAACTCCAGTTACTGTTTTAGTACTGCAGAAAAGGGAAGGAAGGCTTGGGATTATTTGAAGAAGGTGTGCAGAGTGACACACTATTAATTTAACCATTGCATTGCTAGAGTGTCTTATAGCAAAATGATTTGTTTTTTAAATTAAACCTGAATAAACTGCAAAAATAAATAAATAAATATATAGTAATTGCTGCAGTTTGTCTAATAGGATTTAGTCTAGGTTATCAAATACTTACATATGCGAGTATGGGAACGCGTGTAACCCACAGGCACCCGCAACGAAAACACTCTGCCCTTTAGCATTTAGTGTGCTATTAAAGTGTAAGTCCACCCTAACACTAAAATCCTTGCATCTACAGACATCCACGATCTAACACTAACCTATCAAACCCTGTAAAGAAGAAATCAGTATACATACCTTTTTTGAATCTGATCCGACTTGGTCTCCAGCAGCAGAAGCTCTACAGAGGACATAGCCCACAACGGCTGTGAAATAAATGGGGCGTGACATCACCCATAGACTTAGTATGGGGCTTCCTTTGTTGGCTGTGTCCTCTGCACCTGCCCAGCTCAGCATTGGATCGGCTTCAAAAAAAGGTATGTATACTGATTTCTTCTTTACAGGGCTAGATAGGTTAGTGTTAGATTGTGGCTGTTTGTAGATGCAGGGATTTTAGTGTTAGGGTGGACTTCTACTTTAAGTATAGATGGCACCTTCATGCATTTGAAAACGCAGCAGGTTTTTGGGTGAGTGAAACTGAATGGTGCCACAGCAACATGAGGTTCCGTGTGGCTTCCCTGCAAGTGAGTTTTAGAAAAAGGTTTGTAGATTACCTTGTCCCGGCCAGTGTCGGGACAAGGTCATCTGCCCCCCCATCCCAAAATGCAGTAGCATTTTGTATTAGCTAAAATCCCCTCCTTCTCCAAAAAGATTTGAGCACTAATCTGCACACTTACCCTAAGCATAAAATTCCTTTGCAAGCCCAAATTTTCACAAACAAAAAGACCCCCTCTTTCAGTTCAAATCCAGGGGGGACCCACACTAGAGAGGCCACTGGCTGTCAGATCACCACTGTGCAGTATTTGCTTACCCGCCCACTACACCCATTGTTTTCTGGGAGAAGATGGGGATGGAAAAACAAACTGCACAGTCTCGATCTGACAGTCATGATCCAGGAAAGCTGTAGTGGCAGGAGGAAGGAGCTGGAGGGGAGAGAATGTACAACCCACACACGTCCTCCTGGCTTTATCCTCCTCTCTTGATCTGGCTTGTCTCTTCCAGTGCTAAGCTGGCAGGAGTACTGAAGCTGAAATCACTTCTCCTGACAGCTTGTAGGTAGGAACTCTCCATGCAGCGCCGCCCCCCCCCCCCCATCTCACGGGATACCACTGCGTCCAGGGCAGCTGTCCCTCCTGCCCACCTGTTGTCTTGTTCCTTGATTGGGCTTTCGCTTCTACCTGTCTCTCTGCCATACTTCTCATCCCCAGGGCCTCCAGTCATGTTATATGTGTTAAGGAGCACTGTGCGCAGCAACAGCACGGGAAGAGTGACATCATTTATTTGGGGGTCAAAAGGCACTTCTGGATTGCTTATAATGGGATTTGTGGGATTTTTGTGGTCATCTTCTTTAGTATGTGAACAAGACAAATCTGAACTAACCTCAATAATTGACTGCCTACAAATCAACAAACTATATCCTGGGATAAAGTAAAAATAATATAATGTATTCAGTCATTTAAGCCTACGTTTACCTAAAACAAAAACAAAAAAACAAAAAAGTCTGCTCAAGAAATATTGCTTATCTTTGGTACGATGTGTCTCTTGTGCTGATGCGTCCCCCTTTTACCATAATCTTTTTCCTACACTGCCCCCCACCCCATCACTGTCTTCTTCTGGTGTCTTTTCACCCACCTACTCCATTGATAGAAGCCATACTACTGCTTCCATTATTGAAACATGATCTATGAATGGAGGAGGCAGACCTATCGATCATCTGCCTGACCTCCATTCATAGATTGTGTTTAATTGAAAGAAGCTTTTGTACAGCTTCTATGAATGAAGCAGCTGGGTGGAATAGGCAGGCCCCTTGAGAGGCTATTTGAGCCAGGGGGTGAAACCCTTATCCATTTATATCTTCAATTTTTGTGGTCTTAGCAATCTGCCATCTAGAGGTGGACTTTTATTAGCATGTTTGCTCTATGTTTGATTGATCATTTAATACTGCTTTTTTCCAAATGATGTTTTGATACCAATAATTTTTTTTTTGAACCAATACATATCTATATCATACTGTTATTATTGTGTTAGGCAGCACCTTGACGCTCCCTCAAGGTAGACACACTAATTTGCTGACTGAACATTAACAAATTATATTGTGTGAGAATTGTAACATTTATTTGAGTGTCGCTCACTGCTGGGAAAGGCTGTATTGGGGCATCCAGGAAGAGACACGTGGTACTGACAGTGTCCATGTTTATTAGGAAGTCAATAAGTAACGCCTCATTCAAATGGGCGCTGAGCCCCATACAATGTGAATGAAGCATTTGTTTACACTTCTGGAGCTCTGTGCAGGCAACCTATGGTATGGAATGTGAATGCAGAGACTGTACAGACATAGCTGGACGTTGGCCGGTTGTGCAGTTCTTAACGAACACTCTCTGCCTTCAGGACAGTGCACTTGCATGCTGATGCAGCTTGATTCACTTACATAGGTTACCTGCATTCAGCTTCAGGCAGCTCTAGACATACAGTGCCTTGAAAAAGTATTATACCCCTTGAAATTTTCCACATTTTGTCATGTTGCAACCAAAAAGGTAAACATATTTTATTCGGATTTTATGTGATAAACCAACACAAAGTGACACATCATTGTGAAGTGGAAGAAAATGATAAATGCTTTTCAAATTCTTTTTACAAATAAATATCTAAAAAGTGTGGCATGCATTTGTATTCAGCCCCCCTGAGTCAATACTTTGTAGAGCCACCTTTCACTGCAATTACAGCTGCAAGTTTTTTTGGATAGATCTACCAGCTTTGCACATCTAAAGTGACATTTTTGCCCATTCTTCTTTGTAAAATAGCTCAAGCTCTGCTCAAGCTCCGTCAGATTAGATGGAGAGCATCTGTTAACAGGAATTATCAAGTCTTACCACAGATTCTCATTGGATTTAGGTCTGGACTTTGACTGGGCCATTCTAACACATGAATAGGCTTTGATTGAAACCATTCCATTGTAGTTCTGGCTGTATGTTTAGGGTTGTTGTCCCGCTGGAAGGTGAACCTCCTCCCCAGTCTCAAGTTTTTTTCAGACTTTAACGGGTTTTCTTCTAAGATTGGCTCCACAACATGATGCTGCCACTACCATGTTTCACGGTGGGGATGGTGTGTTCAGGGTGATGTGCAGTTCTAGTTTTCTGCCATACATTGCGTTTTTCTTTTAGGCCAAAAAGTTCAATTTTGGTCTCATTCGACCCTCATAGCACCTTCTTCCACATGTCTGCTGTGTCGCCCCCCCCCCTCCACACACACACATGGCTTCTCGCAAACAGCAAATGGGACTTCTTAGGGCTTTCTTTCAGCAATGGCTTTCTTCTTGCCACTCTTCCATAAAGGCCAGATATGTGGAGTGCATGATTAATAGTTGTCCTGTGGACAGATTTTCCCACCTGAGCTGTGGATCTCTGCAGCTCCTCCAGAGTTACCAAGGTCCTTTTGTCTGCTTCAATGATTAATGCTCTCCTTGCCCAACCTGTCAATTTAGGTGGACGGCCATGTCTTGGTAGGTTTACAGTTGTGCCATACTCTTTCCATTTTCTGATTATGGATTGAACAGTGCTCCGTGAGATTTTAAAAGCTTGGGATATTTTTTTATAATCTAACCCTGCTTAAAACTTCTCCCCAACTTTATCCCTGACCTGTCTGGTGTCTTTCTTGGCATTCATGAGGCTGTTTGTTAACTAAGCTTCTCTAACAAACCTCTGAGGGCTTTACAGAACAGCTGTATTTATACTGAGATTGATTTACACACAGGTGGACTCTATTTACTAATTAGGTGACTTCTGAAGGCAATTGGTTCCACCAGATTTTAGTTAGGGGTATCAAAGTAAAGGGGGTTGGATACAAATGCACACCACACTTTTCAGATATTTATTCATAAAAAAAATTGAAAACCATTCATAATTTTTCTTCCACTTCACAATTATGTGCCACTTTGTGTTGGTCTATCACATAAAATCCCAATAAAATACATTTACATTTTTGGTTGTAACATGACGAAATGTGGAAAATTTCAAGGGATATGAATATTTTTTCAGAGCACCTTATAAACAAATGTTTAATTCATGCTGTATAAGCCTCTGTATCTGTGTGAATAAGGTCTTAGCCCTTATACACTCGGTCGGACATTCCGACGGAAAATGTCCGATCGGACCGTGTTGTCGGATAATCTGACTGTGTGTGGGCTCCATCAGACTGTTTCCGTCGGAATATCCGACGGACAAAGTTTTAGAACTGGGCTATAAAACTGTCCGACAACGTGATCCGATCGGACTTTGTCCGATTGTGTGTAGAGAATTCCGATCGGACAAAGTGCCACGCATGCTCAGATCAAATTCCTAGACCAAAGCTATTGGCTACTAGCCTGAATGTAGTCCCGTCGTAACGAAATAACGTCGTCACATTATGTATGATCAGATTTTCCGACAACTTTGTCCGACCGTGTGTATGCAACACCAGTTTCGGACAAAATCCGTCGGACAAAATCCGACGGATTTTGTTGTCGGAATGTCCGACCGTGTGTACAAGGGCTTAGGCCCCTTTCACACTTTCCTGCAACTTTGGACATCAGTGTCACATGACAAGTTGTATCCCATAATTACCAACGATAACCAGTGCAATGTGCGACCTTGCATGTGATGCACACCGCACTGCAGTGCAAATCCCATGCAATGTCTGTGCGATGCGAATTCAGCCATACAGAAGCATGCATTAAGATAAAAAACATTCTGTGTGCAGCATCCCCCCTCAGTCCTCCTAATACTTACCTGAGATCAATCTCGATCTATCGATGTTGCACGAGAGACTCGGCTGTCCAGGACTATCCCTCTTCATTGGCTGAGACAACAGCGTAGCACCATTGGCCCTCGCTGCTGTCAATCAAAGTCAGGGGCCAAATGAGGAGAGAGAGAGGACGGGGCCAAGCTGCTGCTCCATGTCTGAACGGACACACAGAGCTGCGGCTCGCCTCGGCTCAGCTCGGGTGCCCCCATAGCAAGCTTCTTTCTGTGGGGACACTCAATGGGAGGGAGGGGCCAGGAGCGCCAAAGAGGGCCTGAGAAGAGGAGGATCGGGGCTGCTCTGTGTAAAACCACTGCACAGTGCAGGTAAGTATTACATGTTTATTATTTTTAACAAAAAAACAAGACTTTAGTATCACTTTAACAAATTTTAACATCCAGATAACTGGGTAATTCAACAATTTTAATGCTATACCACTGATTATCACCCTCATCATAATTAAGTACACATGCTTGACAAATTACTGATTATGTAATTTCCAGTAATTTGTTTCCTGTTTGTTAATGTTGCCTAAAATGTATGGATTGGGGCTGATCTAAGGTCAGAAGTGTATGCAATCATTGAGGCTGATCTGAGAGTACGGATGAGCCGAACAACCCCCCCCTTCAGTTCGCACCAGAACAGGCAAAAAATTTGGAAGAATGCACGAACACCGTTAAAGTATATGGGGCACGAACATGAATGCTTATATGCAAGTTATTATCATAAAAAGTGTTTGGGGACTGGGTCCTGCCCCAGGGGACATGTATCAATGCAAAAATTTTTTTTTTTTAAACTGACGTTTTTTTCTGAGCAGTGATTTTTTTTTTTAATGCTTAAAGTGAAACAATAAAAATGTAATATTCCTTTAAATATCGTGCCTGGGGGGTGTCTATAGTATGCCTGTAAATTGGCGCATTTTCTCATGTTTAGAACAGTACTACAGCAAAATGACATTTCTAAAGGAAAAATTGTCATATAAAACTGATTGCAGCTGTAATGAATTGTCGGGTCTCGGCAATATAGATACAACTCATTGAAAAAAAGGGCAAGAGTTCTCCCCCAGTCCATTACTAGGCCCTTTGGGTCTGGTATGAATATTAACCCCCGAACAAAAATGTTATAATAGAAATTGCATGGGGGTCCCACCAAAATCCATACCATTCCCTTCAGGTCTGATATGGAAATTAAGGGGAACCCTGCACCGCATTAAAAAAATGGCATAGGGGTCCCCCCAAAATCCATACCAGACCCTTATCCGAGAACGCAACCTGGCAGGCCGCAGGAAAAGAGGGGGGACGAGAGAGCATCCTCCCACCTCCTGAACTGTACCAGGCCATATGCCTTCAACATGGGGGGGTGCATTGAGGTCTGACCCCAAACACCTTGTCCCCAAGTTGATGGGCACAAGGGCCTCATCCTCATCCTTGGATAAGGGTCTGGTATGGATTTTTAGGGGTGACTCCTATGCCATTTTTTTTGGCACAGGGTTGCCCTTAAAGTCCATACAAGCCCTGAAGGGTCTGGTTTGGATTTTGGAGGGACCCCTACGCATTTTTAAAAAAAAATTTGGTTGGGGTTCCCCAATCAGTTTTAAATGACAATTTTTTCTTTAGAAATGTCATTTTGCTACGGTACTGTTCTAAACACGGCAAAAATTATGTCACTTTACAGGCATACTATAGATACCCCCAGACATGATATTTAAAGGAATATACAATTTTTATTATTTCACATTTAGCATTAAAATTACTGCTCCCAAAAAACTGGTAGTTTTTTAAAACATTTTTTTGCATTGATACATGACCCCTGGAGCAGGACCCGAGTCCCCAATCACTTTTTTGTACAAAGGGTTTTTATTGAAATTATAGGTTAATACAGAAACAGTGGTGGACAGAAATAGTTGTAAAAATTTCAGATATCAAAAAGTTTGTCCGAGACACAGAGATTTACGCAAGTTCCTAGAAATCCAAATGCGATCATGTGTGGTCAGCAAGAGGTTGTCACCCAAACACTTTTTAAAATTAGCACTTTTGATTTTTCATGTTAGTGTCCCATAGACTTTAAACCCTTGTACACACGATCAGAGATTCCGACGGAATGTGTCCGATCGGAGCATTTTGTCAGAATATTCCGACTGTGTGTGGTCTGCATTGGACTGTTTCCGTCGGAATATCCGTCGGACCAAATTTTCCAACTTGCCGGAAATATTTTCCGACAAAATGCTCTGATCGGACATACTCCGATCATGTGTAGAGAATTCCGATCGGACCAAGTGCCACGCATGCTCAGATCAAATTCCTACATCAAAGCTATTGGCTACTAGCCTGAACGTAGCCCCATCGTAACAAAATTACGGATTTGGTTGTCGGAATCTCCGAGCGTGTGTACAAGGGCTTACGGTGTTCCAGCGGCTTTCAAATTTGCCCCGAACACCGCATATTGTTCGGTGTTTGTAGAACTTCCGAACAACCAAAGTTCCTCCCGAACTTATGCTCGGGCCGAACCGTTCGCCCATCCCTATCTGAGAGCAGAAGTGTGTTGAGAGGGACTGACCTAAGGTCTAAAGCAGCTTTTCTCAACCTTTTCAACACATAGGAACCCTTGAAATAGTTCTCCAGTCTCGGGGAACCCCTGCTAAAAATGAGAAATCTACAACTCTGATACATTAGTGTGATGGTCAGTGGGAAGAATGGTCCTTACAGTTGTGGTCATTGGGAAGTATTACCTCCTTACAGATAGCTAAAAAGATCAATGGTGTCGGTGGGAACTTATCCAAGAGGTAGAAATGGCCCAATGCTGAAGGAACCCCTAGCAACCTCTGGAGGAACCCTAGGGTTCCACGGAAACATGGTTGAGAATCACTGGTCTAAAGAGTATGCATTGAGGTTGGTCTAAGGTCTGCAGTGTATGCATTGGGGCTGATCTAAGGTCAAAAGTGCATGCAATCACTTGGGCTGATCTAAGGTCAGAAGTGTATGGATAGGGTCTGATATGAGGTCTTAAATGCATGAATGCATTGTAGCTGATTGGAGGCCTGAAGAGATTACAACTGTGTTCTTATTAGAGTATTTGTGTTATCCAATGTCTAAAGTGTATGTATTGATGCTGATCTGAGGTCTGAAGTGTATGAAGTTGAGTTGATCTGGGGTCTGAAGTGTATGAATTTGGGCTAATTTGAGGTTAGAAGTGTATGGATTGGGGCTGATCTTGGGTATAAATTGCATGCATGCATTGGGGCCAATCTGAACTCTGAAGTGTATTCAAATTCCATGCAGATAGTGTCCTGGCTGGAAATCAAACTGAGGACCCCAGTAGACGCTATAAAGCCAATGTGATGCTCATATGTAAGTTTAATGCCGCATACACACGATCGTACATTCCAACAACATAAGCCATGGGATTTTTTCAGATGGATGTTGGCTCAAACTTGTCTTGCATACAAACAGTCACACAATGTTGTCGGAAACTCCGAACGTCCAGAACGCAGTGATGTACAAGTATGACGGCACTAAAAAAGGGAAGTTCAATAGCCAGGGCGCCACCCTTTGGGCTCCTTCTGCTAATCTTGTGTTTGTCTCGTGTTAGCAGAAGTTTGGTGAGAGACGATTTGCGATTTACAGACTCGTGCTTTTCCGATCATTACTGCTCTTCAGTCTGTGCTTGTGGGTTCGTATCTGATTTTTAGTGCGTGTAGTTAGTTCGCATTTGTTTTTCAGTGCGTATTTTATAGTACGTATTTGATTTTGCAGTGCATTCTTGTCCGCTCGTTTCTGATTTTCAGATTTCTCTTCTCAGGCCTTTCTGTTTTTCAGTGAGTTCTGTTATTTCGTTCTGACCAGCCGACTGTTTTGAAACCATGTTGTGCAGGGGCTTGGTGTTGGGGTTCTTATTACTTTGACCCAAGCCCAGTCCATGAACAGGGCAGGGAGGAGTTCATGGACCAAGAATTGGTTACTCCAGCGTGACCAATTCTCGCACATGCCTTTGTTGCGGGAGATCCAGGAGAATAGTCCTGATGATTTCAGGAATTATCTCCCGATGACGGACCCCGTTTTTCACCATCTGTTGGCTTTGCTGCCCCCTTATATTACCAAGCAGGACACCTGCATGCGACAAGCCATCACTCCTGAGCAGAGTCTAGTCACCACGTTGCAGTACTTGGCGACAGGGAGAAGTCTGCCGGACATCAAGTTCTCGACAGGCATCTCCCCCCAGGCTCTGGGGATCATTATTCCAGAGACCCATTCTGCCATCATTCAGGTCCTGCAGAAGGACTATATTAAGGTAAGATTTCTCCTTTAACATCACATTCTATGTATTTAATGTTTGCTAATGTATTGTATTTATTTTATAATTCCCTAATTACCATGATTGTAATATGCTGCGAATGTCCCCTATGTCCTCATGCATGCTGGAAGTTTTTAAACTTAATTTTTTGTCCTCCATGCATATTTGCTTTCACTAACCTTGCCATCATGCTATCCTGGGCCCATGCTATCCTGGGCACCTAGCCTAGTCACTTAACAATGTATTTTGTCAGCTCCATAGTACTGCTTTACCCTAAAACCCCCCTAAAATGTGTTTAAATTTTATTTGTGTGCTTAAATTCATGCAGTGTGCCAGAGGCTTTTCTTTGGGGTAATTTGGAACCCTCCCTCCCCCCAACCGCTAAGTCAACTGATAACAATCCTCTATCTGCTGCCAAAAGTATACACACTATACCTACCTCTTTTGTGTTGTTAATATATATGGATGAATTCACCAAAGCATGTAGTGAAAGGGCCTGCCTGAATACTTTCAAATGGTACTGTTTAAAGTTTTGTTCTCCTATTATCTTCATAGGTAATTGCAGAATGTAAAAATGTGCTTCAATTAGGACAGTGTGTATTCATATTTTTGTATTATGAAACTTCTTACCTGTCCAGTGGGCTGCCAATAGTGTAAGTAAGGAGGGGCTGGCCAAAGTAACACATGATTATGCATTCAGCTCTCAATAAAGTGGAGATAGTTACCTGTCCAAAACATCTCCCCCCCCCCCCCCCCCCCCAAAAAAAAAAATTTTACAATGGGCCATCAGAGGGGTTGAGGAATCTTATAAGTGGACCTTATACTTTTGTCTTTAAATACTCCTTAAAATAAATGTTAACCACTTGACCACTGGGCACTTAAACCCCCTTCCTAACCAGACCAATTTTCAGCTTTCGGTGCTCTCACATTTTGAATGACAATTACTCAGTAACGCAACACTGTACCCAAATGAAATTTTTGTCCTTTTTTCACACAAATAGAGCTTTATTTTGGTGGTATTTAATCACCGCTGTTTTTTTTATTTTTTGCGCTATTAATCAAAAAAGACAGAAAATTTGATTAAAAAAAATTAAAAGTCGTTGTTTCTTTTAAAATTTATTGCAGAGTATTGGTGAGTATTGGCAGAGTATTGGTGAGTATTGGCAGAGTATTGGCGAGTATTGGCAGAGTATTGGCAGATTATTGGCGAGTATTGGCAGAGTATTGGCAGATTATTGCAGTGTTGCAGAGTATTGGCAGAGTATTGCACAGTGTTGCAGATTATTGCAGAGTATGGGCAGAGTACTGCAGATTATTGGCACTGAGGAGCGCTGTGGGCACTTCACATCCAGCCCACAGCGCTGCTGCCATCTCTCCCCCTCTCCCCCTCTGCCCTCTCACTGTACCGATCGGTTTGTTTACAAGTGATCGCTCCATCATTTGAAGGTGCAATCACGAGGTAAACGGCCGCTATCAGCGGCCGTTTACCATGATCCAGTAACGGATGTTCCTGGTTGCGCACCCCAGGGGGTGCGGGGGAGCAAGTTTCTGGGAGGACATCCATGGGCGCCCTCCCAGAATAAGCCTACCACGCTGTAGCTGTCTTTTGGCTATGGCCCGGTCGGTATGTGGTTAATACTGATGTTGGCCAAGAATGTTTGTGTCTAATCTGCTTGCAATGTTATATGCAAAACTACTCATTTTTTTTTCTTGTTTGACTCCACAGTTTCCTCCAACACCACAGGAATGGCAGACTGTGGCTTCCCAATTTGCCCAGCGGTGGGACTTTCGCAACTGCGGAGGGGCAATTGATGGGAAACACATCCACATAGCCCCCACCCCCCAACTCGGGGTCATACTATTACTACTATAAGGGGTTTAATAGTATTGTGATGTTGTTGGTGGTGTCGGCGACATATGAGTTTCTTTATGTGGACATGGGGAAGAATGGCCGGATGTTGGATGGTGGAGTCATCGCAGAGACCGAGTTTTACAGACGGCTCCAGAATGGTGGCTTGGGATTGCCACCTGCTGTAGAGAATGTGGAAGGACTCCCGTTCGTCTTTGTCGCTGATGAAGAGTTTGGCTGGGTGATCACCTGATGCGGCCATTCCCCATGAGGACTCTCACCTCGGACCAGAGGGTTTTTAACTACTGGCTGGCCAGAGCCAGAAGTAGACATGTGCATTCGTTTTCGTCCGAATGCATTTTCGTCCGAATTTCAGGTATTTTCGTTTTCGTTTTGACAAACGATAACGAAAGCACAGAATCCGAAAAACGAAAGATCCGACATAAATAAATGCTTTATTTTCGTTGTTACAACAGTTCGATATATACCGGTAATAGGAGATTCGATGTGACTCTGACAATAACAATCTGTGTCTATAGAACCTGTGGTCGCATGTGCCTAACCTTACCTCTATTAGTCCAAGATTATATAGAGAAAATATTCGACAGAGAGAAAAGATTTGACAGAGAGAAAAGATTCTAAAGCGCTAATTTTAAAGGCTAATATGCAAGTTACTGTCCTAAAAAGTGTTTGGGGACCTGGGTCCTGCCCCAGGGGACATGTATCAATGCAAAAAAAAGTTTTAAAAATGGCAGTTTTTTCAGGAGCAGTGATTTTAATAATGATTAAAGTGAAACAATAAAAGTGTAATATTCCTTTAAATTTCGTACCTGGGGGGTGTCTATAGTATGCATGTGAAGGGGCGCATGTTTCTGGTGCTTAGAACTGTCCCTGCACAAAGTGTCATTTATGCAGGAAAAAAAGTCCTTTAAAATCACTTGCAGCTATTATGAATTGTCGGCTCCGTAATACAGAGAACACTCATTGAAAGTCATTGATAAAAGAAATAAATAAATAAAAAAGCGTGGGGGTCCCCCAAATTCAATTACCAGGCCCTTCAGGTCTGGTATGGATATTAAGGGGAACCCTGCGTCAAATAAAAAAAAATTGACGTGGGTCCCCCTAAAAATCCATACCAGACCCTTTATCCGAGCACGCAACCTGGCAGGCCGCAGGAAAAGAGGGGGGGACGAGAGAGCGGCCCTCTCCCTCCTGAACCGTACCAGGCCACATGCCCTCAACATTGGGAGGATGCTTTGGGGGTCTGTGACCCCTCAAAGCACCATGTCCCCATGTTGATGGGGACAAGGGTCTCATCCCCACAAACCTGGCCGGTGGTTGTGGGGGTCTGCGGGCGGGGGGCTTATCAGAATCTGGAAGCCCCCTTTAACAAGGGGACCCCCAGATCCCGGCCCCCCCATTTGAAATGGTAAGGGGGTACAAAAGTACCCCTACCATTTCACAAAGAAAGTGTAAAAAATAGTTAAATAAGACAAACATACTTTTCGAAAATTCCTTTATTAAAAATAAAAAAAATGTAAAAAAGATTCCAGCGGTGGTAATCTCTCCGGGGCCCAGCAATGGCTGATCTGACGTGGGCTTCCCCAGCGACGTATGAGTGACCCCGCCCCCCTCTGATTTAACGGGAACCTGCCTGTGTTACATCAGAGGGGGGCGGGGTCACCCATACGTCACGGGGGAAGCCCGGGTTTCCCCTTGCGTCAGAGGGGGCGGGGTCAAGTGATGGGTGGCCCCGCCCTCCGCATATAACAAACGTCAGGTCGCCGGGATCCCCGCAGTGTCTCCTCCGTGGAGTCAGAAGATGGATGGATTCGCTGCGCTGGATCAGATCAGCCATCGCTGGACCCCGGAGAGATGATCATCCGTCGCTGGATAGCAAGAGTGGATTACCACCGCTGGAATCAATTTTTTTTTTTTTAATAAAGGAATTTTTCAAAAGTGGGTTGTGGGGATGAGGCCCTTGTCCCCATCAACATGGGGACATGGTGCTTTGAGGGGCCACAGACCCCCAAAGCATCCTCCCAATGTTGAGGGCGAGGGGGAGGGGGGGCTGCTCTCTTGTCCCCCCTCTTTTCCTGCGGCCTGCCAGGTTGTGTGTTCAGATAAAGGGTCTGGTATGGATTTTTAGGGGGACCCCCACGTCAATTTTTTTTTTTTATTTGACGCAGGGTTCCCCTTAATATCCATACCAGACCTGAAGGGTCTGGTATGGATATTTAGGGGGAACCCCACCTCAATTTTTTTTTAAATTTGATTCAGGGTTCCCCTTAACCACTTGCTTACTGGGCACTTAAACCCCCTCCTGCCCAGACCAATTTTCAGCTTTCAGCGCTGATGCACTTTGAATGACAATTGCGTGGTCATACAACACCGTACCCAAATGAAATTTTTATCATTTTTTTCCCACAAATAGAGCTTTCTTTTGGTGGTATTTAATTACAGCTGTGAGTTTTATTTTTTGCTAAACAAACAAAAAAAGATGCAAAAAAAAAATCATGTTTAATAGTTTGTTATAAAATTTTGCAAACAGGAAATTTTTCTCCTTCATTGAAGTGCGCGGATGAGGCGCACTGATAGGCTGCACTGGTGGGCACTGATAGGCTGCACTGGTGGGCACTGATAGGCATAGATAAGGCGGCACTAATAGGCACAGATAAGGTGGCACCGATAGGCACAGATAAGGCAGTACTGATGGGCACAGATAAGGCGGCACTGATGGGCAAAGATGGGCACAGATAAGATGGCACGGATGGGTGGCACGGATGGGTGGCACTAAGGGGCACTGATAGGTACCACTGATAGATGGGACTGATGGGCACTGATAGGTGGCACTGATAGGTGACTCTGATGGGTGGCACTGCTGGGCACTGATGGGCGGCACTGCTGGGCACTGATGGGCACTGGTAGATGACACTGATGGGCACGGATATGTGGCACAGGGGTGCAGCACCGTTGTTGAGGCAGATTGTGGGTGGCACTGTGGGCACTGATGTGTGGCACTGTGGGCACTGCTGGGTGGCACTTACGGGGGGCACTTATTTATTCCTGAGGCGGGCAGGTGGGCACTAGTAAGCTGGCCGTGATCGGGACTGATGTCCCGATCACGGCCGCCGGTGATCGGCTCTTTTTTTTTCTCCTCGCGCAGCGCGAGGAGGAATAATAGCCGATTACCGGCTCCGTTGTATCACATGATCAGCTGTCATTGGCTGACAGCTGATCACGTGGTAAGGGGTTGGGATCGACCCCTTGCTCGGATCCGTGATCAGGCGAGTCTCATAGACTCGCCGATCACAGAGCGCGCCGTGACGTCAATAGATGTAGTCCCGGCAAAGGAGGTCCGCTCTGTAGCCGTCATTTGGCTATAGCGCGGGTCTCAAGTGGTTAATATCCATACCAGACCTGAAGGGCCTGGTAATTGAATTTGGGGGACCCCCACGTTTTATTTTTATTTTTTATTTTTTTATCAATGACTTTCAATGAGTGTTCTCTGACAATAGCTGCAAGTGATTTTAAAGGACTTTTTTTCCTGCATAAATGACACTTTGTGCAGGGACAGTTCTAAGCACCAGAAACATGCGCCCCTTCACAGGCATACTATAGACACCCCCCAGGTACGAAATTTAAAGGAATATTACACTTTTATTGTTTCACTTTAATCATTATTAAAATCACTGCTCCCAAAAAAACGTCCGTTTTTAAAACTTTTTTTTGCATTGATACATGTCCCCTGGGGCAGGACTCAGGTCCCCAAACACTTTTTAGGAAAGTAACTTGCATATTAGCCTTTAAAATTAGCACTTTAGATTTTGAACCTTGGAGCCCCATAGACTTTAATAGGGTTCTAAAGTTCACACGAAGTATGCTATATACTAACTCCGTCGAATCTTCTTTATACATTCGACAGACACCATAAGCCTTCAAAGACAGATTCGACCGTAATTCATGTGGATTTTCGGACGAATGCAATTTTTGAACGAAAAACAAAATAAATAAAAACGAATTTCGGGAGTAACTAAATAAATAAATTTTTCGGACGAAAACTAAATTCCGAAACAAAATATTTTACTCTGTACATGTCTAGCCAGAAGAGTGGTGGAGAACGCTTTTGGGATAGCGTGGTTGCATGCTGCATATTACATAACTTTTTAAGAAAAAATGCATCAAACTACGTGGCCTCAGTTGGGAGTGAGGCCGGCTTATTACCAGATCCAACACATCTGATGGCTCTTGAAGCTGGCCGTTCTGGCTTGCCCCCCCCCCCCCCCAAAGGGCCATTGATATGCCAGACAATGTTTAAGAGACATTTTAAAAATAAATTTTTTAGTTAAACTGAAATAATATTTCCTTTGATTTAACCACTTAAGCCCCGGACCATTAGGCTGCCTAAAGACCAAAAGACTTTTTACAATTTGGCACTGCACTGTTTTAACTGGTAATTCCGCGGTCATGCAATGTTGTACCCAAAAAAAAAATTGTGCCCTTTTTTCCCCACAAATAGATCTTTCTTTTGATGGTCTTTGATTGCCTCTGTGATTTTAATTTTTTGCAAAATAAATGGAAAAAGACCAAATATTTTGAAAAAAAATCATATTTTCTACTTTTTGTTATAAAAAAATCCAATAAACTCAATTTCAGTCATACATTTAGGCCAAAATGTATTCAGCCACATGTCTTTGGTAAAAAAATGTCAACAAGGGTATATTTATTGGTTTGTGCAAAAGTTATAGCGTCTACAAACTAGAGTACATTTTCTGGAATTTACATAACTTTTAGTTTATGACTGCCTCTCATTTCTTGAGGTGCTAAAATGGCAGGGCAGTACGCCCCCCCCCCCCCATGACTCAATTTTGGTAAGTAGACACCCCAAGGAAATTGCTGAGAGGCATGTTGAGCCCACTGAATATTAAATTTTTTTGTCCCAAGTGATTGAATAATGACAAAAAAAGAAAAAAATTACAAAAAGTTGTCACTAAATGATATATTGCTCACACATGGCATGGGCATATGTGGAATTACACCCCACAATACATTATGCTGCTTCTCCTGAGTATGGGGATACCACATGTGTTGGACTTTTTGGGAGCCCAGCTGCATACAGGGCCCCAAAACCAATCACCGCCTTCAGGGTTTCTAAGGGTGTAAATTTTTGATTTCACTCATCACTACCTATCACAGTTTTGAAGGCCATAAAATGCCAAGATAGCACAACCCCCCCCCCCCCCCCATGACCCCATTTTGGAAAGTACACACCCCAAGATATTTGCTGAGAGGCATGGTGAGCATTTTGCAGCTCTCATTTGTTTTTGAAAATGAAGAAAGAAAAGAAAAATGTATTATTTTTCTTTTTTCAAAACTTTGTGACAAAAAGCGAGATCTGAAAAATATTCACCATACCTCTCAACAAATATCTTGGGGTGTCTACTTTCCAAAATGGGATCATTTGGGGAGGGGGGGGGGTTGTGCTGTCTGGGCATTCCATGGCCTCCAAAACTGTGATAGGCAGTGAAGAGTGAAATCAAAAATTTACACCCTTAGAAAGCCTGAAGGCGGTGCTTGGTTTTCGGGGTCCTGTACGCGGCTAGGCTCCCAAAAAGTCTCACATATGTGGTATCCCCATGCTCAGGAGAAGCAGCAGAATGTATTTTTGGTGTAATTCCACATACTCCCATGGCATGTTTGAGCAATATATCATTTAGTGACAAAAAGTGTCAAGTGTGCAAAAAAAAAGTGTATTTTTCCTGCAACTTGTGTCAAAATATAAAATATTACATGGACTCGACATGCAGTAAATAGCTTGGGTGTCTTCTTTCCAAAATGGGATCATTTGGGGGGGCGTTTGAACTGTCCTGGCATTTTATGCACAACATTTAGAAGCTTATGTCACACATTAACCACTCTTCTAAGCACTTGAAGACAAAGCCCTTTATGACACTTTTTGTTAATTGTTATTATTTTTTTGCAAGAAAATTATTTTGAACCCCCAAGCATTATATATTTTTTTGCAGCAAAGGCCTTACAGATTAAAATGGTGGGTGTTAAAAAAAAAATTCACACAGTATTTGTGCAGCGATTTTCAAATGCATTTTTTTGCAAAAAAACACACTGTTTTAAATTTTAATGCACTAAAACACACTATATTGCCCAAATGTTTGATGAAATAAAAAAAGATGATCTTATGCTGAGTACATGGATACCAAACACGACATGCTTTAAAATTGCGCACAAACGTGCAGTGGCGACAAACTACATACATTATTTTATTTTTTTAAATGTATGTTTATTGAAAAAATTTTGAGCAAAACAAAAGCATTGCAAATACTTTACAGTAGCCGTTGATATTGGTAAAACATAGCATTGGCATCATTATTCAAATTACAAAGACGTAAAAGAAAAACATATATAAGTACCATACGGAGAAAGAAGGAGGGTACACCATGTATCTGTACACAATGATATTTGCATAGTGAAAAAGAAAAAACCTGATATGTGGGTAAGGGGGAAGACACTGATATGATACCCCCAGTAGATCCCCCTAGGGGGGATTGGCAGAGGGGTCAACAGTGGATTCTGGGTTGAATAGAGAGTTATCCCAGGGATCCCATATCTTAAAAAATTTAGGCAGAGAATCTTGAACTACTGCCGTTATATGTTCCATCCTACGCATCTGTGCAATGGATGAGACTGCTTGAGTTTGTGTAGGAGGTATAGGAGATAGCCAATGGGCAGATATTACTCTTTTGGCAGCTAGGATTATAAAGGCCATCAGTTTTTTAGCATATTTAGGGATACCCGGGACCGGAAGGCCCAGTAAGTAGTATGTTGAATTCAGCGGGATATCTCTCTCCAATACTGATTGGAGTAGGGATTGAACCATAGACCAGAAAGGTGTGATCAGTGGGCAATCCCAGAAGATATGGTAGTGTGTATCCACATCTTGTAGGCATCTCCAGCATAAACGGGATAGTGAGGGATCATATTTATGTAAAACTTCAGGAGTTTTGTACCAGAACATCAACACCTTGTAGGCTGTCTCTTTCTGCTCCACACATCTCGAGGCTTTGGAAATGGAAGTCCAGATCTCCTGCCACTGAGGGAGAGAAATAGGAGTGGGTAGAATCTTGGCCCATCTCCGCATATAAAGGTGAGATTCCAACGTTGGTGGCAATGAGTCAAGGAGAATCCTGTATATAGAGGATATGAGACCTCTCTGATGAGGACCCTGGGTACATAAGACCTCAAAGGCGTTAGGTTTCTCTAGGGTCATGACAGGAGATATGGAGCAAAAATAATGTTTAAATTGGAGATAAGTAAAAAAGGACTGTTGTGGGATTTCAAATTTGTTTTGGAGGTCTGGGAAGGACTAAAGTTTGCGGGTCACTGGGTGGACCAGGTGACGGAGTTGGAAAATGCCCGCTTGAGACCACGGAGCCATAGCCACAGTAGAAAGGCTGTCAGGTATGTCTGGGTTGCAAGTAACATTTAAAAGGGGTGGGCATGGGGAAGAGAGAGAGAACCTCTTGTGGCATGTTGTGACATAGAAGAGGGTAAGTTGGACCACAACATAGAACAAGGATGATCGGGGCTGATGACACTCATCTCCAATTCTACCCATCGACTTGTTGCAAAGTATGATGACCATGAGACTGTCGCTGATAAGTGGGCCGCGTAGTAATACTTTACAATATTGGGAGCTCCTAGACCTCCATGTGAGCGCGGGGCGAAGACAACTGTGTGAGCAATTCTATGTGATCTGTTTCCCCATATAAATTTAGTGAAGGCCCGCTGAATACTTTGAAGTTGAGACATAGGGAGTGCTATAGGTAAGGTTTTGAAAAGGTACAGAAACTTTGGGAGTATAGCCATTTTTAGAACGTTTATCCTACCTAAGAGAGACAAGGGACAGTCCATCTATTTACGGAGTAGGCCGTGTGTTTCTGAGATTAAGGAGAGGAAGTTGGCTTGGTATAATGTGCGGTAAGATGCTGTTAAGTGTATGCCCAAATATTTGAGTGAACCAGAACAACAGCGATAAGGGAAGTTGTTTTGTAAAGAGACAAGAGTTGGAGGGGGGATGTGAATGGGAAGGGTTTCGGTCTTAGCTGTATTCACTTTATAACCTGAGAGTTTGCCGAACGTATCTAATAGGACGTGGAGGTTAGGGATTGAAGTGTGTGGTTTCGTTAGAGTTAGAAGAATGTCATCCGCAAATAAAGACAGCTTATATTCCTTCCGTCGCAGGGAGACCCCGCTAATGTCTGAACTCTCCCGGATGAGGGCAGCTAAGGGTTCAAAGCATAAAATGAATAACAAGGGGGAGAGGGGGCAACCCTGTCTAATATCATTGCTGTGTGTAAATGTTGGAGATATGAAGGATGCCAATTTAACTTGTGATGTGGGACGGGAATAGAGGGCCTGGAGAGCCGATATGAAGGAGCCTGAAAAACCATAACGCGCAAGTGTGGCAAACATGTAGGGCCAACCGAGCCTATCAAAAGCTTTTTGGGCATCTAAGCTGAGAATAAGGGCGGAGCAAGAGGTTTTATCGAGCAGATCAATTAAATCAATGGTGCGTCTGGTGTTGTCGCCAGCTCGCCTGCCTAAAACAAAACCTACTTGGTCTTTATGGACCTACATACATTTTTAAAAGCCTTTAAAAGCCTTTACTGCTAAAATTACTGCCCTCAATCTGACCTTTGTGATGATACCTCACATGCATGGTGCAATTTCTGTTTACATTTGACGCCAGACCAATGCTTGTGTTCGCCTTTGTACGAGAGCAGGGGGGGACAGGGGTGCTTTTTTTTTTTTTTTTTTTAATCTTATTTTTAAACTGTTTAATTTTTTATTTTTTTTAATAATTTTTATTGTTATCTCAGGGAATTTAAATATCCCCTATGATAGCAATAGGTAGTGACAGGTACTCTTTTTTTGAAAAAAATTGGGGTCTATTAGACCCTAGATCTCTCCTCTGCCCTCAAATCATCTGACCCCACCAAGATCGGTGTGATAAAAGGCTTTCCCAATTTGCCAATGGCGCTGTTTACATCTGGCGAAATCGAAGTCCTCATGCACACCAACGTTTTAAAAAATGGGCTGTAAAGCTAGTACAGACGCCAGGAAAAAAGCAGCGTTAAAAACGTGTTTTTTTCCGTGTTTTGCATTGAATCCAATGCACGTTAAGCCGTGCTAGCTTTCAGCCGCATTTCTCTGTCTCTATTCAAAACTCAATGGTTCCCTATGGGAGCCCATTAATTTGAATAGAAGTCGCACCAGAAGTCGGATCAAGATGATCCAACTTGTGGTGCAACTTGTGTGCTGAGAATCTTCAAGGGGGAACCCTGCGAAAATTAAAAAAACAATTTGTGTGAGGTTCCCCCCCAAGGCGATACCAGACCCTCCTGGATCTTAAGGGGAAGCCCCCACACTGAAAAAAATGGCGTGAGGTCCCCCCTAAGATCCATATCAGACCCTTGTCCGAGCACGCAGCCCGGTAGGTCAGGAATATTTTTATTGACACTTTTCCCCCAGGTGAATGGGTAGGGGTACGATGTACCCCTTACTCATTCACATATGGTGGGGTGCTGGAATCTGGGGGCCCCCTTATTGAAGGGGGCTCCCAGATTCCAATAAGCCCCCCGCCCGCAGACCCCGTCAACCCTTGTCCAGTGATTTCGGGGTCTGCGGGTGGGGGGCTTATCGGAATCTGCATCAATATGGGGTGCTTTGGGGTGGGGATGCAGGGCCCCCTGCCCCCCTGCCACCCCCCTGCCCCAAAGCACAAACCCCCCATGTCGAGGGCATGTGGCTTGGTATGGTCCAGGAGGAGGGACGGGGCTCGCTCGTCCCCCTTTTCTGACCTACCGGGCTGGGTGCTTGGATAAGGGTCTGGTATGGATCTTGGGGGGGGGCTCCCGCCATTTTTATCGGTGTGGGGGTCCCCTTAAGATCCATACAAGACTGAAGGGTCTGGTATCGTCTCGGGGGGGCCTCACGCAAGTTTATTTTTTATTTTTGCGGGGTTCCCCTTCAAGATTCTCAGCACACAAGTCCCACTGCAAGTTGGATCATCTTGATCCGACCTCTGGTACTACCTTGATTCAAATCAATGGGCTCCCATAGGGAACCATTGATTTTAAATAGAGAAAGAAACGCCGGTTGAGGCTTAACACAGTGTTAAGCCTTGTTAATTCGCATTTAACACCTTTTGCCGGCATCTGACTTTTTTACAGCTCTAACACTGGAGCCTCAGAAAGCGATGGTCCTGTTTTTTTTTTTACAGCTTAAAAACGCCTATGCCATTTGCAGCTCAAAAATGCCTAGGTGGGCATGAAGCCATAGCCCTTGTACACATGGTCGAAGATTCCGACAACCAAATCGGTTGGATTTTGTCCATCAGATTTTGTCCGACGGATCTTGTCCGAAACTGTTGCATACACACGGTCGGACAAAGTTGTCGGAAAATCCGATCGTTCGGAACGTGATGACGTAATTTCGTTACGATGGGACTACGTTCAGGCTAGTAGCCAATAGCTTTGATGTAGGAATTTGATCTGAGCATGCGTGGCACTTTGTCCGATCGGAATTCTCTACACATGATCGGAGTATGTCCGATCGGAGCATTTTGTCGGAAAATATTTCCGGCAAGTTGGAAAATTTGGTCCGACGGATATTCTGACAGAAACAGTCCGATGCAGACCACACACAGTCGGAATATCCGACAAAACGCTCCGATCGGACACATTCCGTCGGAATCTCCAATCGTGTGTACAAGGGCATAGACTAACATGGACAGGTGTTTTTAAGCTGCAAAAAATGCTCAAAAAAGCGGCTGTAAAAACGTCCATGTGCATGAGGCCTAAGTCGTGAAATGCTTGTAGCTTCCGATTTCTTACGCCATAGAGATGATTGGAGACATTCTGATCTAAGATCAGCTCTATGGTCAGCTGGCGGAACCACAGGCTGCATTCTCAGGTTCCCTGTTGGGACAGGAGAGCCAGAGAAAACCATGGGAGACATTCCCTCCCACTGCTTGTAAAAGCAGTCTAGAGACTAATTAGCTGCTAGGATTGCTTTTACATGAAAGCTGACCGCTGGCTGAAAAGAATGATACCAAGATGATACCTAAACCTGCAGGCATCATTCTGGTATAACCACTCAAAATCCAGCAACATGCTAGTACGTTGAACGAAAAAAAGAGATTGAACGGTGCCCACCATTAGAATACCTCCCTTCATTCACCCACTTCTAATGATGGGCGTACATGCACCATTTTGTTGTGGTGAAATCACCTCCAACAGCACTGGAGTCATGGCTTTATGTATTGTGGGAGCAAACGCTGTTGCTGTCAAGATAAATAAATCCGCGCTGCAACTGAATGGTGTACCTGCTAAGCAAATGATGGTTAACAATAAAACAAAGTAACATTACAATATAACAGTAATGCCACGTACACACGATCAGGCTATCCGGCGGACTGAGGCCGCGTACACACGGGCGGACTATCCGTCCAACTAAGTCCGTCAGACAATCCGACAGACAGTCCGTCCTACTTTTGAATGAACGGACTTGACCACACACGACGAACAGACAGTCCGCTGAAAGCTTGCGCGATGACATGTACAGCACGTACGACTGGACTAGAAATACGACGTCCAATACACTGCAATGCAACCTTCGGCCGTGTAAATCCTTTCTGAGCATGCGCCATACTTAGTCCGTCCAACTTGCCTACTCACGAGCGGACTGTCCGCTGAAACCAAGTTTGGACGGACAATATTACGGAAATTCCGAAAGACTTAGTCCGCCAGACTGTCCGCTGAAAAAGTCCGCTGAAGCCCACACACGAGCGGATTGTCCGCTGAAACGCGTTTCAGTGGACCAAGTCCGTCAGACAGTCCGCCCGTGTGTACGCGGCCTAAGTCTGGCAGACAAACCACTGGAAAGTCCGCTGGACTTTCCGAACGAGCGGACCTGCCCACACACAACCGGACTTTTCCGGCGTACTAAGTCCGCCAGACTATGGTGGGCAGACTTTTGAAAAGAATGGACTTGCCCACACACGTAGGAAAGTCCGTTCATTTTGAATGCAGCTCCAGGTAGCTGGGACTAGCGAAGAAAGTCAATGAGATTGACACCTCGCTGGCCCCATCACCTGGTATGGACTTAAAGGGGAAGCCCTACACTGAAAAAACGGCGCGGGGGTCCCCCCAAAGTCCATATCAGACTCTTATCCGAGTACGCAGCCCAGCCAGTCAGGAAAGGGGGTGGGGATGAGTGAACGCCCCCCCCCCCCGAGCCAGGCCAGTGCCCTCAACATGGGGGGTGCTTTGGGAAAGGGGGGGCCTCTTATCGTCTGCGGGCAGGGGGCTTAATGGAATCCAGGAGCCCCCTTTAATAAAGGGGCTCCCAGATACCGGCCGCCCACCCTATGTTAATGAGTATGGGGTACAATGTACCCCTACCCATTCACCTGGTGAAAAATATGTAAAAAAAAACACCACACAAGGGTTTAAAATAATTTATTGCACAGCTGTGGCCCAGTCTGTTGCCGCCGCCTCTTCTTCCGACTTCGGGGTCTTGTCCCCCTATTCGAGGGTCTTGCCCCCCTCTTCAGGTCTTCTTGCTGGGCCTCCGCTTTCTTCCTTTAGCTCTTTTACTAGCGGTAGCCCGGTCTTCTGTCGCCGCTGCCTCTTCTTCCGACTTCGGGAGTCTTGTCCTCCTATTCGGTTCTTCTTGCCGGGCCTCCGCTCCTTCTTACAGCTCTTTTACTAGCGGTGGCCCGGTCTTCCATTGCCGCCGCCTTCTCTTCTTCTTGTTCTTCTTCTTCTTGTTCTTCTTCTTCTTTCTTCCTTGAGATGCTGACTTGACGCTCTCTCTGGCCGCAATGACAGGGACGTGGTGTGCGGCGACTTATATAGGGACATCACCGGGTGATGTCCCGCCCCTTATGATGTCAAAGTCCATTCATTTCAAAAGTCCGGAGGACTTGCACACAGAAGGCCGGATTATCCGCCGGACTCGCAGTCTGGCGGACAATTTTTGAGTTAAACCTACTTTAAGTCCACCGGACTTTTGGGGGAAAAAGTCAGTCGGATACCACACAAGGGCCAAGTCCGCCAGATAGTCTGATCGTGTGTACGCGGCATAAGACATACCATACCGGCAAAGCATGGAATAGGTATTTGAAAATTCTGGAAAATATGGGAAAGGAGGGGAAAAAGGGAGAAAAAGGAGGGAAAAAAGGGAAGAAATGGAGAATGAAGAAAAGGGGGAGGGGGGGGGAAGGATAGGTGAGTGGAAACAAGAAATGCATTCACTTTATCATGGTGTTCACTGCACAATCACTGTTAATAATTAGCTTAGTTCTCAATATAGGTTGCCAATTTTGGTCGTCCCACAATCACCCTTTCATTTCTTGCTCCCACTCATCTATCCCCCCCCCTTTCCCCTTTTTTCCCCCTTTTCTTCATTCTCCATTTCTTCCCTTTTTTCCCTCCCGTTTTCTCCCTTTTTTCCCCTCCTTTCCCATATTTTCCTTTTTCCCTCCCCTTCACACCCCCATTTCCCCCACCTCCCCTTCTCTTTTCCCCTCCCTTCTTCTTTCCCCACTTCTGTTTGCTCTAAACTGGCCCTCCTTGTTTTCCCTCCTTTCCGTCCCTTTTCACCTCCCCATCCTTTCTCCCCCCCCCCTTAATCAATTCCCTTCACTTTTCTCTTTTTTTCATCCCCCCTTTAGTCAACCATCTCTAATCATTTGTCACGTGGTTTTATTTATTTCACTGGCACATGTATTTATTATTTTTTATTCATTCACTTTCTTTTTATATTGGTTTATCTTCGGTGCCTGACACGAAGCTCACATTGGGTTATTACCTGTGAAATGCTCTGGGGCTAGACCATAAACCAGCGAGTTTTACATAAATATATTCATACAGGTGCGCATGCGCGGGCGCTCCGTAATGGCCGCTTAAGCCGGGAGCTCCGCATCACCTCTGCCCCGCGATAGCCCACAGCGCTACAGCACCGGCCGAACCTGCTCACTCGGACCCTCTTCGCTTTAGGGATCCTGGCGTGAACAATCGCAGATGCCCGGTCAGGCGGCCAGACGTGATCTGGGGCCGGATTTCCATAAGGTCGGAACGAACGGGTGTACCAAGATGGCCGCCGTTCAGAACGCCTCACAGCCTCACACAGCCACAGGGGACAAGAAGCCAGATCAAAGGCAAGTGATCGCCCCTGCTGTACTTTCGTACTCTCAAGTGACCCAGGGGGGACATCACTACCCCCAGACACCATCCCCGGCCTCCACAGAATCACTTCTGGGCCGCCACATGGAGGACAGTGTTCTATCTCCTTCAGGGCCTATTTCTCCTAACCTCCTAGCCACACCCTTTCCATATATACCTGAACAAGATTCCTTCTCCCAGCAAGGAGACCTCTTTCTCAAGCTATCAACCCTCCTAGAAAGGGGTCTAGCCAACACTGCAGCCCAGATTACCAGAGATATGAAATCATTTCCCAAATCTGGGCTCCAGAATAGAAGCCATTGAGAACAAGTTAGACATTACTGTGTCGCGCACCAACCAAAATGCTGCACACATACAGACCCTTCAGGAGCAACTGGATTTAGCCCTATCCAGGATCGACGACCTTGAAAATAGATCCAGACGATATAACCTTAGGATACGTGGCCTCCCTGAGTCCTTTTCCGATGTTTCCACGGCAGTCCAGGATCTGTTTAGGGATTTAATTCTGAATATACCGTTGCATCGTTTGGAGCTGGATAGGGCCCACAGAGCCCTTGGACCCCCGAGAAAGGACAGATCCCCGAGAGACATCATCGTGAAGCCACACTTCTACGCTGTGAAGGAGGAGGTCCTGAAGCAGTCGAGACTCCAACAACAGGTCTCCTGCCATGGTCACCAGCTTCAAATCTTTGCTGACCTGTCCCCAGTCACTATCCAGAAGAGGAGAGCCCTGAAGCCGCTTCTTACAGTTCTCTCCAACCAGGAGATCAAATACCGGTGGGCGTTCCCTTTTACAGTTAAATTCAGCTACAAGGGCCATTCCTACACTTTCTCCAGCCTGCAAGAAGGTGAAAAGTTGCCCCTCCATCTGAAGCTTCTATCCCAGGAAGCACCCATGGAAGTATCGGCCAACGCAGCAGCTTCAGCCAAGCGTCCACAACCGACGAGCCCGATCTCCCCCCTATGGATCTTGGGAAAGAACAAGAAATCAAGAGATGGAAGATCCCCTTAATGAGACCTTCTGATTCTTCACTTGTTATTTCCTATTTTTTTTGGGTCAAGTACCTAGGTCAGGTTTCTCTGTTCCGGTCGGGGCCCTGAGACCCCACTCTAACCTGTCCCCATGCGGGCCCTTTCTTGACTATTTCCTGTTGTTTTTTCCATTTTTTCATTTCAAATTTTTTCCATTTGGATGCACTCCCCATCACCCCCCCCCCCCCCCCCAATGCCTCTAGTTGTTTGCCTTTCCACCATTGTCGGGTGTGCTACGCTAGCCCATCACACCCAGATTCATCTTCACCCTGTCAACTGATGAGAGAGGGAGGGCCTGGTTCCTGTCAACCTCAGGGTCCCCCCTTCGACAGTCGGATCAGAAGATTCTTTGCTCTTCATATGGACGCCTTAGGGGAGATTATGGTTCTGTTTATATTGTACTCTCTTTAGCGGATGCATCCAGGACTTCCATGTTCTTTTACTAAGCCCACGGACAGCCCCTACCCCTGGGCTTGGTTGGATCACGGTTTGGTTTATTTTTGTCTGAATAATATTGGTTATTGCAAACTTACCATGTCTATTAGATGAATACGGTTAGCTCTTAACCTATCTTATTTTTTTTCTAGTGCTGTACTGGGCATATCCCGTTTTTTTCTACACAATGTTACTTTTAAGCAAGGGGTAGAGGTGATCCCCTTGCGCCTCCACCCTTCCCGCAGAGACAGGTTTCTGTATCTGCGTGACGGGAAGTCGGCCCTTAGTTAGAGGTCGCCGATGACTTTAGTTCTTTGGTCTCTGGGGGATACCCTCCCCCAGACACCATAGATCTTCTTTGAAGATGTCCTTTTTGTTGTATTTGTCTCTCTCTTTACCCCCATATCCCTCTTCTTTCTCCTTCAGAGCCAGCCGACAGGACGTACGTGGACCACAACACTGATCCTAGTCCGGATCACTCTCCCTCCATCTACCAGACCTCACTGGAAGAAGATCTTCACGGGTAACAGATGCCTAGTCCCACAGCATGCCACAATCGGGGTTCTATGACCGACTCAGATAGCTCTAAAGGGGCCCTTCGAGTTGCCTCTCACAACGCTCAGGGGCAGAACTCCCCCAGAAAGAGGAGACTAGCCTTTGAACAATATCGCTCCCTTAATCTTGATATAGTTTTACTACAAGAAACACACTTCCCAGTTCGGTACAGCCCCAAATTCCTCCACCCACACTATCCAAACTTCTACTTAGCAAACGCTGAGAACAAAACTCGAGGGGTGGGCATCCTATTTGCTAAGTCTTGCAGATTTTAACACTCTTCCACCCTTAGAGACCCTGAGGGCAGGTTCATTTTGGTCAAGGGCTTGATCGAGGGCAATCTCTATTCCATAATTTCCTATTACGCTCCCAACAAAGGTCAACCTAAATTTTTTTCAAGAACTTCTTAAGGCCTTGCTTCCCCTAACGGAGGGCAGGGTGATATTTGGAGGGGATTCAAATGTCGCCTTCGATCAGGGACTTGACAAATCCAGACCTCCGGGATCTCAGCTTACACGCCCCACCAAAGCCAGCTTGTCCATAGCTAGGACCCTTCATGCCCACAGCCTGATAGACATCTGGAGAGAGTTGAACCCAAGCAAACGAGACTTCACACACTACTCTCCACCACACCAATCCTACGCTAGAATTGACCATATTCTGGTCCCCCCGGAGATGATCCCATCCACCCACAAAGCCACCATCTTCGATGTTTCCTGGTCAGATCACTCAATAGTATGTGTCTCAGTACACAACGTAGTAACGAAGGTGGTGGGATCACACTGGAGACTTAATGAATCTCTTTTGAACGATCCCAGTGTATCCAAGGACATTGAGATCTCCTTGAAAGAATACTCTCTTTTGAATGAGGTGGGAGGGATCTCCCCAGAAACCCTTTGGGCAGCCCATAAAGTAGTGGTCAGGGGCAAAATAATAAGCATAGCCTCACGCATCAAAAGAGAGCGAATGATAGACATCAAAAACCTTGAAACCAAATTTAAAACCCTGAAATCCCGACACAAGCAGCATCCCTCTCGGGCATTGGCGGACCTAGTTGACGCCTCTAGACTAAAACTAAACCTAGCTCTAACCGCTAGAACGGAAAAAGAAATCCGCTGGTGCAGTGCCAAATTTTATAATCAGAAGGATAATATTGGCTCCATGTTAGCAGCCAAATTAACCCCTAGGACTCGTACCCACTCTTTCCCCAAAATTATCGTCTCGGGACAAGCGCTCTCTGCCAACCCCATCAAAATACTCAAGTCATTCCAAGAATTTTATGCCAAACTTTACAGTTCGACACAAGGGCATGACCGTAGTGCATGCGAGGCTCTCTTCTGTGACTTGCCCATACCTGCACTTTCGGCGGACCACAGAGATATCATGGAAGCCGAAATCTCAACTGAGGAGATTAAGGGAGTCATAAAATCTCTCAAAACGGGATCAGCCCCAGGTCCTGATGGCCTCTCAGTGCCATACTATAAAGCATTTGTAGACTCTTTCGCACCTCATATGGCAACATTTTTTAACTCAATAACTAAAGGCTCCCCTTTAGACCCCCAGTTGAACACCGCCTACATTTCGGTCATCCCTAAGCTGAACAAGAATCTGGAGGAAGTGGAGAATTACAGACCCATATCCCTTATCAACAACGATCTCAAGATACTCACCAAAATCCTGGCCAATTGGCTAGCCTCCTTTATTGGCAGATATGTCCATAAAGACCAAGTTGGGTTTATCCCTGGCTGACAAGGGCCGGATCTAACCCGAAGGGCCATTGACATAGTTTCCATCCTTCAATCCAACTGGGAGGGGGGACCCAAACAAGAGGGTATGCTTCTATCCATGGACCTACATAAGGCCTTCGATTACATAGAATGGCCTTACATTTTCTCGCTCATGGGACGCTGGGGTTTCGGAGACAGATTCTTGGGTACTCTTCACTCTCTATACTCGACTCCGACTGCGTTGATTTGCTTACTAGGACACTCTTCCCCACCACTCAACATAGCCAGAGGCACCAGACAAGGGTGCCCCTTATCCCCTCTAATCTTTGCAATAGCCATTGAGACGCTAGCCATAGCCATCCGTACCAACCCCGATATCCAAGGGGTCTCATGTGGGTCTCAGACACATAAATGCAGTCTTTTTGCAGACAATGTACTCCTCTTCTTAACCTCTCCCATCACGTCACTGCCTAATCTTTGCAGAACCCTGGACAACTTTTCCAAGGCCTCAGGCCTCAAGGTTAACTATGCCAAATCCCATGCCCTTAATATCTCGCTACCCCTAGCCACGGTAACAACCCTTCGGAGCAATTTTGACTTTGCGTGGAGAGACACTTTCTTAGATTACCTTGGGATCAAACTTACTCCTAAAATCGAACAACTGTATTCAGCTACATTTCCTCCTACTTACAAGAGGTTAGAAGCGGACTTACAAACCTGGGCTAAGGGGAATCTCTCCTGGCTGGGCAAAATTCACTCCCTCAAAATGACTCTCCTTCCTAGGCTTCTTTATTTATTCAGAGCTATCCTGATTAACATAAGGTCTGACCACCTGCAATCCTTTCAGAAGAAGGTGATCCAGTTTATATGGGGGAAAGCAGGTCACAGGTTACCCCGTGATACACTCTTTAGATTGAGGAAGAAAGGAGGGATGGGAGTCCCAAGACTGACTTGGTACTTCCAAGCTGCCAGATTGCCCAATTGTCTACTATATACTCCAGATTTGAAAAACCTGACTGGTTGCAAATAGAGAGACAGGCTGCCCCTACATACACTTTAGACTTCTTGCTCTGGATCCCTCACAGGGAGCCCCCCCATTCTCTCACCCATATTAACCCAATCCCTCTCCCTCTGGGATAGATTAAAAACCAACACTTCTTTAGTGTCAGACTCTCATCCGCTGGCCCACATCTTTAATAACCACGATTTCCCCCCAGGGTTGGACATTAAAGCATTCAAATGGTGGTTGGATAAGGGGCTGTACCGAATTGGCCACTTCTTCACGCCCTCTGGTCCCATCACTCTAAAATATTGCAAAAAGAAATTGGAGATTCCAAATTCGGAGCTCTTTAGGTCCTTTCAAATTCAACATTACCTCCATGGGCTTTGGAAGGAGAAACCGGCCCCTCCACGTTTCACCGACTATGAGGTGTGGTGTGGACAGGCTACGGACCAAAGAGGGGGAATTTCGGTTATATACCAGGCACTAGCACGGAATGACAACAAAACTTCTTTCATGTTGGCCTGGGAGAAGGATCTCCTAATTCAATGGGAGCCGGAGTCCTGGTACTCCTCTTACTCCAGAGCCTATAAAGGGGTTAGGAACATCTCTCTGATAGAGGCCAATATCAAAGTGATGACTAGGTGGTACCTGACCCCGTCCAAATTGGCCCACATGTTCCCCTCGGCCAACCCCCTCTGCTTCAGGGGCTGTGAAATGGCAGGTGATATGGCCCACATCTGGTGGGAATGTGTTAAACTTAGGCCCTTCTGGCGGAGGATCTTCAACTTAATCTTTAGGGTAACTGGTATTCAGGTCCCTAGAACCCCTGTTGTGGCTCTCCTAAATGGCCCCATCCCCCGAATTGGCAAGTTTACTAGCATTCTGATACACTTCATGTTACTAGGTGCCAAGGTCACCATAGCTAAAGCATGGAAACAGCCCAAAGTCTCCCTTCGAGCAGCCAACCGTAAGATCATGGTAAGGATCATGACCCAGGAAAAAGTTGGAAGCGTTTTACTAGATTACAGAGATAAGTTTGAATCTATATGGGAGCCGTGGGGCCCAACACGTGGGCATTTCTCTCGTTACGGGCGTACCGCCAAATTCATTTGGTTCGGCAATTGGTGTCCGGGTTCGGTCCTGTCACCTGGCTCTTCCCTCTCCTTCCCTAGATCCCTGCCTGCCCATAAATCGAGCACCCCTTACAGATAGTCCTAAACCGCAGGCTCTCTCGTCTATTGTCTGGTCCGTGTCCTTCTGTCCCCTCTCGTTTCCCTTGTCAGCTCTTTTCCTCCCTAGTGTGTCTCTTCCCCCCTCGTATCCCCCACCCCCTTTCTTTTTTTCTTCTTTTTTTCTATTTTCTACGTTTTGTTGTTCGTGTTGGCATATTTGTAACTCGGTCTCATAGTTCCACCAGAGGGGGCCAATTGCTTCTCAGCTAGACTGTACAGTTGATTTAAGGGTCTTCCCTCTGAAGCTTTAGCCTTAGTTACATACGTCTTCAGTACTCTGGGATCTCCCTGGATCTTTAATGGGAGTGAAGGGTTCCTGGAGGCCTGGGTGGAGCTAGCCTGGCACAGCGAGCTCACATAAGGGGTGCTGGGCTGACCCCCCGAGGCCTTCTCATTTTCTCGGATACTCGGAGTCATGCAGCTCCTCAGGTTTATATTTTTATAAAGCAGATTTTTTGCCTCTAGAGGTCCCAGTGTTCATTTTGATACACTTGTATTTGTAACTTTCAGTTGGCCGACAAGTTTCAGATGTTTCCTTTGAACTTATGTCTGCACTTATTATATGTTTGTACTTTTTCTTTGAAAACAAATAAATTCTTTGAAATCTAAATATATTCATACAGATATCGGATAGTGTCGGGGTTCAATACCTCTCCCAGTCGCCGGGGGAGGCTCTCCCCCCCGGTTTGTCTGAGCTATCCTGAGGGCGTAGGCGTTTGGGTAAAACCCTGAAGATGTTTATCCTCATTGTAAAATTGTTCTTTTCTCTATTGTTGTTTTTCTTTAGGTCATTTTACATTGTTATTGTTGATCTAACTGTGTTCCATGTATATACTCCTAGATGTATGTATTTCCTGAAGAAGCTGAGAAGCGAAACTAATCGAAATATTTCACTTTCTTTATGAGCCCTTGATGTTTTGTATTGTCAAGTGTTTTTACATTTAAATAAATTGAGATAAAATCTTTTTATATAACTGTTTTTCTCAATGTTTCTATATGTTTGATGTGCACCGCAACAGTCCCTTTGCTCGCATTTCTTGTTGATATTTCTGGCTGGAGACCAGAATTTTCAAATACCTATTCCATATTAACTTGGGATGATGGTGCACTATGTAAGGTTTTATCTGTAACTTAATGCATTACTTTGTGAGGCCATCCTCAATTTTCATATACCTGCAAAGCAAATACAAAAACAAATTGTAAAAAATAAAACATTTTTTAATGCAATCTGAGCCTAAAATATATATATATATATATATATATATATATATATATATATATATGCCGAAGCATGGGGGCATCCGCCTGCAAAAGTTAGGAGCAAATCGCTCCTACACCCCTGCTGCCCCCATTATTTGGCATATATGCGCTTTTTTTTTAACTGTGGTGTCATGGCGTCATGGGTTTATGTATCGTGGGAGCAAACGCTGTTGCTGTCAAGATAAATCTGCGCTGCAGCTGAATGACGTACCTGAAAATAAAAAAAATGGTTAACAATGAAACACAGTAAACAGTAAAGTATAAAAAAATGATATACCTGAAAAGCAAACATGATAAAACATAATACCAATAAAACATTGCAGAATAGAATACAGTAAAAAAAAAAAGAGTAGAACAATAGAGAGAGAATAGAGAGAGAGAGAACAATAAAACAACTATTTGTGTTTTTTTTATTTTATATTTTTTTGTGTTTTTTTTACTTTTTTTGTAACTGTAACTGTTGTGATTGTAACGGTGCCAGGTTCGGGTCTCTCAAAATGCGATGGTATCTTGGGAGTCCCTGTGAACGTGTGCCTAGTCTGTGCAGTGCTGTACCCTACGCTAATACTCAACTAGTGTATGGTAGTGTTCAAAACATTCACCAATGCAAAGACCAGGATTGTCAGGACAGGAAGGAGTAATGGGTGTCACTCCTATATCTGCGCTTGCTGCAGACATATCTTCTTTGGGGGCTCGTTGGGTGGGGTACTCAGGAGGACATAAGCAAAAGGCCTCTCATGCAGCCGGGTTACTGCATTTAGATTGGAAAGGTGAGGTGGAGCACCGTCTGAAAACAGAAGGGCTCTGACGAATTTAAGGAAGGATCCAGTCCGTCCTGAAGCTCTGTATAGCAAATGAGTGTTCAGCAAAGCCAATTGAAATAAGTATACAGACACTTTCTTGTACCAGCGTCTGGCCAACAGGAAACTAGGTACAGCGCCAATAACTGGTCGTTGAGGTCCACCCCTCCCATATTTTGGTTATATTTGTGGACACAGAGGGGTTTCTCAACAATACTAGTCGCTGTAGGAATTTGGACGGTCCAAATTCCTACAGCGACTAGTATTGTTGAGAAACCCCTCTGTGTCCACAAATATAACCAAAATATGTCGTGTCTGTATAAAGGGAGGTAAGAATGAAAACATTTTTATTATCCCTCCACTTTACAGCAAGTAAATTATTACACTTGAAGCAGGCTCTCTCCCCCAGCCTAAGACAGGAATCTTCAAGCCGCTGGGGAAAGCCTCAGCGAGTAGGTCGCACAGTGCCACATGCTCCAATCTGATGATCAAACAAGTGACTAAAAAGTGGCACGCTCATGTAATAATTGTCCACATACAAATGGTAACCCTTTCTGAATGAGGGTGACACCAAGTCCCACACAATCTTGCCAGCGCTCCCTATGTAATGTGGGCAGTTTGGCGGCTCTACGTGGCTATCTTTTCCCTCGTAAACCATAAAACTACATGTATAGCCTGTGGCCCTGTCACAGAGCTTATACATCTTGACCCTGTATCTGGCATGCTTGCTGGGAAGATACTGTTTGAATGACAAGCAGCCAGAAAACATAATCAAGGACTCATCAACACAGACAACTTGATGGGGAGTAAACAAGTCTGCAGAATGTTGGTTGAAGTGGTTTACGGGGGGCCGAATTTTGTAGAGCCGATCGTATCCAGGGTCTCCATGAGGATGACAGAGTTCATTGTTGTTGAAATGCATGAACCGCAAGATCAACTCATATCGTGCCCTGGTCATGGAGGCAGAGAACACGGGCATATGGTAAATTGGGTCAGTGGACAAATATAACTGCAATGTACTCACTTTAACTATGCACATGTTGAGGGAAAGGCCCAGAAAGATCTTAAATTTGGAAACTGTAATTGGTCTCCAATCTCTGGCAAGGGAGGACTGGGGAATAGTGCCAATGTATTGACCAGCATATAAATTGCTTTCGTCCACAATAGATCTATAGAGATCTTTGGTGAAAAAAAGCGAATAAAAATAAAGTGATGTAAAATCAACTGTTTCCACCTGAATGCCGGGTTGGCCAGTGAATGGGGGAAGTACGAGTGCTGCTGTAGTGGCTGGTCCCCAATTAGGATTGTCGAATGCAGCAGGAAGGGCACTATGGGCTCAATGGGCCTGTCTTTGTCTTCTAGTTGACAGCGGGACATTACTTGTGCTTGCCACCTCACCAGCTTGAACTGCACTTATGGGACTCGCCACGTCACCAAGTGTTACTGCAGTGCTGGATGTATGACCAGGGTGTACTAGGCCGCTGGTGCTTGCCAGTTCACCAGAAGGAATAGCAGCGCTAGTACTTCTCTGCTCCATACGAGAGCCCTGCGGTTCTTGCACCTCAACAACAGAAGAAGATCAGGGTCTGGTTACGCCTGACCTTAGTGGGGACCACAACTCCGTTGTCAGAGCTATCTGTCATGGAGCCGCTGTCCTCTACAGGATCATATTCTGAGCCTGAATCTGACAGATGAGTGACTTCCTCTTCACTATCTGTCATGCTCAGAAACATGTAGGCCTCTTCACTAGTGTACCTTCGATTTGCCATTTTGGGCTCTAAATTTAGTGGTACACTAGTGAGACTCACAGGTAAAAAAGCTCCTGACTGTTAGCAACTGATTCAAACACTACCAAAAAAACTGTTAGCAATCGCAGGGATCAGGCCTGACTCTGCGAACACTGCAGTTATGTGTGTTTAGTGTTTTGTAAGTGACAATGATTGATCGATACTGCACTTGGGTGGGCTGGGCTGGGCTGGGCGGAGAGGCAAAATGCAGGTGCTAGCAGGTATCTGGGCTGCGTGTTCTACTGTTAGTGTAGTGTTGGTGCAAACTTACTTGATGTCTTCTCGCCTCGGTAGCCGGAACGAAAAGGCTTCACAAGGAGCGATGACATCACTTCCTCTGCTTCTGTTTACATTACAGAAGCAAAGGAAGCAATTTCATTTGCCAGGAACGATTGTGAGGGGGTGGCCATGAATCAGTGGCCTCCCCCTCAGCATTGATTGCTCCTGGAGGGATGCCAACCACCTGGGACATGGGGGGCACGAGTAATGTACCCATACGTTACTCTGCTTGCCCGTGTCATTCTGCCGCAGTACATCTGAGTGAGGCGGTCGGCAAGTGTTTAATTCTTTTGTTTCTTTTAGCTGTCTCCTAGGTTCTCCAATGGGCTTTTTCTTCAATAGCGCAAACGTAATTTATTTGATACATGAGGTGACAGGCTCATGTTCCATAGGGTTCAATATTGAGTTGGCCCACTCTTTGCAGCTTTAACAGCTTCAACTCCTCTGGGAAGGCTGTCCGAAAGGTTTAATCGTGTGTCTATGGGAATGTTTAACCATTCTTCCAGAAGCGCATTTGTAAAGGTTAGGCACTGATGTGGACGAGAAGGCTTGGCTCACAGTTTCCGCTCTAATTCATCCCAAAGGCATTCTATTGGGTTGAGGTCAGGACTCTGTGCAGGCCAGTCAAATTCCTCCACCCCAAACTCACTCATCCATGTCTTTATGGACCTTGTTTGTTTACTGGTGCGCAGTCATGTTAGAACAGGAAAGGGCCATCTCCAAACTGTTCCCACAAAGTTGGGTGCATGAAAGTGTCCAAAATGTCTTTGTCTGCTGACGCCTTAAAAGTTGCCTTCACTGGAACTAAGGGGCCAAGCCCAACCCCTGAAAAACAACACCACACCATAATCCACCCTCCACGAAATGAGTTGGACCAGTACACAAAGCAGGGTCCATAAAGACATGGATGAACGCGTTTGGGGTGGAGGAACTGGACTGTCCTGCACAGAGTCCTGACCTCAACCCAATAGAAGACCTTTGGTAATATAGTGTATATTATGTCAGGACAAGTCTGATTCTTTAAGGAGAGCAGGCTGAGTTCCAGAACAGTCTGTAATAGGAAAGCAGAGTGACTGACAAGAACACCAGAGATTTGATACAAAGGAAGTAATACAAAGAGAACAGGAGACTTTCTTATACAAGTACATGGTACAGCAAGTACATATCAGGAATATGAAATGTTGGGGTAACAAATACTTTAAGTGGTTTTTCCCCTCCATGTGAGTTGATACGTTCTACTGGAAAGTTTGTGCTCTGAAAACAGGCTTCAGGGCTGCATTACCAGATGAAAATAGAAGAAAGAAAGCCTAATGAAGGAAACAAATGCAGCTATCACATCTAAAAATTGGTAAGCTGCAATATAATAAATGTTTGCTTTTGGGTTTAATACTGCTTTAGCAATGCCCCTCTAACCCACACCCAATATGCAGTGATTTGTATCCATGCATCCAGATAACATGAAAAACAGGCATCTCAAACATTGTTCTGTAATACTTAGGTGGAGGTACAGTGGTTACAATATACAGTGGAGTAATCAGCTTTAGCCATAGCTTTGGCTATTTTCATAGAGTGGGTTGTGAGTAATTCTGAGTCAGGCTGTTTTGTGTGCATAGTTTTGGTGAGAAATCATATACAAAAAGAGGAAGTTTATATATCATCTTTGAGCTTAACCTATGCTGAATTTCCTTTTTACTTTAATTGGTGCGTTTGGTATTTGCTTCTTGGTGGTTTGCAACTTGTAATAAAATGAAATTAAGATGCACATGCATATATAGACTTGGGGTGACACCAGGTCACAGTAAAGCAGGCCAGTGTAAAAAGAAAAATGAATAAACGTGCTAATAAGCAAAAATCAGAGAAAGACCTTCCTAAAGGCTGTTTATTGGAGTGTGATTTTATGAAAGAAGTTTACAGACCTCAGTGTGTGGTCCCCGTTCCTCTCATCTGCCAGTGGACTCAGAAATGTCTGAATCTGATATCCCTGAAGGGACATTTAATCTAGCAGCTTGGAATAAGCTAGAAAAAAAAATAATAAGTGAGAACAACTTGCAGCCTATCTTTACATTATAGAAGGCTGTGAGACAGGAACATGCAAATGTCCCCATATATTATCATATGCAGAACTAAAACCAAATAAATGCCCTGTACATAAGTGTGTAGCCTGGTCCAAGTGTTGCTGTGGACTCTACTTCAAGGGAATACCACTCCAAGCCTTGCTGCCCTCTTAGCCCCTGTACACACGGTCGGAGAATCTGTCGGAATGAGTCTTATCGGACCGTGTCGTCAGATAATCCGACTGTGTGTGGTATGCATCGGACTGATTCCGTCCGAATCTCCGTCCGACCCAATTTTCCAACATGTTGGAAATATTTCCCGACCAACTGGGCCGGACGGACCTAATCCGATCATGTGTAGAGCATTTTCGTCGGGCCAAGTGCCACGCATGCTCACATTCAAATTCCGACACGGAAGCGCTTGTTCAGGTGAAACTACTGCTCGTAAGCACATTCGTCACGCTGCAATGTTAAAAAATCATTCATCAAGCGCATTCTCTTGCTCTTTACAATGCTGCAAGAACCAACTTCTTTTGATGCTTATAGTCACACCCACTTCTCCCGAAACGGATTTCATTACTCTTTTTTAACCATTTCAGCAATACAATTTTAGTTTGCGTCACATCTACACAATGTTTGATTTTTTTTTTTTTGGGATGTTTTTTTTTGGGGGGGGGGGATTTTTTGGAAATGTACCTGCCTGCTCACAAATAAACTGGCCTTTTGGAAGGAAAACACATACGCAAGTATTTCATCCAAACAAAAAATACCTTTATTTCGGTGTCAGTAACAGATAAAGAGGGAGGCAGCAATGTTGAAACTGGGGAGATTTGTGAAGCCTTTGGCCCCTAGGGCACACATCAAATATTTCAACGCATAAATTGGTGGCCTGAGGAGTACATATCTAAGGGAGAGAAGTCTGGTCCTGAAGTCCATGAAACCCGGAACAGCAGCAGATGACATCTATGTTCCCAGGCTGTGGTACTACAACAGGATGCATCTTCTGGCAGACCAGACTGAACCCAGGTCATCACACTCTGGTCTTCCTTACACGCTTCCTTCCAGGCTGTGGTGCTGGAGGTGTGGCAGAAGGAGGAGGAGGAGGAGGAGCAGGGGCATGGGCCAAATTACACAAGTGTGATTCTGGTGTCATTTGGCCCAACAGACCTGTGTTGAGGGTTTGGAGAATAACCTGCTCACACCAGATCTGTTGCCCCTGCTCCATTTTCTCAAGCTTGCACACAATCAAGGCGGCCAAGGCCTCTTGGTGTGTTGGTTTTGCTTGTAGTGCCGCAGAAGCCTCACCAATCAGCCTCAGGGCTGACTCCTCAACATTCCCTCCCTTTCTCGCCCTTCTACGTGGAAGGGGGAGGGGAGGGACCTGGCATTCGGTGAGGCTCCTTTGGCTGCCCACCGCCTGGCTGCCGCTTACCCCCCCCCTCCTCCTGGCTGCCACTTTCCACAGCCACCTCCTGGCTGCTGCATTCCACACCCTCCTGGTCCTGGCTGAGTTCTTCCTGTGTATGAAAAAGGGACATAGTTTTAGTTTTTGGTTCATCAAACACACACAATTTTTACATCAACACTGTTGCAAATTGGTAAACAATAGAAAAGACTATCATTCTGAGCCCAGCATTTTTCTTTATTGTCCCAAAGGTTTTGGCCACTACTGTCTATTGATATGTGAAACACTTTCAAAACTCACCAATTAGGGAGCAGAAATCAAGTTAACATCATTCATTTCGACAAATTCATTTCGACAAATATGTACAACAATACTATACCTGGCTCAAGCTGGGCTCCTCCAGTTCTTCCTGAGTGGAAGGCCCAAGTTGGGCGTCGGAAGACTCAGCGGGTGTGGAATGGAGCATAGGACGCATGGAAGGAAGAGTAGAGAGTGATTGTCTGGCCTCAGCCTGGTCTGACAGAAAATTCATCCTGTCATAATACCACAGGGTGGGAACATAAACGTCAGCTGCTGAATTACCTGATTTCATGGACATCACCACCTTATTCCTCTCCTTAATATATGTACTCCTGAGGTTCCCAATTTTCTTTTTGATATATTTCTCCTCTGCCCTGGGGACCACCGGCTTCACAAACTCAACCAGTTCCATTATTGCTGCCTGCCTCTTTGGTCTGCTACTGTAGAAAGGATGGGTGTTTTGCCACAGGACTGGCAGGTCTCGATATTTATTGATGAATAGAGGGAGGAAGCTGTAGTCATTAAACCCGTCCATGTCTGCAAGACACAACACAAGACAAACCCTAATGTCAGGCTAAACTCCACTAATGCAGGCCTCAATCTAGAAGCAGTGTAGCCTAGTGATGTGCCAAGTTCAAAATGTTACCTTTGTTTGCGCATTCGTCGCCTCAGCTTCTCCCTCTGTTCACAGATCGTACAGACGACACACGCGTGTTACGTTTTATATACAGTGCGAATGCATGCAACTCCGCCCGCCCCTGACGTTCTTTACAGAGTCCAGACTATTCCCCGCCCCTTCGCTTCCGGCGCAGTGGGGAGAGCACATGGCGGGGAGAACACAGGTACGCAATAATAATTACACTAAACGAGGAGGAGGGTGAGGAAAGGCCGGTAGCCTGAAACGTCCCGATCCAGGAAGACAAGATTTAAGGCCACAAATATGTCTTTTGGAGAGATGTTGGAGATGGTCGACATATTGAACATGACTGACTATGATGGGAAATATGGACCTTACCCAAACCCAAATATCAGAAAGGCCAAGATCATGAATAAAGTTGTGAAGTGTCTTCTGCCTAATTTTGGGGTACACCGATCCATGGTCAGACCTGAAACTGAGGGAGCAAAAGCAGTACATAAGGATCAAGCATGTTCTGGACAAAGTAAGTAGTTGTTGTGTGTTCATATGATTATTGCATACTGCTCCATGTGCTTTGAGTTCATGTTGTGCATTTTAAAATGGCCACTTTCAAGTTCATGGTTTCATTCGTTCGTAGGAAACATCGTTCTGCAGATAAGTATTCCAGCTGAGCACAGTGTCCCCAATAATGTTATGACCTTGAAGCTCGGCCAAAATAAACAATTGAACAACACTTCCAAACAATGTTTCATATTGTTAATTCTGCCCTCTGTGTGATAACTATTTAATTTTTACAAATCTCATAGGGGAGAGAAGACTCGGCAAGTATGAGGACACCAGGGACCCCACCCCTCACAAAGAAGGACAACTTCCAAAAGAACAAACAGAGGAGCAGGAGGAGGAGGAAGGAGAGATCGTGCAGGTTGTGCAAATTGTCACCACAACAGGTGAGTGTCGGAGAACACAGCTTCCGGTAAGCTCATCAATGTATGTCACCATATTTAAATTACATGTTTTTTTTTTGTTTTGTTTTATAGGTGATGTGGAAGAAGATTTCCATTTTACCAGTGAAAGTGCCCAGATCAGGGAGATAATGGGGTGCAATGGGTATTGGGAACATATCCTGCAAAACATCAATGATGTTAATTTAAATTTGAAAAGCATCATTGATGTTCTGGGGAGAGTGTGAAACACCCCAAACTAGATAGGGTCTTATTTTTTGAATTTTAAGACCAAAATGTTGTAGTTCTCCAAATTCGACATTTGGAAGATGCACAGAGTATGGAAACATGCATTATCTCCCATCAATGTATGTGTTTTGTGTTTAGTGTCTGAGATGAAGGGGTTGCAGCCCCAAAGCATGTACATTGATCCCCCATGATGGGAGCTAGAACATGTTGACACACTGTGTGCATCTTCCAAATTTGGATTTTTCAGGGGTGACACCCCATGTGATGAAGGCAAGATCAGGCCAGTTTGTACATACTCATGTCTGATATTGTCTTCACTTTTCAAAGTGGAACTTTGTATGTTCCTGTGTTCTGTATTTTACAGTTAGATATATGCCTGTTTACACCAAAACAATAATTAAACCAAATTTTGAATAAACTCAGTTTTGAAAAAACACAATCTCTAGGTTGGTTGTACAAACCTTTTCAAAACGCACATGTGAATGTGGTTGGATTAAACAGTTAAATTAGCAACAATGTGTGGCTTTTTTTTTCATGGCACCAAAAATGTATTTGGAGTACAATTTAAGTTTGTGCTGAGAAGGAGTGTGATTTACTAAAGGCAATTCCACTTTGCACTCCCAGGGCAGTTTCAGGTGTACTTTTGCAGTGCACTTGTAGTGCATAGTGGATGTACCTTTACTAAAAAAACACCCACAGTGATGTGTAAATTTGGTCAATCATGCCATTTTCCTGCCATGGTGCTGAAAATGAGCACAATTTGGGTCACTAATGCACTACATACATTAGTTAACAAAAAAGAAGGTGTGTGTGTAGCAGACCCACAACATAATAACATTAGCAGAAGAAGAGACTGTCCCCTCATCTCGCTCTGAACTTGGGTTTGCACTGTTGGTGAAAAAGGCACAACTTGATCAAACCTAATTATACCTAGGAGACACATAAAAAAAGCCAAGCAGTAAATGGAGGAGTTTCAGATAAAAATTTAATTTTAAAATGCCGCTCAGACATAGTCTGGCATATCAATGGCCCCCCTACCCACAAAGTAGTCCATGTATTGTGTTCTAACCTCATGGGCGCTTTGGGGGGGGCAAGCCAGGATGAGCATGTTGAAGGCCCGTGAGGTTATCTGCATTGTCCATCAAGTCTGCTTCTTGTTGGCCAACTGAGACCGCATAGTTCGCAGAAACTTTTTTCAAATAATTGTGCAGAACACAGCACGCCAGCACTATGTGATTCAGTTTGTATTCTGCCATGTGAATAGGCGTAAGAAAAAGGCGGAACCGGCTGGCCAGTATACCAAAAGTGTTCTCCACCACGCTTCGGGCTCTGGACAGGCGGAAATTAAAAATCCTCTGCTCTGGGGTGAGGGTCCTCATGGGGAAAGGCCGCATCAGATGGTTCGTCAGGACAAACGCCTCATCCGCGACGAAGATGAACGGGAGTCCTTCCTGATTCTCCTCTGGTGGTGGCAAGCCCAGACTGCCACTCTGGAGACGCCAGTAGAACTCCGTCCGTGATAACATTCCACCATCCGACATCCGTCCATTTTGCCCCACGTCCACATACAAAAACTCATATGTCGCAGACACCACCGCCAACATCACGATACTATGAAACCCCTTATAGTTAAAATAGTATGACCCCGAGTTGGGTGGTGGGACGATGCGGACATGCTTCCCATCTATTGCTCCTCCACAATTGGGAAAGTCCCAACGACTGGCAAAGTGGGAGGCCACAGTCTGCCATTCCTGTTTTGTTGAAGGACACTGTGGATTGAAACAAGAACAAAAATTATTATTTGACCAATCAACATTCCAAGCAGATTAGACACAAACATTTTGTGACAAAATTAGTTAAACATTTTGGGAACTGAGTATTTAAAGCCTAAAGTCTAATGTCCCCTTATGAGAGTCATCACCCCCCCCCCCCCCCATCTGATGGGCCCTTGCTAAAAAATGAGGGGGGGATGTTTAGGACAGGTAACCCTCTCCACTTGATTGAGAGCTGAATGCCTAAATAATGTGTGATACTTTGGGAAGCCCCTCCTTAGTTACACTATTGGCAGCCCACCGGACAGGTAAGAAGTGTCAGAATACAAAAAAATTATCAAAATGTAAGCACTTTTTGACATTCTGCTATTACATATCCAGATAATTAATAGGTTAAAAGCAAAAAAAAAAAAAAGGTTAAAGTATTGAGGCAGGCTCTTACACTACATGCTTAGGTGAATTCATCCATAAATGTGAGCATCAAAAAGGTAGGTATAGTGTGTATTGGGTTTGGTAAAGTCATCAGATAGAGGATATCTATCAGCTGGCCTAGCAGTTGGGGGGAGGGGGGTTCCTAATGAGTTGGGCACAACCCCCCCCCCCCCCAAAAAAAACAAAAAAAAAAACACTCTGCATGAATTGAAGCACACACATCACATTTTTAGAGATTTTAGGGGGTGTTTAGGGGAAAGCAATACTATGGAGCTGCCAAAAGACATTGTTAAGTGACTAGACTATAGTTTTATGGGCCAAGAAGAGCATGGTGGTGAAGTTAGTGAGGCAAATATGCCTGAGGACAAAGGGGCAGAGCATCTAAATTAGAGCATATTGCAATGATGGTAATTAGGGAATGAGGAAAGAAATTCAAGACATTAGCAATCATGAAATACATAGAATGTGATGTTAAAGGATAAAACTTACCTTCATATAGTCCTTCTGCAGGACCTGAATGATGGCAGAACAGGTCTCTGGAATAATGATCCCCAGAGCCTGGGGGGAGATGCCTGTAGAGAACTTGAGGTCCTGAAGGCTTCTTCCTGTCGCCAAGTAGCGCAACGTGGCGATGAGCCTCTGCTCCGGAGTGATGGCTTGCCGCATGCAGGTATCCTGCCTGGTGATATAAGGGGTCAGCAAAGCCAGCAGACGGTGAAAAACGGGGTTTGTCATCCGGAGATAATTCCTGAAATCATCAAGATTATTCTCCTGGATCTCACGGAGAAAAGGCATGTGCGAGAACTGGTCACGCTGGCGCAACCAATTCTTGGTCCACAAACGCCTCCTCTCCCTGTTCATGGAACGGGCTTGTATCAAAGTAACAACCCCAGCACGAAGCCCCTGCACAGCAGAAACTCTACGACGAGTACGTAGAGGAAACATGGTTTGAAAACGGTCGGCTAGTCAGAGCGGACACCAGAAAGCACAGATAAACAGCAAAGCCTGAAAGAACGACCTGAATAGCAGAAGCAAGCAGACAATAAGAATTGCCTTTCAAAGCGTACTATACCAAGATATAGTCCACAATGATCAACAAATACTTACTGACTGCACGCACTGATTATCAGATACGCACCGACAAGCAGAAACTGAAGAGCTGTAGCGATCTGAATCACAAATCTGAAAAGCGCGAATCGTCTCTCACCAAACTTCTACTAACATGCGATGCACACAAGATCAGCAGAAGGAGCCCAAAGGGTGCTGGACGTGGAGCTGAACTTCCTTTTTCTAGTCCCGCCGTACACGGCTTACTTCACCGCATTCTTGGCCACCTGCAAAATCAGACAACTTGGCCCGACCGTGTGTATGCAACAGTTTCGGACACAATCCGTCGGACTAAATCCGACGGGCAAAATCCGACGGATTTGGTTGGCAAAATCTCCGACCGTGTGTACGTGGGCTTAGACTGGGGATGTCCTGTAGCCATTAAAAAAAAACAAAGAAAAAAGGGCACACCAGCCTAGTACATTATACCACTATGTTTGTTAAGCCCTTGTACACTCGGTCGGAGAATCCGTCGGAATGTGTCCTATCGGACCGTGTTGTCGGATAATCCGACTGTGTGTGGTATGCATCGGACTGATTCCGTCTGAATATCCGTCGGACCCAATTTTTCAACATGTTGGAAATATTTTCCAACCAACTGGTCCGATCGGACATACTCCGATCATGTGTAGAGAATTCAGATCGGACCAAGTGCCACGCATGCTCATATCAAATTCCTAGACCAAAGCAATTGGCTACTAGCCTGAACGTAGTCCCATCATAACGAAATAACGTCATCACGTTCTGAATGATCGGATTTTCCGACAACTTGGTCCGACTGTGTGTATGCAAGTTTCGGACACAATCCGTCGGACACAATCTGTCGGACAAAATCCGATGGATTTGGTTGGCAGAATGTCCGACCGTGTGTACAGGGGCTTAGAGTAAACACAACATAAAATATACTCACAAGCACATATATCCGAAGCGCTCATTGAGCTAATCAAGCCTAGCCCCATATTCACTACAGACTCGGCAGGCTCCACAGACCTAGGGACCTCACTGGAATCCTAATTGGCTGATGCATTTTAAAGGCTATACCTTCTTTATCTGGCCATGATTTTGTCATGTGACAGTACTAGATCTTTCCTAATTGGCTGCAGTTCCAGGGCTTCTGATCAGTTCCATGGAGTACACTTACCTGACTGCAACAACAGTTGCTGTATAAGGTATGTGAAGGGGGGCTCCTGGTTTACATGGCCTCTGTGATGTAAGGGGTGGACTTCTGATCTAAAAGGAGACTTATAGGGGGTCATTTACTATAGTGCTGCATGCTAATTAGCACTAATTACCTCTAATTAGCGCTAATCGTGCTAATTAGCGCTCAAACTGTATTCACTATAGCGTTGGTGCAAAAATACTCTCAAAAACAAATTTACTATAGCTCCCTAAAAACAAATAGCACCCAAACCCTTACTCTTGTTAGGACCACTACTATTGCTCATGGAAATAATTTTTACAACATGATATAATCACATAAATGGTACTGAAATATGCAGTATATTGTTTAAAGATAATCTGCTTTTCAACTCAGACCTGCAAACAACTCTCATTTTAACTCCCATGGCTTTTTTAATGGGCGCTATAGTAAATACCAAAATGAGTGCTGGGTTAAAGAGCATTTTTTTGGGAGGGAAAATCAGAGTTATGTAGCCCAATGCAAGTTTCAGCCATTGATTCTAATGGTACAATTGTAACTTCCCCAAATCATTTTCATGTTGAGATGAACTGTATCTTTCCCTTAAAGAAATTGTCTTTGCAACAATGTTGCTTCTTTTTCATCTATTTTGTTTTTAAGAATGCTAGAATGTGGAATGTTTTCATGTTTTCTCTGTCACTTTCAGTTGTTGCTCTCCATCTCACAGAAATATTTACCCAAACTTACACAGGTGTCTTTTTAAACCACAAACCATACCATTGCTGATGCAAATTTAAAATGAGTCTCAACTTCGTGTGTTTTTTATTATTTCCAAATAATCGTAATTTGAGCCCAAAAAATGTGATATGTGTACCAACATCAGAAATAAAAGTGGCATTCTCAAAAATCAGAGGGCAACATCACTATTCTATACTCATACACCAAGAACCACCAAATATCACAGAATAAATAAAGACGAATGACTCCTGACTAACGTAATTCCACCACCTATATGTCGAAAGAAATGCAGTATTTATGGGTATTTGTGTGTAGGAGGGCTCCACATGTGGCAGCTCAGTGGGTTAGCATTGCCATTTACCAGCACTGAGATTTTGGGTTCACATGCCACTTCATGTAGAGAATTTCTGTTCTGCCTATGTTGTTAAACATAACTCCTACCTCAGGGACTTGTCTACATCTAGTATTTATGTGTAGGAGGGTTCCACCACCATTGCAAATTGTGTCATATGTTTTTCATGGGCAAGGATTATAATCATCCTTAACATTTCCCCACCACCACTAATTGCAGCCTCTTAGAAAGCCAAACCCACAAATGCTCACAGTAATCAGCCATACCCAGCCTTAAAAACAGATAGCATATGCCAGAAACAGATCATTCACTGGCTCTCTGGCCTTCCAAAGTACATTCTGTGGGTTTGACAGTCTGACTGTTTTTTGTCTCAGACTCTGACTGTGTCTGCTGTCTGCCTTTGGAAATGCTGTCTGAGCTCACCTGCTGCTGCTTCTGAAGTGAGTGAATGAAGGCAGATGGATCTTAAAGAAACAGTGTACCTGTTTTTTGGTGAGAGGTAAAATGATTTTCTCCATATATTTTGTGCAAATATGAGCTTGCCACACCTGTTAGTGGCACAGAAGATTAGCAAAGGTAGGAAGAGGCAATGTGGTACATGGTTTTTATAAGAGTGCTCAAGGAAATTATGCAAATTAAGGTGTTTTGAATTATACCAGGAGCAGAAACCCTGAACACAAATGCTCTAAATAATGTATGACCCGCCAGCGATCATCTTATCCTGACCAGGACGACAACACCTAGACACCTAACAGGTTGTCACATTCATTAAGCATGTGGTCAATACACTCTAAAGGAGAAGTTGCCACTTACCCTGTGAAGGGGCAGGATACAGCATGTGGCCTGAGCTCACATGCATTTATGCCAGCATGATAGGAAATGCCTTGCCCAGCTCAGGGTGCATTTTGGGCCTGTATGCAGTCTGCAGTGGCAGAGAAATGACATTGCACAAGTTGCCTCACAAAGATGTGGTTGTGCAAACTTCTAAGCCCAATTAAGGCGGCTATAGCAGAAAGTATGATGCAAATATCCACGTCACAAGCAACACCCACAATGATAGAGCGTAATTCGCTTGTTGATGAAGGACGAACTTTTCCCACAATGATAGAGCATAAATTGCCTTGTTGATGAAGGATGTCAGAGACCTCATCAGAAGACCAAATTAGAGTAACAGGTTCTCTAAGCCTTATCCGTATAAGATGGATATAAGATGGATGATGGATGTTTATGCATGGCACTTCCAGGGGTGGATGTTGCCCTCTTGCATCTGGCGCATCAAGTGTCTTTGCCTTTTTACAACTCAGTTGCCTTCAGAGAACCTATGGATGAGATAGTGGACTTGTTCACACCAGATGCATCAAAAATGCATGGACAGTGTTTAACTTTGATTCCAATAACCTAGTTCACAGAAATGCAGCACGTTCTAGTGCAGTCAACAAAAGTAGAAAGTTACATTGTTTCTGTATAGAACACATCTGGAAAGTGACAAAACGCATTGAGAATGCATTAGAATGCATCACAAACACTCATACAGAAACATATCTGGAATGTAGAAATTGTGGTGATCTGGCCATCAGGCTTGTACAGAATGACAGGTTTTGCCTGTCAACCAGCAATAGCGTTAACTTTGATATATAAACTTTAGAAATGGCATTACATTCAACACTGCACACTGCAAGATTTGGCATAGTTTCTGGAAGAGTTGAGCCTGGAAATTGACTTTTGGTTGATGCTTTTGATAGACCTAGTACAAGCACTGGTGCTCTCAGTCACTGCTATGAGAGCATTGTGGTTACAGACTAGTAGGAGGAAGCCACCATCTTTCACTCAAGGCTATTGAACTTCAGACGGTGCAAGAAGCCAAATCTTATAGGACAGCCTGCACATTTAACAGATCATAGTGGAGGTGCCTCAAAGTAAATTTTTACATGAAATAAAGTCCAGAACAAGTTGCTAAGATGGCTGTAAAGTCTTTTGAAGGTGCGTCCAACCAGTCTCTTCCAGTTGGGGCCAGGGGCCTCAGTGAAGCTGATGATTGTAGCCTCCTTCTAGAGGGTTTGGATTATCAAAGTAGGTCCAGAAGACAGGTGGGAGTACAATGGAGAATTCCAAAGTTGACCACTGAATCCATTTAATTTATGACCAACAGATCTCAGAAGAGAACATTTTTTCAAGATTAGGTATAATAATTTATACTGCTACATCATGCCAGTGATGCCGAAAACATAGAATCATCTGGGGGCTTTTCTCCCCAGTTTTTCTAACACCTAAAACAGGAGCCTTCTGGTCTGTTTTAGTTTGAAGGAATCAAATTTGTTCATATACACCAAGAGGTTCAAGATGGAGTCCATGCAGACAATCACAGGGACAGTTCAGCAGGAGGGCCAGTTGGGATCAATCGACCTGCTGACTCACACTTGCATGTACCGATCAATGCTGAGCACTAGAGGCATGTGAGATTTGGCCCGATATCACTCCCAGTTCAGGTATCTGCCTTTTACAGAATTGGCACAGCCCCAAGAATCTTTTTGAAGATCTTCTTGGTAGTGGTGGTTCCTTGGGCCAGGTGTCACATGAGGGTGTTTTGATTTTCCTTCTTTATTCTATTAGCTGGGCTGTCTATTGATTAGAAAATCTTTGTGCCTGTACAAATTCAGCAAGAACGGAATTTTGGACATCGCCACTGTGCTTCTTTTGGGGCAAGCCTCTCAGCCCAGGAGATAGGATGATTCTGTTAAACAGATACCAGTCTCTGGGGAAGGGGAGTCCACAATCTGAAGAAACAATTGCAAGGCCATTGGAGCGTGGTGGAGTGCAGACTCCCCAAGTATCTTGAATGGAGGGAAGCCTTTTCTAGCATTGCAAGTCTTTCGGGATCTTCAAGGGGCCTGAGTAAGGTTGACAACAAGACAGTAGTAGCCTACATTGCCTGACAAGGGGACACCAAAAGTATTTTTCTGCTACAGCTTTCAAATACATTTTCGAAAGGCAGAGAACCACTTACAGTCAGTTAAGGTGGATCTTCTTGCCAGGGAAGCAAAATCAACTATTGGTTCGGTTAGGCAGAACATTTTTCAACAAGTGCCTCAAACCAATATTGGCCCTAGGTTTTCAGGGAGACTTCACTGAACATGCATTTTCTGATATTTGCAACAGGATACCAATGGAAAGACTACGTCATACAAAATAGCTTCACAGAGCCATGGAATTTTCTGTTTGATCTTTGTCTCTCTCTGGTGTCCTTGAATATAGTAAAGGTGCTTCTAAAAATTTGAACAGAACGGGTCCTTTCCACCTACTGAAAATCCTTGGTTTTCACTGCTCCCCCAGATGCCATTAGCAGCACCAAACCAGTTTCTGGTAAAATAAAATCTGTTGTGGCAAGGTCAGTGATGGCACCTCAATCCAATGAGACTACTTTTAATAGTCTGGCTATGGAATAGGCTAGACTAGAGGTGCACGGATTCTCATCCAAGGTTGTTCAGACCTTGATGAGCAGAAGATCATCCATGAACGCTACATATGAGAGGATATGAAAGAAGTTTGTTTTTTTGCTCAGCAAAAGCTTTCTCTCCTGTGTTTCCTGCTCTAGCCAATATCCTGGACATTTTACAGTCTGCGCTAGATGTTGGTCTGGCATATAACTCCATTTAGGGTACATATCGCTACTTTATCTTTTGCAGGCTGCAGATGGGTGCAAAAGCCAATGACCAGAGGCTTCTTCCAGATGACAATCTATATATGACCTTGAGGGAAATCCTTGTTCCCTCTCTGGGTCAATTTGGATCGGAGAGCACCCTTTGCTCCAATGGTTTCTTTTCCATTGAAGTACCTCACGGGAAAACTAGTTCTTCTGACAGAAACTACTTCAGACAAAAGGATGTTGAAGATTGCAACACTTTCCTGTAAGGGCCCTTTGGTGTCTTTTTTCTTTTTTTTTACCAGGGATAGGGATACCACATCTATCTCCAAAGTTCAATTTTAAAGTGGAATCTAATTTCCCAAAAAACTGGGAAGTGGTCCCTCAGAGTTTTAGATGAGTCACTGAGTTCACAGCAGGAAGACTTTAGTTTCTTACTAGAGACGACCTTGCTGTTCGCCCCGGCGGTCGGTTCACGGCGAACTTTGCTCGTTCGTGATTCGCCAAACCGGCGGACTTCTTCCGCTGTTCGCGGCCGACATATTCATTTACATTGTGAAGAACTTTGACCCATGACACATCCATCATGGGGTACAGGACAGCCAATTGAGACATTTCAGCACATGGACATACACCCTACCTTTTAAATAGATCTGATCTGGCAGCCATTTTACATTCTGTTTTTTGTCAGTGTAGGGAAAGGACGCTGTGTGGAGCAGGGATAGTCAGTCTGTACTATTAGGTCCACAAAAGTCCTTTTAAGGACTGGTATAGGTGTACAGTATATAGGGTTGTAATACACTTATAATATACTTTCTTTCAAATATAGAAAGCGTATTATAGTGCACTTCAGTGCTGCTGACCGATTCTGCAGCTGTCGTTTCTTAGTGTAGAGACAGTTTGGTGTTTGGAGCAGGGACAGTCTGCAATTCACTAGCTACTAGCTAGCTACTATTAAGTCCACAAAGGTCCTTTTAAGGACTAGTATAGGTGTACAGTATATAGGGTTGTAATACACTTATAATATACTTTCTTTCAAATATAGAAAGCATATTATAGTGCACTGCAGTGCTGACGTGACCGATTCTGCAGCTGTCTTTTCTCAGTGTAGGGATAGAGTTTGCTGTTTGGAGCAGGGACAGTCTGTAATTCACTAGCTAGCTTCTATTAGGTCCACAAACGTCCTTTTAAGGACTGGTATAGGTGAACTATTTGGTGTGCAGTATATAGGGTTGTAATACACGTATAAAATACTTTCAAATATAGAAAGCACGGTATAGTGCATTTCCACCGTGCAGCATTGTGACTGCTGAGCAGTTCTGCAGCGATACTACAAAGAGTGACAAGCGCAATTAGAAAAAAGTATTATAACTGGTGTGATAGACCAGTGGCCCCCCAAAACGACAGATTGAAGCATGATGTTATATACCTTCTTCCACATATACTGCACTTCTCTAGAGACTTTTGTCACAGGGTACTTTAAAAAATGACAGGTAGAGGAAGAGGCCCTTCCGCAGGGGTGGTAGGGGTAGGGCAGGAGCAACAGGCTTGAGCCAAAGTGGGAAATTGCAGAAGTGCTCTCTATCTCGGTGCTGGTGTCAGTGCTCTCTATCTCGGTGCTGGTGTCAGTGCTCTTTATCACGGTGCTGGTGTCAGTGCTCTCTATCTCGGTGCTGGTGTCAGTGCTCTCTATCTCGGTGCTGGTGTCAGTGCTCTCTATCTTGGTGCTGGTGTCAGTGCTCTCTATCACGGTGCTGGTGTCAGTGCTCTTTATCTCGGTGCTGTTGTCAGTGCTCAGTCTCTATCGTGGTGCTGGTGTTAGTGTGCTATCTCGGTGCTGGTGTCAGTGCTCTCTATCTCGGTGCTGGTGTCAGTGCTCTTTATCACGGTGCTGGTGTCAGTGCTCTCTATCTCGGTGCTGGTGTCAGTGCTCTCTATCTTGGTGCTGCTGTCAGTGCTCTCTATCACGGTGCTGGTGTCACTGCTCTTTATCTCGGTGCTGTTGTCAGTGCTCAGTCTCTATCGTGGTGCTGGTGTTAGTGTGCTATTTCAGTGCTGGTGTCAGTGAGGTAGGTAGCAGCGGAGAAGCCAATCAGCAAGCAGTGCCAGCACCATGGCTGAGGATCAGCACTGGACTCGCACCTCTGGACCACCATAGTGGAGCCCTGCATAGGTGGGGGTAAGGGCCGGGCAGAGGGAGGGATCAGGGGCTCAAGCACAGGTTGGCACACTGGGACACTGGCACAGGACTGCGCTGCCCTGACTGTGGCACTGATCATCTCCTGCACCCCCTTCATAGCCTGGCCTGACCTTGCTTCTACTCCATGGCCTTCATGCGCTCCTGAATTGCCAAAATTTTACAGATAAAAAAAGAATACTTGTCGTTGTTGTTTCCAGATTCACTTAATACTTCTGGTATGTCAGTGTCCATGTTGTGGGACTATGTGTGCACAGCTAGTAAGTATTTTGTGGCTGAAAATATGACCTGGAGGTTTTTAAGGTTCGCCTGCCATTAAAGGGAATGGAGTCCGCTGCGAACCTTGGTGATCGTGTGTAGACAATTCCGACGGACAAAGTGCCACGCATGCTCAGAATAAATTACGAGATGAAAGCTATTGGCTACTGGCCTGTTTATAGTCCCATTATACATGTTTTACGTCACTGCGTTCAGAACGTTTGGATTTTCCGAAAACTTTGTGCGACCGTGTATATGCTAGACGAGTTTGGGCCAGAATCCATTGGAAAAAATCTGACTGATTTTGTCATTGGAAAGTCCGACCGTGTGTACAGGGCATAACAGTGTCTTGGTCAAAAGAGGAAAGTGTACAATCTTTTCATTTAGCCATCAGGCCCTCAAGGGTCATCAACTGTTGGATTACCAGGGTGATTAGATTGGCATGCAGGAAGTAGGCCTTTCTGCTCTGAAACAATTGCAAACTTATTTGACTAGAGGGGTGGCAGCCTTTGGGGCAGTTATGCCAGGATTGCCTGGACAATATATGTATGATGGCTAGCTTGAAGGTCTTGTGCGGCCTTCACTCAACCTTACAAACTAAATATGCAATCAGCAAGTTTGGGATAAGAGAGATCAATTATTTTTGGCTTTAGCAGCTTTTCTTTGATAGTCAGTATCTCATTTCATTTGTTCTCTCCTGCCCTATATTTAGCTATGGTATATCCTGTTGTGTGCTGACGTGAGGATAGGCCAGGATAACTGAAAATTGTTATCAAATACTTACGGCAATTTTCCTTTCCTTTCTCATCCTCACGTCAGCACAGGACTCCCTCCCTAGTGGCCTGTAACAGGCCAGGTTATCAAACACGGGACGTTAATGGCAAGGAGGGACATTTACCCTCATGAATTTACTGTATTTATTGGCGTATAACACAGTAGGGGGCGGGGATCGGGCAGTCCGCCCCCGGGTGCCACACATGGGAGGGTGGTCAAGCCAACAGCCCCGCCTCTCCTGGCCCTTGGACAGCACTGCTAGCAAAGTCTATCATTAGGAAAAAAATCATTGCCAACCCCTTCTCCTATACTGCTTCTCCTCCTTCTTGTTGGCCGCTCTCCTCCTCCTGTTCCTCCTCCTCCTGTTCCTCCTCCTCCAAGTGTTGCTTTAGATTAGAGGAGGAGAGCAGTCACATGACCATCCATGAATCTTCAGAGGAGAGCAGCCATGTGCTCACCGGGTCTATGCAAGAACGAAGCAAGGTAAATTTAGAGACTTTGATTTAAAATGAGCGTGACACAGGAGGAATTGTGTATGAGAAAGGGCTGGCAGTGATTTATTCTTAAGTTTAGAGTATGCTGGCAGTGCTGTCCCAGGAGACTGGGGGTCTCCTGGGAATGTAGGGAGGGATGACTGTGTATTGTGAGGGGCTTTGTATTGTGCAGAGGGTGGGGGGTTACTGTGTACTGTGGGTGGGCTTTGTATTGTGCAGAGGGTGGGGGATGACTGTGCACTGTGGGGGGCTTTGTATTGTGCAGAGGGTGGGGGCTGTGCTGCATACTGTGGTGGAGCTTTGTATTGTGCAGAGGGGGGGGGCTGCGCTGCATACTGTGGGGGGCTTTATATTGTGCAGAGGGTGGGGGCTGTGTTGTGTACTTTGGTGGGGCTTTGTATTGTGCAGAGGGTGGGGACTGTGCTGTGTATTGTGCGGGGCTTTGTATTGTGCATAGAGGGGGCTGTGCTGTGTACTTTGTGGGGCTTTGTATTGTGCAGAGGGTGGGGACTGTGCTGTGTATTGTGGGTAGCTTTGTATCGTGCAGAGGGTGGAGGCTGTGCTGTGTACTGTGGGGGGCTTTGTATGGTGCAGAGGGTGGGGGCTGAGCTGTGTACTTTGGGGGCTCTGTATTGTGCAGAGGGTGGGGGGGGGGGACAGTGTACTGTGCACATTCAATTTTAGTTGACTAAAATTATTGTATTAGACTAAAATGTACTGGAGATTTAAGTAGACTAAAATACGATGACTAAAATGGTACTAAAACTAAAATGGCATTTTAGTCAAAGACTAAGACTAAAACTAAAACACTTTCAGAAGACTAAAATGGGACTAAAACCAAAATTCTATTTTAGTCCTGAGACTAATAATGCCCCATACACACGGTCGGAAATTTCGATGGAAAAAGTCTAATTGGATTATGTTGTTGGAAAATCCGATTGTGTGCGGGCTCTTTTGGACTTTTTCTGTCGGAATTTCCGGCGGAATAAGTTTGAGAGCTGGATCTAAAAATTTCCGACAACAAAATCTGAACAGACTTTTTTCGATTGTGTGTAGAGAATTCCGACGCACAAAGTGCCACACATGCTCAGAAAAAATTTGGAGACGAAAGCTATTGGCTACTGGCCTCTACGTAGTCCCATTGTTTTGTATGTCACCTCATTCCGAACGATCGGATTTTCCGACAACTTTGTGCGACCGTGTGTATGCAAGACAAGTTTCGGCCAAAATACGTCAGAAAAAATCAGACGGATTTTGTGGTCGGAATGTCCGACCGTGTGTATGGGGCATAAGACTAAAACTAAATCGAAATTTGCTGCCAAAATTAACACTGTTGACCACTTGAGTCTTACTTCAAAAGACAGAATCAATTACACTGGTGGGTGTGTTCTTTACTGGGTAGGTGGAGGTGAGCAAGCTTGTTATTTATAAATTTTTTCTTTGCAGTGTGTATATTGGAATAAAAATAGATGTGGGTTTGCACAATTCCTAACCCTGCACACCCCACTAAGGCTGTCTGACAATTACTTCTACAGTACACTTATCAGAATCTAAAAGCCCCCTTTAACAAAGGGCCCCTAGATCCTGGCCCCCATCTATATGAATGTTTATCAGGTACATCGTACACCTACTCATTCACCAAAAAAAGAAGTGAAATGTAAAAAAAACTATGCCCTGCTACCTTCAAAGCTTCAAGCCATGGGTTTGAATCCCACCGTTGGCATCACCTCCTGAAAATATGCATTGTACTCAGCAGCATAATTAGCCAATGCACATCCGTTTAGTTTATTCCATAATTTTAATTCTTCAAATGCATGCAATGATATGTAATTATTCAATAATATTATGGTGTGGAATTCCAAAAATCCAGCTATTCAAAAATCTAGGAAAAAAACGGTGTAGGGTCCCCCCCCAGTACATACCAGGTTCTTCCGGTCTGGTATGGACTTTAAAGGGAACCCCATGCCAAAATGTAAAAAAAAAAAAAGATGTGTGCCCCCCCCCCCAAAAGGCATACCAGACCCTTATCCGAGCATGCAGCCTGGAGGCCAGGGAAAGGGGAGGAGCGCCTTCCCCCCCTGAACTATACCAGGCAACATGTCCTCAACATGGGGAGGGTGCCAATCTGTCCACTTCCATAGCACACATGTCATATATTACTATGGGGCGTGGGCACCAGATGATGTCATCAAAAGACCCCACCCCCTTTTTGACATCACAGATCCATCACAGACCCATTATGCCTCAGGTGGGGAAGTCACAAGGGGCGGGATCTCGGAATGATGTCATCTGCCCCATCACAGCATCAAGGGAGATTCTTTTTTAAATCTTCAGCGGGAGCGGTAGTGGAGGAAGAAGAAGAATGGAGGACAAAGCAGGGAAGAAGAAGCTGGAGGAAGAAGAAGAAGACTGGAGGAAGAAACAGGGAAGAAGACATTTTTAATAAAGGAATTTTCAAAAACTGACTATTGTCTTTTGTCACATTACACTATTTTTTTGGTGAATGGGTAGGGGTAAAATGTACCCCGATACCCATTCACATGGTTGGGCGGGATCTGGGGGTCCCCTTGTTAAAGGGGGCTTCCAGATTCTGATAAGCCCCCGCCCCCATCAACATGGGGACAAGGTGCTTTGGAGGGGACCCCAAAGCACACTCCCCATATTGAGAGCATGTAGCTTGGTACGGTTCAGGAGGGGGGGTGCTCGTTTATCCCCCCATCCCATCCTCCAGGCTGCATGCTCGGATAAGAGTCTGGTATGGATTTTGGGGGTATCCCACATCAATCTTTTTTAACAATTTGGGTATTCCCCTTAAAATCCATATCAGACTCGAAGGGCCTAGTATGGACTGCGGGGGGAAACCGCACACAATTTTTTTCCTTGTTTTTTATCTATATTGCCAGTAACCAGGAATACATTACAGCCATGAGCAAGTTTAAATGACATTGTTTCCTTTAGAAATGTAATTTTGCTGCAGCACTGTTCTACACATCGACCAGATGTGCCACTTTACATTTTTATTGTTTCACTTTAAGCATTATTAAAATCACTGCTCCTGAAAAAATGGTTGTTTTAAAAAAATGTTTTTTAATTGATACATGTCCCCTAGGGCAGTACACAGGTCCCCATACACTTTTTATGGCAAACAACTTGCATAAAAGCCTTCAGTGAGGACTTTGGATTTTGCTGGTTCAAGCTCTATTGACTTCAACTATTCCCGCATATGCCGATCTGACAGGCATGTTCACTGGTAATAGCGTGATTTCCATTTGCATGTCCACCCAGTTTCTGAGCGTTGACGTCCTAATTGTTTTTATTTGGCCGCTATTTTCATGGACTGCAGGATCGCGTATTGGCGCTATAGTAAATAACCCCCATAATGTGAAGGGGTAGACTTCTGATGTCAGGGGGAATCACTAATACCTTTCATTATTGGCATAATACTCATTATACTATACATGTTTACTGGTTGGGGGCATTTTAGTGTGGACCTGGTGGAAACTGGTACCTGGTCTTCAAGCCAAGGCTAAAAGTATTGCTGATGATGGGTGGAATCCTTAAAAGTCCATAAAGACATGGATGATCGAGTTTGGGGTGGGGGAATTTGACTGGCCTGCACAGAGTCCTGACCTCAACCCAATAGAACACCTTTGTCATGAATTAGAGCGGAGACTGCAAACCAGGCCTTATTGTCTACATCAGTGCCTGACCTCACAAATGCCCTTCTGGAAGAATGGTCAAACATTCCCATAGACACAATCCTAAACCTTGTGGACAGCCTTCTCAAGAGAGTTGAAGCTGTTATAGCTGCAAAGGGTGGATCAACTCAACATTTAACCCTACGGACTAAGACTGGGATGCCATCGATGTTCATGTGCGTATAAAAGGCAGGCTTCCCAATACTTTTGGTACTATAGTGTATGTGGAGATTTGACTTGCATAGAATATTTTGGGCTTGCTCTGATGTAGGTCTTTACAAGGATATAAAGAAAACAATTGATTTCTATGTGCCCTGTTCACACCATAATGTTGGTGTCGGGTGAGTTCTAATATTCATGCTATTATTTATTTATTATTTCTACAATAATTGTTGTTATATCTACAGCTCGCTGATCAGATCCAATGTTCCGCAAGTTGTAGATCTGAATTTTTTTCCCCCCAAGATCTCAAACTTTTTGCCAAGGGTTCCTCCAAGGTAAAACGTTGGGGAAACATTGTTCTAAAGCACAGAACTCTATTTTCAGCTGGCGAGGATGTGATCTATTCTTGTCTGTTAGTTTAATGAAAATTCTTTGTTCTTAGAATAAATAGAGAATCTTTCGGAAGAGTGTGTGACTCTGTCTCTGTGTACACAGCTTTTGGTCCTATTTTGGAAATATATTTACTAATCCGGTATACAAAAGATAACTTCAGCCTTAACATACATAGAGTCCATAAATAACATCTTCTGTGCCCTAATCCATCAGTGATCCCCATCCAATTATACAATCATTTCTTTCTTTATTTGTCCTTGATATCCTCATGCGTAGCACACAAATTGTGCATTGTCACCTTTTCTGTTGGACCTCATACTGTATATCAAGAAGGCCTATTCACATTTTTACCCACTTCAGGGGGTTAAATTCCCAGTCCAGACTGTGTAGAATGTCATTACAAAGATCTCCAGGTATCATGCTTGAAATAAAGCATACAGTAATTCCATAGTGCTTTCCGTATAAAAATATTTTAATTAAAAACAAACAATAAAAACACTTAATGTTCACAAACATGATTCAGTGCACCCTAACTTGGGCATCCAAGGTATTCACATCTGTTGTTCCTGTCACTGGCATTGAGTTTAGGTACTGCTGCCGCTGTGTAACTAAGTGCACGTCCTAACATCCTAACTCCTCCCAATAACATGATGAGTAAGGTGACACCATATTGAATATTGAGGCCATCTAACTATTCTGGTCCCCTTCCCTTTCCTGCACTACCCTCCTCAACATACCCTTCCTCCGAGTGCCAGTGGGGGAAAGGAGAAAAGTATTGAAAACTTGAACCCTCCCTCCCCCTTTTTTTTCTCTCTCTCTCTTCACCCTTGCTCATTTTTACTTTTGTCCTCTTCTCGGGGTGAGGAAGACCCAGAAGTGACACGGCAACTCCATTTCTAAGGGTGATTGTAAACGCTTAGTCTAGCTACTTCAGACCATTGCACTTCTGTAGTTGATCCTCATACTTTATACTTTGGTTGATCATAATATGCACTTATTCTTTTTGGAAACAAAATGTCTTAAAAAAAAAAAATAACGGAACAAAATATATAACAGTGATTTTATTTTTGTTAAAAAAAATAAAATTAGCAATCTTTACTGACATCAAACACAGGTCAACAGAGTCCCATTTACCTTATTAGTACATTACAAACTGTCAGGTCAAATGCAGCTGTTTCCAAATCCAGTCACATTTATTTAATAGAAACCAATTTGACTGCAGAGATGTAAAATTTCTGTACATTTTGCAGCCATTAAAAAAATAAAAGTTTTTTTCCTCGGAAAAAAATGATATTTTGGGGAAAATTTAAAAAAATTAAAAAATCTGTGTGGATTTGTTTTACAATTTGAATGTCATTTTGTTACACTGGAAATGTGAAATGCAGTGTATACAAAATTATTATGCTTGAAACAAAAGTACCGTTTTTAAAATGTTATTTTATTTTACAAATGGAATAACAAGGACTGTATATGTTAAGAACATTTCAACTACTCATAAGAACAGGTAACCACTCCCCTTTCCTTCATAATAATTTAAAAGCTTCTTGTCAATATGCGTTTTCAGTTTTTGACAATACTTATCCAGAAGCACATATTTCTCTTGCAAGAACTTGATTAATGTTCTCCTGTTTTTCTCATCATTTAATGCAGAACTCCAGGGAAAACATAAAAAAGTTATGTAGCGCTACCTTTTATAAACAGAAAAAAATAAAAACTTATAAATATATGAACCACCTAATCAATCGGTGAAAAAATCTATATACTGTACATAAATAAATAAATGTGCAATCACAGTAAATGGTGCAAAAATAGTAATACAATGACTAAAGTGCAAAAATCGCGTATAACATGCGATATTAATCCACACTCATAAAATGTGCAAATATACGCAAAAATGTGACACAATCCCAGTGCAAATAGCAAACAAAGAAAGTCCATGAGAAACTCCAGTGTTCAGAAATATCCAGTAGTGACAGTTCATAAATATTCATGCAGAGTTTGGAAAGTGCAAGCAGGCTCCACAAATATATTGCTCCACCTTCAGTGCTCTAGAAGTGCACCCCCCATTTCCCCCAGCTTCTCACCTTAATTCAAGACCCCTCAGGGTCAAAAGCGCTTGTAAGGGAAAGATGCTGGCTTTTCTTCAAATGACCCGCTCATCCATAAACTCAAACCGTAATGTAACCGATCATGGGGAAAGAAAGAGGGACTCTCATGTGTAGTATTCCACATTTTTTATAAAAATATAAAATCCACTGCATGAATATTTATGAACTGTCACTATTGGATATCAATTTATTGAACAGCACTGGATATTTCTGAACACTGGAGTTTCTCATGGACTTTCTTTGTTTGCTATTTTCACTGTGATTGTGTCACATTTTTGCGTAATTTGCACATTTTATGAGTGTGGATTAATATCGCATGTTATATGTGATTTTGTACTTTAGTCATTGTATTACTATTTTTGCACCATTTACTGCGATTGCACATTTATTTATTTATGTACAGTTTATAGATTTTTTCACCGATTGATTAGGTGGTTCATATATTTATAAGTTTAAATTTTTTTCTGTTTATAAAAGGTAGCGCTACATAACTTTTTTATATTTAATAGATAGTGTGGAGATCATTATTTATGTTGGCAGCTTCCTGTAAGTTTTATTTATACTAGTTAGATTAGTTCAGGGTTGTTGATTTGGGGTTGTGCGCTCTAGTACCTTATTTATAATCCAGGGAAACCATGTTCCCCATGCAGTGGGGCTGTGTCTGCACTGCATGGGTTAACTGCTCATTTTTGCCTATGGAAGAGGAGAGCCAAGATAATATACTCACTTAATTCACCAATCCTTCCAGTGCAAGATTGATCCCTGCCGATCCATCCTCCCTTATGCGTTGGACTGTTCTTGACATCATCACGCCCATAAAACAGAGGATTGAAGGATCAGGTGAGTACGAGCTCTGTGTTCACCTATGAACAAAATTAATATTTAATCCAAGCAGTGTGGGCACAGCCCCACTGTATGGGGAATATATTTTTTTCCCAGTTCTGCTTTAATTTCATGAAGTTTTTTTTTTTATGTCCTTATGACACCTCTGGCATGCCAGGATGTTTTTTGTCATCCTTGCAGAATTTGGAAAAGAATATTTCTTCTCACAATATTTGCAAATTGTAACATTGCTCTCAGCAGAAATTGTACTGTGGAAAGGTTTTCAAACTCTAGATGTTGGTCTCACAATTTTATTGAGAAGGGGAAAAGAAAAAAACAATTGACGGATCAGACTATAGGGAAGCATTATGCTGTGATGGTGGAGAACATTCATAGGAATCATTTAAAGGTTAAATAAGATAAGCTAATTTGCCAGACACATTTACTCTCTTACCTGTCAATTAAGGCCTGAGAGGACAGAAACTATTGTCTACTGTATCCCAAATCACTCAACTGTAGGAGGTACCGTTTGCCCAACTGTAGGCAAACTAAACTGGAGCCTTTCCCCTGCAGTGCCCCTAGTGGCAAAAATGCATATTTCTCTTGTTTGAGAACTACATTGAGAAGCGCAGAGTTACTTGAACTGTATTCCAGGATTTGCTTGTCTTCAGCTGAGCTGAGCCTGAGAGAACTTGCAATAATTTAAGACTTTAAATAAAGTATCAGATATCTTTCAATAAGGTCTTCATGTTATATAGTTTGAACACCATGTCATAGATATATTATCTATCATTGTAAAACAACATATTCCACACTCCTTTCTTTTTTATTTTTCCAGAAAAAAAACAAAAACGGCTTTGAAAACCCCAATCTTTCAATTTTTTTCCCCCCAAACCCATCTTTATTCATATGACCTTTTAGACATATTCCTGAATGGCATTGCTTAAGTGTAGTAAGTACAACAAAGGAATATATTGTATATCTTTATATATGGAAATTATATTTACAGTATGCTGTTTAAGTTACTTGTCAATGAAGTGTCCACTAAAAGTTTTCTTTATTATGTTGTAAAGGGCTTTTTTTTCCCCATTGCCCTCCAAACAGGTTTTCGGATCATTTCAGCCTGTCTTCTCTTTAGGCGAAGGAGAAGTCGGATCTTCGGTTTTGTTAGCAACACTGTAATAATATTTTCTCATTTTGTTTTCCACAGTCTCAAAATTTGGGCGATCCTCCATCCTATGTGGGAAAATGAATGGTTTTAGTAACCTGATTTATGACGGTGCCATTTTAGCAACCTTGTAGCCGAAGTTCGTAGTAGTTACCAACTTTTGCTTATTTGTTATGGCCATCTGCAACAAGCTATAGTTTAGCTTCTGTAGCTTACTAAAATACTTATCCAAGCAGCTACAAACATGTGATGTAACATGGTCATCTTCAGCTGGGTTGGATCACAGGTTACCTGCTAAAGTTGGCAATTCATTAACTAGCTTCAAACACCCCATAAAAGAGTTTTACCTGGAACTTTTGTACCACAGATTTGTATTGCCTGCATTTTTTTTCCTAGCAACAAAAAGACCAACAAAGGAGATTCTGTAGCTGCTACAAATTGATGTTGCAATTCCAGTGTGACATGGGCCTTACATTAAGGTAGTAAAACAGCTCAATTAAAATAAATATATAATAAGCACAGTAAATAACTAACTTATCACTCACCCCTCTTGTCTGGCTCTGGTTCTTTTAATTATTGCAATATATCAATATACAATGCATATTCAATAGAATCATTCTCTTCTCCCCTGCCCTTTAGACCCATGCGGTACAATAGAATGGTAGAGACCCTGCATTTTTATTGCTGTCTGTGCCCCCCCCCCCCCCCCCCCCCCCGTTAAGAAGATTCACCCTCTCTATTTGTCCTGTTTTCACTTTCATTCGTGAAAGTAAAAGAAAATCCCAAATGTTGGGTTGTCCTCAGAAAAGTAATAGAAGGGAAATCTTCCAATAGGCACACTAGTTGGTGGTCCCCAAGGAATTCACTTAATTTGCAGGGATTTCCTCTCACTTCCTGTTTGGCTACGGGACAGAAAGTGAAGGAAAATCTCCACAATGGGATACACATGGCATAAAAAAAAATCTGGCAGGCGTTATAACCCTCAGTTGATCTATCCAAAATTAAAAAAAATAAAGTTTTGCCTATAGTTCTACTTCAAAGTATCAGGAGAAATATAATAAGCAAGTGACTGACTCTACTATTCGAATCCACCTGTAACTAAAATCAACGCATCAATGAAACCTGAGAATATGAAATTTGCAGTTTAGGACATCAGAGATGATATAATGTTTAAAATCACAATAAAATTGCTAGGTTATAAAAATGTTCTCACTTGTAGGTCCAGCATTCCAACATGAGCTCATACATTTCTTTAGGACATTGTGCAGGGCACTGCAGGCGCTCATTCTTATCAATAAAATGAATTACTTCATTGCCTTTTAATTTCTGCAATGCAAACATAAGCAAAGTGAGTGTCTAGAAAGAGCTTCTTCTGAAGGTTCAGACATTCAGACTGTTAAGTTAATGTGCATTGCAGTTCATACCTTGTAAGGTTTCTGTCCATAGCTGAATGCTTCCCACATGGTTATACCAAAGCTCCATACATCACTACGACTGGAAAACTTACGGTAATGTATGCACTCTGGAGCATACCATTTCAAAGGCCATTTGCCACCCGACTTAGCCTGCAATTATAAAAACAAAAGACAGTTATTGTATATGAGGATTCCATTGCTTTTTTCAAAATGTATAATTACATTGGAAAGGACAGCAAGTAGAAGCAATGTATTTGAAGTGAACTTGTGATTAAAAAAGTTAGCCTCTAACACCAAACACTATACCATAGCTCCCAAGTATCCCTGATTTTGAGGGACTGTCCCTGATTTGCAGCAATGAGGGTTATTTTCGAAAGGCAAATCCACTTTGCACTACAAGTGCAAACTACGAGTGCAAAGTGCACTTGAAATTGCACTGAAAGTGCACTTGGAAGTGCAGTTGGTGTAAATCTGAGGGGTAGATCTGAAATGAGGGGAAGCTCTGCTGATTTTATCATCCAATCATGTGCAAGCTAAAATGCTGTTTTTAATTTTCCTTGCATGTCCCCCTCGGATCTACAGTGACTTTACTTCCAAGTGCATTTTCAGTGCAATTTCAAGTGTACTTTGCACTTGTAGTTTGTACTTGTAGTGCAAAGTGGATTTGCCTTTAGTAAATAACCCCCATTGGGTCAACTCTCAAGTCCCCAGAAGAAATTATACTAATCACCATTACCATGTGACATATTACAAAGATTGGTGCTTCAGTTTTTATAAATTTGGCGCAAGAATGGTTACAGGACAATCTAGAAAAGTCAAAAACGGTACTTTGTTGTAAACACTACACTTTCTCTTTAGTAAAGATGAAATACTTTTTTTCTTACTGTCGTGGTTAAGTGTTTCACCCTCCCACTCCTTCCGCCTCTCCAAGGCAATGTAATCTTTTTTTTCCATCAATATTTTACATGCACATGCTTCAGCTCATGAGCTCTGTTCATCAGCATAGTCTAATTTACAGATGTGTGGTATCAACTTCCTCAAGAGAGTTTAAAGACATACTAAATCTTCAGCTTTTTACGCACTTTCAGCAGCTGTTTTATTTACTTAGTGACTATGCAGCTTCTTTATCTTTTACTCCTTGCCTATGTTTCTGCTTAAGCTTTTGCCTTAACCATCGCCCCAGGTTTCCTTTTTTAGGGTTGCTCCTTACTTATGCAGCATCCTATGAAGCCACCCTTGTACGTAATGACTACAGTTGCATCTCCCTACACTGTGTGCATCAACAGAAACACACAGACCTATAGCCTAGGGTGGCAAGGATCTCCCCTGCTCCCCCCAAGCTAACATACAGACGAGACTGCACTGTCTACTGTTCAATCTTTCCTATGAAGACTGGAAGTCCAGGGAAGCAGCACTGAGAAGGCAAGAATCAGCAGCATTGAAGGTTGTAAACTGTAAGTGTTGGGGAAACAACTGTAACAAATAGGTCACTGGGGAATGTTTATTTTATTGTGCTTAAAGCGGAGGTTCACACAAAAACTGAACCTCCGCTTTCGGAACCCTCCCCCCCTCCGGTGTCACAATTGCCACCTTTCAGGGGGGAGGGGGGTGCAGATGCCTGTCTAAGACAGTTATTTGCACCCACTTCCGGGCATAGACTCCCACAGGAGTCTATGCCTCTTCCTGTCCCGGCGTGCTGTCTGCTGGGACACACACAGGAGACAGCCCAGACCATTCCCATTGCGCTGTTTGGCTTGCGCATGTGCAGTAGGCAACTGGGAAGTGAAGTCGCAATGCTTCACTTCCTGATTCCCTCACCGAAAATGGTGCCGGAAGCAGCCGAGAGCCAAAACGATTGCTCGGCCTCGGCTGCAGACATCGCTGGACTAGAGGAAAGGTAAGTGCCCATTTATTAAAAGTCAGCAGCTGCAGTATTTGTAGCTGCCGACTTAAAAAATGTTTAATGTGTTAACCTGAAAAAAAAAATCCTGAAAATTTGCTAATATCTTAATTCGGCTCCAAAGTTGCACTTACGTACTATATAAGAGAAAATCATTTTTTAACTTACTTAAATATGATGGTTTATAATCTAATCAAATCAAATGGGACCAACTCACATGGGTGTTGAGGCCCGTAGACCGTGAATGGGCTTTTTGCTTATGTGGCTTGGGTGATCTGTGCAGACAGCCTGTGCTGGCACTCCCTAATGCAGTCCTAAGACTCTCTATAGCGGCATTTTGCCAGTGGTATTACAGCGCTGCCCCATTGATTTCAATGGGGAGCAGCGGTGGAGGAGCGGTAAACACACCGCTCTTTCACCGCTCCAAAGAAGCTGCTGGCAGGACTTTTCCCTGATGTCCTGCCAGCGCACAGCTGCAGTGTGAAAGCCCTCGGGCTTTCACACTACAGACAATGGTGCAGCTTTTTTAGGGCGGATTGCAGGCGCTATTTCTAATGCTATAGCGCCTGCAAAACTTCCTGGTGTGAAAGGGGTCTAAGGATCATCCGCACTGTCCTGGAGTCATGTCTGGTGTCGCTTGCTGTAGTTGGCTGATGTGGATGCCGCACAGCGTTCCCAGAAAGCTAGGATGGAGATCAGCGATGCACGATACACAGAGATGTCACTTCTGGGTACAGGGTCAGCGGGAGATACTATAGCTATTGATTGAATTTTTCATTGCTACACTGTGAAGGCGCTGCTTTTTGTCTTAATTTATGTTCCAGAGTTTCTTCTAGCTGTTAGCTGGCAGCCTTCTAAAGACAGTGTATTTAATATCCTTACATGGACTATTTGTTTATGGAGTTTAATTATTACCCCTTTCAGTGATCCCACCCCCACCTCTGTTTTTATATTACATAGCCTTACCCAGAGTGTGCCAAATTAACCTATTGTTCAGTATTGAGTTGGCCAGCACTTTGCAGCTATCACAGGCTGTCCACAAGGTTTAGGAGTGTGTCTATGGGAATGTTTGCCCATTCCTCCAGAAGCACATTTGTGAGGTTAGGCACTGATGTTGGACAAGAAGGCTTGGCTCGCAGTCTCCACTCTAATTCATCCCCAAGGTGTTCTATGGGGTTGAGGTTAGCACTCTGTGCAGGCCAGTCAATTTCCTCCAGCCCAAACTCGCGCATCCATGTCTTTATGGACCTTGTGGACAGCCTTCCCTGAAGAGTTGAAGCTGTTACAGGCAAAAAGGGTGGGCCAACTCAACATTGAACCCTACGGACGAAGACTGGGATACCATTAAAGTTTGTGTGCGTATAAAGGCAGGTGGCACAATACTTTTGACAATATAGTGTATCATTGTTTGAGTAACACTGAATATGGCTTTATTTTTCCACTATATTGGTGGTTTTATTTATGGAAGTTGATATTATTTGCGTCAATTCACTGTTTGTTTTCATTGTGATCTTTATGGTTAGAGGTTTTGCACACTCTTTTAGTCCCTTATTTTGTTCTTTTCTTGTATTCGGAACATAGAGTGCAGCATTACTCTCTAGCACGGACAGCATAATTATTTGGTGGTTTATTTAAAAAATGTAAATGCTTGTATCTAAGGCGAAGGGAATACATTCAAATAAATATCACCAAACAGGTTTATAACAAAAAATTTCTGCTCCTGATGTTAATCTACATGCAACAGGAGAGATGCTGACAGTCATTCTAGTCTACACAACACTCTTACAAGAAGTAAAGCAAGAGAGTGCATGATAACTTCCTAGGACCTTCCGTGAATAAGTAAGGCACTTGAGGGCTCCATTCACACTAGCATGATTTCAGATGTGAGTGGAGTTGCACAGAATTGCATGACAATGGAAATCACATTGATTTCAATGTGATCATTTAAATCAATGCAACTCAGCATAGTGCAATTTTGAAAAAAGGTTCCTGTACTACAACTGTACTTTGTTGAGATTCCAGCAAGATTTGGCACCCATAGAATTGACAAACCACTTTAACCACTTGCCGACCGCCGCACGACGATATACGTCGACAGAATGGCACGGGCAGGCATATGGGCGTATATATACGTCCCTGCCTTCCCGCGGGTGGGGGGCCCGATTGGGCCCCCCCCGGTGCCTGCGGCGGTCGGTATTCGTTCGGGAGCGATCCGGGATGAGGGGGCGGCCATTCATTCATGGCCACCCCCTCGCGATCGCTCCCGACGAATAGAAATGCTCCGTGACATCACTTCCTCTCCTGTAATGTAAACACAGGAGAGGAAGTGATGTAATCTCTCCTCCGTGTCGGTATTTTTCATTCCGGCACCGAGGAGAGAGGATCGGTGAGTTGCACCAACACGACACTACACAGTAGAACATGCCAGGCACACTCACACCCCCCCTTCACCCCCCGATCACCCCCCCCCCCCCCCCAATTACCCCTGCCCCCCCAGTCACAGTGACACCAATTGCATTTTTTTTTTTTTGCATTGGTGTCATTTGTGACTGTAATAACTGTTAGGGCAGTTAGGGTTAGCCCCCTTTAGTTCTAATGTACCCCCCTAACCCCCCCAATAAAGGTTTAACCCCGTGATCACCCCCCGTCGCCAGTGTCACTAAGGCTGGGTTCACATTGCAGCGGTTTATGAGAACGGATGTGATTCGCACCGCACTGCAGTGCAAATCACATCCGATCTCTGTGCGATTCGAGTTCAGCCATACAGATAGTATGGCTGAATTCGCGCCGCACCCGCCGCACCCGCCGCAAATTCGCACGGGACCCTTTTTTTGGTCCGCAGCAGAATCGGATCGCATGGGTGTTCACACCATGCGATCCGAGTTTGCAGATCGCACTGCGATATGCGAACTGATCTAGGGGTGTCATTAACATTTCACTGACACTCCCAGCAGTTCGCATAGGGCAGTGTGAACTGCCCCCGGGAGGCATGCGATGCGGGAACCCGCCGCGGATTCGTGGCGTTCCCGCATCGCTCCAGTGTGAACCCAGCCTAATAAGCGATCATTTTTCTGATCGCTGTATTAGTGTCACAGGTGACGCTAGTTAGGCAGGTAGGTATTTAGGTTCGCCGCAACTTTTTATAGCGCCAGGGACCCCCATATACTACCGCATAAAGCCCCCTGATTGCCCCCTAGTTAACCCTTTCACCAGTGATCACCATATAACTGTTACAGGTGACGCTGGTTGGTTAGTTATTTTTTTATAGTTTCAGGGCACCCGCCATTTATTACCTAATAAAGGTTTAACCCCCTGATCACCCCGGCGGGTGTCATTTGTGACTGTAATAACTGTTAGGGCAGTTAGGGTTAGCCCCCTTTAGTTCTAAGGTACCCCCCTAACCCCCCCAATAAAGGTTTAACCCCGTGATCACCCCCCGTCGCCAGTGTCACTAAGGCTGGGTTCACATTGCAGCGGTTTATGAGAACAGATGTGATTCGCACCGCACTGCAGTGCAAATCACATCCGATCTCTGTGCGATTCGAGTTCAGCCATACAGATAGTATGGCTGAATTCGTGTCGCACCCGCCGCAAACTCGCACGGGACCCTTTTTTTGGTCCGCAGCAGAATCGGATCGCATGGGAGTTTACACCATGCGATCCGAGTTTGCAGATCGCACTGCGATATGCGAACTGATCTGGGGGTGTCATTAACATTTCACTGACACTCCCAGCAGTTCGCATAGGGCAGTGTGAACTTCCGCCGGGAGGCATGCGATGCGGGAACCCGCCGCGGATTCGTGGCGTTCCTGCATCGCTCCAGTGTGAACCCAGCCTAATAAGCGATCGTTTTTCTGATCGCTGTATTAGTGTCACAGGTGACGCTGGTTAGGCAGGTAGGTATTTAGGTTCGCCGCAGCTTTTTATAGCGCCAGGGACCCCCATATACTACCGCATAAAGCCCCCTGATTGCCCCCTAGTTAACCCTTTCACCAGTGATCACCATATAACTGTTACAGGTGACGCTGGTTGGTTAGTTATTTTTTTATAGTTTCAGGGCACCCGCCATTTATTACCTAGTCTCACTAGTGTACCCCTAAATTTAGGGGTGTCTACTTTCCAAAATGGGGTCATTTGGGGGGGTTTGTGCCATCTTGGCATTTTATGGCCATTTTATGGCCTTCAAAACTGAAAGCCTGAAGGCGGTGCTTGGTTTTCGGGGCCCCGTACGCGGCTATGCTCCCAAAAAGTCCCACATATGTGGTATCCCCATACTCAGGAGAAGCAGCAGAATTTATTTTGGGGTGTCATTTCACATATGCCCATGGCATGCGTGAGCAATATATCATTTAGTGACAACTTTGTGAAAAAAAAAAAAAAAAAAAAAAAAAGTTTGTAATTTTCCCGCAACTTGTGGCAAAATATAAAATATTCCATGGACTCAACATGCCTCTCAGCAAATAGCTTGGGGTGTCTACTTTCTAAAATGGGGTCATTTGTGGGGGTTTTGTGCCATCTTGGCATTTTATGGCCTTCAAAACTGTAATAGGTAGTGAGGAGTGAAGTCAAATATTTACGCCCTTAGAAAACCTGAAGGCGGTTCTTGGCTTTCGGGGCCCCGTACGCGGCTAGGCTCCCAAAGAATCCCACACATGTGGTATCCCCGTACTCAGGAGAAGCAGCAGAATTTATTTTGGGGTGTCATTTCACATATGCCCATGGCATGTGTGAGCAATATATCATTTAGTGACAACTTTGTGAAAAAAAAATTAAAAAAAATTAAAGTTTGTAATTTTCCCGCAACTTGTGGCAAAATATAAAATATTCCATGGACTCAACATGCCTCTCAGCAAATAGCTTGGGGTGTCTACTTTCTAAAATGGGGTCATTTGTGGGGGTTTTGTGCCATCTTGGCATTTTATGGCCTTCAAAACTGTAATAGGTAGTGAGAAGTGAAATCAAAAATTTACGCCCTTAGAAAGCCTGAAGGCGGTGCTTGGTTTTCGGGGCCCCGTACGCGGCTAGGCTCTGAAAAAGTCCCACATATGTGGTATCCCCGTACTCAGGAGAAGCAGCAGAATTTATTTTGGGGTGTCATTTCACATAGCATGTGTGAGCAATATATCATTTAGTGACAACTTTGTGTAAAAAATAAAAAAATTTCATTATTCAATCGCTTGAGGCAAAAAAATAAAATATTCAATGGGCTCAACATGCCACTTATCAATTTCCTTAGGGGGTCTACTTTCCAAAATGGGGTCATTTGGGGGGGTTTTGTACTGCCCTGCCATTTTAGCACCTCAAGAAATGAGATAGGCAGTCGTAAACTAAAAGCTGCGTAAATTCCAGAAAACGTACCGTATATACTCGAGTATAAGCCGAGATTTTCAGCCTCTTTTTTGAGGCTGAAAGTGCCCCCCTCGGCTTATACTCGAGTCATCGCTGTCTGCCCGCTCGATCAGCGTGTCGAGCAGACAGACAGCGGCCATTCTATAATTCAAAAGCCGCGCCTCCGGCTCCGCCTTCGCCTGTGATAGGCGGAACACTGAATTTCCCAGCAGCCTGTGTTCCGCCTATCACGGACATCGTATCATCCTCGTACTACGGACGAGGATGATACGATGTCCGTGATAGGCGGAACACAGGCTGCTGGGAAATTCAGTGTTCCGCCTATCACAGGCGAAGGCGGCGGCGCAGCTTTTGAATTTTACAATGGCCGCCGAGGCGCCGACGAAGAGGGCACGGGACGGAGGCAAGGCAAGGCACGGCACGGGACGGGACGGAGGCAAGGCACGGCGGCAAGGCACGGCACGGGACAGAGGCAAGGAGGCAAGGCACGGGACGGAGGCTCGGGACAAAGGCTCGGGACACAGGTAGGCTGGACACACACACACACACACACACACACACACACACACACACACACACACACACACGGATGGAGACACACACACACAGGGATGGATGGAGACACACACACACAGGGATGGATGGATGGATGGAGACACACACACACAGGGATGGATGGATGGATGGACACACACACACACAGGGATGGATGGACGGACACACAGGGATGGACGGACACACAGGGATGGACGGACACACAGGGATGGACGGACACACACACAGGGATGGACAGGCATGTCTCACCCTCGGCTTATACACGAGTCAATAAGTTTGCCAGTTTTTTTGGGGGTAAATTGGGGGCCTCGGCTTATATTCGGGTCGGCCTATACTCGAGTATATACGGTACCTTAGTTTGTAGATGTGACAACTTTTGCGCAAACCAATAAATATACAGTTATTGACTTTTTTTTTACCAAAGACATGTGGCTGAATACATTTTGGCCTAAATGTATGACTAAAATTGAGTTTATTGGATTTTTCTAATAACAAAAAGTAGAAAATATCATTTTTTTTCAAAATTTGCGGTCTTTTTACGTTTATATCGCAAAAAATAAAAATCGCAGAGGCAATCAAATACCATCAAAAGAAAGCTCTATTTGTGGGAAGAAAAGGACGCAAATTTTGTTTGGGTACAACATTGCATGACCGCGCAATTACCAGTTAAAGCAGCGCAGTGCCAAATTGGAAAAAGACCTCTGGTCATTGACCAGCAAAATGGTCCGGTCTGAAAGTGGTTAAAGTAACACCAAAGTAGCATCCAAGTTACATCCAAGTTTCACTACATAATTGCACTGAAAGATGGACCAAAATCTAATTACAGCAGTGCGACTTGAGCCTAAAAGGTAATTCATATAACATGTAAAAATACAAAAATATTTAAAAGTCAAAAAGTAAAAGAAAATATCTGAAAAAGTAGAATTTGCATACATATACAAAACCACTAATTTAGCTGGCTACCCAGCGTGGAGAGGCACCCCACCCCCTCCAACTGCTTCCCAGTCATATCCGAGCTTACCGGAGCAATCGGTAAGCCCAGAGCAAATCCGATCCGTCGGGAAGCCTTCTTGGAGGGCCAGAGCGATGTCTGATGTCACTTCTGCCTCTTGGCCTTTAGGGGGTTTTTTTTCCCCTTAAAGCAAAATTATATATATATATATTTTTTTTGCTTTTAAAGGTAAATGAGAGATCTGGGGTCTTTTTTGACCCCAGATCTCTCAATAAAGAGGACCTGTCCTTATTTCTATTACAAGGGATGTTTACATTCCTTGTAATAAGAATGAAAGTGATCCAACAAAAAAATAATAATAATAATTATTAAAGGGACAGTTGAAAAATAAAATATAAATAAGAAAAAATAAATGAATGCGCCCTATCTCTCCAAGCTTGTGCGCAGAAGCAATTGCATACGTAAGTCAAGCCTGCATATGTAAACGGTGTTCAAACAACACATGAGAGGTATCATTGCGATTGTTAGAGCGAGAGTAATAATTCTAGCACTATATCTCTTCTGTAACTCTAAATAGGCAACTGGTCAAAAAAAAATTAAGGCGACGCCTATGGATTTTTAAGTACCGTAGTTTGTCGCCATTTCATGAGCATGCACAATTTTAAAGCGTGACATGTTAGGTATCTATTTACTTGGCGTAACATCATCTTTCACATTATACAAAGAAATTGGGCTAACTTTACTGTTTTTTTTAAATCCGTTAAAGTGTATTTTTTTCAAAAAAATTGAAAGACCACTGTGCAAATACAGTGTGACATAACATATTGCAATGCTCGCCATTTTATTCTCTAGGGTCTCTGCTAAAAAAAAATCTAGAAAAAAAATACAGATTTTTACTTGTAAGCAACAAATGTCAGAAAAAGGCCTGGTCTTAAAGTGGTTAGTTTGTACAAATCTATAGTTTTCCTTTTTGTTTTAGTATATATAGTATATGGTTTAGGGGGACCTAAATAGATTTTCAAATTACTAATATGTTTAAGAACTAAACAAAATGCTCGGCCTTGACTGATTGAAGTAAGAAGGTACACGGCAATAACTGGTTAAAATAAACAAATGTAAAGTGTAAAACTCTAAGGCCATCTTGTGTTCACCTTAAAGAATTACTTCTGTTAGAATGGTAGAAACAACTCAGGGCTCATTTACGCCAGAGCTCTGTGCATCATGATTGCACATGACATACAGTCATGGATTTTTTAGGTTGTGCTGAAATGCATTTTTACAAAGTTTTGCACTTCGATTTTTAAAGCTTTTTTCTTTTATTTTTTTAACTTAAGAGCACATTGACATGAGCTTTGAAAACACTGTGTACAGATGTATGCATCTGTAAGTAGCAGTATATAAGTATATGGGCATATTTATTTACTTTTAAATTGATGAAGAAATTAGATTTTTTAACATTTTTATTATTGGATGTGTTTTATAGCAGAAAGTAAAAAAAAAAAAAAAAAAAGTATATATTTTTTTTAAACTGTCGGTCTTTTTTTTGTTACCCGATCCGCTACTAGCAAGATTTACAAGCACTCGTGCCACTCTGCACTCCTGCGCCTTCTGTTCTCACTACCAGAGACCACGAGTCAGAGGAGTAAGACTAGCTCATCATTTTAGGCTCTGCTACCATTTCTATGTTCATGTTCAATTTTTTTTTTTTATATATATAATACTTCAGAAAACAAAAAAAGAATCATTCAATTTTCCTACTTTGGCCAAAGTAAGAAGTTCTTTTGATAACCCACCTCCTCTGTTACTGATACTTACTGTTTCCCAATGACCCGCTGCTGCATTCCTAATTTAATTAACAGGTTCACCTTTAAAACATGTTACATGTTGTGCCCATATTTAGGGTGTAATATGTAACACGTTGGTAATCACCAGCCTCCTCAACCTCAGAGCCCCTGCAGACAGCAGGCAGGGGTTCTTCTCTCCCACAGCAGCTGCACATTTAATCCTTTTATGACCACACCTGTTTTGACACTTTTTGTTTAGAAGTAAAATTTGGAAAAAATACACATGAATGATTGAATGAATGAATCTTAATGCAAAAGAAAAAAACACAAAATATATCCCCTTTTCTTTGTAAAAAAAAAAAAAGAAAAAAAGATGATGTTACGCCCAGTAACTTAACATGTCACACCTTAAAATTAAGCACACTCATGCAATGGTGACAAACTACGATACTTACTTATACTTACAATACTATGGATAAAAATATCCATAGGTGACACTTTACATTTTTTTTACAGGTTACCAGTTTAGAGTTTCAGAGGAAGTCTAGCACTATAATTATTGCTCTCCCTATAAGGTTTGTGGCAACACCTCACATTTGTGGTGCGAACACTGTGTACATATGCGCGCACAACCTATGTATGAATGCGTTCGATTCTCTGTGGAGACTTTGGGACACTTTAAAAAAAATTATATTATTAATTTTATTACATTTTATTTTTACACTGTCCCTTTAATGTAACAGTTTTGTTCCTATCAATAGAAATTTAAACTTCTCTTGTGATAAAAATAAGACATGACAGGCCCCCTTTATGGAGATATCTAGGGTCTATGAGATCCTAGATATCTCCTCTACCCTGGAGAAGAAAAAAAAATTATATTCTAAGTAATAACACCCTGCTACTAGAGAGAGGGCACATTTCTCAAAGCACTGGGGTACACATAAAGTGGAAAGGGGAACTTTCTGACTGGTTTCTGGTGGGAACTTCCCGTCGGTTGTCCTCCTGTTCCCTCAGAGTATTGAATGTACTCTGTCTCATTGCAGGTAAAATAGACTATTCTCTGGACCATAGCTTTGACTAAGGTAAATGGTCTAGTTTATGTTCCTGTTGTGCAACCAGAGCGTGATCAGAGAACAAGCTGCATGATTATCAATGTAGGTTTGTCAGGCAGGAAAGGGGGAGGGAGCAACTGGTGCAGGTTGCGCCAGCTGGCATTTAGGAATCTGGGTGATCTTTGCATTATTGTTGGGATCCCTCCAGAGTCTGCAGCCGCTCGGTGACATCACAGGACAGCGCAAGTAAGTTCACTTAGAGGGTTGGCATAGTAGGGTCCACAAGAAGGCAGCTTTTCCTCTCGGTACTTGCCATGTGTTCCTGCATGGGTAGTTTGTTCCATCAACTGGAAGATAATTACTGTTGCTAAGATTGGTTTGTACGTGTATTGGTCCTAGCGTTAATTTGGGGTGCAGGGACAAACTCCACTAGGCCAATTTTGCCTGCAGAAGGCAGAGTGAGAAGACCTGATTGAATAGCTTCTGGGATTTTGAGTTGAGGACCACCAACTAAGCATACTCATTGCTTGGGTAGGGTAAACACTGAGAGTCAGCTGTCGTGGTGGTTGGTTGGCAAAGGCTGATGGACAACTCTCTTGTGATAAAAATAAGACATGACAGGCCCCCTTTATGGAGATATCTAGGGTCTATGAGATCCTAGATATCTCCTCTACCCTGGAGAAGAAAAAAAAATTATATTCTAAGTAATAACACCCTGCTACTAGAGAGAGGGCACATTTCTCAAAGCACTGGGGTACACATAAAGTGGAAAGGGGAACTTTCTGACTGGTTTCTGGTGGGAACTTCCCGTCGGTTGTCCTCCTGTTCCCTCAGAGTATTGAATGTACTCTGTCTCATTGCAGGTAAAAGAGACTATTCTCTGGACCATAGCTTTGACTAAGGTAAATGGTCTAGTTTATGTTCCTGTTGTGCAACCAGAGCGTGATCAGAGAACAAGCTGCATGATTATCAATGTAGGTTTGTCAACTAGTCTCATTGCAGGTAAAAGAGACTATTCTCTGGACCATAGCTTTGACTAAGGTAAATGGTCTAGTTTATGTTCCTGTTGTGCAACCAGAGCGTGATCAGAGAACAAGCTGCATGATTATCAATGTAGGTTTGTCAGGCAGGAAAGGGGGAGGGAGCAACTGGTGCAGGTTGCGCCAGCTGGCATTTAGGAATCTGGGTGATCTTTGCATTATTGTTGGGATCCCTCCAGAGTCTGCAGCCGCTCGGTGACATCACAGGACAGCGCAAGTAAGTTCACTTAGAGGGTTGGCATAGTAGGGTCCACAAGAAGGCAGCTTTTCCTCTCGGTACTTGCCATGTGTTCCTGCATGGGTAGTTTGTTCCATCAACTGGAAGATAATTACTGTTGCTAAGATTGGTTTGTACGTGTATTGGTCCTAGCGTTAATTTGGGGTGCAGGGACAAACTCCACTAGGCCAATTTTGCCTGCAGAAGGCAGAGTGAGAAGACCTGATTGAATAGCTTCTGGGATTTTGAGTTGAGGACCACCAACTAAGCATACTCATTGCTTGGGTAGGGTAAACACTGAGAGTCAGCTGTCGTGGTGGTTGGTTGGCAAAGGCTGATGGACTTCTCTTGTGATAAAAATAAGACATGACAGGCCCCCTTTATGGAGATATCTAGGGTCTATGAGATCCTAGATATCTCCTCTACCCTGGAGAAGATTGCACATGACATACAGTCATGGATTTTTTAGGTTGTGCTGAAATGCATTTTTACAAAGTTTTGCACTTCGATTTTTAAAGCTTTTTTCTTTTATTTTTTTAACTTAAGAGCACATTGACATGAGCTTTGAAAACACTGTGTACAGATGTATGCATCTGTAAGTAGCAGTATATAAGTATATGGGCATATTTATTTACTTTTAAATTGATGAAGAAATTAGATTTTTTAACATTTTTATTATTGGATGTGTTTTATAGCAGAAAGTAAAAAAAAAAAAAAAGTATATATTTTTTTTAAACTGTCGGTCTTTTTTTTGTTACCCGATCCGCTACTAGCAAGATTTACAAGCACTCGTGCCACTCTGCACTCCTGCGCCTTCTGTTCTCACTACCAGAGACCACGAGTCAGAGGAGTAAGACTAGCTCATCATTTTAGGCTCTGCTACCATTTCTATGTTCATGTTCAATTTTTTTTTTTTTTTATATATAATACTTCAGAAAACAAAAAATGAATCATTCAATTTTCCTACTTTGGCCAAAGTAAGAAGTTCTTTTGATAACCCACCTCCTCTGTTACTGATACTTACTGTTTCCCAATGACCCGCTGCTGCATTCCTAATTTAATTAACAGGTTCACCTTTAAAACATGTTACATGTTGTGCCCATATTTAGGGTGTAATTTGGGGTGCAGGGACAAACTCCACTAGGCCAATTTTGCCTGCAGAAGGCAGAGTGAGAAGACCTGATTGAATAGCTTCTGGGATTTTGAGTTGAGGACCACCAACTAAGCATACTCATTGCTTGGGTAGGGTAAACACTGAGAGTCATCTGTCGTGGTGGTTGGTTGGCAAAGGCTGATGGACAACTCTGAATGTCACTGTATACTTTAATCGTTTGCTGCCTGCCCACAGTACATTTACTGTGGAAGGGCGGCACACTACATTGCCACCGAACTTCTGGGTTTGGGGAGCACATGAACGCCCCCCCCCCCGACCCATGCCTGTGATTGGACACAGCACAAGTTTGCCAGCAGATTTCAGCCAATGATTTATGGCTGAAACCTACTGATTGGCTGTCGCCGATTACAGCACAGAGTTTTTTATTGACATACAGACAGAACTCTGTACATACACAGCAATTTGTCTGTTTGTTCTCCCTCAACTCTAAGTATGTAAAAGCAGTACACATTACACTTGTTAGGCACACATTTAACCCCTTCATTGCCTCTTGATGTTATCATCTTCCCAGGCCAGTATCATCAGTACAGGGGGCAGTATTATCACTGATTACTGTATAAGTGACACTAGCAATATCAGTGTCAGTTAGTCAGGTAGTGTCTCTCCCAGCCAGTGTCTGTTAGTACCAGATTTCCCTCCACACTATCACAGTCCCAGTATAAGTCGCACCATTAGTAGTATAGTGTATGTATGGATCAGTATCTTGATCACGATCAGAACTATACTAATGTCCCCAAAGACATGTAGTAGAATGCATTTTGGCCTAAATTAATGAAGACATTTTATTTCAAATGGATATTTTTTATGACAGAAAGTTGAAAATATTGTTTTTTTTTTTCAAAATTTGGGGTATTTTTTAATTTAAAGAAAAAATAAATAAACCCGTGGTGATCAAATACCACCAAAAGAAAGCACTATTTGTGTGAAAAAGAAAAAAATCATTTGCATACAGTGTTGCATGACTGCACGATTACCAGTTAAAATAGCAGAGTGCTGAATATAAAAAAATGCCCTGGTCATGAACGGGGTAAAATCTTGTAGAGGTCAAGTGGTTAAAGGCAACCATGCACATGTGTAAACATTTTCAGGTTATGATGATTTTAGAGAAGTGTATAGGTAACCCCAGACTAATCTAATGGGAAGCAGGGTAGCTAATGACTTTGTTAAAGTACCAGTATCATACTTTTCCCTAAGAAGCTGTGCTGATTGCTGAAGGTTTTTTTTCCTCATAATTTCTAAAGAAACAGATTTCATAAAGCCCCATCACATTTCATTTTATGTCTTCTGGAAAAGTCTGATTCCTCTAGTTTCTTTATAAATAATGGAACACTTGCATGGCATGGGACATATTTATTACACATTTAACATATAACAAATGTGTCATGTGTAAATCATGCAGCAGTCAGCAATTGTTCAAAGTCCAGTAACTTCAAAAAAGCAGCTATACAGAGGTGAGTACAATTCAAATGCCAACCTGGAGCTCTACACAAAGTGAAACAATTGGAGGGTTGTATTTCTGTCCTGGGACATTAAAGTGGAAGACCACCCTAACACTAAAATATCTAAATCTACAGGCATCCATGATCTAAGACTAACCTATCTAGCCCTGTAAAAATGAAATCGCTATACATATCTTTTATGAAGTCACTCCAGTCCTGTCTCCAGCAGCGGAAGCTCTGCAGAGGAAACAGCCGACAATGGCTGGGAAATTAATGGGAAGTGACGTCACCCATAGAGTTACTATGGGGCTTCCGTTGTTGGCTGCCTCCTCTGCACCCGCCTCCACAGAGAAACTGCTGCTGACAGCTCAGTGTGGGACTGGACCAAAGCAGCTTCAAAAAAGGTATGTTTAGCGATTTCTTCTTTACAGGGCTAGATAAATTAGTCTTAGATCATGGATGCCTGTCGATTTTGAGATTTTAGTGTTCGGGTAGACTTCTATTTTAATAATTATAACATAATATTTGATACTAGATATTTGGTAGCTAGGTGGCAAAATACCCAAATACCATGCCAGTACATTTTCAAGGCAGTTTCATAGTTTCATAGTTAGTTAGGTTGAATAAAGACAACAGTCCATCCAGTTCAACCTGAGTGAGTGTCTACAATTGTCCCTATCCCTGTACATTGCACACTCACATTGGTCCCTATCCTCAATGAGCCCACAATCCAAGGTCCCCATTCATATACTAGGGCCAATTTTGGACAGAGGCCAATTGGCCTACCTGCATGTCTTTGGATTGTGGGGGGGGGGGGGGGGGCTGGGGTGCCTGGGGGAGGCCCATGCGGGCACAGGGAGAACATGCAAACTCCAGCAGGTAGTGTCATGGCTGGGATTTGAACCAATGATGCCTCTTGCTGCTAGGTGAGAGTGCTAACCACTACACCACTGTGCCGCCCTCAGTGCTTGAGAGGATTCCCCTTTTCATAGTAAAACTCTTCAAAGAACTCTTCTAATACTGAAGGACATGGGGACATGTCACAAAAAAACTCTGCTTACATATTAAGCACTATAGAAAATATAAGCACTGTATAATTAGTCAAAAAAAGGGAAACTATCAGATCTTGCCCTTGGACATGAGCTATGAAAACTCTAAAATAATATGCTTGCATTAGGTTCTAGACATCTGTGCATCAGTACTGTAACTTATGAAAAGTAAACCAATAAAGTTTTCCTATTGGGACTAAGATGGCTACCACTGCCTAATAGGTTTCACAAAATTCCATATCCCAGAGGTTCAAAGCAATGCTATGGCCAAAATGAGAAGCATTCTGCATATAGGTAATAAAGGCTTCTGAAGACACTTATCCTGTCTTTTTGAGATATTTTCCAATATCATTTATAAATATTTCCCATATGGTTAATGACTACATGTTTAGCCTCTATTTGCTTTTTATGATCCACCAAAAGCGCTGCATATTTTGCTTGGTTTTAATATGACTTACTGTACTGACCAATATGTGATGTAATGTAATATAATGTAATGACTACAATGTAAAAAATTGCTCCGGCAAAAATACCAACTCCATACAATAACTGACATGACTCAGAATCCAGAAACGTCAGTGTAGCACTGGATGAAAGATGCAAGGGTCTGTCGGGAGTCCAAAAACTCATTGATCTTTTATACACACCCACTAATTACAAGCAAATAGATCACAGCTGAGGACGGTTACATTTATTAGCCATTTAAACCCCTTTGTGTCAACTTGTGTGCATGTTATCAGGCCAAAATCACCAGGGTATGTAAAATTTTGATCAGGGTCATTTGGGTAGTTTCTGTTGCCATTATGATTTAAAAAGAGTAAACACAGTCGATTGAAAATAAATGGCTTCAGCCAAACACTAACCATTAATGAAAGAAATGTTTTTGTGTTATCATTCATATTCTATGAAAAATGGCCAAGAAATCATAAATTTGCCCAGGGTATGTAAACTTATGAGCACAACTGTATATATTTTGATAGGTGTTTGCATCAGTGATGACACACTTGTCAAATTTAAGGTTCTCTGGATCACATATGAATTATATATACTAATATATAACTTATATATACTAATATATAAGAAAGGTTATGAAAATAGTCTCTATTTCAATCCTAAACAATAACATTACCGTGTAGTAGTTGTTATCCACTGCAAGTGCCTTCGAGAGACCAAAGTCACTTATTTTTGCATAATGTTGGTTTACAAGAAGGACGTTGCGAGCAGCCAAGTCACGATGCACAAAATTATGTTCCTCTAGATATTTCATCCCCAAAGACACTTGATGCATTAACTCTGCAATATTACTGATAGACACTTCGTCCCTGCAGAAAAGAATAGAATATATAACTGGTGTGACAGTAGCCCTCACCCACATTTGCAGTTGTGTGGTTTCACCTTTTTTTTGTAAAGTACAACTTCTTTATGTACCAATATACCATTAATGCACCTGTGTTGCAGAAAATCGAAAGCCGTCCCTATGTTCTGGAGCAAACCTCACCTTCTCCTATATAAATCTCGTTCATGATTTCCTGGTATCTGTCCTGTAGGACGCTAAAGAGCCTTGGTAGAGTGAGGAAGTTCTTATTGAACCACACCCTGCTCCTTCCCTTTTCCTCCAGGAGATTGCTCCCTCCCACCTCTCTTCTACATTAGATTTGCTCAGTGCTGCAGTGCTATCTAAAACCTGCCTTCAACTCAAGTGCATTGACTCTCACCTACAGCTCTAGTAAAGCATTGCTCCCCTCTCTGTGCCCACCTTCTCTGATAAAGTTATTGTCAGTCGGCAATGTTCTTTCTCAATACATAGTCAGTGTTCTCCTCTATTGATGCATTGCTTTTGTATCTCTCCTTCTCTCTGCATATTATTCATTTGGCAGAGTGTGCACACTGGAGCAGGAGAAGGAGCCAAGTGATTAAATAACAGCCTATGTGGAGCAGAGCTGTAGTATTGAAATCAGGAGAATTGTGTCCCTGGAAGTCTGTAATACACCAACAATGAACTAGGTTACATGTGCCCACGAGGTGGAGGGGTGTCAGGAATCTGCAGCTGGGAGATGACCAGATATACAGTATGTAGCTACACAAAGAACCTAGGACCAGACCATAGGTATATATCTGTAGCACCCTGTTGTTTAGGCAGGGTTGCTTCTAAATTTACCTGCCAGGTATAGCTACCTTGGCTAACTGTTGAAGATCAATTGCTTTCACTCTAAGTTTGTAATTGCTGCACTTCTCTTTCTTGCCGCTAGGTGGCTCGGGTATCTGGTGGCATTAGATATGAGAAGGGCAATGCAAGGTCAGATTATGGGTATATGGGGTATCCCAGTCAATGGGCAGGGGTTTTCTTAAATCCCTTGGCCTGCTGGGAGAACCTATATATTTGGGTGTAGTCAGGTGATCAGGGTTTTCTGTGCAACCTGGGTGGCTGTCTGGGTGGATGTGTGTTCTACTGCTAGGGCTGCACGGCCGGAGTTTGGGCCTATCCCGGGCACATCTGGCTACTAGGCTGTCTGAGGACCCATCCAGAAGCAACCGCAGCGGTTGGGATTGTGGAGGGTTGGGATTGCGGCTTATGGTCCAACCAGAAGTAACGGTTCTGCTGGAAAGAGAACCTTTCATGGCCAGAGGCAGAGGGGAAGCTGTCACCACTAAGGGACCAACAACCTTATTAATAGAGACCACAGTGAGTAGCTGAAGCAAGTACCAGAGCAGTATTCTCACCAACCGGGGACGGTGAAGAATCTTTAGTGGGTATCAAGCCAGGGACCCAGCCAGCGGAGGTGACGCTTGCAGAGCAGCCCTGTGTGTCAAGCCAGGGACCAAGAAGGCCAGTGGGGTGAAGCTTGAGAAGTATCTTGAGGGCCAAACTAGGGACCCAGCAGAGAGGCAGAGTGACGCTTGAGGAAGATACTACCGTGAAGATTGAAGGAGCTTAGGGATTCAGTGGCAGTGAATCAGTGGGTCTAGTGAGAGACTGGGAGCTCAGTGGGCTGAAGAACTACAAGAAGTTATTGTAGTGGAAGTGAAAGAACTGTTACACTTTGTGTTAGGAACCGTTAAAGACTGTTGCCATAGGAGACAGCATTCCTATACATGCAGATGTGGCATCTTGCTGGATGCCTTTCCCTGCATAGATGTTCTCCTGTTGAAGACTCTGAGCCTGTCAATTAATCTTGCAATTACCTAAGGGTGTCCTGGCCCTAACCCTATCTCTCTCAAAATTCTGTTAAGAGAAATAAAATCTCTTTTGCATTCAAGAAGTGTCTGGCGCCCAATGACTCTAACTACTTAGCACCCACTATGCCTCACAACCACATAGGGATGTCAGCTATCTCTGGCCGTGGAGGTTTTCATTAGACCAAAGGAGGTTGAAAACCTTGCTACAGATCTTTAAATTGAGATTTGTTTACAGTGAAACAAACGACAATCACACACCAGCAAACAGTAAAAATGAAAAAACTCCAGTGACAAAATACCTGATTAACTTAACAGAGACCTAACAATTAACTATATACAAAATATATGCAAAATGAGGGGCATGGATAACAGGGAATACCAGGGATGCAAGGAAGGGGGGAATCAGGAACAAGGTGCAGGAGTAAGCATCAGGGTACAGGATACAAGGCTAACTCAGGAGCAGGATAACCAGGCATAAGGATCTGGCAGCAAGGATGACAATCAAAACACTGATGCAAGTTGCAATAGCAGAGGCGGGACTTATTTACCCTCCCAGCAGCTGGGGCTAGGTGAAACTAATTGCAGGAACATGCTGGCTGCTGGGAAATACTGCCTGATGGTCACTGAAGCTACAGCTTTCAGTCACAGAACCACAGTGCCACCAGCAGGTAAACCAGGTCCTGCCAAGGGATAGGAGAAAGACAGCAGATAGAGAGAGAAAGATTCCCTGATTTAGATGTAGCACTAACCCCCGAAGGAGCTGCTGGTTTGATTGGGCTTACCGTTACCTTCTTCTCCTCGATTTGTGTCTAGGGGTTTCCCGTGGTAGATACCCAGTAACTCTAGAGACTGATGACAGATCCGCATGAAGGGATTTTTATTGCAAAAACTTAGACAACGAAGAGTCTCTTTAAAATAGGATCAGAGGGTTAGGAAGGAAGTTCAGGTACTCGTAATGTCAAAGTCAATAATTAAGGACTTGCTTACTTTGACTAGATCCAGAGAATAGCCATTCACAACTGGATGTTCACTCAGGTTGGATAGTCTGTCTCCCACAAGGCCTAGCAGCCAACAAGGTGCTTCACTCAGGAACAAGTCTCTGCCACAGACATTGTTGTAGTTCTTACAGGAATACATCTCTGCCACAGACGGTGTTGTAGAACTTCAGGAAACTAAAACTTTTGGAACACTCGTGTGATTCCTGGATCTTTCAGCCAGCTTGGCGATACCCATGAGACAGGATTCACTTAGGTACTTCAGACCCTCCAGGCTCTTGCTAAGAAGCCAAACCGTACGTGGCCTTCTTCTGAAGAGTCCCCCCCTGGATAGCTGCAAAATTACTGGGCCTCTCCAACTACCGGAGACGGCACCGGACCACCTTGGAATTCTTCTTTAGTTTCCTTGCCTTGGGCTAGCCAGCCCCAAGACAACAAGTCGGGTGGATCTGCACCCCAGGCCATAGCCTTCCTGGGGGCTGGTCAGGAGGACCAGGACCATGGAGTCAGAACATACTTCTGGACCGGAACTCTGAACCACATGACATCCGCATCTTAAGTATCCTTTCCCAGAAAGCACAACAAGAGTGACACTCCCACTGGGTGGGCTCCGAGAGAGAGTAAACTTAAAGCACCCAACTAGACCGTGGTTCCATGCCTGCCAGAAGAGACAGTGCCCCTTGTGGCCAGGCTGAACATCCTGTAGTCCAGTCAGACTGATGCTGAGGTCCAAATTCAGAACAATTGTACCCAAACCAAACTACAGTTCAAGTGTAACATTACCTTTCAAAAATGCATAGCGCGTGCTCTTCAGGAGCCGGCGCTACATAAGTGTTCCACATGACAATTTCTGCTGTCATGAGGCCACTGGATCAGAACAGACAAAGTAACTAATATTTATTAGAAGAGGATCAGCCATGGTAGTCCCCATTTTTTTTAGTTTTTTACACAAAAAAGTACAAGGGTGCATAGGTTCCAGGACATGTACAAACAGAAAATGGCTCAATGTCATTCATTAGTGAATAACATAGACAGGCTTTAGAGATATGAAGTTGCAAATTTAGTCTCCACTCCAGTAACAGAGTGAGCAAGTAGTCTCAGAAGTTCAGTCCTATTCTAAACCTAAGTACTCAGTTCAGGTTAAGTAATCCCTGCACAAATCAGGGAGAAGTAAAAAAGCACAAAAGAGGGGAAAGAAAGGGGAATTAAGGAGGGGAGGAGTTGAGTAAAATATAAATTTGCCATGGATCCAAAGCAAATCCAGAGGTGGACACTACCTCGTGCCCCATGGCAGGTGCTATCATTAAATAAACACACTCAGAAACTGTGAAAAACAAAATGAAACATGAATGAACAGTTAAAAATATAAAATCCACTCTGCAGTGTCCAATCAGTGAAGTCCAAATATGATGATCTTGAATAAAGTACCAAGTGAATAATTATGAGGATGAGGCCCTTCCGGAGACAGCAAAGCCACATCAGCGTGAGCCTATGCCAAAAAAGTAGGATAAATAAGGACACCCCTTCAGTGCACCTCCACCATCCAATCCAAAATATGCTTAGTTACTTGATAGATTTGACTTCTAAATGATACGTCATCAAAATGTGCCTATGTCACATAAAAATGTGTTGTTCCGCAGACAATTTGAAACTTTACACATGACTCCCCTCTTTCCAATGTTATGATCATGGCCATAGTAATGAAAAGAAAGCCGGGAGACCACATAGCATAAATCCATTAAAAAAAAAAAAAAAGATTTTTTAAAAGCAATGTCAGGCTCTGGGCTCAAACCTGGAACCTCTTCTGTGTCTGGCGCTGACTTTTCTCACTAAGTTATTTGGAAAGCTGGACTTCTCCCTGCCTGATCTCTTGGACAATCCTGCCTAAACCATTGGATAACCCTGCCTTGTGTCTTGATTGCTGTTGAACCTTGAACTCCTTGCTCCTCCCATAAACTTCCTATATAAGGCTTGTCTCTGGCCTCTTTGCCAGGTTATTTTGCTTTCTCAGCCAGTGCCTTGCTCTTGTCTGCGCTGCTGCTGTTCATATTTTGCTACCACTTGTTATTGACCCTTGGCTTGTTCCTTGACTACTCTTCTGCCTGATCCCAAACTGCAACTACTCATTACCGGCCTTTTGGCTTGTTTACTGACCATGCTTCTGTTTGATCCATATCTGCTTATCCACTACTGGACCCGAGCTTGCTCACCTGCTGGTGGGGATCCTGAGGACCGTGACCTGGTACTAACATGCAGCTAAATCCATCTCCACCATCAGGAGCTCTGGTGAACACCAGTAAGTACTTAGACTCCACGCCTCAGGTTAACCTGCGTCATCTGCCAGGGTGACTGCCTGTGTACCTCCCCACTTGTTGGTGGTAGACCTGCAACTGCTATAGCAACTGGTCTTCGCACCTGATGCCTGATCGTGACAACAAACTGATAACACTCAAAAACATTATCGTCTTATGTGCATATGTATACAGAATCCAAGCCCGGGGCTAGCGCAAACCACTCCTGGGATTCGGGTGCATGATGACATCACATACGTCAGCTCCACCCTACAAGTGTCATCACAACTGACATCATCTGGGGAATGGAACCGACATTCAGCCATCATGCAATATATATAGACCACAAACAGAGGTAACCATAAATGAGGGAGGACCGGGATGGATCCAAGCCTCAATTTGAAATCTATAGGAACACCAAGCCTCTATTGGATGTTGAGGTGAAACATATGAACACCACAAAAGAAGAAGGCTGGATCCAAGCCTCTCATTCACATCAGACCTGGTGTCAGTTCATCTGTGGGACCTAGTGACTATGAACACACCGCAGAGGTTGTGAACCCAATGGCTGTCTGCTGAGGGTCAATGGTTCTGAAAAGCAGCTACACAGGGTTGCAGCCACGGTCCTGGAAAGGGAGCTAGAGCATAAGATTCCCCAGAGCACAGATTCTAAGAGCCAGCAGGCTTTCACCAGGGCCTCTGATGGTGAGGATGGACTTGGCTGCAGCTGACTCCAGGTTGCGGCCCACAGGGTCTCCCAGCTCACGCTCACGACTGGCTCTGGTGGATAGAGAGAAAGAAGCAGTCGCAACAAGGAATAGTCAGAAAGACGAGCCAAAGGTCAGGGCAACAAGCAGATAGGGATGGTCAGAAGAATGAGCTGAAGGTCAGGGCAACAAGCAGACAGGGATGGTCAGGAGAACAAGCCAAAGTCGGTACACAGGAGTCAAATGTAGAGCACATGGCAATAATCACCATGGGAAGCTTTAACACAATTGTTGTTCGGGCAAAGCTGGCTTGCCATGCGTGGGGTAAAATAGTATTTCCTGTTAGAGGCTGGGGGGGAGAAGATTACTTAAACCCACATGTATGAGAGCCTGGTCCCTAAAGCTGATACACAGACCAGAGAGGTAAGCAGACATTCAGGGCATGAAACATTACTGGCGATTCATGAACCAAGCCTCTATCTAAATCTGAAAAGAAAAATTCAGAACAGGTTTCTTCGTAGTTGTTACAAAATATATAACAATTAATATCCAATGGAAAACCATTCAAAATGAGAAAAATAGAAGCCTGGTGAACCTAAGGGTGGAAGGGACGATCCCTGATCACTATGATATATGTAATCATCATCATCACTCATATATATTAGACCAAAAGATATAAAAAAAACAAAGATATGCATAGCCAAGATAGTCCAAAGATATGCATAGCACAGAACAGAACATTGAATGTCCACCAAGAAAACAAGCAGAATATTCTGTAAAATGGTTCCTCTCACTTCCTGTTTTGGCTATGGGGCAGGAAGTGAAGGGAAATCTCCCCAATGGGAAACAGATAATAAATATTTACCTTACGGGGTAATAACCTTCCCTTACTCTATCCAAAATCAAAAAAGTTTTGCCTTTAGTTCTATGTTAATTAAATGTGTGCTCCATGTTTAATCCCTGCCAAACTGCAATTAATGGAGGCTGATTTTATCCTGTTACAGGAAAGTTGTTGCATGTAGCATTTCTGGAATTTGACAATGCTTATATGACAGATAGGTGTCACCCCCATTCATTTCTGTGTTAAACAGGGGGAAGACATACAGAACCTTTTTAATGAATAATGTGGCATATCAGGCTATCAAATGACCAACATTCTAATTGTTTGGTTTAAGATGTCACATAAGCTTTTCTGACTGCATCAGTCTCCTGAATTACAGTATATACCCTTAGCATATGAACAAGGGGAAAACACTTCACTAATAGTAGCCAAGTCTGTGTTTCGCCAAACCACTACATTTATGTCACATTGACTTGAATTATGATTTTAGTATTTCTTTAGCTAATCTTAAATGTTTACTTACTTCTTACTTGGCAAAAACTTGTTGAGGGGTCCAGCTGATGCAATTTCCATAACCAACATAAGGCACTCTGCCTCGCACAAGCCTATCATTCTGACTATGTATGGATTGTCCAGCTGGTGCATAATTTCTGCTTCCTTCATCATTTCCTCTCTTATTGCCTTCTCACTATCACTCTGTAGCTTCAGCATCTTTATAGCCACGTCAATTTGTCGCCTGAAAAACAAACCATTACCTCTGTTACAACAGAGTTTCCAAAAAAGACACATTGCATACATTTTTCTGACAGTAAAGAGCAGTTCGTTTCTGTGTGTGTCAGGAAAGTATGTGATTTAAATTGAGCTCCTGGCGCACAGTAATGTGACAAAAAATAAAAAAAATACTGTGCAGGTGACAATAGCCTAAGTGAAATAAAGCTTCTTGCAATATCACAACAAAACCAATTGTGCAAAAACATACATAATAAAAATAAAAATAAATAAAGTTCAAAGTAAATAATTTCAAAAAAAGTCCATATAGTGCTTGAACACTAAAGTGCATAGTGACAGATCAAAAGAAAGTTCATTGAAGTAATATCCCAAAAAATTTGATTGTTTAGATGAAATTCCACCTGGTGCACCTCCACCGTGATAATAAACAAGATGTGAGCTTACCAGATATTTAGACGACATGTTATAAGAGTCTAGACAAACATTTAAATACTGATCTAGTACTCAAGGCGAATCCCTCAGTGGTTAGACCGGAAAGGAAGGTAACATGACTGGCCAAACAAACCCCGGGTGTTCCTCAGACGTGACCAATAAGGAAGAAAAAGGGGGTCCACGTACTATACAAGCTCAATTGGCAGGGTTAGTCGTAGAGGATATAGTCTATGCCTGAACTAACCAGGACGTAGTCTATGTCTCAACTAACTAGGGCATAGTCTATGTCTGAACTAACTAGGACGTAGTCTATGTCTGAACTAACCAGGATGTAGTCTATGTCTGAACTAACCAGGACGTAGTCTATGTCTGAACTAACCAAGACGCAATCTATGTCTGAACTAACCAGAACTTAGTCTATGTTTGAACTGACCACGTCAACTGAGCTTGTATACAAGTTGTTTTTATCCTGGAAACTAACATTTTAACCACTTACTCTTCACTGGATTGCTGTAAGTGTTTAGTAACCTTTTCTCAAAATAAAAAGTTTTTACAGTTTTACACTATGTGGATCCCCTTTTTCTTCCTTATTGGTCATGTCTTAGGAACACCAGGAGTTGATTTGTCCAGCAATATTACCTTCCTTTCCGGTCTAGCCACTGAGGGATTTGCCTTGAGTGCTGGATCATTATTTAAACGCTTGTCTAGACTCCTATAACGTGGAGTCTAAAGTTCTGGTAAGCTGACATTCTGTTTATTATCACGGTGGAGGTGCACCAGGTGGATATTAACTTAAACAATCACATGGACTTTCTTTTCATCTGTCACTATGCACTTTAGTGTTCAAGCACTACATGGACTATTTTTTAATGATTTACTTTGAAATTTATTTATTTAGAGCTGCAATTATCATTATGTGCAGTAATGTAAACCTAGCTTAAGTGAGACACAATAATAGACTGTAAATTAATAGATTTCTACTAACATATGCTGTCTTCGTGCTGTTTAAATTTGTTACGAATTTAATTCTATATGTCGCCCTTCAAAAAGGGCAAATTTAATGTGTTTTATTGTATGTTGTCTATAGTATTTTCTGATTTGAGACAGCATCTCTCATCCATGTCATCTTATTGAATTAAAGCACTAGCATTTATTACAGAAATAGAGTGCAAAATCTGGGGCAGCTTCGCATGGTAGCTAAACAGCTTCTAATTTCAGCTTGTTCAAATAAGCTTTGACAAATAAAAACTGCAAGCTGATTGGTTTCTATGCAGAGCTGCACCAGATGTTGCTCTCTCTAGTTGTAGTAAATCAAACTCTCTGCGGAGATTGTGCTTTTCAATTGCCATGCAGGTTGCACTATAACACAGCTGTAAGTCTGCAAACATTTTACAAACGGGGCTGTAACTGTTTCAAATTGAACTACCGTAATTTACCTTTTCATCTTGTAGACTCCTTTCTTAACACAGCCAAAATTTCCAGCACCCAGGTCAACTTCATCTATGAGAAGCATATCTCTCTTGAGGAAGACTTTACGGTCTTTTATTTCCTCTGGATCGCTGTATGGGCTGTCATAAACACTGGTGTCCATGGGCAAAAGTCTTGGTTTTTCTCCAGCTGCAAAGAAACATAAATGAACATTTAATGACTATTATAGGTTGTTTATGGCACATTCCTACAGTTGTCACGTATGTGAGACTTCTTTAATTGATATTAGGAACTTCAAGAAACAGGGAAAGAATTGTAACTTTGGGTCCACCTTCATCTTCTATCCCCACTTCAACATATTGTGCTGGCAGCGCATTTACCCAAAGTTAGATGAACACAGCATACGACTGGATATGGTACATCTGTGGCACCATTTAAGCAAACATAGCTGACACTATATAGAGTATATTGAAGGGAGAGGCATGAAGAAAAGTCCTGCAGCCAGTAGCCATGACTCTGGTTTGGCCTATGGGAGGAGCTATTGTTTACTCCTTTCATCTTCAGTGGAGCTAGTTTGCTAGGGGTGCAGCTGGTGTGTAGTGATGCACAAATAGCAAAGTAATGAGTTGCAGGGATCCCCAGCTAGTGTGGCACATGCATGACCATTTGCAGGTGGTCCATGCAGACATTTTACTACTATTCCATTTTGGTAATGGACCTTGCCTCTAAAAATTCACTGGTAGCCATCCAATGGCTACCGGATCAGATTAGAAAGACTGTAGCTAATGCCTAATGGTGCCATTGCTTTCATGTCAGTCCACAGTTTAATAGGCTTGACCTTCCTGTGTCTCTATAATATGACATATTTGTATACTGTAGTCCTGGAAATAGAAGCAGAGGTGACAATCAATGCTAAATTTAGTAAAGAAAAACTTGCACCTAATGGAAGTTGGGGATCAGGTTTTATTTTATTCAAGGGTACTCATTTTCAAGTAAAGCTGAATTCTCTGAGGCATAAAGAGCCATGGAAGGTCTTACTGAAGCCATTTAGAATAATGCCACAGAAGTGACATAGCAGATAACAGGTGGACAGGTATCTTACACATCTGGAAATGTCTACAAATGAAGACTCTTTGGCTGCTGTAGCGCTGTGATTTTTGGAGTCACAGACTGTAGAACAAATCCTTTTTTTTTTTTTCCTTTTTTTTTATGGGATGCTTTTGATAAACGTATTTTCCAGAGTCACTTCTTCGTATGCTCTAATGCCCCCACTGTAGGGTCTCCTGCAATAGTAAATTGCTGAAGTTTGTATTACATTGTCATATTAATCTGATTGCTCACAGGAAATATGTTACTTTTTCTTAATAATGAGCATCAAAACATTCAGCCATTAAATTCATTTTGGCATTTGAAGCTGTTTCATGCTTTGTGTGTTGGGTACCTATTATAATGTATATGTAACCAAATATTCTAGTTACTTACATTTCTGATAGCTATAGAGGGAAAATACTGCAAAATGCCAGAATTTCAATTTCACTGTGTTCTTACCAATAAAAGGTTCAGGGGTGTAGCCGTCAGAATTAGCTGCTGATGGTCTCTGGGATAAAACAAGGCAAGATATTAGAAGACCAAATCATTTTTCATATCTAAGCTTAGTTGATTACTAAAACAATTACTGTAGCTTTTAATCATTTTTGTAAACCTCTAGCTTAAATACTTTCAGTTACTGATGCAAATGGGTTGATTTAAAGCGGTAGTAAACCCGCTATTTTTTTTTTTTTTTTTAACACCTGCAAAGCAAAAGGCATAATGAGCTAGTATGCACCGCATACTAGCTCATTATGAAATACTTACCTTAGAACGAGGCCCCGACATCTGGCACGATCCACGCCGAGGGAGCTGACATGCTCCCTCTGCGTTTCTTCCGGGTATCGCGGCTCCGGCGCTGTGAGTGGCCGGAGCCGCGATATCGTCACTCCCGCGCATGCGCGCGGGAGATTTCTTTCCGGCCGCTGGCCACTGCCGGATTTTCAGGCCGAGAATCCCCTCGTGCGCATGCGCCGCTACAGTCAGCGGCGCATACCGAGGGGAATATCTCCTAAACCGTACAGGTTTAGGAGATATTTTTTTTACCTACAGGTAAGCCTTATTATAGGCTTTCCTGTAGGTAAAAGTTACAAAAAACAGTATACAACCACTTTAATAAAGGCAAATAGGATTTTCACTTTGGAAGGAAAATTTCCCTTTGCAAGGATTTTTCCCATAGCTTAGTGATCAAGGTGAAGCTCTGCTGACTTCCATCGTGCAATCATGTGCCAGCAAAAACACACTTTTTTTATTAATATTGTTCTCCTTGCATGTGATTGGGTATTCTTTGCAAGGTGAATTTTCACCACTTTCACTATAACCACAACAAACTATTAGAAAAAAAATATTTAAAATATATATGCAGTGGGTAAAATAATTATTTGTTTTCCCACTTACAAAGAAATGAAGGGTCTATAATTGTTATCATAGGTGTATTTTAAATGATAAAGACATAACATCAATCAAAAATGCAGAAAAAAACACAATAAAAATGTTATAAATTGAGTTGCAGTTCAGTGCGTAAAATAAGTATTTGATTACTCTACCAACTAACAATATTTCTGGCTCCCACAGACAGACTACAGTATGTGGTCATGTGGTACACAGGTTAGTCCTATCAATTTAAGAAGGTGCTCCTAACTAAATCTCGTTATGTGTATAAAAGACACCTGTCCACAGAATCTCTTTCTTCCATTCAAACCTCACCATCATGCGCAAGACTAAAGAGCTGTCAAAGGACGTCAGGTACAAGATTTTAGACCTGCATAAGGCTGGAATGGGCTACAAGACCTTCAGCAAGAAGTTTGGTGAGAAGGAGACAACTATTGGAGCAATTATTCGCAAATGGAAGAAATATGAAATAGCCATAAATCACCCTCAGTCTGGAGTGCCTTGAAAAATTGTATCTCATGAGATAAGAATGATCATAAGAAAAGTGAGGGATCAGCCCAGAACTACACAGGAGGAGCTTGTCAATGATCTCAGGGCAGTTGGGACCACAGTCACCAAACAAGCCATTGGTAACACAATACACCGCCATGGATTGAAATCCTGCAGTGCCTGCAAAGTCCTCCTACTCAAAAAGGCACATATACAGGCCCATCTGAAGTTTGCCAATGAACATCTAAATCAGGGATCAGCAACCGTTTTCCACTTAAGGGCTGGATTCATTGTATATGAATGCATAGGGGGGCACATTCACATACTAGTAAATGAAGATAATAATAATCCTTACCAACAAGAGTTTCTCCACGGGAGGAGCTTGTGAATGATCTCAAGGCAGTTGGGACCACAGTCACCAAACAAGCCATTGGTAACACAATACGCCGCCATGGGTTGAAACCCCAGAGTGCCTGCAAGGTCCTCCTCCTTAAGAAGAAACATGTACAGGCCCGTCTGGTTTGCTAATGAACATCTAAATCAGAGGTCAGCAATCTTTTTCCACTTAAGAGCTGGATTCAATGTATGGGAATGCATGGGGGGGGGGGGGGGCACATTCACCTGCTAGTAAATGAAGATAATAATAATCCGTGCCAACAAGGGTTTCTCCACCAAGTCATGTTTTGCTTGGGTAGGAATCAAATACTTATTTTACTCACTGAACTGCAACTGAATTTATAACATTTGTATCATGTGCATTTTCTGGATTTTTGGTTGATTTTGGTCTCTATCATTTAAAATAAACCTATGATAAAAATTATAGACCTTTCATTTTTTTAAGTGAGCAAACTTGCAAAATCTACATAGGATTAAATAATTATTTTCCCCACTGTATAATAGCCCCCATGGTAGGCAATGCACACTACATATGAACTACATGGGTGCATTCACACAGTAAAAATAGCATACATAATCCAGATGTGTTGGAGGCCCTCACATATCTTGAAACAGGAGCTAGTGCAAATCAGCAATGTTTATTGTAATGACCAGTATGTTTCAAGACCTGTGAGTGTCTCCAACACATCTAGGACGAGGTGTTTGAGGGATGCTATGGGGGTTATTTACTAAAACTGGAGAGTGTAAAATCTGGTGCAGCTCTGCATAGAAACCAATCCGCTTCCATTTTTTTTTTTTTTTTCAAAGCTTAATTGAACAAGCTGACGTTAGAAGCTGATTGACAGCTGCACCAGATTCTGAGTGCTCCAGTTTTAGTAGATCTCTCCTTATGTGTGTGGGGGAAACTAAGGTGGAATCTGGTCCAGGTGTTACCCTGGTAGTGTGGGATCCGAAACCAGGTTTTGATTCTCACTTGTGACCAGCAGCAGGTTGGATAAATAAGTAAGAGCTGGAGCAAGGCTCTGGACTAGGACTCAAGAAGCTATCTGACAGAGAGCTACATGGGGATCTCGCTCTGTAAGCCCTTGTACACACGGTCCGACATTCCGACCACAAAATCCGTCTGATTTTTTCTGACGGATTTTGTCTGAAACTGGTGTTGCATACACACGGTCGGACAAAGTTGTCGGAAAATCCGATCGTTCAGAACATGATGACGTTCGTTCGTTATGTTGGGACTACGTTCAGGCTAGTAGCCAATAGCTTTAGTCTCGTAATTTGATCTGAGCATGCGTGGCACTTTGTCCGATCAGAATTCTCTACAAATGATCGGACAAAGTCCGATCAGATCATGTTGTCGGAAAATTTTATATCCAGCTCTCAAACTTTGTTGGTCGGACATTACGACGGAAAAAGTCAGATGGAGCCCACACGCGGTTGGATTATCCGACAACACGGTCCGATCAGACATTTTCCGTCGGAATTTCCGACCGTGTGTACACGGACTAAGAGAAAGAAGAGGTTGGCAAAAGGTTTTTTTTTTTTTTGTGACTGGGAAAGCTGTTTAGTTCAGCCTTTCTCAACCCTTTCAACCCTTTCAACAGTACTGTTTAGTTCAGCCTTTCTCAACCCTTTCAACATAAAGGAACCCTTGAAATATCTTTCCGGCATCAGGGAACCCCTACTAAAAATGATGATATCTACAACTCATGATACATTAGTGTGATGGTCATTGGAAAGCATGCTCCTTACACTTTTGGTCATTGGGAAGAATTACCCTCCTACAGATAGCTAAAAAGATCAATGTATGAGTGGGAACTTATCTGAGAGGAAGACATTGCTGATTGCTCAAGGAACTCCTAGCAACCTCTGGAGGAACCCTAAAGTTCCACGGAACCCTGGTTGAGAAACCCTGGTTTAGTTAGTGCTTTCATGGCAAGTCAGAATTTTAAGAAAGGACATGATGTTTGAACTGCCTTTTTCCCCAGGGAAGGAAATCCCCACATGAACTACCCTCCAATAGGGATGGCCGAATGGTTCGCCTGGCGGTCGTTTCGCGGCAAATTTCGGCTGTTCACGGTCCGCCCGATCGGCGGACTATTGCCGCCGTTCGCCCCACGGACTTCCGTGTTTACTGTGTAAAAGAACTTTGACCTATGATGACACATCCATCATGGGGTACAGGACAGCCAATTGAGACATTAGAGCACATGGACACTTGGACATTCCCCCTAACTTAGAAATAGACCCGATCTGGCGGCCATTTTACATTCTTTCTTCTGTCACTATAGGGAGAGATTGCTGTGTGGAGCAGGGAGAGACTGCAGTGACCCAAATCGCTAGATATTTGGTCCACAAAAGTTCTTTTCAGGACTGGTATAGGTATACTTCAGGATACTACTGATTTTTGCAGCAGCCTGTCATTTGTCAGTGTAGAGAGAGGGACAGGACACTGTGTGCTGCAGGGACAGTCAGTTTAATCATTAGCTGTTACAATTAGGTCCACAAAAGTGCTATTCAAGTTATTGTTCCAGCAGCCTCTGTTTTGTCAGTTTAAATAGGGACAGGCAGGAGGCTGTGTGTGAGGCAGTGAGGGACAGTCAGTTTAATCAGTAGCTGTTACTATTAGGTCCACAAAGGTTCTTTTCAGGACTAGTATGGTAATAGGCTTGTACACGTATAATATTCTTTCTTCCAAATATAGAAAGAATATTATACTTGACTGCTGCCCTTCTGCTGCAGTAGTCCTTTATCAGTATAGGGACTGAGGTACAGTCTGCTAATCATTCACAACCTACTTGTTCCACAAAGGTCCTTATAAGGACTGGTAAGGTATAGGGTACTACAGTACATAGGGTTGGGTGAGGTACAGTCTGCTATTCCTTAAGGACTGGTATAGGTCCACAATACATAGGGTTGAGGTGCACTACTGCTGACTGCTGCCCTTCTGCTGCAGTAGTCCTTTATCAGTATAGGGACTGAGGTACAGTCTGCTAATCATTCACAACCTACTTGTTCCACAAAGGTCCTTATAAGGACTGGTAAGGTATAGGGTACTACAGTACATAGGGTTGAGTGAGGTACAGTCTGCTATTCCTTAAGGACTGGTATAGGTCCACAATACATAGGGTTGAGGTGCACTACTGCTGACTGCTGCCCTTCTGCTGCAGTAGTCCTTTATCAGTATAGGGACTGAGGTACAGTCTGCTAATCATTCACAACCTACTAGTTCCACAAAGGTCCTTATAAGGACTGGTAAGGTATAGGGTACTACAGTACATAGGGTTGAGTGAGGTAGAGTCTGCTATTCCTTAAGGACTGGTATAGGTCCACAATATATAGGGTTGAGATGCACTACTGCTGACTGCTGCCCTTCTGCTGCAGCAGTCCTTTATCAGTATAGGGACTGAGGTACAGTCTGCTAATCATTCACAACCTACTAGTTCCACAAAAGTCCTTATAAGGACTGTTAAGGTATAGGGTACTACAGTACATAGTGTTGAGTGAGGTACAGTCTGCTATTCCTTAAGGACTGGTATAGGTCCATAATATATAGGGTTGAGGTGCACTACTGCTGACTGCTGCCCTTCTGCTGCAGCAGTCCTTTATCAGTATAGGGACTGAGGTACAGTCTGCTAATCCCTAGCTACTAGTTCCACAAAGGTCCTTAAGGACTGGTATAGGTGTAATGTTTGGTGTGCAGTATATAGTTGTGTAATACACGTATAAAATACTTGCACATACTTGACTTCCTCCTGGGGCTGCTTATTATGAGGGGCTCCCACCATCACTGTGCTGCGCTGACTTCCTCCTGGGGCTGTACCTCTGCTGTGCATATTATGAGGGGCTCCCACCATCCCTGTGCTATGCTCATTATGAGGGGCTCCCACCATCCCTGTGCTATGCTGACTTCCTCCTGGGGCTGCTTACGGTGCAGGTGTCAGTGCTGTATATCACGGTGCTGGTGTCAGATCACTCTATCACGGTGCAGGTGTCATTGCTGTATGTCACACTGCTGATGTCAGTGCTCTCTATCACGGTGCTGGTGTCAGTGCTGTATATCACGGTTCTGGTGTCAGTGCTTTATGTCACGCTGCTGATGTCAGTGCTCTCTATCACGGTGCAGGTGTCATTGCTGTATGTCACGCTTCTGATGTCAGTGCTCTCTATCACGGTACTGGTGTCAGTGCTGTATATCATGGTGCTGGTGTCAGTGCTTTATGTCACGCCGCTGATGTCAGTGCTCTCTATCACGGTGCTGGTGTCAGATGACTCTATCACGGTGCAGGTGTCATTGCTGTATGTCATGCTGCTGGTGATCATCTCCTGCACCCTCTTCTTTGCCTACCCTGACCTTCCCTCTCCTCCATTGCCTTCATGCGCTCCACAGTCCTGAATTGTCACAACAATTTCACATATAAAAAAAGAATGCTTGTAGTTGTCGATCCCAGATTCACCTGAGTGAATCACCTGTGTTATGTCATTGGCCATGTGGTGGGACTATGTTTGCACAGCTAGTAATTATTTTGTGGCTGCAAATTTGACCTGTAGGTTTGCAAAGTTCGCCTCCCATTGAAGTCAATGGGGCCCGCCGCGAACGTTACAGTTCGCGAACTATTGGCCGCGTTCGCGAAATGTCCCGTCGGAAGTTCGTCCATCACTACCCTCCAACAATATATTATGCCAATATAAATACAGCAGAAGTTTTGCAAGGCCTCATTATTGTACCAAATCTGTTACATAGCTTCTGCCACTGTTAAATCTCATTATTTATCTTTTTTTTGTATTGGCTTGTTCTATACTGATTATCGGATTTGGGATTTTGTGAAAATGAATAGTCAGCAATGACAGTTTCTTTTATGAAAGGTTTAAGTTGATGTTGTTTCCTGAAGATTCTTACTGCATTATGCATTTGTGGGTGGCTTCAAATGTCTTAATAATGGAAACATAAAAAGAATATGACATGTCATTCACAGAATAAAACAAGAGAAGCAGAGCAATTTTTTTGTTTAACAATGCATATTATGAGTGCAAAATAATACATTTTTACCAGGCTTTGAGATGTAAACAAAGCCTGTATAATACATTGTGCAATGCACAGTCTGTACAATACATTGTGCAATGCACAGTCTGTACAATACATTGTGCAATGCACAGCCTGTACAATACATTGTGCAATGCACAGTCTGTACACTACATGGAGCAATGCAAAGTCTGTACACTACAAGGAGCAATGCAAAGTCTGTACAATACATTGTATTATACATTGCAATTTAATATGTTCTGTTTCGATGTACTTACAGATTTTGGAAGTGAAGGTGGTGCTACACAAATGCCTAGAAAAAGGAAAAAAAAAAAAACATTCATGACATACATGTCATGCAAAAACAATTCTTTTGAAATGACCATTTCCTTAAAGTAGAAGTCCGGTTAAAATCTAACTATGCTTAAAGTGTTACTCAACCCACAACAGTAAAATCAGTCTGTATATGCAGTAAAGCATGCTTGTTATACACACTGTGGAACCTAAGGGGTTAATCCTACACATTGTATAAAAAGGCTGTTTGATCCTGTCTTCTCTGATCCTTCCCTTCTTTTACTGTCCCCAATCCATGTGCTGATAGCACAGAGCCTTGAAGGCACTCTACACATGCTCAGTTTGGTGTGTATTGCTAGATCGTTTTTCTTTTTTCATTTTTGGGAAGGTGCATGTGAACAGCACAGGGCCAATCAGCACTGTCAAGACAGAAAGTCAGGGGTCATGCAGCCTTGTAGGACAGTCGTAGGAGAATGAAAAAATCTCCTACAAGTTTTAACCAGTGATTGGGTGGACACTGATACAAGTCACAAGACAGCTATATAATGCTGATAAGAAAAGATATTTAGCAGTTTATATTTACTAAAATAATTGCATTTCCATGTACTGTATACTGTGGGAGACCAGATATAGTGAATGCAGGGTCCTGGGTTGAGTAACACTCTAAACTTACTCCCACCCCATTCAAAGCCATATACTAACTATTTTTGTAAAGGAAAGATGTGTATACTTACCAAATCTAAGGGCGCTCTTGCCCAGTCACGTTATCTCCTCAGCGACGAGCTTCAGGAGATAGAAGAGAGCGCCAACAACGACTGCAGTGCCTGGGTGATGATGTCACCCTCAGACTTATTATGGGACATCTGCTTTCTCTCCTCTCCCCTGAAGCCCGCGCTGGGGCCTGATCACATGACCAAACTGGACCACCCTTACTTTAGGTAAGTATACTTACACTATATTACCAAAAGATGGTAGATGACGAGACATTTGGCTACCTTAAGAGAGTCATAGTTACTCCCGCCGTTTACCCGCACTTCATTGAATTTCTTCACTTTGAAATTCAGAGCACGTGGCAGAAATCACATTGCGTCAACAACTGCCTCGGGCTTTTGCAATGCTTTGTTTTAATCAGTTAGATTCTCCTTGCCCGCACCAGTTCCAGGTCAGCTGCTGGGCACCGGCTGAGGCGAGGTGACGTCCCCCGGCAACCCCACTGCAGCTGGGGCGAGCCACAGGAAGGGCCCGGCACTCCTCCAGAGTCGCCACCGCTGCCCACGCCCTGCCACCCGGCCCTAGCCAAGGTGAGGGGGTGGGGCGGAGCCTCATCCACCTGGGGTGTGCGTCCAACCCCGCTTCGTGCCCCAGCCCTTTGAACTAATCGTTATCCCAAAATATGGATCTGACTTGCCAACTTCCCTTACCTACATTGTTCTAACATGCCACAGGCCATTCACCTTGAAGACCTGCTGCGGATATGGGTATGGATTTTCAAGGGCCAGCGAGAGCTCACTGTACACCGCCGGTACCGCAACACTTTCCAAGACTTGGGCTCCTTTCTCAGGGCGAACCCATTCCAGGGCGCCCTGCTCTTCACAAAGAAGAGAGATGACTCCCTAGGGCTCCCACTGGCTTCTCCTGGATCAGTCGCATTGCCGCAGTGGATGCCGCAAGGCACCCATCTCCGCCGCTCCAGATTCAGACACCCTTTCGATCGGCCGAGGGTGACTGAGGCCATCACCCATCCCTTCCGAATGGCGCTTGCCTATCTCTCAGGACCGACTGACCCATGTTCAACTGCTGTTCACATGGAACCCTTCTCCACTTCGGCCTTCAAAGTTCTCTTTTGAATATTTGCTATTAGCACCAAGATCTGCACCCACAGCAGCTCGCCTGGGGCTTCCGCACCCACCTACTCATAGTGGTCTAGCCCCCGGGGACCTCTCTCATCACTGGCCATCCAGTTTCAGGGCTGTCGGGGCAGCGCAGGCAGCCCTGCTGGCTAGGCCATAGCCATGGGTGAAAGGGACAGGCTCTCTGGGAGGGGGGGACCCTGGTGGAAGGGGTCTGGTCGGGGGATGAAGGGGCCCGGTCGGGTAGTTAGATGGGAGAGTGTAGCGGTGTGGGTGACCAACGGAGGAGCTACTCTCAGACAGGTGCGGCCCCAGGGTAGTCATAGATAAATAAAGTATTTTCTTGTAAAAAGAGCTAGCCTCAAAACTTCTTGATACCACCTCATATGTGTGTTGCAGTAAAACGTGTTTTTGTAATGGAAAGCGTCTAGAATGGCACTCCACGCACATACAGAAAACAAGAAAACCTGCACTATAGCTTACCACTATACACAGTTTTGAAGACTTTTGCTCTGACAGCACATTCCATATGAATGGGCTGCTTTAACCACATGCCGACCAGCGCACAGCGATATACGTTGGCAGAATGGTACGGGTGGGCAAATGGGCGTACAGGTACGTCCCCTTTAAGATGTGGCATTGTGGGCGCGCGCTCCTGCCGCATGATCTGTGACCATGACCGCGGGTCCAGCCGAGTCGGTGTCTGCCGGGTGCCCGCGATCGTGTCGCGGAGCGGAAGAACGGGGAGATGCTTATGTAAACAAGGCATTTCCCCGTTCTGCCTAGTGACATGACAGAGATCACTGTTCCCTGTCGTTGGGAGCAGTGATTGCTGTCATGAGAGTTATAGCCCATCCCCCACAGTTAGAATCACTCCCTAGGACACACTTAACTCCTTTCCTGCCATTGTCATTTACACCTATTGCTGTATAAATGGCAATGGTCCCAAAATAGTGTCAAAAGTGTCCGATCTGTCTGCCATAATGTTGCAGTCACGATAAAAGTCGCAGATCACCACCATTACTAATAAAAAAATTATAAAAAAAATGCTATAAAACGATCCCCTATTTTGTAGACGCTATAACTTTTGCGCAAACCAATTTATATACGCTTATTACGATATTTTAAAAAAAAATGGAGAAGAATACATATCAGCCTAAACTGAGGAATTTTTTTTTGTTTTTAATATATTTTTGGGGGATATTTATTATAGCAAAAAGTAAAAAAATATTGTTTTTTTTTTCAAAATTGTTGCTTTTTTTTTGTTTATAGCGCAAAAAATAAAAAACGCAGAGGTGATCAAATACCACCAAAGGTAAGCTCTATTTGTGGGGAAAAAAGTACGTCAATTTTGTTTGGGTGCAGTGCCGCACAACCGCGTAATTGTCAGTTAAACCGACACAGTGGTGAATCGCAAAAAGTGCTCTGGTCAGGAAGGCGGTAAATCCTTCCGGGGCTGAAAAGGTTAAAGTAACACAATAAAAAAATGCATTAAAACACATAGTAGTGCATTATCGAACCACAACTGTGTGAACTAGCCCTAAAGGTTTTATCCCACAGATCTTCAAATATTAGACATTTTTAATATTGCTCTTTTGAATAATTTTGGATGCAAAGGTATTTTAACAAAAATGATCACACAGGTATTTAAAATATCACTAGCTTTTTGCTAAATTGTATTCTATTCTATTCTATTCTATGTTTCTATAAAGTGTGTACTCAGTAAAAAAGGATACGGAGCTGTTTAACATGGTAATACAATAATGACCCATAAAATATAAATTTATGGGAGATGAAGGTTTCCAATAATCTAATATTCTTCCCATACTAAAACTGATGAACATTTTGATGCAAAAAACAAACATGAGATTGTGTTACAATAATTTGTCTTTCTTAAATGACACTGATAAGCTTTAATCAATGTGACATTCATCCTCTGACTTACCAACTGATGTGCTGCCATTGGAACAAAACTCTCTTAATACAGTAATGACTCCATCAGGCTTAAGTTTCAGGTATTCAACCAGCTTTATAATGAAAACAGAAAATAGTAGAGGTAAATAAATGTAACAACAAATAATAATAAAATAACATCGTAAGAATATACATTACACAGCATTTTGAAATTCTATTAATTACTTATTCGTTTGGTTAGCTTGCATGTAGTGAAACATTTTTCCATTTTCATTTATTACAATTAGACAGGCTTCATCTATTCATATCCTCTTGAATTCAACAGTACTATTATTAATAGCAGGCATGATTCCTGCATAACGTGATAATAATAAACTTTAATTAAATAAAAAAAGGTTAAACTTACCTGGTCTGGAGTAGTGACTTACCGCCTCTTCTTCAGCCCCCTGCCAACGTTGTCTCCTTGGCAAGCCATGTGCTGAGGGGGCACCTATGCAGGTGCACTCCAAAGCAGATCTGTGTGCATCCATAGACACACACAGCACAGCTCAGCCATGCCTCCTGCTCCCTTCCTGCAGGATTTTACTGACAGCAGCAGAGTCCTATGGATCCTCCAACCCCGTGCTGTAGATGGGATGAGGCTGGAGGACTCAAGTACTGTAAGCCCTTGTACACATGGTTGGACATTCCGCCGGAAAATGTCAGATCGGACCGTCTTGTCCGATAATCCGACCGCGTGTGGGCTTCATCTGACTTTTTCCATCGAAATATCTGACCAACAAAGTTTGAGAGCTGGATATAAAAAATTTCCGACAACATGATCCGATCGGACTTTGTCCGATCGTTTGTAGAGAATTCCCGATCGGACAAAGTGCCATACATGCTCAGATCAAATTCCTAGACCAAAGCTATTGGCTACTAGCCTGAACGTAGTCCCATCATAACTAAATAACGTCATCACATTCCAAACGATCGGATCTTCCGACAACTTTGTCCGACCGTGTGTATGCAACACCAGTTTCGGACAAAATCCAATGAATTTTGTTGTTGGAATGTCCGACCGTGTTTACAAGGGCTAAGACTGCATTCACACCTCCACGTTTTGAATCGTAGGACAGATTTGCCACGATTATACTCACTATTTCAAAGTGCCAAGGTGTGAACGACATTTGAATGGCATCTCATTTGAATGGCACATAAAATTGCCATGCTGTCCTGCCGCGATTGTCACAGGATAAATCACGCTGCAATAGTGGCAACCCGCATCACATGAAGCATCTTGCCCAATTGCGCGACAATCACAGCAGAACCACACCGCAGTCTTTGGTGACATTCAAATGAATGGCATCCTAAATGTACGTTCTGCAATTTGGCGTTCACACCTTGGCACTTTGCAATCATGGGTAGAATCGCAGCAAATCTGCCCTACGATTCAAAACGTGGAGGGATACATGCAATCTAATGCAGCGTACACACGACCAGACTTTCCGGTAGAAAAGGTCAGACGGAATCATTTCATCGGATATTACGATCTTGTGTGGGCTTCATCTGACTTTTAATTCAAAAATTCTGATGGACCTAGAAATGGAACATGTCTCAAATCTGTTCCGACTGAATAAATTTCTATCAGGACCGACGGACCAAAAATGATGCAAGGGCAGCTATTGGCTACTGGCTATTTAACTTCCTTTTCTAGTTCCATCGTATGTCATCACGTTCAAAACAAACGGACTTTGGTCTGTTCATGTGTGGGTAAGTCCGTTCGGTCGGAAGTCTGTCAGAACTCCGTCGGGAAGACTGTCTGACCTTTTCTGCTGGAAAGTCCGGTCATGTGTACGTGGCATAAGTGTTTAAGGAGGTGGAGAGTACAATAAGTGCTTGAATGTTTTTTACCCCAACGTAGGGAATGCATTAACCAGCTCAATACTGGGCAATTACACCCCCTTCCTGCCCAGGCCATTTTCAGTTTTCAGTGCTGTTATACTTTGAATCACAATTGTATGGTCATGCTACACTGTAACCATGTGACATTTTTATCATATTCTTTACACAAGTGGAGCTTTGTTTTTGTAGTATTTAATCATTCCTGGGCTTTTAATTTTTTCCTAAAAAACGTCCCCAAAAAGACCGAAAATGATAAGAAAATAAAAATTTCTTAGTTTCTGTCAGTAAATTTTGTAAATAAGTAATTTTTCTCCTTCACTGATGGGCGCAGATGAGGCAGCACTGATAGGCTGCACTTATGGGCACTGATGAGCCAGCACTTATCCTCATTGATTAGATGACACTGATAAGGAGGCACGAATATGCCGCATATATGGGCACTAATAGGTGGCATTGATATGTGGCACTGATGAGCACTGATAGGAGGCACTGGTGGGCACTGGGCACAGATAGGCGGCACTGGTGGGCACGGATAGGTGGCACTGATGGGTGGCATTGATGGACAGTAGTGATGGGCATTGATGGGCAGCAGTGAAGGGCATTGATGGGCAGCAATGATAGCCAGCACTGACTGGCATCACTGTTGGCCACTGATTGCTGGCACTTGTGGGCACAGATTGGTGCCAATTGTGGGCACTGGTTGGCACTGATTGCTGGCAGTGGCATTCAATCAAATATCTGTACATCTTGGCTTTCTTCCGGGTCTGCTGCCACATGCACCAATGGACCAAGAAGACTATTATTCACTGCACCAATGATTTATGGCTAGCACACTCTGATCGGCTCAGAGAATGACAAAAAAATTGCATATTGCTTAGTAAAACACCACACAGTAAACACACTGTTAGGCACACAATTAACCCTTTGAGCACCCTAGATGTTAACCCCTTCCCAGCCAGTGTCTATAGTTCAGTGTATATTTTTAGCACTGATCACTGTATTAGGCTGCATTTACACCTGAGCCTTTTCAGCTCATAAAAAGCTCATCTCAAAAGTTAAATGCCAAAAAGCAAAATCCCATTAATTTAAATGGCCCCTTTTCACATCTCAGTGTTTTCCCACCTGAAGCAAAAAGCCTGAAGCTCCGAGGGCTTTCACATTGGAGCAGTGTGCTGTCAGGTTGGTAAAAAAAAGTCCTGCTAGCAGTATCTTTGGAGCAGTGAAGGAGCGGTGTATATACTACTCCTTCACTGCCCCTCCCCATTGAAATCAATGGGACAGCGCAGCAATACCGCCGGCAAAGCGCTGCAGCAGCGCTTTGCAGTGCTTTTAACCCTTTCTCGGCTGCCAGCAGGGGGGTAAAACCGCCTCACTAGTGGCCGAATACCGCCGCTAAAATGACAGTAAAGCAGAGCTATTTTTAGTTTTACCACTGATGCCGCTCCCACCCCAGTGTGAAAGGGGCCCTATAGAATTGTGGAGACTTCTCCATAAAAAGATGGGGATCTGTCTGCCATATTGATCTTATGGCTCTACTACTTCCTGAGCAACTCACCCATACCTCCAAACTGTCCCTGATTTGGAACAATGTCCCTCCATCCCTCTTTGCCACTCATTTGTCCTTTATTTTGGTCTGATCTATATAGTTGTATATAAAATACACTTTTCATTTATCAAAGTTTTTTCCAGTGCTAAACCTTCTATCCAAATTCTAAATTGCTGCATTTGTCAATTTTAAAAGCCAATATAAAGTAATATTAGTGGTAAAAAAAATCACTTGTGGATTTAATTAACTTTTTTTTTGGTTATGTTCCTTTTAAGGGGGTGTGGCATGGGGCGTGTCCTATGCCTACATACGTTTGCTAGTAGGTGTCCCTCATTCCCATCTCAAAATGCTTACCTGAAACAAGTATGTAAGTAAAGAGTTTTAACTTTACTATGAGTTCTTTTACAGTGTTTTTATTGAGAAAATAGTAGAACAAAATGAATAACATACCAAATTGTACAAACAAGTAAGACTCAGCAGAGTACATGTAAACGTTTCACAGTCAGCATGATATAATGAGAAAAGCAGAACTGAAATGTGAGATGTTAAGTCCATAATGGGTCTAAATGGGTCTAAAGCAGCATCAAGGTTGACAAACCTTGTGGGCCATGTGGCGTATAAAAGGTAGCCTTCAGGTCTGGTATGGATATTAAGGTGAACCCCGCGTCAATTTGAAAAAAAAATTGACGTGGGGTTCCCCCTAAAAATCCATACCAGACCCTTTATCCGAGCACCCAACCTGGCAGGCCGCAGGAAAAGAGGGGGGTTCCCTCCTGAACCGTACCAGGCCACATGCCCTCAACATTGGGAGGATGCTTTGGGGGTCTGTGACCCCTCAAAGCACCTTGTCCCCTTGTTGATGAGGACAAGGGCCTCATCCCCACAACCGTGGCCGGTGGTTGTGGAGGTCTGCGAGCGGGGGGCTTATCAGAATCTGGAAGCCCCCTTTAACAAGGGGACCCCCAGATCCCGCCCCCCCTGTTTGAAATGGTAAGGGGGTACAAAAGTACCCCTACCATTTCACAAAGAAAGTGTAAAAAATGGTTAAATAAAACAAACACACTTTTGAAAAATTCCTTTATTAAAAATAAAAAAATAAAAAAAAGATTCCAGCGGCGGTAATCCACTCTTGCTATCCAGCGACGGACGGTCATCTCTCCAGCGATGGCTCATCTCATCCAGCGCAGCGAATCCATCCTTCTTCTGTCTCCGTGGAGGAGACACTGCAAGGATTCCGGCGGCCTGACGTTTCTTATATACGGTGGGCGGGGCCACCCGTCACCTGACCCCGCCCCCCTCTGATGCAAGGGGAAACCCGGGGTTCCCCGTGACGTATGGGTGACCCCGCCCCCCTCTGATGTAACGGAAACCTGCCTGTGTTACATCAGAGGGGTGCGGGGTCACCCATACGTCACAGGGAACCCCGGGTTTCCCCTTGCGTCAGAGGGGGCGTGGTCAGGTGACGGGTGGCCCCGCCCTCCGTATATAAGAAACGTCAGACCGCCGGAATCCTTGCAGTGTCTCCTCAGCGGAGACAGAAGAAGGATGTATTCGCTGCGCTGGATGAGATGAGACATCGCTGGAGAGATGACCGTCCGTCGCTGGATAGCAAGAGTGGATTACCGCCGCTGGAATCTTTTTTTTATTTTTTTATTTTTAATAAAGGAATTTTTCAAAAGTGTGTTTGTTTTATTTAACCATTTTTTACACTTTCTTTGTGAAATGGTAGGGGTACTTTTGTACCCCCTTACCATTTCAAACAGGGGGGGGGCGGGATCTGGGGGTCCCCTTGTTAAAGGGGGCTTCCAGATTCTGATAAGCCCCCTGCCCGCAGACCTCCACAACCACTGGCCACGGTTGTGGGGATGAGGCCCTTGTCCTCATCAACATGGGGACAAGGTGCTTTGAGGGGTCACAGACCCCCAAAGCATCCTCCCAATGTTGAGGGCATGTGGCCTGGTGCGGTTCAGGAGGGAGGGGGGGGGGCGCTCTCGTCCCCCCCTCTTTTCCTGCGGCCTGCCAGGTTGCGTGCTCGGATAAAGGGTCTGGTATGGATTTTTAGGGGGAACCCCACGTCAATTTTTTTTTTAATTTGACGCGGGGTTCCCCTTAATATCCATACCAGACCTGAAGGGTCTGGTTATGGATATTTAGGGGGAACCCCACGTCAAATTTTTTCTTAAATTTGAGGCAGGGTTCCCCTTAATATCCATACCAGACCTGAAGGGCCTGGTAATTGAATTTGGGGGACCCCCACGCCTTTTTTATTTATTTTTTTTTTTTTTATCAATGACTTTCAATGAGTGTTCTCTGTATTATGGAGCCGACAATTCATAATAGCTGCGAGTGATTTTAAAGGACTTTTTTTCCTGCATAAATGACACTTTGTGCAGGGACAGTTCTAAGCACCAGAAACATGAGCCCCTTCACAGGCATACTATAGACAACCCCCCCCCCCCCCCCTACGAAATTTAAAGGGATATTACACTTTTATTGTTTCACTTTAATCATTATTAAAATCACTGCTCCCGAAAAAACGGCCGTTTTTAAAACTTTTTTTTGCATTGATACATTTCCCCTGGGGCAGGACCCGGGTCCCCAAACACTTTTTAGGACAGTAACTTGCAGAATCTTTTCTCTCTGTCAAATCTTTTTTCTCTGTCGAATATTTTCTCGATATAATCTTGGACTAATAGAGGTAAGGTTAGGCACATTCGACCACAGGTTCTATAGACAGATTGTTATTGTCAGAGTCATGTCGAATCTCCTATTCTATATCGAACTGTTGTAACAATGAAAACGAAAATAAAGCATTTATTTATGTTGGATCTTTCGTTTTTTCGGATTTTGTGCTTTCGTTATCGTTTGTCAAAACGAAAACGAAAATAGCTGAAATTTGGACGAAAATGCATTCGGACGAAAACGAATGCACATGTCTACTAGGCTTATGAAATTGTGCACAGCTCTCTCTCTCTCTCACTCTCATGAGAGTTTGCCAGGAAGGAAGGGAGTGAGTCATAAGAGGGCCAATCAGAGCTGCAGATCCGGCTGTGTGCCTCTGTGTAAATCTAGGAAGTGAACAGGCAGCAGCTTCAGCTGCCCACAGTTAAAATGGTTGCAGCCAGACTCAGTGGAGGGAGATTTCTGCAGCATGTTTTGCAAGTACAGAATCACCGTATATATAAAATAATATGCAAAGTGGTTGGAGGGAAGTTTCAGAATGGCAAAGATGTTTTTATTACATATTATGTGAGCAGACTGCAGTTCCTCTTTATGCAGCTTTTCTGAGACAAAGGGTGGGAATCTGATTTCACACACCGCACAGCTCAGAGGGGAGAACTGAGAGTAATTGGAGACCTGCGTAGAAGGAAGGGACACACCCCCTCTACACAATCTCATGGGAAAATATGTACAGCTGAGGCTGTCAATCACAGGCTATGTGTTGAGACCCCTTCTCCACCCCCCTTGATCCCTTGAAGTCAGCACACCCTGTCAGAAATGACTCATGCAGAAAGCAGTATAATGAGACTGCAGAAGGAAATCATACTCAGTGCTTTGGACTGAGGCAAGTATACAAAATAAAAGGATGTGCTTTGTTCATTTTTCATGTCAGAGGTTTACAACCACTTTAATAACTTGCATACCACTTCCCAATGAATGTTTTCTGCACTTACAAAAATGCTTAGTTTACCAGCACTGCCTAAAATATTATTTGGAAAACCAAAAGATATCAGCAAGGTTTATAATGATCTTACATTATCTTGCCTAATGTGCTAAATGTTGACAAAATTAGACTTGCCTGCCATAAAGTGTCAAACTTGGTTCCTTCAGGGATTCCATATCTCCCAGATTTGTCGTGCTCAATCTTATAATGGTAGATTGTTTTTCCATAGATTACTGAAAGAGCAAAGTTGTCAGCGTCCGGTCTCTTCCTTATCCTTAAATAGAGAAGAGATCATGAAAGAATTATTAGTCATTAAAAAAATCCCCCTGTGGGTAAAGCATGAGCACACTCACTGTTGTGAAGGTAGTGAAATTGTAGTAGACAAGTCCAGAGAGAACACTTTAGAGGTAGAGGAACTGGAAGCAGTGCAAGCAGAATGTATTGAGAACATAAAAAGCACAGAAGGGGAAAGAACACTGACAATCTAACAAAAATGCTGAGCCTATAGTCTCTCTGGAACACACAAAATAATGAAGGCAGGATCAGGAATATATGACCATACATTAAAACGGGAAAGGAATGGTATTCCTAGGACATAAAAAAGCAATCTCAGCTCCCATCATCCTATGACAAAAAAATATAAAGAAATGTAATATAAATATACAACTCAATATATCAAATCAAAGTGTTTTTATTTTTACAATGCATCTGTAAGAGTCTATATATTTGAGAATACAAGTTAGACTTTAACAATGCTAAAACTAGTGGCGCTTTATTGCTGACTAGGGATGAGCCGAACAACACCCGGTTCGGTTCGCACCAGAACTTTCGAACGGACCCCAAATTCGTACGAATGTTAGAACCCCATTGAAGTCTATGGGACTTGAACGTTCAAAATTAAAAGTGCTAATTTTAACTGCTAATATGCAAGATACTGTCCTAAAAAGGGTTTGGGGACCTGGCTCCTGCCAGGGGACATGGGTCAATGCCTAAAATGTTTTTAAAAATGGCCATTTTGGCGGGAGCAATGATTTTAATGACGATTAAAGTGAAAAAAAAGTGAAATATTCCTTTAAATATCGTGCCTGGGGGTGTCTATAGTATGCCTGTGAAGTGCCACGTGTTTAGAACAGTCCCTGCACAAAATGACATTTAATGGAAATAACGTCATTTAAAACTGCTTGCGGTTTTAATGTTATATCTGGTTCCTGCAATATGGTTGAAAATCATTGAGAAAAATGGCATGGGTAGCCCTCCCTGCTCATTACCAGCCCCTTTGGGTCTTGTACGGATATTAATTGGAACCCCGTACCCATATTAAGAAAAGGAAATACGTGTGGCCCCCAGGCCCTATATACTCAGAACAGCAGTATACAAACAAGACAGGGACTGTGTAAGTTTGTTGTGTTAAGTAGAATCTGTTTGTAATTTTGAACTGGTACATTTTTAAAGTGTAGCTCCAGTCAAAAAATCTATTTTTAAGCTTTTTGGAAAACATAGGGAAGGGTTATCACCCCTGTATAATTTGTTTTGCCATCCGTCTTTTTTCATCTTTCGTCTTAGGCACTGGTGCTGGTGTCACGACACTGCAACCTCTCCCATATACTCTAATTGTAGTGCAGGAATGAGCCCTGCTGCAAAGCATTGCATCAAAAATTGTAATTAAAAGCCCCTGTTAAACAGGGGCAGAAAAGTTGGGCTGGTGGCATCACCCAGAACCAAAAATGTTCTTCCAACATATCAGCGGAGGAGGAAGAGGATAGACAATCAACATAACAGGACAGTCACTCAGCATCAGCATAGGCAGTCTTGAAGGGATGTGATATTTCAAAAAAAATTATTCGGTTACATCAGCTTCAGATTCTTGGTAGCTGTGGGTGATCCAAGACTGATTCACCTTGATGAAGGTCAGTCGATCAACTGAGTCGGTGGACAGGCGCACCCTGTGATCGGTAACAAAGCCACCAGCAGCACTGAAGGTGCGTTCCGAAAGAACGCTGGATGCAGGACAGGCCAGTAGCTCAATTGCATACTGTGTAAGCTCTGGCCAGTGATCCATCCTCAAGACCCAGTAAGCCAGAGGATTTTCAGTCTGACCTTGCCCCTAGGTATTCCTGCACCATGTAAATCAGACGCTGGCGATGGTTGCTGGAACCGATCATACCTTGGGGCTGCGGACTAAAAAATTGTCTGAAAGCATTGGTCAGACGGCCACCTTCTCCACCGCTCCTTCTGACCGATGCCTCAGCAACATGTTGTCCAGGACCAGGAGTTTGTAACCTCCCGGTCTCTGGGAACGCGTTGCACAGACCTTTCTGCAAGGCCTCCCGGAGATGTCTCATCCTCTGCTCCCTCTGCGACGACAAGATAAGGTCGGCAACCTTACCCTTGTACCATGGATCAAGGAGAGTGGCCAGCCAGTAATGGTCCCTCTCCTTGATCCGAAGAATACGAGGATCCTTCCGCAGGCTTTGCAGGATCAGGGAGGCCATGCAGCGTAGGTTAGCTGAGGCATTCGGTCCGGAGTCCTCTGGGTCACTAAGGACAACATGATCCGCAGCTACCTCCTCCCAGCCACGTACAAGTCCACGGGTTACTTGGAACTGTAAATCATCCCTACAAGACTGCTGCTGATGCTGAGTGCCAGCCTCCACCTCCATGCTGACACAATCCTCCTCCTCCTCCTCCTCATCCTCTTCCTGTGTGATGGGTGGCACAGAAGGAACACTGTCTGGATAAAAGGGGCCTTGAGAGGCAAGGAAGTCCTCCTCTTCCTGCCTCTGTTCTGCTTCAAGTGTGCTGTCCATTATTCCACGCAGCGTAAGCTCCAAGAGGTGGACAAGAGGTACAGTGTCACTGATGCATGCACTGTCACTGCTCACCATCCTTGTGGCTTCCTCAAACGGTGACAGGACAGTGCATGCATCCCTGATCATGCCCCACTGGCGTGGTGAGAAAAAACCAAGCTCCCCTGACCCTGTCCTGGTGCCTTAGTCGCACAGGTACTCATTGATGGCCCTCTGCTGCATGTGCAGCCGCTGCAGCATGGCCAACGTTGAGTTCCCCCTGGTGGGCATGTCACATATAAGGCGGTTCTTGGGCAGGTTCAACTCCTTTTGGAGCTCAGCCAGCCGAGCACAGGCATTAAATGATAGGCGGAAATGCACACAGACTTTCCTCGCCTGCTTCAGGACATCCTGTAAGCCCGGGTACCTGCCCAAGAACGGCTACACCACCAGGTTAAGGATGTGAGCCACACAGGGCACATGGGTCAGTTGTCCCTTTTGGAGGGCGGAGAGGAGGTTGGTGCCATTGTCGCAAACCACCATTCCTGGCTTAAGCTGGCGTGGCGTCAACCACCTCTAGTGGTGTATACTGGGTTCAGAGCACGCAGGCAGCACGCACAATCTCCTACAACTGACTGCAAGCTCTATTTAAAAAGAGCAAGATAGTTAGCTATATAGGTGGATATAGCGGTGTATACTAGGTTCAGAGCACGCAGACAGCACGCACAATCTCCTACAACTGACTGCAAGCTCTATTTAAAATGAGCAAGATAGCTAGCTATATAGATGGATATAGCGGTGTATACTGGGTTCAGAGCACGCAGACAGCATGCACAATCTCCTACAACTGACTGCAAGCTCTATTTAAAAAGAGCAAGATAGTTAGCTATATAGGTGGATATAGCGGTGTATACTGGGTTCAGGGCACGCAGACAGCACGCACAATCTCCTACAACTGACTGCAAGCTCTATTAAAAAAAAGCAAGATAGTTAGCTATATAGGTGGATATAGCGGTGTATACTGGGTTCAGGGCACGCAGACAGCACGCACAATCTCCTACAACTGACTGCAAGCTCTATTAAAAAAGAGAAATATAGCTTGCTATGATGGTGGATATAGCGGTGTATACTGCGGTCAGGGCACGCAGACAACAACCACTACAGAAGAGCAAGAACGCAAAATCGGCCGATAATGATCGGTGTATACTGTGTTGAAGGTACACAGAACACCCACTAACTCCTACAGACGCCAACACACTACACAAGGCCGCCGCGCTGGCGGCCTTATATAGTGTGGGGCGTGTACTACACAGCCTGAGCTATGATTGGCCACAGGCATCCAATTTGTGGCCAATCATGGCTCTCCTCGCTGCCGGCACTGTGATTGGCCAAGCATGCGGGGTCACAGTGCATGCTTGGCCAATCATGAGCCAGCAATGCACTGCGATGGCGCAGTGCATTGTGGGCCATGAGCGCCACACGAATTCGGCGGGAACGGCCCATAACGTTCGGAATTCGCCGAACACGAAGCTCATCCCTATTGCTGACGCCTGCCCCAGTTTGAAAGTAGCCTAAAGCCTCGTACACATGATTGGATTTTCCGCAGACAAAACTTCAGACTTTTGTCCAAAGGCGTGTGCCTGGATTTTGTCTTGCATACAAACGGCAAGGAATTGTCAGCCAACAAACACGAATGTAGTGACGTACTGCGTGGTTTTTCAGCTCTTTAGCACCATCCTTTGGGCTCCTTCTGCTAATTTCGTGTTAGTAGAAGTTTGGTGAGTGTTGATTTATGCTTTTAATTTTGCGCTTTTCATTTAGCGCTTTTCAGTTCGTTTCTGAACAGCCAGACATGTTGTGGAATCGGAGGAGATAACGTGTTATTTATTATTGGCCATTGAGTTATTGCTTTGACCCAAGTCCAGTCCAGGAACAAGAGGAGGAGGATTTCTTGGACCAAACATTGGTTGCTTTATTAATGGTGACCAATTATGTTTTATGTCTTTGCTTCAGGAGCTCCAGGAGAATAATCCGGATGATTTTCGTAATTATCTCCGGATGATGACGAACCCCTGCTTTCACCGACTTTGGTGATCCTCTACACAGTATTAAGAAGCAGGACACATGCATAAGGCTTTTATTTTATTTTTTGGCTGAATAATGATTTGATTTGGTATATTTTCTATATTTTTGGATGCATAGAATGCACTTTTTGGTTAAGTTCTATTTGCAGATAGCATGTCTAATTTTATTTGTTTTCTTTTTTTAATGCACAATAAAAATATTGTGTAGGATAATACTTGGCTATGGGTTTTACTTCAAATGACAGTTTGGGAGTAGGCAGTTACATTTAAAAAAATACAATGTAAAATTGACAAGGGACACCAACATAGTTGTATCTTTGATTTTAAAAACCACAGGATAATGGTGTTGTGGTAACTTGCCCAAAAAAAAAAGCATAATAATATTATTCTTGATATCACTAGAAAATAAAAGCCTTTTAAAATTAGTTTGCAATAACTCCATCAGTATCACAAGCAAAACAGCTTTTATCCCATTAAAAAAGAAGAGAATTGTACGTGCATTTCGAGATTTCATAATTTGCTGCATCACAAATGTTAATTCTCCATTATGAACGCTAGTTTATAAGACTGCTTCTGGCTCATCCTTGCTTCAGAGCATGCATGTTTGTACTTTGGACTTTTTTCCGACGGACTTGTGTACACACGATCAGAAAATCTACCAACACGCATTTGTCCGCGGAAAATTTTAAAGCCTGCCATCCAACATTTGTCCGCGGAAAATCCAACAACAATTGTCCAATGGAGCGTATAAACAGTCGGATTTTCCGCCAACTGCATGTCATCACACATTTCCCATCAGAAAATCCGCTCGTGTGTACGTGGCTTAAGGCCGCGTACACACGCGGGGACTGTTCGCTCAACTTTGTCCGCTGAACAGTGTTTCGGCGGACAGTCCGCTCGTGTGTGGGCTTTCAGCGGACAGTTTCAGCGGACAGTCTGCTGAACAAAGTTTTTCGGAAATTCCTTTGTTTCAGCGAACAGTCCCCTCGTGTGTAGGCTTGTTCGTCAAACTAAGTTCCGCGCATGCTCAGAAAGGATTTACACGCCGAAGTTTGCATTGCAGTGTATAGGACGTCGTTTTCTAGTCCCGTCGTACGTGCCGTTCACGTCATCGCGCACGGTTTCAGCGGACTGTTCGTTCGTCGTGTGTGGGCAAGTCCGTCCATGCTAATTTTGAGCGGACTGTCCGCTGAAACTGTTTGACGGAGAAAGTTGGGCGAACAGTCCCCGCGTGTGTACGCGGCCTAAGACTTTGAGACTGACTCTTAAAATGAGATTTCTCCAAAGATATTATCTAGAAGGTTTGATACATAGAGCTTACAAAACACCATGTATTGCTTCTTATAATCCTCAGCATACTTAGAAAGATTTTGATTTAGATCCCCAAAAACAATATCTCTAGAAAGAACATGAACACATTTCCATGGGACTTTTTAGGTGCGACATATTGATGGGACAATACATTTCTTAAAAATTCAATATTTATTGAAAGTGGTTGTAAAGTCAGATTGTTTTTTATCTTAGTACATTCTACACATTAACCTCCTTAGCGGTATTCCCAAGTTTGGGTCGGGGCGAATTTTCAGTACCAAATGCGGTAACCCCGAGCCACACTCAGGAGTCGCATCGCAGGATCCAGGCAAAGTTACTTACCTTGTCTCCAGGATCCTGCAATGTCTCCCCGCTGTGTGTGTGAACTGTGTCCTCCACCAGATCTATCACAGTGCCGAGCTCCATTCCCTGCGAGCATTGCGAAGCACGGGGGCGGCGCACAGTGCCAAATTAAAGAAGATAAAAACACACAATGCATACAGTACACTGTAGTCTTACAGATTACATTACTGTATCAAATTATTTCACATCCCTTTTGTCCCTAGTGGTTTCTCCAGTGCCCTGTATGCAGTTTTATATTATAAATACTGTTCTTTCTGCTTGGAAACTGGAGATTGTCCATAGCAACCAAAAAGCATCCCTTTACATCAAAAGCGGTTTTAGACCAGCTAGAAAACAGTGATAATAAATTAGAATCACTTGCAGAATTGTGTGATAGTAATTTGTGGGGAAATTCGTCATTAAACACTGAAAGTAATAACAGCTACAATTCTGCAACTCAGCAAATTTATGTGTTTTTGATTTGATTACATTATAAATCATTTTTATTATTATTATATTATTTGTTATAATTATTTATAGTTGTTTATTATATTATAATTTATGATTTCCTGTTTCAAACTTTATCATACCCGGGATGTCTACTACACTTTCTTGTTTGGACAGATTTAAGTGTGTTATTCCTAAGAATTATAGGCCTACAATATAAAACGCCAAATTTCCATGCAAAACATTCTACCACTTTGAGCATCAAAAATCTGAAATAATCATACCGCCAGGGAGGTTAAGATAAAAAAAAACCTTCAGTGTACAGCAACCCTATCAGCCCCCCCTAATACTTTCCTGAGCCCCATCTCGATCCAGCAATGTCTCACAAGTGCCTCTGCCTTCCCAGACTCTCCCTCCTGATTGGCTGAGACACAGCAGCGGTGCCATTGGCTTCAGTGGACATTTGCTGGAGTCATGTAGGCCAACAAATATTGCAGGAAGACAAGGTATGCGGGCTGTCTAAATCTTTAAAGCAAACGTTCCTACGTGGATACTTAGTCTCTGTTGCTATGGCTTGTGAATTGTTTAGCTGGAGTGTGGTAATTTGAACTGACAAGAACGATTTTAACCAAATCTGTCACTTAGCAATATGCCACAATGCACTCCATTGATTAGAACTGCTATGAGCCATTGTTACTTCTCACTTCATAATAATACATATAAATATCTGATCAGTTAATTCAATATCCTTTATTTTTTTGTGTTGTAGTTCTCTGCATGATTGTCCCTTGGTGTGGACTCTGTAATGGAAATTTGTAGGTTCTGTATATAATTGTATTCTATTTTATATGTATTGCACGATGCCCTCACTGTCACACGGCACTAACAATGTTTGCAGTACATGTTTTGCATTCTTTCAAGTCCTGATTAGAATTAGCCTGCCTATGTAACGCCCCTTGTTACCATAAACGTACAATTGTAATATTAATGTGATACCTACGTAATCATGTGTATAAAAGCCTTCAAATGCGTCATAATAAAGGAGAACGGTTATTTGGAAAGATGCTGAGTGTATCTTTTGTGTCTGTTCCCTACTGCAGTAGTTATTAATTTGGAACCACTAATCAATATGAGGATAGGAGTTGCCTATCATCAAAATATCCATTTCAGGTGGCGAAGCCAGCCAGGTGGGGTTATCAGGTGACCCTGAGTATCCGAAACGAGGAGCTTGAGACGATCCGGGAATTTCTGATAATCAGCCGGCTGAGGTAAGAATTTTGCTTACATTTGAGTTATCAGACTTCCTTGATCGGTAAGGCATTTTCGGGACAAAGGGTACCTATTTTACTCCCCTTAATCGAACTGTATTGATTAGTGGTTATATGTTATGTTGTCACTGTCTACTGTCCATCAGAGTGTTATAGAGAAAGGGAAGAATAGTGCTGTTCACAGGTATATGTAGTACATCTGCTAGATAAAGCAGTTTAGAGGCAAAAGGGTATAGGCACACGTAGAGAAGACTGGCCAGTCATTATGGGCATTAAATTAAGTAAGGGAATGAAGGATAAGAGACCCTCAAAAATGCCCAGCACAAGAAGAGTGCTATATATGAACCAAAGGTGCGGTTCCGCCTATACTGAGCCCCTAGTTTAATGGTTAAAGTGGACAGGGATCCACAAAGGGTAACTGGGTTACCACCAAAGTCCACAGGGACAAAGAATCATGCGGAATATACAGCTAGAGAAACAGCTATTTATGTGAGCAGGATGGATCAAGAGTGACATTAACACTAGACAGAAAGGGACTTTTTGATGTTAAGTTGTGGGATGAATTTGGGGTCAGGCATTACAACTAGTAAAGTCAAGAAACCGTAATGAGAGTTAAAACAGAATTATTTATATGTTGTCAGAGAGGGAAGATGGGATGAACACTATGGCTGCCCGTCTGATCATAGAAGGTACAGTATGTGAAGTATGGTATTACAATACATTAGATGCAAAGGATATCAGAACAAAATAAAGAAAGCAGAAATTTAAGCAAGGAAGTATTAAAAAGCATTAAAAGAAAGTGAAGACCCGAGTATTTACTTTTTTGTAGTGTTATTCCTGGTTTTATACCGAGGATGAAGTTTATCACCCAGAAGGATTCCCTGTATTCAGAGTCATTGGATCCTTTTTCCCCAGCTCAAGAAGCAGAGCTCCATGTTTAAGCAAAGCCCGTGAGCTATAAAAAGAGTATATATTTATATAGATAGTCAAGAGATAGAGAGCTTTTGGTTCCATTTGAAGGGTCAGAAGTTTGTTTTTACTTCGGCGGGTAAACCAATCAAGCATGCCAAGTTAATTTGATCGGCTGTTTTCAGCCTTCCAGGTTCTTGCTGAGGTAGCCATACTAACAGTAAAACTCGCATATGGAAGCAGACCAGGCAACTCTAAGGATGCTACATTTACAGCCCCGGACACTTGCTGGGTCTGTGCAACTCACAGATTCCACCCTAGTTCTGGCCCAGTATAGCTGGGATTAATAATTCAACTTTAAGGACCCCAGAACGAGAAGCACAAGTGGTCCACAGAGGGCATCTTCTTACGAAACAAGACTTTGGAAAAGGTGATCATTTATGTTTGCCAGACACACTTTTCCCTTCAGCTTGACACATGGACCGTGTCATCAGTCACAAGTAGTTATGGCTGCCTTAGTAAATGAGCGTGGGATAGAGCCAGGGTTCTCCACAGTTGTTTTTATAACATACCACTTCTTGTTTTACCTGTTACCAAAGGTGTTACCAAAAGCTGAACATCCCTTCCAGAGATAACAAAAAGATATATCCAGATGCCCAGTCAGAATCTTTTGAGTATGTATTTTGTTTGTATGGACATGTTTTCTGGATGTCCAGTGGCAAATGTTACTGCAAAGGCCACAGTAAAAAAGTGTTATCAGAAGTAGTTTGTAAGTACAGAGTGCAGAATCTACAGAGAGTAACAGAGGAAATCATTTTTATAGGAGAGTCCTTACTAGAAGTTTTGAGGTTTTATTTTTACACCCCCTACTGTCTACAATGTAGTGGACAAAGTAGAGTAAGAAACTAGAAATCTTTTGCCTGAATGTTTTATTATATTTTATCAAGCCCCCTAAGTGGATGTTGGACTCTTTCCCTATGGGATCTGGTTTGGGTGTGTTACTCACTTGCTTATATTTTGTCTCAGCAGCTGAAGTCCTCCATTCGGATCATACAGAGAATGTTGCTGATCTTTTAAGGTTTTTGACAAACTCATTTATGTGTTTTCTCCCCAATTCCAGATCCTAAAAGTTTGGAAGGATCTAAAACTAAAGCCAGTTGACTTGTGGATTGTTAAGAGACATTTATATATAAGGAAATGTTTGGAGACTCAATACAGCATTTATTTCATGTACAGTTTTGCAAAACTTGAAAGAAAAGTCACCTGGATCCACACCAGACACTGCAAAAATGACTAAATGAAAGAAATCTCTGTGTTTGATTTGTTTCCCTCTTGCGATCACAGTCTAGGATACTTTTTGATTCAATTACTTTAATTGTAAGGGATACATATATTTGAAAAGTAGTTTAGCCATGTTGAAGTCATATTTGTCTTTTGTACCTCTTCCATTTTATGTAGAACTGTCTGTGTTTACATGTGCTGATAAGTCAGCATACCAGCAATTAAGCTAGAAGGCCATTCTGGCCACAGGAGTGTAAAGCCAGTACTCTGTAAATATGTCTTTGTTTTTCACAATGAAAAGTCATTTTGTAATGAAAAAAGCTGCTCAGCTATTATTTTTAATTATTAAGTTTTTGCCTCTTTGGCCAGGACTACCTCCACCTAAGCGTGTGGAGGTTCCAGGTTAAAGGTGATAGCAGGTATGGTTAGTGATCAAAATATTGATCAAAAGAGAGGAGACTGTAATGGAAATTTGTAGGTTCTGTATATAATTGTATTCTATTTTATATGTATTGCACAATGCCCTCACTGTCACACGGCACTAACAATGTTTGCAGTACATGTTTTGCATTCTTTCAAGTCCTGATTAGAATTAGCCTGCCTATGTAACGCCCCTTGTTACCATAAACGTACAATTGTAATATTAATGTGATACCTACGTAATCATGTGTATAAAAGCCTTCAAATGCGTCATAATAAAGGAGAACGGTTATTTGGAAAGATGTTGAGTGTATCTTTTGTGTCTGTTCCCTACTGCAGTAGTTATTAATTTGGAACCACTAATCAATATGAGGATAGGAGTTGCCTATCATCAAAATATCCATTTCAACTCCTTGCCCCCGTGCTGCTACTTTTTACAATCAGACCCTGACCCTGTAAGTTTTATAAATAATTTTAGGAGATGTATTAAAGTGCATGAAAATAGAAAAAATATACACATTATTGTCTCTATGTTTTTACTATTTGCAGTTTGGTCCTTGTTTGCATCCTGTGGCCACTTGTAGCTCCATGGTTGGTTTGGCATCATATGAACATCTGTGAATAAACATTGGCCCTAGACTCAAGTGACATTGTGTAATTCCAGGGTTAGCTTGTAGGATTATCTATACATGCATGTGTACTTTTTGTAATTGTAAAAGTTTCTTGTAACTGCATACATTTTGTTTATGTATTATTTATAGTATATTTCTATTTAATAGAAGGCTCTGACCCTAAGCGGACAACATCCCCTAAAGAAGTTCATTTCAGGGCGAAACATGTCAGGATCTACAAATATACTGCTATGAAATAAGAACCATAATAATTAGGTCATATGTTTTTATATGGACACATTACTTTAGCCTATTGTTTAAATAATAATTGAACTTTTAAGGAATTAATTGTCCAATAAATATGTTGCACTTAAAAAGTCACATGGAAATTTGTTTCTGTTCTTTATATACTAAGGGATGTGGTTCTATAGCCAAATGGTAATCCATCCACAATAATATACATTTTAATAATGCTAGAAAGCCTCAATTTCTTTTTAGAAGAGCAAAAATTATGGGAAATTTTAAGATTGCTAAAAAGGAAATCACCAACAAGACTAAGGCCCCTTTCACACGGAGTGGAGCCCACTCCGATCAGCAGGGGATCCCTTGCTTATCAGAGCTGATGGATGTCTCCTTCGTGCCCATTCAATTTATGCAGAGTGGACATGGACACACCCTACAAGCTCTATGAGACTCTGTTGTCCATTTACATCAGGCTACCTCTGTTTTCGGTCCGCTAAACCAGAAAGGTGTTTATTACCAGACCTGATCCGACCTGCATGTAGACGGCTGTAGACTGGCACAAGTCCATTTACACCTGCCTGTCCATAAACTTTCCAACTAGGTCCGCTTGGAAAAATGACAGGCGGGAGATAATCAGAATGTCTGTGTGAAAGGGGTTTTCGGGTCCTTTCACATTGGTGTTATCTGTTCAGTCTCATTTTTGCTAAAAAAAAAAAAAATGGATTCAGTTTACATCAGTTTGCACTTTAGTTCAGTTCAGTTTAGTTCTGTTCCGTTCAGTTTAGTTTACATCAGTCTACAACCATCTTTGTACCCATCCATTTTTTTTAGGTGACAAAAGCATAAACAAAAAATGTTTCATGCCTACAAATAGACAAAAGCGAAAAACGGATATAAACGGAGGACATCCATTCATATCCATTCAGATCTAGGGACCCTAGGGCCCTTTTCACACAGGCATTCGGTACTGATCCATCTGTGAGTTTTTCAGAGAGATCCAGACTGAACCACAATGAATTATAATGGACAGGCTAATGTAAACGGATGATCATCCACCTACATCCATGTCCGTTCAGGTGTATTTTTTTAAATGACATTGTCCTTTTCCTTCTAAACATATTTCAGCAGATGTAATCGTATTCTGTACATTTACATCTGTTCTGCTTATGTCCATTTTTAGGCAATAAATGTTTTTTGTTTTATACTTTTGTCATCTATAATTGATTTTTGCAACAACTAAAAAAGAGACGGATGCAAAAAATTATGTAGATTGATGTGAACTGAACTGAACTGAAGTGAAAACTGATGTAAACTGAACTGATCTAAAGACAAAAGTAAAAACTGATGTAAACTTAATCCCTTTTTTTCTATTCTAGAATTCTAATAAACTCTGATCTAGGGACTGTAAGGTGATTAATAATCATCTAGACTGCAAATAATACTACGTAATTTATTTGTTATGCCGCGTACACACAATCAGACTATCTGGCGGACTTAGTCCGGCGGACAATCCGGCGGACTTTGCAGCAGAGGTCCGCCAGACTTTTCGAACGAGCAGACTTGCCCACACACGACTTTTCCGGCAGACAATCTGCCAGACTTTTGGTGGAGGTCCGCCGGACTTTTCAAATGAACGGACTTGCCCACACATGGAGTAAAGTCCGTTCATTTTGAACGTGACTTCAGGTAGACGGGACTAGCAAAGAAAGTCAATGTCGGCGAGATTGACACCTTGCTAGCCCCGTCACCTGGTATGGATTTTAAGGGGAACCCCTACGCTGAAAAAACGGCATGCAGGTCCCACCGAAGTCCATGCCAGATGCTTATCCGAGCACGCAGCCCAGCCGGTCAGGAAAGGTGGCGGGGACGAGCGAGTGACCCCCCCGAGCCCTACCAGACCACGTGCCCTCAACATGGGGAGTGGGAAGAAGAGACATGGGAAAAAGAGAAGTAGAAGGCAGCGACAAGACTGGGCCAACGCTAGTGAAAGAGCTGGAAGAAGATAGCGTTGGAGCCTGGCAGAAGAACCGAAGAGCGGGAGAAGTCGGAAGAAGACCCCCGAAGTCGGAAGAAGACCCCGGTCGGCGATGATGATGAAGGAGAAAGCCGGGCTCCTCCGCTAGCAAAAGAGCGGCAAAAGAGCAGAAGATAGCAGAGGAGCCCGGCGAGAAGACCCCCGAAGTCAGAAGAAGACCCCCAGAGCTGACTAATAAACTACTTTAAAAACCTGTGTTGTGTGTTTTTTATTTACACTTTTTTCCCCCAGGTGAATGGGTAGAGGTACATCGTACCCCATACTCATTCACAGAGGGTGGGGGGCCAGAATCTGGGGACCCCCTAATTAAAGGGGGCTCCCGAATTCCAATAAGCCCCCCGCCCGCAGACCCCAACAACTAACAGCCAGGTTTTCGGGAAGAGGCCCTTGTCCTCATCCACATGCAGTAGGTTCCCTCATCAGTGTGCCTCTATAACCTACTGCATGAGGGAACTGAATGTGCGGGGGTACACTGATGGCGGATCCGATGTAACAAGCACCCTGATGGGGACATAACTTTTGCTGAGCGTGTGTTTACCCTTATGCGGCTGCCTTTGTGACTCAGGAGGTGGTTGGGATGCAGTAAAAACACAGCTTAAACCTCATGTTTTCAAAGCCCCCAACCTTCCCAACCACAAGTGTAAACAAGGCCTTAGAAGATTGTTCACATGGGTGAACAGGAGGGCAGTAAAAGCAAGCAATTCAGCCGTGTCTTTACTGTCCCCCAACCACCTACCTGAACAAGGAGTTACAGCTGCTTAGGGCTGTACACATGCCATTGCCTTGGACATGGCAAAAAATAAATGGAACAGGGTCACGCTGCAACTGTGTTCAATACACACGGCTGCAATGCAGTGGGTCATTGGGTTAAAACAGCAATGAGGAGGTGACATATTATTTTTGACACTGATGCAGTACTATTGTTCCTCTTAGCTACACTGCTGACACAGAGACATTTTTTTCCTTCCAGTGACACCACCAACAGGGACATTTTATTCTTTGCCACTGTAAGCTCCACTGATTTTAAACAATTCAGTTTGCTGCAGTGTGTTGTGGGGCTTAATGCACCCTAGTGGTAACACTGGAAACTTTGCTCGCTAATACTTCAGGCGCAGACTGCGGTCATGAGAATTCTGCATTAAAGTGGTACTCCCGACTTAAAAGCTAACCTAACTCCTGGTACAATTAACTCTTTGTACGAAACTCACTTGACTGCAAATTTGTTTAACTGTATTAGACTTCTTCCAGCCGATACAGTGCTTCTGAGGGGATACCGCAGAGCCTGTATCCTGCTCTTCCAACTTAGCTTCATGTCACCTTACTCTCAGTGACATACTTGAGACTTCGCATTGTATTAAGCACAAACTCTCCACACACTTCTGAGCTTCTGTAATCTGTAAGGATCCTCACTCTTCTTCTTCCCTGTGATATACAGTCTAGATCCATAGGCACTCTGTGCTACTGTGATGGTCTGTGTATGGAGCACCAGTCACTAGGGAGGGGGTTAAGCTCAGAAACCCCCTCACTAACAAAGCACTCCATCATCCTTACCAAGTCACACTATTCACCCGGCAGCTATAGCACCCAACACTCCTCCATAGCCATTCACTTGTCAGCTTTACCACTTGTTAACCCTTGGTAGCATTCTTTCCTGAACTCCTCTTCATCCCCTTGTTACACGCCCTGTTCAGACCAGGCACTTTTGGAATTTTTGGAACATTTACTTGAACTTCTTGCAGATACAGAATTCATGTACAACAGTCTCTCACAGATTCCCCCATACACAGCTCTAGTTCACCCTAGCTAAGGCTGCCTAGTTCATTATTATTATTATACAGGATTTATATAGTGCCAACAGTTTATGCAGCACTTTACAATATAAAAGGGAGACAATAAAGTTATAACACAATACAAATACAAGAGGATTAAGAGGGCCCTGCTCAGAAGAGCTTACAATCTAATAGGGTGGTACAAAAGGTTGTAACTGTGGGGAATGAGCTGATGGAAGTGGTAAAAGATTAGTTGGAGATGTGATAGGCTTCCCTGAAGAGATGAGTTTTCAGGGATCACCTGAAGGTAGCAAGAGTAGGGTATAACCGGACTGGAGGAGGTAGCGAGTTCCAGAGGATAGGAGAGGCTCTGAAGAAATCCTGGAGACGAGTATGGGAGGAGATGTGAGAGCTTGAGAGTAGGAGGTCTTGAGAAGAGTGGAGAGGACGGTTTGGGTGATATTTGGAGACAAGATTGGTGATGTAGCTCGGGCAGAGTTGTGAATGGCTTTCAATGTTGTGGTTAGCATTTTGAATTTAATTCGCTGGGTGATTGGGAGCCAGTGTTAGGGATTGGAGGAGAGGGTTGGCATCTGTCATCGGTCCCACCTGTCCCCAGTGCCACCTGTCCTCAGTGCCATCTGTCCCCAGTGCCACGTATACTTGCCACCTGTCATCAGTGCCACATCAGTGCCACGTGTCATCAGTGCCACATAGTGCCATCTGTCATCAGTGCCAAATTCAGTGCCACATAGTGCCATCTGTCATCAGTGCCATATCAGTATTACGTGTCATCAGTGCCACATATTAGTGCCATCTGTCATCAGTGCCACGTATCAGTGCCAACTGTCAGTGTCACGTGCCATCTGTTATCAGTGTCACGTGTCATCAATGCCAGGTATCAGTGCCATCTGTCATCAGTGTCACGTGTCATCAGTGCCACGTATTAGTGCCATCTGTCATCAGTGCCACGTATTAGTGCCATGTGTCATCAGTGCCATGTGTCATCAGTGTCACGTATAAGTGCCATCTGTCATCAATGCCACATTGGTGTCACGTGTCATTGTCCTGGTGCTCCCAGGGCCTTCAAAAGTGTAATAGGTAGTCAACAAGTTAGATGTGTAATTTATGCTCCTAGAACATGTGATGGTGCTCCCTGCATGTTGGACCTCTCTATGTGGCCAGGCTGTGGAAAAGTCCCACACATGTGGTATTGTAATACTCAGGAAGAGTAGCAGAATTTATTTTGGGGCATTATTTGTGGTATACACATGCCATTTGAGAGATATAACCTATTACAATGACAATTTTGTGGAAAAAATGTAAATAAAATAAAAAATCTTCATTTTGCAAAGAATTGTGGGAAAAAATAACAACATAAAAAAGCTCACCATTCCTCTTACTAAATACCTTGGAATGTCTACTTTCAAAAAAAGGGTCACTTGGGGGGGTATTTGTACTTTCCTGGCTTGTCCGGGTCGCAAGAAATGAGATCAGCCACCAGTACATCAGATGTGATCAATTTTGTGTGATTCGCACCACAGTTTGTAGACTCTCTAACTTTCACACAGACCAAATAATATCCACTAATTTGGGTTATTTTTACCAAAGATACGTAGCAGTATAAATTGTGGTCAAAATTTATGAAGAAAAATTAATAATTTGCAAAATGTTATCACAGAAACAAAGAAAAATGCGTTTTTTTTTTTTTAATTCATTATTTTTTCATTTATAGCGCAAAAAATAAAAAACCCAGAGGTGATCAAATACCACCAAAAGAATGCTCTATTTGTGGGAAAAAAAGGATAAAAAAATTTATTTGGGTACAGTGTTGCATGAGTAATTGTCATTCAAAGTGTGAGAGTACCGAAAGCTGAAAATTGGTCTGGGCAGGAGGGGTGTTTAAGTGCCCAGTAGGCAAGTGGTTAAAAAGGGTTCATACCTCTTAGATAAGAAAAGTCCTCTCAGCAAAGTCTATGGTCCAACTTCCGATACCCTGACTGGGTACCCCAAAAGGAAGGCCACTTGTTCCAAGTAGAACTACATTCCACAGCATTTCTTCCTGACTGTGCCCATGTGGAAGGCTCAAACAAACCAGATAGTCTGCCTCCCCTTGTATTTATAGTCCACCAAAAAGGGGAAGAGCTATGAACACCCAGGAGTTAGCAGTCTTTATTATTATTTCTAGCTCCCAGCATAGTGTGCTATACCAAAACTTACTAACACATTATAGTAACACAGTGTAATCTAACAGCCTGAGATAGTGTGCACCCCACAAGTAGGCACATGCCTACAACTGTGCCACAAGTATGCTTACTATTTTAGCACATGCAACAAACATTAAATAAATCTTGCTCTGTGCATCGCGATTAGCTTGCCATCTTCTGCACTGGATAACCTTGTACCGAAACTGATTTAACTATTGTAAAAAACATGAGCACTAACAATCCACGTAATCTTTTCTGCTTGATGCTAAACTATTGCCTGATGTTTTTATAGTTGATAAAGTATTTAACAAAAAAAATGTAATAAACATATCAGGCCAATTTTTTAATACCCTCACAACTAGCACACTGGGGCCCAGCTTTGGTTTTACAATTTAAGTCCTTTTCTGCACGTAAACACCCTTTAATGTATGATGATACACAGTATAGTATAGCATATACTATATCTGTCCAATAATTCAAAGTCATTTAAAAAAAAGTGTTATAACACACACTGCTGCAGGTCTGTACACGTCAATTTTTTGGCATATTGTTTATTTACCACCTGATTATCCATAATTAACTGCTAAGTTAGCCATTTCTCCCCATTTAAAAAAATTTAAGAACATGAATACCACCTTTGACAAGTAAATAATTTTCCATTTTGCAGAATACATTTTGTACTGTTCATCTACAGCAAAACTATCTAATTTAAAAAACTTGGGAAGATACAGTAATTACACACTACCATCGTATTATACAGTTTATTTTACTAATACAGAATAGTGTATAAATCTTATAGCTGGACTTAAGGATGAGCCAAACTCCCCCCTGTTCGGTTCGCACCAGAACCTGCGAACAGACCTAAACTTCATGTGAACTTTAGAACCCTATTAAAGTCTATGGGACTCAAACGTTCAAAATCTAAAGTGCTAATATTAAAGGCTAATATGCAAGTTACTGTCCTAAACGGCCATTTTTTCAGGAGCAGTGATTTTAATAATGATTAAAGTGAAACAATAAAAGTGTAATATTCCTTTAAATATCGTACCTGGGGGGTGTGTATAGTATGTCTGTGAAGGGGCGCATTTTTTCCGTGCTTAGAACTGTCCCTGCACAAAGTGTCATTTCTGCAGGAAAAAAGTCTTTTAAAATCAACCCCTGGCTTCCCTCACAAGCGTCTGAGGGGGCGGGGTCAGGTGACGGGTGGCCCTGCCCTCCTAATATAAGAAACGTCAGCGCTGGGATCCCCGCAGTGTCTCCTCAGTGGAGACAGAGGACGGATGCATGGATGGACTGTGCTGGACTGAAAATCACCCGTCACTGGATCAGATCAGCCATCGCTGGACCCCGGAGAGATGATCATCCGTCGCTGGATAGCAAGAGTGGATTAGCACCGCTGAAATCTTTTTTTTTTTATAATAAAGGAATTTTTCAAAAGTGTGTTTGTCTTATTTAACCATTTTTTACACGCACTTTTGTACCCCCTTACCATTTCAAACAGGGGGGGCCTGGATCTGGGGGTCCCCTTGTTAAAGGGGGCTTCCAGATTCTGATAAGCCCCCCACCCGCAGACCCCCACAACCACCGGCCAGGGTTGTGGGGATGAGGTCCTTGTCCCCATCAACATGGGGACATGGTGCTTTGAGGGGTCACAGACCCCCAAAGCATCCTCCCAATGTTGAGGGCATGTGGCCTGCTGTGGTTCAGGAGGGGGGGAGGCCGCTCTTTCGTCCCCCCTCTTTTCCTGCAGCCTGCCAGGTTGTGTGCTCGGATATAGGGTCTGGTATGGATTTTTAGGGGGACCCCCACGTCAATTTTTTTTTATTTGACGCGGGGTTCCCCTTAATATCCATACTAGACCTGAAGGGTCTGGTATGGATATTTAGGGGGACCCCCACGTCAATTTTTTTTTTCATTTGACAGGGGGTTCCCCTTAATATCCATACCAGAACTGAAGGGCCTGGTAATTGAATTTAGGGGAACCCCACGCTTTCTTTCTTTTTCTTTTTTATCAATGAATGAATTGTCGGCTCCCAATACAGAGAACACTCATTGAGTGTTCTCTGTATTACGGGAGCCGACAATTCATATAGCCACGAGTGATTTTAAAATACTTTTATTCCTGCAGAAATGACACTTTGTGCAGGGACAGTTCTAAGCACGGGAAACATGTGCCCCTTCACAGGCATACTATAGACACCCCCCAGGTACGAAATCTAAAGGAATATTACACTTTTATTGTTTCACTTTAATCATTATTAACCACTTTCAGACCGGACCATTTTGCTGGTAAATGACCAGAGGTCTTTTTACACTTTGGCACTGCGCTGCTTTAACTGGTAATTGCGCGGTCATGCAATGTTGTACCCAAACAAAATTTGCGTCCTTTTCTTCCCACAAATAGAGCTTTCTTTTGATGGTATTTGATTGCCTCTGCGATTTTTATTTTTTGCGATATAAACGTAAAAAGACCGCAAATTTTGAAAAAAAATGATATTTTCTACTTTTTGTTATTAGAAAAATCCAATAAACTCAATTTTAGTCATACATTTAGGCCAAAATGTATTCAGCCACATGTCTTTGGTAAAAAAAAAGTCAATAATTGTATATTTATTGGTTTGCGCAAAAGTTGTCACATCTACAAACTAAGGTACGTTTTCTGGAATTTACGCAGCTTTTAGTTTACGACTGCCTATCTCATTTCTTGAGGTGCTAAAATGGCAGGGCAGTACAAAACCCCCCCAAATGACCCCATTTTGGAAAGTAGACCCCCTAAGGAAATTGATAAGAGGCATGTTGAGCCCATTGAATATTTTATTTTTTTGCCTCAAGCGATTGAATAATGACAAAAAAAAAATTTTTTTTTTTTTTTTACACAAAGTTGTCACTAAATGATATATTGCTCACACATGCTATGGGCGTATGTGAAATGACACCCCAAAATAAATTCTGCTGCTTCTCCTGAGTACGGGGATACCACATATGTGGGACTTTTTGGGAGCCTAGCCGCGTACGGGGCCCCGAAAACCAAGCACCGCCTTCAGGCTTTCTAAGGGCGTAAATTTTTGAGTTCACTTCTCACTACCTATTACAGTTTTGAAGGCCATAAAATGCCAAGATGGCACAAAACCCCCACAAATGACCCCATTTTAGAAAGTAGACACCCCAAGCTATTTGCTGAGAGGCATGTTGAGTTCATGGAATATTTTATATTTTGCCACAAGTTGCGGGAAAATTACAAACTTTTTTTTTTTTTTTTTTTTTTTCACAAAGTTGTCACTAAATGATATATTGCTCACACATGCCATGGGCATATGTGAAATGACACCCCAAAATAAATTCTGCTGCTTCTCCTGAGTACGGGGATACCACATATGTGGGACTTTTTGGGAGCCTAGCCGCGTACGGGGCCCCGAAAACCAAGCACCGCCTTCAGGCTTTCTAAGGGCGTAAATATTTGACTTCACTCCTCACTACCTATTACAGTTTTGAAGGCCATAAAATGCCAAGATGGCACAAAACCCCCACAAATGACCCCATTTTAGAAAGTAGACACCCCAAGCTATTTGCTGAGAGGCATGTTGAGTCCATGGAATATTTTATATTTTGCCACAAGTTGCGGGAAAATTACAAACTTTTTTTTTTTTTTTTTTTTTTTCACAAAGTTGTCACTAAATGATATATTGCTCACGCATGCCATGGGCATATGTGAAATGACACCCCAAAATAAATTCTGCTGCTTCTCCTGAGTACGGGGATACCACATATGTGGGACTTTTTGGGAGCCTAGCCGCGTACGGGGCCCCGAAAACCAAGCACCGCCTTCAGGCTTTCTAAGGGCGTTACAGTTTTGAAGGCCATAAAATGCCAAGATGGCACAAACCCCCCCCAAATGACCCCATTTTGGAAAGTAGACACCCCTAAATTTAGGGGTACACTAGTGAGACTAGGTAATAAATGGCGGGTGCCCTGAAACTATAAAAAAATAACTAACCAACCAGCGTCACCTGTAACAGTTATATGGTGATCACTGGTGAAAGGGTTAACTAGGGGGCAATCAGGGGGCTTTATGCGGTAGTATATGGGGGTCCCTGGCGCTATAAAAAGCTGCGGCGAACCTAAATACCTACTTGCCTAACTAGCGTCACCTGTGACACTAATACAGCGATCAGAAAAACGATCGCTTATTAGGCTGGGTTCACACTGGAGCGATGCGGGAACGCCACGAATGCGCGGCGGGTTCCCGCATCGCATGCCTCCCGGCGGCAGTTCACACTGCCCTATGCGAACTGCTGGGAGTGTCAGTGAAATGTTACTGACACCCCCAGATCAGTTCGCATATCGCAGTGCGATCTGCAAACTCGGATCGCATGGTGTGAACACCCATGCGATCCGATTCTGCTGCGGGCCAAAAAAAGGGTCCCGTGCGAATTTGCGGCGGGTGCGGCGGGTGTGGCGGGTGCGGCGAATGGCTGAACTCGAATCGCACAGAGATCGGATGTGATTTGCACTGCAGTGCGAATCACATCCGTTCTCAAACCGCTGCAATCTGAACCCAGCCTTAGTGACACTGGCGACGGGGGGTGATCACGGGGTTAAACCTTTATTGGGGGGGTTAGGGGGGTACCTTAGAACTAAAGGGGGCTAACCCTAACTGCCCTAACAGTTATTAGTCACAAATGACACCCGCCAGGTGATCAGGGGGTTAAACCTTTATTAGGTAATAAATGGCGGGTGCCCTGAAACTATAAAAAAATAACTAACCAACCAGCGTCACCTGTAACAGTTATATGGTGATCACTGGTGAAAGGGTTAACTAGGGGGCAATCAGGGGGCTTTATGCGGTAGTATATGGGGGTCCCTGGCGCTATAAAAAGCTGCGGCGAACCTAAATACCTACCTGCCTAACTAGCGTCACCTGGGACACTAATACGGCGATCAGAAAAATGATCGCTTATTAGGCTGGGTTCACACTGGAGCGATGCGGAAACGCCGCGAATCCGCGGCGGGTTCCCGCATCGCATGCCTCCCGGCGGCAGTTCACACTGCCCTATGCGAACTGCTGGGAGTGTCAGTGAAATGTTACTGACACCCCCAGATCAGTTCGCATATCGCAGTGCGATCTGCAAACTCGGATCGCATGGTGTGAACACCCATGCGATCCGATTCTGCTGCGGGCCAAAAAAAGGGTCCCGTGCGAATTTGCGGCGGGTGCGGCGGGTGTGGCGGGTGCGGCGGGTGCGGCGAATGGCTGAACTCGAATCGCACAGAGATCGGATGTGATTTGCACTGCAGTGCGGTGCGAATCACATTCGTTCTCATAAACCGCTGCAATGTGAACCCAGCCTTAGTGACACTGGCGACGGGGGGTGATCACGGGGTTAAACCTTTATTGGGGGGGTTAGGGGGGTACATTAGAACTAAAGGGGGCTAACTCTAACTGCCCTAACAGTTATTACAGTCACAAATGACACCAATGCAAAAAAAAAAAAAAAAAAAAAAAAAATGACATTGGTGTCACTGTGACTGGGGGGCAGGGGTAATTGGGGGGGTGATCGGGGGGTAAAGGGGGGGTGTGAGTGTGCCTGGCATGTTCTACTGTGTGTGGGATGTGTTGGTGCAACTCACTGATCCGCTCTCCTCCGTGTCGGAACGAAAAATACCGACACGGAGGAGAGAATACATCACTTCCTCTCCTGTGTTTACATTACAGGAGAGGAAGTGATGTCACCGGGGATTTCTATTCGTCGGGAGCGATCGCGAGGGGGTGGCCATGAATGAATGGCCGTCCCCTCGTCCGGGATCGCTCCCGAACGAAAACCGACCGCCGCAGGCACCGGGCGGGGGCCCGATCGGGCCCCCGACCCGCGGGAGGCAAATCACGTACATGTACGTGCTTATGCCTGCCCGTGCCATTCTGCCGACGTACATCGGCGTTAGGCGGTCGGCAAGTGGTTAAAATCACGCTCCTGAAAAAACGTCAGTTTTTAAAACTTTTTTTTGTATTGATCCATGTCCCCTGGGGCAGGACCCAGGTCCCCAAATACTTTTTAGGACAGTAACTTGCATATAAGCCTTTAAAATTAGCACTTTAGATTTCTCCCATAGATTTGTATAGGGTGTTCCAGCTTTTTCCAATTTGCCGCGGACAGCCCAAATTGTTCACTGTTCACTGAACAGGCGAACAGGCAATGTTCGAGTCTAACATGAGTTCGACTCGAACTCGAAGCTCATCCCTAGCTGGACTCCATCTTTTGATATAGTTTACATAATTAATTTGGGCCAAGATGGCCAAAAAAAACTATGTCCCTAACATGTGAGGCCTCTCGATGTGTGGTATAAACTGTATGTAGCTGCAGCTACAGTGCCTTGAAAAAATATTCATACTCCTTGAAATTTTCCACATTTTATCATGTTACAACCAAAAACGTAAATGTATTTTATTGGGATTTGATGTGATAGACACAAAGTGGCACATAATTGTGAAGTTGAAGGAAAATGATAAATAGGTTTTTAAAAACTGTTTACAAATAAATATGTGAAAAGTGTGGCGTGCATTTGTATTCAGCCCCCCTGAGTCAATACTTTGTAGAACCACCTTTCACTGCAACTACAGCTACAAGTCTTTTTGGGGATATCTCTACCAGCTTTGAAAATCTAGAGAGTGATGTTTTTGCCCATTCTTCTTTGCAAAATAGCTCAAACTCTGTCAGATTGGATGGAGAGCGTCTGTGAACAGCAATTTTCAAGTCTTCCCACAGATTCTCAATTGGATTAAGGACTGGACTTTGACTGGTCCATTCTAACACATAAATATGCTTTGATCTAAACCATTCAATTGTAGCTCTTAAGTCTCAAGTCTTTTGCAGACTCTAACAGGTTTTCTTCTAAGATTGCCTGTATTTGGCTCCATCCATCTTCCCATCAACTCTGACCAGCTTCCCTGTCCCTGCTGAAGAAAAGCATCCCCACAACATGATGCTGCCATCACCATGTTTCATGGTGGGGATGGTGTGTCCAGGGCAATGTACAGTGTTAGTTTTCCATCACACATGGGGGTGATTTACTAAAGACCCGCGCCTGTGGTGCAGTGGAGAAATCGGAGCAATTGCACAAAAAACGTGACTCAAGACATTTATCAAAAATGATGGCGCACACACATGCGACAAACTATATTTACATAGGAAGTGCTATTGCGCACTTGCGCAATCTTATGCACCTACCATTAGCAAGCACAGCCAATGTAATCTTCTACATTTTTGTTTGAATACTGTGGATAACTTTACTACAGTGTCCCATCTTCTATCACCAGGCCAAAATGTATGTATATAATCTTGTTTAAATGCACAATTTCTGTCCAGAACATGTAGATCTGTCTTACAACTAATCAAGTCTTTTTACACCTTTCTTTCAGCTTACTCAGCTGCACATGCGCATTGACAAAGCACACCATTTATTTCATCCTCGCCTGACAGGGGGCGCACACGTTTTAGCTTGTTAAATATGTGTATTGCGCACAGGTGCATCTGCGTTCTCCAGAGTGCACAACTGCTTATACATTGGGCACTTGCTCATTGTAATGCTGATCATGTTAATGAGCTTTTCCTTATCACATGGAGAATATTGCTTCCAGTTTTATTCCATTCATGAATTTCTTTTTGAAACAACTCAATATTCATTCTAGAGATCTTCCTCCAATCAACAACTGTGCGGAACCCAGAATACAGTGTGGTATGCTGTATGCAGCCTCGACAGCCAGCAGCCTCACATGTCAATGAGGGACATAGTTCATTTGGGCCAAGCTGGCCCAAATTAACTATGTAAATCATATTAAAAGATGGGATTCAGCTTTAAAGTGATGCTAAACTTTGATTTAAAGGTATTATAGTCATATATGTATTCTAAACGAAAAAAAAGTACCTTCTATTGTTCTCCCACAAATCTACAAATTCCTTTTTTTTTGTAATCCAACTTCCTTCACAGAGTGGCTATAGTCATTCTCCATGGTGCCATTGTATGTAGGAACATAGCCACCCTGTGTTGCTCCCTCTCAATATGGACTTTGGACTGTAGGCTAAGGGATTTGTATTGACCACAACAAATGTGCACTGCTCCTTGGAACAAGTGGAAGTGATGGGGTAAAGGGGGAAAGGAGAGGTTTGGAAGCGCACAGAGGGCATTACAAAGAAGCAGGAAAACACAGTAAGAAACAATTATATGACAAGTAGTGGATGTGTATGGACAATGTTTGGAGACTAAGTATATTGTTTAATGTCAACTTTTAGAAGTAAGCAATAGAATGTTCTAATAATTAATTATTATATACTTGCAAGATACCTACAGAAATTTACCATCTGGTTGTGCTCCTGAGTACAGCTTTCTCTCTGATTCATTTCTGTTTAGGTTTCCATGGTACCATGCCATCTGTTCATGGGCAGTGGTAGCAATGAGCTTCTCCACTTGTGGAGCTTGGCTTATAATTGCTTGTTCTAGTGCCTCTCCCTGTGTGAACAAAAAATCCAAAAGGAAAATATTCTTTGTAACTTTAAACTGATACAAATTGTATATATATTGGATATATTAATAAAAATTTAAAATATATATGACTTAAAACCTTGTTTGAATCTTATTCTGTACATGTATATTGTTTGTATAATTCTTTAATTCTTAATGTGTATATTTTTTTGTAGATAGTTTGTCATAGATGCATCAACTCCTGAAGAAGCCGAAAATCATTAGGTGAAACGTGTCGAGATTGATGCATCTACTGTAACATGGAATATGTAAACTGCAGTTGTGTGAAAAAGTAGTTGCCCTGTCCTGATTTTTTCTTTTTTTGCATATTTCTTACACTTAAATGATTCGGATCATCAAACAAATTTTAATATTACACAAAGATAACCCGAGTAAATCCAAGATGCAGTTTTTAAATTATTATTTCATTTATTAAGGAAAAAAAGCTGTTCAAACCTGTCTGACCCTATGTGAAAAAGTAATTGCCCCCCCCCCCCATGCTGAATCATGAATGCATTGTGATTAACCAAAATTTTTTTGGAAAGCTGAGTTAAATTTCACTTGCCACACCCAAGCCTGATTATTGCCAGACCTGTTGAATCAAGAAGTCATATAAATAGAAGCTGTCTGATGAATTGAAGCATGCTAACAGATCACAAAAAGCCACACATCATGCACAATCTAAAAAAAATCAAGAACAGATTAGAAACAAAGTAATGTACATATATCAGTCTAGGAAGGGTTTCAAAGCCCTTTCTAAGACTTTGTAACTCCAGTGAACCACGGGGAGAGCCATTATCCACAAATGGAGATAACATGGAACAGTGGTAAACCTTCCCAGGAGTGGCCGGCCTACAAAAATTACTCTGAGAGTAATGATGACGACTCATCCAGGAGGTCATAAAAGAACCAGAACAACATCCAAAGAACTGCAGGCCTGACTTGCCTCAGGTAAGATCAGTGTTTATGATTCAATAATAAGAAAGAGAGAGGGCAAAAATGGCATCCGTGGGAGAGTTCCAAGGCCAAAGCCACTGCTGACCAAAAAGCACACAAAGGCTCATCTCACATTTACCTAAAAACATCTTGATTATCCCCAAGGCTTTTGGGCAAATATTTGGTGGACTAATGAGAAAAAAATGTAAGTTTTTGGAAGGTGTGCATCCCATTACATCTGGCATAAACATAACAGTCAGACATGGTGGTGGTAGCGTGATGGTCTGGGGCTGCTTTGCAGCTTCAGGACCTGGATGACTTACCATAATTGATGGAACCATGAATTCTGAGCTCTACCAGAAAATCCTAAAGGAGAATGTCCAGTCATCAGTTCGTGACCTCAAGCTCAAGTGCACTTGGGTTATGCAGCAGGACAATGATCCGAAACACAACAGCAGCTCCACCTCCAAATGGTTCAAACAAAGTAAAATTTAGGTTTTGGAGTGGCCTAGTCAAAACCTGGACTTAAATCCAATTAAGATGCTGTATCATGACCTTACACAGGCCATTCATGCTGGAAAACCCTCCAATATGGCTGAATGAAAACAATTCTGCAAAGAAGAGTGGGCCATAATTGCTCGACCGCGATGGGAAGGACTCAATGCCATTTTTCGCAAATGCTTGATTGCAGTTGTTGCCACCAATAGTGATGGCCGAACGGTTCGCCCGGCGGTCGTTTCGCGGCGAATTTCGGCTGTTCGCGATTCGTCCAATCGGTGGACTATTGCCGCCGTTCGCCCGGTGGACTTCCGTGTTTACTGTGTAAAAGAACTTTGACCTATGATGACACAACCATCATGGGGTACAGGACAGCCAATTGAGACATTACAGCACATGGACACTTGGACATTCCCCCTAACTTATAAATACACCCGATCCGGTGGCCATTTTACATTCTTTCTTCTGTCACTATAGGGAGAGGTTGCTGTGTGGAGCAGGGAGAGATTGCAGTGACCCAAATCGCTAGCTATTTGGTACACAAAAGTTCTTTTCAGGACTGGTATAGGTGTTAGGTGTATATAGGTTTGCTGTGCTACTGATTGTTGCAGCAGCCTGAGCGTCTTTTGTCAGTTTAGAGAAAGGGACAGGACGGTGTGTCTGCTGTAGGGACAGTCAGTTTAGTCATTAGCTGTTACTATCAGGTCCACAAAAGTGATATTCCAGTTATTGTTCCAGTAGCCTCTGTTTTGTCAGTTTATATAGGGACAGGCAGGAAGCAGTGTGTGAGGCAGTGAGGGTCAGTTTAATCAGTAGCTGTTACTATATTAGGTCCACAAAGGTTCTTTTCAGGACTGGTATCAGTGGTATGGTAATAGGCTTGTACACGTATAATATTCTTTCTTCCAAATATAGAAAGAATATTATACTTGACTGCTGCCCTTCTGCTGCAGTCTGCTAATTATTCACAACCTACTTGTTCCACAAAGGTCCTTTATAAGGACTGGTATTAACCTGGTGTAGGGTTCTACAGTACATAGGGTTGAGGGAGGTACAGGATGCCATTCTATAAGGACTGGTATAGGTCCAAAATACATAGGGTTGAGGTGCACTACTGCTGACCGCTGCCCTATACTGCAGCAGTCCTTCATCGGTATAGGGACTGACGTACAGTCTGCTAATCAGTCACAACCTACTTGTTCCACAAAGGTCCTTATAAGGACTGGTAACTTGGTCTGTCTAGGGTTCTACAGTACATAGGGTTGAGTGAGGTACAGTCTGCCATTCTATAAGGACTGGTATAGGTCCACAATACATAGGGTTGAGGTGCACTACTGCTGACCCCTGCCCTATACTGCAGCAGTCCTTCATCGGTATAGGGACTGAGAGTTTTGTCACAGGGTCATTTAAAAAATGACAGGCAGAGGAAGAGGCAGGCCCTTCCGCAGGGGTGGTAGGGGTAGGGCAGGAGCAACAGGCTTGAGCCAAAGTGGGAAGTTGCAGAAGGTGCGTTCAATTACTTTAAAGGACGCACCAGACTTGGTTGAGTGGCTCACTCAGCCTTACTCTACTGCACCCTCCTCATCCTCTCGATCTGCACCAAAGACCCTACCACCAACAACACCACCACCCCCACCACATACCTTCCGCTTGAGTCACGGGAATTATTTTCCGATCCATATCAAGACATTTCTGATGCGCAGCCACTCTTGGTATTGGATCAGGAAGAGGAGGTAGCAACAAGTGCCACTCAGCAGTCTGACGACAGTACCCAGATCAGCCCAAGGAGGAGGTTGGTCCCTGGTGTTGCTGCCTACTCCGAGATCTCTACTTATAGCGGTGGGGAAGGTGACATTGATGATGACGTGTCTAGTGATGTCACGTGGGTGCCCACAAGAGAGGAAGAGGAGGGGAGTTCAGAGGGAGATATGGACCAGCAGATAGGGAGGAGAAGCAGGAATAACTTACATTGTACAGGAGGGACAAAGCAGACTGCAAATGTATCAGGAGCGAGTCATCAACCATGTACGGTCACATCTGGCACTCCCAGGACACCGGTATATGGCTCCACAGTGGGGGATTTTTTTAACGTGTCCACTGCTGACAATAGCGTTGCCATCTGCAATCTTTGCAGTCAACGCATTAGTCGCGGTAAGCCCAACACTCACCTAGGGACGACCGCCTTAAGAAGGCACATGAGCAGCCATCACCGAGCCGAGTGGGAGCAACGGAACACACAAAGTCACACTCCAGGCTCTCACCGTCCAGCCTCGTCTTCTACTTCTCCTTCTCCTCTCTCCTCACAATTGTCCTCCACTCCACCTTCCATTATGCCAAGCTCACGTTTTTCTGCAAAAAGGCAGGCTTCCGTGGGCCTAATGTTCGAGCGTAAAAAAATGATGACGCCGGATAACCCTCTTGCCCAATGGTTGACGGCTGGCTTGTCAGAACTCATAGCCCGCCAACTACTGCCATATAAACTGGTGGACTCGGAGGCCTTTCGCAAATTTGTGGCCATTGGAACACCACAATGGAAGGTCCCAGGAAGGAAGTATTTCTCACAGAAGGGCATCCCAGAGCTATATGGCCATGTTCAGTGGCAAGTGAATGTATCTCTGGCACACAGTGTCGGTGCCAAGATACATCTGACCACAGACACGTGGTCTAGCAAACACGGGCAGGGAAGGTATATCACTTTTACTGCCCACTGGGTGAACCTTCTGACGGCCGTCAAGCATGTAACCCGTGGCACCCGTGTAGATTTGGTTTTACCGCCATGGATTGCATGCAGGCCTGACTTCTTCTCCTCCTCCTCCTACTCCTTCCTCCTCCCTCTCCTCCTCAGCTGACTCCTCCTTTTCCGCTGCTAGCGTCTCTTCCGCTGCGCCGCCCAAGCTCCCCAGAACCTATTCGACATGCCAGGTGAGACGTTGCCATGCCGTGCTGCGTCTGTTGTGCCTGGAAGCCAAGAGCCACACTGGCCCGGCACTCCTTTCAGCTTTGCGTTCACAGGCAGATCAGTGGCTAACACTGCTCAATTTGACAGTTGGTAAAGTGGTGTGTGACAACGGTGCCAATCTGCTTAGCGCATTGAAACAGGGCAAAATCACGCACGTGCCATGCATGGCACACGTCTTAAACTTGGTCGTGCAGCGATTCCTTGTCAAATACCCTGGGGTCCAGGACATCTTGCGGCAGGCAAGGAAAATCTCGGCCCATTTCAGAAGATCTTACACGGCCATGGCTCGCCTTGCTGACATTCAGCGGCGACACAATCTGCCGGTCAGACGTTTTATTTGCGATTGCCCAACGCGATGGAACTCAACCTTCTATATGCTTTATAGGCTGCTCCAGAAGATACGTGCAGTTAGCGTCTACCTGTATGAACTCTGCGGCAGCACAGGTTCTGGGGAGCTGGGGTTTTTTTCACCGCGCCAGTGGCTGCTCATGCGCGACGCATGCAGACTTCTGCGCCCATTTGAGGAGATCACTAAACTGGTCAGTCGCAGCCATGGCGCCATCAGTGACATGGTACCTTATGCCTTCTTTATGGAGCGTGCATTGCGTCGTGTCATTGATCAAGCTGTGGAGGAGCAGGAGCGGGAAGATGAGGAAGTCGCAATGCTGGATGAATTCCCAGGGGGGGCTACTCTATCTGAGACAAGTGAACAACAGGAGTCTGAAGAGGAGTCAGAGGAGGATGGTGCCGGGGTGGATGAGGAGGAGCAAGAAGAGCATGCTTTAAACCTTTCTGGGACCCCTGTTGTTGTGCGTGGATGGGGAGAGGAGAATGAAGAGGACGACATTATCCTGGATGATGAGCAGGAGCCAGGCCACCACACCGCTTCCACTTTAGTGCAAATGGGGGCCTTCATGCTCCAGTGTTTTAATAGGGACCCCCATATAAAAAGCATAAGGGTCAAGGACCAGTACTGGGTGGCAACGTACTTAGACCCCCGGTACAAACACAAAATGCCGGAAATGTTAGCGCCGTCACAGAGGGCTGGCAGAATGGAGCACTTCCAGGCCTTGCTTCGAGAAATGCTGCATTCTGCCTTTGCGTGTGCTGGCAGAGGAGCAATTCCCACTCCCAGAGAAGGAGTTGCGGGTACCAATCCAACAGCGCCTGCAAGAAGAGGTCGGTTTGAAGATGTGATGGTGACTTCGGATATGAGGTCATTCTTTCAGCCGACCCATCGACAGGTGTCATCCGGATCCAGCATCAGGGAACGCCTAGACCGTCAGGTGTCCGACTACATCGGGTTAACGGCCGATGTGGACGCTCTGAGGAGTGATGAACCCCTGGACTACTGGGTGGGCAGGCTTGACCTCTGGCCAGAGCTTGCCCAATTTGCAATGGAACTGTTGGCTTTCCCCTCATCCAGTGTCCTGTCCGAAAGGACGTTCAGCGCAGCAGGGGGGATCGTGACCGATAAGCGTACTCGCCTAGCTCACGACAGTGTTAACTACCTCACATTTCTAAAAATGAATGAGGCATGGATCTCGGAGGAATTCAACACATGGGACCAGTAGACCATGTATATGTCTATAAACAATTATTTTAATCAAGCACAGAGACCTTCTTTCTTCATTTGGCTCACTTCCTTGTCCAAAAAAAGCACACCGTACTATATGCCCGTACCCTCCTGTTTGAAGAGGTTGAGCGGTGTCATATTTCTACTGGGGCTGCTTATTATGAGGGGCTGCCACCATCCCTGTGCTGTGCTGACATCCTCCTGGGGCTGTACCTCTGCTGTGCATATTATGAGGGGCTCCCACCATCCCTGTGCTATGCTCATTATGAGGGGCTCCCACCATCCCTGTGCTGTGCTGACTTCCTCCTGGAGCTGCTTATTATGAGGGGCTCCCACCATCCCTGTGCTGTGCTGACTTACAGCTGGGGCTGCTTATTATGAGGGGCTCCCACCATCCCTGTGCTGTGCTGACTTCCTCCTGGGGCTGCTTATTATGAGGGGCTCCCACCATCCCTGTGCTATGCTGACATCCTCCTGGGGCTGCTTATTATGAAGGGCTCCCACCTTCCCTGTGCTATGCTGACATCCTCCTGGGGCTGCTTATTATGAGGGGTTCACACCATCCCTGTGCTATGCTCATTATGAGGGGCTCCCACCATCCCTGTGCTATGCTTATTATGAGGGGCTCCCACCATCCCTGTGCTATGCTCATTATGAGGGGCTCCCACCATCCCTGTGCTATGCTGACTTCCTCCTGGGGCTGCTTACGGTGCAAATGTCAGTGCTTTATGTCACGCTGCTGATGTCAGTGCTCTCTATCACAGTGCTGCTGTCAGTGCTGTATTTCACGGTGCTGGTGTTAGTGCTTTATGTCACGCTGCTGATGTCAGTGCTCTCTATCACGGTGCTGCTGTCAGTGCTGTATATCACGCTGCTGATGTCAGTGCTCTCTATCACGGTGCTGCTGTCAGTGCTGTATTTCACGGTGCTGGTGTTAGTGCTTTATGTCACGCTGCTGATGTCAGTGCTCTCTATCACGGTGCTGCTGTCAGTGCTGTATATCACGGTGCTGGTGTTAGTGTTTTATATCACGGTGCTGGTGTTAGTGCTTTATGTCACGCTGCTGATGTCAGTGCTCTCTATCACAGTGCTGCTGTCAGTGCTGTATACCACGGTGCTGGTGTTAGTGCTTTATGTCACGCTGCTGATGTCAGTGCTCTCTATCACGGTGCTGTTGTCAGATGACTCTATCATGGTGCAGGTGTGATTGCTGTATGTCACGCTGCTGATGTCAGTGCTCTCTATCACAGGGCTGGTGTCAGATGACTCTATCACGGTGCAGGTGTTATTACTGTATGTCACGCTGCTGGTGATCATCTCCTGCACCCTCTTCTTTGCCTACCCTGGTCCCTGACCTTCCCTCTCCTCCATTGCCTTCATGCGCTCCACAGTCCTGAATTGTCACAACAATTTCCCATATAAAAAAAGAATGCTTGTTGTTTGCGATCCCAGATTCACCTCATACATGTGTTATGTCATTGGCCATGTGGTGGGACTATGTTTGCACAGCTAGTAATTATTTTGTGGCTGCAAATTTGACCTGTAGGTTTGCGAAGTTCGCCTCCCATTGAAGTCAATGGGGCCCGCCGCGAACGTTCTGGTTCGCGAACTATCGGCCGTGTTCGCGGTCCGCGTTCGCGAAACGTCCCGTCGGAAGTTCGTCCATCACTAGCCACCAAGAGTGGCATAAACAGTTATTAGGTTTGGGGGCAATTACTCATAATTTCACATTTCACATAAAGTCAGACAGGTTTGGACAGCTTGTTTGCCTTAAAGGAAACCATTATTTAAAAACTGCATTTTGTAGTTACGCGGGTTATCTTTGTGTAATGATAAAATTAGTTTGATCTGAGTCATTTAAGTGTGACAAAGATGCAATAAAAAAAAAAATATGAAAGGGAGCAAATACTTTTTCACACAAATTTGATTATCTGTGATTCTTGGTTTAAATTAATCTTTTTAATTGAAACAAAATAAATGGTTACATTTTAACAATAATTGTGTGTTAATCTGCACCTTGAAAGTCCCTATTCTCTTTGTTTATATCTATTCTGATAAAATATGGACTTGACACTAATGCTAGAGATCTAACTTTTTTGGAGGGCTATATTTCAGACATCATGCTGCCCTAGAGAAACATGAATAATTACATATTTTTACATAGATCCTCACCCATTTTCAGCTTTTGCCTCAGCAGTTCTTTTAGATTTACCCACAAATGTCCAGAGAAGAGGAAACAAAAAATTTAAAATTTGCTGCAGGGTCTTTGTTAAACTGGAATAAGGGCTTCTGCCATTCTTTGATGTTCCCATTCAGTGCTCAATTGGCTTCTAAGTTTAAATTACAGTACTGTATAATTAAATGTAATTTTTTTAGATTTGGAAAGGGTGATGAGGACAATTGCTATGTATTATTTGCTGTCTGTGTTCCTGCTATGGAGGTTCACTCTCTCTAGTTGTCCTGATCACCAATGTCACTGGAAATTAAGCTATTGGGTAAATCCAAAATTTTGAGTTGTCACCAGAACAGGAACAGAGGGGAAATTTTCCAGTGGGGACACTTGGTCCCATGACATTTGTCTAAAAAGGGATATCCCCCACATTTGGAAGACATACCCTCACTTCCTGTTGTGTCTACAGAGGTTTTTACCGTAACACACTCTATCCAAAATAAAATCAAAAATAATTTACTGTGATATCTCTATCTTGGAGTCTGTTGAGGGACAAGGGCAGTCTTTGCAGAAAAAGACTTGTCTGAGAATTTGGTAGACTTTGAGTGGAAATACTTGTGTATTGATAGGCATTTGATACAATTCCACATAATGATCTAATACAAAAGCTGTACAACCTAGGACTTAACCCTTGGATGGTTCAGGGGCTATGCAGTTGGCTAACTGATAGATACAAGAGTGTGGTTGTAAATGGGGTTCACTCAGAACAGAGAGGAGTCACTAGTGATGTACCACAAGGCTCTGTACTAGGTCCTGTTCTATTTAATCTATATGTAAGTGATATAACTAAAGGTTTGTTGGGCAAGGTACTATGTATTTTTGCTGATGACACAAAGGTGGGTAATAGAGTTGATATCTCTGGAGGTGTCTGTAACATGGAACATGATTTTGCATTGCAGGGAAAAATTGTCAAAGCAGTAGAGACCGCAGTTCATTGTTTCTAAATGTAAAATAATGCACCTAGGGAAAAAGAATCCCTTGAGAAAGTACAACATTGGGGTACAGTGTTAGCCAGCACTACAAAAGAAAAAGATTTGGGGGTTATTTCAGATGATTGCAAAATGAGCAAACAGTGTTTCCCAGGGGCGGACTGACATCTCATGGGCCCCCCAGTCAATAGGAGATCACGGGGCTCCCCCTGTGTCCCTGTCACACTGCCCACATTACATACATTGGTCTCTACCCCCTTTAACTGCAGGCAGCAGCTGAGGATCTACACATGCTGCGGCAGGAATTATACCCCCTGTTGCTTTTGGTGGGTGATTGTGACCCAATCAAGTAAATAGGACCACTCTGCAAACACCAACCTTGTGTAATGCACGCAGTAGCAGCATGCTAGTGTGGGATCCAAGGGGTTAAAGTAGGTTATCTGATGAGGCAATAAAACGCCTCCTTATAGCCTGCTTTAGCCACTTGGTCGCTGCATATGGTTGCACAACCTTTGCAGAGATGGGGGCAGACAGGAGCCCCTGGGATGAGGGCAGAGAGGGGCCCCTGGGATGGGAGCAGAGAGGGATCCCTGGGATGGAAGCAGAGATGTATCCCTGGGATGGGGCAGAGAGGGATCCCTGGGATGGGGCAGATTTATCCCTGGGAGGGGACAGAGATGGATCCCTGGGATGGGGCAGAGAGGGGCCCCTGGGATGGGAGCAGAGAGGGGCACCTGGGATGGGGACAGAGAGGGACCCCTGGGATGGGGGCAGAGAGGGGAAAGTGGCAACTCTTTGCTTTGGGGAAGGGGGGTCGGTTTTGAAATCCCCCTTATTAGCACATGTCCTCTTCCTTCAAAGACCCCCCCAGCACATCTTTTCCTATACCCCCCTTCTCCATGAATTACCTGCCCCCAACCCACTCCCCTATCCACAAACTATACACAGACTTCAGAATCAGCGTGGCTCCTGTAGTGTAAGATCTCTTCTCCCCAGCTCTTCCCCCTCCTGTCTGTGTACTGTGGAGCCGAAGAGGAGGATCCTCAGTGAGCTGTGTTCAGGCTCAGGTGGGAGAGATGTCGGCTCAGCTGCTATAGTCAGAGGGGAATCACTGCAGGAGGGAGCCCAGTTACAGAAGATATCCTGACTAGGGATGAGCCGAACACTCCCTGGTTTGGTTCGCACCAGAACCTTCGAACGGACCAAAAATTCGTACGAACTTTAGAACTCAATTAAAGTCTATGGGACTCAAACGTTCAAAATCAAAAGTGCTAATTTTAAAGGCTAATATGCAAGATATGCAACAGACAACACCAGCAATAAGGGGTATCTTCAGGTGTATACTGTGCTGGAGGCACACAATACCCACTTTAACTCCTGCAGATGCCTGTATTAGAGAACACAGGCAATAAAGGGTGGATACAGGTGTATACTGTGCTGTGCTGGAGGCACACAACACCCACTAACTCTTGCAGATGCCTGTATTAGAGAACAACAGCATAAAAGAGTAGATACATGTGTATACTGTGCTGAAGGCACACAACACCCACTAACTCCTGCAGATGCCTGTATTAGAGAACACCAGCAAAAAAGGGTAGATACAGGTGTATACTGTGCTGGGGGCACACAACACCCACTTTAACTCCTGCAGATGCCTGAGAAAAGAACACTGTCCCTGCCTATCTTGCTCTTTCCCTGGATGCCGGAACACACTACACAAGGCCACCGCGCTGGCAGCCTTTTATAGTGTGTGGCGTGTACTAAACCCCCTGAGCTATAATTGGCCATAGGCATCCTGCGAGTGGTCCACAAAGTTCTGAATTCGCCGAACAGACGAACGGCCAATGTTCGAGTTGAACATGCGTTCGAGTCGAACACCGAGCTCATCCCTAATCCTGACTCACTGTCCAACACTAGCGAACCCCTGTCAGCCTAGTTACCAGAGCTCAGTGCTGGGACTTGTTCCGGCACTTGGCTCTGAGATAAGTAGAGATTGGGACTGACAGGGGGAGTCTCATGGGGCCCCAGTGTTGACACCCCCCCCCCCCCCCCGAAGTGAAATTTACTGGCAGAACAACAAAATTTACAAACGGCACCAGTTTTTACTGGCAAAAAATCATGAAATTTACTGGCAGATTCACATTATTTACTGGCACTGCAAAAAAGTACCTTAAATAACTGTTTTTAGTGCTAAACAGTGCAAATATCAATATTTGAACTATAAACACATTGCTAATGCTATTAGCAATGTGTTTAAGTTAAACAAAAGTCAAAAAACATATTTCTCAATTTACATGAAGGTCAGGTTACTATAACCCAGCCAGCACAGAGTTCCACCTTATAGTGCGGCACAGTGGTGTAGTTAGCACTCTCACCTAGCAGTAAAAAGGGTGGCTGGTTTGAATCCCAACCATGACACTACCTGCCTGGAGTTTGTATGTTCTCCCTGTGCCTGCGTGGGTTTCCTCTGGGTAATCCTTCCACACTCCAAAGACATGCAGGTAGGCTAATTGGTTTCTGTCCAAAAAAATTGGCCCTAGTATATAAATGGGGACCTTGGATTGTGGGCTCCTTGAGGGTAGGGACTGATGTGAGTGTGCAATGTACAGGGATAGGGACAATTGTAGGCACTCAGGATGGACTGGTGTCTTTATTCAACCTTACTATGTAACTATAGTGCAAGGGAACTCATATGTAAAGGGGAACTCTGACGTAGAGGGGGGCTCTGGTGAATAGAGGCCACCTTCCGCAGAGTGAATACACTATGGTAAGGGGGGTTACTAATATGGGGGGGACCTTTATATCAGTGCCCCCTTACATTATTGTATTCACTCCCCTCCTTACATCAGTGACCCCCCCCAGACTGGCCCTACGGCGCTGTCACTGACCTCTTCTCAGGTGCACCGTGCACGTCTCAGCCAGACGGCTTCAGCTTGACAGCTCTGGTTTTATTCTATAGTCCCCTCTCCACAGTCCACACACATGTCTCTTCCCGTAACCCCCATCCCGGCGGCGCTCCCACTCTTGACTCCTTTCTAGGATCCCCCTCAGAGACTGAAGACATGATAAAAGACAAGAGATGGTCAGAGGCTATGGACATGATACAGGAGGTGGACAAAGGCTGCGGACACGATACAGGAGGTGGACAGAGGCTGTGGACACGATACAGGAGGTAGACAGAGGTTGCGGACATACTGCAGGAGGTGGACAGAGATTGCGGACATACTACAGGAGGTGGACAGAGGCTGGGGACATACTACAGGAGGTGGACAGAGGCTGTGGACATACTACAGGAGGTGGACAGAGGCTGCGGAAATACTGCAGGAGGTGGACAGAGGTTGTGGACATACTGCAGGAGGTGGACTGTCAGGGAAGTCGCCCACAGAACACAGCTGACATCCTCAGGCGTACACCTGTGCGCAGGTGGCAACAAAGTTCACCCAGATCTGCCACGGGCACATCAGTGGGTGCATGTTCACGTGCGTGTTCACGCACGTGTTCACGCGTGCGCCTGTTACCAGAACTGGCGCCAGACGGCTTATTTAAACATAGAACTCAGCGCTGTCTGGTTGCTGCTTGATGTACAGCGGAAGTTCTGTTACCCTGTGTCTATGATTCTGCCTGCTGTTATAACTGATCCGCCTACCAGTTGCCAGACCTGTCTGTGACCTGACCACGCTTCTGCCCGCTGTTATATCTGATCTGCCTACCCGTTGCCTAATCTGCCTGTGACCTGACTACGCTCCTGCCTGCTGTTTTACCCGGTCTGCTCCTCTGCTGCCAAGACCTGTCCGTGATCCGGATAAATTCCAGCCTGCTAGCAGCCAAGTCCGGCTTCCTACCTGTGTGTTCCTGGCACCTACCTGCATAGACTTCAGGACTTGTTCCAGGCACTCTTACTCCACCGTGCCCCAGTGCCAGCTGTCCCACTACCAGCGGCTCTTGGGCCGGAGTTGTACAGGAGGCCTTTCTCTACACTTCAGGCTCACCCCCAGGTACATGACATGGACAGGTTACGGACATACTACAGGAGGTGGACAGAGGCTGAGGACATACTACAGTAGGTGGACCGAGGCTGCAGACATACTACAGGAGGTGGACAGAGACTGCGGATATACTGCAGGGGGTGGACAGAGGCTGCGGACATACTAAAGGAGGTGGATAGAGGTGGCGGACATACTACAGGAGGTGGACAGAGGCTTCGGACATAACACAGGAGGTGGACAGAGGTTGCGGACATACTGCAGGAGGTGGACAGAGGTTGTGGACATACTACAGGAGGTGGACAGAAGCTGTGGACATACTGAAGGAGATGAACAGAGGATGCGAATACGATAGTGTCCTCCTCACCCCCTCACAGTAGCCTCCTCCTCTGTCCACCATCATATTACTTCTCCACATCATCAGTGTGCTGTGTGCTCCTCCTTTGCCCCTTTCACCAGAGGTGAAACACAGGAGGACACAGCACTGATGATGTGGAAAAGTAATATGATAGTGGACAGAACACATCAGTCTCGGTCCCTCCCCTGCATGCTACAGCTTCACCCTCCACTGCCTCCGGTCTCCCAGAGATGTCCTCCGCTCTCACTCCCCACAGTTTTACTCTCCTCCTCCTCAGTCCTCACCCCTGCTCGGCTCCTCTGTCTGGACCTCTGCCTATGGCGCGTGCACTGCACGAGCCACCAACCGCCATAGAGTCCCAATCGTCTATTCGAAAATGGAGCTGGGAGGCGCAATTTGGTTACTGCATATGCTACCGCCCGGACGAGCGTGTACAAGCTTTCTCGAGCCCGGGCAGCTTCGGAGCGCATGCGCAGTTCCATGTTTGACTCACGGCCATCTTTTTTATGGGCACCGTTGCCCATAACAAACTTTAACGGGCAGCCCCAAAAAGGGGTTAAAACCTATGGGTGGTTGGCAACACTGTGGGGCCCCCTGCTTGACATCAGGCCCTCGGTCGGCGCCCGAGTGCCCTAATGGTCAGTCCGCCCCTGGTGTGTCCAGACAATGGAAAAGCGAATAGAATGCTAGGATGTATCAATAGGGGGGTCTATATAGATCTTTAGTGAGACCTCATTTAGAATACTGTGTCCTCACTTACACAAAGATTGATAAAATAGAATGAGTTCAGAGACGGGTAAAAAATTGTGAAAGGTTTAGGGCATATCACACATTGAGAGCAACTTCAGGAACTTAATATGTGCAGTCTGGAGGAAAGAAGGGAAAGGGGAGACATGATTGAAACCTTTAGACCCCTTTCACACCAGGGTGTTTTGCAGGCGCTATAGCGTTAGAAATAGCGCCTGCAAAACGCCCTAAAGAAGCTGCACCATTGTCTGTAGTGTGAAAGCCCGAGGGCTTTCACACTACAGCGGTGCGCTGGCAGGACGTCAGAACAAAGTCCTGCCAGCAGCTTCTTTGGAGCGGTGAAGGAGCGGTGTGTTTACTGCTCCTCCACCGCTGCTCCCCATTGAAATCAATGGGGCAGCGCTGTAATCCCACCGGCAAAACGCCGCTATTGCGGTGTATTGCCGGCGGTTTTAACCCTTTCGCGGCTGCTAGCGGGGGGTAAAAGCGCCCCGCTAGCGGCCGAAATGCACCGCAAATCCGGCAGTAAAACGCCGCTAAAAATAGCGGCGTTTTACCGCCCACGCTATCAGCGGTGTGGTGTGAAAGGGGTCTTAAATACATCAAGGAGGTGAATAAGGTTCAGGAGGGCGGTTTTTTCAAGATGAAACCAAAATCAAGAACATGGGGACATGACCTCAAACTAACTGGAGGAAAGTTCAAAACTAATATTAGAAAGTAATATTTTACTGAAAGGGTAGTTGATGCTTTAAATAAACTACCAGCAGAGGTAGTGAAACAGTCCACAGTAAGTGGCTTCAAACAAAAACAAAACAAAACAAAACAAAAAAAAAAAAAAAAAAACTACCGTATATACTCGAGTATAGGCCGACCCGAATATAAGCCGAGGCCCCCAATTTACCCCCAAAAAACTGGAAAAAATTATTGACTCGTGTATAAGCCGAGGGTGAGACATGCCTGTCCATCCCTGTGTGTCCGTCCATCCCTGTGGGTCCATCCATCCCTGTGTGTGTGTCCATGCATCCGTGTGTGTGTGTGTGTGTGTGTGTCCATGCATCCGTGTGTGTGTGTGTGTGTGTGTGTCCATGTGTGTGTGTGTGTGTGTGTGTGTGTGTGTGTCCGTGCAGCCTACCTGTGTCCAGCCTGCCTGTGTCCGTCCAGCCTGCGTCCCGTCCAGCCTGCGTCCCGTCCAGCCTGCGTCCCGTCCAGCCTGCGTCCCGTCCCGGCCCGTCCCGGCCCGTCCCGGCCCGGCCCGTCCCGTCCCGAGCCGAGCCTCCGTCCTTCAGCTCTTCGTCGGCGGCCATTCTAGGATTCAAAAGCCGCGCCTCCGTCGGTGATAGGCGGAACACTCAATTTCCCACTGACTGCTGTTCCGCCTATCGGATGTCCGTGATAGGCGGAACACTCAATTTCCCAGCAGCCTGTGTTCCGCCTATCACGGGCATCGTCTCATCCTCGTCCGTAGTACGAGGATGAGACGATGCCCGTGATAGGCGGAACACAGGCTGCTGGGAAATTCAGTGTTCCGCCTATCACAGGCGAAGGCGGAGCCGGAGGCGCGGCTTTTGAATTCTAGAATGGCCGCTGTCTGTCTGCTCGACACGCTGATCGAGCGGGCAGACAGCGATGACTCGAGTATAAGCCGAGGGGGGCACTTTCAGCCTCAAAAAAGAGGCTGAAAATCTCGGCTTATACTCGAGTATATACGGTATTTTGTTTCTTAAAACCCTCTATTGGATTTTGTTTGTTATGCCCTGTACACACGGTCTGACTTTTCCGACGGAAAATGTGCAATCGGATCTTGTTGTTGGAAAATCCGGTCATGTGTGGGCTCCATCTGACTTTTTCCATCTGAATTTTCCGACAACAAAATCTGACGGATTTTGTGGTCGGAATGTCCGACTGTGTGTATGGGGCATAAGAAACTAAATTATTAAGATAGGGATGGTGGCAACCTTTTCCTTGAACAGAGTGAGCCAACACTAAAAACCCAAATAAAAAAAACAAAAACAAAGCTTTTCCTCAAGCCTGGAGGACTTGGACAGTCAACGCTTGTAGTTCCCGGCTTTCAGAAATGATAGGAGCTATAAATCTCTAAAGTGGAAGGTTTTTCCACCCAAGGCTTAGCTTTCTTTTGCAATGGCAAAAAGGTGCTCTTTTCCCCATGATATCCTTGATAAAGGAATCCAGTGATGGTCTGAAGAATCTTTCCCCAGTGCTTTTAGCATTCGATTTTAGAATGAATGTAACTTCCTGAATGAAAACCACATACACTGTTAGAAACTTGCTCTTTTGAGAAAAAATTTCCATCCTGCACCCTCAAATTTTCTCATCACTGTGGTTAAAAACAAACATCAATTTGACCCTACCAACAAATAAAAAGATGTAATAAACATTCATAAAATGAAACTTTTTTAATGAAATTCTACTAGTATATAGCCAGTTTAGTTGAATAAAAGGCATCCAGCCTGTCTTTGTACAACTAACCTAGAAAAAATACAAGCATATTTCGTACTGTATATGGCGACCGTAAGAAAATTCCCACACTGCAATGGAAATATAAGGTTAGACCTGTATGCATCATGACTCAAATGTAAGAGTTAACACTCATCTCCAGGCAAGCATTTAAATAAAGACAATATATATATATATATATATATATATATATATATATATATATATATATATAGTGCCTTGCGAAAGTATTCGGCCCCCTTGAACTTTTCAACCTTTTGCCACATTTCAGGCTTCAAACATAAAGATATAAAAATTTTATTTTTTGTGAAGAATCACCAACAAGTGGGACACAATTGTGAAGTGGAACGAAATCTATTGGATTTTTGAAACTTTTTTAACTAATAAAAAAATGAAAAGTGGGGCGTGCAAAATTATTCAGCCCCCTTGCGTTAATACTTTGTAGAGCCACCTTTTGCTGCGATTACAGCTGCAAGTCGCTTGGGGTATGTCTCTATCAGTTTTGCACATCGAGAGACTGACATTCTTGCCCATTCTTCCTTGCAAAACAGCTCGAGCTCAGTGAGGTTGGATGGAGAGCGTTTGTGAACAGCAGTTTTCAGCTCTTTCCACAGATTCTCGATTGGATTCAGGTCTGGACTTTGACTTGGCCATTCTAACACCTGGATACGTTTATTTGTGAACCATTCCTTTGTAGATTTTGCTGTATGTTTGGGATCATTGTCTTGTTGGAAGATAAATCTCCGTCCCAGTTTCAGGTCTTTTGCAGACTCCAACAGGTTTTCATCCAGAATGGTCCTGTATTTGGCTGCATCCATCTTCCCCTCAATTTTAACCAGCTTCCCTGTCCCTGCTGAAGAAAAGCAGGCCCAAACCATGATGCTGCCACCACCATGTTTGACAGTGGGGATGGTGTGTTGAGGGTGATGAGCTGTGTTGCTTTTACGCCAAACATATCGTTTTGCATTGTGGGCAAAAAGTTTGATTTTGGTTTCATCTGACCAGAGCACCTTCTTCCACATGTTTGGGGTGTCTCCCAGGTGGCTTGTGGCAAAATTTAGACGAGACTTTTTATGGATATCTTTGAGAAATGGCTTTCTTCTTGCCACTCTTCCATAACGGCCAGATTTGTGCAGTGTACGACTGATTGTTGTCCTATGGACAGACTCTCCCACCTCAGCTGTAGTTCTCTGCAGTTCATCCAGAGTGATCATGGGCCTCTTGGCTGCATCTCTGATCACTCTTCTCCTTGTCTGAGCTGAAAGTTTAGAGGGACGGCCAGGTCTTGGTAGATTTGCAGTGGTCTGATACTCCTTCCATTTCAAAATGATCGCTTGCACAGTGCTCCTTGGGATGTTTAAAGCTTGGGAATTCTTTTTGTATCCAAATCTTTAGCTTTAAACTTCTCCACAACAGTATTACGGACCTGCCTGGTGTGTTCCTTGGTCTTCATGATACTCTCTGCGCTTTCAACAGAACCCTGAGACTATCACAGAGCAGGTGCATTTATACAGAGACTTGATTACACACAGGTGGATTCTATTTATCACCATCAGTCATTTAGGACAACATTGGATCATTCAGAGATCCTCGCTGAACTTCTGGAGTGAGTTTGCTGCACTGAAAGTAAAGGGGCCGAATAATTTTGCACGCACCACTTTTCAGTTTTTTATTTGCTAAAAAAGTTTAAAATATCCAATAGATGTCGTTCCACTTCACAATTGTGTCACACTTGTTGGTGATTCTTCACAAAAAATTTAAATTTTATATCTTTATGTTTGAAGCCTGAAATGTGGAAAAAGGTTGAAAAGTTCAAGGGGGCCGAATACTTTCGCAAGGCACTGTATATATATATATATATATATATATATAATTATTTTTTTGCATAATGAAAGAGCAGATGTACACTTAAAAGTCATTCTTATTCAGACCTCTCACATTATACGACACACAGTTTACCATTGTCATACTGGAACCCAAATAATGCCCTTTACTCGAGGTCTTAAGCTATAGGTTATTCTCCCCCCCCCCCCTCCTCTCCCCCCCCCCCCATGTCATATAATGTGAGAGGTCTGAATGTAGCAAACAAATGGTTTAAGATACTAAGAGAATTGGAGCAACTTAATGCAGAGATTGTGTTCTTGCAGGAAACGCACTTAACCCATGAAAGTAAAATAAGACTGTATTCCCCAAGGCACCCGACCTGGTTCTATGGAGACTCAGTTTCAAGTAGAACAAGGGGAGTAGCGGTGGGGCTAGACCGGGATATACAATTTAAGGTAGAGGGCAGGATGGGGGACCCAGAAGGGAGGTTCCTGTTTTTAAAAGGAAAATTATGGGGAATAAAATATACCTTGGCAAATATATATAGCCCGAATGAGAACCCAATAACCTATCTGAGAAAGACACTGGGAAAACTCTGGGAATTTAAGGAGGGGAGGGTGATTGTAGCAGGAGACCTGAATTTTCTGATGAATCCGAGACTGGATAGTTTGTCCCATGCACGGGAGACAGGGAACGTACAGCGGAATGTAATTAAACAATGGATGGCCGAATTACAGCTGATAGACGTGTGGAGAATGCAACATCCGAAGAAACGAGATTATTCGTTCTACTCCCCCGTGCATGGGATATACACCAGGATAGATTACTGGTTGGTGGAACACCAGATATTGGAGGAAGTGGTAGATACGGACATCGGAATCAGGACCCTCTCAGACCATGCACCCATAAATATGAGAATTAATATTCCAGAGGTGAAGAAACCCCTGTTTACTTGGAAACGTAACAAAGAATTATTAGATGTAGAAGGAGAGGAAATAATAAGAAAGGAGTTGGAATTTTTTTTTGCCTCAAATGGGAAGGAAGAGACGGGAGAGAACATACTATGGGAGGCACATAAGGCCTAAATAAGAGGAATATATATTTCCCTTGGGGCAAAAAGAAAAAGAGAAAGGAATAATAAGGTAAAGGAATTAAGAGAAGAAATCAGAAGATTAGAATTACAACATAAAATAGAGAAACAGAATGGACAAGGACAGATACAGGCGTTACAACGGAGTTTAGCTATTAAAAAATTAGAGCTGGAGGAAATAATAGAGCAAGAAGTAAGGAGAGGATATTATAAAATAGCAAAAGAGCGATATATGTGGGGAAATAAGAATGGAAAGAGCTTAGCTAGGATATTGAGGAAAAAGAAAGCAAAAAATTTTATCGAGAAAATACTAGATAAAAATAGTGAGACCAAGTATAAGACTAAAGATAAAGAGTTATTTAGAGAATACCACGAGCAATTATATTGGGTCAGAAAAAAGGAGACAGAACAACAAGAGAACAGCAGATGGGGAAAAATTAAAGAATACATATTAAATGCCAAGGTCCCTAGATTATCACAAGAAATAGCACAGGAATTGGAGTCCCCTATAACAGTACTCGAAGTAAACCAAGCAATAAAAGAAACGACAGGAGGGACCGGATGGCTATACAATAGAATATCTTAAGAAATTCGGTGAAATATTGTCACCAAGGTTATGTGCATATTTTAATGGCCTAGGTATAAAATATGGTCTGGGTAAGGAAGCTTCTCTAGCAATTATTACTACAATACTGAAAGAAGGGAGCGAGGGCTTGATATGCTCAAATTATAGACCAATCTCATTGTTAAATACTGATATAAAACTGTTTGCAAAAATATTAGCTACTAGAATGAAAAAATTTGTCCCAAACCTGGTCCACCCTGACCAAGTGGGGTTCGTGGGGGGCCGAGAGGGAAGGGATAACTACAGGAGTAAGGACACTATTGCTTCTCGAGAAAATTCAAGAATGTAGAATCCCCAGTCTGCTCTTATCAATAGATGCAGAAAAAGCTTTTGATCGAGTAGACTGGGGATTCATGATGGGCACACTGAAGGAAATGGGATTTGGTACCCAAATCCTGAGTTGGATAAAGACACTCTACGAGTGTCCAATGGCAGTGGTAAGGGTAAACGGTAATTTGTCCGACCCCTTCAGGGTGTATAATGGGACTAGACAGGGATGCCCACTTTCACCTATATTGTTCGTGTTGACATTAGAACCACTGTTGGTGACAGTGAGGAAGAATCCTGATATAGGAGGAATTGAGGTAGGGGAAGAGACACATAAGGTAGCCGCATTTGCGTGCGATGTTTTATTTTATGTGACGAAACCTAGAATCTCCATGCCAAATTTGGTAAAGATGATCGAGCAGTACGAAGAATTATCAAACTTTAAAATAAATTCAAAGAAAACAGAAGTGTTAAATGTCAACACGAGCAATAGGGAAGAACAGGATATTAAGGGTGAATTTCCCTTCCTGTGGAAGAAGGAAATTAAATATCTAGGCATAAAACTGGTAGCCTCACTAAGGAAAATTTATGAGATAAATTATATCTCCCTGCTGGATGAAGTAAGAGAAGATACGAAAAAAATAATGATGAAACCATTGTCCTGGTTTGGCCGGATAAATGCCCTTAAGATGATCATTCAACCAAAAATATTATACAAGTTACAGATGTTACCGATATATATCCCTCCAGTCTATTTCAATATTATTAAATCCTTAATAACCAAGCTCATTTGGAAAAATAAGAAACCTAGAATAGCTTTAAAGGTATTACAATTGGGAAAAGAGAGGGGAGGCCTAAAGGTACCGGATTTTAAGAAATACTATGAATCTATAGTGTTAACACAGGTGGCGGAATGGATAAACCTAGATAATGAAAAGAGATGGGTGGCAATAGAACACAGCTCCGCAGAGACACGACTAGGAAAGGAAATTTGGATACCACCAAAACATAGATCACTAGGACCAACAACACTTGCACTCACAAAAAATGTTTTTAGAATATGGGACGGAATTCACAAACATAATAAATGGAAATACAATTTCCCATTAATGGCACTAAAAGAAAATAATCTATTTCCACCGGGGAAGAGCACTATGGGAGGACATTGGATTAGAAGAGAAGACACTCAATTGAGACACATAATAAAAGCGGGTAAATTAAACACTTTAGGAACATTACAGGAGTACATGGATATAAATGGATGGCGGTACCTCCAGCTCAGACATTTTGTCTCATCATTGCCACAACCGTTGAGAAGTGGAGAAGATCTGAATGCTCTAGAGCGGATGTGCGAAGGGAAAACAATAAGGGTAAACATCTCACAGATATATAAAATGCTGGGAGGAATGGATGAGATGGAGGTACCTACCTATATAAAAAAATGGGAAGAAGAAATAGGACCACTAGGGGAGAAACAGAATATAGAAAAAAAATTGCACTTAACATACTGGACATCTAAAAATCTCATTACAATAGAAATGAATTATAAAAGTCTTGTTAGGTGGTATAGGACACCAGATATGATGACAAGATATCAAGAAGATCAATCCAGGATGTGTTGGAGAGGGTGTGCGGCACACATTTGGTGGGAATGCCCAAAAATTAGAAAGTTTTGGAGGGAAATATTAGCTCTGATAAAAATAATAACAGGAACTCAGGTATTAGAAAACCCTTGGACATGTCTCTTCCACGGTACAGACACCCCAACACAAAAGTATAAAGAGGCCCTCATAGGACATTTAATAAATGCGACAAAGAGCTTGATTCCAAAAAATTGGAGACAGTTGGAAGCCCCAAAACTGAGGGAATGGATAGAGAAAGTAGAGAATATGTATAGAATGGAGGGATGGGAAGAGGGTGAGGAGAGTGATAAAAAGAAATTCCGAAAGAAATGGGAACAATGGAGGGGGGGGGGGACGATGTTTTCCTTTGTATATTATGTTTTATATTTTTTGTATGGAAAAAAATACTAAATAAAGAATAAAAAGAAAAAAAAAAGGCATTCTTATTTACTCCTTTAAGAACATTCAGGAAGGGAGGCTGACAGCACTGAGCAATACATTGGAGCACTGATTCAGTCAGAATGCAATGAATTCTATCCCAGTATTGCTCTTTCGCAGATTACAGGAGGTTAATGTCAAAACAGATTTGGGTAGCTATGTTAGTTGAAATATGTTTCATATTCTTTGAAATCAGAGGTGTAGCTTAAAGCTTGTGGGCCCCGATGCAAAAGCTGACCTGGGCCCCCCCACTACCATCTGCTGCTTTTACAGCATGCTTATGTAGGTGAAACTGGACACTCAGAGTGCCCAGGATGGGCCTTGGCGGGCCCCTGTGTTTACTGAATTACCTACACAAGGTGACACAGCGCATACTTTTCCCCACTGACACAGTGTAATACGGAGCAGACAGCCCCTGGGGAGTGGAGACTTGGGGTATTTTTCTTACAAGTGCACTGCAGCCAGGAGTTGTGCAATGCAGCCAGAGATTGTGCGATACAGCCAGAAGTTTGTGCATAGCAACAAGAAGTCAAGCAATCTTCAAGTTGTACAGTTTTTCAGTTCTGGGGTATCCCATACTCCTTACCAAGTGTTTATTGTTCCCCAATAAGACCATAAGAAAGAAACCCTAGACTGAGCCATTGCAAAATTTGGAAAATGCTGTGTGCCCGGCCTTGTGTGATCCGAGGGGGGGAATAGGACCAAATCTACCAGCGGCTCTTTTGGCGGTGTGCTGCATAACCAATAAGGTACAGATGACACAAATGTTCTGTGTGATGCAAAAATCTTTTCTTACTCACCTCTAGATTCCAAGTTTGTCTCACATATTCTCTCATCATGTTATCTCGAATGCTATCAAAAACTCCAGGCTTGCATTCTACCCCACTTGGCCGATTGCAAGGTCGCCGGAGGACACTGCACAACCCATCTGCTTCTTTAGAGTAGTACTCACAAAGTTCAGCTGGCCCACAATGAGGCTTTCCTCCAAATATAGCATAAGTTCCATTTAGCTGTCGCTCCACAGGATAATGGTAAAACTGTAGATTGAAGACCATAGAGACAACATAGCCACCAAGAGTTCGCAGGCACTGCCTAAGCAAGAAAAGACCATCAATCATTCCAGCCATCTTGAGAAACTCTTCTGCATCAGCACGGGATATGCTGCCATAGTAGAAGGGTAAATGGCCAGCTTCGTCTGGCATATTTATAAAGTGACCAGCCTTTTAACAAATGAAAATCTGCAAAAAAAAGAAAGAAAAATAATAATAATTTATTTCAAATAAATTAGCAAATATGTTTATTTAAAGAAATTACACTGCAAACAAAATATCAAATTAAAATTAAAGCCAAATTATAGATTTTCCTGGGTCTTTGAGGTCTACATTTGAAAAGAGAATTACATGTCCATTAGATTTTGGTATTTTAAGGTTCTAAGAGGAATATTCTATGCTGCATTATAATAATGACAAACAGACTAATGTTCCTATAAATTATAACTGTATCCTGTACAAGGTAGCATACTGTAAAAAATACATTTTAAAGCTAGGATATTTTTTCAAAGGATAAATATTACTTATTTCAATTTTTTTAGGGACTAATAGAAAATCTGAAGCAAAGGATATATGCAAGAACCAGACATTATAGGTGTTAAAAATATTATGATGTAAAAGTCCTAACAAATTTCACTAAGGTCCCATGATGCCAAATTAGCCATGCGATCGTTAGACCCCTTGTCAACCACTGACATCTTCTCACTTCTACTGGATATCAGGTCTTCACCCTTTGGTCTGCAGGTTAGCAATGAGATGACTTCTATGCATGCACACAGGAGTCATTTATTTATTTATTTCAGCGCCACAACAGTGGTGCACATGTGCAGCTCAGCGTACATTTTATTTCAATTCGTTTTATTGAGTTTTCAAGATCAAACAGAAAGTTACGAGGCTTCAATATATGTACTGTATGTACTTGATATCAACCGGCGTAACTATACAGACAATCAAATTCGCTTTATGCAGGTACAATCGCATACAAATATGTTTGTTTCCCAGCTGTACACCATCACCATTCTGGAGTGGCGATGCCCTCCCCACACCCAGCACCCCAATGGGATCTAGCTGTGCTCTGGTGTGGAGCATGACGCCCCCCTCTAGCTAACCTCAAGGGGATGCCTCCCCAAGGGACACCTCCCCTCTCCATGGACTTGTAGGTGCCTTAAGCAGGTCTGGTATAGACCGGTGCCAGAATTGCAGATGTACCATAAAAAGGTTTTTTTGTTCCATTAAGGTGGTCCTGTATACTTCCTGGTAGGTAGTATCATTGAAACATTTAGCAATAAGGGATAAATCATAAAGGGTAACATAAAAAGAACAAGTAAAAAAAAACTGTAACTATTGCTGACTACCTTCTCCCCCCCTCTCCTCACTCCTTCCTGAAGACTCTTACTATTTTAGTAAATAAGCTTGAATTACACTTCTAGTACTGGATATTCATTTAACCAATGTTTCCAGTTATCATTAAATTTTTGGAGAGAGTCCTGGTTATAGGCCAGGGTTTTTTCACATTGCACAACACTTTGTATTCTTTTAATAGTATCTGATACATTAGGGTCTTTATTCGACTTCCACAAGTATGCAATAGTCATACGGGCTGCAGTGAGAATCTGGATTACCACAGTACGAAATTGTTTGGGTATAGTGCCTATATTCAAGTGAAGAAGGGCTAAGTCCGCTCTTGGTGATGTGAAGAAACCTGTAATTTTGGATATGAGGGAGAAAATGTCATTCCAGAAGCTACGTAGGCTTTTGCAGGACCAAAATATATGGTACATGGACCCATACTCCCCACATTCTCTCCAACACTTAGAATCTACAGCCGGGAAAATCTTGGAGAGTCTAGAGGGGACTAAATAGCTTCTATTGGACATTTTCAGAAAGTTGTCCCAATGGTTGACACATTTGGAGGCTCTAAATGTTGCATGTCTGGCCTTTTCCCAATCCCCAACCTCAAAGAGGGAATTGAGATCCTTTTCCCACGTTAACATGTAAGACGATTTAACACTGGTCACACTAGTCTGTAGATACGCATAATATCTAGAGATGCCCCCTCTTTTGTACGGTCTATTATTAAGGCCCCGCCACAAATCTTCATTCACCTTTATGCTATGCATTGGAGTGTATTTAGGCAAGGGTCTGACCTGGAGTGTCTCATAGTGGTTATATGTCGGAAGGGTAGTGGACAGGTCCGAGACAAATCTAAGCCCTTTCTGTATCCATGGGAGAACCTTAAGTGATGGGATTAGATACTCTAAAACCGAAATTGGGGTTGTAACCGTAAGGTAATCTTGTTGTGTGGCCTGAGCCTGATGGACTGATTCCCAAGCATGTACGGAGGCCTTAATGGCTGGTAAATTTGGCATGTGCGTCTGGAGGCCCATCCTATTAGCTAATAATAGGGAAGGGAGATCCTTCGAATATGTGAGAGCTTCCTCCAGGCCCACCCACAGTTTAGTGGATGGCTTATCGAACCATGCATGGAGCTGCTCCAGGAGTACTGCAGTATGGTACAGGTGTAGAACTGGAAGACCTATCCCACCGTATTTTCTTGGTTTTTGTAACAGTGAAAATGGGATTTTAAGGATCTTCCCTTGCCTTTTTTTAATAATTGGTCGATCTGCTTAAAAAAGGTAGGTGGAAGCACAGTTGGCACTGTCCTAAACAGGTAAAGTATTTTGGGAAGTGTTAGCATTTTGAACGCCGCTATGCGCCCTAGCCAGTTGAGTTCATATTTGGCAATACGTTGGGTGTCTAGGATAATATTATGTATCAATGGTTGGAAGTTGACCTTATAGGTGTTGGAAGTAGGGGTTGTCAAGGTTATACCTAGATAGGGTCATTTATAGCGTTCCGACACAGGGAAATTGTTTCTGTAGGTTAGCTAACATAAGGGTTGAAATGTTAATTTGTAATATAGTAGACTTGGTTGTATTTAGTTTATAATAGGAGATAGCGCTAAATTTAGTGAGAATGGACTGAAACGCAGGAAGGGACACCTCTGGATTTGTGAGGGTCAGCACCACGTCATCCGCAAAAAGGCAGATTTTGTGATGCTGATCCGCCACCATTATTCCAGTGACCTTCCGACTGTTCCTAATGGATTCAGCCAAGGGTTCCATTATGAGTGTAAAAATGATAGGGGACAATGGGCACCCCTGCCTAGTACCATTGGTTATTTGAAAGGGTGTAGATAGAGCATTAGAGGTGTATATATATATATGCCGAGGGGTTTGAATAGAGTGCTAAAATAGCAGATTGCGCCAGACCCTGAATGCCGAACCTATCCAGGGTAGCTTGTAAATATCCCAAGTGCACCCTATCAAACGCCTTCTCGGCATCAAGGGCCAAGAAGGTCGTAGGTGTTTTCCGCAATTCCACAATGCGAATTAGATCAAGCGGCGGATGCCATCTGGGGCCTGTCTACCCTGGACAAATCCCACCTTGTCAGGTTTGATTAATTTAGGAGTAAGGGTAGCTAGTCTGTTTGCCAAGACTTTTGCATAGATTTTGAGGTCGGAATTCAGTAATGAAATTTTGTGGGCAGTCCGGGGATTTACCTGGTTTAGGGAGTGTTACTATTACTGCTCTCAGCATTTCAGACAGAAATTCCCCCCTAGATGCTGCCTGGTTAAATAGTTTGTCTACGTCGATTTCCGAGGATGCGGAAGTGAGAGAGGTGAGGGGAGGGGCCTGACTACGGACCTCTCGTGGGAGATGGCGGAGGCCTCGAGGAACAAGCCGGAGGAGAGCACAGTGAGAGGGTGCTCTGCTCTGGCGTAAAGAACGTGCAGCCGCGCCGACCCCCTGCCCCGTCCTCCCCCGCTCGAGCTCCGTTCGAGGTGTGCAATAGACCGGCGGCGGACCTGCCGGTACAACCTCCCGCTTGGGTGAGAGTAGAGCGGGAACGTTGGAAGAGAGAAGCGTCACGGAGCCCAGGATCAAGGCAGACGGGAGGCAGGAGTCCCTTCTGGAGGTAACGGCGCTTCCCTCGGACACCCCCACGAACCCACAACGATCTCCGGCCTCCTCCGACAAGGATATAAGGTCAGATCTTTCCTTTCTTGGATTTTGTATTAGATGTGATTGAACATGCCAGTAGAGAAACGGAGAATAAAATGGACAGTGCTATGAGATAAGAGAAGCAGTTCTGCTTAAAATCTGAATGGGACGAAGTGGTAACTCTGGCAACATAGACCCTGTCCCTAAGAGACAGCAGTGTGAATGTATGAGGGTCTGGATTATCTCATCCGCCTGATGCCTTGATTTGTTCCTTCCCCATTTGTATCTGGAGATTTTTGTATTTTTCCGCTTATCTCGCTCCCATGGTATGTTGAAGAGATTTAAAGGGACAGTACTACATATACCATTTTTACATGAGAATTATAATAAATACAGTAAATAAAGCCTGCAAACCTGAAGGATGGCAGGGATGGTGTAGGAGATATTTCCAGCGCAGGAACTACCTAAGACAAGAAAGGAAGGAGAAGGAAAAGGAATGAAGGGGAGAGTTGGAGGAGAGAAGGAGATATATGTTTGTAGATTGAAGTCGGGATCTAGGAATTTGGGCTCAAAGGACACTGGGCTGGTGTTATGGTAATCTTGCCCCTCGATAAGGTGGTATAATCACTCCGCATTGGTGGAACAAAAGTAATTAAAAGGGACAGTACCTGTATTTATCGAAATTACCGTAATTAAGATCTCTGAAGTGTAAAAACCTAGAGGGAGTGCGGTAACAGTATAAGAGAAACCCCCAGTAAGAGAACCCCTTGAAAGGAGGATCCTGGGAAATCCTGGGGAAAAGAAAGGTAAAGGAGAACATGAAGGGAAAAAACCCTAGAACGAACGAGCCTAAAAAGTCAAGGGAGAGTCTGAACTTCAGCTCTATACAAAAATATTTAAAAGAAACAAGTCAAAAAAGCCCAGGACTCGAGGGAAATCAAAGAGGGGCGAGGGAGCGGAGGAAGGAGGTTGGAAAATTAGAAGGTGCAAGGGGTGACTCCTCTGGAGAGGATGAAGATCAGGAGAGTGGAAAAAGGCAGGAAGGGAGTCCCTCTCAGATACCCACAAAGGGGGAAATGCAGGAAATGTTCCAGAAATTAGAAAACATAATTAAAGCGGAGATTTTAACTGTAAGGAAGGACATGGGGCATTTACTGAAGCGAGTGGAGGAAATGGAGGAACAAACAGGAAGACAGGCCAGGGAAATACTGGAATTAAAAACACAAGTAAAGAAAACGCAGGAAGCACATAGAGAGATCCGATACAAGATGGAGGAACAGGAAAATCAAAATCGAAGACAAAATCTGAGAATTAGATCACTGCCAGAACAACAGGGAGAAGAGCTGGGTGTAAAAATCGGAAAGATATTCAATCCCTTACTGGGAAAAGAAGAAGGGACAGAGTTAAAGCTAGAACGTTCGCTGAGAATAAGGAAACCTCAAGGGTTGAGGGAAGAGGTCCCAAGGGATGTAATAATAAAGTTCCAGCTATATGAAGAAAAGGCTAAGATCTGGAGTAAGCTCAGAGGCCTATCCCCAATTCAATACGAAGGATCAACACTACAGGTCTTTCAGGACCTGGCACCGGGAACGCTGGCACGCAGAAGAAGGCTAAAGCCTTTATTGGACCAACTGAGAAGTGCAAACATAAAATATAGTTGGGGCTTCCCAGCAGCGCTTGTAGTGCAGAAGGAGGGGAGGACGTTCAAACTTAAAACCTTAGATGAAATAGAGGACTTTTGTAACAAAATAGGAATTCCAATCCCCCTGATCCCATTAGATCCCTGGGAAGTGTAGGGACTGAGAAGTATGGGATGGGGGAACAGTATGTTCTGAGCAGATGGTTAACTGTTTTTTCTTTTCTTTGTTCTCTTTTCTGATCCTCCCGACGTTAATTTGATTTTGGGGTGAGGGGGGGGGGGGGGGAGGGACGGCTGGGGGGATAGGAGGGGGATCGGGGCCTATGGGGAAGTGGGATGAGAGGAAACGCAGTCAAGGTCATACTCTAGGAGTTTGGGCTAGCAGAAGGAGTAAAACTCTTCATGCAAAGCAGAGGCCTGGATTGGGCCGGGAGGGGGGGAGGGGGGGGGGGGGTGAGGGAAGGGAAGGGGGGGGAGGAGGGGGGGATAGGGGGGGGAGAGGTTCCTGGCAGGAGAGGGGAAGGGGGCATGTAATGGATAATAAGGAAGAAAAAAGAGGGGGTTATATGGTGAGGCATGAGGTGCAGAACAAACTAGCCCAGAGAAGGATAGGATGGCCGAGATAAAGTTTGTGTCATATAATGTCAAGGGTTTGAATTCGCCAGAAAAGAGATTTAAACTTTTAAAAGAACTTCAACAATATAAAGCTGAAATAATCTTCCTACAAGAGACTCACTTAACACAAGACACAAATGTGAAATTGTACTCCGAAAAATACCCAAATTGGATTTATGGAGACTCACCAATTAGGAGGGCCAAGGGTGTGGCAATTGGGTTTGAGAAGGATATAAAATATGAGGTGTCCTACAGGCTGACCGACCCAGAGGGGCGATACTTATTCTTAAACGGGAAAATAGGGGATAGAAAGATTACCTTAGCCAATATATACTGCCCAAATAAAAACCCAGAGAGATATATGACACAAATATTGGGGAGACTCGCGGAGTTCAAGAAAGGAGATTTAATAGTGGCAGGGGATCTTAATTTTTGCTTGGATCCTGCCTTAGATAGTACGTCCGGTGCAAAGGGGAAGAGTGTGAGAAGTATAAAAAAAGTGAGGCTTCAGCTGAAGCGAAGCCAATTGACAGATGTATGGAGGATACAGCACGAAAAAATAAAAGACTACACGTTTTTTTCCCCAGTGCACGGGACGTACACTAGGCTGGACTACATCTTGGTCGAACATAGGCTATTGGAGTCAGTTATAGAAACAAAAATAGAAATAGCAACTTTCTCGGATCATTCTCCTGTGGCTATGAAGTTGAGGATACCCGGGATACAGAGACGCCCCTTTTCATGGAAGTTAAATGAGGAGCTCCTTTGGGATAAGAAAACGGCAGGAAAGATACAGAAAGAGATAGAATTCTACTTCAGGACAAATGATACAGGGGAGGTGTCGGGTGCTGCCCTCTGGGAGGGCCATAAGGCTTATATTAGGGGTGTCCTCATCTCCATAGGGACCAGGAAAAAAAAGGAAAGAAAAGAAGAGAAGGAGAAGCTAATGAGAGAGGTCCTTAGTCTGGAACAGGAGCATAAAAAGCAAGGGGGCCAACAACAAGAGATCTTCCACCGATTGATTAATAAGAAAGAGGAACTTAAGGATATATACGAGGAGGAAATGAGAAGGGCATCTTTGGGCAGAGTTAGAGAAAGGTATTATGGGGAAAATAAAATAGGAAAAAATCTAGCGAGACAGGTGAAAGGTAAAAGAGGGGTTAACTTTATTGATAAAATAAAGGATAAAAACGGCAAAATGGTACACACCTCCAAGGAAATAGCAGAAGTATTTAAAAACTACTATGAAGCCTTGTATAATGTGGAAAAGAAAGGGGTACAGGGAAAAGGGCAAAAAGAGATAATGAAAGAATTCATGCGAAAAGCTAAAGTACCCCGCCTGAATGACGGGGAGAGGGAGGACATGGAGAGCCCCATTACTGAGGATGAAATTTATAAAGCTTTAAAAGAGACAGCCTCGGGGAAAAGCCCAGGCCCAGATGGGTTCGTAATCACGTACTATAAAAAATTCAAGGAGGTCTTAGTCCCTTATTTATGTAAATACATTAATGGAATAGGCACCGAATATGACATGGGGATGGAAACTCTGCGGGCTGTGATCTCTTTGATCCCGAAAGAGGAGAAAGACCAAACACTATGCGGTAACTATAGGCCAATCGCTCTGCTAAATACAGATGTAAAGTTATACGCTAAAGTAATAGCAGCAAGATTAAAAAGAAACATGACAAAATTGATACATCCAGATCAAGTCGGGTTTATTCCGGAGAGAGAAGGCAGGGACAATGGAATAAGGGCACTGCTTCTTATCCAAGCCTTAAAAGACAGTGGGTCCCCAGGTCTATTCCTGTCAATTGATGCTGAAAAAGCCTTTGACAGGGTAGACTGGGGACTCATGCTAGAAACATTAGAAGAGATGGGGGTGGGCCCGAGGATGTTATTTTGGATTAAGGCTCTGTATAAGAATCCACAAGCAATGGTTAGGGTCAATGGAGAATCCTCCACCCTGCTACAAATGGGTAACGGCACCAGACAGGGGTGCCCACTGTCTCCCCTGCTGTTTGCGATTTCCCTTGAACCTTTGCTGGCAGCAATTCGTAATAACCCAGACATTACGGGAATTAGTATAGGGGAAGAGGAGCACAAATTAGCCGCATATGCGGACGATGTGCTCTTCTTTATTACAAACCCCAGGATAACGATCCCGAACCTGTTAAAGACACTGGAAGATTTTGGTCAGATCTCTAATCTAAAAATTAACCTAGGAAAATCCGAAGTTTTAAACATAAATATCTGTAAACTAGAAGAGGAGAGGTTACGAACACAATTCTTCTTTCCCTGGCGCAAAGAAATTAAATATTTGGGGGTCCTCCTGTCGAACACCTTAAGAAAGATATACCTGAAAAACTATCTCCCTTTATTAGAGGAAATTAAGAGCGAAATAAATAAAATTTCATCTAGCCCCCTCTCATGGTTAGGTCGGATAAACGTGGTAAAAATGATCTTAGTCCCGAAGATAATATATAAATTTCAAATGATGCCCCTCGCACTCCCTGTGACCTACTTTACAGTCTTAAGGAAGATAATTTCGAAATTTATATGGCAAAATAAAAAACCGAGAATCTCGTATGCGGTATTAAGAAGAGGGAAAGAACAGGGGGGAGTGGCAGCCCCGGATATAAAAAGATACTACAACGCAGTAGTTTTGTCACGGGTGGTAGAGTGGGCCAAAGAGGTAAATGATAAAAGATGGGTAAGCATAGAAAACACGCTTTCTCAAACACAGTTAGGGAGAATTATTTGGAATCCGCCACAATATAGGACACTGGGATTAAATACACACAAGATCACACGACAAGTTTTTAAACTATGGGATCAAATACACACGCAGAAAAAATGGGGTCATAATTCACCTTTAATTTTTTTGAAAGATAACGCTTATTTTCCACCAGGACAAAGAGAAATAGGGGGAAACTGGATACTAAAAGATAATGCACAATTAAAAGATATTTTAGTAGAAGATAAGTTAAACACTTTTCAAGCACTAAGAGAAGACACAGAGTTAATGAGGATCGATGAATGGCGGTACCTCCAGTTACGGACATTTGTCGCAAAGCTGCCCCATCCCTTACGGAGTAAAGAAGAACTAAGACCTTTAGAACAATTATGTCAGAAGGATAAATTAACAAAAAAAAGAAAAAGTATTGGTCTAATTTATAAAATAATTTCAGGGGGGGACGAACTGGAGGAGCCGTCATTTATTAAAAAATGGGAAAAGGAACTGGGGGTACAATGTAATACTCAAATTAGAAAGAAAACACTAATATTAACTCACTATGCGGGGGGAGGGAGTAAATTGATAGAAACAAATTATAAATGCATAGTAAGATGGTATGCCACCCCTGACAAATTAACTAGGTTCAGAAATGACCAATCGCCGGAGTGTTGGCGAGGATGTAAGTCTATCGGGAGTATGGGCCATATTTGGTGGGACTGTCCCATAATCAAAGAATACTGGAAGAGGATAATTGACTTAGTAAAAGTGGTGATGGGAAAAGTAATTAGAGTGGACCCATGGACGGTGCTATTCCACGGGACAGAGGAGACAATAAACCAATACAAAGCATCATTAGTCCCAATTTTACTAGATATTGCAAAAAACCTTATCCCGAGAAAATGGTGAGAGAAAGAAGGGCCCAAAATCCAGGAATGGATTCGTAGGGTATCTGAAGTACAACACATGGAAAGTGGGGAGGGAGGTGACGAGGATTTAGCCACAAAGGAGGAGAGAGATAGGAAGTGGGACTCTTGGGAAGAATTCAAAAAATCATGGCGATATGTGGAGGAAATAACACAGGAATAACATCAGGAAAGGAAATGCTGAAGTGAGGTCTAAAGTTGTACCCCGAGGGAAAGTAACCAGGAACAGAAGGGGGGGAGGGTAGGGACAGAGGAGAGTTTAAAGGGATAAGGAGAAGAGGAAGACCAAACGAGAGCTGAAACTGGACGTATCGCGGAAGGAATTGGGGGGTTTTCCTCTTTTTCTTATACCCACAATAGGACTGAAAGATAGAGGGATAGGGGGGGGTGGGGGGAAAATAATGTGAAGAAGCAGGGTGAGGGATGGTAAGGGTTAAACCTAAAGGGATAGTACTGGCTAACTTGATGGTATTTTCTTTTTTATATATGTAAACGAATAAAGCATTTGAATGATAAGATTTACCAAAAAGACGAGCTACAATGATGTGAAGTGAAGACGAGGAAAACTAAAATGAACGTTAAGTTGATTGGTTCCTCGCAGATAAATTCGCTGAAGTAGCTAAAAAAAAAAAAAAAAATAGTTTGTCTAAGTAAGGAATCAGACTGTTGGAACATTTTGTATGATGTCGAGTGGTGCCTCCAACACCTCTGCGTTGATGCAGATGGGGGAATATGTACAGGACGACAAGGTTGGGTCCTGGACGGGTGCTATATAGCACCAGTATTTGGGTTGTGGTCCCTTTAAGGGAGTCACGGTAGACTTCAGGGGGTCACCCAGAATGGGTGAGGAATTCCGGGAGTAGTCAATCAGGAGAGGACTGACTCGCAGTCTTCTCTATATTAATAGAGAGTTAGTTGGGACCCGGAATTTGGGAGGCTCTGAAGTGATATTCGGGTGGGAAAGAGCCTCCCTCCCTGACCACAGGGATTCAGCACACAGGCGGTTAAAGGCCTCCAGGAAACAGCTAATAAAAGACAGGACGTAGTGAAGAGGTGGTGGTGAGGAGGAGTAGGTGATTTAAACCTGTCTGATGAGCTGTGTTGCTGTTTGGAGGCTGCTAAAGATTCTATAAGATCTCTCAAAACCCTGGGGGGAAGACCCGGCTACAAAACTATATGTGTTTTTTCCTTAATTTTGGTTTTGTGCTGAAGATAAGCAGACTTTGTTTTATATTTTGACCTGTGTGCTGAAGAAAGCCTTATTTTTGATTTGCTGATAAATAAAAGTCTTTGGTTTCAAGTTTAAATGGTTCATGTACTTAGTCCCGTGGAGCTATTATTCCCAAAATTTACAGCTGATACTGGTCCACAAATGGACCATGGTGCACAAATGGATTCATAGCTATCCAGAAGTCATATGGCACCAATTTCAAGGTCTCGGGAGGCAGTATCCACCCTCCCCCCTCCCAATACCAATGGAAGTTACAATCAATACAATCAATAATATATTGGTCTTTAGCATTAAGCTACTACTCCAAAGAGGATACTAATGGCAAAAAAAACCCTTATAGACCCTTATAGCGAAAAAGAATATAGTACAAAAAAAAAACTGAAAGCACGCAAAACTAAAACTATAAATAAGAAACTTACTCTAAAAATATTTTTACTTTTTATTACTGTTTATTCAGTGATAAAAAGTAAAAAGATTTTCTAGAGTAAGTTTCTTTTTTCTCATCAATAAGTTTTTATTTTTTATAACATAACATAAGAAGACAATGTATACATTGTACATCGTATACAAATCATCGCAGGTTGTTGGAAAAAAATAAAATAAAATTAAAATAAAATACAGAAACATGTTTATGAAACTGTTAACAGAAAAATCTGCTATTTAGAGTAAGTTTCTTATTTATAGTTTTAGTTTTGCGTGCCTTCAGTTTTCACCATTTTTTGTCACTTGAAATTTACAAATGTTTGTTATGAATTAAGCTAATACTGAGCAGTTTTAGTTTTTATATTTAGTAGGAATTTAGAAGACATTTATGTTGTGTCAGCTAATAATGATTTTAGTGTATCTTTAGCAAAAATATCACTTTAATAAACATTTGTGCAAATATCACAGGGCCTAAAAATCAGTAGCACTTTCTTTTTATTCTGACTGGCCTATGCTTTCAGAAAAACTGAAAATTTCCTATCAAATACTTACTATAATTGTCCTTTCCTGATGGACTCCATGGCAGCCTACGTGTTGGGTTATCCCCGCCTCCTCTCCAATGCTATAGAACCCCATTCCCATAAATTCGAGCTCAGAGCCAGAGACTGTATTCAGTAACTAGCCAACTTTAGACCAATGGGTGGGAACTCCGTCTGCCATGGAGTCCATCAGGAAAGGAAAATGATGGTAAGTATTTGATAGGAAATTTTCAGTTTTCCTGACAGACTCCATGGCAGCCTACATGTGGGCAATAACTAGCCAAACCACATGGGCGAGTATGCTGATCAAAAATAAACTTTTAATTTGCCCCGTCAACCATCAGGATTCTTAAACCAAAGTTTACAGATGATAAAGAAGCAGGTTCTATGCAATAATGCGACATGAAAGTATTAATACAGGCCCACAAGGCCGCTTTACAGATAACATCTGGAGCCACATGTCGGACTGCCGCCCAGGAAGCCACCATGCCCCTGGTTGAATGTGCCGTCACCACCTCTGGAGGAGCCAAGCCCTTAGCCCTGTAAGCCTACTGGATGGATTGGACGATCCAGGCCATGATCATTCTGGTCAAAGCTCGTTTCCCCTTACTACTCCCAGAGTGTAGGATAAAGGAGCTTCTAAAGGAGGTAGTTTGCAGGTAAACCTTCAGTATCTCCCCTCCTCCAATGGGTGAGCCTCCGTGGACTCTGGGGCCCTGAATGTAGGTAGGACAATTTCTTGGTTCTCATGAAACATTGAAGTAACCTTTGGGTTTGAGCTGAGAATATGGATGAGGACCACCCGATCAAGAAAGAAAGTCAAGAATGGTTCTTTATAACCCAAGGACCCAATCTCAGAGACCCTTTTGGCCGAGGTGATGGCCACGAGGAAAGCGACTTTTGCGGAAAGGTCTTTGATAGAAACTGTGATACTAAGTCCAGCCAGTGAGTCAAGAACAAGGAGAAGATCCCATTTGGGAAATCTTGGCCTCCTTTGGGGCCTGAGTCTTGCCGCCCCTCGGAAAAACTGTGGGATTAGAGGATGAACTGCCCATGACATTCCAGAGAAGGGCGACGGGAGTGATACTTGGACCCTGATGGACAGACAGATCCAGACCAGATTGTAGGAATTCCAGAATGTCTTGGATTTCTGGATCTCTGAATGATCTTCCTGTAGAGGATTTGTCCCATATTCCCCGTAGACCTTATTTGTGCTTGCCTTTCTCAAGCTCATGAGTGTGGAAATTACTCCTGATGTGCATCTGAGAATTTACATCCTCTCCCTCTCAAAAACCAGACCATCAGTCTCAACAGCACCGAGCAAGGATGCAGGACTGCCCCCTGAGAAAGAAGGTCTGGTCTGAGGGGAAGAGGTACTGGGTCTCGGAAGCTGAGCTGGGTCAGGAGGGGAAACCATGGCCTGTAAGGAGCTATCACCACCATTTCAACTGCCTCTGCTCGGAGTCTCTGCAGAAATCTGAGGATGACCGGGAGTCGGGGAAGGCATATGCCCAGCTGAAGCTCCACCGATCTGTCAGAGCATCTACTCCAAAGGCCTGGCTGCTACGCAAGTGTAATACTTCCTGATCTTAAAGTTGCAAGGGGATGTAAATAGGTCTACTTTGGGATTGACTCTCAAGAACAGGATCCACCTGAACATCTTTGCGTGACGGGACCATTCCTTGTTGTCTAGTTGCACGCAAGAAAGCAAGTCCGCCTGGGCATTCAAAGCTTTGGGAATGAAGACTGTCAAGATATTGGCCAGGTTTTTCTGGGCCCATGACATGATAGGCTCGACTTCTTGGAGCAAGGTGGAGCTCAGAGTGCCCCCTTGTCTCTTCACATAGGAGATTGTTGTGGTGTTGTCCATTCTCAATAAAACTGATTCCCCTTTCAGGAGATGACTGAAGGCCTTAAGGGCACACCAGGTTGCCTGCAGTTCCAGGACATTGATCCCGGGTTGTGGAGATGGGCATCCCTCCTGCCCTGTGCCAGCACCAACCTGCAAAGGGTTCCCCATCCGTCACCACTGGCATTGGTCGTGACCCATGGGTCATGGTATTGGTGATGGAGTGGCACGTGAGCATGTTCCTGTGTTGCAGCCACCAGAGGAGGCTATTCCTCATTACTGTTATGTGAATAAATTGGTTGCTGTCTCCTGAGTTCCATTGCTGGAGAAACCTTGTTGACCATGGGGGTCATAGAGACAATCGTGACGAAAATTTTTAGGCACTGTGAGGCCCTCAGATGTGAGGAGGTTAGAGCCCAGGACAATCTTTCTCATATGACCGAGATCTTCTCCACTGGCTGAGAAATGGTACTTTCCATAGTGTTGAACTGGGCCCCTAGGTATACCAGGTGCTGTACTGGTTCCAGATGGCTTTACTCTAAGTTTAGCAGCCAACCAAACTCAAGCAGTGTGGTGATGACCTGAGCTCTGTGGATCAGCAACAGCTCCTTGTCGCCTTGTCTTGAGATAGTAACACGAGGATGGTAACCTCCTGTACCATGATCCTGGGCTGGTGCTTACCTGATCCTGGGTGCCTGGTGCCTGGGGAAACTGCTGCAGACTGCCAGCAGGTAATCTCAAAGTGATGGGGGCTGTCAGGGTTTTAAATTCATAGTCGCCGCTGTGCCCTGTTCACGCCTGGGCCCCCGCCGAGCTGTGCATGTGCGAACCAAGCCTCAATTTCACCCGTGGTTTAGCGCATGTGCAAAAGCTCGCCACGACCGTGAACCGGAAGAGGGAGGCATGTCCTGGAATGCAGAAGTGCTCCAGGCACCATAAGATCACCAGAAACTGTTAAAACCAGGAGGGGGGGGGGGGGGCAGACAACATATAAAACATAAACTACTGCCATGGAGAGAATTCCTGGGGGCTCCAGACCTTGCCAGCAGACACCATACAAAACGTCTCTCTTCTGGCCATATGCAGGCCGTCCCCACCACTGGGCACATTTGCCTGAAGCCACACACCCACCCATGGCTGGGCCCTGGGCTATATTTTAACACCACTTGAATCGTATGCCCAACTTCGACCCACTCGGGCTCAATCATCCGCTGCACTCCGATGAGGAGGACAAAAAAATTAATGGGGTCTCTGGCTGTGAGCTCGATTTATGGGAATGGGGGCCTATAGCATTGGAGAGGAGGTGGGGTTAACCCCAAATGTAGGCTACCATTGAGTTTTTTGGATCCTTTAGAAGCTATGAAAGCTGTAAGTGAAAAATGATAGCCTTCAACCTAATGAATTTAGTGTATATTTAACAAAATAGTGACTTGCTAAAACATTTGTCCAACTGTCATGGGACCTAAAATATTAGCACCTTCTTTTTATTCTACCAGTCATATGCTTTTAGAACATGTATGGTTTAGGGGGTCTTTAACTAGTTCCCTCCTGGCATAATGACTCCAGCGAGAACCTCTCGTTGATCTGGGTGGACGTCATATGACTTCTTCCTGGATTGCGCCATGTGTGCAGAGCCCCAAGGCCATGAGGCCATGCAGCACCACAATGTGTCACCAGCTGCATCCACCTGACACAGCCAATGACTGATCACTGTACTGGCCCACTGCCGGTACCATGTGATTGCTGTAACCAATCACAGCCGGGCACATGACAGTTGTATACAATGAATGGCTTCCTTTCAATGCAAATATAATGTGTAAAAAAAATAACGAAATACTGATCGTTTCCCTAGAGTAGTACAATGTTGCCATGGTAACATTATATTGCTCTGGTCGAAGCGTGTTAAAAAAAAATTGTAAAAAAAAAAAAATGTTATGCTTCCTACTAAATACCTTGTACTGTCTAATTTCTAAAAAGGGATAATTTGGGGGATAATTGTACTGTGCTGACCTGATTTTTGGGCCTCAAGAAATGAGTCAGTACATCAGTATTGATCAATTTTCAGGCATATACCATCGTTTGTGGACTTTATAACTTTCCTACAGACAAAATAATATAATTAATTTGGCTTGTTTTCACCAAAGAAACATAGCAGAATACATTTTGCTATAAATTCATGAAGAAATATGATTATTTAGCAAAAAAATAAAAAAAAAGACCCCAGTGGTTAATAAATACCACCAAAAGAAAGTTCTATTTGTGTGAAAAAACAATTATAAAAATTTAATTTGGGTACAGTGTTGCATGACCATGCAATTGTGCGACAGCGCTGAAAGCTGAAAATTTGCCAAATTGGGCAGGAAGGGGGTAAAAGTGTCTGGTACTGAAGTGGTTAACAAAATTTGAAAGATGTAAGCAAAAAATTAACAAAATGGAAAATAGAATGGTCTGGTCACCTCAGTAAGTGGAGCTCAGGGCCTGGTAGCAAAAGGGCAAGTGGGAGGCAATCTTATAAAGTAGTCCTATTTCTGCAGAAAAAAAGTAACTGTATTTATTTGCTTACCAGAACCTTATTCTTTTCCTTGGTAGGCAATATAGGGATAAGCGAGTTGCCATATTTCAGCCATGAATAGTGAAATAAAATGTATCGTTTGCAAAAGCATTTTATAAATTCATTTGAATTGCTTTATGAATTAGAACTAGAACTAGAAAAGTGATCTATTTCTCTACCCCTCAACTTACTCCTTCAGTCTCCTCACATATCACGAATTTACTATCAGATACTGTATATCAGTCTGGATGTCCCACCAATTCCTCAAACTTAATCTATCCAAAACTGAATTTATCATTTTTCTCCCCCGTGTGCCTCCTCCCCTGATCTCTCTGTCAAAAATGATGGCACAACTATGAGCCCATCCCCACATGCCAAGGTCCTAGGAGTAGTCCTGGACTCTGAACTCTCCTTTAAGCCCCACGTCCAATCACTGTCCAAATCGTGCCGCCTCAACCTCTGCAACATCTCCAAAATATGCCCCTTTCTAACCAATGATGCAACAAAGCTCTTAATTCACTCCCTGGTCACCTCTCACCTCGAATTACTGCAACTCCCTCCTCATTTGGCTTACCTCTGCATACTATATCACCCATTCAGTCCATCATGAATGCTGCTGCCAGACTCATCCACCTTACCAATCACTCTGTGTCTGCTACTCCTCTCTGTCAATCTCTCCACTGGCTCCCGCTCATCCAACAAATTAAATATAAAATACTAACAACTACCTACAAAGCTATCCACAACTTTGCCCCCAGCTACATCACTGACCTAGTCTCAAAATACAAACCTAATTGTTCTCTTTGTTCTTCTCAAGACCTCCTGCTCTCTAGCTCTCTCATCACCTCCTCCCATGCTCATCTCCAGAACTTTTCCAGAGCCTCTCCAAGCCTTTGAAACTCCTTACCCCAATCTGTCCATCTATTTCCTACACCCTATTAGCTTTCTAGGGTGCTTTCTAATTAGCTTTTAGACGATCAATGAAAACCCTCCTCTTCAGAGAAGCCTATCCTACCCACAACTAACAACTGTATTTTCATTTTGTCCACCTGATTATCCCCCACAGCTACTTCCCTTTGTTCCACTTGACCCTCCCTTCTAGATTGTAAGCGCTAATGAGCAGGGCCCTCTGATGCCTCCTGTATTGAGTTCTATATATATATATATATATATATATATATATATATATATATATATATATATATATATATATATGTTTTTTTTTATTTGTTTTATTCATATAGATATACTGTAGGTGTTATATTGTGGCAAAGGGTGGAAAAAACATGTACAAATTAGCTGTCAAAATAGAAAGTATAATTCTTTTGGTCACAAAGTTCAGATTAAGGGAATGAGAAGAGGTGGATTCTATATATCACTGTTGGGCAACATTAGACTTAAGAGCATGTATCCAATATAATTCTGAATCATGGCATATGTAGGGTCAAATGCTCAATACAAATAGCATGATATAGCCTGTATGACAGCTCAAAAAATGTCCATATGATGGGAAAAAAGTTTAGTCCATTTTTAATGACAATGCTCTGTAATAAATTGCAAACATTAATGGCCAAGTAGTTACCCAGGCAAAAAAATGTGAACATTTCTTTTTATTTTTGGGAAACAGCTGTCTAAAAGTGAGCTTTTCAGTTTTATTGGTGCTTTCAAAATGTAAAGCAACACAAATATTCTTACAGAGCACAGGATGTTACCTGCCCAAAAATGTGACGTATTTGCTAAACGTGAAACAACAGCGGAAAAAATGGGTTTGGGGTGTTAGTGGTGCTAAAATATCTTAACCCTAAAGAAATAGCTGTGCACAAAATGTTAACCAGCCAGTACATTTTTTGCAGCTTAAAAAAAAAAAGCTGTGAAAAAATTGGATGCGTCAAGATATTAGTGCCATTGCAATGAACAACAGCAATGGGCTCAGTATGAGATGGTGATGAGGAAAAAGAAAGGGTGCTCTGGCAGCACTAAAAGAAAGTATGTACTTTTTGCTGCCAACTTGTGCCATTGATGTGCTGCTCCCACTGATGATCTCTGGTGCAGAGGCATGTGTTTTCTCATACATGCAATACCCAAATGGCTGGTACATTTATCATGGCTGATACACTACAGGCAGAGGCTGCAGGCCAAAATGGTGTAGCTGGAAGGAGATACAGTATGTTAAAATACCCAGAGACTCTGTGCATGATAAGAATGATCATAGCAGCAGTTCTACTGCTAGATGGTTCTTATAGGTGACGGGAGGGGACGCCCCCCTCCCGCCACCATCCAGTGTTTCTCTGGGCTCTCCTGTGCCATCGGGGGCCCGGAGAAAGAATCGGCCAGCGCCGGATGAGGACAATAGAGATTCCGATGATGGTCACCAGTTGGGTACCCGGAAATAAATGAAGCCACGATCCCCTACTTTTACCATCTCCTTAAGGTGCACAAAGCCTTAGTGAATCCTTGAGGTAGGCCGATTGTAGCCAGCACCAACAACTTCACCAGTGGCCTATCAGTTTGCATAGATTTCCTATTACAGCCTACAGTTTGTCAACTTGTATCATATATTAGGGGCTCCAGTCGTGTTTTGACATTTTGAAAGATTACTCTTGGCAAGATGGATACCTTGGGTTGTTTGGATGTTGCTTCTTTATATATGTCCACACCTCATGAGGTTAGACTCACTGCCAAAAATGCGGACATTAACTCTGTACCATCTGAGTTCCTGCTAAACAGCATAGATTTCTGCTTACGGCACAACTACTTCACCTTCTTGGACCAATTCTATCTCCAACTTAAAGGTAAAGCTATGAGGGCAAATTTTGCTCCAGTTTATGCTAACCTTACTATAGGATACTGGGAGGAGAAGCACGTCTGGGCCAACAACCCCTTCTTTGAGCACGTTGTCTTCTACGGACATTACATCGATAATGTCCTGCTCATTTGGAGTGGCCCAGACGTGTTCCCCTCTTTTGCTACCTACTACAATACCAACAAATTGGGGTTACCCTTTACACATGTATTGGACTTTATGGAGTTGGTCTTTCTGGACTTGGTCCTATCCCATAACCAGCATAATATTATTACCAGCAACCATACAAAACCCACAAATGGCAAATCTTTACTTTGAAAGTTGCCACCCCTCAATATGGAGAAAGAATATCCCCAACGGACACGATTACACCTCACAAAGTAAACACATGCAAAGGAAATTTGAAGAGAAGGGTTACCCAAGAGATTTAGTTTAAGATGCTTTCTTATCGCATATCAATAAGTCATTCAAGACAAATAATAATAATATAAATAAAGATAATACTACCAAAGAAATTGCAAATACAGCAAGATGTGTGTCCACCTTTAACTCCAAATACAGGGTCATCACGAAAATCATTCACAAACATTACAATATTTTGAAGTTAGATCAACGTTTGACACCTCTGTTGTCCTCTAAACCACAAATAACTTTTAGAAAATCATGTACTATAAAGAACATTATTGCCCTGAGTAAGCGAGAAAAACCTAATAAAAGAATTCTGTTTGACAATAGGGCTTATTTTGATAATAGAACAGGTATATTTCAATGTCAGAAAAGAGATTGTCTTACTTGTCAATCTATTACTCATGGTTATTCAAAAATTGTCACCAACAAGGGTGCCTCTTTTTAGGTTAACCCTTTATCCGTATTTTTTGCTAGAAAATTACTTAGAACCCCCAAACATTATATTTATTTTTTTAGCAGAGAATCTAGAGAATAAAATGGCGATTGTTGCAATATTTTATGTCACACAGTATTTGTGCAGTAATGCTTTAAACACAACTTTTATCGAAAAGGGACACTTTCACAAATTAAAAAAAACAATCTGAATACTGTATATTTTTTTAAATCCAGCGCCATTGCCAGCCGAGTAAACCGTAAGTTGTTATCCCTGGAAAGCCGATTGCCGCTCTAAACAACGGTACTGGGATGATGCCTGCACCTGCAGGCATCATCCCGGTATAACCCCTGAAAGCCAAGTATGCACATCTGCGTACGCTCAGCGGGAAATGGGTTAAACGGCTTATTACATGCTCAACTGAGTTTGTAGTCTATGTCCTGTGGCTTCCCTTTAATCTTTCATACGTGAGTCGTAGGATATGTATTTTTTGTACAAGAGTGGGCAAGCACTGTAGGTTTATTAAAAAGGCACTTGATCAACACAGTGTCCCACGTCATTTCCTCCAGGCACACAATAAAGATTTTAGATGCCTGGAGGTAATGGCGATTGAGGCCATCCCTAAGGGAATGCTGACCGATAACGAGAGGTTTTCCCTCCTTTGCAAAAGGGAAACCTTTTGGATTTATCTGCTGGGTTCCCTTTCGCCTGATGGCCTTAATGAAGAACTTGTTACTTATAATCTCTACACAGGACATTTGCTACACCATGTCCTGTAGTATGGCTCAATAAACTTGTCTCATTTGCATGTATGACCAGTAACAAGGTGTCCACAGATATCAATATGTGCAGATCCATACATGAAAGTTTACTTTTGGATCTTTACCATGTGTTCTATTACCTATTATTTGCCATTAGATTTAGGTTATTCCTTTTTTGTTTTGATAAATCATATTTATTCTTATGTCCTTTTCATTATATCTTAATGTACATCTATTGAGCCATGTTTTATCAATTCTTTCATTATCAGTGACATGGTCCTGTCATTAACATGTATTATTTCAGTATCACAACTTTTTTGCTAATTTTATACTTATTTTTATTTTTATCTATGTCATTTCTATTTTTCTATTCTATTTTTTTATTTATTGTAGTTTAAAAAAAAAATTATTAATTTTTATACATGTGTATATATATATATATATATATATACAAATGGAAATGACATGTGTTTACTAGCTAACAGTTTACTTATCTATACTTATATATTAGTGTGACTTAGGCCCATATGCATTAAGCACTTTATATAGTTTTTATTTCATGTCATAGGGTTGAGAGGGGTTAACAGTATACTTCAGGCTGGCTGTCTCAACCCCCTCCCATTTCCCTTCAGTGGGTTTCATTATTGTTGTTGTCGTCATCTCCATGACTTTGACAAAGCGCATGCAGGCAAAACATGTTAGTCACGGCAACCTAGAGCTTGCGGTCCATCGCCTCACATGAGCCTTCCTTTCCTTTACTTCCGGTCGCAACCCTGATGTCATCCAGCGTGCCCAGCTCCCGTGGCTTCGCTCGGCTCTCCCGGTGTCCTGTTGAGAAATGTCCCCCATCGGATAGTTTCCGCCCTATACTGCGTTTGCGCAGTATGGAGGACAAAGGAGATGCTGAAAGTCTCCAAGGATGAACGGTGCCTGCACACTTAATAGTAAATCCTGCCTTGAGTCCAGGTTCAAGCTCCACCATCCAAGTGGACATAGAGTGAAGCGAGGCCGTACCCGAAGCATGGCGAGCAAAGCGAGCCCGTGAGGGGTCCTGTTACAAAGTGCTGTTTTACAACATTGGGAGCGTGTGAAAGGACGGTACTATTAAGTGCGCAGGCACCGCTAATCTTTGGAGACTTTCGGCTTCTCCTATGTTCTCCGTACTGTGCAAGCACTGCTCCTGCACAGTAGAGGCCGCCCTCTACTGACGAGAAGTGTCCCCCCATCGTATAGTGTCCGCACACTATACGATGGGGGGACACTTCTCGTCAGAACACCAGCTCCATCATTCAGCTGTGGAGTTCATTGCCTGCAACCCAGTACGGTTGTTCTCTGCTACCAGCCCCAGCTCTTCACTGCAGCCAACAGCTAGAACCATTGCGGCTTCCATCCCGGACATCTATTCTATTTGCCACATGCTTTTATACTATATGACTGATTGCTGCATTCGACTCAACATCTCACAGTCCTACACAGATTTTGTAGGGGTTGTTCATCTTCTTAGTGCAATAAATCATCTTCATTTATCTATTGGTCTGGATGAAATTTATGACTTTACCCATAGAGCGCTGCTTTTTTGTTTTGTCTTCCATTTTCCAGTGGTTAGGCAGCTGCACTAGGCTAGAGTTCCCTTTTATACCCTCCCGGGTTCCATATCTAAAAATTTGACTGACAGCTCTTAGCGCTTAAGAAACTTAAGAAACTGTGTGTTATGCACTGTGACTTTTTTGCCCGTTTGATAATTAATTTGTGTATGAGCTTTAGCTTTTTTTTTAAGGTATATAGGTATTTGTTGTGTTGCCTCTGCTCCTTCCAATGCTCAAGTAAGGTTTCTTATTGCTAATTAAGACTTATTACTGGTAAACTAAAACTTTTGTTTTTAAAAAAATTTTAGGGTTGAAATCAATCATATTGGGTTGCCGCTGCTGTATGTAAGCTAAGCAATTATGAAAAAAGTAAATGATAAGACATGCAATTTATTGATTGCAGAATATGGTGTTGCTGATGCTGTTCCTGAGAGCCATACCATTCTGTATTTCCATATACATCTATAAGACATCCCCCAAACATAAACAATCCCACATGACACCAGCGTTCACACATTATAGGGTGAAAAATACATGCAGGCTGGTGTAAATGAGCCCTCAATTTATGGATTAATACCCTGACATTTAGCATCAGAAACTGCTGGTATAATGCAGAATTCATAGTTCCATCAATGATAGCATTCCTGGTCCAGTGTAGGAATGAGCTTTGGGCATCCTCCACACTCCTCTCTATCTGAACTTACACTTTGGCTATTTTCTAGTCCAATTAGCTGTGGGCCAGGTCGTTCTCTGCCTCATAGCACATGTAACCAGGGGGGTGGATGTTGGTGACATCAGTGTCTTTTTTCTGGAAACGTGTCCTTATTTACTCGATGACTGGTGACCTCAGTGCCTTTTCATGGACACATGCATTTATTTAGTCAATGACATTATTTCAATATGGACAGTTGGACAAACAATAACAGAGTTGGATGTCATGACATATGAGAAAGCTTAAAATGGTTCTAAAGGCAAAATGTTTTTTACCTTAATGCATTCTCTGCGTTAAGGTATGAGAAGAAAAACCTAATGCATATATACTTACCTGAGCCTGCTCTTGATCCAGTGATGTGCACAAGAGCATCAAAGTACATGGATGTTCTTTGATACACCAATGAACGACTACAAGGTTACCTCTTATACCTCTGATGAAGGAGCCACATAGTCTCTGAAACACGTTGGCTGCAGGAGTACATGGATCATTGCAGCCAATCCTGTGTAAAAGGACACTGACAGTCTGCCACTGTCCACACAAATGTGTTTTTTCATTGTATTTACTGTTTTATTCATATGTAGATCCAAAGTGTGATCTTTGATGTGTAAATGGTATCAGTTAAAGAAATCTTACAAGTAAAATAAATAAATTATAGAATAACACATATACATTTTATTTACAGTAAAACTACATTTTTTTAAATTACTACTGTTCAAAATAGAAAAAAAATCTAATTTTTATGGATTTTCTAAATAGATAACATAGGAAAAAAATATCTTTTTGTGCAGGGCAATGTTACCAAAAGCCTGGTTTGTCCTCAAAATGTATCTATAACTTTGTTATCTTAATATATATTGTATGTACACAATATATAAAAAAAATGTCTGCTACAATATCAGAGTCCCGCTATAAGTTGCTGATCACCGCCATAACTAGTAAGAAATAAAAAAACATAAAAATATACCATAGTTTGTAGATACACGTATTAGGATTTTTTTTTTAACCAAAAATATATAGCAGAATACATATTGACCTAAATGTATGAAGAAAATGTATTTATTTTTCCATTTTTTTTTTATTGGATGGGTATTATAGCAGAAAGTAAAAAATATTGTCTTTTTTTTTCAAATTTGTCAGTCTTTTCTTGTTAATAGCGCAAAAAAATTAAAAAGGAAGAGGTGATCATATTTGATCTGAAATATTTGATTTTAAATCTCTATTTATGGGCAAAAAAATTATATAAATTGTATTTGGATACAGCATTGCATGACTGCACATTTGTCAGTTAAAGTAACGTAGTGTCATATCACAAAAAAATGGCCTGGTCATGAAGGGTGGTAAATCTTCCGGAGGTCAAGTGGTGAAATGACATTGATTCAGCACCAGTAAATGTTAAAAGTCACATTGACTGCTTCTAAAATGTGCCCCTCTTTTTATTGACTTTTTTTTATTGAATTTTCTTTTAATTGACCTTATTTTAAAACTTGGACATAGAGGTTCCTCAGTTGTGGGACTTTATATGCACTTCAAACACATAACAGATAACCTGATAAAAACAGATATTTATTATAAATCATCACATCAGTGAAAGACAGGAAACATGAAATATACATGATATGAACAACTACAAAATACACCAACTGAAACAGCAAGATGATGATACAATCTGGTAGCCTTCACCCAACGTGTTTCAGAGACTATGTGGCTCCTCCATCAGAGGTATAAGAGGTAACCTTGTAGTCGTTCATTGGTGTATCAAAGAACATTCCATGTTTGGCTTAAAAAGAGTGTCTCATAGCTTTCTGTCTTTCCGCCCAACCTTGGAGGTAACGTATGTTATACAGGAGAGAAGAGCCAATCGTAAAGAGGAGCATCCAAAAGGTGCTACACTCAACCTGGAAACACCAGTTGCACACCTTTATGGAGAACACATAATTTTAGCTTTGCTGTCTAAAGCCAGCCAATACTTACATTGCTACTCAGTGTGAAGTCTGCCATTCCATAATGGGTCCATACATTCAGGAGCCTGCTTGGCAAGCTTCAGTGCCCACTGGTGTTTCCAGGTAGAGTGTAGCGCCTTTTGGATGATCCTCCTTATAATTGGCTCGTCTCTCCTGTATAACATACGTTACCTCCAAGGTTGGGCGGAAAGACAGAAAGCTATGAGACGCTCTTTTTAAGTCAAAATTTTAAATCAAACATGGAATGTTCTTTGATACACCAATGAACGATTACAAGGTTACCTTATAACCCTGATGGAGGAGCCACATAGTCTCTGAAACACGTCAAGTGAAGGATATCAGATTGTAACGTCATCTTGCTGTTACAGTTGGTGTATTTTTAGTTGTTCATATCATGTATATTTTATGTTTCCTGTCTTTTACTGATGATGTATAATAAATATCTGTTTTTATCAATTTATCTGTTATGTGTTTAAAGTACCTAAATTCCCACAAATGGGGAATCTCTATGTCTACATTTGTATTTAAGGTAGGGTTGTGGCACAATCTGGAGGCTAATCACTGATACTGCCATAGTTTTATTTTGAACTACTTCCTCCTTCCTGCAAGATAAGTTGCATATAGCCCACTATCTTCAAACTCTACCCATGCACCTCCTATTAGTACTGGTGCTTTGCGAAAGAGGTCCAATTTTTTGCCAAGTTTTAAACCATTAGAATTTATAATTGATATAAAGGCTGGTATTGATCTAGTTGGGTGATTACAAAGTCATAGCTCTTGCTAAAAGGATGCAAGACATGGTGTGGTAGGCAGGTATCTACTGTATAAAGGAGCTGTGTATATTTTTGTTTAAAACTTTTAAAAGAAGACAACCTGTAAAACAAAAAAAATTATACAATCACGGGAATCAGCTAAATCTAGATGATTTAGATGCTAATCTAGCATCATATAAAATGTGTGAATCTCCCTGTTCTGAGAAAATACTGAAAAGTGAGTCAAAGCATTTTTGGTTTACTTATCTTTAATAAATAGGTTAAAATAAACAGTTTTTACAAGCAAATAATTACAGATCTAGCGGCAAACAATTCTATAAATTCTTTGAATCACGCAGGAAACCAGTTCAGGAAATGTGCTCCGTTTAAGAGTGGAAAAACAATGTTAAGAAGTATGTTAAGAAATGAATCATGAGCACTAATAACTTGTATAGTAATGATCAAGTGAATTTGATCTTACATTTCAGAATATGTATAAGGAAAATAAAAATGGCTGCTTCGCCCATAGAAATTTATTTTCAGTTCACACATTCTTAGCTCTTCTTAATGAAAAACACTTACTGTAACATCTGATTAGTTGTTGCAACAAGTGTTTTCTTTCTTCCAGTTTTTATAAATTCTCATCATTATTACTAGCTAAAATATGATAGCAGTACATTTCTTGAATATGATATTAGTAACATGTACTGTACATTAGACAAAGTATTAAAGGGTCTTTAAATAAACCACTAACACTTTGTAAAATGGCTTCACGCAAGTGCATAGCGGGTCTACCGAATGCATGTCCTGCTATGGCTAGTGAATCTTGGTTTGCAATAGCAACATTTGCTAATCAGTGTACCTGGTTCTCCAATCAGCTGTCAGAAAAACAAAAAACAAAAATCTGTCAAAAAAGAGAGCTTTTCACAAAAATATCAAGTAAAAATATCTGTCTCAGAAATTTCTGATATACACTCACCGTCCACTTTGTTAGGTACACCTGTTCAATTGCTTGGTAACACAAACTGTTAATCAGCCAATCACATGGTAGTAACTCAATGCATTTAGGCATTTAAATGTGGTGAAGACGACTTGCTAAAGTTCAAACTGAGCATCAGAATGAGGAAGAACGGGGATTTAAGTGACCTTGAATGTGGCATGGTTGTTGGTGCCCAACAGGCTTGTCTGAGTATTTCAAAAACTGCTGATCTACTGGGATTTTTTATGCACAACAATCTCTAAGGTCCAGTGAGTGACAGTTGTGTGGACGAAAATGCCCTGTTGATGTCAGAGGGCAGAGGAGAATGGGCAGACTGGTTCAAGATAATAGAAAGGCAAGAGTAACTCAAATAACCACACATTACAAGCAAAGTATGCAGAATAAAATCTTTGAATGCACAACACATCGAACCTTGAAGCAGATGGGCTACAGCAATAAAAGACCACACCGGGTGCCACTCCTGTTGGCCAAGAACAGGAAACTGAGGCTAAAATTCACACAGGCTCACCAAATTGGACAATACTATATCCTTTACCTAACATTATGGGCTGTATTTGCAATTTGTATAGTAACAGTATTTAATTAGTCGGTTTATAGTATATAGTATAGTATATAGTATAGTATAGTTTTTACTGTGTGATACCCCGCTGGCTTTACATTTGGTACCTGCCTCTGTTTGTTCCTATGCTGATCTTATAAGACATTGTACACAACTGGCAACATTCTGAAAAATTTCACAGGGACTTGTCTAGGCGGAGCACTGTTTTAATCAAGGGTGGGGCATTCATTTGTAGGCGTAACATAAAAGGAGTGCAAAAAAAGGGTATGGTTTAAACTATGCTAAATAGTGGGTGTGGTTTAAATTAGGTGTGGTTAAATAGAGTCTGAAATGAAAGAGAGAAAAAAGAGATAAGGAGGGAAGGAGAGAGAAAGAAGGAAAGAATGAGGGATGGAGGGACAGCAGGCCCAGATCCTACACCACAATATTAATATGCGTATTCCAGAAAGTTTAATGATCAGCAGATAAAGATACTCCAAACACCATCACCCCAGAAAAATCCCATCCAACAGATACAAGAGATGGTCAGAGAGTGTGCAGACATGATACAGGAGATGGTCAGGGAGTGAGCAGACATGATACAGGAGATGGTCAGAGAGTGCGCAGACATGATACAGGAGATGGTCAGAGAGTGTGCAGACATGATACGGGAGATGGTCAGAGTGTGCAGACATGATACAGGAGATGGTCAGAGAATGTGCAGACATGATACGGGAGATGGTCAGAGAGTGTGCAGACATGATACGGGAGATGGTCAGAGTGTGCAGACATGATACAGGAGATGGTCAGAGAGTGTGCAGACATGATACAGGAGATGGTCAGAGAGTGTGCAGACATGATACGGGAGATGGTCAGAGTATGCAGACATGATACAGGAGATGGTCAGAGAGTGTGGACATGGTACAAGAGAGGGCCTGAGACCGCAGACATGATGCAAGACATGGCCAGAGACCGCAGACATGATACAAAACATGACCAGAGACTGTGCAGAAATTATACAAGACATGATCAGAAACCACAGACATGATACAAGACATGACCAGAGACCACAGACATACTATAGGAGAGAGAGAGAGTCCCTGAATACATACTGCTAGCCCCCCACCCTCACAAAAAAAAGCCAGAGACAAAGAGCAAACCTATTGTGATTTTCCTCAGACTTTTAACCTCTCTGAGTGCTGACCAATTACTGAGAGGCAAGAAATCCTCCCAACATGCTAATTCGTTGGAGAGGAAGAAGTAGGGGGAGGATCAGACAAATCTGTATTTTTAACCTATGTGTTACTCCAGCACTGCAGCCGGGTTTTGCAATGCAGAGTCTAGGCTGGCTGCAGCCTGGGAAATAGGCAATTTTTTGGAATTCTTGCTGGGACAAAGACTTCACATCAGTCAGTTTCCCGGGAATGTCCTGACTTTCCCGGGAAGGACTGTTGGCAGCTATGCATTGTAGTACTCCCTTTTTTATGCGATATGTGCCGTACTCCATATCTATATCTATTAATGAAAACATTTATTAAAGAGGAACTGCAGTCTACTCACATAATTTGTAAAAAAAAACATCTTTGCCATTCTGAAGCTTCCCTCCAACCACTGTGCATATTATTTTATATACTGTGATTCTGTATTTGTCAAATATGCTGCAGAAATCTCCCTCCACTGAGTTTGGCTGCGGCCAATTTAACTGCAGGCAGCTGAAGCTGCTGCCTGTTCATTTCCTGGATTTACACAAACACACAGATGCACACCTCCAGCTCTGCAGCTCTCATTGGCGCTCTCATGACTTGTCCCCCCTCCCCTCCTGGTAAACTCTCACGTGAGTGAGTGAAAGAGCTGTGCATGATGTCATAAGCCTAGGCTTTTTTTCCCAGACAAGAAACAGGAGGTGGGCTGTATAAGGAATTTACTGGCAGAAAAAAAATGTACTATCCAAAGTTAAAACAACAAGGGTAGAGGATTTAATAGATGGAAAGTTGAAAAAATAACTGAAAGTCCTCTTTAAATGCTATAAAAAGTATGAATATTCAATTATCCAATAATGTAAAAAGCTAATTGTTGTTCAAGAGGGATTCCACCAAAAAAAAAAAAAATTAAAAGCCAGCAGCTATAAAATACTACAGCTGCTGACTTTTAATAAATGGACACTCACCTGTCCCGGGTTCCAGCGATGCCGGCAGCCGAGGCCGATCGAACGCTCGGCCCTCGGCTGCTGCCGCCACCATTCTAGGTGAGGGAATCAGGAAGTGAAGCGAATCGGCTTCACTTCCCGGTTCCCTACTGCGCATGCGCGAGTCGCGCAGCGCAATAGGAATTTTCTGCGCTGTCACTGGGACCCGTGTGTGTCCCAGCAGACAGCGCGGCAGGACAGGAAATGGCGTAGACTCCCACGGGAGTCTATGCCCGGAAGTGGGTGTAAATACCTGTCTTTGACAGGTATCTCCACCGCCCTGAAAGGTGCCAATTGTGACACCGGAGGGGGGGAGGGATCCAATCAGCGGAGGTTCCACTTTAGGGTGGAACCCCGCTTTCACTTTAAATTACCAAATCTAGATGTTTTTCAAATGGCTGGATAATTGAAGTGAATATTCCTACTTTTATTTTAGTAAAGACTTCTAAAGTGTTAGTAAATTAGTTGAGCTTTTAAAGGCAATATATATCGAGAAAAGTGTGGAGCCTTTGATTTGCGTACCTCCCTCTGAAAATGCTAGTTGTCTGACTGTCTTCGGTTCTTTATAAGCCACTGAACATGCGCAGAGCAGGTAAAATGAAGTCAGAACGTCTGTCTGGGTAATTGTTCCAGGTTAACTCTTTTGATCCTAATGGTTGCGGTTTATGTTTCTATCGAATTTGTATTTGTACGTAATTGTTCACGTTTTTGTATTTATTCTATGTCACATGGGTTAACACTATATGGTAAATTGAATAAGGTATATTCACAATTCTTTATTCATTAACCTATATTATACTATATAAGTTAGATACTATATAGTTATTCATTTATTGTAGCGCAGCTTTTTTGAAAAAATTGTTCCAGGTTGGCTTCTCAAAAACAAGAGGGTCAGCATGACAATTGACCACATGGGATCTGGCATTTTTCATAGAACATCAACAGCAAAACCCCATTTTTTTTCTCTCATACAAAAGGTTTTGTTTAGTATTCATTTTGATGTCGAATCTAAAATACACAGCTGCTGCTGTTATTTTTTTTTACAACACCACAAGTAAGAAAGCATTTTTAAAGCTTGTACATGCAAGAAATAGTATACAAAAGATAGGTTCCTTTCTGCAGACAGGAAATAAAATATAACACAAGATATGTGCTTTTTTGCGGACAGGAAAGCAAATATGGAAACAAAGTGTGGGTATTTGTTGTAAAATGTGGTTGCTTTGAAGGAAACTAACCTAATTTGAATTGAACTGTGGCTGTCCCTTATACATAATTTGGCAGTAGTAGAAAGATTCATATAATCGTAAAGATTTAAAGGTTAAGTATACCGTTTTGTAGCACTTTCTATATAAGGAAAATAGACCATTATATACTAACAGACAAATATATACTAACATTATATTATTACAGTTCTAGTATTATTATATACTGGCCTATTACAGTATACAGTAAAACCTTGGATTGCGAGCATAATTCGTTCCAGAAACATGCTTGTATATCAAAGCAAATTTTCCCCATAAGAAATAATGGGAACTCAAATGATTCATTCCACAACCATTTATTCATAAATCCTTCAGTTTATAGTCCATATAAAATGATTATAGCATTGTGATCGGTTCTGTAACCATAAAATGTCCATCCTCAAATGGCATCCTCCACAAGGGGATTAGAAGCTAAATCCAGCAGGAGCTACAGAGTATAAAAGAGAAGAGAGGCACCCCCAAGTGTTTTTTTTACACCACAAGTAAGAAAGCATTTTTAAAGCTTGTACATGCAAGAAATAGTATAGAAAAGATAGGTCCCTTTCTGCAGACAGGAAATAAAATTATAACACAAGATATGTGCTTTTTTGCGGACAAGAAAGCAAATATGGAAACAAAGTGTGGGTATTTGTTGTAAAATGTGGTTGCTGGAAGGAAACTAACCTAATTTGAATTGAACTGTGGCTGTCCCTTATACATAATTTGGCAGTAGTAGAAAGATTCATATAATCGTAAAGATTTAAAGGCTAAGCATACCCTTTTTCAATCTAATAATTGTAGCAATATGTTTCTAAATGTTGTACCTTCATTAACCTAAACCTTAATCTATCCTACATGTAAAACTCATAATTTTTTTGCTAGAAAATTACATAGAACCCCCAAACATTATATATATATTTTTTTTTAGCAAAGACCCTAGAGAATACAATGGCGGTCATTGCAACTTTTTATCTCGCACAGTATTTGCGCAGCAATTTTTCGAATTCGTTCTTTTTTGAAAAAAAGCAGTTCTGTGCTTTAAAAAAAAAAAAACAGTTAAGTTAGCCCAATGTTTTTGCATAATGTGAAAGATGAAGTTACACTGAGTAAATAGATACCCAACATGTCATGCTTCAAAATTGCACACACTCGTGGAATGGTTCCAAACTTCGCTACTTAAAAATCCCTTTAGGTGACGCTTTAAAATGTTTTACTGGTTACATGTTTTGAGTCACAGAAGAGGTCAAGGAACAAAATTATTGCTCTCACTCTTACGTTCGTGGCGATACCTCACATGTGTTGTTTGAACACTGTTTCTATATTAAAAAAAAATAAAAAACTCCGCCTCCATGAGAGGCGTCCCGCCAACTGCAGCCTCTTTGCGATGACAGCTCTTATATAACCAAGGGTGGGGCCATCCAGTGATGCAACCAGGTGACCCCGCCCCTTCTGACATCACATGACATTTTCCTTTTTTTTTTCTGGAGACCGTTGGATGCCATGATTGAAGATGGATTTGCATCACAGGACACTTTTTTTTTTATAGAGGAATTGTCCAAAACTGTCTCCTGTCATTTTTACTTTCTTTACACTTTTTTGGGTGAATAAGTAGGGGTACAATGTACTCAATGCCCATTTACATGGGGGGGCCTGGATCTGGGGGCCCCCTTGTTAAAGCCCCCCGCCCGCAGACCCCCACAACCACCAGGCAAGGGTTGTGGGAATGAAGTCCTGGTCCCTATCAACATGGGTACAACGTATTTTGGGCGGACCCCAAAGCAACCTCTCCATGTTGAGGGCATGTGGCCTGGTATGGTTCAGGAGGGGGGAGCACTCTCACATCCCCCTTTTTCAGTGGCCTGGTATGGATTTTTTGGGGGACCCTAAGCCATTTAAAAAAAATAGAAATTTAGCACTGGGTTCCCCTTAAATTCCATACCAGACCTGAAGGGCCTGGTATGGATTTTAGAGGGGACCCCATGCCATTTTTTTTATTTCAGCGCAGGGTTCCCCTTAATATCCATACCAGGCCTGAAGGGCCTTGCAATGGACTCGGGGTGGGGAACTAACGCCATTTTTTTAGAAGTGTCATTTTGCTGCTCTCATTCATTACACTATGTACGGCTGCTATGTAAGTAGCTTTAGTCCTGAAGTCTGAGGCCAGTCAGATATGGTTTGGCTGGATCCATTGAAGGCCTTGATCCATGACAATGTAGGCAAGAAATGGTACCTCTATTGTCATATAAAAGTACCTGTACCTGTAGAACGACGATGGATGCCAAGGGTCTGGTGAAATGACAAGAATATTGTCAGAATATACCATTATACCAGTATACAAGAGGTCATGGAAGGTCTCACTGAGGAAACTTTTGAAGTCTGCCAGTCCTTGGTGTTAAAGGCCATCTTCTATGCATTGTGATCCAGATTACATTGTATACCGCTCTGAGATCAAACTTGAAAATTATTCCAGCACCCTGGAGTCTGTTCAAGAGCTTAAAAATGAGTGGGGGATGAAGATATTACACTATGCATTAAGTCCTCTGTAATCAATGCAATTCCAGATTGAATTTGGCCTTTCCTCAAAGTGAAAAACATGGCTCTAGCAGGAGAATTATATTTTCTGATAAACTCTGTGATTTTCTTGGATATACTTTAACATGGTCTGTATTTTGGGAATGAACAAAGGACAGATTCAACCAAGTGGGGGAGAAGTTTCCAAGAAGAGATCTTAGGGATAGTTGAAAGCATGGTGAGGAGGAAGGCAGTCTGCACTATTTTTACAAAAGACTTCTCAGAAGGAGTGGAAATGTGGCCTAAATTACAGTAGTTCTGGTAAATGTGATGGAGGATGACAGGATGTTAAGCAAACAGGTCTTATGACATACAAAAAAAGCTGCTATCCCCTTAACTAGGTTGAATATCTCTAGTGAAATGTAAAAAATGAATGTGGTGGAGAGCGATAGATAACTAGTTATTAATTAGTGACTAATGGCAATGTCACTGATAATAAAACCAGTGATAAACCAGGGAGAAAACCTGTGTGCCTTTGTTACACGTGCAAAAAAACATAGAATTAATATATATATATATATATATATATATATATATATATATATATATATATATATATATATATATATATAATGTGTTCATACCATATGCTGAAAGAAAATAATAATATATATAGTCCAACAGTGTATCCACAACATGTGCTGGAAAATGTAGTCCAACAATGTATTCACAACATATGCTGGAAGTGACAAAACAAGAAGGAATGTCCAAAATGAAAAAAACTGAAAAAAATAACTGATTTTCTTCTGCTTTAAAGATGAGCCACCTTCACCGACTATGTTGTACACCCAAAGTGCTCTGTAAATGGATATCTGCTTACCAGATGTTGTTGACCTTTTTAATTAAAAGAAGGTCAGATGTAGCCTTAGCAAGATTTTGCTTGCTGCAATGCATCTCCCCCAGATGGTAAGCCAGGAAGTATATGGAAAGGATAAAAAAAAAACGTAATAGTGTAATCCTATTTATTAAAATTCTTATAAAAACAAAAGCCGACTGGCTCCTTACATTAAAAAGTGCCTTCTCCCGGCACTGAGGCTGTTTAGTGTGTCTGCGGGTCTATAGGAAGCTCCATACTCAGTGCGAGGTCTGGCGTGTATTCCACCGCCAACCACAGACAACCAGAGGGACCGGAAGTGTATAGGGCATTTTATTTGGAGTAGCTCATGTTAACCCGTTCCTTCCTCCATTGACTAAAATTAGGATGATGGTACCCACCCCTATCTTTTCTATACTTTAAATGAGGCAATACCTATCTAATCTTGATGCAAGCTATAGAGGAGATTCAAAACTGGATGGGGACAATGAACAAAATAGAGCTGTTGACTGCAGACACAGAGAGAGGGGTTGCCAGTAAGATTAGGGGAATCCCTCAATAAATCAAAAGCAAGAACTGCTTGGTGATATTACAGGTGACTCCAGAATCAAAGCATGCATGAGTTGAAAAGAGTACAGGTCCCACAAAATGAGAGGTAAGATGAATAAAGCTGTCTGAGATGGGTAATAGGTCTAGATTAGTATATGGAGAAAAAGTATAAAGGGTGTTTAACCACTTCAATACAGGGCACGTAAAGTGGTGTTGCACAGAAAAAAATTAAAATTCATAAAAATTCATAAAAAAATGTGGATTTTTTTTTTAACTCACCTCTAAATGCCTGTTGCTAGGGAGTCCCTCGTAGTCTGCCTCCTTCAGTGCCTGGGCTCCTGACATCACTTCAGCTCGGTGCAGGAAGGGCTCAGCTCTAGCCCCTCCCTCCTGTCAGTCATGTAGGAACCGTGATAGGTCCCAGATCACTGCGCGGCCAATCACGGCACGCGGCGCCACTCTCGCATGCGCAGTGGGTGCCCGGCTGTGAAGCCACAGCCGGGTGCCCAGTTAGAATGCCAGCGCCACCGAGCGGAGGTGGAATGAGCGGGGCTTCGTTCCCCCGCATCACTGGACCCTGGGACAGGTAAGTGTCCGATTATTAAAAGTCAGCAGCTGCAGTATTTGTAGCTGCTGACTTTTAATTTTTTTTTCTAATGCCACGTACACGCGATCAAAAAGTCCGGCAGACTCGACTCGAGACTCTGGTGGACTTAGAAAGTACTTTTGCATCAAAATTTGTCCACCGGACTCACAATCCGGTGGACAATACGGCAGCATAAGGGGAACTTATGTGTTTAAACACCTTCCCACCCAGACCAATTTTCAGCTTTCAAGGCTCTCACACTTTAAATGACAATTAGTCATGCTACACACATTTTCTCACAAATAGAACTTTCTGTTGGTGGTATATAATCACCGCTGGGTTATATATTTTTTGTGATATAAGTGAAACGTTTGAAAAAAACAACAACTTTTTTTAGTTTCTACTGTAAAATTTTGCAAATAAGTGATTTTTCTTCATAAATTTGGGCCAAAATGTATACCGCTACATATCTTTGGTAAAAAATAACCCAAATTAGTGGATATTATTTAGTGTGTGTGAAAGTTATAGAGTCTACAAGTTAGGCTGCAAATCCCCCATTGACTTTAATGGGAGGCGAACCTTAAAAAACTCCAGGTCATATTTTCAGCCACAAAATACTTACTAGCTGTGCAAACATAGTCCCACAACATGGACACTGACATAAAAAAAGTATTAAGTGAATCTGTGATCGACAACGACAAGTATTCTTTTTTTATCTGTGAAATTTTGACAATTCAGGAGCACATGAAGGCCATGGAGGAGAGGCAAGGTCAGGCCAGGCTATGAAGGGGGTGCAGGAGATGATCAGTGCCACAGTCAAGGCAGCGCAGTCCTGTGCCAGTGTTCCAGTGTGCCAACCTGTGCTCGAGTCCCTCCCTCTGCCTGGCCCTTACCCCCACCTATGCAGGGCGGTGGTCTGGAGGTGCCAGTCCAGTGCTGATCCTCAGCCATGGTGCTGGCACTGCCTGCTGATTGGCTTCTCCGCTGCTATCTCCCTCACTGTCTGAAACCAGCACCGTGATAGAGAGAGAGCACTGACACCAGCACTGTGATAGAGAGCACTGACACCAGCACCGAGATAGAGAGCACTGACACCAGCACCGTGATAGAGAGCACTGACGCCAGCATTGTGATAGAGAGCACTGAGACCACACCAGCACTGAGATAGAGAGCACTGACACCACACCAGCACCGAGATAGAGAGAGACAAAAGGTGTATATAGAAAGGCTAGTGGTCGTGTGCATCCATGAGTTAAAAAGGTACCACATCCCAGTTTAGAAATTTAAAAAAAGAAGGGGGAAGATAGATGAAGGGGACTGGAGGGTAACCAACCCCCGGGACTTTCTTAACGGTACCAGATGTGTACAGACAATGAATAAAATCAATAAAGTTTTATTTAATGTACAAAAGACATTTCTCACATGAGACCAACAATTTTGTCCATATGTATATAAAATGACAAATACAAAAGCTGGTACAGAAGCCTATATAACTCCACAGATTACCACATTTTTGTATATGATTGAGCCTGCATTGTTTCTTTCCTACATGTTTCGCTCTTTTGAGCTTCCTCAGGACAATTGCAGCATACAGCAGTAGGTAGAGAACTGAAAATATACAAAACATGAAACATAAGAAATTCTGTGCATACATAAGACCCCAGGGGGACACATAAAATGTCCTCCCAACAGCCTAACACAGCCAATTAGATAAATATGGTAATAGATCCATTCAAATCAAATTTACTACCCAGAGAAGAATGAATCAAGTACCTTTACAGTAATGGAGAAACAGGACATAATTTTGATAAATTAAAGATAACTCGTTGCTTAGTTGATGGGAACAAACGCTCACTTTTGTTAGTGGCATCCCAAATTTGTTGAATAGACAAAAAATGATATAATTCTCCAATTCGGAGATTACAATTTCAGTTGCAAACAAAAATAAATATAAATATAAAATGAAATAAATAAAAAAATAAAAATGAAAAACAAAAACATCTTACCCCATATAGTTTGTGAATTTGTATAATTCAATATCGTTATTGTAAATATTGATTGTTGCTTAAGCGAGAAGATTTCTCCTCTTTTACCACCAAAATAAGTGGAATGTGATGAAAACAGCGCTAGGGATCCCCAACATTGTCCATGAGTCTGCAGAGGCACGAGAAGAAATTATATAATATAACTGGGCCATTTGAGTGTGACACTCCTATGGCAATCAAAAATCAGTAGTAAGAACATACCTGGATAGAACCCAGAAATGGCTAAGTTAGAACCAGTTAAATATTGCCAATGCCAATAGGTTAAATGTATCGTCAGATGGAGATTTAACAAAATACGTTATTGAACGCGAGGTACTAGTCTGTGCAGATCTAAAAAACAAAAAGTAGAGGATAGAGACCACATCCTTTGCCTTAAAGGCAAGGATACAATAATTCTGGTTGGGACCCGACGATCAACCTCTGAGTCCCATCTAGAACTATGCCATTCCTACCTGTTATAAAGTAAGATGATTGCACTTGAGATGGTTTGGGTACTTAACCGTTGGGGAACAGCCCCACACGTCTTCTCCCGTTGCTTGCCTAATCAGCACTGACGGGGCCGGCTTCTTAACTCGTGCCTCCAGCCCGGCGGTGTCTGACATCACTGCCGGGCTGCGGGCACACCTGTAGCGAGGACCTCGTGACTGCGCGTACATTTCGTACTGCGCATGCGCGGAGGACGTGGACCACGTCCGTACCGCGCATCGGCCATTTTGGTATCTGGCCAAAGTCAGGGAATTTGCCAGCAGTTGTCTTATCCTGTACCCGCATTTGTATTGAGCATAGCGCTCAATAAAAGCAGGCGACCATGATAGAAGTGGGCATTACGCCCTGGTCTTCTTCCCGGATAGAGCAAAACAGGTTGCAAATATATACGGGGATGGGAGTGGCCCAATACAATCGCCAATCCCCAAATGATCCCCGGTTTTTAGTGATGGCCAAAAAAAACACAGTTATTTGCAACTAATGGGCAATAGAAGACCTCGCATTAAATAAACGGGGCAGGTTGACCAAACCCATAACTGGTTTGAATGGGTTATAGGTCAAACCCGCCCCGGGGTGCCCGTCGGACTCTTGAAATGGAGAACATGCAGAGGATCCCACATAGAATGTATAATATTCATCACAGTCCACTAAATATGAAATATGAACCATAAGGTACTCAAAATTCATAAAATATATTTTCACATCCCAGGGGCACAAAAAAAAAATATTTAAATTAATAAAATTTCTCAAATCCTAAATTCTAAAGAAAAGGTTTAAAACTAATCGCATCATTGAGTCCAGGAGATCGAGTGGCTTCCAAATTAAATATTCACCAAGTCTCTCGTTGTAAGAGAGTGTGGTTATAATCACCCCCTCTTTCTCCCGGAGGGACGTATTCCAGTGGGAAGAAATGCATGAGGTTATCATTGAACTGGTGATACAAACCAAAATGTCGGCTAATTGGGGTTTCCATCTTTTTCCCACGCACCAGGGACACATGGTCCCTGATGCGGTGGAAGAAGGGACGTTTGGTTTTCCCCACATAGAAAGCATTGCACTGACAGATCATGATGTACACTACCCCCACTGATTGACATGTCACAGCAAATTTGGGCCTAAATATATGACCATTGGGTAGGCGTATAGATCCTGATGCATGTAAGTATCTGCAAAAACCACATTTGTGGCAGGGGGTACATCCTGTTTTTCTCCGTCCCACCGTCAAAGGTGGGGAAAAATGGCTTTGTACTAAGGAATCCTTCAGGGATCGTGATCTCCTGTAGGTAATGCCCGGATTTTCCGGGAGATATTTGGCTAGAAGTGGATCCCCCTTCAGGAGATACCAGTATCTCTGGAGGACTCCTCTTATTTGATTCTTGAGTCTTCATGATTACTGCAATTCCGTCTTAGACGGAGATACTGTCCATATGGGATACTCGCTATCAGAGGGGACGGGTGTGAACTGGATGCATGTAGAAGCGAGTTTGCAGCAGTGGTTTTTCGGTGGAGAGTAGACTGGATCCCTCCCCCTAAATCAGTGAAAATGTGCACATCGAGGAAAGTTATCCTAGAAAGACTCTTTTCCATGGTAAATTTTAAATTGAAGGAATTGGTCCCCAACAAGTTCACAAAAATATCTAGGTCTTTCTCATTACCCGTCCAAATAAAGAAAATGTCATCAATGAATCTTCGCCACATTGGAATTGAATCAAAAAATCGTTGCAGATTTTCTTGGCGAAAGTTCACTCACAGAGCCTCTCTTTCTGTCCCACACAACCTATTGATACTTTTGAATTGGTGAAAGACACGTATCTGTTTGCTCGTAAGCTTATGTTCAAAGCGATCTTTGATAAATCATCAAATTCTAAACCCAGTGCACAACAAACCAATACATCATTGGATGGCCTTAGCCTCTCTGAGATTAGGGCCATGGAAGACCTAATGGAACTATGGGATGAGGGAGGAATTGATTCTATTGATCTCGAAGAGGCGTCTATATTGGCTGCAGACCAGGAATCTGATCTGAGACATGCAGATGCCATTCAGGATCGTTACTCTTCATACATAGTGAAAGAATACAAACCACGATCTCAAAAATTTCCCACGTTGCAAAACAATCCCAACATATGGGCATTTGTGCAACAGGTTACTAAAGAAATAACTAAAACCAAATAAGTGGGATCAAAACAATCAAACCTAACGGAACAACAAAAGGAGGCCCTATTCATGTTAAAAGCCAACACAGACATTGTTATTAAACCAGCAGATAAGGGGGGCAACCTTGTAATAATGGATGTCACTCAATATGAGAGCATGGTTTTAGATCTCTTGCAAAACAAACAATGGTATCGAAAAATTCCAGCGAGCCATATTGGTCATATCAATGCCCAATTTGGTAAACTTATCGAATCTAGTTATAGACAGGGAACCATTACGAAAAAGACTTGGGAGTACCTACATGTTTCCAATCCAGAAAAACGCCAACAATGTATGCTCTTCCCAAGGTGCACAAGCATCCTTTGAAACCCCCGGGCCGTCCCATTGTCTCGGGAAGAGGTTGCCTGACTGAGCACGCAAGTGCCTTAGTTGACGATTTCTTACGTCCCTATGTTGAGGATTTGACGTCCTACTTACGTGATACCTCTGATCTGCTGCGGGCTTTAGATGGGATCTCGCAATCAGAGGGGACCTGGCTAGTGACCTTGGATGTAGAGGCCCTGTACAGTTCGATCCCCCATGATTTGGGGGTTCCGGAGAGTTGAGGGCTTTATAGTGGAGGATGGGCGCATCCCTCCCAACTACATCAAATTTATCCTGGATCTTTTACATTTCATTCTCACTAATAATATTTTTATGTTCGGGCGCTCCCATTACCTCCAGGTGCAGGGGGTGGCTATGGGGACCAAATGTGCCCCCTCATATGCCAACCTGTACCTGGGGGTTGGGAGCGCCAAATTTTTCGCCAAGAAAATCTGCAACGATTTTTTGATTCAATTCCAATGTGGCGAAGATTCATTGATGACATTTTCTTTATTTGGACGGGTAGTGAGAAAGACCTAGATATTTTTGTGAACTTGTTGGGGACCAATTCCTTTAATTTAAAATTTACCATGGAAAAGGGTCTTTCTAGGATAACTTTCCTCGATGTGCAAATTTTCACTGATTTAGGGGGAGGGATCCAGTCTACTCTCCACCGAAAAACCACTGCGGCAAACTCGCTTCTACATGCATCCAGTTCACACCCGTCCCCTCTGATAGCGAGTATCCCATATGGACAGTATCTCCGTCTAAGACGGAATTGCAGTAATCATGAAGACTTTGCCCTAGAGGCTAGGAACTTAAGACTGCGCCTTTGTCAAAGGGGCTACAGCAATAAGAGCTTAAAAAGGGCATATACGCAAGTTAGGAAACAGAATAGGGCCTCCCTAATACATGGTCATAGACCACCTAGGACTACTGGAGATGTCAGATTCATTACCACATTCAACGAGCAACACTTGCAAATAAGAGGAGTCCTCCAGAGATACTGGCATCTCCTGAAGGGGGATCCACTTCTAGCCAAATATCTCCCGGAAGATCCGGGCATTACCTACAGGAGATCACGATCCCTGAAGGATTCCTTAGTACAAAGCCATTTTTCCCCACCTTTGACGGTGGGACGGAGAAAAACAGGATGTACCCCCTGCCACAAATGTGGTTTTTGCAGATACTTACATGCATCAGGATCTATACGCCTACCCAATGGTCATATATTTAGGCTCAAATTTGCTGTGACATGTCAATCAGTGGGTGTAGTGTACATCATGATCTGTCAGTGCAATGCTTTCTATGTGGGGAAAACCAAACGTCCCTTCTTCCACCGCATCAGGGACCATGTGTCCCTGGTGCGTGGGAAAAAGATGGAAACCCCAATTAGCCGACATTTTGGTTTGTATCACCAGTTCAATGATAACCTCATGCATTTCTTCCCACTGGAATACGTCCCTCCGGGAGAAAGAGGGGGTGATTATAACCACACTCTCTTACAACGAGAGACTCAGTGGATATTTAATTTGGAAGCCACTCGATCTCCTGGACTCAATGATGCGATTAGTTTTAAACCTTTTCTTTAGAATTTAGGATTTGAGAAATGTTATTAATTTAAAAAAAAAATTTTTTTGTGCCCCTGGGATGTGAAAATATATTTTATGAATTTTGAGTACCTTATGGTTCATATTTCATATTTAGTGGACTGTGATGAATATTATACATTCTATGTGGGATCCTCTGCATGTTCTCCATTTCAAGAGTCTGTACGGGCACCCCGGGGCGGGTTTGACCTATAACCCATTCAAACCAGTTATGGGTTTGGTCAACCTGCCCCGTTTCTTTAATGCAAGGTCTTCTATTGCCCATTAGTTGCAAATAACTGTGTTTTTTTTGGCCATCACTAAAAACCGGGGATCATTTGGGGATTGGCGATTGTATTGGGCCACTCCCATCCCCGTATATATTTGCAACCTGTTTTGCTCTATCCGGGAAGAAGACCAGGGCGTAATGCCCACTTCTATCATGGTCGCCTGCTTTTATTGAGCGCTATGCTCAATACAAATGCGGGCACAGGATAAGACAACTGCTGGCAAATTCCCTGACTTAGGCCAGATACCAAAATGGCCGATGCGCGGTACGGACGTGGTCCACGTCCTCCGCGCATGCGCAGTACGAAATGTACGCGCAGTCACGAGGTCCTCGCTACAGGTGTGCCCGCAGCCCGGCGGTGACGTCAGACGCCGCCGGGCTGGAGGCACGAGTTAAGAAGCCGGCCCCGTCAGTGCCGATTAGGCAAGCAACGGGAGAAGACGTGTGGGGCTGTTCCCCAACGGTTAAGTACCCAAACCATCTCAAGTGCAATCATCTTACTTTATAACAGGTAGGAACGGCATAGTTCTAGATGGGACTCAGAGGTTGATCGTCGGGTCCCAACCAGAATTATTGTATCCATGCCTTTAAGGCAAAGGATGTGGTCTCTATCCTCTACTTTTTGTTTTTTAGATCTGCACAGACTAGTACCTCGCGTTCAATAACGTATTTTGTTAAATCTCCATCTGACGATACATTTACCTAATGGCATTGGCAATATTTAACTGGTTCTAACTTAGCCATTTCTGGGTTCTATCCAGGTATGTTCTTACTACTGATTTTTGATTGCCATAGGAGTGTCACACTCAAATGGCCCAGTTATATTATATAATTTCTTCTCGTGCCTCTGCAGACTCATGGACAATGTTGGGGATCCCTAGCGCTGTTTTCATCACATTCCACTTATTTTGGTGGTAAAAGAGGAGAAATCTTCTCGCTTAAGCAACAATCAATATTTACAATAACGATATTGAATTATACAAATTCACAAACTATATGGGGTAAGATGTTTTTGTTTTTCATTTTTATTTTTTTATTTATTTTATTTTATATTTATATTTATTTTTGTTTGCAACTGAAATTGTAATCTCCGAATTGGAGAATTATATAATTATTTGTCTATTCAACAAATTTGGGATGCCACTAACAAAAGTGAGCATTTGTTCCCATCAACTAAGCAACGAGTTATCTTTAATTTATCAAAATTATGTCTTGTTTCTCCATTACTGTAAAGGTAGTTGATTCATTCTTCTCTGGGTAGTAAATTTGATTTGAATGGATCTATTACCATATTTATCTAATTGGCTGTGTTAGGCTGTTGGGAGGACATTTTATGTGTCCCCCTGGGGTCTTATGTATGCACAGAATTTCTTATGTTTCATGTTTTGTATATTTTCAGTTCTCTACCTACTGCTGTATGCTGCAATTGTCCTGAGGAAGCTCAAAAGAGCGAAACATGTAGGAAGGAAACAATGCAGGCTCAATCATATACAAAAATGTGGTAATCTGTGGAGTTATATAGGCTTCTGTACCAGCTTTTGTATTTGTCATTTTATATACATATGGACAAAATTGTTGGTCTCATGTGAGAAATGTCTTTTGTACATTAAATAAAACTTTATTGATTTTATTCATTGTCTGTACACATCTGGTACCGTTAAGAAAGTCCCGGGGGTTGGTTACCCTCCAGTCCCCTTCATCTATCTTCCCCCTTCTTTTTTTGAGATAGAGAGAGAGCTCTGACACCAGCACCTAGATAGAGAGAGAGCACTGACACCAGCACCGTGATAGAGAGCACTGACACCAGCACCGAGATAGAGAGCACTGACACCAGCACCGTGATAGAGAGCACTGACACCAGCACCGTGATAGAGAGCATTGAGACCACACCAGCACCGTGATAGAGAGCACTGACACCAGCACCATGATAGAGAGCACTGACCCCAGCACCATGATAGAGAGCATTGACACCAGCATCGTGATAGAGAGCATTGACACCAGCACCGTGATAGAGAGCACTGACACCAGCACCGTGATAGAGAGCACTGAGACCACACCAGCGCCGAGATAGAGAGCACTGACACCACACCAGCACCGAGATAGAGAGAGAGCACTGATACCAGCACCGAGATAGAGAGAGAACACTGACACCAGCACCGTGATAGAGAGCACTGACACCAGTACCGAGATAGAGAGCACTGACACCAGCACCGTGATCGAGAGCACTGACACCAGCACCGTGATAGAGAGCACTGATAACAGCATAGTGAGAGCACTGACACCAGCACCGCCAGCACCGTGATAGAGAGCACTGAGACCACACCAACACTGAGATGGAGAGCACTGACACCACACCAGCACTGTGATAGAGAGCACTGACACCAGCCCCGAGATAGAGAGCACTGACACCACACCAGCACCGGAGAGATCACTGACACCAGCACCGAGATAGAGAGAGAGAGCACTGACACCAGCACTGTGATAGAGAGCACTGACACCACACCAGCACCATGATAGAGAGCACTGACACCACACCAGCACAGAGATAGAGAGAGAGCACTGACACCAGCACCGGGATAGAGAGAGAGCACTGACACCAGCACCATGATAGAGAGCACTGACACCACACCAGCACCGAGATAAAGAGCACTGACACCAGCACTGATACCAGCAACTCACTGCGGGACCCAAAAATATGACAACGCTCAACCTCTTCAAACAGGAGGGTACGGGCATATAGTACGGTGTGCTTTTTTTGTACAAGGAAGTGAGCCAAAGGTAAAATAAAGGTCAGTGTGCTAGATTCAAGTCAACACTGTCGTGAGCTAGGCGAGTGCACTTATGGGTCACGATCCCCCCTGCTGCGCTGAACGTCCTTTCAGACAGGACACTGGACAAGGGACAAGCCAACAGTTCCATTGCAAATTGGGCAAGCTCTGGCCAGAGGTCAAGCCTGCCCACCCAGTAATCCAGGGGTTAATCACTTCTCAGGGCGTCCACATCGGCCGTTAACCCGATGTAGTCGGACACCTGTCAGTCTAAGGCGTTCCCTGATGCTGGATCCGGATGACACCTGTCGATGGGTCGGCTGAAAGAATGATCTCATATCAGAAGTAACCAACACATCTTCAATCTGCCCTGTTCTTGCAGGCGCTGTTGGATTGGTACCCACAACTCTTTCTCTGGGAATGGGAATTCCTCCTCTGCCAGCGCACGCAAAAGTAGATGCAGCATTTCTCGAAGCAAGGCCTGTAAGTGCTCCATTCTCAATGCCCTCTTTGATGATGGTAACATTTCTGAGCATTTTGTGTTTGTACCGGGGGTCTAAGTACGTTGCCACCCAGTACTGGTCCTTGACCTTTATGCTTTTTATACGAGGGTCCCTGTTAAAACACTGGAGCATGAAGGCCCCCATTTGCACTAAACTGGAAGCGGTGTGGTGGCCTGGCTCCTGCTCATCATCCAGGATAATGTCGTCCTCCTTGTTCTCCTCTCCCCATCCACGGACAACAGGGATCTCAAAAAGGTTTAAAGCATGCTCTTCTTGCTCCTCCTCATCCGCCCTGGCATCATCCTCCTCTGACTCCTCTTCAGACTCCTGTTGTTGACTTGTCTCAGATAGAGTAGCCCTCCTGGGAATTCATCCAGCATTGCGACTTCCTCATCTTCCTGCTCCTGCTAGTTTATGGCTTGATCAATGACACGATGCAATGCACGCTCTATAAAGAAGGCATAAGGTACAATGTCACTGATGGCGCCATGGCTGCAACTGACCAGTTTGGTAATCTCATCAAATGGCTGCAGAAGTCTGCATGCTTCGCACATGAGCAGCCACTGGTGCGGTGAAAAAAAAACAAGCTCCCCAGAACCTATTCTGCTGAAGAGTTCGTACGGGTAGTTGTCAACTGCACGTTTCTGCTGGAGCAGCCTATCAAGCATATAGAAGGTTGAGTTCCATCGCATCGGGCAATCGCAAATAAGACGTCTGACCGGCAGATTGTGTCGCTGCTGAATGTCAGCAAGGCGAGCCATGGCCATGTAAGATCTTCTGAAATCGGCCGAGATTTTGCTTGCCTGCCACAATATCTCCTGGACCCCAGGGTATTTGACAACGAATCGCTGCATGACCAAGTTTAAGACGTGTGCCATGCATGACACATGTGTAATTTTGCCCTGTTTCAATGCGCTAAGCAGATTGGCACCGTTGTCACACACCACTTTACCAACTGTCAAATTGAGCGGTGTTAGCCACTGATCTGCCTGTGAACGCAAAGCTGAAAGGAGTGCAGGGCCAGTGTGGCTCTTGGCTTACAGGCACAACAGACGCAGCACAGCATGGCAACGTCTCACCTGGCATGTCGAATAGGTTCTGGGGATCTTGGGCAGTGCAGCGGAAGAGATGCTAGCAGCGGAAAAGGAGGAGCCAGCCGAGGAGGAGAGGGAGGATGGAGTAGGAGGAGGAGAAAAAGAGGCAGGCCTGCATGCAATCCATGGCGGTAAAACCAAATCTACATGGGTGCCATGGGCTACATGCTTGACGGCCGTCAGTAGGTTCACCCAGTGGGCAGTAAACATTATATACCTTCCCTGCCCGTGTTTGCTAGACCACGTGTCTGTGGTCAGATGTATCTTGGCGCCGACACTGTGTGCCAGAGATAAATTCACTTGCCGCTGAACATGGCCATATAGCTCTGGGATGCCCTTCTGTGAGAAATACTTCCTTCCTGGGACCTTCCATTGTGGTGTTCCAATGGCCACAAATTTTCGAAAGGCCTCCGAGTCCACCAGTTTATATGGCAGTAGTTGGCGGGCTATCAGTTCTGACAAGCCAGCCGTCAACCGTTGGGCAAGAGGGTTATCCGGCATCATAATTTTTTACGCTCGAAAATTTGGCCCACGGAAGCCTGCCTTTTTCCAGAAAAACGTGAGGACAGCATGATGGAAGGTGGAATGGAGGACAATTCTGAGGAGAGCGGAGAAGGAGAAGTAGAAAAGGCTGGACGGTGAGAGCCTGGAGTGTGGCTTTGGGGATTCCGTTGCTCCCACTGGGCTCAGTGATGGCAGCTCATGTGCATTCTTAAGGCGGTCGTCCTTAGGTGAGTGATGGGCTTACCGTAACGTATGCATTGACTGCAAAGGCTGCAGATGGCAACACTATTGTCAGCAGTGGACACGTTAAAAAAAGCCCACACTGCGGAGCCATGTGCTGGCGTCCTGGGAGTGCCAGATGTGACTGTACATGGTTGATGCCTCGCTCCTGATACATTAGCAGTCTGGTTTGTCCCTCCTGTGCAATGTAAGTTTCACCTGCTTCTCCTCCCTATCTGCTGGGCCATATCTCCCTCTGAACTCCCCTCCTCTTCCTCTCTTGTGGCCACCCACATGACATCACTAGACACGTCATCATCAACGTCACCTTCCCCACCGTTATAATTAGAGATCTCGGGGCTGATCTGGGTACTGTTGTCAGACTGCTGAGTGGCGGTTGTTGCTACCTCCTCTTCCTGAGCCAATGCCAATAATGGCTGCGCATCGGCAATGTCTTGTGATGGATCAGAAAATAATTCCTGTGACTCAAGCAGAGGGTATATGGTGGTGGTGGTGTTGGTGGTAGTGTCTTTGGGGGGTGCATAGAGAAGAGAGTGAAGAGGGTGCAGATCGAGAGGATGAGGAGGGTGCAGAAGAGTAAGGCTGAGTGAGCCACTCAACCAAGTCTGGTGCGTCCTTTGACATAATCGAACAGACCTTCTTAAATGACCCTATGACAAAAGTCTCTAGAGAAGTGCAGTATGTATGTGGAAGAAGGTATATAACACCTCGCTTTAATCTCTCGTTTTGGGGGGGCCACTGGTCTATCACACCAGTTATAATACTTTTTTTAATTGCGTTTGTCACTCTTTGTAGTATCGCTGCAGAACCGCTCAGCAGTCACAATGCTGCACAGTGGAAATGCACTATACTATGTTTTCTATATTTGAAAGTATTTTATACGTGTATTACAACCCTATATACTGCACACCAAATAATACACCTATACCAGTCCTTAAAAGGACCTTTGTGGACCTAGTAGCTAGTGAATTGCAGACTGTCCCTGCTCCAAAAACCAAACTGTCCCTACACTGAGAAACGACAGCTGCAGAATCGGTCAGCACTGCATGCAGTGCACTATAATATGCTTTCTATATTTTAAAGAAAGTATATTATACGTGTATTACAACTCTATATATGGTACGCCTATACCAGTCCTTAAAAGGACCTTTGTGGACCTAGTAGTAGCTAGCTAGTAGCTAGTGAATTGCAGACTGTCTCTGCTCCAAACACCAAACTGTCCCTCCCTACACTGAGAAACGACAGCTGTAGAATCGGTCAGCAGCACTGCATGCAGTGCACTATAATATGCTTTCTATATTTGAAAGAAAGTAAATTATAAGTGTATTACAACCCTATATACTGTACACCTATACCAGTCCTTAAAAGGACCTTTGTGGACCTAGTAGCTAGTGAATTGCAGACTGTCCTTGCTCCAAACACCAAACTGTCCCTCCCTACACTGAGAAAAGACAGCTGCAGAATTGGTCAGCACTCAGCAGCACAGCAGTGCACTATAATATGCTTTCTATATTTGAAAGAAAGTATATTATAAGTGTATTACAACCCTATATACTGTACACCTATACCAGTCCTTAAAAGGACTTTTGTGGACCTAATAGTAATAGCTAGTAATTACACTGACTGTCCCTGCTCCACACAGCGTCCTTTCCCTACACTGACAAAAGACAGAATGTAAAATGGCTGCCAGATCAGGTCTATTTATAAGGTAGGGGTATGTCCATGTGCTGAAATGTCTCAATTGGCTGTCCTGTACCCCATGTGTCATGGGTCAAAGTTCTTCACAATGTAAACAAATATGTCTTCCGCGAACAGCGCCAGAAGTCCGCCGGTTTGGCAAATCATGAACGAGCCAAGTTCGGCGCGAACTGACCGCCGGGGCGAACCGCAAGGCCATCTCTACCCTGGAGCACCAGGACAATGGAAATGCCCACAAAATGACCCCATTTTGGAAAGAAACCCCCCCAACGTATATTCTATGAGGCATAATGAGTCTTTTAAATGGATTTTTTTTTTCCACAAGTATTCAAAAAACGTGGGGAAAAAATCAAAACGCATTTTGTTTACACAAAGTTGTCCATTTATAAGATATTTCCAACACATAGCATATACATAGCAAAAATGACACCCCAAAATACATTCTGCTACTCCTTCTGAGTATGGCGATATCACATGTGTGAGACTTTTACACAGCTTGGCTGTCAGAAACCATGAATCAGACTGATACAGAAGTACCGTTAAATCACACTTGTTTAATAATAATAAAAAAAAAGGTAAATGGAGTAAAGGTATTGAAAACATAGCCAGAGTTCAGGAAACAGAACAGATAGTCAGACAAGCCAAAATGTCAGGGAGCCAGAGATGAGCGTAGTAGAACAGCAAGCAGGATCTGGAGCAAGAAGGAATGTCAGCCAAGCAAGTCTTTAACAGGAACACAGGAGAGCGTCTCTAGAGATGTGACCAAGGCAAAAGCAGAGATCATCTGGACTGGACGGCTTAAGTAGGCAGGACTGACGAGCAGGATATCGTCAACAGATGAGTCACTGTGGAGAGATAGGAGCTGGCAATTAGCCAGCTCTTACATTCTTAGTACCGGGTAAGAATGAGACAATGTCATTGAAACTTGACAAGAAAAGAGCCCATCGCGCCCTTCTGCGAGAGAGGTGTTTAGCCTCAGACAAGAATGTGAGATTCTTATGGTTAGTAAGAATGAGAGCGGGCACAGTGGTACTTTCGAGGCGATGTCTCCATTCTTTTAGGGCTAAAATGATCACTAAAAGCTCACCAATCTAGTAATTGCACTCCGCAGGTGACAATTTCTTGTAAAAGTAACCACAAGGATGCATAGCGCTCTCAGCGGTATGACATTGAGACAGAAGGGCACCAACTCCAGTCTCAGAAGCATCAACCTCAAGGATAAAAGGTAACATAGGATCAGGTTGTGCCAACACAGTAGCAGAAACAAAGGCAGTCTTGGGATTCTCAAAGGCCTTATGGACTCTGGAGACCAACTCTGTGGGTTACCGTCCTTTCTGGTCATATCAGTAAGGGGCTTGACCAGAGACAAATAAACTTCCGATAATAGTTGGCAAAGCCAAGAAAACGCTGCAGAAGACTTTAACCCATGGGTCGGAGCCACTGTACGCCTGGTTCCATCGAAAAACAATCAGTGGAAATAACATAACCCAGGAATTTAACTTGTTTGCAATGGAATTCACACTTCTCCAATTTATAAAAGAGATTTTTCTCTCTTAGTTTCTGAATCACATGACAGACATCTGTGTGGTGACTCTCCAGGGACTTGGAAAATATGAGGATATCGCTGAGATAAGCCACCACACATAACTGCAACAAATCACGGAAGAAATCATTAATAAATTCCTGGAAAACTGCCCCCCGGCGTTACAAAGGCAAAAAGGCATTACAAGTTACTCAAATTGGCCTGTTCTGGTATTAAACACAGTTTTCCACTCATCACCCTCCTTAATCCTCATGAGATTGTATGCCCCTCTCAAATCAAGCTTCATGAAAACTGTTGATCCCTTGAAGCGGTCAAATAACCCTGGTAATCAATGGAATCGGATAGGCATTCTTAATCGTGAAACGAATGAGACCCCTATAATCAATACAAGGTTTCAGTTCACCGCTCGTCTTCTTCACAAAGAAGAAACCAGCACCAGCAGGAGACCAGGATTTGCGGATGAAACCTTGAGAAAGTGTGTCTGCAACATACTCCTCCATTGCCTTATCCTCCAAGACCGACAAAGAGTAAACTCAGCCACGAGGGGGTGTGGCACAATGTTGAAGGTCAATTGCCCAATCATACGACCGGTGTGTAGGAAAACTACCGGCTTGATTTTTGTCAAAGACATTGTTAAAATCCAGGTACTCCTCTGGCAGGGAGGAGAGTGAAGAGGTGCACAGGACCTTGGCTACCTTCTGGAAGCATGTCTCACTGTATTGTGGCAACCAGGAGAGAACCTCACCAATCAAAAGAGGGGTTGTACCTCTGTATCCAAGGATGACCAATAACCAGTGGAAACTTAGGTGAGTAAATAACTGGATTGGACTTGGATTATCTCATGGTGAAGAGCCCCTATGGCCATGGATAGTGCAACAGTCTCATGAGTCACATAGGCAGGCTGTAGAGGTCATCCGTCAAGAGCCTCAGTGGCAAGTGGAGTGTCACACAGCTGCAGCAGAATTGAGTGCTTTGATAGAAAGGCAGAATCAATGAACAGGCCTGCAGCCCCAGAGTCAATTAGAGCCTGTATCTCGATGGACGACATAGCCCAAGAAAGGGTAACCAAAACCAGGGGCTTATCCTTCTGGATAACTGGGGATGAAACAATGCCACCTAAGGTCTGTCTGTGACAGGACATCAAGGTTCGGGCGTTCCCTGAATGGATAGGACAAGACTTCAAAAAGTGACCTGCCTGGCCACAATAAAGGCAAAATCTCTCCCCCCTCCTAAGGGTTCTCTCATCCGCAGAGAGACATGTGAAGCCCAAGTGAGTGGGTTCATCTTCACAGACCGACTCGGTACCAGGAGGCATGGAAGGTGAGGGAGGCAAGGGTGGGACTGCAAAGTTTGGAGACAAATGTGCAGGAGCCTTCCGCAAGCACTCCTTAAAAGGGAGTCTAGAGTCAATAAGGATGGCAAACATGATCAACCTCTCCAGCTCAGTGGGTATATCTCGGGCTGCTATCTCATCCTTGATGGTATTCGAGAGCCCATGAGAAAAAGAAGCCAAGGGGGCTTCATTGCTCCAGGCAACCTCTGTTGCCAGATTACGGAATTCAATGGCTTAATCGGCAACAGTTATTGTACTCTGTTTGATGGACATGAGGCAGTAGAAGCGGAGCATGCGGGAACGTCAAATACCCTTTTAAAAGATATTGCAAACTCAGGGTAACTCAAGACAACAGGTTTTTGCATCTCCCATAGGGGGTTTGCTCAAGCCAAGGCTCTCTCAGAAAGAAAAGATATCACAAAACCAACTTTGCTTCTGTCCGTGTGAAATGCCTGGGGCAGCATCTCCAAGCATATCTCAACCTGATTGAGAAACCCTCTGCATTGGACTGGATCACCCCCAAATTTCTGGGGAAGCGGAGCAGAGCCAGACATACCTCATATTGAGGTAATACTCGAGGCGGATGCCTGCACAAAGAAGCAGCAAGGACGGCCTGCAACATATGTTGTACTGGAGCAGCCACAGTGGGAGATTCCAGGTGAGCGTTTGTAATGTCATAGCAAACTGATCCATGTGGTGATCCTGCTCATCCAATCTGAAAAAAATATTACTAACAAGTGGATTCACTGCATCTTCTGAAACCATGAATCAGACTGAGACAGAAGTACAGTTAAATCACACTTGTTTAATAATAATAAAAAAAGTAAATAGAGTAAATGTAGTCAAAACATAGCCAGAGTTCAGGAACCAGAACGGATAATCAGACAAGCCAAAATGTCAGGGAGCCAGAGATGAGCGTAGTAGAACAGCGAGCAGGATATAGAGCCAGAAAGAATGTCAGCCAAGCAAGTTTTTAACAGAAACACAGGAGAGCGTATCTAGAGATGTGACCAAGGCGATGGCAGAGATCATTTGGACTGGACTGCTTAAGTAGGCAGGACTGATGAGCAGGATATCATCAACAGGTGAGTCACTGTGGAGAGATTGGAACTGGCAATTAGCAGACAGCTGAGCGGCCAGCTTTGAGAAGAAAGGGCTGAGCTCAGGCCTGACAATGGCCACAAACAGAGGAGCAACACTGAAGTAGCACCTTCAGGCGTTCTACGAGCATAAATTACACATCTCATTTCTCAACCTCACCTATTACACTTTTGAAGGCCCTGGAGCACCAGAACAATGGAAATGCCCACAAAATGACCCAATTTTGGAGAGAAAACACCCCAACGTATAATCTGTGAGGTATAATGAGTCTTTTGAATGGTTCATTTTTTTCCAGACGTTTTCGGAAAATGTGGGAAAAAAAGGAAAACGCATTTGTTTTACACAAAGTTACATAGTAAGGTTAAATAAATACACCATTTATAAGATATTTCCAACACATAGCATGTACATAGCAAAAATAACACCCCAAAATACATTCTGCTACTCCTCCTGAGTATGGCAATACCATATATGTGAGACTTTTACACAGCCTAGCCACATACAGAGGACCAACATTGGAGTAGCACCTTCAGGCTTTATGCAAGCATAAATTACACATCTCATTTCTCAACCACTTATTACACTTTTGAAGGCCCTGGAGCACCAGGACAATGGAAACACCCACAAAATGACCCAGTTTTGGAAAGCAGACACCCCAACGTATAATCTATGAGGCATAATGAGTCTTTTGAAAGGTAAATTTTTTTCCAGAAGTTTTCAGAAAACGTGGGGAAAAAAGGAAACATTTTTTTTTTCTACACAAAGTTATGCATTTAGAAGATATTTCCAAAACATAGCATGTGCATAGCAAAAATGACAACCCAAATACATTCTGCTACTCTTCCTGAGTATAAAAATACCACATGTGTAAGACTTTTACACAGCCTGGCCATATACAGAAGCCAAACATCCAAGTAGTACCAAGGAGCATAAATTACACATAATTTCCTGACTACTGCATATCACATATACAGGCCCTGCATAATTCTGACACATAACATGTACATACCAAATAAGGGCCGGTTCACACAGCGAGGCGCGGCGAGGCGTCTCCGACTTGCCTCGCCGCGACCTGCGGGGATCTCAGCGGCGACTTGCAGAGGACTTCTGTATAGAAGTCAATGCAAGTCGCCCCCGAAGTCGCCCAGAAGTAGTACAGGAACCTTTTTTCTGAGTCGGAGCGACTCGAGTCGCTCCTCTCAGAACGGTTCCATAGTACTGAACGGGGCCGACTTGCGGGAGCGAGGCGAGGCGAGCCGTGTCGCCTCGCATCGCATCGCTGTGTGAACCGGCCCTAACATAAGATTACCTGTGGTTTTAGTAGTGCAGTGGTCCACAGAGGAGAGCATCAGTCCAGGCAACAGGCAGGGATGTGGTCAGTGACAGCAAAAGCAATTGTCCAGTTAGGAGGCAGGATTACTGTCAGCACAGCCAAAGCACAACCAAATCATTGGTCCAGGTAGCAGGCAGAGCTGTCCAGGCAGAAATACTGTCCATAGTCAGTAGAGGCAGCAGGCAGAGATATGGTCAACACATATCTCTTTGAAGCCTTCTGGTCAACCAGACCCTGTTCTGGGAACACAGAAAACCAAAAACAGATGTTCTCTACTCAGAACGCTATTCTGAAGCCCCTCACATATGAGAGAAAGTAGAAGGGCAAAAGATCAGTCCAAGTGGCAGGCAAAAACATGGTCAATTAACAGGCTGAGTTTGGTGCACATAGAAGTCAGAAAGGTGGTTAAAACGGCAGGCAAAGGCATTGTGGGTTAACAGGCCAGGGTCAGTTAACATGGAAGGTAGGCAAATGATCCAATACTACGCAGCACTATAAATACGATCTCATCAAAAATAAAATAAATATATATATATATATATATATATATATATATATATATATAAATAGGTATTGGAGCAATATAAAATACAGAAGTTAAAATCAAAATAGATTATTAAATAATTAAATTGAAAAATGCTACGCTAGGTTTTATGCACTATTTAACCAATATTGGATACCAAATTCATACATAACATAAAAACACACAAATATTGACCAATGGTGAAGTGGCAGTAAATAAAAAATAAAATAAGGGAGTGGAAACTCAAATGCACAGTAAATATATAGTGCTCATGTGAAAAAAACATATAAATTCATAAAATTCAAAAAGTTCATAAAAGTCCATATAATGTATGTGAAAAAATATAGTATATAGTATTAAAGTGCTTGTGTGCAGACAAAGTGTCCTGCTGTGCTTCTAATCAATACGCTGAGTAGCCCATGCAATCACAAAAATAACTTAGTAGGTGTTCAAGTGTGCCAAGGTGTCCTCCCTTCATTGATCCCCTAGGTAGTGAACGCTCACCTTAGAGCATGCAAGTTAGTGATTAAGCTAAGTCTCACAGGGCTGGAGCTGGGAAGCTTTGCCTACCAGAATCCAGAAGGTGTACATGTACCCAGTGGCTCGATCACACGATTTATTCAATTTCAAACCGTACCTGGCTCTCTTATTTGGATTATACTGCTTGAACTGAAGTAAAGTGGATAAGAGATTAGTCTACACAAATATTTTGCCCGGGGATAAACACTTTAGAAAATTGTTTATTAGGGGGCGAAGCTTATACAATTTATCGTGGTTGGGATGATCTTGGGGAGGGCATTGCGAATTGTCATTGAAATATAGGAAGCGCATAATCATATCGTAGCGTGTCCTGGATATGACAGCAGAATATATGGGCATGTGGTGGATGGGGTGGGTGGACCAGTAGGCATGTAGTTAAAAGTAAGGCCCAAAAACGTAATTAAACATATGGGCGTAGGATGAATTGGGGTTGGCAGCAATACATTTCTCTGCATAGAGATGTGTTTGGTCCACCACGTGCTGCAACAAATCTTCGGGGAAAAACAAATAAAAATAGTCCAATTGTGAAAAATTTGACCACTGTCCCAGCCTTTTCTCAACCGCCCAGCAGGGCTGTCCTTGGAGAATGAGGCAGCCCAGCTGGGCTGTTCCTGGAGCCCGCAGCCACCCACTCAGCCTCTTCGCAGCCGCCCATTTAGTTCACAGCATGGGTGGGGGTCAGCTTATTGGTGAGGAATGTGAAGTGGGAGGGGTTGGAGGAGACTGACTCCTGATTTCGGCATAGGTGTCACTGCTACGAGACACCACAAAGTCAGAGACACTGTGAAGCCAGAGACACAGAGAATAACACTGTGTTTATACTTGACATTAAAACTCCCCATTACAGTTCTCAGATCAGCAGATGACCTTGATCAAGAGCACCTAAGTTGGCTAATCAGAACTCCTCCCAGCACTGCCACTGATCCTTCCCCCAACCAGCACTGCCACTCACCCCCTCCTCCGCCAGCACTGCCATTCCTCCCATTACCCCCCACAAAGGAGTAAGAGAAGGAACAAAAATAGAGAATACATGGAAGGGAGGGGAAAAGAGGGGGAGGAACAAAGAAAAAGGGACAGAAAGAATAAGAGAAAGAACAAGAAAGATGGCTGAGAGAGGGATGGTGGGAAAAAACAAGAAATTAGGATAGAGAGAGATAAAAAAGGAAAGAAAGGAGAACAAAAAGAAAGAGTGGTGCATCCTAAAATGTACCATAAGGGGTTTTAATCCTGTATGAGTGGAAGGGACTCATGGAGCGCTAAATGTCCGTGAGTTAGGGGTGAAAATTACCTGTCTTGCCTTGAGTGCTGACAACCCACGCTACAAAAATAATTTTACTGTTAGGGGTCCTCACAACTTGGGAAATTTTATCAAGGGATCAAGGCACTAAAAAGGTTGAGAACCACTGCTCTAATAGGTGTAGGTTATCTCCCTTCAGATAAGCTAGATCTGATAGTTTCTTAAACAGACAGGGCAGGTCCTCAACAGGTGGTCTTTGGAGGTCATTGGTTATGACCTTACCACAGGGGAGAGGCCTATGTAAAGGCTGCATCAGAGAAGTTAAAGTAATACTAAAGTCTCACTTTTTTCCTTTAATACTTACTTGCTCTGTGAAATGGTTTTGCACAGAGCAGCCTGGATCCTCTTCTCAGGTCCCTCTTCGGCTCTCCTGACCCCTCCCTCCTGTCGAGTGCCCATACAGCAATCAGCTTGCAATGGGGCACCCAAGCCGATTCGCAGTTCCGTGTGTCCATTCAGACACAGAGCTGCCATTCAGCCTGTCCCCTCTCTCCTGATTGGCTATCTGACTTTGATTGACAGTAGCGGAAGCCATTGGCGCCACTGCTGTGTCTCAGCCAATAAGGAGGGAGAGTTCCGGATGGCCAAGGCACTCATGCACATCGATGGATAGATAGAGATGGGGCTCAGTTAAGTATTGGTGGGGGGGCTGAGGGAAGCTGCTGCACACAGAAGGTTTTTTTATCTTAATGCATAGAATGCATTAATATAAAAAAACCTTCTACCTTTACAACCACTTTAACTCATATAGGCTACCTTGGGGCAGGTAGCCTATATGAGTTAAAGTGCTCCACTGATAGAGCACCTATTATGGAATGAATGATATGAATGCTATGCAGCGACAGAGACTGTGGATCCCAGACTGAGGATCATACCGGATGAACTATGAACCAGACCAATTACCAAGATTATGGACCCAGGAAAGGAAAGTACACAAAAAGCACAGAAAAGTATGTGATGTAAAGACATGTGTGCTTCGTTTTGCCATAAATCGAAATTCAGGCAAATTTTTTGTTCTTACGACATTCGGATACCTGAATTATAACAGAAACTAATATAAATTAATCTGAAATAACAAAACAAAATTATTGTTCGAAATTTGAATCGTATTTAAAAAATTAAATTGAATTTGAAAACTATAATAAATTAGAATAGAAAATAATATAATAGAAAAGAAAAGAAAAAAAAAGAACAGAAAATAATAGAATAAAATAGAATAAATAATTAAGGAATAGAATAGAAAATGATAGAATAGAAAAGAAAAGGAATAGATTAAAACTGAATAAAATAGAAAAGTTATAGAATAGAGTAAAACAGAACAGAGTAGAATAGAAAATAATAGAATTGAAAATAAAAGAATGAAATAGAATAAAAAAAAAATAGAATAGAAAGAATAGAAGTAAAGAATATAACTGTCTTATAAAATTTGAATTTCTTATAGCATAAAATGCAAATATAATGGAAAATGAAAGAACAGAATATAATAGAAAAGTATAGAATAGAAAAAAATAGACTAGAATGCAATAGAATATAATAAAATAGAAAGAATATAACCATATTTTGAAATTCGAATTTCGAATAGAATAAATTATAATTTGAATAAAATAGATTAGCGTAGAATAGAAAATAATAGAATAGAATAGAAAAAAATAGATAATAAAATGAAATAGAAGGATTAGCCATCGTCTGAAATTCTAATTTTGAATAGAATAAATTCTAATTCAAATAGCTCAGAAAAGAAAAGAAAAGAAAAGAATAGAAAATAAAAGAACAGAATAGAAAAGAATAGAAAAAATAGAATAGAATAAAATAGAAAGAATATAACTGTCTCCCGAAATCTAAATTTTGGATAGAATACATTTTGAATTAGAATAGATTAGAATAGAATATTATAGAAAATAAAAGAATAGAATAGAAAAAAACAATAGAATGGAATAAAATAGAAGAATATACCCACCTTCCGAAATTCAAATTTTGAGTAGAATAAATTCATATTTGAATAGACTAGATTTTAGAATAGGTAAGAAAATAATAGAATAGAAAAAAACAATAGAATAGAATAAAATAGAATATAACCCTCTTCTGAAATTCGAATTTTGAATAAAATAAATTCAAATTCAATCTGAATTTTCCAAACGCAGTTGAATCGAGTTCAATTCGACTGGATTTAGAAAATTCCAATTAAATTAAAAAACGAATAAAGGAAACTAAAGGATTTCCAAAAATGAATTAAACTAATTTAACAAATTTAACTAAACAAAATTATTTAAATAACTAAATAGAATTTTTTTTTTTTTTAATTCTCCACATGTCTAATGATGTATTTATAGCCCAGACTAAGAATTGGGACTCTCAGGCTGACATGGTGAAGACAAAGGAGAACCAGAATACAGGCAAGCGGTCAGGAATAATGTCACACAGGCAAGTCAGCCAAGGTCAGTACATGTCAGTATACAGTCATCAGTTCCTTTTATACCACACCATTAATGATGAGACGACCTGCCAGGGTTTGGCAAACATCGAAGAAGTTGGGATGTGGAACCTGAACCCCATTGAAACCATTGGGAGCCTAATCTGTCCAATTAAAAATGCACATTACCCGGTCTAAAGGAGGTGGCAAAAATAGCATGGGGTTTTGGCATTGCCCTGGGGAACATGTACCTATGCAAAAAAAAAAGGGTTTTAATCAAATCCATTTCCAACTATTTGCCAGGGGATGTCCTTATCATACATGTGATGGCGCACATCTCTGTGATGTACAGGAAGTGCTGCAGCAGCACTGACATTTACAAAGGAAAAAAGATTTAAAACTGCCAGCCAATGTCATTGACAGCTGATTTTTATTTTTTTTTGTTAACCACTTCCCAACCAGCGCACGTGGATGTACGTCAGCAGAATGACACGGACAGGCAAATGGGCGTACAGGTACGTCCCTTTAAATTTGCCGCTGCACCATCGCGTGCGCACCGGTCGGGACCTCCGTGAGTCCGATCGCGGGTCCCATGGACTCAATTGCCGTGGAGATACCCGCGATCGTCTCACGGGGAGGAAGAACGGGGAGATGCTAAAGTAAACAAGAATCTCCCTGTTCTGCCTAGCAACAGTGGAACTGATTTCTGCTCCCTGTGATTGTAAGACACAGCCACGCCCCCCAGAGTTGGCAACACGCCCCTAGGACACACTTAACCCCTACACTGCCCCCTAGTGATTAATCCCTTCACTGCCAGTGTCATTTACACAGGAATCAGGGCATTTGTATAGCACTGATTGCTGTATAAATGACAATGGTCACAAAAATTTGTCAAAAATGTCCGATGTGTCCGCCATAAGGTCAAAGTCACAATAAAATCACTGCCATTACTAGTAAAAAAAAAATATTAATAAAAATGCCATAAAACTATCCCCTATTTTGTAAACACTATAACTTTTGCACAAACCATTCAATAATCGCTTACCAAAAATATGTAGAAGAATACATATTCGCCTAAACTGAGGAAAAAGATGTTTTTTTAAATACATTTTTGGGGGATATTTATTATAGCAAAAAGTTAATGCATTATTTTCAAAATGTTCGCTCTTTTTTTGTTTATAGCCCAAAAAATAAAAACTGCAGGGGTGATCAAATACCACCAAAAGAAAGCTCTATGTGTGGGAAAAAAAGGACGTCGATTTTGTTTTGGAACCACGTCGCACGACCACGCAATTGTCAGTTAAAGCGACGCAATGCCGAATCGCAAAAAGTGGTCCGGTCTTTGGCCAGCAAAATGGTCCGGGGCTTAAGTGGTTAAACACGACACTCATTCCCTTCCAAGGTTCTTCTATGCCTTTTGAGGGAAATTTGGAAGGGTCTGTGTTTTTTTTTAAGATGCTGACAATGAATGGCATTTGCTGGACATTTAAACAGTATTATAGTTTTCTTTGTAAATGTAATTTTTGCTGTAGCAGATACCTACAGCAAGAATGACAAATCAAAAAATGCGTAGAGCCTCACCTCTCCTTCAAAAAAAATACATATCAGACCTATTAAGTCTGGTATGGATTTTAAGGGAGTATCTCATGCAAAAACAGGAAAGGGTGAAGGGTGCGGATGGTGGATGAAGTGACTACTGGGCTTAACTAAACTTCCTGAAGCCCAGCATGTCAACTGCTCCAGCCTCTGCCCAATTTTTACTTTGTGCCTACTTCCTCTCAGACCTCGGTGTCTCAGTTCCTCTCCTCGATAGCCATGTGCTACACCAATTACCAGAAAAAGTTTGTGAAAAAGAAACCCAACATGTTTCACTCTCATAAAGGGGAGCTTCCTCAGGGTTGCAAAAAAAAATGTATCAACTTAGGTCATCACATGGTCAAAAGGAGAAAATAGCAGCTGTTCAAAAAATCCTCTCTATTTATAGACCAAGTTGGCCACCACTCCCTCCTTTTCCTGTTTGTGTGGTGACTTCATCATGCACACAGTCGTGTGGCAAAATGTCCTTGTCCCTGCCTATACATGAGGAAACTATTTGCCAGTTTAGGCATTGTGCATTTGAATACGAAAATTATGTGATAATGAAGAAGGATAGACCAATTGCCAGGCATGTGCAGCAAAAACATAATGGCAAACCTGATTGCCTAAATTTTGGTCAGGTCAAAGAAAAGATGATCTGGACAATGAGTTGCTGAACCAGGAAGCGAGATAGATATTCCAATTGGGTTTACTTATTCTTTAATCGGACAGGGCAAAATTCCCAATCCCCATTAAATTAGTGGGTATGATGCCCAGCGGGTGTCGCGATGCAGTGCACATCTTGTGGCATGTATGCATTCCTCAATTATCCGATCGAGGGCGAATACTGCTGCACAAAATGTAAGCACGTTGCTTCCCTGGAAGCCTTGGTCCTCAATCTAGGAAAGCAGCTGGCAACACTGAGAAGAATCTCCATACTAAAGGTGAGTGGGGAACGTACCCATCAGGTGCCAGCACAGGGGTGGGTGGAGACAAAGAGGTACAGGCATCAGAGCAGAGTAGATGGGTGACAGTGAGGAAGGGTAGAGGGGAAAGTGTCAGGGAGGCCGGTCCTGGGCTGGAACATCCCAATAAGTACGCCCTGTTGTGTGATGTTGGAGAAACCAGTCAGGAACCAGCATTGCTGGAGCAGAGCGACGCCCCCAGCTGAAAAAACTCCTCCAGTAAGGGCAGGAGTAAGGCTAAGGGTAAGGAAAGACGCATTCTGGTGGTAGGGGACCCAATTATTAGAAGGACAGAGAGGGCTATCTGTCCAAAAGACTGTAACCGCCGAACTGTATGTTGTTTACCAGGCACTCTGGTTCGGCACATTGCGGATTTGATGGACAGATTATTGAGTGGAGCTGGGGAGGACTCAACTGGCATGGTACGCGTTGGCACCAATGACAAAGTTAGAGAAAGATGGAGAGTCCTAAAAAAAACTATTTCAGGGACTTAGGTGCTAAATTGAGGAGTAGAACCTCCAAGGCAGTGTTCTCAGAAATACTACTGGTATCTTGAGCCACGCCAGGGAGGCAGCGGGAGATTATGGAAATTAACAAGTGGCTGAAAAACTAGTGTAGAAAGGAGGGATTTGGGTTCCTGGAGAACTGGGCCAACTTCTCAGTCGGTTACCGGCTCTTTAGCAGGGACAGTCAGCACCTCAATGGGGAGGGTGCTGCTCGACTGGGAGAGAAGATGGCTGAAAAGTTAGAGGGGTTTTTAAACTAGGTGATGGGGGAAGGGTCCAGATGTAGAGCTAGCCAGCATAGAACAAGGTTCAGTGGCTAATATTGGGGGCATTAGAAGTAGGATGACTAGAATACCAAAACCCAAGGTAAGTAAATTGACAAATCCAAATTGCAGCTTCATAACAACTAACAAGGAAAAAGTATGCAACCAAACAAAATTACTTAGCTTGTACACCAATGCTAGAAGTCTGGCTAACAAGATGGGTGCTGCCAATGTACGAGGATTTTTTTGATTTTGTGGGAATTTCAGAGACTTGGTTTGACAGTTCTCATGATTTTCTGGCAACCATTCAGGGATATTCCCTATATCGCAGGGATAGGGAGGGTAAAAAAGAGGGAGGAGTGTGCCTGCATATCAAAAATGATGTGCAGGTGAATGTGAGGGACGATATCACTAATGGAGCTAGGGAGGAGGTTGAATCCTTATGGGTAGGTAGGTAGGAAATTCAGGGGAAAGTAATAGTGTATGTAGTGAGTGTATGCTCTAGGCCCCCTAACCAGAGGGAGGAGGGGGAGGTGGATCTCATATCACAGTTTGGAATGGTGGCAAGGATGGATAATGGCATTATAATGTGGAATAATGTAAGAAACCTAATTCCTAACCTAATTTTCACAAGAGTCTTGTGTTTTTTGATGATCAGATGAGAGCCACATTTTGTGGCCTCCTGGCCCTTTAATATGGCCACATATCTAGAACGGCTGCCTTGCTCACTTCTGTATCCATTTGTACTGCCATGAGTGTACATACACGGTCACTGAGTGACTCCAAATGTATTTCCCACCTACCCTGGCCATAGTCACCATACAGAACCTTTACTGCCCAATGTAAGAATTTTTAAGGTGGGGGGAAGTGTTGTGGATGGGGGGACTAGGGATGAGGATGATGGGTATGAAGGCTCCATAGGAGGACCAGACCTTATCAGTGGTGTGTGACCCCTCCTCCTGGCTCTGTCCTCCCTTCTACCTGGCTGCATCCCCTCGTCATTTCTGTTCCGTGGCTGCATCCCCCTTTCCTTCTGTCTACCTGGCTCTGTCCTCCCCTCCACCTGACTGCATCCCCTATCTTCTCCAACTGGCTCTGTCCTCACCTCCACCTGGCTGCATCCCACCTCTTCTATCCAACTGGATCTGTTCTTCCCTCAGCCTGGCTGCATACTCCCTCTCTTCTGTCCACTTGGCTGATTGTCTCCTCCATCCACCTGGATAAGGGGCAATTGCCACGGGTGGCCACGCTAGGCAAGTTTGCCAGATGTGCGTAGCCAGATTCTGTTTTCTACTTCCATATGAAGCAGGCTAAATATAACTAAATGACATCAGGAAAACGGTCGTTATTATTTGTATTTGGGTTTAAAAAAAAATGGGCTGCTCAGTCTAAAATTCCCAGGCCTATTATTTGTCCCAGTCTATGCCTGGCCATACCTCTGACTTGAAAAATTGCAGACTTGAAAAATTGCAGAACGTGCTCTGGGCTGAAGAGTACAAATCTGAAATATTTGGCTCTTAGCCCTTGTACACACGGTCGGACATTCCGACAACAAAATCCGTCGGATTTTGTCCAAAACTGGTTTTGCATACACACGGTCGGACAAAGTTGACGGAAAATCTGATCGTTCAGAACGTGATGACGTAATTTCGTTACTAGTAGCCAATAGCTTTGGTCTCGTAATTTGATCTGAGCATGCGTGGCACTTTGTCCAATTTTAGCCCAGCTCTAAAGCTTTGTTGGTCGGATATTCCGACGGAAACAGTCCAATGGAGCCCACACACCGTCGGATTATTGGACAACACGGTCCGATCGGACATTTTCAGTTGGAATGTCCGACCGTGTGTACAAGGGCTAACAGAAGTCAGTTTGTTCACTCCAGGCCTCGAGAGTGGTATAAGGATGAGTGTCTGTAGGCAACAGTGATATATGGTAAATATTTCTTGCAGGTATGTTCATGTCTGCTATGGAGTTGGGAATTTGATCAGTATTAATAGTCTCCTCAGTGCTGAAAAGTACAAGCAGATGCTTATCCATCAAGAAGGCATCTGATCAGGCACAAATTAATTCTGCAGAAGGAAAATAACCCAAAACATATAGCCATAAAGTCATAAAGATCTCTCTTCAGAAACAGGAAAAACAGGGAGTCCTAGAAGAGGTGGTTTGGGCCTCAAAGAGTTCAATCTGCCCCTCTGTCTGGGATTAAATGAAGGGAACAGAGGCAATGCAGACAGCCTTACTTCTCATATAACTGAGATTAGTCACACACTAGATCTGCCTGATGCTTTTCCCCAAAACTGGCATCCTCTGTCATCCAATCTCAGAGCATTCCAGTTTTGGGGAAATGCATTACTGATGGAATCATTTGGTCATTAAATCATACCTTAGAGAGCATCAATAAATACAATGCAGTTTGATCTCTATAATCTGGGATCTCTGTCATCTGGTAAGAGGCCTGCATTTTTATTGGGAGGAGCACTTTGTTACACTGGAGCACTTAATTTCAGTATGGAGCACTGAGCGCTTTTCTAACACACCTGGATTAGTAAGGGTTTATTCATTATGGATTATTTATTTTGTATATTTATGAAATTTGTCATGCATAAGTCTTTGAGACACATTTTTATGAAATAATCCACTTTTTTTTGACTTAACACTCTGCACATGTTAACCACTTAACAACCGCCCATAGCCGATTAACGGCTTCAGGGCGGTTGTTTAACTCTGAGAGGCCGTTAATTAACGGCCTCCCAGAATTCTGCTCTTGCGTGCCCCCTGAGGGGAAAGGGATCGGTGTCAGCAGCGCTGTGGGCTGCATCTGCAGTGCCCACATCGCTGCTCACCGAATTTAACCCCTCCATATCCTGGCAATACTCTGTAATACCCACCAATACTCTGCAATACCCCCCAATACTCTGCAATACCCCCCAATACTCTGCAATACTAGCCAATACTCTGCAATACCCGCCAATACTCTGCAATACCTGCCAATACTCTCCAATACCCGCCAATACTCTGCAATACTAGCCAATACTCTGCAATACCCCCCAATACTCTGCAATACCCCCCAATACTCTGCAATACCCGCCAATACTCTCCAATACCTGCCAATACTCTCCAATACCCGCCAATACTCTGCAATACTAGCCAATACTCTGCAATACCCGCCAATACTCTGCAATACCCGCCAATACCCTGCAATACCCCATCAATACTCTGCAATACCCCGCCAATACTCTGCAATACCTGCCAATACTCTCCAATACCCGCCAATACTCTGCAATACTAGCCAATACTCTGCAATACCCGCCAATACTCTGCAATACCCGCCAATACCCTGCAATACCCCATCAATACTCTGCAATACCCCACCAATACTCTGCAATACCCTGCCATAAATTGCCATACCCAGCCATACTTGGAGATACCCTGCAATACCCAGCCATACACGGAGATACCCAGCCATAGTCGGAGATACCCAGCCATACTCGGTGATACCCTGCAATACCCAGCCATAGACGCCCCCCCCCCCCCCCCCCACCGCCCTCTGGTGCTTCTACCAACTCGCCAATACGATCAAAGCCAGAATCTTTTTATTTATTTTTTTAATTTTTATTTCAGGCCTCCCAGCCTAGAGGTGAGATGTGGGGTCTTATTGACCCCCAGATCTCACTGTAAAGAGGACCTGTCATCCCATATTCCTATTACAAGGGATGTTTACATTCCTTGTAATAGGAATAAAAGTGATCAAAAATTTATTTTTGGGGAAAAAAATGTCAAACTAAAATAAATAAAGTAAAATGAACAATAAAAATAAAATAAAATTTAAAGCGCCCCTGTCCCCATGTGCTCGCATGCAGAAGCGAACGCATACGTAAGCCCCGCCCACATATGAAAACGGTGTTTAAACCACACATGTGAGGTATCGCCTTGAACGTTAGAGCGAGAGCAATAATTCTAGCCCTAGACCTCCTCTGTAACTCAAAACATATAACCAGTAAAAAAAAATTAATGCGTCGCCTATGGGGATTTTTAAGTAGCGAAGATTGGCGCCATTCCATGAGCGTGTGCAATTTTGAAGAGTGACATGTTAGGTATCTTTTTACTCAGCGTAACTTCATCTTTCACATTATGCAAAAATTGGGCTAACTTTACTGTGTTTTTTTTTTTTAAGCACAAAACAGTTTTTTCCAAAAAAAAGCATTCGAAAAATTGCTGCACAAATACCGTGCAAGATAAAAAGTTGCAACGACCACCATTGTATTCTCCAGGGTGTTTGCTAAAAAAACATATATAATGTTTTGGGATTCTATGTAATTTTCTAGCAAATAAATGATGATTTTTACATGTAGGAGAGAAATGTCAGCATTGTCCTGGGTGCTCCAGAACGCCTGATGGCGCTCCCTGCATTTTGGGCCTCTGTATGTGGCCACGCTGTGTAAAAATCTCACACATGTGGTATCGCCGTACTTGGGAGTAATAGCAGAATGTGTTTTGGGGTGTAATTTGTGGTATGCATATGCTGTGTGTGAGAAATAAACTGATAATATGACAATTTTGTGAAAAAAAAAAAGAAAAAAAATCTTGATTTTGCAAAGAATTGTGGGAAAAAATGACAACTTCAAAAAACTCATCATGCCTCTTACTAAATACCTTGGAAAGTCTTCTTTACAAAAAGGGGTCATTTGGGGGGTATTTGTAATTTTATGGCATGTTAGGGTCTCAAGAATTGAAATAGGCCATCAGTACTTCAGGTGTGATCAATTTTCAGATATTGGCACCATAGCTCCACACCAATTGTACTTATTTTTACCAAAGATATGTAGTGGTATACATTTTGGCCAAAATTTATGAAGAAAAATTACTAATTTGCTAAATTTTATAACAGAAACGAAGAAAAATTCTTTTTTTTACAGAATTTTCGGTCTTTTTTCTTTTATAGCACAAAAATTAAAAAACCGAGAGGGGATTAAATACCACCAAAAGAAAGCTCAATTTATGTGAAAAAAAGGACAAAAATTTCATATGGGTACAGTGTTGCATGACTGAGTAATTGCCATTCAAAATGTGAGAGCACCAAAAGCTGAAAATTGGTCTGGTTATTAAGGGTGTTTAAGTGCCCAGTGGTCAAGTGGTTAAACTACTTTATTTACATTTAGTGAAAAAAAAAAATTTTTCACTAAACTATACTGATATACCGATGCTGTTTTAAAGGCAATGGGTGGACATACCAAATATTGATTTGATTTTGATCATTTATACACTCTGTAAATTGTTGATTTATAAATAAAAACAATTTTTTTGAAAGCATACTTATTTTATAGTATCTCCTAAACTATAAACACACACACACACATCTTTCAAAGAGCTTCAGTATAAACAGCTGTAATGGTTAGCTAACCAAAGATCACTGTATTTATTTATTTTTTAACTGAACAGTTTTATGAAAAGTAGGTCATGCTGCTTAATAGGTTATGTAAAATATTCTGTGTATATATAAACATGTGCAAAAGGCGTATTTATATTATATATATATATATATATATATATATATATACACACAATATATATATATATATTGTACACATCCTGTAATAGACACATCTGACATTTCCTTGTGACAAATTTTTTTTTTTTATTACCATCTCATTCACTTAGATTCATTTAGCATTTGTAGTACAAAGATTCAAAGTAAATTACATGTCGCATTATTATACAGGAAGATAGTCCAAAACGGGAGGAAAATCATGTAAATTACCTACCTGGCAATTGTTACATTTTTGCACACATGTTAAAATTATAATTTTTTGCTGGAAATTACTGTAAACCCACCAAAGAGACTCGCAAAAATTATTAAGTGCAAGATTCTCTCTAGGCAACACTTTAAAAGCCTTTACAGGTTAACAGTTTAGAGTTAACCATAAATTATGGCCCTAGAATTTCCCTCCCACTTGGGACAATATCTCACGTGTGTCACAACTGATATTCACATACATATGCTTGAATGTTGCATATACATGTATATATATATATATATATATATATATATATATATATATATATATATAATTTTTTTTTTTGTATCGATATTTCTTTTTTTCACACTTTAATTTTAATTTTTTTACTTTTTCGCTATTACAAGGGGGCTAACAAGTTCCCTATGTAATAGCATAGTTAATTAACAGGCAATCTTTATGGGGACATTGGGTGCCTATTAGACCCCCATTGTCTCCCTTACTTTGCAGTGCAGATTTTTAAGCCCAGATTGTGCTCAAATAGCTGCATCTTTGGCTAGCCGATAGACATGTGCGCCGTCAATAAATTTGTTTTGTTTCACTCCGTTCCGTTTCGTATTAGCCTTTAATTTGTATTTTGTACAAAATTCGGAAGCATAGCAATTCGTATTTCGGATCCTCCAAAATGTACGAATTTACGGAAATTCGTACAAATTTTCAATTTGTACAAAACTAATCACACATGTCTACTAGCCAAGGAATGACAGCTGTAACCCTGGAAGTTATGTAATGCACATTGCTTCCAAGATCATTAGTTACAGGAGGAATCAGGGAATAGATGTTCCCCAAATTCCTGCTGCTCTCACTGGGCAAGCTGTTTCCTGTGATTCCAGGCTCCCCAGAGGTATGGGAGAGACCAAGAACCACTTCAGATGCCACTGGTGAGGAAATGTTTGCACACTTTTAGAACCAGATAAAAGTGATTGCCGGACGGATCACATTTATCAGAAAACCCTTTGGCAGCCCCTAAAGCCAGTACGGAGTTACAGTTGCAGCAACAGCTGTGCGCTCGATTTACCCACTTGTCTACCATGCTGTTTATAAAGGTACCTTGGTAGACAAGTGTTTAAGCAAGAAAACATTTTTTCAATGATTTCATTACTTTTCCTCATAAAACACACTGTTGATGACAATTAATAAACTCTATCAGCAAAGATTTAGGTATTAATAATATGATTATTAAAGAAATCATTATAGTAAAAAAAACTGTGGTTTATCTATAGTATTTAAAATTGAAATGTTATCAAGATTGTAACTAAATCATAATTAATGGTCTTTGCGTATGCTATACAATGATTGAACATTTCTACTCTTCTGCCTCAGATGAATAACCACAACAGGATGCTTTTGGTTTTCTGGCCCTGGTCACAACTGACCATTTACCAAGATTCCCCTTGCCTGAAAACTTCTTCTTCTTTAATCATCCTTACTCTGATATTAAGAACAAAAGATTTTAAAAGTAAAGAAATATATAAAAAGAAGTAGAAATAATCAAGATACCTGAATTTTGCAAGATAGTCAAAGGGTTGAAAAAGTCTTGTAGTCACAGACAAATCTCTTTAGAACTGATTGGTAATAAATATGCCCTCATTTTAGACTTAAAAGTGGCAGGAAAGAGGGGGAAGAGAGGGAGTGGTTTCATGAGCCTCAAAGCCGAGACATCTTAGCAGGCTTGATCACTTTTTAAGATACAGATATGGTAACACCTGCCTAAGTCACTGAGTAACACAGTATAAAGCTGGTGTCTGTACAAATTGCCATATACAAAACTTTTAACCTTATATTTTATCTTCTGTAAATATAACCATACATAGACAGAAAGCACTTTTTTTCTTATCTGGTTAATAAGTTATTCATTATTTTAATATATTTTTTTGTGAAAATTGGCAATGTAGTTCACCTATAAATATGATATTTTAGCAAACACTCAGTAAGAGTCACTAGAAGAAAATGCAAATATACCTATAATATTATGGTTAAAACCAAAGACCACTTTTACTTAAACTAGTAAAGGAACAATATTTCCATAAAATTTCAAGAAGGGCCTTGTTTTTATATTGTTTCCCCCCCTTGACCACTAAATTGCTAGTGATGAGCAAGTGTCACAAAATTGTGTTACTCTATGATTGTACACAACAGATGCTGACTTTTTATTTTTCAAATGGATATTCCCAATTTGCCCAGCTTACCTTGAACTAGGGCCTAATGGACCCCTTACGAGTTCATTAACTTCCCTTCATACAGTCTTGATCCCATTTTATTAACTGTAAGCCCCCGTACACACGGTCAGACATTCTGATGGAAAATGTCAGATCGGACAGTGTTGTCGGATAATCCGACCGTGTGTGGCGTCCATTGGATTTTTTCCGTTGGAATGACCAACAAAGTTTGAGAGCTGGGTATAAAAATTTTCTGACAACATGATCCGATCGGACTTTGTCTGATTGTTTGTAGAGAATTCCGATTGGACAAAGTGTCACGCATGCTCAGATCAAATTACAAGACCAAAGCTATTGGCTACTAGCCCGAACGTGGTCCCGTTGTAACGAACTAACGCCATCACGTTCCGAACGATCAGATTTTCCGACAACTTTGTCCATGTGTATGCAACACCAGAGTTGTATTTTGTGACAATTACTATACACCAGTATCAGTATTTTAGTAGAGATATATTCTTCAACCAGTTGATGACAGGGTTTATAATATCTATGGTATGCCCTAAGTTTTTTCCTGAATAAATGTTCCTTTCTGCAGTTAAGCAGCAGCAAAGCCCATGTGGACCGTGCACTGTATTTTCTATATGGCTATATACAGAATTTCTAACAGGAATTAAAACCCCAAAGGCATTCTACTACTCCTTGCAAGTATGGGGATACCACATGGGAGACTTTTTTGCTGCCTAGTTGCATAGAGGGGCGCAAAGTTCAAGGAACACCTTCAAGCTTTCAAGGGGCATAAACTTTGCATCTGTTTTCCTGACTACCTATCACATTCTCTAAGGCCCTGAAGTGCCAATACAGTAGAAGAACCCAAAAAAGTATATATTTTAGAAAGCAAACACCCCAAGGTAAGGTGAGACTTTTAAAGATTTAATTGTTTGCTAATATTGTTTGGAAAAGAGAGAAAGAAAAAGAAAATGTATTTTTAATTGCAACTACTGTATATTGTCAATATAATAAAGAATCCCTTACACACAGAATGTTTACAATTTTGGGAACACAGAATTGTATTTTGTACAACAACTACTGTACCTCAGTATCAGAATTTAGTAGAGATATATTCTTTAACCAGAAGATGACAAGGTTTAACCCTTTCATGACTAAGCCTATTTTTGGAATTTGGAGTTTACAAGTTAAAATCCATATTTTTTGCTAGAAAATTACTTGGAACCCCCAAACATTATATATATTTTTTTAGCAGAGGCTCTAGAGAATAAAACGGCGATTGTTGCAATATTTTATGTCACACGGTATTTGCGCAGTGGTCTTTTAAACGCAACTTTTTGGGAAAAGGGACACTTTCATGAATAAAAAAAAAAAAAAACAGTAAAATTAGCCCAATTTTTTTGCGTAATTTAAAAGATAATGTTACGCCGAGTAAATAGATACCAAACATGTCACACTTTATAATTGCGTGCACTTGTAGATTGACGACAAAGTACGGTACCTAAAAATCTCAATAGGCGACGCTTTAAAATTTTTTTACGGTTACCAGGTTAGTGTTACAGAGGAGGTCTACTGCTAGAATTATTGCTCTCGCTCTGACGATCGCGGCGATACCTCACATGTGGGATTTGAACACCATTTACATACGCGGGCGCGACTTCCGTATGCGTTTTCTTTGCTTCGCGAGCTCGCGGGGACGGCGGGCGCTTTGAAAAAAATTTTTTAATTTTTTTATTTATTTTATTTATTTTAAAATGACTAAATTGTTTTAAAAAATAAATAAAAAATTTGATCACTTTTATTGCTGTCACAAGGAATGTAAACATCCCTTGTGACAGTAATAGGTGGTGACAGGTACTCTTTATGGAGGGATCGGGGGTCTAAAAGACCCCCCACCCCTCCTTTACACTTCAATGTATTCAGATCGCCGAAAACGGCGATTCTGAATACCGGATATTTTTTTAAAACCGGCGCCATTGGCAGCCGAGTAAACGGGAAGTGACGTCATGACGTCGCTTCCGTGTTTACGATGAGGAGACTGGAACGAAGCCGATTACGGCTTCGTTCCAGTTCCTCCCCAGCAGCCAGAGCCGACGGATCGCTAATCGGTGCTCCCGATCGAGCGGGAGCACCGGTAACAGCGGCGAGAGGCGGCGGGAGGGGGGGACGTCCCCTCCCGCTCCTCCGGCATAACAGCCGAGCGGCTTTTAGCCGCATCGGTTGTTATGCCTGGATAGCCAATCGCCTGCTGTAAAAAACGGTACCGGGATGATGCCTGCAGGTGCGGGCATCATCCCGGTATAACCCCCGGAACCCGAGTACGCAGATCTGCGTACGCTCGGCGGGAAAGGGTTAAAATATCTATGGTATGCTCTAAGTTTTTTCCCTGAATAAAAGTTCATGTTTCCTGTCTGCGGTTAAGCAGCAGCAAAGCCCATGTGGACTGTGCACTGTATTTTCTGTATGGCTATATACAGAATTTCTAACAAGAATTAAACTCCTAAACACATTCTGCTACTCCTTGCAAGTATGGAGATACCACATGGGAGACTTGTTTGCTGCCTAGTAGCATAGAGGGGCGCAAAGTCCAAGAAACACCTTCAGGCTTGCAAGGGACATTATTTGCACATTATTACAATAATTTTGCAGGCCCTGAATAGCCATGACATGATGACAGTAAAAAAAATCCCAAATTGACCACATTTTGGAAATCAGATATTCCAAGGTATTTGCCAAGAGGTATAGTTTTTTGAGGATTTCATTTTTACCAAAGGTTTTTGGAAAATACAGAAAAAATAGAAATGTATTTTTTTTTGTTTTTTTGCAAAAATTATAATTTGTCATTAATAAGAATTTTTTAAACACACAACAAGGGCATACATAGAATTACACCACAAAACACACTCCCCAGTATGGGTAAGCCATATAGCAATATAGCCATATTGTTGCATAGAGGAGCAAATACAGACAAATGGCAGTTAGTCAGGCACGTCAGAAACACCTGCACCAGACCTTCTATTATACCGTACTGAGGTATGGTGGTGACAGAAGCAGTCCTTGATGCAAAGGCCAGGTTGTAAGGGATAGTAGTCACAATAGTAATATGCATCATGCCTTATTCCACATTGGTGCATACACAGCATCTTTTTTGGGGTCTCCAGTCTGCTGACTATATCAGATCAAAGGTTTTCAGGTGCAGGGCCTTTCTGGTAAATTAGGGCTGTTAACATTTCTTATTCATTTATTTCTTATTATAGGAAGGAACCAGGTCTTCCTACAAACTTTTAAAATGACATATGAAGTTGTAGATGGCCAATTGAAATAAATAGATGACACTTTTTGTAAACTAATCTTCGGGTTGTCAGCTAAGACTTCATCATCTGAAATCTACACTGTCCATATGCAAATTGTGCTTATGAATAGGGATGGCCTTGCTCTTCGCCCGGCGGTTGGTTCACAGCAAATTTTGCGTGTTCGCGATTCGCCAAACCGGCGGTCTGGCACTGTTCGCGTGGTGGACATATGTGTTTACATTGTGAAAGAACTTTGACCCATGATGACACATCCATCATGGGGTACAGCCAATTGAAACATTTCAGCACATGGACAATTGGACATTCCCCCTACCTTATAAATAGACCTGATCTGGCGGCCATTTTACATTCTGTCTTTTGTCAGTGTAGGGAGAGGTTGCTGTGTGGAGCAGGGACAGACTGTAGTGACACAAATCACTAGCTATTAGGTCCACAAAAGTCCTTTTAAGGACTGGTATAGGTGTACAGTATATAGGGTTCTGGTGCACTGCTGCTGACTGCTGTGCCGCTGATTGATGAGTGCACAGCTGACCGATTCTGCAGCTGTCTTTTGTCAGTGTAGGGACAGGATGCTGTGTGGAGCAGGGACAGTCAGTTTAATCACTAGCTATTACTATTAGGTCCACAAAAGTTCCTTTTAAGGACTGGTATAGGTGTACAGTATATAGGGTTGTACACGTATAATATACTTTCTTTCAAATATAGAAAGCCTATTATACTTTACTGCTGACCGATTCTGCAGCTGTCTTTTATCAGTGTAGGGACTGAGGGACAGTCTGCAAATCACTAGCTACTAGGTCCACAAAGGTCCTTTTAAGGACTGGTATAGGTGTACTATTTGGTGTGTAGTATATAGGGGTGTAATACACGTATAAAATACTTGCACATATAGAAAGCATAGTGCTCTCTATCACGATGCTGGTGTCAGTGCTCTCTATCTCGGTGCTGGTGTGGTCTCAGTGCTCTCTATCATGATGCTGGTGTCAGTGCTCTCTATTTCGGTGCTGGTTTGGTCTCAGTGCTCTCTATCACGGTGCTGGTGTCAATGCTCTCTATCACGGGGCTGGTGTGGTGTCAGTGCTCTCTATCTCGGTGCTGGTGTGGTCTCAGTGCTCTCTATCACGGTGCTGGTGTCAGTGCTCTCTATCTCGGTGCTGGTGTGGTCTCAGTGCTCTCTATCACAGTGCTGGTGTCAGTGCTCTCTATCACGGTGCTGGTGTGGTGTTAGTGCTCTCTATCTTGGTGCTGGTGTGGTCTCAGTGCTCTCTATCACGGTGCTGGTGTGGTGTCAGTGCTATCTTGGTGCTGGTCTCAGTGCTCTCTATCACGGTGCTGGTGTCAGTGCTCTCTATCTCGGTGATGGTGTGGTCTCAGTGCTCTCTATCACAGTGCTGGTGTCAGTGCTCTCTATCACGGTGCTGGTGTGGTGTTAGTGCTCTCTATCTTGGTGCTGGTGTGGTCTCAGTGCTCTCTATCACGGTGCTGGTGTGGTGTCAGTGCTATCTTGGTGCTGGTGTCAGTGCTCTCTATCACTGTGCTGGGGTCAGTGCTCTCTATCTCGGTGCTGGTGTGGTCTCAGTGCTCTCCATCACAGTGCTGGTGTCAGTGTTCTCTATCACGGTGCTGGTGTGGTGTTAGTGCTCTCTATCTTGGTGCTGGTGTGGTCTCAGTGCTCTCTATCACGGTGCTGGTGTGGTGTCAGTGCTATCTTGGTGCTGGTGTCAGTGCTCTCTATCTTGGTGCTGGGGTCAGTGCTCTCTATCTCGGGGGTGGTGTCAGTGCTCTCCATCACAGTGCTGGTGTCAGTGCTCAGTCTCTATCGCGGTGCTGGTTTCAGACAGTGAGGGAGATAGCAGAAGAGAAGCCAATCAGCAGGCAGTGCCAGCACCATGGCTGAGGATCAGCACTGGACTGGCACCTCCGGACCACCGCAGTGGAGCCCTGCATAGGTGGGGGTAAGGGCCGGGCAGAGGGAGGGGTCAGGGGCTCAAGCACAGGTTGGCACACTGGGACACTGGCACAGGACTGCGCTGCCCTGACTGTGGCACTGATCATCTCCTGCACCCCCTTCATAGCCTGCCCTGACCTTGCCTCTCCTCCATGGCCTTCATGCGCTCCTGAATTGTCAAAATTTCACAGATAAAAAAAGAATGCTTGTCGTTGTCGATTCCAGATTCACTTAATACTTCTGTTATGTCAGTATCCATGTGGTGGGACTATGTGTGCACAGCTAGTAAGTATTTTGTGGCTGAAAATATGACCTGTAGGTTTTTAAAGCGGTTCTGCACTCATAATAATACATTTGCCCATTCTGTTGCCTCTAGACCATACATTTGATAATGCCACATGTTTTTTTTTTTTGATTCATCTACCTTTTGTAATCCGTAGTATTTTATTTTCCTCCCCTGCGGCGATGGGCGGTCTCTTGCGGGGATCAGCATCACTTCCTGCTGAAGCCCGCACTGTCTCCTGGGATCTCGTCCAAGTAATCCCAGGAGACATTGCGGCTAATGCACCCCACGTCTCGCGAGATTTCGGCTAATACAGCCGACATCTTGCGTGATTTCGGCTATTACAGCCGAGATCTCGCGAGATTTCGGCTGTAACAGCCGAAATCTCGCGAGATCTCGGCTGTAATAGCCGAAATCACGCGAGATGTCGGCTGTATTAGCCGAAATCTCGCGAGACGTGGGGTGCATTAGCCGCAATGTCTCCTGGGATTACTTGGACGAGATCCCAGGAGACAGTGCGGGCTTCAGCAGGAAGTGATGCTGATCCCCGCAAGAGACCGCCCATCGTCGCAGGGGAGGAAAATAAAATACTACGGATTACAAAAGGTAGATGAATCAAAAAAAAAAAAACATGTGGCATTATCAAATGTATGGTCTAGAGGCAACAGAATGGGCAAATGTATTATTATGAGTGCAGAACCGCTTTAAGGTTCACCTGCCATTAAAGTCAATGGGGTCCACCTCGAACTTTGCGGTTCGTGAACTTTTGGCCGCGTTCGCGGTTCACATTCGCAAAACGGCCCGTCGGAAGTTCGTCCATCACTACTTATGAATGCAGACCAGCACTTCTTTGAATTTGCACTGGTATCTGGGTGAAGAAAGATCATAAAAATGCTATTTATCTTTCCAGTTTAATTAAAAAAATGTCCTCATTATGCAAACTTGCTGACTTGCCCCTTTTCAGCTTTGTGTTGACAAATCTTTGAAGAAAGCCTTTGTTATTCGGCCATATTGTACAACAAACTATAGTTTGCTTGAGAAAAAGGTGTTCAAAAAGTGGCACACAAAAAAATGTCCATATAGAGGTGGTATCCTAGATGGAAAAGGGTGTAGATATTATTATTTGCCAGCCCACCATGAATTTTCAGAGAGTCCAAAACACTTTTTAATCAAGTATGACCACATCATAAACGAGGGATTGCAATGTTGTGTTGTCACGCAGGACCCCTTCGTTAGGCATGTGATCTGTGGTGTGCTGGCAAATATCTACACTTTGACTACATGATTGTAAACACAAATCAAAAGTGTAGCCTATGCCACTCCCTTAAAATTTCGACAACCTCCCCCTATACCTGCCACTTCCACTGGGGAAAAACTGTTTTATATGAAGTCTGCCTGTGTAGCATGCAGTATGTGTATGAGAGACCCATTCATACAGATATTATTCTAGGATATATACATTTCTGAAATTTTTTGGGGAAAAGAAATTGATAAGAGGCCTAATTTTGTGGATCCTATCATCACTTCTGGGAGGGCACAGAGAATTGTTCCCGAAATGCAAAGATCTCATTATTTTATATTGTGTCCTGGAAATGACTGACAACTATATGAGCATGTGGTGGTTTGGCTTTGTAGACCGCTATAAATGCAGTTTGTTTTTGGGATTTTTTATGTTTAGAGTCAAGCTAAGAATGGTTATAAATTCAGAAACAGTGAAGAGATTCCATTAAAATGGTCAGAGATTAAGAAATTGGCAATAAACTGCTGGGTATAAAGGTTACATTGTTCCACCATGAACAAATTAGAAAAAATGGATGGGTGTGAAAAGATCAGATTCTACCTGAATACCGGGTTGCAGTAACAACATCTAAGAATGTGTAAGCTGCAGTATTATAAATATGTGCTTTTGAGTTGAATACCACTTTAATAAAGTTGCCTTCTCTCTGTCACTTGTGACTAACTTCCCCTGCTCATCTTTTATGGGGCCAATATGTTCTTACCCAGCCTTCTTAATATATTTGAAAAAATATCTTTGTATTTTTTTGCTCTCCTCAGTAATGTGTCTCTCATAATTAGGGATGAGCCGAACACCCCCCGGTTCGGTTCACACCAGAACTTTCAAATGGACCCCAAATTCGTATGAACTTTAGAACCGCATTGAAGTCTATGGGACTCGAACGTTCGAAATTAAAAGTGCTAATTTTAACGGCTAATATGCAAGATACTGTCCTAAAAAGGGTTTGGGGACCTGGCTCCTGCCCCAGGGGACATGGGTCAATGCCTAAAATGTTTTTAAAAATGGCCGTTTTGGCGGGAGCACTGATTTTAATGACGATTAAAGTGAAAAAAAAGTGAAATATTCCTTTAAATATGGTGCCTGGGGGGTGTCTGTAGTATGCCTGTGAAGTGCCATGTGTTTCCCGTGTTTAGAACAGTCTCTGCACAAAATGACATTAAACGGAAATAACATCATTTAAAACTGCTTGCGGTTTTAATGTTATATCTGGTTCCTGCAATATGGTTGAAAATCATTGAGAAAAATGGCATGGGTAGTCCTCCCTGCCCATTACCAGCCCCTTTGGGTCTTGTACGCATATTAAGGGAAACCCCGTACCCATATTAAAAAAAGGAAATGCGTGTGGCCCCCAGGCCCTATATACTCAGAACAGCAGTATACAGGCGGTGCAAACAAGACAGGGACTGTGTAGGTTTGTTGTGTTAAGTTGAATCTGTTTGTAATTTTCAACTGGTACATTTTTAAAGTGTAGCTCCAGTCAAAAAAACTATTTTTAAGCTTTTTGGAAAACATAGGGAAGGGTTATCACCCCTGTATAATTTGTTTTGTCGTCCATACTTTTTTCATCTCACTTGCTGTTGTCTCCTTCCGTTTGCAAGTAGGAGATGTTTGTAAGTTGGATGTTTGAAAGTAGGGGCCTGCCCTATATGCTCTGCAGAAATGGCAGAAAAAGGTGTTGGTTTTGCCACAACATTGTAAGCCCTCAAAGTGACTCTTGGTGGGCGCTGGAGCGCCCTGCTGTGAACGATTATATCAAGAATTGTAATTACATGCCATTGTTGAACAGTGGTAGAAAAATTGACCTTTGGTGGTTGTGGTGCTGGTGCCACAACACTATAAGTCCTCACAGTTACTCTGGGTGCGCACAGGAACGGACCCTCCTGTGAAATATTATATCAAGAATTGTAATTACATGTCCCTGTTAAACAGGGGCAGAAAAATTGGGCCTTAGGCACTGGTGCTGGTGCCACGACATGGCAACCTCTGCCATATACTCTAGTTTTATTGCAGGAATTAGCCCTGCTGCAAAGCATTGCATCAAAAATTGTAATTAAACGCCCCTATTAAACAGGGGCAGAAAAATTGGGCCTTAGGCACTGGTGCTGGTGCCACCACACTGCAACCTCTCCCATATACTCTAGTTTTATTGCAGGAATTAGCCCTGCTGCAAAGCATTGCATCAAAAATTGTAATTAAACGCCCCTGTTAAACAGGGGCAGAAAAATTGGGCCTTAGGCACTGGTGCTGGTGCCGCCACACTGCAACCTCTCCCATATACTCTATTTTTATTGCAGGAATTAGCCCTGCTGCAAAGCATTGCATCAAAAATTGTAATTAAACGCCCCTGTTAAACAGGGGCAGAAAAATTGGGCTGATGGCATCACCCAGAACCAGAAATGTTCTTCCAACATATCAGTGGAGGAGGAAGAGGATAGACAATCAACATAACAGGACAGTCACTCAGCATCAGCATAGGCAGTCTTGAAGGGATGTGATATTTCAAAAAAAATTATTCGGTTACATCAGCTTCAGGTGCTTGGTAGCTGTGGGTGATCCAAGACTGATTCATCTTGATGAAGGTCAGTCGATCAACTGATTCGGTGGACAGGCGTACCCTGTGATTGGAAACAAAGCCACCAGCAGCACTGAAGGTGCGTTCCGAAAGAACGCTGGATGCACGACAGGCCAGTAGCTCAATTGCATACTGTGCAAGCTCTGGCCAGTGATCCATCCTCAAGACCCAGTAAGCCAGAGGATTTTCGGTGGGAAAGGTGTCCAAGTCTGACCTTGCCCCTAGGTATTCCTGCACCATGTAAATCAGACGCTGGCGATGGTTGCTGGAACCGATCATACCTTGGGGCTGCGGACTAAAAAATTGTCTGAAAGCATCAGTCAGACGGCTACCTTCTCCACCACTCCTTCTGACCGATGACTCAGCAACACGTTGTCCAGGACCAGAAGTTTGTAACCTCCCAGTCTCTGGGAACGCGTTGCACAGACCTTTCTGCAAGGCCTCCCGGAGATGTCTCATCCTCTGCTCCCTCTGCGATGGCAAGATAAGGTCGGCAACCTTACCCTTGTACCGTGGATCAAGGAGAGTGGCCAGCCAGTAATGGTCCCTCTCCTTGATCCGAAGAATATGAGGATCCTTCCGCAGGCTTTGCAGGATCAGGGAGGCTATGCAGCGTAGGTTAGCTGAGGCATTCAGTCCGGAGTCCTCTGGGTCACTAAGGGCAACATGATCCGCAGCTACCTCCTCCCAGCCACGTACAAGTCCACGTGTTTCTTGGGACTGTAAATCATCCCTACAAGACTGCTGCTGCTGATGCTGAGTGCCAGCCTCCACCTCCATGCTGACACAATCATCCTCCTCCTCCTCTTCCTCCTCCTCATCCTCTTCCTGTGTTATGGGTGGCACAGCAGGAACACTGTCTGGATAAAGGGGGCCTTGAGAGGCAAGGAAGTCCTCCTCTTCCTGCCTCTGTTCTGCCTCAAGTGCCATGTCCATTATTCCACGCAGCGTATGCTCCAAGAGGTGGACAAGAGGTACAGTGTCACTGATGCATGCACTGTCACTGCTCACCATCCTTGTGGCCTCCTCAAACGGTGACAGGACAGTGCATGCATCCCTGATCATGCCCCACTGGCGTGGGGAGAAAAAACCGAGCTCCCCTGACCCTGTCCTGGTGCCGTAGTCGCACAGGTACTCATTGATGGCCCTCTGCTGCGTGTGCAGCCGCTGCAGCATGGCCAACGTTGAGTTCCACCTGGTGGGCATGTCACATATAAGGCGGTTCTTGGGCAGGTTCAACTCCTTTTGGAGCTCAGCCAGCCGAGCACAGGCATTAAATGATCGGCGGAAATGCACACAGACTTTCCTGGCCTGCTTCAGGACATCCTGTAAGCCGGGGTACCTGCCCAAGAACCGCTGCACCACCAGGGCACATGAGTCATCCTGCCTGTGGCCAATCATGGCTCTCCTCGCTGCTGGCACTGTGATTGGCCAAGCATACGGGGTCACAGTGCATGCTTGGCCAATCATGAGCCAGCAATGCACTGCGATGACGCAGTGCATTGTGGGCCGTGAGCACCACACAAATTTGGCGCGAACGGCCCATAACGTTCGGAATTCGCCGAACGGGCGAACAGCCGATGTTCGAGTCGAACGTATGTTCGACTCGAAAACGAAGCTCATCCCTACGCATAATCAATTTTAGCTGCCCTGATTGCGCTCTTGCATTTCTTATTGCACGCCTTGTAGTTTTGGAATGTCAATGGTGACCCTTTGGCCTTATATTTTTAAAGGACCATTTTTTACGTTAGTTTTTAGCTACCCAAGTTTAACTTTTGTTCTGGCTGGTGCTTTCTAGTTTATGTGCATAGTCAACTGTTTCCCAAACAACGTTAATCTGTCTGAAGGCTGCTATAGAGCCTGTTAAGGGAAGCAACCCTGGGTTCGCCTCAGAAGGACTGCTGTCCTCTAACACAGCAGTGATCTTATTAGCTGCAAGTCATGTAATCTGCTGGGGTTTCTCTACACACTCTCAGCTCACTGAGGAAGAAAGCAATTTTAAAATGCATTCGAAACAAGAAAACCATACCTAACATGTTTGATTACTGAATCTTTGTGCGTCTGTATACAGTTTTAATGGAATTGTATGATATTTTCTAATAAAAATTATGTTTTTATATAGTTATCTATGTCAATATATATAATGCCTGAAAAAAATGTCATGATCAATTTATATTGTGTTCTGGACAGGACTAAATAATATATGGGTATTTTTGTGGGTTGGGTATGTGAACCAATATGACTGCAGTCTTTTTTGTTGGTGATTCCCATGTTAAGGCTCAAATTGCTTTCAATTCCAAAACAGGGAGAGGCTTCCACTCAAATGGTCTGGCATAAAGAGAATCTGGATTACTTTTGCTGGCTGGGGATCAGGACACTGATACTAGATTTCAATGCTACTGGTGATGGTGGTGATCAGAACACTGGTTCTAACTGACAGTGATATTAGATATTACTGATACTGGTAGTGATGAGGACACTGGTACTGGCTGATATCTGTACTACATTTCATTGGCACTGTTGCTGGTGATGATTAGGACCCTGGTTCTTGCTGCCACTTGTAATGGATACTGGTACTAGTGCTGGCTGGTGGTGATTAGGATGCTGGTACTGTACTCACAAGCAGAAGACACCACAGGCATCACTAGGGATATGTCCAGCCAGATGAAGAGAGGCATGGAGTAGATCCTAAGCCCCTGGCCAGTGCTTCATTTGTGCAAGTACCAGTGTGTGGAAAGAGATGGGTCCATGCCTGAGGATTGCTGTACCTGGAAGGAGCCGTCACTTCAGTCCATGTCTCACGTCACTGCTGGGAGAATGGGTGGTGCTGGTTGTGGGTATCAGTAGCTGGTATTATTTGACATCAGTACTAGCTTTCATCTATACTGGGGCTGGCAGCAATCCAGACACTCATGCTGGCCAACAATGGTACTAGATAATACTGTTACTAGTGTTAGTTGGCAGCAATACAAAAAAAGCGACAACCATCCCAACCTATAATTAGCCTTTGCAGTAAGGTGCACATAGAAGGGCAATGCACATCACAAACAAATAAAATATTTCCCAGCACAGTTACCAGTGAGCCTACAGAACAAACAAATTGATTGTTTTTTTTTGCATCGCGCCCTTGCTGGACGTCACATACATTCCTCTGCCTTTTTTTTTTTTTTACAATATTTTTATTCAATTTTCAACAGAAGAAATTACAAATTCAGTATCTGACATTGTCGATACATAAAAGCACAAGAAAATAATACGGAACAATTCAACTATAAAAAGGGAGGAGGAAAAAACGGTTGTACATGTGTGAAGCAGCAAGGGTATTTCAAAGGGTGACAGGCCCAACCCCTCCAAGTAGTTATCCTGCATCTTGCTCCTATTAGGGGTCCAGAGAGCAGCATCTGAGCCCTCATTATCCAATCCTCCCCTTTTTCTTCTTTTCCTTTGACTTCAGTGCCACAGTACCTCCTAAATATATGATAATAAAAGAAAAAAATAAAAAGGAGAGGGGGTACGGGCACTTGTGTTTTCAGGTGCACTCAATTGAACGAAAATAGCTATAGTAAGAAAGGATAAAGAAGTAAGAAATAAAAAGCAAAAAGAAGAGAGAAAGAAGAAGAAGAAGAAGAAGAAGGAGAAGAAGAAGAAGGATGCCCTCCAGTTCCCGGGGACCCCCCCCCCAGCCCCACATCAAAAGGACTCCCTTTACTCAGTTACCAGATCTCTAATCCAAGGTTCCCACACTCTATTAAACCAAGCCATTCTGTCAACGAGTATTGCCGATAAACGTTCATTCACCATTATCCAGGACAATTTTGCTTTAAGTAAGTAAAACGGAACAATTGGTGATTTCCACGATTTAGCTATGGAGATCCTTGCTGCCACAAAGATAAAAGTTATAAGCCTGCTCATTGGCTTTGAAGCCCCTTCTACGGGGCGTCCCAGCAGTGCGTGCAGGGGCGATTTGCGGAGGTTCACTCGGGTCAAAGAATATATGAAATTGTATGTGCGTATCCAAAACCGTCGCACCTTCGGGCACGACCACCATATATGATACATTGTACCATCCGCATTACAGCCCCTAAAACACCGCGGAGACGCCCCAGGGGCGAAGGTGGCCAGACGGGCCGGAACCATATACCACCTCATCAACACCTTATAGTTTGCTTCAATCAAAGATGTGTTAATGAAAGATTTAGATGCACTTCGTATTACTTTGTTCCACTCCTCCATCGTCAAAGTGACATGCATATCCCCTTCCCATCTCTCCATGTATGGCAATTTCTGAGAAGGGGGGAACAAAATATTGTATAGCCGAGATATGTGACCCGTGAGGCCGTCGTACGTCCTACAAATAGTTTCCATCGGGGTGCATGTGGTGAGTGCAGAAGTGCGACTCAGTGACGCCAAAAAGTGCGCTATTTGAGTATAGCGATAGAATTCTGCCCTCGGAAGCTGATACTTTTCTTGCAGGGACGCTCGCGACAGAGCCCCCTTATGGTCACACAAGTCAGCTATCCGAAGTAAACCCTTGTTGGTCCACCATGAAAACTCTTGGGGGCGAAGACCCGGGGCGAACACCGGGTTGTTAAGCAAAGGGGCTAGCGGGGCATGTCCGGATTTGAAGTTATGGGTAGTAGTTAGCCTATCCCACAGATTTAGAGAGAAGGACAAAGTCGGGCACATCACCGTGGGCCGGTCCTTAGCTCTCATCCACATTAAGTGACTAATTTCTTTTCCTGGAAATTGAGAGGATTCCAGCAGCATCCAGAGCGGCCTGTCTCGATTAGTATGGAACCGAATTAATTGTGAAATTAGTGCCGCCTGGTGATATTTAAACAAATCCGGCATGCCCAAGCCTCCCCCCACCTTTGGTGTATACATCGTCCGTCTATTCACCCTAGGCCTTCCGTGCTCCCATATAAAGTCCAACAGTGTGCCCTGGAACCTCTGAAGTTCTCGCCTATCAACAGAGATAGGTAGGGACCGGAACAGGTAGAGTACTTTAGGTAAGACTGTCATCTTAATGGAGCACAACCTGCCAAACCATGACGGGGAGTTATTCGACCATCGTTTAAGATCTGCAGAAATTCTTTTGAACAGTGGGGGAAAATTATGTTTATACAATGACGTGAGAGTAGGGGTCAGTGTGATGCCTAAGTATGGTAGGGTCTTGTCTTGCCATTGGAATGGAAAAGAGCTCCGTAGAGCACGAACTATATGCGGTTGTAGGGACACATTAAGTGCCTGAGATTTGGAGTGGTTTACTTTTAACCCTGTGAATGTTGTAAAATGTTGCAATACCTTGTGCAAATTAGGTAAAGAGGTGACTGGGGAGGAGAGGAGCAATAAGATATCGTCTGCGAACAAAGCGCATTTATGTTCCCGTCCGCCACTTGTGACCCCCAATATATCTGGATGTGCACGGATTTTAATGGCCAATGGCTCCAAAGCTAATATAAACAATAGGGGAGACAGGGGGCACCCTTGGCGGGTCCCTCTGCGTATATGTATGTTTGGTGACTGGTGCCCTTTGATCATTAGATTCGCCGTGGGGGTGTCATAAATCATTTTAAGTGTAGTCAAGAAACTCGGTCCGAAACCATATTTACCCAAAATAAAGAAGAGATAATTCCAGGACAAGGAATCGAACGCTTTGTGCAGGTCAAGAGAGACCAGTAGTGCTCCTCTCTGTCCCCCTCCATCCCAGCCCGAGTTCAATGCAGAGATAAGATCAATGACCCGTCTGGTCTGATCTGGGGCTTGTCTAGTAGGGACAAACCCAGACTGGTCCGGGTGAATATATTGTGCTAGGAACCCATTTAAACGTGTAGCCATTATCTTGGTCATTAATTTGAGGTCCACGTTGATTAAAGAAATGGGCCGATAGTTAGTACAATCACCGTGGTCCTTGTTTGGCTTGGGAATTACATGTATGTAAGCCCTATTCTCGTGTGGAGGCAAAGGGCAACCTCTGCGTAGCTCATTGTAGTAAGAGCAGAGTTGAGGAGTCAGGATCTCACTATATTTACGGTAATAGTGGCCCGAGAGACCGTCAGGGCCCGGTGATTTAGACGGACGCAGGGATTTGATGGCCGCCGCTATTTCCCTCTCTGTAAACTCTGACTCCATTATCTCTACATGTTCTCTAGATAACGCGGGGAGCGGTAAATCCCGCAGAAATGCTTCGGCCTCTTGTATATTAAGATCATTGGGAGAATCGTACAACTTAGAGTAGAATGCGTAGAATTCCTGCACAATGAGCTGGGGATTTTGGGATGCGTGGCCATTTTTAAGTCTCAATTTGGGGGGTGCTGGATTAAAGGGTCTTGGATTAAGCCTCCTAGCTAGTAGGGTGTTAGGTTTGTCTCCGAGAGAATAGTATCGGTGCCTATTCCATCTGACATACTTGTCCGCTCTGGTTGTGAGGCTCAAATTTAAAGCCAAACGCGCTGCGTCGATCTGGCTCCTAAGATCTAATTGCGGGTTGGCTTTTTGTGCCTGAGTTATGTCTAGCAGCTCCTTTTCTTGCTGCTGAATCATCCGGTCTCTCTCCCGTTTGGTTCTGGCAGATATTTGTATTAGCTTGCCCCGAACAGTGGCCTTATGGGCCGCCCACACTATCGAGGGAGAAGTGTCTTCACAGGGGTTGTCCTGAAAGTAGTGACGTAAAGTTTTTTCTATTTCGTCAGCAATGAGTGGGTCATTCATTAAGGATTCGTTTAATCTCCACGCGGTCGAGCACGGTCTGGCCCATAAGCCCGTCAGGACCACCTGGACCAGAGAGTGGTCAGACCATGCTACAGGGATAATACTAGACTCCAAGACATGGGGGAACAAAGGGGACAAAGTAAACAAATGATCTATACGGGAGTATGTTTTATGCACTGGAGAATAAAACGTATAATCTCTAACAGAAGGGTGTACATTACGCCAGAGGTCGATGAGGTCATAACTGTGTATTAAACGAGCTATTTCGCAGCTGTGTTTTGGGGTATGTTTCAGAACGGGCTTCCCCAGGTTAGACCTATCCAAGATCCGATCCAGGGAAGCATTACTGTCGCCCCCGAATACAACCTGACCGGTCACATGAGGCATCACCACTTTTAACATTGCCCGGAAGAAAGATAATTGACCCGTGTTAGGGGCATAGTATGAGAGAAAGGTGACTACGCTATCATCTATCTTCCCGACCACTAGAATATATCGACCTTCCCTATCCTTTATAACAGTAGTTGGGGTGAAAGGGACGTGTTTCGCGAAGCATATAGCCACCCCCCTTTTTTTATCGGGTCCACTAGACAGGTAAGCCGTGGGGTATCTGACATTTAGGTATTTTGGGGCTGAGTTCCTTGAGAAGTGTGTCTCTTGTAATAATAGGACGTCCACCCTCATTTTATGGTATTGGTGAAAAGCTTTTGCCCTCTTGGTCGGGGAATTAAGGCCTTGTACATTATGTGTCACTATGGAATAAGTCCGTTGTGGGTTATTGGTCATGATGGTTTAGCAGGTTGTACTCACTGTGTTGCTGCCGGAGGCGGATCCCGCCGAGGCCGTCTGGACTTCCCGGCTGGATCCAGTCCCGGAACCAGAGCGCATCCATAGAATAACAGGATAGAGAAAGGAAAGAGAGGAAAAAAGACAGAAGGTTAGAAATATAACAATAAAAATAAAAGTAGAGCTGCTCGTTCATTGTCACCACAAGGATGACAAAGGTAACTAAAATTACTACTAAAAGTAATCGGCACACTGTCTGGCAGTGCACCTATTGGGGCACTAAGTCCCTCCTGTTTGTCGTGGAGTTGTCCCCACTAAAAGTGTAGCAACAAGTCCACCACGAGTGGCGTGCGTCCTCCTCCGGCTCTAAAAAACACGGCCGTTGAAGGGGTCAAGCCAGCTCGCCGCCGAAATCAAGGCAACCTCAGTAAAACAAAAACAACTTAAAGTTAGAGAGCTTAACATAAGGATCAGTCACCCTCAAGCCATTCGGGAGAGGAAACCAATAAACTCGGGTATAATAGCTCTCTAAGCAACCGTGAAGCAGCGCTCCCCCCCAGAAGAACCAGGGATGACATAAAAAGGGCCTAGAAGAAGCCACCACCTCCATATAGAGGAACAATAGCCTCGCACAGTCCGGGGGGGGGGGGGGGGGGAGGAACACGCAGCAAATAATATAACAAAACAGGAAACAAAACAACAAAACAAATACAAAAACAAGGGAGAAAAACTCCCGGAAGAGACACAGGACAGCGTCCGAGTCCCAGTGAGATATCAAGTTCAATCTTGACAAGGGCCCATCAGGGCCAATTTAGGGTAGAGAGGACCCATGGCGGGTCAGGTGACCGACTGAGACTTCCTAGCCCTGGACCTGCCTTGTTGTAACCACAGAGGTGAAACTGGTCGGCCCTCATCCACGGGGGAGTTGGAGGCATGAGGCTCCAAAGGAAGCAGGCCTAGATTCTGAAGCAGCGCCTCACCAGACTGAAAGTCAGAGAAGGAATGGGTTTTACCCTTATAGGCGAATGTCAATCTGAAAGGGAAAGACCATCGGTACTTAATACGGTGCTCGATAAGTTGAGTCAGAAGTGGTTTCAGTGTTCTCCTTTTTTGGATCGTCGATGGAGCTAGGTCCGCGAAGATCTGGATCGAGTGTCCCGCCATAGTGATATCTCCTCTCTGTCTTGCTTCCAACATGAGCCTTTCTTTAATCCGGTAAAAATGAGGTTTGACTATCACATCTCGCGGTAGTCCATCCGCTCTCGGGGCGGTCAGGGCTCTGTGAACCCTGTCCAGCTCTAGCTGATGGGGGGAGATATCTGGTATCAATTCCGTCATCAAGGCGTGGATCGATTCTTCTAAGTTCGCCTCCGTCTCTGGGAGACCCCGTACTCGAAAATTGTATCTCCGAGATCTGTTCTCCAGATCCTCAATTTTTGCGTTCGCTTGGTCAAGTTGGTCCTGAAGAGATGTAATCATTTTAGAATTCTGGTTCACTCGCCTCACCGTACCATCCATTTTAGTTTCAATGGTGTCTAGCCTTTCTCCAATGTTTTGAAAGTCGGTTTTCATGCCAGTTGTAATTATATCACATGCTTTAGACAGTTCTTGTTGCAACAGGGCAGAAAATCTGGCCAACAGGACAGTGTCCCCTGAATATGCGGCTATAGGGGCGGGATGCTGGGCAGGCTCGTTTCCATTTTGACTCAACACAGCTTCAGCCATTTCAGCCATCTGCCTGTCTGTGGAGGAGGCCGGGGAGCCCGTGAACAGTGTAGCGTGTTTAGGAGAGTCTGACAAGGGAGACGATTGAGGGTGTCCCTTCTGTGAGGAAAAAAGGTCTTCCTGGGACTGGGATGAGAAGGGATCCCTGTGGACCTCAGCCTGGGTGATAAGGCTATAGCGGGGCAATGTTGTCAGCAAGCCCTGTCCACCTCCTCGTGGTGCGCCCCCCCTCTCCCCCTCCTGCATAACTGGAGGGGAATAAGCATAGGCTGGGTTAACATCAGTCTCTCTGGGGTCCCGTGCTACCTGGGGTCGCTGGGTGTCAGTCTTAGAACTGGCTGTGTTTTCCTCTCCCCGCAGCAGCTCAGCCTGTGTCAGGCGCTGCGGGGGGGGCTGTGGGCTGCCGCTCTGCTTGTCTCTCCTCCCGGGCGCCATCTTAGGTTGTTGTGAGGCCTGTGAGGTGCGGGGCTTACGAGTCTGCTGGGAATGTCTGCGTTTGCTGGAGCCGTTCCCCGAGACTGGATCGAGATCCGACGGCGTTCCGGGCGTCCCCCCTCGCTAAATATCGCCGAAGTTTGCCGGAGGAATGCGGAGCCGGATCAGTTCATGTCCGATCGCGGCGCCGCGCGCATGCGCACTCCCCCATTCCTCTGCCTTTAAGGAGGAGTGGGCTCCCTCCAGGAATACCTGCCCTTGATCTATCTTACTGTAATATGTGCTCCTACTTAGGAGACTCTAGAAATTTACACAATGTCACGGATTGCACTGGAAGAAATGGTGTGACCAGAATACACAGCAGGAAACAAGACCAAACAACTAGACCAAGAATGTGTCTACAGGGAGACTGCTGGGTGTCCCTGAGATTTTATGAGGAAAGGAAGAGAAGAAGAGAGGGAGAGAGCAAAAGAAAGAAATAAAGAGAGGGAGAGAGCGAAAGAAAGAAAGAAAGAAAGAAAGAAAGAAAGAAAGAAAGAAAGAAAGAAAGAAAGAGAGGGAGAGAGAGTTGGGGGGTTAAGTCTCGTCTGTACACACGGGCCGAATGTTGGGAGTTAGGACTGCAGTTTACAGAGTAGCCTTGACATGGGCACTGCAGCTTACGCATATATTTGCAAATGTGTGCAAACAAAACCCTCTGTTTTTAGCATGTATTCTTAGACAGGGTCAATTTATTTGTTTTGCAGGCTGGCTGCTAAGTGTGCTGGGATATATTTTGTTTGATTGTGATTGGCTGGCAGTGATTAGGACACTGATTCTGATGGCACTGTACTGGTACTGGCTAACGATAGGCATACTGGTTTTGCCTGTGTCTGGCACCTGATGACACTGTACTGGTGCTAGCTGATGATCAGGACACTGATGCTTTATTTCCCTGGCACTGTTATTAATAGTAATCAGTGTTCCTGATCGCCACCACACCACATCTCTGCCTGTCGCCAGAACTGGCTCATCTGCACATCTTGCTTATTACATTCCTGAGAGACACCAGTCTCAGCCTTCACCTGTGGACAACTGCAGTCCTGGAACCGCAGGAACTCTTTGTCCCCTTTGTTCATCCTTCTTTATCTCCTGGCCAGTGAACATGGCATGGAAACATCACATAGCAGTAAGCTCGGCTTGTTTGTCTTATAGGAGTGGGGACTGGTATAGGTAATGCTACACTAATCTATTTTCCCTGACCACATGTACAGAGACAACCATTACAGTATACTGGTTTTGACACAATTGGTTTATTTTTGATACACAAGATGCAATGTGCAGAACATAATCAGTCCAAGCACCGAAAAAGTCTCACACGTGTGGTATTCACATGCTTAGGAGGAGTAGCAGAATGTTTAATTCTAAGTATGTCAAGGTTGTGTGTGAAAAAATAAAACTGACAACTTTGTGTAAGAAGTTTTTTTTTTCTGCAGGTTCCAAAAACTTGTAATAAAAAAATATCCATTCAAAAGACTCACAATGCCTCTTAAAAAATACCTTGGGGTATTTACTCTCCACAATGATTTGTGGGTGTTTTTACTGTCCTGGTGCTCCAGGGCCTCAAAAAATGTAAAATGTAGAAAAGGAATTAGATAATATATGCTACTAGAAAGCCTTAAAGCAGTTACAAAGGCTGTTTTATCTTTCTTTACCTGTTCTGTGAAATATTTTACAGAGCAGCCCTGAACCCCCTCTTCTGTTGTTCCTTCTGGTCCTTCTTTTTGTGTCCTTCCTTGATTTTTTGAATTTTATTCTTATATATTCACCCAATTATGATGTTAAATTAATTGTGCATATTCACTTGAATTAGCACCAAACTTTTATAATATTTTTCAATTAATTTATTGGGTATGCAATTTTTTCTTTTCCTGACACCCAGTTTTGTTCTCAGAAAATCTGTCTTTTAACCTTCTGTATTGCTAAATATTGTTAAACATGTTGGGCTTGAAGATTTACAATAATTAGAAAGCAATAGATTTACAACAAGCGGAAACCAAGAGATCCTGCATACTCCCTACAGAAGATTATTAAAAAGAGTCTTTCACCATTGACTTCCTCTTCAGTCCTGAGATGTTATGTGACTTTAATGAAGAGAGCAGCAAAGGAAGTTAATGCCTACAAAAAACGCAATAATTGTGTTTTGGACATTTGCTAAAGGAAACCTAATCACAATATAATTTCAGGTAGTGGACTATTGTTGTAGCACTATCCAGTATATAACACCATTTATAGAGACGATATTCAACAACCATGGACTTTCAAGGTACTGAGACGAAACTTAATAAAATCACATCATTTTTAGTAATATCACATTAATAAATCTCTTGAAAATTCACTGTTCATGAGTACATTCTCATACACTACAACACTTCAGTCCACATGTCCCCCATTCAGCACCTATCAGGTGTGTTTGCATAATTTTCCATACAATCAGATAACTCATTGTAACAGTAGTGTACATTTTTAATTATTGCTAATAGGGCTGTGGAGTAGAGAGATCTCTCTATGCATTTCTCTGAAACAAATTCTGCTTTTTCCGGAGGCTCCTCAGGCTATTAATAAAAAACAACATAAGAAGAATATAAATACCATAATGTTGCATGTATTATACCAGTGTCGGTCAGCTACGTGTATTGTGATTTACATACTTTTATAGCTGTATGCTATGGTCATTAAAAAAAAAGTAACCCTTGGACGAGCATAGGAACATAAAGTAATAGAACCTCAATACTTGAGGTCAGCCACAGACTCCTTACGTGCCTTTTGTAGGTCTAATAAAAAAAAATCATAATGAATGTTATACTGTATACTATATCGCCTGAACTGGGTATTACCTTATTTCAATAGATTTGGTTAACTACAGTATACAGTGTTTTTAAAAAGTATTCACACCCCTTGAAATTTTCCACATTTTGCCATGTTAAAATGTAAATGTATTTTATTGGGATTGTATGTGATAGACCGACACAAAGTGGCACATAATTGTGAAGTAGAAGGAAAATGAGAAATGGTTTTCAAAAATGTTTTACAAATAAATATCTGAAAAGTGTGGCATGCATTTCAGCCCCCTGATATCCATGACTAAAATCTAGTAGAACCAATTGCCTTCAGAAGTAACCTAATGCCCCGTACACACGACCAGACTTTTCAACATCAAAAGTCTGACGGAATGATTCCGGCAGACTATTCGAACGTGTGTGGGCTGCAGCAGACTTTTGATTTGCAAAAGTCTGACAGACTTTAGAAATGGAACATGTTTCAAATTTTTCCGACAGAACTCTGCTGGACCCAGAAATCCGCTCGTGTGTGTGCTAGTCTGACGGACTAAAACCGACGCTAGGGCAGCTATTGGCTACTGGCTATGAACTTCCTTATTCTAGTCCAGTCATACGTCATCACGTTCGAATCCGTCGGACTTTGGTGTGATTGTGTGTGGCCAAGTCCGTTCATTCTGAAAGTCTGTCAGAACTCTGTCAGAACTCCGTCAGAACTCCGTCGAAAGTCTGCCGGACTTAAGTCCTGTCGTGTGTACGCGGCATAATTCGTAAATAGAGTCCACCTGTGTGTAATTTAATCTCAGTATAAATACAGCTGTTCTGTGAAGCCCAGAGGTTTGTTAGTGAACCTTAACCACTTAAGCCCCGGACCATTTTGCTGGCCAAAGACCAGAGCACATTTTGCGATTTGGCACTGCGTTGCTTTAACTGACAATTGCGCGGTCGTGCGACATGTCTCCCAGACAAAATTTACTTCCTTTTTTCCCACAAATAGAGCTTTCTTTTGGTGGTATTTGATCACCTCTGCAGCTTTTATTTTTTGCGCTATAAACCAAAATAGAGTGACCATTTTGAAAAAACACATTATTTTTTACATTTTGCTATAACAAATATCCCCAAAAAATATATAAAAAATCTATTTTTTCCTCAGTTTAGGCCGATACGTATTCTTCTACATATTTTTGGTTAAAAAAAAATTGATTTCGATCAAAGCATATTCATGTGTTAGAATGGCCCAGTAAAAAGTCCAGGGGGGCTGAATACAAATGCACGCCACACTTTTCAGATATTTATTACAAAAAAATGAAAAACTAGTTGAAAACCATTTATCATTTTTCTTCTACTTCACAATTATGTGCCACCTTTGTTGGTCTATCACATAAAATCCCAATAAAATACATTTACATTTTAGGTTGTAACATGATAAAATGTGGAAAACATCAAGGGGTATGAATACTTTTTCAATGCACTGTACCTTCAAGCCCCCTGTAAACAACAAGGTCACTCTCCAATCACTGTCTTGTTATTGGGTATGGTTTGATTTTTTTTTGTGTCAGAGACCTCAGGATGGAGGGTAATAAAAATAAGACAAATCAATAATATCCATATCACCTAGAGTTAGACTATACAATATTTACACCCATATATGCCTTCAACCTCACTTTAAAATAAATAGAATATGCTTGAGCTTCCCCAATCCCCACCTTTCTCACATGAAAGTGAAGCTTTAATGGTCATGACACAGCTTTTGCACTCTATAAGGAGTCCCAAGTGTATCTATTTATTAGGTGAATTATTTTGCATAATATTAATAGTTCTATAGGGATAAAATGGCAAAGCTCTCCTCCTCTTTGCAGGGCTCCTTCTTTTCATATTGATGAGGTGTTTGTGGGGGGGGGGGGTAGATATTGAGCATTATAATGTACCCCTTGTATCTCATTCACCAAAAAAATTCAAAAGTAATTAAAGACACTCACCCACCAATGTGTCATAAGGTAAATCCAATGTTGATCATGTTGATTCATCATTGGTCATGATAACCTGCTGATAAAATGAATTTTCACTCAGTGATATTGCCCCAACCATGGCATGATGAAAATGCCCCATCTCACCATCACTGCTAAATTACATATCCACAGCTATGGTTTGTAAATAAACCAGCAGGGGATCATAAATAACTTGTGGGTGAAATGGCCAAACATGGACAGCCTGTTTGGTTGTCTAGTGTTGCCTCCATAGTACAGGAAATGCATTACTGGTGAAATCCAAACTGAAAAAAAAAGAATACAGCCACCACATCTATGGATTGGAAAGTTGCAGTATATTACATTTTTGTTTTTGTATTTAGAAGTGCATGAATGTTGCCACTGGTTCCACTTGAATACCTTTTTATGCTAGAAATTAAGTGAAGGGATAATTTTTATAGTCATAAATACCATTTAGCAGCTTTGAAAATCTGGCTAATATATCAATTGACTGGGCTGCAATGGAGTATTTTGAAACAACTGCAAATCCGTGTACTTTCTGCATCCACAATTGAGTTTGCATTCTCAGGTTGGTTCTTGTCTATTTACTTTTTCATGTTACTGAAATCCAGGCATGTAAGTATGAGGTCTTGTGCATATAGGTGTATGAATTTATGCTACAAATATGCTAGATTTTTTTCTGCCAGAACTTGTTATAAAAAAGATGCCTCTAATGCTGTGCATGTGAATACACGCTTATGCGCATACGTGCATGCATTTAAGCACATATGGTGTCAGGGCTGCAGATAACCACGAGGTAGACATGTGTAATTCATTTAGTTCTGAATTCATTTTTTAACTAATATAGACAAATTTGTTAATTCGGAAATCTGCAAACTTCCAAATTTTTCTGAATATTCGGAAATTCAAAAATTCAAAAATTTTAAATTTCGGAAATTCAGAAATTCGGATATTCGAAAATTTGAAAAGGTCAAATTTTCAGAAATTTGGGAATTTGAAATTCAGAAATTCAGAAATTTGAAATTCAGAAATTTGAAATTCAGAAATTTGAAATTCAGAAATGTGAAAATTTGAAATTCTGAAATTTGAAATTGGAAAATTCAGAAATTTGAAAATCAAAAATTCAGAAATTTTGAAATTTCAAAATCGAAAATGCGAAAATTCTGATCTTCGGAAATCCAAAAATAAGAATGAAAATTCAAAAGAACGAAAATCTGAAAATAAGAACGAAAATCTAAAAATTCAAAAACTCTCCTAAATAATAACTAACTAATAATAACTTAACTATTACCAACTATTTAATCATAGGCATTGGAATTTCCTTTCAAATTTGGCTGTTGGTGAATGTAACGAATATGAATTTATTCAAAGTTACGAATTATCCGTAATAACGAATGCCATATCTAAACGAATGGAAGGTAGCAAATTAATAATAATAAATAACAATAATAATAATAATAATAATAAACATGTATTATTTTTATTATTTATTATTATTTGTTTTGTTCCATTTGTTTAGATGCGGCATTTGTTTTTTCGGATAATTCGTAACTTCAGATAAATTTGTATTCGTTAAGTTCACTAACAGCCAAATTTGAAAGGAAATTCCAATACCTATAATTTAATAGTATAGTTATTATTAGTTATTTAGAATTTTTGGATTTTCGCTCCTTCGAATTCTTGGATTTTCCTTTCTTATTTTGGATTTTCAAATTTCTGAATTTCCAGAATACTGAACATTTGAATTTCCAAATTTTCGAATTTTCAAATTTTTATTTTTTTGAATTCCGAATTTCCGAATTTACTAATTCCGAATTTTCAAATGCCAGAAAAATACAAATGAAACGAAAGCTAACAAATTTTTTGGCAGTGCACATGTCTACCACCAGGCCTCCTGTAGTTCACTTCAACATGGGGCCGGATGACTGCAGCTTTACATATCATAAGTTATGCAAGCAGCTGAAGGCAGTTTAGTTATGCCACTGATCCTGGTTCCGGCAGCTCCCAGGGGGTCTGAATGATTAATTTTGGGCCTCATCAGTTCATTCACAAGGGCCTAGGACCTGAAGCATGAAAGGACTTCTTTTTCTAAATTGGCATCCAGGTAGATTTATAGCTGCCAGCATCGCATTTGCAGATAAAATTACAGTCCCTGTTGGCGGAGTGATATTACTCACGACTGCATCTTCGATGCCTGCCTCCTTCAGCAAATACATATTGAGGGAAGGGTGGGCTTGGGCTGAGATCAAAGAAGCTCCAGGTTGGAAGGTGGTACATGGCGGACATCACATCATCAGTGCATCTGGCAGAGAGAGCTGTCAGAGTGACGTGAACACACAGGTACAGGAGCACTTTGAGTAAGGGATCCTCCATCCATCAAGTCTGCAGAGAATTTTCAGAAAAGGTAGTCAGTAAAAGTGTGTGCAATGCTCTGGTTGTTGCCCATGAGGAATTAGGCCCCTTTCACACGAGCAGTCCGATCAGATCCATCTGTTTGTTTTTCAGGCAAACCCAATCAGACCTTCCATTATGCTCTATGGAGCAGTGGGTATAAGCAGACTTTTGTCCGTTTACACCTGCTTATAACCAATCCAGTCTGCTAAAAACAGACAGATGGGGATCTATTCCCTTACATCTAGGCAGATTGGATGGCAGTCAGATGTAAATGAACAGGTGGTCCATTAACATCCAACCACCCATAGAGGAGAAAGGGCTGTGTCTACTCTGCATAAGTGAAGCAGACATGCCATCCACCCGCACAGCAGGGGATCAGCGGACAAATCAGCCACTGAGAAAGTGGACTTCTAGTGGATTCCGCCCCATGTGAAAGGGGCCTATTAAAGTAGCTAAGGCGCCTTAGTTCGATCGGGTCCACACCCGATCAGACCCTCTATTCTCCTCTATGAAGCAGAGGATGTAAACATACTTGTGTCCGTGTAGCGGTACCCCAGTAGGAGCTGCTGTTAGTTGTGGTCCGTCTCTCACCCTGCACAGCCAGGCAGACAATCTTCAGACACTCAGAAGTCAAGAAGCAGTCATTGTACTTTGTTTTTATGTTTTATTGAGGGGATCTAAACTTGGATGGGGTAAGGGTAAGTATGGGATGCCCAGTTGATTGAAGAAATAATGAATTGGGACTTCAACTATATACACTTGTACATACCGTACACCTTCTCACTTCAAGCTCAAGCACATCACTTGATTACACTTCCTCACTTCCAGGACCAGCTAGCACTGTAGTTTTGGCCTGGGGGCCCCTGGTGGTAGTCCTAGTGCTAGCTTTCCACGTGGCTACTGATCCCAGCACCACATCTTCAGGCCCTACCAGCCCTCTTGGCTACAGCTGCCCCTTTCCACTGGCCTTGCCACCACAGTCCACTCAACAGGCTCTGCACCCATCCCAGATTGAATTCTCCCAGTCCTCTCAGACGAGCCTCCCCAGGTATTCTGACTATGTGAACACTCACCAGCCCTCTTGGCTGCATCTGTGGAACTCCTGGAGACTTGCCCAATAATGTTCTCCTGCTGTCCTCTCTTGCTCCTCCTGTGCCTCCCAGCCCAGGTTCACCTCCATCCAGATTGGGGAGCGCCTTCTAAACCCCCAACAGCCTAAAATTCCATCTCCATCTTCCACCCAATACCATCTCTCTCCTGGCTGGGCTGATCCTGAGTATATGAGGGGGCCCAGCCAATCCTAGATGGGGATTGGACAGGTCCCTCAGAATACTCCAGGCAGCTCCACCTCTCCTCCTTCTTTTCTAGAAGATTCTAACAAGTTCTGGAAAGAAGTAGGGGGTGGCAGTGACATTGCCTGTGAGTCGCCCTGCCTGGCTTCCTGCCAACCAAGAATCAAACACACACAGGCTTAGCTGTTTGTCCTACATTACAAAAAAAATCTAACTGTACACATCCTAGTACCACTAGAGGGTGCTACACTCACCCCCCCCCCCCCCCCCAATATCCAACCAGTCCCTTGGCTAGGGGAGTTTCAAAAATCAGCTCATGGGCATCCAGGAGCAAGGACATCCCACACAATTACAGTTTTGGATGAGGTAAGGGGAAGAAATTTATTGACGGGGCAATTCACAAATATGTACAAAAAATAGAGATGACATTTTGTTGGTATTTACAGAATTTACACTACATACACCTAATTCCAAGTCCCTGTAGCTAACAACAACTTTGCACCACATACTGAGACAGAGCACCCCCCCCCCCCCCCCCCCGAGGTCCTCTGCCTGCAGGATTCTTGACTCCAGCTGGTGATAAATGTGAACAGCTGTCCAATCTACACACTTTACATAACTTTCTGTCAGGAGGGGGTTAGCATCCTGCTGACAGAAAGGAAAATTCAGCATCCAGTATATACATTTGTTACTTCCTAAATTTTGATCTGTCCGAAGGGAGTTTGCATCCTGCTGCCAGAACAAAGAAAAAACAAAAAAAAAGCACAGTTCTTTTAGGAATTCCTGGTGGGAGGGACCCCTCCCTGGACTATCAGGTTCCTCAAAAAAAAAGTTAGAATCAGTGATCAGACCTCACTCTGCGTTCAACAATAGGAGTATCCATCCATCAGCACAGGTTATGGTGGCAGGCTGGTGTGACCCTGTAAGGAATCTAAGAAAAGAGGAAAAACACAGTCTGTATTCTCCATGACAGCCTAGCCTATGTTACCATGTTACCACTCTCCAGCAGCCCTCCTGCTTTCAAGACCGCCACTCTGTCCCTGTAGATTGCTCACCCCAGCCTCCATTCCTTCTAAATGTCCTCAAACAGGATCCAAGTCTCCTCACACTCTGACACCTGCAGAGGCTTGGGGGTATGCAAATGTTCCCACACTAGATCATTCTTCCACTCTCCACGGGAGTTCTCCCATGTCCATAGTGTCAGGAGGGACATAAGGGTAGTCCAGACCCCACTCCAGAGCTACTCTGCGCTGAACTTTCCTGGGCAGTTCTCTGACCCGCTGCCTAAATTCAGCTGCTCTAGTCTGGGTATTGGAGGGTCTGCTCAAGAAAAATTGTCTGCTGATAATGGGGATTCATGCAGCTTCTTCAGCTCCCATAGCCAGATCTGGCACATCGACCACCCGGACTGGATCTCCTGGACATGGGGCCTCCCATCTCCCACTGCTTCTGCGAGCTGCTGTGGGACGACCAATCTGCTATCTCTTCCAGGGTCCCAAACACTGCTTGCAGTCTGGGGAATCCCAATCTATGGCTCTGTCCTGGCATTCCCCTCCTGGTTAAACTGAGGGTGCATCTCCCTTCTGCACTGGCTCCTTCCAGTTGGGGCTAGCAAGGGACATAGAAGCAGCCAGCATTTCAGGGATTTCTACTGGTTCCTGCCGAGCAGCACTTACAGTCACCAAGTCACGACAGACTCCTGTTCCCTTATGTCGCTGGTGTTTGCAAGGAAGTCACCAGGCTCAGACTCCCCCCCTCCTTTCAGTGATGAGACTAAGCCCGCTCCGGCCTTCCGAGACTTCCGTGGCTGCATGCGACACAGACCTGACTGCAGATCCACATTGTAGTATTGTGGCTCCTGCTTGCTGGATGCAAGCCATGTAAGCGGTTCTCCACAATGACCGCACCGGATCTATGCACTGACCACCGCTATCGGTATCCATCATTCTGGACACAGCAAGCACAGGCGCACTGTCCCCTCAATAAACACAAGCGCGAATCCCCTGCGATGCTCCAATCGGACACCAGTGTCCACTAGTGTCCGCTCCTGTAGGTCAGACAACCAGGTCAGCACTGGAAACCATTGAGCACACTCCCCCAATTTGTTCCTCTGCCTCGTGATGTCTGCTAGCGGGGAACGATGGGTCTCCTCTAGGGTGTGGTGCCGCCCTCTCGCTTCCAAACAGGCTGGTGTCTGTGAAACTGATAGTGCGCTGCTGTAACCCCTTGTTAGACGACCTGAAGTTGGCAGGCACACTGATGCTAGTAGGACTTGTCCGGGCATGTTGCTCGGCACCGACTGTGCTCGAACAACTGAGAGCAGATGACTGCTGTCTTTTCCAGTGGTTGTCAATAGCAGCAATAATGTTTGTAGCCCATGCCTCACTGAAGGGAGCATTCTGAGCACAGTGCCGCCCGCAGGCACCCACAGATTTACCCTAATCACCCCATGCAACAGTAGGCACTGGCACACCTTATTGTTCAAAGCAGAAGGTTGAAGTAAACAGTCACAATGTCCAGCATTTGCAGGTCGCTGGACATATTTGTAACCCATGTGTGTCACATCTTTAGGCCCTGCCAGCCCTCCTGGCTGCAGCTGCCCCTTTCCACTGCCCGTGCCGCCACAGTCCCCTCCACTGGCTCTACACCCATCCCACACTGCACTCTCCCAGTCCTCTCAGGTATGCCTCCCCTTCTGACTGTGTGAACACTCACCAGCCCACTTGGCTGCCTCTGTGGAACTCCAGGAGACTTGCCCAGCAGTGTTCTTCTGCTGTCCTCTCTTGCTCCTCCTGTGCCTCCTGGTAAGGAGACCTCTGTGGGCTGTAAGAAGGTCCCGTCTGCACCCAAGCCCAGGCCAGGGTTTCACCTCCCCCCAGACTGGGGAGCTCCCTCAAAGGCCCCAACAGCCTAACTCTCCATCTCCATCTTCTACCCGATACCAACTCCCCCCAGCTGGGCTGACCCTGAGTATATGAGGGGGCCTGGGATTGGACAGGGCCCTCAGAATACTCCAGGCAGCTCCACCTCTCCTCCATCCTTTCCAGAAGTTTCTAGCATGTATTGGAAAGAAGTGGGAGGTCTCACTGCCTGTGAGTTGCCCCGCCCTGCCTGGCTTCCTGCCAAGAATCAAACACACACACAAGCTTGGATGCCTGCCAAGCCTGCCTAAACTTTCCCACACTACAACATTTTTTAACTGTACACATCCTAGTACCACTAGAGGGTGCTACATCCATTTACACCCACCTACCTGCAATCCAATCTGCTATAATCAAATGGAAGGAGATATTTGCTGTCTGGGCGGATCAGATCTGAGAATAGTCAGGTGTAAATGAACAGTGGAGTCTATTTACACTCTGCCGCCCATAGAACAGAGCAGGCAGCATAAGTAGAGTAGACACGGACCTGTCAGATCCCCCACTGAGCAAAGTCTGAGATCATCCCTGCTTATTAGTTGTCATAAAAAAAGCTCTAAAATAAGACATCTCTACTACTTTGTATTTGGCGTTACTTCTCTTCCTATGTAAACACAATGCAGGAGCATCCTGGCTTCTACAGACAGATGATGATTGGATCTAGCACTAAGCCCAGAAACTGAAACAGTAATTTTCCGGGGTTCTGATACTGCTACACAGCATTCCATATCAGCATCTGTACAGATCTCTGCTAGCACAATGCTTCTGCATTGAGCTTTAAATGGATGGCCACATAGGCTAATATAGAATTGCATTTGGCATAACAAAAATATGCTTTACACCTGTAAAAGTGGCATTTCTGTGCACAGATGCATGAAGCCCAAAAGTGTACCTTCAGGTGCAGGATAAAATCTTTTATATTGCAGCAATAAAAGCAAGTGGCACAGTGGTGTGTGGGTGGCACAGTGGTGTAGTGGTCAGCACTCTCACCTAGCAGTAAGAAGGGTTGCTGGTTCAAATCCCAACCATGACACTATCTGCCTGGAATTTGCATGTTCGCCCTGTGTCTATGTGGGTTTCCACTGGGTACTCTGGTTTCCTCCCACAATCCAAAGACATGCAGGTAGGTTAATTGGATTCTGTCCAAAAATGCCCCTAGTATATGAATGGGGACCTTGGATTGTGGGCTCTTTGAGAGTAGGGACTGATGTGAGTGTGCAATGTACAGGGATAGGGATGATTGTAGACACTCACTAGGTTGAACTGGATGGACTAGTGTCTTTATTCAACCTTACTTACTATGAAACTATGGTACAATGCCAGTGCAACCAAGTTGCTGTATAATGACATTTGCTACAGTGGTAGTACCACTAGATGGCAGCAGTGCCTTTATATTAAATCTGAAACTCCATTTGGCAATGATAGTGCATTTGCAATAAAATACTGTAGAAAAAAAAAACAGCATCCGGCATATTTTTTAAGGCAAAAGGCAATGTGTTGTAGCCCTTAGTAACCAAACATCTTTGACTGTTCTGACTGCTGTACATTTAGGCATTGCTCATTAGGATTAGGAATAGCTTGTTGCAGCTGATTATAATTTACACTGCTTTTTAGAGTAACCTATTTGTGCCTAAATGCACAAAAGGTGATAAAAAAAAATCAAAAAAATCTCAGCTTTGAGGAAATTATAAATAAATAATTTCACAACAAGAAGCATGGTGTATATGCGTTTCTCATTTCTGATCATCCTTCCAATGTGCAGAATGCTGTAAATTGACAGTCTACGTTGTGAACAATTATATTGCTTAAATGAATATTACCGCACTGCTTCTTGCTATGAAAACATTTGCCATTTGACACCCCTGGAAAGCTACATGCCATGAGAACTGACTGCCTTAAGAGAGGTACCAAAGAGGGGTGTAACTGCATTGCAGTCCTTCCTACATATTTTGCATCGACCATGCCCACTGCCCCTGTGGCAACTTAACTCCTCTTCTGCCACATAACCTCTTCAGAATTACACAAGGATGTGTTTCTAAGCCATCTGGCAACAAAGGGGTTACATTAATGCTGCTACCTCCTTACTAGTTATGCTTTAAAATTTCACACGCATACAAAAGTTTTGGCTACTGTCTGGGAATGCTCCTTTAAACACAACCCCCTTTAATTATGTGAGGTCAATGCACTTTTTTTTTTTCTTTTTTTAAGCAAGCAGCTGCCAGAAAAATCATCCACTACATAGATTGCATAAAAAACTAGGAAAGAGCAGGTCCCAGGAACATCAGGATCAGTGTGCGGAAAGCCGGCACTCATTTGAAATCCTCAAGGAAGATCCAAAAAATAAATAAAAAAGTGCACTTAGGTTCGTTCTTCTGAAGAACTGGTATGTATACATCTTTTTCTTAATACAAATTGTAGTGAAATGCTTTGATTTAGCAAGTAAATTTTGTGCATAGTTTCTGTTTTTGAGTATACTAAAACCGTAGAACAGAAGTATTTCATTTTTGCAGTCAATGAGACTAATACAGTGTGTGTCTATATTTAATGTTCCTGTGTAAGTATAACTTCTGCATGATAGCATAATTCTGTAGCTTGGATACAGAGAAGGCTATTTTCATCTTATTACTTTATCCAAGCTAAAGGGACAAGGAATATACATTTTGTAAGAACAAAAAAATAAAAATAAACAAAGGATTATTTTGGTTGAAGAACTGATAGCGTGGGATTTGATTTAATGAACATGCTGAATATTTGCATGAATTCTTTCTTTCTTTTTTTACCAGAAGATCGCTGTTACTTTTTTTGCAAGTTGGTATTTGAACACAGCACTTCTGGAATGCATAGGTTACGTTACAGGCAGCTGGGTTGTAATGACTGTTTCTCCTTTACAAAGCACTCTTTGTATAAATCCTCTTATTATCCCTTAAATAACTAATTGCCTAAATCTTGTGATGTGGCTCTATAGCAGCTCACCTATTATAATAGCAAATCTCTTTAAATTGCAGTTTGTTATTCAGTGAAGTTTAATATGTAGCCTGTATGTTACATATATGATTATTTCTCACCCTATTTTTTTATTATTATTATTACTACTGCAAAATACTCTTTGTCACTGTAATCTTCCCGGTGTCCTGTAGTTAACACTAAAGAGCCACCATTACATTTTGTTAGGTCTTTTCTTGCTGAGACATTCCAGTTTTCCTTTGAAGTTTGACCTCTGTGGTTTATAAGACCTGAGGAGTCTTGAGACCTGATAGAGAAGAAGAGGTAATTGAAATGATGTGTGCAATTATGACCAAAAAAAGCTAGGAATTAGTCAAAGCTAGGAATCACTTTATATTCCATTGGCTGAACAGTTTATTTGCACTACTGAACATATACAGTATATCCTCATTGACTTGAGTCATGTTCTGTCAATGACAGACCATGAGAGAATCACAATATAAAAGTATAAACTTTTATCTGTTGTGTATTTAGCTAAAAGAAAGTCAAGTTGAAGACATATGGACCAACCAATAATTACCATTCAGAGTGCCAAATCAAGCAAACCTAAAATCACCAGTGTGATTGCTAATTGTACTCTACCAGACATATGCTCAAGAAAATTTGTTATATATAGCAATACTTTAACTCATGAAAATGGAAGATATACCAAATTGGGCCTATTCTAGACGTAGACCTAATGAGGAGATTTTACAGCATAAAGTACAGTACATCTAAAGCAGTGGTTCTCAACTCCCGTTCTCAGGACCCACTAACAGGCTAGGTCTAAAGCCTAAACTTTTTTCTTAGTTTTGGATAGAATGGGTGCTTTTTGTATATATTGGGGAGGTTTTCCTTCACCTTCTGTTTACAGGAAGAGAGAGGAGATCTCAGCAGTAAAGGAAATCCTTCTGTAGACAATGGTCACGTGAATTTGTCATTAATGGAAGATTCCTGTTTTGCTGAGCAATTAAAATGTTCCCTCGCTTTAAGTACCAGTGATACTGGTCATCAAGACAAATAGTAAAGACGAATTTCCCCAACAATAAAACAGACAGCAATAAGAGACCCAATAGTAAAGACGAATTTCCCCAACAATAAAACAGACAGCAATAAGAGACCAATAGTAAAGATGAATTTCCCTAACAATAAAACAGAGAGCAATTAATACAAACAAACTTCATAAATGGGTTATAATATGTGAAGCTTCGGGTGTTCCTCAGACTATATATAGACAAACACTTTACTGTTCCTATACAAAAATACATACAAATTAATAAAAATTTCTTAAGTAACAAAAATTTTTTTTATGCAAATGACTGTACCCTATTTCCCTACCCCAAAATATAACCTAGAACCTAGATGTAACCTACAACAAAAAAAAAACACACCCAATGCTTAACAAGTCCTTTATTAAAAAAATAAAATAAATCATCAGTCATGATGCCTGCCAACTCAACATTGCACTCCCTGAGCTGTCATTAGCTATATTAAAGGAGGCGGAGATGGTGGTGACATCATTGCCCAAGTATGTCCATGGCCATATATAAACAACAATGTAACTCCCCTCGAATCCCCACCCATTTGCTTTTGTGGTTGGGCATTTCTGGCCATGTAAGTGAATGGGCTGGATGACGTCAGTGTTTTTCAAGGACGCAGTGGGTGCAAGCATTTAGCCAAACATCCAGAAAAGTAGTGTTCAGTCAGAACTTACATTCTGACCAAACACTGCGCTCATCCCTAGTCAGTAAGTGCCTACACCCTCAGCTTAGATATCTCAGTGCTGAACAGATTCTGCACGTCTAGAAAAATGACTTGATCGTTAGAACCATCATCATCATCAAGAGTTTGGCATCATGAGGCTGAAGCTCAGTTGGGGAACAGAAATTAGTATTGTATAAAACCTTACTCCAACCAACACACACTAGATTAATCTTTGCTGGAACTCTACTACAAGCAAAACAAGCACAATTGGCCAGGTTGCAAGTTAATTGGCTGAAAGACATTCCTGATGTCTTGAAAAGTGTCTTCAGTGTACTAACTCTTTTTTCAATACAACTCTATCAGCCAGAGATAGATTCCTTCAACTGAGAATCTTACATAGAATATACTATACCCCCTTATGATGCTTTCAAAAGTGTAAGCCCTTGTACACACGGTCGGAGATTCCGACGGAATGTGTCCTATCGGACCGTTTTGTCGGATAATCCGACTGTGTGTGGTCTCCATCGAACTGTTTCCATCGGAGTATCTAACGGACCAAGTTTTCCAACTTGTCCGTAAAATCCAACAGATTTGATTGTCAGAATGTCCGACCGTGTGTACAAGGGCTAAGAAAGGCAACCCGATTGTCATAAGTGTCAAAAACAAAGAGGAGATTTCTTTATGATGTGGAGTGCAGAATGATCAGACTATTTTGGTTCCAAGTCACTAACTTTATTGCCACTCACTGTGATTTGCCTAACATCTGCATTCCTAAATGATGCATCTTAAGTATATTTGAGAATCTTGATCTTAGTGCCATACAGAAACCATTTTTGAGAGCTCTATTGTATTATGCTAGGAAAACAGTGGTCCTTTAGTGGATTTATACTAAACCCATTCACCTTAACCTTTGGAAAAACATAGTGAACCAAGCGTTACTGCTTTATAAGCTAACCTGTGAAGCCAGAGGCTGCATACTGAAATTTGACAAGATATGGGTTGTTGATAAATTTTTTCAGATACCTATGAGATGCCCCCACTACTTAACTCATTCTATGGGCCACTACTTATTGCTAAGGATGAGCCGAACACCCCACGGTTCAGTTTGCACCAGAACTTGCGAACAGACAAAACATTCGGACGAACACCGTTAAAGTCCATGGGACACAAACATGAAAAATCAAAAGTGCTCTTTTTAAAGGCTTATATGCAAGTTATTGTCATAAAAAGTGTTTGGGGACCCGGGTCCCGCCCCAGGGGACATGTATCAATGCAAAAACAAGTTTTTAAAATGCCTGTCTTTTCAGGAGCAGTGATTTTAATAATGCTTAAAGTGAAACAATAAAAATGAAATATTCCTTTAAATATTGTGCCTGGGGGGTTTCTATAGTATGCCTGTAAAGTGCCACCGTTTTCCAGTGTTTAGAACAGTATCACAGCAAAATAGTATTTCTAAAGAAAAAGGCATTTAAAACTGATGTCGGGTCTCGGCAATATAGATAAAACACATTGAAAAAAATGGCATGGTCCCCCCTCCAGTCCATTACCAGGCCCTTTGGGTCTGAATATTAAGGGAAACCCTGAACCAAAAAATGTTTTAAAAATTGTGCGGGTCCTCCCAAAATCCATATCCAGCCCTTCGGGTCTGGTATAGATATTAACGGGAACCCTGCACCAAACTTTAAAAAAATTACGCGGGGGTCCCCCCCAAAATCCATACCAGACCCTTCAGGTCTGGTATGGATTTTAGTGGGCAGCACAGTGGTGTAGTGGTTAGTACTTTCACCTAGCAGCAAAAAGGGTTGATGGTTCAAATACTGACCACGACACCATCTGCCTGGAGTTTGAATGTTCTCCCTGTGCCTGTGTGGGTTTCCTCCCACACTCTAAAGACATGCTGGTAAGTTAATTGGTTCCTGTCTAAATTGGCCCTAGTATATGTATGAATGTGTGTTAGGGACCTTAGGTTGTAAGCTCCTTGAGAGTAGGGACTGATGTGAATGTACAATGTATATGTAAAGCGCTGTGTAAATTGACAGCGCTATATAAGTACCTGAAATAAATAAATAAAATAATAAGGGGAAACCTGCCCCAAAATTAAAAAAATCCATACCTGACCTTTATCTGAGCAGGCAGGCTGCAGGAAAAGAGGGGGTGAGAGAGCACCCCCCTCTCCTGAACTGTACCAGGCCACATGCCCTCAACATGGGGAGGGTGCTTTGGAGTAAAACCCAAAGGCATCTTTTCCCCATGTTGATGGGGACAAGGGCCTCATCTCCGCAACCCTTGCCCAGTGGTTGTGAGGTCTGCAGGTGGAGGGCTTATCAGAATCTGGAAGACCGCTTTAACAAGGGGACCCCCAAATCCCGGCCTCCCCTATGTGAATTGGTAACAACGGGTACATTGTACCCCTACCATTTCACAAAAAAAGTGTCAAAAATAGTAAAAAAGATGAGAGACACTTTGGAACAAGTTTTTTTATTAAAAAATAAAAAGATAAAAATGTCCCGCGATGTAAATCCATCTCACGCTGCCGACGGCCTGAAAAATGAAAAAAAAAGCCACTCCTGCCGAGGCCCGGCCACCAAGGGATGCTTCTTCTCTGTGACAATTGTTATATAGCTGAGGGCGGGCCACCCGGTGATGTAAACAGGTAAACCCGCCCCCCTCTGACGCCACATGATGTCCGATAAGCCCCCCGCCCGCAGACCCCCCCAACCACTGGGCAAGAGTTGTGGGGAAGAGGTCCTTGTCCCCATCAACATGTGGACAAGATGCTTTGGGGGACTACTTCAAAGCACCCTCCCCATGTTGAGGGCATGTGGCCTGGTACGGTTCAGGAGGGGAGGGTCGCTCTCTCCTCCTCCCCTCTTTTCCTGCGGCCTGCCAGGTTGCGTGCTTGGATAAGGATCCGGTGTTGATTTTGGGGGGACCCCTATGCCATTTTTTTTTATTTTTGGCGTAGGGTTCGCCTGAGGGGCCTGGTAATGGAATGGGGGGGGCAACCCATGTTGTTTTTTTTAATAAGTTTTATCTTTATATTGCTGAGACCCGACAATTCATTACAGCCGCAATCAGTTTTAAATTACTTTTTCCCTAGAAATGTCATTTAGCTGTGGTACTGTTCTAAACACGGGAAAACTGCACCACTTTACAGGCATACTGTAGACACCCCCTAGACACAATATTTAAAGGAATATTTCATTTTTAATGTTTCACTTTAAGCATTATTAAAACCACTGCTACCGATAAAACGGACATTTTTAAAACTTTTTTTTTTGCATTCATACATGTCTTCGGTGGCAGGTCCCAGGTCCCCAAACACTTTTTTATGACAATAACTTGCATATAAGCCTTTAAAATGAGCTCTTTTGGTTTTTCATGTTAGTGTCCCATGGACTTTAACAGGGTTCCGCTGCTTTGGTTGTTCACCGAACGTCCGAACAAACAAAGTTCGGCCTGAACTTATGCTCGGGCCAAACCATTTGCTCATCCCTACTTATTGATTGTGGCCAGTCAGTTATTTCTTTGTACACTGACAATTCATGATATGATGCTTCTGTCATATACTGTAGTCTTGCAATGGATGGATGTTCATGATTCTACCCTTTCCAGTTATTTTTTTGTTTATCTATGCCTTGTAAGACTATTGTACCTTGCATGTTATAGCACTGTCTATGAAATAAAGAAGCATTATGAAAGACTACGGTATTACAATTACTGCGCTTGGTGCATATGTCATTCCTTGTTGACAACCACTGGGTATGGCTGTGTGCCCCTGAATGTAGACGATATACAATCGGGGACAGGTACCCGCACCCACAAATCCATGTATCCGTGCAGCTGATGTGTCCCAATTGCCATGAGTGGAACTGCCTGCATGTGGATGCACAGAACACCTGTGCATCCAATGCAGGCAAAACACAGACTTCCACACGGATGGACACTTAAAGTGGTTTCAATCCCCTATGTATACCCAGTGAAGTCACTGGCCTTAAGTGATACACAAAGATTAAACAAATCTTCCCACAAAATTTGAAACTGCTATCATCTCTTCTCTACTTCCGTTCTAAGTCCAGAATTTAAAAATTGTCTGAGCTGTCAGAAAACAGGGGGCGGAGACCTAAAAATACACACTGCAGAGCTCAGTGAGGAGAGCTCTGAGAGTTGATTGGAGGGAAGGGACACACCCCACTTCACACAGCACACAGGAACAGAGATGAAGGTGTCAATCTGCTGGAGCTCCCTCCCTGTCACTTTTTTTATTTGTGTCAGGAAAACTTGGCAGAAGTGACTCATGTTGATGTCACAGAAACCAAGCAGCAGACAAAAAATTACTCTTATGCCGGGTACACACGATCGGAATTACGGCCAGCAAAAGACCCATGAGAGCTTTTCATCGGAAAATGCGACCGTGTATGCTTCATCGGAATTTAGCTGGCCGAATTCCCGCCAGCAAAAATTTGAGAGCATGTTCTCAAATTTCCCGACGGAAAAACTTTCTATCAGAAATCATGCAATTCCGACACGCAAAAAATCACGCATGCTCAGATTCAACTACAAGATGGAAGCTATTGGCTACTGGGTATTGAACTTCCTTTTTCTAGTTCCATCGTACATGTTGTACGTCACCGCGTTCATGGCGGTCGGAATTGTGACCGTGTGTAGGTAAGACAGCCTGAGCAGAATTCCGTCGGAATTCCATTGGGAAAACCATCAGACCCTTTTCTGACCATAATTCCCATTTGGTGGACGTGGCATTAGTGCTCTTAATTGAGACAGGTACACACTACACACGCAAGGGATATTGCATTGTTTTATATTTCATGTCTGAGGTTTACAACCACTAAGTAATCCTGTTCAGACTGCATAAAAAATCCGTGGCCATCTTCCCTGCTCTGACATGTTCATATTGAGAAATGCAGTGCAAGATGAGAGTCTTAGGAGAACCAGTCCACTCAGATAGGGGTTTCTTCCCCCTGACTACCATGAGGGTGGGCTTACTTGATTGGTAATCATAGAAAAACTACAACTTTATCATGCCCTCAGATGATCTTTTCCTGGATGCACAGTGCTGTTTTCTGGCCCCTAGCCATTTAAATTGGGGTTTGCGATTGTTTCAAACTAGTATTAAAGAGGAGCTATCGTTTTTTCTTTTTTCTTTTTAGATGTACACATGAAAGAGGTCAGCTTAATGTAAAAGATCATATGTAATATATGTTTAAAATCCTTTTTTTTTGTACATACATTTCATAATTTTACAGTATATATAAACAAATAAAAAGTTCAGAATGGATTAACCTGATTTACATTGAACCCTATGGGAAAATTTGCCTCGGTTCACAAACAAATTGTTTCATGACCAGATTTGTTTCACAAATTACGTTTGTGAACCGATGTACCACTGTAATCAATAGACATGTGCACACTGAAATATTTTTCGTTTCGGAATTTTGTTTTCGTCCAAAAAATAAATGTATTTAGTTACTCCCGAAATTAGTTTTTATTTATTTTTTTCGTTAAAAATTGCATTAGTCCTAAAATCAGAAATAATTAAGGTCCGATCTGTCATTGAAGGCTTATGGTGTCTGTCGAATGTTCTAAGAGCAGCTAAACTGTATGACGCCGCAATCGTACATTTCCGGTCAAATGTTCCGCCTACAAGCTATAGTAGAATTCTAATGTTCTACACTAGTAATAATTACATTTATTAATTATTATTACTAGTCTACTAACATTAGAATTCTTCTATAGCCTATGGGCAGAGCATTTGACCATAAATGTCCGCTCGCAGTGACTGCTTTGTCGCATCTTCATGTTGAATCTTTTCTCTCCATGTCGAATAATCTTGGACTAATAGAGTTAGGTTAGGCACATTTGACCTTTTTTGCTATTGTCTCTATAATGTCGAATCTTTTCTCTCTATGTAGAATAATCTTGGACTAATAGAGCTAAGGTTAGGCACATTCGACCACAGGTTCGATGGACACAGATCCTAATTGTCAGTGTTATGTCGAATCTCCTATCTATATTGAACTGTTGTCACAACGAAAACGAAAATAAATCATTTGTTTGTGTTGGATCTTTCGGTTTTCAGATTCTGCACGTTCGTTATCGTTTGTTAAAACAATAACGAAAATACCCGAAATTCAGATGAAAATGCATTCAGATAAAAACGAATGCACATGTCTAGTAATCAAAATATAAAATTAGTGAATCATTTGTAACTGATGCTCAATGTATACATACCATAAAACACACATATTTTTATATTATGTAAATGTGATGTCACATGCAGAACTTGAAGAAAGGCACCAAGAGGTTTCATTTGTTTTGGTCAGATTGCCCTAAGGTCTAAGATTTGAGTGGAGACTTACAGTTTCTGATTACATTAGTAGGGTTTACATTTAAAAAATGCTTTTGTGCCCATTGGAAGGTGCATGAGATACAATACATGTCACAAATTTTCAAGGATGGTGTATTAATACACTTTTTGACACTGCAGGAAACTTACACTCTACCATCCCATATGGACTTTATGCACAATTGAAACATGCTGTCAGAGCGTAAGGAGATATGGGCAGATGGACTCAGTGCCCCATTCATATTTTTAATCTGATTCAATCCACAATAGCTCCAAAAGGTTTCTATGTTGCTATATGAATTCCTTACAGGCTACCCTGTAAAAGTGAGGGCCAGGTGGGAGAGGGATGTTGGTCTGTTAACAGGTGATCATTAGGATGAGGTGTTTCAATCTGTGCTGACTTGCTCTCTTAATGTATCCCGAAAATGATCCTGGCTGAACATTGTCTTAAGAGCACTTCACATTTCACTGTGCCTCTAAAAAATGGGCAGCATCAAGGAACCCCTTTGTCACAGATGTAGGAGAGATCACAGGGGTTTGATTAATTTACTATGGTGATGCCCAAAACTACATATCTATTGGAAAGGAGTGTTAGAAACTTTGAATAAGTTAACGTACCAATGGACCCTAAAAATTGTCTTTTGGGCATTCTTGGGGAAGTAGTGGAAGAAGAGTTTGTTAGGGTAGCGATGGGCCATGCCCTCTTTCAAGCCCATAAATTAATACTGCAACTTTGGAAATCCCCAGATCCTTCCTCTCATAGGACTTGGGTGACTAATGTAGGTAATATCTTAGACCATACGGGTACACTTCCAGCTATGTTGTATAGTGTAAAGTGCATTCTTGTCTATTGATATCTTTGATACTTTATTCGTTTTGGCAATTGCTGGAGAACTGTTAGACAAAACTGTATATGTTTTTCACTACTGTGGTATCACATGCTTAATGACAATTGTATGAAATGTCCTGGAATGCCATATTTTCTTTATTAAACTTTTCTCGATTAAAAAATAAAAATAAAAATGCTTGACTGCAAAGAAGAATTATAATCACTAGAAACCAGGAAGGATAAACACATATGGATGCAAGGCACAAAAAAACAGTAGATGCCAGGAAGTATGCCAATGGTAACAAAGTCAAGTAAGACTAGGAGGTCTTACTCAAGCCAAAAGAGGCAAAACTGAAAACATATTTTTCAAGTCTTTTCTCTTGAGTCTTTTCTCAAGTCTCTTTTTCAGTCTTTTCCCAATGTTTGTACTTGCAACTTCAAAAGGTGACACCTGGGAAAATTAGGACAGCATGTAAGACAAAGCTATTGAGTGTTAGCATGCAGTTTATACAGGCATAGGCTCAAAAACCATTCTAATATATAAAACTATGATTAGTAGATGCGTGTTATGTTTAATACTTGTATAATGTAATGTTCTCCAAAGTGGAATTACAAGGCTATGATGTATGCAAAAAATGTGTACCAAAAAAATGGCACCTTGTGGGGATGAGAACATATAAACAAACAGCTGTCCACTTTAAAGTGAACAAATCACTGGAACTATGCAAAATTATAAAATAAAGAATAAGACGTTATACATGTTCATATAAAAAAAACTGTCACAAAGAAAAACACTGTATCAAACTCAAATGTGCACATTAATGAGAAAATAAGCAAGCATAAAGTCCATAAGTGAATAAATCCCAACACCAAAATGAAATACTCTGAAATAAAACTTCTAGATCTTCCACCATGAGTGCTCAATATGAAGATGGCCACTCACCAGAGCCGTTTGACCACTTTTTACAGGATGGTCAAGAAACACTTTGGGAACCCCAGATTGGTTCCACTAATGGCATGAATCCACTCCAATGTTCACTCAGGAAGGAGCTAGAATGTAAAAAATGACTCCGCAGGAGACATGGATGAAAGTCTCATAGTGCAGCAATTTTTAATAAAGTAAAAACAGCAGCAATGATAGCAGTTACACTCACATGTGATAGTGCCTGGCCTGGCACTAGGTGTAAACAGCGTGTGTGGGTCAGCTGATCCCTGGGGGTAGCGTGCATTCCACGTCTCACTCCGAAGGTGCAAAGCTTGGTGTCGGGTATCAAATATGGACCCGGAAATGATAGATCCCCTGCTCCAGTGTGGCCAGTACCATCTTAATTTTTAAACAGATTATAGGCTAAGTTACAGTCAAAGTACTAAGTACTAAATACTGTTGCAGATACAGATACAGCAAAACATTATCTGAAAGAGTTTTGCCCAACCCCACCTACAGATGAGTGGACAGTGAAAGATCAGAAAGCTCAAAGTACTAAATCCCTAAGCATAGGTGATGATCAAACTGTGCACAAATGCATGTGGGAAACTGCAAAAGAAATGTGAGAGGTGCTACAGGAGGTACATGAGAAAGCAAATCTTAGCACTAAACTGTACTTAAAGCGGGAGTAAACCCGCTGTCTTTTTTCTTTTTCTTTACACCTGTAAGGGAAAAGGCATAATGAGCTAGTATGCACCGCATACTAGCTCATTATGAAATACTTACCTTAGAACGAGGCACTGGCATCTCACTCAGTCCACATTGAGGGAGCTGACATGTTCCCTCAGCGTGTCTTCCGGGTATTGCGGTTTCAGCCACTCACAGCATGCGCGCGGGAGTTTTCTGCCTGGCAGGGTCTGGCGTCTGCCGGACTTTCAGCCGAGAATCGCCGGTGCGCATGTGCCGCTGAAGTCAGTGGCTCATTGTGAGGGGAATATCTCCTGTACGGTTTAGGAGATATTCTTTTTATCTACAGGTAAGCCTTATTATAGGCTTACCTGTAGGTCAAAGTTAAAAACGTAACTATACAACCGCTTTAAAGCGAAATTGAAGGCATTGAACAAAAAACTGTGAGCGGGCAGTCTATTATCGCAGAAGACATATGCAAAGTTTCTTTTGCATAAAAATACACCTACCTGCCTGCTCACAGTCTGCTCACGCTGGCAACTGGAGATGCACCAAGACCATCACTCCAGGACAAGGTGCCTGCACTGGCGAGGGACTTGGAGCGTGGAGGTAAGTTTAGTGCTTTTAGTTTCGCTTTGATTAGAAAGCTATATCAGACTAAGCTAATGGCCAGGTGGGAGAGGGATGTTCGTCAGTGGGATGAGGCATTTCCCATGCTGAAAGCACACATGCTTATATAAAATGAACTTAAGAAACAGTGGAGCAGCTGTGAGCTAAAGAAAAATAATCATATTACAGTACTTCTATTCAGTGATCTCCCTGATGGCTTTGAGATATTTGTTACAGCACTTGATGCTTGCTCAGATAATGAGATTACCCCAAAATATTCTAAAGGCAAGACATGGAAGACACCTCAGGTATTGAGTGTGCCTTTTATTCCAAAGTGAGTGCCTCTTAATTTGTTCCCCAGTGTGGGGAAAGCATGCTTTGACCTGCTAATTGACGGGTCACTTTTGGAGGTGAGCACACATATGAATGGTGGTGGGAGTCACTGTGTATGATATATGAAATATCAATGCGAAGGGTGGATTCTGTCTAAGGATTTATAATCTCTACACAGAAGAACATTTGTTAAGACAGAACACACTTGTTTATTATGGACTTTGATTTATTATATAAAACTATTTGTTTATTTGATATCAATATACTGTATGTATAATTAAAGCGGTAGGAAAGCCCACTTTGTTATTTTTACCTACAGGTAAGTCTGTATAGTAATAAAGCTTACTTGTAGGTAAAATGAATATCTCCTAAATGAGCACTGTTTAGGAGATATTTACCCTGGGTACAGCCAGTGTCATCACCGGCACATGCGCTCTGAACGTCTAACATACCTCGCCCGAACTTCAGAGCTTCATGCCATAACCGCGGGCTCCCACGTGCATGTGCAAAATTACGTCATTGCAGCTCCAGACAATCACACAGCGAACCCAGAAGAAAGACTGGGGGAAGATATCAGCCCTCTCAGCGGTAACAGAGTGGTCGCTGAAGGGCTTTGTTGTAAGGTAAGTATTTCATAATATTCCATTGTCTTACAGGTGTTTTTTTTAAACCATGCATGGTTTACTACCTAGTTTCATAGTTAGTAAGGTTTAATAAAGACACCAGTCCATCCAGTTCAACCTGAGTGAATGTCTACAATTGTCCCTATCCCTGTACATTGCACACTCACATCGGTCCCTACCCTCAAGGAGCCCACAATCCTAGGTCCCCATTCATATACTTGGACAGAAGCCAATTAACCTACCTGCATGTCTTTGGATTGTGGGAGGAAGCCGGAGTACCCGGTAGTATGGGATAGCACAAAACATAAAATGAGTGAAATTGTTGGCACTGTCAAAGAAGAGCAATAAGGTAAGTTTTAGCCTCGAATAAACATTAGATCACAAAAAAATGAGTGTACCATCATCCGAATGAATACATTTTTTGGAAACAGGAGGTTATAAGAATGGCAGGGCAGTTGCTGATACTATACCCAGCATATCCAAACCTACAAGATTGTCTGGAGTTTATGGACTATCTCGGTACTTGATAATAAATGTCAATCAAATCTAATAAAAAAATGTACAAAAGTTTAATAACAACCAACAAATATATACAAACATGTAAACATTTAACAAAATAAAACCATATCCACTACGAACAAACAATTTCTAGCAGGTTTCCCCTTAGGATTTATGTTGAGAAGTGGAATGACAAAGTTCCACTACCGGTTTCGCGGTCACAGCCACTTCTTCGGGAGGGAAATCTACAAAATCAGTAATGAAAAAATAGCATACAGTAAAATGGAACAAGAAAACAGCACAATATGAAGCATATTAGCACAATACAGTTTATATATAAATAAGGAGGCCGGCTCACCAGTACAACCAGAAGCAGTTGATCACAGGACCCACAAAATTCCCCCAGCGGCAAATGCGGGGGATTGTAACTGACCAACTCTGGCATCAAGATGATAATAGATTAGAGATGTTAACCTAAGGTAATGGGGTGCACAGCCAGTATAGCATCGTGATGAGATGCCCAAAAGGTGACCAAGTGATAGAAAACAAACCAACCAAGGGGACATAATAAAAATATGCCGGGTATAGTATCAGCCATTCCTATAACCTCCTGTTTCCAAAAAACTGTCAAAGAGGAAAAACATTTGAGCTGTAGCCACACCTTGCACTGTCATCTTGGACACAGGAATCCTGAAACTATAATGAAACTAGCTGAATGGACTTAATTCACTTAGATCTACATGGTCCCATTGAATCTCAGAGCCTATGAAAGAAATAGTATTTTCTCACATTCGTTGATCACTATTTAAATTATACTATGCCAGTGATGGCAAACCTTGGCACCCCAGATGTTTTGGAACTACATTTCCCATGATGCTCAACTACACTGCAGAGTGCATGAGCATCATGGAAAATGTAGTTCCAAAACTTCTGGGGTGCCATGGTTCGCCATCACTGTACTATGCTTTACTAGTTAGATAAACCAGATAAACTAGAACAATAGTTGCCGAGTAGGCAACACATTTGTCAAAAATGCATAGATAATGGCACAGGGTGCACAAGTGATAAAACACAAGCTTTTTTGGGAAAGAATTGAATTATGGTCCAGACTGTTATAACATACAATCCAGAACAAAATAGTGTTGCAGAGAGAATGAACTACACTTTAAGTGAAAGTGACAGACACATTTTGACGCTTTTTGAAGCGAATCGCCACAGACAGTTATGACAGCCTTCTATCGCCAAAACTGCTCCCCTGGAAAAACAACAGAGAAAACGCCATATGAGCTATAGAATGGAAAGAACTTGACCTGAAACATATAATTCAAACAGAAAATTCAAAAACATCTCAAATGTTTAATTTTGAAATTAATGACAGCAGCATTGCAAGTGAAAAATCGATTCCAGAAACATCCAAAAGAGAAGAAAAGGGAAAACAAAGGGAATAATGCAAACATTAATACAAAACAGAGAAAACCCCATATGAGCTATAGAATGGAAAGAACTTGACCTGAAATATATCAAGATCTTTGGAAGCAAAGCATACGTACATGTTCCTGAAGAAAAGCATAGTAAATAAGAAAAATGGAAACCTTGTGCTAAGGATGACATAGCACATTTGACATTTGAACAACAACCTGAGCAAGAAGCACCGCCAATACTGCATGGAGAGGAGCAGAACATCACTGAAATTGCAAAGAATTTGCTTCAGTGACTTTTTCCCTGAAAGGGAAGCTGCAACCTCAGTCAGAAAATCTGTGAGATCCAATAAGGATATCTCAGCTAGACAATTGTCATATTCTGTATGATCCACAGAGTGCCACAGGCTGAGCCAGCAACATGGGAAGAAACACAAAAGTTACCTATTCATGAGAAGCAAATGTGAATTAAAACTGCAGATGAAGTGACAACATCTCCCAACCAGATCAAAGCTAAAATGCAAAGGTAGATAGAAACAGTTCACCTTAAGTTGGAAGAAGAAGATCTTTGACCCCATAATGGACAGCGCAGACATGCCTTGGGGGACTTTAAAACTCTGCAGTGACTACATGTGTAGATATAGAAGCTGCCATGTCATCTCTCTACAGATGTAAATCACCACCAAGACAAAGTTTGAAGAACTCCAAAAGAAGATGGGACTTATATGAGAAATAGCTCTTGAGTTTGGATGTTCGCATGCATAGGTGGAACAACTATTCTCATATATTACTCCACAATTAGTAGTTTTGCCTGTAGATAATTTTGCCTCTAGGTAGTGTGTGTTACACAATTCCAAAAAAACTTAAGATGCTATGTAATCTAAATAAAAACAGAATGCAATGATTCGCAAACCTCATAAAACTATATTTTATTCAAAATAGAAAATCAAAACCATATCAAATGTTTAATTTTGGAATTAATGACAGGACCATTGCAGATGACAAAATCTATTCCAGAAACATCCAAAAGAGAAGAAATGGGAAAACAAAGGGAATAATGCAAACATTAATACAAAACCTGTCATTACTTGTGGCAGTGGGATGGCACCGAAGACAGTTTATAAGTCTATCTTCAAAGGGGAAGGCAGTAACACACGCAAGTGCTTCTTACCTCTATTTAAATCAAGTTGTTGGTGTAGAAGATGCATCCTCCTCAATGGTAGAAGGTCTTTTACACATGTACCATTTACAACACCCTTCACGGTCCTCGGTATTGGTTGTGAAATGACCAACGACATGGTTAATTCGTAAGATAGCTTGCATAGCAGAAGGCTACTTAGAAAGGCATTCAAAACGGTGAGAACTCAGCCTTGTGCCTGCCTTCACAGTGATGTTGAGTGTAACAGTATTGACTCTGATTTCCTTGTCAGCAGTGTTAATTTTGTCAACAAAAATGTTTTCGTCAAAGTTTTCATCAGCGCCATATTTACAGTGACAAAAATGAAACAAAACAAAAAGAACAACACGAGACGACTGCCGGGACGAGACTGAGTGTGTCCAACTCCCAAGTCCTGACTAATGAGACAACTGCACCACCAGGAGCCCCAAGCAGAGTAGACTGTGAGTGTATATAGCAACAATTGTGCAGTACATTACAATTACAGCAGCCTGAGACCTCCCCTCAGACCACCCTTTGTACAGACTGAGCACTGTGTGTGCAACTGTGCATTATAGGCCTCCTCTGACCACTGGCAGTGGCATGCAGGGCACTGTGGATTATAGGCCATCCCCCAGACAACCACCATCCAGCACCGTGCAGCATTATAGGCCTCATCTGACCACTGGCAGTAGCTGATAAAAATGCTGGCCATAAAAAGATGTGACTAACCAACAATTTTGCTCCACTAGTCTCAGATTTTAAAAAGATGACCAGGAAAAGGATGATTTTCTGACCTTTGAATAACAGAACTGCTTTCCTATTCACAGGTTGTGGCATGTGATGAAATTACAATCAGCATATTCCAAACCACCTTTGGGAGAAACTGCTTATTTGAGCCTAGCAAACATGGGCTAGACATTCAAACAGAGCTTTCAAACAGAAATTGCAGTCATATTTATCGAAGGGGTTAAGTAATAGGGTGCTGACATTACTGCATAAATGCTAGGGAAAAGACCATATTCAAGAGTAACAGTAGGGTATGACATGGTATTAGATTGTACTTGTTTTTCAAAAAACCCTAGTTTAGTATGTTAACCAGAAATGACATTGTATTGTGTTGGCAAGACTGGCTTTGACACACCCAGAAATTTACCCCAGAAATAATGCCCTCTTTCTCTGAGTTAAATTATACTTAAACCCTGGTTTTAAAATCTATGCATAAAAAGAAAAAAAAATTATTCATGCAAAAGGCAATATTAAAGCAGAACAAAACTCCCCTTCTCTCGCTTCCACAACAGCGCTAACATCTTCACTCAGCTTTTTCTAGGCTCAGGATCTTCAGCCAACTTAACTGGCAAAGCTGGCATGATGTTCCATTCTACTCCAAAATCAGAGGGGATCTGTTCTGGTAGGGGCCTAAAGCTCAAAAATATACCTGCTGGATAACTGTGCACTTCATTAGAGACTTGCTTCATACAACTGATAACAGTGCACCCATCAACTAATGGCACTTGAGCCACTTTGGATGGGAGGGAGGCATACACCAAAATGTATGATCTTGTATGATCTTTTGGGGGCAAGGGATGGCGTTTAAAATGGCACTTCAGAGAACTGTATAATAAAACATGCACATGTATAGACCCGAAGCTGGTATTTTGATGCTTGTAGGAGGAAGTAAGGCTGGGTGGTTGGCATTTAAGGGGGAAGGAACAACACACAGAGGTTCAAAGGAGTGTATTATCAAGCATGTTCCAAACACACTGTAATAGAGTCTATGTAAAGGTTTCAAGCAGGCAAAAACACTCACAGATAATGATGCAGTACTTTCAGAGAGCGATGCTCCAGAACTGACAGCACCTGGCACAGGAGGCAGTTGATAAGCAGTATGCAACAAAGCACTGAAGAGGAAAAGCTCCACACAGCAACGATAACAAGCAGTCCCTATACGGTCACTCCTCCTCTGGAAACTTTCCCTATGTTAGGCACACTGTCCCTATCCTGTCCCTATTCTGTCCCTATCCTAACTACATGCCAAATGTACATCAACTGCAGTGAGCTAGTGCTTCTTATAAGCACTGCCCTCACTAAAGATGACCATGGATTTCATCCAGGACAGCAGCATCCAATTGGACAGCTGCTCACCTAATGACGAGTACGGAGGCCTAAAAGGAATGTGGTTGAAGACAGCACCACCTTTTTAGGGAGGTCAACCTAAACCTGCCTACAAGCTAACTATTCCATATTTCTATTTTACGATAGATCAACCAGTCTGATGCAATTGTCAATGACTATGTTTTGCTCCATAGCAATATTGTCTTTTTTTTTTTAACCTTTTTTCCTGTTAGGTGGTTTATGTCTGAGCATGTAGAAATATCAGCTTTTAGATTTGCTTCATGTACATTTTTTATGACTTACAAAATTCAACGGAATAACCACAAGGTGGAAACAAACATTATTAGACTGCAGGAAAATATTTTTGCTTTGCCGTTGTGTTGCCACACCCTGTCAAACAGTAATTTTTTTCAAGAAAAACATTACTTGTTCTCATTCATTTCTGTCTACTACAAGATGCTGATTTTACTGGGAGACCAAAAAGATGTTGTTTACCTCCCTCCAAAAAAATTGTTGCGTAAAAACCCATGAGTAAAAAGATTTTAAAGTCACGATACAGTTTTTTATTTTATGTTATTGGATTGGTAAATCGTCAAGTGATAAGGGTTTATGAGTGATCTTATTTCTATTTACAGGTCAGATTAGAGGCTGTGTTTTTTGCTTCAAAAAAAGAAAAAGATGTTAGTTACCTGTACTGTGCAACAGTATTGTATAGAGATATCCCTTATCTCCTCTCCTAGAGTCCCCCATCAATGCGGTCTGCTCTTTCTTCTTGTGGGTGCCAATACAAGCCATGTGCTACAGAGGCACCAGTGCAGGCGTGCTCTCAAGCTTCGCTGTGTGCATCCATAGATACAGATACACCACTGCTTGGCCACCCCCCACTCCTTCCTTTAAGTTTAGAACTACTAGAACCATTGCAAGAAGGCTTAGATAAAAAAAAGACACGTGTCCATCTACTTCAACCAATGGAAAAAAATTAAAAATAAATAGAAAACCATCATACACATAATCCTATGCCCACAGTTGATACAGGGGAAAGCAAAAATCCTATAAAGCATGGTCCAGTTTGCTCCGATGGGGGAAAATGCTTTCCTTTTCCCCTGGTTTTTTTCCTGGATTAACAATCTCTGGTATTACCTATAAATGTTACCATTCAGTTATATTTTGTACGTTTGGGAATGCAGCCAGCTCTTTTTTTAAAACAATCTACTGAGCTGGTGTTTTTGCCCATTAAACACAAAGGGGGTTCAGATTTGTAGACTGACTTCAGTTCCTACTATAGGAAACTGAATAAAAACTTTGGAGTGTGCTTTTACTTCTTGAGTATCAAACTAAGAAACACAGTGAATAATTATGCTTCATGCTAATTTATTACAGAATTCTGAGTTTTCCGTTTGGATGGGAATGTTGTGTTCCAGATTCTGAAATAATTACAATAATGAGGGTTTCTATTGATTACATATGCTTGTACGCAATGCTTGCATTTATTTGAGTACCACTGTATACCTGGAGTACAGCAGCACAAAGCCATTCATATTTATAAGGGGCGGTACGCAGCACCCAGACTGCCTAGGTGTGGGAAAAACACTGTAATTCACCTTCCATTGGCTCAGACACCCATGTGCAAGAGGCCTTAAAATCTATGCCAGTCAGGAAGTGAAGCAAAATATTCCAATATTTCATTGATTTTTGCTGTGAAACCTGTGAGCAGTGCTCAGTCATATTGCTCCTTGTGTGTGATGCAGGATGATCGCTGGAAATGAAAGCTGACCTCCAGCTTTACCTTCAGTGTTGCACAGTTGTACAGGTTTCTCTCCTCTAAAATTGCTTACAGGTGTCCATTAGAAACTGCAGCAAGTCAGATTCTGCTTCATTTCCTGGTTGGAGGACATCCAAAAACATCTAGCCTTTTCCTCCTCAGTCTTACAGTCCTGGCCTGCCCCTTCTTTTGTTTTAAGTTTTGGGTGAAATGGAGGCTCAGCATCCTATGTGGGCTTTAGTGGAAATTTAAACGCAGCTTGCCTGGGGCCTTCCATTACTCCAGATTGGCATCCATCCACAAAGGCATATTCATATTTGCATAACTCCTGCCAAGAGTCATCCCACTTCTTGGTTCTTAAGGGGAGTACAGGATGCTGTGATGTTGGGGAGATGTGCCCAGTAGGTGGCCGCAGAGAACATAAATAGTCTGGGGTCTAGAGCAGTCTTTTTTCTCGTTCAGGAGGAAAAGTTCACAGCCTGGAGGGTTGCTGTCCCCCCAGGCAGCCCAGTCAAAATTTACCTGAGTTCATTGAGTTTCCAGCTAAAGCTGGGGGAGCTCAGTAAGAACCTCTGAAGCTAAACAAGGGGATTTCACCTAGGATCTGGTCTGGGGAGTTCACTTAGGAAGTGTCTGGCTAATACTGGAAGCAGGCATCCAAGTATACAGGAGCCTTGTGAGTACAGACCTGAGTGCAGGATCTGGGTGACTGTTGTTGCTGTTAGCCCTTGTGCACTATTAAGGCTTGCCTGGTCTGGAACATTGCTTGGCATCCCAGTACTGTCCATTAACAGGCTATTAGCAAAGAGACTGTTCTAAGAAGTAGCTGCAGAGTGAAGCATGCCCTCTTATTACTGCTCAGCGTTTGTTTGAGTATCCAACAGCCCCCAGTGCCCTATGCAACTCTGTTCAGCAATAAATATCAAAAAGGCAACCCCTAGACTGTTTATTGAGCCAGAAGAGTAAATGTTGCTGTGTGCCTGGCTGCCACTGCACTAGTGGAGAGAGGAACCTTTGGCAGATCAGCGGCCCTTATAGGGGTAGCGCTACATTCCATGTTTGGCAAGCTGTACTGTAAGGTGTTTAAGTAAAACTATGGATCCATGGGGAAAAGTCTGGGAGCCTCTCACCTGCACCTTATATTCCAGCAAAACCTCTAGGTGAGGACATTAGAGGTGAATAATGGAAAACTGGCTTACCGTGATGTTGCTTTCCTCATCTGGATACCACCTAATAAGGAAAAATACTTATTAGGCAAGTGATGGAGGTGAGGATTACTGCTTCTTAACCCCTGTGGCACCCTCACTGTATCCCACCAGATGAGCAGAGCTTTTTTTCCCTTGGAGCACGGGATTCTGATTTGAAGCACGGTTTACGATGTTAAGTAGTGCTCTTTGGACCACTTTACTAATTTGCAGCTAGGTTACAGATTGTTACAGATTTTTTTGCTAACCCATGTTGGTGCAGTGATTTTCCCCACTGAGCTATTGTATTCTGACAGGGGGACTGCCAATGGCTGTAAGTACTGATCAGATGATGGCTCTCCAGCCTGCTCATTCACGGAGCTTTACTCATTGGCTGAAAGTTGGCTAATGCCTGCCGAACTGACCGCTTTCGGACGTGTGTACCCAGCCTTAAAGCAAAAGGGATCCCCATAATGCAGCAAGCTTTCAAAACAAATTTATTTAAAATATAGTGCACTTACATCACATAATAGCATAAATAGTATGTAAAAACAGCGTTCAACTTTGACGTTAAGGGCCAGCATTAGTTTAAGTATCTTATGCAGCCAATTAAGCAATACAGTAAGTTTTTTTCTTTCATGGGTTTCCTTGGGCCTGTTTTTATGCTACATTGAGCTGCAACATAAACTATTGGTAACATGTTCTGAGTTTAACCTTCTGTAGCCTAAGGCCTTGTTTACACTTGCTTAAAAATGTGGCATTGGACATGCTTTTTTAAAGCACTTTGAATGCCGATCACAGCACCTCTCACTAAATAAAATGGTTACCTTACAGTCCTGTTAACACTTTTGTGTTTGCTTTCTTGGTGTTTCAAAATGTCTCCAAAGCCTCCACAGAAGTCTATAACAATGCTCGTTAACAGCACTTGCAGCTTTGTTTTAGAGGTATTGCAGATATGAGATATCCCAAGATGCATTGGGAAAAAAAAGTGAACCGGAAAGACGTCATTTGCAGTCACTTCCGGTTCATGTGTATATATTCGGGGAGTGTCTGGTGCATACATCATATCTGGTGTGCAGCGTGGAGCAGCAGGAAGGTGAGCACGGTCTGGATCAGAGCGGAGAAATTAGCAGATGGCACACGTGGTGTGCAACATGGGTGTGCAGGGACAGGAGAGAGAAGTCTGAGTGGCAGAGAATCAGCAGAACTGAGGGACTGGAGCAGGAAAAACTAGCACAAGTCACATGTGGTACGCAGCATGGGAGCAATATAGCGGGAGGTGAGTGGGGACTGAAGAAAGAGGAGACTCAGCCAACCAGAGGATCAGCAGAGCTGGGTGTTACAAATGAGTGGGGGATCGGCAAAGCTGGGGGTATTATTGAGTGGTGCATATGCAGAGCTGGGGGTAATACTGAGCAGGGGATCTGCTGAATAAGAGTACTAATAAGCTGGGCATCTGCTGAACTAGAGTACTAACAAGATGGGGATCTTCTGAGTAGGGGTACTAATGATCTGTGGATCTGCTCAGTGGGTGTACTACTGAGCCAGGGTTCTAATAGGCTCCTTTAAAACACATAGAAAATCAACACATGCACAGAATTTGCCAAGCTTCAATAAAGCATGTTGAAGCGTTAGGCGCTTTAAGTGTGTTAAAGTTGAAGCAAGTGTAAATGAGCCCTAAAGCTTCAAAAAAGCATTGCAGATGCATCAAAAAAGCAAGTTGAAGCAGTAGGCACGTTGGGGTCAATTCACTGAGAGTTAAATAATGGCTAATAAAATGCAGTAAAATACTGCATGCAGCAACACTTGTGCAAGTGTTCAATTCATTAAGAATTTTGCGTTAAATACTGACTGCGGTGTTTGTACGATTTAGCCGTAATTAAGGAGCCGGCCGTTGTGTCCATAACAACGGATGACTTATCATCTATCAGTGGGTTCCCCACTGACAGCTGAATGTAAAATAAAAAGCAGACAATTAAAAATAGTTTTTAAAAAAACTGCATGGGGTCCCACCCCAGTCCATACCAGGCCCTTTGGATATAGATATCGGATATGGATTTTAAGGGGAACCCCACACCAAAATGTAAAAAAACGCATGGGGTCCTGCAGAAAAAAAATGTACCAGATGCTTATCCGAGCATGCAGGCCAGCTGGTCAGAAAAGGGAAAAGGGAGAGAAGAGCGAGCACCCAATCCATACCAGGCCACATGCCCCCCCCCACCCAAAAGTACCTTGTCCCCATGTTAATGGGGACAACGGACTTATCCCCACAACCATGGCAGGTGGTTGTGGGGGTCTGCGGGCAGGGGTCTTATAGGAATCTGGAAGCCCCCTTTAAGAAGCGGGTTCCAAGATCTCGGCCTCCCCCCTATGTGAATGAATATCATCTACTGTACATAGTACCCCTACCCATTCACCAAAATATGTCAAAAAGTAATAAAAACAGAGTTTTTGACTAAGGCCTCTTTCACACGGGGTGGATCAGTAACTCAGCGGGGATCGCTCCGTTGTCCCCGCTGAGCCGGCTGCGGACAGGGCGGTCTCCGCACACTGTGCGGGGACCGCCCTGTCAGCTCTCCGCTCTCCTCTATGGGGATCAGACGAGCACGGACCGTCTGTCCGTGTTCGTCCGATCCGCTCTGCAGACGGATAGAAAAATAGGATTTTCCTCCATCTGCAGAATCGGACTGTTGCGGAGGCGGACGAAATCGGGTGTCTGCGGATGCTCATCCGCAGACACCCGCTATCCCATAGGGATGAATGTATGTCCGTATTTCATCCGCAAACGGATGGATGAAATACGGACATATCGTCCGCATGTGTGAAAGGGGCCTTATGCAGGATCTGCCGTTTGACATTTCTTATATAGGTAAGGGCGGGGCCACCTGGCTATGTCACCTGGTGGTCCCGCCCCCTTGTGATGTCACAGACTGATGCATGCTGGGTCAATGTGGAGGTCCCCTAGACCCCCACGCTGTTTTTGACAAATACCACACTTGATGCCAGCAAAACCCTGCGGTAAATATTGCATGCTTTTTTACCCTCTGGTCCATTTGTGAACTGGAGTTTTTAAAGCAATATAAAGCGATATTTATCAGCACTTTTTTTTCTTCCCAGTAAATACCGCATTATTGTTATTCTTTTAAAAAAAATTATGAATTGGACTTAATTTACCGCATGTGATAATTTATGGAAATGAGTAATGCAATATCCTTATCGCATGCGATAAAGTTTAGTGAAATGACCCCTCTATGCGCAAACTAGCCCTAAGGGTTCTTTTAATGAATGCTAAATAAACAAAATCGAACTGTGTACAGTCAGTTTAAAGTGTAACTAGACAGTACTTACTTAGTTTTTTGGGCTAATTTACATTTGATTCGACTTTAGCACACATACAAAATGCCTACCGCCTCAACATGCTTTTTGATGTGTGTAGCGCATACCCTATAGGAGCTGCTGGTAAATAGGGATCCCCCACCCTACACAGTTAGGCACACTGAATTCCACAGACTCACTTGAGACAGGAAAGAGTCTAGCGGCTTTGTTTTTGTATTTTTTTAGGGGTTAAACTTGGATGGGATGATTAACTGGAACAAACTTCTTCAGGGACACTTCAACTATATACACTATCTGCATACACTCCTCTTATTCCAGCACATCACTTTATTGCAGAAAACAACAAAGATCCAGCTAGAACATTGTTTCTGAATCTAGCAAAGTACTCAACCAGATTAAGCAAAAGCCCTTTACAGGCAGGGACCGCAGGCACCTTTGGTATGTAGAGAAAAAGTCCAGTTTCTAGCTACATTCCTGTGGCTATTGATCCCAGCACCACCTCTTAAGGCCCTGTCAGCCCACCTGGCTGCAGCTGCCCCTTTCACTAGCCCTCCTGTCTACTTTCCACAGTCCTCCTGAATGTGTAAGCTGGCTCCTGCTATCCTCACCCTTGCTCCAGTGCCTCTGGACAGGACCCTGTGTGTCTTGAAAAGATCCCTCCTGCACCCCAGGCTTGAGGTCATCCCCCTGCCCAGATTAGGGGGTCAAGGTCCACCGACAGCCTCCTCAGCGCTCCATCAACAGCTTCCATCCAATCTCCCTACTCCTGCTGGCCTGGCCCAGAGTATTTAAGAGGAGCCCATTTGCTGGGGATTGGCTGGGGCCCTCTTCAATACTCCGGCAGCTTCTCCTAACCTTCACCCCATTCTTTTGGAAGCTTTTCCAAGGTTCCAGCAAGTAGGGGGAGATACCAGAGGTGCTGCCTGATGAGTCACCTAGCCTCCCTGAGTGACTCACCCTGACCCAGATTCAACCTAGCCTGGCTCTTAGCCAGGCCAAATTTACCTACACCAACAAAAAAAAAACTATTTACACTTTCTAGAACACTAGAGGGTGCTAAATGTGTTTTTGAGAATTCTGTGGTGCTTCAGCCATGCTTCATTGATGTTTTTTTTAAAACATTTATGAAACTTGGCAAATGCCCTGTGTGTGTTCATTTTCTATTCGTTTTAAAGGAGCCCAGTAAAACCCTGGCTCAGTAGTACCCTCACTCAGTAGATTATCAGCTCAATAGTACCCCTGTTCAGCAGATCTCCAGCTTATTAATGCCTTCGTTCAGCATATCCCCAGCTTATAAGTACCCTTGTTTACCAGATTCCCTGCTCAGTATGCTCAGTATTAGCCCCAGCTCTGCTGATTCCCCAGTCAGTAGTACCCCAAGTTTTGCTGATCCCCTGCTCAGTAGTAACACCAAGATCCCTAATTTAGTAGTAACCTCCAGCTCTGATGATCCTCTGGTTTCTGATCCTCCTGTTTCTCCAGTCCCCACTCACCTCCTGCTAAATTGCTCCCACACTGCACACCACATGTGACATCTGTTTGTTTCTCCTACTTCCAGTTCCCCAGCTCTGTTGGTCCTTTGCTGCTCAGTCCTCTCTCCCCAGTCCCCTCTCACCTTCTACTACAGCATTCCCATGTTGCATGTGTGCCGTCTGCTAGTTGCTCCACCCCAGTCCTGACCCTGCTCACTTTTCTACTGCTCCACAATGCACACCAGATGTGACGTCTACACCAGACACTTCCAGAATATATACAAATGAATCAGGAGTAACTGCTGTTGATGTCTTTCTGGTTCTCTTGTTGGTTTCCCAGTGCATCCTGGGATATCTTACACCTGCAATCCCTCCAAAACAAAGCGAATCTAATACTGAATAAAAGTCCCTCAAACGCTTCATGTGCTGTAAACAAGCATTGTCATAGACTTCTATGAAGGCTTTGGAGACAATTAGAAGCACCAAGAAAGTGTCATCGGGTATACATTTGGAAGCAAAACAAACACAACAGTATAAACAGGACTGTAATCATACAATTTTATTTAGTGACAGGTGCTTTGATTGTCATTCAGAGTGCTTTAAAAAAGCATGTCCAATGCCACATTTTGAAGCAAGTGTAAACAAGCCCCTTTTCCAGCACTGCGGTGTCCTACAGCTCCCTGCCAGCAGCTAACATCTTCAGCCGGTTGGTTCTTGGGTAATGATCTGTGGAAATTTTCATTGGCTAGGCCAAGATGACATCACTCCAGCACATGCGTGGAAGTTCATTCATCCAGGCATTGCTAAAATTGTACACTGAGCTGAGCATTTTTTTTTTTTTACACAAGTTAAGTTTAGATTTTTTTGTTCAGTTTTCCAATCTTTAGTGCGGTCAAAGCAATATTCAATTTCAACTGGAATGATGAGAAAATTCAAAGAAGCAGGATGGAAATTTTTCTCAAATGAATAACATTCTAACAGTGATTTTTGTTGGAGAAAATTTCACGTATTGTAATGAAACCTGTTTAATTTGTCTGATATTCCATTCATGTAATAGGTCTGGATGAAATTGTAAGGGCTTTCAAACAAAATTAGTTGACTCAAGGATGGAAAGAAGGAATGTTTTCTGACCAATGATTTTTCTATAAACCTTTCTAAAGGTTATATACGGTTTGTCACTGAGATCAGATATCTTTGAAAGATTTTACTCTTTAATAAGTGTACCCAAACTACTGCCTGCAGGAGCTTGGGAGTACACAATAACAGTTCATCGTATACAGTGCCTTGAAAAAGTATTCATACCCCTTGAAATTTATCACATTTTGTCATGTTATAACCAAAAACGTAAATTTATTTTTTGGGGATTTTATGTGATAGACCAATACAACGTGGCACATAATTGTGAAGAGGAAGGAAAATGATAAATGGTTTTCACATTTTTTTTACAAATAAATATATGAAAAGTGTGGCATGCACCCCTAACTAAAATCTAGTGAAACCAATTGCCTTCAGAAGTCACTTAATTAGTAAATAGAATAGAGTCCACCTGTGTGTAATTTAATCTCAGTATAAATACAGCTGTTCTGTGAAGCCCTCTGAGATTTGTTAGAAAAACTTAGTGAACAAACAGTATCATGAAGGCCAAAGAACACACCAGACAGGTCAGGGATAAAGTTGTGGAGAAGTTTAGGTTATAAAAAAATATCCCAAGCTTTGACCATCTCACGGAGCACTGTTCAATCCATCATCCAAAAATGGAAAGAGTATGGCACAACTGCAAACCTACCAAGACATGGCCCTCCACCTAAACTGACAGGCTAGGGAAGGAGAGCATTAATCAGAGAAGCAGCCAAGAGGCCCATGGTAACTCTGGAGTAGCTGCAGAGATCCACATCTCAGGTGGGAGTATATGAGTATATGTCCACAGGACAACTATTAATTGTGCACTCCACAAATCTGCCCTTGATGTTAGAATGGCAAGAAGAAATTCATTGTTGAAAGAAAGCCATAAGAAGTCCCATTTGTAGTTTGGGAGACGCCATGTGGGGGACACAGCAAACATGCGTAAGAAGGTGCTTTGCTAAAATGAGACCAAAATTTTACTTTTTGGCCTATAAGAAAAATGCTATGTGTGCCAGAAAACAAACACTGCACATGACCCTGAACACACCATCCTCACTGGGGAACATGGTGGTGGCAGCATCATGTTGTGGGGATGCTTTTCTTCAGCAGGGAAGCTGGCCAAAGTTGATTGGAAGATGGATGGAGACAAAGATAGGGCAATCTTAGAAGAAAACCTGTTAGAGTCTGCAAAAGACTTGAGACTTCAAGCAGGACAACAACTCAAAACATACAGCCAGAGCTTCAATGATCAAGCATATTCATGTGTAAGCCCTTGTACACACGGTCGGAGAATCCGTCGGAATGTGTCCTATCGGACCGTGTTGTCGGATACTCCGACTGTGTGTGGTATGCATCGGACTGATTCCGTCGGAATATCCGTCGGACCCAATTTTCCAACTTGCTGGAAATATTTTCCGACAAACTGGTCCGATCGGACATACTCCGATCATGTGTAGAGAATTCTGATCGGACCAAGTGCCACGCATGCTCAGATCAAATTCCTACATCAAAGCTATTGGCTACTAGCCTGAACGTAGTCCCATCGTAACGAAATTACGTCATCACGTTCTGAATGATCGGATTTTCCAACAACTTTGTCTGACCGTGTGTATCCAACAGTTTCGGACACAATCCGACGGATTTGGTTGTCTGAATCTCCGACCGTGTGTACAAGGGCTTAGAATAGCCCAGTCAAAGTCCAGACCTAAATCCAATTGAGAATCTGTGGCAAGACTTGAAATTTGCTGTTCACAGACATTTTCCATCCAATCTGCAAGAGCTTGAGCTATTTTGCAAAAACTAATGGGCAAAAATGTTACTCTCTAGATGTGCAAAGCTTGTAGAGACATACCCAAAAAAGACTTTCAGCTGCAATTGCAGCGAAAGGTGGTTCTACAAAGTATTGACTCAGGGGGGGCTGAATCTAAATGCATGTCACACTTTTCACATATTTATTCGTAAAAAATGTTGAAAACCATTTATAATTTTCCTTCCACTTCACGATTATGTGCAACTTTGTGTTGATCTATCACATAAAATCCCAATATTATTATTATTATTCAGGTTTTATATAGCGCCAACAGTTTGCGCAGCACTTTACAACATGAGGCCAATAAATTACATTTAAGTTTTTGGTTGTAATAAGACAAAATGTGGTATTCAAGGGGTATGAAAACTTTTTCAAGGCACTGTAGTTATCATGTTAAGACATATAAATGGAAATAGTCACCTGAAGTCTGTTAACATCGTTTGCTAGATCAAAAAAGTCCTCTCCTGGTTTGACTGCTGTATAAGCATTGTGAGAAATTTAGCACACCTTACTGAAGATCCTTACTTGCCTATGTTTGTAGATATTGAGAAAAGACATTTAAGAGGAATTTCCTCCTCCATCAACTTATCTATTTTTTAAATCTCTGCTTACCTGTGCTGGATTGTGCCCAATTCAGATACTCACCCACCCAGCGGATCTAACCTTGTCCTGCCGAGATCCACTGCTCTTCTTCCCACTTGAGTACTAGGCTGCCATGTTCTGGTGTGATGTCATCGAGAGGATGCAGTCTCTACCGGGTTTAGGCCAATGCCTCCCAATGACATGCCATTAGGCCCACCCCTCCTCCTTTTATGAATGGAAGTCTGTCTCCTGGAATTGGTGATATGCATATCCCAGAAGGCACTGGGTGTGCTGTTTATCATTCGCCTAGGCAAGAAGGGAAGTTGGGGGGGTGGCACTGAAACCTCTAGTATGCAAACAAAGAGAGAGGTGCATGCAGCGGAGTGGGTAGAGTTGGAAAGGAAGAAACATTTTTTTTCAAGGTGAAGATACGCTTTACAATACAAAATAGATTGTAATGTTGCAACAGACTGGCTGTAATTTCATCTCAAGCTCTGTGCAAACTTCTAGCAAAGTTAGTAAGGCACTTCCAGAGCAGGGGTACAGTGATTCTGGATAATACTGAATATGAATATTGCAGAAAAAGCTTGTGTTGTTGTCCTATATTTTATTTGGCTATTGCTGTTTGTCTTGTTCTTAACTAGAGCTCTGCTTTAAAAGTATTATATAGCAAAATGACTGCGTAACAGTTAAATTCTGTATTTGAACTTTAATGGAGATGGAGGTATCCTTTAAACCATGATGTGTGGAGTTTGTTCCCTTTCAACACTCACTAAAATACCGAAGATTTAAAGCCAATAACTTACTAAACATCTAAGGAATTTGGCTCTTGGCCTGTTTCTGCCTTTTATCAGCTTTCTTATCTGGTTTCACAGCACAGAAAAGCAGCATAATCAAGTTTTGTTGTTTTTTTAATTATTGTAATACTCCACCTTTATTTTATTTCTCACAGTTGTTCATTGTTGGGGTTTCAAAAATAGCTTTTAAAAGTAATAATAAAGGCATTGAAATAAAAAATAACAAACACGTTATAGTTACCTGCTCTGTGCAGCTGTTTTGCACAGAGCAGTCTCAATCCTCCCCTCCTGGCCCCTCCCTCCTGGCGCTCCTGGCCCCTCCCTTCGTCCAAGTGCCCCCCAGAGCAAGTAGCTTGCAATGGGGGTACCTGAGCAGGCTCACTTCTGATTCGTGTTCATTCACACACAGAGCCGTGGCTCGGCCCTGCCCCATCTCTGTCTTGATTGGCTCACTGGCTGTGATTGACAGCAGCAGCAGCCAATGACAGTTCCGCATTCTTATAATCCAATGTATTTTTAAACGTATACAATTGTGAGGACCTGGATTTCACTTGGTATCAGCCTCTTAATTCCTTGTACAACAGCATTCTAAATGAGTTGGGGGGGGGGGGGCAGCCCTGGGAGACAATCAGGTTTGCTATATGCACATGTGCTGGCAAGAAACATGTTGGCAGGTGGAGAAAGCAGAGAGAGCAGGGTGCTAAGTAGTTGCTGCACCTTTCGACCTCTTTGCCCACGTACACACGGTCGGAGATTTTGCCAACCAAATCCGCCGGATTTTGCCCGTCGGATTTAGTCCGACGGGTTGTGTCCTAAACTGTTGCATACACACGGTCGGGCCAAGTTGGCGAAAAATCCGATCTTTCAGAACGTGATGACGTAATTTCGTTACGATGGGACTACATTCAGGCTAGTAGCCAATAGCTTTGATGTAGGAATTTGATCTGAGCATGCGTGGCACTTGGTCCGATGAAAATGCTCTACACATGATCGGATTAGGTCCGTCCGGCCCAGTTGGTCGGGAAATATTTCCAACATGTTGGAAAATTGGGTCGGACGGAATCAGTCCAATGCATACCACACACAGTCGGATTATCTGACGACACGGTCCGATAAGACTCATTCCGACAGATTCTCTGACCGTGTGTACAAGGGCTTTGGGTCACACAAGCAGACAAATCAGGTTCGTCTGTATGTTTTTCAGGCGGACCCAATCGGACATTAATATGTCATTTAGTGGCCCCTTCATTTTTTAAATGAACACAGTGAACACACTTACTCACTGTGTACAAAACTGAAACAGTGAAGTCGCTCAGCATAGAGCACTTCTCATTCATTCACTGCCCCATGCAGCTGAGTTTGCAGAGGAAGGCATGTGTGCTTGAGCTTGAGGTGCACACCCTAATGCAATGGGCTGCCCACACTTGTGGTCATGTAGCAATTTGCCCAGGTATGGCACATCTACAACTTGAAGACCCATGTATATGACAAGAGATTGGGCAAGCCAGAATTCAATAAAATATAAACTTGCTAAGTTAGCAGGGCCACTCTTGCAATTTTATGAAATATTGTGCAACCTGAGTATTTGCTGTCCCAAGGGCAATCAACTACTACCTGCATTCCCAACCAACCCCTCAAGTCTAGGGGCACTAAATGCAGACTTGCCATCTTGGAATGAAGAGTGTATTTGTATGTTTCGTAATGGTAACTCTTTAACCACTTTCAGACCGGACCATTTTTCTGGTAAATGACCAGAGGTCTTTTTACACTTTGGCACTGCGCTGTTTTAACTGGTAATTGCGCGGTCATGCAATGTTGTACCCAAACAAAATTTGCGTCCTTTTCTTCCCACAAATAGAGCTTTCTTTTAAAGGTATTTGACTGACTCTGCGATTTTTATTTTTTGCGATATAAACGTAAAAAGACCGCAAATTTTGAAAAAAAATGATATTTTCTACTTTTTGTTATTAGAAGAATCCAATAAACTCAATTTTAGTCATACATTTAGGCCAAAATGTATTCAGCCACATGTCTTTGGTAAAAAAAAAGTCAATAACTGTATATTTATTGGTTTGCGCAAAAGTTGTCACATCTACAAACTAAGGTACGTTTTCTGGAATTTACGCAGCTTTTAGTTTACGACTGCCTATCTCATTTCTTGAGGTGCTAAAATGCCAGGGCAGTACAAAACCCCCCCAAATGACCCCATTTTGGAAAGTAGACCCTCTAAGGAAATTGATAAGTGGCATGTTGAGCCCATTGAATATTTTATTTTTTTGCCTCAAGCGATTGTGTAAAAAAAAAAAAAAAAATTTTTTTTTGTCATTATTCAAAGTTGTCACTAAATGATATATTGCTCACACATGCTATGGGCATATGTGAAATGACACCCCAAAATAAATTCTGCTGCTTCTCCTGAGTACGGGGATACCACATGTGTGGGACTTTTTGGGAGCCTAGCCGCGTACGGGGCCCCGAAAACCAAGCACCGCCTTCAGGCTTTCTAAGGGCGTAAATTTTTGATTTCACTTCTCACTACCTATTACAGTTTTGAAGGCCATAAAATGCCAAGATGGCACAAAACCTCCACAAATGACCCCATTTTAGAAAGTAGACACCCCAAGCTATTTGCTGAGAGGCATGTTGAGTCCATGGAATATTTTATATTTTGCCACAAGTTGCGGGAAAATTACAAACTTTAATTTTTTTTTATTTTTTTTTCACAAAGTTGTCACTAAATGATATATTGCTCACACATGCCATGGGCATATGTGAAATGACACCCCAAAATAAATTCTGCTGCTTCTCCTGAGTACGGAGATACCACATGTGTGGGATTTTTTGGGAGCCTAGCCGCGTACGGGGCCCCGAAAGCCAAGAACCGCCTTCAGGTTTTCTAAGGGCGTAAATATTTGACTTCACTCCTCACTACCTATTACAGTTTTGAAGGCCATAAAATGCCAAGATGGCACAAAACCCCCACAAATGACCCCATTTTAGAAAGTAGACACCCCAAGCTATTTGCTGAGAGGCATGTTGAGTCCATGGAATATTTTATATTTTGCCACAAGTTGCGGGAAAATTACAAACTTTTTTTTTTTTTTTCACAAAGTTGTCACTAAATGATATATTGCTCACGCATGCCATGGGCATATGTGAAATGACACCCCAAAATAAATTCTGCTGCTTCTCTTGAGTACGAGGATACCACATATGTGGGACTTTTTGGGAGCCTAGCCGCGTACGGGGCCCCGAAAACCAAGCACCGCCTTCAGGCTTTCTAAGGGCGTTACAGTTTTGAAGGCCATAAAATGCCAAGATGGCACAAACCCCCCCCCAAATGACCCCATTTTGGAAAGTAGACACCCCTAAATTTAGGGGTACACTAGTGAGACTAGGTAATAAATGGTGGGTGCCCTGAAACTATAAAAAAATAACTAACCAACCAGCGTCACCTGTAACAGTTATATGGTGATCACTGGTGAAAGGGTTAACTAGGGGGCAATCAGGGGGCTTTATGCGGTAGTATATGGGGGTCCCTGGCACTATAAAAAGCTGCGGCGAACCTAAATACCTACCTGCCTAACTAGCGTCACCTGTGACACTAATACAGCGATCAGAGAAACGATCGCTTATTAGGCTGGGTTCACACTGGAGCGATGCGGGAACGCCACGAATCCGCGGCGGGTTCCCGCATCGCATGCCTCCCGGCGGCAGTTCACACTGCCCTATGCGAACTGCTGGGAGTGTCAGTGAAATGTTAATGACACCCCCAGATCAGTTCGCATATCGCAGTGCAATCTGCAAACTCGGATCGCATGGTGTGAACACCCATGCGATCCGATTCTGCTGCGGACCAAAAAAAGGGTCCCGTGCGAGTTTGCGGCGGGTGCGGCGGGTGCAACGCAAATTCAGCCATACTATCTGTATGGCTGAACTCGAATCGCACAGAGATCGGATGTGATTTGCACTGCAGTGCGGTGCGAATCACATCCGTTCTCATAAACCGCTGCAATGTGAACCCAGCCTTAGTGACACTGGCGACGGGGGGTGATCACGGAGTTAAACCTTTATTGGGGGGTTAGGGGGGTACCTTAGAACTAAAGGGGGCTAACCCTAACTGCCCTAACAGTTATTACAGTCACAAATGACACCCGCCGGGTGATCAGGGGGTTAAACCTTTATTAGGTAATAAATGGCGGGTGCCCTGAAACTATAAAAAAATAACTAACCAACCAGCGTCACCTCTAACAGTTATATGGTGATCACTGGTGAAAGGGTTAACTAGGGGGCAATCAGGGGGCTTTATGCGGTAGTATATGGGGGTCCCTGGCGCTATAAAAAGCTGTGGCGAACCTAAATACCTACCTGCCTAACTAGCGTCACCTGTGACACTAATACAGCGATCAGAAAAACGATCGCTTATTAGGCTGGGTTCACACTGGAGCGATGCGGGAACGCCACGAATCCGCGGCGGGTTCCCGCATCGCATGCCTCCCGGCGGCAGTTCACACTGCCCTATGCGAACTGCTGGGAGTGTCAGTGAAATGTTAATGACACCCCCAGATCAGTTCGCATATCGCAGTGCGATCTGCAAACTCGGATCGCATGGTGTGAACACCCATGCGATCCGATTCTGCTGCGGACCAAAAAAAGGGTCCCGTGCGAATTTGCGGCGGGTGCGGCGGGTGCGGCGAATGGCTGAACTCGAATCGCAGAGATCGGATGTGATTTGCACTGCAGTGCAGTGCGAATCACATCCGTTCTCATAAACCGCTGCAATGTGAACCCAGCCTTAGTGACACTGGCGACGGGGGTGATCACAGGGTTAAACCTTTATTGGGGGGGGTTAGGGGGGTACATTAGAACTAAAGGGGGCTAACCCTAACTGCCCTAACAGTTATTACAGTCACAAATGACACCAATGCAAAAAAAAAAAAAAAATGCATTGGTGTCACTGTGACTGGGGGGGCAGGGGTAATTGGGGGGGTGATCGGGGGGTAAAGGGGGGGTGTGAGTGTGCCTGGCATGTTCTACTGTGAAGTGTCGTGTTGGTGCAACTCACCGATCCTCTCTCCTCGGTGCCGGAACGAAAAATACCGACACGGAGGAGAGATTACATCACTTCCTCTCCTGTGTTTACATTACAGGAGAGGAAGTGATGTCACGAAGGATTTCCATTCGTCGGGAGCGATCGCGAGGGGGTGGCCATGAATGAATGGCCGCCCCCTCATCCCGGATCGCTCCCAAACGAATACCGACAGCCGCAGGCACGGGGGGGGGGCCCGATCGGGCCCCCCACCCGCGGGAAGGCAGGGACGTACAGGTACGCCCATATGCCTGCCCGTGCCATTCTGTCGACGTACATCGTCGTGCGGCGGTCGGCAAGTGGTTAAGGGTGTCTTTTTATTTAAATCCAAATAATACCGTAATACGATAGCTGTGTTTATGACTAGCTGTAAAATATAGTTAAAGTAATACTAAACGCACACTGTTTCATTTACATTGTCCCTTTTTTTTCTGTATGTGGATGATGGCCTTTTAATTATTGTAATTAAAAAATAAATAAAACGAAGTACCTCTTTCCTACTCGATCTACAGCTGTCGCATGACCCAGCTATTTCCCAGTCTGTCTGCAGGGAAACATAAGTAGGAGGAGCTTCTAGTCCTCTGCTGCTGGTCACATGTTCAAAATAATAAAAAAGAATGGGAATACAGAGTAAAAATAAATAATTAAAGGGGTTGAAATGTCAGAAGGTTTTTCTATCTTAATGCATTCTATGCATCAAGATAAAAAGCCTTCTGTGGGTAGCAGCCCCCCAAATACTTACCTGAGTGTCTTGACTGTCTGAGACTATCCTTCCTGACTGGCTAAGCTACAGCAGCATTGCCATTGGCTCCCACTGCTGTCAATCAAAGTCAGTTAGCAAATCAGGAGAGAGGGGGATGGGCCGGGATGTGGCTCTGTGTCTGAATGGACACAGGGAGCTGTGACTCGGCTTGGGTGTCCTCATAACAAGCTGCTTGCTGTGGGGGCACTTGACAGGAGGGAGGGGCCAGGAGCACAGAGGAGGGACCTGAGAAGAGGAGGATCCAGGCTGCTCTGTGCAAATCCACTGCAACAGAGCAGGTAAGTATAACATGTTTGTTATTTTTATAGGAAAAAAAACAAGACTTTACAACCAATTTAATATCAATAAAGTGTTTTAAATTGTCATACAAATATATATTTAAAATCAAATCTTTATTATTTTGTGACCGGATTTCTGCCAGTCACAGGCTGTTTCACGCCCCTCCAGCCTGTGTCTTAGAATAAAATTAAAGTGAAGCCTCCAACAATCGAATTAATACAAATTAACGGCGAATACGAGCCACAGCTACAATCATGTCAGCTGCTATTATGTGGATGCCATCAATGTCTCCAAACACTTCTGCACTTTTCTGCCAAAACACTTCACTGGCAAGCATGGCCGCCATCAGGGGGATACTGCTGTCACAACTGTAAGGGACCCCCAGGGCCCGAGGGGCCCACCCAGGTCAGAAGAAGGCAGGATGGTGGAGGCGAGCCATGCTATGCAGTACAGAAACAATTTCACAGCTTCTGCTGTTCTCATCGCATTGAGCTCAGACATCAAGCTCTTTACTGCCACCTCTGGCTACTATGTGCATATGCACCCATTGTGTGAGCTGTACTGTGCTTCTCAGCAACAGGTCAGTTTTGTGAAAACGAGCTGGGACTAGGTAGGAAGACCTTCTTTACAATTAAGGGCTGTGAGGGAAAGGGAGGCAGTCTGTTTGTGTACAGGGAGGGGCCAGAGCCTTATGTGTTAACAAATTTGTGTATGTGAGGGGCTGGTATATATACAGGTGTGTGTGTGTGGGGGGGGGGCTGGCATATATACAGGTGTGAGGGGCTGCCATATATACAGGTGGGGGCTGCCATATATACAGGTGTGGGGGGTGCTGGCATATATACAGGTGTGTAGGGAGCTGGCATATATACAGGTGTGGGGGGCTGGCATATATACAGCTGTGTGGGGGGCTGGCATATATACAGGTGTGTGGGGGTTGGCATATGTACAGGTGTGTGGGGGCTAGCATATGTACAGGTGTGGGGGGCTGGTATATATACAGGTGAGTGGGCTGACATATATACAGGTGTGGGGGGGGGCGCTGACATATATACAGGTTTGTTGGGGGCTGACATTTATACAGGATTGAGGGGGGGCTGAGTGCGTAAAGGTGAGGTGTTTGGATTCGGTGGGATGGCCCGTGGGCAGGCCCTGGGGAATGTTGGTGGTCAGGGGGGAGGGGACCCAGGCCTAAAGCTGTGTGAGGGGCCCAAAAATTTCTGATGGCTGCCCTGCTGGCATGATTCATTCTAGATAATAGCCAAATTGACTTATGTCTGGAGAAAAAAAAATGTGTTGACTGAATTTACATATTAAAGCCTAACTTCGGGTTGGCCACTCCTCCCAGAATGCTGCCCCTTCTCTTGCCCTCCTCCCACGCAAAAGAAGAATTCCAGGTATGGATATTTTTACATAGTTATGTTGGTCTAGCTTGGACCAATGGAACTATGTATATACCATATACGGCTGATGCCCCTGGAAGCTGGAAATCACTGTAGTATTCACTGCTACCACAGCGATCTCCACTTGTTTCCGGGTCCCGAGCTGAGCAGGTGAGCTGCAGCATTGTGAACACAGGAGGATGCCCACTCAGCACGGCCACCATTTAGAAATTGCTTTGCATTTGCTTAATGAATTCAAAGTGTTTTTTGATTAGATGAGGTGGAGAGGTGGGGTGGTGATATCAGGATCTCCACCTTATGCAATAAGAGAATGATTTGCATTAATTGAGAATTTGCAAAGCAATCTCTGATCTGCGCTTGTGTCAAGTGAGCATTCTCCTGTTTTCAGTAAGCAGGTTAGGTCACTCAGCAGAGGGTGCAGAATTCAGTGGTGATCACTGTAGTAGGGGGTAAATCCTTCTGGGGCTGAAGTGGTTAAGCAAACAAAACTTTGAAGTATTTTCAAATGACATTTATCAGTCTTAAATGTACTAAGTATTGTCAAGAATCTACAATAAATGTCCATACACTGATTTGTACAAACATTCATTTGCGAATATCCTAGGGTATAGCCAGTTAAAGAGTAGAGAAGGGGCTATTTAATGATAAGGGGGGGGGGTTAGTACAATTAAAGGGTATCACAGGACTTTACTGAGCTGTGTGGTTGCAGGTGCACGAATATGGGTACAATTAACTTAAAGCCCAACCCATTTTACCCTGGTTGTTATCTTCTTGGGCACTGGCCACCTTAATGCCCCCATGAGTTCTTCTGCCTCTGGAGCTTATAAGAAAGCACCTGGTGGCTGGAAGTTTTGCCTTCACCAATAGGAGGTGTCTACGGCATGCATATGGACACTCGAAAAGAGGGACAGAAAACAGAAGAAGAGGGAAGGATCATCGCATGACCATGGCTTTAGGCAAGTACACTGGGCGTATAGTTATTTTTTTTCATATCAGTGGTTAGATAGAGGCAGGTGGGAGCAGTTCTGCTAATCCTGGAGTTGGGCTTTAAGCACTGCAGAAAGTATAGAGAGTATGCAAACATTCTGTTATTCTCTAACAGTTCATTCCCATAGATAAAAACTACATCATGATTTATGACTGATCCTTATCTGTCACTCTGACCTCTCTGTAATATGTACAATACTTTGATAGATTGCTCTTTTTCCTAGGTAACTGTCGAGCAGGTCCTGAACAGAAAGAAGGCAAGGCAGCTCAGATGTCATAAAATTAGTACTGAAAGGTAACACACCATAGGATGATAAAGATTATATTCATAATTTATGAAATATGGCTTTCATACCCTATTACCACAAATATCTGATCAGCACTCCTCTCTTTGAATTATAAAGATGTTTTCAAGCTCATGGCATTAGTTCTTTAAAGTGGATGTAAACCAGTATATGTTTTCCTATCATTTGAGCCCAGTCTTGCCACAAAGAGTTAATCCAGCTCTGAGCAATCCTCTTTTATTTTTCAGTGAGATAAATCTTGACAAACAGAGAAAAACTTTGTCAAATCCTCCCCCTTGCTGTGAGTGACAGGTGATTTACATATCTCATGCACTAGCCTAAGAGACATGCATTATTTTTTAATTCCCTAACATTCCTTTCTTCTGCTGCTCTGCCAGGATTGGATGTTCCCCACCTCAGCATAATTGGGCATGCTGCATCATGTGGTTACTTTCCTGTCTTTTCACTGGATGTTAGAGATCATAGCAGAAGTCCAGTGTAAGAAATGCACAGGAAAAAATGTATATTGACAAGGGGAGTGTAGAGACGGGCGGGGAGTCTACTGACATCACGACTCCACACACCAAGCTCCAGACAACAGACCCACCCACAGAATCTGCAGTTTTTCGGTTCTCATAACAGACAGAGGGGAGACATTTGACAGGTAAAGTTACATGCAGGAGGCATGTATATCCTTCTAGATAACCCCTATGGCAGTAGTTTAGAAAGGATGACATTGGGTTTACATCCACTTTAACCACTTTAAGCCCTTGTACACACGGTCAGAGAATCCGTCGGAATGTGTCCAATCGGATAATGTATGCATCGGACTGTTTCCGTCAAAATATCCGTCGGACCAAATTTTCCAACTTGCTGGAAATATTTTCCGACAAACTGGTCCGATCGGACATACTCCGATCATGTGTAGAGAATTCCGATCAAACAAAGTGCCACGAATGCTCAGATCAAATTCCTACATCAAAGCTATTGGCTACTAGCCTGAACGTAGTCCCATCGTAACGAAATTACGTCATCACATTCTGAAAGATCTGATTTTCCGACAACTTTGTCCGACCATGTGTATGCAACAGTTTCGGACACAATCCGTCAGACAAAATCCATCAGACAAAATCTGGCGGATTTGGTTGTTGAAATGTCCGACCGTGTGTAGAAGGGCTAAGACCTTTTCTGGCACTTTTTGTTTACAAGTTTAAATTTGAATTTTTTGCTAGAAAATCATGTAGAACCCCCAAACATTATATGTATATATTTTTAAGCAGAAATCTAGAGAGAAAAAATTGAGATCCCTGAAAACGTTTATGTCTCACCGTATTTGCGCAGTGGTCTTTCAAACACACTTTTTTGAATTAAAAAAAACAAAACAGTAAAGTTAGCCCTATTTTTTTGTATGGTGAGAAAGATGATGTTCAGCCGGGTAAATAGATACCGAACATGTCATGCTTTAATATTGCACATGCTTGTGGAATGGCGACAAACGACAGTACTTAAAAAGCTCCATAGGCAACGCTTTAAATGTTTTATTTTTTTTAGTTTACAGTTTATCTGTTTAGAGTTACAGAGGTCTAATACTAGAATTATTGCTCTCACTCTAACGATCACGGCGATACCTCACATGTGTGGTTTGAACACCATATACATATGCAGGGGTGACTTACATATACGTTCGCTTCTGCGCACAAGCACGAAGGGATGGGGCGCTTTAACCACTTCAATACCAGCCACTCATTTTGCTCCCACACTTTCTTTTGGTGGTATTTGATCACCTCTGCGATTTTTATTCTTTGTTTCTGTTACTTTTTTTGCAAATAAGTAAGCTTTCTTCTTCAATGAGGGGCACTGATATGGCTGCACTGCTGGGCACTAATAAGGCGGCACTGATGGGCACCGAATAGGTGGCACTGATGGGCACCGAAGAGGTGGCACTGATGAGGTGCCACTGACAGGCACTGATGATAGCACTGATAGGCGGCACTGATGGTCGCTGATAGGTGGCACTCATGGGCACTGATAGGTGGCACTGGTATGTGGCACTGATGGGCACTCATAGGCAGCACTGATGGGCACTCATAGGCAGCACTGATGGGTACTTATGGGTGGCACTGATAGGTACTTATGGGTGGCACTGATAGGTGGCAAGGATGGGCACCGATGGGCACTGATAGGTGGGCACTGATGGGCATGGATGGGCACTGATAGGTGGCACGGCTGGACAATGATGGGTGGCACAGATGACACTGATGGGTGGCATTGCTGGGCATCACTGATTTACACATTTTCACATGTGTTACATGATGGTGCCAGTCAGTGCCCATTTGTGGGCACTGATTGGCACAGATTGGGCATCTTTTTGCACATGTGGATGGCCATGGGGTACATACCTGGCCATCCACATGTTGCCCTCTTCCCTGGTGGTCCCGGCGGCTTCCTTGGTGGTCTAGTGTGGGCATCCGAGGGGGGCTGAATTGATAAACAATCAGTGCAGACCCCCCCCATCAGGAGAGCTGCCAATCAGCTCTCCTTTACTCGCGTCTGTCAGACACGAGTGAGGAAAAGCTGGTCAATGGCTTTTCCTGTTTACATCGTGATCAGCCGTGATTGGACATGGCTGATGACGTGGTAAAGAACCTCTGCCAGAGGCTCTTTACCTGATCGGTGTAGTGGTGTCTCAGACTGACCCACTGCTCCACTAAACGCCGCAATGCACGCCCCCCCACGGGCGTGCAGCGGCTGTTATCCTGAAGGACGTCATATGACGCCCAGTCAGGATAACTGAATCACTTCCCGGACGTCAATCTGCTATTGACTGGGCGGGAAGTGGTTAAACACTAATACCTTATACAGCCCACTTCCTGTTTTTTGTCTGGTCATTAGCCTCGGCTTATGACATCATGCACAGCTCTCTCTCTCACTCTCGTGAGAGTTTACCAGGATGGGAGGGGGATGAGTCATAAGAGGGCCGATGAGAGCTGGGGGTGTGCCTCTGTGTGTCTGTGTAAATCCTGGAAGTGAACAGGCAACAGCTTCAGCTGCCCACAGTTAAAATGGTTGCAGCCAGACTTGGTGGAGGGAGATTTCTGCAACATAATTGGCAAGTGCAGAATCACAGTATATATAAAATAATATGCAAAGTGGTTGGAGGGAAGCTTCAGAATGGCAAAGATGTTTTATTACACATTATGTGAGCAGACTGTAATTCCTTTTTAAGCTTGAGAGGTGCAAGTGATGTCAGACACTGATCCGGTCCTCCAAGGGCATGGAGCCATGTGAGGGCTATCTTGCCCTCACATAGCTTCCTGTCCAGGCGTCTCAGGGATCGGATCGGTTTCGGTAAGCTTGGAGACTACCCAGAAGCTGCGGGGGGGGGGGGGGCACCTCTCCCACCATCCCTAAAAGTGATATCATGGTGAATCCGCAGCTGGGATCAATTTTATCTGAAAGAAAATTGCCCACAGTGCAAAAGGATACCTGGGTTATGGCAGTAAGATGCTTCCATAACAACAGTATTTAAAGTCAAATTAATGACGTAAATGCACTGTTGGCGGACATCAAGTGGTTTTAAAGTGTATTTCTACTTTTTCAGTCAAATTAGTCAAATTTCAGTCCATATGATTGGTATGTGTTCCCAATAGCACAGCATACCTATAAATGTTTTCTAATAAAATATTTACTACCTTCTTATAAGAAGACATCATGGCAGACTACATTTCTGAACAATTCCAAAGTGACTATTCCCCAATAAACTTAGAGGGAGACAGTGAGAATCCAGGCTTGTAAATTTTTTTTTTTGTTAGGCCAGATAGTGCTCAAATAGTTTACAACTGTTAATTAATGTTTGCCAGCACAGTACAGACAGGGTTACTTATGTTAAACATTAACTCTTTAGCTCCCCCCTTAACATGACATAGCAGGCTAGAGCTTGGTAGGCTTTTTAAAGCTTATCTCCAAGTTTACTTTTTCTTTAACCACTTACAGACCGGACCATTTTGCTGGTCAAAGACCAGACCACTTTTTGCGATTCGGCACTGCGTCGCTTTAACTGACAATTGCACAGTCGTGCGACTTGGCTCCCAAACAAAATTGACGTCCTTTTTTTTCCACAAATAGAGCTTTCTTTTGGTGGTATTTGATCACCCCTGCGGTTTTTATTTTTTGCGCTATAAACAAAAATAGAGCGACAATTTTGAAAAAAACGCATTATTTTTTACTTTTTGTTATAATAAATATCCCCCAAAAATATATAAAAAAAATTTTTTTCCCTCAGTTTAGGTCGATACGTATTCTTCTACATATTTTTGTTAAAAAAAATCGCAATGAGCTATTATTGATTGCTTTGCGCAAAAGTTATAGCGTTTACAAAATAGGGATAGTTTTATAGCATTTTTATTAATAATTTTTTATTATTTATTTTTTTACTAGTAATGGCGGCGATCAGCGATTTTTATTGTGACTGCGACATTGTGGGGGACACATCGGACATTTTTGACACATTTTTGGGACCATTGTCATTTATACAGTAATCAGTGCTATATAAATGCAGTGATTCCTGTGTAAATTACACTGGCAGTGAAGGGGTTAACCAGTGGGTGGCAGTGTAGGGGGTTAAGTGTTCCTAGGAGTGTGTTACTAACTGTGGGGGGGTTGGGCTTTCATTTAGTGAACACTGATCTCTGCTCCAATCACATGGAGCAGAGATCAGCATCACTAGTTGCTAGACAGAATGGAGAAATGCTGTTTAAACGTCTTTTTTCTCCATTCAGCCGTCCCGTGAGACGATCGCGGGTATGCCCGCGGCGATCGAGTCCGCAGGTCCCGCCACTGGACTCACGGGGGTCCCGACCAGCGCAGGAGCGCGGCGGCGGCACGCTCCCGATGGCAGGGCGGCATTGAAGATTGGACGTACCTGTACGCCAATATGCCTGCCCGTGCCATTCTGTCGATGTACATCATCGTGCGCTGGTCGGGAACCGGTTAAATAGTTCCTTTGGGCCAAGGTGGCACAGACAAACTAATTCTTTACTAATTGATGCCCCTGTTGTCAGTGCTACATAAACTGTCTATTACATTAGCTACAGTTGTGCTCATAAGTATATTTACCCTGGCAGAATTTATGATTTCTTGGACATTTTTCAGAGAATATGAATGATAACACAAAAATGTTTATTTTACTCGTGGTTAGTGTTTGGCTGAAGCCATTTATTATCAATCAACTGTGTTTATTCTTTCAAAATCATAATGACAACAGAAACTACCCAAAAGACCCTGATCAAAAGTTTACATACATCAGTTCTTAGGCCGCGTACACACGGGCGGACTGTCCGCCCAACTAGGTTCGTCAAACAGTTTGACAAACAGTCCGTTCAAAATTAGCATGGACGGACTTGACCACACACGACGAACGAACAGTCCGCTGAAAACTTGCGCGATGACGTGAACGGCACATACGACGGGGCGAGAAATTCGGCGTCCGATACGCTGCAATGCAACCTTCGCCGTGTAAATTCTTTCTGAGCATGCGCGAGACTTAGTTTGCCGAACAAGCCTACACACGAGCGGACTGTCCGCTCAAACCAAGTTTCAGCGGACAGTCTTACGGAAATTCCGAAAAACTTTGTTCGTCAGACTGTCCGCTGAAACTGTCCGCTGAAGCCCACACACGAGCGGACTGTCCGCTGAAACACTGTTCAGCGGACAAAGTTGGACGAACAGTCCGCCCGTGTGTACGCGGCCTCAAAGTGGTTGTAAACCCATTACAGGACCTATGCGGGGGCTTCGATCTCAGGTAAGTAATTCATAATGAGCTAGTATGCTATGTATACTAGCTCATTATGCCTTTGCCTTGCAGGGTGTATTTTTTTGAACAAGCTTTACTTCCTCTTAAATAACATGTATTGCCCGCTTGAAGTCTTTTGTGGTATTTGTGGATGAGGCTCTTTATCTTCTCAGATGGTAAAGCTACCCATTCCTCTTGGCAAAAAGCATCCAATTCCTGTAAATTCTTGGGCTGTCTTGCATGAACTGCACATTTGAGATCTCCCCAGAGTGGCTCAATGATGTTTAGGTCAGGAGACTGAGAGGGCCACTCCAGAACATTCATTTTATTTTGCTGTAGCCAATGACAGGTCGACTTGGCCTTGTGTTTTGGATCATTGTCATGTTGGAATGTCCAAGTACGTCCCATGCGCAGCTTCCTGGCTGATAAATGCAAATGTTCCTCCAGTATGTTTTGATAACATACTGCATTTATTTTGCCATCAATTTTGACCAAATTTCCTGTGCCTTGCTAGCTTACACATTCCCAAAACATTAGCGATCCACCTTCATGTTTCACAGTAGGAATGGTGTACCTTTCATGACAGGCCTTGTTGACTCCTCTCCAAATGTAGTGTTCATGGTTGTGGCCAAAAAGCTCAATTCTGGTCTTATCACTCCAAATGACTTTGTGCCAGAAGGTTTGAGGCCTGTCTCTGTGCTGTTTGGTGTATTGTAAGCAAGATACTTTGTGGCATTTGCGCAGTAATGGCTTTCTTCTGGCGACTCGACCATGCAACCCATATTTCTTCAAGTGCCTCCTTATTGTGCATATTGAAACAGCCACATCACATGTTTTCAGAGAGTCCTGTATTTCATTATAAGTTATTTTTGGGTTTTTCTTTGCATCTCGGACTATTTTCCTGGCAGTTGTGGCTGAAATTTTAGTTGGGCTACCTGACCATGGTTTGGTTTCAACAGAACCCCTCATTTTCCACTCCTTGCACTACCTTTTCCCGCTGATCCTTTGGCAATTCTTTTGCTTTCCCCATGACTCAGAATCCATAAACGTCAGTGCAGCACTGGATGAAGGATGCAAGGGTCTGTCAAGAGTCCAGAAACTCATTGACCTTTATTACACACACACTAATTACAAGCAAACAGATCACAGATGAGGGTGGTTAACTTTAATAGCCATTCAAACCCCTTTGAGTCAACTTTGTGCACATCTTATCAGGCCAAAATCACCAAGGTATGTAAACTTCTGATGAGGGTCAATTTGGTTGTTTCTGTTGTGATTATGATTTAAAAAGAGTAAGCACAGTTGATTTATAATAAATGGCTTCAGCCAAACACTAACCATGAGTGAAAGAAAAATGGTTGTGTTATCATTCATATTCTCTGAAAAATAGCCAAAGAATCATAAATTCTGCCAGGGCATGTAAACTTATGAACACAACTGAACATACAGTGCATAGCACTTGCTTTGAATGACGGAGGCGGAGAGACAGGTATATGGCATTGAATCCATCTTAGCCAATCAGGGGAAGGCTTGTATCAATTGATAAAAACGCAAAGCTTCCTGTGAATGCCTGGGAATCCCTCTACCCAACTAATTTTCGTTCTGACAGCATACGGCAAAACACCATACCACTGCAAATATACAGCACCACATACTGTACATAGCTAATGCAACATACAGTCTATACTGCACTGACAGCAGAAGTATTAGTTACTAAGGGAAATAGTATGTTGGGGCCTGGAGTTTTAGGCAAGTAAAAACCTAAAACATGTAGCAATTAAAAAAAGACATTGTATTCATTTGGCTGCAAAAGTAGAAATACCCTTTAAAAGGAAAATTTTGGCGTTTGCAAAAAATAAACATATATGCTCACCTCTATGCTGCAGCATCAGTGAGATGCTACAGCTGTTGCATGTTGGCTCTAAACCCGAGAACTGAGTGATCACATGACCGCTGTTCACTCATTTCTTGGTCTACTCGGAGTAAAGAGCAGTGATTTTCATTCACCAATCTCCTCTCTGCTCATAGGAAGCAGGGAAGGGGGTGGGCGAGAGCAACTGGCTCTTGCTCTCTCCCTGAGAGCTGGAGCCAGCTGTAAATCAGGCAACTGGGTGGATCCTGACAAAATTGTTTATGAGTGAATTGAATATTAATGAACATGGGATACAATTAAACTTTGAGGCGAGTGAGCAACAGATATACTTCTTAGACCTTAAAGTGGATAAAGGTTTGCTTAACAGTACCTACTTTAAATCCACTGACAGGAATTAATTTATCCCTCTTAATAGTTGTCATCATTAGCCCTGGCTTAAATCTGTTCCCATGCCAGTTTCTCTGCTTGAGACGGAACTGTTCTCAAGAAAATTTCAATGCCCAGGCGAGTGTATTTAGAACTCGGTTCCTGGAGAAAGGGTTCAATGAAGCAGTTTTGGGCAGTACCATTTCTCAAGTACAACTGATAAAGAGAGAGAGACTTAACAGGCAGCTAGGAGTTCAGATTTACAGACTACAGCCCAAGATTTTTCTTTAGCGATGCTCACTTCCTTGTCTGTTCAATGTTATACTATTAGGAATGTTATTAAAAGACATTGGCCAATAATAAAAATGAGAGAGTGTTAGGTCCTTTATTAGCTGAAAAGCCACAGATTTTTTTTTTTAGAGGTCCCCGTTCATTGAGACAAAAATTTGCTTGCAATATCCTGGACCCTCCAGTTAGAGTTACATTCTTCCATAATATGAAAGGGTTTTATCCATGTAAAAAGTGTGCTATCTGCCAAATCAATCAGTTAAATAACAAGAAAGTCACAACTTTACAGTCTAATGTTACTTTTAAAATGTATTTGATTATATTGCTTATTACTTCCAACATGCAGAAAGTGATTTACTTTTTGCAGTGCCCCTGCGGTCTGCAATATGTGGGTTACCCGATGAGAGCTTTATTCATCCGTTTAGGTAAACTTGTGGAAAATATAAGGAGTGGTTGTAGTGTTTCCAACCATTACGCAGGAGTTTATAATAAGGATCCCTCAGGAACCCTCTTTATGACAATTGATAAATATGTCCCACATTGAAGAGGGAGTTCCATCAAGAGAAATTTTAAGAGAAATCTCAAAATTTCTAAAAAGGCCTGGCTCGCAATCTACACACTAATTCATCCCAAAGTCAAGTTCCTCCACCCCAAACTCACTCATCCATGTCTTTATAGGCCTTGTTTTGTACACTGGCGTGCAGTCATGTTGGAACAGGAAGGGGCCATCCCCAAATTATTCCCACAAAGTTGGGAGCATTAAATTGTCCAAAATGTGTTGGTATGCTGACACCTTAAGAATTTCCTTCACCGGAACGAAGGGGCCAAGCCCAGCTCCTGAAAAGCAATCCCACACCATACTCCCCTCTACCAAATGATTTGGACCAGTGCACAAAGCAAGGTCCAAAAAGACATGAATGAGTGAGATTGGGGTGGAGGAACTTGTCTGGCATGCACAGAGTCCTGAATTGAATACTTTGGGGATAAATTAGAGTGAAGATTGCGAGCCAGGCCTTCTCATCCAGCATCAGTGCCTGACCTCACAAATGCACTATATATATTTTAACATCCAAGTAAAAGATATATATATATATATATATATATATATATATATATATATATATATATCTTTTACTTGGATGTTAAAAGTTGCAAGTAAATACAACTAGATAAAACAAAAACTGCATCTGTCTTCAGGCTGCAAAGCAACAGATTGTTCTAAATGGGGGGTGTGATTCTTTTCTATACCCACTACAACTGCAAAGAATAAGTTGTATGCACGTGGGAATAAATGACCAATTAAAACTAGACTGTGCGTGCTATACACCAGCAGTTCGGGATGTTCAGTTAGCCACACAGGCTTAAGTGAATGATTTGCAAGGCTGCGCCCATTAGACTAAAAAGAGATAGTGATGACATGCAAATGCTTTCTGTATTTACGAAGGCATGCTGTTCCCTTTCTAATTTTAAAGTGAGTCAGTCTTAGTACACTTAATATATTTAAAACTAGGGAACTTAGAACATTCATCGGATTACAATAGGTGTTGAAACACTGATCACTTGTAGAAGAGGTCATAGTGCAGGAATGCCATCCTTTATAAGACACATAGGAAGACAGGGGGAAGTTGCTAGACTGCCTGATTGTTTGAAATAAAGAAAATAATCATCTCTGTAAAAGTCCAATGTGAGTGCTGTTAGTTTTACTTTGTAAAAAGGCATGCTATAACTAAAAATAAGTAATATGTGTGTAAGAGATTGGCAGAAATAGTACTTTGGTGTATAAAAGACATTATTTGTTCAAAAGAGCAAGTGACCTGTAAAGTCTTAATTTATTTCATACCTTAAAACTGTACTTTAAAAATTCTGCTATCATTCAGAATTGTGAATAACACTATCATTATTATTATTATAATACACGATTTATATAGCGCCAACAGTTTACCAGGCGCTTTACAATGTATAAGGGGGGCAATACAATTACAGTACAGTTCAATACAAAAAGTATAGGAGAGCCCTGCTTGTAGAGCTTACATTGTAAAGGAATTCTAAACTACTAAATGTTAAGATAAGCACTGCTACCCACACACAGACAAGGTAACATATAGGCACACCCTAATTCAGTCTAACAGGTACAGTATACATACATTGAGTGTCAACAGACATGACCCCCATAATCAGACAGTTTAAGGATATATACAGGAAGTCGCTGCCCAAAAAGACAGACAGTCTTTCAGGAGAGAGTAAAGCTGGAGAACAGCGAAACTGTTGTATTAAAAATGAGACCCTTCCATGCATACCCTGCTTTTGCCGCCCTCTATGTAAAACAAAATATAGTATCCTGCTAACACAATGGCTCATTCAGTGCACAGACTAGCTGAGGAGCACGTTAGTAGTGAATGTAACAAAAATAAGAAGAGAAATTACATAAAGAGCGCTAAGAGGTGCCAAAATCACAACAAAAGTAGAATAGGGTTTTTAAGATAATTGAGACAGAGTGAGAATAAGCAGCAGAATTATTAAATGTCATATTGCTTAAAGCGTAACTCCGCTTTTGTTGAGGAAAAAACAGTGCCCAATGGATGATCAATTTACATTGCAAGGATTTTAACAAGTTTTGTTGGAGATTCTACCTGCTTGTTTGTCAATGTGCAAAGTGAATCTGAAGAATCTGAATGGGAGTGATTTTTTCATTATAAATCAATTGATGTACTTGCAGTATTCTAATTGGGAAAATTGGGGTCAGCATCCCTTTTTAGAAGCGATTAACCCTTTGGGAGTATCTCATCAATGACATTAGTGAGCCGATCACACAGGCAAAAAAATTACATTTCTGGGGGTGTTCCTTATGCCAATTGTGTACAGAACACCGCCAGGTTGCCATACATTCACTTATAGCTTATGTAGCAATTGTATATGCTGTATTATTTTTTTCTTTGCTATTATTTTTTCCCAGGAATGTGGAGTTACCCTTTAGCCACTTCTATACCGGACCAATTCTGGCATTCCTCCCCTACAAGTAAAAAAACATTTTTTTTTTGCTAGAAAGTTACAAACAGTATATATATATATATTTTTATTTCAAGTATTTTTTATTTGGTTATAAGAAAAAAGAGTAACATATAATGTAATCAGCATATGGTCTTACATACCGTATAACAACTTATGATTGCGGAGGTAGTATTTCAAACATAGCATGAAAGGTCATTGCTGTTTCACATATATGTATCATATACCATATGGGCTTAGTAGTACTCTGCGAGTTTCACATGAAAAAACTACCTTGTTTACATGCATGAGATTAGTGTATTGCAGATAGTAGATTGAGGATGAACGAAAGGAATAAAGATAAACTGGGGAAAGGGGAAGGGGATAAACAGACACCCAATTATTTAAGCTTGTAACATGTGGTTTGTGCTCTTTAAACCATATAAAAAGCGAGGGTTTGGTTTATGTTTCTCTGTGAAATTCTCTCCTGGTAAGCCATTGCTAGACAGAATTTAGATAGACAGCCTTGTTTGTATACCATTATTTGTTCTAGGGTGTTATGTCTCTGAAATAATATTGATTACCTCACCAACATTTGGGGGGAGGTTAGACTTCCATTTCCTCATGAGTATTAAACGTGCGGCATATAGTATGTGCATAACCACATGTTTAAATTTTTGTGGAAATTTTTATATTCCAATACTTAGGATATCCAGCTTGATGTTGGGTCTGATTATAAACCCTGTCAATTTTGTTATGAGTCTAAATTTTGAGTTCCAGTAGCTGTGTATACTAGGGCAAAATCACAGCATGTGGGACATTGTCCCCACCAGGCCACAGCCTAGCCAACATTGGTTAGATTGTGCTGATTTGAGTTTGGCCAGCATGTATGGCGTGTAGTAATATCTAAGGGGGATCTTCTGCGCCGTTTCCCAATATGTATTGCATTTTGAAATGGACATGTTGTTTACTATTACCTTTTTCCACTGATATTCAGTGATGGTAGCATTAAGTTTGTTTGCCCATTTGAGCAGGGGGTTTGATATTTTAAAAGTGAGTTTGTCATGGAGGCAATTGTGGAAAAGGGAAATGCCCCTCTGTTTGGGGTTAGGAGATGCCCAGTTGTGCCAATCTTCCTGGGAAATCTCTATTACCAAAGCTTGGTTGGGTGGTAGTGTAGATTTTAGTTGGGCGTAGGTTAGGAATTCCCCTTTTGGTAAGGTGAATCTGGAACATATTTCACCATATGGAATGAGTTTGCCTTTCCTAAGGATGGTTGAGATATCCGTAATCCCCCTTGCCTCCCATCTGGGAGTTGCTATGTTAGGGTTAATGAATCTGAACATTACCACTATTATTGGGACTTTCATCTGTTTGGCCAAATGGTTACCATATTGTAGAAAACGTTTCCATGCTAATATGGAGGCTGATATTGTGGGGTGATCCAGACAAATTTTAATCTTGGGGGATATGGCATTGGCTAGTAAAAGTGACTGTAGGCTGCCTAACAATGTCTTGTTCCAAAGAGCACAATGATTTGAGATTCAGTGCAGCTGGTAGTGAATTTGCTGGGTCATCTAATGTCAAAATGATGTCATCTGCAAAAAATGTTATAGTGTGGGGCTCTCCCCCTGCGGATATTCCTTTAATGGCATTTGGTGATCTAATTTTCTCTGCTAGGGGCTCCATTACCAATGCAAAAATAAGCAAAGTCAGGGGCATCCCGTTCTTGTACCATTTGAGATTGTAAAGTTCTTTGAAAACAAACCTTACGAATATACAAATGCAGATGGCACTGTATATAGAGCAGTAATGGCTGAGAAAATTTGACCCTGAATACCGACTTTTTCTAAAACGCTGGATAAGTACCCCCAGTGGACCCTATTGAAGGCCTTTTTGGCATCCAGCATCAACAGCAGAGAAGGCCTTCAGGAGGATTCAGCTTGATGTGTGAGATTTATGAGCTACCTTGTGGCGTCCGGGGCTTGACGGCCTGGCACAAATTCCACCTGATCTGGTTTCATAAGGGTAGGTAGAAAGATCTGGAGTCTAGCGGAGATGGTTTAAAAGTGATATAGTCTACATTTAAAAGTGATATAGGCCTAAAGTTTGGACATATGCAGAGTCCTTCCCCAGTTTTGGTAGATTAATGATATTTGTAGTTAACATTTCTGCTGGGAAGGAAGCCCTGGACACAGCGGCATTAAACACCTCCTCCATGTATTTAGACAGAGTACATTGGAATAGATGGTAATACTCGGATGAGAATCTGTCAGGTCTGGGTGCCTTGTCGTGAGGGAGTGTTTGAATAGCTTTAAGGATCTCTTTTTGTGTAAAAGGTTGATTAAGGATTGACCTGTCATCTGGGGATAAGGAGGGCAAGGATACTGAGTTCAAAACCTCATCTATTAGTTCTGGAGTTGGTTGTGGAGTGCTTTCCTGGCTCTGTAAATTATATATGGAGCTATAGTAGATGTTAAAGGCATCTGCCATATCTTGTGGGTTTAGTCATTTCTCACCTTATTTCTCACCTGATTGTGAGTGATATAGGTAGGGTAATTTTTGTTTAAATGTTTTATCTTTAAGTTGTTGGGCTAGCAATCTGCCAACTTTATTGCTATGGAAGTAAAAATTTGCTTTTCAGGACTTCATTTGTTTATGATGTTGACTTGTTAGGATTTTTCTGAGGTCAAGTTTTGCCTGAGTAAGCTGCACTAAAGTGTGTGACTGGGGGTTTTGTTTGTGGGAATGTTCTAGGTGTTTTATAGAGGTTAAAATGTCATTCAGCCGCTGTGTCCTTTGCTTCTTAGCAATAGAGCTTTGTTTCATCAGAACACCTCGGATGAAGGCCTTATGAAAGTTCCACAGTATGAAGGGATCGTCTGTGGATGGAGCATTCAGATCAAAAAATTATTTCAGAGCTTGTTGTATCTGATGTCTGTGCTCAGGGCCAGACATCAGCACAGCATCATTGCACCATCTGTTTGCGCTTGTCCCCAGATCCCCCCCCCCCCACCATGATAGACACAGGTGCATGGTCCGATCACGTAATGTTACCTATTTCCAATCTGTGCACATTCTGTAAAAGAAACATATCTGTTAAGAAAAAGTCAATACGAGTATAAGTTTTGTGAGCATGAGAAAAAAGTTAAATCCTTTTTTGTGGCGTGTTGGCAACGCCAAACATCAAACATAGAGGAGGAGTCTAGGAAGTTTGACAGGGTAGCTCTGTGGGAGCGGTTAGGTGGGGTAAGTCACGTATGGTGTGTAGAGATCCACTGGCGCCATCTTGGCTGGAGATGTGGCTGGGATGTGTTTAAAAGTCTGTCATTCTCGTTAGGTTTCTTTCCTTTCTCTTTCAAGACATGTAGGGAAGGGGTGCCCGACCTGAAGGAGGCTGAAATCACTAGTTTTCAGTGCCCTTAGTATCCGTTATGAGCTAGTTTTGTGCGTAGCAGTTCTCTTAAGCGCCCATCTCCCGTGCTAGCCAACCACACCCCTATATATATATATATTTTTTAGCAGAAACCCTAGCGAATAAAATGGCAATCATTGCAATTTGTTATGTCACATGGTATTTGTGCAGCAATTTTTTAAATGCAATTTTCTTTAAAAATACTTTTTTAATTAATTAAAAAAAAAACACAATATGTACCCACATTTTTTTTTATAATGTCAAAGATGATTTTACGCCAAGTAAATATGTACCTAACATGTCGCGCTTTAAAATTGTGTGCACTTAAAAATCTCCATAGGCTACGGAAGTGCCGGAAGTGACATCATGACATAGCTTCAGGCCTCCCAGCTTTATGGTAATCCGGGGCCACTGCTGGATTGTCAATATGGCTTCCAAATCACACGGGAAAGCCCAGAAAGGAACCTCCCACTGCCTGTAAATGCAATCCAGTGGCTGAATAGGAGCCGCTAGGGTGGCTTTTACATCACAGGGAATCGGCAGCTGAAAACAGTTATCTGAATGATGTCTGTAGCTGCAGGCATCATTCAGTTATCAGCACTTCAACCTAAGGAAATCACATGATGTCCTATGGGTGGGAAGTGGTTAAGGCCTACTGGAAGGATTCCGGCTTTTGGAAACTTACTTCAACCTAGAAAGCAGTATTAAACCTCAAATGAAAAATGTAATATATTGCAGCTTACCAGTAATAAATGTGGTGGCTTTTTTTTTAGGCTTTTTTTCCTTAATTTTTACCTGGCGATCTGGTCAGTTACACTTATTGTCTTATGCCCTGTACACACGGTCGGAAATTCCGACGGAAAAGGTCCGATCGGATTATATTGTCGGAAAATCTGATCGTGTGTGGGCTCTATCGGACTTTTTCCTTAGGACATTCCGACAGGAAAAAATTTGAGGGCAGGATCTCAAATTTTCTGACAAAAAAATCAGATTGGACTTTTTCCAATCATTTGTGGAGAATTCCGATTGGGCAAAGTGCCACGCATGCTCAGATCAAATTACGAGACCAAAGCTATTGGCTAGTTGTCTCAGTGTAATCCCGTCGTAATGAACGAATGTCACCACGTTCCGAACAATCGGATTTTCCGACAACTTTGTCCAACCGTGTGTATGCAACACAAGTTTCGGACAAAATCCATCTGAAAATTTTTTGTGGCCGGAATGTCCAACCGTGTGTATGGGGGCTTAGAGTTTCTCCATTCTGGATGGAGAAGCAACAGAGACACATTTGGACAGCATCATCATCAGTCTGGAGAAACAGTAGTGTCAGATGTTCTCACTGTGACCAGACAAAAAAAAGGGGTTACCCCTCAATGCTCCAGCCAGGTCCTCTCCTGTAGTACACTGCTGGGAGTGCTGTCAAGAACAGGGCTCATCCCAGCTCCAATGATACAAGAGAAAAAAGGTCCTATGAGCCGCACATTACTGCAAGACCCTGTGGATATGTGAAATAACAGCCTCAGTCTGAGTTCCAGCCAAACCATGCCCCAACACGTTTCACTCCACCCGTAGCTTAAGCATGATTCACTGATTGCACACAGGAATCCGGAAGATGTGATTAGTTGAAAGAACTGTTGAGGGCTGAGTTTGGCTAGTGGATAGGCATGTATGTTGGAAGGCATAGGGGTCGTCAAGTAAACATGGCACCTGTTGGGGAGTTGACAAGTTTGGATTTAAACTATGCAATAGTAGTGTCAGTGATGCTTTTGTGACAAAAGAGGGTTTGTTGCTTCTCAATCTTGTTCGTAAAGGCAGAAGCTATAAGTGCAAGTAGCTTCTTCATCCAGGAGTGAGGGAGAATAGAGATTCTTCTTTCTCCTAATAGTTCAATGGAAAGCTTTGGCACTATCGGTAAAACCTATTACCAGGCTATTGATGTTTAAGTTTACATATCCTTAAGCCATAAACAAGCTTTAACCAACTGCCGTTTGTGGGCCATATTTTATATATATATATATATATATATATATATATATATATATATATATGTATATATATATATATATATATATATATATATATATATATATATGGCCTGAAGAGCAAGTGGTTATACTAAAACATTTGTGGGTATCATTTTTTTTAGAGTTCGTGATCGGCTTTCCGGTAAAAGTGATATGAGTGGCTCTAAAGCCACCCAATGACTCTTACAAGGCATGGAAAGAGGCCTCCCTCTTGCTGTCTTGTGCCCAGTCTTGTTCCTACGGGAAGCTTGGGACTGTTGTAAATGGTTAGGCTGGCTGCCTACAGAGGAGATAGAGGAACATTCCGTTCCTGATCTCCTCTGTGATGAATGAATTCAGAAACGATGAGGATTTTGTCAATTCCGATTTACGTTCAGTGTTTTCCTGACTGATACAGCCAAGGAAACATCCAAGTAAACAGATCTGCTGTTTGATCAGCTGCCCTGAAGGGCAGAGGAGGGATCAGGGGTCTAACAGACCCCTGATATCTCATTAAAGAGCATCCGTCACTGCCCAAAACTATGACAAGTGGTGGCGTTCACCCCTTCTAATAGCAATAAAGTTGAATGTAATTTTTTTTTAAACTGTAAAAAAAATAAAGCACCCCTTACTCACATGCAAATGCTCATGTAGGTCCCTTTCACATATGTAAATGGTGATTGCACCAAACACATGAAGTATCGCCACGAATGTCAGGGTGAGAGCAATAATTCTAGTGCCAGAGCTCATGTTTAACTCCAAACTGGTAACCTGCAAAGGCTTTTAAAATGTAATTTATGATGTGTAGTCAACACAATCTGTTACTGACTGCAGGCACAGTGGGTAATAATCCTTTAAAGTGGAACCTTAGTTCATTTATTTTATTTATTAGTTATAGGTACTTACAATATATAGCACTGACAATTTCCACAGCGCTTTACATACAGTATATATTGTAAATTCTCATCCGTCCCTACCCTCAAAGAGCTTACAATGTAAGATCCCTAATCCACATTCATATATACACATTCTAGGGCCATTTTAGACAAGCTAACAGCATGTCTTTAGAGTGTGGGAGGAAACCAGAGTACCCAGAGGAAACCCACAAAGGCACAATTCTAGTGCTGCCAGGTGGAATTGCTAACCATTTAGCCACTGTGCTGCAGCTTCTTTTTTTTTTCAATACAGTAATATACAGTAGCTTCTGACTTTTTAAAATCAGGTACTTAACAGTGCCTGGAGTCCAATGCTATCTTCCTGAAACCAATTCTTCTTACTGCTAAGTGTCCCTGGCACCAACATCTTAGATACATGAGCCGGCTGTGGCATCCTGAATAACCAAAGCCGTTCCCTCACTTCACATGTGTAAGCTCATGTGGCACTCTGTGATAGGTCCAGCAGCCTCCTGGGACAAGTAACATGTTACAGAATGCAGAGGGAGGTTAAAATGCAGGGCAAGGGAGCCCCCCACAAAAAAGCAGACTGGGAGAGAGGGAGCAAACCAGTGGTACTTCACATTTTGAGTGAACTTCTGCTTTATATTCACAGTGGAAGCATTCATTCAAGTCATTTTCTCAACAGCTCAGCCCACCCTGCTTCCCTCCCAGCGGTGACTTAGTGGCTTAAAAGTGGCTTCTAATATCTAATGTGAACACAGGTGCTCTGAGAGGGAAGAACAGAGTGAACTGAGCAGCTGGGAAATAGTGTTTTTGCTGTGAAATTTGAGGATGACTTGCTCCACAGTGCCTGCAGCAACAGAGGTCAATAGGAGTATGCTTTAAAAATGTATTTACAGTTTGTTAAGAATAAATATTTGAATGTCCAACAGCTTAACTTTTCCCTTTACAAATTTAGAAACTGCGCTACTGCTAATATTCCAAAAATGTAAGTGATATGTGCAAATCTGCGGCTTAACCATGTGACATTGCCATAGTAAATATAATTACAGAAAAACAAAGCCGCACTTATGCAAAAATAATATTCAAATAAATATAAAATAACAAAGTCCACGTGAAAAACATCAAACAAATATAAAATAACAAAGTAAAGTCCACGTGAACCTGTGAGTGAAAAAAATCTTTCAGTATCATCAAGGAATCCAACACCATCCATGAACAGAACTCCTCCAGTGAAAACCTCCACCTCTGAGAGCAAGGGGAACTTACTAGATCTTATTGACCCCCCATCTCTGGAGAAGTCAAACAAGCAGTAGTCATTGCCATCAATAGGACATTTGCAGACACAGGTACGCTCATATGGAGAATGATTGCCTCTATTTGTCTCCCCTGCCACACCAGATACCGGGGATCATAGTATGTAAGGGAAAGGAAGCTCCCATAGTGTAAAATTATGAAATTATTTTTTTAAATAGTTAAAATTGTACTTACATAGGCAATGTAAAACAATCAATGCCAAACTTTACAGAGTTTGCTGGCAAAAGTAATCAACCCTCACTTCCGGGATCTGTAAGGATGCACTGGTAACCAAGCCTCATTTTGAATCGTAGCCATTTTAGTTCAATCATCAAGCCTTGCTTTGAATTGCGGCCATATTAGGAAATAGACTGACCTAATATCTGAGCCAAATCATGTAGAGAAAAGTGCCAAACCTCGTTTTAAACTATGTACTAGTACCAAGCCTCATTTTGGACTGTAGCCATACTATTCAGCTATTGAACTGTCGGATGGCGAATGAGTGCATGTCTAAGTCATTAAAAATTGTATCAATGAAAAAAATCAGAAAGACATAATTTAGGACAAAACATTTAGGGTGATGCTGCGTGCTGACATCATCGCTTCCCTTCAGATTCCGGAAGCCCGGGTTGATTGATTTTGCTGGTAAAGACTGTACAGTTTGGCGTGTTTTACATGAACCTATGTAAGTGCAATTTTAATTATTATAATAAATCATTTGATGATTTTACACTATTTGAGCTTCCTTTCCTTTACATACTACGACCCACAGTATCTGTTGTGGTTGGTCGGGAGACAAATAGCAACCATTCTCCATATGAGTGTACCTGTGTCTGCACATGTCCCATAGATGGCAATGACTACTGCATGTTTGACTTCTCCAGAGATGGAGGGTCAGTAAGATCTGGTAAGCGCCCCTATTCTCAGAGGTAGAGGCTTTCACTGGAGAAGTTTGGTTCACTGATGGTGTTGGATTCCTTGATGACACTATAAAGAGAAACATTAAGCTGTGACAGTACCTGTAAAAATACAATGTCAAAACAAATGCTGTCAGTTACTGAGCACAAGCTAATTTGCAGCCTTTAATGAGAACATAGTGTAAAAGTATATTCACTTCTTGCTAAGCAAGTCTTCGTACATTGGCTTCCAGATGTATTGTGGAAACATAACAATGGTCTTCCTGGCTTGTGTTTGTAATCCTTTTGGAATAGAATACAGTGTGCCTGATATTTTATATTTGTGATGTGATTTGCTAAGCTCCAGCCAAACCTTCTTATTTATTTTATTTTGGGAGGGGTCAGGGGATAATACATAAGGTTTAAAATGTCAGTCTCAAGGGAAATTTCCTTCCACTTCCTGTACTTGATAAGGTGTCACAGCAGGCACAATTGGTGGAAGTGAAGAGAAATCTTTCTCCCAGCAGTGTTCTCTGTGATGGGTTTGTCCCTTTAAGATTTTCTTTTTCATTCAGGCATGGCTAACCCAGACCTCCAGACCTACAGTAGATGGCACCTAGGTGTGATTGCATTCCATGAGCATGTTAAGAGGTTTTTTATGCAACCTACAAAGTAGGAGAGAGTGAATGTAACAGTTTCAGTATGCTAAATCCACAACAATTACGAAGAACACCTTCTAATTTTCTTTCTTTTATTCTTTAATTTATAACATTTGACATTGAAACTTTTGTGAAAACAAACTCTCAGTTATTCTAGTAAGCAGCTAGATTGGCACCTTGTCCATACAAGGGCCATGTGCTGCTGTGCAGTTTAGAAAAGACTGTTCAGCCCTATAGTTTCCTGATAATTAATAATATATATATCAGCGCATAGAAGAACTTTTTTTTTTTATATATTTAAATGTATCCCACGAAACAGCTGGAATGCGCTGCCCACCCCAGGCAAGTCCAAATACAAATCTGAACCTGGTGCTAAAATATGTCAATCCAAGGTCAAAGTCTCTAGGTACTTTAAACTCTCACCAGTGTTTATTCTCCTTATTTCATCACCTTCCACCACTCTTCCTCAGAATATATATATATATATATATATATATATATGTATATATATATATATATATATATGTATATATATATATGTATATATATATATATATATATATATATATATATATATATATATATATATATATATATATATATATATATATATATATATATATATATATACAGTGGTGTGAAAAAGTGTTTGCCCCCTTCCTCATTTCCTGTTCCTTTGCATGTTTGTCACACTTAAGTGTTTCGGAACATCAAACCAATTTAAACAATAGTCAAGGACAACACAAGTAAACACAAAATGCAATTTGTAAATGAAGGTGTTTATTATTAAAGGTGAAAAAAAATCCAAACCATCATGGCCCTGTGTGAAAAAGTGATTGCCCCCCTTGTTAAAACATACTATAACTGTGGTTGTCCACACCTGAGTTCAATTTCTATAGCCACACCCAGGCCTGAATATTGCCACACCTGTTCACAATCAAGGCATCACTTAAATAGGAGCTGCTTGACACAGTAAGGTCCACCAGAAGATCCTTAAAAGCTACACATCATGCCGAGACCCAAAGAAATTCAGGAACAATTGAGAAAGAAAGTAATTGAGATCTATCAGTCTGGAAAGGGTTATAAAGCCATTTCCAAAGCTTTAGGAATCCAGCGAACCACAGTGAGAGCCATTATCCACAAATGGCGAAGACATGGAACAGTGGTGAACCTTCCCAGGAGTGGCCGGCCGCCCAAAATTACCCCAAGAGCGCATCGACGACTCATCCAAGAGGTCACAAAAGACCCCACAACAACGTCCAAGGAACTGCAGGCCTCACTTGCCTCAGTTAAGGTCAGCGTTCATGCCTCCACCATCAGGAAAAAATGGCCTGCATGGCAGAGTTCCAAGGAGAAAACCACTGCTGAGCAAAAAGAACATCAAAGCTCGTCTCAATTTCTCCACAACACATCTTGATGATCCCCAAGACTTTTGGGACAACATTCTGTGGACCGATGAGACAAAAGTGGAACTCTTTGGAAGGTGTGTGTCCAAGTATATCTGGCGTAGAAGGAACACTGCATTTCAGAAAAAGAACATTATACCAACAGTAAAATATGGTGGTGGTAGTGTGATGGTCTGGGGCTGTTTTGCTGCTTCAGGACCTGGAAGACTTGCCGTGATAAAAGGAACTATGAATTCTGCTGTCTACCAAGAGATCCTGAAGGAGAATGTCCGACCATCTGTTCGTGTACTCAAGCTGAAACGAACTTGGGTTCTGCAGCAGGACAATGATCCTAAACACACCAGCAAGTCCACCACCGAATGGCTGAAGAAAAACAAAATGAAGACTTTGGAGTGGCCTAGCCAAAGTCCTGACCTGAATCCTATTGAGATGTTGTGCTCGAAAACCCTCTAATGTAACTGAATTAGGACAATTCTGCAAAGATGAGTGGGCCAAAATTCCTCCAGGACGCTGTAAAAGCCTCATTGCACGTTATCGCAAACGCTTGGTTGCAGTTGTTGCTGCTAAGGGTGGCCCAACCAGTTATTAGGTTTAGGGGGCAATCACTTTTTCACACAGGGCCATGATGGTTTGGATTTTTTTTCACCTTTAATAATAAACACCTTCATTTACAAATTGCATTTTGTGTTTACTTGTGTTGTCCTTGACTATTGTTTAAATTGGTTTGATGTTCCGAAACACTTAAGTGTGACAAACATGCAAAGGAACAGGAAATGAGGCAAAGACTTTTTCACACCACTGTATATATATATATATATATATATATATATATATATATATATATATATATATATATATACTGTGTATATACAGGATATATATATTTATGGGTTGATTTGTGAAAACTGGACAGCACAACATCTAGTAAAACTCTGCATAGGAACCAATCAGTTTCAAGTTTTTTTTTTTTGTTAAAGCTTAACTGAACATCTGAACAAGCTGAAGTTGGAAGCTGATTGACTACCATGCACAGTTGCACCAGATTATTCACTCTCCAGCTTTAATAAATCAACCTTATAGAGTATGACTACAATATACTGTATATCAATTAGACATATGCACACTGAAATATTTTGTTTCAAAATTTCGTTTTAGTTTATTTAGTTACTCCCGAAGTCCGTTTTTATTTATAACATTTTTCGTAAAATATTACATTCATCTGAAAATCCAAATGAATGAAGGTCGAATCTATCAATGAAGGCTTATGGTGTCTGTTGAATGTTCAAAGAAGATTCGACGGAGCAGCTAAACTGTATGACTTCTTAGAACTTTCGATAGATACCATAAGCCAAAGATTCAACGTTTGTATGTTTTTCACTGCTTTGTCGAATCTTTGTCGTTCATGTTGAATGTATATAGTTCTAACAGAAAATGGACTGGTGATAGTGATCACTGATCAGACAGGTAACAAGATAGGGTATATAGAATCTATATAGAATCTCAATCAATAATATAGAATCTATAATAATAAATCCCCCCCCCCCCACACAACAGCAGCTTCTGAGGCTATCACAACACTAGCAACACTAGTATCACTATCAAGTTCACAACACTAACACAATAACAGCAGATTATTATGAAAAAATTAAGTTGAACTGTAGCTTGCTTCACTATTGTTCTGCTGCTGTGTTTATGCTTAACCACTTCCCACCCGGGAGCTCTCTACTTCTGATAGGATGTTCAGGAACGTCCTTCAGAAGGAGGGGGATCACGCGCGCGCCCGCGCGCGTGCCAGCGCAGCGGCGCGATCCCGATGTGCTCGTGTCACCCGGACACGGCGCATCTCGGATCGGCAGGAGGGCTCTGTGATTGGCCCTCCTGATCACATGACGGCCGTGTCCAATCACGGCAGTCATGTGATGTAAACAAACAGCCGGGTTGCTAGGCAATCGGCTCCTCCTCTCCTCTCACAGAAGTCATCGCTGAGGAGAGGAGAGCAGATCGCTGCAGCCGGCTGGTGATCAGTGAATATGAGCTGTTTTTACAGCTTTTTACTAACTGATCACCAGTCTAGTGTAAACACACAACACACCACACAGTATAAACACACATGTCACCACAATACACATGTCACCACACATGTCCCCAAAACACACATGTCCCCAAATAATAAAAAGACATGTCCCCAAATAAAAAAACACATGTCCCCCACATATGTCCCACTAAAATCACATGTTCCAATGATTATCTGCACACATATGTACGTGATCACCTGCACACATCTGTACATGATCATTTGCGTACATATGTCCGTGATCACACAAACCAATTATTAAACACTTAACGGAATTTTTTTTACCAAAAACATGTAGCAGAATACTTTTGGCTTAAATTTATGACAAAATTCGATTTTATTGGATTTCTTTTAAAATAGAAAAAAGAAAATATTGTTTTATTTCCAAATTTCCGCTTTTTTGCGCTTATATCGCAAAAAATAAAAAAAGGAGTCGTGAATAAATACCACCAAAATAAATCTCTATTTGTGTGAACAAAATGATAAAAATTTCATTTGGGTACAGTGTAGCATGACCGCGCAATTGTCATTGAAAGTGCGAGAGCGATGAAAGCTGAAAATTGGGCTGGGAAGGAAGGGGGTGAAAGTGCCCTGTATTGTAGTGGTTAATTGCTGAATAATTCAGGTTCTCTGACAAATGGACCAGCTAAGATTGACTTTCTTCTGAAATGATTCAGTGTGTGTGTCTCTCTCTGCTAGCAATTGTAAGTGAAAGTAAGTTGGCTGTACATGTGTACTTAGTTTTAGCTATATTACTGCTCCTCCTCTTTGGTTACAATCAGCCAATAACATTCATCATCATCATTATTTTTATTTTACTTCCCCCACCCAATTCCAGCAGTGATCTTTTCTCTCTATGTCGAATCTTTGTAGAATAATCCTGGACTAATAGAGTTAAGGTTAGGCACATTCGACCACAGGTTCGATAGACAGAGATTGTTATTGTCAGCGTCATGTCGAATCTCCTATCTATATCGAACTGTTGTAACAACGAAAACTAAAATAAAACATTTGTTTATGTCTGATCTTTCGATTTTCGGATTCTGCACTTTCGTTATTGTTTGTTAAAACGGTAACGAAAATATCAGAAATTCAGACGAAAATGCATTCGGACGAAAACGAATGCACATGTTTAATATATATATATATATATATATATATATAAGCTGTACACTCACTAATTTACATTGTAGCAAAGTGTAATTTCTCCAGTGTTGTCACATGAAACAATATTTTAACCACTTTCAGACCGGACCATTTTGCTGGTAAATGACCAGAGGTCTTTTTACACTTTGGCACTGCGCTGCTTTAACTGGTAATTGCGCGGTCATGCAATGTTGTACCCAAACAAAATTTGCGTCCTTTTCTTCCCACAAATAGAGCTTTCTTTTGATGGTATTTGATTGCCTCTGCGATTTTTATTTTTTGCGATATAAACGTAAAAAGACCGCAAATTTTGAAAAAAAATGATATTTTCTACTTTTTGTTATTAGAAAAATCCAATAAACTCAATTTTAGTCATACATTTAGGCCAAAATGTATTCAGCCACATGTCTTTGGTAAAAAAAAGTCAATAATTGTATATTTATTGGTTTGCGCAAAAGTTGTCACATCTACAAACTAAGGTACGTTTTCTGGAATTTACGCAGCTTTTAGTTTACGACTGCCTATCTCATTTCTTGAGGTGCTAAAATGGCAGGGCAGTACAAAACCCCCCAAATGACCCCATTTTGGAAAGTAGACCCCCTAAGGAAACTGATAAGAGGCATGTTGAGCCCATTGAATATTTTATTTTTTTGCCTCAAGCGATTGAATAATGACAAAAAAAAAAATTTTTTATTTTTTTTACACAAAGTTGTCACTAAATGATATATTGCTCACACATGCTATGGGCGTATGTGAAATGACACCCCAAAATAAATTCTGCTGCTTCTCCTGAGTACGGGGATACCACATATGTGGGACTTTTTGGGAGCCTAGCCGCGTACGGGGCCCCGAAAACCAAGCACCGCCTTCAGGCTTTCTAAGGGCGTAAATTTTTGAGTTCACTTCTCACTACCTATTACAGTTTTGAAGGCCATAAAATGCCAAGATGGCACAAAACCCCCACAAATGACCCCATTTTAGAAAGTAGACACCCCAAGCTATTTGCTGAGAGGCATGTTGAGTTCATGGAATATTTTATATTTTGGCACAAGTTGCGGGAAAATTACAAACTTTTTTTTTTTTTTTTTTTTTAACAAAGTTGTCACTAAATGATATATTGCTCATGCATGCCATGGGCATATGTGAAATGACACCCCAAAATAAATTCTGCTGCTTCTCCTGAGTACGGGGATACCACATATGTGGGACTTTTTGGGAGCCTAGCCGCGTACGGGGCCCCGAAAACCAAGCACCGCCTTCAGGCTTTCTAAGGGCGTAAATTTTTGAGTTCACTTCTCACTACCTATTACAGTTTTGAAGGCCATAAAATGCCAAGATGGCACAAAACCCCCACAAATGACCCCATTTTAGAAAGTAGACACCCCAAGCTATTTGCTGAGAGGCATGTTGAGTCCATGGAATATTTTATATTTTGCCACAAGTTGCGGGAAAATTACAAACTTTTTTTTTTTTTTTCACAAAGTTGTCACTAAATGATATATTGCTCACGCATGCCATGGGCATATGTGAAATGACACCCCAAAATAAATTCTGCTGCTTCTCCTGAGTACGGGGATACCACATATGTGGGACTTTTTGGGAGCCTAGCCGCGTACGGGGCCCCGAAAACCAAGCACCGCCTTCAGGCTTTCTAAGGGCGTTACAGTTTTGAAGGCCATAAAATGCCAAGATGGCACAAACCCCCCCCAAATGACCCCATTTTGGAAAGTAGACACCCCTAAATTTAGGGGTACACTAGTGAGACTAGGTAATAAATGGCGGGTGCCCTGAAACTATAAAAAAATAACTAACCAACCAGCGTCACCTGTAACAGTTATATGGTGATCACTGGTGAAAGGGTTAACTAGGGGGCAATTAGGGGGCTTTATGCGGTAGTATATGGGGGTCCCTGGCGCTATAAAAAGCTGCAGCGAACCTAAATACCTACCTGCCTAACTAGCGTCACCTGTGACACTAATACAGCGATCAGAAAAACGATCGCTTATTAGGCTGGGTTCACACTGGAGCGATGCGGGAACGCCACGAATGCGCGGCGGGTTCCCGCATCGCATGCCTCCCGGCGGCAGTTCACACTGCCCTATGCGAACTGCTGGGAGTGTCAGTGAAATGTTACTGACACCCCCAGATCAGTTCGCATATCGCAGTGCGATCTGCAAACTCGGATCGCATGGTGTGAACACCCATGCGATCAGATTCTGCTGCGGGCCAAAAAAAGGGTCCCGTGCGAATTTGCGGCGGGTGTGGCGGGTGCGGCGGGTGCGGCGAATGGCTGAACTCGAATCGCACAGAGATCGGATGTGATTTGCACTGCAGTGCGGTGCGAATCACATCCGTTCTCATAAACCGCTGCAATGTGAACCCAGCCTTAGTGACACTGGCGACGGGGGGTGATCACGGGGTTAAACCTTTATTGGGGGGGTTAGGGGGGTACCTTAGAACTAAAGGGGGCTAACCCTAACTGCCCTAACAGTTATTAGTCACAAATGACACCCGCCGGGTGATCAGGGGGTTAAACCTTTATTAGGTAATAAATGGCGGGTGCCCTGAAACTATAAAAAAATAACTAACCAACCAGCGTCACCTGTAACAGTTATATGGTGATCACTGGTGAAAGGGTTAACTAGGGGGCAATCAGGGGGCTTTATGCGGTAGTATATGGGGGTCCCTGGCGCTATAAAAAGCTGCGGCGAACCTAAATACCTACCTGCCTAACTAGCGTCACCTGTGACACTAATACGGCGATCAGAAAAATGATCGCTTATTAGGCTGGGTTCACACTGGAGCGATGCGGAAACGCCGCGAATCCGCGGCGGGTTCCCGCATCGCATGCCTCCCGGCGGCAGTTCACACTGCCCTATGCGAACTGCTGGGAGTGTCAGTGAAATGTTACTGACACCCCCAGATCAGTTCGCATATCGCAGTGCGATCTGCAAACTCGGATCGCATGGTGTGAACACCCATGCGATCCGATTCTGCTGCGGGCCAAAAAAAGGGTCCCGTGCGAATTTGCGGCGGGTGCGGCGGGTGTGGCGGGTGCGGCGGGTGCGGCGAATGGCTGAACTCGAATCGCACAGAGATCGGATGTGATTTGCACTGCAGTGCGGTGCGAATCACATTCGTTCTCATAAACCGCTGCAATGTGAACCCAGCCTTAGTGACACTGGCGACGGGGGGTGATCACGGGGTTAAACCTTTATTGGGGGGGTTAGGGGGGTACATTAGAACTAAAGGGGGCTAACTCTAACTGCCCTAACAGTTATTACAGTCACAAATGACACCAATGCAAAAAAAAAAAAAAAAAATGACATTGGTGTCACTGTGACTGGGGGGCAGGGGTAATTGGGGGGGTGATCGGGGGGTAAAGGGGGGTGTGAGTGTGCCTGGCATGTTCTACTGTGTGTGTAGAGTGTTGGTGCAACTCACCGATCCGCTCTCCTCCGTGTCGGAACGAAAAATACCGACACGGAGGAGAGAATACATCACTTCCTCTCCTGTGTTTACATTACAGGAGAGGAAGTGATGTCACCGGGGATTTCTATTTGTCGGGAGCGATCGCGAGGGGGTGGCCATGAATGAATGGCCGCCCCCTCGTCCCGGATCGCTCCCGGACGAAAACCGACCGCCGCAGGCACCGGGCGGGGGCCCGATCGGGCCCCCGACCCGCGGGAGGCAAGGAACGTACATGTATGTCCTTATGCCTGCCCGTGCCATTCTACCGACGTACATCGGCGTGCGGCGGTCGGCAACTGGTTAAAGTATATACAAAAATCTGAGAAGTGTGCTCACTTTTGTGAGACAGTGTGTGTATATATATATATATATATATATATATATATATATATATATATATACCCTGTTTCCCGAAAAATAGGACAGTGGCCTATATAAATTTTTGCTCCCAAAGATGCCCTAGGTCTTATTTTCAAATGATGTCTTATTTTTCCATGAAGAAGAGTATGGTACACATTTATTGATTCCCCCTTCTGGTCCTCCTGTACCATTTTGATTCCCCGCCCCCCTCAAATCTACCCTGTGTCATTTTAAGTGAGTCCCCCTCCCCCCACCCCTGTGCCAGTGGACAGTGGATTATTTAGTCTCTGCCCCCTCCCACCTTCACCAGACATCCCCCTCCTTTACCAGACCCCCCCCCGTTTATCAGACATTTCCCACCTCCCCACCTCAGTCACCCCTGTGTGTCTGTGGCAGCCAGATTCCACACAATGTGCCCGACTCCTGCCCCGCGCGACTCACTCACTGTCTAATTGTGAGCCAGCCAGACTCTGTCAGGGCAAAGCAAGCAGCAGGCGACAGAAGGTGGCAGAAGGCAGCTTGTTCTGGCCGCGGCGCAGGCTCTCTGATGACGGGTGACGTCCCCCTGTGCAATGTCAGGGACGTTACTCGTCATCTAGAGAGTCGGCCGCAGCTCACTGATTTAAAGAGACCTCGCGCTGCCTGAACAGCTCCAGCCAATCAGACAGCTGCGCGGTGGTGCCCGCCGCTACAGTCCAGAGGAGACAGGCGCCTTACAGTAGCTTCGGGGGCCTCATATTTCGGGGTTGGCCTTATTATCGGGGAGGCCTTATGTTCGGGGGAATGCCTTATATTACAGCAAGAGGCAAAAGTGGAAGTAGGTCTTATTTTCGGGAGATGTCTTACTTTCAGGGAAAGACAGTATATATATATATATATATATATATATATATATATATATATATATATATATATATATATATTAATGTGGAGGAGAATTGCACCTGGTTTGAAGTTAGTGCCAGCTAACTGGTCTTCCCACCAACTTCATATATACGAATAAAGTTCGAGGTTGCTGCACTTAAAAATCGTTCAATCTTTTTCAATTGTTTCCAAGAAAAGTTACATATCAAAAAGTCATTCAGACTAGAATATCTCAAAGGTCATTCAGACAGAGATTTTCATTTCATGCTTTCATGTTCACGCTCTTCTTCAGATCAGTCAGAACACATCTAACAATCGTATCAAGATCATGTTTTTACAAAAACTTACAAATGTCATCACACATGGAATCAATTACATGGCTTAATTACTCTCTGCTTTAAATAAATGCTTAATTTAAAGATTAAATTCACACCATAGATACAAAAATGATTAACTAAGCTGCTCGCAATTTCATTATTCCCTTAGAAGTCCTCCCATTGTCAATCTGAAAAACACATATATATATATATATATATATACTTAAGAAAAATAAAGATTAAATAGAAAATTATATAAAAAAATTTATATTTATATTAATATTTTATATATATATATATATAAAAAAAAAACATAGATTCATATAAACAAATAAAGAGCTAAATCTGTGTTTAAACCACTTGGAGAAATAGTGTTGAGAAAATGTATCCAATGTACCTCTCTTTTCCTAAGGGTTCACGATTGCCACCTCTCCTGTTTTTATCAATCTTTTATATTTGTTAGCTGGTCTCTAATTGAGTATTTGTGTCTGGCAATTCTATCTTTCACCTTTTGTGTGGTTTCCCTAATGTACACTAACCCACATGGACACTTAATAGCTTACACTACAAACAATGATTGACATGTGTAGTGTCCCTTAATAGGAATATTAAAACCTTTGTGGGGATGTGTAAAATATTTACCCCTAATCATTGAGTCGCATTGAATACAGGATAAGTAAGGGAAGGATCCCATGTTTTTTTCCCAAAAATTTTATTTTAGGAACAACTGAAGAAAATTGGTCCGATCTCACTAATCGGTCACGCATAGTTCTACCCTTTCTATATGAAGACATCGTGGACTTCAAAATTCTTCAATAGTAGGATAACTAGTTCTAAGTAAATTCCAGTGCTTTTTAATAATATTAAAAATGATATGTGAAAATGGATGATATTGTGTGACAAAAGGGATTGTTTTAAGAGATTTTTTGGATGCCCTAATAATACCTAGATTTAACTGTTCCTTTTTTATAAATGCTTCAGGATATTCTCTATTTATAAGTTTCTTCTCCATTTCATCTAGCCTCTGATGACAATGTTGTAGATGAGAGACTATTCTTTTTACCCTCATTAGCTGACTTTTTGGAATGGAATTGAATATATTACGTGGATGAAAAGTATCAAAATGTTATAGTTGGTTAGGATCAGTAGTTTTAACATATAAATCAGTTGTAATTCTCATATTATCAATCCTCAGCATATTATCAAGGAAAGACATTTCCATTCTGTTGGATTCAATATACATTTTAGACCGGGGATGAGATAATAAAGATACTGATCAAATAATAAAAGGGTACCAATGTCACCACCCCACACTGTGAAAATGTCATCCACAAATCTATACCACCCCTGGCAATGTTTAAGAAACATATCATTAACAAATATAAAAGATGTCTCAATAATGTTCATGAACGCATTCACAGATGGGGGTGCAACATTGGAACCCATCGCTGCCCCTCTCAGCTGTAAAAAAGGAGTATCTTTAAAAAGAAAATAATTTTCATCTAATACAATTTTAAGTAAATCCAACAGAAACTTAATATGTTGTTTTTCATATAACCTTCATTGATTCAACAACCGCTGACATACCTCAATCCCTAATTCATGGAGGATCACTGTATATAAACTAGAAACGTCCCAAGTCACTAGGATGGAATCAGGTGACAGCTCAATATTTTGAATCTTATCAAGAAAATCCGTAGTATCTCGTATATATGATTTAGTATTAAACAATAGTGGTGTTAAACACCTGTCCAAATATTGCGCAAATGGAGCTGTCACTGATCCCATCCCAGAGATGATGGGCCACCCGAGGGGATTAATAGGATCTTTATGGATCTTCGGTAAAATATACATCACCAGCGTGATTGGATATTCAGAGGTTAAGAAATTAACAGTCTCATCATCAATGATCTTATTTCTCACAGCAGTTTTCAGGACACCTTTAATTCTTTTTTGCACTTTAAACACCGGACTCAAATCTAATTTCTTGTAAGTGCTAAAATCTGTAAGCTGTTTCAATACTTCAGACTCGTACTTTGAGATGTCCATTACTACAATGGCTCCCCCCTTGTCGGTCGGTTTGATGGTTATATTGCGCCGGGCCGTCAAGGAGTTCAATGCCACAATTTCATCTCTACTCAGATTTTTAGGTGTATAGTCTTTTTTTTTTTTATCATTTAAAAAAAGTTTTTACATCATTATCCACCTTTTCAATGAATACCTCAATAGCAGAACATGAAGTTGGGGGTACTCTAATATTTTTTGGTTTTAAACCCATGTTTTTAATTGATAATGGTAAACATTCTTTAATTACAATATTGGGTTGACCTGAGAAGTATGCTTTAAACCTTAACTGTCTTTAAAACCTATAAAGGTCTTGCTTAACAATAAAATGATTCAGTCATTCTTTAGGGTAAAAGCCCAGTCCCTTATTCAAAACCCTTAATTCAGTCTCAGTTAAAATGGTTGTAAACCCTTACAACCAACTTTGACCTACAGGTAAGCCTAGATTAAGGCTTACCTGTAGGTCCAAGAAATATCTCCTAAACCTACACGGTTTAGGAGATATTTGCCAAAATACAGGCACTGAGCGCACGGCTGTTAATGGCGATATGCCGCAAGTGACGGCTCCCGTGCGCATGCGTGGGAGTGATGTCATCGCTGCTTCGTCGAATGACAGCAGCGGAGCAGCGAGACCCACGGAGACCCACCGAGAAGATGGATGCTCTGGACTACAGGGGACAGCGGTGACTTCGCTGGCTCCTGTGTCAGGTGAGTGACACATAATGGGCTACTATGCAATGCATAGTAGCCCATTATGCTTTACCTTTGCAGGGAATCAAAGAGGAAGTAAACCCATCAGGGTTTACTTCCTCTTTAAAGAAGTTGAAGATATATTATGTACCACATTATCCTTCACTGTCTGATGTTTCTGACGCCTGGTAGTCACTCCTCTGTTTATGCCTTTTGTTGGATCTCCTGCCTCCCCTCCTGGTCTGGACTCAGTCGTAGCTTTAGGTAAAAAAGTAGTAGTGGAGACGTTTGTTGACGATCCAGTAGATGCAATAGATGAAAATGAATTAATGAATTGTTTTGGTTGGCCTTTTCTATAGGTTTTAATGCGATAGTAATTGGGATCAGACCAATTGTAAACACGATCATTGTTATAGTCCTCACAATCTCGTTCCAATTTGGTTCTTTTACGTAGTTGAATATTTTTAAGAAACCCATCCAGCTTTTCTTCATTAGCTTTTTTGAAATCCAGCAATTCCTCTTGATTGGAACATTGTTCAAGTTGCTTTTCCAACTCAGAAATCTCTCGTTGAACAGTAATTCTTTTCTGTTGTAGGAACTGTACCGTGACAGTCATAATGTCAAAAGAACATTTATTTAAAATTTGTGCAAATTTGGTCTTAAAGTCCACATTTTGTGAAAACAACGTTGGGATCAGTCGGACTCTTAATCCCCTTGGTATCATCTGCATTTTATAGTATTCAGCCAAACTTACCTCATGCAATTACATGGTGATGGCCCTTTGCATAAGTTTCTCAATTTTTCTAGTAAGTTATATTACAGATGATTGAGTTAAGAAGTCCATTGAGCCTGTTGTATCAGTAAAGATCTTCGAAGCATCCATTTCGCAATATGAATAGGAGCTGCTAGTAGCCATTTTTGTAACTATTCCAAACACTTGCCGGTGCCCGTTCTCAAGGGATAAATATCTGTTATTGTGTGGAGGAGAACCGCACCCAGCGGCTTGGAGTTAGTGCCAGCAAACAGGTCTTCCCACCGACCTCATATACTATATATATATATATATATATATATATATATATATATATATATATATGTATATATATATATATATATATATATATATATATATATATATATATATTCTTTTTTTGTGTATGTTTTTGTTTTTGCAATGGATGGTACCATATTCTGAGGGAGAGTGAATCATTCATCAGGCTTTTTTGACCCATATATACAAAAGGACTTAAGATCAGGAGGGAGCTGTGCTGCCTGGGGCTAGTGCTGCTGCAAAACAGAGTGTGCTGTATCCAGATCCTGTTGTTCCAGAGCATGCTTTGTTCAGATCCATGTGGTTCCAGAGGGTAGACCTCTCACTAGACAGCAATGGCCACTCTGAAGATAACAGAACTGGCAAGATGCCTCTTGGACTTCCTCATTGGCTCTTTTACAGTGTTGTCCCTTTAGAGATTACAAATGTATTTAAGCATTCCAACTCAGGACTTTGGGCCCCAATGCATGCCAACATTAATTATTTCTCCACTGGCCAGTGGAGTAGGGAGGAACTGGGCCGTACAATTAGATCCCTGTGGGTAAATTCCCTTTTGGTGTGAGAGGGACTGGTTTACGCAGAGACATTGGGAAGGGTCTTGTCGGGTGTTACCTGTGCCTTGTTGCCTAACATACTATCTTAATTTAAGTGATTGTAAAGTTTTGTTTTGTTTTTTCTATAAAAATAACAAACATGTCTATACTTAACTGGTTTGTGCAGTTGGTATGCATAGAGCAGCCCAGATCCTCCTCTTCTCTGGTCCCTCTTTGGCTCTCCTGGCCCCTCCCTCCTTTTGAGTGCCCCCAGAGTAAGCAGCTTGTGTCCGTTCGGCCCCTTTCTCTCCTGATTGGCTAACTGATTGACAGCAGCGAGAGCCAATGGCGCCACTTCTGTGTCTCAGCCAATCAGAGGGGAGAGTCCCGGATGGCCAAGATGCACGTGGACATCGCTGGACAGAGATGGCCGCTAAGTATTAGGGGGGGAGGGCAAGGGCAGCTGCTGCAAACAGAAGGCTTTTTATCTTAATGCATTGAATGCATTGAGATAAAAAAACCTTCTGACTTTACAACCTTTTTAAGTTTGCAACAGCACTGCCCCATTACGTTTCATTGTGTGCGTTAGCATTTTCAGATATTGTGCCTGTTCTAATTCCCACTGTGCTTTTAGCTTTGTCATTGTATGTTTTTTAAGTCCACAATGTGGTTTATCAACTAAAGCTGGAAAGTGCAAAATCAGGCTTACTTCTGTATAGAAACCAATGAGCTTGTATCTAACCCCAGCTTGTTCAATTAAGCTTTGGTAATAAAACCTGGAAGCTCATTGGTTTCTATGTAGAAGTGAGCCTGATTTCGCACTTTCCAGCTTTAGTAAATAAACCCCACTACGTACTTAAAAGTGGGGTATGCCTGTATTTGAGTTATCGCTTTAACCCCTCCCCCCGCCAAGTGTATGTATATATGCGCCCTCACAGAATTGGATCTTTATCCAGGGGGCCGCATACAGTATATGCACCACTTTATTTATATTGAGAACAACGCACTCCCAGCATAAAAACCGAGACCTCACTAAGAACTCTGTGTCCCATACTAATGATTGGGAAGCAGGAGGTCTATTACTGAGATAGCCTCTGGCTGGCTTGAAAGCAAAGAAGTGTAGCGTTGCTATATAGATAATAAACAATGTGAATGGTGAACAATAACACTCAATGTATATACAGAAAAAATTGTACACATAAATGCTTGTAATAACACCTCACCATGTATAAAGATAAGTACCTAGTTAATTAAATATAAAAACATACACTACAGTACATGCTCATAATTAGAGTTGGACAAACAATTCAAGCCGAATAAAAGTTCATCCCCGAACAGCATTTGAATTTGCAAGGCACTCAGCGTGCTGCACAGTTCCCTTTTCTTAGCCCTGACAGATCATTCAGGTCTGGTATGGATTGCAAGCGGAATACTACACTAATTTGTTTTTTTAAACCAGCACCCCCCAAAATCCATACCAGAACCTTATCTGAGCATGCAGCCTGGCAGGACAGGAAAGATGGAACACGAGTGAGCACCCCCCTCCTTCTGAACCATACCAAACCCTCAACATTGGGGGGGTACTTTGGGGCAGGGGGGCTCTACCCATTCACCAAAAAAAGTATAAAAATAAATAAAAACAGGAGGCAGTTTTTGACAATTTGTGTATTAAAAGAATAAAAAAACAACGCCCCTGATGTAGATTCATCATCAATCACGATGCCCCTTGCACCATCGGACCTGAAAAAAAGAGGAAAAAAAATGCTGTGCCCGCAGAAAAGGCTAACCACTGAATGCCTGCTCTGCCTTTTGACAGTTCCTAAAAAATTAAGGGGTGGAGCCACCCGGTGACATCACATGGTGGCACCATCCCCTTGTGATGTCACAGACCCAACATGTATTGGTCAGTGACCTTACAAGATTGGTGCCAACGGGTGACGTCACCAAGTGGCCCCACCCCTTACCTATTAAGAACTCTCAAACGGTGGAGCAGGCATTCGGCAACTAGTCTTCGTCGTAAGCAGAGTGTTTTTTTGGGGTCTGGCGATGTGGCGGGCATTGTGATTGACGATGGATTGGGAGACTTTTTTTTGTTTTTTTAATAGAGGGATTGTCAAAAATTGCCTCCTGTCTTTATTTCTAAATTTTTTTGGGTGAATGGGTAGGGGTACAATGTGCCCCTACTCATTCACATAGGGAGGGGGGCTAGGATCTGGGGGCCACCTTGTTAAAGGGGGCTTCCAGATTCCGATAAGCCCCCTGCCTACAGACCCCGACAAACACAGCCCAGGGTTATCAGGAAGCTGCCCTTATCCCCATCAACATGGGGTGGGAGGGCAGAGCCCCTCCCGCCCCAAAGCACCCCCCAAATGTTGATGGCATGGGGCTAGGTATGGTTCAGGAGGGGGGGGTGCTCACTCTCCCCCCCTTTCCTGATCTGCCAGGCTGCATGCTCGGATAAGGGTAAGGGTCTGATATGGATTTTGGGGGGACCCCTACACCGTTTTTTTCACATTTCTGTAATGCAGACAATGGTATTTTATATGGTACAAATGCGCCACTTTACAGGCAGACTAAGGGAACCCACCATGCCCTATTTTTAAGGGAATTTTGAATTTTTATTATTTCACTTTAAGCATCATTAAAATCACTGCTCCTGTAAAATGATCTTTTAAAAAAAAAATTGCATTGGTACATGTCCCCCAGGGCAGTACCCGGGTCCCCAAACCTTTTTTATCGCCAATAACTTATAATTTAAGGCATATCAGCCTTCAAAATGGGGACTTTTGAGTTTTCAAATCAAGTTCTTATAGACATCAATGGGATTTGGGGTTTGGATCCAAACTTTTGCAATGTTTGAGTTCTGGCACAAACCAAATCGGGGGGTGTTTTGCCCAACTCTACTCATAATGGCATAAGGAAAGAATAAACATAAATGAATCAAAAACTAAACGAAACTTAAACATTTGTTTATGAGCATGTACATATGGTGTATGTATCTTTATCAGTATACACAGTGAGGTGTTACTACATGTATTTATATATACTATTTTTTCTGTATGTACACTGAGTGTTATTATTCACCATTCACATTAAAGTGTAAGTTCACCTTTACAGAAAACCTGTAAGGTGACCTTACACTGGACCCCATCCTCCCGATCCCACTGTACTGTAATCCTACAATCCTGCTCTGTCAGAGCTTAATCTTCTTTCTGTACCTCTCAGCATGTATGGACAAGAGGCATTCTAAGTGTTCAGCACCATCACATGGACGGTGCTGACCAATCAGAAACCGTCAAGCCCGTCTTGTCAAATCTCCTGGTAAAGCGGCATTCTAGTCCCTGACAGAGCAGGATCGCCAGACTACAGTACAGTGAGACCAGGGGGGGTGGGGAGGGGGTCCAGTATAAGGTCACCTTCAAAATTTTCTGTAAAGGTGAACTTACATTTTAATCATTATCTATACTTCTTTGCTATTAAGTATATCTTTAGGTGTGGGCAAATTATTAGGTGTTAGCAGCAGCTATTTTTATTGTATTTTTTTAAAGTTTATTTTCTCTTTTTTTATTGGTGGGACGGAAGTCTCTATATTATTTATTTACTTTGGTTAGCTGTTATAATGTTCAGTCACTGTATAGCCCACCCCTGTTTTTTTCACCTCATGTTAGAAGAAAAATTAGTAAACAAAAAAAGTGTGTATAATAAAAAATTTATACAGTATATATAAAAGAAAATAAAGATAAAATTGTTAGATTTTGGTTTGATCTAGGTAACTGTCAGGGTTAGAGTTAAGCCTTGTATACACAATGAGATTATTGGACACATTTTTTTTTTGCTTACTATTCTTATATTTGAAATGAAGAGTTGCTCAATTTACGGAAATTTTCATATGACAGAATACAACTTTGCACGTAATGTGATGTGTTGAATTGTTTAGTAATGTATTCTTTCATTTCCGAGCATGCGTAGTCTTGCTCTTACGATTTTTTTCAGATATATTAATTGAACAAAAATCGGATGTGGTGTTCACGTCCGATAAAAAATTTCTAGCCCGCTTTTTCAGGTTTTGTTATCTAAAAAGTTGCAATCGGCTGTTGAAAGTACTGTGCTAACAATCATATAATCGGCCAATCGTTCATCGTACAAATTTTTTCTTCTAAACTTCTTATCATGTGTCTTTTAGGGTCATGGCTAGAGTCAAAGGTAATGGTTCGAGTAAAAGGTTGGGTAAAAGGGCATGATTGTTTTTTGTTTTTTTTTGGTAGGATTTAAAAAAAAAAGATTTCCATTTAGTGTCAGATAGTGTCAGTGTGTTTTAGGTAGGATAAAAAAAAGCAAAATGCGCATTATTGTTTCTGGACCCTACTAAGGGTACAAACAAGAAATGAAATACACATATGTGGTATTGCTATGATTGTCAGGAGCAGGATCATTTATTTTGGGTTGTTCTTTGGTGGTAGGTTATGGTAATGGAAAGAAATATAAAGCTACATAAAAAAACTAAAATCAAGAGATATCAATTACCATTTACCACAAAATAAAAGCCCACCTAAAAAACAAGATATCATTTATTTGGATACACTAAGTAGTTGTGATGATATGTACAGTTTTAAGGCCAGTTCACACAGGGGCGACTCGCCAGGTGACTTAGCCGCCTGAAAAGTCACGTCCCATTCTGTGCAATGGAACCGTTCTAATCGGAGCAACTCAAGTCACTCCGACTTAGAAAAAGGTTCCTGTACGACTTTTGGGGCGACTTGCATTGACTTCTATACAGAAGTAATTTTGAAAGCCGCCGTTAAAGTCGGATCCCGGTCGCCTGAGGCAGTCGCGCTGTAAGTCATGCAGTTCAGTGTGAAACGAGTCTTACTAGCATATGCAAAACTGTGTTCAGGCATTAGGATTTGTTTTACTTCATATCATGAAGGTGCTAAAGGGCATTTGCCTTTTAGAAATGTCTGTCAAACTCCTCAAGGTGTGTGGGTGAGTTTTGGGCCAGTTTGGGTAGGTCATTAGAGGAGATAGAAGGACAGAAGAACGTGATTATCAGCAGCTCCCACCATTTTGTTGGCTGTATACAGATGAGTAATACATGTTTCTTTTTACACTCCACTCATATTTATTTTTTACCATTTTCTGATGTTTCGTGGCTTTGTGTTTTATTAGTAGGACTTTCATTAATATATTAACTGCAAAGCTTGCATTGAAAATGAAGGAATATTATGAAAACTTTGAAAACAGTTTGACTCTGTTTTTATTGGCCGCTCTGCTTCCAGAAGGTTTTATGCATGTATTTTTACTACAGTCAGATGTTCCTCTCATATTTTCTAAAGCATGTAGACACAATGACACAGGCTTCTTGTGAAAGTGTCTGTTGAATAATCTGTTCTGCATTATTCTTCTAGTGTAGTATTGGGAGAATGGAAAGGAGAATGTAATTGGCTGACATGCATAGAAAGAATCATTTTTCCTTCCTTTCCTCTGTCAGGAGGTCAAGTCGCATCTTCTTTTACAAACAAAGTTGATGCGTTTACAATGTACCATGCACTAAAAGATTCTAACTTCGTTTACAAAGAAGCAATTGACATAATGCCCAGAAACACCACTTTCTAGTAAACCTGAGTATAGTGATGCTTTAGAACTTTATTAAACTAATGGTTTGTTTTAACCTAGGGAAAAGAATAAGCATGAACCTTTTGTTCGATTTCTCTCAATTTCTGTGTCAGTCTCTCTCTCTCACTCTGTCTGTCAGTGCTTGCTTTCCTTTCCATTTCCCCATTTCATTCTTTCCCACGCTCTGCTTTTCCTCACTAGTCCTCACATCTGTTCCTAATCTCTTTTTCAATGTTCTCTTTTCTCTTGTCCTCCTCTCCTCCCTGTGTATTCCTTTCTGCCTGTAACGCCTAGCAAACTTGATTGCGTGTTTGTAGCCAGCTCAGAAAAATGTATGAGGCTCCTCTGATTTTAACGTTTTCAATGCCAGGCACAAACAGATTTCTATGACTGTGGCATGTTTGCTCTATTCCTATACTGGTAGCCCCAAAGCTCACAAAACTCTTTGTTTGCCACAAACAAAACATTGTGTAAGAAACAACATCGAAACTTTAGCAGAGTACCTATTTATTCACTATGCTCAGATGCCGGCCCAAGTTCTTTACCTCCATTTCCCACAACTTCTTGTATTTCTGGGTATGCCCAGAGAAGATAAGTTCCTCAGCTTCTCTCACTCAGAAGCTCAAAAAGATCACACCAATATGGTAGAGGTAGCTAGGCAAATGGTTTAAAGCAAGGGGAGCGGTCCTTCACTGTTAAAATCTGTGTTCTGATTGTCTTGGATATAATGGTAGAGGAGTAGGAGACAGCCACCACTGAACCTCTGGTGGCAGAAAAATGTGTGGCTCACGAACTTGGACAGGTTGTTTGAAAACCTTTTTGTAGGCCTCTCTGTGGTTCTCAATAGGTATGAGGAATTTAAAGTAAAAGCATAATGATTCCTCTTGGGTTTCTTCTCTCTGGATATTGCTTGGAATTTGGCTGTTGTAGGACAAAACCAGGAATCTCTTTCCACAGGGTTTGAAATGTCTTTATTTGCTGGTGCAGATCTGTATGTTAGACTAGCACTATTTCCCCCAGAGGTTCAATATTGGCTAGATCCTGCTCTTCCACTGTTATCTCCAAGACTCCCAGGAGAAGCCATGGATTCTGACAATATTACGCAGCCCAAAGGTTGCCCATCTCAGGTGCTCTTGTTGTGGAGCCCTCTGAACCACTAAAAAGCCCAGCCTCTTGTCCTTGGAGATTGAACCAAGACTTAATCCCAGAAGTGCTCCTGCAGACTCAGCTTCAGAAGTCCACTTGTACACTTTGCACAGGATGAATTTGAATGGTCTGCAGACTTGCGAGGGACAGCAAGTTCAAATGTGTTGGAGTGTAGTGGTGTGCCCATTTACTAACCATGCCCAGGTGCAGGCACGGGCCCTTTTAACTATTTCCCAGAACTCCCTGAGTTTCTGTACATGCCCAGGGGGGGATACATTTCTCTGTCAGTTTCCCTTAGAAACTCAGATAGAAAACATCTGATGAGGCAGAGGTAGCTGGGCAGGTGATCCAGAAACCAGGTCAGTGTCCCTCCAATGTCAGAACCAGCATGCTGTCAGCCAGATAGGAGTCTAATGGCATGCACCTTCTACAGAAAACCCAGCTACTGTGGGGAGCATGTCCCCAATTGCTACCTGAGAATTGCAGTTCCACTGCCTCTTTGTCCTCGGACTTTGGATCTCTCCAGCTATTCATTTAAGTTACCAGAGCTACCTTGGACTTCACTGAGAGTTTATGAGGATAAATGCAATTAGCTGTTGCATTCTGAACTCTTTTACTGAAGTAATGCTACACATCTCCCCTCCACAAGCAAAAATACTTTTTTTTTATACATTCTGATTCTAAAGGTTTGAAGGAAGACATACTGCTTTCCTTATGTTAAATCAGATTTAAGCTCTGGTAGTTTAGGGAATTTGATTGTGTGGGGCACCTGTATCCTACTTGGCAACTTTTATTTACATTACTAACTTAGCAGCACTGTGCAGCCTCTATGCAGCTAAATGTATACAAGCTACAATGATCTCCAGCGTTTTAAAGGGACAGATCTAACAGAGACATTATTCAATGCAATGTAGTCATTTATTTGTTATCTCCAATTCGGTGTTGATAACTGTATATTTTAGCCGATCTAACACTCAACATTTTTGTGTCAGTTTGAGTTTCCCTTGTACCCCTTGTTGCTTCCCTGTAGCTGCCTACCCTTTCCTTTTTTGAATATGCACAAAAGCTGACACACAAAATGGGATGCAATAAAATAGTGCTTGGAATAGAGGTTGCAGCGATAAATACCTGTACAAATGCTGCCTCTTTTGCTCAGTAATATGTTGAAACATGCAACTGAACATGAATTCAGCTATCCACACATACATGCATACAACTTTCACTTGAAGTTTTTCTTGCACCATAGAACTTCAAATTTGAGCATACTACCTTTGAATTTCAAATTTCTCTGAAGACAGAACAGGCACACTTTTGTCAATATAATTTTTTATTTTTTTTACAGTAACTTACTGTTGTGCCTTAATACCTACTAACTTTCCGTTTCTAATGGGCTATAGTTTAGTACTTACCAAAGAGTGTGATATATGTTTGATATTTTGAATGTTCGTAGTCCACCAATATTTCCTTCTAAGGCCGCGTACACACGGGCGGACTGTTCGCCCAACTTTGTTCGTCAAACAGTACGACAAACAGTCCGCTCAAAATTAGCATGAGCGGACTTGACCACACACGATGAACGAACAGTCCGCTGAAACCGTGCGCGATGACGTGAACGGCACGTACGACGGGACGAAAAATACGACGTCCAATACACTGCAATGCAACCTTCGCCGTGTAAATCCTTTCTGAGCATGCGCGACACTTAGTTTGTCGAACAAGCCTACACACGAGCGGACTGTCCGCTCAAACCAAGTTTCAGCGGACTGTCTTACGGGAATTCCGAAAAACTTTGTTCGTCAGACTGTCCGCTGAAACTGTCCGCTGAAGCCCACACACGAGCGGATTGTCCGCTGAAACACTGTTCAGCGGACAAAGTTGGGCGAACAGTCCGCCCGTGTGTACGCGGCCTAAGCCCTTGTACACACGGTCGGACATTCCGACGGAAAATGTCCGATCAGACCGTGTTGTCGGATAATCCGACTGTGTGTGGGCTCCATCGGACTGTTTCTGTCTGAATATCAGACAGACAACGTTTTAGAGCTGGGCTATAAAACTTTCCGACAACATGATCCGATCGGACTTTGTCCGATTGTGTGTAGAGAATTCCGATCGGACAAAGTGCCACGCATGCTCAGATCAAATTCCTAGACCAAAGCTATTGGCTACTAGCCTGAACGTAGTCCCGTCGTAACGAAATAACGTCGTCACATTACGTACGATCGGATTTTCCGACAACTTTGTCCGACCGTGTGTATGCAACACAAGTTTCAGACAAAATCCGTCGGATTTTGTTGTCGGAATGTCCGACCGTGTGTACAAGGGCTTAAGGGTCACATTCAAATATACTTTTGCAGTAGGTGAACTGAGCTGTGCACATCAGGATTCCTCCCAAATCAGGTTGTTCCAAAGACCATCTGGACGTACAAATACCAACATATACACCAGCAAATATTTCTAATGGATCTGTTTTTTTTTTTTACATTTTTCCAAAGTTTTAATAATTTAATAATTGCAGAAATGTATAATCTTCTCTTCCCTCCCCTGAAAAATGGCAGACAGACCTCATGTGTGGGCTGATATACAGTGCTTTGAAAAAGTATTCATACCCCTTGACATTATCCAAATTTTGTCATGTTACAACCAAAAATGTAAATGTATTTTATTGGGATTTTATGTGATAGACCAACACAAAGTGGCCCATAATTGTGATGTGGAAAGAAAATAATAAATGGTTTTCAAAATATTTTACTAATAAATATCTGAAAAGTGTGGCGTGTATTTATATTCAGCCCCCTTTACTCTGATACCCCTAGCTAAAATCCAGTGGCACCAATTGCCTTTAGAAGTCACCTAATTTGTAAATAGAGTCCACCTGTGTGTAATTTAATCTCAGTATAAATACAACTGTTCTGTGAAGCCCTCAGAGGTTTGTTAGAGAACTTTGGTAAACAAACAGCATCATGAAGGCCAAGGAACACACCAGACAGGTCAGGGATAAAGTTGTGGAGAACTTTAAAGCAGGGTTAGGTTATAAAAAATATCCCAAGCTTTGAACATCTCACAGAGCACTGTTCAATCCATCATCTGAAAATGGAAAGAGTATGGCACAACTGCAAACCTACCAAGACATGGCCATCCACCTAAACTGACAGGCCGGGCAAGGGGAGCATTAATTAGAGAAGCATCCAAGACGCCCATGGTAACTCTGGAGGAGCTGTAGAGATCAACAGCTCAGGTGGGAGAATCTGTCCACAGGACAGGATTAGTTGTGCACGCCACAAATCTGGCCTTTACTGAAGAGTGGCAAGAAGAAAGCCATTGTTGAAAGAAAGCAATAAGAAGTCCTGTTTGCAGTTTTTGAGAAGCCATTTGGGGGACACAGCAAATATGTGGAAGAAGGTGCTCAAGGTCAGATGAGACCAAAATTGAACCTTTTGGCCTAAAGGAAAAAGCTATGTGTGACAGAAAACTAACACTGCACATCACCCTAAACACACCGTCCCCATGTGAAACAGCATGATGTTGTGGAGATGCTTTTCTTCAGTAGGGTCAGAATTGATGGATTGATGGATGGAGCCAAATACAGGCAATCTTAGAAGAAAACCTGTTAGAGTCTGCAAAAGACTTGAGACTGGAGCAGAGGTGCACCTTCCAGCAGGACAACGACCCTAAACATACAGCCAAAGCTACAATGGAATGGTTTCGATCAAAGTATATTCATGTGTAAGAATGGCCCAGTCAAAGTCCAGACCTAAATCCAATTGAGAATCTGTGGCAAGACTTCATCCAATCTGAGAGAGCTTGAGCTATTTTGCAAAGAAGAATGAGCAAAAATGTCACTCCCTAGATGTGCAAAGCTGGTAGAGACATATCCGAAAAATAATATTTTTATAACAGCTTACCTGTAAAATCCTATTCTTGGAGTACATCATGGGACACAAAACCACAGTAATTACTGTATGAGTTAAATAAGGTACCTTTAGGTGATGGACACTGGCACACCCTAGAAAGGAAGTTTAACTCCCCATATAATCCCTCCCCTTACCGGGAGTACCTCAGTTTTGTAGCAAAGCAATACCCATGTAACCAGAAAGAGGGGAGGGACCTCTGTGTCCCGTGATGTACTCCAAGAAAAGGATTTTACAAGTAAGCTGTTATAAAAAATCCTAATATCTTTGTCGTACATTTTGGGACACAGAGCCACTGTAATTACTGTATGGGATGTTCCAGAGCAATGCTATCTGAGGTGAGGGAGACACAAACAAAAATAGGGTACAATCAGACCTGAGGACCTATACTGCTGCCTGCAGCACACTGCGCCCAAAGGCGATATCCTCATGCCTTCTTACATCCACCTGATAGAATTGCGGCCTTGCAGATTTGAGCTATGAAGGCTTGGTGATGCACTGCTCACAAAGCACTAACATCCCTGGTGGAGTGCGCTTTGATTTGAACTTTCCTCTTCAAACCATAAGTTTGAATAATTACTTGCTGAATCCACTTAGCAATAGTTGATTTCAACGCTGCCTGTCCTTTTCTAGGACTTTCAGGCAACACAAACAAAACATCAGTTTTCTGAATCTAAGCACTCTCCTCCAAATAGATTTTGACTGCTCTCACTACATCCAGAGAATGTAGTGACTTTTCTTCAGTAGAAAAGGGTTCTGGAAAAAATTAAGGTTTATATTATCCTGGTTTAGATGAAAACCTGAAACCACCTTCGGCAAACAGCTAGGATGAGGACGCATTACTACTGTGGATAATTAAATATGGCTCTTTACAAGAAAGAGCAGCCAATTCTGATACCCTTCTTGCAGAAGATATGGCTACCAGAAAAACTAGCTTCCTTGTCAAAAGGACCAAGAGAATATGTTGTATCGGCTCAAAAGGTAGTTTCTGTAATGCCGACAGAACTAAATTCAAGTCCTAAGGGTTCAGGGGTGACCTAACCGGTGGATTAAGCCACGTTACCCCCTGTATAAAGCTACAGACTAAAGAATGCAAAGCAAGTGGTCATTGAAACAATAACGATAAGGCCGAGACCTGGCCTTTGATAGTACTCAAGGCCAGCTTCATCTCTAACCCCATTTGCAGAAAGACAAGGATTTTCTCTGATGCCAACCCCTGGATTCACACCAGAAAACATATGCCTTCCAGACTCTATAATAAATGATTCTGGAAGCTGGCTTCCTTGCATTAATCGATGTAGATATCACTGAGCCTGAAAGCCCACGATTCTTCAAAAATGTGGGTTTCAATAGCCAAACCATTAAATTTAGCACTTGTAAGGTAGGATGGAACACTGGTCCCTGCAAAAGCGGGTCTGGACGTGGTGGTAGGGTCCATGGGTCCCCTACCGCCATCTTTATGATCTCTGCATACCAAGATCTTCTGGGCCACGCTGGGGCAACACGCACCACCGACTTCCTTTCCTGCAAAGAAGCTGTGGTAGTAGCAGAATAGGAGGGAATGCATAAATCAGTGAGAACTGATCCCACGGTGTCACCAACGCATCTGTTCCACATGCAAGTGGGTCCCTTATTCTTGACACAAAGCTGTTGACTTTGCTGTTGAACCTGGACGCACTACATCTGGGATATCCCCCATCTTTGGCATAGTGCCAGGAAGATATTGGGGTGAAGGGACCATTCCCCCGGGAACAACTGCTGGTGACTCAAGTAGTCTGCCTGCCAATTCTTGATCTCTGGAATGAAGATTGCCGATATGCCTGGCACATGGGCCGGGCTGCATGACTTCTAGTGCCCCCTTGGTGATTGATATAAGCCACTACTGTGGCATTGGACTGAATTCTGACAGGGAAAATTCTGCAACCTGAATGTCCAGGCCCTTAGGGCTAGGTGCGCTGCCCGAATCTCTAGAATGTTGATGGGCAAGGTCCTTTTGGTCCTGGACCATTTCCTTTGGACAGACACTTCTTCCAGGACTGCTCCCCAACCTGACAGGCTGGCATCTGTTGTTACCACCTTCCAGGTAACTGGTAAGAAGGATTTCCCCTTCTGCAGATTCTTGGATATCCTCCACCAATTGAGGCTTTGGCGCACCTTTGGTGACAGACGCATTGGAAAATCTAGCGATTGGACCTTCTTGTTCCAAGCAGATAGCATACTGTTTTGTAGCAGTCTCGAATGAAACTGAGCATAGGGAACCATTTCGAATGAAGCTACCATCTTTCCCAACAACCTCATGCCCTTACCACCTGAATCAGCTCCTTTATGGCGCTGATCTTTGCCTGGGGTAAAAACACCCTCTTCTGGGCTGTATCTATGACCAGACCTAAGTACTCTAGTCTTCTTAATGTTTTTAAAGAAGATTTCTCTAGGTTTAGGACCCAACCTAGGTATTCCAGGTAGTTGACTGTGGTGACCATGCTTTGGTCTAAGCGGGGCTACCGACCGCGGTCTATCAAGAGCAGTTTGTCTAGGTATGCTATAATTGTTATGACTTGAGTCCTTAATCTGGCCAGAGGAAGGGCCAAAAATTCTGTAAACACCCAAGGTGCAGTGGCTAGGCCGAAAAGGCAAGGCTACAAACTGAAAATTTAGTTTTTCTACTTCGATACGCAGATATTTCTGGTGAGCGGGCAAAATAGGCACATGCAGTTATGCATCCTTGATGTCGATTGACGCCAGAAGTTCTCCTCCTTGAAGGATGGAGACAACAGATCGGATTGATTCCATGCGAAAAGAGCGGCTATTCAGGAATCGGTTTAGATCCTTGAGATCTAGAATGGGTCTGACGTCTCCATTTGATTTTGGCACCGTGAAAAGGTTTAATAGAACCTCAACCCCTGCTCCTTCATGGAGACCGCCATGCTTACTTTTTGAGACAAAAGTTGGTCTAATGCTTGAAAGAGAGACTTCTTTTTCTCTGGATCTTTGGGGACGTTTGACCTAAGGAAACGAGGAGACGGAAATTCTCAGAACTCTAGTTTGTAACCTAGAGCTATTGTGGAGACCAATCATCTGTCTCTAAACTCTTCCTGCCAGACCCTTGAGAACTGCAGAAGTCTTCCCTCCTCTCGAACAAGCGGGGGCTCCCCTTCATAAAGAGGCTTTAGTGTTGTGTCTTGTAGGTTTCCTCCCCCAGGACTTCTTTTCTCCCTGGGGTTGATCCTGAGGTTAACCTCTTGAACCTAATGGTGGAGGCCATAGCGAATGCCTGGAGGCTGATGCCCCTGGCCCTGGAGAAGGAGCTTGTTTAAATGAGGGACATTTACTCCTTTTCTTAACTGGCAAAAGGGTGATTTTTCCACTTGATATATTTTTATATTTATTTTTGGGATATATTTGTCCAAATCATCCATAAAACAGCCTTTCACTGGGGAAAGGAAAACCAGCCAGGAGTTTTTTGCATGGCGCTTTGGCTGACCAATTTTTCATCCATAAGACTCTATGGCTATGCACCAACCCAAGCGTAAGGCGAGAGGTCTGAAGAATAGAATCTCTGAACGCGTCAATTGCAAAACACAAAGCCCCTGGCAGCTCTGCTAAATTCTGGGCCTGCTGCTCAGGGAAAACTTTGAGCACCTGTTGCCAGTGGTCTCTCAAGGATTGACATACCCCAATTGCCACCACTGCAGGTTGCACTACTGAACCTGCCAAAGAGAAAATGTTTTTCAATAGAAATTCCAATTTTTTATTGGTTGGATCCCTAAGAATTTGTGCATTGTCAACTACACAAGTCAAACTTTTATTCACAGAGAATATAGCAGCGTCAATTGCTGGTATACCCCACATCTTAGTAAATTTTTCCTCCATAGGATAAAGTGTTGAAAACTGTTTAGGAGGGTAAAAATGCTTATCTGGGTGATCCCACTCAGAATATGAATGAATGAATGGACAGCAAAGGCACGCAAAGCTTGAGGAGGCTTTAGTGAACACAAACAAGAAGTGGGCTTTTCAACTGACTCAGTTAAGGGTAGCTTAAATGTGGAGCGGACCATATCAGTAAGAGATTGCACCAGCAATTTCTCAGCTTGTGAAGCTGAAGAAGGTCCTTCCCTACTTGATCCCTCAGAAGAGAAGTCATCAGCCTCTTCACGGTCCCCTGAGGGGAATTCATCTTCCCCCTCCCACTGTTCCTCTGTTTGAGGGTCCTGGGTGGTAGAAGGGAACCTAATGCATTTCCTTCCATTCTGGGAAGATGCGATTAAAGCCGTTAACCTTTCCTCCAATCCAATCATGGCTGAGGAGGAAAACCTCCTCAGTAATATAGATAGGGGCTGAAAGTAGTTGCAACCCCTGAAGAACACAATGGCTCACTCTGACTAGCCTCCCTAGGCCTTTCAGGGGGGATGGTGATGCAGAGGCAGGGTCCTCAGAGCCTGAGATAGATTCCTTTGAGCCCTTGTTTTTTGAGGTATTTGTACCTCCCCTTCTGACCATAGTGCTAAGCACAAATGCAGAGGTACTGCCAAAAATGCACCCACTGCTGAGCAAATAGTCCAGAAACTGCCACTGCTATTAATGCTCAGCCTGCTGCTAAGTAAATGTGTAAGCATGCCTTGGGGATTCCTGTGTCACCCACACTCACATGCCCTCATATTCTCTGTGTCCCTCCTTCAGCTGAATGTACCTGCAAAAGGTGCATTTATAGCCTACACAGCCCAGCATTGTGGAAGCGACGCTGTGATAAGCCCCGCCCCTTTCTCAAACTTCCCATCATCCTCCCACTCTTTTCAAAAAAGATTGTTTCCCGTGCGAGCAGGCCTCTGATCCAACCACATGTAGGGGGAGAGTGGGGTGGAGGAGAGGAGGAGAGCCGATGGAAGGAGTACGGCAGTGGCATCGAGAGTGGCACGGCATCCCGCCGACTGTTCCGTGCTCCCTCTTCCTCCTGGGGAGAGAAGAGAAACTGTCCAAGCGGGGGATGTTTAAAAAGAAAACCCCCTTCCAACGTCTTACCTGAGGCATGGGACTGGAGGAAGCCTGCAGCTTCTACTGACACGCGAGACTGACAAACATGGCAAAAGTATGTGCTCTTGACAGCCCCCCGTGGTGAATTTAGGCACGACAACATTTACTTAAAGGAGAAAACCCATAAGAATTAAAGAATTCCTTACCTTACCTTATCCGGCTGCAGGGTTCTATGGTAAACTAAACAGACCCAATCTTCCCCCCTCACAGAGGTCTCCATTAAAAAACCTTCAAGGACCAGGGGCCCCTTTTTATCGGGGCTTCCACACCCTTGGACCCGTATAGCACCCCACCAGGGAATATGGCTGAAAAAACCAAAGCACTGGATCCCGGGTTCCAACTCTCTAAAAAGAGAAGTGTTACAGTTACAGGCAAAACCATGTTTATTCCTACACAAGGCCCGGGTACCATTCAATTTGGCCTAAAAAGACAATTTGAATGGTTCTAGCTGCATGGATTGCCCCAGCAAGGATTACTCCAGTGGAGCTCAGCATAGCACATCTTTACTCATGACCAACACCTAAGACACTGGCGAAAAAATGGAGGTACTCCTGGTAAGTGGTTATATTGTAAGTTCTAATGAGCAGGGCCCTCTGATCCCTCCTGTATTGATTTGATAAGGGGTAAACAAAATAATTAAGGAACAAATACAATACATAAAATTTTATTTTATTTTTTAACACTAAATACAATAAAAACTGTAAATAATTAAATGATAACAAAATCTATTTTACAGCAGGACACATTATGTTGTGTATGTAAACCATTGTCCAAATGTGTTTCAGCTATCTCTGGCAGGCTAAGGTTTATAACTAGAACTGTGCAGTATCGAGATCCAGATATAATAATTATTTTGACATCTGGAGCAAGTCATATCTGCCAATATTCCCAACTGTATGCATCAAGACAGATAAGCTATGGCGAGCAGGAGATGCTGGAAGAGGTCAAATAGAGTAATTGGGGGAGCTGCAGGGTAAGAACATTTGGAAATTTTAGAGGCTGTTAAAGGGAAAACAGTATAACAAATACTGTATAGTATGCAGTGTGGGTTTACAGTTATGTGTTTCTTAAGCCAGTGCAAAGAGTAGAGCTGATTTGAAAGGTGCACACATGTATAAAACAGATTTTAGTTTACTGAAGTAAGATTGTAGAATTATTAATTTGACTTGTTAGCACGAGTCATTGCATTTTCCTCTTCACATTGTTTTCATTCTTTATTTAAGAAAAAACATATTGAAAATACAAAGCCAAAATATTATGGTAGTGATGGACGAACTTCCGACGGGACGTTTCGCGAACGCGAAATGCGAACGGACCCAAACGTTCGCGAAACCGAACGTTCGCCGCGGGCCCCATTGACTTCAATGGGAGGCGAACTTTGCAAACCTTCATGTCGAATTTGCGGCCACGTGGTAATTATTAGGGGGTAAAACGTAGTCCCACCATCTGGACAATGACATAATACATGTATGAGGTGAATTTGGGATCGATAACTACAAGCATTTTTATTTTATTTGGGAAATTGTTCTAACAATTCAGGACTATGGAGCTAATGAAGGCAATGGAGGAGAGGGAAGGTCAGGGACCAGGGTAGGCAAAGAAGAGGGTGCAGGAGATGATCACCAGCAGCGTGACATACCAGAATGACACATGCACCGTGATAGAGGCATCTGACAGCAGCACCGTAATACAGAGCACTGACAGCAGCACCGTGACATACAGCGCTGACAGCAGCACCGTGACATACAGCGCTGACAGCAGCACCGTGACATACAGCGCTGACAGCAGCACCGTGACATACAGCGCTGACAGCAGCACCGTGACATACAGCGCTGACAGCAGCACCGTGACATACAGCGCTGACAGCAGCACCGTGACATACAGCGCTGACAGCAGCACCGTGACATACAGCGCTGACAGCAGCACCGTGACATACAGCGCTGACAGCAGCACCGTGACATACAGCGCTGACAGCAGCACCGTGACATACAGCGCTGACAGCAGCACCGTGACATACAGCACTGACAGCAGCACCGTAAGCAGCCCCAGGAGGAAGTCAGCACAGCACAGGGATGGTGTGATCCCCTCATAATAAGAACCCCCAGGAGGAAGTCAGCACAGCACAGGGATAGTGTGATCCCTTCATAATAAGAACCCCCAGGAGGAAGTCAGCACAGCACAGGGATATCATAAGCAGCCCCAGTAGAAATATGACACCGCTCAACCTCTTCAAAGAGGAGGGTAGGGGCATATAGTACGGTGTGCTTTTTTGGGTCAAGGAAGTGAGCCAAATGAATTAAGAAGGTCTGTGTGCTTGATTAAAAAAATAGTTTATAGACATATACATGGTCTACTGGTCACATGTGTTGAATTCCTCCGAGATCCATGCCTCATTCATTTTTAGAAATGTGAGGTAGTTAACACTGTGGTGAGCTAGGCGAGTACGCTTATCGGTCACAATCCCCCCTGCTGCGCTGAACGTCCTTTCGGACAGGACACTGGATGAGGGGCAAGCCAACAGTTCGATTGCAAATTGGGCAAGCTCTGGCCAGAGGTCAAGCCTGCCCACCCAGTAGTCTAGGGGTTCATCACTCCTCAGAGCGTCCACATCGGCCGTTAACCCAATGTAGTCGGACACCTGACGGTCTAGGCGTTCCCTGATGCTGGATCCGGATGACACCTGTCGATGGGTCGGCTGAAAGAATGACCTCATATCCGAAGTCACCAACACATCTTCAAACCGGCCTCTTCTTGCAGGCGCTGTTGGATTGGTACCCGCAAATCCTTCTCTGGGAGTGGGAATTGCTCCTCTGCCAGCGCACGCAAAAGCAGAATGCAGCATTTCTCGAAGCAAGGCCTGGAAGTGCTGCATTCTGACAGCCCTCTGCGACGGCGGTAACATTTCCGCCATTTTGTGTTTGTACCGGGGGTCTAAGTACGTTGCCACCCAGTACTGGTCCTTGACCCTCATGCTTTTTATACGGGGGTCCCTATTAAAACACTGGAGCATGAAGGCCCCCATTTGCACTAAAGTGGAAGCGGTGTGGTGGCCTGGCTCCTGCTCATCATCCAGGATAATGTCGTCCTCTTCATTCTCCTCTCCCCATCCTCGCACAACAGGGATCCCAGAAAGGTTTAAAGCATGCTCTTCTTGCTCCTGCTCATCCGCCCCGGCACCATCCTCCTCTGACTCCTCATCAGACTCCTGTTGTTGACTTGTCTCAGATAGAGTAGCCCCCCCTGGGAATTCATCCAGCATTGCGACTTCCTCATCTTCCCGCTCCTGCTCCTCCACAGCCTGATCAATGACACGACGCAATGCACGCTCCAGAAAGAAGGCATAAGGTACCATGTCACTGATGGCGCCATGGCTGCGACTGACCAGTTTGGTGATCTCCTCAAATGGCCGCAGAAGTCTGCATGTGTCGCGCATGAGCAGCCACTGGCGCGGTGAAAAAAAACCCAGCTCCCCAGAACCGTTTCTTTCGCAGAGTTCATACAGGTAGACGTTAACTGCACGTTTCTGCTGGAGCAGCCTATCAAGCATATAGAAGGTTGAGTTCCATCGCGTCGGGCAATCGCAAATAAGACGTCTGACCGGCAGATGGTGTCGCCGCTGAATGTCAGCAAGGCGAGCCATGGCCGTGTAAGATCTTCTGAAATGGGCCGAGATTTTCCTTGCCTGCCGCAAGATGTCCTGGACCCCAGGGTATTTGACAAGGAATCGCTGCACGACCAAGTTTAAGACGTGTGCCATGCACGGCACGTGCGTGATTTTGCCCTGTTTCAATGCGCTAAGCAGATTGGCACCGTTGTCACACACCACTTTACCAACTGTCAAATTGAGCGGTGTTAGCCACTCATCTGCCTGTGAACGCAAAGCTGAAAGGAGTGCCGGGCCAGTGTGGCTCTTTGCTTCCAGGCACAACAGACGCAGCACGGCATGGCAACGTCTCACCTGGCATGTGGAATAGGTTCTGGGGAGCTTGGGCGGTGCAGTGGAAGAGACGCTAGCAGCGGAAAAGGAGGAGGCAGCTGAGGAGGAGAGGGAGGAGGATGGAGTAGGAGGAGGAGAAGAAGAGTCAGGCCTGCATGCAATCCGTGGCGGTAAAACCAAATCTACACGGGTGCCACGGGTTACATGCTTGACGGCCGTCAGAAGGTTCACCCAGTGGGCAGTAAAACTGATATACCTTCCCTGCCCGTGTTTGCTAGACCACGTGTCTGTGGTCAGATGTATCTTGGCACCGACACTGTGTGCCAGAGATACATTCACTTGCCGCTGAACATGGCCATATAGCTCTGGGATGCCCTTCTCTGAGAAATACTTCCTTCCTGGGACCTTCCATTGTGGTGTTCCAATGGCCACAAATTTGCGAAAGGCCTCCGAGTCCACCAGTTTATATGGCAGTAGTTGGCGGGCTATGAGTTCTGACAAGCCAGCCGCCAACCGTTGGGCAAGAGGGTTATCCGGCGTCATCATTTTTTTACGCTCAAACATTAGGCCCACGGAAGCCTGCCTTTTTGCAGAAAAATGTGAGCTTGGCGTGATGGAAGGTGGAGTGGAGGACAATTGTGAGGAGAGAGGAGAAGGAGAAGTAGAAGACGAGGCTGGACGGTGAGAGCCTGCAGTGTGGCTTTGTGTGTTCCGTTGCTCCCACTGGGCTCGGTGATGGCTGCTCATGTGCCTTCTTAAGGCGGTCGTCCCTAGGTGAGTATTGGGCTTACCGCGACTAACGCGTTGACTGCAAAGATTGCAGATGGCAACGCTATTGTCAGCAGCGGACACGTTAAAAAAAGCCCACACTGCGGAGCCATGTGCCGGTGTCCTGGGAGCGCCAGATGTGACCGTACATGGTCGATGACTCGCTCCTGATACATTTGCAGTCTGCTTTGTCCCTGCTGTGCAATGTAAGTCATTGCTGCTTCTCCTCCCTATCTGCTGGTCCATATCTCCCTCTGAACTCCCCTCCTCTTCCTCTCTTGTGGGCACCCACGTGACATCACTAGACACGTCATCATCAACGTCACCTTCCCCACCGCTATAAGTAGAGATCTCGGAGTAGGCAGCAACACCGGGGACCAACCTCCTCCTTGGGCTGATCTGGGTACTGGCGTCAGACTGCTGAGTAGCGCTTGTTGCTACCTCCTCTTCCTGATCCAATACCAAGAGTGGCTGCGCATCAGAAATGTCCTCTTGATATGGATCGGAAAATAATTCCAGTGACTCAAGCGGAAGGTATGTGGTGGTGGTGGTGGTGGTCGTGTTGTTGGTGGTAGTGTCTTTGGGGGTGCACATAGCAGAGAGTGAAGAAGAGGGTGCAGATCGAGAGGATGAGGAGGGTGCAGAAGAGTAAGGCTGAGCGAGCCACTCAACCAAGTCTGGTGCATCCTTTAAAGTAATTGAACGCACCTTCTGCAACTTCCCACTTTGGCTCAAGCCTGTTGCTCCTGCCCTACCCCTACCACCCCTGCGGAAGGGCCTGCCTCTTCCTCTGCCTGTCATTTTTTAAATGACCCTGTGACAAAACTCTTAGTCCCTATACCGATGAAGGACTGCTGCAGTATAGGGCAGCGGTCAGCAGTGGTGCACGTCAACCCTATCTATTGTGGACCGATAGCGGTCCTTACAGAACAGCAGACTGTACCGCACTCAAGCCTATGTACCGTAGCACCCTATACCAAGTTACCAGTCCTTATAAGAACTTTTGTGGAACAAGCAGGTTGTGTGTTAGTGATTAGCAGACTGTACGTCAGTCCCTATACCGCTGAAGGACTGCTGCAGTATAGGGCAGCGGTCAGCAGTGGTGCACGTCAACCCTATCTATTGTGGACCGATAGCGGTCCTTACAGAACAGCAGACTGTACCGCACTCAAGCCTATGTACCGTAGCACCCTATACCAAGTTACCAGTCCTTATAAGAACTTTTGTGGAACAAGCAGGTTGTGTGTTAGTGATTAGCAGACTGTACGTCAGTCCCTATACCGCTGAAGGACTGCTGCAGTATAGGGCAGCGGTCAGCAGTGGTGCACGTCAACCCTATCTATTGTGGACCGATAGCGGTCCTTACAGAACAGCAGACTGTACCGCACTCAAGCCTATGTACCGTAGCACCCTATACCAAGTTACCAGTCCTTATAAGAACTTTTGTGGACCAAGCAGGTTGTGTATTAGTGTTTAGCAGACTGTACGTCAGTCCCTATACCGCTGAAGGACTGCTGCAGTATAGGGCAGCGGTCAGCAGTGGTGCACGTCAACCCTATCTATTGTGGACCGATAGCGGTCCTTACAGAACAGCAGACTGTACCGCACTCAAGCCTATGTACCGTAGCACCCTATACCAAGTTACCAGTCCTTATAAGAACTTTTGTGGAACAAGCAGGTTGTGTGTTAGTGATTAGCAGACTGTACGTCAGTCCCTATACCGCTGAAGGACTGCTGCAGTATAGGGCAGCGGTCAGCAGTGGTGCACGTCAACCCTATCTATTGTGGACCGATAGCGGTCCTTACAGAACAGCAGACTGTACCGCACTCAAGCCTATGTACCGTAGCACCCTATACCAAGTTACCAGTCCTTATAAGAACTTTTGTGGACCAAGCAGGTTGTGTATTAGTGTTTAGCAGACTGTACGTCAGTCCCTATACCGCTGAAGGACTGCTGCAGTATAGGGCAGCGGTCAGCAGTGGTGCACGTCAACCCTATCTATTGTGGACCGATAGCGGTCCTTACAGAACAGCAGACTGTACCGCACTCAAGCCTATGTACCGTAGCACCCTATACCAAGTTACCAGTCCTTATAAGAACTTTTGTGGAACAAGCAGGTTGTGTGTTAGTGATTAGCAGACTGTACGTCAGTCCCTATACCGCTGAAGGACTGCTGCAGTATAGGGCAGCGGTCAGCAGTGGTGCACGTCAACCCTATCTATTGTGGACCGATAGCGGTCCTTACAGAACAGCAGACTGTACCGCACTCAAGCCTATGTACCGTAGCACCCTATACCAAGTTACCAGTCCTTATAAGAACTTTTGTGGACCAAGCAGGTTGTGTATTAGTGTTTAGCAGACTGTACGTCAGTCCCTATACCGCTGAAGGACTGCTGCAGTATAGGGCAGCGGTCAGCAGTGGTGCACGTCAACCCTATCTATTGTGGACCGATAGCGGTCCTTACAGAACAGCAGACTGTACCGCACTCAAGCCTATGTACCGTAGCACCCTATACCAAGTTACCAGTCCTTATAAGAACTTTTGTGGAACAAGCAGGTTGTGTGTTAGTGATTAGCAGACTGTACGTCAGTCCCTATACCGCTGAAGGACTGCTGCAGTATAGGTGAGCGGTCAGCAGTGGTGCACGTCAACCCTATCTATTGTGGACCGATAGCGGTCCTTACAGAACAGCAGACTGTACCGCACTCAAGCCTATGTACCGTAGCACCCTATACCAAGTTACCAGTCCTTATAAGAACTTTTGTGGACCAAGCAGGTTGTGTATTAGTGTTTAGCAGACTGTACGTCAGTCCCTATACCGCTGAAGGACTGCTGCAGTATAGGGCAGCGGTCAGCAGTGGTGCACGTCAACCCTATCTATTGTGGACCGATAGCGGTCCTTACAGAACAGCAGACTGTACCGCACTCAAGCCTATGTACCGTAGCACCCTATACCAAGTTACCAGTCCTTATAAGAACTTTTGTGGAACAAGCAGGTTGTGTGTTAGTGATTAGCAGACTGTACGTCAGTCCCTATACCGCTGAAGGACTGCTGCAGTATAGGGCAGCGGTCAGCAGTGGTGCACGTCAACCCTATCTATTGTGGACCGATAGCGGTCCTTACAGAACAGCAGACTGTACCGCACTCAAGCCTATGTACCGTAGCACCCTATACCAAGTTACCAGTCCTTATAAGAACTTTTGTGGAACAAGTGAGTTGTGAATGTTTAGCAGACTGCAGCAGAAGGGCAGCAGTCAAGTATAATATCCTTTCTATATTTGGAAGAAAGAATATTATACATGTACAAGCCTATTACTGTACCACTGATACCAGTCCTGAAAAGAACCTTTGTGGAACTAATAATAACAGCAAGTCTTTAAAATTACCCTCACTGCCTGACAACACTGCTTCCTTCCTGTCCCTATACAAATTGGCAAAAAAAGAGAACGATTAGTGGTTACTGGAACAGCTCTTTTGTGGACCTTGATAGTAACAGCTAATGATGATGATGATGATGATGATGATGAAAGACTAATCTGGCTGTCCCTGTAGCATACACCGTCCTTTCCCTTTCTCTAAACTAACAAAAGACACTCAGGCTGCTGCAAGAATCAGCAGCACAGCAAACCTATCAACACCTAACACCTATACCAGTCCTGAAAAGAACTTTTGTGTACCAAATAGCTAGTGGTTTATCTCTCCCTACTCCACACAGGAACCTGTCCCTATCGTAACAGAAGAAAGAATGTAAAATGGCCACCGGATCGGGTGTATTTATAGGTTAGGGGGAATGTACAAGTGTCCATGTGCTGTCATGTCTCAATTGGCTGTCCTGTATCACATGATAAACGTGTCACCAAAGGTTAAAGTTCTTGTATACATTAAACACGTAAGTCCGCCGCGGCGAACGACGGAAAAAGGCGTTCGAACGTGCGGACCGCGAATGTCGGAAATTCGCCGCGAAACGACCGCCGGGCGAACCGTTCGGCCATCACTATATTATGGTAACAGATGGGTACACGGTTATATAAGGCAGGTAGAACATTATGGATCTCATCTGTCTTTCGTGACCATCATCATAAGGTGTCTTGGTTAGACTGTGGAAAGTTACCAAGTGAGGTAAGTCTTCTTAACTACTTCCGGACCGCCGCACGCCGATGTGCATCCCTAATTTGGGGGCAGATTTTGTTGTTATGGCAGCAGCTAGCTGCCATAACCCCGGTATCCGTGTGTTCGGCCGTCGATCCGGTACAAGATAAAAGTGGTCCCTGCAGTGGATTCTCCACAAGATCACTTTTATCTATGGCGGGAGAGGGCCCCCTCCTCCCGCCGCGATCCGTTGCCCTCTGGCGCATCTGTTCCCTGAGCTGACATGGAGATGAATGAGGGGAAGATGGTCCCCACTCATCTCCATGACACTGCAGGGCGGAAGCGACGTCATAACATCAGTTCTGCCCATAGCTCTTAAAGGAGCATTTTTTTTTAAATTACAAGATTTTTTCTTTTTTTATTGCATTTTAGTGTAAATATGAGATCTGAGGTCTTTTTGACCCCAAATCTCATATTTAAGAAGTCCTGTCATGCTTTTTTTCTATTACAAGGGATGTTTACATTCCTTGTAATAGGAATAAAAGTGACAGATTTTTTGTTTGTGTAAAAACAAAAAAGTAAAAGGTAAAATAAATAAGAAAAACATTTTTTAAGCGTGTCCTGTCCCGCAGAGCTCGTGTGCAGAAGCAAACGCATACGTGAGTAACACCCGCATCTGAAAATGGCATTTAAACCACACGTGTGAGGTATTGCCGCGATCGGTAGAGCGAGAGCAATAATTCTAGCTCTAGACCTCCTCTGTAACGCAAAAAAACATGCAATCGGTAGAATTTTTTAAATGTCGCCTATGGAAATTTTTAAGGGTAAAAGTTTGTCGCCATTCCTTGAGCAGGAGCAATTTTGAAGCATGACATGTTGGGTATCAATTTACTCTGCGTAACTTTATCTTTCACAATATAAAAAAACTGCGATAAATTTACTGTTGTCTTACGTTTTAATTCAAAAAAGTGTATTTTTTTAAAAAAAAGTGTGCTTGTAAGACCGCTGCGCAAATACGATGTCACATAAAGTATTGCAATGACCTCCATTTTATTCTCTAGGATGTTATAAAAAAAATGTTTAATGTTTGGGGGTTCTAAGTAATTTTCTAGCAAAAAAAAAACTATTTTTAACTTGTAAACACCACATCTAAAAAAGAGGCCCGGTCTTAAAGTGGTTAAACATCCAAACAAGGTATATTTACTGACACAGGCAGCAGGAAGGAAAATTAATAAAAAGATGAAGGGGTAGTTATGGGCAAAGGGGGAGGAGGGGAGGGGAATGTATGTAGGAAAGGGGGGAGGAGCCCTCTTGTAATCTAGTTATAACGTTAATCAACTACCCCTTATTGAGTTTGTACATTGTCAGACCTATTAAGGGGAGAACAGGAGGGAGCAATATTCTTGAGAACATGTGAATTCCAACCAGTAGGACAAACTTTTCTTTAACTTTTTATCATGGTTTTTTAGGGCAGAATAGAATTTTGAATGTTATGAATTTTAGAGAGCCAAAGTGACATTGAGCCTAGGTTCACACTGACAGCGGGATTGAAATTATGCAAGTTCATCTGAACTCGCACAATTTCATACTGGCATGTCAGTCCGACTTCAGGAGCAATTTCAGAGACATCTGTGTGGGTTCCTGCACAGATGTCTATACAAATTTCACCCCGAAGTTGCCAAAAGCAGTACAGAAACTACTTTTGGGAATCGGTGCAGCACCGCAAAGTCAGTGTCGCACTGATTCTGACAGTGCCATTGCCGGCAATAGCCGCCAATTTGGCATGCAATAAATCACATCAATGTGAATCTAGCCTTACATTTTGGGATGTTTATTTCCATAAAAAAAGGATGTATGCCCTTGTGCTATTGAGAAAGTGGATGAGAAGGTAGTACTCATAACTTTTTTTGGGGAGATAGCTTAAATGGAGCCATTACGACACATTGCAAATTACTTAACTTATCTCATTTATTTCATGATAGCACTATGGAATAACCCAGGAAGCTATGTATTTAGATATATGTAGCTTTCCCATACTCGTTCTGCCCGATTTCCTCAAGGTTTTCTGCAATTGACAGAATCAGGATTAGAACAAATACCTATAAGGAGACTGGAAAATAAACCAATATCAACCTTATATACTCATTTAGTGAAAACTGCATTATTAGATATAAGTAAGTCACGTGCATGTTGTATGAGAGATGTCCCAAAATTAGAGGAGGAGAATTGGGAGGCGATATGGGAATTCCCTTTCCAGATATTAGTCTCACTTTGAGACAGGCTCATACAATTTAAGATAATACATAGAATACACTATACACCTTATAGATTATATAGAATGTGCCCATTGAACCCTCAGAATTGTTGGAGATGTGGGTAAACTCCAGGAGATTTTATCCATATATTCTGGTCTTGTCCCGCTAAAGCGGAGTTCTGGAGAGAGGGTAATCACTATAGTCACATCAGTTGCTTTAGAACAGGATGCAGCGATTTGTCTTCTGGGTCTGGTAAGAAATAATATCCCCACTAGGGCAAAGAAAACACAAGTAATTCTGCTGCTTTTCTATGCGAGAAAGGCAATAGTACTAAATTGGAAAAAATCAGAAGCTCCCTTATTAGCCTTTTGGAAATATTTAGTAAACGACAACTTGCCGCTGTATAGAGAAACATATTGCTATAGAGGATGTGAAGAAAAATATGAAAGAGTTTGGGCAAGCTGGATAGTAGAACCTACAACGGCTTCTGGGAAATCCAACAACTAGAATTATAAGAAAGAAAGTAATAAGATGTTGGATAGGAAAGTGAAGGGGAACAACAAACCACACCATCAACACAAAAGTTTAGGGGGAAGAATTAATGTTTTTATTTGTTGTAATTATTATTAAGACAACTTATGTGAAAGCTCCTGTGAGAGTGGGCAAGTTGAAGATTGAAAGTACATGTTGTAATATGTTTTTCTATTTGGAAAATTAACAAAGAGATTTAGGAGAATTTTTTTCAGAGGACTTTTTTCTCTGTTGATAATGTGCAGCGTGGTACCAAAGCCTTTTCACCTTTTTCATATACTGTTAAGGATACCTTTAGCTTTGAAATGATAGTTACCTTATCTAGCTATTTTTAACTGGATCATTTCTGTGGATAGAAAGTAGACAATGCTGTCCAATTTTGTCTTTGTCCATTTTAGATTATTTTGAACCTCTATAGACATAAGTAATCCAAATATGCATTTTAATAAACCAAAAAAAGTATTCAATGGTTATAGCATATGGAACAACCATTCGCCATTTAAAGTGGAAGTAAACCCATGGATTTAAACAGTTAAAAAAAAAGGCATGCAGGGAATGCTAACGGCACATTGGCTGTGCTCTCAGCCAAACTATCAAACCATCCAATGGCTGGTGTCATAACGAATCACATGTGCAGCACCATAGCAGTTGAAGATTAGAGGCAAAGATGGCAGCTTCCTTGGCTGAAAACGATAGGGGAGTTTACTTCCACTTTAATGACCATGGAAGTTTTATACCTCTCGTAAACCTCTAGTGTGGGAGCTGTTTAAAACTTGCTATAGGCTTTGGATTCTATAATTATTATATTTGGGCCTTCTAGAGGCTAATTTCGTTTAGACAAGAAGATTAATTCAGCAAGTAATTGTGTATTAAGGACGGTCTATTTTATAAGTCAATGCAAAGGTTGACATGAATTAGATGCAAACTTCAGTATAATCACACATCTTAAGCATAGCATAGAATCAGATGCCAGTTTTTTGTACTCATACAGATGAAAGAGGATTAATAATTATTCTCTTTAAGTTTATAACAATTCTATGTTACACTTTTTAGTATATTAAAAAGCCCACTGAAAAATGTTAGTATTTCTGATTTGGACCCCTGCTTTAATGTTGCTCTCTAGGTGTCAAGCACTAGAAGTCTATAGAAAATCTGGCATTTGAGTTTAGCAAGGCAAAGAATACAGATTACAGAAGTTGCTTAGATCTGGAATTCAGCTGGTGGATTTGAGAACCAAGGACAAGCTGGTGAGTGTAATTTATATGCTCAGCTTTTCAAATACCACTGATAGTCACATGATAATTAAATGTACAAGTACTGTAAAACAATTTGGTATTTTACACATAGTATACTGTATGCATTACAAACTAACAAAAAAACATATTTTTTTCTTTAAAGGGTAACAATTGTGCAATTGAAAGAACTAAACTTATATCATTACTGAAACTAAAAAAGAAGAAAAGAAGCCAAAATTGAAGAGCTGTTGCGAGGGCTGAAAGACATGACTTCACAGGCTTTAGGTTAGTAGTCCCTGGGAGAAGGCCTAAGGGACAGCGTCATGGTGAAAGTGGGCGTTACAGTTAAGCTGAAGAAGACCATACGCCATGGCAGTTATCTGGGGTCTACTGGCTTTGGCCTTCTCCGTGACTGCTGCAAGACCTTCCAGTTTCAAAAGATTCAGAAATCACAACCACAGCTCAGAAGGTGAGAGATAAATATCTTTGTGTTACAATAAAATACTGATGATTTGTGTGTTTGGGCAGTAAGTAGGTGGACACATACGTGGAATACCGAACTGAAGATCTTGCTTGATAAAAAATGAGGAGGAAAGAATAATGTATGTATTACCCATTTAGAGTCCAGCTGTAATTGTTCATGTTAGTGAATTAAGACATCTCTATGGTTGTTAGAGGCAAAAGCGGAAGATAGGACGTTGACACAAATTTCCTATACATAGGTGGCATAGACTTATTTCGTCTTACTGTTCTTACTGTTCTTTGCTGAGCAATGTTTGGAAATTTAGTTTCTGCATGTCTTCTCGCATGTATAATTTATAACACAAATGATGCTATTATTCCTAAAGCATATCTAAACCCAAGAACAAAAATGTAATATATTGCAGCTTACCAGTCCTTAGATATGGTGAATGCATGTGTTTTCTTTTTCAGGTAAATTTTCTGCCAGTACACCCCAAAAACAGTTCTGTTGATTTTGTTGAATCAAGCATGTATGTAACTTCCTGTGCACTGAACTGAAATCACAAACAATGTTTTCTCCCTTCCCAGCTAACCTCTGTGAACTACAGTACTGCCCGGACAGTACGGACTGCCTGCTGTCATTATACAGCAGTGCTTTGAAGAGGAATATTGTTGTTATGGCAGCAGCCAGCTAGCATAACCCCGGTATCCTCCTCTTCAGCGGGCGGTCCACTTTTTAGATAAAAGTGGTCTCTGCGGTGGATTCACCGCAAGATCACTTTTATCGGTGGCGGGAGAGGGACCCTCCCTCCCACCACGCTCCGGTGCCCTTTGCCGCTTACCGGAGCCGTCTGCAGCAGCAGAGGCGATTGGGTCCTTTTCAGTGTTAGGTAAGGAGCTGAGTGAGGGGAAGATGGCCCCCACCTGGCTTCATACCATTGCAGGGTGGAAGCAACGTCAAAAAGTTACTTCCGCCCATAGCTCTTAAAGCAAAATTTTTTATTTTTTTCAAACAACATTTTTTTATTGCATTTTAGGGTAAATATGAGATCTGAGGTCTTTTTGACCCCAGATCTCATATTTAAGAGGTCCTGTCATTCTTTTTTTCTATTACAAGGGATGTCTACATTCCTTGTAATAGGAATAAAAGTGACACCATTTTTTTTTTTCAAAAGAACAGTGTAAAAATAAAAGGTAAAATAAATAAGAATTTTTTTTTTAAACGTGCCCGTCCCGCTAAGCTCGCAGAAGTGAATTTTTTAAACATCTCATATGGAGACTTTTAAGGGTCAAAATTTGTCGCCATTCCACAAACGGGCGCAACTTTGAAGCGTGACATGTTGGGTATGAATTTATTCGGCGTAACATCATCTTTCACAATATGAAAAAAATTGGGCTAACTTTACCGGTGTTAGAAAAAATATATATAATGTATGGGGGTTTTAAGTAATTTTCTAGCAAAAAAATATATATTTTAACTTGTAAACAACACGTTTGAAGAATAGACCCGGTCTTAAAGTGGTTAAAAGTGGAATGTGCAAAATCTGGTGCAGCTTTGCACAGAAGCCAATCAGCTTCCAGGTTTTATTGTCAACTCAAAACCTAATTGAACAAGCTGAAGATAGAAGCTGATTGACTATCGTGTACAGCTGCACTAGATTCTGAGTGCACCAGTTTTAGTAAATTTGAGTGCACCAGTTTTAGTAAATTTCCCCTATTGCTCAGTCTGCAAGGGAAGATGAACTTTGCAAGGAAATTTTCCCCAGGGTTTAGTAAATGCGGTGAAGTTCTGTTGATTTCCTTCATCCAATCATGTATTTACAAAAATGCTGTTTTCAATTTTCCTTGTACACGATTAAGTATTCTTAGCAAAGTGAAATTGTACCATATTTGCTAAGCTCTGGGGAAGATTTCCTTGCAAATGAACTGCCTATTTCCCTTTCGTAAATCAACCCCAGTGACTAAGTGTTGTCAAACTAGGACAGAAAGTGTATAACTGGCAAGTTTAAGTGAAAATAAAGGAGAAAAAAGACAGAAAAAGGAAAATTAATACAGTCACCACATATACAAGCTGGTAAAGCTGCAATGTATTACATTCATTTTGTTTTTGTGTTTAGATAAACTTTAAAATAAATATATAAGCAACACTTTTTTTCATTTTGAATTGAATAAGGGAAGGTTATAACCGCTGTCAGATTTTTTTTTTTTGTTTGCCATCTGTGTCTCATTGGGGAGATTTACCAAGAAGTGAGAGGACATCTCTGCAAATTGAGGAAATCCTTTGCCCCCCCCCCAGGCCACCAGAACAAGTGTACCCTTTGGAAGATTTTTTCACTATAACTTTATTTGGGGACAACCCAAAATGTAGGAGAAAGAGGAAGAGGCAGGGGGAGCTGGGGGCAACCAATGAGTGTACAGTCTCCGGTGTTCTGCCAAAACACTGATAGTGACATGCAGAGACAGAGTTGAAGCAGGGAGAAGAAAGATGTTGATTTCTGTCAGGAGCATGCAGGAGGCTGGCTCTGTCCACATAGCTGCTCTCCTGTTGCTTTTGCCGAGAAGGAGGGGAAGCAATCGTGGATGGGTTAAGTGCTTTGTATACTTCTTCCTAATTTCTGCTGACCATGTGGGAAATGTATAGGCAATTTCTTGTAAACAAGTAACTATGGGAACATGGTGCCATGTGATTAGAAAAAAAAATACAAACATCGGTGGTGACATGCAGAGGCAGAGTTTAAGCAGGGAGAAGAAAGATGGTGATTTCTGCCGGGCGTGTGCCATGGCATGGCTCTGTCCACCTGGTTGGGAAGTGCGGACCCGGCAGCGGGGGGGGGGTTGTTTTCTGCCCCCCCAAAAAAATGGAGCACCAGCCACCACTGTTGAATCAGGTATTGTAATCTCTCACCACCCTATCCAAAACTGAAAAAATGTTTTGCCTTTAGTTATACTTTACATTTGATAATTCCCAAGACAAAGGTGCAAATTTTGCATAGGAAGTCCATACAACATCTTTGCAAATCTCCCACACAGTAGGCCCTTTCACACAGCCTGTGTCTGTTCCAATCGGCAGGGGATCAATGCATAGATCACCTGCTGAATCGGAGGAGAATGGATGTTTGTCTAAGCCCCTGTACACACGATCGGAGATTCTGCCAACCAAATCCGTTGGATTTTGTCCGTCAGATTTAGTCTGACGGATTGTGTCCGAAACTGTTGCATACACACGGTTGGACTAAGTTGTCGAAAAATCCGATTTTTCAGAACGTGATGACGTAATTTCGTTACGATGGGACTAGATTCAGGCTAGTAGCCAATAGCTTTGATGTAGGAATTTGATCTGAGCATGCGTGGCACTTGGTCCGATCAAAATTCTCTACACGTGATCGGAGTATGTCCGACCGGCCCAGTTGGTCGGGAAATATTTCCAACATATTGAAAAATTGGGTTGGACGGAGATTCGGACGGAATCAGTCCGATGCATACCACACACAGTCGGATTATCTGACGACACGGTCCGATAAGACGCATTCCGACGGATTCTCCGACCGTGTGTACGTGGCTTAAGTCTAGGAGGAATTGGAGGTAGTCTGATGTAAACAGACACACCTCTGTTTACATATGCCTGCCCTCAGACTAACATTGAGTTTCTATTAAAAGCCACCGGAAAAACTGACAGGTGGGCCTGATCAGACCACTTATCTGAAGGGACCATTACTGAACGTTAATTCATTTTTTAAAAATATAATTCTGCTGTGCAGAAAAGCCACATTATTCATAGCTGTTTCTAATTTCTGCTTTATATGTGTTTTTCTTTGTTTTTATTTGTTTATAAGTCTCTCTGTCCCCCTCCATTTCTTGAACAGTGCTCATATCATAATTTTGTTTGAGCTGGTAGTTGCTTCGCCAGATTATTATGAATACTTAAAGGAAATATTCTTGTCATGACATTGAACAAGATCCTCTTTCTTTGGTAATACTAACATTAAACTTATATAGCCTTCTAACTATAGCTTGTTATAGCAAAGTTATAACTGTACACAAATGAGGCTTCATGTAAGAAAACTGCAGGAATTACCCAGATCAACATAAAAACAATTCTACAAAAATGAGTACACATGTGTATTTGACATAAGCAATAGCTTTGTGCCGCGTACACACGACCGGACTTTCTGGCAGACTAGGTCCGACAGTCTTCCCGACGGACTTTCGGTGGAGTTCCGACAGACTTTCCGAACGAACTGACTTCTCCACATGAACGGACTAAGTCCGTTCGAAAGTCCATTCATTTTGAACGTGATGACGTAAACAGGACTAAACAAGGAACTTCAATAGCCAGTAGCCAATAGCTTCCCTTGCATCGTATTTGGTCGTCGGACCAGTATACAGACGAACGGTTTCCTGATTTTAATCCGTCGGAATTGAGTCAGTCGGATAGATTTAAAACATGTTCTATTTCTAGGTCCATCGGATTTTTATTTCGAAAAACGATCGGACTAGCCCACACATGATCGGATTGTCCAACAGACTAATCCCTTCGGACCTAGTCTGCTGGAAAGTCCGATCGTGTGTACGCGGCATTACTTTCACTTCCTCCAGGTGAATGAATTTTATCCATCTTTAGTAATACTCACCTGCAGAAGAGCTAATTTTTATATAACAATCAATTGTGGTACTCTAGAAATTATAAAATTATACTTTAAACATGTTCCTACCATTAGTACACTTTGGTCCTTTAATCATTATATAGATTGTGCTTGTTATTGTGCTTGACGTGGTGCCTTATAATTCAGCCCAAGTCACTGCATCGTTGGGATGACAGCAGCCAGTGAAGTCCTCTCCTCTGACCCAGCAGATTTCCTCTCCCGTCTGAGCCATTATGAGATCGCCTTTCCTGCCCAGGTGGACAAGAGTGGGAACTTCTTGACGTATGACCTTCGCAGAGCATCACCCAGCTTCCGAAGGTCCAGGAGGAGCATCCCTGATGAGTCTGAACGGCAGGTCTTCTACTGGCTGCAAGCTCAAAGTTCTAACTTTCTACTCAACCTCACCCTGCAGACAGATCTACTGGGACAGCACTTCACTGTTGAGTACTGGAAAAGAGGGGGACTGGACTGGAAACATGAGCTGTACGAGGACTGTCACTACGTTGGCCACATACAAGATCAACAGCTGAGCTCCAAAGTGGCCATTAGCAACTGCAATGGACTGGTGAGGACAGGCTAAATATAATCTGAAGAGGTGAACAAATTGATGCCTATTAATATCAGACTGCAATATATATATATATATATATATATATATATATATATATCACTCTGACATGTTTGTACAGAAATTATTTTTAGATTGTAGTATGTTTAATCTGCATTATAATAATAGGTTAGTGCCACTGATGACCAAAGTGACCTAATGAAAGTTACGTGTTTAATAAAATAACAGTAGAAGTACAATACTTGTCTTTAAACAAGGAAGACATAATAAGACTTTAGAAAACTAAAACCGGATTTATGTTACCGGGGACCCCTTTGGAGTATAAGGGGATGATTGATAATTCAATTCAGTGGCATTTACCCTAAAACTAAATATACATTTGGGGTGAATTTATGTGTTTTTATTTATTTTTTTGTCACGCTCAAGCAACAAGATTTATTTTAAGACTATGGGGTTAGTTTACTAAAACTGGAGAGTGCAAAATCTGGTAGCTCTGCATAGAAACCAATCAGCTTCCATTTTTCTTTGTCAAAGCCTAATTGAACAAGCTGAAGTTAGAAGCTGATTTGCTACCATGCACAGATGCACTGGATTTTGCACTCTCCAATTTTAGTAAATCAACCCCCATGTCTATAAGTTAATGAGCTGAAACTTTACAATAGCAAAGCAATAGCAAAGTTACAATAGTCATCTTATTTTGTCTATGACATCTTTTTTCTCTTTTAAACTAGCTAGGAGTTATAGTATCAGGGGAGGATGAATATCTCATTGAACCACTACCTCAAGGTAGAAATTACAACAAAACCAGTGAGGGGACCCCGCATGTGGTATACAAGCGCTCTTCCTTGCAAAGACAGCATCTTGATGCAGCGTGTGGTGTAATAGGTAAAAATTTCCTAATTTCAGACTTTTTATAAGTAGCAGAATTACATCTGTGCACTATTTTAAAAACAATGCTTTATTTTAATTACTGAAACTTGTTATGCCCTCTAGGAGGTATTAGCTTCCTAATAAACAACTAAATTCTGGAGGAATTCTGATTTCATACACACATTGGGGGTTATTTACGAAAGGCAAATCCACTTTGCACTGCAAGTGCACTTGAAAGTGCAGTCGCTCTAAATCTAAGGGGTAGATCTGAAAAGAGGGGAAGCTCTGCTGATTTTATCATCCAATCATGTGCAAGCTAAAATGCTGTTTTTTATGTTCCTTGCATGTTCCCCTCAGATCTACAGCAACTTTACTTCCAAGTGCACTTGCAGTGCAAAGTGGAGTTTCCTTTAGTAAATAACCCCCATATTTACATAGTAGGTAAGGTTAAAAGACACAAGTCCATCAAGTCCAACCTATGTGTGTGATTATATGTCAGTATTACATTGTATGTTGTGGTCATTGTGGTGCTTATCTAATAATTTTTTGAAACGATTGATGCTCCCTGAAACCAACGCCTGTTGAAGGTAATTCCACATCCTTGCCGCTCTCACAGTAAAGAACCCTCTACACAGTTTAAAGGGGTTGTAAACCCTTGTGTTTTTTCATGCATCCTATGCATTAAGGTGAAAAAATACCTGGCAGTCACCGGCCCCCAGGCCCCCCCCCCCTGTTTTACTTACCCAAGCCCTGGAATTTTCCATGGCGGAGACGCACTCTTCCTCTGCCCAGGGTTCTCGGCTCTTGATTGGATAGATTGATAGCAGCGCAGCCATTGGCTCCCACTGTTGTCAATCAAATCCAATGACACGGGCGCCCGGGGAGGCAGGGCCGAGTCCGGCATTCGGCATCTATGGACGCAGAATGGTGGACTCCCCGGGAGATCGCTTCTCCTAGGGGGTTATACGATGCAGGGAGTAGCCACGAGAGCTGCCAAGGGACCCCAGTAGTCGAGGATCATGGCCACTCTGTGCAAAAAAAGCTGCACAGTGAAGGTAAGTATGACATGTTTGTTATTTAAAAAAAAAAAATCAAAGCTTTACAATCACTTTAAGGTTAAATCTAATTTCTTCTAATTTTAATGAGTGGCCACGTGTCTTATTAAACTCCCTTCCGTGGAAAAGTTTTATCCCTATTGTGGGGTCACCAGTGTGGTATTTGTAAATTGAAATCATATCCCCTCTTAAGCGTCTCTTCTCCAGAGAGAATAAGTTCAGTGCTCGCAACCTTTCTTCATAACTAATACCCTCTGGTCCCTTCATTAGCTTTGTTGCCCTTCTCTCTACTCGCTCCATTTCCAGTGCATCCTCCTGAGGACTGATGCCCAGAACTGGACAGCATACTCCAGATGAGAGTCCAGAGTCTTGTAGCGTGGGAGAATTGCCATTGCTGAGACTGTCATCTACTAGGACTCTCAGGTCCTTTTCCATCCTAGATTCCCCCAGAGGTTCTCCCCCTAGTGAGTAGATTGCATTCATATTTTTGCCACCCAAATGCATTATTTTAATTTTTCCACATTAAACCTCATTTGCCATGTAGTTGCCCACCCCATTAATTTGTGAAGATCTTCTTGCAAGGTTTCCACATCCTGCAGAGAAGTTGTTGCCCTGCTTAGCTTAGTATCATTCGCAAATACAGATATTGAACTGTTTATCCCATCCTCCAGGTCGTTTATGAACAAATTAAATAGGATTGGTCCAAGCACAGAACCCTGGGGGACCCCACTTTTCCCCACTGACCATTCCGAGTACTCCTGATTTATCACCACCCTCTGAACTTGCCCTTGTAGCCAGCTTTCAATCCATGTACTCACCCTATGGTCCATGACAATGGACCTTACTTTGTACAGTAAACTTTTATGGGGAACTGTGTCAAATGCTTTTGCAAACTCCAGATACACCACATCTACGGGCCTTCCTTTACCTTGATGGCAGCTCATCTCCTCATAGAAGGTTAATAGATTGATTTGGCATGAACGATTCTTCATAAATCCATGCTGATTACTGCTAATGATACCTTTTTCTTTACTAAAATCTTGTATATAGTCCCTTATCATGCCCTCCAGGAGCATGCATACTATTGATGTTAGGCTAACTGGTCTGTAAGTCCCAGGGAAGTAATTTGCCCCTTTTTTTAAATATTGGTGCTACATTGACTTTTCTCCAATCAGCTGGTACCATTCCTGTTAGTAGACTGTCAATAAAAATTAGGAACAATGGTCTGGCAATTACTTGACTTCCCTAAGGACCCTCAGGTGAAAGCCATCTGGTCCCCGTGACTTATTAATGTTAGGTTTTCCAAGTCTATTTCTAATTCTGTCCTCTGTTAGCCATGAGGGTGCTTCCTGTGATGTGTCATGAGGATAAACACTGCAGTTTTGGTTACTGAAGCCCCCCGATTCCTTTGTGAAGACTGAGGAGAAGAATAAATTCAGTACTTTCCCTATCTCCCCATCCTTTGTAACCAGATTTCCTTCCTCATTCTGTATGGGGCCAATATGGTCCCTTTTTTACTGTTTATATACTTAAATAATTTCTTGGGATTTATTTTGCTCTCCTCCGCTATGTACTATGCACCCTTACATTTCTTGTTGCATTCTTTGTAAAGTCTGAATGCTGATGATGATTTTTCAGCCTTGTATTTTTTGCTTTTATATGCATTTTTACATGCAGAGTTAAGTCATCCAGGATTTTTGTTCGCTCTTTAAAATTCATTTCCCAATCGGATGCACTGGCTCATGCCCTTATTTAATATACTCTTTAAGCAAATCCATCTCTCCTCTGTGTTCTTTGTTCCTAAGATTATATCCCAATTTATATCTTCTAGCAAGGTTTATAGTTTAGGGAAGTTGGCTCTTTTGAAATTCAGTCTCTTTGTATTCTCCTTATATTTCGTATTTGTGAGGTTTATACTGAAGCTAATTGACCTGTGATTGCTGTTTCCTAAATTGGCCCTTATGTCCACATCCGTGATCAGGTCTTTATTGTCGGTAATCAGTAGGTCTAGTAACTTTGTTTCTAGTTGGTACGTCTACAATCTGGCCCATGAAATTGTCCCGCGAGACATTTAGGAACTGGCAAGCCTTAGACGAATGTGTGGTTTCTTCTGCCCACTATGTCTGGATAATTAAAATCCCCCATTGTGATGACACTTCCCATCCTTGTTGCTAATCCAAATTGTGATAGGAGGTTTGTCTCCCCCTCCTCCCTCAGGTTAGGGGGCCTATAGCATACTCTTAGTATTATTTTCCCCTTAGTTTCATTTGGCACTCTACCCATAAGTTGTCCACCTCCTCCCTAGCTCCCTTTTATTGAATGTATAGTGTTCTTGCATATTTTATTTACTTGCACCCTCACCTAGTAGACAGTGCAGTCTACATCTCCAATTCGTAAGGAATAGTCAAAAAGTTCTAAGTTAGTGCTAGACTTTCTAATTCAAAATCCAAGTACGCTATGTATGCAAATAATAAAAAAAACTGTAATGTAAAATAGAAGCTGTTAAATGTTTATACATTATTTTTTTTTAATAAGATTGACTAAAAACCATTATAGCTTACCTTTAATAAGAAGTGCAAAGAGCAGCGTCATGTGCAAAGTGCAGCAATTCAGAGCAACCAAACAGTAGTTCACGCCTTGTTAATCTCCTGCTTGGCTATGCTTTAACACATTGGCATCCACCCAACAATAATTTTACAATGTTGGAGTGATTTGCCCTTTATTTATCGTCTATCGGTTTTATCACATTCTATTTTAGTTTTATAAGAGAGCTTTATACTAGGCAAGATTATGCTGAGACATTTTGTGATCAAGGAAATTACTTAAATGAATGCTTGTTTTACTCTAGATGACAAGCCCTGGAAGGACCGTCATTGGTGGCTGAGAAACCCAAGGCCTCCACCATTGCGACCAGCATCCAATCACACACAGCGTGGACCCCTGCCACTTAAACGATCAGTGAGCACTGAGAGATATGTGGAGACTTTAGTGGTTGCAGATAAAATGATGATTGGTTATCACGGAAGAAGGGACATTGAGCAATATATCCTGGCTATCATGAACATTGTAAGTATTACAACCTATGCAAGCTACTTTTTATCTTTAGAACAGAGGAAAATACCATTCTATGTTCCACTCGTCTATTTTGTCAGTGATATTAAGACTGATCTTTTTTTCTTTCCTGGAGGTCAGGTTGCCAAACTTTTCCAGGACTCAAGTCTGGGGAACATTGTGAACATCATGGTGACTCGGCTAATCCTTTTGACTGAAGATCAGGTTAATAAAAATAATAATAATAATACAGGCACTAAATCACTAGCTATTTGTTCGTTGTTAGAAATTCAGTTTCTTTTTTTTGCAAAATATTCATTTTTAAAATCATACTTTTTATAGGCTAAATTATACAGTATATGTGATCTGTCACATGTTCTTTTTCAGTACTTAGTCAGGGAATAGTTTTTCTTTTTTAATTCTTGTGCATTTAAATATACTGTAACTCTAGGTGTGTAGCCTCAAAGACAATTAACTTATTAACCATTTGCTTAAACTAGAGAAATAGGCAAAAAATTACTTTTCACTTGTATGCAAACACTGACCAAGTTAGTAAAAGATGGCAGTGAGTAGGATGGATGTAATAATCTATTATCTATAGTTTTCTTAAGAACACCATATAATGTAGGCGTGTTTTCTTCTTGTTGTAACATAAGGGGAATTATTTAACAACAGTAAGTCTGGTAGAGTAAAAAGATCACTGGGTGTATGGTTTAGAGCCCATATATGGCATGAGCTAAAAAAAAAAAATGCAATGTGTATCAGGGCATCGGTAAGCATCGGCTTAACTTACCCCTTCAGGTAACTCCCCCCCCCCCCATCGGGTTATGTGCTGGTGAGGGTAGCCTGAAGTTGATTTCTCTGGCATTGATTAAGGGTCTGATGTGGTTACTGATCGGGCAGCCTGCCAGACTGGCATCTACAGCAGGCTGCCAAATCGGTGACCAGAGAAGATTGGTTAATCATGACCAGAACAGGCCCTTAATTCATGCTAGTGAAGATAACTCTAGGATTCTCACTGTCCATCCATTTTTACTCTAACCTTCACCTGCACATGCCCTGATGAAGATGGATCGGTTAAGTCCAAACATAATTAGTGGGCTATGGTTTTCCACTTATGAATAATAAAAATTGAAGTAGACTCTTAAGCATATGCCACGTGCACTCGTCACTCTACAAAACCTACTTCTGCCAATCCAACAACCCCTTATCCATAATATTTTGGAGAACAGCCTCTCAACTATAACATCAAGGGGTCTAAATACCTACCAAAATCTTGATCTAATGCACCACCAACATATGATTATTTATCAAGTCAATACAAAGCTAATGCATTTTTATGTGCAAATATTACGTCTAGCTAGTAGATATAGCTTACTGTAATATGTCTCAAATATGTTTAACAATACTAATAAGATGTATTAGCACCTTTGACACAATACATTTAGTTCACATTTTTATTATATTATTGTTGTCTGCAGCCTAACCTGGAAATTAACCACCATGCAGGAAAGTCTCTTGACAGCTTCTGCAGATGGCAAAAGTCCATTGTAAGTCGAAATGGTAATGCAATCACAGAGAGTGGCATAGCTGACCATGACACTGCCGTCCTAATAACCAGGTAATAAAAAAAACATTAATAGAGAATGCAAATGAAAGTGATATTGTTATACCAACTGTTGTGTCATGTTGTTAACCTTTTCCAAAAGATATCATTGCACTTGAACATTGGGAAAAATGTGGGAGCCAGATGTCCTAAACAGCTTTGAACAGAATTTACATCTCTCGGGTCGAGTTTGGAGAGCTTTCTGGTGATCCATTAACTTAGCTGGAGTTCTGTGAAAAGAAAAAGTAGTAGCTGGTAGTAATTATGTACAAGTAGTGTCTGTATTTATTATAGTCAAAGTGATGAGAGTGTGCTATGTTGAATGATACAGTTGTAGTCTAATACTGTGGAACAAACATAAACATTTGTGTCCATTTTATACATCTTGAATGTATATTAGGGTAGGGTTGCACAGATACCCCTTTTTCAAGTAACGATAATTTTTTTCAAGTACTCGCCGATACTGATTACTGATACTTTTGTATAATGTCATGTGACAGTGGCGCTAATATGTGGCACTGATGAGACGTTATATTTTTACTTTCTTACAATCATTTTTTTATTATTCTTTGCAATTTATATTGTTTTTGTTATTTTCTTGTTACAACGCTTTTTTTGGGGGGGGGGGGGGGGGGACGGTGTAATTTTTTTTTTTGAATTTAACATTTAAATATTTATTACAATTCTTTATTTTTTTAATTATTTTTTCATCAGCCCTGTTGGGGGGGGGGGGGGGGGAGAGGGGGGGTTGGTGAGATATCAGGGGTATAAACAGATCTCCCCTTTGAGACAGAAAAGGGACTGAGCACACAGATTCCCCAGTCCCTTTCTCTGCAGCCTCAGCTGCACTGAAAATGAATGGACAGGTATCGGTATCGGTGCAACTCTTGCAACCAGTAGGCCTCCAAAAACAATACACTATAATGGAAATTCCTGTTTTGTTTTTTTGTCCATATAAATCTAATTATATTATAATAATTGTCTGTGTATTTTTTTTCACAGATATGATATTTGCATTTACAAAAACAAGCCATGTGGAACATTAGGTGAGATATCTTTTTTATATTCCTAAAATAAAATATATCTGTTTTATATTCTTAATTGAATGTGCATGTACTCTTTTTAGAAGAATGTGTAAAGGAAGATAATACATTTCCAGATCTGTGATAAACCTAAGATTTTAATTATTATTCTTTAGGTTTGGCACCAGTGGGTGGAATGTGTGAAAGAGAGAGAAGCTGCAGTATAAATGAAGATATTGGCCTAGCAACAGCTTTCACCATTGCACACGAGGTGGGACACACGTGAGTGAGTTCCATGTACAGTTTTCAACCTCTCTACAACCTAGCGTATTTAAATTACTAGCTTTTGGATCCATACAAAGCATTTCAAACAAATAAATAAGACCTAAATAAATAAGAAGTGAATCATTTATATCAGGAGTACTGAAGAAGGCTTTTTATCCAGCAACAATAGTGACTTGGTCATTATGTTCCATGCTTTCATACATAATCCGTAGTATGCACTTAAAAGCAGGCCCCAAACCAACCATTTTTTTTATCCCTCCAACAAAAAAGAATAGCCTGTACTAATAAAACAGCATGACAAATAACATAAAACCTGAGCCTACTCACTATATATAAAGCACACATACACCATAGTCATTTTACCCACAAAATATGCTTTGTCTAATGTGCAACAAAGCAAGGAGACTAACAGACATGATCAACACTTAGCACAATCATTGTTTTAAATTAAACTCTTTCATTCAATAAGCTTTTTTGCAGGCAACCTACCTTAAAGTTCAGAAGTATATAATATACATAGAGTGAAGGTATATGAAATGCCTATAGTACAGGGCTCAGGAGTGTGTATCCCACAGAAAGCGGGGGGGGGGGGGGGGGCAGGAGTGTGAAATGCACAGAGTACAAGGGTGAGGAGTATGCAATGCATGGAATACTGGGACCAGGAGTACATAACACACAGAGTGCAGGGTCCAGGAGTGCATAATGCAAAGAGTGCAAAGGCTAGAAATGCATAATGCAGAAAGTGCAGGGCTTAGGGTTGTGTAAAGCAGAGACTCCAAGGCTCAGGGGTGTGTAACACAGAGAGTGCAGGGCTCAGTAGTGCATAAGGCACAGAATGTAGGGGCCATGGGTTTGTAAATTCAGAGAGTGTAGAGCCCAGGAGGGAATAACACACAGAATACAGAGTCAGGAGTGCATAATGCAAAGAGTGCAGGGGTCAAGAGTGTATAGGGCAAAGATCCCCCTCAGCCCTAAATCTCCTCCCCCTGCCCACCCATTCAGTAGAGACCCCCTCGAAGCAACACACAAACTGTTGTGTGGCTGCAACACCCCCCCCCCCCCAGTTTTTTAGTTTTGCATAGAGTAGGGAGGAGTAAAACCCTTATCAGGGTGTTTATGGTATGTGTTTTGTTAGGGATGCAATTCTCATTTTAGCCCTTGTACACATGGTCGGAGAATCCGTCGGAATGTGTCCTATCGGACCGTGTCGTCGGATAATCCGACTGTGTGTGGTATGCATTGGACTGATTCTGTCGGAAAATCCATCGGACCCAATTTTCCAATATGTTGGAAATATTTCCCGACCAACAGGGCCGATCGGACATACTCCGATCATGTGTAGAGAATTTTGATCGGACCAAGTGCCACGCATGCTCAGATCAAATTCCTACATCAAAGCTATTGGCTACTAGCCTGAATGTAGTCCCATCGTAACAAAATTACGTCATCACGTTCTGAAAGATCGGATTTTTCGACAACTTAGTCCGACCGTGTGTATGCAACAGTTTCGGACACAATCCGTCAGACTAAATCCGACGGACAAAATCCGACGGATTTGGTTGGCAGAATTTCCGACCGTGTGTACAGGGGCTTAGACAGCTGTCACCAGGACATTTACCTGCCTGAAAAACTTGACATAGGGCCTAACCCTTTCCCACTCTACCAAAAACTAAAAAAAATTGTATTTTTAATTATATAGTATAGGAAACAGAATTTTAGTCTTAACCATGGGTTATATACAGCTACTTTAACATGACTGGACACCAGAAAACAATGCTGCAGGGGCATTCCTTATATAACCCATCTCACTCCCGAAAAAGTCTTAGTTTTTTTTTTAACCTCCCTGGCGGTGATTTCCGAGTCTGTCTCGGGCTGGGATTTCAGTACCATAAGCGGTAACCCCGAGCCAGACTCGGGATTGCATCGCTGGATACAGGGAGACTTACTTACCTTGTCCCTTGGATCCAGCGATGTCCTCCGCGCTGTGTGATCGTGCTGTCCTCCGCTCGATTCACACAGTGCCCAAGTGCCGCCGAGCTCCGTTCCCTGCGACGTTACGGCGCACGGGAGCGGAGATCGGCGCCAAATTCAAAAAAGTAAAAACACACAAAACACACACAGTACTGTAACCTTACAGATTACAGTACTGTATAAAAAAATTACACACCCCCTTTTTCCCAGTGGTCTATCCAGTGCCCTGCATGCACTTTTATATTATAAATACTGTTTTTTCTGCCTGGAATTTGGAGATTGTCCATAGCAACCAAAAAGTGTCCCTTTATGTCAAAAGTGATTTTAGACCAACTAGAAAACAGCGATAATAAATTAGAATCACTTGCAGAATTGAGCGATAGCGATTTGTGGGGAAATTCATCACCAAACACTAAATCTAATGACAGCGACAATTCTGCAAATGAGCAAATTTCACTGTTTTTGGATTTGATTACATTATTGAATAATTTTTATTGTTATTTATTATATTATCAATTTTATCATACCCGGGATGTCTGCTAGACTCTGGTTTGAACCGATTTAAGAGAGTTATTCCTAAGAATTGAAGGCCTACAATATAAAACTCCAAATTTCCATGCAAAATAATTGTACCGCTTTCAGCACCTAAAATCAGAACTAATCATATCGCCAGGGAGGTTAATGTCCTTAGATGATGGATGTCTTCTCTGTACTAAAAGAATATTACCTTTTAAAACATTTTTTTTTTCTCAAGAATCTGTTATCAAGTTTTCTAGCTGTTCCAAAGGCACTGCAACTCCCTTTCAGCAGCTTTCCGGATCTGTTGACTCCTCGGCTGTGCCTTGGAGGACTGTACCCAGACCCTGCCTAGAAGAGGATGCAAGGCTGGCTTGTTGTGCAACTTTTTCACACTGGATCTTGCGTAGGTGCTCACCATAGCATGTTTGTCATGTAAAAAGAGCTGCAGGGTGCTGCACCTTCCGTCCCAGGGTCAGCCCTCGATTCATGCCAAGCATAAGGGTCTGTTGAGACTACCCCATGCATCTGACCAGCAAGGGCAAAATCTCCCGAGTGTGGTGGATTTCCAACCCAGCTTTGGAGTCAGGGAAATCTTTTTACCCCGAAAAGGTTCTCACAACGGATGCCAGTCTGTCATACCGAGGAGGAGTTCTGGATGCCCTGTACTTGCAGGGACTTGATCATTAGAAGACAAGGCCTATTTAGTTGTCATTCCAGTGCTGGAGCTCCCAGCTGTGATGTTATTCAGATTCCAGTCAGATAATGTCACAGCAGAGGCCAACACTGACCATCAAGGAGGCATCAGAAGTTGTGGCACTCAAGGAGAAGCAAGCTTGATTCGCAATTGGAAGGAAACATATGTCCTTTCCCACACCGTCATTCACATGCCGGATAAGGATTTTCTGGTGTCTAGATTCTACAGCAAAATGAACAGGATTTTTGCTAGGTTCAGCCACCCTCGTGTCTTTACAGTGGATACTCTACTGACTCGATAAGATCAGTTAAGCTTGATCTATGCATTGCCTTGAGATCTACCCCCTCATCTGCTCCGCAGGTTAAAAATGGAGGGCATTTCTGTGATTCTCACTGCACTGAACTGGCCCAGAAGGACATGTTACTTTGATAAACTCAGATTTTTGGCTGACTCTCCATAGGCTCTGTGACGGAACTTCCAGCACCCAGCTTGGGTGCCTCCGTCATTCTCCAGTCTGGAAACCAGGTATTATAGCCAAGATCTAGATGACACTAGCTTAGATGCAAACTTGAACTCTTTATTGTAAATCCACACAGAATATATACTATGCAAGATCAGATAAGAGTTTGATCATATTAACCTAACAATACAAACTGTAAACAGGAATATAATTAACATAGCTAAGGAACAGCCAACATAAACATTAAGATAATTAACCACTTGCCGACCACTGTCGGCATATACGGTATACGTCGGTAGAAGAGCACGGCTGGGCAAAGTACGTTACTTTGAAATTCCTGTGATGCGCGCGCCTGCCGCGAACTCCGTGACCGCGCCCACGTGACCCACGGACACAATCACCACGGGGATACCCGCGATTGTGTCATGGAGCTCATGAACGGGGAGATGCCGATGCAAGCAGCATCTCCCCGTTCTGCCTAATGACAGGATACTGATTGCCTACTCCCTGTCATCGGGAGCAGCGATCAGTGTCCACGTCATACAAGCCCACCCCCCAGTCAGTTAGAAACACTCCCCTAGGATAAACTTAACCCATCCCACCCCCTAGTGGTTAACCCCTTCACTACCAGGGACATTTTTACAGTAACCAATGCAATTTTAAAGCATTGATCGCTGTATTAATGCTAATGGTCCCATAAATGTGTCAAAATTGTCTGATGTGTCGCATAATATCGCAGTCACGATAAAAATCGCTGATCGACGCCATTACAAGTAAAAAAAAATTATTAATAAAAATGCCATAAAACTATCCCCTATTTTGTAGACGCTATAACTTTTGTGCAAACCAATTAATAAACGCTTATTGCGATTTCTTTTACCAAAAATATGTAAAAGAATACGTATCGGCCTAAACCGGGGAAAAAAATGTTTTTTTATATATTTTTGGGGGATATTTATTATAGCAAAAAGTAAAAAATAATGAGTTTTTTTCAAAATTGACACTTTTTTTGTTTATGCGCAAAAAATAAAAACCGCAGGGTTGATCAAACACCACCAAAAAAACGCTTTATTTGTGGGGAAAAAGGATGCCGATTTTATTTGGTAGCCACGTTGCATGACTGCGCAATTGTCAGTTAAAGCAACGCAGTGCCAAATCTCAAAAAGTGCTCAGGTCAGGAAGGGGGTAAATCCTTCCAGGGCTGAAGTGGTTAAACAACCAGCCACCTAGGTGACTCAGTGCTCACCCAGACTACACGGCGCCAGTCTACAACAGTCTATGAGACAAAGCTCATACAATTTTCAAGTAATCTGAAAAAGTGGAATTCATTTATCTTCATAGATTTCTTAAGAGATATTGTGGGTAAATATTTCTGTCCCAAGGAGGGCCACCATAGTCAGTAGGCAGGAGGCTACCCTGGAGTTCACTCCAAAAGCCAATGTCCTGGTTGGGTCTGTCACAGTTCTCCCCTATCCAAAGTAGAATAACCAGGCCCCAGACCTCCATCTGGTCTGGACATGCATTAGTCATGCAGAATGAACCCACATAGTCGTTTCACATGATCTCCATTCTTGGCCACACGGAATAGTTGTCATTGGTAGGTGTGGGACAGAGGTCCTTGACTCTCTGTTGGGCTGCCAGCGCTTTAGCTGGGTGGTCTTTACCATTTTGGGGCTCGGTCTGCTGCTGGGGAGAGGGGCTGACTCCCCCGGCTCCCTGAAGCCATGGAGACACTATAGGTGCTAGTCAAAGGCTAGTGGCACTCTGCCCTGTTGCCAGTGCTTCAGCTGGGAGTACGAGCTTCATTACAGCAGCTTGTTGCTGGGGAGAGGGGCCACCTGCCCTGGCTCCCTGGAACTCAGAAATTGTTGCTCTGTCTTGATGCCAGCTCCTCTGCTGGAGGTTCACTAGGTCTTTCCTTCTCAGCAGAAAACTCTATTAAATACCCAGTCTCTAGAGCTAATAGCTGTTGATAGAGATTCACTATCTCCTCTCCCAGGTCCTTGATCTGCCATTGGGGAGATGAGCCAGCTGCTCCTGTACCTTGGTCCCGCTGCTGGACAGATGCATTCCCCCATCCAAGCTTGTCCTGTGCAGCAACAGGTTCATCAAGGTGAGTCAAAACTTGCTGCATCCACCATAAGAGCTCTGCTTCTGTAGCTGGAGGTGGGCAAAGCACACTGTTACTCTGCCCCATTGCTGACACTTTAGCTGGGATTTCAGAACTGTCAGCTGGTACTTCTGGATAATCCCAGGCAAAGGGAGCACGGCACAGCTGCTGAGCAGAGTCTAGCAGCCATTTGTAGGGGATCTCCAGCTCCCATTGCTAAATGGCTAGAACCTCCAAATCTTCCTGCGCCCAGCGCACTTTTAAAATGTTTGGCATCTGGTCTCTGTACTCCATAATTTCCTTCAAACGCTACTCAAGATCGCTCCTAAAGTCAGGGTCCTGTGACAGCCTCCCATATGACAGCCCCAGGCCACCGTAGCCAAAGCCTTCCATTGGGCTGTCGTCTACTGTCCAAGGGCACACTTGGGCTACATGCCACCAGAGGGCTCTGTAGCTCTCATCCAGCTGCATTTCTGCCCAGACCAGCCTGCTTAACTCATCTGTCCACTTCTTGTGTGGTTGTTCCCCCAATAACAGTACTCGCACTTCAGAATGCAACCAGTACCTTTCCTGGATGGAGGAGAGAATTTTTCCCTGGCAGCACTGCTCTTTCTTCCAGATGTGGCAGCGGACAGAGTCATACCAACCCAGCAGGACCTGCATTGGCACTGGTCCTTTGTGCCGCACCCACATCTCTCACAGCATCCCCACAAATTATTTTTTCATGGCAGCTGGTATCTGTACCTCTCCTCTTCTGCTAACTGGACCTCAGATCCCGTTCATGGTTTGGATGTCCCAGATTGCAGGAATCATCCCACCACTTGCCACCAAATGTCACAGAACATCCAGAACCCAGCTTTGGTGCCTCAGTCAAAATGTAGCTTTCTTCAGTCTGGAACCAGGAACCAAGAATTATAGCTGAGCGCCCAAGAACTAGATGACACTAGCTTAGGTGCAAACTGGAACTCTTTATTTTAAATTCGCACAGAATATATACTGTACCATGCAAGATCAGCTAAGAGTTTGATCACATTATTCTAACAATACAAACTGTAAACAGTAATATAGTTAAAAAGCCAATATAATCATAAACATAAAGCTAATTAAACAACTATCCAGCTAGGTGACCTTGTCCCCACCCAGACTGTCCGGCACCAGTCTACAACAGTTTATAAGACAAAGCTCATACAATGTTCCAACAGTCTGCAAAAGTGGAATTAATTTATCTTCAAAGATTTCTTTAGGGATATTCTTGCTAAATATTTATCTTTATCCCTCCAAGTGGAGGGGCTTCTCCAACTTAGTCTACAAGAGGACTGTCAAAGTCAGTAGGCAAGAAGCTACCCTGCACTCGCCTCCAAAAGGCCCTGTCCTGGTTGGGTATATTTCAGGCTCTTCCAGATTATCTAGGCCTTCTGTCCTAGGAACCTGTCCACCATTCTACTCTTTATTTGCTGGCTTTAATGGCAATTGCTGTAATAGTCTAGGTTGTGAGGGGCATGGGCTTATCAGATGTTGTCATCCCTATGCTCCTAAAGGATAGAAAATCATCTTCTTGCAGAGTCCACCATCACACCTGGAAGACCTACTTTGCAATGATGCAGGACCAGGAAGTTTCAGTCTAGAAAGTACTCTGTGGGACACATCCTGTCTTTCCTCCAGTCTGGTCTGGTCTGGGCCAGAATCTAGGTTTGAGAACTATTAGTTCAAATCTTAGTTTTGGTTGTTCTGTTTCAGAGACTGCTGGCCTCCAATTTCTTAGGCTTTTGTGCAAGTTGTTGCGCAAATTGGGTCCCTTGTACATTCTCATGTAACAGATTTGAACTCTGAGTGGACTGCTATCAGGCATGCAACTGTAGCTTGACTACATTGTGGCTAAATATCTACCAGCAGATGCCAGGGACATCCCCTTTGTCACAGTTTGTTTTAGCAATTCAGGAAATGGACATGAATCAGATGGACATGAAAGATGAGGGGCTAGCAGCTCCAAGACTAAGAAGGCCATGCAGTCAAGTAGACCATTAGATATAGAGTAGATCGACATGTCCCATGTGGAAAAAACACTCCAATGGGGATCGCTTAAAACCTGACAATTGTTCTATAGATATAGGTAATACTACAACCAAGAACTGTTCCCCACCTCACTCTATTCAAATGTAAAAGAAAACATTCTTTTAGAGCATCTTAAACAGTTTTTACCCTCTTCCTTTTTCAATGTTTGGAAAAACGTGCAATAAGATTGAGTTTTGGTGACCATCAACAAAAAGACATGCAGGTTAACACTCCTCTCTCATCATTGAACACCAAACAGATCTGCGATAGCTTTGGTGTGTATGTGTAGCAATATTGCCCTTCTAGATAATGAATCCTCTTCTATGCAGTTTATAGGATTAGTTGCCTCTGCAGCATAAAAAATACTTATTGTGTCAGCAATTCTAAACTAAGTCAAACATTATCAGACCTAAATATTTCCACTACCATGTGTGACTAGGTTTCATGCACTGTTGGTTTGATCTCAGATGGTCAGTTCCTCACATTGCCTCTCCAATTGCAATTGTGAACTTTAATGAATCTAGTCTAGTTAACACAAAACAAAATGTCTGCTCCTTCTCTTTGTGTAGTAGCTTGATAGTGAATCCAGTCATTTAAAAGCTTAAGTGGCTAGGCATACCATTGTAGGCTACGAATGCGTTGGGTAAAATAAGAAAAACCTGCTTCAGGTTTCCTTCTAAATTACAGGTTTTTAAATACAAATCATCTATGACTGTCTCCCTAGCTCATTAAGTGACATAATACCAAAGCATTCCCCTGCATAAGGAAAAGTAATTGCTCACTGCATAGCAGCCTCACTTGAAAGTTTCTATTGATGTTGTGCAAAAAATCAAAGCAGTATGTTGCATTTCCTTAAACAGCATCTTCCAAACTTTGCCTAATGCCTAGTACACACAAGCTGAACGTTGGGAGACATTGGCCGGTTCAATAAAAACCGTCTTGGCTTCTGTCGGAATGAGTATGCTGGAATACCAGCAGCCACCCGTCTCCCGATCAGTGCTCTCAGCCAATGGCAGACAGAAGTATTCTGGCGGAGTGCCGCCTCCCTGTCAGAACACAATACCTCAGCGGGAGAGATCACTATATTAACGTCAGATTGTTAGTACAGTGGCTTTGACCAGAGCTGTCAGTTTTTTTTTGTTAAAAACTATTAGTGTCTACCAGGCTTTAGACTACAATAAGAGGTAAAATTGCTTTGAAAATGCTGCATGTATCCCCCCCACTGTCATGTGTGTTTCCCTTCTTTTTTTTGTTCATTTTCGTTTTGTTTATTTTTTATTGTTTTTCTCCCCATTCTGCAGACAACACCGCTCCCCCTTGTCTGCCTTAGCCCCTGGGTCTCAAGGCTCGGGCATAATGCACTGACCCCAGGCCCTAGCTGGTGGGTCAGTGTCAGTTTATAGTCTATACCCTCATGATATATGTTTTATCCTGTACTTTTATGTGAACCTCTTTCTTATGTTTTATGTCCATATCCCCTGTGTGGGAATTTGTCATCTGGCTTTCCCCTTTTTCATATTTTGTATTTCAATGAAAAACATTGTACCAGAAAATGCTGCATACAGGATGTTTTTAAGGTTCAACGACAGAACCTTGTAAAAGATGACAGCTGTAAACAATGGATTTCTTCAAGTACAATACATTTTCATGCATTGAAAAAAAAAAAACAGTAAATGACTTGGAAACACTGTTTGTGTGAAAAATGTCTATGACTGCATAGTCAGGAATTTATTTAGGCAAGGGATAGCCGCAACATGCATGCCTTATGAAACAACGTCAATGTATTCACACCCACTACAAAGTCCATAAATGCCCCAGGTCTTTGAAGACCCTAGCTTGGAGACTCATATACTAAAGGAGTTAAATTGTGTGAATATTCCCTTCAATCATGTGCATATGAAATAAGTAAACATGAGCTTGATTTTTACATTACCAGATGATTGACGTTCCTATTCAAAATATTGTATGAAAAATGCAATGTTGAAACAATGTTGTGAATCAACAAAATAACAGACTTAATAAGTTATGTTTTCATAGGTGTGAACATTTTATTTTTAAAAAACAGTGAAAAAAAACAAAATTACTAATGGAAATATAACTCCCGTTCTAAAAAATGTTTGTGTTCACCCATTGTTTAGACATTAAAGTGAAATATAAATTTCCCACTTACAACATTCACTTATTGTTAGCAAAATGTCCTACTCGCATTTTTTTCCTCAGTTGCAACAGTTTGACATAATACTTGGACTTAAAACTGAATTTGGCATCCTAGGTCTATTTGAATTTAGTATGTTTCAGGACAGATGAAAATTACAAACCGCTAATAAGAATATATAGGTGTTTCAATATATATATACACATTTCAAATATACATATATGGAGCACATCTTACCATTTTCTTTTTCTCAGTTTCTTAGTGACAACAAAATAAATCAAATAAACCTCTTCTTCCTTTAGGTTTGGCATGAATCATGATGGAATTGGTAATGGCTGTGGATCTCGAGGTCAAGAGACAGCCAAGCTCATGGCAGCTCACATTACTATGAAGACCAATCCCTTTGTGTGGTCGGCTTGTAGCAGGGACTACATCACCAGCTTCCTGGAGTAAGTCACCTGAAATAATCTCTTTATCCAATTCAACATTGTTTAATTCAATGTTGTTCCATGTTCAACAGAGAGCAAAAGCAATCCTTGAAAAGTACATGCTCATTTTGAGTGCTAGGACTAGGGCCTCTACGATTAAGTCCCTAATGGGCAAAACATGTAAGAGGGGACAGGAGCTCAAGCCAAAGTCATTTTTTACAAAGAGGAGCTCACTATATGCCAAGGCAGTGTGCAGACGGGCGCCATTTTGTACTAGGACCAACAGTTGTAATTACTTGGCAATAGTATGGAAAATGTTTTTCTGGGGAATTCTTTTGGCTTCTTTTGTGGGTCCAGGTAAAATGTTTATTTTTACTACTGTGCAGAAAATTTATCCACAGAAACCCTGGGAGTTGTTTTGCCTTTGTTTTCACCTTAACTTAAAGATCCATGAATATAGATCTTTTTTAGTTTATTTAATTAAATTTAATTAAGTGGTATTAAACCCAAAAAACTAAATTTTAATATAATGCAGATTACCAATCTTTAAATATGGTGGCTTCATCAGTTTTTTGTTTTTTTTTTGTAGTCTTTTTTCCCTCTGTTTTCACCTGGGGATCTGACTAGTAACACACCTCCTGTATTAGATTTCTCCCAATATGGATGACGGGTAGGGATGAACTTTATGTTCGAGTCGAACATGAGTTCCACTCGAACATTGGCTGTCCACCAGTTCGTGGAACAGCAAACTATTTTGGGTGTTCGCGGCAAATTCGAAAGCACTTCCCTATGGCTTTCCCCATGCGTCAGAGGGGCGGGGTCACCAGGTGGCCCCGCCCTCCGTTATATAACAAGTGTCAGAAGAACAGAAGTGTCACACGACAGAATACTCCTACAGAGGCGTATCGTGCGGACGGAGCGGAGAAAAAGCCGGAGCAAGATGCGGGACGAGAGGAGCTGAGGAAGAGGAAGATGAAGAAGAAGATGAAGAAGAAGATGGAGAACAAGAAGATGGAGTAAGAAGAACACCGAAGGAAGACCAGAAGAAAGAAGAAGAAGCGGAAAGAAGAAGAAATTAATAAAAGACTTGTCAAAAACCGTCTCTTGTGTTTTTTTAACCCTTTTGACACTTTTTGCTGAAATGGTAGGGGTACATTTGTACTTCATTACCAATTCACACGGGGGGGGCTGGCTTCTGGTGGTCCCCTTGTTAAAGGGGGCTTCCAGATTCCGATAAGCCCCCTGCCCGCAGACCCCCACAACCACCGGGCAAGGGTTGTGGGGATGAGGCCCTTCCCCCATCAACGTGGGGACAAGGTGTTTTGGGGTGGGTCGCTACCCCAAAGCACCCTCCCAATGTTGAGGGCATGTGGCCTGGTATGGTTTAGGAGGGGGGACACTCTCTCGTCCCCCCTCTTTTCCTGCGGCCTGCCAGGTTTCATGCTCAGATAAGGGTCTGGTATGGATTTTTTGGGGGACCCCACACCATTTTTTTTAAATTTTGGCGTGGGGTTCCCCTTAAAATCCATACCAGACCTGAAGGGCCTGGTATGGAATTTAGGGGGACCCCCATACATTTTTTTAAAAAAATTTGGTTTGGGGTTCCATGCCATTTTTATCAATGAACTGTTATGAGTATTGTTGGACCGACAATTCATTATAGCTGCAAGTAGTTTTAAATGACTTTTTTTTCCTTTAGAAATGTCATTTTGCTGTCAGACTGTTCTAAACATAGGAAACATGCGCCCCTTTACAGGCATACTATAGACACCCCCCAGGTACGAAAGTGGAGTGTTTGAGGGACTAGCAGATTTAGATACACTTAACAAATTGAAGCCAAACTCCAACTAATACTTTATAAGCACAACAAAAACTTTTTTTTACAGGGGGGTAAAGTTATTGCATAAATAAATAAAAGCTGACCATTGTAAGCACCCCTACTAGTGTTAAATGGTATGTCTCATTTATTTAACTGATACATTCTGCAGGAGAGCTTGTTCTTTTGAAAAACAACAGACTTAAAGGCTGTATCACCAAATATAAATAGAAGAAAGAAGTCTAAAAAAGAAAAAGAATATAACATAGCTATCGTATCTAAGGAATTGTAAACTGCAATATAATAAATGTTTGCTTTTGGGTTAATACCACTTTAACCATGTTTCCTAAGGGAAAAAAAAAATCCCCCCCCCCTTTTTTTTTTACAGAACAGTGTATATAATACAGATGCTTAACAGAGGTGTTACTGGGTCTGGACACTTGGGCATATTCTAGCACATGGCCCTAGTGTCAGGCCTGTGTAAAATCAAGCTTGCTGTCAACAAATTAAGTAAGAAAGCAGGTGGTAGAGTGGGTGGGAGCATTCTTCCCTCCACCAAAGCACAACAAATTCAGTTCTGGCTGTTAAGTCACTAAATGTGCTTTAACAATAAATAAAATAAAAATTAAATAAAGATTTTTATCATCTCATATTTCATAGGCTTACTCTGGCAATGCAAAAAGCAGCCATGACATGTAAGGTGCAGTAAAAGGTGATTTCTGGTCACTACTGATATGGAAAACACATTTATTAGGAACATATATTTAGAAGTGGGGACCAAGAGATAGGTTAGGATAATTTCTCCAAAAAAATGTTCACCAAAAAAAGTTTCAGTTTTTTGTATAATCTTAAACTGTGGCAAATTAACATCCATGTTAATAAACCTGCTGTAGTCCATGGTTAAGTCAACTCCTTGAATGAGTCTATGAAGTCATTGTACAGTATATCTCAATAATTCATGCAGTAACTATATATACACAATATATTTATTATGAAAGATGTAAGCTTATATGCACACACATACTGATGCAGACTTCCTGTTCTTCTTCTCTCCACAGTTCAGGCCTGGGCCTTTGCCTGAATAATGCGCCCCCACGTCAGGATTTTATTTATCCAACACAAGCTCCAGGACAGGCCTATGATGCAGATGATCAGTGCCGTTTCCAACATGGAATTAAATCTCGCCAGTGTAAATACGGGGTAGAGTCCCTTCCTATTTTGTCTTGCCAGTTCATGAAAAAAGAAATAAGGAAATTCTTAGTGTGTGACATAAGACTTAAAGTGGACTTTTACTCAAATGTTAATATGTCAGCAATCTTGCCAGGGAAGCATATATAAAGAGTAATTTAAAGGGTAATGCCAACTTCACACAAAATAGTTAAAGATGAATTCATAACATACACCCAGCAACTCCATTCCCCCACTGCATTTAACCGCCATGCCGATAGTCTTCTGCTGTCCACATCTTCCAGTGACTGGTCTACAAAACCTTTAAACTCCATACACTGCTCCAGAGCATGTGTAGTGTACGATTGACGGTACTTAACAATGAGAGCCTTTTTTTTTTACTTCTGAGACAGAAGAAGAAACTTTCAATGGTCAGCAATTTCACATGACCGTGCTGACCAATGACGGCTAGTGATTTCCAAAATAATGCTGGCACGCAGCCCCTAGGGCTGTATACGGAGTTTAAAAGTGTACAGAATGGTACTCCAGCTGATATGGGCAGTGGAATATTAGAGTAGGGACCAGAGGAGCGGGGAGGATGTTGGAAATTTTTCCTTAAATTCTAGGCCTAAATGAGGAATTACCTTTTAAGGGCCGAAATCCCTTTTCTAGATAAAAGATTGTTCTGAGCTACTTTCAGTGCTGGCCATGTGACTAGAAGTCTAGACATTTTTTAATTAAACAACATCAAAACGAAGTAAAAAGAAACATTGCATGCTTTGTCCACTGTCTTTATTTATTCCAAATTTGCACAGTGTAAAAGATAACGTTCTAAGCATTTCCCAGTGTACTCAGAAATTCTAGTCACAAGGCCAAGTGGAGGGAGCCCTTCTATTAGTTTATTTTTATCCATCCCAAGAGGCTGTTAACTTAGCTGTTAACTTTATCTATGGTAAAAATGTAAAATCATATATTCATTTCCACATTCTATTTCAATTATTTCTAAACTACTCCTATTAATCCAAATGATCTTGAAGTTTGTAAACTAACTTTGTGAAGACGTTTACTTGAATTTGGTGACACATATTCATTGTGTCCTGTGAGTAGGCACTGCTGTGTAACTCATTTAACAGAGCCTGCCTTCTGGACCACAGATGTCATATAGAGTCAATAGAGTAATCACTGCTTGCAGGTAACAAAGTACCATGGGATATGTAGTCCTTAGAAATTCAAAGTAAACGGCAACCGACAATTTGCAAGGCATGCAGGGAATCCAGGAAGTTGTGGAAAGAAATAACCAGCAGACAGGGACAATATGAAAGGGAATATTTCAAGTAAGCTTATATTGGATTGTCAATAATGATTGCACTGTTAATACAATGCTGTTGTTATAAAATGAAAGAGTTTGTTAAAGATGCATGTTACGGGGAATATAGGGAAATATTTATGTAGGAGATTGCCTTTTGCTATTTTGATCATCATCATTCTCCTCCTTTTTTGCATGTAAATTAGAGAAATAATGCCATCAAAAATAGTTTTAATGATTCTATGAAAACAAGAAAACAAATATCAATGGATACATTACCAGAAGAAAGATTTTCATCTGGTGCATTCAATAATGGAAAATGAAGACCAGCAGAAGAGTGTATGCCACATCCACTGCTACTAGTTATCAAGGCCCTTCTGAGGACTTGCCATCTCCAAAACACTTCCAAAAAAAACACCACTCTCCTCCTTGAAAGATCCCAAACAGCTGGCTTGACAGTGTTAAAGCTACTAACAGTAATAAGTTTGAATCATACTTCATACCTCTTGATATATCAGGATAAGGCAAAACTGCCCAAAGTATGGCTATGAAATATACATTTCTCTAAAGCCTTGTTCACACGATCTGATTTTCTGACGGGAATTGTGTGATGACAGGTGTTCGTGGAAAATCTGACTGTTTGTACACTCCATCGGACAATTGTTGTTGGATCTTCTGTAGACAAATGTTGGATAGCAGGTTTTAACATTTTCTGTGGACAAATGTCTGTTGTCGGATTTTCCGAGTGTGTTTACACAAGTCCATTGAACAAAAGTCCAAAGTACTAACACACATGCTCGGAAGCAAGGACGAGCCAGGAGCGGTCGGTCTTGTAAGCTAGCGTTTGTAATAGAGAATTAACATTCGTAAAGTGGCAAATTATGAAATCTGGAAATGCAGCGCATAGTCTCTTTTTTTTATGAGATAATAATGAAGCTGCCTTGCTGGTGATACTGATGGAGTTATTGCAAACAAATTTTCAAAGGATTATTTTTTTCTAGTGATATCAAGAATAATATTATTATGCCTTTTTTTTTTTTTTTGGGCAAGTTACCACAACACCATTATCCCGTAGTTTTTAAGATCAAAGATACAGCTATGTTGGTGTCCCTTGTCAATTTTACATTGTATTTTTTTTAAATGTAACTGCCTACTCCCAAACTGTCATTTGAAGTAAAACACATAGCCAAGTATTATCCTACACAATTGTTTTATTGTACATTAAAAAAAGAAAACAAATAAAATGAGACAAGACATGTTATCTGCCAATAGAAATTAACCAAAAAGTGCATTCCATGCATCCAAAAATATAGAAAATATACCAAATCAAATCATTAATAAGCCAAAAAATAAAATAAAAGCCTCATGCATGTGTCCTGCTTCTTAATATAGGGGGTCAACAATGCCAAGAGTTGGTGAAAGCAGGGGTCCGTCATCCGGAGATAATTCTGAAAATCATCCAGATTATTCTCCTGGAGCTCCTGCGGCAATAGCATATGACATAATTGGTCATGATTAATTAGACAACCAATTTTTGGTCCAAGAATTCCTCCTCCTCCTGTTCCTGGACTGCACTTGGGTGAAAGCAATAACTCCGAGGCCAATAATAAATAACACATTATCTCCTCTGATTCTGCAACATGGCTGGTTGTGAAACAGCCGTTCAGAAACTAAATGACAAGCGCAAAATGGAAAGCATGAAATGAAAAGAGCAAAATGTAAAGCACGAATCAACACTCACCAAACTTCTAAAATAAAATTAGCAGAAGGAGCCGAAAGGGTGACGCTAAAGAGCTGAAAAAACACTTAGTGCATCACTATGTTCGTGTTTGTTGGCCGACAATTCCTTCCCGTTTGTATGCAAGACAAAATCCAGGCACACGCCTTTGGACAAAAGTCAGAGGTTTTGTCTACGGAAAATCTGATTGTGTGTATGGGGCTTTAGTCCGTAGGATTCAATATTGAGTTGGCCCACCCTTTGCAGCTATAACAGCTTCAGCACTTCTGGGAAGGCTGTTTGACCATTTTTCCAGAAGCGCATTTGTGAGGTCAAGCATTGATGTTGGACAAAAAGGCCTGGCTCGCAGTCTCCTCTCAAATTCTTCCCAAATGTGTTCTATCGGGTTGAGGTCAGGACTCTGTGTAGGCCAGTCAAGCTCCTGCACCCCAAACTCGCTCATCCATGTCTTTATGGACCTTGTTTTGTGCACTGGTGCGCAGTCATGTTGGAACAGGAAGGGACCACCCCCAAATGTTCCCACAAATTTGGGAGCATGAAATTGTCTAAAATGTCTTGGTATGCTGACGCCTTAAGAGTTCCCTTCACTGGAACTAAGGGGCCAAGCCCAAACTTTGAAAAAAAAAAACCCACAACATAATCCCCCTCCACCAAAGGATTTGGACAAGTACACAAAGCAAGGTCCATAAAGATATGGATGAGCAAGCTTGGGGTGGAGGAACTTAACTGGCCTGACCTCAACCCGATAGAACACCTTTGGGATAAATTAGAGTGAAGACTGCAAGTGAAGGCCTTCTTGTCCAACATTAGTGCTTGACCTCACAAATGCACTTTTGTAAGAATGCTTAAACATTCCCATAGCCATACTCCTAAACCGTGTGAACAGCCTTCCAAGAGGAGTTGAAGCTGTTATAGCTGTAAAGGGTGGGCCAACTCAATACTGAACCCTACGGACTAAGACTGGGATGCCATTAAAGTTCATGTGCGTGTAAAGGCAGGGGTCACAATACTTTTGACAATGTAGTGTATGCTGGGTCCATATAGTGATGTTCACAATGACGTAAGATAAAATACTAAAGGGCGAATTTATTTTCCTTATTTCATTAATATTATTGTTTCCAAAACAAAGAGAAAATAAGTAACAGTGTATATGCGAGTTAGACAGGTCTGACTGCAATGCATGTGGTTATCATTAGTGGAGTTCTGGGGACTAGAAATCCCTCGCAATCAGAATACAGGACATGCTGAAAGACATTAACAAAAATGAGACAGTGATGAATATGTATAAATTTCAGTTTTCATCTCTCTTGCAATAATCATTTCAGGATATGCATATCATATAAACATATTGAAAAAATGTTTTTCCAAAAAAGAACTAAAAACTAATGAAATGAGCTAACATGTTGTTTTCTAACAATACTTCTAGATATACTGCAATGTCAGTCGAGCCTACGCCTTCGATAGCCTCTCCCCCTATCCTTGCCATATGATCCTTGAAACGGTGCACGATTCCCATACTCTTTATATGATGGCAGGATGTTTTTTTTTTATATTTCTAAGCATACCTTATTGTTTAGAAGTATAGCCATGTGAGAGGGATATAAAAAAAGGATTGAAAAATATAGGCTTATAAGGGTTTAATGCCAATTTAATGAGAACAAATAAAGATTAAATGTATTATTTCTGTATGTTAGCTGAACATTATATGAGATGACTATCATTTGGCATTATAGCTCTTTGTTGGGACAGTGTTCAAATTTAGTTTATAATTGATAAGATGAAATCTGCTAGTGCAACACAGGCAGGGTTAACTATGGAAAACACAGCCCCCCAGCCCCACCCATAAACAAAGAGAACTAGTAGAATTTTTTCAATGCTGGAGTTTCCAGACAAGAGAATGTAAAAGAAAGGTAATTTGTGATTTGAACCACTTCCCACTTTCCGTATGCATATATGCAGCCTCTTGGTGGGTGGGCTTTATCGCCGAGTGGCCGCATACATGCGTCCCTGTGTAAATAAATGTCCTTGTTGAAAGCACAGTAACCGCCAGGAACTGGAAAGCTCCCGATGCATACTTGCAATCGGGAGCTTTCCGATCATGTGGAATACTCCCCTTCGCCTTCCAGTATTTAGAACCTGTTAAAGGGCTGGGAGGTAGCGGCGGGAAAGGGTTTAAATATTTTTCTATGTGCTATGTGAGTAGGTACATATAACAAATATAAAATAGGTGACAGAAAAAGAAAAGCAGCACCTGCTTGTCCTCTTGTTGGCTATCCTCATGTTTTGGATGCCAGCCCCACTAGGAGCATGTCTAGCTCTGTTCATCCACCACATTGATAATCTCAGGACCGCACTCCACATGGATCCACCATGTCCTCTGGTAAACATACAGACTTTAGCTTTAGCCCTTGCATCTTAGCCATACCGCTCTAAGACCAAACCCAGTCTGGGTGAAATGCATCAGACTGGAATGGCCAAGATGTGGGGACTATAGCTGAAGCTTGTATGTTTACCAGAAGACATAGTGGATCTATCTATGTGGAGTGGGGTCCTGTGCTGATCATTGTGGTAAATATAAAATAGAAATTATCCCAATTTGCCTACAAATGTGAAAATACACTACAAGCTCTTTATCAAAAACATGAACTTTACATTTAAAAGCATACTGGACCTAAAATATCTCAATAATTCATGTTTTCTCTTTTCAGGAGGTATGCAGTGAACTTTGGTGTTTGAGCAAAACTGGCCGCTGCATCACTAACAGCATTCCAGCTGCTGAAGGGACCATCTGTCAAACTAATACCATTGAGAAGGGGGTAAGAAATGTTACCCAGAGGGATAACAAAGAACAAGTTACAACATAAAAAAAGAACCTAATGAAAGTTGATTGCTGATTGAAATGATTTGGTTTGCATATGTAGCACACCCAAGAGTGTGACTTAAAATTAGTGAGTAGATTTCTGCAATACACTTTGGTAGCACCCCTTACGGTGCCTTGAAAAAGAATACACGCCCCTTGACAGTTTACACATTTTGTCATGTTGCAACCAAAAATGTAAATGTATTTTATTGGGATTTTATGTGATAGACCAACACAAAGTGGCACATAATTGTGAAGTGGAAGAAAAATTATAAATGGTTTTCAAATTTTTTTACAAATAAATATCTGAAAAGTGTGGCCTGCATTTGTATTCAGCCCCCCTGAGTCAAGACTTTCACTGCAATTACAGCTGCAAGTCTTTTGGGGTATGTCTCTACCAGCTTTGCACATCTAGAGAGTGAATTTTGTGCCCATTCTTCTTTGCAAAATAACTCAAGCTCTCTCAGATTGGATGGAGAGCAACTCTGAACAACAATTTTCAAGTCTTGCCACAAGTCTTTTCAAGTCTTGCCACAGATTATCAATTGGATTCAAGTCTGGACTTTGACTGGGTCATTCTAACACATGAATATGCTTTGATCTAAATCATTCCATTGTAGCTCTGGCTGTATGTTTAGGGTCATTGTCCTGTTGGAATGTGAACCTCCTCCCCAGTCTCAAGTCTTTTTTAGACTCTAATGCCACATACACACGATCTAATTATCCGGCGGACCAGAGTCCACTGGACAATCCGCCCGTGTGTGGGCTTCCCAAAAGTCCGGCAGACTTATAAAGAAGTTTTGACTCAAAATTGTCCGCCATGTTGAGGGCACGCTGCCTGGTACGGCTCAGGAGGGGGGGAGCTCGCTCGTCCTCACCCCCTTTCCTGACTGGCCGTGCTGCGTGCTCGGATAAGGGTCTGCTATGGACTTTTTGGGACCCCCACGCCGTTTTTTCAGTGTAGGACTTCCCCTTTAAATCCATACCAGGTGACGAGGCTAGCGAGGTGTCAATCTCACCGATGGAGGCAGTGACATTCACTTCCTGCACTAGTTCCGTCTACCTGAAGCCACGTTCAAAATGAACAGACTTTACTCCGTGTGTGGGCAAGACCGTTCATTTCAAAAGTCCGGCGGACTCCCACCATAGTCTTTCAGACTGTCCGCCGGACCTAGTCCGGTCGTGTGTGGGCAGGTCCGCTAGTTTGGAAAGTCCGACGGACCTCCGTTGCAAAGTCCGGCGGGTAGTCCGCCAGATAGTCCGATCGTGTGTACGTGGCATAGCAGGTTTTCTTCTAAGATTGCCCTGTATTTGGCTTCATCCATCGTCCTTTCAACTCTGACCAGCTTCCCTGTCCCTGCTGAAGAAAAGCATCCCCACAACATGATGCTGCCACCACCATTTTTCACGATGGGGGTGGTGTGTTCAGGGTGATGTGCAGTGTTCATTTTCTGCCACACATAGAGTTTTGCTTTTAGGCCAAAAAGTTACATTTTGGTCTCATCTCACCAGAGCACCTTCTTCCACATGTTTGCTGTGTCCCCCACATGGCTTCTCGCAAACTGCAAACAGAACTTCTTATGGCTTTCTTTCAACAATGTCTTTCTTCTTGTCACTCTTCCATAAAGGCCAGATTTGTGGAGTGCACGACTAATAGTTGTCCTGTGGACAGATTCTCCCACCTGAGCTGTGGATCTCTGCAGCTCCTCCAGAGTTACCATGGGCCTCTTGGCTGCTTCTTTGATTAATGCTCTCATTTTCCTTCCACTTCACAATTATGTGCCACTTTGTGTTGTTGTATAACATAAAATACCAATAAAATCCATTTACGTTTTTGGTTGCAACATGACAAAATGTGGAAAATTTCAAGGAGTATGAATACTTTTTCAAGGCACTTTAAATACCCCATAAATATGCTGGAACGGTTTTGGTGCTATAGATCAAGCATTGACACAAAGATTTATTGCAAGGGACACAGAAAGCAATAAAAAGCTGTCTGGGGTTCTAGACTTCCACTACTCTACTAAAGAATCACATTTTTTCCTTTGTTGCTGTTGGAAAAAAACACATTAGAGCCACTATGGCCACGAGTATTTATTTCCTATGACAGTGATGGTGAATCTTGGCACCCCAGATGTTTTGAAACTACATTTCCCATGATGCTCAACTACACTGCAGAGTGCATGAGCATCATGGGAAATGTAGTTCCAAAACATCTGGGGTGCCAAGGTTTGCCATCTCTGTCCTATGATCATCTTCTCCATCTATTGGGCATAATGCAATATTTCCCTGATTGACTCTGATCTTATGAATGAGGAACACCTGACCTAAAGAAAAAATAGCTTAGTAACATTTGATTTTCCCAACATTTGAACAGAACAAATGTGCATATTCACAGGGAACATAGCTCCACATTTTTTTTATAAATACACCCTTTAAAGCAGAGTTTCACCCATTTAAAAGTCAGCAGCTACAAAAAGAGCGCTCACGAAGCCCGCTGCTTTCCCCCCTCCTCTCCAAGGCACCGACATTTTAACTATGGCCGCAAATATTTATTTTACATAAAAGCATTTATTGCGGGCTGCACCAATGTATTGTGGTTTTGCAGATTATATTCATATGTAACTCCTAGCACTAAGATAACCCAGAAAATTTTACAAGACCCAAGTATGTTGTATTTGTATTTTTAAATCTAGATTTTTATTTATCTTCAATAAATCATTAATGAGAGGTTTATATTTTATTCATGTATAACTCACCACACACTTTTTCATGTTCAAGACTACCCCCCTTCTAAAATTCCTATTCTTACCAAACTTCTCACTTTATTTCTGTCCTTGAAGTCCTAAATATTTTGCTTTAATTTTATAATAAAGTCTGGAATTTATTTTGCTGTAATAATTATGCTTTGTGCACAGTAGCACAACAGTATGAACTCTCCTATTTATAGGGGCAGTTCCACCAAGTAGAGCCACCTTTTCTCTTTACATGTATTACCATTTTAGATCTGTTGTTGACATAACATGTGATAATGGGTAGGGTTGTATTTACTGTCATGGCACTTGTGGGCCAATGCCTTGGGTAGCCTGGTTAAGGAGGGCAGCGGAAAACCTCAGAGTTTATTAATTGTGATTACAGTTCAATATTATTTTTCCTTCTTCTGTCCACCTTTGGACTTTAGCGTTTGTGGCTAAGTAACTGTAGGGGAAAGAAGGTGCATGAAGCCAGGGCCGGATTAAGAACATCATGGGCCTGGTGCTGAGGATTTTGGTGGGGCTTTTTATAAAAATAAATAAGGGAGGGAGGATGAGAGAGAGAGAGAGAGAGAGAGAGAGAGAGAGAGAGAGAGGATGCGCATGACCACGTGTGGGAGTGACGGCAACGCAGCCCGGCCAAGACAAGTGACTGAAGGCACATAACCTGGAAGGAAGACCAGGTGAAGGTGGAAGCGTCCGGGCCCCACCAGATTGATCGCAGCGCTGGAGGGCTCAGTCTGACAGGTAAGTGTACCCTAATGTGCTAATATGCTGTGCATACTAGTACATTATGACATAACCTACCTCAGGGCCGCTAAAAAGTAGTAATGTTAGCAAAGTTTACTACCGCTTTAATATCACAGGAGCCTCTCATGGGGCCCCCTACTGACCCGGTGGGCATTGGGCAGTGCCCAAGTGCATAATTGCCAACATTTAAAAAAATATTTTCAGGGACACTTCTTTTACAAGTCGTATATTTAGAATAGCTGACATCCCCTCTTCACTCTATACATCACAGTAGTAATCGCAAAATTAAATGAGTACTAATAATGGGCAGAACATATATGGGGACTGAGAAGATTTCCTTTAGTTCAGGGATATGCAATTAGCGGACCTCCAGCTGTTGAAAAACTACAAGTCCCGTCATGCCTCTGCCTCTGGGTGTCATACTTGTGGCTGTCAGTGTCTTGCTATGCCTCATGGGACTTGTAGTTCTACAACAGCTGGAGGTCCGCTAATTGCATATCCCTGCTTTAGTTGAACTATCAAAAGTGTGCCCATTCTAGAGACGGTAACATTAAGGATATTCAATATAATTTTAAAAAACTGTTTTTGTGGGTAAGAGGCATAGGGGAGGAGTATGGATGGTATAAAAGTAGGAAGTAAGCACAGGTGAGGGAGAGGAATGTGGAGGGTATAACAGTGGGCACTATGTACAGGAGATGAGTATGAAAGGTATGGCAGTGGGCACTATGTACAGGAGAGGAGTGTGGAGAGAAAGACAATTGGCAGTAGGTATAGGAGAGGAGTGTGGGGGGTATGACAGTTGGCAGTATGTACGGGAGAGGAGTGTGGAGGGTATGATGGGGCAGTATGTACAGGAGAGGAGTGTGGAGGGTATCACAGTGGGAGGTATATACAGGGGAGGAGTGTGGACGGTATGATAGTGGGCAGTACGCACAGGAGAGGAGTGTGGAGGGTATGACAGTTAGCAGTATGTATAGGAGAGGAGTGTGCAGGGTATGACAGTTAGCACTATGTATAGGAGAGACATGTGGAGGGTATGACAGTGGGCAGTATGTACAGGAGAGGAGTGTGGATGGTATGGCAGTGAGCAGTATGTACAGGAGAGGAGTGTGGATGGTATGACAGTGAGCAGTACGTATAGGAGAAGAGTGTGGAGGGTATGACAGTGGGCAGTATGCACAAAAGTGGAGTGTAGAGGGTATGACAGTGAGCAGTATGTACAGGAGAGGAGTGTTGATGGTATGACAGTGAGCAGTACAGTATGTATAGGAGAGGAGTGTGGAGGGTATGCACTATGTACAGGTGAGGAGGATGAAGTAAAAATGTAAAGGTTTGTGGAAGGATATTTAGGGACTGTGCAGTGGTTAAGCTGGCCATACATGGATTGAAATTAAGCCAATTAAGCAGAGACCAGCCGTAGTCGATTTATGTATGAGCTAGCTGTTTGTACACAAGTCAATCTATTAATCGACTTGAGTACAACCAGCCTGTCAGGTTTTTCCCAAAAAGGGCTATCAATCAGTGGGTGGGGGGAGTAACTGGGAGTGATATCTTTTGGAGTAGGGTCTGTCATCTGCAGGTTGGGAAATGGTCACCTGTAATATAAGTTGAAGGGAGGTGGCTAACATGAAAAGTAGCTGGGGAGTTACCTGGTTGGTGGTGAGTGTGAGATGGATGATGTGTTTCAAGTTTCTTTCACATTTGCGGTAATGCTTATTGCCCTCTGAAAAGTGATCTGTGGTGGATTGCTTTTCAAAGAGTGGTATAGCAGCAGCTGACAGGCGTTCATGAAGTGCTACTGCCGCCTCCTTGTTTCTTTTCTTTTTTACATTGCTGAATGGTAGTTTTACATTGTTGGACTATGCTGCTTCTGCAAGCGAGTTTGGCTTGCAGTTGCAGAGTGGCCCTATTGAAATCAATAGGCAAGTTAAACAGGCGATGCTGCCTGTCATACTCTGCAGGTGCCAAGCTGTCCATTGAGCTGAGTGCCTCTGACAAGAAGTGAGGAGAGGCACTGTGAGCTCATCCTCTCAGTCTGCTGCAAACAGAGTGTTCCGGCTTGTATTTAAGCTGGCCACTCTGTATGTAACTTCTGACAGCCTGTGCAAGGAGCCCCATATCTCCGGAACCATAGATGATAGGAGCCCCACATTTTGATCAGTGGTGGGGTAGGTCTACCTAACCGCCAAATTTGGGGTCTCTGTGTCCCCTGGTCGCCGAGCCATGACCCTCGAAGTCGATCTTTTTTTGTGATTTATTTTTTGGGAAAATGGGCCTATCTTGAGGTAAGGGGCCTGGAGCTGCAGCTCCAATAGCCCTTATGTTAATCCGGCTCTGCATGAAGCTATGTCTCTTTTATATTGTTTGGTGATCTATACAGCTGATAAATAGTCCTGCTTATAAAGAAGACCATTTTAGCATTAGGGGTGGAGCTTAAACAAGGGACATCAAGATTCTTTTTTGCTAAGGCTGCATGATGTCTAAATACAGCCCTAATGGTGGAAAAGGCTTTTCTACCCCGAGTCAGCTTCACATTACTGGTATGAATGGTGCTGCAGTTCTACTGAGCATGCCCATGGTGCAAAAATTACACATTGTGCAAAAGTCCCTTCCCATGGATTCCTAGTAATAGTTGATCCATGGGTTGCTCCTCCTGTGTATAAAAAAGTTTTGATCATGTTTTAGGAGCCGTTCATTTAGATATTTAGAAAAATCTCCAAGGTTCCTAAATATATATTGGAAATGCTTTGTATGTTTGGATTATATAACACGAAAATACGAAAGAAAGAAGGGACTTTGAGAGTGAGATATTTACCTTAGGAAGACCCACCAGCATAAACCTTATTTGTTGTGTCAAATTGAAAGGAAAACTGTCCATCAAACACAATTGTCCAAATCAGAAGAAATATATGGTAGAAGATGGGGTTGCCCAATCTAATCTAATGAAGAAGGTTTCAGGCAGTGTTGCCATATATCTTGCTAAAATGTAAATCATCCAAGGACAGAGGGCAGCCCGGTCTGGTGGTGTGCAGAAAGGACCTCACTAATAGTGAGCTTAGTATGCTTGAATTAAAAAGAACAAAGACCATTTCACATCCAAAATAATTGCTTTAGTTGAAAGTCAACTTCATAATTACTATTTTTAATTTGTAGTGGTGCTATAAAAGGGAATGTGTTCCTTTTGGGACACGGCCCGAAGGAGTGGATGGAGCTTGGGGACCCTGGTCGACTTGGGGAGAATGCAGCAGGACCTGTGGAGGAGGAGTGTCAACATCTGTCAGGCATTGTGACAGTCCAAGGTAGGTTTAATCACCTATGTTGTTTTGTGATTTATTCCTGGCCATTTTAATTAGACGTGTGCAATTCATTTCATTCAGACAAGGTGCTTTGGGATGGGGGGGCGGAGCCCCCCTACCCCAAAGCACCCCCCATGTTGAGGGCATGTGGCTTGGTATGGTTCAGGAAGGGGGGGTGCTTGCTCATCCCCTCCCATTCCTGCCGGGCTGCATGCTCGGATAAGGGTCTAGTATGGATTTTAGGGGGACTCTTTTTTTGTTTAATTTTGGCATGGGGTCCCACTCTGTTTTTTTCTGAATTATTTGTTGCCAGCATTCTTTTGTTTACATTTCAGCACTCGGCAGGGAAGCCCACTGACAGCTGATGAGCCAGCTATTCTTTCCACAGAATTTGAATCAGTCGATAATTTTTTGACCGATTCTAATTCAAATCGTTCCAAAAATGTGGAATTTGTTAGAAAATTAATAAAGGTAATTAAACGAAATTAGTAACATATTGAATATATCCAAAACTAAACAAAACAAATGTTTCCATTCTGCACATGTCTAGTTTAAATCTATAGTTAACTTATAACAAACAAGGCAATGAATAATAATTGAATTTCTGCTTTGGGTTTTAGGCCAACTATTGGAGGAAAATATTGCCTTGGGGAAAGGAAGAGACATAGATCTTGCAATATTGACGTGAGTACAGCTCACGTAAACTGCATGTGGCATATGTGTATGTTTGTGGATATAAGTAGCAGATTCAGGTCGGGTTCACACCTATGTGAATTGGATGCGGGTTTCCTTGCATCCAATTCGGATAGCTGGAGAATGTGACCGGCTCTCTTTGGAGCCATTTCACATATCTCCGTTGCGGCTGCGGAGCGCACTCTGCGTCTTTGGCTCTGTTTCAGGGCCGAATTCAGGCACAGATTCGTCCCTGATTCGTCCTTGAAACAGAGAACAGGAACGCATAGCCCTCCTGTGTGATCCGCGGAAGGTTCCAGTGTGAACCAATCCTTACTGTTTTTTTTTATTTTAAAACCCGCATTGAAACAAGTTTGTAAATATAGTGATATGTATAGCCAAACCTTTTTTCTTTAGCTCTGGGTAGGGTAGAGAGCATTTATATAAAAAACCCTCAGCTCCCAGTCCCTAGCCCCATAATTTATTCAAAGCGTAACCCCTCTCTCCCACCCAAGTGCTTGCTTACCTCTTCCTCCTCACAGACAGCAATAAAACGCCAACAGAGGTCCTAATATTTACCTACTCTATCCAAAGCTAAAGAAAATTGTTTCGGGCTATACACAGATGCCATACAGGCAAGGTCCACCTGTTAAAGTGTAACTAAAGAATAAACTTTTTTTTTCATGGTAAGGGAGGGTTATAACCCCCCATCAGTTTTTTTTTTTTTTTTATAGGGACATTTCCCTTCGCTTTCAGCCATAGCTAAAACAGAAGGTGAGAGGAAATTCCCCCAAAATGAGGGAATCCCTGTGTGTGATCAGTACCAGTGTCCCAAGTGGAAGATTTCCCCTCTATTAGTGTTCTATTAGTGTTCTAATGTCAACCCAAATTCATTTTTTAACTTTTACTTTCGATAGTAACAGTGAGCACAGACAGCAATTAAGACTGACAGGAGTTCTAATCGCTCTCCACTCTATCCAATGCTACAAAAAAAACAAGTTTTGTTTTAGTACACTTTGCTCCACCCAGTGCCAAAATGCTGCATAAATTGTAAAACAAAAGTATGTAGGGAAATAAGTCACAAAATATACTTATGATCCCTCCCACTTCCTTACTACAAATTATGACATCATCCTCCTAGCCACAAGATCTTGGGGAATGCCGACTAGCCCAAATTTTGCAAGATGACTGACACATTGCAGAAGGAAGTTCTCACAAGATTTGTGCTTCTCCACATTCCCAGGATCTCCCCAGAAGGAGTATCTTTGTCTGGGCATCATGGGCAGGACTATATTTAATATATTTTTTATTTATTTTTTTGCATGTGGGGAGTGGAGCAATGTAAATAAGCTAGACTTTTTTTTCTTTTCTAGCAAGGTTGGCTTTAGCAAACCAGATCACCATCTAAGCCTTTGTACACACGGTTGGACATTCCGACAACAAAATCCGTCTGATTTTTTTCCAACAGATTTTGTCCGAAACTGGTGTTGCATACACACAGTCGGACAAAGTTGTCAGAAAATCCGATCGTTCAAAACGTGATGAAGTTCGTTTGTTACGACGGGACTATGTTCAGTCTAGTAGCCAATAGCTTTGGTCTCGTAATTTGATCCGAGCATGTGTGGCACTTTGTCCGATCGGAATTCTCTACAAACAATCAGACAAAGTCCGATCGGATCATGTTGTCGGAAAATTTTATATCCAGCTTTCAAACTTTGTTGGTCAGACATTCTGACGGAAAAAGTCCGATAGAGCCCACACATGGTCGGATTATCCGACAACACGGTCCGATCGGATATTTTCCATCGGAATTTCCAACCGTGTGTACAAGGGCTAAATTTTTTTATTTATTTTCTAGTAGTGTACAGTATAGTTAAAGACCTTGAATTTTTTTTTTTTTTTTTTCCATTGGGATGTTTCCCCTTTATATCATGCCCCAAAGACACAATAATAAGGGAAAGGAACTGTACAAAGTGGCAAACTGTAATCAGTATTATTCAATGCAGCATTTAATTTTGAGAGCTCAAATACAAACTAAACACCAGCTCAGTAAGTTTTTAGATTAAGTATATACTGTCACTTCTGCATAGATGTTCATTGGGATAGCTTAGTAAAAACAAAATGAAAAAAGGGTTCAACAGGAAATCTGCTGCCTGAAATATTTCATCTTCATGGAGTTCCTTTTCCAAAAGTGGTTTTTAGACTTTAGTAAAGTCATTGAAGACAGAAGCGTTGAGTAAGCGGCAACTTGAAAAAGTATACATATCCCTTGAAATTTCCACATTCTGTCATGTTACAACCGAAAACTTAAGTGTATTTTTTGGGGGATTTTATGTGATAGACAAACACAAAGTGGCACATAATTGTGAAGTGGAAGGAAAATGATAAATGGTTTTTAACTTTTTTACAAATACATATCTGAAAAGTGTGGCATGCATTTGTAGGCCAAGGAACACACCAGACAGGTCAGGGATAAAGTCGTGGAGAAGTTTAATGCAGGGTTAGGTTATAAAAAAATATGACAAGCTTTGAACTTCTCACGGAGCACTGTTCAATCCATTATCTGAAGATGGAAAGAGCATGGCACAACTGCAATCCTACCAAGACACACCTAAACTGACAGGCCGGGCAAGGAGAGCATTCATCAGAGAAGCAGCAAAGAGCCTCATGGTAACTCTGGAGGAGTTGCAGAGATCCACAACTCAGGTGGGAGAATCTGTCCACAGGACAACTATTAATTGTACACTCCACACATCTGGCCTTTATGGAAGAGTGACAAGAAGAAAGCCATTGTTGAAAGAAAGCCATAAGAAGTCCTGTTTGCAGTTTGCGAGAAGCCATGTGGGGGACACAGCAAACATGTGGAAGAAGGTACTCTGGTCAGATGAGACCAAAATTAAACTTTTTGGTCTAAAAGCAAAAAGCTATGTGTGGCGGAAAACTAACACTGCACATCACCCTGAACACGTCATCCTCACCATGAAACATGGTGGTGGCAGGATCATGTTGTGGGGATGCTTTTCTTCAGCAGGGACAGGGAAGCTGATCAGAGTTGATGGGAAGATGGATGGAGCCAAATACAGGGAAATCTTAGAAGATCTATCTTTTGCAGACTCTAATGCCCCATACACACGATCAGACTATCCGATCGGATTTTTATATTGGAAAATTTTAGATCCTGCTCTCAAATTTTTCCCGTCGGAATTTCCAACAGAAAAAGTCCGATAGAGCCCACACACAATTGGATTTTCCAACAATATAATCCGATTGGACCTTTTCCGTCGGAATTTCCGACCATGTGTACTGGGCATTAGAGTCTCCAAAAGACTTGAGACTGGGGCGGAGGTTTACCTTCCAGAAGGACAACGACCCTAAGCATACAGCCAGAGCTACAATGGAATGGTTTAGATCAAAGTATATTCATGTGTTAGAATGTCCTAGTCAAAATCCAGACCTAAATTCAATTAAGAAACTGCGACAAGACTTTAAAATTGCTGTTCAGACGTTCTCCAACCAATCTGAGAGAGCTTGAGCTATTTTGCAAAAAAGAATGGGCAAACATGTCACTCTCTAGATGTGCAAAGCTGGTAGAGACATCCCCAAAAAGTCTTGGAACTGTAATTGCAGTGAAAGTTGGTTCTACAAAGTATTGACTCGGGGGGCTGAATACAAATGCAGGCGACACCACACATGCAGGTGGACTCTATTTACTAATTAGGTGATTTCTGAAGTCATTTGGTTCCACTAGATTTTAGTTAGGGGTATCAGAGTAAAGGGGGCTGAATACAAATGCCCCCAACACGTTTTAGATACCGGTATTTATTTGTATTTATTTTTCTTCCACTTCACAATTTTGTGCCACTTTGTGTTGGTCTATCGCATAAAAACCCAAAAAATACATTTACGTTTTTGGTTGTAAGATGATAAAATGGGAAAAATTTCAAGGGGTATGAATACTTTTTCAAGGCACTGGAAGAGTACTTCTTTCATTTTCTGTACCTAGCATTGTTGTGGGATGGTCAGATTGCCTTTGGCAGATTCAAGGTTAAAATATTTTAGAATTTCAGTGAGCAAGTTTCAGCTTCCAAAGGCCGCTAAGCCTTACATTGACCCTTAGTTTATTGTTACCTATATATTCTTTGGTTTAGCCCTCGGGGAAGCTGACCACTTATGCCAGAAATGTGGGAGGTAATATATACATCTTAAAGCAGTATTAAACCCAAAGCCAAAAATGTAATATATTGCAGCTTACTAATCCTTAGCTGTAGTGACTGCGTTAATTTTCCTTTTTTAGGCTTTTTTTCCCTCTGTTTTCACCTGGTGATCTGGCCAGTAACACACCTCCTGTATTAGAATGCCTACACTCTGAACGAAGGAAAGAAACAACATAGATGCTTTCGGATAGTAGCACTGTCGGTCTGGCGGGGGGGGGGGGGTAGTGTTATATGTACTAGCAGATTTAGATACACTAAACAAATGAAAGCTGAACTTCTGTTAACACTTTATAAACAGTTATAACAACAGTTTTGTTCCTTTTGGGCTAAAGAGTTTACATAAAAGCTGATCAGTATAAACAGTGGTAAATGTTTTGTCTCAACCCTCAAACTGCTACATCTGCAGAACAGTTTGTTCTGTTGAAAATAAAAGACATAAGCTGGCCATACACCTATAGATTATCTGCAGATGTTCTATGGTTAGATGGAAAAAGTGCAACAGATTTCTCCATGTTCTCTAAACTGTGTGGATGGAGTAATCTCCCACTTTTTCCATCTAACCATAGAAAATCTTCAGATAATCTATAGGTGTATGGCCAGCTTAAGGCTGACTATACACAAGTCATCTTTCTTACGTTTAATGAGTCGGTTGAATGAAAGAAAATAACTTGATACCCTTATCCACACACTCAATGTGGATGAGGGAATCCCTCCCGCTGAACTATTGTATTTTGACAGCGGCTGATTGAGAGAAAATTTTCCAACAGGCTAGTTGTACACAATTGATAGATTGATAGATCTATTGATTGATTGATAGATCAACTTGTGTACAACCAAGCCTTCCCATATATGGATTGAAATCTTGGCTGGTTTTGATCCGTGTATGGCCGGCCGGCTTTACTGGCTAGATCACCAGGTGACAATAAAAGAAAGAAAGCCTGAAAAAAAAAGGAAAGATTAGAGGAGCTGAATTGAATCTCTCTTGATAAAAGGAGATTAAGGCCAGATTCACACCTATGCATTTTTAGTGCTTTTTGCATTTTGCAGATTTGCACTACTGTCCATTTAACATGGATTCCTATGGAACACATTCTGTAGTGCAAAACTGCAAAATGCAAAAAGCACTAAAAATGCATAGGTGTGAATCCAGCCTAAGGGGGAATATGATCAACATGTAGAAATATATAAGGGGTCCAAATAGTGAACTTGGTGTTGAGTTATTCACTTTAAGGTCATCACAGAGGACAAGGGGGCACTCTTTACATCTTTTTTTTTGTGGTTGAACTGGATGAACTTGCGTCTTTTTTCAACCTGACTAACTATGTAACTATGTAAGAATAAAAAAGATTTCATCTCCAAATATGGAAAGGTTTCTTCACAGTGAGAGCTGTGAAAATGTGGAATAGACTCCCTGCAGAGGTGGTCCTGACCAGCTCAGTACATTGTTTAACCACCTCAATACAGTGCACTTACACCCCCTCCCTGGCCAGACCAATTTTCAGCTTTCAGCGCTCTCACAGTTTGAATGACAATTACTCAGTCATCCAACACTGTATCCATATGAAACTTGCGTCCTTTTTTCCACACAAATAGAGATTTCTTTTAGTGGTATTTAATCACTAGTGGGTTTTTTATTTTTTGTGCTATAAATAAAATAATATGTAAATTTTGTGAAAAAAATGCCTTTTTCTTTGTTTCTGTCATAAATTTTTGCTAATTAGTAATTTTTGGCCAAAATTTATACTGCTACCTATCTTTGGTAAAAATAACCCACATTAGTGTATATTATTTGGTCTTTGTGAAAGTTATAGAGTCTACAAACTATGGTGCCAATCACTGAAAATTGATCACATCTGATCAGGCCTTCAGTACATCAGGTGTATCTCATTTCTTGAGACACTAACAAGTCAGAAAAGTACAAATACCCCCCAAATGACCCCTTTTTACAAAGTAGACATTCCAAGGTATTAAGTAAGTAGCATGGTGAGTTTTTTTAAGTTGTCATTTGTTCCCACTATTCTTTGCAAAATGAAGATTTTTTTTTATTATTTTTTTTTTTAACAAAATTGTCATATTATCAGGTTATTTCTCACACACAGCATATGCATACAACAAATTACACCCCAAAATACATTCTGCTACTCTTCCTGAGTACGGCGATACCACATGTGTGAGACTTTTACACAGCCTGGCCACATACAGAGCACCAACATTGATGTAGTACCTTCAGACGAGCAAAAATGACGCATCTCATTTCTCAACCACCTATTACACTTTTGAAGGCCCTGGAGTACCAGGACAATGGAATTTCCCATAAAATGACCCCATTTTGGCAAGCAAACACCCCAAGGTATAATCTATGAGGCATAATGAGTCTTTTGAATGGTTCATTTTTTTCCAGAAGTTTTTGGAATATGTGGGAAAAAATTAAAACGCATTTTTTTTTTACACAAAATTGTCAATTTATAAGATATTTCTAACACATAGCATGTATATAGCAAAAATTACACCCCAAAATACATTTTGCTACTCTTCCGGAGTATGGCGATACCACATGTGTAGGACTTTTACACAGCCTGGCCACATAGAGAGGCCGAACATTGAAGTAGTACGTTCAGGCGTTCTAGGAGCATAAATGACACATCTCATTTCATTCCTACCTATCACACTTTTGAAGGTCCTGGACCACCAGGACAGTGAAATTACCCACAAAATGACCCCATTTTGGAAAACAAACACCCCAACATATATTCTATGAGACATGGGCTGCAAATAGGTACTCGGGTACTCTGATGGGCTGGTGACAGGTACTCGGGTACTCTGATGGCCTGGTGACAGGTACTCAGGTACTCTGATGGCCTGGTGACAGGTACTCAGGTACTCTGATGGCCTGGTGACTGGTATTTGGGAACTCTGAAGGGCGATGACAGGTACTCATATGGACTGTGACAGGTACTCAGATGAACTGTGTCAGGTACTCAGGTACTCAGATGGACTGGGACAGGTACTCGGGTACTCAGATGGACTGGGACAGGTACTCGGGTACTCAGATGGACTGGGACAGGTATTTGGGTACTCAGATGGGCTGTGACAGGTACTCGGGTACTCAGATGGGCTGTGACAGGTACTCGGGTACTCAGATGGTCTGTGACAGGTACTCGGGTACTCGGATGAACCGTGACAGGTACTCGGATGAACCGTGACAGGTACTCGGGTACTTTGATGGGCTGTAACAGGTACTCGGGTACTCTGATGGACCGTGACAGATACTCGGGTACCATGATGGACTGTGACAGGTACTCGGGTACCCTGAGGGACTGTGACAGGTACTCGGTACTCTAATGGACTGTGACAGGTACTCGGGTACCCTGATGGACTGTGACAGGTACTCGGGTACCCTGATGGACCGTGACATGTACTCGGGTACTCTGATGGACCGTGACAGGTACTCGGGTACTCTGATGGGCCGTGACAGGTACTCTGGTACTCTGATGGGCCGTGACAGGTACTCGGGTACTCTGAGGTGCCGTGACAGGTACTCGGGTACGCTGATGGGCTGGGACAGGTACTCGGGTACTCTGATGGGCTGGGACAGGTACTCGGGTACTCAGATGAACTGTGACAGGTACTCGGGTACTCAGATGGGCTGGGACAGGTACTCTGATGGGCTGTGACAGGCACTCAAATACTCTGATGGACTGTGACAGGTACTCTGATGGACTGTGATTGACAGGTACTATGAGGGGTGGTGACAGGTCCTCTTTATTGGGGGTGGGGGCAATCAGTGTGCTTGATGTGTACTGTAGGTGGTAACGAGATGTTACCACAATCTCCTCCTCACACACGATCGGTGTGTGAGGAGGAGAACCCGGTAACATCTCGTTACCGCGGTTTGTTTACATTTTAGTGATTTAAACAGTAAACAGCTGGCCAATGGCTGTTTACCAGCGTCGGTGACGAGCAGTGTTCACGGGGAACACGCCGCCACCGACGTGCATGCGCAGCGTGCTCACGATCGCGTGCATGCGCCGTGCACAGTCGTGGTGTGACCATCTGTGATCGCCCATGACTTCATCCATCATAACCAATGGCTGTTCACCCCCTTCGGTGGCGAGCGGTGTCTCCGCACGATCGCGCGCATTCCCTGTTTAAACGGGAGGCCGTCATATGACGGCCTCCCGCCACAATAGCTGCGCCGCCTGGCCGTCATTTGACAGCCAACGGTCAGCAACTAGATAAAAAAGGCCTGGATTCTTTCTAAATGTACATAATATAACTGGGTACTAATATTTATAGGTAAAGTTGATCCGGAAGGATTTTTTTCCCCTGCAGTAGCAAATCGGAGCATGCTCGGCTGGGGTTTTTCGCCTTTCTCTGGATCAACTGTGGGTGAAGGATTGTGTATATGGGATTGTATGATTTTTTTTCTTTATTTTTCTTTTTTTGGTTGAACTAGATGGACTTGCGTCTTTTTTCAACCTGACTAACTATGCAAATATGTAAAAAAAAAAAAAAAAAAAGCAATGCAGCCATCACATCTAAAAATTGCTAAGCTGCAACATAATATATGGTTGCTTTTGGGTTTAATACCACTTGTAATTTTATTCTCTGTCCAGCATTAGTGGGTGTACATAGGTATTTAGTGTACATGTTAAACAAACGTCACTCAATCTAAATGTGTGTATATGCCTTTAATAATTTTGGTACATGGGGTAAAAAACTATTTTAGTACACTGACACTCTGCAAAATTATGAGCAAACTCGCTAACAGCATGGTATGGGTTCTGAGGCTAGGATTACATTCAATTCCTTCCCTCTTTCCTCTCTATGATAATAGAGAGGCATGGAACCCCACTTCTCAGCAGCACTGCCAAAATAGACCTCTGATGAGCTCCTTCGCACGCCTAGTGTTTTCCCAAAGCATCCCACACATCCATTAAACATGTGGAAGGATTGAGCAAAGGATCTTCACACTTTGCTCCTCAAAACTCCTTGTTCCAGGCAGCATCCTCCTGACATCATTGGCCCTGCATTGACCCTGCAGCAATGCCTAAAAGCAAAATAATTAAAGCAGACTAAAGGGGATTCAAGTTCAGTTTTTCCTGCATGTAGATCTAAAATGAAAAAAAAAAAAAAAAGTCAGTTTAGACAGGATTTTTGACATATCATTAAATCTTTTTCTTGGAGTTCATTAGGGACAGAGGACAGAAGGAATTCTGAAATGTATTTAACTCCTACAGATTTCGAAACTAACAACAACAACATTGTTAGTGTAATCCCTCTGACTACCATCATGCTTCAGTGCCTTGCAAAAGCAATAGCAGGAGTGGTCATGAAACAGATAAGAGACCTGTGTCTTTTAAAGTGGAAGTAAACCCATGGATTTAAACAGGTAAAAAAAAAGGCATGCCGGGAATGCTAACTGCACATTGGCTGTGCTCTCAGCCAAACTATCAAACCATCCAATGACTGGTGTCATAACTGATCACATGTGCAGCACCATAGCAGTTGAAGATTAAACAGAGGCAAAGATGGAAAGATGAAAACAATAGGAGAGTTTAATTCCACTTTAATGAACTCAAAGAAAAGGATTTTAATTTACGGTAAGTCAAAATTCCTGTTTTCTAAAACGGTTCTTTAAATAACACAGGTCAAAAGACTTACATAAGCATTCCAACTTAGGGGTGGGCAACACAGCAAACAAAGCACAAGCAAGCCCACAATACAACATAGTCAAACAGGGAGCTAGTTTCAGTTTATGGAGCTGCCTGAAAGACCTTCTGTCCAACGTTTGCATCAGCAGTTGACTGAACTACTTGGTAGCACTTAAAGAATGTGCAAACTGAATACCAACCATGCAATCTTGAAAACAGATGCCCTGTGCCTGAAAGAACAAGAGGCACTCAAATACCTTGTAGAGTGGGCCTGACAGGAAACGAAGGAGCCCTATCCTTAAGCCTAAAGGCTGGAAGAACATGCTGCTTGAGCCACCTAGAAATTGTGTAATGAGAGGCAGGCTATCACCTGCAGGACCTTTAGGAATGATGAAAAAAGTAAGCCCGCCTATAGGAATAAGTAGCTGAGAAATAAACTCAGACAGCTTGTACCACATCAAAACAATTGAGGAAAATCTCCTTGGCATGTATCAACACAGGACAGAGATATGGAAGTACATGTCCTGGTTAAGGTGAAGGCATGAAAACACCAAAAGGAAAGGGAGGCACTAGGCCCAAAGACAAACTTGTCTCTGTGTAGTACAAGAAAAGGGTTCTTTGCAAGGCAAGGCTACCAACCTAGAAACTAGCAGCAAAGAGGCCAGGAGGAAGGTTAACTTGTGGGTTAACATGAGCTGAGGAATATCGTTGAGAGGTGCAAAAGCTGGCACTTGAATGGCTGACAGAACCAGGTTGGAAACACAGGGGGAACTATGGGAGCAGGACCTGGGCTTCAACAACCATGCTGGCAAAGTTAGCAGTTTTGAAACAGGATGGTAAACTGGTCCTTGGGACAAAAAGTCTGGGCTATTAGAAACATACCGCCCAACAGTCCTGGATTTTTGGGACTTTCCCGCATTCACACCTCTATCCCGCTGTCCTGCCCTGCAGGGGCATTGTCCCGCATAATTTTGTTGATTATGTGAGGGGTTCTGGCTCAGTAGGACCTGCAGCAGTGTGATCATCCAGCCCAGCCAGGGATTGGTGAACAATCTGTCTGGATGTGCACTGTGCAGTCAGGAAGATAGACTTCACTTGTCAAATCGAGAGTGTGATGTCGGGTATGGGCAGGACCTACCCAGACCCGCCCCTCTGTCACCCAACCAGTGACAGCGCAGAGCTCTTCTTGTTCATTCATTCTGTATAGCTGAGGATGCAGAGATGGAGATTGAGGTCTGTGTCTTCAATCACTTTCTCTGTTTCAAAAGTGAGGCATCAGGGGTCTGTTTAGACCCCTGATATTCCACCAGAGGCCCCCCAACAGCGCTGCTAAAAAAATGAAAAAAATTATCAAAAAATAAAATTGTAAACAAAAAAAATTGGTTAAAAAAGAACTCCCCCTGTCCACACACCGTCCACTGCCCTACTGACACTGCCCACACACCATCCACTGCCCTACTGACACTGCCTTCTGCCCTACTAACACCGTCCAAGCACCATCTACTGCCCTACTGCCACTGTTCACTGTCCTACTGACACTGTCCACTGCCCTACTGACATCATCCTTTGCCCTACTGACACTGTCCTTTGCCCTACTGACACTGTCCTCTGCCCTACTGATACCATCCATAGCCTTACTGACACTGTCCACTGCTCTATTGATACTGTCCACACACTGTTCATTCCTCTGCTGACACTGTCCACTGCTCTACTGACACTGTCAACTGCTCTAATGATACTGTCCACTGCTCTACTGACACTGTCCACTGCTCTACTGACACTGTCAACTCCCCTACTGACAATGCCCTACTGACACTGTCGACTGCCCTACTGACACCATCCACTTCCCTACTTGCACCGTCCACTGCCCTACTGACACCGTCCACTGCCCTACTTACACCGTCCACTACCCTACTGACACCATCCTCTGCTCCACTGACATTGTCCACTGCCCTACTGACACTGTCCACTCTCTTACTGACACTGTCCACTCCCTTACTGACACTGCCCACTCCCCTACTGACACCGTCCACTTCCCTACTTACACCGTCCACTGCCCTACTGACATTGTCCACTGCCCTATTGACACTGTCCACTGCCCTACTTACACCGTCCACTGCCCTACTGACACCGTCCATTGCTCCACTGACACTGTCCACTGCCCTACTGACACTGTCCACTCCCTTACTGACGCTATCCACTTCCCTACTGACACTGTCCTCTGCCTTACTGATACCATCCACAGCCTTACTGACACTGTCCACTGCTCTATTGATACTGTCCACACACTGTTCATTCCCCTGCTGACAATGTCCACTGCTCTACTGACATTGTCCACTGCTCTACTGACACTGTCAACTGCTCTAATGATACTGTCCACTGCTCTACTGACACCATCCACTGCTCTACTGACAATGTCAACTCCCCTACTGTCGACTGCCCTACTGACACTGTCGACTGCCCTACTGACACCATCCACTCCCCTACTGACACTGTCCACTTCCCTACTGACACCATCCACTGCCCTACTGACACCGTCTACTGCCCTACTTACACCGTCCACTGCCCTACTAACTAGATCAGTTTAAACTGATCCCACAAAGTCATTCTAGGCTATAGGATCTTTGGACCTGAAGACAAATTTGGTAAGTTTTTTGTTGAATCTGGAAGCCAGAAAGTCAGCATCTGGAATTTAACACCAGTAACATAACTCTTGAAACACCTCTGTGTGAAGAGGTGAGTCCAGACAATGACTGAGGAAGTCCACCTGTCAGTTTTGTACCACTTGAGAGAAGTGTCAGCGAAAAAACCCTTAGTACACAGGCAATAAACTGAAGTGAGATGGGAGGGGGAGGGTTTATGCTGACTAATGCCCCGCACACACGAGCGGATTTTCCTTCTGAAAAAACTTGGATGGTTTTTCAGACGTAATTTTGCTCAAGCTTGGCTTGCATACACACGGTCACACAAATATTCTCTAAACTTTCAACCGTCAAGGTGACGTACAATACTACGATGAGCTGAGAAAATGAAGTTCAATGCTTCAGAGCATGCGTCGAATTGTTTCCGAGCATGCGTAGGAATTTTGCGCGTCCGAATTGGTACAGACGATCGAAATTTCCAATCGGAACTCTTTCCAACCGAAAAATTGAGAACCTGCTCTCAATCTTTTTCTGCCGGAAATTCCGCCAGAAAAAGTTCGATGGAGCATACACACAGTCAGAATTTCCGACCAAAAGCTCACATTGGACTTTTCCTGGCGGAATTTCCGATCGTGTGTATGGGGCATAACAGATTATTTTGTTGTGTCCATTTGCACTATGTCCTTTAAAGAACAATTAAGAAATATGATTTATGACCAAATGGTAAAAGACTTGACAGATTTAAGAAAAAGAGCAAACACTAAGCAGTCCAGGATTGCTCTGGTGACAGTGGTTTAGAATGGGGCTGTTCTTAAAAGAGAAATGTGGGAATGTAAAATAACAAACTTACATATTCACCTAGATGGCTGCAGTATTGATCTGATGCTGCACTTGTCCCCTGCTGGCTCTACACCGGGAACTAAGCGATCAAAGATCGCTAACCGCTCAGTTCTCTTAGACCAGCTCTGTTATGTCAGCCGACCTCAGACTTTAGCCACTGTCAACTAAATCTGTGTCAAAGAAGTTCAGAAATAAGTGCACTCTTGTGAGCCACAGGAGAAGTATGGCTAAAAGAGTTTTGGCCATATTTCTCTGCCATACTTCTCCTTTAATACTGAACTCTGGGCAAAAATTTTTTTTATTGAAATACTTACCTCAGTATTAAAGATATAAATTCCGCTATATGACTCATATACTGCAATGCATGGGGTTTGGCCCTATATTCCTCAAATGGATTTCACTGCTGTATGAGCACCCGGTAGTGGCCCTCTGTTTTAATAGGGAGTGTCTAAGACTTTTTCAGTGTCCAGGGGCACCAGACAGGGGTGCCCCCTTTCTCTTGGTCTATTTGCACTAATAATGGAGCCCTTGGCGATTGCACTGCACTTCTCCCCTCAGATTCAGGGCATTAAGGTAGGCACCCTAACTGAAACCACAGCACTTTATGCAGATGACTTGGTTCTGTTTGTCAGTGACACCAGACCTTCCTTACAGGCTGCGTTGGCACTCTTAGGCAGATTCACACTGGTCTCGGGGCTCAAGGTTAACTGGTCTAAATCCAAAATACTCCCCTTGCGCTCCCATCCTATCCCCAAACAAGCTGACCCCAACATCTCCCTACAATGGGTCTCCCGAATCAAGTACTTAGGGCTCCAGATCACTAACTCTGTGTCTGACATCATCAATCTTTATATTTCCCCGCTGCTTGTTATAATAGCTAAGAAGTTTCATGCCTGGGAAAGCCTCCCTTTGTCTCTCATCGAAAGATAAACTTGATAAAAATGAAAATTCTACCCCTTTTATTGTACAACCTTTGGAATTCCCCGGTTTGGATCCCCAAGTCCATCTTTAAATTAACTGATGCCACGATTTCCTCCTTTTTGTGGCAGGGAGGAATCCCCATCTCAAATTAGCAATACTACAACAGCCATGGGGAGAAGGGGGCCTCACGGTTCCTAATTTCCACAAATACCTACTTGCTGGAGAGTTGATGGTGGCCCACCGCTTGCTGACTGCTCCTCCGGATGATGCCTTTGTATCCCTGGAAGCAGCCTGTGTGGGCTCCTATGAGGCGCTGTCTCATTTGGTATACAGGGGTCTAAAAGCTCCATATCCACTGACATCCACTGACATCCTCCATGCGCTCTGTGATGAAGGCATGGGTCACTGCCCAGGGAGGATGATCGCCTAGCTCAACCAGACTTTACCCTAATATCTCACTGTCGAGGAACCCCAATTTAGGACACTTTTTTGGTTACCTAGATCCAGTGGTATGGACCAAATATGGTATCAAAAGCTTGCTCCACATTGTATCAAACGGTACTTTATTGTCATTTGATGAATTAAAACTAAAATATGATCTGCCAAACTCGCACTTTTTCAGGTATATTCAACGGTGGGATGCTTTTTGGCAGGGAGCCCCTTGACCTTGAGCTCAGTGACCTAGAGCTACTAACACGCAGTGAATCACTGCAAAAACTATTCCTGCCTATATAAAGACTTATGCCCTGTACACATGGTCGGATTTTCCGATGGAAAATGTGCGATCGGATCATGTTGTTGGAAAATCTGATTGTGTGTGGGCTCCATCAGACATTTTACGTTGGAATTTCCGACACACAAAGTTTGGGAGCTGGATCTTAAATTTTCCGACAACAAAATCCGATCGTTTAAATTCCAATCGTGTGTAGACAATTCCGACAGATAAAGTGCCACGCATGCTCACAATAAATTACGAGACGAAAGCTATTGGCTACTGGCCCGTTTATAGTCCTGTCATACGTGTTGTACGTCACTGTGTTCGGAACGATCGGATTTTCCAACAACTTTGTGCGACTGTGTGTATGCAAGACAAGTTTGGGCCAAAATCCGTTCCAGTATCTAGTATGTAGCAGAGATAGATTGATTCATTACAAATTCCTACACAGAACCTACCTCACCCTGATTCGCTGCACCCTTAGCTAACTTCATGCATATTTTCTGGGAATGCCCACTAATTAAATCTTATTGGCAAGCCATTGCCTCCTGTATAAGGTCGGTCACTTCAATTTCTATCCCAATGTTCATAGAAGTATGTCTTCAACACTTAGTGGAACCCTTGGCCACTACCAGGACCATACGGATCCTTCTTACCCTGTTACTGTTCTACACTAAAAAGCGCATTATCCTTTTATGGAAGAGCTCTGTGTCATCGACCTTGGAGTCTTGGAAAACATTGGTCAACAAGGCAGGACCCTTTTACAAAGCTACATACTTGAGCAGAGGGGCTCTTAACACATTTGAGAAGGTTTGGGGGGGGGTATCAGATTAACCACCCAAGATCCTTTGTAGATATGGTAACATGGATGGGCGATTGTTTTGAAGGACTAGAAGTTATTATGATATTTGATAGAACAAGGGGGACATGCGGAATTGTATCCTTCTGTCATGGTAGACTGCCTCCGGCTGGAAGTAGGAACGTTTGTGTACCTGTCTAGGCAAAGTTGGGGGGGGGGATGTATCAGAAGTTTAGGTGATAACGTTTATGTTGTATTGTTTTTCTGTAGTGTACGGGCAAGTTTGTGGCCAGTTGCAGCCCACGTTGTGTGGCTTGTTATAATATGCATTGTATAAAACAAAATAAAAATAATACAAAAAAAAAGATATAAATTCCACTTTATGTTCACCAAGTGCCTTTTTAAAATAGGAGCTACATTATCACTGACCTGCACACAGCCAGCAGACTGCCTGACCAGCCACAAGGAGAGAGAGCAGCACTGGCCTATTTTTACTTCTGCACAGGCAAAAAAAAAAAGTTGATTCAAGCTGCATTACTGCACAGATATACACAAAGGACAAATAAGAATTCACATGCCTTTTTTGTTTTGTATTTGAATAACATTTGCTTAGCCCTGATTTCAGGTTCTAAGTGACAGGGACCCTCAACTTATGGTCTTGCATACATAGTTTCTTGAGTTCACCCCACAACATAACATTCAAATTGTCTCAATACGTAACTAAATAGAATTTTATTTTCCAGGAGTGCCCGCCTGGGTCACAGGACTTCCGGGAAATGCAGTGTGCAGAATTTGACAATGTGGCATTTCGAGGCAAATACTATTCATGGAAAAGCTACAAAGGAGGCAGGTATCTCTTAGTAGTAGCATGGTATCTTTGCTAGGTCCTCAATGACAAAACCACAAGCCTTACGTAGAAGAAGGCAAGGCAGTGATCTGTTTGATGCTTGTATTATGTTAAGGGAGTGTATTTTCTGTTTAAACTCTGGGAAACAAATATGGATATGTGCAATTTTATGGGCATGGCTTCTAAGATTTTAAAAGGTTAAATTAATATTTGTAAGTGTAGCTAATACAATCCAGCAAAAAGTACTCATTGTTTGTTAAAATACAGTATATCTTTGTACTTAACTGTCCCTGCTTTAGTGGTCTGAAACTCTTTCCTCTATAACTGGTCAATGGGGAGTTTGTAAGTGATGTCATCCTTTATAAAGAGTTCTTTGTCTTGACATTGCTGAAGTATTAATTACTTTGCGGATGGTACAGAATATTATGTGCCTCACAAAGAGTCTTCAGGAAAATATAAAATCAGTTCAAGTTAGTCTGATGGGAAATGGAGAAGTGCCATTTAGTGCTTGTGCAATAAAAGTTAAAGATACCTAAAAAATAATAATACTCAACTTGCAGTGAACTTCATATAATTCATATAATTCATATAAATTCATAAATTCATAAATTCATATAATAGCTAACATAAAAAACAATGTGGTTTGTGTCACTTTTAAAGGAAAATGCTTATTGGTTACTATGTTATTTACAGCGAGAGACGGAAAAATACTGATTGGTTTCTATAGGCAACAGTGAGAGAAGGAAAATGAAAAGTGCTCTGTGCCACTTTGAAAGGAAAATGTGATTTGATTACTATGGGAAACACAGTGAAATAAAGATACCCAAATACCAATTGGTTGCTATAAGTAACAGAGTGAGTGAAAAAATACTAACATTTTCAGGAACTCTGAAAAAAAAGCAAATGCTGATTGATTTTTTTAAACACAGTAAGAATAAAATGACTCGTTTATGGAGAACAGGGCCTCTAAAGCACCTTTCTATACACAAGGCTCAGTGTGAATTTACACATGTATGGTTTATAGAAAATGTAGATATATTTATATATGTACTGTAATGCTAATCTTATATATCTAAACTGGAGGGAACCAATAGTGGAGAAGGATCTTGGTGTTATGATAGATCATAAACCTAATAATAGCATGCAATGCCAGGTTGCAGTTTCTAAAACTAGAAAAATACCTCCTTGTATTTAAAGAGGTATAGACTCCAGAAAGAGAGAGAGAGAGAGACATTGTTTTGCCCCCGTAAATACCCTTAGTAGGATCTCATCTGAAATATGCAGTTCAGTTTTGGGCACCAGTTCACAAAAAAGCAAAGAACTGGAGAAAGTACAGGGAAGGGCAACCAAACTGATAAGAGGCATAGAGGAGCTCAGCTATGAAGTAAGATTACCTGAACTGAATGTATTCTCTCTTGAGAAAAGACAATATAGGGGATATGATTACCATGTATAATTACATAGGTGGTACATTTAGTGAACTTTCAGGTAATTACAGATGACAAGAGGGCACTTTTTACGTCTGGAGGAAAACAGAAAATTGTATACTCTTATACCTGTATTGTACACTTGTATACCTTTCCATAATTTTGCTTTCCTAGTGCATGTTCAGGGCAGCATACACTGGGTTGTGGGTCTGCCCCTCAACCTGCTAGGACCAATAAACTATAAAGCTCCGAAGGAACCAGCCTGCAGCATTCTCCGTAACTATCACCTTAGATCCTGTATGCTGTCATGAAGATGCCCAGGAAAGGAAAAATACAGACAGGTGAGTATACAATTTTGCATTTTCTTGGTGTGTCATGGCAGCATACACTGGGAAATAACTCACTAGCTGGGAGGATACAACACAAAGACCAGATCTATTTTGTAGTGAAAAATGAAGGTGTTTCGGGGGAACCAACTCACCTCCTTACAGATCAGTCTCCAGAGAAATGCCACAATGCGCTCCCCAGGAGGTAGCCACCAAGCCTCTGTAATGAGTAAATCTTTTTTCTGGTTTTAACAAGCTAGAAAGCTAAAGTACAAACCAATGCAGCTTGCCCTTTTCTGAGACTATGCGTTATCACAAAAAGGTTGTCTGCCTTTCTGAATGAGACAGACTTTTAGAAGTGAGGACTACAGCCAGTGGATGGGGGGACCCCTGACTGGTTAAGCAAGGATGGGAGTATTACTTCTTGATTGAAGTGAAAAGATGTAGCTACTTTTGCAATGAAGCACCACTCTGAGAAGCTTTTAAGGTTAAGTCCCACATAGACGCTGACTCTGAAGGATGGAAAGGAGCTTTTGCAAGAGCTACAGGGTCCACTGCTAGATCCCACTTGGGAAAGGTATTGGCTTCCTAAGTGGCCTTAACTTTAAGCATGCATTTATGAACTGAATGATCAGAGGATTGAGGGCCCATTTGACTCCTGTCATTGCCGATAGAGCTGAGATGTGGACTTTCAAAGTATTTACACCTAAGCCTAACTGAAGGAGTTGAAGAATTTGAGGCAGCTTTGGCGATAACGGGTTCCAGATATTTCATATGGCAAGCTCAGCAAACTTTGCCCAGATCTTCTGATAAGTCTAAAGCCGCGTACACACGTGGCGGACTGTCTGGCCAACTTAGTCCGTCAGACAATCCGACGGACAGTCCGTCATACTTTCGAATGAACGGACTTGCCCACACACGGCACTTTTTGAGCGGACTAATACGGCGGACTAAGTCCGCCATACTATCCGCCCTACTTTTGAAATGAACGGACTCGCCCACACATGCGGAGGAAAGTCCGCTCATTTCGAGCGCGTCTCCAGGTAGGCGGGGCCCGCGAAGGAGACGTCGCTGACCCCGCCGCCTGGTATGGACTTAAAGGGGAACCCCAATGCCGAAAAAAATCGGCGTGGGGGTTCCCCCCAAGTCCACAACAGACCCTAGTCCGAGCACGCTACCCGGCCGGCCAGGAAAGGGGGGCGAGAGAGCCCCCCACCCCAAAGCACCTTGTCCCCATGTTGATGAGGACAAGGGCCTCTTCCCGACAACCCTGGCCGTTGGTTGTCGGGGTCTGCGGGCGGGGGGCTTATCGGAATCCGGGAGCCCCCTTTAATAAGGGGGCCCCCGGATACCGGCCCCCCACCCTATGTAATTCCCGTACATTGGTGTCAATAGTTACTTACCCGATTACACATTCCAGTGCTGCTCTCACTCTTCCTCTCGCTCACTTCATTTGGCTGGGACTATACCTGTACTTTTGAGTGGAGATCACGCTGCCTGGCTATACTACAGGTGTTCTTTCAATGCCAGGTACTGGAACACAGAGAGCATTCCAGTCACCCACTGCAATCTGTCCACGGATGTCCATCAGGTGATGGCCTAAGCCCAGTATTTAAATACATTGAACCAGTGACCCACAAGTTTGACAACAGGGATCTAAAAGATTACCGTAATTACCAAAGTCCCATATTCTATTAATAAAACTGCTGAGGCAGAGCTAAATAAAGATAACCTGGCAGCCCATATATTTCCTCTTAGGCTGCACTGGGGAGGACTTTGGACAGCCACTGAATTTACTTATTATAACAAAAACATTCTAAACAAAGGTCTGATCATTTGTTGCCTTAGCCCTTGTACACACGGTCGGACATTCCGACAACAAAATCCGTTGGATTTTGTCAGACGGATTTTGTCCAAAACTGGTGTTGCATACACAAAGTTGTTGGAAAATCCGATCGTTCGTAACGTGATAACGTTATTTCGTTACGACGGGACTACGTTCAGGCTAGTAGCCAATAGCTTTGGTCTAGGAATTTGATCTGAGCATGCGTGGCACTTTGTCCGAATGTAATTCTCTACAAACGATTGGACAAAGTCCGATCGGATCATGTTGTCGGAAAATTTTATAGCCCAGCTCTAAAAGTTTGTCGGTCGGATATTCCCATGGAAACAGTCCGATGTAGCCCACACATGGTCGGATTATCCGACAACGCGGTCCAAACGGACATTTTCCACTGTTTATGTCCCCAAATAGGCTGTGTGAAAAATGAACCAGGCTTACCTATGTACCTGGCTCATTAGGAGTGACCATTTTCTAAAAAATCTAAGATGTACACTTCTCTGGACAACCTCTTAAACATAGTTACATAGTTGGTATGGTTTAGCAAAGACACTGGACCATCCAGTTCAGTGTGTGTGTGTGTGTGTGTGTGTGTGTGTGTGTGTGTGTGTGTGTTTCACTACCATTTTCAGTATCCCTGTATATTGTGTTTGCTATGAAACACATTTTTTTTTAATTCACATACACTCTTCCCTGACACCACCAACTGTTGAAGGGAGTTACCACTCTTACAGTAAACAACCTCTTACGCAGTTTATTCTTTAGAGACCTTAGATTAAATACCGGTAGTTTTCTACCAATGACACAGTGACCCTTTAAAAATGTTGATATTGTGATCATACCTCCTCGTAAGTTCCTCTACTCTAGGGAGAGTAAGTTGGATGTTTGCATCCCTCATAAAAGAGGTCCTCTAGTCCCATTGCTCTTTCCTGGACTTTCTCCAGTTCAAGGGCATCCTTTCTGAAGACTGATGACCAAACCTGGATGGGATACTTAAAGAGGTTGTAAAGTCGCATAGTACAATTACTTGTATCCTCTCTGTTTTACAGTGCCTTGAAAAAGTATTCATACCCCATTTTCCACATTTTGTTATGGTACAACCAAAAACGTAAATGTATTTTATTGGGACTTTATGTGATAGGCCAACACAAAGTGGCACATAATTGTGAAGTGGAAGGAAAATTATAAATGTTTTTCTATTTTTTTTATAAATAAATATGTGAAAAGTGTGGTGTACATTTGTATTCAGCCCCCTTTACTCTGATACCCATAACTAAAATCTAGTGGAACCATCTGCCTTCAGAGGTCACCTAATTAGCAAATAGAGTCCACCTGTGTATAATTTAATCTCAGTATAAATACAGCTGTTCTGTGAAGCCCTCAGAGGTTTGTTAGAGAACCTTAGTGAACAAACAGCACCATGAAGGCCAAGGAACACGCCAGACAGGTCAGGGATAAAGTTGTGGAGAAGTATAAAGCAGGGCTAGGTTATAAAAATATTCCATATTTTGAACATCTTATGGAGCACTGTTCAATCCATCATACGAAAATGGAAAGAGTATGGCACAACTGCAAACCTACCAAGACATGGCCATCCACCTAAACTGACAGATTGGACAAGGAGAGCATTAATAAGAGAAGCAGCCAAGAGGCCCATGGTAACTCTGGAGGAACTGCAGAGATCCACAGCTCAGGTAAAAGACTCTGTCCACAGGACAACTATTAGTAGTGTACTCCACAAATCTGGTCTTTATGGAAGAGTGGCAAGAAGAAAGCCATTGTTGAATGAAAAAAAAGTTTTGCCTTTAGTTGCACTGAAAACTGCGAAAGAATGGCATAAGAAGTCCAGTTTTTGCAGTTTGTGAGAAGTGTGGGGGACACGGCAAACGTGGAAGAAGGTGCTCTGGTCAGATGAGACCAAAATGTAACTTTTTGGCCTGAAAGCAAAACGCTATGTGTGGTGGAAAATTAACACTGCACATCACCCTGAACACACCATCCTCGCCATAAAACATGGTGGTAGCAGCATCATGTTGTGGGGATGCTTTTCTTCAGCAGGGACATGGAAGCTGGTCAGAGTTGATTGGAAGATGGATGGAGCCAAATACAGGGAAATCTTAGAAGAAAATCAGTTAAGAGTCTGCAAAAGACTTGAGACTGGGGCGGAGGTTCACCTTCCAGCAGGACAACAACCCTAAATATACAGTCAGAGCTACAATGGAATGGTTTAGATAAAAGTATATTCATGTGTTAGAATGACCCAGTCAAAGTCCAGACCTAAACTCAATTGAGAATCAGTGGAAAGACTTGAAAATTGCTTTTCACAGATGCTCTCCATCCAATCTGACAGAGCTTGAGCTATTTTGCAAAGAAGAGTGGGCAAAAAATTCACTCTCTAGATGTGCAAAGCTGGTAGAGTCATACCCAAAAGGACTTGTAGCTGTAATTGCAGTAAAAGGTCTACAAAGTATTGACTCAGGGGGGCTGAATACAAATGTACATCACGCCTTTCACATATTTATTTGTAAAAAAATTTGAAAACCAATTATCATTTTGCTTTCACTTCATGATTATGTGCCACTTTGGGTTGGTCTATCACATAAAATCCCAATAAAATATATTTACGTTTTTGGTTGTAACATGACAGAATGTGGAAAATGTCAAAGGGTATGAATACTTTTTCAACACACTGGGTCAAGATATAAAGTACAGTGTGTTTCTTTTAAATTATAAACTTAAAGCGGACCTTCAGTCACTTTTACATCTTTCCATCTGATAAATCTTCTGACCTTGTTGTTTTAACTTTGGATAGTAAAACATTTTTTTTCTGCCCATAAATACCTAATACAATACAGCCCACTTCCTGTTTCTTGTCTGGTAATAAGCCTAGGCTCATGAGATCATGCACAGCTCTCTCTGTAACTCTCATGAAAGTTTGCCAGGAAGGGAGGGGGATGAGTCATAGGAGGGGAAATCAGAGCTGCAGGGCCGCAGAGCTGGAAGTGTGCCTCTGTGTGTCTGTGTAAATCCAGGAAGTGCAACAGGCAGCAGATTCAGCTGCCCACAGTTATAATGGATGCAGCCAGCCTCAGTGGAGGGAGATTTATGCAGCATATTTGGCAAGTACAGAGTCACAGTATATATAAAATAATATGCAAAGTGGTTGGAGGGAAGCTTCAGAATGGCAAAGATGTTTTTATTACAAATTATGTAAGCAGACTGCATACATAGTTACATAGTAGGTGGGGTTGAAAAAAGACACAAGTCCATCAAGTCCAACCTATGTGTGTGATTATATGTCAGTATTACATTGTATATCCCTGTATGTTGTAGTTGTTTTGTTCACATAGCTTTGTTGCCCTTCTTTGTACTCGCTCCATTTCCAGTAAATCCTTCCTGAGGAATGGTGCCCAGAACTGGACAGCATACTCCTGGTGCGGACGGACCAGAGTCTTGTAGAGCGGGAGAATTATTGTTTTATCTCTGGAATTAAACCCCTTTTTAATGCATGTCAATATTTTGTTTGCTTTGTTAGCAGCAGCTTGGCATTGCATGCCATTGCTGAGCCTATCATCTACTAGGACCCGGGTTCCTTTGCCATCCTAGATTCCCCCCAGAGGTTCTCCCCACAGTGATATAGATTGTATTCATATTTTTGCCACCCAAATGCATTATTTTACATTTTTCTACATTAAAATTGCCATTAGTTACACGTCCCATTAATTTATTCAGATCTTTTTTCTAGGTTTCCACATCCTGCGGAGAAGTTATTGCCCTGATTAGCTTAGTATCGTCCACAAATACAGAGATTGAACTGTTTACCCCATCCTCCAGGTCGTTTATGAACAAATTAAAAAGGATTGGTCCCAGCACAGAACCCTGTGGGACCCCACTACCTACCCTTAACTATTCCCAGTACTCCTCATTTATCACCACCCTCTGAACTCGCCCCTTGTAGCCAGTTTTCAATCCATGTACTGAACCTATGGCCCATGCCAATGGACCTTAATTTGTATAGTAAACTTTTATGGGGAACTGTGTCAAATGCTTTTGCAAAATCCAGATACACCACTTCTACGGGCCTTCCTTTAACTAGATGGCAGCTCACTTCCTCATAGAAGGTTAAAAGATTGGTTTGGCAAGAAAGATTCTTCATGAATCCATGCTGATTACTGCTAATGATACCGTTCTCATTGCTAAAATCTTGTATATGTCCCTTATCACCCCCTCCAAGAATTTACATACTATTGATGTTAGGCTAACTGGTCTGTAATTCCCAGAGATGTATTTTGGGCCCTTTTTAAATATTGGTGCTACATTCTCTTTTCTCCAATCAGCTGGTACCAGTCCAGTCAGTAGACTGTCAGTAAAAATGAGGAACAATGGTCTGGCAATTACTTGACTGAGTTCCCTATTTTCGGGTGCAAGCCATCTGGTCACGGTGATTAATTAATGTTAAGTTTCCCAAGTCTAATTTTAATTCTGTCCTCTCTTAACCATGGAGCTGCTTCCTCTGATGTGTCATGAGAATAAACACTGCAGTTTTGGTTACTGAAGCCCCCCCGATTCCCTCGTGAAGACAGGAGAAGAATAAATTCAATACCTTCACCATCTCTGTCACAGATCAGCTGCAGAGCTGACCTGTGTCTCACCTTTACTGCTGTAGGTCGGCTGGCACCTGTTGTTCCACTAGCTGGTGTTCAGCTTTGTGTACACTGCAGCTATGGGTGTGGCCGGCCCTCACATTTTGCCTAACATATGATTCCTTCCTGCTACTTCCTGTCCAGCCCCTCATGTGCTTCTCTATTTAAATACCTTTCAAAACAGCTACTGGTTGCTTGAGCAACATTTGTTTCGGAGCTCCCTTTGTGTAACCTGTTTTACCTGGCTTCTTGTGAACTGATCTCTTGTGTACAGACCCGGCTTGTTCTGATTACGTTATCTGCAGCCCGCCCTGACCTTGGCTCACTATCCGGCTCTCCTTTGCTTCATCCATCCTTGTCTAACTGTGTCTTCTGGTACTTCCCTAGCGAGCAGGGTGAACCCGGGGGTTGTGAACTGGGGCCAGCACGCAGCTAAGCCCAAACTCTCATGAGGGGGTCCCTGGCGGAATACCGGCTGGCCCTTAGAATCCACGCCCTGGGGAATCCCGTGTTACCTGCTCGTCTGTGTGCTCACTGTAAGTAGTACCGTGACAATTTCCCCATCCTTTGTAACCAGATGTCCTTCCTCATTATGGGGCCATTATGGTCTGTCCTCCCTTTTTTACTGTTTACATACTTGAAGAATTTCTTGGGATTATTTTTTGCTCTCCTCTAGTATGTGTCTTTCATGTTTTATCTTAGCCGCCCTTATTGCACCCTTACTTTCTTGTTGCATTCTTTATAAAGGATGATCCCTCAACCTAGTATTTTTTTAAGGCCTTCTTCTTTGCTTTTATATGCATTTTAACATTGTAGTTAAGCCATCCAGGACTTTTGGTCACGCTTTTAAATGTATTACCCAATGGGATGCATGGTTCCCTCTGCCCAGTCTATGTCTGGATAATACAAATCCCCCATTATGATAACACTTCCCATCCTTGCTGCTAATCCAATTTGTGATAGGAGAGCTGTCTCCCCTTCCTCCCTCAGCTTTGGGGGCCTATAGCATACTCCCAGTATTTTCCTCTTAGCTTCATCCCTATTGAGTTCTACCTATAAGGATTCCACCTCCTCCCTAGCTCCGTTAGTGATGCCATCTCTCATATTCACTTGTACATTGTTCTTGATATATAGGCAAACCCCTCCCCCTTTTTACCCTCTCTATCGTTGCAATAAGGGGTATACCCTTGAATTGTTGCCAGCCAATCATGAGAGCTGTTGAACCAAGTCTCTGAAATTTCTGCAAAATCCAAATCCTCCTCATACAACAGTATCTCTAGTTCACCCATCTTGTCCGCCATACTCCTGGCATTGGTGAACATGCCATGTAGTTTAGACCGGTCGCATATTATCCTCTTATTGGGTGTTCCCAAGATTGCAACTAGGACTTACTATTATACTTACCTTGGGTTTATGTGCTTTGGTCAACCTATCACTAATGCCCCCAATACTACACTCTGGAATATGTGCTGTCTCTACCTCTGGACCCTCCCCCCCTGTTGTTCCTCTTTAAATATCCTTTTTTACAGCTTCTCTGTGCTCTCCTTCATGTTATCTCCCTCTGCTCTCCTTCCTCAATATAAGAACCAAAGCGGGAGGGGCTGAGATTCCCCAATAATGTCAGCCAACAGATGGAGGTCATGTGACTGCACAGAGGAGCTGTGCAAAAAGGATTTAGAATTATAATTAAAAAGAAACTGACATAATGTACTGAATATCTCGCTAAAACAGAGGATACAAGTATGAAGACAATATTTTTTGGGAGGCAGTAATGGTACTGTACAAGTTCATACAAGGAAAATACATAGATGAATCTATAAAAGATAAAACACATATAAAAGCAAGGAGTTGTTCCATAACAAGGCACAGAAAGTGCTCTCTATTGGCTGGGCAATAGTGCAGTGAAGGCAAAAGGCTGATACTTATGACCTATCACATAACATGTATCCAAATCTTTTCTCTTGACATGTTTCGCAGAGGAATCCATTTCTTCAGGAGTTTTAGAGAGTGAATAAACTTGTCTAAAGGGAAGATAATAACAGTCATGACAAAAACATGATGAAAAGAGATAATGTGTTTTATCAGAGGATACAAGCAATTGTGTTATGAATTACATTGGAATAGAGGCAGGAGGAGTGGGGAGAAGATCTGTGCTCTGTGCACACACAGACTAGGAAATGACAGGCAGGAAGGGAGGGGGAGAGAGAAGAGACTGTGTACACAGCAGGATGATGGAGGCACGTAAACTGACCATGGTATCATGAACCAGCAGCCATGATTACCATGGTCCACACACACAGGCGGACACAGCGATAGGCAGGATCAACCAGGTATTTTAGATCAAAGAAAGGGACAAATTAAACTGCAACAGCACTATGCTGTTGCAGGAGGTGAAAGAGATCTAAGAACATGGTTTTACATGGTTATTAGTGATGTCTCAGCCGCCACACGGTCAGATGGCGAGGAACTCTAATGCCGTGTACACACGGGCAGACTTTTCGACAGCAAAGGTCCGACGGAACGGATCCGTCAGACAATTGGACCGTGTGTGGGCTTCATCGGACCTTTGCAGTCGAAAAAATCAGACAGGCTTTAGATTTAGAACATGTGTCAAATCTTTTCGACGGACTCGAGTCCGGTCGAAAAAAATGTGTGTCTGTATGCTAGTCCGATGGACAAAAACCGACGCTAGGGCAGTAGTTGGCTATTGGTTATGAACTTCCTTATTCTAGTGCGATCGTATTTCATCACGGTCAAATCTGTCGGACTTTGGTGTGATTGTGTGTGTCCAAGTTTGTTTGTTCGGGAAGTCCATCAGAACTCCACCAAAAGTCTGTCAGGAAGACCGTTGGACCTAGTCTGCCGGAAAGTCCGGTCGTGTGTACACGGCATTAGATGGAATAGTCTGCAGAGATTGAGCCTGCAGAGAGATGCAGGAGGAGATTTATACCTAAATATGCACATTATATCTTCTGGCTCTACTTTTATTCAAAGTGTACTAAAATCCTTAAATATGATGGCAATAACTTATCCTATGGGCATCCCATATTCCTATTCAAGTTGTACCCCCCAATAAAACAACAAAAACAAAGCTCGCAATAGACTGTTCATTTTTTTCTGGACGTGATGTATAAAGTCTGGCCATAGGGTGATTTGACGGATTGTTTATTATTAGCTGCAACACCAAGGCTACACGTCATTTTATGTGATATCACCTCAATGGTGTTTTTTATTCTACAACAAGTTACAATAATGAACAGATCATTTAAAAAATATTAGCCTCTGTGGAGTGTTTCTATTTTGTATGTACTATTGAAACTACCAGACCAAAAAAAATGCATCATGTCAGCTAAATGTGCCTTGCAGACTTTGCCCCTAATGTCTTGTCCTGTACACTCACGTCCATGGACTCAAGTAACCTATTTTACCCAATCTCATCCAGCTGCAGTGATGGAAGACAGCCTACAGCGTTTACGCAACAAAGTATAATTTGACCTTGATGTATACCATATTCTGCACCTGCCTATCTGTTCTTCCATGTAAAATGTGTGCTGTGTTTATTTTACACCCATGTGTCAGCCCCCCCTTTCACGGATCATCCAGTCTGTGTTCTGTTCACCCCACCTCCTCCCCTCACTGGCTTGTTGGGGAATTTTTCCCTTGGGAGATTCTGCATACAATTTCTAAAGTGGAAGATTTAGCTGAAATGCTCAGCTCAGCGCATTCCTGAAGGGAGAGTGCAGAGGTGCAAAGGGAAAATGAGGCCGGGAACAAAGCTTATCTACACCAGATGCAGCTAAATTCTTCCAGAGATCAGGAGTGCAGGGAACCTTGTCTATACAAGACAAGTGTACAAAACCCAACACACTGATAAACAAAAATCAGAATGTACTAATAACTGACTTTATATTTTAACACGCCTTACGTTTTGTGTTGTAAATATTTGGCTTACAATAGAACAGTATGCTTATCAGCAAAATCCAGATCGAGTTTTTGTCAGCATAAACCACATCTGGACCTGGAATGCCTAGGCTTCTCTGTCACTAACAAATATGGCGCAACATTCTGACAAACAACAATTGCTACAATATTCTCCGTCACAAAGACAGCTGCTTAAGTCTCAAGTCTTGATATTGGCTCAACAATATAAGCTGCCTTTGTTAAATGGAGTTCAGGTCCTTTATTTCTATAAACAACTCAGCTAATTATTCTAAAGTGTATGTATAACTTTTTGTTATAGTTTTCGATAGTGTCGTAAGAGCTAAACCCCCTATCAGGTGTTTTTTTTTTTGCTTTCTGTAAAAATGGGTAAATTTCCCTTCACTTCTTGTCCCAGAGATGCAATCGGAATTTAAAGAAACTCTCCCAAAGTAAAGCCTCATACACACGATTGGATTTTCCGAGGGGAAATGTGTGATGACAGGCTGTTGGCGGAAAATCCGACCATTTGTGTATGCTCCATCAGACAATTGTTGGCCAACTTTCGGTAGACAAATGTTGCATGGCAGGTTTATAAATTTTCCGCGGACAAATGTGTGTTGTCAGATATTCCAAATGTGTGTACACAAGTCTGTCGGACAAAAGTCCAAAGTACAAATCAGTGTATGCTCGGACGCAAGGACGAGCCAGAAGTCATCTTGTAAACTAGCGTTCATAATGGAGAATTAACATTTGTGACGTGGCAAATTATGAAATCTCAAAATGCAGCGCACAATTCTCTTCTTCTTTAATGGCATAATAGTGAAGCTGCTTTGCTCGTGATTCTGATGGAGTTTTTGCAAACAAATTTTCAAAGGCTTTTTTTTTAGTGATATCAAGAATAATATTATTATGCTTTTTTTTATTATTTGGGCAAGTTACCACAACACCATCATTTCCGTAGTTTTTAAGATCAAAGATACAACTTTCTATGCATCCAAAAATATAGAAAATATACCAAATTAAATCATTATTCAACCAAAAAAATAATGTCAAAGCAAGAACTCCAAGGCCAATAATAAATAACATGTTATCTCCTCCACTTCCGCAACATGGCAAGTTGACGAACGGCCATTCAGAAACTAACTGAATAGCGCAAAATGAAAAGTGCAAAATGAAAAGTGCGAATCAACAATGACCAATCTTCTACTGACATGAAATTAGCAGAAGGTGCCCAATGGGTGGCGTTAAAAAGAGCTGAAAAACAATGTAATACGTCACTACGTTTGTAATTGTTGGCCAACAATTGTGTGGCCTTGTGTAAGACAAGTTTGGGCCAATGCCCTTCGGACAAAAGTCCACGGTTTTGTTGGCCAACAATCCAATCGTGTGTAAGAGGCTTAAAGGAAATTCCCCACCTTATTAGTACTCCTAGAATAGGTGTCCCTTTTAGATGATCCCTTGTTCTGGGGACAACCTTAATAATTTCTATCTGCCCTCACTTTTTATTTTCAGTGACAATGGCCACCAGTCATCAGGAGAATATTCCCAATGGGGACATGGCGACAGAGACCGCAATAAAAACAATAGTTTACTATTTTTATTAGTCCACTATGCATGGATTGCCGGAGCATATATTGAGATTTGGGTGAAGAAACACTGGATTTTTTAGAGACATTTATCTGTATATACACAATTTATTTAAGTATAAAGGACACGCTGGATGGACTTTGATTAGACTTTATGGTTTTTCACTGGATACTTATCACATTAACTGAATTTATCATTTAACACATGTTTTTTACATGTTTCATTTTGGCTATAAGAGCACATCATTTATTTTATAATTAATTTATACACATCCAAACATAGCAAAAGAATAGAACACTGTTCATACAGCTGGCCTAAAAACCATTATAGAAAAGGTAGTGCAGTGCAGCCATTTACAAAATGTACCCTACTTGAAAATGCTGAGTGAAGAAGATATTTAGAGCTCATTCACTGAGGGGTACTTTCCTGTGCTTTTCAAAGCAGAATGCGTTATGGCCAGTAAGGTCATTTTACATCTATAAAGTGGCTGTGGTGTACTAACATTTTCATACCTCCCAACTTTCTGAGATGGTAATGAAGGACACCTATTAGCAAAATTATGTAGGAATAGGACACACCCTTGCCACGCCTCCTTTAAAGTAGAATTATAGAAAAAAAAATATTGGTTAAACCCTCAAGTGCTTTTATTTACCACTACTATTCCTTTATACTGGCTTTTTAAAATTTGCAAATGCAACAATTTAGAAATTGATGAAAGGTTTAGCACAGTAAAACACTTTTATATAGATAAACCGTGCAAATGGGGAGGAATGAGGGACAGAGGGACTTTGTTCAAAATGATGGACAGTCCCTCGAAATCAGGGACAGTTGGGAGCCATGCATTTTATCCAGCTGTTCAGGAAACCTGTACTGAAAGAAAATCAGGAGGTGCCTTTTCTGACTTCCTTCTGAAAATGCTAGTTGTATGGCTGTGCTTGGGTTCAATGCTTTCTCAAGGTGAGGTCAGCAATCTTGATTTACTTGCTTGAATTAGAGAGAAATATGTAGATTGGGTAAGGATATATCCTGAATAATCAATATGTTTAATTGTAGGTGGGGTGAAGGCCTGTTCACTCAACTGCTTAGCAGAAGGCTTTAACTTCTACACAGAGAGAGCGGCAGCTGTGATCGATGGAACACCGTGCAGACCAGACTCCTATGATATCTGTGTTAATGGAGAGTGCAAGGTAGGTATGGTGAATAGATTACTTATAATCCGTTTCTCATGCATTAGTAACAATAAAGAGCTTATCAAGTCCTTTTTATATCTAACATTGCCACATACAACATACACCAAGACATTTATATTTTATCTAATGTCTGTAGCCCCCTTTTCTTTCAACATGTCACATCTGAGTATTAGTAGGCAAAGACAAGGAAAAATGGCTAACTTCCATGATGCAATGTTAGCTTCCCCTTCCATCCTCATATGAGCTGTCTAACTGAGCCTACTGTACAAGAGCAGGTAAGCAAATAGTTTTTGAAGTTGTGGAGTTCTGACTACTATAATAGCTACTCTCCCATAGCAAGAATATCAGGTAAAACTGTAATAGTTTAATGGTTATAGCTTAGTGCAAGTTAAATAACCTGCATAATCTTCTCTCTCTAAGTAATAGATAGATAGATAAAACTGAAAAGTAGTTGTTAAGCCACTGATATAAAATCACCCCTCTGTAACATAACAATAAGTGCCCCTGTGTCTGTGATATATAAAAAAAAATGCTGATCTGTACCTATATCAGAGCAACTCTCGGCAATCACGTGACTCCTCGGCTCTCTCCTTTCCCTGGCTGACAGCTACAGTGGGTGGGGCTTATTCTTATATTACAGAGGGGATGGGATGATTTTATATTAGATATAAGAGTAGAAGGTTTGGAGGGGTGTGGAGGGGGCAGGCGCTGACACGAGCAGACAGTCAGGGACGGGAGGGGGGAAAGGACAGAGGAGAGGATAGAGAAGGACAGAGCGGGGCTACGGATAATGAAGGCACGTAAACTGACCACGGTGTCAGGGCTCAGCAGCCACGATACACTGGGGTCAGTTTATAGAGGGGAGGATATAGCCTGGCAGGATCAGACAGGTTTTTTTAGGTGATAGAAGGGGCCAAATAACACAAAACAAGCATTGGTCTGTATAACATGGCACAGTTTGCAATCAAAATTAAACCAAATAATATATTTTTTTTTTATCGTACATATAGAAAATCATAATTGTCGATCAACTCAACTTGTAATCCTGACACAATCATGAGGCAGACATTTAACTGCTTTAATCCAGTTTTTCTCCTTCCACATTAAAACACGCCAATAAAACATGTTTTTACAGTGAATGGGCCTTTCTTTAATGACTTATAACATTCATGCATGTTTAAGCCCAACTCCACCCAAGATTGATTTTGCTTTAAGTGTTAGTACACATCAGATGCAGTCCGGTGTGTTTTTTTTCTGCATGAAAAAAAAAAGAATGCACAGTGTCTTCTATGCATTCCAATCTAATGGCCCTAGATCACACTGGGGCAGTCAGTTCCAGTCAGTTTCTGGTGCAGAAAAAATGTAGAACATGCTGTATTTTTTCTGCATATAAATGTACGGGAACACAGAAAACCGTTTCAAAAATGCACCAACACTCTGTACCTGGAACGTATCTGGAGTGCATTGTTTTGGGGTGAACTGGCCCTAAGCTGTGTCACATGTTTTCTTCCTGTCCATCTCTGATTTTCTAGAGGGGCGATATCCCCACCAGGCTTCATACTTTTGACCATGCACACTAGTTACTCAACTGCCCCTGGAGCCTTTATGAAAATCCTAATACTTCCAAATATGAGACAGCCAGGCATGCTCCCTAGGCAATACTGCAGCACCCAGATGGATGGTAAGTATAGGCACTAGTGCAGTGTTTCTCAACTCCAGTCCTCAAGGCACCCCAACAGGTCATGGTTTCAGGATTTCCCTCATATGAAATGGCTGTGGTAATTACTAAGGCAGTGAAACTGATCAAATCACCTGTGCAAAATAATGGAAATTCTGAAAACATGACCTGTTGGGGTGCCTTGAGGACTGGAGTTGAGAAACACTGCACTAGGGGATATCTTCATTAGAATAGAGAAGTTTGGAGAATAGTTTGAAATGAGTACAGATCCCTATGGGGATAGAGCAGAAAAAATGAAGACATGAGAAGACACACGAGAAGCTGACAAGCAATTCAATCCTGTGGTTCCAACCCAACATATCATTGTTGGGGAGTTGCTCTCTAGTCTCTATCACTATGGATAGGGTAGAAGTTATGCTTTTAAAATACAATCTAGTATGTCGATTTTTCTTATTATTTCTCTTCACTAATAGCACGTTGGCTGTGATCGAATATTGGGATCTGATGCCAAGGAAGACAAATGCCGTGTGTGTGGAGGAGATGGCAATTCATGTGAGACCATTGAGGGAATCTTCAACCAGTCATTCTTTGAGGGAGGTGAGAAAAAATACTCAATTGTAGAAGCTGAGTTACATTACCAAACGGAGATATTACAACTACATTAGTACATTTGTTATAAATAGTTGGCCTTTTATGGCTCAGTGTTTTGCCTGGTAGTAAACTCAAACTTTTATTTACATAAAATTGCAATAATTATATACAGTACATTAAGGGGTTACACATTAAGTTACAAACCAAATATTTCAGAATGTCTAGTTAATAGGGTGTAAAATCTAATCACTTCATGAAAAAAAAAAAACATCACACAGTTGGGAGTTAATGTGAAACTGAAATTATAAATTAAATTTCAGTAGTTTCCCTTAGGAACATACACTATGGGTTGAATGGAAAAAAAATCATACCCACACTCAGATGTTCCATTTCAGAAGCTGTAGACCCCAATAATTGCTTTGTTTATGTCGTTTTCATCTGAATGCGGCATTTGGACCCTTTATTGAAATTTAAGTTACCGTACATTTTCAGTTAATGACCATTTAAAATTTTGTTGAATTTTTATTAATAAATTAAAATTGTTTAATTTGCTGAAAGAGTCGTCAGATATAATGAACTAGACAAAGTATATACAGTAATATAAAGAGAAAATTACACTTTTTGTTTACTGTCAGGGGCAGTGAAGATTTCTTGCCCGCATTTTATACCCCTAGTGTGCATGTATTATCTGCCTCTCTGCCATTCTCTGTGTTGTGCTGCCCCTGTTCATTAACCATCTCTGTTGCCTTTGTTCTCTTGGCTATCTTTGCTTGGCTGTCTGTTCTGTTCTACACTCACTGGGGTTGATTTACCAGGTATGTAGGTACCAGGTGATTTACAAGGTGAATAGGCTGTTCAAATTGCAAGGGAATTTTCACTTTGTGAGGGAATTTTGCCTTCTCTTAGTGAATAAGGTGACACTCTGCTGACTTTCATCATCCAATCATTCAAGCAAAATTACAGTTTTTTTTTTTTTTTTTAGCGTGTGAATGGGTATTGTTTGCAAAGTGAACTTCCACCACATTTCCAAAATTCTCTTGCAAAGCAAACAGCCTATTTGCCTTTGGTACATGAACTCCACTATGTTCTTACCTCTTTTACTTCCCTGCATGTATGAAAGTGGTGAGTCTTCCAGCTTAGAATTTTGGTACATAGGGTTCCTGCAAGAACTAACAAAGGAAGGAATTGTTTGTTGCTGTGAAGCTCTATCTGACCTTACAAAGCTTTTACTTCACTGTGCAATGGCTGGTACAGAAGGCACCTCTGACTCACATATTAGAGATTGATATGAAGTGTACTTCTGTCCACAAGAGTGAACTACAATATATTACAATCAGGGATGAGCTTTATGTTAGACTCGAACATTGGCTGTTCGCCAGTTCGCCAAACAGCGAACAATTTTGGGTGGTTGCGGCAAATTCGAAAGCCGCAGAACACCCTTTAAAAGTCTATGGGAGAAATCAAAAGCGCTAATTTTAAAGGCTTATATGCATGTTATTGTCATAAAAAGTGTTTGAGGACCTGGATCCTGCCTCAGAGGACATGTATCAATGCAAAAAAAGTTTTAAAAACTGACGTTTTTCATGAGCAGTGATTTTAATAATGCTTAAAGTGAAACAATAAAAGTGTAATATATGTATTTTAAGCAGAACCCTGCACCAAAATTTAAACAAAATGGCGTGGGGTCCCCCCAAAAATCCATACCAGACCCTTATCCAAGCAATGTACCAGGCCACATGCCCTCAACATTGGGAGGGTGCTTTGAGGTAGCCCCTCAAAGCACCTTGTCTCCATGTTGATGGGGAGAAGGGCCTTATCCCCAAAACCCTTGTCCGATGGTTGTGGGGGTCTGAGGACAGGGGGCTTATCAGAATCTGGAAGCCCCTTTTAACAAGGGGACCCCCAGATCCCGCCCCCCCTGTGTGAATTGGTAATGGGGTACAAATATACCCCTAATATTTCACAAAAAATGTGACAAAAAGTTTAAAAAAGACAAGAGACGGTTTTTAACAAGTCCTTTATTAATTTCTTCTTCTTTCATCTTCTTTCTTCTGGTCTTCTTTCTTCTGGTCTTCCTTCGGTCTTCATCTTCTCCATTTTCTTCTTCATCTTTTTCTTCCTCCACTCTTCTCGTCCCTTGCTCCGACTTCTTCTCTATGCTATCCGCACGATCCGCCTCTGTGGGAGCCTTCAGCCGCGTGACGCTTCGATGCTTCTAACACTTCTTAAATAATGGAGGGCGGGGCCACCCGGTGACATAAAACAGATGACCCGCCCCCTCTGACAACACGAGGAAAGCCATAGGGAACTTCCCGTGCGTCAGAGGAGGGCGGGGTCACTGGGTGGCTCCGCCCTTCGTTATTTAAGAAGTGTCAGAAGAATCCAAGCGTCACACTGCTGAAGACTCCCACAGAGGCAGATCATGCGGACGGCGTGGAGAAGAAGCCGGAGCAAGATGCGGGACAAGAAGAGCGGAGGAAGAAGAAGATGGAGAAGAAGAAGTTGGAGGAACAAGAACATCAAAGAAAGACCAGAAGAAAGAAGACCAGAAGAAAGAAGGTGAAAGAAGAAGACTTGTCAAAAACTGTCTCTTGTCTTTTTTAACCTTTCTGTTACTTTTTTTGTGAAATGGTAAGGGTACAACCCATTACCAATTCACACAGGGGGCCGGGATCTGGGGGTCCCCTTGTTAAAGGGGGCTTCCGGATTCCTATAAGCCCCCTGCCCGCAGACCCCCACAACCACCGGGCAAGGGTTGTGGGGATGAGGCCCTTCTCCCCATCAACATGGGGACAAGGTGCTTTGAGGGGCTACTTTAAAGCACCCTCACAATGTTGAGGGCATGTGGCCTGGTACGGTTCAGGAGGGGGGGCCAGGTTGCGTGCTCGGATAAGGGTCTGGTATGGATTTTTGGGGGGACCCCACACCATTTTTTTTAAAATGTTGGTGCAGGGTTCCCCTTAAAATCCATACCAGATCTGAAGGGCCTGGTATGGAATTTAGGGGAACCCCCACGCATTTATTTTTTAAATTTTGGTTTGGGGTTCCCCTGTAGGGAAATCCCCCTGCCGTTTTTATCTATGAACTTTTATGTGTATTGTGGACCAACAATTCATTGTAGCCGCGAGTAATTTTAAATTATTTTTTTTAGAAATATAATTTTGCTGTCAGACTGTTCTAAATGCGGGAAACATACGCCCCTTTACATAGACCCCCCAGGTACGAAATTTAAAGGAATATTACACTTTTATTGTTTCACTTTAAGCATTAAAAATCACTTCTCCCGAAAAATTGCCATTTTTAAAACTTTTTTTTGCATTGATACATGTCCCGTGAGACAGGACCCAGGTCCCCAAACACTTTTTATTACAATACCATGCATATTAGCCTTTAAAATTAGCACTCTTGATTATTCATGTTCGTGTCCTATAGACTTTAACGGTGTTCATGTGTTTGAACAAATTTTTTGCCTGTTTGCATGTTCTGGTCCTAACCGAACGGGGCGGGGGGGCGGGGGGGATGGGGGGTTGTTCAGCTCATCCCTACCCGCAACATACACTGGGATGCTTAGAACTAAGTCTTTGCCAAACTCAGCCCACTAGAGGCCATAGCAGGGGCAAAAGCGGGGCTCCCACTGGAGCGCTCATTACTGCCATCTGATTGGCTCATGGCGATAATATCACCTCACTTCCGGTCACTCCCTCAGCAGCAGATATACAGGAGGTGGCCCAAGTCTCCCGCAAGGTCCGGTGCGGTAAACACAAATAGGGATGAGCTCAGGCGTGTTCGCATGGTCCACGTGCTGAGCCCGCCAGGAAGTCGGTGCAGCGCTGCGCTAATCACAGGCAGTGAGACATTGCCTGATCTCTGCAGCTGCGCATCGGGGCAATGTCTCACTGCCTGTGATTAGCGCAGAGCTGCGTCAACTTCCTGGCGGGCTCAGCATGCGAACACGCCTAAGCTCATCCTTAAACACAAGTAAGGGGCCATAACAGCTGGATAACAAGCCAAGGCAGCTGCCATCAGATGGAGAGCTGGGCGGATCCCATGTGTGGGCAGGTCGGTGTTTCATCAGATTAGGCATCAGAAAGTGTAACGGAAATGACGTTTTAACCCGAGCAACCGATGTCTGCGCTTTTCCTGGGGGGTCACGAGCCGCGTTCTGTGATCACTGAGTCTATGAGACTGGGCTGATCACAGATCCGAGTAAGGTGTCGATCCCGACCCCTCACCACATGATCAGCTTTCAGCCAATGATGGCTGATCACATGATGTAAACAGAATCTCTCTAATCTGTATTTTTTTTTTCCCTCACGCCATCAGCATGAGGGAAAAAAAAGCTGATCACTGGCTTCTGTCAGAGGGACATCATTCCATCACACAGAAAGCCGCGGCTGCATATTCTGTGCCCACCAGTGTCAGCTGCCAGTGCCCACTGGGCCACCTACCAGTGCCACCTATTAGTACCCACCAGTGCCACCTATCAGTGCCCACAGTGCCACCTACCAGTGCCTACTAGTGCCACCCATCAATGCCCACCAGCACCAGTGCCACCCATCAATGCCCATCAGGGTCTCATAATTAGTGACACAGATCAGTGCTGCCTATCAGTGTCACCTACCAGTGTCCATCAGTGCCATCCATCAGTGCCCTTCAGTGCCACCTCATCAGTGCTTATCAGTGCCCATTAGTGCTGCCTTATCAATGCCCACCAGTGGCACCTATCATTCCCGCCTATTAGTGCCCATCAGTGACAATCAATGCAGCTTCATCAGCGCACATCAGTGAAGGAGAAAAATTACCTGTTTTCAAAATTTTATAACAAACTATGAAACCTTTTTTATTTTTTTTTTCAAAATTTGCAGTCATTTTTTGTTTTATTTAATGAGTGAAGGAATATGCCCCATCATCAGTGTCAGTAGGAAGAATAGGGCCCCATCATCAGTGTCAGTAGGAAGAATAGGTCCCCATCATCAGTGTCAGTAAGAAGAATAGGTCCCCAACCTCATTGTCAGTAGGAGGAATAGGGCCCCATCATCAGTGTCAGTAGGAAGAATAGGTCCCCATCATCGGTGTCAGTAGGAAGAATAGGGCCCCATCATCAGTGTCAGTAGGAAGAATAGGTCCCCATCATCGGTGTCAGTAGGAAGAATAGGGCCCCATCATCAGTGTCAGTAGGAAGAATAGGGCCCCATCATCAGTGTCAGTAGGAGGAATAGGGCCCCATCATCGGTGTCAGTAGGAAGAATAGGTCCCCATCATCGGTGTCAGAAGGAAGAATAGGGCCCCATCATCAGTGTCAGTAAGAATAGGTCCCTAACCTCGTTGTCAGTAGGAGGAATAGGGCCCCATCATCGGTGTCAGTAGGAAGAATAGGTCCCCATCATCGGTGTCAGTAGGAAGAATAGGGCCCCATCATCAGTGTCAGTAGGAAGAATAGGGCCCCATCATCAGTGTCAGTAGGAAGAATAGGGCCCCATCATCGGTGACAGTAGGAAGAATAGGGCCCCATCATCAGTGTCAGTAGGAAGAATGGGGCCCCATCATCAGTGTCAGTAGGAAGAATAGGGCCCCATCATCAGTGTCAGTAGGAGGAATAGTACCCCATCATTGGTGTCAGTAGGAAGAATAGGTCCCCATCATCGGTGTCAGTAGGAAGAATATTTCCCCATCATCTGTGTCAGTAGAAGGAATAGGCCCCCATTATCGGTATCAGTAGGAAGAATAGGACTCCCATTATCAGTGTCAGTAGGAAGAATATGGCCCCCATCATCAGTGTTAGTAGGTGGAATAGGGCCCTCATCATCAGTGTCAGTAGGAGGAATAGGGCCCCATTGTTGGGGAGAGTGGTAGGAATAGGGCTCCATTGTTGGGGAGAGTAGTAGGAATAGGACTCCATTGTTGGGGAGAGTGGTAGAAATGGGGCCCCATTGTTGGGAAGAGTGGAAGGAATGGGGCCCCATTGTTAGGAAGAGTGGTAGGAATGGGGCCCCATTGTTGGGGAGAGTGGTAGGAATAGGGCCCCATTGTTGGGGAGAGTGGTAGGAATAGGGCCCCATTGTTGGTATTGTAATAATAAACAAATGGGCGCAAAAGAGCTATGAATCACACAACATACCATGAGATTTATACACCGATATCAATATTAGGAGAATTTTTATAACAGTGGTCAGGATCACACGTTGAGCCAACCCACTAGTATGTAGTGGAGCCGGTAAAAATGCTATCCAAGAACATGGTAAAAATTCTGGTGTAATCCAGCAAAATAGGGGTTCCCCACCTTTGGGAAGTGAATCTGGGAGATTGGGAGGTAGGGATTCCCCACATTATAGTGTTCGCACAGAAAATAGGTTTTTACCCTTAAGAGAACATACCCCAAAAAACAGGGACAGCATGGGTATTACCCAAACCAGGCTTCAGGTAGTGGATATGGGTATCAGGGTGATGGTGGAGAATATTATAGTGAGAGACCATACTATAAAGATCAACCACCCCCACCCCCATACTACAGACATTATGAACAACCCCAAAGGAGAAATTTTAGAGGGATACCTTTTAGAGGAGGGAATCGAGGTAGAGGTTTCCCGAGATCCCAACCACCCCTCCCCCACATGGATATGATAATCAATATTATCAATCATCAGAGGGAATGGAGGGATTGGAAGTAACCCTACAAAGTGGCACACACTCCCCACAAATTACCAGTAGCAGAAAGAAAAAAGGCTGCAGAGGAGGCAGACAAAAAAAAAAAAGAGAGACAGCTACAGTCGGGCATACTTGCAGGGGAAAACTTCACTGAGAAGGAGTTGTATACGCTCCAGGAAGGGTTGAAGTTTGCACCAGCAAGATTTTTAAATAAATTCGACACTATGACAGATGTAGAGAAGTTTTCCAGGAAATTAAATATTAAAAAGTTTTTTTTGGAAGTGAAGTCCAAAGATAATCAGCAAAAGCAAACTACCCATAAGCATAGTGGACTAAAAAATTAATCCACCTTTAACCCTAAACCATATAGTCACAAGTTTATTGATGTATTCAAGAACATGGTTCAAGAGGAAAACCAAGCAGGTATGGGAAGCTATCAAAAGATTAGAAAAGAAGAAGGAAATAGTTATTAGACCTGCCGATAAGGAGATGTTGGCTTGTGGTGCTCAAAAAATTGGAGTATAAGAAAGAAATGAATAGGATTTTAGGACATAAAGACACATATGTTAAATTACCTGGCAATCCCAGTCTTAAACTAAAAAAGAACTAAAAAAGAAACTAGAAGAGTGGTTGAAAAGGCAATAAAAAAGACATCCTAGACAACAAAGAAGCCAAGTATTTGAATTTAAGGGCCCCTAAAATACCAGTGATCTATCAGTTGCCCAAAATGCATAAAAATAAAGAAACTCCACCTGTAGGCCTATTATTAGCGGAATTAATTCCCTGTACTCATGTATAGGGGAATATCTGGACACTTTTTTTCAACCTTTGGCAGCCAAAGGTAAAGCTTTTTTGAAGGATGGAAAGGAGTTAAAAAGTTTGTAGAAGGACTTTTGTGTGGAGGGTCAAACTCTGCTGGTCCCAGTGGATGTGGAATCCTTCTACACAAACATAAAGCAGAAGGACGCAGTAGAGGCTATCAAATGCTCCCTACATAAACATACTAAGTTAAAACAAAGTCAGATTGGATTCCTGGTGGAAAGGCTAAACGTGGCTATGTCCAATAATTTTTTTTGTTATGGAGGGGATTTTTTAAATCAAGTTAAGGGCGTTGCTATGGGGGCTAAATATGCCCCCAGTATAGAAAATATTTTTCTAGATAAATGGGAAAATTAAGATATTGTTACTGACGAGTGGCCACAGTTGGTGCTATATCGGAGGATAACCTGGTATTCATATGGAATGGTTCTGCAGAAGACCTTCAATTGTTCATGAACCATATGAATGACAACCGATATGGCATCAAACTTACTAGCAAATGGGATATTGAGGCAATCCAGTACCTTGATCTTGAAATTTTCAAGTCAGGGAATAGATTATTGACCAGAACTTTTTTCAAAGTGGTTGATAAAAATGGCTATATCTCAACATGGAGTTGCCATTATCCAAGTTGGATCAAGGCCATACCAAAAGGGCAGTTTGTCCGTATTAAATGTAACTGTGACCTGGATGAGGATTATTTGGCCCAATATGAAGTGTTGCTCAAGAGGTTTTGGGAAAAGGGTTACAATCTCTCTGACCTTGAGAAGGTTAGGTCGGAGGTAGCCAATAGCAACAGAGTTGAATTGATAGAGAAAGCTAGAAGAAAAGAGAATAAATTTGATCTGGCATTCGTCACTGGTATTAATCTTGATTATAAAATAATTTGAAAAGTCCTTAAAGAAATTCTGGCCTATCCTGTTGAGGGATTTTGCCATGTAAGCCATCCTTTATCTATAGGAGAGCTCCAGGCCTTAGGAACATGATAGCCAAAAATGTGGTAGAGCCTCCTATGATCAGAAAGAAAACCTTTCTTGATGCCATAGGCTTTTACAGATGTGGAAGATGTAAATCTTGCTGCGGAACCACTGCGGATAAAAGAAAGAAAACAGATGTCTTTGTAGGGAGTAATGGTAAGGAGTATAAGATAGATAAATTCATATTTTGTAACACCAGATATGTAGTATATCTCCTTACTTGCCCCTGCGGATTGGTATATGTGGGGAGAACCACTAGATGTCTCTACAAAAGAATTAACAAACACGTTGCCAACATTGTTAATGGGTTTAGAAAACAGTGTGTCAAACCAACCAACCACCAACAAAACCCATCTCTCCTAAGCAGGGACGAGCTTTATGTCGAAGTCGAACTCATGTTCGACTCGAACGTTGGTTGTTCGCCGAACAGCAAACAATTTTGGGTGTTCGCGTCAAATTTGAAAGCCACGGAACAACCTTTAAAAGTCTATGGGAGAAATGCTATTCTAATTTTAAAGGCTTATATGTATGGTATTGTCATAAAAAGTGTTTGGGGACCTGGGTCCTGTCCCTGTCGGGAGCAGGGATTTTAATAATGCTTAAAGTGAAACAATAAAAGTATAATATTCCTTTAAATTTCGTACCTGGGGGGTGTCTATAGTATGCCTGTAAAGGGGCGCATGTTTCCCGTGTTTAGAACAGTCTAGCAGCAAAATGACATTTCTAAAGGAAAAAAAGTAATTTAAAACTACTCGCGGCTACAGTGAATTGTCGGTCCGCAATACACATAAAAGTTCATTGATAAAAACGGTATGGGGATTTCCCCACAGGGGAACCCCAAACCTAAATTTAAAAAAAAATGCGTGGGGGTCCCCCTCAAAATCCATACCAGACCCTTCAGGTCTGGTATGGATTTTAAGGGGAACCCCGCACCAAAATTTAAAGAGAAATGGCATGGGGTCCCCCCAAAAATCCATACCAGACCCTTATCTGAGCACGCAACCTGGCAGGCCGCAAAGAGAGGGGGACAAAAGAGCGCCCCCCCTCCTGAGCCGTACCAGACCACATGCCCTCAACATAGGGAGGGTTCTTTGAGGTAGCCCCTCAAAGAACCTTGTCCCCATGCTCATCCCCACAACCCTTGCCTGGTGGTTGTGGGGGTCTGCGGGCGGGGGGCTTATCGGAATCTGGAAGCCCCCTTTGACAAGGGGACCCCCGGACCCCCTCCCCAAATGTACCCCTACCATTTCGCAAAAAAAGTGACAAAAAGGTTAAAAAAAGCAAGAGACAGTTTTTGACAAGTCCTTTAGTAAATGCTTCTTCTTTCATCTTCTTTCTTCTGATGTTCCTTCTGTGTTCTTCTTGTTCCTTCAACTTCTTCTTCTCCATCTTCTTCTCCATCTTCTTCCGGCTTCTTCTCTGCGCTGTCTGTACAATCCGCCTCTGTGGGAATCTTCAGCCGTGTGATGTTTCGATTCATCTGACACTTCTTAAATAACGGAGGGTGGGGTCACCCGCACAGGGACTTCCCTATGGCTTTCCTTGTGTTGTCAGAGGGGGGTGGGGGCACCCGTTTACAAAGAAGAAGATGAAGAAGATGAACAACACCGAAGGAAGACCAGAAGAAAGGAGATGAAAGAAGAAGCGCTAAGAAGAAGAATTGAATAAAGGACTTGTCAAAAACTGTCTCTTGTCTTTTTTAACATTTTTGTCTCTTTTTTTGTGAAATGGTAGGGGTACATTTGTACCCCATTACCAATTCACACGGGGGGCAGGATCTGGGGGTCTCCTTGTTAAAGGGGGCTTACAGATTCCGATAAGCCCCCCGCCCGCAGACCCCCACAACCACCGGGCAAGGGTCAACATGGGGACAAGGTGCTTTGAGTGGCTACTTTAAACCACCTTCCCAATGTTGAGGGCATGTGGCCTAGTACTTTTCAGGAGGGGGGCTGCTCTCTCATCCCACCTCTTTTCCTGCGGCCTGCCAGGTTGCGTGCTCAGATAAGGGCCTGGTATGGATTTTTGGGGGGACCTGACGCCATTTAAAAAAAAAAAATTGGTGCAGGGTTCCCCTTAATATCCATACCAGACATGAAGGGTCTGGTATGGAATTTAGGGGGACCCCCACGCATTTTTTTTTTGGTTCGGGTTTTCCTCATGCCATTTTTATCAATTAAGTTTTATGTGTATTGCGGACCGACAATTCGCTGTAGCCGCGAGTAGTTTTAAATGACTTTTTTCCTTTAGGAATGTAATTTTGCTGTAAGACTGTTCTAAACATGGGAAACATGCGCCCCTTTACAGGCATACTATAGACACCCCCCAGGTACGAAATTTAAAGGAATATTACACTTTATTGTTTTACTTTAAGCATTATTAAAATCACTGCCCCTGAAAAAAAACGCCATTTTTAAAACGTATTTTTTTGCATTGATACATGTCCCATGGGGCAGGACCCAGGTCCCCAAACACTTTTTATGACAATACCATGCATATAAGCCTTTAAAATTAGCACTTTTTATTATTTGTGTTCGTGTCCCATTGATTATTCATGTTCATGTCCCATAGACTTTAACGGTGTTCGAACAAATTTTTTGCCTGTTCGCATGTTCTGGTGCGAACAGAACCAGGGGGGGGGTTCGGCTCATCCCTAATTACAATACCCACTGTGCACAAAAAACTGTGCACCCAGTGGTGTTATTAGGCTCAGGTACACATTATACTCAGCAGTAAGCAATTAAATCTGTACCTGCAACACTTTCTGTCACAGCTCTGCCTGCCCTAAGCATGCAACATCTCTCACATCCAGCAGCTTCCTGAATAATGGGCATATGTGTTGATTATGATGGCACCTATTTATGTAGTTCCCTGCTATTGTTCATATATATATATATATATATATATATATATATATATATATATATATATATATATATATATATATATATATATATATATATATATATATATGTATACTGTATATATGTATCTTTTGTGTTGTGTTCCTCAAGATAAGGATTTGGATATGGTCCCGCTTTCTTTCTATGTCCCTAACCACTATTCAGCTCTTGCACCTTACCCCCCAATATGTTATATAGTGCAGACTACATAGGGTCATTCCTATGTCCAGAAAGGCACACTTTTGCTAGTTTTAGATAAAATGCAGGTGAGCAAAATCTTGGAGTATGTTATCAGAAATAGACAGTACATATTTTAAAGCACTCCAGTTGTAAATATCTATTTGTGATTTCGAAGTAGATGTTAGTCTGGAAAGCCATTGGAAGCTATTGTATAGTAGACCTCTAATGACAGATGGAAAAATGTACCCCTATTGCAGTCATTCACCCATTGGGGTTGATTTACCAAAGGCAAATAAACTGTGCACTTTGCAAGTGCAGTTGCACTCATTTTTCCACAGTTTAGTGAATGTGGTGAAGCTCCACAGATTTCAATCAGTCAGTCAATCATGTGCAAGCAAAAATGCTGTTTTTTTCCCTTGAACCTTAAAAAAGTGAAGCTTCACCACATTCACTGATTAGACTGAGTGCAACTTCACTGGCAAAGCACACAGTCTATGTGTCTTTAGTAAATGAAGCCCACTGTAAACATTAATTCCAGCTACTGGGAAAAACACATTGCAAACTGTCATGTTTAACTTACCCCTGCAGGTGTGGGTTTTCTATGCCATTTTCAAAATAATCCCATGTATAGTTTTTAAAACACATTCAAGAAATCAAGCATCGTTCCACGCTGCATACTACTGGTACTGATTTTCCCATCATTTTAAGCAGGGACTTGTGCATTACCAGTACTTTAGATATAAGGCGAGAGATGCAGAGGTCCCTCTCGTCTACTGACCTTCTAGATACCATTCCCCTCCTGTATGCATGTACTTTAACTGCAGTGTGTCTGCAAGTGAAACAGATTCAGTGTGAATGTGAGCTATGCCTTTACACGATTGAGTGTTATGTCCAACATCTCTCTTACAGCTTGTTCCCCTCTCTCCCTCCCCCATTTCTCAAGGATATGAGGAGGTTGTCTGGATTCCAAAAGGTTCTGTCCATATTAACATTAAACAGCTCAACCTATCACAAAACCACCTGGGTAAGTAGATTTGATACACAGTCATCTTAATTACACATACATCAGATAACAATAAGTATTTAATAAACCAAGATGGTCAAACATGGCCGGTCTGGTAGCTTGATTAGTCATAGGCAACGTCAATTGTGCAATATTTGGCCATACACTATTTTGACCACATCTTAAAGCTATGTGTAGTCTGGAGCTAGGGTTTTATCACTTTCTTACCAGGTTGCCAAAGTCATGGCATGCACCTCATGCAGGCCTTAAGTAGGTCTTTTATTCAACCAAAAGATACAATATTTAAACTCGTCTTTGTTAGATTCTTTGTTGTATGAATACTATCACATTATTGCTCAAAGGTGGCCATTTCTTTTAAGAAATGAAGGCTCCAGCATACTTTCCCTTTTATTTGAAGCCTCTCCTTGAACAGGGATAGCAAATGGAGACCTATGTTTGCCCCACCTCAGGTGCAGTATTTGATATTCCCTACCTCAGGTGTAGTAGATGCTGTTCTCAACCACAAGTACAGTAGGTGCTGTTCTCCAGGCCTCCTAACTAGTAGCTGCTTCTTCGGCACATGTGTTAGCAAAGTTCATGGTAAAATAGACTGTATTTGTAGGAAATAAGATGTCCTGTGGCTTCTCAGTATATACAGGAGTAACCTCTTTATTTTAAATCACAGCATGAATTGCACAACATTTCAGGTCAAAGTCAGTCTTCTTCATGAGATTTTATAAAAATTAGGGTAAACAGAAGAAAATGCACAAATGCATGCCCCTGTAGAGAAGGCTTATTCTTAATGGCACAGAGTACAAAAAAAAAAATGAATGACATTGAAAAATACTGCATGGGAGATACAGGTGCAGCATACAGACTGCATTTGCATGCTGTTCCACATACTTGTTTCAGGGCCATATGTATTCAGTGATAAATGCCCCAAATGTAGAATTTCCATATTTGGGGCGTATGTCTCTGAACGCATGTGTCCCTAAATGCAAGTATGCTTCGGTACAGCAAAGAACACAAGCTGGGTATTTCAGACTGTCATTGATTTTGACAGGGATGCTGGCAGTGGGTTGTACACTGTACCTGTGCCTCCTGAGTACCAGAATAAGCCATTTTTTACGTTATGTGGGCAAAAGCGCCCATGTACATGGGCTATTACTTTTTCTATTCTTTGTTACATCTCAGTGCTGTCTGTAGGCTGCAGCCACTTCCTGGCTACAGGCCTACAGTGATGGCTGCATGGTATTTTTCAGGGTGAGTTCCCTTATGGTGCAAGCAGTGGACCATGCCTGTTTAATTCATGTTGAGTCTCAGGGTCACACATGACAGAGTGATAAAGCATGGCAGAAAAGGTAGACAGTTGTCACCACATAACAGGAAATGCCTGTACATGGCACGGGTCACCAGGTAATATTTTAGCTTAAAATTTAATAAATATTGAAAACTATTTCTAAAATAAAATTAACATGTAAAGGATTTTATGAGATTTTAGTGATTGGGTGTATATTTATGCTTTAACTTAAAAGAAGAAGTGCTCAAAACCCAACTCGTCATTAAACCCATTTGGTTCATTGCATTTAATTTCTGAATCCAATCAAATAAGCAGTAGTCACAAACTTGATTAATAAAGGGTCCACTGAAAATATCCATGCTCATTTAATTTTACATGTACGATCCATTGTACTCCTACCTATACATTAAATATGCCTACACTAAAGATACGCCTCTATGTGTATAAAGCTTTATTTGCCCTCATTTGTGTTATAAACATCTGCAAAAGGCCACAATTATCTGTGGTGTAAAATAACTGGGATTCTCCCATAAATGCAAAGTGTGGACAACTAGTAGTAGTCACATTCAATTTAACTTGGTACTTCTACGGTTCCAAAGGCCAAGGATGTTGATTCTCTTCCTGAGATTAATACATGGAGCATGGATCCTAGGAAGCCTGGTGAGCACCTTCTGAACTTTGTGCATTAAGTAGGAACTTTGCCCTGGGGCAAGTCTAAAAATGCACTACTTAAATCATTTAGATTGATTATTTACAGCCCATGTTCCACTTCAAATACAATTCACGTGAAGCTAAAGGAGAAGTTTTTAGGGCACTTAGAAATGCTTTGGATTTTTAATAAAAATGTGTCACTTTATGTTGTCTGTATGTTCTGTTCTGCATGATGTTTATGTTTATGTTTTAAAACCAATGCATTTGCAAAGCACGCTATATTTTGCAAATGTTTTGCTCTACTTTAAAATGATTATGTACCCCTTATAAAAAATGTAAAAAAAGCTGAGAGAACATATTTTATTAACAGCCCTGAAGGCAGAAGGAGGAGATTACTATATTAATGGCAGACTCCCCCCAGATGCCCCAAAGAGGTTTGATGCAGCTGGGACAGCTTTTCACTACAAAAGACCTCAAGATGAGCCAGAATCACTGGAGGCTTTAGGACCTACTAATGCAACTTTAGTTCTTATGGTAAGTGATTCAGTGTGTTCATGGGGCATTTTCTGTATGCAGTGGGACTGTATGCAAGATCATGAGTTGAGCCCCTTCCTCAAGAAAAAAAGAACATGCCATGCCTGCCGTGCACTGCAGCAAAAAAAGAGAGTGGTTTGCATTGCACTGACTATTGGACATGGGTTAAAGGGTTTAGAGTCTGCGATGATTTGCATAACATATAATGAGGCAATGTGGAATAGAGAATTTATAGAACAGCGTACAGAATGATACGGTATAAAAAAGTAAATGTATAACGCAGAGTACAGAATGAGGCAGTGTGGAATACCGAATGTACAGTGCCAAGTACTGAATCAGGCAGTGTGGAATATGAAATGTAAGGTGCAGAGTAAAGAAACAGGCAGTACGGAATATGTAATGCATGGTGCAGAGTATAGACTAAGGCAGTGTGGAATATGGAATGTAAGGTGCAGAGCACAGAATGGGGCAGTGTGTTATACGGAATGCATGGTGCAGAATACAGACTGAGGCAGTGTGGAATACGGAATGTAAGGTGCAGAGTACAGAATGGGGCAGTGTGAAATACGGAATCTAAGATGCAGAGTACAGAATGGGGCAGTGTGAAATACGGAATGTAAGGTGCAGAGTAAAGAATGGGGAGTGTGGAATACAGAATCTAGAGTGCAGAGTACAGAATGAGGCAGTGTGGAATTACGGAATGCACAGTGCAGAGTATAGACTAAGGCAGTGTGGAATATGGAATGTAAGGTGCAGAGTACAGAATGGGGCAGTGTGGAATATGGAATGTAAGGTGCAGAGTACAGAATGGGGCAGTGTGGAATATGGAATGTAAGGTGAAGAGTATAGACTAAGGCAGTGTGGAATATGGAATGTAAGATGCAGAGTACAGAATGGGGCAGTGTGGAATACGGAAACTAGGGTGCAGAGTACAGACTGAGGCAGTGTGGAATACGGAATGTATGGTACAAAGTACAGAATGAGGCAATGTGGAATAAGGAATATACAGTGTACAGAATGAGGCAGTGTGGAATACGGAATGTACAGTGCAGAGTACAGAATGAGGCAGTGTGGAATACGGAATGTACAGTGCAGAGTACAGAATAAGGCAGTGTGAAATGCAAAACACACAACACAGTGTAGATAATGAGGCAGTGTGGAATACAGAATGCACAGCACAAAGTACAGAAGGAGGCAGTGTGAAATACAGAATGTAGAGAGGCAGCGTGAAATTCTGAATGCACAGCACAGCGTGCAATGTGGAATATGAAATGTACAGCACAGAGTACAGAATGAGGCAGTGTTGAATACAGAATGTACATCAACGCATACAGATAAAGGCAGTATGAAATACACATAGGCGTGCGCGGCCTATTACATTAGGGTGTGCACCCCAAAGCTCAAACACGCGTGTGGGTATGAGTATATAATATATTTCTATCTCATCTCCCCACCCGCCTAATGAAAGAGAAGAGAGGGAGAGCTTTCCCATCACCCCGCCAGCACACAGAGCGACAAGGCCACTGTCAGAAATCATGGGCCTGATACAGTCTACCTGACAAAGCTCCCTCCACCTGACAGAGCTAGGACCTAAGCCTGACAGGGGCGCGGTGTTCTATGAGGTGGGTGCAGGGTGTATAGTGAGGGGTGCAGGATTCTGTGGGGTGGGGGCAGGGTGCATAGTGAGGGATGCAGGGTTCTGTGGGGTTGGGGCAGGGTGCATAGTGAGGGGTGCATGGTTCTGTGGGGTGGGGGTAGGGTGCATAGTGAGGGGTGCAGGGTGCTGTAGAGTAGGTCAGTTTAGAGTGAGGGGTGTGGGGCAGATGGAAGGCACAGGTTCAGGAGAGGAGCAGAGAACAGTGTCAGAGGGGACCCCAGATAGCCTGGCAGGGTTAGCTAGTACTCACGATTTGGGCAGCCAGCAGTGTAGCCAATCTCTTCCTGCAGCACATCCACTTGAGGGTGGGGGCATGAGTCGGCATTGCGAGGGAGGGACCCAGGACACACTGGACAGATCCACACAGCCAGCCATCCTCTGCACTTGCGCCCGCTGCTCCATGTCAGTCACCGAGAGCTGGCCACAGCATTGATCACTGGGATTCACCATCCCAGACCCAACACTCCATCCACTGCACTGCGCTGGGCACCGGAGTCTGGGGCCAAAGGAGGATTGTTTATCCACGTTCAGGAGCAGGTGGAGTAATCTTCCACAACCTTAGCTTGCAATTCGTTTAAAGTCCCGGCAGATTGTCAGAGAAGAAGCAGGAAGTCAGGACTTTAATTTAATTGTCGGGAACCACAGTGCAGTAAATCACTCCGCCTGCACCCGAAAGTGGCTAAATAGCCCCCTTTTGGCCCCGTCAGACAGATAAACAATGGGGCTGTTTTTTCTCTTTAAATAGTTGCAGAACAGAGGTGCCAAGAGTTTGTGAGTTGGGCTCCTCTCTCTGCTGCAGGGAACCCATACAGAATTACCAGGGCCAGGCAGAGCGATGCACATGGGGTGATTAGGGTGTGCCCAGGCGCACCCGGAACACCCCATGCACACGCCTATGGGAATACAGAATGTACAAAAGGCGTACTGAATGAGGTGGTAAAGCACAGTGCGCAGAATGAGACAGTGTTGAATAAGGAATGTGCATAAAAGAGTGCAGAATAAGTCAATGTGAAATATGGAATGCACAGCACAGTTTACAGAATGAGGTGATGTGGAATAGAAAAAGATCCTAGACGCCAGTTCAAGAAACACTGATCTAGTGTATGCTGAGCAGTGCACAATGTACTTTACAGTAACCCAACCCTATGAATATTGTGACTGTGGAAAAAACCATTATGATTGTAGGGTAGAAGGACAAGTCATTCATTCCTTTATCATTTTTCTACAGTCACAATACTCATAGGGTTGGGTAGCTGTAAGGTGATATAATCTGTTACTGGACACAGTCACAAGAGTGAGGAGCATGTATCATTAGGAATGAGCTCAGGCATGTTTGGCTACAATTCCTGAGCTTTCCCACCAGGAAGCTGTCACTAAGGGCCGCTAATCATAAGCGGAGACATTCCCTGCCCTGCAGTAGCACCTATACAAGGGTGTGTATATGGGTGGCTGCAGGCTAGGAAATGCCTCTGCAACTTTTGGTTGGTGGTCCTCAGGAACAGTTCCCTGGTAAGATAGCTCAGGCCAGAAGGACCATTTATTAAATGTTCTACCAAGTTTTTTTTTTTTATGTGAGTGCGCAATTTAACTTGAATAAAGTGTTTTGATTTGAGCATACTGCACTATAAGGTATGGTTCTCTCTTGTATTTCTTTACCATATAAGCTGAGCCTGGTAGGAAGCAGGGAACAACCTTTCCTTTGGCATATTGGGATAAATCCCACAAGCACTTATCGTCACTCATTAAAGAGGAAGTAAACCCCACCAAAAAAATCGTAATTTTCAATTGTTTCTATTCTACTAAACATCAGCATTCATACGATCTATATATTTCCGCAAAACGAGCGTTATAAATACCTTTTTTCTCATTTTAAAAAATCTGTGCCTTCCGGGTATCGCCCGCGCCATTGCTACGTCTGGTTTTCATCTCCTTTGCGGATGTCATTTCCGCCCTTAGTTTGATTTCCCTCAAGAAATCTCGCGCATGCGCCGTAGCGTCATAACAATCCTAACCAAGCCTCGATCTCGGTTGCCGTTACTAAGGCAACAAAGCATTTTGATTCATTCCCCTGCGTGACGTCTTGTTCAGTCACAAGGGGGAGTGTCAGGAAGAGCAGGGATATCTGTACATCGTGAGACTTCTCCTCTACCGCTCTGAGGAGAATGTCACGTAAGGCAGAGAAGCAGGAAGGACACAGGCGGCAATACAATATATGCCGCGCTCGCAAGTCAATACTGCGCAAGCGCGGCTGACGTCATGGACATCAAAACGGTGGTTTATACAAAAATGACACAAGTAAGTGCACTTTCTCAGGCAGCGATCAGCTGCCTGAGAAAAGTATTATCTACCTAGCAAAACATGTTTTGGAGGGTTTACAACCACTTTAAGTAAGCAGGCCATGGATGTCTGGTAAGCAGTGTATGTTTATCACTTTCTGTCTTTGAATGCTTTGGAAAACTCTGAAGAATGGAACATTGTATGCACACAGTTTTAATTTTTATAGTATTTGTGTTTACAAGAGCATACACGTTTGCTGGACTCTTCTTTCACTTTGAGATTAACCACAAATTGTATTGTGTATGGTTGATCACTCTGATTGTCTTTTGTGGTCACTTATGTCTGCAGGGCGGACTGACCATTTGGCTACTCGGGCACTGCCCGAGGGCACGGGCCACTAGGGTGCCCCATCAGGGTTGCCAGCCTCAGTAAAACCAGGGACAGTATGTATAAATCTGTGTTCTTTTTTTTACATCTGTCTCTGAAATGTCCTTACCAACATCCCTTTGGTCTAAAAATCCTGAGATTATTGCTGCCCCACCTCTCCAGTACCTTCTCAGCCAATAGAAGCATGTCTGTGTATACTGTGTGTACATGTATGTGTATACTGTGTGGCCCCATAATCTCTGATTGGCTGGGGGGCCCCATAATCTCTGATTGCCCGGGGGCCCCATGAGTTGTCAGTCCACCCCTGTATGTCTGTTGTGTAAAGCACAAGTGGCACATAGATTGTTATTATTCATATTTATATTAATGTTTTGAGGGTAAATATATGATTTATATTTTATTTACAGTAAATTACCATAAAGCGTCACACTTTTATTGGGTTGAAGGTTTGGACTAGTTGCTGAACATGCCTGACCTCATCCATATTTATCATAAATGTCAACACTTGTGTGACTGTTCAGTAACAGATTGTATAGCTTTAAAGCATTTTTTACAGACTATTATCTGTTTGATAGAGACAGATTCTCCCCATGCTATGCCCCAGCTATGCCCACTATGTCTGGCTTCTGTCTCCTGCACTTTGTAAGCCACTTAGTTCGTTTACACATTGCACACTGCAGCCCAGTCAGCAAGGTGAGCCTTTCCTTGGATTAAAGCGGAGTTCCACCCATAAAATGTACTTTGCAGTATTCATCAGCAAAAAAAAAAAGCAAAAACATTTGGACAATTTTTTTTTTTTTTTTTTTACTTAGACTTTCCTGGCTGTTGCTAAGGGATGACTGGTAATCTGCCTCTTCCTCTCCCTGGCGCCTGATGTACTTTCCCTTGGCGCCCATGCTCGCTAGTGCTCTTGGGAGGTGTGTGTCATCATTTCCCAGGAGTCAGTGGGCAGCTTCGAGGGCTTTGTTGCTATCACAATGGGGTGGGCACTTCTGACGACGACGCACATTGTGATAGCAACTTGAGAAGTTTACGGAGCTTCAATACGGTCATACTGCGCATGGGCAAGAAAGGGCAGTGCATGCTGGTCACTCAGTTGCACTATATCTTGGAACATTATGCTTGTGGGCTTCACATGCCCACAAGCAATATGGGAACGGCCAGGAAGCAATGATATAAGTTATTTTTTTTTATATTAAACCGAACATTAAACGGGGGGGACGAAATCTTAAAAAAGATGTGAGTGTTAAATGTCAGTGGAGCTCCGCCTTAAGAGGTCCTGGTCTGCTTCAGTCCTGTGGTTACACAGCACAAACAATAAATATCCTTTAAGCTGCAACTCACGTGACAGGCTTGGCTGCAGCTCAATGGGTGGCCTGGAGGCTGCATATTGTATCTCCAATATGTGCAGTAAGTGGACAGTGGGCCCTTCCCCCATGAGGGCTATGTGCCCTGCATTGCACACTGCACACCTTATGGGTACACACTGATTTGCACCAAGTGTTTTAGACGCAAGGGTCCCAGTTTAGAAGCTGTGTATTCACATTCTTTTAATGTAGCAGCAGCTCCTGGTCACCACCAGAGGGAGCTGAATGTAAGAAGAAAGAAACTGCTCATTTATAATACAGATACTCCTCGTTTAACGACTTACCTGTTTAACGACAGTTCGAACTTACGACCAGCTCCCCCCACCCAAACACCCGAACTTCCAACCAGTAATTTCACAGTAAATTGATAAATAATAAATTATTATGATATATTGCATAATAATATATGATTTAGCTTGTACCTTTTCAGCAGCAGATTCTTATTCTCCCTCATAACTATGTGAGAAAAACATGGAATTATGGGTAAATCTTATATACATAAACCCATGTTTTTTCCTTCTAGTTAAGAGGGCTGGGCTGGAAGAAGTATTTATCTTTTAGATACATGCCCCTTCTATGACACGGCAGTAAGAGGCGTGCCTCCACTCAGGGCTGGGACAAGGGGTGGGCAGGAGGGGCGACTGCGGTATCATGTGAGGTGGGAGAGGGCACCATGAGGATATTGGGATGGGGGATTTGTTTTGGGTGGGGGGAATTTCGGAGGTGACAGGAGCTAAAAACTCTTCTAGGAGGGGACATTTTCGGAGGTGTGTTGGGAGTGATGATTTGGGGGGATTTGTGTTGGGAGGGGAGATGGATGAAGGAGATTTGTGCTAGAAAAGGTAATATGGTGGGGGGAGGGGATTAAGATCATTGCTAAGAATTTTATTTTGGGTGGAGATTAATGCTTGTAGCGATGATTGGGGGGGTATTTGTGCTAGGAGGAGGAGGGGAAGAATTGTGCTTGGGGGTGATTTGAGGGGTAGAGGATTTGTGCTTGGAGGGGAATTTTATTGGGGGGGGATTTGTGCTGGGGGCATATGGGGAGAGAGAGAGTTTGATCTGGGGGGAATGGGGGGCCAAAGATTTGTGCCAGTAGGGAGGATTTCTGCAGGGGGGGTGAATTTGTACTTGGAGGAAGGGAGTTTATGCTAGGGGGGCATGTAGGTTAGTGCTCGATTTTTTGGGGGAAGGGGATTTTTGCTGACACATAATTATAGATCTTGGGGGGGCGCAATTTTGCATGTTCGCCCTGGGCTCTAGATGACCTTGTCTGAGCACTGCCTCCACTGACGCATTTTTATTGGACAGCTTGGGCCAATGGTACTTTACCATTGGTCGAAGACTCCAAGCTGTCCATTGAGCTCAGTGCTTCTGACAAGAAGTGAGGAGAGGCACTGTGAGCTCAACCTCTCAGTCTTCTGCAAACAGAATGTGCCAGCATGCATTTAAACTGCCTGCTCTGTATTTAGCTTCTGACATGCTGTGCAAGGAGCTCCATATCTCCGGAACCGTAGAGGATAGGAGCCCCAAATTTTGACCAGTCAATCTTTTTTATATTTTTATATTTTTATTATTATTATTATTTATTTTTTTATGCTCATGGTAGACGAGGCTCTTCCTCACCTGCCATCCCCTGACTGCATGTCCCTATTACTTATGCAAATTAAAACATTATTGAGTTGGAGTTTTGTGTTTAGACATTTTTTTCACAATGCAGTACAGTAATTAAGAATGTTTAAAATATTGATAACGTGTGGTTCCTCGTTTAATCACCAATTCATTTAACGACCTGCTCTTTGGACCGGAACCTGGTCATTATCTTCCCTTCAGCTTCAGCAGCCCCAGCTCTGTAAACAATTGTAATTGATTGACTAAGGCTAAGTTTACACTTGTATGTCATCCAAAAAACTATCTACAGTGAATCGCTTTTCAGAGTAAAGCCAAGCAGCTGCTGTTAAGCGCTCATCGGGCTGGACTGGGCATCTGGTCTCTTGGAAATGGTAAAGTGCATACCTCCGACGAGTGAACTCAGGAACTGGCTCAGTCAGGGGACTGGTGGTTGTCAGGAGCAGACGGGTCAGTCAGCCTGGCAGTAATGGCAGACCATGCATCTTGTAACCCATGACCCTGCAAGCCCCAGGCCAGGGCACCTTACAATTCTGTAACGTGAAGTGTGAGTTCTTTGTTCTTTTGTGGCCATTGATTGGGAGTCTGAGCACAGATATTCAGTTTCCAATTATCTTGGCTGTATTTATTCACCGTAGGCCCTTAGCATGGAAACTGGCTAAACAACCAACTGCTCGGGTGAGGGACGGGGGGAGGGGGTCTATAACCCTTTGGGCTTGATATTAAAAGGTCTGTTAATATCCAGGAATAGGGCTTGCATTCTCCAGGTGGCATAGCTCCAGGTTTTATCGTTTTGGAGGAATGTTTGCCTATACCAGTGTTTCTCAAACTTTTTTCAGTCAAGGCACCCTTTAAACTTATGGGCAACCTCAAGGCACCCTCCAAAATTATGGCCAGTCTTGAGGCAACCCATTCTAAAATGTAAAAACTATTCTAATAGTTTTACATAATGCAACATGAATACATGTAGAACACCCAGTGTTAGAGGTGATTTATTCTTCCAAAGCAAACACACTTTTGCAAACTGGTACTGACTAGTATTCTAATGTTTCTCTTCTCCCTCACTTTTTCTCCATCACTTAGCTAATGAGACCCCAAAGCTGATGGAGAGAGGCAAGGGAGGGTCAAACAAGCATGATATTCAGGCAACTGACAACCTCCTTATCAACTGATGATGTGATTGGTCGTTAGGAGGTTGGTAGCTAGAAGGTTGCAATGATATACAATGTCAATTTGTGGCTTTGTGTAACTAAAAGGCAGGTTTTATCCACATTGACACGTATACAATTTTGGGGCAATTTTTAGGCATTTTGCCATGGTACCCCTGAAAAAACCTCAAGGCACCTTGGGGTGCCTGGGCACCCTGGTTGAAAAATGCTGGCCTATACATCCATTCATATATATATTAGGTCTCTCTATATTAAGTCTCTGAGGCACAAAATGCTGATGCTGCATTTCACAATCTATTTTTCTTCTCTTCCACTCACTATCTCTGAGGGCCAGTTCACACCATGTGCAGTCCAGTGCGTTTTTTTCTGCATCAAAAATGCATGGAAAGTAGGTTATATTGTTTTCAATGGCATAGTTCATACCAGTGTGGTCAGTTCCAGTGCGTTCCAGAAAAAAAAGTGGAACGTGCTGCATTTTTTCTGTACTGGACTGCACTGGAACGCATCAAAAATGCACAGGAACACACCTAAACACACCAAAAAACGCAGTGGAACACACATGACCTTATTTAACCACTTAACAACCGTGCTATAGCCAAATGACGGCTAGAGTGAGGTTCGATAACTCTGGGAGGGCATACATTGACGTCCTCTCAGAATCGCGCTCCCGCATGCTCCATGGGGCACGCACACGGGAGTATCAATGACATCCGGTCCACATCAGGGATCACGATAAGTGGCCGCTGACATCGTAATTTGTAAACAAACTGTGTCATGTCCGATTCCTCTCCCCTCTCTGCATCGATCAGTACAGTGTGAGCGGAGAGGGGAGAGATTGGGTGCAGCAGCGCTGTGGGCTGGATCTGTAGTGCCCACAGCACTGACCTGTGCCCATTGCAGCCTTATCCATACAGCCATGCTCAGCCATCCCTCTGTCATACTCATCCATGCTCAGCCATCCCTCTGTCATACTCATCCATCCATCCATCCATCCATACTCAGCCATCCCTCTGTCATACTGATCCATCCATCCATGCTCAGCTATACCTCTGTCATACTCATCCATCTATGCTCAGCCATTCGTCTGTTATACTTATCCATCCATATATTCTCAGCCATCCCTCTGTCATACTCATCCATCCATCCATCCATGCTCAGCCATTCACACTCAGCAATACTCATCCATCCATGCTCAGCCATTCATACTCAGCAATACTCATCCATCCATGCCAGGTCATCCCATCCACCCCCATCCATACCCAGCCATACCCAGCCATACTCAGCCGTACCCAGCCGTACTCAGCCATCCCATCCATACTTAGCCATACCCAGCCATGCTCATTTATGCTCAGTCATCCCATCCATACTCAGCCATCCACCTTTATGGCTCAACCATGCTCAGCCATCCCCATCCACGGCTCATCCATCCCCTTTCATTCTCATCCATGCCAGATCAGTTCTCATCCATGCCACTACAGTGCCTCACAAAAGTGTAATAGGCAGTCAAATTAAATTTGCAAAATGTATTCCCCTAGAACACCTGATGGTGCTCCCTGCCTGTTGGCCTCTGTATGGTATCACCACTGGAACACACATGTCCTTATTTAACCTGTTAACAACCGTGCTATAGCCAAATGACGGCTAGAGTGCGTCTCGATAGCTCTGGGAGGGCATACATTGACGTCCTCCCAGAATCGCGCTCCCGCATGCTCATTGGGGCGCGCACACGGGAGTATCCATGACCACCGGGTCCGCATCAGGGATCACGGTAAGTGACTGCTGACAGCGTCATTTGTAAACATACTGCGTCATGTCCGATTCCTCTCTCCGCTCTCTGTACAGTGTGAGCGGAGGGGGGAGAGATTGGGTGCAGCAGCGCTGTGGGCTGGATCTGTAGTGCCCACAGCACTGACCTGTGCCCATTGCAGCCTCATCCATCCATCCATGCTCAGCCATCCCTCTGTCATACTCATCCATGCTCGGCCATCCCTCTGTCATACTCATCCATCCATTCATCCATACTCAGCCATCCATTTGTCATACTGATCCATCCATCCATGCTCAGCTATACCTCTGTCATACTCATCCATCCATCTATGCTCAGCCATTCCTCTGTCATATTTATCCATCCATCCATGCTAAGCCATTCACACTCAGCAATACTCATCCATCCATACTCAGCAATACTCATCCATCCATGCCAGGCCATCCCATCCATCTCCATCCATACCCAGCCATACCCAGCCGTACCCAGCCATCCCATCCATACTCAGCCATACCCAGCCATACTTATTTATGCTCAGTCATCGCATTCATACTCAGCCATCCATATTTATGGCTTAACCATGCTCAGCCATCCCCATCCATGGCTCATCCATGCCAGATCAGTTCTCATCCATGCCACTACAGTGCCTCACAAAAGTGTAATAGGCAGTCAAATTAAATTTGCAAAATGTACTGTATTCCCCTAGAATACCTGATGGTGCTCCCTGCATGTTGGGCCTCTGTATGTGGCCAGTCTGTAGGAAAGTCTCCCACATGAGGTATCATCATACTCAGAAGGAGTAGGTGAATCTATTTTGGGGTGTCATTTTTGGTATGTTCATGCTATGTGTTAGAAATATTGTATAAATTGACAACTTTGTGTAAAAAAAAAATGCGTTTTCATTTTCTTTCCACACTTTCCAAAAAGGTGTAGAAAAAAAAGGACTCATTATGCCTCACAGATTATACGATGGGCATTTTCTTTCCAAAATGTGGTCATTTTTGGGGCGTTTCCATTGTTCTGGTGCTCAAGGGCCTTCAAAATTGCAAGAGGTAATCAGGAAATTAGATGTAATTAATGCTCCTAGAACGCCTGATGGTGCTCCTTGCATGTTGGGCCTCTGTGTGTGTGGCCACACTGTGTAAAAATCTCATGCATGGGGTATCGCCATACTCAGGAGGAGTTGCAGAATGTGTTTTGGGGTGTACTTTGTGGTATGCATATGCTGTGTTTGAGAAATAACCTGTTAATATGACAATTTTTTTTGGGGGGGGGGGGGGCGAAAGAAAAAAAAATCTTGATTTTGCAAAGAATTGTGGGAAAAAAATTACAACTTCAAAAAACTCACCATGCCTCTTACTAAATATCTTGGAATGTCTACTTTCCAAAAAGGGGTCATTTGGGGGGGTATTTGTACTTTCCTTGCTTGTTAGGGTCTCAAGAAATGAGATAGGCCATCAGTACTTCAGGTGAGATCAATTTTCAGAGATTGGTACCATAGATTGTGGACTCTATAACTTTCACAAAGACCAAATAATATACACCAATTTGTTTTGTTTTTTTATATAGCAGTATAAATGTTGTCCCAAATTTATGAAGAAAAATTACAAATTTGCAAAAAATTTTTAACAGAAGTTAAGAAAAATGCATTTTTGTTTACAGAATTTTCAGTCTTTTTTTCTTTTATAGCGCAAAAAATGAAAAACCCATCAGTGATTAAATACCACGAAAAGAAAGCTCTATTTGTGTGAAAAAAAGGACAAAAATGTAATATGGGTACAGTGTTGCATGGCTGAGCAATTGTCATTCAAAATGTGAGCGCACCGAAAGCTTAAAATTGTTCTGGTTAGGAAGGGGGTTTCAGTGCCCAGTGGGCAAGCGGTTAATGTTAAGTGGGGGGAAAATGCACTGGACTGCATTAAGAACGAATCAAAAAAGCGCTGGAACGTATCAAAAATGCATAAAAAACGTGCATGCAGAAAAACATCTGGACTGCGTTTCTATGGTGTGAACTTGCCCTGAGGCTATTGCTGCACACAGTGATTCTATGCCTTTATATGAGGATAACTGATGGTCCTCTTCTCTTTGGATGTGTGCCCTTTTCAATAGGTTTGGTAAGTTGAGCAAGCAGTATACTAAAGCGCCAATGGTGCAAAAAAAAAATAAAAAAATTGCTTATAGTTAGCATATACAAATAAAATCACTCATGCACAGGGCTTTAAAGGTTTAGAAACATTAAAGGCCACCATGCATATACATTATTTGGTGAATGTTTGACAAGTACTGTGTAGAGTAGACTGCGAACCAGACTTTGAAATCACAATAGATAATTGGTATTCAGGGAACAAAATCCAAAGCTGCCCATTTCATTTTTCTTTCAACATTCCTGCCCCAAGGATACAATCATGAACGCTTTGATGGTAATACACAGGCTGCAAAATACATTGTATCATCGAGCACCTGGCTTTTTTGTCTGTGTAAAACAAGGCTTTTCAGTAATAACGTGGCAGGGGAATGAAGGAAGGCATCTGGAAGAACAAAAGAAAAAAAAGTTGCATAGCCAATGACCTCCTTTCTCATTGGTGGGCCTTCATTAACCACTTCAGCCCCAGAAGAATTGGCTGCTCAAAGACCAGGCCATTTTTTTGCGATTCGGCACTGCGCCGATTTAACGTACATTTGCTTGGTCGTGCAACGCTGTACCCAAACAAAATTTCTTTTGGTGGTATTTGATCTCTGCAGTTTTTTGTTTTTTTTGCGCTATAAACAAAAAAATAGCGACAATTTTGAAAAAAAAAAACCCACAATATTCTGTACTTTTTGCTGTAATAAATAGCCCCAATTTTTTTTTTTTTAAAAGCTATTTTTTTCCTCAGTTTAGGCCGATATGTATTCTTCTACATATTTTTGCTAATAAAAATCACAAAAAACTTATATTGATTGGTTTGCACAAAAGTTATACCGTCTACAAAATAGGGGATAGATTTATGGCATTTTTATTATTATTATTTTTTTACTAGTAATGGCGGCGATCTACGATTTTTATCGAGACTGCGACATTATGGTGAACACATCGGACACGTTTGACACATTTTTGGGTCGATTGACAATTATACAGTGATCAGTGCTATAAAAATGCACTGATTACTGTATACATCACTGGCAGGGAAGAGGTTAACACTAGGGGGAAATCAAGGGGTTAACTGTGTTTCCTAGGTGTGTTTTCTAACTGTGGGGGATGGGACTGACTATAGGAGATGACGGATCGTGATTCCCAGCTCATAGGAACTCACAATCTCTCTCTCCTCACAGAACTGGGACGTGTGTGTTTACACACACACGTCCCTGTTCTGCCTCTTGTGCCCGTGATCACTCCTGGCCGGTGGTCATCGCGACCGCCGGTCATGAGCATCGGCACCCCTGCTGCGCAGCAGGCGTGCACATGCCCGCTATCCCACTTAAAGGGACCAACATATAGCTATGACGGTTTGCGGGATCGTGATGATGATGATGATAATGACGATGACGACGGCTGGTCGGCAAGCGGTTAAAAGAGAAGTATGGGCTTGTAAAAAAGTAACATTCATACTGTTATACCTAGATGGATGCAGCATTGATGCTGCATCTGTCCCCCTGGCTGTAAGACTGAAAACTGAGCAATCAAAGTTAATCGCTCAGTTCTCAGCCTTTAGTGAGTACTGACAGTCACCAGCTCTCTGCTCTGCCCCTCGGTTGCTCACTGGAGCGCTGAGCTGTGGAGGGTGTGGGAGCGAATGGTCGGGATCTTTTCCGAGCCTGGACCGGCTTTGTGACATCAGCTAAATCCCCAAAAAACAGGTCACAGGAGTGCAGAACAAACTGCAACTCCTGTGATCCCCAGGTGAAATATGGACAAATAGCTTTGGCTATACTTATTTGAATTATTTATTTCAGGTACTTATATAGCACCGTTAATTTACGCAGCGCTATACATGTACATTGTACATTAACATCAGTCCCTGCCCTCAAGGAGCTTACAATCTAAGGCCCCTAAAGCCTCGTACACACGATCAGATTGTTGGCAGGGGATTGTCTATTGACAGACTGTTGTCCTAAAACCTGACTGTTAGTACACTCCTTTTGACAACTGTCGTCCAACTTTCTGCCAACAAATGTTGGATGACATGCTAGTAAATTTTCAGGGGACAATGGTTGGTTGTCAGATTTTCTGATGGTCAGTACAAAAAGTCAGTCAAAACAAAAAAAGTTGAAAGTACTAACACGCATGCTCGGAATCAATGCTCACCAAATACGAAATTAGCAGAAGGGGCCCAAAGGGTGGAGGTCAAGTGCTGAAATTCCTCGTAGTACGGCACTATGTTTGTGTTTGTTGGCCAACAATTGTGTACCATTAGTATGCAAGACAAGATCCTGGCACACGCCCTTTTGACAAAAATCAGATGCTCGGTTGGCAAACAATTGCATTGTGTGTACGAGGTTTTACTCACATTCATATATACACATACAGTACTAAGGCCAATTTAGACAGGAACCAATTAACCTACCAGCGTGTCTTTGGAGTCTGGGAGGAAATCCACACAGGTATGGGGAAAAAATGCAAACTCCAGGCAGGTTTCATAGTTTCATAGTTTCATAGTTAGTAAGGTTGAATAAAGACACTAGTCCATCTAGTTCAACCTGAGTGAGTGTCTACAATGGTCCCTATCCCTGTACATTGCACACTCACATTGGTCTCTACCCTCAAGGAGCCCACAATCCAAGGTCCCCATTCATATACTAGGGCCAATTTTGGACAGAAGCCAATTAACCTACCTGCATGTCTTTGGATTGTGGGAGGAAACCAGAGTACCTGGAGGAAACCCACGCAGGCACAGGGAGAACATGCAAACTCCAGGCAGGTAGTGTCGTGGTTGGGATTCAAACCAGCAACCCTTCTTACTGCTAGGTGAGGGTGCTAACCACTACACCACTGTGCTGCCCAGGTAGTGTCATGGTTGGGATTTAAACCAGCAACCCTTTTGCTTCTAGGTGAAAATGCTAACCACTACACCACTGTGCTACTTCTTTAAAGCTGAACTTGAGGATAAGCAAATATTGCCTAGATACAAGAGGCATGCCAATTTTGTCCCTGATGTTTTGTGTGCTTTGTCTATTTCTTCCAGATCTGTGCAGTAGTTCAGTCTGAAACTTTCACTCTGTGCAAGAGTCTCCTGTGATTAGCACAAGTCACTTATTTTCTCTCTCCGGGCTGGTGTCGTCTCCACCTCCTCCTGTATTTCTTTGTAGGTTGCCTGTAGATATGACCAGTGTAGCCCAGATGTCCCCAGCCTTCTTTAAACTGCCCAACCACTCATACGCTACCATCCCCCTTACCATTATCTAAATTAACGAGACCACACCTGAATTTGGAGTATAAATGGCCATAGCAGCCTTTTTATTAACAAAATATTAATATTTCAAAAATTGTAACATATAAACTGCTGTAAACGACAACTATCAATCACTCAGTCTGTTGGTCTTTGACGGCACCCCGAACTTAACACATATTCTATCACTACACTGCAGGACCTTTCTCCATGATAGGCCTCCAGCCGTACCACGCCAGCTCAAAGACAACCCCCTTCCCGCAGTACAACCATTACCGTATTCCAGCTAACCATTCTAACTGGAATACACTTGCATCTCGTATGTTTTCTAACGCCATCAAAGACCTAAACACCGCCACAGCCCGCAAGGATAACACCTTACCCTTAAGGGCCCCTCCACACCTGCAGGGCCCACTGAATCCCATCCTGTAGACTCAGCACCCATAATTCAATCCCCACTGCGGACAGGTGAACCCCATGTCCTTGGAGGTACAGGCCGGTATTAGATTCCAACTCCACGCGACGGATGACCATGCCCCCATTCCGAGTAATAAATCTTCCCACCACCTTGTTCACCAGGCGCCAAGTTTTCTGAGCAACGGAATCTCAGAACACAACACTAGCATGTCAGGGAGGGCTGTGCGGAGCCTCAAGAAATAAGACTTGACCTCCATAATTAGCTCTCAAATAGACCAAACCCCCAAATCATTCCTGACAAGATGAAATACAAAAATGTCAGGTGGCCAGTCCAGACATGCAAAGCGATGCACCTCTGGCACGACCCTACTCCACATCATCCCAGGCATCCCCAACCAAAACACATCATGATATACACCCCACTACTATCCCTCCCTCTCCTTCAACAGCTAATCCACCAACAATTGCGGGTGAATTTATGTACATAGTCTCTTGGATTCCCATCTATCAATCCGATTTACGGCCGCCTCCTCCAACCCACACCAGGCGACCTCCGTGGGCCCCCCGATGCGGAAGGAGTGCAAGGTGTATTGTGTGATCCAAACCCACTGTCCTAAGACTTTTCCAGAAAACTGTCACACACTCAAATTTAGATAAAGGAGACCCATCCCCATGTAACAAGAACGACCCCTCCCTGACTGGGCGAACTGCCAAGAACTCCTTTAGTGCCCCCACCGGGAAAATCGGGGGGAACCTGGCAGTGGAAACAGCTGCACACGCACTCCCTTACCCTCCTGTCCATCTTTGACCTGTACAGCAATAACAGAATCCTGTCGTCACTACAAATAACATCATAAACCCACCCGCAACCCTCTTGGAGGTGCTGACCAATTCCTCAATACGAAATGCACCAAAAACTCTAAAGAAAACACTGTCTTAAATAGGGAGACCTCATAACTTGATGTACACAAAGGCCCCAGTTGACCAAAAATGGCCTGCAAATTTGAAAAGGATATGGGCCGCCTAATATCCGATACCCCTTAACTGCCCGCCATGCCCCGTAGTTTGAAGAAAAAGGCCAGGCCAGCCAGTGTCTGCTCAATGGAAGACACTGACCCACCTCACTCCATGTTCCTGGAAACGAAATGAAGAACCAGCAGTCTCACCTCCAGACTGTCCTGCTCCATCCTGGTTTGCCGAACCATTCCTGCCATACCTTGGCATAGGCCGCCCACATGGACTCACTCTCCGACCATCTGATCCATCTAGCAGCGACTCCAAGGCAATCTTCCATAGCCATCCGGGACAAGGAATGCCTTCCTTCTCTGCCACCGGAGCCAGCTCTCTGAACCTGTCCCACTGAAACTGAGATAAGGAGTCAGCCAAAGTATTGACGATGCCCGGAAGGTGAACGGCATATAGAAAAATGTTCAACTGCAAACAACGTAGCACCATGTGGCACAGCAGCCGTATTGCTGCTTGTGGTGATGCTGAGATGCGGTTAATGACTTGTACAACTCCCATGTTCTCACAGTTCAGCCATATCTTCAAGTTCTGACAAGACTCACCGCATATCTCCATGGCCAGCACCACTGGAAAAAGTTTCTGGAGCACCAGGTTACGATAAAAAAACTTGCGTCCAACCAGGAGCGTGGTCAAGATTCTGCGCTCCAGTGCCCCTCATAGAAGGCCCCATACCCAGTAGACCCAACCGCTTCCATAAACAGCTCCAAGTCAAAGTTACTCACCCGCCTGGACATCCAGACCAATTGGCTGTTATAAGATTCCAAAAACACGTGCCACACCTTCCTCTTGATGTTCCTTATTGAGACAGATAAAATAGGTCAGGGCCCTAACCCCTGCTATAGCTGCCGACAGCCATCAGCAAAAAACCCTACTTATAGGAATAATACGACATGCAAAATTAAACGTACCCATCAATGATTGTAGCTTCGGCAGCTGAACCTTGCGCTGTCCCGAAATCCCCTGAATCTCCATCTTGAGCGCCACCAATTTATCCTTCGACAGGTGGCACTCCATGATATCGGAGTCTAGAACTATGCCCAAGAAACGGATCACGGTAGTCGGGCCTTCCATCTTTTCCGCAGCCAACAGAATCTACCCGCAATGTGCTGCAACATGGACATGAGAATCACACACACATTACAGGAAGGTGGTCCCACGCAGAGGAAATCATCCAAATAATGGATGAGGGAATCCAGACCTGACTTGACTTGTCTCTAACTAATCATTCCATAAAAGGGCTGAACGTCTCAAACATGGCGCAGGAAATGGAGCAGCCCATGGGTATGCATCAATCCACAAAAAATTCCTCTTGCCAGCAGCAAACTGTCTGGATGTACTGGAAGCAAGCGGAATACATATTAAATGTCGGATTTTGCCATAAGCGTCTCCTATCCATATTGACGAACCCACCCAACAGCTGCGTCAAAAGATGTATCTGACACTGTACAAGCTTTGGGATCTATAGAATCGTTGACTGAATCTCCCTTGGGGAAAGATAGGTAGTGAATAGGCGAAAATTGTGCAGTTCCTTCTTAAGCACCACCCCCAGAGGCAAAACAGCTAAATCCTGCAAAGGCTTAGCCGAGAACGGCACACTCATGCAACCCAGTGCCCCTTCCTTTGCCAACTTCTCTGAAACCACCCCCAGATACTGCAGTGCAGACCACAAATTCCGTGCCATAGGTGGGACGGCAGTCTCCTAGAACGTTTGCCATGATGGCAAACACCTGCGTTACAGTACACTCTGTAGGGTCAGGTGGGACACCCGTTACCTGGGAGGTGGTGGGGCCCCCCAGTTCGACCCCGCCCCCCGCCATCCGCACTAGCCCCACCAACTGATTGGACCCAAGGTGACACCTGCATGGGCTGGTAAATCGTTGCACCAAATCCTGCAGACCCCCCCAACAAGTCTTGCAGCTGCATCTCTGTCCCCAGTGTTGGCAGGCGGAGTGCCGGCCACCTATGGGCCACTCACTGCAGCCACAGAGGACTTACCGGGCTGACCAGGAATGCCCCCAACAGCAGCCGCTCAGGCATCCATTGGTGTCATGTGACTCTGCTACTCCTCCGAGCATGACAGCTCGCCTTCCGACCATACTTCAAGAACCTGCTGATCTGGCATCTGCAGCATCCCAGACGAGAAGGGCCTGGATGCCGTGGATCCTTGCTGTTGTTGGCCGCGCCCACTAGCACTGGATCCAACCACCTCTGTGCCGCTGCGCATGGCCCCTCAAGTTGGGCCCTGGCCAGCCATTCCCGATTGTCTGCCGCCTCTCTGCCCCCTGTCCCTCTCATCAGTGAAGCCACCGGCCGTGTCTGGTAGTGGCCCGGCGTCCATGGTTGCGCTTCGCCCTCTCCCAGACTCCCCCCGCACAGGCACCACTGAGGGGGAGGATTCCACTGATGCCTGACCGGTGCAACATGCGGGTGGGGGAGAGGCACGATGGTGGCGGCCTGTAGCCCCGCCCACCCAGCTTGGCCGATAGTGAGGATTCCGGTGAGCGATTAGCCGGGGGCCTGACAGGTCCCGTGGGGGGCTCCTGATGTGACGCGAAGCTCTAGGAGAGAGTCCCGGTGAAAGACGCTCCCAAGGCCTAGACCTCTGAGCCTGTGGAGACACCTGACCCCCCGATGCTTGGTCCTGAAGCAGGGAGGACACCTAACTTTGAAGCCACTCCTTTCCCCTGGTCACAGCAGCCACCCTCAGCTGGGCCAGGATGAGGTCAATGTCAATGGCCATGGTGAAGAATGTCAGCAGTGTGGAAACTGCTTCCTACTTTCTGCCCCAGCCCCTGCTGCCCGGAATTCCCGCCTCCCTCATAAATAAACAGCACTCCTCCTACTCTGCTCATTTACCATTACCAATTCGTACCATCCTCTTCCTTGCAAACTTCCTTGCTTTTAATCCATTGTTGTCTCCCCTCTACACACTGTCATGCCTGGCCCTGCATTACTTTCTCTTTTTCCTTTTCGCTCCGGGCCTCACTGAGGGGGTCCCTCCAACAGCTTTGATCTTTGCACAGACTATGTGCAGCAGAGTGATGATGTCACTAATACTTTTGCAAGTTAATATCTGGGTTTACAAAGGCATTTGATGCACGCAAAGTAGATTTATATCCTTCATGACTATTAAAGTGATTGTAAAGGCTCCTTTTTTTTGACAGAGTGGCCCCTTACCTCCTCTTCGAGGGTTTTCCGCCGGCACTCTCAACTCCTCCTCTTCAGCAAGCCACTTGCTTTGGTCGCACACGTTGCAGTGCCCTCCTGAGTCGACCTGTGTGAGTCCATAGACACACACATAGATCTCAATGAAAAAATATTATCTTTCTTTTAAAAAGTGAACTTAGCCTAATAGTAATTATGGTCACATTTTTCAATCAGCTATATTGGTAGAATGTTTGTGTGTCTCTGATTGTTGAAGGGAACCTGTGTGGTAAAAAATATGGGCGCTGTCAAAACTGACTTATTTTAAAACTTATTTTGAAAGGTGTGGGTCTGTCTTTCTGATTCCGACTATTGAACTGGAATAGGCACCCTTCTTCCCCTTTGCCACAACACCTCTTTCAACCACATCACAGCACCCCTCTTCCCTTCCCTCACAGCACTCCCCCATCATCTTCGTCACAGCACCCGCCTTCACCTCTGTCACAGCACCCCCTTTCACCTCCGTCACCATCAGAGCACACCCTTTCACTTCTGTCAGAGCACCCCCCCTTACACCCCTTCATGGCAACCTCTTTCACAGCACCCCCCCTTAACCTCTATCAAATCACCCCTCTTCAACTCTGTCACAGCACCCCCTTCACCTCTGTTACAGCACCCCCCTTCACTTACCTCACAGCATTCCCCCTTCATCTCCATCACAGCACCCCCTTCACCTCTATCAAAGCACTCCTCCCTTCACAGGACCCCCTTCACCTCTGTCACAGCACCCCCCTTAATTTTCCTCACAGCACCCCCCACAGCTCCGTCACAGCACCCCCCTTCACCTCTGTCACAACACCCCCCCTCACCTCTATCACAGCACCCCCCTTCACCTCCATCACAGCACTCACCTTTCATCTCTGTCACAACACTCCCCCTTCACCTCCATCACAGCACCCCCCCCCCCACACCTCTATCACAGCACCCACCCTTCACCCCTGTCGCAACACCCCCTCTTCACCTCTGTCACAGAACCCACCCTTCACCTCTGTCACAACCCCCCCCCCTTCACCTCCATCACAGCACCCCCCCTTCACCTCCGTCACAGCATCCCCCCTTCACCTCCTGTCACAGTACCCCCCCTTCACCTCTGTGTTACTAAACAGGGCATTCCCATTATTAGTTATCAACAGCTAAATCTTCTCCTTGCTGCAAAAAGGCAGTATTTTCTCCAGTTATGAAGAAGTGAAAAAAAAACCTGGAAAGTTGCAACTAATAAAAATAGCTGTCTCCTGCATGACAGGAAGTTTTCCATTTCTCTCTGAAATTTCACATGCTTCCCTGTGCCTCAGGACGGTGGTCACATGCCCCTTGTTTACCCTCAGCTCTGTACAGTAGCTGGGTGGTAGGAGAGTCAGTGGTAAAGCAGAATGGATACAGCAGGACGATGCTTGATTGTGATCACAGCTCTGGGGCTGGTGAGCGGATTGTCCCCTGGTCAGAGGCATGAGGTGTCAACCAAGGAGCCGGAAATACAGACATTAACAAAGAATTCCCAATTCCTGAGGTCACTAAAATTACTGCAAGTGTATGGGCACATTAGCTTAAATGAAAGAGGCATTTTTTGCATCCATGTATACAAGGCCCTGGTTAAATGTTATTGCTGACCATGAAAGGCTTGGAGAGGTGGCAGCTGCTCTAGTAAAGTAGTAAGCAATTTTGGCTAGTGCTACAAACTAAATTAGAGGAGTTGAGTGACAATACTTGGGTCTGTGGGACATCAGGACTTGTTTGAAATTTCGGGAGGGTCCCGCAAGATCTGGGACAGTTGGGAGGTATGCCTAACGGTAATATAAAAAAGATAGGCTGATTGAAAAATTACTTTTGAACTTTGTGAGAGAAAAATTTTAGACTGGCCATGTACTATACCATTTGATTGTACAATCTCCTCTAGGTCTGCTGTCTATCATCTACTATGTAGTGTAGGGGCCTGCCTGATACACAGTATCTCACAACAGTGACTACACCCCTCACATTTTTGTCAATATTTTATTATATCTTTTCATGTGACAACACTGAAGAAATGACACTTTGCTACAATGTACAAAGTACTGAGTGTACAGCTTGTATAACAGTGTAAATTTGCTGTCCCCTCAAAATAACTCAACACACAGCCATTAATGTCTAAACCGCTGGCAAAAAAGTGGAGGAAAAATGTTGTGACAAACCGTCAGCCCTGTCACAGTGGTACCTTCAAGGAGATGTCTTCATTCTTCCAGGGATAAAATGATCGCTAACAGCTCTCTCTCACCAATCTCGTAATTGTACTCCGCAGGTGACAATTTCTTAGAAAAGTAGCCACAAGGATGCATAGCGCTTTCAGAGATAGGAGGTTGAGACAGAAGGGCACCAACTCCAGTCGCAGAAACATCAACCTCAAGGATAAAAGGTAACGTAGGATCAGGATATGCCAACACAGGAGCAGAAACAAAGGCAGCCTTGAGACTCTCAAAGGCCTTAAAGAGGAGATAAACCCTGATGGGTTTACTTCCTCTTTGTCTCCCTGCGAAGGTAAAGCAGAATGTGCTACTATGCATCGCATAGTAGCCCATTATGTGTCACTTACCTGGCACAGGAGCCAGCAATGTCACCGCTGTCCCCTGTAGTCCAGATCATCCATCTTCTTCCGGGTATCACTGTTCCAGCCACTCACAGCACCGGAGCAGCGATGACATCACTCCCGTGCATGTGCATGGGAGCCGCCACTAACGGCATATCGCCGTTAGCAGCGGCATGCTGCTAACCGTGATAGTGCGCCTGCGCGCCTCTGTCTACGGCACATGGGCCGTAGACAGCTGTGACTGTCTTTTAGTAAATATCTCCTAAACTGTGTAGGTTTAGGAGATATTTCTTGGACCTACAGGTAAGCCTTAATCTATGCTTACCTGTAGGTCAAAGTGGTTTGTAAGGGTTTACAACCACTTTAATGGACTCTGGAGACCAACTTTGTGGGTTATCATCAATTCTGGTCATATCAGTCAGGGGCTTGACCAGAGATGAGAAGTTGCGAATAAACTTCGGATAATAGCTGGCAAAGCCAAGAAAACGCTGCAGAGGATGTGGGACCACTGTAGGACTGCTGAAAGTTTCTCTGGGTCCATCAAAAAACCATCAGTGGAAATGGAATAACCCAGGAGTTTAACCTGTTCACAATGGAATTTGCACTTCTGCAATTTACAAAAGAGATTGTTCTCTCTTAGTTTCTGAAGCACATCTGTGATGTGGCTCTCCAAGGACTTGGAAAATATGAGCATATCGTTGAGATAAACCACCACACATAGCTGCAACAAATATCGGCGGCCATCATTAATAAATTAATGGGCATTACAAAAGTCAAAAGGCATTACGAGATACTCATAATGGCCTGTTCTGGCATTAAACGCAATTTTCCACTCACCCCCCTCCTTAATCCTGACGAGATTGTATGCCCCTCTCAAATCAAGCTTCGTGAAAACTGTTGCTCTCTTGAGGCAGTCAAATAACTCCGTTATCAACTGAATCTTGAAACGATTGAGACCCCTATAATCAATACAAGGTCTCAATTCACCATTCTTCTACTTTACAAAGGAGAAACCAGCACCAGCAGGAGATGAGGATTTGCGGATGAAACCTCAAGGCCTTATACTCCAAGACTTGGTTGAAGGTCAATTGCGTAATCATACGACCGGTGGCAAACTACTGGCTTGACCTTGTCAAAATCGCGGTACTCCTCTGGCAGGGAGGAGAGTGAAGAGGTGCACAGGACCTTGGCTACCTTCTGGAAGCATGTCTTACTGCATTGTGGCGACCAGGAGAGAACCTCAGCACAGAAACGATCAAAAGAGGGGTTGTGCCTCTGTAACCAAGGATAACCAATAACCAGTGGAAACTTAGGGGAGGAAATAACTTAGACTTGGATTATCTCAGGGTGAAGAGCCCTTACAGCCATGGACAACGGAACATAGGCAGGCTGTAGAGGTCTCCCATCAAGAGCCTCAATGGCAGCGGAATCAAGTGCTTCGATACAAAGGCAGCATCAACGAATAGGCCAGAATCGATTAGAGACTGTATCTCGATGGACGACTCAACCCAAGAAAGGGTAACCGAAAACCAGGGGCTTATCCTTCTGGATAACTAAGGATGAAACAACGCCACGTAAAGTCTGTCTGTGACAGGACCTCAAGGTTTGGGCGTTCCCTGGATGGGTAGGAAAAGACATCAAAACGTGACCTGCCTGGCCACAATAAAGGCACAATCTCTCCCTCCTCCTAAGGGTTCTCTTATCCGCAGAGAGGCACGTGAAGCCCAAGTGCATAGGTTCATCTTCACTGACTGACTCGGTACCAGAAGGCAAGGGAGGTGAGGGAGGCAAGGGTGGGACTGCAAAGCTCAGAGACAAATGTATGGGAGGCTTCCGCAAGCACTACTTAAAAGAGAGTCTTTCTCTGAGTCAGGAGTCAATGAGGATGGCAAACGTGATCAACTTCTCCAGCTCAGAGGGTATATCCCGGGCTGCTATCTCATCCTTAATGGTATCCAAGAGACCATGAGAAAAAGCAGCCATGGGGGCCTCATTGTGCCAAGCAATCTCTGCTGCCAGAGTACAGAATTCAATGGCGTAATCAGCAACAGTTCTCGTACTTTGTTTGATGGACATGAGGCACTTGGCAGCAGAAGCGGATCGTGCGGGAACATCAAATACCTTTTTAAAAGAAGCCACAAACTCAGAGTAACTCAAAACAACAGGTTTTTGCATCTCCCATAGAGGGCTTGCCCAGGCCAAGCCTCTCAGAAAGCAAAGATATTGTGAAACCTACTTTGCTTCTGGCCATGGGAAATGCCTGGGGCAACATCTCAAAGTATATCTCAACTTAGTTGAGAAACCCTCTGCATTGGACTGGATCGCCCCCAAATCACTGGGGAAGAGGAGCTGAACCAGACATACCTATTATAGAGGTAATACTCGAGGCAGGTGCCTGCACAGAGATTGGAGCAGCAGCAGGGACAGCCTGCAACACAGGTTGTACCAGAGCAGCCACAGTGGGAGATTCCAGGTGAGCTGTGCGACTCAGGAGGGTTTGTAATGCCATGGCAAACTGATCCATGCGGTGATCCTGCTCATCCAATCTGGAAATAATATTACAAACAAGTGGATTGACTGCTTATTCTGAATTTATGGCCTTCACCTACTGTCAGAAACCATGAATCAGACCGAAACAGAAGTACAGTTAAATCACACTTGTTTAATAATAAAAGTAAATAGAACAAACGTAGTCAAAACATAGCCAAAGTTCGGTAACCAGAAACGGATAGTCAGACTAGCCAGAAAGTCAGGAAGCCAGAGATCAGTGTAGTGGAACAGCAAGCAGGATCAGGAGCCTGAAGGAATGTCAGCGAAGCAAGTCTTTAACAGGAACGCAGGAGAGTCTCTGTGATGTTGACCAAGGCGAAGACAGAGATCATCTGGGCTGGACGGCTTAAAGTGGTTGTAAACCCTTACAAACCACTTTGACCTACAGGTAAGCCTAGATTAAGGCTTACCTGTAGGTCCAAGAAATATCTCCTAAACCTATACGGTTTAGGAGATATTTACAAAAAGACAGCCACCACTGTCTATGGCGCATGCGCCGTAGACAGCGGCACGCAGGCGCACTGGGCAGGCCGCAGATCGCGGCGATATGCAGCTCGTGTCGGCTCTCGTGTGCATGCGCGGGAGTGATGTCATTGCGGCTCCGGCGAATCGCAGCGCCGGAGCAGCGAGACCCAGAAGTCACTCAGGGATACATGGCAGCGGCGAACATGAAGACGGAGGACCGCTTCGGGGGCTTCGTTCTCAGGTAAGTTATTCATAATGAGCTAGTATGCTATGCATTCTAGCTCATTATGCCTTTGCCTTGCAGGTTGCATTTACTTCCTCTTTAAGTAGGGAGGATTGACGAGTAGGATAGCATCAACAGGTGAGTCACTTTGGAGAGATAGGAGCTGGCAATTAGCCGACAGCTGAGAGGAAGGAAGAGCCGAGCCCAGCCCTGACAGATGCAGTGTGCGGCGTATGGTCTGAGCACTGACAGGCTGACCCACCCCTTCAACCTCTGCAGCAATGCTGGCAGCACTCATACATCTGTTTACCTCTGGATATCACTCTGAGCACGTGCACTCAACTTCTGGGTCAACCATGGCGAGGCCTGTTCTGAGTGGAACCTGCCCTGTTAAGCCGCTGTTTGGTCTTGGCCACCGTGCTGCAGCTCAGTTTCATGGTCTTGCCAATCTTTTTCTAGCCTAGGCCACCTTATTGTAGTGCAACAATTCTTTTTTTCAGATCTCAGAGAGTTCTTTGTCATGAGGTGCCATGTTTAACTTCCAGTGATCAGTATGAGAGCGATAACACCAAATTTAACACACCTGCTCCCCATTCACACCTGAGACCATGTAACACTAACGAGTCACATGACACCGGGGAGGGAAAATGGCGAATTGGGCCCAATTTGGACATTTTCACTTAGGGTTGTACTCACTTTTGTTGCCAGCGGTTAGGACATTAATGGCTGTGAGTTGAGTCATTTTGAGGGAACCACAAATTTACACTGTTATGCCCTGTATACGCGGTCGGACTTTCCGGCGGAAAATGTGCTATCGGATTGTGTTGTTGGAAATTCCAATCGTGTGTGGGCTACATAGGACTTTTTCTGTCGGAATTTCCAGCGCACAAAGTTTGAGATCTGGATCTAAAATTTTCCGAAAACAAAATACGACCGTTTAACCACTTGACGCCCGCCCTATAGGCAAATGACGGCTGCAAAGTGGTTTCAAAATCCTGACTGGGCGTCATATGACGTCCTCAGGATTTTGAGCTGCTGCGCGCCCCCGGGGGCGCGCATCGCGGCGATCGTTGTTGCTGGGTGTCAGTCTGATCTCGGTAAAGATCACGGCTGATCACAGTGTAAATAGGAAGAGCCGTTGATCGGCCTTTCCTCAATCGCGTCTGTCAGACGCGAGTAGAGGAGAGCCGATCTGCTGCTTCTCTGACAGGGGGGGTCTGTGCTGATCAGCGCAGCCCCCCCCCCCCCCGAGGATGCCCACACTGGACCACCAGGGATGCCACCAGACCACCAGGGATGCCCAGCACCAGGTATGCCACCCTAGACCACCAAGAATGACAGTCAGTGCCCACAATGGATGCCAATCAGTGCCCACAATTGATGCCAATCAGTGCTCACAATGGGCATCAATGATTGGCATGCATTGTTTGGCACTGATTGTCATCCATCAGTACAAAACAATACAATACAATGCCGCCTATCATTGCCCATCTGTGCCACCTATCAGTGCCCATCCATGCCAACTATCAGTGCCCATACATGCCCATCTGTGCTGCCTATCCACGCCCATCTATGATGCCTATCCATGCCCATTCATGCCGCCTATCCATGCCAATCTGTGCCAGCTATCAGTGCCAATTTGTGCCACCTATTAGTGTCCATCCGTGTCGCCCATCAGTGCCACCTATCAGAGCCCATCAGTGCCGCATATCAGTGCCACATATCAGTGCCCATCAATGCCACCTCATCAGTGCCACTTCATTGGTGCCACCTCATCAGTGCCCATCAGTGCCGCCTTATCAGTGCCCGTCAGTGCAGCCCCATCAGTGCCCATCAGTGAAGGAGAAAACTTACTTATTTACCAAATTTTGAAACTGAAACAAAAAAAAACATATTTTTTTTCAAAATTTTTGGTCTTTTTTTTTAAACCGTAGAGGTGTAATAAAAACCGCAGAGGTGTAATAAAAACCGTAGAGGTAATCAAATACCACCAAAAGAAAGCTCTATTTGTGGGGAAAAAAATGATAAAAATTTAATTTGGGTACAGTGTAGCATGACCGCGCAATTGTCATTCAAAGTGCGACAGCGCTGAAAGCTCAAAATTGGTCTGAGCAGGAAGGTGTTTAAGTGCCCGGTATTGAGGTGGTTAAATTCCGATTGCATGTAGACAATTCCGACTCACAAAGTTCCACGCATACTCAGAGTAAATTACAAGATGAAAGCTATTGGCTACTGGCCTCTTTATAATCCCGTTGTACGTGTTGTACGCCACCTCCTTCTGAACGATTGGATTTTCTGACAACTTTGTGCGACCGTGTGTATGCAAGACAAGTTTGGGCCAAAATCCGTCTGAAAAAATCAGACGGATTTTGTCGTAGGAATGCCCGACCATGTGTACACGCTGTACACTCACTACTTTACATTGTAGCAAATTGTCATTTCTTCAGTGTTGTCACATGGAAAGAAAATATTTACAAAAATGTGACTCACTTTTGTGAGATACTGTACATACAGGAAGAGGGTTCCTTTGCACAACAGTCTGGCTTTATTGTTAAAAACACCGCAGACGTGGTATACTATACTCTGTACACATTGAAGGCAAGACTTGCATATGGGAGGCTGACACTTTGTCCATGATGGGAGAGACAACAACCAATAGATTTAAATGATATAATAAAATTTGTGTCAAAAAGGCATTTGCTTTTAAGATTTTGATTGCAGTGAACACTGAAAACAATTATGTGCTATAGTGCTGCAGGTCGTTTAAGACCATAGTAATGCCCCTAATATTGCTATTTTATGTGTTTTATATTTACCCTGCCCTGTGTTTTCCAGGTAATGATGAGAGAAGAGTTTTTTGGCATCCGCTACAAGTTCAATGCACCAGTCAGTAGACACACTGAGAGTGGATACATGTGGCAGCATTCCCAGTGGACTAAATGTTCTTCTCTATGTGCGGGAGGTAAATCAAGTATGCTTATATATTGTGGTGGATAAACAGGATGTGGGGGAGTTGTAGGTGCCTGGAATTGACTTATAGTCTAACCCCTTGGTGCCCAACCTGCCAGCCTTTGGTACATTTATGCAGCTCTTGGGGCCCTTGCAGACACTAAACTGTGTTTACCTATTGCCTTGTTATAGCAGTGATTTCTAGGAGTCTCATGCAGGACCTATTTAGGGGAAAGCCGCCCTGGGCCCCATCATTGTTGTGGGGCCCAAAGCAGCTGCCTCATACTTGCCCAGTTGAAATTCCCTTATCCCTTGAAGTTTTAGTCCCATGCTGTGCCCTGATATCTCAGTGTAAAGTTCTGTTGCTGCTGCCCAGCTCTGCCCTATTGGTATGTACAGATGACTCACCTACAGACTCCTTGTTTTAACCCCTTCCCAACGAGCGTACGCAGATGTGCGTACTCGGCTTCTGGGGGTTATACCGGGATGATGCCCGCACCTGCAGGCATCGTCCCGGTACTGTTTTTTACAGCGGGCGATTGGCTATCCAGCCATAACAACCGAAGCGGCTAAAAGCCGCTCGGCTGTTATGCAGGAGGAGCGGGAGGGGACGTCCCCCCCTCCCGCCACCTCCCGCCGATGTTACCGGTGCTCCCGCTCAATCGGGAGCACCGTTTCACAATCTGATGCCTCCGGCTGCTGGGGAGGAACTGGAATGACGCTGTAATATATATAAGTATATATGTATATAGCGTCATTCCAGCCTCCTAATAGTAAACACGGAAGCGACGTCATGACTGCCAATGGCTCCGGTTTTAAAAAAAATATACAGTATTCAGAATCGCCGTTTTCAGCGATCTGAATACATTGAAGTGTAAAGAGTACCTGTCACCACCTATTACTGTCACAAGGGATGTTTACATTCCTTGTGACAGCAATAAAAGTGATCAAAATTTTATATTTAAAAAAAAAAACAATTTATTCATTTTAAAATAAATAAATGAAATATAAAAATAAAATTAATTTTTTAAAGCGCCCGCCGTCCCCGCGAGCTTGCGAAGCAAAGAAACCGCATACGGAAGTCGCGTCCGCATATGTAAACGGTGTTCAAATCACACATGTGAGGTATTGCCATGATCGTCAGAGCGAGAGCAATAATTCTAGCACTAGACCTCCTCTGTAACGCTAACCTGGTAACCGTAAAAAAAATTTAAAGCGTCGCCTATTGAGATTTTTAGCTACCGTACATTGTCGTCATTCCACGAGTGCGTGCAATTATAAAGTGTGACATGTTTGGTATCTATTCACTCGGCGTAACATTATGTTTCACATTGTGCAAAAAAATTGGGCTAATTTTACTGTTTCGTTTTTTTTAAATTCATGAAAGTGTCCCTTTTCCCAAAAAAGTTGCGTTTAAAACACTGCTGCGCAAATACCATGTGACATAATATATTGCAACAATCGCCGTTTTATTCTCTAGAGTCTCTGCTAAAAATATATATATAATGTTTGGGGGTTCCAAGTAATTTTCTAGCAAAAAATATGGATTTTAACTTGTAAACACCAAATGCCAAAAATAGGCTTAGTCATGAAAGGGTTAATGTTCCAGGGATTTGAAATCCCTGCTCTTCTCCCCCTTATTTCTACAGTTCTTCCGCAGAGGATTAGAGTGACTCTGATTGGTCAGCACTGGCACAGAGTGTCGCTCTAATCTTTCTTCAGAAGTACTGCAGAAAGAAGAAGGAGATGAGCGGGGATTTCAGATTACCGAACTACTACACCAACTGCATGGGAACTGACAGCTCATCAGTCACAGAGGTAAATACAGCGGGACCAGTTAGCTTAAGAGGGTGTATTGTATTAGTTCACTTTTTCATTTTTTTCGGAAAAGGTGAACTACAGTACCCTTTTAAAGAAGGATATATAATGTGCATACCTCCCAACATTTTGAGATGGGAATGAGGGACACCTACTAACGCCTACTAACAGGCGTTTTAAAGCTAAAGCACCTGAAAAATGCCCCAGTGTGAAAGGGATCTCAGTGTGAAAGCACTTGGACTTTTACATTGGGATTGCAGTTGCGACTTCTTTCAAGCCGCTTTACAGCCACTTTTTTTAACACTAAAGCGTCTGAAAAACTCCCCAGTGTGAAAGGGGTCATAATGTTTTTGGGACAGGAAGTGAAGGGACATTTCTCTGACTAGACACAGGAAAAAGGAATAGTTAAAGCGGGAGTCCACCAGGACTCCGCGTTTTTTTTTTTTTTTTAAAAGCCAGCAGCTACAAATACTGCGGCTGCTGACTTTTAAAATAGTGACACTTACCTGTCCAGCGCGCCCGCGATGTCGGCACCCGAAGCCGATCGCTAGGTCGTCTGTTGGGTCCTGCCGCCGCCATCTTGGGTATGGGAATCAGGAAATGGAGCCTTTCGGCTTCATTTCCCGGTTCCCTACTGCGGATGCGCGAGCCGCGTGGCGCAATCCCGACGGTCCCCGCTGCCTCTGGGAACTGTGTGTTTCCCAGCAGGCAGCGGGGCACTTGCGCAAAGGGGCGGGCAGTTGCGGAAAGGGGCGTAATCTACGCCCCTTTCCGCAGACAGCTATCCCGGAAGTGGGTGCAGTTACCTGGATTATTCAGGTAACTGCACCCCCCTCCCCCCTGAAAGGTGCCAATTGTGGTGCCGGAGGGGGGGGGGGGGATTCCGATGAGCGGAGGTCCATTTTAGGGTGGACCTCCGCTTTAAGGTCTTAACCATTTAACGCTCCAAGCCAAAAAATGTTTTGTCAGAATTTGTTTTGTCAGAATTTGTTTTGTCAAATTTGTCAGAATTTGTCAGTTCATATTTCTAATTTTCTTGTCCTATAGGAGTACAAATGCAATACGTTGTCTGCAAGAAGATAGCAGATGGATCTTCTGCCTCTGAAGACATGTGTGATGCACAGCAGAAAATGCAAGAGAAGCAACGTCCATGTAACACCGAGCCTTGCCCCTCTGAGTGAGTATAGCGACTGTTTATATCACACTCATAGGACAGTGATCTCCAAACCGTGGCCCTTTGCTTGTCCTTATCCAGCCCATCGGGGATGCTGATCCTCCCACTGATTAGAGACACTGAGGGTGATTTACTAAAACCGAAGAGAGTAAAATCTGGAGCAGTTGTGCAGAGAAACCAATCAGCTTCCAGGTTTTATTGCCAAAGCTTAAAGCGGAGGTCCACCCTAAAGTGGACCTTCCGCTCATCGGAACCCTCCCCCCCTCCGGTGCCACAATCGGCACCTTTCAGGGGGGAGGGGGGTGCAGTTACCTGGATAATCCAGGTAACTGCACCCACTTCCGGGACAGCTCTCTGCGGAAAGGGGCGTAACTTACGCCCCTTTCCGCAAGTGCCCGCCCCTTCCCGCAAGTGCCCCGCTGCCTGCTGGGAAACACACAGCTCCCAGAGGCAGCGGGGAGCGTCCTTATTGCGCAGCGCAATTCGCGCATGCGCAGTAGGGAACCGGGAAATGAAGCCGAAAGGCTCCATTTCCTGATTCCCATACCCAAGATGGCGGCGGCAGGACCCGACAGACGACCTAGCGATCGGCTTCGGGTGCCGACATCGCGGGCGCGCTGGACAGGTAAGTGTCACTATTTTAAAAGTCAGCAGCTGCAGTATTTGTAGCTGCTGGCTTTAAAAAAAAAAAAAAAAAACGCGGAGTCCCGGTGGACTCCCGCTTTAATTAACCACTTAAGCCCCGGACCAATTAGCCTAAGGACCAGGGGTCTTTTTACAATTTCGCACTGCACTGCTTTAACTGGTAATTGCGCGGTCATGCAATGTTGTATCCAAACGAAATTTGCGTCCTTTTCTTCCCACAAATAGAGCTTTATTTTGATGGTATTTGATTGCCTCTGCGATTTTTATTTTTTACGATATAAAAGGAAAAAGGCTGAAAATTTTGAAAAAAAAAGATATTTCTACTTTTTATTATAAGAAAAATCGAATAAACTAAATTTTAGTCATACATTTAGGGCAAAATGTATTCAGCCACATGTCTTTAGTAAAAAAAATGTCAATAAGCGTATATTTATTGGTTTGCGCAAAAGTTATAGCGTCTACAAACTAGAGTACATTTTCTGGAATTTACGCAGCTTTTAATTTATGACTGCCCATCTCATTTCTTGAGGTGCTAAAATGGCAGGGCAGTACAAACCCCCCCCCCCCCCCAATGACCCCATTTTGGTAAGTAGACACCCCAAGGAAATTTCTGAGGGGCATGTTGAGCCCATTGAATATTATTTTTTTTTGTCCCAAGTGATTAAATAATGACACAAAAAAAAAAGTTTACAAAAAGTTGTCACTAAATGATATATTGCTCACACATGCCATAATTATATGTGGAATTGCACCCCAAAATATATTCTGCTGCTTCTCCTGAGTACGGGGATACCACATATGTTGGCATTTTTCGGGAGCCTAGCCGCGTACGGCACCCCGAAAACCAATCACTGCCTTCAGGATTTCTAAGGGTGCAAATTTCTGATTTCACTCCTCACTACCTATCACAGTTTCGAAGGCCCGCATGTGGGATACCACATGTGGGGGACTTTTTGGGAGCCTAGCCACGTACGGGACCCCGAAAACCAAGCACTGCCTTCAGGATTTAAATATAAAACGCTACCAAAAAAAACTGTTAGCGATCGCAGGGATCAGGCCTGACTCTGCGAACGCTGCAGTTATGTGTTTAGTGTTTTGTAAGTGACAGTGATCAGTGACAGGAGTAAGCAGTACCGGCACTAACCTAGCGCTGCCTGGGGCGACACAGACCCTGACCCTAAAACCTAATTGATATTACCCGCCAGGGTGATCAACCTTTATTGGGTAATAAATGGTGGGTGCCCTGATGCTATAAAAAGCAAACTAACTAACCAGAGTCACCCATAACACTTATACGGTGATCACTGGTGAAAGGGTTAACTAGGGGCAATCAGGGGGTTAAAATGTTTATTAGGTAGTATATGGGGGTCCCTGACGCTATATAAAAACCTAACGGTGAACCTAAATAACTAACTGGCTATCCAGCATCACCGGTGACACTTATACGGTGATCGCTGGTGAAAGGATTAACTCTAGGGGCAATCAGGGGGTTAAAACCTTTATTGGGTAGAATATGGGGGTAACTAATGCTATAAAAACTTGGCGGTGAACCTAAAAAAATAACTAGCTACCTAGCGTCACCAGTGACACTAATGCAGCAATCAGAAAAATGATCGCTTAGTGACACTGGCAAAAGGGGGTGAAAGGGTTAACTCTAGGGGCAATCAGGGGGTTAAACCTTTATGGGGGGTAGGGGGCTACCCTGGACCTAACACTAACTGCCCTGACACTTTTTACTGTCACAACTGACACTAAATGCAGTGATCAGTAAATAAATGATCACTGCAATCAGTGACACTGTGACTGGGGGGGGGGGGGTGATTTGTGTGCCTATGTGTACCTACATGTCAGTGTAGTGTTGGTGCACACTTACTATGTCCTCTCCTCGCAGTCCGGTCAAAAAGACCGCCCCGAGGAGAGTGACATCACTTCCTCCCTGCCTGTGTTTACACTACACAGGCAGGGGAAGCTTCTCATTCGCCAGGAGCGATCGAGAGGGGATGGCCAGAAACCAACGGCCATCCCCTCATCCCGGATTGCTCCTGAAGCGAAACAGACTGCTGCAGCCAGCGGGAAGGGGTCCGATCGGACCCCCCACCCTCTGGAAGGCAAGCACGTACGGGTACGTGCTTGTGCCCGTACATGCCATTCTGCCGACGTACTGTATATCTCCATGCGGCGGACCTTAAGTGGTTAAACAAACTTAGGGTAGAAGATGATTGGCTCCCATGTACAGCTGCACCAGATTCTCCAGTTTTAGTAAATCTTCCCCACTATTCCTCCCACTGACGTCAAAAATTGGGGTACTAATCCTATCACTAGTACCAGAAATGGGGCACTATTCCTCTTTGTTGATGTATTCATTTTGGCTCTGAAAATTGTCTTATTGTACAATGGTAGCCATGCTGTTTGCAGCTAATAACTTACAATCCGCCAAATAACCCCACTGCCAGACTTCATACATCACTTCCACAGACAATGAACAATCTTTTGCAAGCTTTGTTTTTATTGTTTTTATTGGGGGGTACAACTTAGATAGGGATTAGGAATATGGGATGCCCATAGGATAAGTTATTACCATCATATTAAAGGATTTTTGTACATTCTGAATACATTTAGAGCCAGAGATATAATGCGCATATTTAGGTATGACTCCTGCATCTCCTGCATCTCCATGCAGACTGTTGTTCCTCCTGCAGCCCAACGTCCACAGACTATTCCATCTAAGAGTTCCCCGCCGTCCGACTGTGTGGTGGCTGAGACATCACTAATAACCATGTAAAAGCAATGTTCTTAGATCTCTTTCACCTCCTGCGCATAATTTGTTTCCTCCTGTACACTTGGTTCCTCCTGCACAAACTTAGTTACTGTATTGAAATATGACACATCCTCTTCTATTAGTAGGGGCCCACTCTGAATAAGCCTCCCTACTGTGGCTCTGGTTGCTCACTGCTACTAGGCCAGAGGCCTGCAGAACTTCTCCCAGAGGCCCAGTGGTTTAAAAGCATATCTTCTAGAAAATATGGACTACTGTTCCCAGCCAGTCCAACTTGCAAATCATGTGCTCGCAGGCAGCATGGACTTGACACAGATCCCCACAGTCTCTTTTCTGATCCAGGACTCCCCATCATCCACTGTGTGTGTTGATGAACACTCCACTAGTGACCGTGTACTAGCAGAGTTCCCTTCACAGACTCCAGCCCTTGGCACTTCAGCCCTTGGCACCTCCAGCCCCACTGTGGTAGTAACACTCACCACCGAACTTCCAACAGCCCTGAGTACTTGATGAGGAACTTTGACTGGACCATGGGTACCACCAGTTTCACCTGCTCTTCTGCTCCAGGAGTTCCCTGCCATCTGACCGTGTGGTGGCAGAGACAATGCCAATGACCGTGTAGAGGCAATGTTCACTCACAGCTCTCCCCAGGCCTCTGCTGAGATCGGCGCACCCCCCCCCCCCCAGATGGGGATGGCCTCCTGCGACTGACTAACATGCCATTCCTCACTTCACCCTCTGACCCCTGTGGAGAATCACATCAGCTTATATATGAGGCCCCTGCCAGTTTTGATGGGGATTGGTCAGGGCTCACACACAAGCTGTCTACCACTCCTGTTCTAGGCCCAGCCCCTTTTCCAGCACCTTCTCTCTGAAAACAGGGAAGGCGCCTCAGAGCTAGAGCACAGGTGGTAACGTCCACAGCTACTCTGACCACTCCCAGCCCCCAGATCAAAACAGACAGGCCTAGCGCATAGCATAAGCCTGCCTAAATTTACCTGTGCTGGCTAATCTAGTAAAATAAATCTTACTAGCACCTACCTATTGGTAGAGGGTGCTAAATGTATTTTTATGCTTTGCTGAAGAACGAATAAAATTGTATAACTGACAAAAAAAAGAATGCTAGATCCTGCATTGTATCATGTTTATGCCTATGGAGGACATGTAAACCAGCTGTGTTCTGCACTGAGCAGGACTGAGCTGTCACATTGCTAATTCAGTCCTACAGATTACAGTGGAATTGTTTTCCCTGAGTAATCAGTGGCGTTCTGTCAGTGTAACAGTTGCCCACTTTGTACCAGTAGCATAAAAAGAGCATTTGTAATGGATGTTGCACTGACTGATTATATGGAGAGAGCCACCACCTCCCCGTATATTACATTCCAGTTCATTTAAGGATGCATTGGCAGCCCATTTAAAATGAGATGGGCGTGAGTGCATTAGCACATTGCCATAGTTGCCAACTGTCCCGAATTTCCCGGGACATTCCCTGGATTAGGACATTTGTCCCAAATTAATTTTGTCCCGGAAAATGTCCCAGGAAATTCGGTTTGTCCCGGGAAATTCAAATTTCCCGTTTTTTTCGCCGCCAGCCGCTAGAGGTCCGCAGCCGGCGGAGACAATGTCTCCGCCGGCCGCCATTTTAAAGAAGACCAGAAGCTGGTCTTCAATGGAGCTCATGCTGCGGAAATGTCAATGTCAATGTCAGCGCGGCAACGACGGCTTGGAGGAAAGGAGATCATATGTCCTGTCGGGGCCAGTCCGTGCAGCCAGTGAGTATGTCGGGGCCAGTCCGTGCAGGATGTGGGGGCCAGTCTGTGTATGTGGGGGCCAGTCTGTGGATGTGGGGGCCAGTCTATGGATGTGGGGGCCAGTCTGTGGATGTCGGGGCCAGTCCGGTGGAGCGCTCGTGTGACGGTCGGGACCCCCGTGAGTCCAGTCGCAGGTCCCGTGGACTTGATCGCCGCAGGCATACCCACGATCGTCTCACGGGGTGGCTGAACGAGGAAATGCCGTTGTAAACAGCATTTCCCCGTTCTGCCTAGCAACTAGTGACGCTGACCTCTGCTCCATGTGATTGGAGCAGAGATCAGTGTTCACTAAATTAAAGCCCAACCCCCAACAGTTAGTAGCACACCCCTAGGAACACTTAACCCTTACACTGCCACCCACTGGTTAACCCCTTCACTGCCAGCGTCATTTACACAGGCATTACTGCATTTGTATAGCAATGATTTCTGTATAAATGACAATGGTCCCAAAAATGTGTCAAAAATTTCCGTTGTGTCCGCCATAATGTCGCAATCACAATAAAAATCGCTGATCGCCGCCATTACTAGTAAAAAAAAAATATTAATAAAAATACCATAAAACTATCCCCTATTTTGTAAACGCTATAACTTTTGCGCAAACCGATCGATAATCGCTTATTGCGATTTTTTTACCAAAAATATGTAGAAGAATACGTATCGGCCTGAACTGAGGGGAAAAAATGTGTTTTTATATATTTTTGGGGGGTATTTATTATAACAAAAAGTAAAAAATAATGCGTTTTTTTTTTCAAAATTGTCGCTCTATTTTTGTTTATAGAGTAAAAAATAAAAACCGCAGGGGTGATCAAATACCACCAAAAGCTCTATTTGTGGGAAAAAAAGGACGTCAATTTTGTTTGGGAGCCACATCGCACGACGTGCAATTGTCAGTTAAAGCGACGCAGTGCCGAATCGCAAAAAGTGGTCTGGTCTTTGACCAGCAAAATGGTCCAGGTCTGAAGTGGTTAAGCATTGACCTGCTCTGGAGAGAGTTATATTTCACATGCACTGCATTACATGATGAGGTTATCAATGACATGAACCTACAGCACAGTCAATGTAAGCACTTGTTCAGACATGCAGCAGCCCTTGCCATCCCCCTGACAAGTGATCTACAGCGGTCCTGTTTTCAGGGGCTGACGGGCAGTAAACCTACAGCTCAACAACCTGCTTTTACCTTCCCTGGCCACCTTTGCAGTATACAGAACACCTACCTCATCTGTATACCATGGGGGAGGTGAGCATTTTGTGTGCCATTTCCAAAATATAAGGCATTCTGTGAATGACCAAGGGAAAATGTGGGTGAATAAACGACACTGAAACTTCCAGGTATGAGAGATGCAACTCTACCCGGCATAAATTAAACTGTTCATTTTAAAGAAAGTACAGCAATCCTACAAGTGGTATATATCCTATCAAAAGTAACTTTTTTTACACATCATGTTTAGAAAATTTTTTACCTGGAGTTCTGCTTTAAGGAAGATCACTGTGTGGTTTACATGTAAGAATTGAGTAAGATGTGTTCACTGTTTGTGATGAAAATTACTGGCAGCAAAATATAAAATAGCTGTGTGATAGGCAGTGACGGCCCGTCCATATTGGGCGCAGGGGCAAAGCTCCCTTAATCCATGGGACCGGGCCCTAAGCTACATGCAGGGCGCCGAACGCATGGATTTCAATGGGTTTTTTTTTGGAAGCACACTATTGGAGCCTGAGGCTCTACTTGGCTTCAAAAAAGGGTGGGCTTGGGGCACAGAGCACTGGGCCCTGAGCCCACCCAGTTGTGTGACAATAGCAAATCAATATTTGCTATTTTCTTTCTGATTCAACTCCCAGCCAATCAGGAAGCGTATCCTGAGACCCGATTGGCTGAGAGGAGAAGTGACCATATTGGCCGCCGAGGAAGAGATGCAGGGGAAGCCGCTGAAGAGGAGGAGGAGACTGAGGAAGGATCCAAAGCTGCCCACGACTTAGATGGGGTAAGTCCGGGCTGGTGGGTGGATGAGTGAGCGACAGGGGGGAGGGATTCAACCGACCCCGGAGGTGGCGGGTGGCTTGTTTGCCAACCTCCCCAAAATGGAGCACCAGCCGCCACTGGTGATTGGTGGGATTTAATGATGTGGATGATGACTGTTCTTTTGAATGTAATTATAGCTGAAAATAAGGCATATATTAATGCATAAATATGTGTGTTCCTCAACCTATCCTCTACATGTATGCATTTTCATTTTATTAATCCTTCCTTTTTATACTCTATATATACTGTATGTGTGTATTATGTTCATTATATATGTCTAGTCAATCAATATGATTTCTTCATTAGGTGGGCAATAGGTCCTTGGTCTGAGTGCAGCCGGAGCTGTAACTCTGGTGTTCGTACCCGCAGTGTGATCTGCCAGCGCCGGGTATCAGCAGGAGAAGAGAGATCTCTAGATGATAGCAACTGCACACCACCTCGTCCCACAATGCTAGAGCCCTGCAACACCAACTTATGTCCACCAGAGTGGGTGGCACTGGACTGGTCTGAGGTAATAGAAGGATTTAGTGTGAACTTCACAAACCCTGACTTGCTAATGTTTTAATGCACAGGCAGTTTCGCATTTCACAGTTCATTTTATATTAGAGCTACTGGCCATCCCAGGACAAGGTCACCTAGAGCCCAGGGCCTCCAGGAAGTGGGGACGAGTACCTGTCAAAAACAGGTACCGCCCCAACCCCCCACCCCCCGAAAGGTGCCAAATGTGGCAGCAGAGGGTAGTAGGAAGTAAGAAGCGAATAAACGGAGCTTCCCCTTTTGGGTGGAGCTCCACTTTAAACTTTTCTAGATGTTCCCTAAAAGACAGCAAGTCTTCAGTTCAGTTGTGTATAGTAATGTTCAGTTTCTGAATAATGGCACTTCCTTTCTTACAAACATAAAACAGCTTGAAAATATTTTGTTTTTCCTTGTTTTTTTCAGTGCAGTCCAAGCTGCGGCCCAGGATACAGACACAGAGTTGTGCTTTGCAAGTCTGGTGATGGTGAAAATACTTTACCCCCTTCTCAATGTCCAGCTAAGGACAAGCCTGCATCTAGTGTTAGATGTACCCTACAGAGATGCCCCCCACCACGCTGGGTGACCGGCGATTGGTCTGAGGTAAAGATCTGTAGCAGAATTGCATTAAACGAAAACTTAAGATGCCGAGGACGATTGATCGTATTATGCCTTTTTTTCATTTTTAGTGCTCAGCACAGTGTGGACATGGGCAGCAGAGACGCTCTGTGCAGTGTTTGAGTCACAGAGGACAACCATCAGTAGAATGTATAGAGACTCTGCGCCCCCCTGCCATGCAGCAGTGTGAAAATAAATGTGAGGCAGGACCTTCTGACAGCCCTGATGGTAAGAATATCGAAAGCTGTCTGAAACAAACAAGTGATTCTCTTTTCGTAATTTTGTTCTTCTTCTTCTTATGACTGTTATATTGCACCATTTTATTCCATTTATGTATAAAAAAAATACTTTCAGTAACTATTTCCCCTTTTTCTGTGCCTCAGGCTTTCATCCCTCCCACAGCATGACACTTTCGTCCCCTGCCTCCCTTACAGAAATTCAGACCCTCCTTCACAAACGCAGAGACCATTTTCTCCGGTACTTCCTGCCTCTAACATTTTTTCCTGTCTTTTTCTACAGAATGTAAGGATGTCAACAAAGTGGCATACTGCCCCCTGGTGCTCAAGTTTAAATTCTGCAGCAGACCCTACTTCAGGCAGATGTGTTGCCGCACTTGTCAAGGCCATTGATTCTAATCAGCAGCATTCTATAATCTCATTTTTATTTTATTTTTTTAGATTTTTTTTTTCCTTTTTTGTTTTCTGTACTGAACGCTATATTTTTTTTTCATTTTCTCTTTTCCATTCTGGCAGTTTAACAATTGCTATGGTTTCTGAACTATTAATGTTATTTAACCTTTAAATGTGCCCTTCTCCTGCTATAATATTCTCTCTCTTCACCTCTCCAGAGCTGTTTTATCAAACGTCTTTTTTTGTTCACTGCTTACTTCCTCTTTTTCTTCCTGTTTGCATCACCCACCATCCTTTCAGACGTCTTTGAAGTTCTCTTCCCTTTATCCATACTTAACCAACTTTATTTTTATTTTTTTATCAACGGACTTTTGTGATAAAGAATTATTATTTAGCCATACATAAACATCACCGTTAACACCTCACTATCTACAAGACTTCCGTGCTGTCCAGAACAGGAGCTGCATACTTACATACTCGAAACAATTATGCCGTTATGAAACTTCCATGATTGACTGTTGACTGGCATCTATATACTTGTGTACACAGTCTAAAAGGAAAAGTCTACTAGCAAAACATTCTATGAAAGACCTGGCATTGAAGAGTATATATGGACTATTAAAAAAAAAAAAAGATTTATTATTAGATCTGAGAGCTATGTAAACAAAATGTTTGGAAATCTGTACTTGCTCTAGCATGGATGGAGCTAAAAAGGTTTTGGCCTTGAAACCAAAATTCAGCAACAGGAAAGGCCATGGGAGAGGATGAGCAGGTGCCAAATTAGCCCTGTAGTCCCAATGAGGTAACATTAACAGTGCATACTTTGTTAAAGGCATAATCTGCTGTTCATCTGGGTTATGTAAGGCGTACAAAGTACAGTATATTGCCAGTATATCGCTTGTATATCGCCTGCCTTTACATGCACATGAACTTTAATGGCATCCCACTCTTAGTCCGTAGGGTTCAATATTGAGTTGGCCCCCTCTTTGCAGCTATAACAGCTTCAACTCTTCTGGTAAGGCTGTCCACAAGATTTAGGAGTGTGTCTATGGGAATGTTTGACCATTCTTCCAGAAGCGCATTCGTAAGGTGAGGCACTAATGTTGGACGAGAATGCCTGGCTCACAGGTGTTCTAGCAGGTTGAGGTCATGACTCTGTCCAGGCCAGTTAAGTTCCTCCACCCCAAACTTCCTCATCAATGTCTTTATGAACCTTGCTTTGTGCACTGGTCCAAATCATTTGGTGGTGCGGGGATTATGGTGTGGGTTTGTTTTAGGGGTTGGGCTTGGCCCCTTAGTTCCAGTGAAGGGAATTCTTAAGGCGTCAGCATACCAAGACATTTTGGACAATTTCATGCTCCCAACTTTGTGTGGACAGTTTGGGGATGGCCCTTTACTGTTCCAACATAAATGCACACCAGTGCACAAAGCAAGGTTCATAAAGACATGGATGAGCGAGTTTGGGGTGGAGGAACTTGACTGACTTTTACAGAGTCCTGACCTCAACCTGATAGAACACCTATGGAATGAATTAGAGCAGAGACTGCGAGTCAGGCTTTCTTGTCCAACATCAGTGCCTGACCTCACAAATGCGCTTCTGGAAGAATGGGCAAACATTCCCATAGAGACACTCCTAAACCTTTTGGACAGCCTTCCCAGAAGAGTTGAAGCTGTTATAGTGGCAACGGGTGGGCCAACTTAATCTTGAACCCTATGGACTAAGATTGGGGTGCCATTAAAGTTCATGTGAGTGTAAAGGCAGGCGTCCCAACACTTTTGACAATATAGTGTATGTGTATACTGTTTGTAGTAAGCAGGCAGAAACTTCAGAGACATATGCACAATCTACCTTTAAATTAGGCAGTCCAAGGGAGTTATCTCTGACAAATAATATGACCTACAGAAAGGGTGCTAATTTTAATGCTTCAGAGGAATGAAACGTGAGACTGTAAGCCTGTTGCTCCCTACCCAAAACTTTACCATCCCATGTCAGGGCTGTTGTTACAGATCACACCATCATTTGTACTCACTGCAGTATTGGTGCTATTTGAATAGATTTCCATGAGACAGGCTTGTGGCAAGGAACCTCCTTATTGCATTATGGCTTAGAGCTGCTATGGCTTTAGTTAAGCAATAGTCTAACCAAAGTGTATATTTTTATTTTTAGGTGAATGCCAGGGAGTTGAAATACAAATTGACTCCTTTTATGCATTAGGAACTCCAGTGGTGTAGTTGCTGTTGACAATTCCCCTTGTCTTGGATAACTACTCATCCAGGAGATGTGCCAGTCCTCCTGCTTATTCTGTATAGTAATAAAAAAAAAAATGCAAGCATGAGGAATGGGACCCATTTGCAAATACTACTGGAGTCTCTAAATGGTAAATCTGGCAGTTGATTCAACCAAATATGGGGCGGACAGACATTATCTAGAAGCTTTCAAGGAGTTACAATGGTTTAAAACATGGATCCTCAACCTGTGGCCCCCCATCTGTTGCGGAGCTATGAGTCCCATGAGGCATTGCAAGGCTGACAGTTACAAGCATGACTCCGCAAGACAGAAGCAGGTTGAGCACCCATGGGTCACATCCACCCATAACACATGTATAGAAAAATTTAAATTTAGGACTAACAAAGTTTTGAAATGGGCCAGTTCACTCTGTAATAATATTTTATTCATAGGTGAAGTCATGTAAGTTGAGTCACCTCATGGTTTCTTATAGCCTTTTGAGACACAGCTATATTGTTGCCCACCTTGAAGTGTTACTCTTTTTAACTTGCACAACAAATGGTCTCATTTGATAATTAAAAATATAACTTTGGGTAAAATAAAAAATGCAATATCGTTTTTCTCACCTATAAAACCCCCTAAATAAATAAGAAATCTTTAGGGGAGATAAAGTGATGTTAAAGGCATTTTTTTAAAAACAAACATGTCATACATACCTGCTTTGTGCACCAGTTTTGCACAGAGCAGCCCCGATCCTCCTCTTTACAGGTCCTAGGCTGGTGCTCATGGTGCTCCCTCCTGCCAAGTGCCCCCCATAGCAATCAGCTTGCAATGGGGACACCAGAGTAGGCTCGCTCCTTCTGTCCATTCACACACAGAGCCACAACTTGAACCCACCTCCTCTCTCTGCTCATTGGCTCAGTGGCTGTTACTGACAACAGCAGGAAGCAATAGCTACTGCTGCTGTCTCGACCAATGAAGAGGGGGAGTCCCTGGAGAGCCAAGGATCTTGTGCATATCGCTTAAGGAAGATCTGTCTCAGGTAAGTATAGGGGGGCTGGGGGGGGGGCTGTTGCTCAAATAAGGTTTTTTAGCTTCATGCATAGAATACATGAAGCTAAAAAACCTTAAGCCTTTAGAACCACTTTAATTTTCCAACTTCTACCAAACACCTTTGTTGAAGGACCAAAGGACCTTTGTTGAAGGGCTTCTGTTCACTTCGGGGGGGGGGGGGGGGTTGCATTATTGTATAACTGGGGGGTGGGTTGCGCTATGGATCCTTAAGAGTGAATGTAGAAAGGAAAAGAAAAGAAAAGTTAAAAGGTAAGAGCAGCCTCTATTGATTTCCACCCACGGGTGGAACGATGCAAAGACAAAGGGGGGTAATAGATATGGCGCTTATACCTATATGTGGGGACTAGTAGTGTGTTGGTGTATAAAAATGTATTGTATTGTATAGGTCAATTTTCACATGTGTGGCAATATATAATTCTTAAAGTGCTGACTAATTTTGGGCCAAAGTGTATATAATATATATTTTCCAGCGTGCTGGTTCAAAACCCAAAATTTTAAAATTAAATGAAAATTAAATAAAAATACAATAAACTCAAAGTGCACGCCAATGGCAACAGGTTACAATGTAGCAAACCATATAACTTATTAATCTAAATAGCAATATGCAGTTATTAAAGTGTTAATCTAAATGGCAATATGCAGTTATTAAAGTGCGCGTGCAAATAAATTCTTACAGACCTATAGGTGAAGACTAATTGTGATAGCTGGTGGATTAGTCGTGAAAAAAGAATATTAAAGTATATTACGTATACTGTGGTGCCAAACTATAATAAATAAACATATATGAAATATCACGGTGGTAGCATAAACTGGTCTGATAGTGATGCTTTACATAAATTAGTATAAAATTAATAAAAATTAAAAATTAAAATACCATCTACATGAAGCATAAATGTGCTAAAATGATAAAACACAGAAAAATTAAATAAAATTAAAAAATCCAAAAAAAAAAAAAAAAAAAAACGTGCAAAATTAGTGCAAGAAAATGTGCAAACAATGCAGGCAAATTTTAAACATTGGACGTGATGGAGCAAGTCTCTATTGGGTGGCGGAAAAAACCGCAGGTGCAGAAAAAGGAGGGGGGTGATGTTTTCCAACTGTGTTCTTCACATTCGGTGGCTTAAAAGGGTGTTAAAATTATTATGCTCTCACCAGAAGGAGGACCCCATCCGGGGTGGATCAACATTCACAATATTAGCTATTGTGCGGCTCTCTGGCTTCCTTCCACTTTAAAGATTAGGGATCCCTCGTTCCTCCGTGAGTAGCAATAAGCCCCGTTTATATGGAGTAGAGAAGAGGCACAACCATAGTGTGATACCGTTTTTAAAGAATTTTATTGCAGAAAATAGTTAAAAAATTACTCACAAACAACTGGTTTAAAAGTGCGGTGTGTACAGCTTTTAAAATTCCCGCTGTTGCAATCTCCGTCTGAGCTCGAGGTGTACGCTGCCTGGCCACGCCCTACGCGTTTCGTCACATGGACGTCATCTGGAGCGGCCATTTTCGTACACCTTTCCTGTTTTATAGGGTGTATTGTGCCTGTTGCGCATGCGCGATCAATCGGCGCCATTTTAAGTGAGGGAAATGCCCTCTTACACATGTACTGCTCGACAAGCACTATACGCCAGGGGAATGGAGACGCTGCAACGAAAACAATATCGGACGTATACCGAACCTTATACATAATAAAATAAACTACAGATATATACTGACATTTGTACCGGCATATAAAATAAAGAAAGCGGATGGTATTAGATGTGAAGGAAGCGGATGGTATTAAATATGTGTAGTTTCAAAATAGAAGTGGGGAAGGTTAGGTATGTTATACTTGTTCATAGTGAGTGAAATGAAGGAAAAAAGTTGGAAATTAACAGGGATCAAAATAAAAAGTGTAAAGTGAAAAGACTTATGATAATAGTATATATATACTAGTGAGAGAGTTATTACTGAAAAAGATGTTATAATCCGAGCGAAAATCCAGGTATAATAGGTATATCATAAAATATGGGAAATGTATAAGAGGAATATGTATAAAATATATATAAGAAAAATTGTATATAAAAAATATATATATATAAGAAAAAATAATAAAATAATAAAAATAAAAATAATATAAAAATGAGAAAAAGACACTACAAAATGGGAAGAAAAGGGGAGAAATGTATATATTGGGAACCGTAAAAAATTTTTTTTTTTGAGAACCGGAAAATTTTAAAACCGAAGAATTCAGAAAAATTTAAAATTGCAAGGGGGAGTGGATATGGAAGGGCTTACTTTGCCAGGGGTATGTGTTGATCTAGTTGTATATGTGAAAAATTCTTTTGTGCTTATATAGAGCATTAGCGAGCTTTGTTAAAGGGGGGGGATCTTACAGAGACCTTCAGCCTTATTCACAAAATTCTTGAATAATTGCTGTATTAGAGGAGATGTCAAAAAATATCAAAAATTATCAAAAAATGCCAAAAAAAAAAAAAAAAAAAAAATTTTTTATATTAAAATGGAATAGTATAAAAATGGAATAGTATAAAAATAAAGAGAAGTAATGCGTATATGTAAGCAAAGTTGAATGAAGATTAGTGGATAGTATAATAGTCATGGTGGATATCCGTGTGGACCTTGATATGACAAATGGTATATTGAAGTCCCGGTAAAAGTCGGGAGCTCAGATAAAATCAGTGGTATTATCTTATGCGTGGTGTGATAAAATTTGCTGATTGGTGGGATGTGTTATATTCTCTCTGCTCAGTCCACATGAATTAAAAAATAGTTAAAAAATAGTTAAAAATAAGTTAAAAAATGGTTAAAAGTTAGTTAAAAAACAGTTGAGGTCCAGGTCTACATTCATTCCTCTAGGGTGTAGCGTATCTAAGTTAAAAATCCACTTAGTTTCATTCTGTGAAATCTTAATAGTCATATCTTCACCTCGCCAGTGTCCTTTGACCTTGTCAATGGCATAGAAGGTCATTTGTTTAGGGTCTTGATTATGGAATTCTTTAAAATGTCTCGAGACACTATGTTTCTCATACCCTATTTTAATATTTTTGATGTGTTCTCTTATCCTTTCATGTAGTTCGCGTGTTGTCCTTCCTACATACTGTTTGTGACAGGGGCACTCTAAAACGTATGTCACATGAGTGCTTTTGCAGGAAATTAATTCTTTTATCGAGAATTCTCTCCCGTTCGTGGTGGAGGTGAATTTAGTAGTTTTCCTATGTGTCTGCTTACTTCTGCGGCAAGGTAGGCATTGCCCACATTTGAAGAACCCTTTTAGGTGTTTGCTGATCTTAATGTTGCGTGGAGGATCAATTGTATTCTTGACAATTTTACTTCTCAGGTTGGGGGCTCTTCTATAGATGAATGCTGGGTTGTTAGGTAAAATTTGTTTTAGCACATCATCGGTTTTCAAAATGGACCAATGTTTCTTTATGATTTTTTCCACTTCCTTGTGCTGTCTGCTGAACCCCGTGAGGAAGGCTGTCTCTATATTCTTATTTTTCTTACCAATTGCTTTGTTTTCTATTAGTTTTTTCCTCTCCATTTTAGTTACGATATCTTTGAGTGCCCTCAGATAGGGCTCTTTATACCCCTTGTGTATAAATCTTTTGATAATGGTTTCCGCTTGTTTATCAAAGTCCTCTTTTTTGGTACAATTTCTATATATTCTTAGGAGTTGTCCCTTGGGTATATTGCCAATCCATTTAGGATGGTGGCAACTAGAAGTGGGTATGTAGGCATTTCGGTCTGTGGTTTTGAAGAAGGTTCTTGTACCTAGATGACCTTCCGTTTTGAAGATTTGCAGATCTAAGTAATCAATGCTGTGGATATCCCATTTGCCGGTAAATGTGATTCCATAGATATTGTTATTTATTTCTTCCAGAAAGGACTCTAATTCTGTCTGAGATCCGCCCCATATGATTAAAATGTCATCTATGTATCTTTTATACATTTTAAGGTGCTTTCTGGGTGTTCCATAAATTTGTTCCTCCTCCCAATGGTCTAGGAAAAGATTCGCCACACTGGGTGCATATTTTGCGCCCATCGCTACTCCCTTAGTTTGTGCGTAGTATTTACCTTTGTACCAGAAGTGATTGTGGCTCATCGCCAGCTCTAATCCTTCCAATATATAATTTATTTGTGCGTGTTTTAATTCTGATTTATTGTGGAGAGCCCACTCCACTGCATTTAGGCCATCTTTTTGTCTGATGTTGGTGTATAGGGAGTTGACGTCAATTGTAACTAGTAAATCCTGGTCTTCTATTTTAATATTCTCCAACTCCTTTAGTAGTTGTCTGCTGTCCTTCAGATAGGATTTCCCTTTTGTTACTAATGGTTGTAAATATCCGTCTATATAGGCTCCCAATCTAGAAAATACGGAGTCTATTCCGCTTACTATTGGTCTTCCGGGAGGTTGCGTTTGGCTTTTGTGGATTTTTGGGACATAATAAATAACTGGAGTTTTCGGTGCATTGGGTGTTAGATACCTTGCCTCTTTTTTGTTCAGGATCCCTTTAGATAGACCCTTTTGGGTATATTTATGCAGTTTCTTATTGTATTCTTCCTTAGGGTTCTTCTTTAGTTGTTTATAGGTGTTAGGAATGTTGAGGAGGTTGGACATCTCTTGTTCATAGTCAGTCTTGTTGAGAATAACTAGTCCTCCTCCTTTATCGGCCGGTCTGATGACTATATCCCTATTCTTCTCCAATTGTTTGATGTGTTTCCAGATCCCCTTCTTCTTGGAAGGTTTGATTGTTAATGCCCTGATGTCTTTTTCCACCATTTTTTTAAAAACCTTTATACCCTCATTCTGTGGTTGGTTCGGATTAAAAGTTGAGTTGTTTCTTAGTGTTGAATGTCTATAACTAGAACTAGATTCTTCTTCCACTTTCCCTGCATTTTTTGTGTTAGCAAAATATTTTTTAATGTTTAATTTTCTGACGAATTTTTGTACATCAATGAAAGTTTCGAATTTGTCCAGATCTTTGTCTGGAGCGAATTTTAGCCCTAAATCCAATATTTTTAGTTCATCTTCGTTGAAGGTTGCATTACTCAGGTTGTAAATACCTTCTCCTAGTATTCTCGCCTTCTTTTTCTTGACACCTCCTCTCTTTCCCCTCTTGCGCTTTCTTCTGCCCATCTTGGTGGTCTGTACTCCCTTCTCTGGTTCTCTTGGTAGTCCTGATGTTCTAGATGTTCCATCCTCGTATTCCCTGGGTCCGACCATCTGGGGTTCCATCCGTTTCTTCTGAATTGGTCTTGATGTTGGCTTCTTATTGGATACCGGAACGGTCTCCATCCTCCTCTTGGCCCAAATGGGGGGTTCCTCGGGGGTCTGTATCCTTGGCCCCTGTATAAAAAATCCCTTTGGTACCTGCCTTGGGATGGGGTGGTTTGGGGGTATCTTCTAAGAGGGGAGTACCTGTTCTGGTGTCTTGGTATGCTGTGTAGGTCTGGTTCACGTTGTAGTGGTCCTCTGGGAGTGTTCCATTCTCCTCTGTTCTGGTATCTACTATTATTTGTTTCTGGCCTTCTGTAATTTGGTGTATTTGGTACCCTAATTCTTTCTATCCTGTTGGGTGTGGGAGTGGGTGGTTGCCATGTTTCTTCTGTTCCATTCGGTTGGTCTTCTTCTGAATCCTCACCCATAGAAATGTTGTTGTCCTCTTCTATATATGTGGCGTCCGTTTGCCACTTATAGACTTGTTGATTTTTATAATCGAGTACATCCCTCCGAAACTTTTTCTGTTTCTTTTGTTGTATCTCTTTATCATACTTTTTGATCATTTCATTTCATTTCAATAGAGGCTGCTCTTACCTTTTAACTTTTCTTTTCTTTTCCTTTCTACATTCACTCTTAAGGATCCATAGCGCAACCCACCCCCCAGTTATACATCTTTATATTCGGAGCCTCTACTGACTCCCTATATTGGGTTGCAGCAATGGACCTCTTTAAATATATTGAAAGCAGAGCAATTAATATAATGGAAATTTTTAACCAAGAAAATGTAGCCATTAAGCAAGACCTAGATAGTTTGTTCAAACAACTCAAACACAGCCTAGAAAAACAATTAAGAGTATGGTGGGACATAGCCATCCTAGAAATGTACATCTCTGAAAAGATCACTCCAAGAAGGCTAAGATGGGATGTCTCCCCTAACGATGCTCTTAACGATAAACATCTGATGGAGGACTGGTACAAATTCTTCAATGAAAGCGAAACCTTACTCTTACAAAAAATCGTACTTAGGAGGCAGGTCAAACTCAAAAATATTGAGACGGAAATCTCAATAATCAAAGACCAACTATCACCACATATTAACACAAATGAATACTAAACTTACAAGAAATGATCAAAAAGTATGATAAAGAGATACAACAAAAGAAACAGAAAAAGTTTCGGAGGGATGTACTCGATTATAAAAATCAACAAGTCTATAAGTGGCAAACGGACGCCACATATATAGAAGAGGACAACAACATTTCTATGGGTGAGGATTCAGAAGAAGACCAACCGAATGGAACAGAAGAAACATGGCAACCACCCACTCCCACACCCAACAGGATAGAAAGAATTAGGGTACCAAATACACCAAATTACAGAAGGCCAGAAACAAATAATAGTAGATACCAGAACAGAGGAGAATGGAACACTCCCAGAGGACCACTACAACGTGAACCAGACCTACACAGCATACCAAGACACCAGAACAGGTACTCCCCTCTTAGAAGATACCCCCAAACCACCCCATCCCAAGGCAGGTACCAAAGGGATTTTTTATACAGGGGCCAAGGATACAGACCCCCGAGGAACCCCCCATTTGGGCCAAGAGGAGGATGGAGACCGTTCCGGTATCCAATAAGAAGCCAACATCAAGACCAATTCAGAAGAAACGGATGGAACCCCAGATGGTCGGACCCAGGGAATACGAGGATGGAACATCTAGAACATCAGGACTACCAAGAGAACCAGAGAAGGGAGTACAGACCACCAAGATGGGCAGAAGAAAGCGCAAGAGGGGAAAGAGAGGAGGTGTCAAGAAAAAGAAGGCGAGAATACTAGGAGAAGGTATTTACAACCTGAGTAATGCAACCTTCAACGAAGATGAACTAAAAATATTGGATTTAGGGCTAAAATTCGCTCCAGACAAAGATCTGGACAAATTCGAAACTTTCATTGATGTACAAAAATTCGTCAGAAAATTAAACATTAAAAAATATTTTGCTAACACAAAAAATGCAGGGAAAGTGGAAGAAGAATCTAGTTCTAGTTATAGACATTCAACACTAAGAAACAACTCAACTTTTAATCCGAACCAACCACAGAATGAGGGTATAAAGGTTTTTAAAAAAATGGTGGAAAAAGACATCAGGGCATTAACAATCAAACCTTCCAAGAAGAAGGGGATCTGGAAACACATCAAACAATTGGAGAAGAATAGGGATATAGTCATCAGACCGGCCGATAAAGGAGGAGGACTAGTTATTCTCAACAAGACTGACTATGAACAAGAGATGTCCAACCTCCTCAACATTCCTAACACCTATAAACAACTAAAGAAGAACCCTAAGGAAGAATACAATAAGAAACTGCATAAATATACCCAAAAGGGTCTATCTAAAGGGATCCTGAACAAAAAAGAGGCAAGGTATCTAACACCCAATGCACCGAAAACTCCAGTTATTTATTATGTCCCAAAAATCCACAAAAGCCAAACGCAACCTCCCGGAAGACCAATAGTAAGCGGAATAGACTCCGTATTTTCTAGATTGGGAGCCTATATAGACGGATATTTACAACCATTAGTAACAAAAGGGAAATCCTATCTGAAGGACAGCAGACAACTACTAAAGGAGTTGGAGAATATTAAAATAGAAGACCAGGATTTACTAGTTACAATTGACGTCAACTCCCTATACACCAACATCAGACAAAAAGATGGCCTAAATGCAGTGGAGTGGGCTCTCCACAATAAATCAGAATTAAAACACGCACAAATAAATTATATATTGGAAGGATTAGAGCTGGCGATGAGCCACAATCACTTCTGGTACAAAGGTAAATACTACGCACAAACTAAGGGAGTAGCGATGGGCGCAAAATATGCACCCAGTGTGGCGAATCTTTTCCTAGACCATTGGGAGGAGGAACAAATTTATGGAACACCCAGAAAGCACCTTAAAATGTATAAAAGATACATAGATGACATTTTAATCATATGGGGCGGATCTCAGACAGAATTAGAGTCCTTTCTGGAAGAAATAAATAACAATATCTATGGAATCACATTTACCGGCAAATGGGATATCCACAGCATTGATTACTTAGATCTGCAAATCTTCAAAACGGAAGGTCATCTAGGTACAAGAACCTTCTTCAAAACCACAGACCGAAATGCCTACATACCCACTTCTAGTTGCCACCATCCTAAATGGATTGGCAATATACCCAAGGGACAACTCCTAAGAATATATAGAAATTGTACCAAAAAAGAGGACTTTGATAAACAAGCGGAAACCATTATCAAAAGATTTATACACAAGGGGTATAAAGAGCCCTATCTGAGGGCACTCAAAGATATCGTAACTAAAATGGAGAGGAAAAAACTAATAGAAAACAAAGCAATTGGTAAGAAAAATAAGAATATAGAGACAGCCTTCCTCACGGGGTTCAGCAGACAGCACAAGGAAGTGGAAAAAATCATAAAGAAACATTGGTCCATTTTGAAAACCGATGATGTGCTAAAACAAATTTTACCTAACAACCCAGCATTCATCTATAGAAGAGCCCCCAACCTGAGAAGTAAAATTGTCAAGAATACAATTGATCCTCCACGCAACATTAAGATCAGCAAACACCTAAAAGGGTTCTTCAAATGTGGGCAATGCCTACCTTGCCGCAGAAGTAAGCAGACACATAGGAAAACTACTAAATTCACCTCCACCACGAACGGGAGAGAATTCTCGATAAAAGAATTAATTTCCTGCAAAAGCACTCATGTGACATACGTTTTAGAGTGCCCCTGTCACAAACAGTATGTAGGAAGGACAACACGCGAACTACATGAAAGGATAAGAGAACACATCAAAAATATTAAAATAGGGTATGAGAAACATAGTGTCTCGAGACATTTTAAAGAATTCCATAATCAAGACCCTAAACAAATGACCTTCTATGCCATTGACAAGGTCAAAGGACACTGGCGAGGTGAAGATATGACTATTAAGATTTCACAGAATGAAACTAAGTGGATTTTTAACTTAGATACGCTACACCCTAGAGGAATGAATGTAGACCTGGACCTCAACTGTTTTTTAACTAACTTTTAACCATTTTTTAACTTATTTTTAACTATTTTTTAACTATTTTTTAATTCATGTGGACTGAGCAGAGAGAATATAACACATCCCACCAATCAGCAAATTTTATCACACCACGCATAAGATAATACCACTGATTTTATCTGAGCTCCCGACTTTTACCGGGACTTCAATATACCATTTGTCATATCAAGGTCCACACGGATATCCACCATGACTATTATACTATCCACTAATCTTCATTCAACTTTGCTTACATATACGCATTACTTCTCTTTATTTTTATACTATTCCATTTTTATACTATTCCATTTTAATATAAAAAATTTTTTTTTTTTTTTTGGCATTTTTTGATAATTTTTGATATTTTTTGACATCTCCTCTAATACAGCAATTATTCAAGAATTTTGTGAATAAGGCTGAAGGTCTCTGTAAGATCCCCCCCCTTTAACAAAGCTCGCTAATGCTCTATATAAGCACAAAAGAATTTTTCACATATACAACTAGATCAACACATACCCCTGGCAAAGTAAGCCCTTCCATATCCACTCCCCCTTGCAATTTTAAATTTTTCTGAATTCTTCGGTTTTAAAATTTTCCGGTTCTCAAAAAAAATTTTTTACGGTTCCCAATATATACATTTCTCCCCTTTTCTTCCCATTTTGTAGTGTCTTTTTCTCATTTTTATATTATTTTTATTTTTATTATTTTATTATTTTTTCTTATATATATATATTTTTTATATACAATTTTTCTTATATATATTTTATACATATTCCTCTTATACATTTCCCATATTTTATGATATACCTATTATACCTGGATTTTCGCTCGGATTATAACATCTTTTTCAGTAATAACTCTCTCACTAGTATATATATACTATTATCATAAGTCTTTTCACTTTACACTTTTTATTTTGATCCCTGTTAATTTCCAACTTTTTTCCTTCATTTCACTCACTATGAACAAGTATAACATACCTAACCTTCCCCACTTCTATTTTGAAACTACACATATTTAATACCATCCGCTTCCTTCACATCTAATACCATCCGCTTTCTTTATTTTATATGCCGGTACAAATGTCAGTATATATCTGTAGTTTATTTTAGTATGTATAAGGTTCGGTATACGTCCGATATTGTTTTCGTTGCAGCGTCTCCATTCCCCTGGCGTATAGTGCTTGTCGAGCAGTACATGTGTAAGAGGGCATTTCCCTCACTTAAAATGGCGCCGATTGATCGCGCATGCGCAACAGGCACAATACACCCTATAAAACAGGAAAGGTGTACGAAAATGGCCGCTCCAGATGACGTCCATGTGACGAAACGCGTAGGGCGTGGCCAGGCAGCGTACACCTCGAGCTCAGACGGAGATTGCAACAGCGGGAATTTTAAAAGCTGTACACACCGCACTTTTAAACCAGTTGTTTGTGAGTAATTTTTTAACTATTTTCTGCAATAAAATTCTTTAAAAACGGTATCACACTATGGTTGTGCCTCTTCTCTACTCCATATAAACGGGGCTTATTGCTACTCACGGAGGAACGAGGGATCCCTAATCTTTAAAGTGGAAGGAAGCCAGAGAGCCGCACAATAGCTAATATTGTGAATGTTGATCCACCCCGGATGGGGTCCTCCTTCTGGTGAGAGCATAATAATTTTAACACCCTTTCAAGCCACCGAATGTGAAGAACACAGTTGGAAAACATCACCCCCCTCCTTTTTCTGCACCTGCGGTTTTTTCCGCCACCCAATAGAGACTTGCTCCATCACGTCCAATGTTTAAAATTTGCCTGCATTGTTTGCACATTTTCTTGCACTAATTTTGCACGTTTTTTTTTTTTTTTTTTTTTTTTTTTTTTTGGATTTTTTAATTTTATTTAATTTTTCTGTGTTTTATCATTTTAGCACATTTATGCTTCATGTAGATGGTATTTTAATTTTTAATTTTTATTAATTTTATACTAATTTATGTAAAGCATCACTATCAGACCAGTTTATGCTACCACCGTGATATTTCATATATGTTTATTTATTATAGTTTGGCACCACAGTATACGTAATATACTTTAATATTCTTTTTTCACGACTAATCCACCAGCTATCACAATTAGTCTTCACCTATAGGTCTGTAAGAATTTATTTGCACGCGCACTTTAATAACTGCATATTGCCATTTAGATTAACACTTTAATAACTGCATATTGCTATTTAGATTAATAAGTTATATGGTTTGCTACATTGTAACCTGTTGCCATTGGCGTGCACTTTGAGTTTATTGTATTTTTATTTAATTTTCATTTAATTTTAAAATTTTGGGTTTTGAACCAGCACGCTGGAAAATATATATTATATACACTTTGGCCCAAAATTAGTCAGCACTTTAAGAATTATATATTGCCACACATGTGAAAATTGGGGTTGCATTATTATCCAAGTCTATGGGAATGCAAAAACCTACTTCAATCAGGCCAAATGCAAGTCAGAAGGAAGTCCACTGTTGGTCAAATGTACATTTTAATGAATTCTGAATGATCTCAGAAGCATCTCAAATTGATGCAATCAACACAAGCCCAAAGCCTGTGGACACAGGTCTGAATGCCATTTTCGAGTGGACTGGCCCATTTTTATTAGTGAGATCATACACAACATTTGCAGTGCTAAAAGAAATGTAGAAAGTACAGTAATACAATCCTCATTCTCTAAAATGCTTTAATCAGTTCAGAAATCCCAGGGAGAGAGTTTACCTACATTTGAAGTCAGTGGAGCAATTCACTTGCATTCTGCACAGAAATTAAGCAAGACGGAGCAAAAAATAAAAATAATAAATTTGTTTATTGGTGCTGCTTTGTTCTGCTTAATATGCAGGTTGTTTCTGTTTACTTGGAATTCAGCAATTTAAGCGTTTTTGGTATATTATTACAAATGCTTTTTTTTCTAGTTGTTGAACATGTAATTCTAAGATGCAAATGTACTGTATCCCATAGCAACTAATGAAATATGAAATGAATTGTTTCTACAGATTAGCGTAAAATAAGCTGCTATCTGACTGGTTGGTTGCTATAGACTGCACCGTTTTTTGTGCTTTCTGCACTATGAAATTACTTGTGCATAGTTGTACTCAGTGCAGGATGGATGTTTACTTTGAATATATCACGATGGTAAAGCGAACTACACTAAATCTGAGCACTACAAGCCAAAAATGTGTTTTAATGCATATTATTCAAAGCCCCCTCCCCCACATCCATCTAGGTCTCTATTGTTTATTTTGCAGAGAAATCATTCCATAAAACACCCTCTAGCATTTCTGCCCATGGCCAGCTTGAGCAAGGGCAAATCATTAATGTAGCATTTACCTGGAATGCATCTGCCCTTAGCTCAGGCATGCAGACAGAAGGGTGTGCTTAGCTGAGAATGGGATGTATGACATAATTTGCCTAGGCATTAAAACCAGGAAATAACTGAAGACATGTAAAAAAAAAAAGTTTCAATCAAGTAACTATGAAATACTTTCCTATCTATTTACTGAGGCCGCGTACACACGGGCGGACTGTTCGCCCAACTTTGTCCGCTGAACAGTGTTTGGGCGGACAGTCCGCTCTTGTGTGGGCTTTCAGCGGACAGTTTCAGCGGACAGTTTGACGAACAAGGTTTTTCGGAATTTCCGAAAAACTGTCCGCTGAAACCTTGTTTCAGCGAACAGTCCGCTCGTGTGTAGGCTTGTTCGTCAAACTAAGTTCCGCGCATGCTCAGAAAGGATTTACACGCCGAAAGTTATAATGCAGTGTATAGGACGTCGTATTTTTCGTCCCGTCGTACGTGCCGTTCACGTCATCGCGCACGGTTTCAGCAAACTGTTCGTACGTCGTGTGTGGCCATGTCCGTCCATGCTAATTTTGAGCGGACTGTTTGCCGAAACTGTTTGACGGACAAAGTTGGGCGAACAGTCCCCGCGTGTGTACGCGGCCTAATGCTAGCAGCATAAGGATTTAAAATAGTTGATTGGGAGAGTGAAGTTCCGCTTTATATACTCATCCACCAAAGTGATATGGGTCCATTAACAGTGTCCTTTAATTTCTTTTTCTGAGTATTTTATAAGAGATCTAAAGATTTTTATAAGTGTTATATGAGCTACTGCAAGTAGCAGTGTGCCAAATCTATTTCACACATTATGGTTTCAGCTATAGCTTTTTATATATACATACAGGACAAAGATATCAATTTAAAAATAACCCATGAGGTTTTATTATTTACAGTGGCAGACTAAACTAGGAGCAAGCTGGTCAGTAACCCAGGGCTCAGGGCTGTTTGTAGGCCCAGGAGTTTCCCATTTAAAAGCATATAGTACATATTGCCTTTAGAAGCAGACCTATTGCTTTCCCTTTTCCCATTCAGAAGCACATACATTGATTTCAGCCAATATAAAATTAGACCTTAGCCTAAATGTATAGGTTCTTTGAGTATGAGTATATTTCAGTTTATTCTAATGAATGAGTAAATCCTGGATTATATCTACAAACTAGATGTTCATTTTAAAAGTAGGGGTCATGGCCATTTATGGCTTGTGAAACTTAAAATAAACAGCAATTATTTAATATGGAACTAAACCCTTCTATCTTTACAGGAATCTGCCATCTTGGCCTCTGTTTGATCTGCAGTTGCCAGGGTGCTGCCCATGTGATCAGTTATGACATCAGCCATTTGATGGCTTGACAGTTGGCTTGACAGTACGGTTGACAGCACAAGCAAACATGACATTTAAGATGGCCATAGATGGATCAAATTTTGATCCATCTATGGCCATTACCATTTGAGAGAAGTCAATTTAATGACTGACTTCTGTCAAACAGGACTGTTGGAAAGCTTTCGTTCGATCAGCGGATGCAGCCAATACCAGTGTATTCCAACACAAGAGGAGTCCCTACTATGCAAATACAATAGCACGGCGGGGAGGATTCCACCATCCAACTTGTTTGTATGGATCAGGTGTACATTCAAAACTGAAACTTTGTGGCACACTTACAAGAAAGTCAAAGTTTGCATTGTCGTGTACATTTTTATTGCATATATTTATACCTGGAAGTGACACATGCCATATTGCCTGTTTATGAAAGCAGCGAAAGCCTGTTGACCAAATAACCTCTCATCATATGATAAGCTTTCCCTGGGCAGATATTCCTGAGGTCGACTACATTTCATAGTTTTTTAGTTGTCCATGCACTTTTTCCATCAGATTTGATGAGAAATCTGACATTTGCCAATTCTTGTTAAGATTGGGCCTGTATGTTTAAATCTAAACTCAGCCTTAACTTTAGTCTTGCACAGTTGGACAGGTTCCTCTCCTGCACTGAAAATTATTACTCTTATTTCACTGCACACTGTGAGATTCTCATTTTGTTCATTAGAAGCTACAACAAGTCATATAGAACCTGCCTTATTTCCTGTGTGTAGGATGTTCAGTATCATCTAGGTCTTTTCTCCCAAGCCATACTGTCCCTGATGCCCACTTTAATTTATTGGATTTCAGTTATTTCGTGGAGGCTCAGCATTGCATATGTGCATTATTTAGGGCAAATGAAGAATGCTTATGCCCCATACACATGAGTGGAATTTCCGTCTGAAAAATGTTGGATGGTTTTTCCGACAGAATTCCGCTCAAGCTTAGCTTGCATACACACGGTCACACAAAAGCTCTCTGAACTTTTGACCGCCAAGAACGCGGTGACGTACAACACTACGACAAGCTGAGAAAATTAAGTTCAATGCTTCAGAGCATGCATCAAATTGTTTTCGAGCATGCCTAGGAATTTTGCATGTCGGAATTGGTACAGACGATAGGAATTTCCGAAAAATTGAGAACCTGCTCTCAATCTTTTGCTGGCAGGAATTCCACCAGCAAAATTCTGATGGAGCATACACATGGTCGAAATTTCCAACCAAAAGCTCACATCGGACTTTTGCTGGTGGAATTTCCGATCGTGTGTACGGGGCATTATACTTCTAGACTCACACTCACCTATCATAGCCTGACCTTTATAATCTGACATCCATGTTACCTAAGATAAAGCTCCTATTCTGTTCTAGAGGCTGCCACTGCCCTATAGTTAGAAACAGTTGCAGGCCAAGCATATCACTGGGGCCAGTGCTACAGAATCATAGCACCCAACTGTCCCTGATTTCAAGGGACTGTCCCTGATTCGGAGCAATGTCCCTCTGTCCCTCTTCCCCCCTCATTTGCCCCTCATTTTGGTCTGATCTATATAGTTGTATATAAAATGCACTTTTTATCTTTCAACAAGTGTTTCCCAGTGCTAAACCTTTTATCCAAATTCTAAATTGCTGCATTTTTACATTTTAAAAGCCAAAGAAATAGGAGTGGTAAAAAAAAGTCCTTGTGGATTTAATCAACCTTTTTCTTGGTTAATTCTCCTTTAAGGGTGTGTGTCAGGGGGCATGTCCTATGCCTACATACGTTTGCAAGTAGGTGTCCCTCATTCCCATCTCAAAATCTTGGGAGGTAAGCGTTAATGCCATTTTCAAAATTAAGAATCCTTTTACTGTCCCCTTGATCTACATTGTATAAAATCATATATATTCAGGAGGATTTTTTCACTAGTAGGTGAAATTGTAGGCTCTTTAAATGATTCTGTACACTGAAATCCCCATGGGATATTGGAGAGGCTGCAGTGGGCCTATTACCTATTGCTTAAACGAGGAAAGAACTTAGCTTGCTGCTTTTCAGGCTCAGACTCCGAGCGGTTCAAGTATTGACATCAATTGTCCAGTACTAGTAGTATGATTGATCTTGATAATTATGGAGAAGTACAGACCACAGCAGAAGCTCTCATCTTCCAAAGGAAAGCTTAACATTCAATCAAATTTACAAATGTAGTATATAGCTTGAGGGCCTACCTGGTTTGGTATAGCTTGAATGGGTTGCATAGGTAGGTCCACGCATTCCTTATTGGTGAATTTTGCTAATGTAACAGGTCAAATTAAAGTAGGTGAGGCCAGTTGAGCTGCAAAGTTGAGGCCAAAATACTTTTGTTCTCACCTATGATTGCAAACATAACAGCTAACAGTAATGCCTCTGTTGCTCACAGGGGATCACAGGTGTGCTATATTTAGGAATACTGATTGAACACTGGCATTGGCTTTATATGTTTTGGAGCTCAACGTCAAATAGTATTTATATGTATGATTATTTTACCTTAAGTTGCATAGTCTTAAAAGCAATTCAAACAAAACTAGTAATAGAATATATTAAGAGAACAGATTTGCTGTCCTGCTCAACCTCTACTGATCGTTTTCACTCCCATTTAAGTGTGTTCATGGCAAGTCTGCATGCAACAGAAGCCACTCTTGGTAGACCAGAAAAAACGAAATGTTACAAACAGTGGTCAAATCTGGAGCACTGTTTGTGATTATCAGGTCACTTTTGGCCACCATAAAGTGGAGCACACATTGTGAGTCCTCTTGTTTTAGATTTAGCCTGTCGGATTTGTGAAACCGAGCAAGGCTCACAACTCAACAATCCATACAAATCCAATACAGCTAGACCATGCTACACAGTTGCTGGTATATATATATATATATATATATATATATATATATATATATATATATTGACCTAAGAAAACCTGTCCTTTTGTGGCAGTCTTAAAACTTCAGATATACAGTACAATAATATTGAGGAATACCAGAGTCGGCCTTTATTATATTGCAGCTGTAGAGGTAAGTCTAATATTGGAGGTAGGGTTACCTTATTTTTATTTTTTAAGATGTTGTCCACAAATAAAAATGTGCTACTATTTTTTATTATGATTAATTTGATTCAAGCTAATTAAAGATACTTTGAACAACTGTTTGATGACATACTTTGAAATCAGCCTGCTCATTGTATGCATACAAGAATTATATGTTACTTGAATTGCATTAAAAACACACAAATTAAGATATAATTTCCTTGATACTTATTTTGTCAAATTAAAGCCATTTGCTATAAGATATAATGTATAGTTTAGAAGCAAGGGTTCTTTATATGGCGTAATCTTTCACTGTGTTCAACAAGAGATAGCCAAGATGTTCCAGTTATATCTGCTTTTTCCTATTTGGGAAACTTCTTTTCATATCCTTTGTGGTCTAATTGGGGCATAAGCCACACTAAAATCATGATTTGAATGGGATCATTTAGTTGGCTACTCCAACTGGGAAAGAGAACATGGTTCTTACTCTTCCCCACTCCACCAAAAACACAAAGGAATGCTAACAGTTCCACAAAAGGACCTTTAATCTAAAACACATTAGGAGTACACTTATATCAAATACCATAAACAGCCATTGGTCTGTATTATTTGACATTGTCAGGCATTCAAGGATATGTTGATTTGGCAATGACGGATAAGCATTGTGGACAATAATACGGTAAATGCAGTTCTGTTTTCTGCACGGACACAATGATGATATATCCATTACTTGAGCATTTTTCCTTTTAAAGTGCATTCATGAGAATAGAAATATCGGAGCTACCATTGCTGAATAGGTTTTTAAAGTTTCAGCCTCTGGGCTGTCATCCCGTTTTGTGTACTTGGCCTCACTACCTACTGAGTCACTGACCTGGATAATGTATTAAGCCACTGAACTAGTGATTTCCCCCAAATCTCTCCAGTTTTTTGTTTATACATATAGGGGTTCCCCCATCCTTGTTACATCATGTATTTATCTTCTATTTGCAGGTAAGTCCCGCAGTACGTAATGAAGTCAGGCTCAAGATGAGTTTATACTTTTCCAAGAAAATGTGCATAGTTACAGTATCTCACAAAAGTGAGTACACCCCTCACACTTTTGTAAATATTTTATTATACCTTTTCATGTGACAACACTGAAGAAATTACACTTTGCTACAATGTAAAGTAGTGAGTGTACAGCTTGTATAACAGTGCAAATGTGCTGCCCCCTCAAAATAACTCAACACACAACCATTGATGTCTAAACTGCTGGAAACAAAAGTGAGTACACCCCTAAGTGAAAATGTCCAAATTGGGCCCAAAGTGTCAATATTTTGTGTGGCCACCATTATTTTCCAGCACTTCCTTAACCCTCTTGGGCATGGAGTTCACCAAAGCTTCACAGGTTGCCACTGGAGTCCTCTTCCACTCCTCTATGATGACATCACAGAGTTGGTGGATGTTAAAGACCTTGCGCTCCTCCACCTTTCGTTTGAGGATGCAACACTAGGTGCACTCACTAGGGTTTAGGTCTGGAGACATCCTTGGGCAGTCTATCTCCTTTAGCCTCAGCTTGTTTATCATTATCAAGTTGAAATACTGCCCTGCGCCCCAGTCTCCAAAGGGAGGGGATCATGCTCTGCTTCAGTATGTCACAGTACATGTTGGCATTCATGGTTCCCTCAACTGTAGCTCCCCAGTGCCAGCAGCACTCATGCAGTCCCAGACCATGACACTCCCACAAAAATGCTTGACTGTAGGCAAGACACACTTGTCTTTGTATTCCTCGTCTGCTTGCTGACACACATGCTTGACATCATCTGAAATAAATAAGTTTATCTTGGTCTCATCAGACCAAACGACATGGTTCCAGTAATCCATGTCCTTAGTCTGCTTGTCTTCAGCAAACTGTTTGTGGGCTTTATTGTGCATCATCTTTAGAAGAGGCTTCCTCCAGGGATGACAGCCATGCAGACCAATTTGATGCAGTGTACGGCGTATGGTCTGAGCACTGACAGGCTGACCCCCCTCACCCCTTCAACTACTGCAGCAATGCTGGCAACACTCATTTGTCTATTTCCCAAAGACAACCTCCGCATATGATGCTGAGTAGTGATGGAACGCGGCCGACAGTTCGCGAACCGTAACGTTCGCGGCGGGCCCCATTGACTTCAATGGGAGGCGAACTTTACAAACCTACAGGTCATATTTGCAGCCACAAAATAATTACTAGCTGTGCACACATAGTCCCACCACATGGCCAATAACATAACACATGTATGAGGTGAATCTGGGATCGACAACTACAAGCATTCTTTTTTTATATGTGAAATTGTGACAATTCAGGACTGTGGAGCGCATGAAGGCAATGGAGGAGAGGGAAGGTCAGGGTAGGCAAAGAAGAGGGTGCAGGAGATGATCACCAGCACCGTGATAAAGAGCACTGACAACTGCACCGTGATAGAGTGATCTGACACCAGCACCGTGATAGAGAGCACTGACATCAGCAGCGTGACATACAGCAATGACACATGCACCGTGATAGAGTGATCTGACACCACCACCGTGATAGAGAGCACTGACATCAGCAGCGTGACATACAGCAATGACACCTGCACCGTGATAGAGTGATCTGACAGCAGCACCGTGATAGAGAGCACTGACATCAGCAGCGTGACATACAGCAATGACACCTGCACCGTGATAGAGTGATCTGATACCAGCACCGTGATAGAGAGCACTGACATCAGCAGCATGACATACAGCAATGACACCTGCACCGTGATAGAGTGATCTGACACCAGCACCGCGATAGAGAGCACTGACATCAGCAGTGTGACATACAGCAATGACACCGGCACCGTGATAGAGTGATCTGACACCAGCACCGTGATAGAGAGCACTGACATCAGCAGCGTGACATACAGCAATGACACATGCACCGTGATAGAGTGATCTGACACCACCACCGTGATAGAGAGCACTGACATCAGCAGCGTGACATACAGCAATGACACCTGCACCGTGATAGAGTGATCTGACAGCAGCACCGTGATAGAGAGCACTGACATCAGCAGCGTGACATACAGCAATGACACCTGCACCGTGATAGAGTGATCTGATACCAGCACCGTGATAGAGAGCACTGACATCAGCAGCGTGACATACAGCAATGACACCTGCACCGTGATAGAGTGATCTGACACCAGCACCGTGATAGAGAGCACTGACATCAGCAGTGTGACATACAGCAATGACACCGGCACCGTGATAGAGTGATCTGACACCAGCACCGTGATAGAGAGCACTGACATCAGCAGCGTGACATACAGCAATGACACATGCACCGTGATAGAGTGATCTGACACCACCACCGCGATAGAGAGCACTGACATCAGCAGCGTGACATACAGCAATGACACCTGCACCGTGATAGAGTGATCTGACAGCAGCACCGTGATAGAGAGCACTGACATCAGCAGCGTGACATACAGCAATGACACCTGCACCGTGATAGAGTGATCTGACACCAGCACCGTGATAGAGAGCACTGACATCAGCAGCGTGACATACAGCAATGACACCTGCACCGTGATAGAGTGATCTGACACCAGCACCGTGATAGAGAGCACTGACATCAGCAGTGTGACATACAGCAATGACACCTGCACCGTGATAGAGTGATCTGACACCAGCACCGTGATAGAGAGCACTGACATTAGCAGCGTGACATACAGCAATGACACCTGCACCGTGATAGAGTGATCTGACACCACCACCGTGATAGAGAGCACTGACATTAGCAGCATGACATACAGCAATGACACCTGCACCGTGATAGAGTGATCTGACACCAGCACCGTGATAGAGAGCACTGGCATCAGCAGCGTGACATAAAGCACTGACACCAGCACCGTGATATACAGCACTGACACCAGCACCGTGATATACAGCACTGACACCTGCACCGTAAGCAGCCCCAGGAGGAAGTCAGCATAGCACAGGGATGGTGGGAGCCCCTCATAATGAGCATAGCACAGGGATGGTGGGAGCCCCTCATAATAGGCACAGCAGAGGTACAGCCCCAGGAGGAAGTCAGCACAGCACAGGGATGGTGGGGGCCCCTCATAATAAGCAGCCCCAGGAGGAAGTCAGCACAGCACAGGGATGGTGGGAGCCCCTCATAATAAGCAGCCCCAGGAGAAATATGACACTGCTCAACCTCTTCAAAGAGGAGGGTACGGGCATATAGTACGGTGTGCTTTTTTTGGACAAGGAAGTGAGCCAAATGAAGAAAGAAGGTCTCTGTGCTCGATTAAAAAAATTGTTTATAGACATATACATGGTCTACTGGTCACATGTGTTGAATTCCTCCGAGATCCATGCCTCATTCATTTTTAGAAATGTGAGGTAGTTAACACTGTCATGAGCTAGGCGAGTACGCTTATCGGTCACGATCCCCCCTGCTGTGCTGAACGTCCTTTCGGACAGGACACTGGACGAGGATCAAGCCAACAGTTTGATTGCAAATTGGGCAAGCTCTGGCCAGAGGTCAAGCCTGCCCACCCAGTAGTCCAGGGGTTCATCACTCCTCAGAGCGTCCACATCGGCCGTTAACCCGATGTAGTCGGACACCTAACAGTCTAGGCGTTCCCTGATGCTGGATCCGGATGACACCTGTCGATGGGTCGGCTGAAAGAATGACCTCATATCAGAAGTCACCAACACATCTTCAAACTGGCCTCTTCTTGCAGGCGCTGTTGGATTGGTACCCGCAACTCCTTCTCTGGGAGTGGGAATTGCTCCTCTGCCAGCGCACGCAAAAGCAGAATGCAGCATTTCTCGAAGCAAGGCCTGGAAGTGCTCCATTCTGACAGCCCTCTGTGACGGCGGTAACATTTCCGCCATTTTGTGTTTGTACCGGGGGTCTAAGTACGTTGCCATCCAGTACTGGTCCTTGACCCTTATGCTTTTTATACGGGGGTCCCTATTAAAACACTGGAGCATGAAGGCCCCCATTTGCACTAAACTGGAAGCAGTGTGGTGGCCTGGCTCCTGCTCATCATCCAGGATAATGTCGTCCTCTTCATTCTCTTCTTCCCATCCACGCACAACAACAGGGATCCCAGAAATGTTTAAAGCATGCTCTTCTTGCTCCTCCTCATCTGCCCCGGCACCATCCTCCTCTGACTCCTCTTCAGACTCCTGTTGTTCACTTGTCTCAGATAGAGTAGCCCCCCCGGGAATTCATCCAGCATTGCCACTTCCTCATCTTCCCGCTACTGCTCCTCCACAGCTTGATCAATGACACAACGCAATGCATGCTCCATAAAGAAGGCATAAGGTACCATGTCACTGATAGCGCCATGGCTGCTACTGACCAGTTTGGTGATCTCCTCAAATGGGCGCAGAAGTCTGCATGTGTCGCGCATGAGCACTGGCGCTGTGAAAACAACCCCAGCTCCCCAGAACCTGTTCTGCCGCAGAGTTCATACAGGTAGACGTTAACTGCACGTTCTGCTGGAGCAGCCTATCAAGCATATAGAAGGTTGAGTTCAATCGCGTCGGGAAATCGCAAATAAGACGTCTGACCGGCAGATTGTGTCGCCGCTGAATGTCAGCAAGACGAGCCATGGCCGTGTAAGATCTTCTGAAATGGGCCGAGATTTTCCTTGCCTGCCGCAAGATGTCCTGGACCCCAGGGTATTTGACAAGGAATCGCTGCACGACCAAGTTTAAGACGTGTGCCAGCATGGCACATGCGTAATTTTGCCCTGTTTCAATGCGCTAAGCAGATTGGCACCGTTGTCACACACTACTTTACCAACTGTCAAATTGAGCGGTGTTAGCCACTGATCTGCCTGTGAACGCAAAGCTGAAAGGAGTGCCGGGCCAGTGTGGCTCTTGGCTTCCAGGCACAACAGACGCAGCACGGCATGGCAACGTCTCACCTGGCATGTCGAATAGGTTCTGGGGAGCTTGGGCGGCGCAGCAGAAGAGACGCTAGCAGCGGAAAAGGAGGAGTCAGCCGAGGAGGAGAGGGAGGAGGATGGAGTAGGAGGAGGAGGAGGAGAAGAAGAGCCAGGCCTGCATGCAATCCATGGCGGTAAAACCAAACCTACACGGGTGCCACAGGTTACATGCTTGACGGCCGTCAGAAGGTTCACCCAGTGGGCAGTAAAAGTGATATACCTTCGCTGCCCGTGTTTGCTAGACCATGTGTCTGTGGTCAGATGTATCTTGGCACCGACACTGTGTGCCAGAGATACATTCACTTGCCGCTGAACATGGCCATATAGCTCTGGGATGCCCTTCTGTGAGAAATACTTCCTTGCTGGGACCTTCCATTGTGGTGTTCCAATGGCCACAAATTTGCGAAAGGCCTCCGAGTCCACCAGTTTATATGGCAGTAGTTGGCGGGCTATGAGTTCTGACAAGCCAGCCGTCAACCGTTGGGCAAGAGGGTTATCCGGCGTCATCATTTTTTTACGCTCGAACATTAGGCCCAAGGAAGACTGCATTTTTGCAGAAAAACTTGAGCTTGGCGTGATGGAAGGTGGAGTGGAGGACAATTGTGAGGAGAGAGGAGAAGGAGAAGTAGAAGACGAGGCTGGACGGTGAGAGCCTGGAGTGTGGCTTTGTGTGTTCCTTTGCTCCCACTGGGCTCGGTGATGGCTGCTCATGTGCCTTCTTAAGGCGGTCGTCCCTAGGTGAGTGTTGGGCTTACCGCGACTAATGCGTTGACTGCAAAGATTGCAGATGGCAACACTATTGTCAGCAGCGGACACGTTAAAAAAAGCCCACACTGCGGAGCCATGTGCCGGTGTCCTGGGAGTGCCAGATGTGACCGTACATGGTCGATGACTCGCTCCTGATACACTTGCAGTCTGCTTTGTCCCTCCTGTGCAATGTAAGTTATTCTTGCTTCTCCTCCCTATCTGCTGGTCCATATCTCCCTCTGAACTCCCCTCCTCTTCCTCTCTTGTGGGCACCCACGTGACATCACTAGACACGTCATCATCGATGTCACCTTCCCCACCGCTACAAGTAGAGATCTCGGAGTAGGCAGCAACAGCGGAGACCAACCTCCTCCTTGGGCTGATCTGGGTACTGTCGTCAGACTGCTGAGTGGTGGTTGTTGCTACCTCCTCTTCCTGATCCAATACCAAGAGTGGCTGCGCATCAGAAATGTCTTGATATGGATCGGAAAATAATTCCTGTGACTCAAGCGGAAGGTATGTGGTGGTGGTGGTGTTGCTGGTAGTGTCTTTGGGGGTGCACATAGCAGAGAGTGAAGAAGAGGGTGCAGATCGAGAGGATGAGGAGGGTGCAGAAGAGTAAGGCTGAGTGAGCCACTCAACCAAGTCTGGTGCGTCCTTTAAAGTAATTGAATGCACTTTCTGCAACTTCCCATTTTGGCTCAAGCCTGTTGCTTCTGCCCTACCCCTACCACCCCTGTGGAAGGGCCTGCCTCTTCCTCTGCCTGTCATTTTTTAAATGACCCTGTGACAAAACTCTCAGTCCCTATACTGATAAAGGACTGCTGCAGTATAGGGCAGCAGTCAGCAGTAGTGCACCTCAACCCTATGTATTGTGGACCTATACCAGTCCTTAAGGAATAGCAGAATGTACCTCACTGAACCCTATGTACTGTAGTACCCTATACCATACCAGTCCTTATAAGGACCTTTGTGGAACAAGTAGGTTGTGAATGATTAGCAGACTGTACCTCAGTTCCTATACTGATAAAGGACTACTGCAGCAGAAGGGCAGCAGTCAGCAGTAGTGCACCTCAACCCTATGTATTGTGGACCTATACCAGTCCTTAAGGAATAGCAGACTGTACCTCACTCAACCCTATATACTGTAGTACCCTATACCTTACCAGTCCTTGTAAGGACCTTTGTGGAACAAGTAGGTTGTGAATGATTAGCAGACTGTACCTCAGTTCCTATACTGATAAAGGACTACTGCAGCAGAAGGGCAGCAGTCAGCAGTAGTGCACCTCAACCCTATGTATTGTGGACCTATACCAGTCCTTAAGGAATAGCAGACTGTACCTCACTCAACCCTATGTACTGTAGTACCCTATACCTTACCAGTCCTTATAAGGACCTTTGTGGAACAAGTAGGTTGTGAATGATTAGCAGACTGTACCTCAGTCCCTATACTGATAAAGGACTACTGCAGCAGAAGGGCAGCAGTCAGCAGTAGTGCACCTCAACCCTATGTATTGTGGACCTATACCAGTCCTTAAGGAATAGCAGACTGTACCTCACTCAACCCTATGTACTGTAGTACCCTATACCTTACCAGTCCTTATAAGGACCTTTGTGGAACAAGTAGGTTGTGAATGATTAGCAGACTGTACCTCAGTTCCTATACTGATAAAGGACTACTGCAGCAGAAGGGCAGCAGTCAGCAGTAGTGCACCTCAACCCTATGTATTGTGGACCTATACCAGTCCTTAAGGAATAGCAGACTGTACCTCACTCAACCCTATGTACTGTAGTACCCTATACCTTACCAGTCCTTATAAGGACCTTTGTGGAACAAGTAGGTTGTGAGTGATTAGCAGGCTGTACCTCTGTTTCTATACTGATAAAGGACTACTGCAGCAGAAGGGCAGCAGTACGCAGTAGTGCACCTCAACCCTATGTATTGTGGACCTATACCAGTCCTTAAAGAATAGCAGACTGTACCTCACTCAACCCTATGTACTGTAGTACCCTATACCTTACCAGTTCTTATAAGGACCTTTGTGGAACAAGTAGGTTGTGAATGATTAGCAGACTGTACCTCAGTCCCTATACTGATAAAGGACTACTGCCGCAGAAGGGCAGCAGTCAAGTATAATATTCTTTCTATATTTGGAAGAAAGAATATTATACGTGTACAAGCCTATTACCATACCAGTCCTGAAAAGAACCTTTGTGGACTTAATAGTAACAGCTACTGATTAAACTGACTGTCCCTCACTGCCTCACACACAGCTTCCTGCCTGTCCCTATTTAAACTGACAAAACAGAGGCTGCTGGAACAATAACTTGAATAGCACTTTTGTGGACCTAATAGTAACAGCTAATGATTAAACTGACTGTCCCTGCAGCACACAGCGTCCTGCCCCTCTCTCTACAGTGAGAAAAGACAGGCTGCTGCAAAAATCAGTAGCACAGCAGTGCCTCAAACCTATATCCTGATCTACACCTAACACCTATACCAGTCCTGAAAATAACTTTTGTGGACCAAATAGCTAGCGATTTGGGTCACTGCAGTCTCTCCCTGCTCCACACAGCAACCTTTCCCTATAGTGACGAAAGAATGTAAAATGGCCGCCGGATCGGGTCTATTTATAAGTTAGGGGGAATGTCCAAGTGTCCATGTGCTGTAATGTCTCAATTGGCTGTCCTGTACCCCATGATGGATGTGTCATCATAGGTCAAAGTTCTTTTACACGGTAAACACGGAAGTCTGCCGGGCGAACGGCGGCAATAGTCCGCCGATCGGGCAGACGACGAACAGCCGAAATTCGCAGCGAAACGCACGCCGGGTGAACCGTTCGGCCATAAAGGAGAGCTCACCCAGGCTGGCACTTCTCACACCACCTGGTGGCCAATATGCGACACTGGACAGTCCATCATTCAGTGAACATCGTAACAACTTTTACCCTCTTTCTTACCATAGCCTATTCTGTGAAGCTAACACCCCCAGTGTCTTTGAATCGTCCAGAGTCCATCAATATTATCACTTGGGTGAAAAACATTTCCCAGCAGTTTCCCTTCTTCTTAGGGATAAGGCCGGGGATGGGTGGCACAACTGCGATTAGTCAACAAGCAGCCAGGCCATGGTGCAAGGGACCGCACCTCTAAACACAGGTCCCCTTGCAATGGTAGTGTCAGTCTGTCCACATGACAGCTGGGGACTGAGGAAGATTCCCTCATTAATTTAAGGAACAACATGCTTAACATCCCAGGTTATCTTTCAGAGGTAACCACACTGGCAATTCCACAGTACCATCCAGCGCTACTCAAGTGGGCATTCCCTGTATCTGCCGCCTTCATTCAGTCCAGCACAATCTGAGCAGTACAGCCAACAGGAATGTTCTCCACTAGCAACAACTTCTGTCCAGGGGTGAAGTGGCTTCCAGCATAGCGTCCTTAACTCCACAAGGCACATATTTGTAATCCACAAGATTTGGTGAACAGATATAGTTCCATAGCATTTACCAGTAATACCTGGGATCTGGGATCAACTGGAGGGTTCCCCTCTTGCGTTAACAGTGGTAATGTAGGGGGCGTGACCGGATGGTGATGGCGTCGGTGGTGTTGTGTGAGGAGTGAGAGAGGTGTTTGCTCTCACTGCACGCTGATGTGGAGCTAAACTGAAGGTGCTGTGACCTGTGGCACCCCTCCCCCATTTCCCCGAAGCAGCAGCTGTGGCGGAGTACCTGCGGGGCATCTGTGGAGCCCAGCGGAGTCCAGTGCCTGGTGAGAAAGGTGGTGTGTACCGGCAGAGCGGAGCGGTGAGGTCCCTGGAAGCCCCTGCTGACAGCGTGTGGAGGGCGGATGAGAAGATTCTCAGCTTTCGGCGGTGAAGTCTTGCGAGATCTGTGCAGAGTGGAGCTACAGTGCTAGAGACTGGAAAGTGTCATAGCCACAGTCAGGTACGACATACAGGAAATTAAAGACACAGTTACAGCACCAAGCGGAGACTGCGGAGAGATATTTTATCCTATGTTAAGCTACCCACCACTGCTCTCTGAATTTAAAAAAAAAAAAAAAACGGGGGAGATACTGAAGATGATGTGGTGAGGTGATGTGGATGCTACACTATTTGTGTGTAATGTGATATAACAGAAAACACATACATATTTGGAAATCCTGCTGCTGCTCTCCCTCATAGTTATTGAAAGAGGGGGTGAAGAGGAGGGAAGGAAGGAACTGGACCATTATTGAACAGCGGAGTAGCTGGAAATTGTTGAGTTTTGAATGAAAGCCCTGTATTAGACCCCCCTATCGGTGAGCCTTGGCCCAGGAAAAATTCCCCCCCTCTTTTTTTTTTTCCTCTCACTTCTCTTTTTTTTTTTTTGGAAGGGAGTAAGGAGAGAGTGGAATAAAGGGGGAAAGGGCGCTCCTGTGGGATACCTGTGGATTTGAATCATGTCTACGAGGAGGAGAGGGGAGGAGCATGTTGGACAGGAAAATGTTGGGATACAATCACTGAGATCAGCCAAGGACAAAGACAAGGAAAAAGGTCCCCAGCCCATTGCAACAACTGGGTTATTAGCTACAGCCAAGCTGGAAAAATATGCTCACACCCCCGATAATACGCCAACTAAGGGGGGACAGGGGAGTCAAGTAAAATCTTCAATGGATAGAAAGAGACAAGGGCAGTCAACGCAGGCGGGTGCAAAACACATAAATAATAAAAGTATGGGTGCTGCTGGAAGATCTGAAACAGTCCCCATGCAGGTGTCCTTAATAGATAGAGAAGGAGAACCAACGCTGAAGGAGGTCTTGGGGGCAGTTAATATTTGTAAACAGTCACTGGTAGAGCTATGCGATCAAACAAGAAGTATTAAAGAAGAGCTGGCCCCGATGCGGCAGGAACTTCAGATAACGGTTGATAGAATAACAGCAGCAGAAGGTACAATCTGTCAGATTGAAGATGAGGTGTGCCCACTGAACCAAGAGGTTAAAGATCTAAAAATACAGATGGGTAAATTTGAAAGGAAACTGGACGAAATGCAAAACAGGCTCCAAAGGGACAATATAAGACTGGTAGGCCTCCCGGAGAAGTGTGAAGGCTCTGATCCAATTGAGTTTTTGGAAAGATGGTTTATCGAAGTGTTTGGTAGAGAGACTTTTTCCCAACAAGTTGCAATAGAAAGGGCACATAGAGTCCTGCTTAGAATTCTGCATCGGGGGGGGCCAGCCTAGATCTGTGTTACTGAAATTTTTGAATTATCGAGATAAAGTTGTTCTACTTCGCAAGGCCAGGGAAATGGGGAGTATTACTTATAAGGGTGCAAAAATTTCGTTTTATTCTGACTTTTCCCCAGATATGCATAAGCGCAGAGCGGAATTTATTGAGACCAAGCGCAGACTTCAGAAACTGGACGTTACATACGCTTTGCTCTATCCGTCTCGGCTACGGGTAGTAGCATTGGGAGAGACTTTATTTTTTGATACCCCGGCAAGCGTAGCGGCTTGGGTGCAGGAGAAGGGGGATCAGTTATTGAGGAAGTGATGTTCTCTTTTCATATATGTGGTTCCCTTCCCTTCCTTTTCTTTTTTCCTTATTTTTTCTTTGGGGGGGGGGAGTATTTGCACAGGGGGGTGCATCGGGTGCACTGTATTTGAAAAATTAGCATGATATGCCTGAGTTAGGGTGTAGTGAGTGGCACACAGTATAATAGGAATTTATGAATGAGAAGAGGGGAGGGTCAAAATATGATGTTGTTGAGTATGGGTATGGGGGGGGGGGGGGTGGGGGGGTAGGGAGAGGGGTTGGGATGAAAGCACGAGAGAAAGAGGGAAGGGGGGGAGCAAGAAGGTGTGGGTGGGAGTGTAGTGGTCATGGAAAAAGCCCCTAGGGGTAACCTAGATTGGTATAAAGGGGGGAGGGTTTAGGGAACACTGAAGTATACAAAGCACAGGAAAAGGGTGAAGCCTGCACAGTAATAGACGATAAATTAAAATTAATGAGTAAAAAAGGGTCGAGAGTATGCATAGATGTAAAGTTTATATTTTGTATTCACAAGGGAAGATTAGGAAGGGATGACATTATGAAGTATAAAGGGATGTACAAACTTATTAGGGTGTTTATTCAGTGGGGTCTCTTCTTTCTTCCTACGCCCCCTTCCTACGCCCCCTTCTCCGCCATGGTTTGCTGGTGGAGATGTAGGGATCATTTCTACTCAGCACCAAGGAACTCTAATTCCAACCTTCAATGTTTGTTTGTTTTTTGTTTTTTTTGTCTTCCTTTCCTGAATTATGCAGTCTAGTGCTTTGAATATTGGCTCTTGGAATGTCCGAGGGCTGGGGGCCCCTGTTAAAAGAGCAGTGGTGTTTGACACCCTTTAAAAATGCGATGCAGGGCTAATCTGCCTACAGGAGACGCATCTAACTGAAGATACCAAATTAAAAAGTCAGAACAGGAAATTTCAAGCTCAGTTCCACTCAGTTCACACCTCCTACTCAAGGGGGGTGGCTGTGTTGGTAAGGAGAGAGGTGGCATTTTCCTGTTGGCAGATTAGCATAGATAAAGAGGGGCGATTTGTTTTTTTACACTGTGTAATTGAGAATCAGGAGTATGTTTTTGCAAATATTTATATTCCCCTGCCATTTAAATTGGAAGTTCTAGATTGATTAATGGAATTCATAGCGGATAAATCCGGGATGCCAGTTATAGTAATGGGGGATTTTAATGAGGTCATTAATAAAAGCCAGGATAGGTTTCCATCAGGAATATATATGCAGACGGAGGTTGAGACCCGGTTGTCCCGGTTTCTGCAGGAGGGGGGACTGTTTGATATGTGGAGAATGCGAAATCCGGATCTGTTACAATATTCATGTTTTTCAAGCTCTTACTCCTCACTCTCAAGAATAGACTTAGTTCTTGGGAATGAGGAGGCAAGCCGAGTAGTAAGGGAAATAGTCTATCAACCTAGGGGGGTGTCAGATCACTCACTAGTGACAGTATCGTTAAATTTAGGGGGGATAAGACCCCCAAGAGTATGGAAAATGAATCCAGTATGGTTCGAGTTAATTGGAGATTCTGATAAGGTGCTATTTAAATTAGCAGAGTTTATAAAGTTGAATAATGAGTCTGCAGAAAGAGGAGTGATATGGGATGCATTAAAGGCCTACCTCAGGGGTATCCTTATCCAACAAGTAGCGAAAGTTAAGAAGACATCCAGTGAATGGGAGAACAGAGTTAAAAGGGAGTTAGTGGTAGCAGAAAGAGAGTACATAGAAAACCCCACTCCAGAGAAACAAAAAATATGGTTAGGGAAACAACAGGAACATAAGGTAGTGATCATTAGGAAAATAGAGAATAAAAGATTGTTCCAGAAACAAGTGGAGTATGGGGAAGGGGAAAAAGTAGGAAGGATGCTGGCACAGATAGTAAGAAGTAACTCCTCGCCATCCACCGTCCCAGTGATCAAGACAGGGAAGGGAGAAATTTCAGCACAGGGTTCAGTGATTACAGATACCTTCAGGGCATTTTATGCAAAACTCTACAGATCACAGGGGGCGGTGGGCGACGAGGACATGGATATGTTTTTCGCGAACATCAAAATACCGTCCCTCACCAAGGAGGAGAGGGAGACAATGGAAGCCCCATTAACGTTAGAGGAAATTCAATGTGCAGTGTCGGAAATGGCTAATCAGAAATCCCCAGGACCAGATGGTCTCCCTGTGGAAACCTACAAATATTATGGCAAAATATTGCTGCCAGAGCTTCTCAAAGTATTGAACTGGACAAAGGAGGAAGGGAGATTGCCCACCTCAATGACCGAAGCAACGATAATAGTCTTGCATAAAGAAGGGAAGGATCCGTTGGAAACCCAATCTTATCAACCCATTTCCCTCCTTTGTGCGGATGCTAAAATATTAGCTAAAGTATTAGCAATTAGGAAGAAATAAAATTATCTCCAGATTGATACATCCCGATCAAACGGGATTTATCCCGGGTAGGTCTACAATTATGAACATAAGAAGATTATATCTTAATCTGCAGGTACCAACAGAAAACAAAGGCAAAAGGCAATTATGGCTTTGGATGTGATCAAAGCCTTCGATAGTTTAGAATGGAGATATATCTGGCGTGTACTAGGCGAATTTGGATTTGGTCCCACGCTCATTGCGTGGGTAAAAACTCTGTATAATGGCCCTAGTGCCAGAATCAGAGTTAATAATGAGTACTCAGATAAGATCTTTTTAGAGAGGGGGACAAGACAGGGGTGTCCTTTGTCGCCCCTGATCTTCGCCCTGGCGATAGAACCGTTAGCCATTGCAATTAGATCCAATATGAATATGGTTGGCTTCCAAAGGAGGATGAGGGAAGAGAGAATCGCGTTGTATGCGGATGATATTCTCCTCTTCTTGGGGGACACAGAGCAGTCTCTCAGGCAGGGGATGAAAGTCATTATAGATGTTGGGAGGTTCTCGGGATTGGTTATAAACTGGGAAAAATCAGCTCTTATGCCAGTGAATAAATTGAGGAGCCAAAGTCCAGCGGCAGTGGTGGAACGAATGAAATACCTGGGGATACATATACAAAGAGATCCCAATAAATACATAAGTGATAATGTTGCCCCATTAATAACTAAATTTAAAAATAAAATTGAAATTTGGAAGAGACTCCCATTATGGACTGCAGGGAGATGTAATTTGATTAAAATGTTATGTATGCTGCAGTTATTGTATGCGCTACATAACTCCCCGATATGAGTAGATATAAAATGGTTTAGGAAAATAGAGGTACTATTTCGAGAACTCATATGGAGAGGGGGAGTATCAAGGATTGCCTTACAAACTCTGCAATCACCAACAAGAAAAGGAGGAATGGCAGTACCGCACCCAAGGAGCTACTTCCTAGCTGCCCAATTGCAGCACCTGGGAATGAGCGAGGAGACAGGTGGTGGAACGAACAAGGCCCTAATGTTAATGGGGACACCCCATAAGATTATGGTAGAAGCTCTTGAGGCAAACTCATTCCCCCAAAAAACACCTACAATAAAATTAGCAGTAAAAGTGTGGAAGGCAGTTAAGGCGATTAAAGGTCTGGGAGGCTTAACCAAATACGCCCCCTTGTGGGATAATCGGAACCTGCAGGAAATGGAAAAGATAAGAGGATATAAAGATTGGGAAATAAAGGGGATAGACAAGCTGGCCCAGTTATACACAAGAAACATATTAAAAACATTTAACGCATTAAGATCGGAGTTCGATATATCAAAACAATCATTTTATAAATACCTTCAAATTAGACACACGTTAGGGAAACAATTCAATAAGTAGGGACCAGTTTGGAACAATTCCCCTATTTATAGCAGATTAAACTCCCAAGAAAGGGCAAAAGGATTTATAGCAGATGTTTAACCATTTACATGTGAAGGAAGTATAGGAAGCCCAGAAAGGTTTAAATGTAGAAGGAAATGGGAGGGGGAACTTGGAACATTTACGGATGAACAGTGGATGAAGATATTGGAGGGTGGACACTCAATCTCAGTCTTGCCTGCCCAGAAGATGTCACATTTAATGCTGCTACATAGATCATATTACACACCAAAGAGACTGTTTAGCTTTGGACGCAGAGCAGATGATGAATGCCCTAGATGCCAGGAGTCTGGAGACCTGGCACACATGTTCTGGCGATGCCCAAAACTGTTTCGCTACTGGTCAGAGATTGTTACCACTTTGAATGAAATATTTAGAGTGGCGATCAAGGGGGACCCCAGGGTATGTGTGTTGGGCCTGGACGAAGGAATAGGAGGATTAGCATGTATAAATAAAGCAATATTGAGGTGTATGTTTCAAGCAAGAAAATTGATAGCGCAGAGGTGGCAAGCAAAAAACCCCCCTTCAGTAGCAGACTGGCAGCTGGTAATCACGGAAACAATATGGAAGGAAAGGGTAATATATCTAAGGAGAGGAAACTTTAAAGAATTTAAAAAGATGTGGAAACCCTGGTTGGATAGACTGAGATACCCACTATGAGGGATTAGGAATATAGGTGAGGGGGAGAAGGGAGGTTGGAAGAAGGGAATGGTAAGGAAGGGAGGGGAGGATAGAGAAAAGGAAGGAAAGAAAAAAAAAGGGAAGGAAGAACATCTGAGTAGTGAGAGGAAAAGGGGATCGATAGTAGAAGAATTAATGATACTTTATGGATAAGAATGTTTTTTAACCACTTTCAGACCGGACCATTTTGCTGGTAAATGACCAGAGGTCTTTTTACAATTTGGCACTGCGCTGCTTTAACTGGTAATTGCGCGGTCATGCAATGTTGTACCCAAACAAAATTTGTGTCCTTTTCTTCCCACAAATAGAGCTTTCTTTTGATGGTATTTGATTGCCTCTGCGATTTTTATTTTTTGCGATATAAACGTAAAAAGACCGCAAATTTTGAAAAAAAATGATATTTTCTACTTTTTGTTATTAGAAAAATCCAATAAACTCAATTTTAGTCATACATTTAGGCCAAAATGTATTCAGCCACATGTCTTTGGTAAAAAAAAAGTCAATAATTGTATATTTATTGGTTTGCGCAAAAGTTGTCACATCTACAAACTAAGGTACGTTTTCTGGAATTTACGCAGCTTTTAGTTTACGACTGCCTATCTCATTTCTTGAGGTGCTAAAATGGCAGGGCAGTACAAACCCCCCCCAAATGACCCCATTTTGGAAAGTAGACACCCTAAGGAAATTGATAAGTGGCATGTTGAGCCCATTGAATATTTTATTTTTTTGCCTCAAGCGATTGAATAATGACAAAAAATATATATTTTTTTTTTTTTACACAAAGTTGTCACTAAATGATATATTGCTCACACATGCTATGGGCATATGTGAAATGACACCCCAAAATAAATTCTGCTGCTTCTCCTGAGTACGGGGATACCACATATGTGGGACTTTTTGGGAGCCTAGCCGCGTACGGGGCCCCGAAATCCAAGCACCGCCTTCAGGCTTTCTAAGGGCGTAAATTTTTGATTTCACTTCTCACCCCCTTTTACAGTTTTGAAGGCCATAAAATGCCAAGATGGCACAAAACCCCCACAAATGACCCCATTTTAGAAAGTAGACACCCCAAGCTATTTGCTGAGAGGCATTTTGAGTCCATGGAATATTTTATATTTTGCCACAAGTTGTGGGAAAATTACAAACTTTAATTTTTTTTTATTTTTTTTTCACAAAGTTGTCACTAAATGATATATTGCTCACACATGCTATGGGCATATGTGAAATGACACCCCAAAATAAATTCTGCTGCTTCTCCTGAGTACGGGGATACCACATATGTGGGACTTTTTGGGAGCCTAGCCGCGTACGGGGCCCCGAAAACCAAGAACCGCCTTCAGGTTTTCTAAAGGCGTAAATATTTGACTTCACTCCTCACTACCTATTACAGTTTTGAAGGCCATAAAATGCCAAGATGGCACAAAACCCCCACAAATGACCCCATTTTAGAAAGTAGACACCCCAAGCTATTTGCTGAGAGGCATGTTGAGTCCATGGAATATTTTATATTTTGCCACAAGTTGCGGAAAAATTACAAACTTTTTTTTTTTTTTTTTTTTTCACAAAGTTGTCACTAAATGATATATTGCTCACGCATGCCATGGGCATATGTGAAATGACACCCCAAAATAAATTCTGCTGCTTCTCCTGAGTACGGGGATACCACATATGTGGGACTTTTTGGGAGCCTAGCCGCGTACGGGGCCCCGAAAACCAAGCACTGCCTTCAGGATTTCTAAGGGCGTTACAGTTTTGAAAGCCATAAAATGCCAAGATGGCACAAACCCCCCCCCCAAATGACCCCATTTTGGAAAGTAGACACCCCTAAATTTAGGGGTACACTAGTGAGACTAGGTAATAAATGGCGGGTGCCCTGAAACTATAAAAAAAATAACTAACCAACCAGCGTCACCTGTAACAGTTATATGGTGATCACTGGTGAAAGGGTTAACTAGGGGGCAATCAGGGGGCTTTATGCGGTAGTATATGGGGGTCCCTGGCGCTATAAAAAGCTGCGGCGAACCTAAATACCTAACTGCCTAACTAGCGTCACCTGTGACACTAATACAGCGATCAGAAAAACGATCGCTTATTAGGCTGGGTTCACACTGGAGCGATGTGGGAACACCACGAATGCGCGGCGGGTTCCCGCATCACATGCCTCCCGGCGGCAGTTCACACTGCCCTATGCGAACTGCTGGGAGTGTCAGTGAAATGTTAATGACACCCCCAGATCAGTTCGCATATCGCAGTGCGATCTGCAAACTCGGATCGCATGGTGTGAACACCCATGCGATCCGATTCTGCTGCGGACCAAAAAAAGGGTCCCGTGCGAGTTTGCGGCGGGTGCGGCGGGTGCGACACGAATTCAGCCATACTATCTGTATGGCTGAACTCGAATCGCACAGAGATCGGATGTGATTTGCACTGCAGTGCGGTGCGAATCACATCCGTTCTCATAAACCGCTGCAATGTAAACCCAGCCTTAGTGACACTGGCGACGGGGGGTGATCACGGGGTTAAACCTTTATTGGGGGGGTTAGGGGGGTACCTTAGAACTAAAGGGGGCTAACCCTAACTGCCCTAACAGTTATTACAGTCACAAATGACACCCGCCGGGTGATCAGGGGGTTAAACCTTTATTAGGTAATAAATGGCGGGTGCCCTGAAACTATAAAAAAATAACTAACCAACCAGCGTCACCTGTAACAGTTATATGGTGATCACTGGTGAAAGGGTTAACTAGGGGGAAATCAGGGGGCTTTATGCGGTAGTATATGGGGGTCCCTGGCGCTATAAAAAGCTGTGGCGAACCTAAATACCTACCTGCCTAACTAGCGTCACCTGTGACACTAATACAGCGATCAGAAAAATGATCGCTTATTAGGCTGGGTTCACACTGGAGCGATGCGGGAACGCCACGAATCCGTGGCGGGTTCCCGCATCGCATGCCTCCCGGCGGCAGTTCACACTGCCCTATGCGAACTGCTGGGAGTGTCAGTGAAATGTTAATGACACCCCCAGATCAGTTCGCATATCGCAGTGCGATCTGCAAACTCGGATCGCATGGTGTGAACACCCATGCGATCCGATTCTGCTGCGGGCCAAAAAAAGGGTCCCGTGCGAATTTGCGGCGGGTGCGGCGGGTGCGGCGGGTGCGGCGGGTGCGACACGAATTCAGCCATACTATCTGTATGGCTGAACTCGAATCGCACAGAGATCGGATGTGATTTGCACTGCAGTGCGGTGCGAATCACATTCGTTCTCATAAACCGCTGCAATGTGAACCCAGCCTTAGTGACACTGGCGACGGGGGGTGATTACGGGGTTAAACCTTTATTGGGGGGGTTAGGGGGGCACATTAGAACTAAAGGGGGCTAACCCTAACTGCCCTAACAGTTATTACAGTCACAAATGACACCAATGCAAAAAAAAAAAAAAAAAAAAGCAATTGGTGTCACTGTGACTGAGGGGGCAGGGGTAATTGGGGGGTGATCGGGGGGTAAAGGGGGGGTGTGAGTGTGCCTGGCATGTTCTACTGTGTAGTGTAGTGCTTGTGCAACTCACCGATGCTCTCTCCTCGGTGCCGGAACGAAAAATACCGACACGGAGGAGAGAATACATCACTTCCTCTCCTGTGTTTACATTACAGGAGAGGAAGTGATGTCACCGGACATTTTCATTCGTCGGGAGCGATCGCGAGGGGGTGGCCATGAATGAATGGCCGTCCCCTCGTCCGGGATCGCTCCCGAACGAATACCGACCGCCGCAGGCACCGGGCGGGGGCCCGATCGGGCCCCCGACCCGCGGGCAGGCAAGGACGTACATGTAAGCCCTTATGCCTGCCCGTGCCATTCTGTCGACGTACATCGTCGTGCGGCGGTCGGCAAGTGGTTAAAGGCTTACCCTGTTATATAGAAATGTTTTATTTGTTAGGGTGAAATAAGTGGATGTATTTTTCATAAAGAATGTTTCCTTTTTTTTTTTTTATTATGTAAAATACTGAAGAAAATAAATAAAGATTATGAAAAAAAAAAAAAAACAATGGCAATGTATTGGTGGATGTCCTTTTTGTTCTGCCAGCTGATAACCACACAATTTGGGTTAATTTTGTGACCATAACCCCAGGTTTTCAGCACCGAAGTATACCTCTCAGCTACCTTATATGACAACTTCTGAAGATCCAAGCACACGGGGATCCGCAGGAAACTCCGCACGGCCTCATCCACCTACTGTGTTTCTTTATCCTGAATTTCTTCTTCTAAGTGAGCTGGTTTATATGGGTATAGGTAGCCATACTCTTCAGCCACTTTCTTAATAATTATAAGCTGTATTTTGGACAGCTTGGGCAGTGTTTTAAGGTCTCCATACCCAGTTAGGACTCTGGCATCAGGTGTGCGCTGGACTGGATACCCAGCAACAACATCTGGCTTGCAATCAGACTTAGTTACATGCGTTGGCTTGGCAATGTGAACTTTAGGGACCCATCGGGCCCAACAATCCTCCTTAAAAGGTCTGCCAATGCATACCAATGGAGTTGCATTGGCAGACAGATCAATTTTAACACCAGCAGCAGTAGCAGGAGGAACTTCATCCTCCTCCATGTCACACCCTTGCTCCTCATCACTGTCACTCCATGTTTTCACGTCCAAGACAAAGTGTCCAAAAACAGTTCAGATAATCCATCAGAGGGGATGTCTGAATTGATTATTGTGGAGCATTCTTCGGACAGGAGGTAGTTCCGCTTGGCACTGGATTTATCCAGCACAAACGTGTTATCTCCCTTAATGGCCACAGGTATCACCTCCCCCACTGGCACACTGCTTTCACCCCTTGCAGGCTTACCCGACTCCAGTACCCTTTTCCTTGACGACATCGATATCAAAGCGAGCAGGTGGGCCAGGTGTCAGTCAGAACGCTTTTTGACTCACTCAGACTAAAGCCAACACCCGGAGCATACATCTTCCAATCCACCATTGCACTTCCAAACTGCGCCAACCTCTCCAACCTACAACCAGGCACACGTGGCAGCACTTCCTTATCCTCCTCTGCAGAGCAGGGGCTCCTCCCCCTGCCAAAAGGTGCAGATATTTTTTGGAAACTTCCGCGCCCGCCCTTTTACTTCTACAGCATGCTAAATCTGTAACAGAGTCTGTTTTAACCCTAGCAGCACTAGCGGGAGGTGTCAAAAGACCAGGCTGGTTCTCTCCCATGAGCAATGAGACTTGTTGGTTCTTCCTCACATTGTTAGGATATATAATAACACAGTCTGTAAGAAGTAGAGATGTTACTTGCCACTTTCCCACTGAGCTAGCTCGATGGAGCTGTAGCCGGTGACTATGGGTGACTGCTGCAAGGATAACACCTTAGCCCCACATTGGTGCCAAATGTAGCCACGCCTGGGTGCCAAATGTAGCTCCAGGTCTAATGGAGACCTTCAGAGTTAAGGACAGCTGACATCCTTCTGTGTAGAATGGATTACGACGCATGGTGGGTGCGATGCAAAGTAGATTAAAGGGCGCCAGACACTTGAATGCAAAGAGATTTATTGTCTGTTAAACAGAACTGTGAGAGAGAGGTTTAGGGCCAGGACACCCTTTAGTAGTTGTAATGTTAATTTAGCAGACTCGGAGACTTCTATAGGTAGACAGGCACGCTGGGAAAGGCATCCAGCAAGACATCACATCTGCATGAGTAGGACTGCTGTTTCCTATGGCAACAATCTTGGCGATTCTTCGACCTTTGCTGCTTCTGCAGTCCTGCTCAGTGATAGTCTCTCTCCTTCTGCCACTGAGGAAGCAGTGGAGGGAGCAGAACACCGCTCACTTATAGTAGTTGAAGAGGAGAGTGAGGGGGAGAATTCCCCCGCAGCTGCTGACAGGCTCGCTCTCCCTGCCGGAGAGCCTGTCAGGGGCTGTTTCTCTAACGGCGGCCGGTGGGAGGTGCGGAGGGCCACAGGCAGGCTGAGCGCCACCTGCCACACGTTTTATTCATTAATATTTTTATTTGTCTGTTGCAAGCTGACTTTGCGTGTTTGGCCAGTTCTCCCTCTAGCTGTCGCTAAGCAGGAAGGCAGATGTTGCCAGGAAGATCTGTCAGCTAGCTGTCTAAGAAAATTGGTCCTGAATAGAAATGTATGAACTTCCGACGGGACGTTTCACGAACGCGAACCGCGAATGCAGCCAAAAGTTTGCGAACTGCAAAGTTCGCGGCGGGCCCCATTGACTTCAATGGCAGGCAAACTTTAAAAACCTACAGGTCATATTTTCAGCCACAAAATACTTACTAGCTGTGCACACATAGTCCCACCACATGGCCACTGACATAACACATGTATGAAGTGAATCTGGGATCGACAACTACATATATCTGTGAAATTTTGACAATTCAGGACTCAGGAGTGCATGAAGGCAATGGAGGAGAGGAAAGGTCAGGGTAGGCTATGAAGAGGGTGCAGGAGATGATCACCAGCACCGTGATAGAGTGCACTGACACCAGCACCGTGATATAGAGCACTGACACCATCACCGTGATTGAGTGCACTGAAACCAGCACCGTGATATAGAGCACTGACACCATCACCGTGATAGAGTGCACTGACACCAGCACCGTGATATAGAGCACTGACACCAGCACCGTGCTAGAGTGCACTGACACCAGCACCGTGCTAGAGTGCACTGACACCAGCACCGTGATATAGAGCACTGACACCAGCACCATGATAGAGTGCACTGACACCAGCACTGTGGTAGAGTGCACTGACACCAGCACCGTAATATAGAGCACTGACAACAGCACCGTGATAGAGTGCACTGACACCAGCACCGTGATATAGAGCACTGACACCAGCACCGTGATATAGAGCACCGACACCAGCACCATGATAGAGTGCACTGACACCAGCACCGTGATATAGAGCACTGACACCAGCACCGTGATAGAGTGCACTGACACCAGCACCGTGATAGAGAGCACTGACACCAGCACCGTGATAGAGTGCACTGACACCAGCACCGTGATAGAGAGCACTGACACCAACACCGGGATTGAGTGCACTGACACCAGCACCGTGATTGAGTGCACTGACACCAGCACCGTGATTGAGTGCACTGACACCAGCACCGTGATTGAGTGCACTGACACCAGCACCGTGATAGAGAGCACTGACACCAGCACCGAGATATAGAGCACTGACAGCAGCACTGATACCAGCAATGACACCACTCAACCTCTTCAAACAGGAGGGTACGGGCATATAGTACGGCGTACTTTTTTTGTACAAGGAAGTGAGCCAAATGTAGAAAAAAGGTCTGCGTGCTCGATTAAATAAATCGTTTATAGAGATATACATGGTCTACTGGTCACATGTGTTGAATTCCTCCGAGATCCATGCCTTATTCATTTTTATAAATGTCAGGTAGTCAACACTGTCGTGAGCTAGGTGAGTGCGCTTATCGGTCACAATCCCCCCTGCTGCGCTGAACGTCCTTTCGGACAGGACACTGGACGAAGGGCAAGCCAACAGTTCCATTGCAAATTGGGCAAGCTCTGGCCAGAGGTCAAGCCTGCCCACCCAGTAGTCCAGGGGTTCATCACTCCTCAGAGCGTCCACATCGGCCGTTAACCCGATGTAGTCGGACACCTGTCAGTCTAGGCGTTCCCTGATGCTGGATCCGGATGAGACCTGTCGATGGGTCGGCTGAAAGAATGACCTTATATCAGAAGTCACCAACACATCTTCAAACCACACTCTTCTTGCAGGCGCTGTTGGATTGGTACCCGCAACTCTTTCTCTGGGAGTGGGAATTCCTCCTCTGCCAGCGCACGCAAAAGCAGAATGCAGCATTTCTCGAAGCAAGGCCTGGAAGTGCTCCATTCTGACAGCCCTCTGTGACGGTGGTAACATTTCTGCCATTTTATGTTTGTACCGGGGGTCTAAGTATGTTGCCACCCAGTACTGGTCCTTGACCTTTATGCTTTTTATACGGGGGTCCCTGTTAAAACACTGGAGTATGAAGGCCCCCATTTGCACTAAACAAAGCGGTGTGGTGACCTGGCTCCTGCTCCTCATCCAGGATAATGTCGTCCTCTTCATTCTCCTCTCCCCATCCACAGACAACAACAGGGATCCCAGAAAGGTTTAAAGCATGCCCTTCTTGCTCCTCCTCATCCGCCCCGCCACCATCCTCCTCTGACTCCTCTTCAGACTCCTGTTGTTGACTTGTCTCAGATAGAGTAGCCCCATCTGGGAATTCATCCAGCATTGCCACTTCCTCATCTTCCCGCTCCTGCTCCTCCACGGCTTGATCAATGACACGACGCAATGCACGCTCCATAAAGAAGGCATAAGGTACCATGCCACCGATGGCGCCATGACTGCGACTGACCAGTTTGGTGATCTCATCAAATGGCCGCAGAAGTCTGCATGTGTCACGCACGAGCAGTGTTATGGTTATGCAGTGATCTTCCTGTGTTTGCTTACCTCCCCTCATGTGTTCAGACTAAGAGGCCAGCCACTTCCACCTGGTGGTTTTTATAACCTCTCCTCTAAGCGTGGCTCCACCCCAGGCCCTATCAGGGAGCCCTATATTAACCTGTGCACTGCAGGCCATCAGTGCTGATCAACCATTGTGTATTCCTTTGTGTGTTTGGCTTCCTGTTACCTGCCGTGTGCTCTTCTGTTGTTCCGTTACTGACTTTGGCGTGTCTTTGACTATCCCTGTTTGCCTGTGATCCTGACCTTTTGGTGTGTCCCTGACTATTTCTGTCTGCTTGTGGCCCCGACCTTGCTTGTCCCTCACCATCCCTATCCTCCTGTTGCCTACTGTGGGTGTGAGCTGGGGGACCCTGGGGGTCGCGACCTGGAGCCAGTTGCAGCCGAGTCCATCCTCACTACTGGAGGCTCTGGTGAACACCTGCTGGCTCTTAGACTCCGCGCCCCAGGGAATCTCATGCTCTAACCCCGGTGGGACCTGTCTCCCATCCGCAGCAGTCAGCCGTAGGGTCCACAACCTTGTGGTGCACTCCTGATTCCTACGGTGTGCATCTGTCAACTCGCCTCTAGGTGACCTGACAAAAGGCTTTAAAGAAGGCATAAGGTACCATGTCACCGATGGCGCCATGACTGCGACTGACCAGTTTGGTGATCTCATCAAATGGCCGCAGAAGTCTGCATGTGTCACGCACGAGCAGTGTCATGGTTATGCAGTGATCTTCCTGTGTTTGCTTACCTCCCCTCATGTGTTCAGACTAAGAGGCCAGCCACTTCCACCTGGTGGTTTTTATAACCTCTCCTCTAAGCATGGCTCCACCCCAGGCCCTATCAGGGAGACTATTCTTGTCTGCTTGTGGCCCCGACCTTGGCTTTGTCCCTCACCATCCCTATCCTCCTGTTGCCTACTGTGGGTGTGAGCTGGGGGACCCTGGGGGTCACGATCTAGAGCCAGTTGCAGCCAAGTCCATACTCACCACTCGAGGCGCTGGTGAAAACCTGCTGGCTCTTAGACTCCGCACCCCATGGAATCTTACACTCTAACCCCAGTGGGATCTGTCCCCCATCTGCAGCAGTTAGTCGTAGGGTCCACAACCTTGCGGTGCACTCCTGATCCCTACGGGGTGCATCTGTCATCTCGCCTCAAGGTGACCTGACAGTTTGATCAGCCATGGACCTGGCTGGCGTGCCGCTTCCTGCAGTCGATCCGTTGCAGGGCTGAGGTTCGCAGACTTAAGACCAAAGAATCGCATCAGACCCAGATGATGCGATTCCTTCAGGATTTGGCATCCCGTTTTGAACAGGTTCAGGCCTCATTAGGACCCCCAGTTCAACAACCTCAACCGCTATCTGCTGCTGCACCTATCGCATCAGTCGCAGCCACACATTCATTACAACTACCAGCTCCGGTCCGTTTCTCTGGGGACTCCAAGGCTTGCAGGGGGTTCCTTAGCCAGTGCACAATTCATTTTGAACTTCAGCCCCAAAACTTCCTGTCCGATCGGGTGAAAGTTGCATATATTATATCCCTCCTGTCCGGCGAGGCGCTAGCTTGGGCTGCCCCTCTGTGGAAACTGAATGATCCAGTGGTTTCTAGCCTGTCTGATTTCTTGAAACTTTTTTGGAATATCTTCGAGGAACCGAGTCGTGTCTCCTCAGCGGCTAGCGCTCTTTTACGTCTTCGTCAAGAGTCCGCGTCTGTGGGACAGTATGCTCTTCAGTTTCGTATCCTCACAGCTGAATTGAGCTGGAATAATGAGGCCCTAGTTGCAACCTTTTTACATGGCCTCTCTGATAGAGTGAAGGATGAATTATCAGGAAGATCCCTTCCTGCTGATCTGGACAGTGTCATCTCCTTGTGTAACCAGATCGATATTCGCTTTCAGGAGAGGGCCCTGGAAAAAAGACGCCAGCACTCCCCGTTCTTTAGGCAACCTGAGCCCCCAGTCCCTTCTCTTCGATCCGAGGAGCACCCCCTGCCTACCGAGGAACCTATGCAGTTGGGCTGGACTAAGTTATCTCCCGAAGAACGTGCTAGGCGCAGAACTCTGGGCCTATGCCTCTATTGTGGGGCCAAAGGTAATTTCCGTGACACTTGTTCTCTTCGTCCGGAAAAACGCTCAGGGCTAATACATCTGGAAGGTGGAGTATTAGACCCTGAAATATCACCTTCACCTTCTCGTCTTCTCCTTTCTGTGTTGCTTCATGTCGGTGCTTCCTCTCGTTCGGTCTCAGCACATCTGGATTCCGGAGCCGCTGCCAATTTCATGGATTGGGAAACTGCATCCTCCATGAGACTTACCCTTTTGCCCCTTACAACACCATTGGTGGTCTTGGCGATTGATGGCATGGTTCTCCCAGGGGGTCCTATCCGCTTCCAGACTATTCCTGTTAAGATGTCAGTAGGGACACTCCACCAGGAGTGGATATCCTTCCTTGTCTTACCTAAGGCTTCATCTCCTATCATATTAGGTCTTCCTTGGTTTCGGCTCCATTCTCCACACGTTGACTGGTCTGCTGGACAGATCCTGGCTTGGCGTTCCTCCTGTTCCTCTTCCTGCCTACTCAAGGGTACCCCAAATGAGAGACTTCCTGTTATCACCATCCCAGTTTCTTCTGCTTTTCCCGCTGTATATAGTGATCCCTGTGATGCGTCCTGCAATAGTCTGATGAATAGACTGGTGCACTCTCTGGGTCATGTGGTACTCTGGATGAGGAGCCCACCTATGAACCTGAGTCGATCATTCACTCCAGTTCGCATAACCATTTACCTTTGCCTGTCCCTAATCTCCCTTGGACGCACAGCCAGGCTAACTTGTCTGCAAGTTCCAGAGTCGCTATGCCTTGTGATGCGATTGAGATGGTCGCTACATCTGACAATACTATTCAGTCGGCCTCTGCACCACTTATGCCAGTCCAGCCCATGCCCAATGAGCTTCCTGCTTCTTGTTCAGGACCTTCTGTGACCCAGCCTTACCCTACTGTAACTATGTCCGTTCAAACCCATTTAAGAGGCTCAATCCATCCTTTGGATAGAATACCTCATTCGGCCAGGAGGGGTTTTCAATCTTTTTCTCAGAGTTCTCTGCATTCTGTTTGTGTTTCAGCTATCCAGCTTGACTCTTGCGACATGTCACCCTCTAACCAACCTGATCTCAGGGATCCACTGACCTCTGCCCAGTCTGGTGGTCCTGTAATGGATGCCCAACTCATCTTTAAGGGTCTGGGGGACCCTGCTCAGACTCCTGATCTTCTCATGCCCTTACCCATTCCTAAAAAGCCTTTAGTCCTCAAGTCCTCTCGTCCTCTCCCTACCTCTGTTTCGGTCTCTGAGGATAATCTAAAATACGAGGTTAGTCAAGTTTTGAATTCCCGGCTCCGTTAAGCCATTCTTCAGTACCTCGTACTTTGGAAAGGGTTGGGCCCTGAGAAGAGGTCTTGGATCACTGCATCTAAGGTCTTTGCTCCCTGTCTGTTAAGGAGGTTCCATCTGGAGTTTCCCTTTAAGCCTGGACCCAGGTGGGGGAGGGGGAGGCCTCATAAGAGGGAGGGTACTGTCATGGTTATGCAGTGATCTTCCTGTGTTTGCTTACCTCCCCTCATGTGTTCAGACTAGAGGCCAGCCACTTCCACCTGGTGGTTTTTTATAACCTCTCCTCTAAGCATGGCTCCACCCCAGGCCCTATCAGGGAGCCCTATATTAACCTGTGCACTGCAGGCCATCAGTGCTGATCAACCATTGTGTATTCCTTTGTGGGCTTAGCTTCCTGTTACCTGCCGTGTGCTCTTCTACTGTTTTCCGTTACCGATTTTGGCGTGTCCTGACTATCCCTGTTTGCCTGTGATCCTGACCTTTTGGCGTGTCCCTGACTATTCTTGTCTGCTTGTGGCCCCGACCTTGGCTTTGTCCCTCACCATCCCTATCCTCCTGTTGCCTACTCTGGGTGTGAGCTGGGGGACCCTGGGGGTCGCAACCTGGAGCCAGTTGCAGCCAAGTCCATCCTCACCACTTGAGGCGCTGGTGAAAACCTGCTGGCTCTTAGACTCTGCGCCCCAAAGAATCTTATGCTCTAACCCCAGTGGGATCTGTCCCCTGTCTGCAGCAGTCAGCTGTAGGGTCCACAACCTTGCGGTGCACTCCTGATCCCTACGGGGTGCATCTGTCACCTCGCCTCAATGTGACCTGACAAGCAGCCACTGGCGCGGTAAAAAAAAACAGCTCCCCAGAACCTGTTCTGCCGCAGAGTTCGTACAGGTAGATGTTAACTGCACGTTTCTGCTGGAGCAGCCTATCAAGCATATAGAAGGTTGAGTTCCATCGCATCGGGCAATCGCAAATAAGACGTCTGACTGGCAGATTGTGTCACCGCTGAATGTCAGCAAGGCGAGCCATGGCCGTGTAAGATCTTCTTAAATGGGCTGAGATTTTCCTTGCCTGCCGCAAGATGTCCTGGACCCCAGGGTATTTGACAACGAATCGTGCGTAATTTTGCCCTGTTTCAATGCGCTAAGCAGATTGGCACTGTTGTCACACACCACGTTACCAACTGTCAAACTGAGCGGTGTTAGCCACGGATCTGCCTGTGAACGCAAAGCTGTAAGGAGTGCAGGGCCAGTGTGCAGATGCAGCACAGCATGGCAACATCTCACCTGGCATGTCGAATAGGTTCTGGGGAGCTTGGGCGGCACAGCGGAAGAGACGCTAGCAGCGGAAAAGGAGGCGTTAGCCGAGGAGAAGAGGGAGGAGGATGGAGTAGGAGGAGGAGAAGAAGAGCCAGGCCTGCATGCAATCCATGGCGGTAAAACCAAATCTACATGGGTGCCACGGGTTACATGCTTGACGGCCGTCAGAAGGTTCACCCAGTGGGCAGTAAAAGTGATATACCTTCCCTGCCCGTGTTTGCTAGACCACGTGTCTGTGGTCAGATGTATCTTGGCACCGACACTGTGTGCCAGAGATACATTCACTTGCCACTGAACATGGCCATATAGCTCTGGGATGCCCTTCTGTAAGAAATACTTCCTTCCTGGGACCTTCCATTGTGGTGTTCCAATGGGCACAAATTTTCGAAAGGCCTCCAAGTCCACCTGTTTATATGGCAGTAGTTGGCGGGCTATCAGTTCTGATAAGCCAGCCCGTCAACTGTTGGGCAAGAGGGTTATCCGACGTCATTATTTTTTTTTTTGAACATTTGAGGATGACGTGATGGAAGGTGGAGTGGAGGACAATTGTGAGGAGAGAGGAGAAGAAGAAGTAGAAGACGAGGCTGGACGGTGAGAGCCTGGAGTGTGGCTTTGTGGGTTCCGTTGCTCCCACTGGGCTCAGTGATGGCAGCTCATGTGCCTTCTTAAGGCGGCCATCCCTAGGTGAGTGTTGGGCTTACCGCGACTTATGCGTTGACTGCAAAGATTGCAGATGGCAACACTATTGTCAGCAGTGGACACGTTAAAAAAAGCCCACACTGCGGAGCCATGTGCCGGCATCCTAGAAGTGCCAGATGTGAGTGTACATGGTTGATGCCTCGCTCCTGATACATTCGCAGTCTGCTTTGTCCCTCCTGTGCAATCTAAGTTCTTTTTGCTTCTCCTCCCTATCTGCAGGTCCATATCTCCCTCTGAACTCCCCTCCTCTTCCTCTCTTGTGGGCACCCACGTGACATCACTAGACACGTCATCATCGATGTCACCTTCCCCACCGCTATGATTAGAGATCTGGGAGTAGGCAGCAACAGCGAGGACCAACCTCCTCTTTGGGCTGATCTGGGTACTGTCGTCAGACTGCTGAGTGGCGGTTGTTGCTACCTCCTCTTCCTGATCCAATGCCAAGAGTGGCTGTGCATCGGAAATGTCTTGATATGGATTGGAAAATAATTCCTGTGACTCAAGCAGAAGGTACAGTGGTGTGAAAAAGTGTTTGCCCCCTTCCTCATTTCCTGTTCCTTTGCATGTTTGTCACACTTAAGTGTTTCGGAACATCAAACCAATTTAAACAATAGTCAAGGACAACACAAGTAAACACAAAATGCAATTTGTAAATGAAGGTGTTTATTATTAAAGGTGAAAAAAAATCCAAACCATCATGGCCCTGTGTGAAAAAGTGATTGCCCCCCTTGTTAAAACATACTATAACTGTGGTTGTCCACACCTGAGTTCAATTTCTCTAGCCACACCCAGGCCTGATTATTGCCACACCTGTTCACAATCAAGGCATCACGTAAATAGGAGCTGCTTGTAAGTAAGGTCCACCAGAAGATCCTTAAAAGCTACACATCATGCCGAGACCCAAAGAAATTCAGGAACAATTGAGAAAGGAAGTAATTGAGATCTATCAGTCTGGAAAGGGTTATAAAGCCATTTCCAAAGCTTTGGGAATCCAGCGAACCACAGTGAGAGCCATTATCCACAAATGGCGAAGACATGGAACAGTGGTGAACCTTCCCAGGAGTGGCCGGCCGCCCAAAATTACCCCAAGAGCGCAGCGACGACTCATCCAAGAGGTCACAAAAGACCCCACAACAACGTCCAAGGAACTGCAGGCCTCACTTGCCTCAGTTAAGGTGAGCGTTCATGCCTCCACCATCAGGAAAAGACTGGGCAAAAATGGCCTGCATGGCAGAGTTCCAAGGAGAAAACCACTGCTGAGCAAAAAGAACATCAAAGCTCGTCTCAATTTCTCTACAACACATCTTGATGATCCTCAAGACTTTTGGGACAACATTCTGTGGACCGATGAGACAAAAGTGGAACTCTTTGGAAGGTGTGTGTCCAAGTATATCTGGCGTAGAAGGAACACTGCATTTCATAAAAAGAACATTATACCAACAGTAAAATATGGTGGTGGTAGTGTGATGGTCTGGGGCTGTTTTGCTGCTTCAGGACCTGGAAGACTTGCCGTGATAAAAGGAACTATGAATTCTGCTGTCTACCAAGAGATCCTGAAGGAGAATGTCCGACCATCTGTTTGTGTACTCAAGCTGAAACGAACTTGGGTTCTGCAGCAGGAAAATTATCCTAAACACACCAGCAAGTCCACCACCGAATGGCTGAAGAAAAACAAAATGAAGACTTTGGAGTGGCCTAGCCAAAGTCCTGACCTGAATCCTATTGAGATGTTGTGGTATGACCTTAAAAAGGCCGTTCATGCTCGAAAACCCTCTAATGTAACTGAATTAGGACAATTCTGCAAAGATGAGTGGGCCAAAATTCCTCCAGGACGCTGTAAAAGCCTCATTGCACGTTATCGCAAACGCTTGGTTGCAGTTGTTGCTGCTAAGGGTGGCCCAACCAGTTATTAGGTTTAGGGGGCAATCACTTTTTCACACAGGGCCATGATGGTTTGGATTTTTTTTCACCTTTAATAATAAACACCTTCATTTACAAATTGCATTTTGTGTTTACTTGTGTTGTCCTTGACTATTGTTTAAATTGGTTTGATGTTCCGAAACACTTAAGTGTGACAAACATGCAAAGGAACCGGAAATGAGGAAGGGGGCAAACACTTTTTCACACCACTGTATATGGTGGTGGTGTTGGTGGTAGTATCTTTGGGGGTGCACACAGCAGAGAGTGAAGAAGAGGGTGCAGATCGAGAGGATGAGGAGGGTGCAGAAGAGTAAGGCTGAGTGAGCCACTCAACCAAGTCTGGTGCGTCCTTTGATGTAATCGCATGCACCTTCTGCAAATTGCCACTTTGGCTCAAGCCTGTTGCTCCTGCCCTACCCCTACCACCCCTGTGGAAGGGCCTGCCTCTTCCTCTGCCTGTCATTTTTTAAATGACCCTGTGACAAAAGTCTCTAGAGAAGCGCAGTATGTATGTGGAAGAAGGTATATAACACCGCGCTTCAATCTGTAGTTTTTGGGGGCCACTGGTCTATCACACCAGTTATAATACTTTTTTTTTATTGCGTTTGTCACTCTTTGTAGTATCGCTGCAGAACCGCTTTGCAGTCTCAATGCTGCACAGTGGAAATGAACTATACTATGCTTTCTATATGTGCAAGTATTTTATACGTGTATTACACACCTATATACTGCACACCAAATAGTACACCTATATCAGTCCTTAAAAGGACCTTTGTGGACCTAGTAGCTAGTGATTTGCAGACTGTCCCTCAGTCACTACACTGATAAAAGACTGCTGCAGAATAGGGCAGTAATCTGCAGCACAGCCCTGCACCAGCACCCTATATATTGTACACCTATACCAGTCCTTACAAGGACCTTTGTGGACCTAGTAGCTAGTGATTTGCAGACTGTTCCTCAGTCACTACACTGATAAAGGACTGCTGCAGTATAGAGCAGTAATCTGCAGCACAGCCATGCACCAGCACCCTATATATTGTACACCTATACCAGTCCTTACAAAGACCTTTGTGGACCTAGAAGCTAGTGATTTGCAGACTGTCCCTCAGTCCCTACACTGATAAAAGACTGCTGCAGAATAGGGCAGTAATCTGCAGCACAGCCCTGCACCAGCACCCAATATATTGTACACCTATACCAGTCCTTACAAGGACCTTTGTGGACCTAGTAGCTAGTGATTTGCAGACTGTCCCTCAGTCCCTACACTGATAAAAGACTGCTGCAGAATAGGGCAGTAATCTGCAGCACAGCCCTGCACCAGCACCCTATATATTGTACACCTATACCAGTCCTTACAAGGACCTTTGTGGACCTAGTAGCTAGTGATTTGCAGACTGTCCCTCAGTTACTACACTGATAAAGGACTGCTGCAGTATAGGGCAGTAATCTGCAGCACAGCCCTGCACCAGCACTCAATATATTGTACACCTATACCAGTCCTTACAAGGACCTTTGTGGACCTAGTAGCTAGTGATTTGTAGACTGTCCCTCAGTCACTACACTGATAAAGGACTGCTGCAGAATAGGGCAGTAATCTGCAGCACAGCCCTGCACCAGCACCCTATATATTGTACACCTATACCAGTCCTTACAAGGACCTGTGTGGACATAGTAGCTAGTGATTTGCAGACTGTCCCTCAGCCCCAACACTGATAAAAGACAGCTGCAGAATCGGGCAGCAGTCAAGTATAATATTTGTTCTATATTTGGAAGAAAGTATATTATACGTGTACAACCCTATATACTGTACACCTATACCAGTCCTTAAAAGGACCTTTGTGGACCTAATAGTAATAGCTAGTGATTAAACTGACTGTCCCTGCTCCACACAGCGTCCTGTCCCTACACTGACAAAAGACAGCTGCAGAATCAGTCAGCAGTGCACTCAGCAATCACCAGCACAGCAGTGCACCAGAACCCCATATACTGTACACCTATACCAGTCCTTAAAAGGACCTTTGTGGACCTAATAGTAATAGCTAGCTAGTGATTAAACTGACTGTCCCTGCTGCACACAGCGTCCTGTCCCTCCCTACACTGACAAAAGACAGGCTGCTGCAACCACCAGCACAGCAGTGCACTGAACCCTATATACTGTACTTCACCTATACCAGTCCTTAAAAGGACTTTTGTGGACCTAATAGCTAGCGATTTGTGTCACTACAGTCTGTCCCTGCTCCACACAGCAACCTCTCCCTACACTGACATAAGACAGAATGTAAAATGGCCGACAGATCAGGTCTATTTATAAGGTAGGGGGAATGTCCAATTGTCCATGTGCTGAAATGTTTCAATTGACTGTCGTGTACCCCATGATGGATGTGTCATCATGGGTCAAAGTTCTTTCACACTGTAAACACATATGTCCGCCGGGCGAACAGCGGCAACAGTCCGCCGATCGGGCAAATCGCGAACACGACAAATTCGCCGCGAACCGACCGCCGGGCGAACAGTTCGACCATCCCTAGTACACTATAATATGCTTTCTATATTTGAAAGAAAGTATATTATACGTGTACAACCCTATATACTGTACACCTATAAAAGGACCTTTGTGGATCTAGTAGCTAGTGATTTGCAGACTGTCCCTGCTCAGAACACCAAACTGTCCCACGGTCCCTACACTGATAAAAGACAGCTGCAGAATCAGGCAGCACTCAGCAGTCAGCAGTGCACCATAATATACTTTGTATATTTGAAAGAAAGTATATTATACATGTACAACCCTATATACTGTACACCTATAGCAGTCCTTAAAAGGACCTTTGTGGACCTAATAGTAATAGCTAGTGATTATACTGACTGTCCCTGCTCCACGCAGCGTCCTGTCCCTACACTGACAAAAGACAGCTGCAGAATCGGTCAGCAGTGCACTCAGCAATCAGCAGTCAGCAGCAGTGCACCAGAACCCTATATACTGTACACCTATACCAGTCCTTAAAAGGACCTTTGTGGACCTAATAATAATAGCTAGTGATTAAACTGACTGTCCCTGCTCCACACAGCGTCCTGTCCCTACACTGACAAAAGACAGCTGCAGAATCGTTCAGCAGTGAACTCAGCAATCACCAGCACAGCAGTCAGCAGCAGTGCACCAGAACCCTGTGTATTACTTCCCCCCCAACCACAGATACCGGAGACAATACATTCTGAACATTAAGAAAAGTAGATATTTGCTTACCAGGCTGCCTCGGGCGAGAAGACCCTCCAGCCTCTGTCCCGACACCACTGACGCCTCTTGGGGGTACTCACTCAGCTCTCCCTCTTCGCTGTTGCTGGATGACCTCTCGCACCTGCGAGCGCCGTTGTCCCTCTTCCGGCCACATCTAGGACAAGGCCGACGCTCGACGAACTGGATCTCCCCCGCCTGGTTGCCCCCCGTGACCGGAGCCTCGCCGGGTGTGGCAGCCAAATGGATCTGTGCTTGGATGGTCCTGGAGGGGCCTGCCTGGAAGACTGGTGAGTGACCCCCCCTTTGGGACTTTGCTGTTGGCGAGGATTCCTCCCAGGCCCCCTGCCCGCCGACGGACGGGTCTGCTTAGCAGGGGGGCCTGAAGGGGCCCAACTGGGACTCCCAAGCCGGCGCACCGGAGGCCGGGACCTCCGAGCCCGTGTTGAGGCCGACCTAACTGTAGAGGGGCCCTGCCCTACCCCCTGTAAAATGGCCGCAATCTGGATCTGCAGCCATTCTGTGCCATGCTGCTCAGCTGCATCTTTTAGTTGTTCCCACAACTGCTCTAACCCACTCATCTTTTCTTTTCAGTGAACCCTGAACGTTCCTCCTATCTTGCTGACTCCAGACTGTCCCTTCTCCCCCCATCCCCTGTACTGAATAAGTATCAAAAGTTTTCCCCTCAAGAAGGGAGGGACTTTTTAGGCATAAACTGTAACACTTTACAATAATTTTGTAAAAAATATATAAAGTATCTTTATTGAAACAAAATAAAAATAAAAAAAACACATTAATTTGAAATATTCAAAAAAGTACAGAACATTAGTTCCTTCATACAATCATATTGTTGAAACAGTATGTATGTCATTACAAACATGTGCATTTGGAAGGTAAAAGACAATTAAACGGATGAACACTGTGCATTCAATGTAGCCTACGCATTACGGAGTCTTACTATGCTTCATTTATGCACATTTGTTTTGGAAAAAAGATATCTAAAAAGAAGAGGACATATGTGTATACATTCACAGTGCACGGAAAAAAACAAAATGAGAACCGGGACCACGGTGGCAAATAGCTGAAGGGGGGGAAAAAGAGAGAGAGGGTAGGTGCATGAATAGAGCATGCCACTGTATAAATTATATAGAACTAGAGATTTTTTTTATTTTTTATAAAAAAATCGTATCATATCACTTCCAATCACTGTCCATATAGAAGACAGGGAGAGGAATAAAAATAAACAAAAATATCTTTCAAATAGTCTCATGTCAGGAAAGCCTTTCAAAATAATATCTGTTGAAAGTAAATTTCCAATACTGTTGTTCAGTGCTCAGTGCTCAATATACAAAACAGCCTATCCACATGCTCAGAGGATGAAAGGACTCTAATCTGCCACAGCGCATGGTAGTCATATAATATTTTCCATCTGTAGCGATAAATAGAATAAGACGCTCCACCCCTCTTATCATTTTCTCCAATTCAGTAAGACCAGTACCTTTCTATACCCCTCCTATTATTAAACTGTTCTTCTCCGTAATCTACTTGCACCCTGTCATGTCTGTCCTCTTTTTCAATGCAGCTGCATACATGCTTGGCAGGATGTTATCCTCTATACTAGTGTCATTGGATGAAATAGTTTTAAACACTTGTGACATGTCGGTGTGCAGCACATTTATCCTTTTAACAGCAGTCACAGGCAGTCACTACTTAAAGTGGTAGTAAACTAATTGTTGTTACTTTTACCCACAGGTAAGCTTATAATAAAACTTACCTGTAGGTAAAATGAATATCTCCTAAACGTGAACATTCTAGTGAACAGCAGCCGGAGACGTCACGACACATGCGCTCTGGAGGAACTGCATACCCGTGCCGTTTCTTCAGAGCTTTGTGCAGTGGCTGCGACTCCCGTGTGCATGCGCAGGAGTAACGTCATCGTCAATCAGACGGACGGAGTCCCCGAACCAGGAAGGAAGACCAGGTGAAGATGGAAGCCTCTGCAGCACTGACAGTGTGCCGCTGGAGGGTTTTGTTTTAAGGTAAGTCTTTCATGCGGTGCATACTAGCACATTATGATAGTGCCTTGCAGCTGGAAACTTTTTTTTTTCTTAAAGACTTTACTACCACTTTGAGCTGGCCATACATTGATCAAAATTTAGCAGTGTGTGGCAGTCCCCCCTCAACAGAAGTTGATCGTTTGATCAATTTCTGTCAAAGAGACATACTAGAAATAATAATGCTATCATTTATTGTTTGTAGAGTAATGTAACGCCTAACATCACCCACATTTGTCAGAAGTATTTCATTAAAAGTTTATCTGAATGATACAAATTAACAAATGCCCAATCCGCTTACCACGTATATCATCACTTCCACCGAACATGGCATCTCACTGATACATTTTGCCCCCCATTCGGGGCTGAATCATGAGGATTAACTTTTAGATGATCGAAATTGAACTTTATTTTCAGTATAATTTACTTTGAAACTAACAACCAGGTTTGCAAAAAAAATAAAAATAAATCTAAATTTATTCTTGACTAACCCACTATCTGAATATTTTATCAAGGTGGAGTCTAAAGGTCAATGCTCAGAAGTAATGGTATCTTGTAAATAGATAGACAGTCTACCATCATCTGTGTGTGGTTTTTAGTGCATCCTTTTAATGTCAGTGAGTTGGTTAAAGTTGTTTGTCTCACGCACACAGTTCCTCTCTCACTATGAAACGTAAGGTTGCGTAGGAAATGTTTCTGCAGCAGTGTACTTTCAACAATTTAATCCGCATAAAGAACAGCATGTCTGATGTGTACGTAGAAAATGACAGGCTGGCATTGTTGGGGAGAGCAAGCACTAATTTTATGGCAATGCAGATGATCAGCAAGACACCAGAGGTGTTTCTCAACTAACCACATAAACTGGTGTTAGGTGATGATGACACAAATGCAAACATGCTGCTCTAATACAAAAGAGGAACTAGCAAATCTCTCCAAAGAACAGCTTAACACATTACTATTGAGACATTGGGGGTTATTTACGAAAGGCAACTCCACTTTGCACTGCAAGTGCACTTGGAAGTGCAGTCACTCTAAATCTAAGGGGTAGATCTGAAATGAGTGGAAGCTCTGCTGATTTTATCATCCAATAATGTGCAAGCTAAAATGCTGTTTTTTTATTTTCCTCGCATGTCCCCCTGTGATCTACAGTGACTTTACTTTCAAGTGCACTTGCAGTGCAATGTGAATTTTCCTTTAGTAAATAACCCCCAGTATGTATGTCTAGAACTCTGCTAAAGCCTCGTTTTTAATAGAATCTTAATAGGAGTTGAAGATGTTTAAAAAGGATACACCGAAAAATTACAGCACTTTGCAAAAAATGTAGGAACTTGAAACCTGAAAACTTGAAAAAATTGCAGTAAAGTGAGGATGCTTTCAAAAATAATGAAATTAATAGTTATGATTTATCAATTAGCAATCTACGAAGTACATAAACATATACAAGTATCAGTTCTCCTAGGTATGTAAGGGTAGGGTGGCGGTTGTTTATCATGCCTTCCATATTTCTCTCCTCCTTGAGCACCTAGCAAGTATCACATGAGAGACCTACCCCAGGGTGGGTTCTTCTGGGCTACACTAGGCACCTTGTACAGGGTGTATGGAAGGGCAATGCACGTCAAACAAAACCAAAGAAAATTCCCTGCTCAACTTACTAACCATATATGTAGAAGAAAAAAGTGTAGCGCTAAACAAATCAATTATAAATACAGTAATCCAGAAATACAAAAATCGTGACATATAGTGACATGAATAATATAGTCCAAAATGAATCACCACCAAAGGTGAAAATTATTAAATAATTTGTGTAACAGTCCAAAAGACCAACATATGTTACTCCACAAAGTGTCCAAATGAATAGGTGACTCCAAATTATAAGTGACTATAAAACACAATAGTGGTTGCGTGAAAAGTCCAACTTGATAAGTGACAAGCGTGATCCACCACCGACAGCATAAACCGCTTACCAGAGGACGTGGACACACACACAAGCATATACTTGGTGGGTCTAACAGGCTTAATAGTGTAATCCCAGGGGGTCTAAGGTTCTTTTATGCAGATCAAACCTCCAAGAAATTATTCTCAAAAATATGGCATATACCAGATAATCGCCTGACTTAAATATTTCAGGCTTATTTGTGATATATTATATACTAGATGATCTATGATAGATATATGATCTATTATATACTAGATGAAAAATAAATATATAACTTTAACTTTAATACTGTAAACTTCTTTAGGTGCCCCTCTATGTGTTGACATCCCCTTTAAAACTATTCATTGGTTCCCAGGTATGAGGATTTTTTGATCTATTTCATAAAATTTTTTATTTTTTCTTTATAATTTTATATGTCATTTATTTATGTAGTGATCTACCCAGTTATTCCCTCCCGCATGATGGGGAAAAATCATATTCTGTCTTACTTTTTCCTACTTAGGACCGGTTGCTTTGCCCCAGTGTCTCTCCCGGGTTGGGAGCTTCTCAGCTCCAATCTACCCACATACGCCAGGGGTTTGGTCCCTTATTGACATTCTGCTGGTTTTTCGGACTCTACTGTTGGAGCGACTACATCTAAAGGCTTCAGGGGGCAAAACAACGATCTGCAATATTTTCCCTAGTTTTCTGTCGTGTTTTTAACCACAACTCTCATGGAATGTGTACTCAACACACTGTTATGAATATGTAAGTAAAGTATTAGGAAATATATCACATATGTGTACTTTTGAAGATGGGAATTTTTCTCTAATGTATATTCTATTTCCAGTTTCAATAGATTATCACTTACCAAAGGAGATCTAGTTTCTCTGAAACGCGTAGGGTATTTCACCTAACCTGTATATGTACAGATCATCAGTGTATCTATGCATTCCTTGTTTTATGTACTTTTTTAACCTTTTCAATAAAAAAATTTTCTTTATACTTTCAAAATTTGATATTTACTGTAAGTGCCTTAAAAGTCCACCATTAGGGGTATTCCAAGATTCTGATACCGGATAATATAAGGATCAAACCCATCGGAAAAGCAGAGAAGAAGAAGACAGGAAGGAACAATTCTGTATAGGGAGTTTTATTAAAACCAATAATATAGGAATTGCACTTACATGCTCCCGATAACAACAAGAGCTTAAAATAAACAAATCAGTGGTAATGAGCAGGTCAGCATACAGTCCTGACGTGTTTCACTTAAACAAACATCATCTGGGGTTACTTACTAACCAGCCAGCGAACCAACCAAATTATCCTGTCTAACAGTATGTGTTAAAAACGGGGTTTAGTTTGCACACATTTGCAAATGTATGCAAAAATGCAAATACATTTGCAATGTATAAGCTGCAGATGCTGCGACATGGCACCCAAGTATTATCTGCAGTCTTAACGCTATATATTTTTGAGAGCCTTCATATTGGAAGCACATGCATTCTAATGGATAGATAGGTGGCAAGTGAGCCTGGAGGGAGCTCACTCCTCCTTAAAGGCACAGGGGCACACTGGACACTCAGCATATAGCACAATGGCAGCAAAGGTGTTCAGTGCATCTCCTCCTCACAAGTATTCCAACAGTACAAATAAATGTTCACTGTCCCCACCTATAACTGGCCTTCACAGCAAGGAGTACATGAAAGGGTGACCTATATTAAACAAAACCAAATAAAATTCCCAGCTCAACTTACCGACCAGCCTGAAAACTAGCCAAATTATCCTAACAGTATGTGTTAAAAACAGGGGTTTAGTTTGCACATACATCTGTAAGCTGCAGAGCCCCTTGAAGGCACCTCAGTATTCATAGTTTTATAGTTTCATAGTTAGTAAGGTTGAATAAAGACACCAGTCCATCCAGTTCAACCTGAGTGAGTGTCTACAATTGTCCCTTCACATTGCACACTCACATCGATCCCTACCCTCAAGGAGCCCACAATACAAGGTCCCCGCTCATATACTAGGGCCAATTTTGGACAGAAGCCAATTAACCTACCTGCATGTCTTTGGATTGTGGGAGGAAACCAGAGTAACCCGGAGGAAACCCACGCAGGCACAGGGAGAACATGCAAACTCCAGGCAGGTAGTGTCGTGGTTGGGATTCGAACCAGCGACCCTTCTTACTGCTAGGTGAGAGTGCTAACCACCACACCACTGTACTGCCCTTTTTGTATTGTATGCAGTCCTAACTCCCTCCAGGCTCACCCTATATCTATCCATTATTATGCATGTGCTTTCACTATGGAGACTCTCAGAAATGTATAGAGTTAGAACTGCAGATATTACCGGGGTGCCGTGAAGTAGCTTTGGAGGTTACACATGTATTTCCAAATGTGTGCAAACGAATCCCCTGTTTTTAACGCATACTGTTAAACAGGATAATTTGGTTGGTTGCAGGCTGGTTGGTAAGTTGAGCTAGGAATTTTCTCTGGTTTTGTTTGAACATGTACATGCACATGCACATGTATATGCACTTTACTACACATGGGGTACCTTTGCTTTGTGCCTCGTGCATTAATGAGACAAGGTTGAGCCTGATGTGGTGGAATACTCAACCTTAAGGTGGGCCTCTACTCTTGGAGATTAACCTATACCATGTACACTGGCACCGCAACTGTTCTCCAGTTAACTCTTGGTTCCCTTGACAATGTACACCTTCTCTGCTGAACCAAAGCCCCCATCCACCTGTCCAGTGTTTTCCACTACTAATTCCACTGTGCACAAGCTCCACACATGCATGTAAGTTAAGTCTTGAACCTCCATAACTCTGTACAGGATGGGAACTTCTGCAGCATGAATCCACTCCCTTTGCCCTGATAGACAGACCCCTTGCGGAAGAAGTCTCCCTCACTGCTGGAGGCTGCTACACTTATAATGCCTATATACACGCTATCGACAGGCTGCTTGTCTTCACACTACTCCACTCCACACCGATATCTTCATACCTTACTGTGTTAAGACCCACTCAGTATACTATGTTTGTATGAGAAATGCATTAACTCCTACCCTCCCATCCAACACAGCATCTATCTAGCTCTTCCAACCTGCTTACAGGTATACTTACATACATTTAGGGCTAGCTTACAGAAGTGTTGCCATCCAAAAAGCGATCCGCAGTGGATTGCTTTTCTGAAGGATTTTGACAGGCAGTGAGGAGGTAATATCCCAACACTTAACTGCCTCATTTATTCTCTAAAAGCCTGCACCTCCATGGCACAAACTTGTGCATTGTACATGGTTATGGTTTGGTCCCATTGACTTTAATGGGACGCTTTCAAAGTTTGGTACTGCCCACTGAATGCAACAGGGGGTATAAATCTTACTGCACCATGAAGCAAAGCATCATGGCTGCAGCAACTATACAACCCTGTCCAGATGACTTTGTAGCTTAAGTAAGGGTGGTAAAAATTCAGCTCAACCATCTATTTTTACTACCTCTAAAGGATTTGAAAGTACAAGGTCTGGTGCATGATATTCTACTGTATGTGTACACATATATAATATCCTACATAAATTGGCCAACATATTACAACAATAAGAACAGTGATCTCCCCTGCTGTTCAGTACACACGGGCTAAATGTAGGCTGGTTTCTGTTCAACCAGCCAATGCCGCCAAACATTTAGCCTTTACTAGGCTTTAGTCAGAGGCCGACTCCGCAAAGTAAGAGGAAATCCCCTGCTCAACAGTTTTCACAGGAATTGGTGTCTATATTGAGAGAACTTGTTCTGTCACCAACTCTTAAGTTTTAGATTTCCCTGCACTAACTGTCTAAGATGACCAAGAATGTGAGAACGATTCTAGATAGGTCACAGAAAGCAATAAAAACCTGCTCTATATCTACCTACAACTTGAAAAAAAATGTCTGGAGTTGCAATTTAAAAAGGAAAAGAGTTGTGCGCACATACTGTAGATGAGTGATCGTTAATTATTTAAAAAATCTTTAAAAGCAAGCCAGTTTGCTATAGGTAAATGTCTGGTGTTAGAACATACACTAATTTGTGCCCCACTTATTTTGATTTCATTATTATTATTTTTTCGATTGATTTTTTTATCCTGACTATGGGGATAAGACCTGACCCAGAGAATAAGATCTGTCCCAGGTGATAAACCATGTCTACTTACTGTTACCTTTTCCAAGGGGCATGCCCAAATTGATCATTTAGGAGCTCTCACATGATATGGATTCAATGGTAACTCAAAGATGGGACAGTCAAGCACCTAGAATAAAAAATGAAAATAGGAGAGCAGGGATTGTTCTAACAGAAGGCACCTTGTAGTGCCATCCTTAGGCAAAACGCTTATGCCACATACACACGACCGGACTTTTCGACGGACTAGGTCCGACGGTCTTCCCAACAGACTTTCGGCGGAGTTCCGATGGACTTTCCGAATGAACGGACTTGGCCGCACACAAGCACACCAATGGATTAGAACGTGATGACGTACAACTGGACTAGAATAAGGAAGTTCATAACCAGTAGCTAATAGCTGCCCTAGCATTGGTTTTTGTCCGTCAGACTAGCATACAGACAAACTGATTTTTCGACCTGACTCGAGTCCGTCGGAAAGATTTGAAACATGTTTTATTTCTAGGTCCATCGGACTTTTGGGAAAAAAAGTCCACTGGAGCCCATACACAATCATAATATCTGAAGGATTCATTCTGTCGGACCTAGTCCATCGAAAAAGTCTGGTCATATGTACGCGGCATTACTTTTAAGTTTTAAATGGTTAGCAGGTTCATTCTTTTAACAATGCTTATACAGAACGTGTATGTTCATCCTGTGTTCAGATTATTTTTACCCTGTTTATATACTGTAGACATTTTTAAAAACAAGGAACAGTTTGAAAAATGTATTAAAAATAAAATACAGACATCCTCTCTCAATGGAATACATATTAAAATGAAACCGGCAGGATCAGTCAGAAAAAGGAAGAGTTTCAAGCTGTTACAGACCCACAAGATTAGGAAATAATGAATAAACTGAGTAGCACATAATCATGTGCACACCCTTTCCGCACCCCTGATCGTCACCGAAGGTAAACTTACATATTCCACATTGAACAAACACACTAGATACATACAGTGACAAAAATAATTATTTGATCCTATGCAGATTTTGTAAGTTTGCCCACATACAAAGATATGAAGGGTCTAGACATGTTATCATGGGTGTATTTTAAATGATAGAAACAGAATATCAATCAAAAATCCAGAAAAAAAAACACAATACAAATGTAATAAATTGATTACAATTCAGTAAGTAAAATAAGTATTTGCCCCCTACCAACAATAATTCTGGCTCCCACAGACTGGCTACAGTATGTGCTCATGTGGTACACAGATTAGTCCTGTCAATTTAGGTAGGCACTCCTAACGACAACTCATTATGTGTATATAAGACATCTGCCCACAGGATCTCTTTCTTCCATTCAAACCTCACCATCATGGGTAAGACCAAAGAGCTGTCAATGGACATCAAGGACAAGATTGTAGACCTGCACAAGGCTGAAAATGGTCTATAAAGACCATCAGCAAGAAGTTTGGTGAGAAGGAGACAACTGTTGAAACGATTATTCTCAAATTCACAGAAAAGTGAGGGATCAGCCCAGAACTACACAGGAGAAGCTTGTGAATGATCTCAAGGCAGTTGGAACCACAGCCACTAAACAAACAATTGGTAACACAATATGCCGCAATGAATTGAAATACTGCAGCACCTGCAAGGTCCCCCTCCTCAAGAAGGCACATGTACAGGACCGTCTTAAGTTTTCCAATGAACATCTCAATTATTCAGAGAAGGATTGGGAAAAAGTGCTGGGTCAGATAAGACCAAAATTGAGCTCATTGTCATTTACCTAACTCGCCGTGTTTGGAGGAAGAAAAATGCTGATTATGACCTTAAAAGAGAAGTATGTTTTTTTTCTTTTGTTTCCTATTCATACTTACCGATGTGGCTGCAGCATGAGACTGATACTGCAGCTGTCCCCTGCGATCTCTGCACTGAGAACCTCGCCACCGAACCTCGCCGATGGCTTGGTTTTCACAGATCCCCGAGAGGAGAGCTGCTGACTGTCAGTCACCATCTCTCCTCTCTGCTTCTCCATGCTTATTGGAGCACTGAGCTGTGGAGGGGCGGGGAAAGGCCATCTCAGCGGCTCACTGAGACGTTGGGATGACATGCTGCCTCGACTGATGGCAGTGACATCAGTGGAAAGTGGACTTCAGACCACTCTCTGCTGAAAATGGGTCATAGGAGCGCAAAACGAATTGCACTCCTGTGACACATAGGAGAAACCCAGCCTAAAAAGAACAGGCTGGACTTCTCCTTTAAGAACATCATCTCTACAGTCAAGCACAGAGGTGCAAACAATATGCTTTGGGGCTGGTAAAATCTTTTTCCCTCAGCCAGAACACTGAAGATGGGTCATGGATGGGCAGGGCAGGACTTACCATTGGGCTTGACTGGGCTCAACCCCATGGGCCCTGCCCAATAGGGGGCTCCGCAGGCCCCGCCGAGATACATAGCCAAGTGTACTCGGCTCGGCTCAGCTCGCAGTTCCGCCCTATGATGGACATAACACAGGGACTGGGCGTGACTGTGAGCCGAGAGCCGATTACTCTCGGCTACTCTTGTCTCCGCTCGGGACTGCGAGAGGACCCGCCGAGAGGACCCGAGAGCCGTCGAGAGGACCCGAGAGGACCTGAGAGCCGCCGAGAGCCCCCGAGAGCCATTTTTAAACTTCAAGACTGCAATGACAAGGCTGCAAATGACACTGGGGCAAGGCTGCAAATGACACTGACAAGGCTGCAATGACACTGGACAAGGCTGTAGATGGACACTGATAAGGCTGCATTGATAGGCATTTAAATGTAAGTTTTTTTCCCTTAAACTTCCCTCCTAAAAGTTTTTTTCCTTAGAATTCTCTCCTAAACTTGGGGTGCGTGTTATACTCCGGCGCGCATTAAACACTAATAAATACGGTAATGTATAGACAGTAGGGCCCGAAAGTGACGCAAGCCCAGGGGCCCCTACCACCCTAAGTCCTGTTCTGTGGATGGGTTATCCAGCATGACAATGACCCAAAACATACCGCCAAGGCAACAAAGGAGTGGCTCAAGAAGAAGCACCTTAAGGTCATGGAGTGGCCTAGCCAGTCTCCAAACCTCAATCCTCTAGAAAATTTATGGAGGAAGCTGAAACTTTGAGTTGCCAATTGATAGCCAAGAAACCAATAATAAAAAATTTGAGAAGATCTGTAAAGAAGAGTGGACCAAAATCCCTCCTGAGATGTGTGCAAACCTGGTAACCAACTACAAGAAATGTCTTACCTCTGTGCTTGCCAACAAGGGTTTCTCCACCAAGTGCTACGTAATGTTTTGCTTGTGGATTAATGTTTACGTAATGTTTTGCTTATGGACTTATTTTACTCACTGAACTGCAACTCAATTTATAAAATTTGTTTAATGTGTTTTTTCTGGGTTTTTTTGGTTGATATTCTGTCTCTATCATTTAAAATACACCTATGATAAAAAAAAAAAGTATATTCTTAACTTCTTTGTGAGTGGGCAAACTTACAAAATGTGCAGGGGATCAAATAATTATTTTCCCCACTGTATCTGCCAGTATGCACAGGTTAAATACTAAGAGCAACCAGTAACCTAGACTGTTTCCTATTCCTCATTACAAATACCCCACCCCGAACATAATAATCTTTTGAAAAAGCTAAGAATTTGAAAGAAGGAAGTGGCTGACTGACAGTGAAAGGAACTTCTGCAACGACTAGTTTTCAACTAACGATATACAGAAGTACAAGGAATAATCCATTCAGCAACATGTGGATAACAATGGCAATTTAGGATCAAGGACTTAATCCATCTTCAACAGAATCACGAGGGCAGGGATCCATCAGGCAATGGTAATACAAGCATTATCTACATTATCTTAAGATAGATGCATATCTACAAAATGACAGAAGTCTGCAACTGCTCTTACTGTGTGTAATTCGGAATAGACAACTGCTGTCTAATCACATCAAAGAAGGTTAGAAAGAACAGATTTTTGAACAGGCTAGCATCAGATTCTGCAGGAGGTCAGTAAATTATTTAGATCTTTTTAACCTTTTCAAATCTTTTTTTTAAATGGGTAGATGTCCTCCCAGCAGTGAAGGATAGTTGGGCAACTACAGAATATTCCAAGGTCCACTGTGATGCCCTTTACGACACAGCCGACAGTACTTTTGTGTCATAGTACTTCCGTTGCTCTTTTAGGTCCACAAGCTAAATAAAAATACATGTTGTTGCCTCCTAGGTTTGATCCTCACCTACCCACTGCGTGTGACACAGCCATTGTTATGAAATTAAGATGTATTTCAGTCTGACAAAAATTCCACAGATCTAGTAATTATTTCTTAATTTGTTTGTGGGTATCACACTGGGCATGCACTTTATGAATTGCACATGTATAGCATGTCTATATAGAACTTATGTTTTCATTAGAAAATTAGGTCATTTTTTAAAAAGGTCTATTTTTGTGTTTTTAGCTCATGTGCCCCAAACCCAGAATTTTCAGGCCCCCATAGGGCACCGATTTAGTGGCCAGCCCCACTACCAGCAGCTGAAATGCATGGCAGCTGTGCCAATCGGTACTCGTGTATTGGGCTATAAGCATTTAGGGACATATGCCCAGAGTGTGTTGGGCATGTACCCTTAAAAGGTTGCAGACTTTTTAGCATTTGATAGCTAACTACAGTCAATAATATTCTGTCATTTTTACAACATATACAGTATCTCACAAAATCTCAAATTTTTGTAAATATTTTATTCTATCTTTTCATGTGACGACACTGAAGAAATGACACTTTGATACAATGTAAAGTAGTGAGTGTACAGCTTGTATAACAGTGTAAATTTGCTGTGCCCTCAAAATAACTGAACACACAGCCATTAATATCTAAACCACTTGCAGCAAAAGTGAGTACACCCCTAAGTGAAAATGTCCAAATTGGGCCCAATTAGCCATTTTCCATCCCTGGTGTCATGTGACTAATTAGTGTTACAAGGTCTCATGTGTAAATGGGGAGTAGGTGTGTTAAATTTGATGTTATCGCTCTCACTCTCTTACACTGGTCACTGGAAGTTTAACATGGCACCTCATGGTAAAGAACTCTCTGAGGATCTGAAAAAAATATTTTTTTGCTCTACATAAAGATGGCCTAGGCTATAAGAAGATTGCCAAGACCCTGAAACTGAGCTGCAGGATGGTAGCCAAGACCATACAGCGGTTTAACAAGACAGGTTCAATGCAGAACAAGCCTCGCCATGGTTAACCAAAGATGTTGAGTGCACGTGCTCAGCGTCATATCCAGAGGTTTTCTTTGGGAAATAGACGTATGAGTGCTGCCAGCATTGCTGCAAAGGTTGAAGGGGTGGGGGGGTCAGCCTGTCAGTGCTCAGACCATACGACGCACACTGCATCAAACTGGTCTGCATGGCTGTTGTCCCAGAAGGAAGCCTCTTCTAAAGATGATGCAAAAGAAAGCACATAAACAGTTTGCTGAAGACAAGCAGAGTAAGGACACGGATTACTGGAAGATTTTCCTGTGGTCTAATGAGACCAAGATAAACTTATTTTGTTGAGATGGTGTCAAGCGTGTGTTGTGGTGGCAACCAGGTGAGGAGTACAAAGACAAATGTGTCTTGCCTACAGTCAAGCAAGGTAGTGGGAGTGTCATGGTCTGGGGCTCTATGAGTGCTGCCAGCACTGGGGAGCTACACTTCATTGAGGAAACCATAAATGCTAACATGTACTGTGACATACTGAAGCAGAGCATGATCCTCTCCCTTCAGAGACTGGGCCGCTTGGCAGTATTCCAACATGTAAACGACCCCAAACGCACCTCCAAAATGACCACTACCTTGCTAAAGAAGCTGAGGGTAAAGGTGATGGACTGGTCAAGCATGTCTCCAGACCTAAACCCTATTGAGCATCTGCGGGGCATCCTCAATCACAAGGTAGAGGAGCACAAGGTCTCTAACATCCACCAGCTCCACGATGTTGTCATGGAGGAGTGGAAGAGGACTCCAGTGGCAATCTGTGAATCTCTGGTGAACTCCATGCCCAAGAGTTAGGGCAGTGCTGGAAAATAATGGTGGCCATACAAAATATTGACACTTTGGGCTCAATTTGGACATTTTCACTTAGGGGTGTACTCACTTTTGTTGCCAGTGGTTTAGACATTAATGGCTGTGTGTTGTGTCATTTTGAGGGAACAGAAAATTTACACTGTTATACAAGCTGTACACTCACTACTTTACATTGTAGCAAGGTGTAATTTCTTCAGTGTTGTCACATCAAAAGATAGAATAAAATATTTACAAAAATGTGAGGGGTGTACTCACTTTTGTGAGGTACTGTATGTGAACCTAACAACATAGTTTAGAATGATTCATGAGATATAATAGGGACATATACTTTTTAATCCTAGGTATCATGCCATTGTATAGAAAACTCTTATTTAATCAATGGCTGCAATATGGAATAAAATATCTTACAAGTAGGTTAATAACTAAACAGAAAATGGTTAGGTAGCATTTGTGAAAAGCTATTAATACTTTTTATGGTTTGTCTGATGAGAGGCTTTCAATAGTGTTGAATATAATTTCCCTCTAATGCAAATATTATCTTTTGGTATTCCTTGGTGCCTGCATTCACTTTCTGATTTGACACAGAGCGACACAGAAAGGCAAGTAATTCTGATTAAAAAATAACAACCATCCACCCTCCCATCTCTCCATACCCTATTATAATCAGTGGTATCGCTAAATTATAGTGAGGTGAGGGAGGCTAGATCCATCACAGAATTTGGTTTCTAACTCACTGGAGCATTCTGTTTTCCAGGAATTTGGGAAACAAATCAGAGTACAAATGCAAGCACCTGACAATATCAACTGTGCAGGCCTCCAGTAAACCACATAATTGTGCCAACAATATGACCACGAATCTTGGTGTCAGCATATTTCACTTAAATTACTGCATATAAATAGTTGCATTCCAAAATTAATTAAATCTTAATTTGTTCATATATTTCCCCAATGACTTAACTGGGAAACAAGATAAAAAGGGAAGCGTGGGCATTCCCAGGCCGTAGTTATTGCAAAACAGGGTGCTATTCTGCTAAAACCAGATACAAGAATCATACTTCCTAAAAAAGGGACAGTCAAGAGCTAAGCTTATATACTTATTCTTACTAAGAACAAGAGGCATCTCATTACAGCAATGGAGAATTTGGGGGGGGTACAGGACACACCGGGTGCTGACACTCTGGGGGTGTTGTGGCCAGCCAGTATTTCTTTTTTTCATGTTTTATGTGCTGCAGTGTAGCGCCGCATCTGTTTCCCTGATGGTGGCAGTTCAGAGCCAAGGGAAAGCTCCTGTTCTTCTATGATCATATTAGACAGCCGAGGGGAGGACTTCTCCTCATTCTGACACTGCATTTAGTAAGTTCTACTGAAGAGTCTGTGTGTGTCTGTGTGTGTGTCTGTGTGTGTGTCTGTGTGTGTGTGTGTGTGTGTCTGTGTGAGTGTGTGTGTCTGTGTGAGTGTGTCTGTGTGAGTGTGTCTGTGTGTGTGTGTGTGTGTGTGTGTGTGTGTATGAATTCCAGCTCACCAAACTGCTTGGGGAGTCACATATGCATGTTGAAACCACTTAGCTGTTACACAACCTTAACAGTGCATCAGATTGTATGAAAGACTTGTATCTGCCTATGTGTGTCTGGCCAGTTAGACTTTGGTTCTCTCCCTAGTGGAGGCTGGCAGTACTGCAGGCTGTCAGGGCTGCAATACTGCCAGCCTCCACTAGGGAGAGACCCAAAGTCTAACTGGCCAGATACACATAGGCAATACAACCTGGATAACCTTCACAAGGCAATTTCTCTTCTTGCCCCTTCTTCCCCAAACAAGGAACTTGCTCAGGTTAGCAGGTCACTGTGGGCGTCATCCCTTTGACAATAAGACTTGAAGGTGTATGCGTTATTTTAACTGTGTCATCAACATAATCAGCTTTATTACATACAGTAACTATTACATAGGTTTGCAGTTATTCTTACATGAAAAAGGTAACCCATTAAAACTTTTATTTCTTATGAAAGGGTATTTCTTTTCTATTCATTGAAGGGCGCAGATTGGTAGGTCTTGATCACTGGGTTAAGGTGCCACCTGTGGGAGCAGGATGCTAGGAACAACAGTAGGGCCAATTCCCCATCTGCTAAACCAGCCTCAGTTTTTTGGCTAGTGTCGAGGAGTTAGGACCTTGTCATTCCTTACAGGCGCATTCTGACATTACTCCTAATTCTTAAAAAGATGGTCTCTGTTAATTCAACTAAAAAGGGTCTAATATGGGGGCGTGGCCTGACTGGGCATGTGAGCAGCGGTGTTTTACGGAGCTCCCGCTGGTGATCCTTTATTGATCCTCTCCCCGCCGACAATACCGCCGAAATTCGGGTGTATCTGCCGCACACTAACGCTCAGACCCTCAGGGACCACACTGCTGCTCGCAGAACGGATGGGATGACCCGCAAAAACCGGGGAGAAACCGCAGCTGCGGCCTCCGCACACAACCAAGATGGCGCCTGGCAGTCACAGCCACACAGCACGCCGCGTGGCCAGGACAAGAAAGCTTCACAGGGGGGTAAGTCGACTAAATCCCCACAGGCTAAAGACCAGCCTCGGGACATGTTGTATTACACCCAGAAGCTTACAGGAACACAGGACATGTCCCCAGAAGCATCGCTGTGTTCAGCGTCCATTGCAGAACAGGCCTCCTCACTCCATGCTGCTGGGGATGATACTGGTGCCCCTATGGATTCTATTCCTGACCCTATGCCTGGTATACTTGAGGAGCAGCCAGATGATACACCCCAGCCCACACTAAGTGAGATTCTGCATGCAGTACAGAGATGCACAGCATCTGTGGATGACCTTAAGGAGAAATTTGGGGGGCTGAAAGAGACTGTGTCATTGCTGCGCCAGGATATACAAAAAATCAGGGAAAGAACCATGGCAGTGGAAGGGAGGGTGAGTGATATGGAAGATCAACTACCTCACCTGAACCACGATGTGCGAATCGCAACGCAGCAAGCACACTTAGCATTTGACAGAACAGACGACATTGAGAATCGTTTAAGACGCAACAATGTCCGGATAGTGGGGTTACCGGAGAAGGTGGAAGGTAGGGACCCCACTGAGTTTATGGAAAACTGGCTGCAGGAAGTTTTTGCCAAGGAAGCTTTTTCTCCTTTATATGCAGTGGAGCGGGCGCACAGAGTCCCGCCACGGCCCCTTCCACCGGGCGGCCCCCCAAGAGCGATGCTGGTCAGACTCCTGAACTACAGGGACCGGGAAGTTGTGTTGTGGTTGGCCAGAGAGAGGGGTTCGGTGCAATTTCAAGGCAGTAGAATATCCTTCTATCCGGACTTCTCTGCTGAAGTGCAACGCAGACGCGCTAAGTTCGCCGACGTTAAAAAGCGCCTACAGAGGCTGCAACTGAAATACGCCATGCTGTTTCCGGCGAAGCTTCGTATCACCGCCATGGACCAGAACCATTTCTTTGAAAATGCGCAAGATGCTGCCCGATGGCTTGACCACAATGAGAACGTCATCCGTCACAGAGCAGAGGATTGATCCCATGCTGTCTTTCTATGGAGGGCTCGGGAGGAGTCGGCACGTATCTACCTGAGATGTTTTGCAGAGTTACCGAGGGGACATTACTTAATGGTTGTTATCAGCGAACTTATCTCCGTCCACGGTTTGCCTTCGACGGTGACGAGTTCAGTTGGAATGTGGTTTACAGCTGCTCCCTACAACCTCGGTGGATGTCAAGGTGCGATGGAGCCCACGTGTGCCCGGCTGCCAAGCTGGAGGCGCACTTGGGTCACCCCTTGTTGTTAGGGGGCATGTTCATCCTGCCCGGTTGGCAGGAGCAGGAATACAAGTTGATCAGTACGTTTATTGTTGCTGCTCAGTCGGTACGACTTCGCAGCGGAATTTCGAGGTTTTTTACCACTCAGCATTATATATCCAGTGCACAGGATACACTCTTTTTGCAGTTTTGGGCTACATCTTTTTTGCTACCATGGGCTTGACGCTCTTTGTACCAGTCCCTCCTGTATGTTTGAGGGGTGCAAGTCTGGCTCCAGCGGGAGAGATGTCTGGAGGACCTGGAACCCCCAGTAGGTACAGTAGATTCTACACAACAGGTTTATGTCCGCTACACCCATAGTGACTTGGAATGTCCGGGGGGTAAATGATCCTCTGAAAAGGACCATGATTTCTGCAGGTTTACGAAAATTCCACCCGGCCATTGTAGGCCTTCAAGAGACGCATTTACAGGGGGACACAGTGAAATTTCTCCAATATGCCAGGGTTGGGAAGGCCTATCACTCCACTCACACCTCGTTCTCTCAGGGGGTGAGTGTTCTGATACATCGGGCACTGGCATACCAGGAACTGGATTCCCTTGTTGATGTGTCTGGCAGATTTGTTTTTCTGTATTGTAAAATCTATGCTTTTACTTTAATTCTTGCTTTTGTATACATACCCCCCCCCCCCCCCCCCGTTTTCACGGGAGGTGCTTCAGCTGCTGATCTCCTATCTGGCCAATAAACAGGAGGTCCCGGTTTTAATTTTGGGGGACTTTAACTGCTACCTAGATCCCAAAATGGACAGACCCCCCCCCGATGGCGCCTCCTGGGGGCAACCGGGGTACTGCCCTTAGCAGATTACTGACGGAAGTAGGGTGGGCTGACATATGGCGGATCCAAAACCCAGACTGTAGACAGTTCTCATGTTTTTCCAAAACCCATGGATCCCTGTCCCGTATAGATCTCTGTGTGGGTACTCCCAACATGGTGGGGTTCACCTCGAGGGTGGAATACTTCCCTCGGGGAGTGTCGGACCATTCCCCCTTGGCTCTGTGGCTGACTACTCAACCCCCCAGCATGCTGCCCAGGGCCCCGTGGAAGCTGAATGCCTTTTGGCTCAAGCTGTTCCCCTCGCCGGATAGGATTGCATCCCAAATCCAGGGTTTCTTCCAGACACACCGCCACCACCCCAATGACCTTTTGACGTGGGAAACTTTTAAGGCATTTCTGCGGGGGGTGTTTGTCCATGAGATACACCTAGTAAAGCAGAACTCCACGGAAATGCTGGAGCAGGCGGGAGACTTGGTAAAAAGGATGGAAATAGAGTATGTCACGGGGCCTACTGACTCGGCAAGGGAGGCATGGATGGCGGCACAGGATTCCCTGGATCGCCTGAGATCCTCCACTGCAGAGCGTAGACGATTCTTCACAAAATTGGCGTTTTATGAGGAGGGGGAACAGACGGGGTGCCTACTCGCCAGAATTGCGAAAGCGCAACAGATGTCCCCGGCCATAGGGGCCATTCGAGCCAAAAACGGCAAGGTGGTCAATTCCCAGGAGATCATTATATCCGAGCTGGCTGACTTCTACCAGGATCTTTACAGGTCGAGGGAAACCTACTCGGATGGCGATCTACAATCATACTTGGCCACAATAAATTTACCCAGGCTCTCGGAAGAGGCCATGCGTCATCTCGACGCCCCGATCACCCTAGAAGAATTGATGGCGGCCGCCGGCTCTTTCCCCACCTGCAAGGCGCCTGGGACAGATGGTATTCCCATGGAGGTATATGTACAGTACGGGGAGGATATTCTACCTGAATTGTTGAAGGTGTTTAATGTATGCTTGGAGGGTGGTGCCCTCCCCGAATCTATGTCAAAGGCTAATATTGTTTTATTGCTTAAACCGGGGAAGTATCCAGTGGATCCGGGGTCATATAGACCCATCTCTTTGCTGCAAAGCGATGTAAAGATCCTGGCCAAGGTCCTGGCACTCCGGGTAAACGGGATAGTGTCCACTATTATTCACCAAGATCAGGCTGGCTTTATGCCACATAAGTCCACAGCAACCAACCTTAGGAGATTATTTCTGAACATGCAGTTGCAGGCAGATAATGGGGAGAGTAGGGCCCTTCTGTCCCTTGATGCCAACAAGGCGTTTGATAGTATAGGCTGGAGGTACCTGTGGGCGGTGTTAGGTAAGTTTGGCTTCGGACAGTGTTTTATTGCCTGGGTTAAACTACTGTACGCCTCCCCGAAGGCCAATATTAGGATGACAGACAAGATGTCTGCCGATTTTGCCTTGGCCAGTGGGACGCGGCAAGGGTGCCCGCTTTCCCCCTTGCTTTTCGCATTTGCGATAGAACCTCTTGCCGCCCTTATAAGAGACAGTGTAGGAATACAGGGATTTCAGTATGGGGCTGTTCACGAAAAAAGATCATGCTCTATGCGGATGATATGCTGCTTTTCCTGAACAACCCCAGCCAGTCCCTGCCGCAGGTGATGGCCATAATAGAAAAGTTTGGACGGTTCTCCGGTTTGACCATTAACTGGTCTAAGTCGGCCATGCTGAAATTAGATGGAGGAGAGGTGGCGGTTCCGGAGTCCTGCCCAGTGCCAGTAGTGACTAGTTTTAAATACTTGGGGGTACAAATAACGTCCAAAGTAGGGGACTACTGCTCAGTGAACATATGCCCTCTGCTGTTGAGATTCCGGGACAGGATAAACACATGGAACACCCTTAGGATGTCCCTGGCCGGGAAGGCCAATCTTATAAAAATGATTTTAATGCCCCAATTGCTCTATTTCCTCCACAACTCACCGGTAGTAATACATTAAAAAATTTTCAGAGTAGTGAATACGCTTTTTCGGAAGTTGTTGTGGAACACAAAGCCCCCTAGGATCAAGTTGGAACAGCTGCAGCGCCCCAAGGACAGCGGAGGGTTGGCGGTACCCAACCCTTGGCTGTACTATGTTGCGGCCCAGTTGCAACATTTGGTGGGCTCCATGTCGCATGAACCGGCGGGCTCCTCAGCGAGGCTGCTGCTTCATGCGTCGGGACCCTATGGGACTGAAGGCACAGATGTTTAGGGGCTCCAATAAACTAACCCCTACGCTGTCCATGATACAAAAAATATGGAACAAGAGTAGACAATTGCAGGGGGTGCAGGGATTCACGGAATATAGTCCGATATGGGGTAATCATACGTATGTAGAGATCGCTAAAATACAGCCTGACCCTAGATGGAGTGCCCATAACGTAAAAATGCTGTCCCATATATTTCAGGATGGAAAGCTTCTCTCCTTTGCAGCCATGCAGCGAAAATTTAACCTTACGGAGGCTATGATCTTTCCCTACTTGCAGCTAAGGCACGCGGTGGCCGCGCAGGGGGACTCGGGAGAATGGGTATTGTCGCCCACCCCGTTATACCATGCGTTGCACTCTGCGGATGGCACAAAGGGCATAATTTCACAATGCTTTGGGAACAGGATGTAGGTACACTCACGGGTGAGCAGTGGGGGGAGGCCATGCACTTATATATATATAAGTCATTCATTCATTCATCAGTGTATTGATGCCTTGGAAATTGTCCCTAAGGCCTTATCCCTTTCTAAAAAGGTCACCCAGTTATTTATAATTTATAGGGCTTATCATACCCATGAATATTACACTTCTGGTGTCAGACAGCATCCTTTTGTTGTCCTAGGTGCTCTGGTGAAACTGGTACCCTAATTCATATGCTATGAAGATGCCCTAAGTTATTTCAGTACTGCCATCCATCCTGCAGATAATAAATGCTCTGTGCTCTCTTCAGTTACTTTTAGATCCTAAGGGCCTAGTATCCTCAACCCCCCATTGGTTGCTTGATTTTCTTTTTTTTTATGGCCACAAATTAATTGCACAGAAATGAATGTTACCTACCCCTCATTTTTTATTATGCAATGGAAAGATACAGTAGATAACATCCTAGGAAGGGAAAGAGTGACATAAGGAGTTGTCCCAAAAAACTTTAAAAATTATGGTCTCTGTGGCTGTCTTCATGTGACCTAGCTCTGACCATGCAGTTTCTCAACACTACAGGTTCAGCGGCAACACCTCTCTCCCACTTGCAGAGTAGACTGCAGAGGGGCACATATGAGCAGTCATCCCTGACCACACAGTCACATTGCACCTTGTGACAAACTGCCCCTGCCAGTTGTGGATAGAGTGTATTTGCTGCATAGGACTTTGCCGTTCAATTAGTAGCAGTGAAAGGTCTTTAGCAGGATGCAGGGGGTTAAGCACTCGCAACACCTTGTTTCCAACCTGCGGTATAATAGCTGTCACTCTTATGCTCCTTTCACATGAAGCTGAGTGCACTCCAATCAGCAGGAGCTCTGTGAGCAGATTCCCTACTGATCAGAGCCAAATGGGATGGATGTCACATCTGTGCCAGTTCAGTTGTGCCTGGCAGACAGAGGCCGACCCCTGTCAGTTCTTTGGATGACTGGGTGTAAACTGGCTCTGCTGTCCATTTACATTACTACCGGTCTACAAAAACGGAAAAGAAGATTGTCCTTTTCCATCGTTTTTTTTTCCCGGACCTGGACAGACCAGGACGTAGGCAGGAATAAATGGACACAAGCCCATTTACATCTGCCTGTCCATGGTTTTTCATTAACCTTCCGATCAGATCCGCTATAAAAAAACAGACAAGTGGACCTGATAGCAATGCCCATGTGAAAAGGTACTTATAGGTCCTGATTTTGACAAGAGAACATTATCCAGGCGATACCCTCTCCCTCCCCCCCAAATGGTATGCCAGATAGCAAGCAATTGTGCTAATGTTTGACAAGGCCTTGCTAAGCTTTTGCTAGACCCGCCAGGCTTCACAAATGTGTTGCGCAATTGCAGCAAGTCCACATTGCATGACTCTAGATCAACTTTCTTTCTGCAAGTCTGCTGAAAGTTATGGTTTAGTTATGTTGTGCAATAGTCATCCCACCACAGGGGTCACTGTGGCTGAATTTTCATGCTGTAGACTTGCAAAGCTCTTGCAGTGGACTCACCACTGTAACTTTGCTCTTGCTAGAGACCTGCCATGCAAATTTGCTACATATTAGAAAAGTGTCAATTAGAACTCTAGTGCTCTACAAGCGTACAACTTGCCAGTGAAAATGTGCCGCAAGTTAACAAACTTACAATTCAACACTGCGACAATTTTGTGTCAAGTTATCAATGCACTCTGGGATGCAAGCCATGTTGTCAGTGTATGGGGGATGTGTGGGCTTACTGTGGAAGGAGGTATACTTGCCCCAGTCACATTGTACCTGCCATTATGATCCTAGGTGGACTTGTTGCAGCTAGCCCAGTTTAGGTCACTCATTTTACTAGGGGAAACAGCTTTGTGGCCTACTCACAACCTGAGCCATCATGTATCTGTGGGCATGTATGCCCTTACTAGTTGCTACGTTCGACCACACCTGCTGTGAGAGCCAGACACAGTGCTTTGTGCACTGATCCAAATCATTTGGTGGAGGGGGATTATGGTGTGGGGTTGTTTTTCAGGGGTTGGGCTTGGCCCCTTAGTTCCAGGATACCAAGACATTTTGGACGATTTCATGCTCCCAACTTTGTGCGAACAGTTTGGGGATGGCGTCTTCCTGTTCCAACATGACTGTGTACCAGTGCTCAAAGCAAGGTCCATAAAGACATGCATGAGCGAATTTAGGGTGGAGGAACTTGACTGGCCTGCACAAAGTCTTGACCTCAACCCGATAGAACAACTTTTGGATGAATTAGAGCAAGAGACTGGCCTTCTCGTACAACATCAGTGCCTGACCTCACAAATGCACTTCTGGAAGAATGGTCAAACATTCCCATAGACACACTCCTAAACCTTGCGGCAAGCCTTCCGATAGCTGCAAAGGGTGGGTCAACTCCCTAAGACTAGCATGCCATTAAAGTCCATGTGCGTGTAAAGGCAGGTGTCCCAATGCTTTTGACAATATAGTGTATGTGCCATACCTGTGGGATTCCTGTGGAAGTCTCCAGTGAACACAGGAGGACACTCACTTGGTGCCATTTAGGGAATACTTTGCAATGAATTCATGCAAAATGTTCTCTGATTGGATGAGGAGGAGAAGCAGGGCAGTGGCGTTACAATCACCATCTTGTTCAATCAGAGAACATTTTGACCTCATAGAGAAAATGCACCGTGTTCTCTGAATGAAGCCTGTGCTGAGTGACTGACCCCCTGTGTTCCTTAAGCAGCAGGGCAGCTGTTTGGTAAGAGACCAGGAAGGTGGCAATCACTGTACTAGCAGTACCTACCGGTAATTTAGTGATTTCCAGTTTCACGGGCATCCCACAGGTATGTCACAAACATACTTACACTGGGGCAAGTAGGACTAATGTAACTATATAATTATAACTGCAAAGATAAAAATAGAAATGATCACCCCAGCATTAACAGCGCTAACAAAATAACTAGGACTATTTAGTGCAATGCATGACATTTAAAGGGCAATCAAATCACACACACAAACATCTATCCATATGTGACAGAGTCCAAAAAAAGTCCACAGTGCAGTATGTTGGACAGGCCAGTGACTCTGCTCCTGATGATCCATCCTATCAATGCTGTACCTGTCACAGCAACTCAGCCCATACTCCAACCATGCACAAAACACTGTGACGAGGCTTTCTATGTGTTTAATTGGTGAGTGTGTCTGACTCCCCCCCCCCCCCCCTGTTAATTGCACATGGCCCTCCCTCTTCTTTGCATCTCTGATTGAGGGCTAAGGCTACATTCACACTGAAAATTAGGTCCGGTGTGCATTGTAGCAGCAGTGATTGCTTCTGGATGCACTTTTGTCTGTGTCCAGCAGCAATCGCCACAGGTAATCACTGGCTGCGCAGAGAGCCACGAATAGGTGCAGCCACCGGCGACCTGTCGTTATAGTGAACAGGCCGCACCTGCCTGCTGCATTGTAAAACATATGGGACACTCGGGAAACAATTGTGTCCTATGTGTCCCATTCACACTGCTCATCATATGGCTGCATTTTAGAGTGCTGCAATAAAATGCAGACAGCTGCATTTTATCGCAGCGCACAGTGATGAATAGCACGGCAATGCAGTATGTTTCACTTCTGTACATCACTATGAGTGAAGTGTACATTTTTTACACTTTAAATAAAAGTTCATACAAAAAAAAGGGAGCCATGTGATGCGCTGAATCGCACACCACACTGCCCCACTACAGCCGGCAATGCAGAGCTGCCGGTGCTGTAAATCGTTTGGCAGCTCTGCATTATGTCTACAGCCTGAAAAAGGCTGCCACTTCTCTGAAAAACAATCCACACATGGATTTCTTTTTAGAGGCATTTGTCAGACATTGAGGAATCTGTATAAATTCCTCACAACTTGTTTTAACTCTCAAAATGCCGCATCACACCACTACAACCATGTGCATTGCAAGCGGTGGTGTGGAAGTTGCAGCACAGACCTATCAAATCTAATAAACCAATAATCTAATAACAAATCAAATGAGTCTATCCATTATTTATACTTCTTGAGCGTAGGTGAAAAAATTGGGGCATGCTTATAGGGCCCCCAGTGCGTTACTTTGCCCAGGGGCCCATAATGCTATTAAGATGGTCCTGATTCTTGATGGGTCTGGTTTGGTCTTCCAAAGGGAGAGTAGGAAGTGTCGAATTTGAGATAATATAAATCTCTCTGATTGGGAGATAAGGGAGCCATGGAGGAGAGAAAGTGGCGAATCCTAAACAAACCTTTGTTTAACCACTACTGGAACGCTTTAATGTCTAGGCCTGGAGGAAACTGGGGATTATTAAAAATGTGATTTAAAGGGTGAAAATCTGATATTACCCTGTTTCCAATAAAATAAGACCTAGCGTGATTGTCGGTGTTGGCTGCAATATAAGCCCTACCACCCAAATAAGCCCTACTCTGTTTCCTAAAAAATAAGCCCTACCCTGAAAAGAAGACCTACAAGGACTTTAACTAGGGCTTATTTGGGGGGTAGGGCTTTTATTGCAGCTATCACCGACAATCACACTAGGTCTTATTTTAGGGGAAACAGGGTAGTGATAGGTGTTTATAGAGGGTATCACATAAGGCCATAGAATGTGAAAGATTTGGAGCTAAAATCGGGGGGTCTACTCTTAGGAACTCCAAAGTAAGAAATCTATGGTGTGCTGGGGGACTGATTTTCGTTCCATGTGAACCCAGCCAGGTTTAACACCTCATGAATAAACAACAGAAATTTGTGCCAATTGTGCTATCTGATAATATTTCCATAGGTTAGGGAGAGCTAGACCACCCTGAGATCTCAATTTAAAAAGCATACTTTTAGGACATCCATGTCCTTTGTTACCCCAAATGAAGCAAATTATTTTAGATTGGAAACTCTTCAGATGGGATTTTAGAATCGGTATGGGTAATGAATGGAAAAGGTAGTGTAGAAGGGACATTATAATGGAGTTAACCCTACCCAGCCGTGATGGATAGATCACATCGAGCCCACTGTACCAGTTCCTTAGCTCATTTTTTGTAAAGCGGAAGAAAATTAGCTTTATAAAATTACTAGCTAGATTTATACTCAAGTAAGAGATAGATGTGGCGCTCTGGGCAAACAAGAAGTGAGTTTTCAGCTGCTTAACCAGGGAAGGTGGATTGGTAATATGTAATGCTATAGATTTAGACCTTATATTTACCTGTAGTCCTGAAATCCTCCCAAATTCATGTAGAAGTTTGAAAATGTTATGAGTAGAGATAAGGAGGGAAGTGACAAAAAGGAGTAAGTTGTCAGTGTAAAGGGCACACTTGTAAGTTTGATGGCAACATTGTACCCCCCCCCCCCATGGATATCAGGATGTTTCCTGATTGCTATGGCCAGTGTCTCTAATGCAACACTAAAGATTAGGGGGGAGAGGGGACATCTCTGTCTCGTTCCTTTAAGAGATTGGAAAAGGGTCTGTACAATGACCTTGTAACCTCACCTGTGCACTCGGGTTAAAATATAAAGCATGTAAAATCCCCAGAAAATGAGGGCCAAACCCCCATCTCTCCAAAACCTCAAAAAGATAAGGCCAGGCCACCATGTCAAAAGCTTTCTGTAAATCTATAGATAATAGGAAGCCCTCCTGAGTAGTACCTCCATCCCATTGTGAACACAGAAGTTAATCACATTGGTTACTCTCCGAATCTGATCTGGTCCCTGTCTCCCCGGAATGAAGACCACCTGGTCTTTATGTACATACAGGCTTAACATTTTGGATAGTCTTTTAGCTAAAATTTGGGTTACATTTTTTTAAGTCATTATTGAGCAAAGAAATTGGTCTGTGGTTGTTCACTTCTGAAGATTCTTTGCGCGGCTTGGGAATAACCTAAATATAAGCTAAATTGCAAACACTGTTAATGTTAGAGACCTTTCTAAGTGAATTACAAAAATTGTGTCAGAATGGAGAGAGGGTTCAGATGAAGGACTTGTAGCAGCAGGCCAAAAACTCATGACAGCCAGGGACAGAGCCTCTCTTAAGGTGTTTTATTACTTCTAATAGCTCTTCATCCACAATGGGCTTTTCAAGACTGGACCGATGTTTCAATACTAATTTGGGAAGGGAAATCTTATTAAAAAAATCAGTCAGGAACTGCAGCCGTGTCAGGGTGTCCCCCTTATACAGCTTGGAGTAGAAATCATGGAAGGTCGCCATGATACGATGGCTGTTATGAGGGAGAGTGCATGAGGAGGAACGAAGTTTAGGAAAGGAGAAAGGAGAGGAGAGGGACTTCAACATAGATGTGAAAAAATTTGCTGGCCCATGATTTGGAGTGTAATAAGAGAAAAAAGTAAAAGGAGACCTATCGACCTTACCCGATAGGAGTATAAATCTACCTTCTGGGTCTTTAATTTCCTTTGCTGGGGAAACAGTAATCTGTTTAGAGAAAATTTTTGATGGATAAAGAAAGGGTTATACTGCTTGAAAAAGTGTGTCTCTTGTAAAAGAATCACATGAATCTTTTGAGATTGATAGTGCTAAAAGACTTTACAGCATTTTCACTGAGAGTTTAGTCCCTGGAAATTGTGGGAGATGATATGAAGGGGGGTGAAGAGTTGTCAGTTGGCATCATGGATCAGATTAGAGGTCAAATGCACTGCACAACAGAAAGTTATCCCCAACAGGTTGTGTGTAACCCTACCTGGGTGAAACAGGAGCTGGTGGAGTGAGGAACCATGGACCAAGAACTGCTTACTTGCAAAGAGCCCTCGGTGAGTGAAAAAGAAAGAAGGGAAGAAGTAGGCAAGATGGGGGTAGGGAGATAAAGAGACATTCGATAATCTCTGCATAAACCCCCCAACCCAGTGAAGAAGGAACAGACCAGCCAGTTCCCAGTATGGTGAACATCCACAAAAATGTCCACCGAAGCGATGGACCTAAATCTGCCTTGATATTAGAAAACATCCACAATGTAGAAGTAAATGGAGGAGCAGTACAATAACACCAGCCTAAAAAACTAATTTTTTGCATGTCTCTAGGGAGGAATTCCCCGATGAGTGAAGTCGGCACAAGTCCCAACTGACACCCCCCAGACAGGACAAAAACATTTTTTTTAGCAGCACAATAGAACTTGCCATGAGAGAATCGCAGAGGAGGGCTCCCAAGACAAGTTAACACACATATTAGAATAAATGTAAGAGAGGACCCAAGCACATGTATACAACATTTTCCTCCCAGTTCCTCCCGGGTGAGCAGCATTATCACTTGAGGAGAAAAGAGGTAATAGTAAGTCTTGTAGAACATTAACTGGAAACAAAACTAAAAGAAAAAAAGGTTCTGTCCGTATGAAAAAACAGGAGGAGCAACAGGGCACTCTCCAAAGGCTAAACCAAGACAGAAATTAAGTAGCCTTGATGATGAATCTAGAACTCAAGGAGGACAAGTGTCCCGGAATCTCTTAAGTTGTTGTTTCTGCCAAACTGGAGTAAGTGGACTCGGTAAGGAGGGACATTTAGAGGAGCTAGAATTTTTATGAAACAAGGCTGATGTTGGAGCTTGAGAAATAAGACCTAGTTGGAATAACAGGTGCTCCCCATCTTAAAATGATAAAAATGTGTGTGTTTTCTTCTGAAGGAGAAAGCTCAGTCTAAAAGGAAAAGATCACCAATACTTAATAGATTTCTGTGACAGGGCTAGCAGAAGGAGTTTCAGTGAACACTTTGTCTGGATAGTGGAGGGGGACAGGTTTGCAAATACTTGAACTGGATGGCCCTGGATAGAGAGTTGATCTGTGTCCCTGGAAATGCGCATAATGTCTTTTTTCAGCGGGTAGTAATGGGGTTTCACCATTATGTCCCTAGGTAGCCCATCTGGGCGAGGTGGTTTTATAGCTCTATGGGCTCTGCTAAAACTCTAGGTGATGTTCCAGAATGTCTGTCATGAGATCTTTGATAAAGGAACTGACCACTTTGTGCACATCCATGATTGATTTAGGAAGGTCCCTAATTCAAAAATTGTATCGTCTAGATCTGTTTTCCAGATCATCAGTTTTGGCGAGGGCAGTTTTCAGTTGATCCTGCAAGGCCTGTATGCGAGCAGTGCTCTGATTGGCCCTAGCTACCGTATGATCCTCTTTTTGTTCTATAGCTTCAATCATGGTTCCCAGGTTCTGTAGGTCAACCTGAATAGTAGAAGCAATTTGAGTGGCAGCTTGTGCCAGCCCCCTGAATAACATCTTGGAAAAATGGATGAAAAGTCCATGGGAGTTGCTGGGGGATCTGAGCATGTATGCTCGACATGAAGGAGCTTGCATCTAGGTCACCCAAAGGTGTAAGCAACATGTCATCCAGGGTTCTCTCCAGGAGAGACTCTATAGAGACTGGGAACGGTACAGTTGAAATGTGGATACTCACTGCGGGGCACCCTGGAGCAGGAGCTGCTGGTGCAGAATAGTCCAAGTCCACCTTGCTGTTTAGTCGGTACAATCTTGAATTCCTCTGGGGCCGGGGAACCAGAGCCAAGCTAGAGGGATAAATCCCTCTGGACCCAGGGCTTGCCCGCTGTCGTTAACGAGCGATTTAGTGAGGGGAACTTTGGTCAGGTTGCAGGGTTGGGTCGGATCTCCAAGACTACCTTGCCATCCTAGGAGCCACCTTTTGTTATCCTGAAGAAATCCCTGTATGTTTGTCTGTGTCCATTCAGAAAATGAATCTAATGGGAGTGGTTTCATAATTATCAATCAGCTGCTGCATCTGCGGGGCTCTAATGAGAAAAATCGTAGGGTCTACATCCCTTTAGATATGATTTCTTATTGGTAGTATCTCACCAAATATAAAAAAAAAATTGCAGGCAAATGCCTGAAATCTGAGCGCAGCCTATTGCATTAGGGTGTACACCTCAAAGTTTACATACATACAGTACATACACAGACACACACTATTATAAATTTATGTATTTTTATTTATTTTTTAAACATTGACACGTAGACAGTATCAGTAGAGCAGTGGACGGTGTCAGTAGTTTTTTATTTAAATTTTTTACTATTTTTAAACTCTTTTTTTTTATAATATTTTAATTTATTTTTTTACAATTTTTTGGAGTCCTATTGGGGGCCTTTGGTGAAATGTCAGGGGCACTTTTGAGAAAGGAGACAGGAATTCCCCAGTCCTTTTCTCTGCAGCCTCACCTGCACTAGACAGTGAATGAATGGAAAGTGCTCTGTGCTAAGCAGCTTCCTGTTACTTCACAAACACAGTTTACTATGCTTCAGTTATTAATGGACACAGGAGTGATCAGTACCGATCACTCATTGTAAATATTCAGAAAACGACAGGTTTTTGGTTGGTAAAATACATATTTTTCCAGCCCCTTTCCCCACTCTCCATCCTGACACATCCCCCGCAACATCTGGCGGGAGAGGACATCAGAACATCAATTGGCAATCGATGTTCTGACAAATTGTGGTGTGAGCTGAGACTGTGGACTACTTACATTCATCGGGCCGAGTTTTGTACACAAGCCTTTATGACTAGGGGGGCATATGCCTAGCTAAGTCCAAGATCTCCGGTAAGCCTCCTCCATTCCCACAGTGGTGGTGTTGTTGCACTTGGGAAGAGTACACCTTTGGAAGTTTTTACCTAAATTGGGCACCGATTTTCCTCTTTTTAGGGCTGCAGTGGCACTTGCACTTTAAAAAGGGGTTATTGGACTACACTTTCTAAACCTATCATTTCAAAATAATATTTTTTTCACTGAATATTGTCTTGATCACTATGTCTGGGTTTACATATTATATATGAATTAGATCCAAGTTTACATTTTTTGGATATATGTTTTCACGTATATTTATGACTTTGGTATTTTTCCTTTTAGAATTCTTATGCTTTTTGTCTATAGCTTTTGGCTACTTAACTAAAGTCTGACTCACAGCCCACTATAGACAAATTAAAATATCAGCATATGAACCCAGAGAATGTGAAGGTTGATGAACTGGAGGTAATATAAGGCATTACAATTACATTTAAAGTAAACTTTTACCAGTATTGTGGATTATATTTAAAATGATTATATCCATGAGAAAAAAAGTCTCAGCTTTTGGTACTACTTTACTATAAGAGATTTCTATCTCCCTCCCAACTTTCATGTAGCTTCATATCTGGCTCCTAGTTAAAATACCCATATGTCCTACTTCTGGGTGTATTTATTATACTGTATATATATGTGTGTGTGTGTGTGTATGTGTATGTGTATATGTATGTATATATATATATATATATATATATATATATATATATATATATATATATATATATATATATATATATATAGTGTGTATATGTGTGTATTCATATATATATTTATATATATATATGATTTAAGTATTATTTTCACTATTTCACAGTAAAAATGAACTACTAGCATCTTAGGCCTGGTTCACACCTATGTGTTTTTTGGTGCTTTTTGCAGAAACACACTACAATTCATTTAACATGGTTTCCTCTGGGACACGTTCACATCTATGCTTTTTCTAGGACTTTTTTCAACACAAAATGGTGCTTTTTTTGTTTCAATAGACTTCAAAGGAGAAGCTGCAGAAAACCATGTAGTGCATTTTTGTGCAGCAATTTGCATTTTTTTCATCTGCCGAACAACAAATTGGCCAAGAATATTTATACGAAAAATCTTTGTACATTCGCTGAATGAAAGAATGTCGCTTGAAAATTTCACTTGCTTTTAACATTCAGTTTTAAAATAGGACTGATTAAAAAATTTTTGTTCGATTAATCTATTTTTTATTAATCGACTCATTTTGATTAATTATAACGCACATACAGATCCAACTACTTTTAGCTGATCTCCTTGCATTGCAACTCTGCATTAGTCAGTGGTAAATGTGTTATACACTATATAAAATCACCCGACACTAGTTAGTTTCAACATTCCATGACTTAACTTCACAGTTCACACAAATACGCTTTAAATTCATACTGTAGCACTGACGCAAGTCATTTTTTTCCACATTAGCATAAAAATTCCTCCTCCACCGGTCTAACTAATCACTCTCACCTTATGGCATGGAACCCTTTGCAATCAGGTGGTCATGCAAGCGGGTATCAAAAGGGTTAACACGGACCATAAACTTCTCTCAGATCTCCTTAGATCTCAGCAAGGATGCCAGGTCATGGGTAGAAAGAAAAGATCTAAGTGCTCACCGCTTAAGTATAAGATTGAATTTTTCTGTTCAAACACGAACTACTCACATAAAGATGATAAAAACACAGCATGTAAAGCCAACAATCATGTTAGTTCCATAGGGCAACAGCGGGTGACGCCATGCGTAGCTCCTCCCCTGTACGCGTTACGTTCAATCAGAACTTCAACATCACCGGACTCCTCCCCCCTTCCCTTCGTTAGCAGACGGAGGCACTTGGGGAAGGGGGAGGAGTCCAGTGACATCGATGTCCATGACATCACCAGATCTCCGACGGAACTCCCTGAAGACCTGGAAGCCGGCGGAGAGGTGAGTACCGATCAAAAGAATTTTGATCAATCAAAAAAATTCATTGATTAATCGAGGAATTAATCTTTGATTTCCACAGCCCTATTTTAAAATGAATGTAATTTCTGAATGAAAACCGCATACGCTTTCTTAAAATTCCTTTGACCAAGAAGTTTTCTATTCTGCTCCTTTGAATTTTCCCTTCACTGTGGTCGAAAACGAGCATCAATTTAACCCCACTTATGATTAGAAAAGTTCTTAAAATTACATTTTTTTTTTAAGGAACTGTCAGACGGACAAGACTTTAAACATCCTGCAGACAAGAGTCTGATGAGTCAATGAGGGTTAGATACAGATCGTACACCATGGGTCCGCTGTGACCACAATATACCAAAACTTGCTGATAGCAGGAGGATTGTTTTTATGCTTTATTTGGATCTATGTGAGTGCAGTAGTTTGCATTTATTCATGAAATTGTTTTAAATGTTATCACAATATTGGAGCACTTATTTTATTTTCACATGGAGAGATCTTTTTCCGTATGAATGGTTGGATATCGGTGGGATGATTTAACCCTTTGATGGTAAAAGTGTATATGCTGAGCATGAGCGTGAAAGGCACCTAAAGCCAGTGTGTGCTTTTTTTAAGGGGAGCGGAGGCACTTTCACATGCGGTGTGGTGGAAGATATTGAATATTACAATTGCTATAGAAAGATATTTTTGAAGTCACGGAGTCAAAATTTGGATTATTTTATGGACTTTAATTTGTGTCACTTCTGTCACTAATGTTCACAGTGGCTTTCACTTGTCACAGGGTGATATTTCATTTATGTTTGTTTATGTTACAGTATTGATTGTCATATTTCAATTTCAGTGGCATTTACATTTTAGGTAGAGGGTAAAATACAGTCTTTATTTTGATTTATTTAGAGTGACAGCTTAAATCAAATCTCTAATCTTTCCTGGGGGCACATTGGTAGGGCTTCAAGTGTGGGCGCGTTAAACTTGCTGACCATCAGTTAGACATATTGCATTGCATGTTACAAAAGATCTGCAGATTGAAAGGTAATTTTTAATAACATTCAATTACAATATGACTTATTATTATTTTTTATTTGCTTTTTTTTTTTTCACACAAAAGTGGAGTTACCCTTTAAGTATTGTAGCACTTACCCCCGAAGGAGCAGCTGAAATTTTCTCGGCTTACCGATTACCTTCCCCAGCTCGTACTCGTTGTTCTTGTCTAGGGTTTCCCAGGGTTGATAACCCAGTAACTGTAGAGACCGACACTTGAATTCCTTGTTAGGATTTTTATTTTGCATGAAACAAATGAACAAACTCAGTCTCTAAGTTGAGGGTATCAGGGTAAAGTTTAGTTCAGGTGCTTGGAATTGCTGACTTCAAATAAAGTATCTCTCTATGTACACAATCCAGGGAACAGTGCTCATTTTAAAGGCTAATATGCAAGTTATTGTCCTAAAAAGGGTTTGGGGACCCAACTCCTTCCCCAGGGGACATGCATCAATGCAAAAAAAAGTGACAAAAAAAAGTGAAATATTCCTTTAAATATTGTGCCTGGGGGGTTTCTATAGTATTCCTGTGAAGTGACACGTGTTTCCCGTGTTTAGAACAGTCCCTGCACAAAATGACATTTCTATCGGAAAAAAAGTCATTTAAAACTGCTTGCGGTTTTAATGTAGTGTCTGGTTCTGGCAATATGGATGAAAATCATTGAGAATAATGGCATGGGTAGCCCCCTTGCCCATTAACAGCCCCTTTGGGTCTTGTATGGATATTAAAGGGAAACCCTTACCCAAATTAAAAAAAGGAAAGGCATGGGATCCCCAGGCCTTATATACTCAGAACAGCAGTATACAGGCGGTGCAAACAAGACAGGGACTGTGTAGGTTTGTTGTGTTAAGTAGAATCTGTTTGTAAATTTGAACTGGTACTTTTTTAAAGTGTAGCTCCAGTTAAAAAATCTATTAATAAGCTTTTTTGGAAAACATAGGGAAGGGTTATCACCCCTGTATAATTTTTTTTGCCGTCCGTCTTTTTTCATCTCACTTCCTGTTGTCTGCTTCCGTTTGCAAGTAGGAGACATTTGTAAGTTGGATGTTTGAAAGTAGGGGCCTGCCCTATATGCTCTGCAAAAATTTGGGCCTAAGGTGTTGGTGTTGCCACAACACTGTAATCCCTCAAAGTGACTCTTGGTGGGACGCTGGAACGCCCTGCTGTAAACTATCATATCAAGAATTGTAATTACATGCCATTGTTGAACAGTGGTAGAAAAATTGGGCCTTTGGTGGTTGTGGTGGTGCTGGTGCCACAACACTGTAAGTCCTCACAGTTACTCTCGGTGGGCGCTGGAACGGGCCCTCCTGTGAAATATTATATCAAGAATTGTAATTACATGCACCTGTTAAACAGGGGCTGAATAATTGGGCCTTAGGCACTGGTGCCACAACCCTGCAACACCTCACAGAAACTCTAGTTGGAGAGCAGGAATGAGCCCTGCTGCAAAATATTGCATTAAAAATAGTAATTACATGCCCCTGTTAAACAGGGGCTGAAAACTTGGGCCTTAGGCACTGGTGCTGGTGCCACGACACTGCAACCTCTCACAGATACTCTAGTTGGACGGCAGGAATGAGCCCTGCTGCAAAGTATTGCATCAAAAATTGTAATTACACACCCCTGTTAAACAGGGGCTTAAAAATTGGGCCTTAGGCACTGGTGCTGGTGCCACAGCACTGCAACCACTCACGAATATTGTAGTTGAGCGCAGCAACGAACCCTCCTGTAAAATATTTAATCAAAAATTGTAATTACAGACCCCTGTTAAACAGGGGCTGAAAAATTGGGCCTTAGGCACTGGTGCTGGTGCCACGACACTGCAACCCCTCACAGATACTCTAGTTTGAGTGAAGGAATGAGCCCTGTTGCAAAGTATTGCATCAAAAATTTTAATTATATACCCCTGTTAAACAGGAGCTGAAAAATTGGGCCTTAGCCACTGGTGGCGGTTAGGGATGAGCTTGGTGTTCGAGTCGAACATACGTTCGACTCGAACATCAGCTGTTCGCACGTTCGGCGAATAACGAACGTTATGGGCCGTTCGCACCAAATTCGCGTGACGCTCACGCCCCACAATGCACTGCACCATCGCAGTGCATTGCTGGCTCATGATTGCTGGCTCATGATTGCACTGTGACCCCGCATGCTTGGCCAATCACAGCGCAGGCAGCGAGGAGAGCCATGATTGGCCACAGGCAGGATGCCTGTGGCCAATCATAGCTCAGGCTGTGTAGTACACGCCCCACACTATATAAGGCCGCCATCGCGGCGGCCTTGTGTAGTGTGTTGGTGTCTGTAGGAGTTAGTGGGTGTTCTCTGTGTACCTTCAACACAGTATTCACCGTTCGTTATGGACCGATTTAGCGTTCTTGCTCTTCTGTAATTGAGCTTTTAGCAATCTGCAGGAGTTTGTGGGTGTTGTCTGTGTGGCCTGAGCGCAGTATACACCATTATCCACCGATTTAGCGTTCTTGCTCTTCTGCAATTGAGCTTTCAGTCAGCTGTAGGAGATTGTGGGTGTTGTCTGCGTGCCCTGACCACAGTATACACCATTATCCACCTATATAGCTAGCTATATTGCTCTTCTGTAATTGAGCTTTCAGTCAGCTGTAGGAGATTGTGGGTGTTGTCTGCATGCCCTGACCGCAGTATACACCATTATCCACCTATATAGCTAGCTATATTGCTCTTCTGTAATTCAGCTTTCAGTCAGCTGTAGGAGATTGTGGGTGTTGTCTGCGTGCCCTGACCGCATTATACACCATTATCCACCTATATCGCTAGCTATATTGCTCTTCTGTAATTCAGCTTTCAGTCAGCTGTAGGAGATTGTGGGTGTTGTCTGCGTGCCCTGACTGCAGTATACACCATTATCCACCTATATAGCTAGCTATATTGCTCTTCTGTAATTGAGCTTTCAGTCAGCTGTAGGAGATTGTGGGTGTTGTCTGCGTGCCCTGACCGCATTATACACCATTATCCACCTATATCGCTAGCTATATTGCTCTTCTGTAATTCAGCTTTCAGTCAGCTGTAGGAGATTGTGGGTGTTGTCTGCGTGCCCTGACCACAGTATACACCATTATCCACCTATATAGCTAGCTATATTGCTCTTCTGTAATTGAGCTTTCAGTCAGCTGTAGGAGATTGTGGGTGTTGTCTGTGTGCCCTGACTGCAGTATACACCATTATCCACCTATATAGCTAGCTATATTGCTCTTCTGTAATTGAGCTTTCAGTCAGCTGTAGGAGATTGTGGGTGTTGTCTGCGTGCCCTGACCACATTATACACCATTATCCACCTATATAGCTAGCTATATTGCTCTTCTGTAATTCAGCTTTCAGTCAGCTGTAGGAGATTGTTGGTGTTGTCTGCGTGCCCTGACCGCATTATACACCATTATCCACCTATATCACTAGCTATATTTCTCTTCTGTAATTCAGCTTTCAGTCAACTGTAGGAGTGTGTGGGTGTTGTCTGTGTGCCCTGACCGCAGTATACACTATTATCCACCTATATAGCTCTTCTCTAATTGAGCCATCTGCCATCTGCAGGAGTTAGTGAGTGTTGTGAGCCTCCAGCACAATATACACTACTCAATTGCTGGTTTTTCCATCTCCCTTCAGGCCATTACCATGTCTGGAAGGCCAACAAGGAGAGGCAGACAGGCACAGCCGATAAAAGAGGGCAAGCAGGCTCTGTGTCTAGAGACAACAGTGCTGGTCGTGGACGCGGTGCATCGTCATCAGCACGTGGCCATGGGACACGCTTGTCCTTATTTTCGGGAGCTGGACGTGTTGAGCCGCATCATGCCGAAGACTTGGTAGAGTGGATGACCAAGCCCTCTTCATCCTCCTCATCCTCTCTCACCCAGGCTCAGGGTACTAGCAAAGCAGCTGCCAATGCATCCTCTTCCCTCGTCTTAATGTCATCATCAGTGACTCCTTCCCTAGACCCACCACGTCCTCCTGAGGAGTCCCCTGAACTCTTTGAGCACAGTTTTGGGTACATGCTCCAGGAGGATGCCCAGTGTTTTGTAGGCTCTGATGATGATACTCAGCTAGGGGAAGGCAGTAGCGTTAGCGCAGGGAGAGGGGATGCTCAAGAAGGACAGCAATCTGGCAGTCATGTTCCACAAGCTGCAGCATACTGCCAGGTTTGCTCCAGCGATGAAGACGGAGGGGATGATGAGGGCACTGACTCCACGTGGGTGCCTGGTAGGAGAGAGGAGGAGGAGGAGGCACATCTCCAATGAGGCAGAATGCCCTCCGGGGGCCAGCTTAGGGGCAGCACACCGACTGAATCACACCGCAGAGCTCCGCCTGTGCAGGGCGCTGCCTCTGCGCGTTATTCTAAAAGTTCTTTGGTTTGGGCCTTTTTTGAGACAAGTGCATCAGATCGCACCGCTGCTATTTGCAACATATGTCTCAAGCGTATCTCGCGTGGCAAAAACATCAGCCGCTTGGGCACCACATGCTTAACCAGACACATGTTGACCTACCATGCAGCTCGTTGACAAGCGTACTTCAAAAACCCACACCAAAGAACAAAGCGGACCTCTCCTTGCTCCTCATCAGCTGGAATCTCCAACCCCACTAGACCTTCAGTCCTCTCTGAAACCTGCTCTGAGAGGAATGAAGGTGTAGAATTAGGTGTGTCACAGCCAAGTGCTTCCGGGCACTCTGCTAGCAGTACACCCACGTTCCGATTATAGCAGGCAAATTTCCCTGCCCCAGCTGCTGGACTGTCGAAAGAAGTTCACTCCCAGCCATCCACATGCCCAGCGGTTGATTGCTAGCGTGGCTAAATTGCTAGCACTTCAACTGCTGCCTTTTCAGTTGGTAGACTCGGCCCCCTTCCATGAGTTTGTACAATGTGCGGTTCCTCAGTGGCAGGTCCCCAAACGCCACTTTTTGTCATGGAAGGCGATTCCGGCTCTCTACTGGCATGTGGAAGGCAATGTCCTTGCCTCGCTGGACAGGGCGGTCAGTGGTAAGGTGCATATTACCGTTGACTCATGGTCCAGCAGGCATGGACAGGGATGTTACCTGTCTTTCACGGCCCATTGGGTCACTCTTCTGGCAGCTGGGAAGGATGCAGGACAAGGTGCAGTAGTGTTGGAGGTTGTTCCACCGCCACGCCTCCAAAATGCTACTACTGGTTGTGACACACCTCTCTCCTCCACCCCTCCTCTTCTTCTTCCTCCATGGCCTCTTCCAGTGCTCAGAACCAGCGGTACTCCGTAGGCATTCAAGGGGCTACGCAAGTATGCAGGCAAAACAATGCCATGCTGTGCTTGCGCTGGTTTGTTTGGGGGACATGAGCCACACTGGGGCAGATATTTTGTCAGCTCTGCAGTGGCAGGCCGAGAGGTGGTTGCCAGCTTAAGCCAGGATTGGTGGTTTGCGACAATGGCACCAACCTCCTCTCCACCCTCCGACAGAGACAACTGACCCATGTGCCCTGTGTGGCTCACGTCCTTAACCTGGTGGTGCAGCGGTTCTTGGGATGGTACCCGGGCTTACAGGATGTCCTGAAGCAGGCCAGGAAAGTCTGTGTGCATTTCTGCCGATCATTTAATGCCTGTGCTCGGCTGGCTGAGCTCCAAAAGGAGTTGAACCTGCCCAAGAACCGCCTTATATGTGACATGCCCACCAGGTGGAACTCAACGTTGGCCATGCTGCAGTGGCTTCACACGCAGCAGAGGGCCATCAATGAGTACCTGTGCTACTACGGCACCAGGACAGGGTCAGGGGAGCTCGGTTTTTTCTCACCACACCAGTGGGGCATGATCAGGGATGCATGCACTGTCCTGTTACCGTTTGAGGAGGCCACAAGGATGGTGAGCAGTGACAGTGCATGCATCAGTGACACTGTACCTCTTGTCCACCTGTTGGAGCATATGCTGCGTAGAATAATGGACAGGGTACTTGAGGCAGAACAGAGGCAGGAAGAGGAGGACTTCTTTGCCTCTCAAGTCCCCCTTTATCCAGACAGTGTTCCTGCTGTCCCACCCATCACACAGGACGAGGACGAGGAGGAGGAGGAGGATGATTGTGTCAGCATGGAGGTGGAGGCTGGTACTCAGCATCAGCAGCAATCTTGTAGGGTTGCCGACCTTATCTTGCCGTCGCAGAGGGAGCAGAGGATGAGACATCTCCGGGAGGCCTTGCAGAAAGGTCTGTGCAATGCGTTCCCAGAGACTGGGAGGTTACAAACTCCTGGTCCTGGACAACGTGTTGCTGAGGCATCGGTCAGAAGGAGCGGTGGAGAAGGTGGCCATCTGACCGATGCGTTCAGACAATTTTTTACTCCGCAGCCCCAAGGTATGATTGGTTCCAGCAACCATCGCCAGCGTCTGATTTACATGATGCAGGAATACCTAGGGGCAAGGTCAGACTTGGACACCTTTCCCACCAAAAATCCTCTGGCTTACTGGGTCTTGTGCAGTATGCATTTGAGCTACTGGCCTGTCCTGCATCCAGCGTTCTTTCGGAACGCACCTTCAGTGCTGCTGGTGGCTTTGTTACCGATCACAGGGTGCGCCTGTCCACCGACTCGGTTGATCGACTGACCTTCATAAAGATGAATCAATCTTGGATCACCCACAGCTACCAAGCACCTGAAGCTGATGTAACCGAATAATTTCTTTTTGAAATATCACATCCCTTCAAGACTGCCTATGCTGATGCTGAGTGACTGTCCTGTTATGTTGATTGTCTATCCTCTTCCTCCTCCGCTGATATGTTGGAAGAACATTTTTGGTTCTGGGTGATGCCACCAGCCCAATTTTTCAGCCCCTGTTTAACAGGGGCGTTTAATTAAAATTTTTGATGCAATGCTTTGCAGCAGGGCTCATTCCTGCACTACAACTAGAGTATATGGGAGAGGTTGCAGTGTGGTGGCACCAGCACCAGTGCCTAAGGCCCAATTTTTCAGCCCCTGTTTAACAGGGGCATGTAATTCTTGATATAATATTTCACAGCAGGGCCCGTTCCTGTGCCCACCGAGAGTAACTGTGAGGACTTATAGTGTTGTGGCACCAGCTCCACAACCACCAAAGGCCCAATTTTTCTACCACTGTTCAACAATGGCATGTAATTACAATTCTTAATATAATCGTTCACAGCAGGGTGCCCCAGCGCCCACCAAGAGTCACTTTGAGGGCTTACAATGTTGTGGCAACACCAACACCTTGTTCCGCCATTTCTGCAGAGCATATAGGGCAGGCCCCTAGTTTCAGACATCCAACTTACAAACGTGTCCTACTTGCAAACGGAAGGAAACAACAGCAAGTGAGATGAAAAAAGACGGACAGCAAAACAAATTATACAGGGGTGATAACCCTTTTTTTCCAAAAAGCTTAAAAATAGATTTTTTTGACTGGAGCTACACTTTAAAAATGTACCAGTTCAAAATTACAAACAGATTCTACTTAACACAACAAACTTACACAGTCCCAGTCTTGTTTGCACCGCCTGTATACTGCTGTTCTGAGTATATAGGGCCTGGGGGCCCCACATCTTTCCTTTTTTTAATATGGGTACGGGGTTCCCCTTAATATCCGTACAAGACCCAAAGGGGCTGTTAATGGGCAGGGGGGGCTACCCATGCCATTTTTCTCAATGATTTTCATCCATATTGCCGGAACCAGATATTACATTAAAACCGCAGTTTTAAATGACTTTTTTTCAGTTAAATGTCATTTTGTGCAGGGACTGTTTTAAACACGGGAAACATGTGGCACTTCACAGGCATACTATAGACACCCCCCAGGCACAATATTTAAAGGAATATTTCACATTTTTTTCACTTTAATCGTCATTAAAATCAGTGCTCACGAAAAAACGGACGTTTTAAAAACATTTTTTGGCATTGACCCATGTCCCCTGGGGCAGGAGCCAGGTCCCCAAACCCTTTTTAGGACAGTATCTTGCATATTAGCCATTAAAATTATCACTTTTTATTCGAATGTTCGAGTCCCATAGACTTCAATGGGGTTCTAAAGTTCGTACGAATTTGCGATCCGTTCGAAAGTTTTGATGTGAACCGAACCGGGGGGTGTTCGGCTCATCCCTAGTGGCGGTGCCCAGAACCAAAAATGTTCTTCCAAGCAATCAGGATCATTGAGGAGGAAGAGGATATTCAGTCAGCATAACAGGATAGTCACTCAGCATCAGCATAGGCAGTCTTGAAGGGATGTGACATTTAAAAAAAAAATTATTCGGTTACATCAGCTTCAGGTGCTTGGTAGCTGGTGGTGATCCAAGACTGATTTATCTTTATGAAGGTCAATTGATCAACCAAGTCGGTGGACAGGCACACCCTGTGATCGGTTACAAAGCCTCCAGCAACACTGAATGTGCGTTCCGAAAGAACGCTGGTTGCAGGACAGGCCTGTAGCTCAATTGCATACTGTGCAAGCTCTGGCCAGTGATCCATCCTCAAGACCCAGTAACCCAGAGGATTTTCAGTGGGAAAGGTGTCCAAGTCTAACCTTGCCCATAGGTATTCCTGCACAATTTAAATCAGACGCTGGCGATGGTTGCTGGAACTGATCATACCTTGGGGCTGCCGACTAAAAAATTGTCTGAACGCATCATTCAGATGGCCACCTTCTCCACCGCTCCTTCTGTGACTGACCGAAGCCTCAGCAACACGTTGTCCAGGACCAGGAGTTTGTAACCTCCCAGTCTCTGGGAACGCATTGTAAAGGCCTTTCTGCAAAGCCTCTTGGAGATGTCTCATCCTCTGCTCCCTCAGCGACGGCAAGATAAGGTCCGCAACCTTACCCTTGTACCGTGGATCAAGGAGAGTTGCTAACCATTAATGGTCCCTCTCCTTGATCTGCTGAATACGAGGATCCTTCCACAGGCTTTGCAGGATCAGGGAGGCCATGCAGCGTAGGTTAGCTGAGGCATTCGGTCCTCTGGGTCACTAAGGACGACGTGATCTGCAGCCACCTCCTCCCAGCCACGTACAAGTCCACGGGTTTCTTGGGACTTTAAATCATCCCTAAAAGACTGCTGCTGATGCTGAGTGCCAGGCTCCACCTCCATGTTGACACAATCCTCCTCCTCATCCTGTGTAATCGGCGGGCTAGCAGGAACACTGTCTGGATAAAGGGGGCCTTGAGAGGCAAGGAAGTCCTCCTCTTCCTGCCTCTGTTTTGCCTCAAGTGAACTGTCCAGGACAGGGCATGCATCCCTGATCAAGGCCCACCAGTGTGTGGAAAAAAAACGAGCTCCCCTGACCCTATCCTGGTGCTGTAGTCGCACAGGTACTCATTAATGGCCCTCTTCTGCGTGTGCAGCCGCTGCAGCATGGCCAACGTTGAGTTCCACCTGATGGGCATGTCACAGATTAGGCGGTTCTTGGGCAGGTTCAATTCCTTTTGGAGCTCAGCCAGCCGAGCACTGGCATTATATGACCGGCGGAAATGCACACAGACTTTCCTGGCCTGCTTCAGGACATCCTGTAAGCCTGGGTACCTGCCCAAGAACCGCTGCACCACCAGGTTAAGGACGTGAGCCACACAGGGCACATGGGTCAGTTGTCCCTGTCGGAGGGCGGAGAGAAGGCTGGTGCCATTGTCGCAAACCAACATTCATGGCTTAAGCTGGCATGGCGTCAACCCCCTCTCGGCCTGCCCCTGCAGAGCTGACAGAATATCTACCCCAGTGTGGCTCCTGTCCCTCAAGTACACCAGCGCAAGCACGGCATGGCATCTGTTTGCCTGCATACTTGCGTAGCCCCTTGAATGCCTACGGAGCACCACTGGTTCTGAGGACAAAGCACAGGAAGGCCATGGAGTAAGAAGAAGAGGAGGGGGTGGAGGAGAGAGGTGTGTCACAATCACCAGTAGTAGTATTTTGGAGGCGTGGTGGCGGAAACAACCTTCAACACTACTGCAACTTCTCCTGCATCTTTCCCAGTTGCCAGAAGAGTCAACCAATGCGCCGTGAAAGATAGGTAACGTCCCTGTCCATGCCTGCTGGACCATGAGTCAGAGGTAATATGCACCTGTCCAGCGAGGCATGGACATTGCCTTCCACATGCGGTAGAGAGCCGGAATCGCCTTCTGAAGGGGGCCGAGTCTACCAACTGAAAAGGCAGCAGTTGAATTTAGCCAAGCTAGCATTCCACCGCTGGGCATGTGGATGGCTGGGAGTGAACTTCTTTCGACAGTCCAGCAGCTGGGGCAGGGAAATTTGCCTGGTACAATCGGACGTCGGTGTACTGCTAGCAGAGTGCCCGCAAGTACTTGGCTGTGACACACCTAATTCTACACCTCCATTCCTCTCAGCGCAGGTTTCAGAGAGGACTGAAGGTACAGTGGGGTTGGAGATCCCAGGTGATGAGGAGCAAGGAGAGGTCCGCTTTGTTCTTTGGTGTGGGACTTTAACGTACGCTTGCCAACGAACTTCATGGCAGGTCAGCATATGTCTGGTCAAGCATGTGGTGCCCAAGCGGCTGATGTTTTGGCCACGTGAGAAATGTTTGAGACATGTTGCAAATAGCAGCAGTGCGATCTGATGCACTCATCTCAAAAAAGGCCCACACCAAAGAACTTTTGGAATAATGCACAGAGGCAGCACCCTGCACAGGCTGAGCTCTGCGGTGTGATGCAGTCGGTGTGCTGCCCTTACGCTGTGGTATAGGACTAGAACAGCATGAGCAATTGGGGTAGCTTCAGGTGTACACTGTGCAGGTGGCACAATACACTGACTGTAACTGCTACAGCTGCCTTTGGTATAGGACTAGAACAATACCAGCAATTGGGGTAGCTTTAGGTCTACACTGTGCAGGTGGCCCAATACACCGACTGTAACTGCTGCAGCTGCCTGTGATATAGGACTAGAACAACACGAGCAACTGGGGTAGCTTCAGGTGTACACTGTGCAGGTGACACAATACACTGACTGTAACTAATGCAGCTGCCTGTGGTATAGGACCAGAACAACACAAGCAATCGGGGTAGCTTCAGGTGTGCACTGTGCAGGTGGCACAATACACCGACTGTAACTGCTGCAGCTGCCTGTGGTATACGACCAGAACAACACCAGCAATTGGTGTAGCTTCAGGTGTACACTGTGCAGGTGGCACAATGCACCGACTGTAACTGCTACAGCTGCCTGTGGTATAGGACCAGAACAACACCAGCAATTGGGATAGCTTCAGGTGTACACTGTGCAGGGGGCACAATACACCGACTGTAACTGCTGCAGAAGCCTGTGGTATAGGACCAGAACAACACCAGCAATTGGCATTATGGGCCATGAGCGCCACTCGAATGTGGCGCAAACGGCCAATAAAGTTCTGGTTTCGCCGAACGGATACCCAACTCATCCCTAGTTCTGACGTTTATGCAGCCCTACTCAACCTCCGCAACACACCTAAGGATGGGATTTTCTATCACGATGAACCAGGACTCTGATTCACATGGTCCCATCACAGCTAATGCCAAGAGTTAAGACTGATGTTTAGGCTGCTTTATTTACACTCAGGCAAAAAGGAAAGATAAGCCATGACAAATCGGCCAGATGCCTTTCTCCTCTGGAGCCTGGGCAGATGGTAAGGATGGAGAAAATCTGTGGGTTTGACAAACTGCCCACAGTTCATGGAAAGTCCTGCCAACCCAAGAGCTATGTTGCCCATTCTGATGGTAGGGCATATGTAAGGAACTGCTGTCATCTCCTGCAGGTACCTGAATCATACTATACTGCTGCTGTCCACCTGCCTATGATTACTTCAGGACCCCAAGCACAGCCATTGGCACTTCCACCAATGGATGTAACACACAACCACAACAAAATTATGACGGTGACAGGCAAGAGGTTTCAGACTCGCAAGCCCCATAAGTCGTTACACGATCTGGAAGAGTGCGCATAGCCAATCCAAAGTTCCAAGACATTATCACACGCTGACTCTTCCCCAACATTTTGCATTTTATATTGTAGTTTGTTAATGTTCCTTACCATGCTGCATGGTTCTATATTACAATTCATTTAGATATGCATATCTTTTCTTTAAAAGGGAAAAGATGTAGAATATGTATTTGTTTCAGATTAACATAGATGTGTGAGGACCTGGGGGTGGGAACAGGAAAAGGGAAGTTATGAAGTGAAACTAAAAAAAGGTTTATATGCTGTTTACTGCTGGTTGGAAATAAACTTCTCTACAAGATTCATCTAATGATTCATCATTGCTTCTACAAAATCTATAACATTCAGGAGTGGCCCGTCCATTGTGGGTGCACAGGCGCCACCCCCCATTCTTGCCCCCACACTCCCTATCCCTGTGCCCGACCCCTTTCAAGATGCAGTTTGCATGAATTCCTATGGCGGGGATGTGTTTTTTGAAGCACTAATTGGAGCCAGAGGCTCTAATAGGCTTCAAAATAGGGTGAGCTCAGTGAGCAAAGCATCACTTCCGGAGCCCACCCCGGTGTTCTGCAACAGCGAATGAATTCCTAGAGCAGGCCAAACTGAGTGATCGGGGAGAAGGGCCTCAATCAGGGAGGTGGCCAAGAACCTGTTGGTCACTCTGACAGAGCTCCAGCGTTTCTCTGTGGAGAGAGGAGAACCTTCCAGAAATATAACCATCTCTGCAGCACTCCAGCAATCAAGCCTGTATGGTAGAGTGACCAGACGGAAGCAAAGTAAAAGGCACATGACAGCCTGCCTGGAGTTTGCCAAAAGGCACCTGAAGGACTTTCAGACCATGAGAAACAAAATTCTCTGGTCTAATGAAACAAAGATTGAACTCTTTGGCCTGAATAGCAAGCGTCATGTCTGGAGGAAACCAGGCACCGCTCATCACCGTTTCGGTTTAGTGCTACTTTAAATGTAGGTACAGGCCCCACAAATTATTTTCCCACAATTCTCTGGGTTCCTGGACAAGATTGGCTTCTCTTATCTATGGAGGGTGATGAGCAGAGAAACCTTACACGATAAGGGAACTAGGCAAGTCATTTGCAGCCAAGTGAGAGGTCCTTCACTGTCAAAAACATCATGTGGGCAGCCGGGTTAAAAAATAAATAAAGTGCAAGCACGATTGTTGGGAAGAGTATGGACAGGTTAGCCCCTATGTCAAGTTTTTATTACTCTCTGTGGCTTTGCATGGCATTATCATTCTGCTATATGTCTTGTTAACCACTTGCTTACTGGGCACTTAAACCCCCCTCAGTCCCAGACCAATTTTCAGCTTTCAGCGCTGATGCACTTTGAGTGACAATTGCGCGGGCATACAACACTGTACCCAAATGAAATTTTTATCATTTTTTTCCCACAAATAGAGCTTTCTTTTGGTGGTATTTAGTTACAGCTCGGAGTTTTATTTTTTGCTAAACAAACAAAAAAAGATGCAAAAAAAAAAAAAAAAAAAATCATGTTTTAATAGTTTGTTATAAAATTTTGCAAACGGGTCATTTTTCTCCTTCATTGAAGTGCGCTGATTAGGCGGCACTGATAGGCTGCATTGGTGGGCACTGATGGGCTGCATTGGTGGGCACTGATGGGCTGCATTGGTGGGCACTGATGGGCTGCACTGGTGGGCACTGATAGGCATAGTTAAGGCGGCACTAATAGGCACAGATAAGGCGGCACCGATGGGCACAGATAAGGCGGCACTGATGGGCAAAGATGGGCACAGATAAGATGGCACGGATGGGTGGCACGGATAAGTGGCACGGATGGGTGGCACGGATGGGCACTGATAGGTACCACAGATAGATGGGACTGATGGGCACTGATAGGTGGCACTGATAGGTGGCTCTGATAGGTGGCACTGCTGGGCACTGATGGGCGGCACTGCTGGGCACTGATGGGCGGCACTGCTGGGCACTGATGGGCGGCACTGGGGTGCAGCACCTTTGAGGCAGATTGGGTGGCACTGTGGGTGGCACTGTGGGGTGGCACTGTGGGTGGCACTGTGGGTGGCACTGTGGGTGGCACTGTGGGTGGCACTGTGGGCACTATGGGCACTGACAGGGGGCACTGACGGGGGGCACTTACTTTTTCTTTTATTTTACTTCAGGATGGCACTGCGGGAGGCAGGTGGGCACAGGCAGGTGGCAGGTGGGCACATGTATTGATGGCCGTGATCGGGACTGATGTCCCGATCACGGCCGCCGGTGATCGGCTTTTTTTTTCTCTCCTCGCGCTGTCAGCGCGAGGAGGAATAATAGCCGATTACCGGCTCCGTTCTATCACATGATCAGCTGTCATTGGCTGACAGCTGATCACGTGATAAGGGGTCGGGATCGACCCCTTACACGGATCGGTGATCAGGCGAGTCTCACGGACTCGCCGATCACAGAGCGCGCCGCGCGCGCCCCTCAGGGGGCGCGCAGGCCGCTCGTAACCAGGACGACGTCAATAGACGTAGTCCTGAAAATGTAGGTCCGCGCTAATGCCGTCATTTGGCAATAGCGCGGATCTGAAGTGGTTAAAGAGGAAGTAAACCCTGATGGGTTTTACTTCCTCTTTGTTTCCCTGCAGAGACTAAGCATAATGGGCTACTATGTATGTCATAGTAGCCCATTATGTGTCACTTACCTGAAACCAAAGCCTGCAATGTCCCCAATTTCTTCGCCTCCACGAAGCGTTCATCTTTCACCCTCTTCCTTTCGGGTATCGCGGCTCCGGCGCTGTGATCGACCAGAGCCGCGATGAAGTCACTCCCATGCATGCGCACGGGAGCCGCCAGTCACGACATGATCTCCTTTAGAAACGACACAATTGCCGCTTTGAAAGCTTTCTACAGTGCGCCTGAGCCAATGTCACCTGCTTCGTAGACATTGGCGCCTGTCTCTTTTGCAAATATCTCCTAAACCATGGAGGTTTAGGAGATATTTTGAGCATCTACAGGTGAGGCCGCGTACACACACGCGGACTGTTCGCCCAACTTTGTCCGTCCAACAGTTTCGGCAAACAGTCCGCTCAAACTTAGCATGGACGGACATGGCCACACACGACGGACGAACAGTTTGCTGAAACCGTGCGCGATGACGTGAACGGCACGTACGACGGGACGAAAAATACGACGTCCTATACACTGCATTATAGCTTTCGGCGTGAAAATCCTTTCTGAGCATGCGCGAGACTTAGTTGGCCGAACAAGCCTACACACGAGCGAACAGTCCGCTGAAACCTTGTTTCAGCGGACAGTTTTTCGGAATTTCCGTAAGACCTTGTTCGTCCAACTGTCCGCTGAAACTGTCCGCTGAAGCCCCACACACGAGCGGACTGTCCGCCCAAACACTGTTCAGCGGACAAGGTTGGGCGAACAGTCCGCGCGTGTGTACGCGGCCTGAGCCTTAATCTAGGCTTACCTGTAGGTAAAAGTGGTTGTAAAGGGTTTACAACCACTTTAACTGTTGTCATTGAGACATCAAGGAGGATAAAGAGGGAATTATCCCAAATGTTTGAGTTGTCATTAGAGCAACAGGAGAAGGAAAATCCCCCAATGTAGACACCTGTTCTTATTACACCTCTCAGTTGAGATTTATTTACTTTGAAGAGATGTCTTCACATTTTGTTGTAGTTGTGTCTTGAAGACAGGAAGTGAAAGAAAATCTCTCCAGCAGTACGCAGGCAGCAAAAACGACCCTGCTGGGGCTTTTAACTCTTCCTTACTGTATATATATATATATATACTGTATATAATAAAAAATATATATGTTTGACTTACCTTCCCTAGCGGTGATCCCGAGTCTGGCTCGGGTTGGGATTTTAGTTCCACGAGCGGTAACCCTGAGCCAGACTCGTGATCGCATCGCTGGATACAGGGAGGACACAGGGAGAGTTTCTTACCTTGTCCCCTGGATCCAGCGATGTCCTCCATGCTGTGTGATCGATCTGTCCTCCGCTCGATTCACAGTGCCCGAATGCCACCGAGCTCTGTTCCCTGCGACGTTACGGCGCACGGGAGCGGAGATCGGCGCCAAATTAAAAAAATTTAAAAGACACAAAACACACACAGTACTGTAATCTTACAGATTACAGTACTGTATAAAATAATTACACACCCCCTTTGTCCCTAGTGGTCTGTGCAGTGCCCTGCATGCACTTTTATATTATAAATACTGTTTTTTCTGCCTGGAATTTGGAGATTGTCCATAGCAACCAGAAAGTGTCCCTTTTTCAGTGTTTTAGGATTTGATTACATTATTGAATAATTTTTATTATTCTTTATTATATTATAAACTTTATCATACCCGGGATGTTTGCTAGACTCTGGTTTGAACAGATTTAAGAATTACAAGACTACAATATAAAACGTCAAATTTCCATGCAAAATAATTGTACCGCTTTCAGCACCTAAAACATGAACTAATCATACCGCCAGGGAGGTTAATGTACCCTAAACAAAATTGACAATAATCAATATAATTTCATTTAAGGTATAAACTTGGTAAGAAATGTGGTCATGAAACAAAAATGCTTCTACTTTTAAAAATACTGGAATTTACTAAGACTATCAAAATACTTCCCTAACTTCATTTTACATCCTAAACAAAGTTTAGTAGAGTACCCACATTACCAGCACTAAGTTGAGTTGTTTTGCCTTCCAAAAAACTGTATTCTGTTTCATTCCTAATCATTTTTACTAAATGTACATTCTGTGGCAATAAAACCCCTATTTAGTCTACTGTTGGACTATCATTGACTCTAATAATGTAGCTGTTTCTTGTAGCATTTAAGTGCTAATGCTAACCATGATGTCGTTGATGCATCATAAGGGATGCTCCTGTTCCCCCAATGATGTCCTCTGCCAATAAAACTCATTAGGTGGGCTTAATTGGTGACATCATCATGCGTGCTGACTGCCAGAGCTGCAGTGCTTTCTTTTTGCTTGAGTTTAAGAATTGCTTGTAAGTAGCTGTGTTATAAAATAAACGTTTGTTTGTGGCAGTTTTACACTATGTTGGCCTGACCGGACCCAATACCAGGGTGCCTGTACCTATTAATGAGGTGTTTGGCAACCCCACAAAAAATTCAAAGTCAGCAGCTACAAATACTGTAGTTACTGACTTTTAATATTAGGACACTTACCTGTCCAGGGTTCCCACGATGTCGGCACCCCAAATGATTTTCGGTTCGGCTGTCAGGTGCTGCTGCCGCCATTCCTGGTAAGGGAGACCGGCAGTGAAGTCTTTCGACTTCCAGCCGGTTCCCTACTGCGCAGGCATGAAGTGCGCTGCACTTTCTAATTGGCCCGGCAGTGGGGGAAGGAGGAGGGGGGCCGAACTTCCAAGGGACTGCCTTGCGGCACAGTCTCCAGAAGTGGGCAAGGGCACCTGTTAAAAACAGGTACCTGTTCCCCCCTACCCTCTGAAAGGTGCTAAATATGGCACCGGGGGGGGGGGGGGGGGGAGACAGATAAGCGGAACTCACTTTAAGCTGTATTGATCTCTTTTTATTTGAGAGATCAATATTTTCTGGTAAGAGGCTTTGGGGTGCTTGGTAAAAGGTACAGAAGGTTTACATTTATTCAAAAGAAGGTGTATATTGATTCACTGGTGGATAGCTGGACAGCTTTTTGGAGGAAGTTTAATTTTTTAATTTTATATCGCTTGGCACATTTATTTGGACACTCCTATGGTATATGATTTAATTTGTCAAACAGTGATTGTGGACATTTGATTTGTTTTAATAATACAGTATGTGAATGCGCATTAATAACTATATATATATGGATTGCTCATACCTAAGAATATTGGGTAAGGTTTTGCCACAGTCTAAAATGGTTGTAAAAGCTTAAAGTGATTGTAAAGTCTAGTTTTTGGTTTTTATAAAAAGCGTGTAATACATACCTGCTCTGTGCAGTGGGTTTGCACAGAGCAGCCCGAATCCTCCTCTTCTCAGGTCCCATGCCAGCGCCCCTGGCTCCTCCCTCCTGTTGGGTGGCCCCACAGCAATCAGCTTGTAAATGGGGCACCCAAGCAGGTGCGCTTCTGATTAGTGGCTCTGTGTGTCTATTCACACATAGAAACAAGGTGTGGCCCTGCTCCCACTGTCTCCTGATCCTCTTAGAATGCAGGAAGGTAACGAACCTTGTGCCTTTAAAGCCACTTTAAGGTTTTTACATTTTCTTTCTATGGCCAGCTAACCCCCCCAGCCACCCTCCCCCAAATACTTTCCTGGGTCCTAACTTAAACCAGTACTTGTGCCCAAGAGCAACAGCACCACTCTCTCTCTCTCTTCACTGGACATGAAAGCAGCAGCGGGAGCCATTGGCTCCAGCTGCTGTCAATCAAATCATGTGAGGAGGGACTGAGGGCTGGACTAAGCAAAGCTGTGTATGTCACTAGATGCACAAAGCCTGGCTTGGGATGAAGCCCATATGTCTGCCCTCTTAGGAAGTGCCTTGCTGGGGGGCAGACACAGAAAAGAAAAAGCAGGCAGTGCCGGCAGGGAACCCTCAAAGAAGAGATTCAGGGCTGCTCTGTGCAAAACTATTGCACAGCAGATAAGTATAACATAAAGTTAAAGCAAAAAAAGATATTAACTTTTCAATCACTTTAAATCAATGATTGTGGTGGTGCAGATGAAACTGGGTTTCCATGATTCACACAATATTTTTCTAGATATGCTAATATTTCTTGGCCGACTACAAACCAGATAGTCCATAACTTACAATCGATGGTGGAAGCAGTCTATATGGTTGTCTACTGCTTTTTTCTATATAGCCAGTAGTGAGACATATTTAAGGGCATTTAATATAGCAGTAATGCCAGTTTTCTGGCAGTATGGCCCCCTTTAACATGGTCTGCACCTAATTCATGAAAACCTTGCACCAGTTTCTTTACAAGTACTGACACGTACGCCACATTCAGGTAGTTCATACTACTGACACTTTTAGAATTTGCCACAATAGCAGACACTAAAAGAATTACCACAAGTATGCAGATAAGTGGTGGTGGTGGGGGGGAGGGGGGGAGTTGTGTGTTTATTCCTTTATTATTATATTTGACCATGTGTTTTACCATTACTTCATTGGTTGCTATGACAAAGGCTGCCCACAAGCTAGCAAATGAACTCACAATGGGTGGAGCCTGATGGAAAACTCTGACAGACTAGATGGAGGGCACTGAAAATATACTGTATATTTTCTTTTTTTTGCGGTCCTGATGTATCGTTTCTCATATTATCAGCAAAACAGGAAATCATTTGGGGCGTATGAAAATCTTAGGTCCAGAATCTTATCTTATGTACTTATCTCCCTTTCTGATAAATGCATACATACAGTATATACCGATGTATATACAGGTGTGTGTGTGTGTGTGTGTGTGTGTGTGTGTGTGTGTGTGTGTGTGTGTGTGTATATATATATATATATATATATTGTGACATTGGGGGTTGTTTAGCTTAGTGTAGAGCCTACCAGTGAGCTGAGTCCACACCAGATATGCCGTTTAAGGGCTTGTTGGCCCACGTTTATTAAAGGAAAAAGAAAACAAGTCCGACAGCAGAAGACTTGCCCACACAGGGGTTTCAGCTTTCCCCAGCAAAATAAGTTAAATAGAAAATACCAAGCCACCTGGCTCTCTTTAGCAGCACTGCTGCTCAGGCTTATGCTTCAGCCCTCTCGGCTCTATAACAGAGTTCCTGTACCTCAGTACTCTTTTCCAGCTTCCTTGCTATTCCAGCCCACAGACTTGGACCCTCTGGACGGACTGACGAACGGACCTGTGCAGACATGCAAACTTCTCCCTTGCTTACCTGGACTCCTCAGGAGGGTGGAGCCCAGGAACCATGGTCAGGTGTCTGCAAATAGTCCAGCACACACCTGACCAGTCAGTGTGCTGGTGAGTACCAAAATCAGGACCCAGGACTGGGGGATTTCTTTCCACCTGAATCGCTATGAAATCCCCAGGCTCCAGATTCCAAAATGGATTTTAGTAAATAGTGAGGAAACTGAAAGGCCAGTTTCTTCCATAAAATAAGAAAATCCCCTGGAGCCCCTCAACCTACCTGGTTGAGAACCCTGCATCCTTCTGCTGGTGGGGTATCACACTACTGCCCCATACACACGATCGGACATTACGAACCACAAAATCCATCTGATTTGTTCCGACGGGTTTTGGCCAAAACTTGTCTTGCATACACACGGTCGCACAAAGTTGGTGGAAAATCCAATAGTTCAACGAGGTGACGTATAAAACGTACGACAGGACTACGTAGAGGCCAGTAGCAAATTGCTTTCGTCTCCAATTTTTTTCTGAACATGCGTGGCACTTTGTGCGACAAAATTCTCTACAAAGATCGGAAAAAGTCCAATCGGATTTTGTTGTCAGAAAATTTTAGATCCGGCTCTCAAACTTTTTCCGTCGGAAATTCCGACAGATAGAGCCCACACACGATCGGATTTTCCGACAACATAATCCGATCAGACTTTTTCCGTCTGAATTTCCGACAGTTGTATGGGGCATACCATTAAATATATATATATACAGTTGTGCTCATAAGTTGACATACCCCGGCAGAATTTATGATTTCTTGGCCATTTTACAGAGAATATGAATGATAACACAAAAACTTTTTTTTTCACTCGTGGTTAGTGTTTGGCTGAAGCCATTTATTATCAATCAACTTTGTTTACTCTTTTTAACCACTGAAGCCCCGGCACTGCGTCACTTTAACTGACAATTGCACGGTCGTGCAACTTGGTTCCCAAACAAAATTGGCGTCCTTTTTTTCCCACAAATAGAGCTTTCTTTTGGTGGTATATGATCACCTCTGCGTTTTTTTTTTTTTTTTTGCGCTATAAACATAACATACACAAATAGAGCAACAATTTTGAAAAAAATGCAATATTTTTAACTTTTTGCTATAATAAATATCCTCCAAAAATGTATAAAAAAACTTTTTTTCCTTAGTTTAGGCCGATACATGTTCTTCTACATATTTTTGGCAAAAAAATTGCAATAAGCGTTGATTGGTTTGCGTCTACAAACTAGGGGATAGTTTTATGGCATTTTTATATAAAAAAAATTTTTCTAGTAATGGCAGCGATCAGTGATTTTTATTGTGACTGCAATATTATGGCGTCGGACAATTTTGACACATTTTTGGGACCATTGGCATTAATACAGCGATCAGTGTGATTAAAAATGCACTGATTACTGTAAAAATTTCACTGGCAGTGAAGGGGTTAACCACTAGGGGGCAGTGTAGGGGTTAAGTGTGGGTGTGTGTGGTTTTTTTACTGTAGGGGGGGTGGCTTGGGGCGTGACGTCACTGATCGTCTTTCCCTATGACAGGGAACAGATGATCAGTGACAGGCTCACTAGGAAGCACGGGGAGAGGTTTGTTTACACTTACCTGTCCCCGTTCTTCAGCTCTGTGACCCAATTGTGGAACACCGGCGGCCACGGTCACGGAGCTCAAGACCGCATCACGAGTATGCCGCCGGCGACACGCGCACGACCCACTGTATGTGCCTGTGCCCAACCATGCCATTCTGCCAACGTATATCGGCGTGTGGCAGTCCTTAAGTGGTTAAATCATAATCACACAGAAACTACCCAAATGACCCTGATCAAAAGTTTACATACCCCAGTTCTTAATACTGTGCATTGCCCCCTTTAACATCAATGACAGCTTTAAGTCTATTGTGGTATTTGTGGATGATGCTCTTTATCTTCTCAGAAGGTAAAGCTGCCCATTCCTCTTAGAAGAAAGCCTCCAGGTCCTGTAAATTCTTGGGCTGTCTTGTATGAACTGCATGTTTGAGATCTCCCCAGAGTGGCTCAATGATATTGAGGTCAGGAGACTGAGTTGGCCACTCCATAACCTTCACTTTATTCTGTTGTAGCCAATGACAGGTTGACTTGGCCTTGTGTTTTGGACCATTGTCATGTTGGAATGTCCAACTACGTCCCATGCGCAGCTTCCTGGCTGACCAATACAAATGTATCTCCAGTATTTTTTGATAACGTACTCCATTCAGCTTTCCATCAATTTTGACCAAATTTCTAGTGCCTTTGTAGCTCACACATTACCAAAATATCAGTGATCCACCTCCGTGTTTCACAGTAGGAATGGTGTACCTTTCATCATAGGCCTTGTTGACTCCTCTCCAAATGAAGCATTTATGGTTGTGGCCAGAAAGCTAAATTTCTGTCTCATCACTCCAAATTACTTTATGTCAGAAGGTTTGAGGCCTGTCTCTGTGCTGTTTGGTGTATTGTAAGCAGGATACTTTGTGGCATTTACATAGTAATGGCTTTCTTCTGGCTACTGGACCCTGTAGCCCATCTTTTTTCAAGTGCCTCCTTATTGTGCATCTTGAAACAGCCACACCTTGTTTTCAGAGAGTCCTGTATTTTACCTGAAGTTATTTGTTGGTTTTTCTTTGCATCCCAAACAATTTTCTTGGTAGTTGTGGCTGAAATTTTTAGTTGGTCTACCTGGCCATTGCAAACGCTAACCATGAGTGAAAGAAAAGTTTTTCTGTTACCATTTGTATTCTCTGAAAAATCTTCTACTATATATATATATACAATGTATATTTTGCATGGCATTAGTTTTCAGTTTTTTTTTTTTTAATCTGTATCTGCGACTCTCAATATCTATAACTGAAAAAAATCGCATTAGAGATTGAAAGCCAAAATCCAGCTGAAGCATTTTTGTAGTTTTATAGCATAAATACAGCAGGAAGGGATATAATCCCTGTCACGTTTTAACTGTGGTCTCTTTGGGGAGATTCACCCTCGCTTCCTGTTGGTATATGAAAAATAGCCTATGGGGTAATGGTCAGTATTCAAAATTTCTATCTACCAAAACAATTATAAAAATTTTTTGGCTGGGGGCTTTATGCCATGATTGAAAAAAAATGGGTCCAAGATGGAGTATCACACATTGGGGTTTATTTACTAAAGCCAAATAGACTATGCACTTTGCATGTGCAGTTGCACATTGCAAGTACAGTTAGTCCAGAGCTTATTAAGACCCCTTTCACACTGGGGTGTTATTCAGGCATTTTAGTGCTAAAAATAAAATGCCTCCCCAGTGTGAAAGCCTGAGTGCTTTCCACTGGGGTGGTGCGCTTGCAGGACGTTAGAAAAAGTCCTGCAAGCAGCATCTTTGAGGGGGTTTGGGAGCACTGTATACACCGCTCCCAAAATGCCATGCCCATTAAAATGAATGGACGGCGCTGCCAAAGCACCTGCAAAGCAGTTCGGCTGCGCCGCAACACGGGAGCTTTTAACCCTGCATTTGGCCGCTAGTGGGGGAGGTTAAAAGTGTCTAAAAAAAAAAAGCCGCTAAAACGACAGTAAAGCGCTACTAAAACTGTGTGAAAGGGGTCTAAATGAGGTGAAGATTCACTTTGCAAAAAATACCCAATCACAAAGAAAAATAAAAAACAGCATTTTGCTTTGGAGTAACTGCGCTTGAATAGTGCACAGTCTCTGTATGCTTTTAGTAAATAAACCCCATTGGGGTTTAATTCCCCAAGAGAGAAATACTGCATTATCTACTTTAATTTTAATTAAATGCCACATTAATTTTATGCAGTATTTATCTCAAAAGTAGTAAATTCACACAAAAAAAACATGCAAGGTTTACTGAATACATTAAATATTTATGCTTTGCAATATTTAATACTTAAATTTAGCTTTATTTTTGGCGTTGATTTTTCTGGATTCTATTTTTTTTCTTGCTAACACTGAACCAGAGGAAGTTATAAATACATACAGAAAGTTGATGAAACTGTGAAAGCTGCATGCTTTCATTTATAGAATCAGCTCGCTATCATTCCTGAGCTCAGGGCAAAACATTTTCACACTGATACATTGTGTACCTTTAACTTATTGGCCAGTGCAGAGCTCCCCTCATTGCTATTTTGTACATTTCTAAAATATCCACTGTGTCATAGCAGATGATAAATAATGAATGTGTGTGTTCAAGTGAATTGACTTTAATGAGTTATCTCTTTTTCTTTTGCGGTATTTACTGTTCAATATTTTACTTGGATGAGTTGACTCTCTTATTATCTCAGAATCCTTTTGTAAATTGATCCCATTTGTATCAAAGGTAAAATCATCTTTTTTTTTTAATTACCAGACTATTACAAAGATGAAGAATGGGGCTAAGACCCCTTTCACACTGGGGTGCTTTGCAGGCGCTATAGCGTTAAAAATAACGCCTGCAAAGCGCCCCCTGAAACAGCAGTTCCATTCACTCCAGTGTGAAAGCCCAAGGGCTTTCACACTGGAGCGGTGCGCTGGCAGGGCATCAGAAAAAGTCCTGGCAGCAGCTTCTTCGGAGCGCATTAGGAGCGGTGAACTCACCGCTCCTAAAGCGCCCCTGCCCATTGAAAAAAATGGGGCAGCGCTGCTATACCGCCAGCAAAGCGCCGCTGCATCTGCATTTTCCGGGCGGATTTAACCCCTTTTCGGCCGCTAGCGGGGGTTAAAACCTCCCTGCTAGTGGCCGAATAGCACTGCTAAAACGACGATAAAGTGGCACTAAAAATTATGCCAGGGGTGCCTCAATATGAAAGGGGCCTAAAGAATACAGGCCGGGCTGCAAAATCTATCTGAAATCTAATATGCTACTACTTTAAAGTGTTAGTTTTTTTAATCAAAAAGGTTTTTATTGAACATATTAAATAACTTCCAATGCACAAGCCATAACTTTTGAATAATGACAGTTACATATTCAGATTAACGTTTCAGTAGCTACCGATTAAGACATAGCATACACTTCCACACTTCCACTTTGCCCCCTCATGAACATAGGTCCCTTCATACATGCATCAAATATATAGCCTAATCACCCTAATGGACACTGTAGAAGTCAAGACAGTACCAATTGCCTGGGACTTAGTCTAGGTGTGTCTAGCCAACATGACAGAGTGGCGTCACTAGGGTTGGTGTCATCTGGTGCAGTAAAATATGGTGTCAACCCCCCTGTGTATCCTGCCCAGCACCCTGCAGGCAGTGCATGGTCACGGAGCGCACCCTAAACCAGTCCCTGTAAATTATAGTACAGGGTGGTATAGTGGCAGGTTAGGGTAGTATAAGGTGGTATAGTGGCAGGCTAGGGTGGTGTAGTGGTAGGTTAGGGAAGTAAAGGGTGGTATAGGGAAAGTTAGGGTGGTATAGAGCAGGTTTGGGTGGTATAGGGCAGTTTAGGGTGGTATAGGGCAGGTTAGGGTGATATAGGGCAGGTTAGGGTGGTATAGGGCAGGTTACAGTGGTATAAGGCAGGTTGGGGGTTATAGGGAAGGTTGGAGTGATATAGGGAAGTTTGGGGTGATATAGGGCAGGTTAGGGTGGTATAGGGAAGATTGGGGTGGTATAGGGCAGTTTGGGGAAGTATAGGGCAGGTTGGGGTGGTATATAACAGGTTGGGGTGGTATAGGACAGGTTGGGGTGGTATAGGGCAGGTTGGGGTAGTATAGGGCAGGTTGGGGTGCTATAAGACAGGTTGGAGTGTTATAGGGCAGGTTGGGGAAGTATGGCAGGTTAGGGGGATATAGGACAGGTTGTGGTGGTATAGGGCAGGTTGGGGAAGTATAGGGCATGTTGGGGTGGTATATGACAGGTTGGGGTGGTATAGGACAGGTTGGGGTGATATAGGGCAGGTTGGGGTAGTAAAAGGGGATGGTTGGGGTGATATAGGGCAGGTTAGTGAGGTATAGCGGGATGGAATCTTTGCTTGCGAGGTTGGGAGAATATCTGGATGGTTTTTTCAAGCCACTAGTGACAAAAAGTCCTTCATATTTGAAAGACAGTAGAGATCTGTTAATACTTTTACAAGATTTGATTGCATCAGAAGATACCATCATGATCACGGTAGATATTGAATCATTTTACACCAATATCCAACATAAAGATGCACTCACGGCAATAAAGTGGGCACTAACAAAAGAATCTAAATTAAAAAAGGTTCAGATAAACTATTTGATTAGAGGCCTGGATCTCGCTATGAGCAATATCTTCTTTTGGGCCAATAATGAGTATTACAACCAATTATCAGGAGTGGCCATGGGAGCACGTTATGCTCCCAGCGTAGCCAATATTGTTCTTAATAAATGGGAATCAGAAACCATCTATAAAAACATGCATAAGTCTCTTACTTTCTATAAAAGATATATAGATGATGTAATTCTTTTTTGGAAAGGCACGCTAGAGAGTTTCAAAGACTTTTTGAGCAATATGAATGCTAACCAATATTGCTTGAAATTTGCAGCTGAATTCAGTAAGGTGGAAGTGAATTTCCTGGACCTCACTATTATGAAAAAGCATAACAAGTTTGTTACTAAAACCTACTTTAAGGTTACAGACAGAAATGGGTATGTGCCCACACATAGTTGCCATCATCCACAGTGGATAGGAGCCGTTCCAAAAGGACAATATATGCGATTAAAACGTAACTGCGAGGAAGAGTCTGAATTCCAGTCACAAGCTAAGGTTTTAACTAGTAGGTTCTTGGAAAAGGGCTACTCACAAAAAACTTTAGAGAAAGTCGTAACACAGGTGTCACAGATGGACAGACAAACTTTATTGGTATCAAAAGCTAAACCAGAACATCAAGGAGCTATAGCCTTTGTGACAGGGTTCAACAGGCAGTATAAACAAGTAGAAACTATCTTTAAAAAATATTGGCCCATTTTGCAACAAGATAATGATTTGGCTTCCATTATCCCGCGGAATCCCAAATTTATTTACAGAAGGGCACCGAGTTTGAGAAACCAACTAGCCAGTAATGTCTCCGACCCCCCAAAAAAACTTGTAACCTTCCTTGATGGATCCGGCTTCCACTATTGCATGAGATGCAAAGCCTGTAAGACTACTAGAGGACCCGGTTCATCAAGGAAGATTATTCAGTTTCAATCCCAAGTCACCAAGCTAGAGTATAAAATTAAACCATTAATCACATGTAATTCAGACCATGTCACCTATGTGCTGGAATGCCCCTGTTCCATGCAGTATGTAGGTCGAACTACCAGACAGCTAAGAATTCGGATTAATGAACATCTTACAAATATTAAGAAAGGATTTCCCAACCATAGCGTGTCAAGACATTTCAAAACACATCACGATAGCGACCCTGCACTCTGTAAATTTTATGGGATCGATAAGATCTCCAAACATTGGAGAGGAACCCATATGAAAAGGGAGATATCAAAGAACGAAACGAAGTGGATATACAATTTAAAAACTATGCAACCTCTAGGAATGAACATAGAACTTGATCTGAATTGTTTTTTGTCTAATGACTAAAAAGTTTTCCCGTATTTCATGACTCAGCTATTTTTCTGCCTTTTTTCCACTTTGGAATTTATTTGGCGTTTTCTCTGGCCTGGGATGGGGGTTTTGGTTGGGTTTTTTTCCCCACATCTGTTAACCAGAGAGATTGCCAGTTTTCCTTTTTGGATAATGGCAGTGATATATTTAATAATTTCACATATGGTTTTTTGAAGAAACCTTTAATTAGTAATCAGATAAAAATTATCCCTCTTTTTATTTTTATTTTTATTTTTATTGATGAAGGGGTATTTATCTCTATATTACAGACTGACATCTAGTGGTTGGTTTGTAAATCACAAGCAATTTATCCCCTCTGCCTTTTCAATGATGAAACCGATTGGATTAGTAGTAGTGCCCCCTTTTTTTAAATTTCACCTTTTTTAATTTTCTTTTATTTTAATTCATCCCTTCGTTTGTTCGGGATGATATGTTACAAATGTGTATTTGTGATTTTCGTTTTTATTTGAATTATTATTGCTTTTAGCCTTAAGTGGGACTGAGGCTGTGCATTAAATTAAGTGTTTCTCGATTGGTCTGTTGGATCGATCAAGACACTATAAAGAACGTTAATTGTTGTGACTGGGTACGCTTCCTGATGACGTGTCAAACGAAACGTACATCGAGGCGGTATCCAGTCACGTTCGTTTACGTTTAGTTCCGGTCGTCCTTGGTCATCGGCTGCCCTTCGGTGGAACGCACGCCTTACACCACGAGGAACTACGTATCCATTACGAAAACTTTTTGTTTTAAGCAAGCAGCCCCAGTGCCAGGTTGGGCACCAACATATGTAAGCAGCCATTTGGCCTTATGTTTTATAATTTATGTTTTATTAAACGGTATTACGCTATGGATTTTTGTTTGGCTTTTTTTATGACCCATCTGAGTCTATGAGGAGAAGCTTCTGTCCATAGGAGGTCCACCTGATTCCATGTGAGCAGGGATTTTACCCTGCATAAGCCTATTTGACTATCTTTTTAATTAAAGTAGTCAACAGCATCTGGTAAGAAGACATCTATTTTCTTCACAAGTGGGGTGTCTTTTTTATGTCCATAAATTCTTGGTGAAGGGACATTGTTTTTATTACGTTATAGAAGATCCCAGCAGTTGTTCTGTGTATGGATTCAGAAGAAGGTTTTCACTGGAAAAAAAAACACTGCTTTGGACTTTTGGATTTATACTTATTTATTTATCTGTATTTCCTTTGTTTGGTGTTAGCACCTAATTGGGACTTCACCTACTATTGTTGTTCACTTTATTTTGTTTGCAACCTTTTTTTGGTATATTGCAGTTTTTTGTGATATGTTATGTAGCATTTTAGATACTGTATGATCACTAGTCTCACATTTTTTATTGTTTGATAGTTGGTCTAGCGCCCCTATTATGAGTATATTTATAGTGAGGTATAAGGCAGTTTGGGGTGGTATAGGGCAGATTGGGGTGGTATAGGGCAGGTTGGGGTGGTAAAGGGCAGGTTGGAGTGGTAAAGGGCAGGTTGGGGTGGTATAGGGTAGATTAGTGAGGTATAGGGCAGTTTGGGTAGTATAGGGCAGGTTGGGGTGCTGTAAGACAGGTTGGAGTGTTATAGGGCAGGTTGGGGAAGTATGGCAGGTTGGGGTGATATAGGACAGGTTCTGGTGGTATAGGGCAGGTTGGGGGAGTAGAGGGCAGATTGGGGTGGTATAGGACAGGTTGGGGTGGTATAGGGCAGGTTGGGGTAGTATAGGGCAGGTTGGGTAGTATAGGGCAGATTGGGGTGATATAAGGCAGGTTGGGGTGGTATAGGGCAGGTTGGGAAGTATAGGGCAGGTTGGGGTGGTATAGGGCAGGTTAGTGAGGTATAGGGCAGTTTGGGGTGGTATAGGGCAGATTGGGGTGGTATAGGGCAGGTTGGGGTGGTATAGGGCAGTTTGGGGTGGTAAAGGGCAGGTTGGAGTGGTAAAGGGCAGGTTGGGGTGGTATAGGGTAGATTAGTGAGGTATAGGGCAGTTTGGGTAGTATAGGGCAGGTTGGGGTGCTGTAAGACAGGTTGGAGTGTTATAGGGCAGGTTGGGGAAGTATGGCAGGTTGGGGTGATATAGGACAGGTTCTGGTGGTATAGGGCAGGTTGGGGGAGTAGAGGGCAGATTGGGGTGGTATAGGACAGGTTGGGGTGGTATAGGGCAGGTTGGGGTAGTATAGGGCAGGTTGGGTAGTATAGGGCAGATTGGGGTGATATAAGGCAGGTTGGGGTGGTATAGGGCAGGTTGGGAAGTATAGGGCAGGTTGGGGTGGTATAGGGCAGGTTAGTGAGGTATAGGGCAGTTTGGGGTGGTATAGAGCAGATTGGGGTGGTATAGGGCAGGTTGGGGTGGTATAGGGCAGTTTGGGGTGGTAAAGGGCAGGTTGGAGTGGTAAAGGGCAGGTTGGGGTGATATAGCGCAGGTTAGTGAGGTATAGGGGCAGTTTGGGGTAGTATAGGGCAGGTTGGGGTGCTATAAGACAGGTTGGAGTGTTATAGGGCAGGTTGGGGAAGTATGGCAGGTTGGGGTGATATAGGACAGGTTGTGGTGGTATAGGGCAAGTTGGGGAAGTATAGGGCAGGTTGGGGTGGTATAGGACAGGTTGGGGTGGTATAGGGCAGGTTGGGGTGGTATAGGGCAGGTTGGGGTGGTATAGGGCAGGTTGGGGTAGTATAGGGCAGGTTGGGGTGATATAAAGCAGGCTGGGATAGTATAGGGCAGGTTGGGGAAGAATAGTTTAGGTTGGGGTGGTATAGGACAGGTTAGTGAGGTATAGGGCAGTTCGGGTGGTATAGGGCAGATTGAGGTAGTATAGGGCAGGTTGGGGTGGTATAGGGCAGTTTGGGGTGGTATAGGCCAGGTTATGGTAGTATAGGGCAGTTTGGGGTGGTATAAAGCAGTTTGGGGTTGTATAGGGAAGGTTAGGGATCTATGTAGTGACAGTTTGCAGTACCTTATAACATAGCTGCAGATGAAGACACTCGAGGCTGCTGTGTCCTCGCCTCTTTCTCCTTCTTTAGCCGCAGGATCAGCTAGAGTAAAGAAGTATGTGGGAGGAGTGGAAGAGGCAACTACACCCCCAGCTCCACCCACCAACCCTGACTGAAGGAGATATTGGAGATCCCAGAGGGTTAGCTTCACTGATTCGGGGGTGTTACAAGCAGTCTCCCTCACACCGCTCCGCTGCAGCTCTGCAAGTGCAAGCAGTATAGTGCACTGTGTAGCGGCAGCCCCAGGGTCACCCCACTAGCGGGCTGCACCCCCTGCCCCCTAATAGCGATGCCACTGATGTGACCATAGCCTTTCAAACCTTCCCGGGCATCCACTGTGTTGGTAGATATACCGTTTCATGATAAGGGTATTTCCCATATGCGTTATCCAGGAGGTGATAGTGGGTGGCAAGATTGATTTCCAGCCCATTGGAATAAGTTTCCTGACCTGAAATAGTGCCTTAAAGAATGCAATCCTTAGCAGTTCCTCAGGGACCACCTCCTCCAGAACCCCCAGTATATAGCATATTGGGTCTAAAGGTACTGGTTGAGTGTCCCAACCACCTCGCTCCAATAGTGTTGGAGCTTTGGGCAGCGCCATAGGAGATGTATAAGATCCCCATTGCGTTGTCGGCACCAACAAGACGGAGGATCTACCAGTCTGCCCATTTTATGGAGTTTTGTCGAGGTGTAGTGTACCCTCAGTATAATATAGAGAAACTTGTGTGCCACATTCAGAGAACAGGTAGATATGGACTGCAGGGCCTTCTCCCACTGATCTCCCGTAAGTTGCTCCAGGTCTCTCTCCCATAAAGACACCACCCTACTGGGGGCCGATTTAGACCAGTTTATAGTCAGGCCAGAAAAGTGGCCTAACTCCAAAATTATGGACATGACACCCGTTATGAGTGGTTGGTGTCTCCCAAGAAGAGCAGCATGTCATTCACATACAACATGATTTTTTCGTGCCATGCTGGAACCCACAGACCTGGGTGCTGGCCCTCATCAAGGCTGCTAATGGTTCTATAGCAATTGCAAAGAGCAGGGGCGACAGTGGGCAGCCCTGTTGTGTTAACCTGCCCAGAGCAAAAGCGGGTGATGTCCTGTCCAGAACTAGGGATGAGCTTCGTGTTCGAGTCGAACATACGTTCGACTCGAACGTCGGCTGTTCGCCCGTTCGGCGAATTCCAAACATTATGGGCCGTTCGCGCCAAATTCGTGTGGCGCTCACGGCCCACAATGCACTGCGTCATCGCAGAGCATTGCTGGCTCATGATTGGCCAAGCATGCACTGTGACCCTGCATGCTTGGCCAATCACAGCGCCAGCAGCGAGGAGAGCCATGATTGGCCACAGGCAGGATGCCTGTGGCCAATCATAGCTCAGGCTGTGTAGTAAACGCTCCACACTATATAAGGCCGCCAGCGCAGCGGCCTTGTGTAGTGTGTTGGCGTCTGAAGCAGTTAGTAGGTGTTCTGTGTACTCTCTCACCCAGTCTCAGGGTACTAGCAAAGCAGCTGCCAACGCATCGTCTTCCCTCCTCTCAATGTCATCATCAGTGACTCCTTCCCTAGACCCACCACGTCCTCCTGAGGAGTCTCCTGAACTCTTTGAGCACAGTGTTGGGTACATGCTCCAGGAGGATGCCCAGTGTTTTGTAGGCTCTGATGATGACACTCAGCTAGAGGAAGGCAGTAGCGTGAATGCAGAGAGAGGGGATGCTCAAGAAGGACAGCAATCTGGCAGTCATGTTCCACAAGCTGCAGCATATTGCCAGGTTTGCTACAGCGATGAAGAGGGAGGGGATGATGAGGGCACTGACTCCACATGGGTGCCTGGTAGGAGAGAGGAGGAGGAGGAGGAGGCACATGTCCAACGAGGCAGGATGCCCTCCGGGGGCCAGCTTAGGGGCAGCACACCAAGTGAATCACACCACAGAGCTCCGCCTGTGCAGGACGCTGCCTCTGCGCGTTATTCTAAAAGTTCTTTGGTGTGGGCCTTTTTTGAGACGAGTGCATCAGATCGCACCGCTGCTATTTGCAACATATGTCTCAAGCGTATCTCGCATGGCCAAAACATCAGCCGCTTGGGCACCACATGCTTGACCAGACATATGTTGACCTGCCATGCAGCTCGTTGGCAAGCGTACCTCAAAGACCCACACCAAAGAACAAAGCGGACCTCTCCTTGCTCCTCATCAGCTGGCATCTCCAACCCCACTAGACCTTCAGTCCTCTTTGAAACCTGCTCTGAGAGGAATGAAGGTGTAGAATTAGGTGTGTCACAGCCAAGTGCTTCCGGGCACTCTGCTAGCAGTACACCCATGTCCGATTATAGCAGGCAAATTTCCCTGCCCCAGCTGCTGGACCGGCGAAAGAAGTTCACTCCCAGCCATCCACATGCCCAGCGGTTGAATGCTAGCTTGGCTAAATTGCTAGCACTTCAACTGCTGCCTTTTCAGTTGGTAGACTCGGCTCCCTTCCGTGAGTTTGTACAATGTGCGGTTCCTCAGTGGCAGGTCCCCAAACGCCACTTTTTCTCACGGAAGGCGATTCCGGCTCTCTACCGGCATGTGGAAGGCAATGTCCTTGCCTCGCTGGACAGGGCGGTCAGCGGTAAGGTGCATATTGCCGCTGACTCATGGTCCAGCAGGCATGGACAGGGACGTTACCTGTCTTTCACGGCCCATTGGGTCACTCTTCTGGCAGCTGGGAAGGATGCAGGACAAGGTGCAGTAGTGTTGGAGGTTGTTCCACCTCCACGTCCCCAAAATGCTACTATTGGTTGTGACACACCTCTCTCCTCCACCCCCTCCTCTTCTTCTTCCTCCCTGGCCTCTTCCAGTGCTCTGTCCTCAGAACCAGCGGTGCTCCATAGGTGTTCCAGGGGCTACGCAAGTACGCAGGCAAAACGATGCCATGCCGTGCTTGCGCTGGTTTGTTTGGGGGACAGGAGCCACACTGGGGCGGATGTTTTGTCAGCTCTGCAGGGGCAGGCCGAGAGGTGGTTGACGCCACGCCAGCTTAAGCCAGGAATGGTGGTTTGCGACAATGGCACCAACCTCCTCTCCGCCCTCCGACAGGGACAACTGACCCATGTGCCCTGTGTAGCTCACGTCCTTAACCTGGTGGTGCAGCGGTTCTTGGGCAGGTACCCCGGCTTACAGGATGTCCTGAAGCAGGCCAGGAAAGTCTGTGTGCATTTCCGCCGATCATTTAATGCCTGTGCTCGGCTGGCTGAGCTCCAAAAGGAGTTGAACCTGCCCAAGAACCGCCTTATATGTGACATGCCCACCAGGTGGAACTCAACGTTGGCCATGCTGCAGCGGCTGCACATGCAGCAGAGGGCCATCAATGAGTACCTGTGCGACTACGGCACCAGGACAGGGTCAGGGGAGCTTGGTTTTTTCTCACCACGCCAGTGGGGCATGATCAGGGATGCATGCACTGTCCTGTCACCGTTTGAGGAGGCCACAAGGATGGTGAGCAGTGACAGTGCATGCATCAGTGACACTGTACCTCTTGTCCACCTCTTGGAGCATACGCTGCGTGGAATAATGGACAGGGCACTTGAGGCAGAACAGAGACAGGAAGAGGAGGACTTCCTTGCCTCTCAAGGCCCCCTTTATCCAGACAGTGTTCCTGCTGTGCCACCCATCACACAGGAAGAGGATGAGGAGGAGGAAGAGGAGGAGGAGGATGATTGTGTCAGCATGGAGGTGGAGGCTGGCATTCAGCATCAGCAGAAGCAGTCTTGTAGGGATGATTTACAGTCCCAAGAAACACGTGGACTTGTATGTGGCTGGGAGGAGGTAGCTGCGGATCATGTTGCCCTTAGTGACCCAGAGGACTCCGGACCGAATGCCTCAGCTAACCTATGCTGCATGGCCTCCCTGATCCTTCAAAGCCTGCGGAAGGATCCTCGTATTCTTCAGATCAAGGAGAGGGCCAATTCCTGGCTGGCCCCTCTCCTTGATCCACGGTACAAGGGTAAGGTTGCCGACCTTATCTTGCCATCACAGAGGGAGCAGAGGATGAGACATCTCCAGGAGGCCTTGCAGAAAGGTCTGTGCAACGCGTTCCCAGAGACTGGGAGGTTACAAACTCCTGGTCCTGGACAACGTGTTGCTGAGGCATCGGTCAGAAGGAGTGGTGGAGAAGGTGGCCGTCTGACTGATGCTTTCAGACAATTTTTTAGTCCGCAGCCCCAAGGTATGATCGGTTCCAGCAACCATCGCCAGCGTCTGATTTACATGGTGCAGGAATACCTAGGGGCAAGGTCAGACTTGGACACCTTTCCCACCGAAAATCCTCTGGCTTACTGGGTCTTGAGGATGGATCACTGGCCAGAGCTTGCACAGTATGCAATTGAGCTACTGGCCTGTCCTGCATCCAGCGTTCTTTCGGAACGCACCTTCAGTGCTGCTGGTGGCTTTGTTACCGATCACAGGGTGCGCCTGTCCACCGAATCAGTTGATCGACTGACCTTCATCAAGATGAATCAGTCTTGGATCACCCACAGCTACCAAGCACCTGAAGCTGATGTAACCGAATAATTTTTTTTGAAATATCACATCCCTTCAAGACTGCCTATGCTGATGCTGAGTGACTGTCCTGTTATGGTGATTGTCTATCCTCTTCCTCCTCCGCTGATATGTTGGAAGAACATTTCTGGTTCTGGGTGATGCCTAAGGCCCAATTTTTCTGCCCCTGTTTAACAGGGGCGTTTAATTACAATTTTTGATGCAATGCTTTTCAGCAGGGCTAATTCCTGCAATAAAAATAGAGTATATGGGAGAGGTTGCAGTGTGGTGGCACCAGCACCAGTGCCTAAGGCCCAATTTTTCTGCCCCTGTTTAACAGGGGCGTTTAATTACAATTTTTGATGCAATGCTTTGCAGCAGGGCTAATTCCTGCAATAGAACTAGAGTATATGGGAGAGGTTGCAGTGTGGTGGCACCAGCACCAGTGCCTAAGGCCCAATTTTTCTGCCCCTGTTTAACAGGGGCGTTTAAGTACAATTTTTGATGCAATGCTTTGCAGCAGGGCTAATTCCTGCAATAAAACTAGAGTATATGGGAGAGGTTGCAGTGTCGAGGCACCAGCACCAGTGCCTAAGGCCCAATTTTTCTGCCCCTGTTTAACAGGGACATGTAATTACAATTCTTGATATAATATTTCACAGGAGGGCCCGTTCCTGTGCCCACCCAGAGTAACTGTGAGGACTTATAGTGTTGTGGCACCAGCACCACAACCACCAAAGGTCAATTTTTCTACCACTGTTCAACAATGGCATGTAATTACAATTCTTGATTTAATCGTTCACAGCAGGGCGCTCCAGCGCCCACCAAGAGTCACTTTGAGGGCTTACAATGTTGTGGCAAAACCACCACCTTGTTCCGCCATTTCTGCAGAGCATATAGGGCAGGCGCCTACTTTCAAACATCCAACTTACAAACATCTCCTACTTGCAAACGGAAGGAGACAACAGCAAGTGAGATGAAAAAAGATGGACGACAAAACAAATTATACAGGGGTGATAACCCTTCCCTATGTTTTCCAAAAAGCTTAAAAACTGTTTTTTTGACTGGAGCTACACTTTAAAAATGTACCAGTTGAAAATTACAAACAGATTCAACTTAACACAACAAACCTACACAGTCCCTGTCTTGTTTGCACCGCCTGTATACTGCTGTTCTGAGTATATAGGGCCTGGGGGCCACACGCATTTCCTTTTTTTAATATGGGTACGGGGTTCCCCTTAATATGCGTACAAGACCCAAAGGGGCTGGTAATGGGCAGGGAGGGCTACCCATGCCATTTTTCTCAATGATTTTCAACCATATTGCAGGAACCAGATATAACATTAAAACCGCAAGCAGTTTTAAATGATGTTATTTCCGTTTAATGTCATTTTGTGCAGGGACTGTTCTAAACACGGGAAACACATGGCACTTCACAGGCATACTACAGACACCCCCCAGGCACCATATTTAAAGGAATATTTAACTTTTTTTTTTCACTTTAATCGTCATTAAAATCAGTGCTCCCGCCAAAACGGCCATTTTTGAAAACATTTTAGGCATTGACCCATGTCCCCTGGGGCAGGAACCAGGTCCCCAAACCCTTTTTAGGACAGTATCTTGCATATTAGCCGTTAAAATTAGCACTTTTAATTTTGAACGTTCGAGTCCCATAGACTTCAATGGGGTTCTAAAGTTCGTACGAATTTGGGGTCCGTTCGAAAGTTCTGGTGCGAACCGAACTGGGGGGTGTTCGGCTCATCCCTATCCAGCACCCTAATAGTCACCTGTGGGGAACCATATAGCAACTTGACCCATACAATAAATCGGTCCCCGAAGCCAAACTTGGATAGCACTGCCCACAGATACGGCCAGCTGACACTGTCACTTACTGGCGTTGAGAGCTACAAGAGCCCTGTAACCCCCATTATCTGCCCGCAGTCACATGTTAAGGAAGAGTCTCCTAAGGTTGGTAGCCATGGACTTTTGCTGCATAAAGCCAGCCTGATCAGGATGGACAAAGAAGGCCTCTATCCCCTTGACCTGAAGTGCCAGGACCTTAGCAAGGATTTTTACATTGCTCTGAAACAGTGAAATAGGTCTGTAGGAACCAGGGTCACCTGGATCCTTCCTGGGCTTAAGCAGCAAAATCACATTCACTCTGGCCATAGAGGCAGTAAATATACCCTCCTCCAGAGATGCATTGAATACCTCCAACAACTTTGGCAGCAGTTGTTCGCCAAATTGAGTGTACACTTCCATAGAGAGGCCATCCTCCACGGGCACTTTACAGGTGGGGAAAGAGCAGGCCACCACCTGTAGTTCTTCTAGTGTTAACAGGGCATCTAGTTGTTGTTTAGCTTTAGCAGATAAAAAGGGTAAGTCAGGGCTCGACAAAATCCGGGCGCCAGGTCGCATTTGCGACTAGAATTAGCGACCTGGCACCTGGGGCAGCACAGTTAGGGGTATCCTGTCTTCGTGGACCCCCCCGGCGTGATCGCATCGGGCCGTTCTGCCGGCGGCCGGTAATTGAGGCCGCGGCTTTGAGGCCATCTGCGGTCCTATGATTCCTTCTGGAATTTGGCGCCCTCTTGTGGTGGCCATTGGTATGACAACCAGCAATGCTAATGGAGCTTCCCCTGCCTGGTTTTATTGCCTGCCTATCTCCTTCCCTTTATTTAGAACCCCTAAACATTATATATATTTTTTATTCTAACACCCTAAAGAATAAAATGGTGGTCGTTGCAAAACTGTCTGTCACACCGTATTTGCGCAGCGGACATACAAGCGCACTTTTTTGGGGAAAAATTATTTATTTAATAAAAAAATAAGACAACAGTAAAGTTAGCCCAATTTTTTTTTATATTGTGAAAGATAATGTTAAGCCGAGTAAATTGATACCCAACATGTCACGCTTCAAAATTGTGCCCGTTCATGGAATGGCGACAAACTTTTACCCTTTAAAATCTCCATAGGCGACGTTTAAAAAATTCTACAGGTTGCACGTTTTGAATTACAGAGGAGGTATGGGGCTAGAATTATTGCTCTACCCATCACGGCGATACCTCACATGTGTGGTTTGAACACCGCTTTCAAATGCGGGCGGGACAGGGCGTGTTTAAAATTATTTTTATTTTCTTACTTTAACTTTTATTTTTTATTTTTTCACTGTTCTTTTTAAAAAAAAAAAAAAATGTGTCACTTTTATTCCTATTACAAGGAATGTAAAAATCCCTTGTAATAGAAAAAAACATGACAGGTCCTCTTAAATATGAGATCTCATATTTACACTAAAATGCAATTTAAAAAAAAAATTGTCATTTGAAAAAAAATAAAAAATAAAATGTCCCTCTAAGAGCTATGGTCAATGACTTGGAGACAGGTGGGGGGCTGCGCTATCTTCCCCTCACTTGTCTCCATGTCAGGCCAGGGACAGGTCCGGATCGCCGTTATCGACCTGGCTTCTAACTTTTTCAGCTGGCTCCTAGATTCCAAGCAAATTTGTCAAGCCCTGGGGTAAGTCAATAGTGGACATATAATTAGCTAGGTCCCCATCAGAGTAGGCCTCCCTGGACCCATATAGGTCTACATAGAAGGAGACCAGCACGGATATAATGTCCTCGGGAGAATTAACCACCCTGCCACTGGAGGCACGAATAGCACCTATGGCTGGGGACTGTTGTTGGGATCGAGCAATTTTGGCAAATAGGCAGCCCGTCTTCTCTCCCTCCTCATAAAATGCAAGCTTTGTAAAAAAAATTGTTTACGCTCTGCAGCAGAGGATCTCAGGCGGTCCAATGAATCTTGGGCCGACATCCATGCCTCCCTTGCAGAATCATTTGTGTCAGTCGCATAGGTCAATTCCAGCTGTCTCACCTGGTCCCCTACCTGCTCCAGCAGAGCAGAGGAGTTCTGTTTAACAATTTGTATTTCTGTGATAAATACACCCCTAAGGCATGCTTAGAAGGTCTCCCATTTCTGCAAAGTGTTGGTGTACTGACAGTGCGACTGAAAGAAGTCTCCAATCTGGGAAGCTATTCTACCTTGGAGGTGTAATTGACTATGTTCGGGGAGCCCAAGCATAAGTCAATATGTGACAAAGAACCATGTGTTTTGGAGAAGCATGAGAATTGTTTTTTGTCTGGGTTGCAAATTCACCATAAGCCGGTCCATCCCACCTCTGCCAACAAGCGACTAAGAGCAGTACCCCGGCCTCCCTTGGGGGGTGACATGGAGGGGGTGTCTATCCAATCTGGGATCTAAATAGCAGTTAAAGTCCCCACAATCGATATTGGAGTGTCAGGTTTGTTCGCAGGTATGACAGCAGCAACTGCAGCACCTCCCGTGAAAACGGGGGTATATATACAAAAGCTAGAATTAAGGTAATTTACAATACAGAAAAACAAATCTGCCTGAGGCATCAATGAACAAATCCAGTTCTTGATAGGCCAGTGCCTTATGTAACAGTACACTCACCCCACGTGAAAAGGCGGAGTGGGGTGATAAGCTTTACCCATCCAGGCATACTTTAAGAACCCAACAGTATACCCCTGAAGGTGGGTCTCCTGTAAGCCAATAATGGCGAATGAAATTTGCTATAGAAATGGAAATCATGGTTCTCTTCAATGGGTCATTCACCCCCTGGACATTCCATAACACTATAGGTGTAGAAGACATGTCAGACATACACATATATATTAACGGGTCTGTTCCTCAGGCAGAGGCAGTTTTCTGGTAAAGCAACAGCCTCTGGTAGATGGACAGTCCGGAGCGTTCAGTGGAAAGTGCAACGAACATATCTTATTGCTTGAGTGGCACTCAGCCTGTGGCCCATTTACCACCAAATGGGTGGAACTGGGGCTTCCCAAACAGTGTGGTGCTCGATCAGCAATAGTACTCCTTGTGCCAACAGGACACATAAACTCACGTCATGTAAACCATGGCAACAGGGAAAGTACAAGTAGTGTACACCTTAGCATTTCACATGCATGCATGCATGTACCAATGTGGTAAAGAAAAAAAAAAGAAGTGGATTTTCGCTTGCTGAGGGTGGGTACTATGTACAGGCCCTCTGTAAGAAAATGGAAACTGTAGGGGTATTTAGACGCCCTTCATGCCATAAAAGAATTCCAGACAAAGCATCAACCTTCACCGTCTTTGCGGCCCCAGCACCGAAGATCCTGTTTGTTCTGATTCAGCCACTGTGTGGCATCTTGTGCATTTTCAAAGAATTGATTCTGACCTCTGGCAGTTACGCAGCTTGGCCAGGAACAACATTGCATATGGGAGCTGTAGCCTTTGCAACCTCTTTTTTACATCTGCAAACTTCGATCATCTGTGTTGCACTTCTGCAGAGAAGTCGAGGTAGAATGATATTCTGGTGCCATTGTATTGTACAGCACCCTTTTCTCTGGCCAGTTGCAGTACAACTTCCCAGTCTCTGTAGTTCAGGAATCTGGCTAGTATCGATCTGGGGGGGTTGCCCGGTGGAAGAGGGCGTGACGACACCTTGTTCTCTCCTCATTGGCTAACTGGCTGTGATTGACATTAGCGGTAGCCAATGGCTCCCGCTGCTGTCTCAGCCATTGAGGAGGGAGAGATCCGGGACAGCCAACGCTCTCATGCACATTGTTGGATCGAGATGGGGCTCAGGTAGGAATTGGAGGGGACTGGGGGCTGCTGGTGCACACAGAAGTTTTTTTTTTTACCTTCATGCAAAGAATTTATGAAGGTAAAAAACCTTGAGCCTTTACAACCACATTAAAGGACAAATTATTAAAAATAAAATGTGTATGCAGCCCAATTCAAACATCTGATACCTCAGTTCAACCAGCTGCTGGGCCTGTAAGGTTGGTACAGAATAAGGAAAGTCCTGCATGGTGTACAGAATGAGGCAGTGTATAATATGTCATGTACAAAAAAGGTGTGTAGAATGAGGTGGTGTTGAATAGAGAACATATAGTATGGCATGTATAATGAGACAATGTGGAGAAGGGAAAGTGCAAGCATGGTACACTGTAAGGCCGCGTACACACGGGCGGATTGTCTGCCCAACTTAGTCCGCTGAACCGTGTTTCAGCGGACAATCCGCTCGTGTGTGGGCTTCAGCGGACTTTTTCAGCGGACAGTCTGACGGACTAAGTCTTTCGGAATTTCCGTAATTTTGTCCGTCCAAACTTGGTTTTGTCCGTCCAAACTTGGTTTCAGCGGACAATCCGCTCGTGTGTAGGCAAGTTGGACGGACTAAGCATGGCGCATGCTCAGAAAGGATTTACACGGCCGAAGGTTGCATTGCAGTGTATTGGACGTCGTTTTTCTAGTCCCGTCGTACGTGCTGTACACGTCATGGCGCAAGCTTTCAGCGGACTGTCTGTTCATCGTGTGTGGTCAAGTCCGTTCATTCAAATGTTGGACGGACTGTCTGTCGGATTGTCTGACGAACTTAGTTGGGCAGACAATCCGCCCGTGTGTACGCGGCCTAAGTGGCAGATTGGAAAAGGGAACATACAGAATGGTATATTGAATGAGGTGGTGCAGGACTGGGAACATACAGCATGGCAAATTGAATGAGGAGGTGAGGAAACAGAAATGTACAGCATGGTATAAAAAATGATATTGTGCAGAATAGAAACCACAAGCATGGCATACGAAATGAGGTAGTGTAGAGTTGGGAAATTGGGAACTTACAGCATGGTATATGGAGTGAGGCAGCATGTAATAGGAAATGAGTCATGTTATGCGTTTGCGTCAGGAATTGCCTGAATGATTAATTATATTGAGTACATTTTTGACCGGTCAGATTCACAAAAGATTCAGAAAACACAAATCAATTGCTATGAATACAGACTAATTATGGAATTAAATTAATATTTATTCATTAGATATGTATTTGGAATAAATAGTTAGATTGGTGGATCGACATAGACAATAATCTTACATAAAAATAACAAAATTGTATGCAACACATCTTTAAAAGTATGCAGAAATACAAATTCAACCGTAGTTATAAAAGTTATTGCCACATTAACAGCGCTAATAATTAATTAATTGATAAAGCTGTGCAGAAAAAAATCATACACTCTAAAAATGCTATACAATTAAGAAAGACATATAGTTCATAGAGTCCCCCATTTTTTCTGCACATGTTTATTAATTAATTAATTAACTATTAGTGCTGTTATTCTGGCAATATCTTTTATAACTACGGATGAATTTGTATTTCTGCATACGTTTAAAGATTTGATATATGATTAATAACAGCTGCTTTTTTAGAGATATTTGTTTTGTTTTTCTACATTGAGTGCTAGGATCAGTGATATAATTCTATTGTACTACTGATATTTTTAATTGTAATGCTAATATGTATAATGCTACATATTTGAATAAAACAAAAGGATTAACTTCTCCCCATGGACAAAACAACCATCTATATATAACTAACTATCAGACAATATTCTGCGTTTTATGAAGCCCAACAGTTACTCCACTGCAGAAGGAGTGAGTGTTAAACTACGTCAAAAAAATTGGTACTGTATGTTACTTTAGGGGAAAAAAAAAAAAACAACAGAAAAATTATTAAAATTGGAAAAACAAAAATAAAATTAAAGAAAAATCTAAATGGTTATAATATGGGGGGAAAGAACAAGTTTCACACGTAGGTATATAAAAATAAGCAGTGAATCATGAAAAGATCAATGTATTATAATTACCCTTCAAGTGCTTCAATGGATGGATGTGTGTATGGATGAAGAGTGCTGAGGGTGTCTGGAGTGTGTTTCAAGTGTGTAGTGTCATGTGAAGTGTGTCCTATGAATTCCTATCCATTTCCTATATACCATTCTGAACAATAAGCTCATAACAAATTTAATAAGCCTAGCCCAGAAGATGGAACTTCTTTCCATTGGTTTATATGGCTAAATATTAATTAGTTGTATGTTCAAGCATTGACATATTTGTGTGTGTATATACTGCGCTGTGAACCAAAAATTCTATAGCTAAGCAGCCAACACCGCTATAGACAAAAAGCGTGAAGAAACAACAAAGAAAAATACGTGTAGCACTATTCTATAGTATTGGACCATAAATATGCGTGAAAACATACATGTATCAAAAGTTGCAAAATCTGGATTTAACTCATATATGATATATAAACCCAAAGACCGTGATCAGAAACATAATTCAGTGAAGAATGTGAATGTGAAGAAGAAGGTAAACTCTTCAAAAGTGTACTCTTCACAAGTGCAACACCACCACCCCCGTGAAAATGGAGGAGGCGTATGCCCCCAAAGTCTAACAGGCTTATCTGCAAAACCCGGCCCGATGGTTATGGGTAGTCCTCTGCCTCAACTCAAATCGCAGATCATTGAAACGTCAATAAATGAATAGTAGATAGTTTTCCAGAAGCATCAAATGGAAGGCGGGATAGCGGTATTATATATAGAACCATGTAAATGAAAGTCCAACATAGCGTGATATTGTCAAAACATAAAACTTTAATATAAAGGATAAAGAAAACACTCACATTTGGAGAGTATCAATCAGCATATCAGAGTCGTCATCTGGCTATTTTCTTTGTTTGTTCAAGCATTGCCTCTCTTAGCCACCAAGTGTCACTCTAGGACAAGGGATGTTTGTTCTAAATAATCTTAAATATATTCTGTTGTAGCAATGTTCACTTGTGATATTTCTAATATGTACACCGAGCAAAATTATAAACACAACACTTTGGTGTTTGCCCCTATTTATCATGAGCTGAACTCAAAGATCTATGACTTTTTATACATACACAAGACCTATTTCTCTCAAATATTGCACTTCTCCTTTGCCGAGATAATCCATCCACCTCACAGGTGTGGCATATCAAGATGTGACTGCAGTTCGCCGTCGTAAACGACTTGAGTTGGCAAATGCTCACATTTGATGGCATCTGGCACTATGGAGAGGTGTTCTCTTCACGGAGGAATCCCAGTTTTCACTGTACAGGGCAGATGGCAGACAGCATTTATGGCGTTGTGTGGGTCAATGGTTGCTAATGTCAACGTTGTGGATCGAGTGGCCTATGGTGGCGGTGGGGTTATGGTATGGGCAGGTGTATGCTATGGACAACAAACACAGGTGCATTTTATTGATGGCCTTTTGAATGTAAAGAGATAATGTGATGAGATAGTTCCTTTCTGTGGTGGGGGGGGGGGGGTCTCCTGTGTTTATCTTTCTCAGAGCTGAAATAATTGCTGGTCACTATATAACTACACAATTCCATCTAAATATACATAGTGCCATCATACTCCACCTTTGTGTAAACATCGATCAAGGGTTATCTTTACACTATATTTTTGCAAATATACTTATCCTAGATTCCTTGGTGTCAGGTGAGGAGGAAAAATACACACTCATTGTTTTTCTAACTAGTTCTGTAAGCAGGCTTGTTTACAGACCTCCAACAAATTATTAACACAATTAATTAAAATAACCCCTTTAATATTTTGGCCTAACCAAAAATTATTTTGTTTTAAACATCCATGTCTCCAAAATTGAAATGATGGAAATATACCTATTTCTTCATAACAGTTCCGACAGTCATATGGAAGCTGAGAAAAACTGGTGCCCAAGCTGATAGTGTCTCCAGCATCACTCGTGGAACTGAGTATATAGTGACTTAAAAAAGTGTTCATACCCCTTGAAATTTTCCACATTTTATCGTGTAACAATCAAAATCGTTAATGTATTTTATTGGGATTTTATGTAATAGACCAACACAAAGTGGCAGATAATTGTGAAGTAGAAGGAAAATGATAAATGTGTTTCAAAATGATTTACAAATAAAAATTTGAAAAGTTTGCCATGCATTTGTATTCAGCCCCCTTTACTCTAATACCCCTAACTAAAATCTAGTGGAACCAGTTGACTTCAAAAGTCACCTAATTAGTAAACAGAGTCCACCTGTGTGTAATTTAATCTCAGTATAAATACAGCTGTTTTATGAAGCCCTCAGAGGTTTGTTAGGGAACCTTACTGAACAAACAGCACCATGAAGGCCAAGGAAAACACCAGACAGGTCAGGGATAAAGTTGTGGAGAAGTTTAAAGCAGGGTTAGTTTATAAAAAATATCCTGAGCTTTGAACATCTCACGGAGCACTGTTCAATCCATCATCCAAAAATGGAAAGAGTATGGCACAACTGCAAACCTACCAAGACATGACATGACTAATCTGACAGGCTGGGCAAGGACAGCATTAATCAGAGAAGGAGCCAAGAAGTCCATGGTAACTCTGGAGGAACTGCAGAGATCCACAGCTCAGGTGGGAGAAACTGTCCATAGGACAACTGTTAGGCTGCGTACACACGGGCGGACTGTTCGTCCAACTTTGTCCGCTGAACAGTGTTTCAGCGGACAGTATGCTCGTGTGTGGGCTTCAGCGGACAGTTTCAGCGGACAGTCTGACGAACAAAGTTTTTCGGAATTTCCGTAAGACTGTCCGCTGAAACTTGGTTTGAGCGGACAGTCCGCTCGTGTGTAGGCTTGTTCGGCAAACTAAGTCTCGCGCATGCTCAGAAAGAATTTACACGGCGAAGGTTGCATTGCAGTGTATCGGACGCCGAATTTCTCGTCCCGTCGTACGTGCCGTTCACATCATCGCGCAAGTTTTCAGCGGACTGTTCGTTCGTCGTGTGTGGTCAAGTCCGTTCATGCTAATTTTGAACGGACTGTTTGTCAAACTGTTTGACGAACCTAGTTGGGCGGACAGTCCGCCCGTGTGTACGCGGCCTTAGTCGTGCACTTCACAAATCTGGCCTTTATGGAAAAGTGGCAAGAAGAAAGCCATTGTTGAAAGAAAGCCATAAAAAGTCCTGTTTGCAAGAAGGCATGTAGGGGATACAGCAAAAATGTGGAAGAGAGTGCTCTGATCAGATGAGACCAAAATTGTGGCCTAAAAGCAAAGCGCTATGTGTGTTCACTTTCGATATGTGCAAAGCTGGTAAAGACATATCCCAAAAGACTTGCATCTGTAATTGCAGCGAAGGGAAGTTCTTATAGTATTGACTAGGGGCTGAATACAAATGCCCCTCACAATTTTCACATATTAATTTGTAAAAAATCTTTTAATAGAAATTATGATTTTCCTTCCAATTCAAAATTATCTGTCACTTTGTGTTGGTTTATCACATAAAATCACAATCATTTACAATTACGTTTTTGCTTGTAATATGACAAATGTGGAAAATTTCAAGGGGTATGAATACTTTTTCAAGGCACTCTAAAATAGGATACAGATGGCGACTCAGTAACATCCAGTTGTGGTTATATTTATTTAGCAAATTGCTACAATTAAGACCTCACAGCTGAAACATGTAAGCGTACTTATACTATATTGCTAAAAATATTGGGGAGCCTGCCTTTACCCGTATACGAACTTTAATAGTAAGTCCACAGGGTTCAATATTGAGCTGGTCCACCCTTTGCAGCCATAACAGCTTCAACTCTTCTGGGAAGGCTGTCCATAAGGTTTAGGAGTGTGTCTCTGGGAATGTTTGACCATTCTTCCAGAAGCACATTTGTGAGGTCAGGTACTAATGTGGACTAGAAGGTCTTGCTCATTCATGTCTTTATGGACTTTGCTTTGTGCACTGGTGCTCAGTCATGTTGAAACAGGAAGGGGCCGGCGCACGATGTTGTACGTCTTTACTTTGAAGGGGGATATTGTTTTTATGGCATCAGGTAGCTGCCATAACCCCGGCATCCTCTTTTTCAGCTAGTGGTCCGGTTTCCGGGTGGGGGCCATCCGGAAGATGGCCCCCACTCATCTCCATAACAATGCAGGGCGGAAGCGACGTCAAAATATCACTTCCGCACATAACTCATAAAAGGCCATTTCTAAAAAACAGTGGATGTTTACATTCCATGTAATATGAATAAAAGTAATACAATTAAAAAAATTAAATAAAAACAGTGTAAAAATTAAAAATAAAAGGTAAAATAAATAAGAAAAAATATATATTTTTTTAACACGCTCTGTCCCGCCGAGCTTGCGTGCATATGTGAGTAGTGCCCGCATATGAAAATGGTGTTCAAACCCCACATGTGAGGTATTGTCACGATCGGTAGAGCAAGGGCAATAATTCTAGCACTAGACCTCCTCTGTAACTTAAAACATGCAACCTGCATAATTTTTTAGACATCGCCTATGGAGATTTTTAAGGGTAAAAGTTTGTCGCCATTCCATGAGCAATTTTGAAGCGTGACATGTTGGGTATCAATTTACTCGGTGTAACATTATCTTTCACATTATAAGAAAAAAATTGGGCTAACTTTACTGTTGTCTTATTTTTTAATTCAAAAAAGTAAATTTTTTCCAAAATGGTGTGACAGAAAGTATTGCACGACCGCCATTTAATTCTCTATGGTGTTAGAAAAAAAGTATAATGTTTGGGGGTTCTAAGTAATTTTCTAGAAAAAAAACTGTTTTAACTTGTAAACAACACATCTCAAAAAGAGGCTCGGTCCTTAAAGTGGTGTTGCCACCGACAAAAAAAAATTGCTTAAAATTCATAAAAAAATAAAATAAAATAATAATTGTAAAAAAAAAAATGTTTTACTCACCTCTAAATGCCTGTTGCTAGGGGGTCCCTCGTAGTCTGCCTCCTTCAGTGCGCGGGCTGGAGACATCTCTTCCCCTCGGCTCCGCACAGTCATCTGGGACCTGTCACGTGTCCCAGATGACCACGTGGCGTATCACGGCACGTGGCGTCGCTCGCGCATGCACAGTGGGTGCTGATCTGTGAAGCCACAGCCGGGTGCCCACAGTAAGAAGCGGAGTGGGGGAACGAGGGGGGCTTTGTTCCCCCCGCATCGCTGGACCCTGGGACAGTTAAGTGTCCGATTATTAAAAGTACTGCGATTATTACAAATACTGCAGCTGCTGACTTTTAAATTATTATTTTTTTAGAGGGCAACCCACTTTACGTGGTTAATAAGAGGGGCAAACACCACCACTGTCCCTGAGTGGTACATCACTTTCCATAATTGGCACCCAGAGTGTGATTTTTTTCCTGCCATAATCTAGATATGCTATTGCTGACAGCCATAGCTTGGCAAGGGCATGGTCCAGGATGGAGTGTATTTGCCACCAGACCCATAGTATGGCTGTGGTGTGGCTGTGGTGCAGAAGACAAACCCTGCTGCATCTGATAACTAAAATGGAATGATGAGAGAGATAGAGATTCAGTCTGTGCTAGGAACAAGTTGAGACTGAATGCCTTTCAAAAGCAAATCAGGGAACAGCCAGGAGGCTAAAGATTTGTGGGATGTATGACATCATTTTGGCCTAAAACTGTCTGAAATCCAGAAAGCAACTAAAGAAATGTAAAAAAAAGCAAGTAAATACAAATTACTTTCCTTTTTTTTACTAATGCTAGAGTTAGTTTTTTTAACTAGTGTTAAAAATACTTAATGTTGATTAAGCGAGTTTAGTTCTGCTTTAGGGCTGCTTGTAGTTTTAGTAGGCCAGAGCAATTAACCTCACCGGTGGTATGATTATTTCGGATTTTAGGTGCTGAAAGCGGTACAATTATTTTGCATGAAAATTTGGCGTTTTATATTGTAGTCCTGTGATTCTTAGGAATAACTCACTTAAATCTGTCCAAACAAGAGTCTAGTAGACATCCCAGGTATGATAAAGTTTGAAAAATGAAATCCTAAATTATAATATAATAAATAGCTATAAATAATTATACCAAATAATAATATTCATTAATGTAATCAAATCAAAAACACTGAAATTTGCTCAGGTGCAGAATTGTCATTGTCATTACTTTTCAGTATTTGATGACGGATCTCCCCACAAATCGATATCGCTCAATTCTGCGAGTGATTCTAATTTATTATTGCAGTTTTCAAGCTGGTCTAAAACCACTTATGATGTAAAGGCACAGTTTTGGTTGCTATGGACAATCTCCAGTTTCCTGGCATAAAGAACAGTTTTTATAATATAAAACTGCACGCAGGACACTGGGCTGAACACTAGGGACAAAAAAGATGTGAAATAATTACATACAGCAATGTAATCTGTAAGATTACATTATACTGTATGTAATGTGTGTGTTTTACTTTTTGAATTTGGCGCCGTTCTCCGTCCCCGTGCGTCGCAGCGCTCGCAGGGAACGGAGCCCGGCGATGTGATACATCGAGAGGAGGACGGCTCGCTCGTACAGCGGAGGGACATCGCTGGATCCAGGGGACAAGGTAAGTAACATCTTCCTGGATTCAACTATGTGATCCCAAGTCTGGCTCGGGGGTTACCGCTTTTGGTACAAAATTTTGCACCCTGAGGCAGGTTTGGGAATACCGCCGGGGGGGGTTAAGCTTTTTTTTTATCAGCCAGCTAGCTGATCAATAAAGAAACAATGTGTTCCCCTATCCATACAGAAATCCTCCCCGTTGCACTATTGTATGCTGATAGCTAGGGATGAGCTTCGTGTTCGAGTCGAACACACGTTCGACTCGAACATTGGTCGTTCGGGCGTTCGCCGAATTCCGAACGTTTGGGCCGTTCGCGGCAAAATTCGTGTGGCCCACAATGCACTACGATGGCGCAGTGCATTGCTGGCTCATGATTGGCCAAGCATGCACTGTGACCCCGCATGCTTGGCCAATCGCAGCGCCAGCAGCGAGGAGAGCCATGGTTGGCCACAGGCATCCTGCCTGTGGCCAATCATAGCTCAGGCTGTGTAGTGCACGCCCCACACTATATAAGGCCGCCTTTGAGGCGGCCTCGTGTAGTGTGTTAGCATCTGAAGCAGTGGGTGTTCTGTGTACCTTCAACACAGTTACACACCAATCGTTTTTGGCTGATTTCCTATCTTGCTCTTGTGTAGTGGTTACTGTCTGTGCCCTGACCGCAGTATACACCACTATATTCACCTCACCTATATAGCTAGTGATCTAGCTTTAATAATAGAGCTTGCAGTCAGTAGTGTTAGGAGATAGTGCGTGCTGTCTGCGTGCTCTGTACCCAGTACATACCGCTATAATCCACCTACATAGCTGTTCTCTATTTGGGCCCAATTGTCATCTGCAGGAGTTATTGGAAGTTGTGTGTGCTTCCAGCACAGCACAGTATACATCTGTATATACCCCTTTAACTCTGCTGTTTTCTGGTTATTGTCTGCGTGCCCTGACCGCAGTATACACCGTGATATTCACCTCACCTATATAGCTAGTGGTCCATCTTTAATAATAGAGCTTGCAGTCAGTAGTGCCAGGAGATAGTGCGTGCTGTCTGCGTGCTCTGTACCCAGTACATACCACTATATCCACCTACATAGCTGTTCTCTATTTGAGCCCAATTGCCATCTGCAGGAGTTATTGGAAGTTGTGTGTGCTTCCAGCACAGCACAGCACAGTATACATCTGTATATATCCCTTTAACTCTGCTGTTTTCTGGTTATTGTCTGCGTGCCCTGACCGCAGTATACACCGTGATATTCACCTCACCTATATAGCTAGTGGTCCATCTTTAATAATAGAGCTTGCAGTCAGTAGTGCCAGGAGATAGTGCGTGCTGTCTGCGTGCTCTGTACCCAGTACATACCACTATATCCACCTACATAGCTGTTCTCTATTTGAGCCCAATTGCCATCTGCAGGAGTTATTGGAAGTTGTGTGTGCTTCCAGCACAGCACAGTATACATCTGTATATACCCCTTTAACTCTGCTGTTTTCTGGTTATTGTCTGCGTGCCCTGACCGCAGTATACACCGTGATATTCACCTCACCTATATAGCTAGTGGTCCATCTTTAATAATAGAGCTTGCAGTCAGTAGTGCCAGGAGATAGTGCGTGCTGTCTGCGTGCTCTGTACTAGGTACATACCGCTATAATCCACCTACATAGCTGTTCTCTATTTGGGCCCAATTGTCATCTGCAGGAGTTATTGGAAGTTGTGTGTGCTTCCAGCACAGCACAGTATACATCTGTATATACCCCTTTAACTCTGCTGTTCTATAAAAAAGGCATCTGCAGGAGTTAGTGGGTGTTGTGTGCCTCCAGCACAATATAAACTACCCAACTACTGTTTTACCCAACTCCCTTCAGGCCATTACCATGTCTGGAAGGCCAGCAAGGAGAGGCAGACAGGCGCGAGCCGATAAAAGAGGGCAAGCAGGCTCTGTGTCTAGAGACAACAGTGCTGGTCGTGGACGCGGTGCATTGTCATCAGCACGTGGCCATGGGACATGCTTGTCTTTCTTTTCTGCAGCTGGACATGTTGAACCGCAACATGCCAATGACTTGGTAGAGTGGATGACCAAGCCCTCTTCATCCTCCTCATCCTCTCTCACCCAGTCTCAGGGTAGTAGCAAAGCAGCTGCCAACGCATCGTCTTCCCTCCTCTCAATGTCATCATCAGTGACTCCTTCCCTAGACCCACCACGTCCTCCTGAGGAGTCTCCTGAACTCTTTGAGCACAGTGTTGGGTACATGCTCCAGGAGGATGCCCAGTGTTTTGTGAGCTCTGATGATGACACTCAGCTAGAGGAAGGCAGTAGCGTGAGCGCAGAGAAAGAGGATGCTCAAGAAGCACAGCAATCTGGCAGTCATGTTCCACAAGCTGCAGCATACTGCCAGGTTTGCTACAGCGATGAAGAGGGAGGGGATGATGAGGGCACTGACTCCACGTGGGTGCCTGGAAGGAGGGAGGAGGAGGAGGAGGAGGAGGAGGAGGCACATGTCCAACGAGGCAGGATGCCCTCCGGGGGCCAGCTTAGGGGCAGCACACCGACTGAATCACACCGCAGAGCTCCGCCTGCGCAGAGCGCTTCCTCTGCGCGTTATTCTAAAAGTTCTTTGGTGTGGGCCTTTTTTGAGACGAGTGCATCAGATCGCACCGCTGCTATTTGCAACATATGTCTCAAGCGTATCTCACGTGGCCAAAACATCAGCCGCTTGGGCACCACATGCTTGACCAGACATATGTTGACCTGCCATGCAGCTCGTTGGCAAGCGTACCTCAAAGACCCACACCAAAGAACAAAGCGGACCTCTCCTTGCTCCTCATCAGCTGGCATCTCCAACCCCACTAGACCTTCAGTCCTCTCTGAAACCTGCTCTGAGAGGAATGAAGGTGTAGAATTAGGTGTGTCACAGCCAAGTGCTTCCGGGAACTCTGCTAGTGGTACATCCACATCCGATTATAGCAGGCAAATGTCCCTGCCCCAGCTGCTGGACCGGCGGAAGAAATTTACTCCCAGCCATCCACATGCCCAGCGGTTGAATGCTAGCTTGGCTAAATTGCTAGCACTTCAACTGCTGCCTTTTCAGTTGGTAGACTCGGCCCCCTTCCGTGAGTTTGTACAATGTGCGGTTCCTCAGTGGCAGGTCCCCAAACGCCACTTTTTCTCACGGAAGGCGATTCCGGCTCTCTACCGGCATGTGGAAGGCAATGTCCTTGCCTCGCTGGACAGGGCGGTCAGCGGTAAGGTGCATATTACCGCTGACTCATGGTCCAGCAGGCATGGACAGGGACGTTACCTGTCTTTCACGGCCCATTGGGTCACTCTTCTGGCTGCTGGGAAGGATGCAGTACAAGGTGCAGTAGTGTTGGAGGTTGTTCCGCCACCACGCCTCCAAAATGCTACTATTGGTTGTGACACACCTCTCTCCTCCACCCCCTCCTCTTCTTCTTCCAGTGCTCTGTCCTCAGAACCAGCGGTGCTCCGTAGGCGTTCCAGGGGCTACGCAAGTACGCAGGCAAAACGATGCCATGCTGTGCTTGCGCTGGTTTGTTTGGGGGACAGGAGCCACACTGGGGCGGATGTTTTGTCAGCTCTGCAGGGGCAGGCCGAGAGGTGGTTGACGCCACGCCAGCTTAAGCCAGGAATGGTGGTTTGCGACAATGGCACCAACCTCCTCTCCGCTCTCCGACAGGGACAACTGACCAATGTGCCCTGTGTAGCTCACGTCCTTAACCTGGTGGTGCAGCGGTTCTTGGGCAGGTACCCCGGCTTACATGATGTCCTGAAGCAGGCCAGGAAAGTCTGTGTGCATTTCCGCCGATCATTTAATGCCTGTGCTCGGCTGGCTGAGCTCCAAAAGGAGTTGAACCTGCCCAAGAACCGCCTTATATGTGACATGCCCACCAGATGGAACTCAACATTGGCCATGCTGCAGCGGCTGCACACGCAGCAGAGGGCCATCAATGAGTACCTGTGCGACTACGGCACCAGAACAGGGTCAGGGGAGCTTGGTTTTTTCTCACCACGCCAGTGGGGCATGATCAGGGATGCATGCACTGTCCTGTCACCGTTTGAGGAGGCCACAAGGATGGTGAGCAGTGACAGTGCATGCATCAGTGACACTGTACCTCTTGTCCACCTCTTGGAGCATACGCTGCGTGGAATAATGGACAGGGCACTTGAGGCAGAACAGAGGCAGGAAGAGGAGGACTTCCTTGCCTCTCAAGGCCCCCTTTATCCAGACAGTGTTCCTGCTGTGCCACCCATCACACAGGAAGAGGGTGAGGAGGAGGAAGAGGAGGAGGAGGATGATTGTGTCAGCATGGAGGTGGAGGCTGGCACTCAGCATCAGCATCAGCAGCAGCAGTCTTATAGGGATGATTTACAGTCCCAAGAAACACGTGGACTTGTACGTGGCTGGGAGGAGGTAGCTGCGGATCATGTTGTCCTTAGTGACCCAGAGGACTCCGGACCGAATGCCTCAGCTAACCTACGCTGCGTGGCCTCCCTGATCCTGCAAAGCCTGCGGAAGGATCCTCGTATTCTTCGGATCAAGGAGAGGGACCATTACTGGCTGGCCACTCTCCTTGATCCACGGTACAAGGGTAAGGTTGCCGACCTTATCTTGCCATCGCAGAGGGAGCAGAGGATGAGACATCTCCGGGAGGCCTTGCAGAAAGCTCTGTGCAACGCGTTCCCAGAGACTGGGAGGTCACAAACTCCTGTTCCTGGACAACGTGTTGCTGAGGCATCAGTCAGAAGGAGCGGTGGAGAAGGTGGCCGTCTGACTGATGCTTTCAGACAATTTTTTAGTCCGCAGCCCCAAGGTATGATTGGTTCCAGCACCCATCGCCAGCGTCTAATTTACATGGTGCAGGAATACCTAGGGGCAAGGTCAGACTTGGACACCTTTCCCACCGAAAATCCTCTGGCTTACTGGGTCTTGAGGATGGATCACTGGCCAGAGCTTGCACAGTATGCAATTGAGCTACTGGCCTGTCCTGCATCCAGCGTTCTTTCGGAACGCACCTTCAGTGCTGCTGGTGGCTTTGTTACCGATCACAGGGTGCGCCTGTCCACCGAATCAGTTGATCGACTGACCTTCATCAAGATGAATCAGTCTTGGATCACCCACAGCTACCAAGCACCTGAAGCTGATGTAACCGAATAATTTTTTTTGAAATACCACATCCCTTCAAGACTGCCTATGCTGATGCTGAGTGACTGTCCTGTTATGTTGATTGTCTATCCTCTTCCTCCTCCGCTGATATGTTGGAAGAACATTTTTGGTTCTGGGTGATGCCAGCAGCCCAATTTTTCTGCCCCTGTTTAACAGGGGCGTTTAATTACAATTTTTGATGCAATGCTTTGCAGCAGGGCTAATTCCTGCAATAAAACTAGAGTATATGGCAGAGGTTGGAGTGTGGTGGCACCAGCACCAGTGCCTAAGGCCCAATTTTTCTGCCCCTGTTTAACAGGGGCGTTTAAGTACAATTTTTGATGCAATGCTTTGCAGCAGGGCTAATTCCTGCAATAAAACTAGAGTATATGGCAGAGGTTGGAGTGTGGTGGCACCAGCACCAGTGCCTAAGGCCCAATTTTTCTGCCCCTGATTAACAGGGGCGTTTAAGTACAATTTTTGATGCAATGCTTTGCAGCAGGGCTAATTCCTGCAATAAAACTAGAGTATATGGCAGAGGTTGCAGTGTGATGGCACCAGTGCCTAAGGCCCAATTTTTCTGCCCCTGTTTAACAGGGACATGTAATTACAATTCTTGATATAATATTTCACAGGAGGGCCCCTTCCTGTGCCCACCCAGAGTAACGGTGAGGACTTATAGTGTTGTGGCACCAGCACCACAACCACCAAAGGTAAATTTTTCTACCACTGTTCAACAATGGAATGTAATCACAAAACTTGATATAATCGTTCACAGCAGGGCGCTCCAGCGCCCAGCAAGAGTCACTTTGAGGGCTTACAATGTTGTGGCAAAACCAACACCTTGTTCCGCCATTTCTGCAGAGCATATAGGGCAGGCCCCTACTTTCAAACATCCAACTTACAAACATCTCCTACTTGCAAACGGAAGAAGACAGCAGCAAGTGAGATGAAAAAAGATGGACGACAAAACAAATTATACAGGGGTGATAACCCTTCCCTATGTTTTCCAAAAAGCTTAAAAATAATTTTTTTGACTGGAGCTACACTTTAAAAATGTACCAGTTGAAAATTACAAACAGATTCAACTTAACACAACAAACCTACACAGTCCCTGTCTTGTTTGCACCGCCTGTATACTGCTGTTATGAGTATATAGGGCCTGGGGGCCACACGCATTTCCTTTTTTTAATATGGGTACAGGGTTCCCCTTAATATGCGTACAAGACCCAAATAGGCTGGGTCATGATTGCTGGCTCATGATTGGCCAAGCATGCACTGTGACCCCGCATGCTTGGCCAATCGCAGCGCCAGCAGCGAGGAGAGCCATGGTTGGCCACAGGCATCCTGCCTGTGGCCAATCATAGCTCAGGCTGTGTAGTGCACGCCCCACACTATATAAGGCCGCCTTTGAGGCGGCCTCGTGTAGTGTGTTAGCATCTGAAGCAGTGGGTGTTCTGTGTACCTTCAACACAGTTACACACCAATCGTTTTTGGCTGATTTCCTATCTTGCTCTTGTGTAGTGGTTACTGTCTGTGCCCTGACCGCAGTATACACCACTATATTCACCTCACCTATATAGCTAGTGATCTAGCTTTAATAATAGAGCTTGCAGTCAGTAGTGTTAGGAGATAGTGCGTGCTGTCTGCGTGCTCTGTACCCAGTACATACCGCTATAATCCACCTACATAGCTGTTCTCTATTTGGGCCCAATTGTCATCTGCAGGAGTTATTGGAAGTTGTGTGTGCTTCCAGCACAGCACAGTATACATCTGTATATACCCCTTTAACTCTGCTGTTTTCTGGTTATTGTCTGCGTGCCCTGACCGCAGTATACACCGTGATATTCACCTCACCTATATAGCTAGTGGTCCATCTTTAATAATAGAGCTTGCAGTCAGTAGTGCCAGGAGATAGTGCGTGCTGTCTGCGTGCTCTGTACCCAGTACATACCACTATATCCACCAACATAGCTGTTCTCTATTTGAGCCCAATTGCCATCTGCAGGAGTTATTGGAAGTTGTGTGTGCTTCCAGCACAGCACAGCACAGTATACATCTGTATATATCCCTTTAACTCTGCTGTTTTCTGGTTATTGTCTGCGTGCCCTGACCGCAGTATACACCGTGATATTCACCTCACCTATATAGCTAGTGGTCCATCTTTAATAATAGAGCTTGCAGTCAGTAGTGCCAGGAGATAGTGCGTGCTGTCTGCGTGCTCTGTACCCAGTACATACCACTATATCCACCTACATAGCTGTTCTCTATTTGAGCCCAATTGCCATCTGCAGGAGTTATTGGAAGTTGTGTGTGCTTCCAGCACAGCACAGCACAGTATACATCTGTATATATCCCTTTAACTCTGCTGTTTTCTGGTTATTGTCTGCGTGCCCTGACCGCAGTATACACCGTGATATTCACCTCACCTATATAGCTAGTGGTCCATCTTTAATAATAGAGCTTGCAGTCAGTAGTGCCAGGAGATAGTGCGTGCTGTCTGCGTGCTCTGTACTAGGTACATACCGCTATAATCCACCTACATAGCTGTTCTCTATTTGGGCCCAATTGTCATCTGCAGGAGTTATTGGAAGTTGTGTGTGCTTCCAGCACAGCACAGTATACATCTATATATACCCCTTTAACTCTGCTGTTCTATAAAAAAGGCATCTGCAGGAGTTAGTGGGTGTTGTGTGCCTCCAGCACAATATAAACTACCCAACTACTGTTTTACCCAACTCCCTTCAGGCCATTACCATGTCTGGAAGGCCAGCAAGGAGAGGCAGACAGGCGCGAGCCGATAAAAGAGGGCAAGCAGGCTCTGTGTCTAGAGACAACAGTGCTGGTCGTGGACGCGGTGCATTGTCATCAGCACGTGGCCATGGGACATGCTTGTCTTTCTTTTCTGCAGCTGGACATGTTGAACCGCAACATGCCAATGACTTGGTAGAGTGGATGACCAAGCCCTCTTCATCCTCCTCATCCTCTCTCACCCAGTCTCAGGGTAGTAGCAAAGCAGCTGCCAACGCATCGTCTTCCCTCCTCTCAATGTCATCATCAGTGACTCCTTCCCTAGACCCACCACGTCCTCCTGAGGAGTCTCCTGAACTCTTTGAGCACAGTGTTGGGTACATGCTCCAGGAGGATGCCCAGTGTTTTGTGAGCTCTGATGATGACACTCAGCTAGAGGAAGGCAGTAGCGTGAGCGCAGAGAGAGAGGATGCTCAAGAAGCAAAGCAATCTGGCAGTCATGTTCCACAAGCTGCAGCATACTGCCAGGTTTGCTACAGCGATGAAGAGGGAGGGGATGATGAGGGCACTGACTCCACGTGGGTGCCTGGAAGGAGGGAGGAGGAGGAGGAGGAGGAGGAGGAGGCACATGTCCAACGAGGCAGGATGCCCTCCGGGGGCCAGCTTAGGGGCAGCACACCGACTGAATCACACCGCAGAGCTCCGCCTGCGCAGAGCGCTTCCTCTGCGCGTTATTCTAAAAGTTCTTTGGTGTGGGCCTTTTTTGAGACGAGTGCATCAGATCGCACCGCTGCTATTTGCAACATATGTCTCAAGCGTATCTCACGTGGCCAAAACATCAGCCGCTTGGGCACCACATGCTTGACCAGACATATGTTGACCTGCCATGCAGCTCGTTGGCAAGCGTACCTCAAAGACCCACACCAAAGAACAAAGCGGACCTCTCCTTGCTCCTCATCAGCTGGCATCTCCAACCCCACTAGACCTTCAGTCCTCTCTGAAACCTGCTCTGAGAGGAATGAAGGTGTAGAATTAGGTGTGTCACAGCCAAGTGCTTCCGGGAACTCTGCTAGTGGTACATCCACATCCGATTATAGCAGGCAAATGTCCCTGCCCCAGCTGCTGGACCGGCGGAAGAAATTTACTCCCAGCCATCCACATGCCCAGCGGTTGAATGCTAGCTTGGCTAAATTGCTAGCACTTCAACTGCTGCCTTTTCAGTTGGTAGACTCGGCCCCCTTCCGTGAGTTTGTACAATGTGCGGTTCCTCAGTGGCAGGTCCCCAAACGCCACTTTTTCTCATGGAAGGCGATTCCGGCTCTCTACCGGCATGTGGAAGGCAATGTCCTTGCCTCGCTGGACAGGGCGGTCAGCGGTAAGGTGCATATTACCGCTGACTCATGGTCCAGCAGGCATGGACAGGGACGTTACCTGTCTTTCACGGCCCATTGGGTCACTCTTCTGGCTGCTGGGAAGGATGCAGTACAAGGTGCAGTAGTGTTGGAGGTTGTTCCGCCACCACGCCTCCAAAATGCTACTATTGGTTGTGACACACCTCTCTCCTCCACCCCCTCCTCTTCTTCTTCCAGTGCTCTGTCCTCAGAACCAGCGGTGCTCCGTAGGCGTTCCAGGGGCTACGCAAGTACGCAGGCAAAACGATGCCATGCTGTGCTTGCGCTGGTTTGTTTGGGGGACAGGAGCCACACTGGGGCGGATGTTTTGTCAGCTCTGCAGGGGCAGGCCGAGAGGTGGTTGACGCCACGCCAGCTTAAGCCAGGAATGGTGGTTTGCGACAATGGCACCAACCTCCTCTCCGCTCTCCGACAGGGACAACTGACCAATGTGCCCTGTGTAGCTCACGTCCTTAACCTGGTGGTGCAGCGGTTCTTGGGCAGGTACCCCGGCTTACATGATGTCCTGAAGCAGGCCAGGAAAGTCTGTGTGCATTTCCGCCGATCATTTAATGCCTGTGCTCGGCTGGCTGAGCTCCAAAAGGAGTTGAACCTGCCCAAGAACCGCCTTATATGTGACATGCCCACCAGATGGAACTCAACATTGGCCATGCTGCAGTGGCTGCACACGCAGCAGAGGGCCATCAATGAGTACCTGTGCGACTACGGCACCAGGACAGGGTCAGGGGAGCTTGGTTTTTTCTCACCATGCCAGTGGGGCATGATCAGGGATGCATGCACTGTCCTGTCACCGTTTGAGGAGGCCACAAGGATGGTGAGCAGTGACAGTGCATGCATCAGTGACACTGTACCTCTTGTCCACCTCTTGGAGCATACGCTGCGTGGAATAATGGACAGGGCACTTGAGGCAGAACAGAGGCAGGAAGAGGAGGACTTCCTTGCCTCTCAAGGCCCCCTTTATCCAGACAGTGTTCCTGCTGTGCCACCCATCACACAGGAAGAGGGTGAGGAGGAGGAAGAGGAGGAGGAGGATGATTGTGTCAGCATGGAGGTGGAGGCTGGCACTCAGCATCAGCATCAGCATCAGCAGCAGCAGTCTTATAGGGATGATTTACAGTCCCAAGAAACACGTGGACTTGTACGTGGCTGGGAGGAGGTAGCTGCGGATCATGTTGTCCTTAGTGACCCAGAGGACTCCGGACCGAATGCCTCAGCTAACCTACGCTGCGTGGCCTCCCTGATCCTGCAAAGCCTGCGGAAGGATCCTCGTATTCTTCGGATCAAGGAGAGGGACCATTACTGGCTGGCCACTCTCCTTGATCCACGGTACAAGGGTAAGGTTGCCGACCTTATCTTGCCATCGCAGAGGGAGCAGAGGATGAGACATCTCCGGGAGGCCTTGCAGAAAGCTCTGTGCAACGCGTTCCCAGAGACTGGGAGGTCACAAACTCCTGGTCCTGGACAACGTGTTGCTGAGGCATCAGTCAGAAGGAGCGGTGGAGAAGGTGGCCGTCTGACTGATGCTTTCAGACAATTTTTTAGTCCGCAGCCCCAAGGTATGATTGGTTCCAGCACCCATCGCCAGCGTCTAATTTACATGGTGCAGGAATACCTAGGGGCAAGGTCAGACTTGGACACCTTTCCCACCGAAAATCCTCTGGCTTACTGGGTCTTGAGGATGGATCACTGGCCAGAGCTTGCACAGTATGCAATTGAGCTACTGGCCTGTCCTGCATCCAGCGTTCTTTCGGAACGCACCTTCAGTGCTGCTGGTGGCTTTGTTACCGATCACAGGGTGCGCCTGTCCACCGAATCAGTTGATCGACTGACCTTCATCAAGATGAATCAGTCTTGGATCACCCACAGCTACCAAGCACCTGAAGCTGATGTAACCGAATAATTTTTTTTGAAATACCACATCCCTTCAAGACTGCCTATGCTGATGCTGAGTGACTGTCCTGTTATGTTGATTGTCTATCCTCTTCCTCCTCCGCTGATATGTTGGAAGAACATTTTTGGTTCTGGGTGATGCCAGCAGCCCAATTTTTCTGCCCCTGTTTAACAGGGGCGTTTAATTACAATTTTTGATGCAATGCTTTGCAGCAGGGCTAATTCCTGCAATAAAACTAGAGTATATGGCAGAGGTTGGAGTGTGGTGGCACCAGCACCAGTGCCTAAGGCCCAATTTTTCTGCCCCTGTTTAACAGGGGCGTTTAAGTACAATTTTTGATGCAATGCTTTGCAGCAGGGCTAATTCCTGCAATAAAACTAGAGTATATGGCAGAGGTTGGAGTGTGGTGGCACCAGCACCAGTGCCTAAGGCCCAATTTTTCTGCCCCTGATTAACAGGGGCGTTTAAGTAAAATTTTTGATGCAATGCTTTGCAGCAGGGCTAATTCCTGCAATAAAACTAGAGTATATGGCAGAGGTTGCAGTGTGATGGCACCAGTGCCTAAGGCCCAATTTTTCTGCCCCTGTTTAACAGGGACATGTAATTACAATTCTTGATATAATATTTCACAGGAGGGCCCCTTCCTGTGCCCACCCAGAGTAACGGTGAGGACTTATAGTGTTGTGGCACCAGCACCACAACCACCAAAGGTAAATTTTTCTACCACTGTTCAACAATGGAATGTAATCACAAAACTTGATATAATCGTTCACAGCAGGGCGCTCCAGCGCCCAGCAAGAGTCACTTTGAGGGCTTACAATGTTGTGGCAAAACCAACACCTTGTTCCGCCATTTCTGCAGAGCATATAGGGCAGGCCCCTACTTTCAAACATCCAACTTACAAACATCTCCTACTTGCAAACGGAAGAAGACAGCAGCAAGTGAGATGAAAAAAGATGGACGACAAAACAAATTATACAGGGGTGATAACCCTTCCCTATGTTTTCCAAAAAGCTTAAAAATAATTTTTTTGACTGGAGCTACACTTTAAAAATGTACCAGTTGAAAATTACAAACAGATTCAACTTAACACAACAAACCTACACAGTCCCTGTCTTGTTTGCACCGCCTGTATACTGCTGTTCTGAGTATATAGGGCCTGGGGGCCACACGCATTTCCTTTTTTTAATATGGGTACAGGGTTCCCCTTAATATGCGTACAAGACCCAAATAGGCTGGTAATGGGCAGGGAGGGCTACCCATGCCATTTTTCTCAATGATTTTCAACCATATTGCAGGAACCAGATATAACATTAAAACCGCAAGCAGTTTTAAATGGTGTTATTTCCGTTTAATGTCATTTTGTGCAGGGACTGTTCTAAACACGGGAAACACGTGGCACTTCACAGGCATACTACAGACACCCCCCAGGCACCATATTTAAAGGAATATTTCACTTTTTTTTTTCACTTTAATCGTCATTAAAATCAGTGCTCCCGCCAAAACGGACGTTTTTAAAACCTTTTTTTGCATTGACCCATGTCCCCTGAGGCAGGAGTCAGGTCCCCAAACCCTTTTTAGGACAGTATCTTGCATATTAGCCGTTAAAATGAGCACTTTCCATTTCGAACGTTCGAGTCCCATAGACTTCAATGGGGTTCTAACGTTCGTTTCGAACGCGGGGTCCGTTCGAAAGTTCTGGTGCGAACCGAACCGGGGGGTGTTCGGCTCATCCCTACTGATAGCATGTCAGAATGCACTGATCAGTGCTGTAGGTGATGGCTGCATGCGCTGATCAGTGCATCAACATTTCTTGAATTGGAACGGCTATAGATGGAACAAAATTTGGGCAGTCCCTGCTGAACTGGCCAGATTTACCCTCACAACAGCAAACCTCCTCACTTCAGTGTAATCTTCAAACATGCTCTGCTCTGCTAACCTTGCAAGTTTATGTTAATACAGAGAGGAAAGAATAGAGTAATGCAGACAAACTCTGCAGATCGATGTTTCCCCCTAAGTTAGATATGTGGTCATCAATCTTCATCTGAAATTGGACTGAACACTGCAAATAACACTGCATAGCAATTCATATTTAAAATAATAATTGTAATAATCATAATTTCACACAATCTTTATTAGAATGATGTACATTTCTGTATTATTTATCTCTACATCATTTTTAGATATGACCTTTAAACGCACATTGAGATGTTGGGATTTTTGTTTCTGAAGTGAATCTCTTTAACCGCTGCTGAATGACCAGGCCATTTTTTTGCAATTTGGCACTGTGTCGCTTTAACTGACAAGTGTGTGGTCATACGGTACTGCACCCAAACAAAATTGACGTCCTTTTTTTCCCACAAATAGAGCTTTTTGTTGGTATTTGATCATCTCTGCAGTTTTTATTTTTTGTGCTATAAACAAAAAAAGAGCGACAATTTTGAAAAAACACAATATTTTGTTCTTTTTGCTATAATAAATATCCCCAATTTTTTTTTTTTTTTAGAGAGATAATTTTTTCTCAGTTAAGGCTGATATGTATTCTTCTACATATTTTTGGTAATAAAAATCACAATAAGCGTATATTGATTGGTTTGTGCAAAAGTTATAGCGTCTACAAAATAGGGGATAGATTTATAGCATTTTAATTATTATTTTTTTGCTAGTAATGGCGGCAATCTGCATTTTCTATCAGGACTGAGACATTATGGCGGACACATCGGACACTTTTGACACATTTTTGGGACCATTGGCATTCATACAGCAATCAGTGCTATAAAAATGTACCAATTACTGTAAAAATGTCACTGGCAGCGAAGGGGTTAACACTAGAGGGCGATCAAGGGATTAACTGTGTTCCCTCTCTGTGTTCCGAAGGGGGGATGGGTCTGTCTAGGGGAGGTCATTGGAGTGGAATTAGATCTATCAACTAGTAATCAGTATTTAGTAATTAGCTATATTAATCACCAGAGTTATTTTTCTTTCTCTCCTTGGGGTTCTTGCTAGGTTTGGCCAAAATTATGTTGATTCCATCTTCTTTGAAAAAACAGAATGGAGTTTCCTTTTTCTTTTTTTTCTTTTTTCTTGGGGAGTGGCGGGGGGGGGGGATTTGTGCGGCCTTTAATGGTTGTTGTGGTCTCTCCCCTCGCCTGTTTGATGCACCCCCCCGCTATTTATCCCGTGCCAAAAGAGTTGACTATTCTGTATATTCTCATCCATGCCCCCCCCCCCTTATTTATTTATTTTTTTTCGTACAGATAGCCCCTTGTAAGGGGAAGGAGGGGGAAATCAAAATGGATATATCCTAAATAATACTAAAATGGTTTATGCCTAGGTAAATACTGTTAAAAATGCTCCGGATGATAATACTGAGGGATCTGGCTATGTGGGCGGGGAGGGAGGAGTGGAGATTCTTTAACGAGGGGCTATGAGTAAGAAAGTACAGATGATATGTGCCTATAGATTATCTATGGGAACTGAATACTCTAGGATTGGATACGAATATGTATATGTATGTGTATGTATGTATGAATATATATATATATATATATATATATATATATATATATATAATGTGTGTGTGTGTGTGTGTGTGTGTGTGTGTGTGTGTGTGTATGTGTGTGTGTGTGTTTGTATGTATATATATATATATATATAATAGGATAAATATTATCCCCCTTTTTTTTTATCTCTCTCTCTCTCTCTTAAATATACCATTTGAGTTATCATATCCAAGCGACCCCCATCTACGGTGTCACGTCCCTAGTCGCTCCTACATAGGAATTTTGCCTCCCAGTGCTCTCCCTTCCTAGATAATTCTGGGAAGGGACTGCAGGGGTGGACCGGCTCAATTGAGAACCTCTTTAGTTAATTGCTGTGTTAATTTTGTATTGTTTTTTTTTTTCTTCCTTTTTTTTATCCCTCTATTTGTTGGTTTCCCTCTCTCCCTTCCCTCCGCCGGTTGGTACATCCCATCAGCTGGTGCACAGGCAATAGATCCCAGGTTTTAGTATAGCAAATATACGCTGTCAAATGTTAAAGGTCAACAGATTGAACATACCGGAGAAGCGTACAATGGTTTTACGTGAACTCTGGCGTATGCGAATACAAGTTGAATTTATACAAGAAACACAATTTCAAACGGGGAAGATACCGAAATGTAAAGATGAACATTATACACAGGTATTCCACAGTATAAACCCCGAAGATGAGGGGGGTGAGTATGCTGCTTTCTGGGACGGTCCCATGGTCCTTTGTTGGACAGATGAGCAATCTGGAGGGATGGTATCTTTTTCTTAAGGGCGACCTAGCTGGCCATCAAGTTACTTTAGTCTCTATCTATCTACCGTAGATAATTAAGCTCAGCTGAGCTGTTTGGATGGTATTCTCAATACTCTACAAAGTTTTATGGAGGGTGGAATGATACTGGGTGGAGATCTTAATGTGGCTCTTGAGCCACTACTAGATGTTTCCGAATCTGCTTCATATCTTTCATATCAATAACTCAGATGGATAAAAAAAGCCCCCCAAACCATACGCTTGGTAGACATCTGGAGAGTCCAACATCCAGCTGAGCGTGATTACACTTTTTATTCGATGCCACATGATGGCTATTCCCATATCGACTATATTTTGGCATCCCAATCTTTACTACCTGAGGTAGTGAACTCATCAATTGGAATACAAACGGTGTCTGACCACGTTCCAGCATTTATAGATCTTCAGCTGGTTAAGACAGTTAATAGACCATGGTCATGGAAACTTAAGGAATCGTGATACAGGAAGGCCAAATGTGAAACGACCTCTCTAGGGAACTGACCAGAATTTTTAATGAAAATGATACAGACGAAATTTCCCCATTTACATTATGGGAAACGAATAAATGCGTTATGTGGAGCATACTTATTAAAAAGGCAACTGAAATACGGAAAAATAGCCAAGCAGCGTTTCAAGCCCAATTAAACCAGACTTAGAAACTAAGTACAAAAAATCATTGTTACAGTCTGTAGCATCAGATCTCAGGTTAGAGAGAGAAAAATTATATTCTTTGATGAGACAAGAGATTAACATACATATATTGAAGGCTAAGAATACGTATTATGAACAAGGGAATAAATCAGGTAAACTGCTAGCACATTCACTTAGGAAAATCTCTCGGAGGAACTATGTCCCACATATCGACATAATTGTAGTTTTAAATCTAATGAAATTGCAGAGGTCTTTCGAGAATATTATCTGTCGCTTTACAATCTGCAGACTAATACCTCGTCTGACCAGACATTAATAAAGCAACAAACAATTAGAGATTATCTCTATTCTTCAGGATTACTATCAATTCCTGAGGAAGCGTCGGAATTACTAAACGTGCCAATTTCAATCGATGAATATATGAGAGCAATTAATATGCTTAAGCCTCATAAAGCCCCTGGCCCCGGCGGCTATACAGTAGTATATTATAAGGCATTTGCCTCTATTTTAGGCCCTAGATTTATAAAAGCATTTAGCTTCTTGTTAGAAGATCGACCTATACCGAGAGATACTCTTAGGCCACACATTGCAGTTATTCCTAAGGAGGGTAAGGATCATGCTCAATGTAAGAATTATAGACGTATTTCTTTGTTAAATGTTTATTTGAAAATTTTTACATGGATACTAGCCACTAGGCTACAACCTCTCCTTCAGAATCTCATCCACCCTGATCAGGTAGGCTTTATGCCTACCAAAGAGGCAAAAGATAACACTACTAAAGTCTTACATATTATCCATTTGGCTCATTCTCGCAAAATACCAATGTGTTTATTATCCTCTAATGCTGAAAAAGCCTTTGACAGGGTGGATTGGATATTTCTGAAGGAGACGTTGACCTATATTGGCGTAGGAAAGGCTTTTGGGAAAGGAATAGAAGCCATATATTCTGCTCCATCTGCGGCAGTAAAAATCAATGAGGTGACCTCCTCATATTTTAATATGAGTAATGGTATTAGACAGGGTTGATTTTTATATTAACCCTTGAACCATTTTTACGTCAGTTTCGACGAAGTATGGATATTCAAGGTTTGATCAATAAGTCGGAGCATAAAATCACAGCCTTTGCCGATGAAATACTGTTCTTTACTACATAGCCAGAAACCAGGTTACCAAATTTATTAAATGAGTTTGATCGTTACAGTTAAGTGTTGAATTATTATAATTAACGTTCAAAAATTTAGAAATACTGGGGGGCGTGGCCGGCAGCCGAGGAGTATGGCCGCAGAGTAAGAGAGCTCCGTCCACCGCCTGCGCACCGGAGCTTATCCCGACGGACCTGGGTGCTTAAACTCGGCGGAATTCAGTCAGTAAAGCTCGGGCAACATCACGGATCATGTCCCGCAGAAGGAAAGAAGCGAAACGCCTAAGCCGCATGACGGATTTCTATAGGAATCCCCGCTCCTCGCAAACCCAAGATGGCGCCGGTAAGCAGGGGGATGAGGAGAGCGACAGACATATGAGCGGCAGGATCCCTGCAGCGTATCAAGCCAGATCCCAGAATGAAACACCGCAGAGGGACATACACACCTCTTCACCAGCTTCTGCTACTTCTAGCCCCATTAAAGCCACATGCAGGGGGATATGGAGGAGGGTGGATGCAATGCCTCTTTGAACGATACCAGAGAGCTGCAGGACTCTATACTAGAATTCCCTACTAAGAATCAGCCGGTTATCGACACCACCCTGAAAGATATGCTGGTATCACTTCGTAGCACTCTGCATGCGGACATCCTATCCCTTACTAGTCATTTCAAAGAGGAAGTCAGAGCCGTGGATAACAGGGTTACCCACATAGAACGCAAAATGAGTGATTTTGCAGGCACTATTAACGAGGTAATAGATGCACATAACGAACGGGAAGACGATATGCTCATCATGAAAGAAAAAATGTCCGACCTCGAAGACCGCTCGAGAAGAAATAACATAAAAATCAGAGGCATTCCAGAATCAGTGAAGCCCCCTGACTTACTTTCATTTTTCCAAACGATCCTGCAGGAAGCGTTACCGGAAGCAACGTTGACTGAACTCGCAGTGGATAGAATTCATAGGCTTCCCAAGCCCAGACATATTCCAGACCACTTACCGAGAGACACTATTGCACGGATCCACTTCTTCCAAACTAAAGAAAGATTCCTTCTGTGTATCCGCAACCCGGACACTATACCTCTGTCCGCACAAGCCTTGTCATTCTTTCCGGACCTGTCGGCATTTACGATGCAAAGAAGACGGAGTATGGCGACGATAACGAAACCCCTGCGGAATCATCGAATCCCGTACAAATGGGCATATCCAGCGAAACTCCTAGTGTCTAAGGATGGCTCCACTACAGCTATCAAGACGGTTGAAGAGGGCATTCGACTCCTCAGAGAATGGCGAATCTTGGATAAAGAAGAGAGTGTGCCGTCTGGGACATCATCTCCCCGTGCCGAATCCCCTGCCTGGCCGAGAAATCTATCGGACTGACCACCCAGGTACTTATCTTAATCATTACCAACACTTAGAGCTCCGGTGCTCGGTGGATACCTTTGTAGTTCTCTTTTCCCCTCAGATATATTAAAGCGGGAGTCCACCGGGACTCCGCGTTTTTTTTTTTTTTAAAAGCCAGCAGCTACAAATACTGCAGCTGCTGACTTTTAAAATAGTGACACTTACCTGTCCAGCGCGCCCGCGATGTCGGCACCCGAAGCCGATCTCTAGATCGACACTCGAGTGCTGCCGCCACCATCTTGGGTATGGGAATCAGGAAATGGAGCCTTTCGGCTTCATTTCCCGGTTCCCTACTGCGCATGCGTGAGCCGCGCTGCGCAATGAGGACGGTCCCCGCTGCCTCTGGGATCTGTGTGTTTCCCAGCAGGCAGCGGGGCACTTGCGGGAAGGGGCGGGCACTTGCGGAAAGGGGCCGAAGTTACGCCCCTTTCCGCAGAGAGCTATCCCGGAAGTGGGTGCAGTTACCTGGATTATCCAGGTAACTGCACCCCCCTCCCCCCTGAAAGGTGCCGATTGTGGCACCGGAGGGGGGGAGGGTTCCGATGAGCGGAAGGTCCACTTTAGGGTGGACCTCCGCTTTAAGGGTTATTTCCCTACAGATTCGTTGCAATCTTCCTTTTTAATTTTTATTTTTTCCTATAAAAAGTACTTAGTTCAATCTGTGCTGTACGTTCCCTTGTGGTTGACTGTGCTTGGATCCTTCGGGACCTCACTAGTTCAGATTGGTTTTGTCGCCCCTTGGCTCCTTCTACTTCTATGCTTTTTCGACTAACTAAGTACCTTACTGTACACTTCAACACTTTTGTTTTTTTTTCTATTATTATTTTTCCTGAATTTTTTGCTGAATTTTTTGTGTCCACCGCAAATGTAAGTCGGTTTGGACTTACTTACGCTATTACTGAAACCGATTCAGGAACTTGCTCATCCTACGCTAACCACGCCATCAAGATGGGCTTTAGGATTACTTCATTTAATGTCAGAGGACTTAATAGTCCTCACAAACGAAGCCTACTGTGGAAAGAAGCCCTGAAATTACAGAGTGATATACTTTGCCTTCAGGAAACCCATTTTTTGGACTCTAAACACCCGCAACTTCATAATAGACATTTTTCAACAGTTTTTCTAGCTAATGCTCAGAAAAAACAGAAGGGAGTAGCTATACTAATACGTAACAGCATGCAATTTAAATGTCTGCAGGTTGAAATAGACACTGCGGGTAGATACATTATTCTAATAGGGGAAATCGATAATGTGGTTTATACTATTGTTAATGTGTATGTACCAAATTCTAAACAACTGTCTTTTCTGCACAAACTAGGTAAAAAGGTGGCTTCAGTGCGCAGGGGTTATCTTGTACTCTGTGGTGACTTCAACACGATACCAAACCAAGCCCTTGATGTGTCTTCGAGGCCTCACAAATCCAGGGACAGGATTACCCTTGTGCATTTCATGACAACATACGGGTTGTACGATGCATGGAGATGCCAACATTCCTCAGAAAGGGATTATTCCTATTATTCTAGTGTGCATAATTCGTACTCTAGAATAGACCTATTTCTAGTTGACAAATTTCTGCTCCAGAAGGTTACTTGGTCTGCGATACATAATATTTCATGGTCTGACCATGCCCCAGTCTCCGTAGTGGTGGAGGGGCGTCCGACGGAGACTAGGGCCAATAGATGGAGAAACGATACTTCCCTTTTCTCGCATCCCAAATTTAAATTGCAGATTGCCTAGGAATTACGGGAGTTTTTTATAAACAATGCCCAGTCTGTGTCGGACCCCTTCACTGTATGGAACGCCCACAAAGCGTTTATGAGAGGGGTTTTACTCAAACTAAGAAATACAGCCGTTAAGCAGAGAAATCTAAAAATTGATAGTCTCCTTTCCCAGATCGGTAAGTTAGAAGATCAAAACAAACAGTCGCCCCAACCTGCTATTGGTTCCCAACTGGACGGTCTTAGACACGAACTAAGATTATTGCTGATATCACAACAGGATCATGTCCTAAAGAAATGGAAAGCCCGTTTCTACCACCAAGGGAATCGAGCAGGAAAACTGTTGGCTAGACAGACTAGAGAGAGAACCATTAAACAAAAAATACCGTTTATCCATCACCCGATTACAGGTGCTAAACTGTCCAACCCAAAAGACATAGCCAACGCTTTTCGGGATTATTATAGTGCTTTATACAATTTAAGAGACGACAATTCCATTCCCCAACCGACTGCTGAAGCGATTGAACGTTTCCTTGACAAGTTGCTACTCCCACGAATAGATCAAGACCAACTAAATGCTTTGAACGAACCCATAACGCTGACCGAACTGCATAAAACCATACTAGCATTACCTTTAAATAAATCCCCAGGCCCGGACGGTTTCTCGTCGGAATACTATCGGGCATTCTACCCCATTATTGACAGTCACCTACTAAACACGTTTGAGAAAGCAACTTCAACCAACTCTTTCCCCCGGGAAATGTTAGCCGCCACAATTATAACAATACCCAAACCAGGGAAACCAACAGAGTCCACTCAAAACTTTAGGCCGATATCTTTACTAAATGTGGATCTAAAAATTTTTGCAAAAATTTTGGCAAATAGGTTGTCCACAATTCTACCTTCTCTAATTAAAAGCGACCAGGTGGGATTCATTAAGGGTCGCCAAGCCCCTGATGCAACCAGGAAAATTATCAACTTGATTCATATGGCTGAGGCCTCGAAGGATCCTTCTCTGCTTCTTACCCTAGATGCGGAGAAGGCCTTCGATAGGGTCCATTGGTGGTATCTGAATCAGGTACTCGCCAAATTTGGGTTGGAAGGGAACATATATTCAGCCATATCGGCCCTATACACGAACCCTTCGGCGATGGTATTTACGGAAGGGATGTTCTCGGAAAGTTTTGACATCTCGAATGGAACAAGGCAAGGGTGTCCGTTGTCCCCGCTAATTTTTGCCCTTATAATGGAGCCCCTAGCAGAAACAATTCGCACGCACCCAGACATCGTAGGTATTCCAATTGCGAAATTTTCTCATTCAATAACACTCTTTGCTGATGATGTAATTTTATCCATTTCCCAGCCATCCGTTTCACTGCCAGCAGTACATGATACTTTAGAACAGTTCAATAAAATTTCCTACTATAAGGTTAACGCGTCTAAGTCCAATTTGTTAGCTATTAACATTAAGAGAGCAACACGGAAAGATCTAGCCAATAGATTTCCCTACCCGTGGACGAACCAACCGATTCCATATTTAGGCATTAAATTGATATCACCTAGTTCTGGCCTATTCAAAGTGAATTTTTTACCTTTACTTTCCTCCCTTCACCAGGAAATGACTAATCTTAAGAAATATTACCTATCCTGGATGGGTAGATTAGCGGCATACAAAATGTTGGTACTACCAAAACTTTTATATCTTTTTAGAGCTCTGCCTATCCACATTCCCCAGTCTTTTTTCACATCGGCCCAAGCACAGCTCTCCTCATTTGTGTGGCAAGGTAGGAAACCCAGATGTTCTAGTACTATTTTATGTTGTAGGAAGGACTCGGGAGGTATGGGGTTCCCTATCCTAAGAGACTACTATAGGGCATGTGTGCTTGATCAAATTAAGTACTGGATTCTGCCCGAACCGGACAAACAATGGGCTTCTATAGAAAATGCTTGGCTACTCCCCAACTCACTGTATTCTACATTGCTGGCTTCGTCACTTCTCAATGCGAATACCAAACCACAACATCCCATAATCAAGTTAGTATTAGAAACTTGGGAACACTTTGTTCTCAATGTGACCAGCCACCAGAATTTGACGGAGATTTCGATTCCTATCTCTTATATGAGCGCGTGCCTGGCGGACATTGATGTGTCACATTGGGAGCAGAGGGGTCTGATCTTGGTCTCAGATCTGTTTCAAAATAGTCAACTGATCCCCTTTAGACAGTTAGTAAACAAATACGATATTCCAAATACAGCCTATTTTACATATTTACGAATTACTTCTTTCCTAAAACAACATAGGAGATACTCTGTTCTCATTCCCCACCAAGCATGGTCGTTCTGGTCTGACGATATGAAAATTAAAGGGGGCATCTCCCTTTTTTATGATCTTTTGCAAGCTAAAAGTATTTTTAAGAAAACACACCCTCTTCAGAAATGGGAGAAGGATCTAGACACTTCATTCTCGGATGAGCAATGGAAAGTAGCTGTAAAGAGTAGCGGCCGTTACATTAGATCCATAACACATTGGGAAACAACTCAGAAACTCCTTCTTAGATGGTACTACACTCCTTATATTACCGCGAAATTTGCAGAAAATACCTCAAACGTATGCTGGAGAGGGCGTGGGAAAGTGGGCACGTTACTACATATGGTGTGGGAGTGCCCCTGCATCAGGAGCTTCTGGAGAGGAGTATTTGCCCTAATCTCCAGAACTATTGGGATTATTAGTGTGGCTACACCGGAACTAGCAATATTAAACCTCCGCATAGATCAATTTCCACCATCTCTTAGATTTATAGTGGTTCAAATCTTGACAACAGCTAGACTCTTAATAGCCAAAAAATGGAAGTCCCCCGACCCCCCAAACATTAGTGAGTTGATTAAGACAATGGATGTAACTTTTAAGTACGAACAGATCCTCTCCACATCAGAAGGGAAATCCTCTGGCTTCTACTTCAAATGGGCACCCTGGATCGGTACTAGAAACATTATATAAAGTTATGACTTAACTGTGCGTTTTCTTTTTCTTTTCGTATTTTACAGTTCTTTTCCATGAAAATAAAAATCTATTGGCTGACATTATAAGGAGAAACTAATATACCTGTTAAGCTAGAGAGATTGATATTGCTACATATACATGTTGAAAACGTTCTTCCTGTACGATATGCACATGTTATCTATCTGTTTTTTTTGCCATCACGTATATGGATATTTGTAATGTCTCAGCCTTTCAATAAAAACTATTTAAAAAAAAAAAAAAATTTAGAAATACTGAATATTACATTGTCAAATAAATGAGTACAGGCTCTTCAATCATCTTTCTTTTTTCCTTGGGCATCTTTATTTTTGACATATCTAGGAGTCAAATTGACTTCCTCAATAAAGTTTTTCATGCAAGTTTTCCACCATTATTGCGGGAACTCTCTGCAGATTTGGAAAGATGGAATAAAGGTCCCTATACATGGATGGGCAGGAATGCTATCCTTAAAATGAATATATTACCAAATTATTGTATCTTTTCAAGACCATACCAATAGCTATTCCAGAGGCATTTCCGAAATCACTATGCAGTTCCTTTATTAGATTTGTCTGGGCAAAAAAACCTCCCTGTATATCCTTTCATTACCTGGCAATGCCAAAAACCCAGGGAGGTATGGCTCTCCCGGATCAGATAAAATACTACAAAGCAATACACCTCGCTAGGGCACTAAACTGGTGCAGAGACGAGGGACATAAAACCTGGATAGCGATCGAACGATCATGTATGGAGATTACACTCCGATGTTTGCCATGGCTACGGCCAAGATTATTGGCAACCGTAAGACATCACCCTCTGATAAGGGCAACCATAAAGGTAATTCAACAAAGTAATATATTTTTCAAAAGTGGATGGGGAAATTACTCAGCTCTATCCAATTTTGGGAAATCCGTCATTCCCCCCAGGATGTACAAATAGCCACTTTAAACAAGCTATGAGATATAGTAAAATCAGATTAGGTGACCTCCTTGAAGGATCAAGGATGAAAACCTCATCAGAAATACAGCTGATGTTCAATGGATCCGTGGCGGATGCAACAGCTTACCCACTTTCTCAGCTCTTTTATTCGGGGGAGAGATCAGATCGCATAAAGACACCAATGGAAAACCTATGTTTGATAGAAAAACCTTCCGCCCATGGGGTATCCGAGCTATATAAAATACTAATAGATCCTCCTGTGGACTATGTCCCTAGATTTCTTGAGAAATGGGAAAGAGACCTAGATGTCACATTCTCTAAAGAGCAGCGGAGCCATATTCTATATTTTGCCCATTACTCTTCAACAGCTAGTAACTATGAAGAGTTATGCTATAAAATTTTTACAAGATGGTACAAAGTTCCATCACTAATACAAAAAATCTATCCGGAAAAGACAAATATCTGTTGGCATTGTGGAGATTTGGTGGGTGATATGCTGCATATCTTTTGGTCATGTCAAAACTTATTGGATTTCTGGTCCAAAGTGCAAGACATCATAAAACAGTTAACAGAGCACGATCTGGGATCAGACCCAGATATCTCCTCCATCTTTCAGATTTCTCAAAATGCAAATACCAAAACTCGTTGCTCGCTCATTTGTTGAACGCAGAAAAGGCCTGCATTCCGACATTATGGAATCGATGGGAGACACCCCCATCGATCCTGTTGTGGTTTCAAAAAATGGTCGATATATATGTTATGGAAAATTGCAATTATTGCAATTATACAGGGTAAAGAGGAGACATTTAATTTAAAATGGAAACCATAGTCCCATTTTGCATGTACCAGGGAATATGGCTGTGCCTAACTCTTTTTTTTTTCTCTTTTTTTATGTCGCTGTGTTTTTTTTTTATTTTTTATTTCAATATTTTTATTGACTTCTATAAAAGCATATTACATGTAGAGAAATGCAATACGAAAACATCGGTAATAATGCAGCATATGATATAGATACAACAGAAAAGTACAATCACGGGGTTGAAATCCGATGGATATGTGGTTACGAGGTTAGACCAATATAATCTAGAGGTTGAGAGGGTGTTCCCACACTCCAGGTACCCCAAATGGGAACACACTGTACCCAAGAGCACGGAAACCCCCTCCAACTTGAGTATTGATGACTGTTACTACTGTAATATCTCTGGTAATTGCTACACACTTTTGAGGAATGATGCTATGTATAGGTAGATATCATGAAGTAACGGTATTAGAACCAAAGGGGCATTATGAAACTGGGTGATCAGTAACAAGTAACAGACCCTCAGCTAAGATGTAGGTTTCATAGGTAGGAAAAAAAAAGGGGGGGGGAGGGAGGGGAAAGAAGGGGGGGGGGGAATAAGTGAGAACATACTCGATGTGTACCTTTCTTGGATTAGAATGAATGTTCAGAGAACTATGGGTTTGGCTGTTGTGAACCATTCCAACCAGGCATCCCAGCGGTGTGTTACCTTAGGTAGAGAACCTTCCGCTGAAGCATACATGCGTTCATATAATCCGTGTAGGTGTGTCACTCTAACAACTTCGGTGTGTGATGGTGGATCTGGAGATTTCCAGCTACACGCTATGGTCAGTCTGGCTGCCAGACATATATGTGTGACTAAGCATTGGAGACTATGTGAGTAGTTGTCAATGCCAATGTTGAGGAGTGCTAGTGCCGGGGTTGGTGGGGATGCAATGCGTGTGATTTCTGTTATGAGGTGAAAAATATCTGTCCAGAATGGGGTTCGTTTAGGGCAGGCCCAGAGGATGTGATACAGAGTGCCTGGAAGGCTGCAAAATCTCCAACAGGAGGTATCTGTGGTGGGGCTAAATCTGCGGATCTGTGTTGGGGTGATGTACCAGCGAAGGTTCAGTTTACTTAAGTTCCCAAAGATTAGCTGATTTGGTTGCCATATGAATGGCTCTTAGTGCATTGTGCCATTGTTGGGGAGAGTAAGAGGTGCCTATATCTTGTTCCCATTTTAGCATAGGGGGTAACTTCTCAAAGATATTTTTACCTTGTAACAAGGCGTAGAAGAGTGAAATACCTTTGGCTGAAGTCGTACCGCCTGACAAGTATTGCCAAGCTGCCGTCTGGATTTTACGTCGGAGAGATGGAGTATGAATTAGGCAGTGAGATATTTGAACATATTTAAAGTAGTCTGTAGTAGGTAACGAAAATTTGCTCTGCAGGGAGGTGAAAGGAAGTATGTATTCATTGGTGTACATGTCTGCGATGTGAGTAATGCCTTTGTCCTTCCAAGAGGAGAGCTGTATGTCCCGAATCAGTAGAGTAAGCGCTTCTATGGAGAGGGGGATTTCATCAATAATATCTGTTGCATGCGAGTGTGTGAACAGGTAAGCAAAGGCCGCTGATGTTGCTTTTATAGTTGGAGACAGGTGCTGATATTTTTTCGCAACTTTGGGTGTAGACAGTAGCCAATTTTTCAGGTTTTTGCCTGGGACCTGGGAGGCTTCCATTTTAATGGTCTTATATATAATCGGATGAGAAATGAAATGATGTATGCTAAGATATGTTTTGTGATATACATGCAACTAAAATGTTTTTGTTTATATGTATAATAATTGTTAAAAATAAAATATAGAATTTAAAAAAAAATTAAATTGCAATAAGCGTATATTGATTGGTTTGGATTTATATCATTTTTATTATTTTTTTTCAACTAGTAATGGCGGCAATCTGCAGTTTTTATCGGGACTGAGACATTATGGTGGACACATCAGACAATTTTGCCACATTTTTGGAACCATTGGCATTTATACAGCGATCAGTGCTATAAAAATGCACTGATTACTGTAAAAATTTCCCTGGCAGGGAAGGGGTTAACACTAGGGGGCGATCAAGGGGTTAACTGTGTTCCCTCTCTGTGTTCTAACTGAAGGGGTTGATGGGACTGTCTAGAGGAGATGACAGAAAATTTAGGTTCTGTTTTGCAAATTCTCTACCTGATTAAAAACCATATACTGTATGTTCTAGAGGCATTTGATTTTAAGAAGGTTATCCTTTGCCTGTATTGTAGTAGGTTTTACAGTTTCACTCTGATCACTGTAGTATTTCCAATAAATGATTTAAAAAATACTGTCATTGATGAATTTTGTAGTGTTAATTGTCCAATGGGCATTTTGCAGCTGGCATTTTTGCTTTAAAAGATCTAGTCAAATTGTTAATGAGGAAGATATGATATAGCAAAAAGACCTTGGGCAAGCCTAAGAGAGAAAAATATCAGCATGCATAGGTGACCATAGCGTGCAGTGGTCACTGTGTAATAAACAGTAAGCATAGGATAAAAGGGTATGGTCAAATGGAACATTGCACACATATGCTCCTGTGCTTCTACCCACAAACATCTACAGGCACACAAAAACAAGTAAAAATGTTATTTCATTTTTTTTTTTAAATAGACTCTTCCATTACTTTTATGAAAATAAAATAAAAACACAGCATTAATGCATTGTCTTACGTAGCCTTAAAGAAGAACCTAATTTAAATAAATGGGAATTACTTAACAATCAGCAAGTGTTAAGGCAATTACAACTTTTGTATGATGTATATAACATACAAAAAAGCATGCAGAGTGCAGCTAGCCAAGTTTATTAATATACAGCACAGTGTGCAAGATACAGCGGTCAAAAGAGTGTAATATACAGCACAGTGTACAGATTGCAGTGGTCAGAAGTATGTAACATACTGACTCTTACATTAACACAGAAAAGGCCTAGTGCACAGCAGACCAGTAGGTATTTAAAAAGTATAGATTTTTATTGAAAAATTACAAATGGTATATAATAAAGTCCATCATTATAAAAACAATTGATACAAAAATCGTATACATCACAGTATTCGCCCTGCATGGGGACTAGAACAGACAATGGGCTGAAGATGAGGCCGACATGTTTCAGACTGTGCATCCTTTTTCAAGGGCAATTAAGTCATCTCATATGTACATGTTCTAAGGCGTAAATATATTATTATTAGTATAGTAGTATGATGTGCAGTAAATTGAATTTGTCAGCTCAGCAAGCGGCAGCAATTAATTATCAACAATTAAAATTAAAAAAAATTAAAAAATTGAAATGAACCAATCTCGCTTAGTATATTATCCTGCTTTTTAACATCAACATATATTTTTTGCAGCCAGAATGTGGGATTCACGGTACTGCCCGGCATGCGGGAGACCCAATGTCCCCTGCATCTTTGCCAGGGTCTCTTGGCTCTTCTGCCCATTGGAGCCTAACCTTTCGGTCTGTTTCTTCCTGTTTGCGCTCCATTCTGGAGTGCAGCTGGGTGGGCTTTGTGCGCTCCACTGACGGCGTGACGTGGGATGTTGCGCCGCCCCCTTGGTCCATGGCCACGCCCCATACCGCCCTGTCAGGTAACTCTAAAGGCCTCTTTCACATGGCCGATCCGTTCAGGTCCACCTGTCAGTTTTTCAGGCAGACCTGAACGGATGCTCCATAGAGGTCTATGGAGCGTCGGATGTCAGTGGTGCCATGTCCGCTGACATACGACCCTCTCCGATCCAGAAAAGTGTGACAGAGGAAAAACCTACTTTTCCATTCGTCATCGGATCGGGTGACGACGGACACTGTGGTCCATCGTCATCCGATCTCCCGATCTGCGCAGTGTGCAGAGACGGACCTGTCATCTTCCTGCTCAGCGGGGATCGCTCCATCGAGCAAGCGGATATCCATCATCATCACTGATCCGCCCCGTGTGAAAGGACCCTAAGACAGACCTATCTGGCCGTACGGCGCGATGGTCTGTCTTATCGGCTACAGCTGGGGCAAGCACTGATTGTGCCTGTCCCCAGCTGTGTGCAATTACCCTCACTAGCCATATAAGCTCTACACAGCGGCAATACATATGCTGCTGGTGCATGCTGTTTAGATTCCAAAGTCATACACAAGGTTCATTGAGGTGAGTTCTTTATTCCTACATTTGTCAAACTGATTGCTGCATATTCATGATCAATGTCTACCATTCGTTGATATGTCTATTTACTCTTTATGTAAGTTCTTTATTCCTACATTTGTCAAACTGATTGCTGCATATTCATGATCAATGTCTACCATTCGTTGATATGTCTATTTACTCTTTATGTACTCCCATTTAATACAGATATGTAAACCTTAGCTGACCAGAGACTGAAAGGAGTGGTTACTCCAATCAGTGTGAGTTCCTGCAGTTTCCAGTGTTCCCCAAATCTCTCTGTCTGTTTCATCTTTGGCTTTTTCTATCAGCCACACACTCTTGCAGTCTATTGCCTTGTTGCGTATGCAGGTCTAACCACAGCGATAGCCCCCCAGTGCATGCTATGGTGGCATGTGAGTACCTGTTATTTTCTTTTTTTTAATTGTTGATAATTAATGGCTGCCTCTTGCTGAGCTGACAAATTAAATTTGCTGCACATCATACTACTATACTAATAAGAATATGTTTACACCTTAGAACATATACATATGAGATGACTTAATTGCCTTTGAAAAAGGACGCACAGTCTGAAACATGTCGACGTCATCTTCAGCCCATTGTCTGCTCTAGGCCCCTTCTAAGGGAAAATACTGTGATGTATACGCTTTTGTATCAATTGTTTGTATAATGACATACTTTATTATATACCATTTGTAATTTTTCAATAAAAATCTATATTTTTTAAATACCTACTGGTCTGCCTAAAATCATCCTGAGGGGTATATGCTGTGCTCTGGGCACTAGGTGTTTTCTGTGTTTGTCTAATGGGATTAGCCAGACCAGTCTATACACACACTGTCACACTATAAATTGTCTTTGACCCTTACATTAATGGTCATTGGGAGGAAGACTGCCTAGTAAATAACCGGTCAGTGGAAGTAGGAATGCCTTGCTATTGGTGGTCTGTGGGAGGGAAAGTGGCCCCAATATTGGTGGCTAGTTGGAATACAAATCTGTGGTCAGTTGGAAAAAAAATGCCACTAATTTTGTTGTCAGTGTAAGAAAGAATACCCCTAAGCCCCTGTACACACGGTCGGAGAGTTTGCCAACCAAATCCGTCGGATTTAGTCCGACGGATTGTGTCCGAAACTGTTGCATACACACGGTCGGGGCCAAGTTGGCGAAAAATCCGATCTTTCAGAACATGATGACGTAATTTCGTTACGATGGGACTACATTCAGGCTAGTAGCCAATAGCTTTGATGTAGGAATTTGATCTGAGCATGCGTGGCACTTGGTCCGATCAAAATGCTATGCACATGATCGGATTATGTCCGACCGGCCCAGTTGGTCGGGAAATATTTCCAACATGTTGAAAAATTGGGTTGGATGGAGATTCGGACGGAATCAGTCCGATGCATACCACACACAGTCGGATTATCTGACGACACGGTCCGATAAGACGCATTCCGACAGATTCTCTGACCGTGTGTACAGGGGCTTAGAATGTTGTTAGTGAGAGTAAGAATGGTGCTTATATTAGTTTTAGTGGAAGTAAGACTGACACTTACTTTGGCATCAGTGAGAGTAGGAATGCCCCAGAGTTTGTTTCACTGGTTATACACCTGAGACCTAAGATCGTGCCAGGGTGTAGATATTACATGTACTGAAAGTGATGGCTTTAATCACCACTGCTCCAATCTAGCAAAGCCATAAATAGTATTTTACTATCTAATATCATTTCTATCATATTAGATCTGCGAAGATCAGGATACTAACTGTATGCCATAATTAACGACAGCAAAGTGGATAAGTCATAAAGTAATTTTATTCTGCATATGGGCTTTAAGCCTAACCTCAGAATTTAAAAAATCCACCCTTGCAATGGTCTCTTCAACACCACTCCCCCCCCCCCCCACCTGGAATATAAGTTAATTGCTCTTTATGTCTAGGGATTCCTTCATCCACACATTCAAAGCTAATGTTGAAATCCTTACTGCTGTGTCTTTGTACTCTGACAGCGGAATACACAGATCAGCGCTGATGTCTATAGCCTGCAGCGCTAATCAAGTGAAAATTTTCCAACAGGGCAGTTGAACAGAAGCCATTCAGTAGATCGACTTCTCTTCAACCACAGTGGCCATACATGGATTGAATTTTGATCCTTGTGCGGCCAGCTTAAATGAGCATTTAACCCTTGGTGTGGAGTAGGGCTTTATCTTGAACTGCCAGCATGTACAAAATGCTAGTGGTTAGTAAGGATGAGCCGAACACCCCTGGTTCGGTTCGCACCAGAACCTGCGAACAGACCTAAACTTTGTGTGAACTTTAGAACCCTATTAAAATCTATGGGACTTAAATGTTCATAATCTAAAGTGCTAATTTTAAAGGCTAATATGCAAGTTATTGTCCTAAAAAGTGTTTGGGGACATGGGTCCTGCCCCAGTGGACATATATCAATGCAAAAAAAAGTTTTAAAAACTGCAATTTTTTGAGAGCAGTGATTTCAATAATGTTTAAAGGGAAACAATAAAAGTGTAATATTCCTTTAAATTTCCTACCTGGGGGGTGTGTATAGTATGCCTGTGAATAGGGCGCATGTTTCCTGTGCTTAGAACTGTCCCTGCACAGTGTCATTTCTGCAGGAAAAAAAGTAATTTAAAATCACTCGCAGCTATAATGAATTGTCGGCTCCCGGTAATACAGAGAACAGTCATTGAAAGTTATTGATAATAAAAAAATCGTGGGGGTTCCCCCAAATTCAATTACCAGGTCCTTCAGGTCTGGTATGGATATTAAGGGGAACCTTGCATCAATTTTTTTTTTAAATGACGTGGGGTTACCCCTAAATATCCATACCAGACCCTTCAGGTCTAGTATGGATTTTAAGGGGAACTCCACGCCAAATTTAAAAAAATGGCGTGGAGCTTCCCCTAAAAATCCATACCAGACCCTTTATCTGAGCACGCAACCTGCCAGGCCTCGTGAAAAGAGGGGGGGATGAGAGAGCGCCCCCCCCCTCCTGAACCGTATCAGGCCACATGCCCTCAACATTGGGAGGATGCTTTGGGGGTCTGTGACCCCTCAAAGCACCTTGTCCCCATGTTGATGAGGACAAGGACCTCATCCCCACAACCCTGGCCAGTGGTTGTGGGGGTCTGCGGGCGGAGGGCTTATCAGAATCTGGAAGCCCCCTTTAACAAGGGGTCCCCCAGATCCCACCCCCCCTGTTTGAAATGGTAAGGGGGTACAAAAGCACCCCTACCATTTCATAAAGAAAGTGTAAATGTTAAAAAAGACACACACACACCTTTGAAAACGCCCTTTAAAAATAAAAAAAATTAAAAAAAGATTCCAGCTGTGGTAATCCACTCTTGCTATCCAGCGACAGATGATCATCTCTCCAGGGTCCAGCGATGGCTGATCAGTGGAGACAGAGGATGGATGGATTTGCTGCACTGGTGGGAGCGATCACCCGTCACTGGATCAGATCAGCCATCACTGGACCCCGGAGAGATGATCATCCGCCGCTGGATAGCAAGAGTGGATTACCACCGCTGGAATCTTTTTTTTTTTTTCAACGGCGTGTGTGTCTTTTTTTTTAACATTCTTTTACACTTTCTTTGTGAAATGGTAGGGGTACTTTTGTACCCCCTTATCATTTCAAACAGGGGGGCGGATCTGGGGGTCCCCTTGTTAAAGGGGTCTTCCAGATTCTGATAAGCCACCCACCCGCAGACCCCCACAACCACCAGCCAGGGTTGTGGGGATGAGGCCCTTGTCCTCATCAACATGGGGACAAGGTGCTTTGAGGGGTCACAGACCCCCAAAGCATCCTCCCAATGTTGAGGGCATGTGGCCTGGTATGGTTCCTGAGGGGGGCGCACTCTCATCCCCCCTCATTTCCTGTGGCCTGCCAGGTTGTATGCTCGGATAAAGGGTCTGGTATTGACTTTTAGGGGGAACTCCACGCCAATTTTTTTTTTAAATGACGTGGAGTTCCCCCTTAAAATCCATATCAGACCTGAAGGGTCTGGTATGGATATTTAGGGGAACCCCACGTTTTTTTTTTAAATTTGATGCAGGATTCCCCTTAATATCCATACCAGACCCCAAGGGCCTGGTAATTGAATTGGGGGAACCCCACGCTTTTTTTTATATCAATGACTTTCAATGAGTGTTCTCTGTATTACGGGAGCCGACAATTCATTATAGCCGCGAGTGATTTTAAATGACTTTTTTTCCTGCAGAAATGACACTGTGCAGGAACAGTTCTAAGCACGGGAAACATGTGCCCCTTTACAGGCATACTATAGACACCCCCCAGGTATGAAATCTAAAGGAATATTACACTTTTATTGTTTCACTTTAAGCATTATTAAAATCACTGCTCCCGAAAAAAAGGCAGTTTTGAAAACTTTTTTCTGCATTGATACATGTTCCCTGGGGCAGGACCCGGGTCCCCAAACACTTTTTAGGACAATAACTTGCATATTAGCCTTTAAAATTAGCACTTTAGATTTCTCCCATAGACTTGTACAGGGTGTTCAGCGGCTTTTAGAATTTACTGCGAACACCCCAAATTGTTCGCCGAACAGGCAATGTTCGAGTCGAACATGAGTTCGATTCAAACTCGAAGCTCATCCCTAGTGGTCAGTTTGGACCACTTTAATACCCAGCGGATTTTTTTTTTAAATGAACTTGTTTAGAGTTTCACAAGATTTATGTCACTTTTATATAAGATATATAGTGAGACATATTTCCTTGAATTTTTCATTGTTTTACAATGAAATTAAAAATATATACAGTAAAAGCTCAGTAAAACACTAACTACTACTTTGTTTTTCTTCCTAGGGTAGCAAAGAACGGTATCACTGGCAGAGCCAAAATGTCAAGCAAAGTGGAGTTGATGACATGGTCTTGCTTTCCAAGATCACAGAGGATGCTATTGTGGATAACCTTAAGAAAAGATACATGGATGACTATATTTTTGTATCCTTTACTAAAATAGCTTCCAAAGCTACTGTTTGATATTGCTTGAAACACTGAAATACACAGGGTTAAGTATCTGGAGTTTAGGAATCCCTTGTAGAATTTTCTCAGAATCATTTACGTTGCACTAATCTCTAGCTTGAAGCTTAACAAAAGTTAACTTTAGAATTTTGAATGTTATCCAAATCTCTTAAAACATGTATTTATATTAAAAGTTTATGTTGTTCTGTTTTTGTCTTTAAAATATATAGGTTTTTATGCAGAAATAAAAAATCTTATGATGCATCAAGGCCTGTGGTCTGCAACATATTATAATAGTTTTCCTGTACATTTAGAAATATAATCAAGTAATTCATTGGGGGCTGGAAGATAATCAATCAATCAACAAAGACAAGCATAATTCCGGGTTTCATGTACAGTAAAACCTCAGATTGTGAGTAACGCGGCATACGAGCGTTTCGCAATAAGAGCCTTTTTTTAAAAATCCTGACTCGATTTGCAAGCGTTGTCTCACAAGACAAGCAGGATACAAGCCTCTGGGGTGTGCAGTAACGCATGTGGTCAGAGGTGCGGGGGAGCCAGTGATGTTCGCAGACACTCTGAGCCATTCGCAGACACTCAGAGATGCTCAGACACTCGGAGATGCTCAGACACTTGGAAACCCTCTGACACACTCCGTTCCCGAGTGTCTCTGAGCATTTCCGAGTGTCTCCGGCACCCCTCCCTCCCCCACCTCTGGCCAAATTCAGTACTGCATACACTAGCAATGACACTGGAACAAATTATCTGAGCTTCCATTGATTCTTATGGGGAAACTCACTCTGATATATGAGTGCTTTGGATTACAAGCACGCTTCTGGAATGAATTATGCTCGTAATCCAAGGTACTACTGTATAAGTTCCCAGTCATATGTATGTTCAATAATATTGTTCAAGTTGTGACTGCAACCCGGTGTGAAATCCTGTAGTATTTTTGCCTAAGTTATCTTTGAAGTGGCATCACTGAAACAGTTATACTAGATCCATATTATATCAAGTATATGCAGCAGGGTTGTCTCAAAACCAGAGAATTCGTTACGTATGTCTTTTTTTTTTTTTAATCGGCTTTACATATCCATTGCTGATTTATTGTGACAAAGTTTTGTCTTTCATGACCTGGCTGTGGGCAGTTTTACCTTGGGTGGTTCTGTTTTGTTGGTTTGGTTTTGAGTATAGGACAGGGAGCATCTATGACATATCAGGCAAACATATGTAGCGCTACTGTTTCAGGAGCCGCTGAGTATAACTGTTCATTGAGCCCTGAGTGAGGCACAAATCCTGCTGACACCACTGTGAATCTGCAACTAGACGTGTACTTGGTTATCACACAGAGGATAAGTATGATGAAGAAAATATTTAGTTTATATGCAAATCAAATGGGCAGCAGTATAGGCACATAATCAAGGTCTGATATTCACAAAAGTAAATCACAAAAAAAAGGGAAGCAAATAAACACGTAAACAGTGCCACTTTAAATAGACCAAATCGTCCTGCAGGTTTTAAAGTTTAAACGTAACTTTCCTTCTGAGAGAATTGTTCCACAAATGAGCAGAAAAGAGAGCAATGAATGTTAGGCTAGCTTGCTTGTGGGCTCCCAGTAACCAGACCTAGGGCTTAACTGCTTGAGGGTTTTGATAAGAAAAAAATGTCCCATATAGAACCTAACACACAATGGCAGAAAACTCTTCTGCCAGATTGATGGAGCTCTTTATGTTGGTGCACAGCGGAGGGGTAGTCTCCTTTTTATGAGAAATGACTCTCCACCCAGAGATGGTGGCACAACAAGCAGAGTTCCCTTTTAATAAATGTGACAAGCTGGGAAGTCACTTTAAAGATGTCAGAAGTTTACAAAGCTGAAGAGGGTGAGAGCAAAATTTTACAGGAATATCTCGTCTTTAAAGTGGTTGTAAACCCTTACAAATCACTTTGACCTACATGTAAGCCTAGATTAATGCTTACCTGTAGGTCCAAGAAATATCTCCTAAACCTATACGGTTTAGGAGATATTTACAAAAAGAGAGGCACTGAGCTGGCCGCAGATCACTGCGATATGCCGCTCGTGTCAGCTCCCGTGCGCATGCGCGGGAGTGACGTCATCACGGGTCCGGCGAATCAGCGAGACCCGGAAGTCACTACCGGGATACATGGCAACGGCGGACATGAAGACGGAGGACCGCCTCAGGGGCTTCGTTCTCAGGTAAGTTATTCTGTGCTATGCATACTAGCTCATTATGCCTTTGCCTTGCAGGTTGCCTTTTTTTTTTTTTGTTTTAATAGCCTTTACTTCCTCTTTAAATACAGAACTTGACTTGTGAAACTTGTGGCTTCTTTGGGCAGAATAGGCCTGATGCATTTACAGTTGCTGTCTAATCAGGTAAACAGAAAGTATTTAAGATGATATCCTGTGTGCCGTACTTAAATGGGTAGCTAGCTAGTGTAGATAGGCTGCAGCACTGATTGGCTGCAGTGTCTGGGCTGTAAGAATCCTCAACTTGAGTAACTGGTAACAGCAACGGATGAGCTTGTAGCATGTGGTAGTGTGGTATGGGTTAGGAACCCTTTCACCCAGTCCTTCACGGTAGAGGTGCGAATCAATTGCCTTACTGCCAGGGATGGGCCCTTTTCTCGCTGTCCTCCTGCAGATGTAGTGGTGGTGATGGAGTAGACTCAATCTGTCTACCTGCAGGATTGACTATCCTGCTTCTCAGTATGATCAGCGCTCTGGAAATCCCCTTCTCCGCTCTCTGGCCCAATCAAATCCAGGCCTGTGGTCTCCTGGATCAGCATTCCACTTTCTCACACTTCCTGCCTCTCTCTAAGTCTTCTTCTCTCTACCCCAAAGGTTCCCGGGCTTTCCTTTTTATTTGCTCCTGCCCTTTTGCTCACACATGTGGAATCTCTAGTTCTATTGCAGCTTATCTGAAAGAAGTCCTGCCTGCAGCATACATGTTCCAGCATTCTTAGCATTGCTATACTAGTTCCTGTGCCAACTAAACTGCAGATAACTGCCATCTTGAGGCCATTTTAACAACCTGCAATCAGTAACAATGCAGCGTGTTATATATATAGGTCCATGGCTTTGGAAGGGGATTGATTCAGCAACAACTGACCACTTTGTCAAGAGTGCTTATTAATTAATTGGAAAACCAAATTGTTGCAATTCATGATAATTCTATCATAGGAGCAAAGTTATAGTAGCCAATGCTGTTGCTGGTTTTGACAGCTCTGGCAGGGGAAATGGAGCAATTGGGCTATATATTCACTATACTATATATATTCTGTACTAAATATATTTGCTTTAAAGCCTAAATTTAGAGAAAAAAAATCAGCACAAGGGATATCACTTACTTGTGGGAAATATAGTTATAGGGGCATGCTTCTGTATCTAGGCACTTTGTTGTGGCACATCTGATGATTATCAGCACAGCCCCCCCCCCCCCCCCCGAAAGGGAGAGCAGCATTGTACCCCATACTCATTCACATAGGGTGGGGGGCCGGTATCCGGGGGCCCCCTTATTAAAGGGGGCTCCCGGATTCCGATAAGCCCCCCGCCCGCAGACCCCGACAACCAACGGCCAGGGTTGTCGGGAAGAGGCCCTTGTCCTCATCAACATGGGGACAAGGTGCTTTGGGATGGGGGGGGGGCGCGCGGCCCCCCTTCCCCAAGGCACCCCCCATGTTGAGGGCACGCGGCCTGGTACGGCTCAGGAGGGGGAGTGCTCGCTCGTCCCCACCCCCTTTCCTGGCTAAGCTTGCTAGCACACCTCCACCCACCCAGTAAAGGACACACCCACCAATGTAATTCTGTCTTTTCTTGTAGGCATCATGTGCTTACACCTGTTCATTAGGAATACACACGCTTTACAAATGAATGAATGCCTCAGCATTGATATCTGTGCAGGTTAAAGCTCAAAATAACAAATGTCCAAGGCACTGCCCATGATCAGGGATCCCAAAAATCTCCAAATCAAACTTGTACATTGTTGGGCATGTGGAGGGTCCAAAGAAGAAAATTACAACTTTGTGAGGGGTACTTCACACAAATTGGTGACAAAGCACATTTGTCATTCATCATAAGCATACAACATTAAAATATTTGTGCAGCATCACACCAGACTTAAGCCACGCAAATGTGTCATGTCAGGCTGTTGGCAGAAAATCCATGCATTTGTACACTCCATTGGACAATTGTCGTTGGATTTTCCATGGACAAATGCTGGATGGCAGGCTTTAAAATTGTCAGCGGACAAATGTCTGTTGTCAGATTTTCCGAGTGTGTGTACACGAGTCAGTCAGACAAAAGTACAAAGTACAAACACACATGCTCAGAAGCAATGACGAGCCAGAAGCGGTCGGCCTTGTAAACTAGCATTCATTCGTAATGGAGAATTAACATTTGTGATGTGGCTAATTATGAAATCTTGAAATGCAGCGCACATTCTCTTCATCTGAGATAATAATAAAGCTGCTTTTTTGATGATACTGATGGAGTTATTGCAAACGAATTTGCAAAGGCTTTTTTTTTCTAGTGATATCAAGATTAATATTAATTATGCTTTTTTTTTTTTTTTTCGGGGGGGGGGGGGGTTACAAGTTACCACAGCACCATTATCCCATAGTTTTTAAGATCAAAGATACAACTATGTTGGTGTCCCTTGTTAATTTTACATTGTATTTTTTAAAATGTAACTGCCTACTCCCAAACTGTCATTTTAGGTAAAACACATAGCCAAGTATTATTCTCCACATATTTTTTATTGTGCATTAACAAAAGAAATTAGACATGCTATCTGCCAATAGAACTTAACCAGAAATATAGAAAATATACCAAATCAAATGATTATTCAACCAAAAAATAAAATAAAAGCATCATGCATTTGTCCTGTTTCTTAATATAGGGGGTCAACAATGCCAAGAGTTGGTCAAAGCAGGGGTCTGTAATCTGGAGATAATTCCTAAAATCATCCGGATTATTCTTCTAGAGCTCCCGCAGCAAAGACATGACATAATTGGTCACGATTAATTCCTTAATTAATTAATTTCTGTTCCTTGACTGGACTTAGGTCAAAGCAATAACTCTTGGTAAGAGGCTGCAATTAGTGCTGGTGGGGAAATGTTAAGGCTGATTAGAGTCCTTGCCCATGAAAAACATATGACACAATTTTCAATGGGGGTGGAACCCTCCTACACATAAATTGTTTAACAACATTGGGAGAACAGACAACTTCTCAACAGTGGCATATTTGGGATTTTTAAAAAGAACCCCAGTGCTGCTAGGCTGAAGTGCTAACCTGTGAGCCACCGTGCTTCCACATGTGGAACCCTTCTACACATAAATGCACATATACTAAATTTCTTTGGACATATAGGTGGCGGAATTACATTAGTCGGTAGTTATTCTTCTTGATTTATTCTGTGATATTTTGGGGGTTCTCGGTGTGTGAGTGTAGAATAGTGATGTTACCCTCTGATTTTTGGGAATTACATTTTCATTTCTGATGATGGTACACATATCAAATTTTTTGGGCTCAAATTAGGATCATGTGGAAATAATAAAAAACACACAAAATTGTGACTCATTTTAAATTTGCATCAGCAATGGTATTGTTTGTGTTTTTTAAAGACACCTGTGTGAGTTTGGGTAAAGATTTTTGTGAGATGGCGAGCAACAAGTAAAAGTGACAGAGAAAAATATATTTGACCAAAACATGAAAACATTCCACATTCTAGCATTCTTAAAAACAAAATAGATGAAGAAGAAGCAAAATTGTTACAAGGACAATTTGGGATAAAGATACAATTCATCTCAACATTAAAAGTATTTATTTGGGTAAGTTACAATTGTACCATTATAATCAATGGCTGAAACTTGCATTGGGCTACATAGCACGAAATTTCACTCTCAAAAATGCATTTTAGCCCAGCGTTTATTTTGGTATTCACTATAGGGCCCTGTAAAAAAGTCATGGGAGTTAAAATGAGAGTCAGCTGTATGTCTGAGCATGCTCAGTTGTTCTGGCAACTACTTGTACAGAGACAGGGAATTTATCTCTTCTCAGACTTTTTTTCAGTGTAGAAATCACTTTTTCAAAGTAGATTATCTTTTTGGGGGGCGTGGCCAGGATGTGAAGCAGGACGGACATGTGACTCCAGAGCCCTGTGATAATCTGCTCCTATTACCCTGATTGCAGACCCTCTCCATGAAATAAAAAGGTAAAGTTGCTCCCCCAAGCATCCAGGACAACCCACAGCAGCGATTATATCTGCAAAAGGCAGAGGAAAAGGCTCCAAGGATCCAAAATCCCCATGCTCAGGGAAGGGGCAGGGCACAAGTTCACCAGGCGCCATCTTAGCCTCTGCTTCCAGAGCACGGAGCAGGCAGGGGAAAGTGCAGAGCTCGGGAACGTCAGCGTCACCTTCGGCCATGGCATACTCCTCTGCTGCACAGGAGACTGCTCTCTCTCCTACATTACTGGAAGCAGCTCCAGACACAGTAACTAAGCCGATCCTGGCAGCCACAGTGGGCTTTAAAGCAATGATGATGGTCACGTAGATCATTTGGTATCTGAATGCACCCTGATCCACCATGATCTGGACAAAATGAGAGGAAGGATTACTGAAGCTGATGACCGGATTGACACGGTGGAGGATCAGCAGGGCTCACACACCTCACAAATTGCGGAGCTACAATCACTGGTGAGTTCCCTGTGGATGATGCAGAAAACAGGCAGAGGCATAATAACATTTGTGTAGTGGGCCTGCTAGAGGGAGCTGAGAGCTTGCGTCCTGCTATTTTTGCTGAAACCCTGTTCAAAAAACTGCTGAACCTGCCTGATATGCCGTCTACGTATGTTGTTGAAAGGGCGCACAGGGTGCCTACTGGAAAACGCCCAGAGGGTTCACCTCCTAGACCATTCCTGGTCCTGCTCTTGAATTTCTGAGATAGGGATATGATTTTGGCGGAGGCATAAAAGCATCCTGAATTGCCATATGAAAACACCAAGTAGATCGTATTCCCGGATTTTTTTGTCAGATTTCCAAAAGCACTGCAGATCCTTCAATGAGGTGACAAAAGCATCAAGTATAGCATGCTTTATCCCAGCCGACTGCAGATCCCCCACAGGGGCTGGTCTGATTCTTTGATATGCCTGAGGAGGCCAGTGAGCGGATTGATAGCCTGTGAGCCAGAGGCTGGGGTCTCACTTGTCTTGGAGACTTGGGGGATCCTGAATTCTGCAGGGTTGGTGATGGCGTTCCTATTGGGAGCTAACGATACACTAACGGTGCTAACGGTGCACTTTAACTCCCCACCTTTAAAATCCTCCTTGACTGTGTTGCTAGCTGGACCAGAACTTCTTAGAGGGCTCCTGCAATATAACCTTCCTGCTAGAGATATTTTATTATTGACGTATGGAGAAACCATCACTCCTGGAAACATGTGGGGGGAGGGTTTGCCTTTGTGGGACATGGAACGGAGATTACACAGAAGCATTTATTACTTCTTTTGGACTGTCTATCACTAGAAGTTTTTTTTATTTCTCTACGTTTTAGACCTATTTTTTTGCTAATTCTTTCGGGACTACGCTGCGTGTATTTGTTCCAAAGTTTTACATAGCAGCAGAGAGTTACATGGGACTAGGAAAAATTGTGAGTTGGTCTGTGCAATGTTTCATACTATACCTTTGGCCTCATTTAGGGTGAAAATTACCTGAGGCCCTAAGGGGTCATTGGTTGCTTGAATCTCTAGTAATGTTATGTTATTCGATAGATATCTCTATAATGTATATCTATGGTGGAAACCACGTTCAATTTGATGTCTTGAAATGTTAGAGGCTTAAACGATAAATTCTGCCGAGCCCTAATGTTCCAATATATGAAGAAACTTAAGCCCCATATAGTCTTCTTACAGGAGACACATTTAGATGGCAATAGGGTTTTGACTTTAGGGCGCTCCTGGAATGTGCCATGCATGCTAGGAGAGTGGCTATTTTGATCAGTAAAGCTGTCCCCTGTACCATTCCTCAGGTCATAACAGATCCAGGGGGTCATTATGTGATGATTATTGTAGCTGATTATATATATATATATATATATATATATATATATATATATATATATATATATACAGTGCCTTGCGAAAGTATTCGGCCCCCTTGAACTTTTCAACCTATTGCCACATTTCAGGCTTCAAACATAAAGATATAAAATTTAAATTTTTTGTGAAGAATCACCAACAAGTGGGACACAATTGTGAAGTGGAACGAAATCTATTGGATATTTTAAACTTTTTTAGCAAATAAAAAACTGAAAAGTGGTGCGTGCAAAATTATTCGGCCCCTTTACTTTCAGTGCAACAAACTCACTCCAGAAGTTCAGCGAGGATCTCTGAATGATCCAATGTTGTCCTAAATGACTGATGGTGATAAATAGAATCCACCTGTGTGTAATCAAGTCTCTGTATAAATGCACCTGCTCTGTGATAGTCTCAGGGTTCTGTTGAAAGTGCAGAGCATCATGAAGACCAAGGAACACACCAGGCAGGTCCGTAATAATGTTGTGGAGAAATTTAAAGCCGGATTTGGATACAAAAATATTTCCCAAGCTTTAAACATCCCAAGGAGCACTGTGCAAGTAATCATTTTGAAATGGAAGGAGTATCAGGCCACTACAAATCTACCAAGACCTGGCCGTCCCTCTAAACTTTCAGCTCAGACAAGGAGAAGACTGATCAGAGATGCAGCCAAGAGGCCCATGATCACTCTGGATGAACTGCAGAGAACTACAGCTGAGGTGAGAGAGTCTGTCCATAGGACAACAATCAGTCGTACACTGCACAAATCTGGCCTTTATGGAAGAGTGGCAAGAAGAAAGCCATTTCTCAAAGATATCCATAAAAAGTCTCGTCTAAAGTTTGCCACAAGTCACCTGGGAGACACACCAAACATATGGAAGAAGGTGCTCTGGTCAGATGGATGCAGCCAAATACAGGACCATTCTGGATGAAAACCTGTTGGAGTCTGCAAAAGACCTGAAACTGGGACGGAGATTTATCTTCCAACAAGACAATGATCCCAAACATACAGCAAAATCTACAAAGGAATGGTTTAAAAATAAACATATACCAGGTGTTAGAATGGCCAAGTCAAAGTCCAGACCTGAATCCAATTGAGAATCTGTGGAAAGAGCTGAAAACTGCTGTTCACAAACGCTCTACATCCAACCTCACTGAGCTCGAGCTGTTTTGCAAGGAAGAATGGGCAAGAATTTCAGTCTCTCGATGTGCAAAACTAATAGAGACATACCCCAAGCGACTTGCAGCTGTAATCGCAGCAAAAGGTGGCTCTACAAAGTATTAACGCAAGGGGGCCGAATAATTTTGCACGCCCCACTTTTCATTTTTTTATTAGTTAAAAAAGTTTTAAAAATCCAATAGCTTTTGTTCCACTTCACAATTGTGTCCCACTTGTTGGTGATTCTTCACAAAAAATTAAAATTTTATATCTTTATGTTTGAAGCCTGAAATGTGGCAAAATGTTGAAAAGTTCAAGGGGGCCGAATACTTTCGCAAGGCACTGTATATATATATATATATATATATATATATATATATATATATATATATATATATAAAATGGTGTTGGTTAATGTTTATGTGCATCCCCCATTTCAGGTGCTGTATGACTTATTAACCACTTTCAGACCTGACCATTTTGCTGGTCAATGACCAGAGGTCTTTTTACAATTTGGCACTGCGCTGCTTTAACTGGTAATTGAGCGGTCATGCAATGTTGTACCCAAACAAAATTTGCGTCCTTTTTTTCCCACAAATAGAGCTTTCTTTTAAAGGTATTTGACTGACTCTGCGATTTTTATTTTTTGCGATATAAACGTAAAAAGACCGCAAATTTTGAAAAAAAATTATATTTTCTACTTTTTGTTATTAGAAAAATCCAATAAACTCAATTTTAGTCATACATTTAGGCCAAAATGTATTCAGCCACATGTCTTTGGTAAAAAAAAAGTCAATAACTGTATATTTATTGGTTTGCGCAAAAGTTGTCACATCTACAAACTAAGGTACGTTTTCTGGAATTTACGCAGCTTTTAGTTTATGACTGCCTATCTCATTTCTTGAGGTGCTAAAATGGCAGGGCAGTACAAAACCCCCCCAAATGACCCCATTTTGGAAAGTAGATACCCTAAGGAAATTGATAAGAGGCATGTTGAGCCCATTGAATATTTTATTTTTTTGCCTCAAGCGATTGAATAATGACAAAAAAAAATGTTTTTCTTTTTTTACACAAAGTTGTCACTAAATGATATATTGCTCACACATGCTATGAGCATATGTGAAATGACACCCCAAAATAAGTTCTGCTGCTTCTCCTGAGTACGGGGATACCACATATGTGGGACTTTTTGGGAGCCTAGCCGCGTACGGGGCCCCGAAAACCAAGCACCGCCTTCAGGCTTTCTAAGGGCGTAAATTTTTGACTTCACTCCTCACTACCTATTACAGTTTTGAAGGCCATAAAATGCCAAGATGGCACAAAACCCCCACAAATTACCCCATTTTAGAAAGTAGACACCCCAAGCTATTTGCTGAGAGGCATGTTGAGTCCATGGAATATTTTATATTTTGCCACAAGTTGCGGGAAAATTACTAACTTTTTTATTTTATTTTTTTTTTCACAAAGTTGTCACTAAATGATATATTGCTCACGCATGCCATGGGCATATGTGAAATGACACCCCAAAATAAATTCTGCTGCTTCTCCTGAGTATGGGGATACCACATGTGTGGGATTTTTTGGGAGCCTAGCCGCGTACGGGGCCCCGAAAGCCAAGAACCGCCTTCAGGTTTTCTAAGGGCGTAAATATTTGACTTCACTCCTCACTACCTATTACAGTTTTGAAGGCCATAAAATGCCAAGATGGCACAAAACCCCCACAAATGACCCCATTTTAGAAAGTAGACACCCCAAGCTATTTGCTGAGAGGCATGTTGAGTCCATGGAATATTTTATATTTGGCACAAGTTGCGGGAAAATTACAAACTTTTATTTTTTTTTATTTTTTTTTCACAAAGTTGTCACTAAATGATATATTGCTCACACATGCCATGGGCATATGTGAAATGACACCCCAAAATAAGTTCTGCTGCTTCTCCTGAGTACGGGGATACCACATATGTGGGACTTTTTGGGAGCCTAGCCGCGTACAGGGCCCGAAAACCAAGCACCGCCTTCAGGCTTTCTAAGGGCGTAAATTTTTGACTTCACTCCTCACTACCTATTACAGTTTTGAAGGCCATAAAATGCCAAGATGGCACAACCCCCCCCCCCCCCCAAATGACCCCATTTTGGAAAGTAGACACCCCTAAATTTAGGGGTACACTAGTGAGACTCACAGGTAAAAAAAACACCTAGGCTGTCAGCGACTGTATCAAAACGCTACAAGAAAAACTGTTAGCGATCGCAGGGATCAGGCCTGACTCTGCAAACGCTGCAGTTATGTGTGTTGTGTTTTGTAAGTGACAGTGATCGATCGATACTGCACTTGGGTGGGCTGGTCTGGGCTTGGCGGAGGGGCTAAACGCAGGTGCTAGCAGGTATCTGGGCTGATCCCACTAACAATGCGTTTTGGGAAACCTAAACTGCTGGCGACGCTAATATAGATCTGATCAGATACTATATTACTAAGGGAGGTGTATGCTTTGTGCGTGGGTGTTAGCGGTACTGGCACTAATCTGACGCTGCCTGGGGTGACGCAGACCTTATCTGACCCTCAAACTTATATCACCCGCCGGGTGATCAGGGGGTTAAACCTTTATTAGGTAATAAATGGCGGGTGCCCTGAAACTATAAAAAAATAACTAACCAACCAGCGTCACCTGTAACAGTTATATGGTGATCACTGGTGAAAGGGTTAACTAGGGGGCAATCAGGGGGCTTTATGCGGTAGTATATGGGGGTCCCTGGCGCTATAAAAAGCTGCGGCGAACCTAAATACCTACCTGCCTAACTAGCGTCACCTGTGACACTAATACAGCGATCAGAAAAACGATCGCTTATTAGGCTGGGTTCACACTGGAGCGATGCGGGAACGCCACGAATCCGCGGCGGGTTCCCGCATCGCATGCCTCCCGGCGGCAGTTCACACTGCCCTATGCGAACTGCTGGGAGTGTCAGTGAAATGTTAATGACACCCCCAGATCAGTTCTCATATCGCAGTGCGATCTGCAAACTCGGATCGCATGGTGTGAACACCCATGCGATCCGATTCTGCTGCGGACCAAAAAAAGGGTCCCGTGCGAGTTTGCGGCGGGTGCAACGCGAATTCAGCCATACTATCTGTATGGCTGAACTCGAATCGCACAGAGATCGGATGTGATTTGCACTGCAGTGCGGTGCGAATCACATCCGTTCTCATAAACCGCTGCAATGTGAACCCAGCCTTAGTGACACTGGCGACGGGGGGTGATCACGGGGTTAAACCTTTATTGGGGGGGTTAGGGGGGTACCTTAGAACTAAAGGGGGCTAACCCTAACTGCCCTAACAGTTATTACAGTCACAAATGACACCAATGCAAAAAAAAATAAAAAATGCAATTGGTGTCACTGTGACTGGGGGGGCAGGGGTGATTGGGGGGGGTGATCGGGGGGGTGAGAGTGTGCCTGGCATGTTCTACTGTGTAGTGTCGTGTTGGTGCAACTCACCGACACGGAGGAGAGATTACATCACTTCCTCTGCCTGTGTTTACATTACAGGAGAGGAAGTGATGTCACGCCTCACTTCCATTCGTCAGGAGCGATCACGAGGGGGTGGCCATGAATGAATGGCCGCCCCCTCATCCCGGATCGCTCCTGAACGGATACCGACCGCCGCAGGCACCGGGGGGGGCCCGATCGGGCCCCCCACCCGCGGGAAGGCAGGGACGTTTATATACGCCCATATGCCTGCCCGTGCCATTCTGTCGACGTATATCGTCGTGCGGCGGTCGGCAAGTGGTTAAGTAAGTTGGCTCCCCTCATGCATTTGCTTCTCATTATAGCAGGTAATTTTAATGCAATTTTGAGCGCCACCCTAGACTCTTCTTATTCAAGGAGAGCTGAGTCTGTAGAATTGTCAGCCTGGGCAGAGATGATCTATCACTTAATTTAATGCTGCTCCTCACCAAAGTTAAGACTCAGTTGGATGACCTGGAGGCATTTACCACTTTCCTTGATTGGTAGTGTGAACATTTTTAATATGAAGATTTTACCAGTTTTTTTGTATTTTTTGTATAATGCTTCAATTTGGATCCCTTGCTCATTCTTTAAGCGTGCAAATAGTCTGTTTAATTCCCATGGTCTTCAAGTCACCCCAGAATAGGTATTGGTTACACTACAGGAACCCCTTGGGCAGGGAGGACTAGATCTACCAGACATATTTACGTATTTTCTAGCAGGACAAATGGTGGTTGCCAGGCACTGGCTGTTGCAAGATGATGAAGACGTGTTAACAGTACTTGTGGCCGCACTTATGGGATCCTGTGAGAGTCTTTATTATCTGGTATATAGGGGTCCACAAGTGTCGTCACCTTTAGCTGGCTCAATGCACGCTACTATTCATGTATGGGACAGGGCAAAGATGTTAATGCGCTTTAGGACTGAGGTATGGTCCCCAGACACTCCCTTATGGTTTAATCCTAGATTATCCCATTTTGTTGTGATTTCGGACCCGATATTATGGGCCCGGGTAGTCATCAAACAATTGAAAGATATAGTGGGGGGTGGGCTGCTCACCTTTGACCAACTGAAAGATAGACACAGCCTCCTGAACTGGTACCTTCTCCGTTATCTTCAGCTGAGGCATACATTCGTAACAGTTTGGTGCTGACACACTGGAGTCTTCTCCTCTGGAACAGTTGCTGTGCGATGAATCTATGCAAAAGACGCTGTCGGAAGTGTATAAAGAGCTGTTTGTTGAAAGGCCAAAGGCACTCAGCAAGTGTAGGGTAGGCATGTGCAATTAGTTTTGCAACTAATTGAAATTCGGCCGAATTTTGCATCTTTCGGACATTTGGATGCATCCGAATGTCCGAATAAAAAAATAACGAATTACAACAAATACGAAAGAAATATAACAAATTAATTTGAATGCATTCAAATGCATTCGACATGATTTGGTAATTCTTTAAAGATCTAATGAAATAAAAGGTCAGCTCAAAGTAAATATTATAGTCCAATCAGCTAATTAATTTTGTGCCGGAGGATGGATTACTGGCAAAGTGCATTCCTGAGAACTGAGTTAGAAGGGTGTTGTATTGTATTTGAGATGAGGATAAGAGACGTTGTCATTGTGTGTGTTAAAAGATTCAATAAATATAATGACTTTCCAAACTACGAATCATTATCACGAATGTCTATACATACATAAATAGCGAATTTCAACGAATACGAACGAATGAATTCGACACTCTACGAATAATAACGAATTATCCGAAAACGTATTAATGTAACATAACGAATATAACAGAACGAAATGATGTATTTTATGAATGACAACGAACCGAAACTAAACAAAATTTTCCATTGTGCACAAGTCTAGTGTAGGGATAAATGGAGCTCATTAGTCCCCAATTTTCAGAGGGATGATTGGGATGATATGTAGGATCACCCATTCGGGGCCTTAGTCTTGGCTCGTGACCCTTATATTCAATTTCAAGATACTCCATAGGGTTTATTACACCCCAGCGAGAATATCCAGTATATATGGTTCAAGTGACGCAGCCTGTTGGTGCTATACCTCTACCACTTCTGATTTCGATCATATATTCTGGCATTGCCAGCAGATACGGGAGTTCTTGGTGGGGGTTAGGGATGAGCTTCTTGTTCGAGTCAAACCATGTTCGACTCAAGCATCGGCTGTTCGACCATTCGGTGAATTCCGAAACGTTATGGGCCGTTCGCGCCAAATTCGGCCCATAATTCACTGTGGCATCGCAGAGCATTGCTGGCTGATGATTGGCCAAGCATGCACTATGACCCACATGCTTGGCCAATCACAGCTCCGCCTGTACAGTGAGCTGTCATTGGCCAAAGCCAGGGTGGCTTTGGCCAATTATGGCTCAGGGGGTATAGTACACGCCCCACACTATATAAGGCCGCCTGCTCGGCAGCCTTGCGTAGTGTGTTGCGTCGGTGGAGAGAGAGATAGACGGAGAGACAGTATCTTTGAATTTCATTTGAAGCTGTTGCAATTACAGTTGGTGTATTGTGCCACCTGCACAGTGTACACCTAAAGCTACCCCAATTGCTGATGTTCTTCAGATCCTATACCACAGGCAGGCAGCTTCGTAATTACAGTCAGTGTATTGTGTCATCTGCACAGTGTGCACCTAAAGCTACCCCAATTGCTGGTGTCCATCTGATCCTATACCACAGGCAGGCAGCTGCAGTAATTACAGTCGGTGTATTGTGTCATCTGCACAGTGTGCACCTAAAGCTACCCCAATTGCTGGTGTCCGTCTGATCCTATACCACAGGCAGGCAGCTGCAGTAATTACAGTCGGTGTACTGTGTCATCTGTACAGTTTGCACCTAAAGCTACCGCAATTGCTGGTGTTCGGCTGATCCTATACCGCAGGCAGCTCCAGTAATTACAGTTGGTGTATTGTGTCATCTGCACAGTGTGCACCTAAAGCTACCCCAATCGCTGGTGTTCTTCAAATCCTATACCACAGGCAGGCAGCTGCAGTAATTACATTCGGTGTATTGTGTCAACTGCACAGTGTGCACTTAAAGCTACCCCAATTGCTGGTGTTCTCATAGTAATAATACTACAGGCAGGTAGTTGATTCTGCTAGCTGCAGTATAATCAGAATATGCATCCCAGCTTTGTGCAGCTACATCTCCCTGCAGGCTATTAGTATGTCTGGAAGGCCAACAAGGATAGGCAGACAGTCACGAGCCAATAAACGAGGGCAAGCAGGCTCTGTATCTAGAGGCAACAGTGCTGGTCATGGACACGGTGCATCCTCATCAGCACGTGGCCATGGGAAATGCTTGTCCTTATTTTTGTCAGCTGAACGTGTTGAGCCGCAACATGCCAAAGACTTGGTAGAGTGGATGGCCAAGCTGTCCTCATCCACCTCATCCTCTCTCAGCCAGGCTCAGGGTACTGGCAAAGCAGCTGCCAACGTGGACTCTTCCCTCGTCTCAATGGCATCAGTCACTCCCATGGACTTGAACGTGGCTGGGAAGAGGTGGCTGCGGATCATGTCATCCTTAGTGACCCAGAGGACTCCGCAACCATCGCCAATGTCTGATTTACATGGTGCAGAAATACCTAAGGGCAAGATCAGACTTGGACACCTTTCCCACCGAAAATCCTCTGGGTTACTGGGTCTTGAGGATGTATCACTGGCCGGAGCTTGCACAGTATGCAATTGAGCTACTGGCCTGTCCTGCATCCAGCGTTCTTTTGGAATGCACATTTAGTGCTGCTGGAGGCTTTGTAACCGATCACAGGGTGTGCCTGTTCACCGACTCAGTTGATCGACTAACCTTCATAAAAATGAATCAGTCTTAGATCACCACCAGCTACCAAGCACCTGAGGCTGATGTAACCGAATATTTTTTTTTTTAAATGTCAGATCCCTTCAAGACTGCCTATACTGATACTGAGTGACTATCCTGTTATGCTGACTGACTATCCTCTTCCTCCTCAATGATCATGCTGATAGCTTGGAACAACATTTTCGGTTCTGGGCACTGCCACCAGTGGCTAAGGCCCAATTTTTTAGCCACTGTTTAACAGGGGCTGGTAATTAAAATTTTTGATGCAATACTGTGCGGCAGGGCTCATTCCTGCAATCCAACTAGAGTATCTGTGAGGGGTTGCAGTGTCGTGACACCAGCACCAGTGCCTATGGCCCAATTTTTCAGCCCCTGTTTAACAGGGGCATGCAATTACAATTGTTTTTGCAATATTTTGCAGGACGGTTCATTGCTGCGCTCAACTACAATATTTGTGAATGGTTGCAGAGTTGTGGCACCAGTGCCTAAGGCCCAATTTTTCAGCCCCTGTTTAACAGGGGCTGGTAATTACAATTTTTGATCCATTACTTTGCAGCAGGGCTCATTCCTGCTCTCCAACTAGAGTTTCTGTGAGGTGTTGCAGTGTTGTGGCACCAATGCCTAAGGCCCAATTTTTCTGCCCCTGTTCAACAGGTGCATGTAATTACAATTCTTGATATAATATTTCACAGCAGAGCCCATTCCAGTGCCCACCAAGAGTAACTGTGAGGACTTACAGTGTTATGGCACCATCAGCACCACCACCACCACCAAAGGCTCAATTTTTCTACCACTGTTCAACAATGGCATGTAATTACAATTCTTGATATAATAGTTCACAGCAGGGTGTTCCAGCACCCACCAAGAGTCACTTAGGCCCACATTTCTGCAGAGCATATAGGGCAGGCCCCTACTTTCAAATATCCAACTTACAAATGTCTCCTACTTGCAAACGGAAGGACACAACAGGAAGTGAAATGAAATCTACACCTAGGAAGGGAAATTCTCTCCTGTAAGAGTGGCTGGCGGTTATCGCAACTGTCGGATACGAGCATCAGCATCACTGTGCAGAGTGCGCTACTGCTATCCTGTCTAGCTATGACGGTTCATGGGATCGTGCCACAGTAAAATGAAGGAGGCTGGCCGGCTAGCGGTTAAACAATATACTGCATATTTCAGTGCCATTTAGGTGATCATATCATGCTCTAAACATTATTTCCATGTGCAATTCTCCAGGTCCTAACAAGAGTTTGGGTTTGAGCGCTATCTGTTTTATGGAAGCTATAGTAAATTCGATTTTGGGAGTATTTTGTCACCAGCGCTATAGTGTTTTCTGTTTTAGCAAATTAGCTAATTAGCAAAATTGCGAAAATTTGAGTGATAATTATTGCCAATTAGGGAGCGGCGCTATAGTAAATGACCCCCTAAGTAAACAGGCAGATTACTGTAAATGTTTTCTATCCATACACTCTGCAGTGGAGTACTAGCAATGGTTGAGAGGAGAAGGAGGGATACAACTTTTGGGAGAGGATCAAGTTTAGCAGGTGGTCTCCTTTTCCTACCTCAACATTATTTCTGCTGCATATTATAGAGAAACCTTGGATCAAAGAGGACTTGCCACCGTGCATAGCTGAATAAAGAGAAAATTAAGGATGAGGTTCACATTTGCTGCCAGGCTGCATTCGCAGCAAATATTTAATGATCACTATTCATGCCATTCAGCATAAACTTGTTGGTGTCTTATTCTGGTCTAGTTTAAAGCGGGAGTCCGCCGGGACTCTGCGTTTTTTATTTTTTTTAAAAGTCAGCAGCTACAAATACTGCAGCTGCTGACTTTTAAAATAGTGACACTTACCTGTCCAGCGCGCCCGCGATGTCGGCACCCGAAGCCGATCTCTAGATCGACACTCGAGTGCTGCCGCCGCCATCTTGGGTATGGGAATCAGGAAATGGAGCCTTTCGGCTTCAATTCCCGGTTCCCTACTGCGCATGCGTGAGCCGCGCTGCGCAATGAGGACGGTCCCCGCTGCCTCTGGGATCTGTGTGTTTCCCAGCAGGCAGCGGGGCACTTGCGGAAGGGGGCGGACACTTGCGGAAAGGGGCGTAATGTACGCCCCTTTCCGCAGAGAGCTAGCCCGGAAGTGGGTGCAGTTACCTGGATTATCCAGGTAACTGCACCCCCCTCCCCCCTGAAAGGTGCCAATTGTAGCGCCGGAGGGGAGGAGGAATCCGATGAGCGGAAGGTCCATTTTAGGGTGGACCTCCGCTTTAATACACAAAATCATTACAGTGTCAAGTGCACTAAAACAACACATCTATGGTACTTAGGCTAGGTTCACACTTCTGCGATGCAGGAACGCTGCGAATCCACTGCGGGTTCCTGCATCGCATGTCTCCCGGCGGCAGTTCACACTGCCCTATGCAAACTACTGGGAGTGTCAATTAAAAGTTAATGACACCTCCAAATCAGTTCGCATATCGCAGTGCGATCTGCAAACTCAGACAGGAATCAGATCGCATGGTGTGAACACCCTTGCGATACGATTCTGCAGCGGACTAAAAAAAGGGTCCTGTACGAGTACTATCTGTATGGCTGAAATCGCATCGCATGGAGATCGCATGGGATTTGCGCTGCAGTGCGGTGCAAATCACATCCGATCACAGACATCATAGCAGTGTGAACCGAGCCTTATAGCCAAACAAAAATCTCCCCATTGCCATAGCTACTAACATTTAGTCAATCCCCTATTGTCATTATGCCTGGGCAGGCTAAAGGGAGAGGCAGAATTCATCAGATGGAGCTAGTAAGAGGAGAGCAAGTAGTGCGATTGCAGGCCAAAGCAGTGGTCAGGCAACACCTTTGGCAGAGTATGTCTGGCATTTTCTGTCAGTGGACATGCTTTACAAGGCAAAGCATGCAGAGGAGGTGGTGGATTGGATAACCAAGCATTCCCACAGGACAGTGTGATTGAAATTTGTTAACCCTTTGAGAGTCAAAATTCCTAAATATGTGTAGTGTTGGCTTCAGTTTTTGTTGATATGTTATCTCCTCCTGGTAATACTGAGCTATGTTCTGTCTCCTACATCATCATCTGATTTAGATAAGTCAGAAGTGTCATAATAATAACTAGTAGTAGTAGGGTCTAATATTCTTTGCCCATCCTTACCTTTATCATGAGCACCACCAAAACAAAAACTTCACTCACTACTGACTAGACTGCCACCACACAGATTTTCGGTGCTTTAACACTTAATATCCCTCTGCTAATGATTCGTTTTTTTCCATAGTCTACATTTTGGGGAGTTTTATATATGCCCTCTGCATAGTTGCCAACATTGTAAAAAAAATTCCGGGGAACTTTTTTGGCTGTGGGCAGAGTTGTATTATAATTAGGGGGCGGTGCATGTGGTTATAGGCGTGGCATAGGAAAAGGTGAAAATGCAGCGCTTTGCGGCAACATATGGGCGTGGTTTACATAAAATAGTGGGTGTGGCTTACATGGACGTGGATCAAATGGGTGTGGTTAGAGTCTGAGATGAATGCGGGGCGGAGAGGGAAAAGGGGGGGGGATGGAGGGACAGCAGCCCCAGATCCTACACCACAATAGCAATATGTGTTTTCCAGAGTTTGATAATCGGCAGATAAAGATACTCCAAATACCTGGTGTTAGTGCTTCAATCATCCCGGCACCATGATTGTTATGGTGTCAGGATGATTGAAGCGCATTATTTCTATTATTACATTGTAATATAAAATGAAATCAGTCAACTCACCATAATGCAGAATCAGTGGGAGCCATGAGCGTGTCACTAGCCACGTTGTCTGCCACCAGATGCCATCAGGTGCCCCCAGCAGAGTCCCTCCTTACATCAGGTGCCCCATCAGAGCAGCCTTCCTCACATCTGTGTCTCCATCAGCAGAGCCCCTCCTTACATCTGGTGTGCCCATCAATCCTCCTTACATCTGGTGTGCCCATCAGTCCTCCTTACATCGGGTGTGCCCATCAGTCCTCCTTACATCTGGTGTCCCCATCAGTCCTCCTTACATCTGGTGTGCCCATCAGTTCTCCTTACATCTGGTGTGCCCATCAGTCCTCCTTACATCTGGTGTCCCCATCAGTCCTCCTTACATCTGGTGTCCCCATCAGTCCTCCTTACATCTGGTGTCCCCATCAGTCCTCCTAACATCTGGTGTCCCCATCAGTCCTCCTAACATCTGGTGTCCCCATCAGTCCTCCTAACATCTGGCCCCCCTCTGACATCCAGACTGGCCCCCCTCTGACATTCAGACTGCCCCCTCTGACATCCAGACTGGCTCCCGACATCTAGACTGCCCCCAACATCCATACTAGCCCCCCTCTGACATCCAGACTGGAACCCCTCTGACATCCAGACTGGCTCCCGACATCCAGACTGCCCCCTCTGACTTCCAGACCGTAGTTGCCGCGCGGAATGAGATTGAGCTGTGGCGCCACCAACCTTCTGCCCCTTTCCATTACAGTTCACAGACACTGGCAGCGGGGTGGGGGTGGGCGGCACCGCAGCATCTCTATTGTAGACCAGCTTCTGGTCTTCTTTAAAATGGCGGCCAGTGGAGACATTATCTCCGCCGGCCGCAGACCTCTAGCAGCCGGCGGTGAAAAATCGTGACTAACCGAATTTCCCGGGACAGTTCCCGGGACACAATTAAATCGGGAAAAGGGTCCTAATCCCTGGAATGTCCCGGGAAATTCGGGACAGTTGGCAACTATGCCTCTGTAAAAAGAATTTAGTGAAATTCTGAGAAAAGTGTTGCAATGGTACCAGCATTGCTACACCGTTACACAGAATCAGTAAATTAGGAGACTGAGATTAAAGGGAAGGAGGAATATTGAAGTTCTCAGATGTATTTTTGCTACAACTACAAAGAAAAAGGGGAAGGGATGGGCGGCATTTAGGATGGCATCCAAAAAATAATATTCCTTTCTTAAAAAAAAATGTACACTGCTGTTACATAGTTGCATAGTAGGTGAGGTTGAAAAAAGACACGTCAAGTCCATCAAGTCCAACCTATGTGTGTGATTATATGTCAGTATTACATTGTATATCCCTGTATGTTGTGGTTGTTCTGGTGCTTATCTAATAGTTTCTTGAGACCACCGCCTGTGGAAGGGAATTCCACATCCTTGCCACTCTTAGCCCTTGTACACACGGTCAGACATTCTGACAACAAAATCCGTCGGATTTTGTCGGACGGATTTTGTCCGAAACTTGTGTTGCATACACACAGACGGACAAATTTGTCGGAAAATCCGATCGTACGTAACGTGATGACGTTATTTCGTTAGGACGGGACTACGTTCAGTCTAGTAGCCAATAGCTTTGGTCTAGGAATTTGATATGAGCATGCGTGGCACTTTGTCCGATCGGAATTCTCTACACACGAAGAAGACGGAACCCCCGGTCTTATTATTGTCAACGGATGCCCAAAAGGCCTTTGACAGGGTCGATTGGGGATTCATGTTTCAGACAATGGACAAAATGGGCATTGGTCCCAGGATGATCAAATGGATTAAAATGATGTATTATCATCCTACAGTGACTGTAAACATTAATGGGTTGCCCTCCTCTTCCTTTGAGATGGAAAACGGGACTAGACAGGGATGCCCACTGTCACCCCTTCTTTTTGTGCTCTCGCTGGAACCCCTACTCGCGACAATTAGAAATAACCCGGAAATAATTGGAATTAAGGCGGGGCAGGAGGAACATAAACTTGCTGCATATGCGGACGACGTACTGTTTTATATAAGTAACCCTAAAGATTCACTGCCTAAAATAATTAAGGCCCTGGACGACTACGGGAAACTATCAAATTTCAAAATTAATCAAATAAAATCTGAAATCCTTAACATAAATGTAGGTACGCTAGAAGTACAACTAATCCAAGAACAAAGTAAATTTAAGTGGACTAAAGATTTGAAATATCTTGGAATAAAATTGGCAAATACCTTAGAGAAGATATACCGCTTAAATTTTATCCCTTTACTAAATGAAATAAAAACTGAACTTAGAAGAGCAAGTAATAGATCGATCTCTTGGATAGGTCGAATAAATGTGTTTAAAATGTTTATTCTGCCAAAAATTCTATATAAATTCCAGATGTTGCCGATTGAAATTCCAACCAGTTTTTTTAAAGAGTTAAAATCACTAATGAGTAAATATATATGGAATAATAAAAAACCTAGGATCTCCCATGGGGTATTAAAACAAGAAAAAGGGAGGGGAGGATTGGCGGTCCCTGATTTACAATATTATTATCAAGCAGTAGTACTATCAAGAATTGTCGAATGGGTGAAGGAAAAAAAAAAGAGGAAAAAAGATGGATGAATTTAGAATATATATATAGTAAAGCACAACTAAGTAAGATAATATGGAACCCCCCAAAAAATAGGGTAGTAGATATAGACACAAATGAGCTGACACAGATTGCACTGAAGATATGGGATAAGGTGTATAAAAGATTAAACGGACACTATAATTCACCGTTGATAACCTTAAAAGATAATGAATACTTCCCCCCGGGTAGAAGGGCGATAGGAGGGAATTGGATAAGACTCGAGGGGTCACAAATAAAAGATATAATTAAAAAAGGGAAACTTCTTTCACATGAAGAGTTAGTGCACATGGGATTTATGAGAAGGGATAGGTGGCGTTATCTTCAGCTGACCCGTTTCATAGAAAAACTACCCCAGCCGATTAGATCTGAAGATGAATTGACAGGGGTGGAACAATTATGTATAGCCGACAGAGTGAAGGGTACAATCTCAAAGCTATATGGGCTATTGATATGGGCCAGCTGGAGAGAGGCGCCGCCATATATAAATAAGTGGGAAAAGGAATTGGGGTCATAAAAGGGAAAAGAAACAATAAATAAAATACTGAAAATGACACACTGTTCGGCAAGGGATAATAAAACAGCTGAGATGAATTACAAACTTATTTCCCGTTGGTATAACACTAAGTTATCCAAATACCAACAAGGCAGGACCGCCGAATGCTGGCAGGGTTGTGGAAAAATAGGAACCATGACACATATTTGGTGGGAGTGTGCCAAAATTAAGATATATTGGGAAAAGATCCTTCAAATGATAAAGAAAATAACTCAAATAACATTGAAACCTGACCCCTGGATAGTACTCTTCCATGGTACAGAGGGCGGGGTTAAACAATATCAGGATACAATCATCCCGCATCTATTAAACGCAGCGAAAAAATTGATTCCCAAAAAATGGCAAGAGGCTGATTGTCCAACAACATGGGAGTGGGTAGATGCGGTAGAGGAAATATATAATGTGGAAAGCCTGAGTCTGAGAGAGGAAGAGGAAAGGGTAATATTCATAAAAAAATGGAGAGGCTGGAAACAATTTAAGCGAGACTGGAGTTATTCTGCACAATTAAGACCATAAAGACTAGGTTATTAGGAGTAGGGACACTACTGACATGGGGATAGGGGAGGAGGGGGGGGGGGGGGGGGGGGGAAATTTAGTGAATAATGGGAGTAAGATGAAAGAATAGTTTTAAGAATATGAAATAAAAGTTATTTAAATATTCCTTTTAATTATATAAGTAATTAATAAGAAAATAGCCACAATGATGTGAAGATTAATTATTAAGAGACAGCAATGAACGTCAAGTTGATTTATAGTCTCTGGTGAAGATTCACTGATGTGGTTAAAAAAAAAAAAAAGGAATTCTCTACACACAATCGGACAAAGTCCGATCGGATCATGTTGTCAGAAAGTTTTATAGCCCAGCTCTAAAACTTTGTCACACAAACAGTCTGATGGAGCCCACACACAGTCGGATTATCCGACAACACGGTCCGATCGGACATTTTCCGTCGGAATGTTCGACCGTGTGTACAAGGGCTTACAGTAAAGAACCCTCTACTTAGTTTAAGGTTAGTCATGACTAAGGACTAACGTGTGAAATGCATAGGCTGTTTTTACAGCATTGTACATGTTCTTTCATAAAGGAATACTATTTTTTGGATGTCATCTTGAGTGCCGACTATCTCATTCCTTATTCTGGTATATTGGAGGTGTCAGCAACCTTGAGATCTGAGCACCTGGCGGAGCTATTATGTGGTAAGGTTTAGTGCCCTTACAAAGAAAAAATAACCTCCCAGTTAACAATAAAGATGCTCGGATGAATGAGCCCATTGTTGATTTTTATAGCCCAATTAGTCATCAAATGCAACAAATCTTAAATCAGGTATTAAGTTTAAAAAATGGGTTTGTGCTCAAAAAACAGCTGGCGTTTCTCCTAACAGGATATTAATAGCATTTTTTTCTTTTGCATTATCAGATTTTCACAAAATATTTTTTTCCACTTTTAGCAAATATTTTAGTGTATATTGCTATTTTTTTGTGTTCTAAATTGTGGACAATAAATACTAGAGTTTGATTGATCAATGTGTGTTGTTTGACCAAAACATGCAATGCCTATTAGTGGAAATGAAATGCAACAAAACTTTGCAGTACATATTAATAATAAGTATTATTTTTGCCATAAGTGAATAATACATAATATTCATTAGCCTCATTCTGACCTAACAGGATAGTAGTATAATTATAAAAATGTAGTATAATTGTCTCTACATTACTGGTGTTTCACAAGCTGAGTTTGCTTTTCAATTTCTTTAAAACTATTGGCATGTGCTATCTTCCCTTTTACATTTTCTGTGCAATTATGAGAAAAATCATTACATTCGTATGTGCATAGGCTCAAGTCATGGTGAGTGCCATAGACAAGAGAAGGCCTCTAACAAAACTAAACTCAGGTTTAGTGTGGGGGTACCATCATTCAATTAGTAAATAGAAGTTTGCGGAAGTAGACAATTGCCCTAATAGTCTCCAAAAAGAAAAAAATGTACTATCTTGGTACTATGGACAGAATACACATAAAATAAAAGTTTTTTTATTTGTACAAAAGAGTAAAAAGAGGATAACCAAAAACAGATAGGAACATAATTACAAATGTTCATACCAGAAAAAATATTCTAAAATATATCTGTACATGTGTTTCACTAATACTTTAATTTTGTACTTGAGGTGGAAACAAAAGATATAGTGGGTCATCAGTGGACATGTATTCCGCAACATTTTTTTTGGGGTTCTACCGCTTCTTTAGGAGGATAATATCTGGAACAAGGTAACATTGTATACATAATGTTCGGAAGATACAAAAAAGTGAGTACCATAGAGATTTGCACAATAATCCTTGATGCCTGATGGTTACAGTACAAGAGCTTTGGGCCCAAGCACACAATTGCTGGACCATTGCGTGCTAGAGGCTACAAGCACAAAAACACTAGAGGCTTCGGCATGCCAGCCAATCACACAAAAAAGTTGTTCTGGACTCTATAACTGGAAGCAGCCACACTGCAGTGTTAGTATTTGAAGGACAATAGAAAACTGTAGGACAGAAAATAAATCCAACATGAGTTGGAGCAAGTTTTAACTAGCAGTAAATTAAGGAATCAGCCACATGATTTTGAATAACATATTTGATTTGGTATATTATTCAGCAGTTTTTTGGTGGGTTGCACAACTATATTTTGTTAGTATTATTATTTTATTTTATTATAAGGGGTGAAGTAGGTATACAGTATCTCACAAAAGTGTGTATACCCTTCACATTTTTGTAAATATTTTATTATATCTTTACATGTGACAACACTGAGGTAATTACACTCTGCTATGTAAAGTAGTCAGTGTACATAGTTTTTCTAGTGTAAATTTGCTGTCCCCTCAAAATAACTCAATGCACAGCCATTAATGTCTAAACCGCTGGAAACGGGGGGCGGAGCCGGCAGCCGGAGCGCATGGTGGTGTGAGGAGAGAGCTCCGTATCAGCGGACTTAATACAGCGGCTCACAGCGAACATTTTTGCCCACATTCGGTATCCTCTGGCAGGGGAATACCTCAGGCACACGCCGGTAATCATGAGCAAACGAAAGGAGAGAGAGGGGCCACGCAGGCTGACCGACTTCTTCCCGCCGGCGACGAGCAGAGAAGCCCAAGATGGCGCCCGCGAGGCATACAGTGCAGCGGCCTCCCCGGGACAAGCTGCCCATGCAGACCGACCGGACCTGGGTGAGTCTCATCCCTCACATCCCCCGCTTCCCCCCTCCCCATCCACAAGCCCAGCCAAGCAAAAAAGAAGGCTAGGGGAGAAGGGGGACACCCAGGCAGACACAGAAGCTGAAGGGGAGGATATGGAGGAATCATCTCTGGCTACACAGCAATTAGATGCCTTCCCCACATCAGGGCAGCCCATCCTGGACACCACTATGAAAGAAATGTTGCAGATACTGAGGGGGGCTTTACAACAGGACATGGCTACGTTTGTACGCTCCACTAAAACAGAACTATCAGCAGTTAAAGAAAGAGTAGCTTATGTGGAAAACAAAATGGAGGAATTTACATTAGCTCATAATGAACTGGTTGATGCTCACTTTGATGTTAAGAGTGAAATTAAAACTATGCGCCTCAAAATGGCGGACATTGAGGATAGAGCACGCAGAAACAACGTGAAATTCAGAGGAGTCCCTGAGACTGTGAAACCAGCTGATCTTACTGCCTATCTCCAAAAGCTTATGATTACCGCCCTACCAGAGTTAGGGCCGGCTGATCTTATTATTGACCGAGCGCACAGGCTACCCAAGCCCTCTTTTCTATCTGAGCAAGTCCCCAGAGATGTGATCGCACGCATCCACTTCTTCCATGTAAAGGATCAACTAATGCGATTTGCTAGACAACACCCGTCTCTCCCGGACCCCTTTACAGGGATTGCTCTCTACGCAGATCTATCGCAAGCTACACTCGCGGCTAGGCACAACCTAGTCCCCATCACCAAGATTTTGCGTAACCATAAGATTTTGTACAAATGGGGTTTCCCAGCTAAACTTGTTTTGGAAATGCATAATGAAACACATGTGATTGCTTCCATAGAGAAAGGTACGGATCTCCTCAGAAAATGGCGCCTCCTCCCTACCAATGGAGAAGCGGCGGATCCGGATCCCATGCATGACAGAAGGAGCTATCATCGACTCAACAGAAGAAACAGATAAGTACAAGTTTGTCACCATTGTGATTTGCTATTTGAGTCTCCGGATTGCACCATCCTCTTACCCCTCATACTGACTATCGCCCAAGTGCCTTAGTTGATGTAGTTGACTACTCGGGCATCGGTTCAATTAAGCATCCGCTGAACGGCCACTGTTCTACGTTTCTTTCCCCCATTTTGTTATCGCAGGATGAATCCTGCACACAGTTCATTGGACCTTCCTATGACTATTCTCCCCAAGTTAATTGTTGACCATTGGAGGACTATCTCCCTGTTTCTGATTTCCCAACCACGTTTGTCGGTGTCATTGACACGTACTACCCTCCTGAGCGTTTCGACCAAATCTTTGGCACTACTCCTACCATTTACACTTGGATGGCAACGAACAGCCGTACTGCTTCGGAATGAACATTAAAGTTATGTCTCACAATGTGAGAGGCCTTAACAGCCCCTACAAACGTAGAACACTCTGGAAGTCTGCTATCGACCTGAACTGTGATATTCTTTGCATACAAGAAACTCACTTCCCCAGTGCTAATCCGCCTAGATGCACACATGGAAAATTCCCCCATATATTTACTGCTAATGATCTGAAGAAAAAGAATGGTGTATTAATAGCTGTAAAGGACACTGTCACCTTTTCTTTGTTGCAGGATTACATTGACCCTCGTGGTCGGTATATTATACTGATTGCTGAAATTAATCGCTCTATATATACGTTAGTAAATCTGTATGCCCCAAATGTCAGACCTGCACGCTTTGTCCGCAAAGTTGTGCACAAGGCGAAATCTATGCAAAAGGGTAGCTTAATTTTGTGTGGTGATTTTAATATAGTATTGAATGCTGATCTTGATTCCTCCTCTGTAGCCCTCAGGCAGCGCCCCTGCCTAGACAACTTTTGCCATGAAGAAAGGCTTTTTGATCCTTGGCGCTGCACCAGGACTACGGAGAGGGACTATACGTATTACTCTGCAATACATAATAGTTACTCGAGGATTGATTATTTTCTCACAGACATGCATGTACTACAAAATGTGATTAGATCGGATGTCCACAGCATCACTTGGTCAGACCATGCACCTGTAACACTAGAAGTTGTGGACTTTAATAAGACTGCTAGTAGGCCACTTTGGCGCAACAATACTTTCCTCCTATCTCGCCCCACCATTAGGGACGAAATAGAAGCGAAGGTTACGGAATTTTTCCAATTAAATGATAATGGGGAGTCCTCCCCTGAAATGGTATGGTGCGCTCACAAGGCCTTTGTCCGAGGTGTCCTAATACAGATAGCTTCGAGGGAACGCAAAAACAAAACCCGCCGCATAACACAGCTCCAAAATAAAATTATTGAATTGGAGAGCCTACATAAAAACCCGACCCTCACTTCTCCCACCCTACTCCAACAGCTCACTCAATGTCGGGAAGATCTACGGCAAGAGATCAAAACTGACCACGACTTGTACTTCAAAAGACTGAAACTATCCTACTACTCGCAAAGCAATAAGGCTAGTAAACTGCTGGCTTCCCAACTTAAAAAAAGACAGGCTAAAGCTAACCTACCTTTCATCAAGCACCATCTTTCACATCAGACTTTTCATAATCCTAAAGACATAGCGAACACCTTTAAAGATTACTACCACTCCTTGTATAACCTTGCCCAGGACCCTGACACTCACCAACCCTCTGACACGGAAATTGATAGTTTCCTTGGCACTCTGAAGTTGCCTAAAATAGATACCCCTACACTGAATGCTTTAAACTCCCCCATCACGTGTGAGGAAGTGACCGCAGTAATCAAGACGTTGCCCATGCATAAATCCCCAGGGGCGGATGGCTTCTCGGCCGAATACTATAAAGCACTTACGACTATCTTAACCCCTAAACTTGCGACTGTCTTCAATTCTGCTATATCCACAGGCTCCTTTCCCAAAGAAATGCTACAAGCTATCATAGTCACGATCCCGAAACCAGGAAAAGACAACTCCCTCCCCCAGAACTTTAGGCCAATCTCACTCTTGAACTCCGATTTAAAAATATATGCTAAAGTACTAGCAAATAGACTGATGAATGTTACCCCTACCCTGCTAGGTTTAGATCAAGTAGGCTTTGTTAAAGGTAGGCAAGCACCCGATGGAACAAGACGCATGGTCAATCTCCTACGATACTCTGAAATTAACAAACTTCCTAGCGTATTTTTAGCCTTAGATGCAGAAAAGGCCTTTGATAGGGTACACTGGCCATACCTATCTAAGACCCTACAAAAATTCGGACTGTCGGGCCAAATTCACACAGCTATCATGTCCTTGTACTCTCATCCATCAGCAAAAGTCTATAATTCAGGACTTCTCTCCGACCCCTTTAATCTAACTAAAGACAAGGGTGCCCACTGTCTCCCATAATCTTCTCGCTTGTCATAGAACCACTAGCAGAAAGTATCAGGAACGCGACAGCTGTGAAAGGTATTCAGATAGGTGCAGAAACCCATAAAATAGGGCTATTTGCTGATGACGTCATTCTCACGGTTACTGACCCTGTCACATCCCTTGCTGAAGTTCAAAAGCTGATTAGTAGCTTTGGGAGGGTATCCTTTTATAAGGTTAATACTAATAAATGCTATGCGCTAGGGTTGCACTTGTCATCGGGTACCCTAAGCACACTAAAAAATGTCTTCCAGTGCAACTGGGATCCTCCCTCGATCACATACTTAGGGGTACAACTTTCCCCCTCCGTTTCTGACACATACCTGCACAACTATCCTCCCCTGTTGGATAAACTAGCTGAAGAAATGAACCATATAGCTAAATTACATCTCTCCTGGGTGGGAAGAATAGCGGCTTATCAAATGCAAGTACTGCCTAAACTACTATACCATTTCAGGACGTTATCCCTATACCCTGCAAGTTCTTTGCTCAACTATCCAAACATCTAAACAAATTTATATGGGCAGGAAAAAAACCTAGACTAGCCTTAGCGAAACTCTATAAGCCAAAGTATCTTGGTGGAATGGGTCTCCCTAACGCTCAGGCCTACTATCATGCAGCTATATTGGACCAAATGAAATACTGGTTCTCCTGTCAATCCGACAATAAATGGTCGAACATAGAACGTACTGTCACCCCTGGGCATGACCTCCCTGCTCTAGCTATGGCGGCTAGCATTCACCACAAACCGACTATCCCCAATTACCCTACTATACAAGCCACGATTAAGGCATGGTCGGGCCTGACTCAAAGTAAAATCACTGACGTACCGATGAGCAGACTACAAATTCCATTAGCAACCTACCAATACCTCATACCCAACTTCTCCACACAGCGATGGAAACAATCAGGCAATCACTTTTCTGCGCCCCTTGACGAACAAACAGACTTAGCTGACCGTTATAGGCTATACCAAATTAAGCACCACAATGTGTCCAATACTTCTAATCCGGTAGAAATTCCGCAAGCACTATGGGACTTCCTTCTAAACAAAAGCTCTAACTGTAGAAAGGGGATTTCACTTTTCTATAGACTAGCAAACCCTCTGTATCTGAACTCTAAACTGCCCTGCATGTTACACTGGGAAAGAGAAATGAGGACGGAATACTCACTCTTGCAATGGCATACGGCACTGAAATATAGTGGGAAATCCTCTGCCTGTATAGATCACTGGGATAATGCCCAGAAGATACTACACCGATGGTACCTAACTCCGCTACGCATCCACAAAATGCATACAGACACAACTCCTCTGTGCTGGAGGAACTGCCAGCACATGGGGAATCTTCTTCATATATTATGGAGTTGTGAAATTATCACCCCATATTGGAAGAAAGTAGAATCCCTGATCAGAGATCTCACGAAGTCTAAGTGTAATCTTGACCCAGGTTTGGCTCTTCTTAGCCTCTCGATAGAGCAATTCCCTCCAACGATGCGAAAAATAGTGATTAATATCCTCTTTGCTGCCAGAATTTCGCTGACAAGACATTGGAAGACCCCCACACCCCCTTCTCTAGAGGAGGTAATTACCAGAGTAAACAACATATATCTTATGGAAAAGATGTTAGCATACAAAGAAGGGGCAATCCCGGGTTTCCATAAATACTGGGGGACCTGGGATTCCTCCAAATACGCCTCTCCACATCTGTGAACTAAGTCATAGATTTTCAGGTTGAATTATATCTTGAAATTAAGTTGCCTGAATTCAAAATGCGGTTCATCCAACTACAGTGTAAGTAGAGGTAACATCACCCACCTTAGCTTAGGAGTAGTGCCCAAAGAGGAATCTATATCTCTGTTGTGTTGAAGTTTCTTGTTTACCGTTTTCCCTATGCCTTATGATCAAGTTTTGCTGTACTAAGTATTAAAACAAATGTGATGCGTGCTTACACGTGCCATCGCCCTTGACCCTCGGTAAGGTCAAAGGATACTAATACTCAGTTAATCCTATTCCAGCGCTAAGCCTGCTCACAGTGTGTACCCGTATGGGGTGACAGGCTAGGTCTACTAGTAGGCCATTTGAGGATTTCAACCTATAATAGTTCTAATAGGATACTACTGTTTCTTATTTCTTTTCTTTGTGAGTACGTGGAACAATGTCTGAATTGTGTATGGTAATGCTGCATATTTCTTGTCAATTGCTGCATACTTGTTTCATACAAAATCTAATAAAAATCTTTGGTTAAAAAAAAAAAAAAAAAAACGCTGGAAACAAATGTGAGTACACCCCTAAGTGAAAATGTCCAAATTGGGCCCAAAGTGTCAAAATTTTGTGGCCACCATTATTTTCCAGCACTGCCTTAACCCTCTTGTGCATGGAGTTCACCAGAGCTTCACAGGTTTCCATTGGAGTCCTCTTCCAATCCTCCATGATGACACAGCTGGTGGATGTTAGAGACCATGCACTCCTCCTCCTTCTGTTTGAAGATGCCCCACTGTGCTTAATAGGGTTTAGGTCTGGAGACATGCTTGGCCAGTCCATCACCTTTACCCTCAGTTTCTTTAGCAAGGCAGTGGTCATCTTGGAGGTGTGTTTGGGGTCGTTATCATTTTGGAATCCCCCCCCCCCCCGGTGGCCCAGTCTCTGAAGGGAGGGGGATCATGCTCTGCTTCAGTATGCCACAGTACATGTTTTCATTCATGGCTCCCTCAATGAACGGTAGCTCCCCAGTGCTGGCGGCAGTACTCATGCAGCCCCAGACCATGACATTTTTTGTGAGATACTGTATATACAAAATGGCAGCCAGAGCCAATTATCATACATTGGGTAGGCTGTCCAGAGGGTTTGTCTGTCCAAACATCTATCCTGTCTCTCAGTGTCCTTGCTCCTAAATTGCATACACAGCAGTAGAATTTTAAACATTTGCACTGAAATTATTCATCCCAACATTCTTTCTTGCCATCATTCAGTCAACTAATTTTATTTGAAAGCCTTTATAATTCCACCCAGACCTGCTATTTGAATGGAATCCCATAAGTATTAAATAGGTTTCATTACAATATGTATGATCTTTCCCGAACAAGAACCACATTCAAGTTCGAAATTTGTTATTTCTTGTTCCTTCAAATTCTCTCAAAACTAGGGTCAAAAATGAACATTGGTTTGACCCCACTGAACCATTAGAGAAGTGAATGAACATTATGAAATCAATAGTTCTCAAACCAAATTTTTCTTGTGTGTACCCACCTTTAGCAATTTTGCCACCTCTGCATCTAATGTTATGAAACAGCATAGTGATTGATATAAGATAATTATGACAAAAATATAAAATTGTGACTACACAAACATCTGATGAGTAACTTCCCAGTAGCAGGATATGCACACGTAGCACTATGTCATTTATTCAATTTTTGGTGTGTGGGAGGAAGATGTAGAAGAGAGAAGCTGTGGTTCACTGTAACTGTCCTTAAATGGGCAACAGAGATGGAGGGAGGAAGAGGTGGCCTATGCAGACACTTTTATTTATGACTATGACCCAACTGTGACACATCTTTTAGGGCTGCAATGATATGCTTTGACAAACAAACATCATATTATTATTACGTTCAAATTGTATACATCTGTGTTTGCTGATTTATCTCATGTTAACAGATAAGCATTTTTCAGCATAATGTTCATTTCCTTTCTTTAAAATCAAAAAATACAATGAAATTATTCTATTATATTACAGGAGATGTGCATACATGGTTGTGGTTTTATTGGTAATAGTTTCATTTTACCTCAAGCATGTATGTTTCACTTACATAGTTGCTATGGTTGAATAAAGTCGCAGGTCCATCCATTTCAACCTATGTGTGTGTGTGCGTTTATGTCACTACTATTTTCAATTTTCCCATACATTGTGTCCCCTAAAAAATACATCTACACGTTTTAGTTTTATTTAGCTACACTCCCCACTGAAACCACCAGCTGTGGGAGGGAGTTACACATCCTTACTGCTCTAACAGTAAAGAATGCCTTATGCAGTTTAGCATTGAACTGCTTTTCATCCAACTGCATTGCGTGTCATCTTTAGAGACCTTAGGTTTAAATAGTTTTCCCCCAATGATAAAGTCACCATTTAAAGATTTGCTTATTGTGATCATATGCCCTCCTAAGTGTCTCTCCAGGGAGAATAAGTTTAATGTGTGTAGAATTAAAGTTTTCTCTCTTGTTTGGAGAAAAAAAGTTTCTGTCGGGCCTTGTCATGGTGCAGCTGAGAAACCACTCTCGACTGTAATCTAAGGGCATCTGCATTTGCCGTAGACGGGTCATCGACGTAGGTGCGTTCCCTGGAGCTCAGTTCTGCTTCAGCCTCAACAATAACAGTGGCCGAGTCAGCCTTGAGTTTATTAATGCGGGCAGTCAGTACCGATCGGACGTGTAATTTAAACGTGTCCCACACTGCCGGAACTGATGCCGTGTGGTCATTATTCTCAAAAAACGTTTTACATTCCGTCTCAATAGTGTCATCATCGGGCAGTAATGTCAGCCAGAACGGATTCAGTCGCCACGCCCGCGGGGGTCTACCAAGGGGTACGTCAAGCACTACAGAGTAGGGGCTGTGGTCCGATAGTAGTCTGGGGCAAAACAATACTTCCTTAAGTCTGGGAGTGAGTTGTTTAGATATTAGTATAAAGTCAATCCGGGAAAGAGAGCCGTGTGTGGGTGAGAAGCATGAATACTCCTTCTTTTGAGGAAATTTGTATCTCCAAGTGTCCACAAGGTGAACAGTAGTTATAAGCCTGGACAGCCTAGTGGACCCAGCTTGCCCCATCATCAGTTCAGGGGGCTTGAGTCTATCAAGAGAGGGGTTAAGCGTAGTGTTGAAATCCCCCAGCCAGACAACAGGAACCGCCTGGTGTCTGGACATAAAAGACAGTCCTTCAACCACCAACGTCATGTTAAATGGGGGGGGGGATGTAAAAAGCCATAATAAGGTAGGGTTCCCCATAGAGTTTAGCATGTAAAAAAACAAACCTGCCCTGTGGGTCAGTAAGGATTTCGCAAAGTTCAAATTGGACAGACTTAGCTACAAGTACCGAAACCCCCCGCGAATGAGACGTGTAGGTGGAGTGAAATGCCCACCCAATCCAAGGGCGTTTGAGGGCCATCTGCAGTCCACCCTCTACATGCGTCTCAACCAGAACCATCACCTCCGCCCTTTGTTTTTTGAGGAACGTGAAGGCTGCCGCGCGCTTAAATTTGTCACGCAGGCCCCTCACGTTCCAAGTAAGAAACCGTATAGACGCCATATGGATACATAGAAAGTAACAAGTGCAGGCAACCCATCGCCACACAGCCCTCCCATAAACACACCCCAAAGCAGTTGTGCTAGGTCGAGCCCGAGCAGGGGCATCATAGACAGCAGTTGAAAAAAACATTCAGGGAAAGCAACACTTAATTTAGGTACATACTCTAACACATTTATAGTAACTGTTTGCATGGAAACCCCAACCAACTCACCCCCCTCCCCCCACCCTACCCTGCACCAACCCCAACTCGTGCGGGTATATTCCCTGAAAAACCAAACACGTCTGGCTGGGAAAATCAGTTTCATGAAATCAATAAAACAGTTAAGAACATTAAGTCTGAGAGAGGGCTGTGGCCACCGGTACCAGAAGGCAAGGTAAAATAGAACCCCCTGTATAGTGGTACACAGTGTTGAACAAGAAAGAGTGTCTGTTGCTGTCCAGCCCCGGTGACCACCTCCCTCATAGCAAAAAAGAGGCCCAGCAGACAGTGGAGCAGTCTTCCGCTGCACCGTGCAATTAGACCGTAGGTCCAACATGTCTTCGGGAGAAAAAAAGAATAAAAAAAGAAAAAGTATAAACCAAAAAAGTTTTGAAACAAAGCAAACAGGAATGTACTGCAGAAAGGGTCCCTCATCAGGGACACTAGACAAAAAAAGGGGAAAAAGTTGATGCATATACGTTGACACCAGCAGCATGCGCATATGTTCCAGATTCAAGAAGTTCAGCAGGTCACACTGCAGTAAGAGTTTAAAGAGAGAGACCATAAGCCCCGGGTGCAGGCTCCCTGAGCAAAACTAGAACAGTACAAAAAGATCAGGCAATCTGTCAGAGTTCCAGGAGCCCAGGGGTGGGATAAGAAAATTGGCAGCTTACATGTCCCAAGGAGTTTCAGGCGGCTCAGTCACGAGGCGCCCTGCGTTCCAGCCTTGCTATAACCTCTCTGGGTTGTTCAAAGAAGAGCGCCCGGTCCCCTGCCTCCACCCTGAGGCGCGCAGGGAAAAGCATAGAGTATTTCACTTGCTGTGCACGCAATAATCGTTTGGCCTCCATGAAACCCTGCCGGCGTTTCTGGACGTCCGCGGAGAAATCAGGGAATATTGCAACTTTAGTATTGCCCACAGGGATATTACCCTTTTCCCGGGCCATGCGGAGGGCAGCATCTCTGTCCTTATAGTTCAGGAGTTTTGCAATAAAGGTGCGTGGAGGTGCACCCTGAGGTGGAGGCCTGGCAGGCATGCGATGCGCGCGTTCAACCGCCAGCATGGGGGTGAAAGACTCTCTACCATATGTGCTTATCAGCAATTGCTCCAGAAAAGTTGTGGGGTCCTTACCTTCAGCCCCCTCCGGAAGACCAATCAGTCGGATATTGCATCTGCGTATGCGGTTTTCCATTTCGTCCTGTTTAGAAATCAGGAGGTCTATTTGCTTCTGCATGTGGTCAGTGTCATTTTGCAGAGGTGATAGAGCATCTTCCACATGGCTGATACGGGTCTCAGTGTCTCTCACCCGGTCCCGCAGCTTCTGGAAATCTTGTCTTAATAAAGAAATGTCCATTTGCACCTCCTCAATCTGGGATGTAAGGGACGTGCGGCATAATGTAATGGCTTCAAGAAGCCTGTCTGTGTCTCCCGCCACACGCGGCCCTCCCGGATCCTCCGCGCCGCCATGTTCCTCCCCCTCCTCACTCACATGTCGGCGGTACTGGGACAGCCGTGCCGCCGCTGATCGCTGAGATTTTGAGGGAGACATATGCTCCGGACTGAAGGGATGCCTGCCAGAAGTATTAAGGTGAGTATCGGTGCTGTGGTGTCACAGGATCAGCGTGGGAGACAGGATTCCTCGGCGGAGCTCCGGAGACACGCGTCCTACTCCATGCAGGTTCAGGCCACGCCCCAAAGTTTTCTCTCTTGAGTAAACACACTTCTTAATGCATGCTATTGGTCTCTCAGCCTTGCTAGTTATTCATTATTGATCATTTTGATTATTTGGATGTGCGATTAGCTGTCTTGTTAAACAGCACAGGGCCAAGTTAAACCATAAAAAGGAGAGATGCCCACTATCAGTGGCGGCCCATCCATAAGGGGTGCATGGGTTTCCGCCCCCTAATCCACATGCAGGGTGGGGCGCATGGATTCCAATGGGGGGGTTTGAAGCATGTGATTAGAGCCAGAGGCTCTAATAGGCTTCAAAAAAAGGTTGGCTCGGGGCACAGAGAACTGCGCTCTGAGCCCACGCAGTTGTGTGCCAATAGCGAATTAATATTTGTTATTTTTACACTGAATCTCCTCTCCCCCAATTAGGAAGCAGGTTCTGAGACCCATTTCCCGATTGTCCAAAAGAAGAAAAGATCCTATTGGTCTGGGAGGAGGAGGGAGGAGACACACGGCTGGAGGATGAAGCACAGCCTGAGTAGACGGAGGACCGACCGACCCACCCACCAGCCGCCACTGCTTCTCTCCTCTTCTCTCTATTAAATGCAGTCTCTCTGCTCCTTCCTCTCTCCTGCTCATGTTGTGTCTCTGGTTCTCGGTCTGTTGTTTTCTGCCCACCCCCAAAAAATTTAAAAAAAAAACAGCCGCCACTGCCCACTATGGATGCTTCAGTGAGGGAGGGAGCAACTGCAAAATATTTATACAGTATCAACTAAGAGCTTATGGACAAACACAGTAAGAGGCGCAAATATGCTGTAGCATAAAAATTGTGGTGGTTTTCCATACTGCAGGTGGTGCATACAGCTCGCCATAGAAGTGAACACAACTGTACTTGGGTTAACGGCACTGATTTCTCACATCGGCAGGTACTTATGCATGTACACATGACATATTTCCTAAATGTGTAAGTTCAGTATGTGCATCATAAACGCATGTACGTGTACAGACAGCTTGCATTGCTGGCTGTAAGCTCCACCTGTGGTACCCTGGACATGGAAGACTGTCAGGAGCTTTACGCTAATGCATAAATGTGCCTCTTAACATTCATTTGTTCAAGCCCTAATGAATTAAAATGCTACCACATGTTTTAGAAAGCATGACCATGGTTAAAGATAAATATGAGCAACATCTGGGTATAAGGATTACACAGTGGCCTAGAGCACTGGTCTTACATTTTGCTGCATAATGATCTATAAATATTTTTCTTGTTAATATTTCCAGACTGAATTGAAGATAATAGTGATGCACCCTTACTTAAAAACAGATCTGTCAGGTTTTTATTTCTACCTCTGCCCTTAGGGAGATTCACCTTTTTTGTTTGTCATGTTTACCATTATCATTGAAACTAAAAGAAAATCCCCAAAATTAGTTTGACGTTATAACAGTAATAGAGGGGAAATCTTACAATGGGGACACTAGTTCTGGTGACCTGAGTTGCCCCAAGAGATTCCCTTAACTTGCAGGGATTTGGCCTACATTAACAGGGCAGCATCTGAAGAAGGCATGGCTGACTGGCAGGGTGGCACAAGCGACATTAAAGGAAGCTGACCAGGTCCTTAAACCCCATACACACGATCAGAAATTCTGCCAGCAAAAGTCGGATGTGAGCTTTTGGTCAGAAATTCCGACCATGTGTATGCTCCATCGGACTTTTGCTGGCAGAATTCCAGCCAGCAAAAGATTGAGAGCAGGTTCTCTATTTTTCGGTCAGAAAAAGTTCAGATTGTCTGTACAAATTCCAATGCTCAAAATTCCTACACATCCCCGGAAACAATTTGACGCATGCTCGGAAGCATTGAACTTAATTTTCTCGACTTGTCATAGTGTTGTACGTCAACGCGTTCTTGACGGTCGAAAGTTCAGAGAACTTTTGTGTGACGTGTATATGCAAGCCAAGCTTGAGCGGAATTCCTTCGGAAAAACCATCCCTGTTTTTTCCGATGGAAAATCTGCTTGTGTGTACGGGACATTAGAGTTGTTCTGGAGGATAGTAATGCATACGGCAGTGTCCCTAGTCTCTCCCTAATCACACAGAAACCTTTCCCTAAGGCTAGCTCTCTGCCAGATGTGGATCCTTTCCCTACACTGTCCACTTAAAAATGCTTGCCAAATCCACCTGGGCACTGAAAATTATTAACACTGCCCGTATTAAAGATGGCTACCAAGGTCACTTAGTGTGTCCAGTCAGACTGCTGTTCTCCTGGTAACACTTTTGGAGTCTGCAGAGGTACAATGTTCCCCCCACTGGCCTACAAGTCTAGACACGAGTAGTTTTCTTTATGACATCCTTAATGAGCAAAGCAACAGGTTCACTTCATTGCCAATCCTCCAAGCCCTTCAATCACCACCACCAATACTTCTACTCACCCTCACTTTGCTGCCTCACTGTTTTGTTCACACACTGAAGAGAAAAGAAGAAAAATATACACAGTGTTATATACTTTCTCCCTGCCTGATGTGTGCCCCCTGAGCCTGGCTGTTTTAGGAAAGCAGTGTTGTAATAAGGTAAAAAGGGGAGTCACATGCTCTCCTATACCCAGCAGTAAAAGCTATTTTGCTTTCTCTCTGGTTGTCAAGCTAGGCAGCAGAGAATAAAAGCAAAGGTGTGTATAAGCTCTTGGGATAAGGGAAGGGGGCAGGTGGGCAATAAGTATATCTAAAGTAGGTACTTGACACCTATACCAGTGTTAAACCAGGAGAAATAAAATACTGGCCGACATTTTGCCAGTGTGTATGTCGGTCTGCCTGACAGAAGCCGCCCGTTCAGCCGGCATCTGTCAGACGTGCATGCTGGAAACCAGCAGCCAACTGACTCTCGACCAGCGCTCTCGGCCAATGCCACAGAGCATTGATCAGAGTGTTCTGGCAAGGGGGCTTTCCCTCTGTCAGAACACAACAGCTCAGTGGGGGAGATCCCTGGACTAACCTTGCATGGTTAGTACTGTGGCTCTCGGCCGCAGCTGTCAGGTTTTTTTTTTTCGAGGCAACACATGGGGTTGCACGAGAAAAAAACTGTAGAGTATATTTGGCTTTATTGGGGGTCTTCCAAAACACAATGCACTGTACACACATTTGCATTTTTGTACACTGTCCCTACAATTTATAAAGACTGGCGCAGACAGATTTTGCTAAAGTGTCTCTCATGCATTCTAAAAGTGGTAAAGAATGCGTCAAATTCATGTACCTGTCTAGAACATGAATTTGGGTAATGCTGAGCCATTTTCAAAATGCACGCAAGACACTTACATTTGGAACTTTCAATGTGGCACAATGTAAAAGTGGTGCATTCAATGCGATACAATGTAAAAGCTACCTGAATCTGGTGTACGAGTCACTGGCAGAACCAAAACTGTCGCAAAATGCATCATGATTTTGGCACAATACATTAATAAGTGGGGTTAACACCAGAAAAGTGTTGCAGCAGCTTTATTGAATTCCCCCCAGAAGTTTCTATCAAAGTTTATGTTTTCCTTAACTTTGTTACCAGACATATATAGGCTCTGTCCTCATCTCTGTTAACCCATTTAAGCAGATGCCTTATTTCACAGATCGAGAAATTGAATTATACCAAGGGGCTGTAAGTTACACAGTTTACATACTTCTAAACAATGGTGCTTTTGATGTACTGTAAATTAATCTTGTTATTTTAGCATATATTTTTTTCTGCCACTATATGTTTTATTTTACCTGTTTATCCTGATATGATTGAGATCCTAAAACTCACCGCCAAACAAATAACTAAACAATATTTCCAACCTCGGTTCTCAGGGGATATATGACCAATTATGTCTATTTAACTGTATTATACCAATACCCTGTTTCCCCGAAAATAAAACCTAGCGTGATTGTCGGTGATGGCTGCAATATAAGCTCTACCCCCCAAATAAGCCCTACCTTGTTTCCCAAAAAATAAGCTCTACCCTGAAAATAAGACCTACAATGACTTTAACTAGGGCTTATTTGGGGGGTAGGGCTTATATTGCAGCCATTACCGACAATCACGCTAGGTCTTATTTTCGGGGGGAAAGGGTATGTCCTGTTATGTGAGTCTGCCTATAAACTGCTATGAATACTATCATCTATCTATCTATCTATTATCTATCTATCTATCTATCTATCTATCTATCTATCTATCTATCTATCTATCTATCTATCTATCTATCTATCTATCTATCTGTCTATCTATCATCCATCATCTAATTATTGTACTTTTAAAAGATTCAGAAAGCAATGAACAGAGTATAAACAATTACAAGAAACAACCTTGACACATTACATTTAAAAAAGGGAATGTTTGGTCCAGCCAAGATTTTTTTTATCTGCATCATTATTAATGAGATAAGCATGTATATTTGGTCTATACATACCTATAGATTTGGGCATGCTCTATGGCTTGTGCATGCACACACTTACACTTTTTGCATTCTTGTGTAAGCTTGTTTTTTTTTTATTTCTTTTGTCACATTTTTTTCCCATCTTCTTGGTGCATATTTATTCTCTTTTTTATTTTTTTTCAGACTTCATGTGTCACATGCTTGTTTGTAGACAATGAATGAAAAAAGTATTGATGCCGCAAACAGCCATGCAACTAGTATTTTTAAGAGGGTTAGTAGGGTCAGCCTACAAAACTCTGTTAGTACTGGTTTCCTTTAACATGTCAGGCAATCAGTGGCATTGGGAGGGGGGCTAAGGGGGGCTGGAGCCCCCAGTGGGCCCCCAAAAATCCCCGGGTCTCAGGCATTCGCAAATGTATTATTAGCCCCGAGCACTACCGGGGACTGAACTGACCCAGAGCGCGGCCGAGTGACATAGCAGGTCCCGCCTTCTGGAGTCTGCAGCACCTATGATGGACGTCCCACTTGTCCAATGCCGGGACCGTGAGACGTGTGACGTCCATCATAGGTGCTGCAGGCTCCAGAAGGCGGGAATTAAAATGCGGCTGTGTCACTATGAGAATATCCCCACTTGGCGCTCAGGCGGGTAGTTCTCTTCACACTACGACTGAGCTGCAGGTGGAGCCATGGGTCATGGTCACCTTAAGTCTGACGTCACGTGTAATGTGTCAGGTAGGTCAGTGCATGTCGGTCTGTGTCAGGTAGGTCAGTGTGGGCTCAGGTGGGTCTGGGTCAGTGTAATGGTCAGTGTAGGTCAGTGTGGGTCAGTGTAATGATTAGTGTGGGTCAGGTAGGTCAGTGTGGGTCAGTGGAATGATCAGTGTGGGTCAGGTAGGTCAGTGTGGGTCAGGTAGGTCAGTGTGGGTCAGTCAGTGTAATGGTCAGTGTGCATCAGGTAGGTCAGTGTGTGTCAGGTAGGTCAACGTGCATCAGGTAGGTCAGTGTAGGTCAGTGTAATGACCAGTGTGGGTCAGGTAGGTCAGTGTAATGATCAGTGTGGGTCAGGTTGGCCAGTGTAGGTCACTGTAGGTCAGTGTGGGTCAGGTAGGTCAGTGTAATGGTTAGGTAGGTCAGTGTGAGTCAGGTAGGACAGTAGTAGTCAGCATTGACCTTATCGGGCTCGGACTTTGGGCTGAAGCCCCTGGTCTTTTTCCCACCTAGCAACACCCCTGCCGGCAATATTAATGGCTTTTTATAAAACTGTTTTTTTTTTTCGTTCTCAGGCACAGTATGAGAATCCTCCCCATATCTATGCATTAACAGACAACATGTATCGTAACATGCTGATTGATAGCGAGAACCAATGTGTCATCATCAGGTGAGGATATGATTGAGTGTCTGTTATTTTTTTGTAAGTACTTATTTTGTTAAGTATTAAATACATTCCAATTCTTCAAAACAAAGTCCTACATTTCTTTCTAAAGCAGCCACAGGCTAGTAAAATAGCCTGTTCCCTGGTAGCAGCTGCAGAGTGGGACTCTCTTCATGTGGAAGCAATTGCTGATTGGAATCTCTGTCTTGGACTCAGCAGTGGGTGTTGAAAGTTAAGGCTAGCTATACACGGTGCAAATTTCTTCCCTGTAACCACAGGTTCCCCCATCAACACAGATAGTGCTGACAGGGGGGAAGACAGTGATTATTGCTAGCGACTATAGCAGCCACTAGCCATAATCACAAGAGAATCTGGCAGGCTGGTTGTACCCAAGTTGATTGATTGATCAACTTGATACATTGAGCCTGCTCATGAATGGTTTCCAATCTCGGCCAGTTCCTGCTGAATCGGCAGAGGTTCGAACCATGTATGGCCAGCTTTAGAGATCACTGCTTCCCAACAGAGAACAAAGGTCCAACTCTACAACACAGACTTACTACTCAGACTGTGGCTGACTCTTTTTTTTTTACATTGTCTTTATTGAAACGTCTTTGCTGTAGGGGTACAAAACAGGGACATACCCCAGCCAACTGTTGCACATAGCCATGTGCATAACAAAGTACAGCTCGCAGTTTACCTTAAAACTAAACACATCTAACTAAACACAACACAACCATTGCTCAGGTTATATAAGGTAGAATTCTGATAAGAAATATTGTTTCTTGGAGGACCTTGTCTCTCTCTTAACTGTGAACCCTGGAAGCTATAGGAATATTTAAAATTAGATGTGGTTATTTTGACTTCTAGGTCTACACCTCCACTTATCTATTTAAGGCAGGCATATGCAATTAGCGGACCTCCAGCTGTTGCAAAACTATAAGTCCCGTCATGCCTCTGCCACTGGGTGTCATGCTTGTGGCTATCAGAGTCTTGCTATGCCTCATGGGAATTGTAGTTCTGCAACAGCTGGAGGTCCGCTAATTGCACATCCCTGATTTAAGGTATGGACCTCAGCTTTAACAGAACCAGGCAGATACAGAGGAAATCTAACCGGGTTAATCCCCTGAGGGCTGATCATCTGTTGTGGACTCTGAGTCTGTCCACAAGTGGCAGACTTTCTCATATTTTTGGGGCATCCTGAAGACAGATACATTGCTTTATAGAGGGGTATTATTTTGCTAACTAATTGCTTCCATGATGACAGGGTGCGGGGATTGGCTGAGACTGTGGCTGATTTTTAAAGAAAACAAACTGCAAGAATTTGTTACCTCTTTTGTTTCGATGCACCTAGAATGTATTTAACTCATTTAAACTAAAAGTTCAATTGGACTTTAAAGCGCTTCCGCTCATTTGTCTCCTCTCCCCCTCTGGTGCCGCAGTTAGCACATTTCGGGGGGGAGGGGGGACAGGATACTGGTCTTTGAAAGGTATCCTGTTCCCACTTCCTTGGAGTCCGGGCCGTGGCCCGTGACATCACCGCGGGGCTCCCTCCTCCTCTCCCGGTCACCGGGCCAGTAGGAGAGAGGAGCGGGGCCTCTCGCATGCGCAGTAGGGTTCCTGGTGTGAAGCCGTAAGGCTACACTGCTGGGTACCCTAACCCGCAATGGAGGCGGCATGCACCCGACAGCTGATGGAAACATAAGCTGTGGTGTCAACATTGCTGGACTCCAGGACAGGTAAGTGTCCTATTGTTAAAAGCCAGCCACCGCAGTATGTGCAACGGCTGGCTTTTAATATTTTTTGGGGGGAGGAACATCACTTTAAATGCATTTTTTTACATGAAAACAGTGTAAGTACCTGAATTTGACATGTAATTAGCATCATGTAGTCCTTTGTACAGCAGAGAGAGAGAGAGAGAGAGAGAGAGAGAGAGAGAGAGAGAGAGAGAGAGAGAGAGAGAGAGAGAGAGAGGTGGGGCAGGGCTGGAAGGTAATCTGGTGTTCTGCACACAAATGACAGGGAACACAATGATATGAAGAAAGAGCCAAATAAGCAGAGAGATGACCTCATCAGTCTTCTGCTGCGCTGTATATTTATTGTCCAGTCAGCAGACTGGGGGTGTGGCGAGGACACCGCTTTATGCCTTTTAAAGCAGAGTTCCACCCAAAAATGGAACTTCTGCTTTAAGGGAAGGTGACCCCCTGACATGCCACATTTAGCATGTCATTTTTTTCGGGGGGAGTGGAAATCTTCTTTTTAGAGGTTTCCAGCTCCCTCTTCCTCCCGGGCCACCGCGGAGCCAGAAGTAAGTTCACCTCGCCCCCCTCCCTCTCAGCAATCATCTGGGACACGTCACAGGTCCCAGATGATTGCCCTGCCAGTCACGGTGCAGCTCGTGCATGCACAACGCCGGCACCGCAGGGAGGAGGGGGATACGAGCGGGGCTTCGTTCACCCGCTTCGCTGGACCCTAGGATAGGAAAGTGTCCGATTATTAAAAGTCAGCAGCTGCAGTATTTGTAACTGCTGACTTTTGATTTTTTTTATTTTTTTATTTGGAACTCCGCTTTAAGGTCTCATTCACACCATACATGCAGAAAAACTGATGGTGTGGTGTCAACTGGGCACATAGAGAACAATTGTTTTTTGTTTTGTTTTTTGTGCCATTGCAGAATGCATGCAGAAAAACTGACGTCCCTGCACATGGTGTGAACGAGGCCTAAAGTCTAAGCTGTAGGAGGAAGTGGTGTTATCCACCTGGCTATGCTGTGTAATAGGGCTGTGTAAATCTGAGGAACAGATAAACAGAAAAACATATCTTTTGATAGGTAAAACAATGTCACTATATATATATATATATATATATATATATATATATATATATATATATATATATATATATATATTTCATCTGTGTATTTAGTTGTTTGCATTGATTTCAGCTTTCAGTGATAATGTGCATATTTCAGCGAAAGAATGAAATATTAATGTCATGTTTTGCTATTTCAGTGGTGAAAGTGGAGCAGGAAAAACTGTGGCTGCAAAGTACATTATGGGCTACATATCCAAAGTGTCTGGAGGAGGAAGCAAAGTGCAGGTATGCTGAATCATTATCAGGCATTATGTTGTTCTATTATCTCTGGGCAGAAGATTTTTATTTTCTAATCAATATTGGGGTCAAATCGTTTTCAACTGCAATGATGAAAAAAAAGCAGGATGGAAATTTTTTCTTGAATGAACAAATTTCCAACAGTATATGTGGTTTTTGATTGAGAAATTACAATTATTCCAAGATGGAATGTTAAAAGTAGGGATGCACCGATATCGGTATCGGTATTTCCATGAGTACTCATGAAAATTCTCCCGATGCCGATACTTTGCAATGCGATTTGCATCCATACAAAATGAATGGGTGCAAATTGCACTGCAAAGAATTGCATGCAATTTGAACAGTGCAATGCAATTCCTGTCCGAATCGCATGGGGGTTTCCAGCACTGTTCCTGTATGAACGCAGGCTGAAATCACTATGACAAGCCTGGGTTCACACAGGAGTGGTGGGGAAGCAGCATGCGATTCGGACAGGAATTCATTTTGCATGGACGCAAATCACACTGCAAAGTGTCGGTAGATGGTATCGGGAAGTACTTGACTGAAAGTATCACATTTTCCTATTGCAGCGAGCACGAGAAATAAGCGACAATGTTGCCTCTCTAATAAGGCCGGCATGGGTTCCCCTCCAGTGGCATAACAGGCCCTTAGGTCTGGTATGGATTTTAAGGGGAACCCACTACCCCAAAAAAACGGCATGGGGCTCCCCCCCCAAAAAAATATCAGACCCTTATCCGAGCATGCAGCCCGGCCAGTCAGGAATGGGGGTAGAGACGAGCAAACGCTCCCCCTCCTGAACCATACTAGGCCACATACCCTCAACATGGGGGTGGGTGCTTTTGGGAAGGGTGGTGCACTGCGGCCCCCCCACCTCAAAGCACTTTTCCCCATGTTGATGAGGACAAGGGCCTCTTCCCGACAACCCTGGCCGTTGGTTGTCGGGGTCTGCGGGCGGGGGGCTTAACGGAATCCAGGAGACCCCTTTAATAAGGGGGCCCCCAGATCCCAGCCCCCCACCCTATGTGAATGAGTATGGGGGTACATCGTACCCCTACCCGTTCACCTGGGGAAAAAAGTGTCACTAAAAAAACACACTACACAGGTTTTTAAAGTCATTTATTAGGCAGCTCCGGGGGTCTTCTTCTGACTTCGGGGTCTTCTTTCAACTCTTATCACTCTCCGGTTCTTCTCCGTGCTCTCTGGTTCTTCTCCACTCTCTCCAGCCTCTTCTCCGCGCTCTCCGGCCTATTCTTCCGCTCTCCGGTTCTTCTGCCGGCTCCTCTGCTATCTTCTTCCAACTCTTTTGCTAGCGGTGGTCTGGTTTTCTGCGTCCTTCTTCCCTCTTCTCTTCTTCCGATGTTGGCACAATGCTCTCTCCCGCTGTAATGCCGTGTGCGAGGTGCGCGACCACTTATATAGGCATGGGGCGTGGTCACCGGGTCATGTCACCCGGTGACCCCACCCCTTATGACGTCAAGTCCCAGGGCATGCTGGGACTGTGACGTCATAAGGGCATTACAGCGGGAGAGAGTGTCAACATCGGAAGAAGAGAAGAGGGAAGAAAGACGCAGAAAACCGGGCCACCCCTAGCAAAAGAGCTGGAAGAAGATAGTGGAGGAGCCGGCAGAAGAACCGGAGAGCGGAAGAAGAGGTGGAGAGCGCAGAGAAGAGACTGAAGAGAGCGGAGAAGAACTGGAGAGCGTAGAGGAGTCAGAAGAAGACCCCCGAAGTCGGAAGAAGACCCTGGAGCTGCCTAATAAATTACTTTAAAAACCTATCTAGTGTGTTTTTTTATTGACACCTTTCTCCCCAGGTGAATAGGTAGGGGTACGATGTACCCCCATACTCATTCACATAGGGTGGGGGCCGGGATCTGGGGGCCCCCTTATTAAAGGGGGCTTCCGGATTCCGATAAGCCCCCCGCCCACAGAGAAGAGGCCCTTGTCCTCATCAACATGGGGACAAGGTGCTTTGGGGTGGGGGGGGCCGCAGTGCGCCCCCCTTCCCCAAAGCACCCCCCATGTTGAGGGCATTCAGCCTGGTATGATTCAGGAGGGGGGCGCTCACTCATCCACACCCCTTTGCCTGACCAGCCATGCTGCGTGCTCGGATAAGGGTCTGGTATGGATTTTGGGGGGACCCCAACACCGTTTTTTTGGCGTAGGGGGTTCCCCTTAAAATCCATACCAGACCTAAGGGCCTGGTATGCGCTTGGAGGGGAACCCATGCCAGTTTTTTATTAAAAATTTGGTGTGGAGTTCTCCCTCAAGATTCATACCAAACACAGTGCCTGGTATTGGCGGGGATCCAAGTTGGATCCCTGAAACCAGTGTGAACCCGGCCTCAAAGTCAGCAATGCTTGTCGCTCATTGGGAAAGGAAAAAAATAATTTTTTCTTTACCGATGCGAGCCAGCTCGGCGCTGGCTCCCGCATCGGGGCTCGCAGGGTGTCAATCTCCCCGATAAAAGCAGCGAGATTGACACAATATAGCGGTCACCTATGGTACTGGTACTTGTACTTGCTGTTAAAAAAACGGTATTGGTGCATCCCTAGTTAAAAGCAAAAAAAATTTTGACGTAGTTAGTAATCTCAAGAAAATGTGGGGTATCAGGCGCTACCTAATAATAAAGGGGAGGACCACCCTTATTTCCACTAGACCAAGTGTCACCTCAAAACAGTAGATTATTAGTATACATAAACCTTTCTATATTCATTGAGAGTAATCGAGTAATCGCAATAAAGATTCAATAGATTGTGAATAGGGATGAGCCGAACACCCCCCGGTTCGGTTCGCACCAGAACTTGCGAACGACCCCCGCGTTCGGTACGAACGTTAGAACCCCATTGAAGTCTATGGGACTCGAACGTTCGAATTGGAAAGTGCTAATTTTAATGGCTAATATGCAAGATAGTGTCCTAAAAAGGGTTTGGCGACCTGCCTCCTGCCTCAGGGGACATGGGTCACTGCAAAAAAAAGTTTTAAAAACTACCGTTTTGGCGGGAGCACTGATTTTAATGACGATTAAAGTGAAAAAAAAAACGTGAAATATTCCTTTAAATATGGTGCCTGGTGGGTGTCTGTAGTATGCCTGTGAAGTGCCACGTGTTTCTCGTGTTTAGAACAGTCCCTGCACAAAATGACATTAAGCGGAAATAACACCATTTAAAACTGCTTGCGGTTTTAATGTTATATCTGGTTCCTGCAATATGGTTGAAAATCATTCAGAAAAATGGCATGGGTAGCCCTCCCTGCCCATTACCAGCCTATTTGGGTCTTGTACGCATATTAAGGGGAACCCTGTACCCATATTAAAAAAAGGAAATGCGTGTGGCCCCCAGGCCCTATATACTCAGAACAGAAGTATACAGGCGGTGCAAACAAGACAGGGACTGTGTAGGTTTGTTGTGTTAAGTTGAATCTGTTTGTCATTTTCAACCGGTACATTTTTAAAGTGTAGCTCCAGTCAAAAAAAATTTTTTTAAGCTTTTTGGAAAACATAGGGAAGGGTTATCACCCCTGTATAATTTGTTTTGTCGTCCATCTTTTTTCATCTCACTTGCTGTTGTCTCCTTCCGTTTGCAAGTAGGAGATGTTTGTAAATTGGATGTTTGAAAGTAGGGGCCTGCCCTATATGCTCTGCAGAAATGGCAGAACAAGGTGTTGGTTTTGCAACAACATTGTAAGCCCTCAAAGTGACTCTTGGTGGGCGCTGGAGCGCCCTGCTGTGAACGATTATATCAAGAATTGTAATTACATGCCATTGTTGAACAGTGGTAGAAAAATTGACCTTTGGTGGTTGTGGTGCTGGTGCCACAACACTATAAGTCCTCACAGTTACTCTGGGTGGGCACAGGAAGGGGCCCTCCTGTGAAATATTATATCAAGAATTGTAATTACATGTCCCTGTTAAACAGGGGCAGAAAAATTGGGCCTTAGGCACTGGTGCCATCACACTGCAACCTCTGCCATACACTCTAGTTTTATTGCAGGAATTAGCCCTGCTGCAAAGCATTGCATCAAAAATTGTACTTAAACGCCCCTGTTAAACAGGGGCAGAAAAATTGGGCCTTAGGCACTGGTGCCATCACACTGCAACCTCTGCCATATACTCTAGTTTTATTGCAGGAATTAGCCCTGCTGCAAAGCATTGCATCAAAAATTGTACTTAAACGCCCCTGTTAAACCGGGGCAGAAAAATTGGGCCTTAGGCACTGGTGCCATCACACTGCAACCTCTGCCATATACTCTAGTTTTATTGCAGGAATTAGCCCTGCTGCAAAGCATTGCATCAAAAATTGTACTTAAACGCCCCTGTTAAACAGGGGCAGAAAAATTGGGCCTTAAGCACTGGTGCCATCACACTGCAACCTCTGCCATATACTCTAGTTTTATTGCAGGAATTAGCCCTGCTGCAAAGCATTGCATCAAAAATTGTACTTAAACGCCCCTGTTAAACAGGGGCAGAAAAATTGGGCCTTAGGCACTGGTGCCATCACACTGCAACCTCTGCCATACACTCTAGTTTTATTGCAGGAATTAGCCCTGCTGCAAAGCATTGCATCAAAAATTGTACTTAAACGCCCCTGTTAAACAGGGGCAGAAAAATTGGGCCTTAGGCACTGGTGCCATCACACTGCAACCTCTGCCATATACTCTAGTTTTATTGCAGGAATTAGCCCTGCTGCAAAGCATTGCATCAAAAATTGTACTTAAACGCCCCTGTTAAACAGGGGCAGAAAAATTGGGCTGCTGGCATCACCCAGAACCAAAAATGTTCTTCCAACATATCAGCGGAGGAGGAAGAGGATAGACAATCAACATAACAGGACAGTCACTCAGCATCAGCATAGGCAGTCTTGAAGGGATGTGGTATTTCAAAAAAAATTATTCGGTTACATCAGCTTCAGGTGCTTGGTAGCTGTGGGTGATCCAAGACTGATTCATCTTGATGAAGGTCAGTCGATCAACTGATTCAGTGGACAGGCGCACCCTGTGATCGGTAACGAAGCCACCAGCAGCACTGAAGGTGCGTTCCGAAAGAACGCTGGATGCAGGACAGGCCAGTAGCTCAATTGCATACTGTGCAAGCTCTGGCCAGTGATCCATCCTCAAGACCCAGTAAGCCAGAGGATTTTCAGTGGGAAAGGTGTCCAAGTCTGACCTTGCCCCTAGGTATTCCTGCACCATGTAAATTAGACGCTGGCGATGGGTGCTGGAACCAATCATACCTTGGGGCTGCGGACTAAAAAATTGTCTGAAAGCATCAGTCAGACGGCCACCTTCTCCACCGCTCCTTCTGACTGATGCCTCAGCAACACGTTGTCCAGGACCAGGAGTTTGTGACCTCCCAGTCTCTGGGAACGCGTTGCACAGAGCTTTCTGCAAGGCCTCCCGGAGATGTCTCATCCTCTGCTCCCTCTGCGATGGCAAGATAAGGTCGGCAACCTTACCCTTGTACCGTGGATCAAGGAGAGTGGCCAGCCAGTAATGGTCCCTCTCCTTGATCCGAAGAATACGAGGATCCTTCCGCAGGCTTTGCAGGATCAGGGAGGCCATGCAGCGTAGGTTAGCTGAGGCATTCGGTCCGGAGTCCTCTGGGTCACTAAGGACAACATGATCCGCAGCTACCTCCTCCCAGCCACGTACAAGTCCACGTGTTTCTTGGGACTGTAAATCATCCCTATAAGACTGCTGCTGCTGATGCTGAGTGCCAGCCTCCACCTCCATGCTGACACAATCATCCTCCTCCTCCTCTTCCTCCTCCTCACCCTCTTCCTGTGTGATGGGTGGCACAGCAGGAACACTGTCTGGATAAAGGGGGCCTTGAGAGGCAAGGAAGTCCTCCTCTTCCTGCCTCTGTTCTGCCTCAAGTGCCCTGTCCATTATTCCACGCAGCGTATGCTCCAAGAGGTGGACAAGAGGTATAGTGTCACTGATGCATGCACTGTCACTGCTCACCATCCTTGTGGCCTCCTCAAACGGTGACAGGACAGTGCATGCATCCCTGATCATGCCCCACTGGCGTGGTGAGAAAAAACCAAGCTCCCCTGACCCTGTCCTGGTGCCGTAGTCGCACAGGTACTCATTGATGGCCCTCTGCTGCGTGTGCAGCCGCTGCAGCATGGCCAATGTTGAGTTCCATCTGGTGGGCATGTCACATATAAGGCGGTTCTTGGGCAGGTTCAACTCCTTTTGGAGCTCAGCCAGCCGAGCACAGGCATTAAATGATTGGCGGAAATGCACACAGACTCTCCTGGCCTGTTTCAGGACATCCTGTAAGCCGGGGTACCTGCCCAAGAACCGCTGCACCACCAGGTTAAGGACGTGAGCTACACAGGGCACATGGGTCAGTTGTCCCTGTCGGAGGGCGGAGAGGAGGTTGGTGCCATTGTCGCAAACCACCATTCCTGGCTTAAGCTGGCGTGGTGTCAACCACCTCTCGGCCTGCCCCTGCAGAGCTGACAAAACATCCGCCCCAGTGTGGCTCCTGTCCCCCAAACAAACCAGCGCAAGCACGGCATGGCATCGTTTTGCCTGCGTACTTGCGTAGCCCCTGCAACGCCTACGGAGCACCGCTGGTTCTGAGGACAGAGCACTGGAAGAGGCCATGGAGGAAGAAGAAGAGGAGGGGGTGGAGGAGAGAGGTGTGTCACAACCAATAGTAGCATTTTGGAGGCGTGGTGGCGGAACAACCTCCAACACTACTGCACCTTGTCCTGCATCCTTCCCAGCAGCCAGGAGAGTGACCCAATGGGCCGTGAAAGACAGGTAACGTCCCTGTCCATGCCTGCTGGACCATGAGTCAGCGGTAATATGCACCTTACCGCTGACCGCCCTGTCCAGCGAGGCAAGGACATTGCCTTCCACATGCCGGTAGAGAGCCGGAATCGCCTTCCGTGAGAAAAAGTGGCGTTTGGGGACCTGCCACTGAGGAACCGCACATTGTACAAACTCACGGAAGGGGGCCGAGTCTACCAACTGAAAAGGCAGCAGTTGAAGTGCTAGCAATTTAGCCAAGCTAGCATTCAACCGCTGGGCATGTGGATGGCTGGGAGTAAATTTCTTCCGCCGGTCCAGCAGCTGGGGCAGGGACATTTGTCTGCTATAATCGGACGTGGATGTACCACTAGCAGAGTTCCCGGAAGCACTTGGCTGTGACACACCTAATTCTACACCTTCATTCCTCTCAGAGCAGGTTTCAGAGAGGACTGAAGGTCTAGTGGGGTTGGAGATGCCAGCTGATGAGGAGCAAGGAGAGGTCCGCTTTGTTCTTTGGTGTGGGTCTTTGAGGTATGCTTGCCAACGAGCTGCATGGCAGGTCAACATATGTCTGGTCAAGCATGTGGTGCCCAAGCGGCTGATGTTTTGGCCACGTGAGATACGCTTGAGACATATGTTGCAAATAGCAGCGGTGCGATCTGATGCACTCGTCTCAAAAAAGGCCCACACCAAAGAACTTTTAGAATAACGCGCAGAGGAAGCGCTCTGCGCAGAGGAAGCGCTCTGCGCAGGCGGAGCTCTGCGGTGTGATTCAGTCGGTGTGCTGCCCCTAAGCTGGCCCCCGGAGGGCATCCTGCCTCGTTGGACATGTGCCTCCTCCTCCTCCTCCTCCCTCCTTCCAGGCACCCACGTGGAGTCAGTGCCCTCATCATCCCCTCCCTCTTCATCGCTGTAGCAAACCTGGCAGTATGCTGCAGCTTGTGGAACATGACTGCCAGATTGCTGTCCTTCTTGAGCATCCCCTCTCTCTGTGCTCACGCTACTGCCTTCCTCTAGCTGAGTGTCATCATCAGAGCCCACCAAACACTGGGCATCCTCCTGGAGCATGTACCCAACACTGTGCTCAAAGAGTTCAGGAGACTCCTCAGGAGGACGTGGTGGGTCTAGGGAAGGAGTCACTGATGATGACATTGAGAGGAGGGACGACGATGTGTTGGCAGCTGCTTTTCTACTACCCTGAGACTGGGTGAGAGAGGATGAGGAGGATGAAGAGGGCTTGGTCATCCACTCTACCAAGTCGTTGGCATGTTGCGGTTCAACATGTCCAGCTGCAGAAAAGAAGGACAAGCATGTCCCATGGCCACGTGCTGATGACAATGCACCGCGTCCACGACCAGCACTGTTGTCTCTAGACACAGAGCCTGCTTGCCCTCTTTTATCGGCTCGCGCCTGTCTGCCTCTCCTTGCTGGCCTTCCAGACATGGTAATGGCCTGAAGGGAGTTGGGTAAAACAGTAGTTGGGTAGTTTATATTGTGCTGGAGGCACACAACACCCACTAACTCCTGCAGATGCCTTTTTTATAGAACAGCAGAGTTAAAGGGGTATATACAGATGTATACTGTGCTGTGCTGGAGGCACACACAACTTCCAATAACTCCCGCAGATGCCAATCGGGCCCAAATAGAGAACAGCTATGTAGGTGGATAATAGCGGTATGTACTGGGTACAGAGCAGGCACACAGCACGCACTATCTCCTGAGTGACACTACTGACTGCAAGCTCTATTGTTAAAGATGGACCACTAGCTATATAGGTGAGGTGAATATCACGGTGTATACTGCGGTCAGGGCACGCAGACAATAACAAGAAAACAGCAGAGTTAAAGGGGTATATACAGATGTATACTGTGCTGTGCTGGAAGCACACACAACTTCCAATAACTCCCGCAGATGCCAATCGGGCCCAAATAGAGAACAGCTATGTAGGTGGATAATAGCGGTATGTACTGGGTACAGAGCAGGCACACAGCACGCACTATCTCCTGAGTGACACTACTGACTGCAAGCTCTATTGTTAAAGATGGACCACTAGCTATATAGGTGAGGTGAATATCACGGTGTATACTGCGGTCAGGGCACGCAGACAATAACAAGAAAACAGCAGAGTTAAAGGGGTATATACAGATGTATACTGTGCTGTGCTGGAGGCACACACAACTTCCAATAACTCCCGCAGATGCCAATCGGGCCCAAATAGAGAACAGCTATGTAGGTGGATAATAGCGGTATGTACTGGGTACAGAGCAGGCACACAGCACGCACTATCTCCTGAGTGACACTACTGACTGCAAGCTCTATTGTTAAAGATGGACCACTAGCTATATAGGTGAGGTGAATATCACGGTGTATACTGCGGTCAGGGCACGCAGACAATAACAAGAAAACAGCAGAGTTAAAGGGGTATATACAGATGTATACTGTGCTGTGCTGGAGGCACACACAACTTCCAATAACTCCCGCAGATGCCAATCGGGCCCAAATAGAGAACAGCTATGTAGGTGGATAATAGCGGTATGTACTGGGTACAGAGCAGGCACACAGCACGCACTATCTCCTGAGTGACACTACTGACTGCAAGCTCTATTGTTAAAGATGGACCACTAGCTATATAGGTGAGGTGAATATCACGGTGTATACTGCGGTCAGGGCACGCAGACAATAACCAGAAAACAGCAGAGTTAAAGGGGTATATACAGATGTATACTGTGCTGTGCTGGAGGCACACACAACTTCCAATTACTCCAGCAAATGACAATCGGGCTCAAATAGAGAACAGCTATGTAGGTGTATATAGTGGTATGTACTGGGTACAGAGCACGCAGACAGCACGCACTAATACTACTGACTGCAAGCTCTATTATTAAAGCTAGATCACTAGCTATATAGGTGAGGTGAATATAGTGGTGTATACTGCGGTCAGGGCACAGACAGTAACCACTACACAAGAGCAAAATAGTAAATCAGCCAAAAACGATTGGTGTGTAACTGTGTTGAAGGTACACAGAACACCCACTGCTTCAGATGCTAACAAACACTACACGAGGCCGCCTGAAAGGCAGCTTTATATAGTGTGGGGCGTGCACTACACAGCCTGAGCTATGATTGGCCACAGGCAGGATGCCTGTGGCCAACCATTGCTCTCCTCGCTACTGGCGCTGCGATTGGCCAAGCATGCGGGGTCACAGTGCATGCTTGGCCAATCGTGAGACAGCAATGCATTGCGCCATCGCAATGCATTGTGGGCCACACGAATTTTGCCGTGAACGGCCCAAACGTTCGGAATTCGGCGAACGCACGAACGACCGATGTTCGAGTCGAACATGCGTTCGACTCGAACACGAAGCTCATCCCTAATTGTGAATAAGGACCTACAGAAACCCATATAAAGTGCTTCTGTGCAAAGGTAAGTGCCACATATAATACTTGATGCGAATTACATTAAATTCACACAATTCCCTATGTGTGTTGAATAAATCAACATTAATGAACTACAAACTTTCAAATGATCACACTAAAGTGCAAACTTATGAAAAACCACACAGTATGGTTATAAAATTTGTAAACAGTAACTCCAAACCTTATATACCTAATTGTGCAAAATTGCAAAAACCCCTAGCTGGGTGTGTGTGCGTGAAATATGTATCAACCAACTTACTTATATATCATAAACAAAAAATATATATATAAATATGTGCATAGAAATAGTAAATAAAAAATAAATTTGAATTAAAAATAAGGGAAATAATAAAAAAATTTTTTTTTTAAAACCAATGATGAATAAACAATAAAGCCAAAATTAAAGAAAACAAAAACAGAAAAAAGAAAGATCCAAAAAAATGTCTATTAATGTCCACACGTGAAAAAACGAAAAAAATAGATAAAATGAAAAATCAAAAAAGATCCTTGATTGTGCAAATCCAGCAGAAGGAAAGTGACTTTTGTGCTTGCGACTATGTTCTTCAGGTGACTGCGTGCTGCCCCACAAGGTTCCCCACTCACCAGAAAGATACACCCCTGCAGGGGTACTGTGCCTTCAGATCAGTCTTTGTGTAATTCCAATATTCAGATCCATATGCGATACGGTTGCTCCAAAAGATACACCCCTACGGGGGTACTGTGCCTTTAAATACGATTCCGGTTCTCAGGCACCATACACGATATCCAAAAAAGGGGGGAGTCCAGTTTAATCTGCAACAAAGTACCCCGAATTAGAGGGTCCTACCCTAGTAATAGACTGAAAGGACCCGTGTCTCAACCATGGGAGACAAACTGTGTTCCACCACATAGAGGAGTTTGTCTCCCATGGTTGAGACACGGGTCCTTTCAGTCTATTACTAGGGTAGGACCCTCTAATTCGGGGTACTTTGTTGCAGATTAAACTGGACTCCCCCCTTTTTTGGATATCATATATGGTGCCTGAGAACCGGAATCGTATTTAAAGGCACAGTACCCCCGTAGGGGTGTATCTTTTGGAGCAACCATATCACATATGGATCTGAATATTGGAATTACACAAAGACTGATCTGAAGGCACAGTACCCCTGCAAGGGTTTATCTTTCTGGTGAGTGGGGAACCTTGTGGGGGAGCACGCAGTCACCTGAAGAACATAGTCGCAAGCACAAAAGTCACTTTCCTGACAGACTCCATGGCAGCAACGTGTGGGTTAAGTCCCGCCTCCACTACCCATAGGACACTACTCCCATAAATCTTTGCTCCCTGCCCCTGGCCGTGTTCTTTTTTTGTCCTCCTCCGAAGGACCCAGAAGTGGTCTTCCTACCTGAAGATTTATCGTCCCCACGATCGAGGTCGGCCGGTCTGCGACTCTGGGTCTGGAAAAGTCGCATTACTCCGCTAAGCCCTAGCTATTAGCAGGGTATGGAGTGGGCAGTGGAAGAGGCGCTGTGAAGAAGCCCATGTCCTGGCCACTGGCAGGCAGGCTGCGCATTGGTCGGATAGCCAGCTATTAGCAGGTGACCTGTTTTGCCCCCTGGAAAGTCCGGTGTCATCTTACCTTATCTTCGGCCGAGTGATCGATCGTGGTGGGAGTGGTGAGAGGTTCTAAAAGTTCTTTATGGCAGCAGTTTTTGTATCTTATTATCTGTCTTCGTTTGTTTCTGTTTGTTTGTGTGTGCAGGCATGGCGGCTGGTTCTTCCGCGTTCCAGCCGCCGTTCTACTTCCGGGTTTGCGTTTTCGGCCGTACTGCGCATGCGCGAACGCGGTTGAGATCGAGGCTTGGTTTCGCGCATGCGCGATAGCGGCAAATTGCCGCTATTTCGCGCATGCGCACAGGCACGGCGGTGACATCACAGGGGCGGGCTATTTAAATGTGGAATTTGTCTGCAAGCTTTGGGAATGCTTGCGGGCTGTTGCGGTGACTTCCCCCTGCCTCTGTGTTGCATCCACTGGTAAGTGGCATTCTGGGATAGGGAGGCTATCCCTTCCCTGTCCCTTGCACTGATCCCTTGTCATCTTTTCAGCGCGTATGGATATCGCTGAGGACATGGATTCCTTACCGCCTGCTTGTGGCCAGCCCTCTCATAAAAGGTATTTCTAATGATCACCTGAAGGTCTGGTGGGGGAGGGGTATTTATCTGTTAGTTCTGTCCTGATGTCTTGTCTCTTGTGGTTTCTTGTCTTGTTCCTTTTTCAGCCCTTCCAGGTCAGAACAGCATCGCAGCTCTCATAGAGGGAGCGACTCCTCCAAGTCGCATCACCGGCACTCCTCTTCCAAATCTAAACATTATGGTTCCTCCTCAAGATCAGGACACCGTAGTGAAGAAAGATCGCACTCCTCGAGGACTCAATCTAGTCACTCAGCTAGTGCCTGTTGGGGGTGTAGAGCTCTTGTACCGGCAGGAAAATCTTTATGCGACCCTTGCTACGCCAAGGCTTCCAATGAAAGGGGTGACGCGGATCAACAACTTAAAACCCTGGTGGAAAAAGTTGTTAAGGAGTCCCTCAGAAATATTGAGGGCCAGTCCTATGTTCCCCCGGCAGAGCCGCCACTTTCTCCAGGAAGGGAGACTCAGTTGCAGGATACTTGGGAATCCTCTGCGCATAGCCACCCCTCAGCTGCCATATCTGACAGTGACTCTGATGAAAGTGATCCCTGTGTGGGCTTTGATTTCGCTCTACTGCCTCCTCTGGTCAGAGCTGTTAGAGAGACACTGAACTGGGAAGATTCTGTGGCTGCTCCTTCCAAACAAAGAAAATTCTTTAAGCAATTAAAGAAGGAACGGATTAATTTTCCTTTTATCTCTGAGCTAGGTGAGATTATCACAGATGAATGGGGCAAGGTGGAGAAGAAAAATTCCATGCTATCAAAGGTTTCGAAACTCTATCCTTTCAATGAAGAAGAGGTGAAGCATTTGGAGTCAGCGCCATTAGTAGACGCAGCAGTCATGAGGTTGGTGAAACATGTCACTCTTCCCTTAGAGGATACCGTGTCTTTTAAGGACGTTCTGGACAGACGAATTGATGCTGATTTGAAGAGAGTGTATCTCACAGCAGGAATGGCCTGTAAGCCAGCGCTAGCTCTGGCCGCTATGTCCAAAGCAATGGAGATATGGACAGATAGTGTAGATGAGACACTTAGAAATATCTCTGAAGATACAGCTAAGAGCTCCCCTATCCAAGAGCTTAGGCTGGCCTCCGCCTTTCTTGGGGAGGCCTCTATCGACATTATACGCCTGGTGGCTCAGGTGATGCTTTCTTCTGTTACGGCTAAACGGGCTCTTTGGCTCCGCCCCTGGCTGGCAGACCCAGCCTCTAAACAAGTATGGTGCCGCATCTCCTTTGAAGGGTCCTCCCTTTTCGGCAATAAGTTGGATGAGGCTATTACCCGAGCCACTGGTGGGAAGTCGGGGTTCCTCCCCCAGGACCGGCGTTTGCAAGCCCAGAGAAGGTCTTTTCCAAAGAGACAGTACCAGGAACGAGCCAGGGAAGCTCGCAGTTACAGACCAGGCCGTGAATTTTCCAGGTCCTGGAAATCAAGACAATCCTCTTTCAAAAAATCTACAAAAAGTGATTTGAAGGGAGAGAGGGAACCAACTAAATCCTTTTGAGGTTGGGCCCGCTCAGACAGGGCAGGTGGGGGCTCGTCTTTTCCACTTTCGCCATGTCTGGGCGGCCTCAATCCAAGACTTCTGGACCGTCAAGACCGTCTCCTCAGGTCATGTTTGGACCTTCAAGGAATCTCCCAGACTCAGATGGGTCCCCACCTCTCTCCCGGCCTCAGACGAAAAAAGGCTAATTCTTCTAGCCTACGTGGAATCTTTGTTGGCTCAAGGCGCCATTATCCATGTTCCAGTCATTCAGCGAGGCATGGGAATCTACTCTCCTTTGTTTATGGTCCGGAAAAAGAGCGGGGCCTGGAGGCCGGTCATAGATCTAACCCACTTGAACAGTTTTATCAAAAAAGAAAAATTCAAGATGGAGTCTTTATCCACAATTCAACAATCTGTCCAAGCAGGGGATTGGATGGTCTCCATAGACCTCAAGGACGTCTATTTTCATGTCCCAGTTGCAGTAAATTACCAGCAGTATCTCCGCTTCTCCGTGGGCGAAAGCCATTTTCAATTTACTTGCCTTCCCTTCGGGCTATCAACTTCTCCTCGTGTATTTTCAAAAGTATTGTTGGCAGTGGTAGCTCTTCTGAGAACCAAAGGGATTCGTCTACATCACTACCTAGACGACCTTCTGTTGTTGGCTCAAGACAAGGATCAACTTCTGGTACACAGAGAGCAGGTCATCTCCACCCTACAGGAATTCGGGTGGATCTTGAACTTGGAGAAGAGCCAGCTGGTCCCATCTCAGCGGCTGGTGTTCTTAGGGGCCCTATTCAACACTGTCAGAGGCACCATCTCATTACCAGAAGAGAAGTTGTCAGTGGTCAGGGACAGAATCCGTCCAGCCCTCTCTGCCTCTCATCTCCAGGCTCTCCAGTGCCTGAAAATTATAGGCACTATGGTAGCGACAATCCCGATGGTGAGGTGGTCACAGTGGAGGATGAGGCCCTTTCAGAAGGGTTTCCTTCATCAATGGTCAGGCAGCAAAACCCAGCTGATTCGGATCACCTTATCCATGAGGAATTCCCTTCTGTGGTGGCTCCAACGGGAAAATCTCTGCAACTGCCATTCCATTCTCCCCATCTCATGGGTCACCATAACAACAGATGCCAGCAACAGGGGTTGGGGTGCACACTGTCTGGCGGAAGTGGCTCAGGGCACCTGGATTCTCCCCTCCAGAGGGACGGTGTCGAACATCCTGGAGTTAAGGGCAGCTTTTCAAGCTCTGCTAGCCTTTCGGCATCTGATTTCAGGAGCCTCGGTCTCACTCAGGCTAGACAATACCACAGCAGTGGCGTACATAAGAAGGCAAGGGGGTACCCGAAGTCTATCCCTTCTCCAGGAGGTGGAACCGATCATGACCTGGGCTCAGAGGAACCTGAAGGATCTGACAGCATCTTATGTCCCAGGGATTCAGAAGTTCAGGCAGACTTTCTTTCCCGGATACTTCTGGACAACAACGAGTGGTCTCTCCACGAGGAAGTGTTCAACTGGATCCTGACAATGGGGCTCTCCCCAGAAGTCGACCTGTTTGCCTCCCCTTGCAACAAAAAACTAGAGAAGTATTATTCAAGGTACAGGGATCCTCAAGCCTACGGGGTGGATGCCTTGACAGAGAAATGGTGGTTCCACAAGGCCTATGCCTTTCCCCCAACTCCTATTATTCATCAGTTCCTGAGGAGACTCAGGTCAGAGACAGCAGAAGTGATAGCCATAATTCCCTATTGGCCCAACAGACCCTGGTTTCCGCTTCTGATGCTCCTCAGTGTCAGGGATCCAATTCCTTTACCATCCAGGCCAGACCTTCTGTCTCAAGGGTCGAGATTACATCCTTGCCCGGATCACCTGCGCCTAAAGGCTTGGTTTTTGAAAGGGGACGGTTGAAGGCTTTAGGCTGTCCTGAAGAAGTCATTCCCACTCTTCTTAGTGCTCGAAGAAGCAGTACTAACCGGGTATATGAGAGAATTTGGGCGAAGTTTGCAGATCACTTGTCTTCAAGGTCCAGTTCCTGTAATACCCTGACAGTCCGGGACGTCTTAAGCTTCTTGCAATCAGGATTGGATATCTCCCTTTCGGTTAGTTCTCTCCGGGTCCAGGTTTCAGCAATTTCAGCTTTTTCTGGAGTCGCATGGGCCAATCATCCCTTGGTCCAACAATTCTTCAAAGGAGCAGTCAGGCTTAGGCCACAAAGGAAGCCTAGATTCCCCAAATGGGACCTTCCATTGGTTCTAGATTTCTTCTCTCAACTTGACAGAACGCTCTCAATCAGAGAATTAACCCTTAAAACCTCTTTTCTGGTGGCCATAACTTCGGCGAAGAGAATCTCCGAAATTCAGTCTCTAGGTACAAAGGAACCTTTTCTCACCTTCTTTCCAGATAGGGTGGTCCTAATTCCGATGTTGGGGACAAATCCCAAGGTGACCTCTGTTTTCCATGAAAACCAGGAAATCACTCTTCCTACCTTCAATTCTGCTGGAAGTCAAGATCCACATCCACTCGATTTGGGAGTTACTCTAAAACAATATCTGGATATTACAGCTTCTTTTCGTCAATCTGACTTCCTCTTCGTACTATTCAACGGGAAAAGTAGAGGCGCCAAGGCCTCCGTTAGATCCATCGCTGCTTGGGTGGTTCAGGCAATTCAATGGGCTTATAGAGAGAAGGGCTTGGCTCCTCCTGAGGCGGTTACAGCTCACTCTACCAGAAGTCTCTCAACCTCATGGGCAGCTTCGCGCCACGTTGCACCTGATGTAATCTGCAGAGCGGCCTCCTGGTCTTCTATTCATACTTTCATGTCTCACTATTGTGTTGAGCCAGCTTCCTTATCCTCTGTTGATTTTGGTTTGAAAGTCCTGTCGGCCGACAGTGTTAAATAAATCTTTTGTTCAGCATTTTTGCCCACCCGGGTGTGTTTGGCGAGTTATTTCCCACACGTTGCTGCCATGGAGTCTGTCAGGAAAATGGAAAATTCCTATCAAAATACTTACCGTAATTTTCCTTTCCTGATGGACTCCATGGCAGCAGGAGTTCCCTCCCAAATGGCTGGAGTAGGCTAGTTACCGAACACGGCCAGGGGCAGGGAGCAAAGATTTATGGGAGTAGTGTCCTATGGGTAGTGGAGGCGGGACTTAACCCACACGTTGCTGCCATGGAGTCCATCAGGAAAGGAAAATTACGGTAAGTATTTTGATAGGAATTTTCCATTTTCCTTCTGCTGGATTTGCACAATCAAGGATCTTTTTTGAGTTTTCATTTTATCTATTTTTTTCATTTTTTCACGTGTGGACATTAATAGACATTTTTTTGGATTTTTCTTTTTTCTGTTTTTGTTTTCTTTAATTTTGTCTTTATTGTTTATTCATCATTGGTTTTAAAAAAAATATATATATTATTTCCCTTATTTTTAATTAAAATTTATTTTTTATTTACTATTTCTATGCACATATTTATATATATATATATATATATATTTTTGTTTATGATATATAAGTAAGTTGGTTGATACATATTTCACGCACACACACCCAGCTAGGGGTTTTTGCAATTTTGCACAATTAGGTATATGAGGTTTGGAGTCACTGTTTACAAATTTTATAACCATACTGTGTGTTTTTTCATAAGTTTGCACTTTAGTGTGATCATTTGAAAGTTTGTAGTTCATTAATGTTGATTTATTCAACACACATAGGGAATTGTGTGAATTTAACGTAATTCGCATCAAGTATTATATGTGGCACTTACCTTTGCACAGAAGCACTTTATATGGGTTTCTGTAGGTCCTTATTCACAATCTATTGAATCTTTATTGTGATTACTCGATTACTCTCAACGAATATAGAAAGGTTTATGTATACTAATAATCTACTGTTTCGAGGTGACACTTGGTCTAGTGGAAATAAGGGTGGTCCTCCCCTTTATTATTAGGTAGCGCCTGATACCCCACATTTTCTTGAGATTACTAACTATTTTGAAAAACCCTTGGCTGGGATTTCTTGGTTGGGGGGCTGCAACCTATATTTATATACAGATATTCATATGTTATTTATTCTTCATATTCTTTCTGCTTCCTGTATTACATAAGCGCAGGTGTGCTCAATCTTTTTAAAATTTTGAAGTAACTTTCAAATGGCATTTGTCAAGTCATCAAAAAAATTATAAAAATGTACAGGCCACAGTGCCCATGAAGATGTTATATTTAGTAGGAATTTTGTAAGTTATATTGTGTTTGTGTCCAATAATATTAATTTTAGTGAAAATATAATTTTGTTCATTTTGGGAGGGGAATGGGACCCTGTCAGGTAGGCTGTACGGGGTCTCTGCATTTCTAACAGGAGCCCTGCTTGTAATACTTTTAGAGTATAACTAAAGGCAAAACTTTTTTTTTTTCAATTTTGGATAGAGTGGCGATAAATTAAAGCACATCAGTTTCTATTACTACTTCTGCTGGGTTCACACTTGAGAACGCAGCGGCTCACAGCAGGAGTCCGTTGCATCTCCATTCACCTTTTCAGGTCTGTTCTCAGCCCGAATTTTGTATGATTTCGGAATTGAAACGGACCAAAAGACACACAGAGCTCCTGTGTAATTCATACAAGAGCTGCTGCGGAGATGTGTGAACCGGCTCCATAAAGAGCCAGTCACAATCTCCTGCTATGGGTACGGAAAAAGCTGCATCCGATTTGCAATAGTGTGAACCCAGCCTTAAATGTGAAAGTAAAAGAAGATTCAAAATTTTGGGCTGTCCCTAGAACATTAATATAGGGGAAATCTTCCAATGGAGACACTAGTTCTGTTGACCCGGGGAGCCCCAATAGATTTCCAAAATATGCAGGGATGCAATGCGACACAGATGGCTAAAAAATCTGACAGGGGTTATAATTCTCCTAAGGCCAACGGGTCATATGTCAGGAAACATTTGGTGGTTCCAAAAATACAGCTGATATTTAGCCCATGTGTATGTTGATCTGTCTGACAAAAGCCGGCCCTTTGGCTTGGTTCTGACAGACGAACAATCTGGAAAACCAACAGCCGGCCGACTCTGGATCAGTGCTCTCAGCCAATGGCAGAGAGCACTGATCAGAGCGTACTGACGGGGGGGGGGGGGGTGTCCCCCTGTCAGAACACAATAGCTCAGCGGGGAGATCGATATACTGGTATAGTTAGTATAGGCTCCTCCGACCGCTATTTTGTTCAACCCGTTGGGCTGAATAGAAAAAAACGAATAGGGTTTACTCCATCCAAAATGAAAAAAGTTTTGCCTATAGTCCTAATTAATTTACACTTGTGATGTGAGAGACCAAAGCATCACTAACAGACTGTTGTTAATGGAAATCTGTACTGAGAAAATAAGTAGAGTGCTATTACAAAACTCTCCTTTTGAACACCTAGTTGCCTAGATGTTCTGTTGATCCAAAAGATTTTGTTGTTTTTTTTGAGTAACTGACCCAGAACAGCAGCAGATAAGGAGCAAGAAAGGGCTTCTGCTACCAAGAACAGAGAATGGCATATTTGTATAAAAAAAAATAATGGAGAAAGGCAATAATCCTATTACTAAATATACTTTATGGAGACTGATGAGTCTGATCATTACAAGAAAAGGCAAATCATTTCATGTTTCATACCATAAAATATAACCTTGTCGTTTTTATAATACCTAATAAGCATAATTGAACACATTGAATCTCTCAACGTTTTGCTCATACAGGCAAAAGACATTTTGATAATATAGACATAGATGTTATACTGAAGCTAGATGTATGATATATATATATATATATATATATATATATATATATATATATATATATATATATATATATATATATAGATACATAGATACATAGATAGATAGATAGATAGATAGATAGATAGATAGATAGATAGATAGATGGATAGATAGATAGATAGATAGATAGATAGATAGATAGATAGATAGATAATATTATATTATATTTAGAGATATTTTGAGAGAATACAGCACTGCTATACATCCTCTTGCATGCTGCCCGAGAAATTGTGACATAGATGCAGAGTCAGATGTCAAGTTGGCCGCTTGTTGCATGCCTAAAATTGTTGTAAAATCAGATGCTAAGATCAATGTTAAGGAATGAGTTGACACTCTGAGTTTAAGAATTGTTTGGCAGGGCAAAGGCTCACTTGTTTCGAATTGGCTATTTTTGTCCTGTTGTCTGCCATTGCTACAAGTGAAGGTACAGTATTCTCCTGTGGGGTACTCATGGAGTAGAGTGTGGAAGAGAGGTTAAGCATGTCCAGGAGTATGCAATAATCCAAGTGTACATGTCCTGCAAGGAAACCTTGTAGTGAAAGCGTTTGACAACCTTACAAGGGCTCTGGGGTGAAAGTGGTGTTAAAGTTTGCAACTAGTGGTGTAACCTGGCCATCAATCTGAGACAGAGCTCTAAGTGGCTTAATTTTAGTGGCATTTTAGTGGAATTTTAGTGTCTTACCTGTCCATGACACTGAATTGTATATAAAGTTTTAGGTTTACCCCCATTACAAGACAGTGAGGGTTGAGTGAAGAATTGGAAGATAAAATAATAAAAAATAATAATAAACTAGTAAAGCTTATTTTTCTATTAAGGAGAAAAGGTCCATCATCTACAAACACAAGCAATAAACTTATAACTGAGAGCTTATAGACTTGGGTAGGTTCATAGGGGAGGTACCCCAGGAGTGTGTGTCCTCAAAAGCTTGCCTGTGGATGTGTATATATATATATATATATATATATATATATATATATAAACGCAACACTTTTGTGTTTGCCCCTATTTATCATGAGCTGAACTTAAAGGGGCATTCCACCCGCATTTTTTTTTTTTAAGTCAGCAGCTACAAACACTGTAGCTGCTGACTTTTAATAAGGACACTTACCTGTCCAGCGAGCCCACAGTGTCGCCCCCCCAGATCGGCTGTTGGCGCCGCCATCTTAACGAAGGGTAACAGGCAGTGGAGCCTACGGCTTCACTGCCCGTTTCCTACTGCGCATGCGCGAGTCACACGGCACTTTGTGAATGGCCCCATTGTTTTCTGGGACACACCTCCCAGAAGGCAATGGTGCCGCTCGCTGAAGAGGAGGAAACGCCAAAGAATAGGAATAAGCAAATTAGATTAGATTATATTAGACTGCCTAGCAACAGGGGTTTCTGGTAAGTAAAAAAAAATATTTTTTCAAATTTTTAAAAAGAACATTTTTTACGAATATTAATGCTATTTTTTATTTTAGGGTGGCCCTCCACTTTAAAGATCTATGACTTTTTCTATGTACACAAAACGACTATTTCTCTCAAATGTTGTTCACAAATCTGTCTAAATCTGCGTTAGTTAGAACATAACTACTTAACAACTTCAAACATAAAGATATAAAATGTTTATTTTTTGTGAAGAATCACCAACAAGTGGGACACAATTGTGAAGTGGAACGAAATCTATTGGATTTTTGAAACTTTTTTAACTAATAAAAAAATGAAAAGTGGGGCGTGCAAAATTATTCAGCCCCCTTGCGTTAATATTTTGTAGAGCCACCTTTTGCTGCGATTACAGCTGCAAGTCGCTTGGGGTATGTCTCTATCAGTTTTGCACATCGAGAGACTGAAATTCTTGCCCATTCTTCCTTGCAAAACAGCTCGAGCTCAGTGAGGTTGGATGGAGAGGGTTTGTGAACAGCAGTTTTCAGCTCTTTCCACAGATTCTCGATTGGATTCAGGTCTGGACTTTGACTTGGCCATTCTAACACCTGGATACGTTTATTTGTGAACCATTCCTTTGTAGATTTTGCTGTATGTTTGGGATCATTGTCTTGTTGGAAGATAAATCTCCGTCCCAGTTTCAGGTCTTTTGCAGACTCCAACAGGTTTTCATCCAGAATGGTCCTGTATTTGGCTGCATCCATCTTCCCCTCAATTTTAACCATCTTCCCTGTCCCTGCTGAAGAAAAGCAGGCCCAAACCATGATGCTGCCACCACCATGTTTGACAGTGGGGATGGTGTGTTGAGGGTGATGAGCTGTGTTGCTTTTACGCCAAACATATCGTTTTGCATTGTGGGCAAAAAGTTGGATTTTGGTTTCATCTGACCAGAGCACCTTCTTTCACATGTTTGGTGTGTCTCCCAGGTGGCTTGTGGCAAACTTTAGATGAGACTTTTTATGGATATCTTTGAGAAATGGCTTTCTTCTTGCCACTCTTCCATAAAGGCCAGATTTGTGCAGTGTATGACTGATTGTTGTCCTATGGACAGACTCTCCCACCTCAGCTGTAATTCTCTGCAGTTCATCCAGAGTGATCATGGGCCTCTTGGCTGCATCTCTGATCAGTCTTCTCCTTGTCTGAGCTGAAAGTTTAGAGGGACGGCCAGATCTTGGTAGATTTGCAGTGGTCTGATACTCCTTCCATTTCAAAATGATCGCTTGCACAGTGCTCCTTGGGATGTTTAAAGCTTGGGAAATCTTTTTGTATCCAAATCTGGCTTTAAACTTCTCCACAACAGTATTACGGACCTGCCTGGTGTGTTCCTTGGTCTTCATGATGCTCTCTGCGCTTTCAACAGAACCCTGAGACTATCACAGAGCAGGTGCATTTATACAGAGACTTGATTACACACAGGTGGATTCTATTTATCACCATCAGTTATTTAGGACAACATTGGATCATTCAGAGATCCTCGCTGAACTTCTGGAGTGAGTTTGCTGCTCTGAAAGTAAAGGGGCCGAATAATTTTGCACGCAACACTTTTCAGTTTTTTATTTACTAAAAAAGTTTAAAATATCCAATTGATTTTGTTCCACTTCACAATTGTGTCCCACTTGTTGGTGATTCTTCACAAAAAATTTAAATTTTATATCTTTATGTTTGAAGCCTGAAATGTGGCAAAAGGTTGAAAAGTTCAAGGGGGCCGAATACTTTCGCAAGGCACTGTATATATATATATATATATATATATATATATATATATATATATATATATATATATATATATACAGACGTTAATGACAAGGTATTGCCTGCATGGTCTAAGGCCTCGCTATTCCCAGGGAAGATTGGTAAATTTGTGAACATAATATACACAAATTCGGATGACCACATCGATGGTACAAAACACGGCAAACCTCCCCCATATTGGTATATCACAGAATATTCAGATCATTTTTTATTTGTTCATTTAGACTCAGCACATGCCTTCTCCTGACGAGTGGCTACAAGCCATGAAATGCATACAGCTACAAGATGCCGTGTTTTGTACCATTTATGTGGTCATCGGAATTTGTATATTATGGTCACAATTTTACCAATCTTCACTAGGAATAGTGAGGCCTTAGACCATGCAGGCAGTACCTTGTCATTAACTTTTGTATATATATAAATTTTGGTGTATTCTGGAAAATGATTGTGTAATATATTTGATATTCATATTATTATTATATTTTACCATGTGGGAACTATACCTCTACCATTATGTATATTATGTATGTACATCTATGTTATGTACTAATAAATAGCCTTTCTACATGTCCACCTGTATTCAGTTGCTGCTACGTGCTTCATGTAAAGTCCCACCCTCATGCCCTCTAATGTTCCTCAATATTGACAGGGATGGAAGCGCATGGCCTTACCAGGCCATGGCTTCACTTAAAGTCCCATATTCCTCTTCCCCTTTCCCCCATATTACACCTTACAGGTGTGGCATATCAAGATGCTGATTAGACAGCATGATAGTTGCACAGCTGTGTCTTAGGCTGGCCACAATAAAAGGCCTCTAAAATGTGCAGTTTTACTGTATTGGGGGGTCCGAAAACCAGTCAGTATCTGGTGTGATCACCATTTGCCTCACGTAGTGCAGCGCATCTCCTTCGCGTAGAGTTGATTAGGTTGTTGAATGCGGCCTGCCGAATGTTAATCCATTCTTCTTCAATGGCTGTGTGAAGTTCTGGGACATTGGCAGGAACTGAAACACGCTGTTGTATATTCCGATCAAGAGCATTCCAAACATGCTCAATGGGGGACATGTCGGTGAGTATGCTGGCCATGCAAGAACTGGGATATTTTCAGCTTCCAGGAATTGTAGTGAGATCCCTGCAACATGGAGCATTATCATGCTGCAACATGAGGTGATAGTCATGGATGAATGGCACAACAACGGGCCTCAGGATCTCATCATGGTATCTCTGTGCATTCAAAATACCATCAATAAAATTCACCTGTGTTCGTTGTCCATAGCATACACCTGCACATACCATAACCCCACCGCCACCATGAGCCACTTGATCCACAATGTTGACATCAGCAAACTGCTCACCCGCAAGACGCCATACATGCTGTGTGCCATCTGCCCTGTACAGTGAAAACCGGGATTCATCCGTGAAGAGAACATCTCTCCAAAGTGCCAGATGCCATAGAATGTGAGCATTTGCCCACTCAAGTCGGTTACGACAACGAACTGCAATCAGGTCGAGACCCTGAACAGAATGACGGACAGGCAGATGAGTTTCCCTGAGATGGTTTCTGACAGTTTGTGCAGAAATTCATTGGTTATGCAAACCGATTGTTGTAGCAGCTGTCCAGGTGGCTGGTCTCAGACAATCTTGGAGGTGAAGATGCTGGATGTGGAGGTCCTGGGCTGGTGTAGTTGCATGTGGTCTGCGGTTGCGCGGCCGGTTGGATGTACTGACAAATTCTCTGAAATACCTTTAATTCAATTCAATTCAAGGGCAACAGCTCTGGTGGAGATTCCTGCAGTCAGAATGCCACTTGCACTCACCCGACATCTGTGGCATTGTGCTGTGTGATAAAACTGCACATTTTAGAGTGGTCTTTTATTGTGGCCAGCCTAAGGCACACCTGTGCAATAATCATGCTGTCTAATCAGCATCTGGATATGCCACATCTGTGAGGTGGATGGATTGTCCCAGCAAAGGAGAAGTGCTCACTAACACAGATTTATATATATATATATATATATATATATATATATATACAATGTTGTATATCTTTTGAGAGAATACAGTACTAATATACGTACTCTTGAATTATTGTGCACTTCTATACACTAAGCAGGCACTCTTTCCACAAATGTTGTCTCGGGGAACAGTAACTGTTGGTCAGGATAATCCAAACCAACCAACACACTTGTCTCACCAAGATTAGGTGGCTAGGGATACTAACCCTCTTAATTGTTACCCAGTCTTGATGAAATTAGCATTATCTAATATCTGCAGGTTATTTAGAATTTATATAATGTTTTAATTGTTCCCTTGTTTTTGTTTTCTAGCACGTAAAAGATATAATTCTCCAGTCGAACCCTCTTCTTGAAGCATTTGGCAATGCCAAGACAGTCAGAAACAACAATTCCAGTCGATTTGTAAGTGTGTGGCGTAGTGTAACAATGTCAGATAAAAACCTTACAGGAGATTTTTCATAATTAATACAAATACCACAAATCTGCTGGAAAGGGAAATGATGATTGCTGCTTGCCACAAACAAGATTACCATCTAAAACTAGAGGCTTCCAATTACCTCTACACAGGAACTGATGCTGGTTATGGGCAGGTGCATAATTGTGCCTAATGCTGAAGGAGTGCGTTCTTCTCCAGATCCTTTGCAAGAGTTTGGTAATAGTAGTAGATCAAGATGGCCACTATAAGGTCTGGGGAATAAGTCCAGTGAGGACCCCCACTGCTTCGTTTTGCTGTTGAGAATCCCAGTATGTACAAGAGTAGTATACTTAGCATGCTGTCTGCTGTTCTGCGTGAAGAATTACTGACATTGCATGCACATCATTTATGGAAAATGAGAAATAGAAATGTGCACTTTTTTAACTTGGCCATAATGGAAAACAACTTTTTTACATTTATATATCTTTACAGAATGAGCACATTTTGTGTGTTGTAGATCATGATGGCGAACCATATTCCTGAATTTCCATTTATATACAAAACTGGCTTGATGTACTTCCAAAAAATTAACACAGAGGTGAAGGCCAAACTGGGGACGTCCCATTCAAATCAAATTCAATTTTTGCTGTAAACAAATTGCTGACACAGACAAACAATTTGCAACCAGGGATTTTAGTAGTGAAAGTTGGCATTGGTTGGTATAGCCAAGGGTAAAGAACCCTTTTAGCTGATTTTTTTGCCCATTGGGGGACATGGTAAGATCTGTTCAGAACCCAGAAGTGTAAGAAATTGCAAGAAAGTTTGCTAGTTAATTTCTACACCGAATATAGTCTTGCTTTTTCCTAACAAAACTGGAGATTTAAAACTATGTTTTCATTCTTGTTGTAGACTAGAGGTTACATAAAGAGTATTAGAAGGGTTGCAATGCTTAGTTGTTCTGTAAAACATGCAGCTCCAGTTCTGATCGCAGAAACAAAATCCTTTTGGTCATATGATGTGTGCCGAAAGGGAATTGGAACTCAAATTTTATGAACAAAGGTTTTAGTTATGGGATGAGCTTTTGAGAGAACCTGGAGCAGAATTTTCTCCAGGAAAGGTAAGTATTTAAGCTCTTTTATTATTCATATTTTACCCATTTTCACAAGCCTAAAATAGCTTTACGTTATTTTGAGGTCCATTTTAGGTCATATAAGCAGATAAAATCTATACGAATTAAAGAGTGAAAGTAGCATTTGTAACAATTTTTTCTTCAAAATTTTGTAAATAATGGCTTATTCTTTTTGATATGTTCTAATGGTCCTATCGATTTTAAAAGTATGTATCACATGTTTAAATGTCGCTTGGCATTATAGAGAAAGGGATGAAAATCAATATTTGAAAGAGCTGAGTCTACAGTATCTTGTATGCTGAATTATGGTATTATGTGGAGATATAAATTTAAATGTATCAGCACAAGATGGCATTGTAGATACAGATAAGTATGAGTGTGCCAATATCCTAAATATATTACAAAATGTATTCAAAAAAAGGAAAGTTTTCTTCACTACTACTCTACCACCAATCAGCTGCTCCTTCCATTTGACATCATCTCATTTTGAATCATTATAGATTGATCTGTTCCACTGTGGTAATAGTTGGTTGGTTAGGTCAGCCTTTCTCAACCTTTTCAACACAGAGGAACCCTTGAAATAGTTCTCCAGTCTCGGGGGAACCCCTGCTAAAAATTTGAAATCTACAACTCATGATACATTAGTGTGATGGTCAGTGGGAAGAATGGTCCTTACACTTGTGGTCATTGGGAGGAATTACCTCCTTACCGATAGCTAAAAAGATCAATGGTGTGAGTGGGAACTTATCTGAGAGCCAGAAATTGCCAATTCGGAAGGAACCCCTAGCAACCTCTGGAGGAACCCTAGGGTTCCACGGAACCCTGGTTGAGAATCACTGTGTTAGGTGGTGTGAGCGTCATTTAGACCAAACACCATGGTTTGTTTTTAACATGTCATGTCAATATCGTGAATTTTCAAGAAGATTCAAGAACAAAAGTAAAAACTGCAGCGACTAGAGCAACACCCCTAGGTGTTTCAGCTATAACATTTTGGTTTCCTATAATAGGGCAAATACTTTGAAATACAGTTCAGCCGTGGAGGGGAGCCAGATGGAGGCAAAATATCAAACTTTCTGCTGGAAAAATCTCGTGTTGTTAGCCAGAATGAAAGTGAGCGCAATTTTCATGTCTTTTACCAGGTAAATATATAGAGATATGGAAACATTAACCATTCATATGAAATCATGTTTATTACTGTGTGCTATAGTCAATGTATGTGCTTCTCTACTAAGCATGTGCAAATGCAGTAATGCATAGTAACCAGTAGCTATCAAATGTCAGATAACGTCACTGTCTGTTTTTTACACTTAGTTATTACTATATGGCTCATTTTGTTTTGACACTACATTTAAAAGCTGTGTGCGGTGTCTCTGAGGTCTCATTCACACATATATCACAGATTTTTTTGGGGTGTCAATGAGTGTTGTTCTGGCTGTGCCCATTCATTTTTAAAGGCAGACTTCAGTGTCTGTTTTTTTTCAGTACAGTACACTGCAAAGCAACAAGTTTTTTGCACTTTTGTCAGACTATAATAAAATCATAACATTTTTTTATTTTTTTTTGTAATGTACCAAATTTAAAAAAATGTTACCCTTCAAAAATGCATACTAATTAACAGATATATACAGATAGATACATGCTGATGCTGCTAAATTTAGCCTGGTTATCTGGACATCTATGACTTCTGGTGATCTTCTAAACTGATCGTTACATTAGAAGTAATCAATGGAGGCTGTAAAGAATGTGTACTTCTGCTCTACTATTAAAGTAAAGTGCTATATGTTTAAATATAGGAGGCTGCTGCTTAACACCTTAACACCAACTGTTATTGGCAGACCCAGGTAAAAAGAAAATATATTTGAAGCGCTACCTCCTACAAAATTAAAGAAATACTAAGTAATATGAATATAAACTAAAAATCAATAGGAGTGTTAAATATAGCACAAATAATATTGCATAAACCACAATAATAAAATAATATGGCAACCAGTGACCTCTAGTGGAAATAATAAGTATAACACTATACCAATACTATATAACAATATATATCTCAAATAAACTCCATATATCCAGTGTCTTTTAAGCTACCAACAATGGACTCCTGCAAGCGTGGTCTCTCATAGATAATGGCAATATAAGGGTAAAAGCGTTAGCATAGTGTAATACTGTAAAACAAAACTTATTTAAAACACAAGCAATCTATACAACTCACATTTAGGTATGCACTAGCCCTGGTGCACACAGGTGATGAACTTTAACATATACAGATCCATCCCTGGGGTCACAAAATTGTCTGCAAGTCCTCATCCCTGCTGCCCTCATGGGTGATCGTGTACTTCCTGCAATGATGTCACAAACCTCTGACTCATTTTGTCACTCACATAGGACTTTATCAAAGGATATCCAGTATCATTCCCTCTGAGAAAGTCACATGTGAGTAACCAGACGCATCAGTGGCGGGGGGCTTGTGACGTCATTGTGTTGTTGTATGAAGTACACAATCGTCTATAAGGGCAGCAGGACCGAGGACTTGCAGAAGATTTTGTCCCTTTTAGCCCTTGTACACATGGTCGGACATTCCGACAACGAAATCCGTCGGATTTTGTCCGACGGATTTTGTCCGAAGGATTTTGTCCAAAACTGTTGCATACACACAGTCGGACAAAGTTGTCAGAAAATCCGATCGTACTTAACGTGATGACATTATTTCGTTAGGACGGGACTATGTTCAGGCTAGTAGCCAATAGCTTTGGTTTAGGAATTTGATCTGAGCATGCGTGGCACTTTCTCTACACATGATCGGACAAAGTCCGATCGGATCATGTTGTCGGATACTCCGACGGAAACAGTCCGATGGAGCCCACACACAGTCAGATTATCCGACAACACGGTCCGATCGGACACCTTCCATCGCTCCCCCTTCCCCCCACTCACCCTCCCTTCTTTTTTTAATTTCTCTCTCTCTCTCTTTCTTTTAGACTTTTGTCTGTTCTTCTCCCTGTTTCCCTTTACTTATCTTTTTAAATCCTCTCCTAGTTGTATCTTTTTTGGTTGATCAACTAGTTTCCTTCCATTTGAGATGGTGGTGGGGCCCACTAGTGCGGTGGTCACCACATCTTCTGGTGTGGCTGGCACTTTACTGTTGGGTCCTGGTTGGAAAATAGGAAGTTATCCACGGTGGTTACTTCCAACCTGACGTTTGGGCTAAAGACTGAACTCCCTAATACGTGTATGCATCTTGTTTTCATGTGTGTAGATGCACATTCGTGTCCCATATGGTTTGCAAATATTTGTACCTGATAGCTGCCTCCATATGCATCTATTTGAAAATTTTAAAATAAAGAATTTAAAAAAAGGATAAAAAAAGTTGATGCCAAATGCAATGAACACTATTAATATTTTCAGCATATTTCTTACCATATTTTGAAATGAATTTATACCACTAATGTTAATTAACCTGATTAAGGTTTTGAAACGTATTGGTTAAAACATTTAAATATTTTCTATTATTGTATAATTAAAGCAAGTAACTAATTAGTTCTCATCTTTTAAAGCTGATAGAGGGAGCTTCACCAGATATGAGACAAAATTTGGGCATTATGAATCCAGATTACTATTTCTACTTAAACCAGTCAGATACATATAAAGTGGATGGGACAGATGATAAAAATGACTTCTGTGAAATGATGGTAAATATTTATGAATTATATATCCAATAATCTGAATGATCAACTTAAAATAATAATTTGCACTTGCTATTATGATTTCTTCATTCTTGTCCTTATCTGGTCTCACTAGAATGCCATGCAAGTCATTGGTATTTCTGGAGAACACCAACAGATGGTCCTACAGATAACAGCGGGCATCCTACATCTGGGAAACATCAGCTTCCAAGAACAAGGGAACTATGCCATGGTGGAATGTGCTGACTGTGAGTAGTGTTTTCTTAGATCAGTGTGTTCTACCAAACCAAATTGTGTTCTACCTAAAAGAGAAAAAACATACTGTGGCACCCTATAAGCCTTCTATAATATCTAAGGGAATAATAAACCTCCAAAAACAGCCAGCTGACTTTTTCAGTAATATGAACTATGGTAAAGCTAAACAGCTGAACACTAGGCAGACAACTAAAAAAAAACTGCCAGAATACATATATAGAGTTGTTGTACCTGCCAACGGAGTTGTATTTCTGTACATATTCTGTACATAGACGGATTCCAGGCAGCTAAAGTCTTGTCTATTATCTTACTATTTCCTGAGATATCTAATGCTGAATGACAAAAAAACACTTTGGGGTTATTGCACCTTTCTCAAGCTGAAGAAGCATTGCTGATTGCAGCATGACAGCTGCAGGGAGTCCCGGGGTGCTGTGGCTTCATCACACAGTGAAATTCCTGTGCCTACTGTACACTAGTGAGGATCATCCCAATCAACTAGAGGAGCTGCAAAATCCTTTGCATTTACCTATTGGATGTTTCATTTGGGCTTCATGGATCATGGAATTGGCTAGGCTACTATTGTCCACGAGCGGACTGACCATTGGGCCACTCGGGCACTGCTCGAGGGCCCCATGCCACTAGGGGGCCCCATTAGGGTTGCCAGCCTCAGTAAAACCAAGGACAGCATGAAAAAATGTTTTTCTTTTTTACATCTGTCTCTGAAATGTCCCTTACGGACATAATTTTGGGCTAAAAATCCAGAGATTATAGCTGACCCACCTCTCCAGTACCTTCTCAGCCAATAAAAACATGTCTGTGCATACTGTGCGATTGTATACTGTGTGTGTTTGTGTATACTGTGTGGCCCCATAATCTCTGATTGCCCGGGGGCCCCATGAGTTGTCAGTCCACCCCTGCTATTGCCATATGTTTAGTGCGCTACTTTTTATATACAGTTTTAAGGCGTCCCCTAATTATGTTTTCATTTTTGCACTCATGTTAAAAAGCACATTTTAGGCCTAAGTTTAGTTAAACCCGCCCCCCCCCCCCTTTAAAAGCAAACACCATGGAGAATAAAATGGCGGTTGTTGCAATTGTCTATGTTACATGGTATTAGCACACATGGGGGGTTACTTACTAAAGGAAAATCCACTGTAAGTGCACTTGGAAGTAAAGTCGCTGTAGATACGAGGGAGACATGTAAGGAAAATAAAAAACAGCATTTTGCACATGATTGGTTGATAAAATCAGCAAAGCTTCCACTCATTTCAGATCTACCCCTTAGATTTAGAGCAACTGCACTTCCAAGAGCACTTTCAGTGCAATTTCAAGTGCACTTGTAGTGCAAAGTGGATTTGCCTTTCGTAAATAACACCCATGACTACCACATATTCAGAAAAAATACAATAAAGTCATTTTAGTGCACACAAACGTAATATATTACCTTACTTTTGGTAAAATATAAACTATCAGCATGCGATAAGTAAATAGATTCCAAACATGTAAAGGCCTAACACGGTGGCATTTCTACTCAAATTGTGACAGCTTTCTAAAGAAAATAAACTGCAAGAACACATTTTGTTGTGATGGATCTGGAATGTATTTAGCGGATTTAAACCTAAATTTAATTTGGGCTTTAAAGAGGAAGTAAACCCTGGTGGGTTTTACTTCTTCTTTATTTCCCTGCAAAGGTAAAGCATAATGGACTACTATGCATCACATAGTAGCCCATTATGTGTCACTACCCGAAACTGAAGCCTGCTATGTCACCATTGTCCCCACTAGCAGGGAACGTCCAGAGCCGCCAGTCATGGCATGACCCCTATTAGAAAGGGCACGATGCATTAGTCTGCTTGTCTTCAGTAAACTGTTTGTGGGCTTTATTGTGCATCATCTTTAGAAGAGGCTTCCTTCTGGGATGACAGCCATGCAGACCAATTTGATGCAGTGTGCAGGGTATGGTCTGAGCACTGACAGGCTGACCTCCTCAACCTCTGCAGCAATGCTGGCAGCACTCCTATGTCTATTTCCCAAAGACAACCTGTGGATATGACGCTGAGCACATGCACTCAGCTTCTTTGGTAGACCATGGCAAGGCCTGTTCTGAGTGGAACCTGTCCTGCATGGTCTTGGCCACTGTGCTGCTGCTCAGTTTCTGGGTCTTGGCAATCTTCCTATAGCCTAGGCCATCTTTATGTAGAGCAACAATTCTTTTTTTTCAGATCCATGTTTGCCATGAGGTGCCATGTTGAACTTCCAGTGACCAGTATGAGAGAGTGAGAGTGATAACACCAAATTTAACACACCTGCTCCCCATTCACACCTGAGACCTTGTAACACTAACACGAATCCCACAACACCGGGGAGGAAAAATGGCTAATTGGGCGCAATTTGGACATTTTCACTTAGGGGTGTACTCACTTTTGTTGCCAGTGGTTTTAATGGCTGTGTTGAGTTATTTTGAGGAGACAGCAAATTGACACTGTTATGCAAGCTGTATACTTACTACTTTACATTGTAGCAAAGTGTCATTTATTCAGCGTTGTCACATGAAAAGATATAATAAAATATTTACAAAAATATGAAGAGGGGTACTCACTTTTGAGAGATACTGCATATAGAATTGAGCTCTCTTCCAAAATTTTAAGTGGAATTTTACCCATAACAAATTCATAAAAATAATATTCTTTATTACTTAACCACTTGCCTACTGGGCACTTAAACACACCTCCTGCCCAGACCAATTTTCAGCTTTCGGTGCTCTCACACTTTGAATGACAATTACTCAGTCATGCAGCACTGTACACAAATGAATTTTTTGTCCTTTTTTCCCCACAAATAGAGTTTTCTTTTGGTGGTATTTGATCACCTCTGGGTTTTTTATTTTCGCTATAAATGAAAAGGACGCATTTTTCTTTGTTTCTGTGATAAAATAATGCAAATTATTAATTTTTCTTCATAAATTTTGGCCATAATTTATACTGCTACATATCTTTGGTAAAAAACAAAACAAATCAGTGGATATTATTTGGTCTTTGTGAAAGTTAGAGAGTCTACAAGCTGAGGTGCGAATCACACAAAATTGATCACATCTGATGTACTGGTGGCCTATCTCATTTCTTGCGACCCGAACAAGCCAGGAAAGTACAAATACCCCCCAAATGACCCCTTTTTGAAAAGTAGACATTCCAAGGTATTTAGTAAGAGGCATAGTGAGGTTTTGGTGTTGTCATTTTTTCCCACAATTCTTTGCAAAATTAAGATTTTTTCGTTTTTAATTTTTTCCCCACAAAATTGTCATTGTAATAGGTTATTACTCTCACATGGCACGTGTATACCACAAATGACACCCCAAATAAATTCTGCTACTCCTCCTGAGTATTAAGATACCACATGTGTGGGACTTTTCCACAGCCTAGCCACAAAGAGAGGCCCAACATGCAGGGGGCACTGTCACGTGTTCTAGGAGCATAAATTACACATCTAACTTGTTGTCTACCTATTACACTTTTGAAGGTCCTGGAGCACCAGGACAATGACACGTGACACTGACGTGGCACGGATGGCAGATGGCACTGATACATGGCACTGATGGCACGTGACACTGATGTGACACTGACGACAGATGGCACTAATACGTGGTACTGATGACACTTGACACCGATGACAGATGGAACTAATCTGTGGCACTGATGACACGTGACACTGATGTGGCACTGATGACAGATGGCACTAATACGTGGCACTGATGACAGATGGCACTAATACGTGGCACTGATGACACCTGACACTGATGACAGATGGCACTAATACGTGGCACTGATGACACGTGACACTGACAGGTGGCACTGATACGTTGCACTGATGACATGTGACACTGACAGGTGGCACTGGGGATACATGGCACTAGGGACAGGTGGCACTGGGGACACGTGGCACTAGGGACGGGCGGCACTGGGGACACGTGGCACTGATAGGTGGCACTGATAGGTGGCACTGGGGACAGGTGGGCATGTGTGTGTGTGTGTTTTACTGTGTGTGTGTGTGTGTGTGTGTGTGTGTGTGTGTGTGTACACTCACTATCACAGACGCTGCAGCATGGAAGCTCTCCCTCCTCACACATTGTCTCTGTGTGAGGAGGAGAGCCGGCGATGAGAGATGATCTCTTATGTTTACATATGAGATCACCTCCCATTGGATAGCCCGATCGAGTGCTAAATGGCCGCTGTGATTGGCCATTTAGCACGATCTATGATTGGCTGTGTCACGGGGGGACACGGCCAACACAGAACTTCCCCGATGCGTGCCCGCTGCGGCGCGCATTAGGGAAGTAAACAGGAGGATGTCCCGCTCTGTAGCTGTCTTTTGGCTATAGGGCGGGCGCGAAGTGGTTAATTAACAATTATGCTACCAAAGTAAGTGTGTGTTGCAAACTGCCTCCAGCATTGCTCCTGTTTTCTCTTGCTGAAGGCTGCCATTTTGCTGAAGTCCAGAGTCCCTGAACAGCAGTAAATCTGTAGGCTATCAACAGATTAGCCTCTATAAATTTGGCACAGTGCCAAAAAACAGAGAGCAACTAAATATGTGCAGAGCAGACTGGACTTTAAATAATTTAGGCACTTATACCTGCAAAAGGGACCATCCTAAAGTGATCTAGCGGGACTTAATTTTCTGACTAAAGTTCCATTTTAAAAAATATTGTCATGTCACTTTGGCAATACATTGTGCAAGCATACATTTACTAAAGGAATCCAAAATTTTAAAATGTGTTTTCATTATAGCGTAAAAATGTCTCTTATTTCTAACCATTTGTAGTAGGACCTTTCCATATAATATAGTTCAAAAATTAAAATCTCATGTCTCTGTCTTATTGTGTTATAGTGCTGGCCTTCCCTGCCTACCTGGTTGGTATAGACAAGGACCGCCTAAATGATAAACTCACCAGCCGTAAGATGGATAGTAAGTGGGGGGGACGTTCTGAGTCCATCACAGTTACTTTAAATGTGGAACAAGCGACTTATACAAGAGATGCTCTGTCCAAAGCTTTGTATTCCCGAATGTTTGATTTCCTGGTGGAAGTAAGTAAACAGAAAATATGGGTCCAACTGATGATGTTATAGGATTTTTCCTTAATTGATTTGCCTGCTTGTCCCCAAATACAGAATGCCAGTTAGACCAAAAAGCAGACCAAAGGCTGACATCACACCTTGCCTACTTTCTACCCTCTCTCTTCTGTTCAATATAATAATTCTAAATAAACCCTGTAATAATTACCTTCTGCTCTGTACTTATTCTGGGTATAATCCTAGGGACCATTATTTGGTGCAGAAGTTACTAGTTCTCTTGAATTACTACTCAAACAGAGGAAGATGGCTAATAGCACTACCTGCTCTCATATCTCCCCAACCTTCTGCAATTTTACTGAACGCTGTGTAGAGACCTTGCCCCATATCTGAGTGTCCTGACTCCTGATTCTAAAGTTAGTCCTTCTGGGCAGCCTAGGCCTGATTGATAGTTCTGCTTTCTGTAGGTCATTCCCTAAGTTCAGGTTATTGCTTGCTTCTGCCTCTGGTTAATGAGTGAATATTTGTATCCCTCTAGCCAACCACTAGGAGGTTTAATGTCAGAAACGGGGAAGGATATAAATATTTGGGGAATCGTCTAGAAGCTCTCTTGCCTCCCAGGCTTTACCTGGAACAGACATGTATTCAGCAGTTCTTTAACCTCCCAGGCCTTCTGCCTGGGAAAAAACATATGCTTGACAAATGAAGGCCTGAGTTCAGGGTCTGTTGGCTTGCATTGCTCCACCAGAGGGAGTTGGGTATGGGAGGAGCAGGGAGGAACTTTATCTGCAGGAAGAGTGTCCAGAGAATCCGGGTATTAACCTTTTATACCCATAAGCAAGCAATAACCTGAACTTATTGGGCATGGCAGGAAGTTTGGTAGCTCATTTAACCCATTCCTGTGCTGAAATTGCTCTACAGTCAGAAGAACACAGAATGCCAGTCTTGCTTAAAGGTCCTTTGCTTTATTGACAATAGTTTTTTTCAGGATTAAATAATATAACTTAACCTTTTCAAAAGTGACCACCACCCAATTCTTCACACTCCACACAAAGATATCTATTATCTATTATCTATTATCCTGCCTACTCTATGTTTTTTTTTGTAGTCCTCTCTGTTCTGGTAATGTGATCCTGCAGCTTTGGCTTCTCTGTGTCAGGGAGCACTTGACAACAGCTGGGAATTCCAGGAGCAATGATGTCACCCATAGGCTTAATAGGCTCAATATCACAGGCAAGCTGAAGCTGCAGGATTACATGACAGGAATAGAGTGGACTGAAAAATGGTATACAGGCATACCCCACTTTTAAGTACACTAGGGGGTTTATTTACTAAAGCTGGAAAGTGCAAAATCAGGCTCGCTTCTGCATAGAAATCAATGAGCTTCTAACCCCAGATTGTTCAATTAACCCCCCTGGCGGTGTTCCCGAGCCTGGTTCGGGTGGAAGTTTTACCAAAAGTGGTAACCCCGAGCCAAACTCTGGACCGCATCGCTGGATCCAGGAGGACGTCTACTTACCTTCTCCCTTGGATCCAGCGATGTCCCCGTGCTGTACGAGCAGCTCGTCCTCCGCTCAATTCATCACGGAGCCGATCTCCGTTCCCTGCGAGCATTGCAGCGCACGGGGACGGAGATCGGCACCAAATTCAAAACGTGAAACACACAGTATACATACAGTATAATGTAATCTTACAGATTACATTGCTGTATGTAATCATTTCACATCCCCTTTGTCCCTAGTGGTCTGCCCAGTTTCCTGCATGCAGTTTTATATTATAAAAACTGTTCTTTATGCCTGGAAACTGGAGATTGTCCATAGCAACCAAAACTGTCCATTTACATCAAAAATGATTTTAGACCAGCTAGAAAACAGCGATAATAAATTGGAATCACTCGCAGAATTGAGCTATAGCGATTTGTGGTGAGATCCATCATCAAATACTGAAAAGTAATGACAATGACAATTCTGCAACTGAGCAAATTTCAGTGTTTTTGATTTGATTACATTATTTAATAATTTTTATTATTGTTATATTATTATTTGGTATAATTATTTATAGTTATTTATTATATTATAATTTATGATTTCATTTTTCAAACTTTATCATACCCGGGATGTCTGCTAGACTCTGGTTTGGACAGATTTAAGTGAGTTATTCCTAAGAATTACAGCACTACAATATAAAACGCCAAATTTTCATGCAAAATAATTGTAACTGCCTTAGTAACATGTTTATAAAAGGAATAAAACATTTTCACATCTCACTTTTTGTGAAAATGGCATAAAGTTGTACATGGTATTAATCAATTATCTTTCCATTTTTGCCTCCTTCTTTCAGGGTACAGTTAATATTTAAGTAATTCTTGCAGTATAACCGACCACATGTTTTTTTTTTGTTTTTTTTACTAGTCAATTAATAAGGCAATGCGAAAACCTCATGAAGAATTCAGCATTGGAGTATTGGATATCTATGGGTTTGAAATTTTTCAGGTACTTATCTTTATTTTTCTATGCATACTTTTCCAGTTATGTTTGAATGATTTTTATTAAGGTTTACAGAATACAAATCATGCAGTTCTCAACATTTCTTTGGGTATTGCACTTTTTTTTTTTAACATAACATACATACACTTGCATTGGAAATCTTTCTTGAATGTCCCTAGACATCGGTTTAGCTTTCAGTTTCCTCTGTTTAGTATTAAGCAACCGCAAATCTTTGGCTAATAGGACAATATGCACATTTAACTGTATGTAAACTTCACTGCCATACCCTTCCTTGCCTTGCCTCTGGGCTGAGGCTTGCTCCATCCTGTAAGTCCATGATGTACAGGGGGGCGACCCCCCTCCCGCGACCCCCGAAGCACCCCCCATCAGTGGGGGGTGTCAGTTCCCGCGCCTCAGGTGTGGGGTCTACAGTTCAACTCGTCGAGAATCAAGATAATATTAGTCCTTAACTAGGTAAGAAGGGAGAGGGGAGAAAGAATAGAATGTAATGGAAAGGAAGTTGGAAGTAGAGAAGGGGGAAGGTAAGAAAGGGGGGGGGGATGGGCTCCACGCTACCCAGATCGCTACCCAGATCGGTTAAGAAGGGTCTTCAGTTGGTAGGGTCATTTGTCAGGTATTTGATCCATGGGTCCCATACTTTATGAAATACTTTCATTTTGTCCTGTACTATTGCCGTAAGTCTTTCGTTTAACATAATCCATGATAGTTTATGTTTAAATTGATCTAGTGGTAGGATTGCAGACCTCCAATTTCTTGCTATCGTGATTTTAGCCAATATTAATATAAAGGGCAGAAGCCTCCCGCTATGTTTGGGGGCCTCGATGACCTTGCCCCCCAGAAGTGCGTGTTTCGCGGATTTCGAAAGTGTGAGCTGGGTGAGGGTGTAAACAAAGTTGTAGACCCTGATCCAGAACCTCCTGACTTTGGGGCACGTCCACCAGATATGGTAAGCCATCCCCATCTGTCTGCATCCTCTAAAACAAGTCGTGGAGGCTCCTGGCACAACAGTGGCCAACCTGGTTGGCACCATATACCACCGTAGCAAAACTTTGTAGTTGACCTCGATAATCAAAGGGTTGATAAGGGAGCGAAATGCTGCAGGAGCTATTGAATGCCATTCCACGAGATCTATCATCTCTTGGAGGTCCCTTTCCCATAGAGTCATGTAGCTTAGTTCCACATTTGTATAAGCTAATACATATTACAGATATATAACCTCTAATCTTATCATATTGTCTACATACGTTTTCCATGGGTGTCATTGTAGCTAAGTCGCTCTTTCGGGCCAAGGTTCGTAAATAATGATGTATTTAGGTAGCCTATAATGCTCTATAGGTGGCAGCTGATATTTATCTATCAAGGTTCTTTTAGATATTATACCTCTATGGTCACAAAGATCCACAAACCTTATCAAACCCTTGTTTGTCCACCATTCAAATGCGAGGGGTGAGAGGCCCAGGTGAGGTCGCTATTCCTCAAAAGAGGTGCTAACGGAGTATGGGGGGGACCTGAATTTGTATATCCTTGTGAGTCTATCCCATATCTCTAGGGAAAATTAGAGAGTAGGGCACAATATAAGTGGCCTCTCTTTCATTGTTAGCCACATCAAATGTGATATTGGGGTAGGGTGACAGGATAAGGATTCCATTGACATCCAAATTGTTTGGGGTTTCTGGGAGTGAAACTTTGTAAGTTGTGCCATTTGAGCTGCGTCAAAGTATTTCTGTAAATCGGGTAGGCCCAGTCCCACCTTCTGCTTTGGAGTATACATTGTACCCTTGTTCACCCTAGGCCTCTTATCGCCCCATATAAACTGAAGGACCTTTTTCTGAAATGTTTGCAGGTCTGAGCGGACCAGAGACACAGGCAACATATGAAACAAATATAAGACCCTTGGTAGTACATTAATTTTTATGGAGTGTAGTCTGCCAAACCACGGTGGGGGGTGGATCTGCCATCTTCCTCCGACAGCTTTTTATACAGGGCCGGATAATTACATTTATATAGAGTTTGTATAGAGGGTGTTAAGCGTATTCCCAGATATGGGAGTGCTTCCAGTTCCCATATAAATTGATGGGATTGTTCTACTGTATTTTGAATGGATCTCGGCAGTGAGAGGTTTAATGCCCTAGACTTACTGTGATTTATTTTGAGTCCTGAGATTTGTGAGAATGGTTGTAGTAGGGCATATAAATTGGGGAGAGATGTGATCGGTGATGACAATGCTAGTAGGAGATCATCTGCAAAAAGCAGGCATTTGTGTTCCCTATCTCCGCACACTATGCCCCTAATGTCAGGGCTAGAACAAATTTTTATGTCCAGGGGCAAACAGTAACGGGGACAGTGGGCAGTCCCCCGTCTAATATCCAGGGGACGAGAAGAGTATCCCCTAATCATCAAAGATGCCGTTGGGGCATCGTATAGCTTTTGAAGGAGGGCCAGAAAGCGTTCCCCAAATCCGAAGCGCTGTAACACATCGAGTAAATAGTCCCAAGATAGGGAGTCAAATGCCTTTTGGATGTCCAAAGAAAGCAACATACCCTGTCTTTTTCCCTTGGCGTCCCAATCTGACTGAATGGCCGAAATGAGGTTAATAATCCTACGCATCTGATCTGAGGCTTGGAGATTTGGGACAAAGCACGCTTGGTCCGGGTGGATATAATGGGCGAGGAAGGAATTCAGCCTGAGGGCCAATATTTTGGTCATTAGTTTTAGATCTGTATTGATCAGGGAGATTTGGCGGTAGTTGGCGCAGTCTCCGTGGTCTTTCCCTAGTTTCGATAGTATGTGTATGTATGCTGGATTTTCGTGGGCCCGAATTGTGTCGCCTCTCCTAAGATCGTTTAAATAAGAGCACAGATGAATGACAAGGATCTCCTGGTATTTTTTATAATAGTGACCCATCAGGTCCTGGGGCATTAGAAGGATGAATGGTCTTTATTGCCATCCTGATCTCTATTTCCGTGAACTCCTTGTCCATCAGTTCCACATGAGGGGGTGTGAGTTGGGGCAGCTGGACTTCATGAAAGAAGCTTGCTGCATTGCTAGAGGAATAGTTAGTTTGTGAGCTGTATAGTTTTGAGTAAAATGTGTGAAATTCCCTGATGACCAATTCAGGATTTTCTGTGGGGTGGCCATCAGGCAATCGCAGCTTAGACAGAGTTGGCGTATAAGTTCGAGATACCAGCTTCCTGGCTAGCAGTGTAGTTGGTTTGTCCCCCAGTGTGTAATACTTGTGTTTGGACCAGTGAATGTATTTCTCCGCTTTAGTGGTCAAACTTAAATTCAGAGCCAATCTTGTCTCATCTATTGCTTGCCTCATGTCCACCTGGGGGTTAGTATGTTGTTCCTTTGTTAGCCCCTCTAGTTTCAGTTCCAGTTGCTTAATCATTTGTTCTCGATTATGTTTGGCTCTAGCTGCAATTTGTATTAGTTTCCCCCGTATAGCCGCCATATGTGCCACCCAATTCATTGCCGGGGATGTGTCTGCAGCTTTGTTTATTCTAAAGTAGGCCTGGAGTTCTTTTTCTATTTCCCTGTAGATTATAGGGTCATTCAGTAAGCTTGCATTTAGCCTCCATGGGGAAGGGCATGATTTGGACCTTAGTCCTGTTGTGGAGATTTTAATGGGGGAATGATCTGACCAAAGAGTATTCAATATTTTCGCTGATATTATATTTGGTATTAGGGGGGTGTGCACTAGAACATGGTCAATCCGGGAATATGTGTGGTGCACCTGCGAATAATGTGTGTAGTCCCGGGCCGTGGGGTTCTTTTCCCTCCAGATGTCTATCAAGTCATAAAGATGGAGAAGACGTGCAACCTTACTACTGCTAAGCAGCGTTTTTTTTAAGGACTATCTTAGAGGGGTCTGATTTGTCCATTACTCTATCAAGTGGTATATTGCGGCCCCCTCCCATGATCCACTGTCCCTGCACCTTAGGCATCAATGTTTGAAGCATTCTGCCCAAAAATTCTGTCTGACTGGAGTTGGGGGCATAGTATGAAATAAATGACACCATTTAGTCGTGGAGATGCCCCACTGACATGATGTATCTGCCTGCTTTGTCTTTAATTATAGTGACGGGGGTGAATGGGGTTCGCTTTGAGAAACAGATTGCCACTCCCCCTTTTTCTCCGGACCTGATGCTAAGTAATACTGTTGGTATTTGTTATTCAGGTATTGGGGGGCCGATGTTTTAGAAAAGTGGGTCTCCTGCAATAGGAGAATGTCCGCTTTTTGGGCGTAGTAAAATTTGAAGGTTTTGGTTCTTTTATTTGGGGAATTAAAGCCATGAACATTATGGGAGATTATGGAATAGTCTGTGGGGTAAAGTTTAGCCATCATGGAAGGGCAGAGCACTCTTACCTTGTGTAACGTATCTGGACCCCATGCCTTCTGGAATTCTGGAATGGTAGACACCGAGTTCTTATTTGACCAGGACCAGTGCTCAAGGGTGGAGCGTGGAGCCATTAGTAGGATCGGTAGAGAGGGGGGGGGGAAGAAAAGATGAAAGAACAGATTAGGTAAGAAACAAAGAGTAGAGCGTTGGGCCTTAGGCCAAAAATTGCATTTGTATTATAACCATGTAAATTAGAAACATGTTGGGGCGTAGCTTCTAACGGACTTAATGTCCATTTTGATGTGTGCAAGAGTACCCTCATCGTCTGAAAAGGGTAGTCTCACATGTGGGGGGCATGTATTGCCACCCGACCCAATAAACAGTCACCTATAAACAGGCAGCCAAGTATCCTATAAACTATAAAATTTTGTAACTCCCGTGGGCGACCCAGGTCAGCCCCCCCCCCCCCCAGTTCCGGGTCTGCTCGGACGGGCGGTTCCCCTTCGGGGGTGCCCATCCCGGAGTCACAGTCCCAGGCTGTTGTCAACCCCTCTCTGGGGTTTGTGTTTCCGGACCCCCCACCAACAATTGAGATTAACTCGTGGTTAGCTTAAGTATGCAGATTGACCACAAACTTCAAGTCATTAAACAGGTTGTGCCACTTGCAACTTAGTGGCAATATAACAGAGGCAACTGTGTGCAGTCCACCCTCATGAGTGGATCCTGCGCTGTCTAGCGTGTAGAGAGCAGTGAACTCCTCCTCCGGGGCAACAACTGCTCACTCCTTCAGGTAGTTTGCAGCGATCTTCCCACTCGTGCTTGTTTTTGGTCCTGCCACAGAGGTGATAGGGGGCGATTCACCTGGTGTGAGGGGGAGGGGGCATTCTGGTCCTGAGAGATGATGCCCAGGTGCAACAGCAGGTCCTCCCCTTCCTGAAATGTTGCGAAGGAGTGAGATCTGCCCTTGAGAGTAAATGACAGCCTCAAAGGAAATGCCCATCTGTACTTTATCTGCTTGTTCACAGGCTGTTGAAGTAAAGGCTTCAGATTTCTGTGTTTTTGGACTGTAGAGGGGGCCAAATCTGTAAAAAGCTGTATTGGCGCTCCGAGCAAAGTGAGGTCTTGTCTGTTGCACGCTGCAAACATCAGTTTTTCTTTTATACGATAGTAGTGTGGCTTCACAATGATATCTCGTGGTAGGCCATCCTGCCTAGGTGCTGTGGATTCGATCAATCTCCATATGATGTGTTTTTATGTCAGGAATCAGATCTTTCATTAGTTCTGCCATTGCTGTCTCCAGATCCATGTGGATTTCAGGAAGGCCTCGTATGCGCACATTATACCTACGAGATCTATTCTCTAAATCTTCAATTTTGGCATTGGCTTCTTCCAATCTATCCTGGAGATCTGTGATCATGTGCGAGTTCTGATTAACTTTTTGGACTGTGCCTCCTAGATTGTTCTCAATCATATCGAATCATTCACCAATGCATTGAATGTCCCTTTTTAGGTCAGTGGGGATTATAGCACATGCCTTTGATAGCTCCTGTTGCAGCATTGTGGAGAAGCGTGCGAGTAACACAGTGTCCCCTGCATAGTGAGCTGGCTGTGGATTGGGTTCTAGAGTCCCAGAGTTAGGTTGGCTAAAGATAGCATCCATCAGTTCTGCCATATTTCTGTCCATGGAGGACATTGGGGAGTCAGCAGGCTCTTGTATGTCCCTGTACATGGCCGGTGATGGGGGCTGTGATAAGGAGTCTGCCTGATTATCTGCCTCATACTCTCCGGATGATTGGGAGGAAAAGGGGTCCCTTATCCTTCCAGGCTTAGGCTGGGGTTTAATTGCTGCTGTTTCCCCCAGAGGGTTTCCCCTACCTGAGTCTGTGTCAGCGTTCTCCGCTGTGCTGCTTCGTGCTGTCCCCCGTATAGGCGCCATCTTGGGCTGCTGGCTTTGTGCTGGGGAGAGCCCGGCCGGTCCCCTGGTTTTCAGCTGTTTGTGTGGCCGTTTTTTGGTCTGACACGTCGCCCACCGATTCATCACCTGCTCCGGGTGTCTATCTTTTGGTTTCCCAAGGTTTCGCTTTGCTGCTGCTGCTGATTATTGCTCTTATGGGTCAGGGTGTGAGGAGCCCGGTCAGAGCGCGACTTCCTCCGGGATCCCGCACATGCACACTATACTTCTCCAGTTATACAATGCCATGCATATGACAGCATTGTTTGAATCATTAATTTATTACATTTGTGCCTTAGTTGTTTGATAAAGAATTGTTTTTTTATCGGGAAATCATCTTTGACTGGTTAAATAGTTATTTCTTTTCTGCTCAATAGTAACAATGTAACAAAAATGACTAGACCTAATAAAGTGTCGGACTGTCTTAAATGTTGTCAAAGACCGTCTATTAAATTTACCTAAAACATTCCTATACTGAATATTTTGTGAACCTACCAAAATCTAACAATGAACGTCTCTTATTTGCTCCCTTTTGATATGTTAAATATCCAGTGAAAGTGTTTTGTTACCATTTTAACAAGTGCCATAAACAATACCTGTTGAACATGCCAGAACACACGAGCTGATAACTTTTTGTGGTTGCTCCCCATGCTACACTGTTATCAGTTAGTATATTTAGCAGTTCTCCCTGTGAACTGCAGAATACCTTCCCCTTATGCAAGTAACGAGAAGTGTTTTATAGTCCTAAGATATTTCTTGTACTTGGTCAACCTAAAGGCTAGCCACACACAGGTAGATTGTTTTTTTCCTTCAGCCAGTGGGCTGAATAAAAAAACATATTTCGTCATCCATACAAACAAGGTGAATTGAGGAATCCCCCACTGCACTGTATTCTGACAGCAGCAACAGCCACTGTCAGAATGCATTGATCAGCATGCAACATGTTCCTGCAACAAAAGTTGATCAAACAATCTGCTTCTGTCGAGCAGACACAGCCACACACTGAATGCAATTCATTCAGTCCCTGCTAAACCTGACAAATTGCAATCAGTGTATGACCACCTATAGAAAGGAAGTGCCTTACTGGAAGGCTGAGATGGAAAAAAAAATAAAAAAGTCTCTAAAATAAAACAAACAAAGCCTCCAAATCTAAAGACTAGAAAAATGCAATATATTTATTTTTGTTCTTAAGCAGGGTACATACTAGAAGTTTTTTTCATTCAACCCAGTGGGCTGAATTAAAAAAGAATTGAGAGATTGCTGTACTAACACAAACCATGTTAGTGTGTGGATCTCCCCTTTTGTGCCTCTGTATTCTGACAGGAGGACTGGCCCCCCTGACAGAACACACTGATCGGGTCACACTGATCCAGCAGGCCCATTTGACAGAAGATGGTCATAAGACCGGCTTCTGTAGCTGTCTGTAGAAAGGACAACTGTACACACGGGCTGAAAGTCAGCCAGTATTTTGGCCGATTTTTCAGTGTCTACAAGGCTTCAGGTTAAAGTAAAATTAACTGTATCTGAGCATCACAAACTTAAAACAATATTTAAAGGAGAAGTAGGGCCAAAGCTCTTTTGGCCATACTTCTCCTGTAGGTCACAGGAGTGCACTAAGTTCTGCATCCCTGTGACCTGTATTCAGCTGACAGCAACCTCACCAGTCCAGGTTCTGGAGAGATCCCAATTTTATTGCTGGGAGCCACACAAATGCCTGGACCTGTAGCTGGCTCAGCCTCTCAGCAAGCCGCTGAGTCAGCCACTCCCGCCCTCCACAGCTCAGTGCTCCAGTGAGCACTGGAGGGGCAGAGCAGAGAGACATTTGACTGACAATCACCAGCTCTCTGCAGGCTAAAGACCGATAGCTGAGGGATCAGTAGTCTTTGTTTGCTCAGTTATTGGTCTTAAAGGCAGTGGGGGACAGATGCTACATCAAATTGATGCTGCATCCACCTAGGTGATTATGTATGTTTGTTTTTTTACTTCCCAAACTTCTCCTTTAATTCAGGTTTAATCATTAATGCACGTTCACCCATCCATCCATGTCTCCATGCTTTATTTTGATGAGAAATAAGTTTGGAAAACACATACCTAGCAATGTTAGCTGCAACCATCTTGAGTAAGGGCAGATAATTCATGTAGCATTTACTTCCTGGAATCCATCTTCCCTTACTTTAAGAACACCCTAGAAAATCTTATCCAGATCTCAAATTTTGTGTGTTGCAAATTCCGATGGAAAATGTCCAATGGAGCCTACACACGGTCAGAATTTCCGACAAACAGCTCCCATCAAACATTTTCCGTCGGACAATCCGACCGTGTGTATGCGGCATGAAGGTTTTTATATATGGTTTTGGTAAATCTGAAGACAAAAATCTGCAGAAACTCTTATGCCCAGTACACACGGTCGGACTTTCCAATGGGAAAATGTGCGATTGGAACGTGTTGTCGGAAAATCCGATCGTGTGTGGGCTCCATCAGAGTTTTTCCATCGGAATTTCCGACACACAAAGTTTGAGAGCTGGATCTAAAATTTTCCGACAACAAAATCCGATCGTTTAAATTCAGATTGCGTGTAGACAATTCAGATGGACAAAGTGCCATGCATGCTCAAAATAAATTACGAGACAAAAGCTATTGGCTAATGGCCCATTTATAGTCCTGTTGTAGGTGTTCTACGTCACCGCGTTCAGAATGATCGGATTTTCCAACAAGTTTGTGTGACCATGTGTATGCTAGACAAGTTTGGGCCAAAATCGGTCTGAAAAAATCCAACAGGGCATAATAGTATGTATGGGGTCTTACTGGCATAGTACATATTATTAGCGCCCCCTATCACAAAATACCAATATATTAAAGAGAACTGTAGTTCTCTGTGCTAACATCTTGATGCAGGTATCTGTTGGCCCAAGGGTACCAGGCAAAGTTCTAGGATTTGGTGTGTTTTTTCCAGTACAAGACAAGGTAGGATAAATGTTATATAAGGGTTCTGGCAGAAAAAGGGATAAGTGTATTTAAACAAAAACATGTAATATATTGCATCTTACTAATCCTTAGACATGGTAGTGGCTGCATTGGTTTTATTTTTCAGACTAAGGACATTTTCAGCAAGTACAGAGAATGTCTGTTGATCTTACCGGAAAAAGGCAGTGTCCTTGTCACTTTTTATCTGCCTTGTTTAAACTACTAATACCATAAATCCATTATGTAATGGAGATAAACAAAGATAGACATGTTTGGAGTCCAGCCTGCGAAGCAGCAAGTCTTCCCTCCATGGATAAAGCAGAGAAATTAGCATAGCAACAAATATATAGAAAGTGTGGTATTTGCCAAATGATCAGGTAAAAATGAAGAGAACAAGCCTGAAAAAAATGTCATAATTATTTTGATATACGCATATAGAATACGTATTCATTATAGTAGCAAAGGAAATATATTACAATATTACAATGTGTAGATGTTGCTATTCTACCATGCACATTAACATATATGATAGAAGCTACGATATTTGTAAAATCAGTTTTTACAGTTTTACAACTAATAACCATGTTTCCTATCTATGTTGTACACAGAAAAATGGCTTTGAACAATTTTGCATCAATTTTGTAAATGAAAAACTGCAGCAGATCTTCATTGAATTGACGTTAAAAGCTGAGCAGGTACAGCACTCTATCTTATTTTGACTACAGATTAAATATGTCATTTAGTAAAGATAATGATTAATAGTTATCCTCTCGCCAAAATGGTTCAAACAGCAAAAAAGAAACTATGGTTGCAGCAAAAACACCGACAGGGGTGCAAACCCTCCCCTAGAAATTTGATATCAGGTAAATAAATGGTGCTGCGCTCCACAAGAATAAATCAATCAAATAAAATAAATGAATAAATACTAATAAATAATGCAAAAGAATAGCTACATATGACTATTCAAAACGTATTACTTTAAATCTGTACCTTCTAAAGTGCATTAGTGCCAACCAAACAAAATTCAATCAAATGCAATGTGCATAATCAAATACTCCAAATAAAGTGCATGCAGTGAAAATAAATTAATACTAAAAATGTAAATTAATTCAGACAGTAAAGAATAAATAATTACTGAAAATATAATAAAATTCTAGATCGTGTCTCAGTCCATAAGGTGCATACAGTGAATACGATTGCAATAAATTGTGTCTCAATCCATAAAGTGCATCCAGTGAAAAAAGTATAAAAAAAAATCTTGAAAAACAGTTGAAAAAAAGTCCAATCGAAATAAGAATGTCTCTTATCTATAACATCAAGGTAATCTATATCAAAACATGCAGTATGTGAATCCACACTGTGCCATGAAGTAAACTAGCTCCGTGAAAAGAAAAGGTAATAATAATTCCACCGGTGATCTTGTGAATCCTCAGAGTCGGGTGTTTACACACTGAGTGCAATGGCTACCTTACCTCCCTGCTGTAAGGTAAACAGCAAATAATTCCCAATTCCAGCAGTTACAATGTTGTTATCAACTGGTATAGGTACTGCAGGTAATCCCCTCTAGATTCTCAGCCATACACCACAGATCATATCCATAAAAGAGAGAAAGGGAGCTCCAATAGTGAAGTATGTACTGTCAAATATACTTTGTTATAAAAAGGACATAGTCCTGGGTACTCACATTTAATCACACAATCAAAAGCAAATATACAGCATAGAAACGAGCAAGCTCCACATTCGTACCCCGGACGTCACTTCCGGTATCCTCCTCATCCAATCCTACGCGTATCGTCACTAATCATGTGACTTCATCAGGGAATAGAATATAGGAGGGGGACATACGCTTAACCACTTGCTGCCCGCCCTATAGGCAATTGACGGTGGCAAAGTGGTTGCATAATCCTGATCGGACGTCATATGACGTGATCAGGATTATGAGCCGCTGCGCGCCCCTGGGGGCACGTATCGCGGCGATCGTTGTTGCGGGGTGTCAGTCTGACACCCGGCAACTACGATCTTGGTAAAGAGTCTCCGACGGAGACTCTTTACCACGTGATCAGCCGTGTCCAATCACGGCTGATCACAGTGTAAATAGGAAGAGCTGGTGATCGGCTTTTCCTCACTCGCGTCTGTCAGACGCGAGTAGAGGAGAGCCGATCGGCTGCTCCTCTGACAGAGGGGGGTCTGTGCTGATCGATTATCAGCACAGCCCCCCCGAAGATGCCCACACTGGACCACCAGGGACACCACCAGACCACCAGGGATGCCCAGCAAAAGGTAATCCTCCCTAGACCACCAGGAATGCCAGTCAGTGCCACAATGGATGCCAATCAGTGCCCATAATGGATGACAATCAGTGCCCACAATGGGCATCACTGATTGGCATGCATTATTGTTTGGCACTGATTGGCATCCATTAGTACAGTATAACAATACAATGCCGCCTATGAGTGCCCACCTGTGCCGCCGATCAGTGCCCACCTGTGCCGCCTATCAGTGCCCATCCATGCCACCTATCAGTGCTCACCCATGCCCATCTGTGCCGCCTATCCATGCCCATCTGTGCCACCTATCCATGCCCATCTGTGCCGCCCATCCATGCCAATTTGTGCCACCTATCAGTGCCCATCCGTGTCGCCCATCAGTGCCACCCATCAGTGCCGCCTATCAGTGCCCATCAGTGCCACCTATCAGTGCCACATATCTGTGTCCATCAATGCCACCTCATCAGTGCCACTTCATTGGTGCCACATCATTGGTGCCACATCATTGGTGCCCATCAGTGTCGCCTTATCAGTGCCCATCAGTGTAGCCCCATCAGTGAAGGAGAAAACGTACTTATTTACAAAGTTTTGAAACTGAAACAAAAAAAAACATTTTTTTTTTCAAAATTTTCGGTATTTTATTATTTGTAGCGCAAAAAATAAAAACCATAGAGGTGATCAAATACTAATACTTAGATATAGATAAGAGACATTCTTATTTCGATTGGAGTTTTTTTCAACTGTTTTTCAAGAATTTTTTTTATATTTTTTTCACTGGATGCACTTTATGGATTGAGACACAATTTATTGCAATCGTATTCACTGTATGCACCTTATGGACTGAGACACAATCTAGAATTTTATTATATTTTCAGTAATTATTTATTCTTTACTGTCTGAATTTATTTACATTTTTAGTATTAATTTATTTTCACTGCATGCACTTTATTTGGAATATTTGATTATGCACATTGCATTTGATTGAATTTTGTTTGGTTGGCACTAATGCACTTTAGAAGGTGCAGATTTAAAGTAATACGTTTTGAATAGTCATATGTAGCTATTCTTTTGCATTATTTATTAGTATCTATTCATTTATTTTATTTGATTGATTTATTCTTGTGGAGCGCAACACCATTTATTTACCTGATGTCATTTAGTAACATGTCATTTGAGATAGAAAACAGCAGTATGAAAAATATTGGGCATAAAAAATTTAAAAGGTACACAATATGCATTCAAAAATCATTATGATCTGAACCTAACTAGATGTTTACAGATTGTCAACAAACCACAAATAAGCACAGCCCCATCATCAAGAAGCACTAGTCTAAAGCCGCATACACACGATCGGAATTCCGGCCAGAAAAAGACAGATGAGAGCTTTTCATCGGAAAATGTGACCGTGTGTATGCTCCATCGGAATTTAGCTGTCCGAATTTCCGCCAGCCAAAAATTGATAGCATGTTCTCAATTTTCCAGATGGAAAAACTTTCTATCGGAAATTCCGATCGTGTGTATGCAATTCCGACACGCCAAAAATCACGCATGCTCAGATTTAACTACGAGACAGAAGCTATTGGCTACTGGCTATTGAACTTCCTTTTTCTAGTCACGTCGTACGTGTTGTACGTCACCGCATTCTAAATGATCGGAATTTGATGTGACCGTGTGTAGGCAAGACAGCTTGAGCCGAATTACGTCTGAATTACGTTGGGAAAACCATCAGAGCTTTTTCCGACGAGAATTCCAATCGTGTGTATGCGGCATAACAGTCTTTTCTATAGGAACTTATTTCCACCCAATATGAATATGAATTATTTTTTTACACTGACTGCTATGCACACAGTCAGATATACAGTGCATCCAGAAAGTATTCAAAGCGCTTCACTTTTTCCATATTTTGTTATGTTACAGCTTGATTCCAAAATGGATTACATTAATTATTTTCCTCAAAATTCTAAAAACAATACCCCATAATGACAACCTAAAATATATAATTTTTTTATATAAAAATATACATAATTGTATATAATTTCTGTATTAAACTTCATTTAGGAAGAATACGTTGCAGAAGGCATTAAATGGTCTCCAATTCAATACTTCAATAATAAGGTGGTGTGTGACCTCATTGAGAATAAACTGGTGAGTAAAATAATAAACATTCAACAAAGATTGCGACAATGTGCAAAGCACAGTAACTGGGGGTCACTAATGTAACTCTTACGTGATGTGATTTTACTGCGGGTTGAGTGGCTTTTTGGATCATTAATATCAGCATATGACTGTATTGATAAAGTGTAATGTCCTCTTTCCTGTCAGAATCCTCCAGGAATCATGAGTGTGCTAGATGATGTTTGTGCCACTATGCACGCTACAAGTGGGGGAGCAGACCAGACCCTGTTACAAAAACTCCAAGCTGCTGTGGGGACACATGAACACTTTAATAACTGGAATTCTGGCTTTGTTATTCACCATTATGCTGGAAAGGTAAACAGCAATTAGATCAATTCCAATTAAATCTAAATTAGGGAAGCCTGCACTTATATATGTTCTTTTGTCTTATGTATGGATCTCTTTTGTAAATAAACCTGTTACCATAGCTGTATATGAATGAATGATGAATTTATACAATGGAATAAGACTGTTAAAGTAAGAAAATAAAAAGCACTGCAGTCTTGTGTAATATCTTTTATTGTGTCCTACCAGGTATCATATGATATTGAGGGTTTCTGTGAGCGAAATCGAGATGTTTTATTCATAGACCTCATTGAATTAATGCAGAGCAGTGAGTTGTAAGTAGACTATATCCTAGCACATATACAGTATATTGACGTTTACTGTTCATACTTCTAGGCAGTACAGTAAAACCTTGGATTACGAGCATTATTAGTTCTGGAAGCATGCTTGTAATCCAAAGCACTTGTATATCAAAGCAAATTTCCCCATAAGAAATCATGGAAACTCAAATGATTCGTTCCACAACCATTTATTCATAAGTCATTCAGTTTATAGACTATAAAAAAAGATTATAGCAATGTGACCAAGTTGTGTAACCATAAAATGTTCATCCACAAATGGAAGCCTCCGCCAGGGGTTTAGAAGAAAAATCCAGCAGGAGCTACAGAGTATAAAAGAGAAGAGAGGTACCTCTAAGTGTAGCAATATGTTGCTAGATGTTGTACACACTACTTGAATATCCATTCATCGCTTGTATATCAAGTCAGATTTTATTTAAAAATGTTGCTTGTCTTGCAAAATGCTCTTAAACTAAGTTACTGTCAAACCAAGGTTTTACTGTACTTGATTTCAGGAAGTGACACAATGCCAAAGGCCAAATGACCCAATATGAAAAGCCAAATAAGCATCATCTTATATTTATATTTAATGGGCTTATTTTACCTGGTTAGCTAGAGATCAATGCAATATAACCACTTTTATCTAATAAAAATTACAGGTAGCTTAATTACAAACTTTGACTTAGAATTTTAGAACGTTGTGTTGTTTTATATCTGCATATGCACATATAGTTTGGGATTGAAGTCCCAAATTTGATCTTGTCTGCATTTTGTGTTTTTGCTGCCCTTAGGTCTATCTATTCCTTTTTACAAGCTGAAAAATGAGCAAAGATGATATTGAAACAATTTAATATCTGAAATAATATTTTCAACTTATTTCTGCTTAGCAATTTTATACAGATTCTTTTCCCGGAAAAACTGGATACAGACAAGAAAAGTAGGCCAACAACAGCCAGCTCGAAAATTAAGGTAGCAATAATACATAACTATCTGTTATTAATATAACATATCAATGTTAATACATCCAGTAACGTTGGTTAATGTTTCCTGCTGCCAGTCTGGTGCTGCTAAGCTGTAAGCATGGGGACACAAACCTCAATGCGCAAACTGTGGTGTGGTGGGATGAAGAGCCATTCATTTTGTGTGCTACCCATATCTTACTCTATAAACAATATGTGCAACGACTGCCTAACGGACCACTGTCCACTGACTGTGGACAATTTTAGACTTCAAAAATAAACTGTGTGTTCCCCTTTATTTTCTTACCCCTAGAAAAAAAAAGCAGGCCATACACTAGATTTCTGATAGATGGCAGAATCTGTTACAAGCTATTGTATTCCAACATCCAACACCTGTGACTGTCAGAATGTCCAAACAGTGGCAACAGTTACTGTATAGCTAACTTTTTTCCATCCTTATTCCTTCAATCAAGGTTGAGCCAGGTGGTGTCAGCAGGACCATCCATTGCTCATATTTTGGCCAGTTCCTGTGAAATTTGACCCATGTATGGTCAGCTAATGGTCAGGTATAGCTATACACAAATCTTTTTTTTTTTTCATATTGGATGGAGTAAGGGAGGATTATAACCCCTGTCAGATATTTTTCACCATCTGTGTCCCATTGCGGAGAGATTTCCCTTCACTTCATGTTCCATAGCCAAACAGGAAGTTAGAGGAAATCCCTGAAAATTATGTGAATCCCTTGAGGACCCCCAGGTCACCAGAATCAGTGTCTCCATTGGAAATGTCCCCCTCTATTAATTTTCTGGGGACAACCCAAAATTTGTGATTTTCTTTTATTTTCACTTTCTATGATAATGGTAAACAGGACATATAGAGAGCGTAAATCTCGTTAACGGGGGCACAGACATCAATGAAACTTTACAGGTGTTTTAATCCCACTCCACTCTATCCAAAGAAAAAAAAAAAAAGTTTTGTCTTTAGTTGTAGAGTAAGTTTAGCATTGGTCATCATGTGGCAATACGCATATTAATAGAATTATTTAGTGCTCTAATATTACTGTCTAACATGTTCATCTTTGTTGCAGAAACAAGCCAATGATCTTGTAAATACCCTAATGAAGTGCACACCTCATTATATCCGTTGTATCAAGCCAAATGAGACAAAGAAGTCTAAAGACTGGGAGGAGAGCAGGTATGAACAAACAGGACATTTATTGTGAAAAAAAAATCTCGACTGGTGTTTTTTGGCTCATATATTGGCTTATATTTATAGCAGCCTACCAATGTCCATGCTTGGGTTTAGAAGGATGGCATATCTCCCCTAAATGACACACTTGCTCTGATGATTAAGTAAAGTTGGTCAGGTTTGTGAACACAGCAAATAAGCAAATATAAAATTAGACGCAGAAACATTTTGTTTTTGAGCCTTCCAGGCAAGAGGTAACCTGTGCTCAATCCTGACACTTTCGTTTGGTCAAACGCTAACATGACAATGAAACCCGTGTTTGTCTACTATAAGGTGAAAAGCAGGAGGAACAGTTTAATAAGCAAGTTAGAAAATCTGCTTAATTGCTATAATTTCTCCTACTGCTAACTCAGGGCTAGTTCTGACTGTTGCAGCTCTGCAAATTTGGCTAAGCTGAAGATAGCCCTGCTGTAATTTTAGGCTCGAACTACTAACTCTTAGATCTGGTTCAGCAAGAAACAACCATTTGTGTCTTGGAATCAGAGGCATATTACTACTTAGTGGTTAACAGAGGAAAGCATTTTTGGAGGGGCCCAGTGGGGTGTGCTTCAGGCTTGGGTGAGCATGAGTTTAAGTCCAACCCGACTTGTTCACAGTCTAGCAAACAGACAAAAAAGCTGGATGTATATGGCCAGTTTACCTGCTCGAACCTTCCGATGATGTAGCTGGTTGGTCTGTCATTTAGCGGCAGTAGCACTACCAATGCTAAATGACAGATCCCTGCCAGCTTCTGCATTGTGTTTACCTTTAAAATTAAGTGATGTTTTGGCACTTCCTCCTTGTTTGGAGAATCAGGCAAAGCTGAACTTATCTGCCTACCTCTGGGGCTTCAGATTGCTCTGAAAGCTTTCCATGTTTTCTTTCACTTTAAAGTGCATGTAAACCCTCACATATATCCAGTGAAGTAAACAGCTTCAGATGATACACAGGGAGGAAACAAATCTCCCTACATACGTTTTACATGCATATCTGCTGTCTTCAGCTTTATATATTCTTTAGAAAGTTCAGATCATGCTAGGAGATTTTCTCTTTCTGTTCAGCATTGCAATGAAGCCAAGACAGTGGATTGGAGGAAAGGCACACACCCCCTCTCCTCATAGACTTTCAGAACTGTTCGTTGAATAGTTCAGTACTGCTAATCTATTTATAGCATCCTCCCCAACTCAAAACTCAGGCTACTTTTATCTCAGTTGATGGAGAACTTGTCAGAAGTTATCAGGCTTATAACAGAAGAACGGAGCAGGTGAAAGCTATGGGACATAGCGCTTTGAAGAGAGTTAAGAAAACACTGCAGATATACAGTTTAAAAAAGTATGTGAAACCTTTTGGAATAATACGGATTTCTGCACAAATTGGTCATAAAATGTGATCTGATCTTCATCTAAGTCCCAACAATAGACAATCACAGTCTGCTTAAACTAATAACACACAAAGAATTAAATGTCACCATGTTTTTATTGAACACACCATGTAAACATTCACAGTGTGGTGGGAAAATTATGTGAACCCCTAGACTAATGAGATATCCAAGAGCTAGTTGGAGTGAGGTGTCCAATCAATGAGATGAGATTGGAGGTGTTGGTTACAGCTGCCCTGCCCTTTAAAAAACACACATAATTTCTGGGTTTGCTTTTTACAAGAAGCATTGCCTGATGTGAATGATGCCTCACACAAAAGAGCTCTCAGAAGACCTACGATTAAGAACTGTTGACTTGCATAAAGCTGGAAAGGGTTACAAAATATCTCCAAAAGCCTTGCTGTTCATCAGTCCATGGTAAGACAAATTGTCTATAAATGGAGAAAGTTCAGAACTGCTGCTACTCTCCCTAGGGTTAGTGATGGCCGAACGGTTCGCCCGGCGGTCGTTTCGCGGCGAATTTCCGACTTTCGCCGTCCGCGGGTTCGAACGCCTTTTTCCGTCGTTCGCCCCGGCGGACTTACGTGTTTAATGTATACAAGAACTTTAACCTTTCGTGACACGTTTATCATGTGTTACAGGACAACCAATTGAGACATGACAGCTCATGGACACTTGGACATTCCCCCTAACCTATAAATACACCCGATCCGGTGGCCATTTTACATTCTTTCTTCTGTCACTGTAGGGAAAGGATCCTGTGTGGAGTAGGGACAGAGAAAACGCTAGCTATTTGGTACACAAAAGTTCTTTTCAGGACTGGTATAGGTGTTAGGTCAGCAGCCTGAGTTTCTTTTGTCAGTTTAGATAAAGGGACAGAGCGCTGTATGCTGCTATTTTAGGGACAGCTCAGCCAGATTAGTCTTTCTTCATCATCATCATCATCATCATCATTAGCTGTTACTATCAGGTCCACAAAAGAGCTGTTCCAGCTAATCGTTCCAGCCTACTCTTTTTTGCCAATTTGTATAGGGACAGGCAGGAAGCAGTGTTGTCAGGCAGTGAGGATAATTTTAAAGACTTGCTGTTACTATTAGTTCCACAAAGGTTCTTTTCAGGACTGGTATCAGTGGTACGGTAATAGGCTTGTACACGTATAATATTCTTTCTTCCAAATATAGAAAGAATATTATACTTGACTGCTGCCCTTCTGCTGCAGTCTGCTAATCATTCACAACTCACTTGTTCCACAAAAGTTCTTATAAGGACTGGTAACTTGGTCTGTCTAGGGTGCTACGGTACATAGGCTTGGGTGCGGTACAGTCTGCTGTTCTGTAAGGACCGCTATCGGTCCACAATAGATAGGGTTGCCGTGCACTACTGCTGACCGCTGCCCTATACTGCAGCAGTCCTTCAGCGGCATAGGGACTGACGCACAGTCTGCTAAACACTAATACACAACCTGCTTGGTCCACAAAAGTTCTTATAAGGACTGGTAACTTGGTATAGGGTGCTACGGTACATAGGCCTGAGTGCGTTACAGTCTGCTGTTCTGTAAGGACCGCTATCGGTCCACAATACATAGGGTTGCCGTGCACTACTGCTGACCGCTGCCCTATACTGCAGCAGTCCTTCAGCGGTATAGGGACTGACGCACAGTCTGCTAAACACTAACACACAACCTGCTTGGTCCACAAAAGTTCTTATAAGGACTGGTAACTTGGTATAGGGTGCTACGGTACATAGGCCTGAGTTCAGTACAGTCTGCTGTTCTGTAAGGACCGCTATCGGTCCACAATACATAGGGTTGCCGTGCACTACTGCTGACCGCTGCCCTATACTGCAGCAGTCCTTCAGCGGTATAGGGACTGACGCACAGTCTGCTAAACACTAACACACAACCTGCTTGGTCCACAAAAGTTCTTATAAGGACTGGTAACTTGGTATAGGGTGCTACGGTACATAGGCCTGAGTGCGTTACAGTCTGCTGTTCTGTAAGGACCGCTATCGGTCCACAATACATAGGGTTGACGTGCACTACTGCTGACCGCTGCCCTATACTGCAGCAGTCCTTCAGCGGTATAGGGACTGACGCACAGTCTGCTAAACACTAACACACAACCTGCTTGGTCCACAAAAGTTCTTATAAGGACTGGTAACTTGGTATAGGGTGCTACGGTACATAGGCCTGAGTGCGTTACAGTCTGCTGTTCTGTAAGGACCGCTATCGGTCCACAATACATAGGGTTGCCGTGCACTACTGCTGACCGCTGCCCTATACTGCAGCAGTCCTTCATTGGTATAGGGACTGACGTACAGTCTGCTAATCACTAACACACAACCTGCTTGGTCCACAAAAGTTCTTATAAGGACTGGTAACTTGGTATAGGGTGCTACGGTACATAGGCCTGAGTGCGTTACAGTCTGCTGTTCTGTAAGGACCGCTATCGGTCCACAATACATAGGGTTGCCGTGCACTACTGCTGACCGCTGCCCTATACTGCAGCAGTCCTTCATTGGTATAGGGACTGACGTACAGTCTGCTAATCACTAACACACAACCTGCTTGGTCCACAAAAGTTCTTATAAGGACTGGTAACTTGGTATAGGGTGCTACGGTACATAGGCCTGAGTGCGTTACAGTCTGCTGTTCTGTAAGGACCGCTATCGGTCCACAATACATAGGGTTGCCGTGCACTACTGCTGACCGCTGCCCTATACTGCAGCAGTCCTTCAGCGGTATAGGGACTGACGCACAGTCTGCTAAACACTAACACACAACCTGCTTGGTCCACAAAAGTTCTTATAAGGACTGGTAACTTGGTATAGGGTGCTACGGTACATAGGCCTGAGTGCAGTACAGTCTGCTGTTCTGTAAGGACCGCTATCGGTCCACAATACATAGGGTTGCCGTGCACTACTGCTGACCGCTGCCCTATACTGCAGCAGTCCTTCAGCGGTATAGGGACTGACGCACAGTCTGCTAAACACTAACACACAACCTGCTTGGTCCACAAAAGTTCTTATAAGGACTGGTAACTTGGTATAGGGTGCTACGGTACATAGGCCTGAGTGCGTTACAGTCTGCTGTTCTGTAAGGACCGCTATCGGTCCACAATACATAGGGTTGACGTGCACTACTGCTGACCGCTGCCCTATACTGCAGCAGTCCTTCAGCGGTATAGGGACTGACGCACAGTCTGCTAAACACTAACACACAACCTGCTTGGTCCACAAAAGTTCTTATAAGGACTGGTAACTTGGTATAGGGTGCTACGGTACATAGGCCTGAGTGCAGTACAGTCTGCTGTTCTGTAAGGACCGCTATCGGTCCACAATACATAGGGTTGCCGTGCACTACTGCTGACCGCTGCCCTATACTGCAGCAGTCCTTCAGCGGTATAGGGACTGACGTACAGTCTGCTAATCACTAACACACAACCTGCTTGGTCCACAAAAGTTCTTATAAGGACTGGTAACTTGGTATAGGGTGCTACGGTACATAGGCCTGAGTGCGTTACAGTCTGCTGTTCTGTAAGGACCGCTATCGGTCCACAATACATAGGGTTGCCGTGCACTACTGCTGACCGCTGCCCTATACTGCAGCAGTCCTTCAGCGGTATAGGGACTGACGCACAGTCTGCTAAACACTAACACACAACCTGCTTGGTCCACAAAAGTTCTTATAAGGACTGGTAACTTGGTATAGGGTGCTACGGTACATAGGCCTGAGTGCAGTACAGTCTGCTGTTCTGTAAGGACCGCTATCGGTCCACAATACATAGGGTTGACGTGCACTACTGCTGACCGCTGCCCTATACTGCAGCAGTCCTTCATTGGTATAGGGACTGACGTACAGTCTGCTAATCACTAACACACAACCTGCTTGGTCCACAAAAGTTCTTATAAGGACTGGTAACTTGGTATAGGGTGCTACGGTACATAGGCCTGAGTGCAGTACAGTCTGCTGTTCTGTAAGGACCGCTATCGGTCCACAATACATAGGGTTGCCGTGCACTACTGCTGACCGCTGCCCTATACTGCAGCAGTCCTTCAGCGGTATAGGGACTGACGTACAGTCTGCTAATCACTAACACACAACCTGCTTGGTCCACAAAAGTTTTTATAAGGACTGGTAACTTGGTATAGGGTGCTACGGTACATAGGCCTGAGTGCAGTACAGTCTGCTGTTCTGTAAGGACCGCTATCGGTCCACAATACATAGGGTTGCCGTGCACTACTGCTGACCGCTGCCCTATACTGCAGCAGTCCTTCAGCGGTATAGGGACTGACGCACAGTCTGCTAAACACTAACACACAACCTGCTTGGTCCACAAAAGTTCTTATAAGGACTGGTAACTTGGTATAGGGTGCTACGGTACATAGGCCTGAGTGCAGTACAGTCTGCTGTTCTGTAAGGACCGCTATCGGTCCACAATACATAGGGTTGACGTGCACTACTGCTGACCGCTGCCCTATACTGCAGCAGTCCTTCATTGGTATAGGGACTGACGTACAGTCTGCTAATCACTAACACACAACCTGCTTGGTCCACAAAAGTTCTTATAAGGACTGGTAACTTGGTATAGGGTGCTACGGTACATAGGCCTGAGTGCAGTACAGTCTGCTGTTCTGTAAGGACCGCTATCGGTCCACAATACATAGGGTTGCCGTGCACTACTGCTGACCGCTGCCCTATACTGCAGCAGTCCTTCAGCGGTATAGGGACTGACGCACAGTCTGCTAAACACTAACACACAACCTGCTTGGTCCACAAAAGTTCTTATAAGGACTGGTAACTTGGTATAGGGTGCTACGGTACATAGGCCTGAGTGCGTTACAGTCTGCTGTTCTGTAAGGACCGCTATCGGTCCACAATACATAGGGTTGCCGTGCACTACTGCTGACCGCTGCCCTATACTGCAGCAGTCCTTCAGCGGTATAGGGACTGACGTACAGTCTGCTAATCACTAACACACAACCTGCTTGGTCCACAAAAGTTTTTATAAGGACTGGTAACTTGGTATAGGGTGCTACGGTACATAGGCCTGAGTGCAGTACAGTCTGCTGTTCTGTAAGGACCGCTATCGGTCCACAATACATAGGGTTGACGTGCACTACTGCTGACCGCTGCCCTATACTGCAGCAGTCCTTCAGCGGTATAGGGACTAAGAGTTTTGTCACAGGGTGATTTAAAAAATGACAGGCAGAGGAAGAGGCAGGCCCTTCCGCAGGGGTGGTAGGGGTAGGGCAGGAGCAACAGCCTTGAGCCAAAGTGGGAAGTTGCAGAAGGTGCGTTCAATTACTTTAAAGGACGCACCAGACTTGGTTGAGTGGCTCACTCAGCCTTATTCTTCTGCACCCTCCTCATCCTCTCGATCTGCACCCTCTTCTTCACTCTCTGCTATGTGCACCCCCAAAGACACTACCACCAACAACACCACCACCACCACATACCTTCCGCTTGAGTGCAAATGGGGGCCTTCATGCTCCAGTGTTTTAATAGGGACCCCCGTATAAAAAGCATGAGGGTCAAGGACCAGTACTGGGTGGCAACGTACTTAGATCCCCGGTACAAACACAAAATGGCGGAAATGTTACCGCCGTCGCAGAGGGCTGTCAGAATGCAGCACTTCCAGGCCTTGCTTCGAGAAATGCTGCATTCTGCTTTTGCGTGCGCTGGCAGAGGAGCAATTCCCACTCCCAGAGAAGGATTTGCGGGTACCAATCCAACAGCGCCTGCAAGAAGAGGCCGGTTTGAAGATGTGTTGGTGACTTCGGATATGAGGTCATTCTTTCAGCCGACCCATCGACAGGTGTCATCCGGATCCAGCATCAGGGAACGCCTAGACCGTCAGGTGTCCGACTACATTGGGTTAACGGCCGATGTGGACGCTCTGAGGAGTGATGAACCCCTAGACTACTGGGTGGGCAGGCTTGACCTCTGGCCAGAGCTTGCCCAATTTGCAATCGAACTGTTGGCTTGCCCCTCATCCAGTGTCCTGTCCGAAAGGACGTTCAGCGCAGCAGGGGGGATTGTGACCGATAAGCGTACTCGCCTAGCTCACGACAGTGTTAACTACCTCACATTTCTAAAAATGAATGAGGCATGGATCTCGGAGGAATTCAACACATGTGATCAGTAGACCATGTATATGTCTATAAACAATTTTTGGAATCAAGCACACAGACCTTCTTAATTCATTTGGCTCACTTCCCTGACCCAAAAAAGCACACCGTACTATATGCCCCTACCCTCCTCTTTGAAGAGGTTGAGCGGTGTCATATTTCTACTGGGGCTGCTTATTATGAGGGGTTCCCACCATCCCTGTGCTGTGCTGACTTCCTCCTGGGTGTTCTTATTATGAGGGGCTCCCACCATCCCTGTGCTGTGCTGACTTCCTCCTGGGGGTTCTTATTATGAGGGGCTCCCACCATCCCTGTGCTGTGCTGACTTCCTCCTGGGGCTGCTTACGGTGCTGCTGTCAGCGCTGTATGTCACGGAGCTGCTGTCAGCGCTGTATGTCACGGAGCTGCTGTCAGCGCTGTATGTCACGGAGCTGCTGTCAGCGCTGTATGTCACGGAGCTGCTGTCAGCGCTGTATGTCACGGAGCTGCTGTCAGCGCTGTATGTCACGGAGCTGCTGTCAGCGCTGTATGTCACGGAGCTGCTGTCAGCGCTGTATGTCACGGTGCTGCTGTCAGCGCTGTATGTCACGGAGCTGCTGTCAGCGCTGTATGTCACGGAGCTGCTGTCAGCGCTGTATGTCACGGAGCTGCTGTCAGCGCTGTATGTCACGGAGCTGCTGTCAGCGCTGTATGTCACGGAGCTGCTGTCAGCGCTGTATGTCACGGAGCTGCTGTCAGCGCTGTATGTCACGGAGCTGCTGTCAGCGCTGTATGTCACGGTGCTGATGTCAGTGCTCTGTATTACGGTGCTGCTGTCAGTGCTCTGTATCTCCTGCACCCTCTTGTTTGCCTACCCTGGTCCCTGACCTTCCCTCTCCTCCATTGCCTTCATTAGCTCCATAGTCCTGAATTGTCAGAACAATTTCCCAAATAAAAAAAAAATGCTTGTAGTTATCGATCCCAAATTCACCTCATACATGTATTATGCTATTGTCCAGGTGGTGGGACTACGTGCTACCCCCTAATAATTACCCCGTGGCCGCAAATTCGACCTAAAGGTTTGCGAAATTCGCCTCCCATTGAAGTCAATGGAGCCCGCGGCGAACGGTCGTTTTCGCGAACGTTTGTGCCCGTTCGCGTTTCGCGTTCGCGAAACGTCCCGTCGGAAGTTCGTCCATCACTACCTAGGGTGTCCTGTAAAGATGACTGAAAGAGCACAGTGCAGACTGCTCAATGAGGTGAAGAAGAATCCTAGAGTTTCAGCTAAAGACTTACAAAAGTCTCTCGCATATGCTAACATTCCTGTTAGCGAATCTACAATAAGTAAAACACTAAACAAGAATGGATTTCATGGGAGGATACCACAGAGGAAGCCACTGCTGTCCAAAAAAATCATTGCTGCACATTTACAGTTTGCACAAGAGCACCTGGATGTTCCACAGCAGTACTGGCAAAATATTTTGTGGACAGATGAAACCAAATTTTAGTTGTTTGGAAGAAACACACAACACTATGTGTGGAGAAAAAGAGGTGCAGCACACCAACATCAAAACCTCATCCCAACTGTGAAGTATGGTGGTGGGGTCATCATGGTTTGGGGCTGCTTTGCTGCATCAGGGCCCGGACGGATTGTTATCATCGAAGGAAAAATGAATTCCCAAGTTTATCAAGACATTTTTAAGAACTTAAGGCCATCTGTCCACCAGCTGAAACTCAACAGAAGATGGGTGTTGCAACAGGACAACGACCCAAAGCATAGAAGTAAATCAACAACAGAATGGCTTAAACAGAAGAAAATACGCCTTCTGGAGTGGCCCAGAGTCCTGACCTCAACCCGATTGAGATGCTGTGGCATAACCTCAAGAAAGCGATTCACACCAGACATCCCAAGAATATTGCTGAACTGAAACAGTTCTGTAAAGAGGAATGGTCAAGAATTACTCCTGACCATTGTGCACGTCTGATCTGCAACTACAGGAAACGCTTGGTTAAAGTTATTGACTGTGATTGTCTATTGTTGTGACTTAGATGAAGATCAGATCACATTTTATGACCAATTTGTTCAGAAATCCATATAATTCCAAAAGGGTTCACATACTTTTTTTTTGCAACTGTATGTGCTCAGGTCAAATTTCATGAATCGGGTTTAAATCCACTTTAAATAGTTTTTTGGACCAAGCTTATCCAAACAAACTATTTTTTTCAGTGTTAAGTGTTGTAGCAGCTCTAAGCACTGTATGTATTACATGTAGCTTCAGCTATATACAGTACATAGTGCTAGGTTGCGGTTGTGAGATAGAGACTTCTCGTCTCACACCCAAAACAATATTGAGTCAATCTGAGTGGCATTCATTCATATGCAACTATGTATTCTGTGAATGAATGCAAAGCTTCCCATGTCCCCTGTTCCCCAGTCTCACAGCTGGATACTAGCTCTGTATATAGCTGAAACTGCAGTACCTGTAGTACATATGCAGTACATACAGTGCTGAGAACTTCTACAGCACTTAGTAAAGGAAATAGTTTGTTTAGAACAACTTGGTCCTAACAAACTATTTAAAGTGAAAGAAAACATGGAAATCACCTTTAAAGCGGTTGTAAACCCTTACAACCAACTTTGACCTACAGGTAAGCCTAGATTAAGGCTTACCTGTAGGTCCAAGAAATATCTCCTAAACCTACACGGTTTAGGAGATATTTGCCGAAAGACAGGCACCTCTGTCTACGGCGCATGCAGGCGCACTGAGCGCGCCGCGGTCAACGGCGATATGCCGTGAGTGGCGGCTCCCGTGCGCATGACAGCGGCGGAGCGGCGAGACCCACCAAGAAGATGGATGCGCCGTACTACAGGGGACAGCGGTGACTTCGCTGGCTCCTGTGTCAGGTAAGTGACACATAATGGACTACTATGCGATGCATAGTAGTCCATTATGTTTTACCTTTGCAGGGAATGAAAGAGGAAGTAAACCCATCAGGGTTTACTTCCTCTTTAAGCAACCCATAGATAAGTTGTTGTTTTCCCCATCTATACACTTGGATGGGGAATGCTCCCTACAGAGACATTTCCGTTAGTATACATTGAACAGTGCTGCCAGCTGTATAGAAGTAGATCGACTTCTACCAGCCTGCCCATACATAGGTTGAAACTTGGCTGGTCTCTGCTGATCAAATTTTGATTCACGTATTGGCCGGTTTTATAGTGATTTATTTCTGGTCGAATGCTGTGGATAGACTTAAAATAACAGATTGCATTATCTAGATCAGTTCCCCAACTAACCTACCAGCATGTCTTTTAAGTGTGGGACGAAACCCAAAAGTTATAAGATGTGGAACCGAAGCATTACTGAAATGAAAACAGTGCATGGTACTCAAGGGTATAATAGGAAAAAAAAAAGGCCTGGTGACACGTGATTGAAGAGGAACTTCACTCAACTTACTTTTTTTTTTTTAACGCCGTCTTACCTGCTGTGCAGTCACATACTCACCAGACCAGCAGATCCATAATTGTCCTGCTTTGACCCTCTGCTCAGGTGTCAGTCAGGTCCTGCACCACTATCTTGGTACTCTCCGGCCAGCCTCTTCCAGGTTCAGGTAGCCAATGGGGACACATGAAAGTTCCACCCATATCCATGGGCTCCCGGGAACATAAATATGCTGCCTACGCAGATGATATTTTATTCTACGTGCAGCAGCCCCGGATTACACTCCCCAACCTGATGTCTGCCTTCTCGCAATTTGGTCGTATTTCGAATTTTAAAATTAACATGTCTAAATCAGAGATCCTTAATGTTTTGATTCCCCGGGCAACCGTAGCTCATCTTAAAGAATCCTTCCCTTTTAGTTGGCAACCGCACAAAATGAAATATTTAGGCATATTTCTCACATCAAACCCACTGCAGTTATTTCAAGCGAATGATATGCCCCTCCTTAACGCTATTCGTACTGATTTACGGAAATGGTCCCAACTTGCACATTCCTGGCTAGGGAAAATCAGTGTGATTAAAATGAATATTTTGCCTCGCATATTGTTTTTATTCCAGATGATTCCTATGGGTATCCCAGCTAGTTTTTTTAGACTCTTAGATTCACTGATCTGCAAATACGTGTGGAGCAGGGGGCGTCCGAGATTGTCCCGTGCACTCCTGTCCAGACCTAAGCGGTTGGGTGGCTTGGCTTTACCTAATGTGAAATTGTATTTTTTAGCTGTTGTGCTCAGCAGGATATCTGACTGGAAATATCATAGACACTCTAAACTATGGGTTGCGCTTGAACTGGCTCTCAGTGGCACGGACCTTTACACCCAGGTATGGGTTCCTAGAAAATTTAGGTCATTGGCTCCCAGTTCCTCGCCACTTACCTACTCTACTTTGCGGATCTGGGACTCGATCTGCAAACAGCATAGAGAGCTGTCTCTCTCTCCCATTATGCCTCTAACGGGACACAATTACTTTCCGCCAGGCAATGCGGACCCCAGAATTTACTCCTGGAATTTGAATATAACTCCTTTGCTACACCATGTTACCAACCAGGATGGCATTGTGCCGTTACCTCAATTGATCCCTTCTGCTCAGACGACACCTATGGACCAATGGACTTACCGCCAATTGGCTGCATTCGTTAGCTCTCTACCGAAACCATTACGTTCATTGGCTGAGTTGACGCTGGTTGAATCGGCTTTTGTTGAGGAACAACCAGTTGAACGACCATTATCCTTCTTTTACCATGCCCTGCAACTTATGCTGATTAAGAGCTCACCCTCCTTCTTGTCCAACTGGGAGAAGGACTTACGCAGCGAGATCTCAGAGGCACAGAAGTCGACTATTCTGTCAATGGCTCACCTATCATCCTCAGCATCCCAGGCGGCTGAAGTGAACTATAAATTACTTACACGGTGGCACTACACCCCAGCCGTTCTACACAAGTTGTTCCCGCAGACCTCAGATCTTTGTTGGAGAGGCTGTGGGGAACGTGCCACTCATGCTCATGTATGGTGGTTCTGTCCTCTCATAAGGCCATACTGGCTAACCATTTTATATTGGATAAATATTATTGTGGGACACGAGTTACCTAACGACCCGTGGGTCGTGCTCTTTCATGGTGCGGGCTCTCCGGCAGGACCATACAGGAAATCCTTGACCCCACATCTGCTTAACGCAGCGAAGGCTCTCCTTCCCCGTTGTTGGAAGCAATCTACGGCCCCTTCTTTGCGACAGTGGTTGCTGGAGGTGGACCGTGTGTACTATTTAGAGGACCTTACCTATACTTTACAAAATAAAGCGGATTTGGGGAAAAGGATTTGGTCCTGCTGGTTAGCCTTCAAATATACAAAGGAGTACGCGGACATTATGTCACAGGTTGATAAAGTAAATGTACCTTCATAGGTTACCTTTTTCTGCTGCTGGGTACAGGACCGAGGTAGACCCTTCCCCTTCTCCTCACTTTCTCCCTCGTTCTTTTGTCCTTGTTTCTGTTCTTTCTTCTCATGCTGCGCTTTCCACTTTTTTCTTCTCACGCTTTTCTCTTAGTTACTTGGTGCAACAGCATCTGGCTATTACGCATGGGGACTTTGCAGTATTCCAGCCGCAAATCCACATATAGGGAGGTAAAATCTGCTTGTGTAACGCTAGTAGGTCTGGAATATGCTCGGTTGCTTTGTTTATTATTTACCTATTTTAATTATTCCCTTTTTTTCTTTTTTTTTATGTTAGTAAGCTGTGGAGAGTTTATGTGTCATTGACCGTGTGACTTAGCCTCTGCAATCCCTGTCCTATTTTGCACTTAATGATACTTGTACCAAGTTATCTGTTATTGTTTCTGTGATACCTGTCTTTTCTTTTCATTCAATAAACATATATTAAACAAAAATGAAAGTTCCACCCATAGCTGCTGCGAGTCCCTACTCCTGCAACTTCCTGGTATATATTAAAAGTTAATTCCAGGAGGCTATGGAAGCAGGAGACCTAATTCTTGCCTTGGTTAACCACTTTCAGACCGGACCATTTTGCTGGTCAATGACCAGAGGTCTTTTTACAATTTGGCACTGCGCTGCTTTAACTGGTAATTGCGCGGTCATGCAATGTTGTACCCAAACAAAATTTGCGTCCTTTTTTTCCCACAAATAGAGCTTTCTTTTAAAGGTATTTGACTGACTCTGCGATTTTTATTTTTTGCGATATAAACGTAAAAAGACCGCAAATTTTGAAAAAAAATTATATTTTCTACTTTTTGTTATTAGAAAAATCCAATAAACTCAATTTTAGTCATACATTTAGGCCAAAATGTATTCAGCCACATGTCTTTGGTAAAAAAAAAGTCAATAACTGTATATTTATTGGTTTGCGCAAAAGTTGTCACATCTACAAACTAAGGTACGTTTTCTGGAATTTACGCAGCTTTTAGTTTATGACTGCCTATCTCATTTCTTGAGGTGCTAAAATGGCAGGGCAGTACAAAACCCCCCCAAATGACCCCATTTTGGAAAGTAGATACCCTAAGGAAATTGATAAGAGGCATGTTGAGCCCATTGAATATTTTATTTTTTTGCCTCAAGCGATTGAATAATGACAAAAAAAATTTATTTTTTTTTTTTTTACACAAAGTTGTCACTAAATGATATATTGCTCACACATGCCATGGTTATATGTGGAATTGTACCCCAAAATACATTCTGCTGCTTCTCCTGAGTACGGAGATACCACATGTGGTCGACTTTTTGGAAGCCTAGCCGCGTACGGGGCCCCGAAAGCCAAGCACCGCCTTCAGGATTTCTAAGGGCATACATTTGCAATTTCACTCCTCACTACCTATCACAGTTTTGATGGCCATAAAATGCCAAGATGGCACAAAACCCCCACAAATGACCCCATTTTAGAAAGTAGACACCCCAAGCTATTTGCTGAGAGGCATGTTGAGTCCATGGAATATTTTATATTTTGCCACAAGTTGCGGGAAAATTACAAACTTTTTTATTTATTTATTTTTTTCACAAAGTTGTCACTAAATGATATATTGCTCACGCATGCCATAGGCATATGTGAAATGACACCCCAAAATAAGTTCTGCTGCTTCTCCTGAGTACGGGGATACCACATATGTGGGACTTTTTGGGAGCCTAGCCGCCTACGGGGCCCCGAAAACCAAGCACCGCCTTCAGGCTTTCTAAGGGCGTAAATTTTTGACTTCACTCCTCACTACCTATTACAGTTTTGAAGGCCATAAAATGCCAAGATGGCACAAAACCCCCACAAATGACCCCATTTTAGAAAGTAGACACCCCAAGCTATTTGCTGAGAGGCATGTTGAGTCCATGGAATATTTTATATTTGGCACAAGTTGCGGGAAAATTACAAACTTTTATATATATTTTTTTTTTTCACAAAGTTGTCACTAAATGATATATTGCTCACACATGCCATGGTTATATGTGGAATTGTACCCCAAAATACATTCTGCTGCTTCTCCTGAGTACGGGGATACCACATGTGGTCGACTTTTTGGAAGCCTAGCCGCGTACGGGGCCCCGAAAGCCAAGCACCGCCTTCAGGATTTCTAAGGGCATACATTTGCAATTTCACTCCTCACTACCTATCACAGTTTTGAAGGCCATAAAATGCCAAGATGGCACAAAACCCCCACAAATGACCCCATTTTAGAAAGTAGACACCCCAAGCTATTTGCTGAGAGGCATGTTGAGTCCATGGAATATTTTATATTTTGCCACAAGTTGCGGGAAAATTACAAACTTTTTTATTTATTTATTTTTTTTCACAAAGTTGTCACTAAATGATATATTGCTCACGCATGCCATAGGCATATGTGAAATGACACCCCAAAATAAGTTCTGCTGCTTCTCCTGAGTACGGGGATACCACATATGTGGGACTTTTTGGGAGCCTAGCCGCCTACGGGGCCCCGAAAACCAAGCACCACCTTCAGGCTTTCTAAGGGCGTAAATTTTTGACTTCACTCCTCACTACCTATTACAGTTTTGAAGGCCATAAAATGCCAAGATGGCACAAAACCCCCACAAATGACCCCATTTTAGAAAGTAGACACCCCAAGCTATTTGCTGAGAGGCATGTTGAGTCCATGGAATATTTTATATTTGGCACAAGTTGCGGGAAAATTACAAACTTTTATATATTTTTTTTTTTTTCACAAAGTTGTCACTAAATGATATATTGCTCACACATGCTATGGGCATATGTGAAATGACACCCCAAAATAAGTTCTGCTGCTTCTCCTGAGTACGGGGATACCACATATGTGGGACTTTTTGGGAGCCTAGCCGCGTATGGGGCCCCGAAAACCAAGCACCACCTTCAGGCTTTCTAAGAGCGTAAATTTTTAACTTCACTCCTCACTACCTATTACAGTTTTGAAGGCCATAAAATGCCAAGATGGCACAAACCCCCCCCCCCCCCCAAATGACCCCATTTTGGAAAGTAGACACCCCTAAATTTAGGGGTACACTAGTGAGACTCACAGGTAAAAAAGCACCTAGGCTGTCAGCGACTGTATCAAAGCGCTACAAGAAAAACTGTTAGCGATTGCAGGGATCAGGCCTGACTCTGCAAACGCTGCAGTTATGTGTGTTGTGTTTTGTAAGTGACAGTGATCGATCGATACTGCACTTGGGTGGGCTGGTCTTGGCTTGGCGGAGGGGCTAAACACAGGTGCTAGCAGGTATCTGGGCTGATCCCGCTAACAATGCGTTTTGGGAAACCTAAACTGCTGGCGACGCTAATATAGATCTGATCAGATACTATATTACTAAGGGAGGTGTATGATTTGTGCGTGGGTGTTAGCGGTACTGGCACTAACCTGACGCTGCCTGGGGCGACGTAGACCTTATCTGACCCTCAAACTTATATCACCCGCCGGGTGATCAGGGGGTTAAACCTTTATTAGGTAATAAATGGCGGGTGCCCTGAAACTATAAAAAAATAACTAACCAACCAGCGTCACCTGTAACAGTTATATGGTGATCACTGGTGAAAGGGTTAACTAGGGGGCAATCAGGGGGCTTTATGCGGTAGTATATGGGGGTCCCTGGCGCTATAAAAAGCTGCGGCGAACCTAAATACCTACCTGCCTAACTAGCGTCACCTGTGACACTAATACAGCGATCAGAAAAACGATCGCTTATTAGGCTGGGTTCACACTGGAGCGATGCGGGAACGCCACGAATCCGCGGCGGGTTCCCGCATCGCATGCCTCCCGGCGGCAGTTCACACTGCCCTATGCGAACTGCTGGGAGTGTCAGTGAAATGTTAATGACACCCCCAGATCAGTTTGCATATCGCAGTGCGATCTGCAAACTCGGATCGCATGGTGTGAACACCCATGCGATCCGATTCTGCTGTGGACCAAAAAAAGGGTCCCGTGCGAGTTTGCGGCGGGTGCGACGCAAATTCAGCCATACTATCTGTATGGCTGAACTCGAATCGCACAGAGATCGGATGTGATTTGCACTGCAGTGAGGTGCGAATCACATCCGTTCTCATAAACCGCTGCAATGTGAACCCAGCCTTAGTGACACTGGCGACGGGGGGTGATCACGGGGTTAAACCTTTATTGGGGGGGTTAGGGGGGTACCTTAGAACTAAAGGGGGCTAACCCTAACTGCCCTAACAGTTATTACAGTCACAAATGACACCCGCCGGGTGATCAGGGGGTTAAACCTTTATTAGGTAATAAATGGCGGGTGCCCTGAAACTATAAAAAAATAACTAACCAACCAGCGTCACCTGTAACAGTTATATGGTGATCACTGGTGAAAGGATTAACTAGGGGGCAATCAGGGGGCTTTATGCGGTAGTATATGGGGGTCCCTGGCGCTATAAAAAGCTGCGGCGAACCTAAATACCAACCTGCCTAACTAGCGTCACCTGTGACGCTAATACAGCGATCAGAAAAATGATCGCTTATTAGGCTGGGTTCACACTGGAGCGATGCAGGAACGCCACAAATCCGCGGCGGGTTCTCGCATCGCATGCCTCCCGGCGGCAGTTCACACTGCCCTATGCGAACTGCTGGGAGTGTCAGTGAAATGTTAATGACACCCCCAGATCAGTTCGCATATCGCAGTGCGATCTGCAAACTCGGCTTGCATGGTGTGAACACCCATGCGATCCGATTCTGCTGCGGACCAAAAAAAGGGTCCCGTGCGAATTTGCGGCGGGTGCGACGCAAATTCAGCCATACTATCTGTATGGCTGAACTCGAATCGCACAGAGATCGGATGTGATTTGCACTGCAGTGCGGTGCGAATCACATCCGTTCTCATAAACCGCTGCAATGTGAACCCAGCCTTAGTGACACTGGCGACGGGGGGTGATCACGGGGTTAAACCTTTATTGGGGGGGTTAGGGGGTACCTTAGAACTAAAGGGGGCTAACCCTTACTGCCCTAACAGTTATTATAGTCACAAATGACACCAATGCAAAAAAAAAAAAATGCAATTGGTGTCACTGTGACTGGGGGGGGGGGCAGGGGTGATTGGGGGGGTGATCGGGGGGTGAAGGGGGGTGAGAGTGTGCCTGGCATGTTCTACTGTGTAGTGTCGTGTTGGTGCAACTCACCGATCCTCTCTCCTCGGTGCCGGAATGAAAAATACCGACACGGAGGAGAGATTACATCACTTCCTCTGCCTGTGTTTACATTACAGGAGAGGAAGTGATGTCACGCCTCACTTCCATTCGTCAGGAGCGATCGCGAGGGGGTGGCCATGAACGAATGGCCGCCCCCTCATCCTGGATCGCTCCTGAACGGATACCGACCGCCGCTGGCACCGGGGGGGGCCCGGTTGGGCCCCCCACCCGTGGGAAGGCAGGGACGTACAGGTACGCCCATATGCCTGCCCGTGCCATTCTGTCGACGTACATCGTCGTGCGGCGGTCGGCAAGTGGTTAAAATGTCAGTGAGGGTGACAAAATATGAATAAAAGAGGAGGGAGGGACCTTAAGTTAATCAGGAGAGTGAAGGTCTGCTTTAAAGCAGAACTGAAATTGTACTTTAATGTCTCTCCTGCAATAAAATTCCCCTACCTGGCTGCTTGCTGTCCTATTCAGTGCTGTAAACTGAGCTGCACATGCACGGCTCAGCTTATAGATGATGGCCTCAGGTTGGCCAACGAAGAGGCCCTAAGACTGCCACTCAGAAGAAGATGCCAGAGTTGGTGCAGAACTGTTGGACAGGTGAGATTTCAGCCTTTAGTCCTGCTTTAAGGTTTAAAAGTAATTCCCTGCACAGCAGCTCTTCTCAGGCATCTTCTATCCACAGCAATAGGATATATTTATAGTAAGATCAACTATACCATGATCCCAACTTACACTGCAAGGTGTCACAGAGAGAGGTTGCTGGGGAGAGGGGAGGAAGACATCTAAATTTTGCTGTGGGGCTCTATTAATTGTAGTTTTACAGTTAAGCTGTGGGGGTGGCCTAGAGATAACAGTAGCATACATTAAGCTGTGGTGGTAGACTAAAGACCCAAGTAGCATTGGTAGCATATAGATATCAGTAGCATGTATTAAACTGTGGTGGCCTGCAGTGGTTCTCCACCCTGTCCTCAAGTACCCCCAACAGGCCATGTTTGCAGGTTTTCCTTTATCTTGCACAGGGGCTTTAAATCAGAGTCAATGGCTTGGTATTTTGGACAACTGGCCTGTTGGGGGTACTTGAGGACAGGGTTGAGAACCACTGGCCTATATAAACCAGCAGCATAAATAAAGCTATAACAATTACCAATGTGAGTATTTTGTGTTTTTCAGAGTCAAACATCAGGTTGAATATCTAGGCCTAAAGGAGAACATTCGTGTCCGTCGTGCTGGCTTTGCTTATAGAAGGGTTTTCAATAAATTTCTTCAAAGGTACAGCATGCATTACCTCATTCACAGTTCATTGGTACAATGTGTAATATTTATAAATATTGATGATTATATGCTGTTACCAGATACGCCATCCTGACACAGGAAACATGGCCCAAATGGCGAGGGGATGAACGGCAAGGAGTGCAGCATCTCTTGAGGTCTGTAAATATGGATGCTGATCAGTACCAAATGGGAAGAACCAAGGTGTTTGTAAAGAATCCAGAATCGGTATGCCTTCTGAATGCCTGCCTCAGTATGAAATGTGTTTTTTGCAATTTATCTTAGAATAACAGATTTTTACAATAGTATACAATACTGATCATATAGTCAGATTTCACTGCTGTGTTTCAAAGTGCAACAGAAAATAGTTGTTGTCACCAACAGAAACCACCTTCACACGTACACCGGTAGACAAGGGGGGTATGTGGAAAAGGACCCACCTTGGTATAGCCCTTACTGGAAAATAGATCTATTTTGGTCTGTAAATGTTTGTAATTTGGAACAGCTACATTTTGTAAGTGTAGCTCCAGCCAAAAAATATATTTTTAAGCTTTTTGGATAACAAAGGGAAGGGTTATCACCACTGTAACATTTGTTTTGCTGTCTGTACCCCTGTTCAGAAGATTTCACCTCACTTTTTGTCCCAATGACAATTGGATTTTGAAAATTTGGGGTTTTTAGGGAAACAAGGATTGGTGATAAAACATCAGTGAAGACACCTTTTTCCCATATTAACTCTTAGCCCTTGTACACACGGTCGGACATTCTGACAACCAAATCCGTTGGATTTTGTTTGATGGATTTTGTCCGACGGATTTTGTCCAAAACTGTTGCATACACACGGTCAGACAAAGTTGTCGGAAAATCCGATTGTACATAACGTGATGACGTTATTTTGTTAGGACGGGACTACGTTCAGGCTAGTAGCCAATAGCTTTGGTCTAGGAATTTGATCCCAGCATGGGTGGCACTTTGTCCATCGGAGTAGGCTACACATGATCAGAGTTTGTCCGATCAAAGCATTTTGTCGGAAAATTTTACCGGCAAGTTGGAAAAGTTGGTCCGTCGGATATTCAGATGGAAACAGTCCGATGCAGACCACACACAGTCGGAATATCCGACAAAACGGTCCAATAGGAAACATTCCATCGGAATCTCCGACCGTGTGTACAAGGGCTTACAGGAGAGAATTTCCCTTCCTAGGGGTAGATTTCCTTTCACTTCCTGTTGTCTCCCTCCATTTGTAAGTAGGAGTCATTTGTAAGTTGGATGTTTGAAAGTAGGGGACCACCTGTATATACTATACGGCCTTCCCTATATACTCTGCAGAAATTTGGGCCTTAGGTATTGGTGGTACCAGAACACTGTAAGCCCTCAGAGTTACTCTTGGTGGGCGCTGGAACAGGCCCTCCTGTGAAATATTATATCAAGAATTGTAATTACATGCCCCTGTTGAATAGGGTCAGAAAAATTCGGCCTTTGGTGGTGGTGTGGTGGTTTTGTCACAACACTGTAAGCCCCCACAATTACTCTTGGTGGGCGCAGGAATGGGCCCTGCTGTGAAATATTAGATCAAAAATTGTAATTACATGTCCCTGTTAAACAGGGGCAGAAAAATTGGGTCTTGGGCAGTAGTGGTGGTGCCACAACACTGTAATCCCGCACAGATTCTGTTGTTGAGTACAGGAACGAGCCCTGCTGTGAAATATTAGATCAAAAGTTGTAATTACGTGCCCCTGTTTAACAGGGGCAGAAAAACTGGACCTTAGGCCCTGGTGCTGGTGCCCCAACACTGCAACCCCTCACAGATACTCTAGTTGAGCGCAGGAACATGCCCATCTACAAAATATTACAGCAAAAATTGTAATTACACTCACCTGTTAAACAGGGGCAGAAAATTTGGGCCTTAGGCGGCGGTGGTGGCGGTGGTGCCACAACACTGCATCCCCTCACAGATACTCTAATTGAGTGCAGGAACGAGCCCTGCTGCAAAATATTACAGCAAAAATTGTAATTACACGCCCCTGTTAAACAAGGGCAGAAAAATTGGGCCTGTAACCCACCTGTAATAATCACACAATAACAGATAGCCCATCTTTAAAGAGGAAGTAAACCCTGATGGGTTTACTTCCTCTTTTTTTCCCTGCAAAGGTAAAGCATAATGGACTACTATGCATCGCATAGTAGCTCATTATGTGTCACTTACCTGACACAGGAGCCAGCAAAGTCGCCGCTGATCCCTGTAGTCCGCCGCATCCATCTTGCTGGTGGCGTCTCGCAGCTCCGACCAATGACAGCGGCGAAGCCGCGATGACGTCACTCCCGCGCATGCGCACGGGAGTCGACAAATTAGGCAAATCCATTCTTGGATTTGCCACATTTAGTGCTCCTGCGCGCCGCTGTCTACGGCGCATGCGCCGTAGACAGCGGTGCCCATTTTCGGGCAAATATCTCCTAAACCATATAGGTTTAGGAGATATTGCTTGGACCTACAGGTAAGCCTTAATCTAGGCTTACCTGTAGGTCAAAGTGGTTTGAAGGGGTTTACTTCCTCTTTAAGTGACGAGTCGGCCTATCTCCCTAGTAGGAGAACTTAGCACATATAGAAAAAAGTCAGGACCAAGATACCCCCCGGATTGCCATCAAGGGGATGCAATCAGTTATTTAATTGTAAACTTTATTGATGAATGAAAAGTATATAAAAGATAAATCCCACTAGTGCAGCACAAAGGCCACCAAAGTGAGACACGTTCCTACACAGTATCAACTAACAATAATAAAAAACACACTATAAACCATAGAAAAAATAACGTTGCATGTTTTAAAACATGTTTTATGGTGCCACAACACTGCAACCCCTCACAGATACTCAGTTCAGTGGTCATCAACCCTGTCCTCAGGGCCCACTAACAGGCCAGGTTGTATGTATTACCTTGGGGAGATGTAGACTAGAATACTGCAATCACTGAGCAGCAAATTATATCACCTGTGATGTATTTCAGTTATCTTGCAAACCTAGCCTGTTAGTGGGCCCTGAGGACAGGGTTGATGACCACTGCTCTAGTTGAGTGCAGGAACGAGCCCTGCTGCAAAATATTACAGCAAAAATTGTAATTACACGCCCCTGTTAAACAGGGGCAGAAAATTGGGCTTTAGGCACTGGTGGTGGTGCCCAGAACCAAAAATTTTCTTAGAAGCTATCAACATGAACATTGAAGAAGAATAGGATAGTCACTCAGCATAACAGGATAGTCACTCAGCATCAGCATAGGCAGTCTTCAAGGGATCTCACATTCATAAAAAAAATAATCGGTTACATCAGCATCGAGTGCTTGGTAGCTGGTGATCCAAGACTGATTCATTTTTATGAAGGTGAGCCGATCAACCAATTCTGTGGACAGGCGCACGTTACAAACCTTTAGCAGCACAAGCCAGTAGCTCAATTGCATACTGTGCAAGCTCTGGCCAGTGATCCATCGTCAAGACCCAGTAACCCAGTGGATTTTCGGTTGCAAAGGTCTCCAAGTCTGATCTGCCCCCAAAGTATTCCAGCACCATGTAAATCAGACGCTGGCAATGGTTACTGGAACCGATCAGACCTTGGGGCTGCGGACTAAAAAAAATTCAGAAAATTCTGTGACTGATCAAAGCCTCAGCAACAAGTTGTCCAGGAGGACCAGGAAATTGTTACCTCCCAGTCTCTGTAAATGCATTGCACAAACCTTTCTGCAAGTCCTCCCGAAGATGTTTCATCCTCTGCTCCCTCTGCGAAGGCTGGATAAGTTCCGCAACCTTACCCTTGTAACGTGGATCAAGGAGGGTTGCCAGCCAGTACTGATTCCTTTCCTTGATACCACGAATCCGAGGATCCCTTTGCAGGCTTTGCAGGATCAGGGAGGCCATGCAGCGTAGGTTTGCTGAGTCATTCGATCCAGAGTCCTCCCAGCCACGTACAAGTCCATGGGTTTCTGGGGACTGAAAACAATCCCTTGAAGACTGCTGCTGATGCTAGGCTCCACCTTCATGCTGACACGATCCTCATCCTCCTCCTCTTCCTGTGTGATAGGCCGGCCTGCAAGGATACAGTCTGGATAAAGGGGGCCTTGGGAGGTAAGGAAGTCCTCCTCTTCCTCCCTCTGTTCTGCCTCAAGTGCCCTGTTCATTATTCCACGCAGTGTGTGCTCCAACAGGAAGACAAGAGGGACAGTATCACTGACGCATGCACTGTCACTGCTCACCATCCTCGTGGCCTCCTCAAATAGTAACAGGACAGGCATGCATCCTTGATCATTAGCCACTGGCATGGCGAAAAAAGTCATGCTCCCCTGACCCTGTCCTGGTGCCATACTCGCACAGGTACTCATTGATGGCCCACTACTGCATGTGCAGCCACTGCAGCATTGCCAACGTTGAGTTCCACCATGTGGGCATGTCACAGATGAGGCGGTTCTTGGGCAGAATGCATTTCTTTTGAAGGTCAGCCAGCTGAGCACTGGCATTATATGACCGGGGGCTTGGCGCCATTGTTGCAAACCACCATTCCTGGCTGAAGCTGGCATGGGGTCAACCACCTCTGAACCTGCCCCTGCAGAGCTGCCAGAATCTCTGCCCCAGTGTGGCTCCTGTCCCCTATGCAGACCAATTCAAGAACCGCATGGCATCTTTTTGCCTGAGTGCTTGTGTAGCCCCTAGAATGCCTACGGAGCACCGCTGGTTTCCGAGGACAAATCTGCATAGGAAGAGGCCATAGAGGAAGAAGAAGAGGAGGGGGTGGAGGAGAGAGGTGTGGCAGAATCACCACTACCAGCATTTTGGAGGTGTGGTGGCGGAACAAGCTCCAACATTACTGCACCCTGTCCTTCATCCTTCCCAGCTGCCAGCAGGGTTACCCAGTGTGTCGTGAAAGAAAGGTAACGTCCCTGTCCATGCCTGCTGGACCATGAGTCAGCGGTAATATGCACCTTACCGCTGACCGCCCTGTCCAACGAGGCCAAGACATTGCCTTCCACATGCCGGTAGAGAGCCTTCCGAGAAAAAAATGGTGTTTGGGAACCTGCCACTGAGGTACCGCACATTGCACAAATTCTCGAAAGGGGGCAGAGTCTACCAGCTTAGAAGGTAGCAGTTGGAGTGCTAGCAATTTAGCCAAACTAGCATTCAGCCGCTGAGCATGTGGATGGTTGGGACCGAATTTCTTTTGACAGTTTAACAACAGGGTAGGGAAATTTGCCTGCTACAATTGGATTTAGGTGTACCACTAGCAGATTGCCTGCAAGTGCTTAGGACACCTAATTCCACACCTTCATACCTCTCAGTGCAGGTCTCTGAGAGGACTGAAGGTATAGTGGGGTTAGAGATCCCAGCTGATGAGGAGCAAGGAAAGGCCCGCCTTGTTCTTTGGTGTGGGTCTTTTAAGTACTGTTGTCAATGGACTGCATGGGAGCTCAACATATGTCTGGTCAAGCATGTGGTGCCCAAGGGGCTGCTGTTTTGGCCATGCTTGATACTCTTCAGACATATGTTGCAAGCAGCAATGGTGTGATCTTCTGCACACATCTCAAAAAAGGCACACACCAAAGAACTTTTGAAAAAACGCAGTCAGCAGTGCCCTGCACATGCGGCGTGATACAGTCAGTTGGCTGTCCTTAAGCTGGCCCCTGAAGGGCATCCTGCCTTGTTGGAGATGTGCTTCCTTCTCCTCCTCCTTTTCTCTCTCTTCTATCAGCCACCCACATAGAGTCAGTAACCTCATCACCCCCTCCCTCCTCGCCACTGGAACAAACCTGACAGTAGACTGCAGCTGGGTGAACATGACTGCCAGTTTCTTGTCCTTCTTTGGCTCCCCTTCTCTCTGGGCTCACGTTACTGCCTTCATCCTCAACCTGGGTACCATCATCAGAACCTCCAAAACACTGCGCATCCTCCTGCAGCATGTACCCAACATTGTGGTTGAACAGTTCGGGGGACTCCTCAGGATATGATGGTGGGGCTAGGGAAGGAGTGACTGATGCCATTGAGCTGATAGAATAGGCTGCTTTGGCAGCTGCTTTGGCAGCCAAACTTCTCTTAGCCCCGGTGATAGAGGATGAAGAGGATGAGGACGGCTTTGTGATCCACTCTACCAACTCTTCTGCATGTTGTGGCCAGGGGGGACTGACAACTCATGGGGCCCCCGGGCAATAGGAAAATATGGGGCCCCCAGGCAATCAGAGATTATGGGGCCACACAGTCTACACAAACACACACACACAGTATACAATCACACAGTACACACAGACATGTTTTTATTGGCTGAGAAGGTACTGGAGAGGTGAGTCAGCTATAATCTCAGGATTTTTAGACCAAAATGATGTCAGTAAGGGACATTTCAGAGACAGATGTAAAAAAAACACAATTTTTTACATACTGTCCCTGGTTTTACTGAGGCTAGCAACCCTGATGGGGCCCCTTAGTGGCATGGGGCCCTCGGGCAGTGCCTGAGTGGCCCAATGGTCAGTCCGCCCCTGGTTGTGGCTGAAAGCGGCCAGCTGTCAAAAAAAAGGACAAGCGTGCTCCACGGCCAGCACTGTTGGCTGTAGACACAGAGCCTGCTTGTCCTCTTTATTGGCCTGTGAGCGTCTGCCTTTCCTTGGTGGCCTTCCAGACATGCTGTCAAATTGGATTAGCAAAACACCACCTGAAGTTTACTAGGAAAATTACGCCAGGAATGGCCTACAGTCAGGTATAGGCTTGGCTAGACTAGAATGCAGTGGATATATATGTAGGAGACTGTATATATATCTTTATGCACTGCAGATCACTGGGTATTGCAGGGTATCACCGAGTATGGCTGGGTATTGCAGGATATCACCGACTATGGCTGGGTATTGCAGGGTATCACCGAGTATTGCTGGGTATTTCAGAGTATGGTTGAGTATTGCAGGGTATCTCCGAGTATGGCTGGGTATCTCCGAGTATGGCTGGGTATTGCAGGGTATCTCCGAGTATGGATGGGTATGGCAATTTATGGCAGAGTATTGGCAGGGTATTGCAGAGTATTGGCTGGGTATTGCAGGCGATTGCAGAGTATTGCAGAGTATTGGCAGGGTATTGCAGAGTATTGGCAGGGTATTGCAGAGTATTGGCGGGTATTGCAGAGTATTGGTGGGCAGAGTATTGGTGGGTATTGCAGAGTATTGGCAGGTATTGCAGAGTATTGGCGGGTATTGCAGAGTATTGGCGGGTATTGCAGAGCATTGGCAGGGTATTGCAGGGTATTGGCGGGTATTGCAGAGTATTGGCAGGGTATTGCAGAGTATTAGCAGAGTATTGCAGAGTATTGCCGGGTATTGCAGAGTATTGGCAGGATATTGCAGAGTATTGGTGGGTATTGCAGAGTATTGGCAGGGTATTGCAGAGTATTGGCAGGGAATTGAGGGGTTAATTTTCAGTGAGCAGCACTGTGGGCACAGCAGATGCAGTCCACAGCGCTGCTGACACCGACCTCTTCCACCTCCGCTGTACCGATCGGTACAGAGGGGGGAGTGAAGAACCGGCGTCATGTTATGACGCCGGTTTGTTTACAAGTGATCACTCCTTCATTTGATGGAGTAATCACATGGTAAACGGCCGCGATGAGCCGTGATGCACCGCATCCGCAGGATGCTCTCGAGTGCGCGAGAGCGGAATTCTGGGAGGATGTCATATGGCGGCCTCTCAGAGTTAAGCAACCGCCCTGTAGCCGTCATTCGGCTATGGGCGGTTGTTAAGTGGTTAAAGTCAGACGAATGTCTGACTTCAAGTTACAGGGCAAAGTTGGATCCACAGTCGTATGACTGTCGTGACGTACCAGTGTGAACTTGACCTAAAACTTTTTATATAGTTTTGGATAGAGTAGGGAAGTGTTAAGCCCCCATCAGGTAATTTTGTTGCTGTCTTTGCACCACTTGATATATTTCCTTTCACTTCCTGTCCCAACGATACAGCAGAGAGATTAGAGAAATCTCCCAAAGAATTCTCTTCTAAAGTTGGGTATACAAGGACCAAAAATTGTCACGTTTAGCAGGAAGTGGCCAAATTTCACTCTATGCGTACCCCTGTCTGTTTAACAGAAGGTGGTTTAGTGGCATGCAGCCAATACCTATAGCTCTGATTTGTGTATTCTGAAAGGGGGGATCCGCCCCCTGTCAGAATACAATAGCGGAGTAGGGGAGATCCTTGCATCCACATCAGTTGTGTGGATGCAGGGATCGGTGAGTTTTTTTCATTCAACAAATTGGTTGAATTTAAAAAAACTCCCGACCTTTAGAAGTTGTCCTTGGCACAAATGTCCCTATCAGAAAATTTCCCCACACCTCTGAGGGCCAATTTGTCCTCACCTCTAAGAGGACAACTCTAAGGGCCCTTTCACACTGATCGTTTTTTCAGTTGAGAAAAAAGCAGAAGGAAAATGCATGAAAAATGTATCCCTTTAAATCCCATGGAACTCTTCACACTGGTCAGTTGCATTTCAGTTGCGTTTTTTACACTGTTCTATTGCAAAAATGTGGTAAAAACGCACAATCCTTTGCTTTTTTTAACTGAAAAACTGATCAGTGTTAAAGGACTCTAATGCCGCGTACACACGAGCGGACTGTATGGCGTACTTAGTCCGTCATACAATCCGACGGACAGTCCGTCATACTTTCGACTGAACGGACTTGACCACACACGGATACCCAAACAGTCCGTCGAAAGCTTGCGGGATGACGTGTACAGCACGTACGACGGGACTAGAAATAGGAAGTCCAATACACAGCAAAGCACCCTTCCGCCGTGTAAATCCTTTCTGGGCATGCGCCATTCTTAGTCCGTCGAACTAGCCTACTGACGAGCGGATTGTCCGCTGAAACCAAAGTACGACGGACAGAATTTAGAAAAATCCGAAATACTTAGTACGCCAGACTGCACGCTGAAAAAGTCCGCTGAAGCCCACACACGAGCGGACTGTCCGCTGAAATGTGTTTCGACGGACTAAGTACGCCATACAGTCCGCCCGTGTGTACGCGGCATAACATGCACCAAACACACCAAAAATGCAGCAATCAGGACTTTAAAGAAGCAACAGAAAGCAACTGACCAATGTGAAGAGTTTCTTAGGATTCAAAGGAATGCATTTTCATTTATTTTTCTTCCTCTTTTTTTTATTGAAAAACTGATTGGTGTGAAAGAGCTCTAAAATTTCAAATTTCCACTCACTTTCTTTCTCAGTGAAATTTTACAGTACAAACAGTAGAGTAAGAAATTCCCCAATCGGGACCAGGCAACAAATAGAAACTTGACAGCGGTCATGCACTGGTTTCCTGGCCCATGACAAAACTATATAATGTCTGAATCTGGGGGGGTGGATTCGGTAACTTTTACATGAATTTACCTAACTATTTAACTTAATTTATTAAGACTATAAAGTTATTGATTACTGAAATTTTGATGACAACTACATGGAAAAAGTACATTTAGCACAATAGCTAGGTATGGTCTATACTAGGAAATGGTATCTAATGACACGTACTATCTGTACAGCTCTTCTTACTGGAGGAAATGAGAGAGAGAAAATTTGATACCTTCGCCAGAACCATCCAAAAAGCTTGGAGACGATACATTGCTAAGAGAAAGTATGAGCAAATGAGAGAAGAAGGTAAAGAGAAATTATTTATCTGCAATAACATAATTAGCTATTTTGACTAAAAATCCAATGCAAGTCCTAACTTTCTGGAAGTCAATATTTGCATGGGACTAAACAGGACCCCCATGTGACAGTGCACAAATCTGATTTATTTGAGGTGGAGATTACTTTTTTTCATTAAAAGTGACTGTTCTTGAAAGCACAAATTCATGCATTTTTCATTTGCTGCATTTGGCTCGCAATAAAATCAACTGTGATTTTGTATTTTAACACTAATGCCAAGTCCTTCTAACTCCTAATACAATGATTATTGTAAGAAATATTTTTCTTTTATTTTCCTTAAGAAAATAAAAATTCTCTCCATGCAAAGAGTGAGAAAAGGTGACGTACAACGAGCCGAGAAAATTGAAGTTCAATAGCCAATGCGGCTCTTCTGCTTGATTCCGAGCATGCGTAGAACTTTGTGCGTCGGAATTGTGTACACACGATCGGAATTTCCGACAACAGATTTTGTTGTCAGAAAATTTGAGATCCAGATCTCAAATTTTGTTTGGGAAATTCTGATGGAAAATGTCCAATGGAGCCTACATACGGTCGGAATTTCCTACAAAAAGCTCCTATTGAACATTTTCCGTCGGAAAATCCAACTGTGTGTACGCTGTATTAGAATGTTTCCAAAATTTACTGAAGGCTTCTTATGGCAAAGTCCAAACAGTACATTTCGGTGCAAAATGAACAGGACCCTAACTGTCTGAACTAAACTGCCCAGGCATACATTGACAAAGGTGCTAGTCCATTATTTGCATCCTCCAAAGCTTGGTATTTTCTCTGATGTTCTGGTGATCCAAAGGACTACTGGGCACAGCAGCACCTTTTTAGTATTCCACGTCTGTTGCAGCCAGGAGTGAGAATAGGACTTTCGGAACCAGCCCTTCCGCCTCTTTTATCAAAGGGTGGGAAGGCAGGGCCCCAAAAGCCCAGGAAAGGAGCTCAGCACTGGTTAACCTCTTCTCCACCTGGCCAGGCTAACTCAATTTCTCTATCAAAACCCATGATTGTACAGCAAGTGTAGCTGTACAGCCTGTCATATATTGTAAACCACTGTACAAACCGTTGGTGCTACATAAATCTATGATATTATTAATAATAACATAACAACTCAACATGTTGTATATTTATTTTTACTATTATATAAATGATTGTACATATAAGTATAAAGTGCGTTAAGTATATTAAAAACAATTCTGGGTCCTTCCTTCATGTATATACACATACTGTATATAGATGTTCAACAGTACATAGTACTAACATCTGCAAGTCCCTGCAGACCTCATAATGCAAAAAGGCACTTATTCAGCATATAATAAAGTTAAAATATCAACACAAATCTTTGGATAAATATGGCAAATAAGCTCTATCTGCAAGCTCTCGAAATCTGTGCAATAAAAGTATGGTATTTGGTCATTACCACAATGCTGTTCAACAGAGTCAATCCATAATAAGAGAAGAGGGTGCACCATATATATATATATATATATATATATATATATATATATATATATATATATATATATATATATATATATTGAAATCTTTAATAATAATTCAGCAAACCAACTGAATTATCTGAAAAAGCCAACAGATCTTTAAGCTGAAATGCACTTATAATTCTATACAGCTAATCTTTTAGCTGGTTACTTACGTGTCAAAACATTTACATAACAGTAAAAAATGTGATATACAACATGGTGAGTTGTATATTACTTTGATGGGTGCCTATTTTTTTTAGCAGATAAGTCACTCATAGGAGATTCAATTAAACAATATTTTGTTCTTTTAAATTGTAATTTACAGGATCCTGCCGTGATCTCTGTTTTGCTTATGAAAAGGTTTATCCCAAGAAAACAACTGTTCTGTCTAGTCTAAATTATAAACAGGATCAACTTCATTACATATAGTTGAGCAGAAGATCCTATGTCTTTTTCATAACAAAATAAAATATATATTTTTACATTTTTAAATCTTGTTTTGACCTTCAAGCCTCCAACATTTTGTATGGCTTCAAAGAGCGCCGCAGAAATAGCATCAATCGCAATTTTGTGGGAGACTACTTGGGTATGGAGGATAAGCCAGAGCTTCGCCAGTTTATGGGCAAGCGAGAAAGAATAGATTTTGCGGACTCCGTCAACAAATATGACCGACGGTTTAAGGTGAGAAAATAAGTATTGGCAAGTTAATAATTCAAGGACCACAGAGTTCATTTGTACATTTACCTCTATTGTATCCAGTACAAAACATTGCATACCATAGCCTTGCGTAAGGTTCACTTTAAAGTGGAGTGCCACTTGGTTTTGTGTTTATTAAAAGTCAGCAGCTACAAAAAGTGTAGCTGCTGACTTTTAATAACACAAACTCACCTGTCTTACGTTCCAGCGATCGATACAGCCATCCGAGCCCTCGGTTCTCTCCGGGGCTGGCATCACAAGTGTGGGCCCCCGGCTGTGACAGCTGGCGGCTTCACAGCCAGGTGCACACTGCACATGTGCGAGTCATGCTGCGCCTTCTCAATTGCCGGGCAATCTTCTGGGACCTGTGTCCCAGAAGAATGCAGGGAGGAAGTGGGAGAGGAGAACTTCCACTCAAGTCACCTAGGTGACACAAATGGAAGTGGGAGCTGGGTATCTTTCAAAACTCGATTCCTGCTCCCCCCCCCTCCTTAAAATGCCAAATGCGATGATCAGGGGGTTAGAAGTCCTTAAAGCGGAAGTTCCACTTTTGGGTGGAACTCCACTTTAAACTTCTCTGAAACCCAATTTTTTTATCCAGAAAAGTAAAAGATAGTTACCAAACATCCACACACTAGCTAGACACATTTATAAATAAATATAATATACATTTTTTTGGAGTCTAAAACCTCAGATTTTCTGCTGATTTTTTCCTTCAGATTTACCAAAACCATATAATAGGAGGTCAAACGGTAGGAGTTTCAATGTGTATGCAATCAGGCAGGCCATTGCACTACATGGTTTTTGTAAATCTGAAGACAAAAATCAGCAGAAAACCTGATAGTGGGTATGGGGCTTAAGTTAGAAACCCACCTCTAGCTTGGGACACCCAATAGTCAACATGAACCATCACACATGTTTCATATATCTGTCATATTATCAGTTAAAAAATGTACATATCACTGATGGCTTGAGAGTACTTGGTACAACAGCTGGTACTTTACAAAACAGGGGGGTTGATTTACTAAAGGCAAATAGACTGTGCATTTTGCAAGGGCAGTTGCACTTATTTTCCCCAGAGCAAAAATACTGTTTTTTTTTTTACATTTCCCTTGCACCTGATTGCGTATTCTTTACAAAGTAAAGCTTCATCGCATTCACTAAGCTCTGGGAAAAATTTGTGACACTACACTTGTAAAGTGCACAAACTATTTGCCATCAGTAAATCAATCCCTATGTTTTTTATATGTCTTTTCTACAGGGCTGCCATATAACATAGTGGTCTTGAGTTAATATTATTTATAATGGCGTTGAAGGTGTCAGTAATTTTAACATTGAAAAACCTCCAACAATACTTTACTGAGAGCAGTGGGCAATAACTGTGATACTGTGTACTGATACTGTATACAATAGTCATTTTACCAATGGTCATTGGACTATAACAATGTCCAAAGAACGTATTCAACTATGGAGTGCTGCCATTGCTAGGTTCTTCTTGGTTTACTGGATCTGGACTCAGTATTTACTGAGTCACTCACCTGAGATAAGCAAGCGTTATCAAAGCTCCTGATATACAAATTTGTGTTGGGCCATTGATTCAAAGTATTTAAATATATGAATCATCTGCATGACAGTCAGGACTTACAAATGTAGAGGTAAGCATTATAAGCCCTCATATCCCTCATAGTACAAGTTTTCTTTTATTCCCCAAAAACGTGTCATTCAGCATCAGCAGCTGTCTTTCCCACTAAATGTATTATTTATTTGCTGATACTCTTGGCTCTTAGATAATGTAGGCTAATACAAATAGTATCCAATAGCAGCCTCACCCTTGACCTTATGCAGTATAGTGGAGGTAGTTAAACACAAAATCATTTAAACTATATCTACTCTTAATTTTTTTTTTTTCCACCTCCTCCTACCTATCCTGCCTTACCTGTAAAAGAAAAGATCTGTATGATTACATATTTTTAATGTGTTCCGGTCCGTGAGCTTTGGCTCCCCTGTTTTAGTGAGCAGCTGCTGCAGGGGACAGCTGACAATGCCTCCCCCTCCTGTTCTGTAGATACAACAGAATGTGGAATCCATGTCCCTCTTGGAATATTTGCCCTCTATTCTTTTTTTGGATACAACTCAAAATTTGGGATTTTTATCACTAATTATATCACAAATATCATCTTTATTTTATTTATTTATTTATTTATTTTTTGACAAAATACAACAACAGTTTGATAACCAATTTTAATATTATATATAATTTTTCTAATTTTACTAACAGTCAATAAGACCCATGTTTAGACCTTACACTTGGTAGGGTAAAGGATCAAGTCCTGGGAGACCCTATAGTCAAAACCCACTGGGTCACCATCTGCAAAAACATGACTATAAGCTCCTCACCACTAACTAGATATCCTACCAACATATGCCTATAGCAATAAAATATACTTCTATAGTCCATTTAGTAAAGAATCTAACCTTGACCCTAACCATAACTACCGTTAATTTATATCAATGATAGTACTGTAGTTATAACATTTATTCAGAATAACATTTTTCGCACCATAAGACGCACCTGACCATAAGACGCACCTAGGTTTTAGAGGAGGAAGACAAGAAAAAAAATTCTGAACCAATTGGTGTCCTAAAATATTTATTATTATTATGCTACTACTATAGGTAGATGGTGGAGACACAGTAATACCACCCCCTATCAAATCAGCTCAGCTACACTATACCTGGGTGGTGGTGGTGGGCACAGCAACCTCCCCCCTTCCCAGATAAGCTCAGGGTGACAGGGCAGACACAAATACCCCTTCAGCCTATTCTATCACAACAGCTCAGGGGACTGGGCAATGGATACCATGCCAGCCCACACCTCCCACCCCTTTATCACCAGCTCACCTCAGGCAGTGGAGAACACTGCTGCCATTACATTCCACAACCCCCTCTGTCTGGCTTGCTTGCTGGCTGGCTGGCTGGATGGCTCACTCACTCACTGGCTGGCTAGCTGGATGGCTCTCAGCCTCAAATATACCCAGGCAGCAGCTAGGAAGGAGGACTGGGGACATAGTTTCCAGCAGCAGCTGCCGGTGGAAGGAGCAGGAAGAAGGACTGGACCAAACCACGGTGGAAAAAAAAAACAGCCAGGGCTTTTGCCGCCACGGGATGGTGTCACATCTGGCAGGTGTCAACTGACCTGGGTGAGGAGCGCACCACCATCTCAATGCAGACCGTCTCTCCCCGCTCCTACTTGGTATGCCCCTGAGAGGTTCCGCCTCACATCCTGTCCTCACTCCTCCACAGAGAAGCCGAACGGCGATATTCTGATGTGGTGTGATGTGGCGGCGGCGATGGGGGGGCAGAGCCTGATCAATATTCACTCCATAAGACGCAGGGACATTTTCCCCTATTTTTTTGGGGGGGGAAGTGCGTCTTATGGTGTGAAAAATACGGTAATCATGTGTTAAGGTGTACCAGAACAAATATAGAAAGTGAATCTATCCAGCGGGGACACTAACAAAAATAAAACCTGAGAGAGGTTCATACCGTTCCTCACTTATCCAAAATGGCAAAAAAAATGACACCCACATTATGACAACATAGGACACCTACAAGTTCATGCACTGCATCATCTTTATAATACATGATAATCTACTGGCCCATTCAGGGACCTGCTGTATAAAAAGGAAGGGAAAATAAGAATCCAAATGACCCCTCTTATGACTCTGCTGCTCAATTATCTTTTTTTCCAGAAAGATCTCAACTGAGTAAGACAAGACTTGTAACTTGTAACTTTTGTTTTCTTCTATCAGTCTATAAAGAGAGATGTTATCCTCACTCCAAAATATCTTTACTTGATTGGACGTGAAAAGGTCAAAAAGGGACCGGAGAAGGGACAGATCAAAGAAGTTTTGAAGAAAAAACTTGAAATACAATCTGTTAAATGCATTTCTCTAAGGTAAACTTATATACATTTTCATTATATGCATGTAGCTTAATATAACAATTTTCAACAATTTATCTAAATTTCAAATCCCTTCTGTAGCTCATACTAATTAAAGGAATTTCTAAAGCAAAATTACAGCATATGTGAAGGCAAAAATAAACAAAAATATATCTAGTACACCTCTAGAATAAATGTACATTTCCCTATGTAATGTACCAAAAAAAATTTAAAAAATCCCTTGCTGTGCCAGGAATATAGCGTGCTCTCACCTTACTCTTTTGACATGACAACACAGTGTATTTTTCACTCTGAATTCCTAAGCATGTGTTGTCAGCCCCACCTACTTAATTACTGATGCATTAGAAAGAACACCCTTCATCTCCCCTCCCCCTAATCTACATAACCCTTCCTCCTCCCCATAACCATTCACAAGATTTCAAGCAAAATTTACAATTATTTTTTGTACTTATTGAACAAATATAACAAAAGGCTTTCACCAAAAGGGAGCAAATAAGAGACATTCATTGTTAAGGCTACACACACTCAGTGTAAACAAAATACTGCTATCCAAAGTAAGACATTTTTAGTCACTACTCATAATAAAGCTCTATTTGTGGGAAATAAAGGACATCAATTTTTTTTGGGCACAGTGTCGCATGACCGCACAATTGTCAGTTAAAGCGATGCAGTGCCGTATCGCAAAAAATGGCCTGGTCAAGAAGTGGGTAAAACTTTCCAGGGCTGAAGTGGTTAAGGGCAGGTTTGCCTAGAAGAAAGACAGATTCTCCTTAAAGGCACAGGGATACATTGAATGCCAGCAAGAGCACAGTGGCAGCTGAGGGCACCCAGTGTGTCCCCACATCAAATCCAACCAACAACCTATACAGAAAGATGGCAGACACCCAAATTTATACTTAGCCTTTGCAGTAAGTTGCACATGGAAGGGTGACGCACAACTCAAACCAACATAAATTTTCCAACAAACTTACCAGCTAGACTAAAAAAAAAAAAATTGACCATGTCCAACAATTCAAGGTAAAAACAGATATTTTAGTTGCACGCATTTGTAAATATCTGTATTTATTGGCGTATAACATGCACTTTATCCTAAATATCGGGTGCAAATAGTGTATGTGTTATACGCCGATACTGCAATTTGGGCTGCCTATGAGGGAACGGGAAAGGGGGTGGAACGAGGGCGGTCAGATTACATACCGCAAGAATCTCCTGTTTACTCAGCGGCCTCTGTAATAGGAAGTCCCGTCTCCTGGGCCGGCATTGTACCACTGTTCTGTCTATCACAGAAGCTGGTCCAGGAGGCAGGACTTTGTATTAAAGAGGTCGCCGAATAAACAGGAGATTCTCGCTGTATGTAATCTGATGGCGCTCAACCCGCTCCCTCCCTGTCCCCTCCGAGGCAGCAGTAATCTCAAGTGAGGCTGTAGATGGGCACTGATTAGGCTGCATTCATAGCAATGGTGAGGCTGCATATGGGCATTGATCAGGCTGCAGATGGCCATTGATCAAGCTGCATTGATGGGCAATTGTGAGGCTGTAGATGGGCATTGATCAAGCTGCATTGGTGGGCAATTGTGAGGCTGCAGATTCACATTGATCAAGCTGCATTGATGGGCAATTGTGAGGCTGTAGATGGGCATTGATCAAGCTGCATTGGTGGGCAATTGTGAGGCTGCAGATTGGCATTGATCAAGCTGCATTGATGGGCAATTGTGAGGCTGCAGATGGGCAATGGTGAGGCTGCATGGATGGGCACTGACCCTTATTTCCCTTTAAAGTTCTTTAAACTCTATAAAATTTGCGTTTTTTTCCTAAAACTTCCCTCCTAAAATAAAGGTGCATGTTTTACGCCTGTGCGTGTTATAAGCCGCAATGCCCATGTCAGGGCTCTTCTGTATACTGCAGGCCTAAATCTATATTTTTGAGGGTCTCCAAATTGGAGCATATATATATATATAAAATAAGTACAAGTATATGAATCTTCCTTCTACATGGTACTTAAAACAATAGGAACTTCACATTCTCTGCTCAAGTAATTGGCTCACTGCTTTGCCCTGATGTTTACACAAAACCTCAGGTACAATTTCAGGCTTCTTCAGCAATGTCTTTATAGGGAATGTATAGATTAGTGATCCCAAACTATAAATTACTATTGCCGTTTTTGCGTTTAATTAATTACTCATTTAACAAACCTTTTTTAGCGTTCTCTTCCACATTTTAGTAATGTTTAAAATAGTACATTGTAGATTAACCATTAGAGGGAGCTCTGTACTTTACACATTCAGCCTCCCTGTTTTACTGTTGAGAAAAGACATCCGTAACAAAGGGATTGTAGTTTTTTTAAATTAGCTGTGCAAAAAAGCTTTCATTACTATAATTACTAAGTAAACAAGTGGTTTTGTGTTTTTTTTTAACCATTAACGTCCATTTTGTTTTTTTTGCATCAAGCAGATCAGTTATACTGTAAGTATAGCTAAAAAAACTAATTAAAAGCGTATGCATTGCTTTTATGTGAACCTATGCTCAAAACAGTAGTAAACTCTAGGTATTTTTTTTTTCTATTTATTTAAATGAAGTCCTGCAGATCAATGCCATAATGAATGTGTTAGTATGCAACGCATACAGACAAACAGAGCCCTCCAGTGCTGCTCTTTCACCACTTTCTGTGCATCCATCTTTGCCTAGTTTTCCATCCAGGTTCATTCTCTCTGGTCATTTGGGAAAAATAAAGAAGATTCAGCACCAGAGATATTAATGGAAATGTTTGAGGGATTGAAAAAGAATACTGCCACAAGATTGCCAGTGATCCATGTAATAATAGGAAAAGAAGAAAAAGAAGCACAAATCTAAAATCCCACAATCTATCACTAATACACCCGCTGCTCCACCCAAACGCTAATTAGACATATGTAGTCTAAGACGTATGAGTCCAACTCATACGTCTATTTCCCAGAGACAATCTCTGGATATGATGCTGAGCACATGTACTCAACTTCTTTGGTCGACCATGGCGAGGCCTGTTCTGAGTGGAACCTGACTTGCCCACTGTGCTGAAGCTCAGTTTCAGGGTCTTGGCAATGTTCCTATAGCCTAGGCCATCTTTATGTAGAGCAACAATTTTTTTTTTCAAATCCTCAGAGAGTTCTTTAACATGAGATGCCACATTGAACTTCCAGTGACCAGTCTGACAGAGTGAGAGCGATAACACCAAATTTAACACACCTGCTCTCCATTCACACCTGAGACTTTGTAACACTAACGAATCACATGACACCAGGAAGGGAAAATGGCTAATAGGGCCATTTCACTTAGGAGTGTACTCACTTTTGTTGCCAGCGGTTTAGACATTAATGGCTGTGTATTGAGTTATATTGAGGGGACAGCACATTTACACTTTTATAAAAGCTGTACACTCACTACTTCACATTGTAACAAAGTGTAATTTCTTCAGTGTTGTCACATGAAAAGATATAATAAAATATTTATATAAATGTGAGAGGTGTACTCACTTTTGTGAGATACTGTAGTTTCAGTGAAACAATATATGCTGAAAAAGTGCTAAGTGCAAAAAGTTAATGCTAAGTGATCAAAGAAATACATGTATAATCCAAATATTAAAAGAAAAAATGTCCATTCGAAAAAGCTCAATTTAAATTTTTTTTTTTAAAAGTCCAAAAACCGTGATTAAAGATGAATATTATATCCACCTGAAATAGCACCCATTGTGCTCCATCACTCGTTTGCTCCAAAATCATTCACCAGAAACACGGGCTGGTCAAATTATAAACCAGCAGAAGCGCTGTTTTGAAAGATCCAACTAATAAGACTCTCTGCTGCTGCTCCTGACTCGTCTCTCGAATGTGACATAATCATGCATGGGGATTGTTTGAGGAAGAGGAAGGAAAATCTCCATAGCATGTTTAAAATTGCTGATTCATTAAAAACATTTAAGAACACTCACATTACAAGTGTCATCCTGACACTAGGAAACAAGTGCTTCATGGCATTGTGTGCTAATTGCCACTATCTGTAATGTTCAAGCCGTGAGTGCAATCCAGGAAAGTGTTGTGATCTCAGCGGCCTAGCCCCGCTCACTAGTTTTGTCATTTGATGCTCTGTGAGGATGGACATCTAAATGGTGCAAGTTTAGGAGATATTCATTATATCTACTGGTAAGACATAATATAAGCTGTAGGTAGGTACAAGTTGTAAATGACATTACTACTACTTTAACAGAAGATTTAAGCAATTTTTATTGTCTTGCTTGGATACCTAATTATAAAGTGAAAGGACTAAAATCCTTTTCCTTACTAGGGGAATGATGACCTAGGCTCCACCCAGTGTTGTTTTTCATTTTTGGAGCTGTCTGTAGCAGGATCAGGAGCACAGGAACTGATTGTTTAAGCTCTGTGATGCTGGAGCTCAGCTGTCAAGGACATTCAGTGGTTCCAGCTTCAACACTGGAACCTACATGAGCCATTAACTCCTGATGTCCTTTTAAAGTAGCACTGGGACTTACGGCAGTGGGATGGGCCTTCAAGATACTTGACCAAAATTCTGCAGATCATATTATATGTGCAAGTTGTGTTTCTGCTTTGTAGTGTACCACAGGGATTTGATGCTAATTTCAGTGCAAATATTTAGGGAGAATTTTATGTAGCTCTACCCCCGTAGGGGGCACATGAAGGCACATGAATTTCTCAATCACTCCTGAGACAAGAAGCAGTCCTTGCAGCTTTGTTTTTTTTTTTTATTTAGTGGGATTAAACTTGGCTGGGGTAAGGGTTCTTATGCGATGCCCACTTGATCAGCAACAAACTCTTCAGGGACACAACCTATATACATCAGGTATATACACACTTTCCTCTTCTACCTCCAGCACAGACTTGCCTGTTGAACTACGACTCTCAGGACCAGCTAGCACTGAGTGTTTAAACCAACACACACTCAGTTAGATCTTTGTTAATAACCTTTACAGGCAGGAACTGTGGGCCCCTTTTGGTGTAGCAAAAAGAGAGGTCTTTGGTGCTAGCTGTCCTATCTGTTGCTACTGCTCCCAGTACCACCTCTTCAGGCACTGCCAGCCTGCCTGGCTGCAGCTGCCCCTTTCACTAGCCCTCCTGGTTACTCCTCCACAGTCCTCCCAGACTGACTCTGCATCCATCCCAGACTGCTTGCACCCAGTCCCTTCAGACATGCCTCTCGATCCTCTGACTGCAACACTCATCAGCCCTCTTGGTTGTCTTTCTCCCTGGAAACATGCCCAGCAGTGTTCTCCTGTTGTCCCTTCCTTGCTCCCATGCCTCCTGGTCAGGTCCCTTCCGCACCTGAGACCAGCCTGAGTTAAACCCCCCCCCCCCCCCCAGACTGGGGAGCTACTCTCGCAGGCCCTTGACAGCCTAAGATTCCATCTCTATTTTCCACCTGAATTCCACACACTCCCCCAGCTGGGCTGACCTGGAGTATTTGAGGGGGCCTGCCCCTTGCCATCCTGTTGTGGATTGGTCAGGGCCCTCAGAACACTCCAGCTAGTCCCTCCTAGACCCCTCCTAACTGCTTCTGGAATCTTCTTCAAGTTTCCAGCTAGCAGAGGGAGTCACCAGAAAAGCTGCTGATGAGTAACCCAGCCTATCTGAGTCACTCACAACCTGGGCACAGAAAAACACAGAGGCTTGGATGGCAGCCAAGCCTGACAATTTATCTAACCTAACAAAAATCCTATCACTTAGCAATCTAGCCACACTAGGGGCTGCTACAGAAGCTTACAAAAAAATGTTATTCTAAAAATGTAATTTCCATTTTTACCAGGCAGTTGGCTTAATGATCAAACAGGGGGTTAATTGTAAAGCTGACCATACATGGATCCAAATTCGGCCGGTTCAGCAGGAACCAGACAAGATTCGATCCTCCTATGGGCAGGCTGACCGTACCCACGTCGATCCATTCATCGATATGGGTACAACAAGCTTGTCAGATTTTTTACATGCAATTACTGTCGGCTGCTATAGCCGATTGCATTAATCATTGTGTTTTACCAGCTGAGAAAGCTCCCCATCCCCAGTAAAACACAATAGGAATACAGGATGCATTCTTCCATTAACACAGACTGTGTTGATGGGGGAATCAAGCGATATTCTTTCCTTCCACTGCTGGTGGAAGGAAAGAAAATCAAATCATCTATGGGCGGCTTTACTTGCAGTTTACTAACCAGGTGCAAAGGTAGAAGCAATAATACAGTACAGATTTTGGATAAGAAAAAGTATGCATATGCTGTATAATAATACAAAATAATTTATTAAAGTTGAACAAACATAGACTCTTTACAGCACTGTCACTGTGGCTCAATTAGGGTAACATGTTGACTGCATAGCATAGACTCTATAGGACTCTGTAACAGAGAGTCTAGCTGAGAATCAGTGCTTCACTAAAACAGTTCAGAACACAGCTATTAGTGAATACTCCTAAACATCACCCCTCTAATTGAAGTTTAGGGTAGCTCTGGTAACACAAGCAAACAGGGATTCAAGACCCAAGAACAAAGCATTAGATGTGAGAAGTACATTTCAAGGTGATGTTATGGGTATATGGGATATCTCAATGGGCAGGGGTTTTCTTGAATCTCTTAGCCTGCTGGGAGAACCTATATATTCGGGTGGAGTCAGGTGATCTATGTTCTGTGCCACCCGGACCTACGTCTGGGTGGACGTGTGTTGTATGCCCCAGGCTGCTAGGGCAGAGATTGGGAAAATCCTGGGGGCATCTTGCTTCTAGGCTGCCTGAGGGTCTATCCAGAAGTAGGAGGGCAGCTCAGGGTTGGGACTGCGGCTTGCAGTCCAACCAACAGTGACGGTTCTGCCGGCCGGAGAACCTGTCGTGGTCGGAGGCAGAAGGGAAGGTGTTTCCACTGAGGGACCAACCACCTTTACCAGGGACCACAGTGAGTAACTGAAGCAAGTACCGAAGCAGTATTCTCACGGGCACGGTGGAGAATCAGGAAACTTCAGGTGGTTATCAAGTCAGAGATCCAACCAGCGGAGGTGACGCTTGCAGAGCAGCCTTGTGTGTCAAGCCAGGGACCGAGCCAGTTAGCAGGGGTGAAGTTTGAAAGGTATTTGAAGTGCCAAGCTAGAGACCCAACAGGGAAACGTGGATGACGCTTGAGGGAGATACCACCGCAAAAGTCTTGAGGAGCTCACAGGATTTAGAATCAGTGAATCATAGAGTCCAGTGAGAGACTAGGAGCTCAAGGGGCTGAAGAGGTACAAGTGGACATTGTAGTGAAGCTGAGAGAGCTGTTGAACTTTGTGTTAGGAGCTGTTAGATACTGTTGCCATAGGAGACAGCAAACCTGCACGTTCAGAAGTGGCACTCTGCTGGGGCCTCTAGCTGTACGGCTGTCTTCGTACTGAAGTCTCAGAGTCTGCCAATTGAAATTGCAACTACTTAAGGGTGTCTTGGCTCTAATCCTCTTTCCTTTACAAAATATAAAAGGACTGTTAAAAGAAATAAAACCTCTTTTTCATCCAAGAAGTGTCTGGCACCAAATGTCAGATGTCAGCTGTCTTTGGCCTTGAAGGTTCCCTTTAGACTGGAAGAGGTAAAAGACTTTGCTACAAGTAATACAGGTAAATGTCCTAGGAAGGAAAATATGCCAAGCTCACTCAATAACACCAAATACAAGGTCTGTAAATGTAAAAAAAAATTGAAAAATGGGGACATGTCAGTGGCGGTGCTGTTATAATTCACACAGGCTTAGACATTCCCCTCAATGGACTTTGTATAAGTGAATTTGAATTTAAAGTAATAACTATCCTTCACAGCATGACTAAGTAGCAGCATCTAAAATTTAAATTTAGCTAAAAAAAAATCTTATAATGGTTATTTAACAAGGCTTTGGTCTGAACAGCATGACATACAGATAGACACTAGAAGGAAACCTACACACTAGTATATGAAATATGAATACAGGAATGTGGTACAACAATGCAACAGATGCAAACATACTCTTTCAGGTAACTAAAGTGCTCAATGAAAATACATATGTTTTTCCTTAATGTGCATCTGATTATTCCTCAGCAAAGATATCTACTGTAAGAAGGCCAGTAGCAAAAGGTCCTGTGAGCATACTGGTGCCAGAAATGTTTCTAACATAAATTACCATCAGTTTTACACCTAAATTGCTTTTTGTCTCTATCCAGCACCCACCAAGATGATTTCTTTATCTTGCATGAAGCAGAATCTGATACACTCATGGAGTCTATGTTTAAAACAGAATTAATTAGTCTGATGTGCAAGCGATATGATGAGCTAACCAGGAGTAAGCTAACCCTGAATTTTGCTGACACGTAAGTATTATATAGTAGTATATTGTAGTTGTCTGAATGCATACCTCCCAACTGCCCCGATTTGGAAATTAATCTATGTCCCGGGGTCCCCGCCAATCATAGTAATGTCACGGAGTAGAGCCAAGGGTTGGAAAAAGTTCCAGCACTTGGCTCCATTTAAATTTTGACAGGGGAGCACTAGCGCTGGGCGTTTTTTCAGCCGGCACTGCTCACGTCTCCCTGCATGATCTTCATATCTGCGCTGCTGACTTCACCTCCCCCTGGCACTCTGTGGACCCAGGGCAGCCTGACCAAGTGGGTGCTGCCCTGAGTGTCAGCAGGTCCAGGGAGTGGGACAACACCCGGCTGAGGGCTCCAGGTAGTGGTGGGGATGAAGAGCCACAAAGGCGGCCAGAACCGATTACCCTGGAGCAGGGATAAGAGCCCAAAAGAGCTCCCAGCCCAGGACTAATTGACAGGCTGACCAGAGATTAGGACGGGCAGGCAGGAGGTGCAGGCAGCCAGAGACAGCAGGTGATCTGCTGGATGGAGCAGCTCCGTGACCACCACACTATGAGAACAGGCTCTGCGCAATGCATGAAAGATACTGTGTCACACACACACACACCTTCCCGAAAGAAGGGACTGCAGACAGGGCTAGGATCTCTCTCACTTCCTCCCTCTCCCTCTACCCTCCCTCTCTGTCTACTCTTCTACCCTCCTCTCCCCCTTCCTTCTCCCCCCTACCTTTCCCCACCCTCAACCCTGCACTCTGTATGTAGCACACCCCTCAACCCTGCACTCAGTACATAGCGCAATCGTGCACTCATTACGTAGCACAACCCTGCATTCAGTACATAGTATACCCCGCAACCCTGCACTCTTTATGTAGTATAATAATGTAGTAAAAAAATGCAGACTCCAAACACTCCTGACCACTGCATTCTGTGTTTCACACCCTCCTTACCCATGCATTCTCTGCATTACACCCTACTGACCCCTTCATTCTGTGCATTACACCCTCCTGATCCCTGATTTCTGTGCATTACACCCTCCAGACCCCTGCGTCGTGTGCATTACACCCTTCCGACCCCTGATTTGTGTGTATTACACCCTTCCGACCCCTGATTTGTGTGCATTACACCCTCCGGACCCCTGTGTTCTGTGCATTACAACCTCCCGACCCCTGCGTTCTGTGCATTACACACTTCTGACCCCTGCGCTCTGTGCATTTCACACTCCTGACCCCTGCGTGCCGTACATTACACACCCACATTTTGCCACAGCGCACACAGTGGGTTGTCCCTTGCCTCAAGTGTCCCTCATTGAGAAGTTGGGAAGTATGTGAATGTATTCTATGTGAAGCATGCAGGGAGATGTCAGAGTGACATAAATGTTTGTTTTTTATTCCTGTAATGAATAGCTCAATGAGGTGTGATGAACCAGTGTACTGATTGTGTGGATTAACCAATGTTCCCATTTGATCTATATAAGGCTCGCTTCACACCTATGCAGTTTGCTTTTGATCCGTTTCTGCAGTGCATTTTTGCACACGCATTTTTGATACATTTATTACTTGTTTTTTGAACTGTTTGGCATTTTTGATACCCATGTTGTTGGGTGGATTAAAAAACAAAACCTACAAATCTAGGCAAAAATACACTACATGCTTTTCTTCAGCTTCTCCATTGAAGTTTATTGAATCAAAATGCACAGTTTTGCTTTTAATAAAGTCCCTGACCCTTTCCAAAAATGCAGCAGCTGAAAAAAGCATAGATTTGAATGTGTCCCATAGGAAGTCATGTTAAAAGGACTGTAGTGCGTTTCTAAAAAAAGCATTAAAAAAATGCATAGGTGTGAACTGAGCCTTAGGGTTGACCGGACAGTACAGGGATCATTCTCAAATACTTCTAATAATAATGACTAAATTCTCTACAGACTACAGCTTAGAGTGAAAAAAGAAGGCTGGGGAGGAGGTGGCACACGAAGCATTTCATTCTTTAGGGGACAAGGAGACATTGCTCAGCTGAAACCAGGAGGGAAGAACCTAACAATAAGTATCGGAGATGGACTCCCCAAAAACTCCAGTAAGTATTCATTCTAAAAAGAATTTCTTACTAAAGCAAATATGATGATGATGTCACATCAGACATGATTTAAATATGTCATCCACACGCAACATAGAGCACAGGAAATCTTTACAGGAATAGGAATAAGGCATCTAATTAGCCACTGTGCTTATGGTAGTTCATGGAGGATTAAAGCGGAAAGTAAACCCATCCATAAAATAGTTTCATTTACAGCACGTGACGGAAATCTAACACTCCCATTGGTTGTGCTCTCAACCAAACTGTCAAACCATCCAATGGCTGGTGTCATAACTGATCACATGTGCAGCATCATGGCAGTTGTAGATTAAACAGAGGCAAAGATGGCACCTTCCTTGGCTAAAAACGATAGGGGGTTTACTTACACTTTAATGAGAAGAGGCCTCTAAGTGAGGTGGCTATGGTCACCATACAGTTAGATTTTTGATTAAAATGTTCATACAAATTTCTGAAAAAGCATTAATCAAACCATACTGTAAATTAAGTTATCATTTACTCAACACATTTAATTTGAAGTTTAGATCAACACAATTTGGATTAATTGGCATGCACATGTTTAATTCTTAATGTTCATTTACGGAATACCTACAAAATCAATGTAAGAATAAAGCAAGCAAAAGTTTGTTTAAATATATATTGAAGATTTATATGTACATTCTAAGTACATAGGCCCATCCGGTTATACTAGTAACATCATATTACGCTATACTAGAATATATGTATAATTCTATATATGCTTACAAAATATACTTTCTTTTAATTAATTTTTCATATATTCGAATGCCATATATCTTAGTTTAAAAGAAATGAATGTTTGTGAATCCAGAAAAAAAAAAAACTTTTTTAGAACCCCTTTACATTTTTGTCTATAGATTTCATAGAAATAAGAAAGTTATTGCTAAATAAACAGGCTCGTAGAGGAAAATGCAAAAATTGTTCTGGTCCAAAATGGGTAAACAGATACAAGAGCTTAAGTGGCTAAAATTCAGTGATATGTGTGGAAAATCACCTAGGGTATTTTGTGTAGATTGCTACAGAATAAAGAATATAATAATAATAGTATAATATCTTATTTAGAGCCTACAAGAAAGGAAATAAAACAAATTCGCTCACAGAGACCACCGCCTAATCGTCCAGCTCCTGCTCCCCCTGGTAAGTCTTTCCAGAACCATTACCTTTTCATCCCTATTTATTTTTGTTATTGAGGACTTATGTATACCTGCATTTCATAGGTTCTGTTAGAAATGGGGCTCCTCAGTTCAATTCTGGACATTCCAGAAACCCTACTTACTCTCAGGCCAAGCGACAGGGCAGAGCTCCACCGTCTACTGCCCTCCCTCGACAATCAGCACCTAGGAAAAGCCGTACACCCTCTGACCATAATATGGAGTTTCTTAATGTACCAGACCAGGGTGTTGCTGGGTAAGATTTCTTACTATTCTTTTATTTTTTAATTTTGTATTAGGCCGCGTACACACGCGGGGACTGTTCGCTCAACTTTGTCCGTCAAACAGTTTCAGCGGACAGTCCGCTCAAAATTAGCATGGACGGACTTGCCCACACACGACGAACGAACAGTCCGCTGAAACCGTGCGCGATGACGTGAACGGCACGTACGACGGGACTAGAAAACGACGTCCTATACACTGCAATGCAAACTTCGGCGTGTAAATCCTTTCTGAGCATGCGCGGAACTTAGTTTGACGAACAGGCCTACACACGAGGGGGAAACTTTGTTTCAGCGGACAGTTTTTCGGAATTTCCGAAAAACTTTGTTCAGCAGACTGTCCGCTAAAACTGTCCGCTGAAAGCCCACACACGAGCGGACTGTCCGCCGAAACACTGTTCAGCGGACAAAGTTGAGCGAACAGTCCCCGCGTGTGTACGCGGCCTTAAACTTATACATTGACAAAGGAGTGTTAAACAGGAGTTTGAGCAGTTTTTTCTTCTTCTGACCTGCCAGTGCTTGATGAGATGCCACAGAACATCTTAAGATATCACTGGAACCTGATAGTGTAAATATTAGATAATAAAGCAATAATAAAGTATTTTTTTTATTTTGTATCTGAGCAACCCCTAAAACCAGTTGGTTAAGGAGGAGCAACTGACAAGGGTGAAGCCCAACTGCGGTCAGCACAAAGGGCATGCTGGTTTTTGAGGCAACCCCTCTCAAAGAACCCCTCTAAATGTTGAAGAGCATGTGAGCTGGTTTTATCATAGTTTGCTGCTCTTTTGCTATGGGGATGCTAGCCTCCAAAGCAAAGAAGCACTTCAGAATACATATTCCCCTTGGCTAATTAGAGAATAGTTTGAATATTGGTTGGGCATTGGTCAAACTTCAGAATGCTTCTATATTTACTGAGTGACAAATTTGATGAATAGTAAAAAAAATTATTTTCCCGTTAAATAGCTGATGTTGGGCAACTCTGGTTTGATGCATTGTTCACTCAAAGAATGTTGAGTGAATCCCTTTTTAAAATGGGAAAAACTTACTGTAATAAATAGAGTAAATGTGGGAAAAATATCTTGATTGAAAAACAGGCAAATGTTGGGCAAATTGTCCTTCAAATTAATGATAAATACACCCCTTAGTCTTTTTCCTATAACAAAAGACATTTCAAATAATGCCGCGTACACACGTAGCATACTATCCGACGGACTTAGTCTGGCGGACTTACCGCCAGACTGTCCGTCGGACTTTCCGAACGGGCTACTTGCCCACACACGGCACTTTTTCAGTGGACTAATATGGCGTACTAAGTCCTTCGTACTATCCGCCCTACTTTTGAAATGAACGGACTCGCCCACACACGCGGAGGAAAGTCCGCTCATTTCGAGCGCGTCTCCAGGTAGGCGGGGCCTGCAAAGGAGACTTCGCTGGCCCCGCCACCTGGTATGGACTTAAAGGGGAACCCCAACGCTGAAAAAATCGGCGTGGGGGTTCCCCCAGGTCCACATCAGACCCTTGTCCGAGCACGCTACCCGGCCGGCCAGGAAAGGGGGGGACGAGCGAGCGGCCCTCCTGAGCCGTACCAGGCCGCGTGCCCTGAACATGGGGGGTTGATGAGGACAAGGGCCTCTTCCCTCAACCCTGGCCGTTGGTTGTCGGGGTCTGCGGGCGAGGGGCTTATCGGATTTCGGGAGCCCCCTTTAATAAGGGGGCCCCCGGATACCGGCCCCCCACCCTATGTGAATGAGTATGGGGTACAATGTACCCCTACCCATTCACCTGTAAAATAAAGTAAAAAAAAACACAACACACAAGATAAAATAATTTATTGCACAGCTCCGGGGGTCTTCTGTCTTCGGGGGTCTTCGGGGGTCTTCTCGCCGGACTCCATCCCAGAGGATGCTGGGACTGTGACATAATAATAGGCGGGGACATCATCCGGTGATGTCCCTATAAAAGTCGCCGCGCACCCAGTCCCCGTCATTGTGAGCAGAGGACTCGACGAGGCAACATCTGAAGAAGAAGAAGAACAGAAGAACAGAAGGCGGCGGCGGCGACAGCGGCGACAGAAGACCGGGCCACCGCCTGTAAAAGAGCTATAAGAAGGCGCGGTGGCCCGGCAGAAGAACCGAAGAGGGGGACAAGACCCCCGAAGTCGGAAGAAGAGGGCGGCGGCGAGGAAGAAAGCCGGGCTCCTCCGCTAGTAAAAGAGCTACAAGAAGATAGCGGAGGAGTTTGGCGAGAAGACCCCCGAAGACCCCCGGAGCTGTGCAATAAACTATTTTATCTTGTGTGTTGTGTTTTTTTTGTACTTTATTTTACAGGTGAATGGGTAGGGGTACATTGTACCCCATACTCATTCACATAGGGTGGGGGGCCGGTATCCGGGGGCCCCCTTATTAAAGGGGGCTCCCGAATTCCGATAAGCCCCTCGACCGCAGACCCCGACAACCAACGGCCAGGGTTGTCGGGAAGAGGCCCTTGTCCTCATCAACATGGGGACACGGTGCTTTGGCATGGGGGGGCCGCGCGGCCCCCCCTTTCCTGGCCGGCCGGGTAGCGTGCTCGGACAAGGGTCTGATGTGGACCTTGGGGGACCCCCACGCCGATTTTTTTCAGCGTTGGGGTTCCCCTTTAAGTCCATACCAGGTGGCGGTGCCAGCGGCGTCTCCTTCGCAGGCCCCGCCTACCTGGAGACCCGCTCGAAATGAGCGAACTTTTCTCCGGGCGGGAAAAGTCCGCTCATTTCAAAAGTACGGCGGACTGGCACACACATGGCCGGATTGTCCGCCGAAATGCGAGTCTGGCGGGAAGATTGGAGTGCAAAACTACTTTCTAAGTCCGCCATACTTTCGGGTCAAAAAAGTATGCCGGAGGCTACACACGGGGGGATTGTCCGGTGGACTTCAGTTTGCCAGACTTTTCCACACAATTGTTTGATCGTGTGTACGCGGCATACATACATACATACACTACTGTTCAAAAGTGCCTAGGCAGGTGTAAATAAACCAGAAAATTGTATACTCACCTTTCCATAATTTTCCTTTCCTGACTCATCTTCATGGCAGCAAACACTGGATTGTGACTCCGCCCCCACAACCTGACAGGATTGGTTTAACTATAAATTTGAAGGGGAGACACCCTGCTGCATTGTCTGTAAATATCATCATAAAAACGGGGTGGGCAACTGTGTGCTGCCATGAAGATGTGTCAGGAAAGGAAAATTACGGAAAGGTGAGTATACAATTTTCCATTTTCCTGACGCCTTCATGGCAGCACACACTGGGAAATAACTTGCCAATCGGGTGGGTGCAAGAAAAATAATATTTATTCCTTATAATTGGCTCTAACAACGGATCTATCGGGGCCCCGTCACAGGGGAGCAATAGGAAGAGGTCCTCCAGGCTGTCAACAACTATTCATTAAACGTATCACAAAAAGTCTCCCATGTGTACATTTTGCTGAGAGTGCACTACACCCCAGTAAAACTGCATAAGATGGGCAAAATGCCAGACCCGATGTGTGGCAGGTGTAGGATGGTGCCGGGTGACCTGATACATCTCCTGTGGCGTTGCCCCAAACTTCACAGGTAGTGGACGGGGGTACTGGCCCTACTTAAAAGGGTATATCAAACTAATGTCCCCCTTGACCCACTGGGATGCCTCCTAGGGGTTCCAGAGATGACAAGAGTGGCTTTCGCCAGAGCATTGTTTCAAGCCAGAAAGACAATACTTATGAGCTGGAAGTCTACTACACCGCCGACGGTTAAAACATGGATTCAGCATATGGGCAACACTCTCATTATGGAGAAATATATATACCAGCATAGAGGTATTCATGGGAAATTTGACAGGTTGTGGGATGCATGGCTGGATACGCCAGGAATAAGCCCCAGTGAATTGGTACAGATGAGACTGCTTAGATGTTTATGGTTGCCTAAAGACTCGCCTGGGTGGGCTACGGTATAAACACTAGGGCAGAGGTGGAGATGCTAGGATTACTGGCTTATTAGCAAAAGAGTGAAAGGCCAAGCCAAGGGGGAAAAATGTTTTAATAATCCCTCTATTACAAAATGTGCATTCTTATATATATGCGTATGACAAGGTGTGACTAATGGTTGTGTAACTGACTTAACATTAGCGATACAAAATGTAACGACAAGTATATATGATGTTGTTTTGTGTTTCATGAGCAATATAAACCTCTTTAACCACTTGAGATCCGCGCTATTGCCAAATGACGGCATTAGCGCGGATCTACTTTTCCGGGACTACGTCTATTGACGTCGTCCCGGTTACGAGCGGCCTGCGCGCCCCCTGAGGGGCGCGCGCGGCGCGCTCTGTGATCGGCGAGTCCACGAGACTCGCCTGATCACCGATCCGTGCAAGGGGTCGATCCCGACCCCTTATCACGTGATCAGCTGTCAGCCAATGACAGCTGATCATGTGACAGAACGGAGCCGGTAATCGGCTATTATTCCTCCTCGCGCTGACAGCGCGAGGAGAGAAAAAAAAAGCCGATCACCGGCGGCCGTGATCGGGACATCAGTCCCGATCACGGCCAGCAATACAGCTGACCACCTGCCTCCTGCCAGTGCCCACCTGCCCACCGCAGTGCCATCCTGAATGAAAGTAAGTGCCCCCCATCAGTGCCACCCAGCAGTGCCCATAGTGCCCACAGCGCCACCCACAGTGCCACCCACAGTGCCACCCACAATGCCACCCACAGTGCCATCCAGCAGTGCCACCCACAGTGCCCACAATCTTCCTTAAAGGTGCTGCACCCCAGTGCCGCCCATCAGTGCCCAGCAGTGCCGCCCATCAGTGCCCAGCAGTGCCGCCCATCAGTGCCCAGCAGTGCCACCTATCAGAGCCACCTATCAGTGCCACCTATCAGTGCCCATCAGTCCCATCTATCAGTGGTACCTATCAGTGCCCATCCATGCCACCCATCCGTGCCACTTATCCGTGCCACCCATCCATGCCATCTTATCTGTGCCCATCTTTGCCCATCAGTGCTGCCTTATCTGTGCCGATCGGTGCCGCCTTATCTGTGCCTATTAGTGCCGCCTTAACTATGCCTATCAGTGCCCACCAGTGCAGCCTATCAGTGCCCACCAATGCAGCCTATCAGTGCCCACCAATGCAGCCCATCAGTGCCCACCAATGCAGCCATCAGTGCCGCCTAATCAGCGCACTTCAATGAAGGAGAAAAATGACCCGTTTGCAAAATTGTATAACAAACTATTAAAACATGATTTTTTTTTTTTTTTTTTTGCATCTTTTTTTGTTTGTTTAGCAAAAAATAAAACTCCGAGCTGTAACTAAATACCACCAAAATAAAGCTCGATTTGTGGGAAAAAAATGATAAAAATTTCATTTGGGTACAGTGTTGTATGACCGCGCAATTGTCATTCAAAGTGCATCAGCACTGAAAGCTGAAAATTGGTCTGGGACTGAGGGGGGTTTAAGTGCCCAGTAAGCAAGTGGTTAATGTAAAAAAAAACAATGGATCTACCAAAGTCTGCCATGGACAAGTGAGCGGAATCCACTCTGTAGTGGGAAATGAAAGTGTGTCTGGAAGACCATGTTGCTGACCTGCATATTGTCTCTGGTGAGACCCTGCAATACTCTGCCCAGGAGGTAGCCACTGCCCTAGTCGAATGAGCCCTGATGTCTTCAGGAACCGTCAGATGTTGGGTGGAATATGCCTTCTTAATGGCTCTCACTAACCCGGATGCAATAGTGTGTGAGGAGGCAGCTTGCCCACGTTTGGTCCCATGGGGAATGACCATGAGAGAATCAGTCCTTCTAAAGGAGGTGGTAGCTGCTAAGTAATTAATGATGGTAGTCTTGATGTCCAGTGGATGAGGTTCACTCCAATCATCGGTGAAGGATGGAAGGATGATGTCTTGGTTGTAATGAAAAGAAGTTGTTACTTTTGGTATGAAGTGATCTGAAGGTCTTAGAACCATCAGGGGAAAAAACGAAGTAGGGTTCCGAAATCATTAGTGCCTGAATCTCAGATATTCTCTTTGCTGATGTTATTCCAATGAGAAAGGAAAGCTTCAAAGTCAAGTCCCATAGTGAAATCAATTTGGATGGAAAAAAACTGAGGATTAGAGAAAGCATGGAGGACTACTGACAGATCCCATGATGGGAAAATTGGTTTCCTGGGAGGTTTAATCTTTAGACAGGCTCTTAGGAATTGTATTACCAGAGGGCGAGGTGCCCACCTAGTTCCTTTCTTAGCAGACAGTGCAGATATTTGTACCTTGAGGGTACTTGAGCTCAGACTCTTGTTAAATCCTGATGGAAGGAACTCTAGAATTTTAGAAGGTTCCGGAGAAAAAGGGTTCCATTCTTTCTGTTGGGCCATGGAGCGGAATTTTTCCCAAATCCTTTTATAGGTGGTGTTAGTAGTGTTTTTCCTGGCTTGCATCAGGGTTGATATAACTTCCTGAGAACAGCCTTGTGCCTTTAGTCTAGCCCTCTCAACCTCCAGGCCATCAGATGTAAATTCTCTGGTGCTGGGTGTAAGAACTGTCCTTGGGATAGGAGATATGGGGTTACTGGAAGAGGAATTGGAGGTTGAAGGCTGAGCTGCAAAAGGGTCGTAAACCACGGTCTTCTTGGCCAAAGTGGAATTACCCCGATTACTGTCACTGATCACCTCCGGAGCCTGGACAGGAATCTTGCGATTAACGGAGTAGGAGGGGATATGTACCCCAGCCTGAAATTCCACGGGTGGATTAGATCGTCCACCCCCTCGGCTGATGGAAACGAACCTCTTGACAGGAACCTGCAACACTTGGTAATCCTTGGAGTGGCTGCTAAGTCTATTTCCGGAATTCCCCAGTCTTCTGTAAGGAGAGAGAAGGCCTGAGGGCTCAGGGACCACTCGTTGTTTGATAGTGTCTCTAGACCCAGGTAGTCAGCTAACATGTTCTGTGCCACTGGGACATACACTGCCCTCCAGTCTGCTAGGTGTATCTGAGCCCATTCCAAGAAGGTAGGGACTTCCTCCATCAAGGTGATACTCCTGGTGCCTCCTTGTTTCTGAATATAGGACACTGCCACTCTGTTGTTATCAGAGAAGTACTTACCGAGGCCGAGATGCCGAGAGCAGTTCACCCTTGCGACTAAGCGCAGTTCGCCCCCTGGAGGTGGTACAGGGAGCAAATGGCACAAAGAGGCACAGGCAACCCAGGTGGCAGGGGGGAGCCTTGCGTGAAGGTCTGGTAGAGGTGAGCACCTTGTGTAGCGACTGACTGGGTGGTAGCTGTAGTAGACAGGAAACCAGGCTGGGGGTCAAACACTGACAGTCCTTGATGCAAACACAGGCTCAGGTATGGTGTCTTTGGGAGACACAAGCAAGTCCGGGTCACAGGCCGTGGGTCAGGGCAGGAGACAAGAGGCAAGTCTGGGTCACAGGCAGAGGGTCAAACACTGTAGAGAAGCGGAGTCCGTATAACAAAGCCAAGGGTCAAATCCAGGAGATAAGCAGCAGCATCAAAGAACAATCCGGGTCACAATGTAATCAGATGCACAAACAGGTTTCAGGTAACAGGAGCTGAAGACAAACCAGCCATTGATGTGTGCACCAGGCATCTTGCCTGTGGCCAATTATGACTCTCCTCGCTGCCGGCGCTGTGATTGGCCAGCATGCGGGGTCACAGTGCATGCTTGGCCAATCATAAGCCAGCAATGCACTTCGATTGTGTAGTGCATTGTGGGCCGTTTGTGCTACACGAATTTGATGCGAATGGTCCACAAAGTTCTGAATTTGCCAAATAAACGAATGGCCGATGTTTGAGTCGAACATGCGTTTGAGTCAAACACCGAGCTCATCCCTAGTCCTGAACCCTCACAGTAAAGACACAGGTTGGCCTTTCGCCTGCATAAGCGTTCTTCTGGGGTGAGGGGAGCATGCACTAATCCTAGTTGCATGGGCTGGGCCTCAGAAGTAGAGACAGGTGGAGTCGTGTATGAGGGATGGACAGGAACTGGTTTAGGCAACATCCAGCTGGGACGAGACGCCTGCAAGCGCTCTGAATGGCATTCTCGCATACGTCTGTCTAGTTTGGTGGCTGCTTGTATTAAGTCCTCCAGGGTGGCAGGAGTGTCCATCTGCACCAGCTCCTCCTTGAGGGCTTCTGACAACCCTTGATGAAACTGGTATTTAAGGGCAGGTTCATTCCAGGAGGTATCGGCCAACAACTTTCAGAATTCCAATATATAATCTTTCACCGGCCTCCGCCCTTGGGACAGATTATGTAGGGTGGCTTCAGCCGTGGCCACCCTTTGGGGGTCATCGTAGATTTGTGCCATACTTTCGAAAAAGGCATCCACAGAATTTAGTACTGGTTCCTCTGTTCCATTAGCACCTCAGAGGAGAAGGTCCTAGGCTGGAGGGCCAGGTACAGAGAGCAGGCGTTTTTAAAGGCTCTAAATTTTTGGCGGTCGCCAGAAAATCGCTGCGGAGTAGGGACCCTGGGTTCTGGAGAGGCCATGATCACTGTAGGGCTAGAAGAAGTGGGAGACCCCACTGGTGGGAGCGGAGGCTGTGGTAACTGCCGTGGATGGCCCGGTAAGCTGCTGGAGGTAGCTGTCAATTTGAGTGTAGCCTGCTTGCAGTTTCTGAACTGCATCGGTGAGAGCAGTTACTTGTTGGCACAGGATTACCAGAGGGGAACACACTCTGTCGGCCTCCGACATGGCTGGTTTGTACTATCAAAGAGCGGTTCACCCTTGCGACTAATCACAGTTCGCCCCCTGGAGGTGCTACAGGGAGCAAATGGCACAAAGAGGCACAGGCAACCCAGGTGGCAGAAGGGAGCCTTTGCATGAAGGTCTGGTAGAGGTGAGCACCTTGTGTAGCGACTGGCTGGGTGGTAGCTGTAGTAGACAGAAAACCAAGCTGGGGGTCAAACACTGACAGTCCTTGATGCAAACACAGGCTCAGGTATGGTGTGTTTGGGAGACACAAGCAAGTCTGGGTCACAGGCCGTGGGTCAGGGCAGGAGACAAGAGGCAAGTCCGGGTCACAGGCAGAGGGTCAAACACTGGAGAGGAGCGGAGTCCGTATAACAAAGCCATGGGTCAAGTCCAGGAGATAAGCAGCAGCGTCAAAGAACAATCCGGGTCACAACGGGTAATCAGATGCACAGAACAGGTTTCAGGTAACAGGAGCAAGACAAACCAGCAATTGATGTGTGCACCAGAGCAGCTTTTATAGGCCACCAGGGGGATGCTAAACGTGCGCCAATGCGCAGAGGCGTGCGCCAGTGTGCATGTGCGAGAGCCTGAGCGCCGGACCGCTAATGCGCCGAAACGCCGTTCCGCCGTGCATGCGCTCAGGGGTGCGGCTGAGGCGCCTGGATGGTCTGAACCCCTGACAGTTGTCCATCTAGATAAGCACATTCTTTCCCCTTAGGAGCGGTGTGAATGCCCTCAAAGCGTGGAAAGCCGCCCCGAGCTCCAGTATGTTCGAGACCACACCTTGTGCCTGGAAATGCCATCGGCCCTGGGCTGCCTGATCTTTAAAGTGAGCTCCCCAGCCGCTCTGGCAGGCATCCAAGGTGACTACATCGGGATCCAGAGGGACTATTGGTCTGCATTTCCTGAGATTACTTGGGTGCGTCCATCACCATATTGACCGCTTCACTGATCTGGAGATGAGAATGGTCTGATGCATCGATACTCCTTAACACTGCCTGAGAAATTAGTTCTGCAGGGCTCTCATGTGCCATTGCAACCATTGCACCATGGGTATGGTTGTGGACATAGACCCCAGTATACTCAGGCAGGCTCTGGATGGTAGATGATTTGTTGATAACAGTTTCCGCATTTTCTGTATTAAAGGCTGAAGCTTCTCTTGTGGGAGCTGTACCCTGTTTGATTTGGTGTTTAAATCTGCTCCCAGAAATACCATATTTTGAGTGTGTTGTAGACTGCTTTTCTTCCAATTGATTATCCAACCAAAATTCTGGAGAGTTGTCAGGAGAATTTCCCAGTGTTGGATCAGCATCTCCCGACTTTCTGCTAAAATTAGGATATCATCCAGGTAATGGTGGATTCGCAATCCCTTTTTCCTGAGGAATGCCACTAATGGTAACAGAACTTTGGTGAATGTCCTGGGTGCCGAGGAGATGCCGAATGGGAGACACCGAAATTGGAAATGACATCGATTGATGGCGAACCGAAGAAACTTTTGAAAATTGGAATATGAAGATAGGCGTCCAAAAAATCTATTGATAACATCCAGTCGTCCAGTCGTCCCGATTTATTGACAGGAGTATGGACTGGAGACTTTCCATTTGGAAAGCTTCCACTCTGATGCCTTTGTTGAGTTTCTTGAGATCTAGCACAGGTCATAAGTCATAAGTCTCCTGTCTTTTTCTTTACCAGAAACTGACATGATGGGACCTCCAGAATAGCCCCCTTCTGTTTCAATTCTTCTACGTATTTTATTAGCAGACTTCTCTTGGATAGTGAGGATGGCAATCTGGTTGGCTGGAAGTGATTTCCTGGGAGTCTGTGAATTTCCATTTGTGTCCATATTTGATTGTGGACAGTGTCCATATATCTTCTATATGATTTGTCCAGATTCGAATGAAGTTCTGTAGCCTGGCGCCCACCTGAGCCGGGTGGGCGGGTGAATTTTCTAAATGGTTTCTGTTGCTCCCCAGCCGGGGTAGCCTTGGATTTTTGCATCCTCAGGAAAGAAGGTTTTGTGTTCTTCCAGTCTCTTCTAAATTCCCTACCAGGATGGTAGGATCTGGAGCGGCTCTATCCATTGTCGGTGCTGTTGTTTCCTGTATGGACTCCCGCACTGATTCTCTTATGATCTCTGTAGCCATCCTTGCGTCTGCTTCCTTCTCCTTGGTAGCTTCATTGAAGCAAGAGCGGCAGGCAAGTTTATCTGGCAGTGCCGGAGCGCCGCATACCCAGCAAGCGTTGGCTGCAGGTCAGGTGTGGCGGCTCTAATGGTGCAAGGAAGGAGACCGCCTGCTATTTGACCGACTATGACGGGAGCGACTGTGACATGAATAGCTGTCCCGTGAGTGGCTATGCCTTTGATGACGAGATGGAGATCTTGAACGGCCTCTGCGGGACCTCCTGCTTGAAGTATGGCTTGATCTTCTCCCATGCCTGGAACTTGCGGCTCTTGATCTGGTAGGGCTGCCAAGAAAATATATATACAGTGCCTTGCGAAAGTATTTGGCCCCCTTGAACTTTTCAACCTTTTGCCACATTTCAGGCTTCAAACATAAAGATATAAAATTTAAATTTTTTGTGAAGAATCACCAACAAGTGGGACACAATTGTGAAGTGGAACGAAATCTATTGGATAATTTAAACTTTTTTAGCAAATAAAAAACTGAAAAGTGGTGTGTGCAAAATTATTCGGCCCCTTTACTTTCAGTGCAGCAAACTCACTCCAGAAGTTCAGCGAGGATCTCTGAATGATCCAATGTTGTCCTAAATGACTGATGGTGATAAATAGAATCCACCTGTGTGTAATCAAGTCTCTGTATAAATGCACCTGCTCTGTGATAGTCTCAGGGTTCTGTTGAAAGCGCAGAGAGCATCATGAAGACCAAGGAACACACCAGGCAGGTCTTTAATACTGTTGTGGAGAAATTTAAAGCCGGATTTGGATACAAAAGGATTTCCCAAGCTTTAACCACTTCCCACCCGGCCGATGCATATATACGGCCGGGTGGGAGCCGTCTACTCCTGATATGACGTTCAGGAACGTCATTCAGGAGTAGCGGGATCGCACGCGCGCGCGCCCGCGCAGCGGCGCGATCCCGATGTGCTCGTGTCACCCGGACACGGCACATCTCAGATCGGCAGGAGGGCTCTGTGATTGGCCCTCCTGATCACATAACGGCCGTGTCCAACCACGGCCGTCATGTGATGTAAACAAACAGCCGGTTGCTAGGCAATCGGCTCTCCTCTCCTCACACGGAAGTCACCGCTGAGGAGAGGAGAGCAGAACGCTGCAGCCGGCTGATGATCAGTGAGTATGGGCTGCTTTTTACAGCTTTTTACTCACTGATCATCAGTGTAGTGTAAACACACAACACACCACACAGTACAAACACAGTCCCCACATATGTCCCCAAAACACACATGTCCCCAAAACATACATGTCCCCAAATAATAAAAACACATGTCCCTAATAATAAAAACATGTCCCCCACATATGTCCCACTAAAATCACATGTCCCAATGATTATCTGCACACATATGTACGTGATCACCTGCACACATATGTACATGATCATTTGCGTACATATGTCCGTGATCACACAAACCAATTATTATACACTTAACGGAATTTTTTTTACCAAAAACATGTAGCAGAATACATTTTGGCTTAAATTTATGACAAAATTTGATTTTATTGGATTTCTTTTCAAATAGAAAAAAGAAAATATTTTTTTTTTCCAAATTTCCGCTATTTTTGCGCTTATATCGCAAAAAAAAAAAAAACGTAGTCGTGAATAAATAACACCAAAATAAAGCTCTATTTGTGCGAACAAAATGATAACAATTTCATTTGGGTACAGTGTAGCACGACCGCGCAATTGTCACTGAAAGCGCTAGAGCGCTGAAAGCTGAAAATTGGGCTGGGAAGGAAGGGGGTGAAAGTGCCCTGTATTGTAGTGGTTAAACATCCCAAGGAGCACTGTGCCATTTTGAACTGGAAGGAGTATCAGACCACTGCAAATCTACCAAGACCTGGCCGTTCCTCTAAACTTTCAGCACAGACAAGGAGAAGACTGATCAGAGATGCAGCCAAGAGGCCCATGATCACTCTGGATGAACTGCAGAGAACTACAGCTGAGGTGGGAGAGTCTGTCCATAGGACAACAATCAGTCGTACACTGCACAAATCTGGCCTTTATGGAAGAGTGGCAAGAAGAAAGCCATTTCTCAAAGATATCCATAAAAAGTCTTGTCTAAAGTTTGCCACAAGCCACCTGGGAGACACACCAAACATGTGGAAGAAGGTGCTCTGGTCAGATGAAACCAAAATCCAACTTTTTGCCCACAATGCAAAACGATATGTTTGGCGTAAAAGCAACACAGCTCATCACCCTCAACACACCATCTCCACTGTCACACATGGTAGTGGCAGCATCATGGTTTGGGCCTGCTTTTCTTCAGCAGGGACAGGGAAGATGGTTAAAATTGAGGGGAAGATGGATGCAGCCAAATACAGGACCATTCTGGATGAAAACCTGTTGGAGTCTGCAAAAGACCTGAAACTGGGACGGAGATTTATCTTCCAACAAGACAATGATCCCAAACATACAGCAAAATCTACAAAGGAATGGTTCACAAATAAACGTATCCAGGTGTTAGAATGGCCAAGTCAAAGTCCAGACCTGAATCCAATCGAGAATCTGTGGAAAGAGCTGAAAACTGCTGTTCACAAACGCTCTCCATCCAACCGCACTGAGCTCCAGCTGTTTTGCAAGGAAGAATGGGCAAGAATTTCCGTCTCTCGATATGCAAAACTGATAGAGACATACCCCAAGCGACTTGCAGCTGTAATCGCAGCAAAAGGTGGCTCTACAAAGTATTAACGCAAGGGGGCCGAATCATTTTGCACGCCCCACTTTTCATTTTTTTATTAGTTAAAAAAGTTTCAAAAATCCAATAGATTTCGTTCCACTTCACAATTGTGTCCCACTTGTTGGTGATTCTTCACAAAAAATAAAAATGTTATATCTTTATGTTTGAAGCCTGAAATGTGGCAAAAGGTTGAAAAGTTCAAGGGAGCCGAATACTTTCGCAAGGCACTGTATATATATATATATATATATATATATATATATATATATATTTTTTTTTTTTTAATATTGCATCATTAATATAAACATGTATATGTACACATTTCCCAGAAACAAGCATAAGCAGGAACCCAAAGGGACTTACCTAGGAGCCTGAGAGATTTTGGGTAAATGCAGGAACAGCAATAATTTTCTCCAGCTTCTTGCAGTAATGCACAGATATACAGAGAAATACTCTGTATTTAAAAATGGCGCCATTGCGGTGGCCAAATGACGCTCTCGCGCATGCACAGACGCATCCCGAGTGTTCCGGCGCCATCTTGGATGAGGGCACAACGTATGCTAGCATTAACCTGGCTCTGCACATGCGCAGAGCAGTGAAAAAAACAAACGGCGGCCATGATAGTCACAGCGGAGGACAGCAAGGACCAGCCGACCAGAGAAAAGTACGAAAATAATAATAATAATAATAATAATATAAAAGGGAAAATATGAAAAAAAGTGGCAGAAAATAGGTCCACTGCAAAAATGGAAAGCTTCTTTAAAGCTTACTTAATGCCAGAATCCTGTAGCCCCCTGAGACCACCAGAATGGGGGTTCCCTCCATAGAAGCTCCTTTAGAGACTGTACAGGAGGGACTTCCAAACAGGAGAGGCTTGAACCTGCTGGGTTAATTGTGGTAAGAGGCTTATTCATCTGTAAATAGGAGAAACCTGTTCATCCAACCTGTCAGGTGAGGATAAAAAAGAGAATGCAACAGGGTGTCTCCCCTTCAAATTTATAGTTAAACCAATCCTGTCAGGTTGTGGGGGCGGAGTCACAACCCAGTGTGTGCTGCCATGAAGATGTCAGGAAAATGCTGTAAATGAAGAATGCTTTCAGAAATAGAAGTGTTAATAGTTTATTTTTATCAATCAAAAAATGGTAAGTAAATAAATAGAAGAGAAATCCAAACCAAAAGAACTAACCACAAATCGTCTGTGAATGTAGGCTGCCTCAAATCCTTCTCCCTTCGTGTAATCCCAGACAGACTCCATGATGGTGAGATCAAGGTTCTGTGGGGTCAAACCTTCACTTCCAGGACTCCATGTTCTTCTTTATGCTGAAGATAATTCTTATTGATATTGGCTCTATGTTTGGGGTCTTTGTTCTGCTGCAGAATACATTTGGGGCCAATCACATGCCTCTCTGATGGTATGGCATGATGGATAAGTATCTCCCTGTATTTCACAGCATTGAAGACATCAATGATCAATGATCCTGACCAAATCTCCAACGCCATTTGCAGAAATGCAGCTCCAAACTTGCAAGGAACCTCCACCATGCTTCACTGTTGCCTGCAGACACTCATTATTGAACAAAATAAACTTACTCTCACCTTAAAGCAAGATATGCTATAACTGCATGATCTTGATCTGTAACATATTGATTATTTAGACAGTCAATGTAATTCTTACAGTTAATGGAAGAACATGTTCATTAAAGTGTTACTAAACCCAAAACAGTAATATCAGTCTGTATATGCAGTAAAGCATGCACGTTATATTCACTGTAGAACCCAAAGGGTTAATCCTCCGCATTGTGTAAAAAGGCTGTTTGATCCTGTCTTCATGGATACTCCCCTTTTTTCACAGTCCCCAAACTATCTCCTGATAGCGAAGAGCCATGGGGCAAGTTGCACATGCTCAGTTTAGTGCGTATTGCTAGAGAGTTTTTTTTTTCTTGGGAGAATGCATGTGATTAGCGCAGGGCCAATCAGCCCTGTCCAGACAGATGGTAAGGGGTCCTGCAGCCTCATAGGACAATCAGGGGAGAAGGAAAACTCCTCCTACAAGCTTTAACCAGACACTGACAGAAGTTACAAGACTGCTCTAACTGCTAATGAGAAAAGGTATTTAGCAGTTTATATTTACTAAAATTATTGCATTTCCATATTCTGTGTACTGTGGGAGAATGTGGGGTCCCGGGTTTAGTAACACTTTAAATAGTCCTAAATGGAGAGAGAGTTGATTAAATGGGGCATAAAAGTCACTCTACAACCTGTCTCTTTTCCTCTTTTCCCCCGGTTTATTAGTTCAGTTTGTAATGTCCCAGCCTATGTTTTATGGATCTCTATATCCTCCAGGTCCCCACTTCTCCACTAATTCCAGACCAAAAGCAGTTTATGGGTAATTTTCAACTCCAGGCAGAAACAGTTGGAAGATCAAGGAAAGTGTTAGCAGTGATATTTTATCGTGGAAATTGAGAAGAATGATATTTATACACTATATTCTCATTATCCCTTTAAAAAAAAAAACATTGAGAGAATTTATTTTTATAAAGCAGAGTTCCACCCATTTAAAAGTCAGCAGCTACAAAAATTGTAGCTGCTGACTTGTAATAAACAGACACACACCTGTCCCACGATCCAGTGATGCAAAGACTCGCTCCTCTCCCCCTCCTCTCCACTGCTCCTACATTGTAACTGTGAATGCCCAGCTGTGACTACTGGCGGTTAAAATCACTTAAATTAAAAAAAATATATGACCATTTCAAGGAGGTTAATTTTAAAAAGGCTTGTTAATTTTGTGTTTATCAGCAAAGTACAATACAGTCTTGTGAATAAGAACATCATTTCTGGGCTTGATATTCCTTTATCACCTAATTTGCTTTGCAGGGCACAAAGGAGAAGGAGTGTCAGTCATCGACCTCCACCTGGAGTAGGCCATCCAAAACCTCAGGCCAGGCCTGTTCATCCTCGCTGCAGAGCTGTTTACCAGTACATTGGTCAAGATGTTGATGAGCTAAGCTTTAATGTTAATGATGTTATTGATCTTTTGATGGAAGGTGAGGGGCAAACAGAGGTATTTATTTTTTCTTTGACAAAAGTAGAATTGCATATCAGAAAACGTCATATTTTATGAATTCAGCCATTATTCCTCATGCAGACACAGGTATTCACAGAACCTTCTTTAACTCCTTGGCAACGAGCACACGCAAATATGCGACCTTAGCACCGATCGGCTGCAATAGCATCAATAGAGCTGTACCGAGAGCGCATGCCCTCTGATCCTGGCTCAATTACTGGCGGTTAACCAAAAGTTCCCGTTTGCATATTGATATTGGTAGCTTTCCAATCATGTGAGCACCGTGACAATAAATCATAACCGTCACACCACTATAAGCCCCACCCCGCCTCCTGGCATTTTAAACCACTTAGAGGGCCAGTTTGCACCAGCTTTGAGGGGTCTCCCAATCAACACTAATTCTTTTTAATCATCATGCTTCTAGCATTATTAGTCAAGTTCCTCCACCCTAAACTCGCTCATCCATGCCTTTATGGACCTTGCTTTGTGTACTGATCCAAATCATTTGGTGAAGGGGGGAGATTATGGTGTGGGGTTGTTTTTCAGGGGTTGGGCTTGGCCTCTTAGTCCCAGTGAAGGGAACCCTTAAGACATCAGCATACTAAGACATTTGGGACAATTTCATGCTCCCAACTTTGTGGGAATAGTTTGGGGATGGCGCCTTCCTGTTTCAACATGACTGCTCACCAGTGCAAAAAGCATGGTCCATACAGACATGGATGAGCGAGTTCGTGGTGAAGTAACGTGACTGGCCTGCACAAAGTCCTGACCTCACCCCCATAGAATACCTTTGGGATGAGACCTTTGAGACTGTGAGCCAGCACTTCTGTTTTTCATCAGTGCCTGACCTCACAAATGCGCTTCTGGAAGAATGGGCAGATATTTCCATAGACACACTCCTAAACCTTGTAAACAACCTTCCCAGAAGAGTTGAAGCTGTTATGGTTAATGTGCGTGTAAAGGCAAGCATCTCCAATACTTTTGGTAACGCGGTGTATATATAAGTACGTATATGAGCTTAGTTAATCTCTTAAAGTGTAACTGCATTTTTGATGTAGTTACTTTACTTATGGGTAACCCTGCCTCCCCTTGACCCACTCCCAATCTTACACTCACCTGTCCCCAATCCACCAGATCCTGGTTGCTTGACATCATTTGCCAAGGAGGCTGCTCAGCTGACATACTGGTGCATCAGGGACAGGTAAGTACAGAGTTTAGAGGGAGGCTGGGAATTACCCATATAAATGTCATGTGTTTATATTTTCTATGTCTATTCACAAACCAAAACCTAAAACGGACATGTTAGAATTCACTATGCATTTTATCACATTTTAATTGGACTCATTGTGATTTCTGTATTTTCAGATGTTTCTGGTTGGTGGAAAGGAAGATTTAATGGAAAGGAAGGACTTTTTCCAGGAAATTACGTTCAGAAAATATGATGCTATATATATAATCCTTTTCAATACACACACACATAAAGAATATTCAGTGTATTGAGAAAAAGACTTCCCAAAAAGAAAGCTTCCTAACAAAACAGTTTTTAGCCATTATCAAATACATTGTATAATGCTATCACTGGAGCATTGGCCAAGGGGTTTACAATTTCTGTTCAAGAACATTTTAACTTTGCCTTTATTGAAAGCCATGTAAATTAAAAGTTCTGATGGGTTTCTGTCTCTATGTACATTATCCATAAACAATCTTTTTTTTTGCGTCAACCGTATCACCTCAAAAGTTTTTTTCGAAAGGGTTGAAAATTTTCTCTGAAATATACTGTATATTTTGCCAACAATTTGATAAAAAAAAAAAAACGACCACTGTATTTTCCTAAAGGTTTAAGCTAAACCCAATGCAAACAACTAAACTGCTGCATGGTTAAAATACACAAATAAGAACCCTCTTACTTTCTAAAAGATGTGAAATCTGTGGAGACAAATTTGGAGACGCTCCTGTTGATCAAGGCACCAGTGCCACACGGCATAGACAGACTAGTTATTACAATTAAGCGATACAGTTTGGTCAGTTACTTATCCCGAGTCTTCTGGTCAGATCATGAAAGGGCAGCTATGCCCTGATGAGGATGTCATCCCTTTTGCTCTCTCCTCCTGTCAGCAAGCTACTAGTGCTGGATTCCACTGTACAATGCTGTAGAGCCTAATTGTCTCATAGTGCTGCCTCTTTCTCTTACAGACTACACCAACAATCATGAATATTGGAATATTCTTTTTTTAACTGGTCATTTATTTGTCACTACCCAGATCAAAGTTAATCTACTTCTCCCATTTCTTTCCCTTAAAAACAAGTACAGTAGACTTTCATGTTTAATGTCTGTTTAAATAGTTGGTTTGGGCCAAGCTGAGTCAAATAAACTATTTCCGTACTGTGAGGGGTTAGCTCGGCAGCGGGTGTGTGTGACCCCCTGGATGCGTTCACAACACAAAATCAGGCACAGCAGACAGCGTTGTAGGTGCAAAAAAACAAAAGATGCGGTTTATTTATGCTACATGCAGTGAAACATATAACAGCCAAACAAAAATAAAACATGAAAATAAATCCTGGTCAGCTTGACCTCTAATTACACACTTAGATTCCCTATCTAACAACTGAGTGCAGCCTTGTGCTGCACCAGTCACTGTCTCTGTTGTAGAGGTTTGCCACACAGGCGTTAACTCACCACACAGAACAGGTGTCACACTCCCCAGTCTATACACACAAAACTGGTTCCAGGATGGAGCATCTCCCTAAGCATGCTGGGGTTTTTTGTAGAGGTCTTAATGAGCCCACTTACTTCAGCTGGGCTCATTAACTCTTCCCCTCTAGTTGTACAAGTCTGCATAAAGCCTGAATCTAGGGCACACATATTTCCCATCCTGGATACAACCAGGTGATTTTACCTGCGTGCTGCCACAGTACACAGAACAATGTGGAAAATGGGTTTGCTGTAATGGACCCTAGTAGCATTAGCTACATTCAGCAAGTAGTGCTGTGGCAGCAATAACAGTGATATACCGCCTGCTGCTGGAGATAAAGGGAGTCAGGCTTAGTGCTTCTCTGCCATTCAGGAGAAGCCTTGCATTTTCATCAATGAATACAAGGCTTTCTTTGATTGGCCTGAGGTGGAGATTGTGACCTCATCTGCCTACCTCTCCATCTCAGCCAGTCAGAGGAAGCCTTGTATTCATTGATATGGAAACAGTGGTCATCTTGGTAACACACTTCCTGTCTAAGCCCCTGTACACATGGTCGGAGATTCTGCCAACCAAATCCGTTGGATTTTGTCCGTCAGATTTAGTCTGACGGATTGTGTCCGAAACTGTTGCATACACACGGTCGGACTAAGTTGTCGAAAAATCCATTCTTTCAGAACGTGATGACGTAATTTAGTTACGATGGGACTACATTCAGGCTAGTAGCCAATAGCTTTGATGTAGGAATTTGATCTGAGCATGCGTGGCACTTGGTCCGATCAAAATTCGCTACACATGATCGGAGTATGTCCGATTGAACCAGTTGGTCGGGAAATATTTCCAACATGTTGGAAAATTGGGTCCGACGGATATTTGGACGGAATCAGTCCGATGCATACCACACACAGTTGGATTATCCGACGACACGGTCTGATAGGACACATTCCGACGGATTCTCCGACCGTGTGTACAAGGGCTAAGACCCCTTTCACACTGGAGTGTTTTGCAGGCGCTATATCGTTAAAAATAGCGCCTGAAAACCGCCCCAAAACAGCTGCTTCATGCACTCCAGTGTGAAAGCCTGAGGGCTTTCACACTGGACCGGTGTGCTGGCAGGGTGTCAGAATAAGTCCTCCCAGCAGCTTCTGTGGAGTGGTGAAGGAGCGGTGAACGCACCGCTCCTCCACCACTGCTCCCCATTGAAATGAATGGGGCAGCGCTGCGATACCTTCGGCAAAACACTGCTCCGGCGACATCTTGTGGGCAGATTTAACCCCTTTTTGATCACTAGCGGGGGTTAAAACCGCCCCGCTAGCGGGTGAATAGTGGCGCTAAAACGAAAGTAAAGTGGCGTTAAAAATAGTACCACTTTACCGCTGACGCCCGGGGAGACTCGGGGGGAAAGGAGTCTTAGGGTGACAACGCTCAATCAGTGTACTGTATCTATGGAGGGGCAGTGTTATCACCCTAGGCTACTCCCTGATTTTGATACATACACCTTCTCCTCTTCATTACATAGGTGGGAGGTGGTTTGTAGTTCACAAACAATTGTTGGAAAATTGATAACATTGTTTGTGATACAGGTCCAAAGCACAAGTATTTACAAAGATAATGGAATTTTTGCAAGGTCAACAGGAATCTTTTTGTATTTGCAGAAAATGTATTTGGCCTGCAAAAATAAAACTAATGCAACCACCACATCTAAAGACTTGCAATCTGCATTATATTACAATTCTTTTTTTTGGAATTAGACACCCTTTAATGCAGAACTAAATTTACCTCTGCTCACTGACATTTTCTCCGGTCTTCTTCCAGGCTTGGCTTTTTCAGCCATTCTAATTGTAAAAGCTAGGAAGTTGTAACTCCTGCATGTACACATAGGAGTCAATTCATCCCGACACCAAAGCATGCTGAAAATGTAAAGCGAGCTGCACATGTGCAGCTCAGTGTACATTCTACAGATACTTGCAAGCAGATTTTAACCAGATGTAAAAACATGAAGTTTTACCACCATCCCTATATCAACAATTACATTGTGTAAAGGCCTCCATTGTGGGACTTTTTAGGCAACAAGATATTGTTAAAAACAACGCATCAAACTTTATTAGAATAGAACATAATAAAACTCCATTAGATAAAAAAAACATTGACAAACATTATAATATGATTTAACATGGTGCTACAAGATCTCATTACAATAGGTACTGTGCATCGCTATTAACAACCATATGCTGAAGTTGTAGTTCGAGGGTAGGGATTACCCAACACTAGGGATGAGCTTCGTGTTCGAGTCGAACCCATGTTCGACTCGAACATCGGCTGTTCACCCATTCGGCGAAATCCGAACATTATAGGCCATTCACGCCAAATTCGAGTGGCGCTTCACGGCCCATAATTCCCTGTGGCATCGCAGTGCATTGCTGACTGATGATTGGCCAAGCATGCACTATGACCCACATGCTTTGGCCAATCACAGTGCAGAAAAAACGGAGAGCCATGATTTGCCAAAACCAGGGTGGCTTTGGCCAATTATGTCTCAAGGGGTTAGTACACGCCCCACACTATATAAGACCACCTGTGCGGCGGCCTTGCATAGTGTGTTGTGTCGGCTGAGAGAGAGAACGATAGACAGAGAGACAGTGTCTGAATTTACTTTGAAGCTGTTGCAATTACAGTCAGTGTATTGTGCCATCTTCACAGTGTACACCAAAAGCTACCCCAATTGCTGGTGTTTTGCTGATCCTATACCGCAGGAAGCTCCAGTAATTACAGTTGGTGTATTGTGTCATCTGCACAGTGTGCACCTAAAGCTGCCCCAATTGCTGGTGTTCTTCAGATCCTATACCACAGGCAGGCAGCTGCAGTAATTGGATTCGGTGTATTGTGTCATCTGCACAGTGTGCACCTAAAGCTACTCCACTTGCTGGTGTTCTGCTGATCCTATACCATAGGCAGGAAGCTGCAGTAATTACAGTCGGTGTATTGTGTCCTCTGTACAGTGTGCACCTAAAGCTACCTCAATTGCTGGTGTTCTGCTGATCATATACCACAGGCAGGCAGCTGTAGCAATTACAGTCAGTGTATTGTGCCACCTGCACATTGTACAGCTAAAGCTACCCCAATTGCTGGTGTTCTGCTGGTCCTATGCCTCAGGCATCTGTAGCAATTACAGTGGGTGTATTGTGCCCCCTGCACAGTGTGCACTTAATACTACCCCAATTGCTGGTGTTCTTCAGGTCCTATACCACAGGTAGGCAGCTGCAGTAATTACAGTCGGTGTATTGTGTCATCTGCACAGTGTTCACCTAAAGCTACCCCAATTGCTGGTGTCCATCTGATCCTATACCACAGGCTGGCAGCTGCGGTAATTACAGTCGGTGTATCTCCCTGCAGGCCATTAGTATGTCTGGAAGGCCAACAAGGAGAGGCAGACAGTTAAGAGCCCAAAAAAGAGGGCAAGCAGGCTCTGTGTCTAGAGGCAACAGTGCTGGTCGTGGACACGGTGCATCCTCATCAGCACGTGGTCATGGCACACGCTTGTCCTTATTTTCGGCAGCTGGACGTGTTGAGCCGCAACATGCCGAAGACTTGGTAGAGTGGATGAATCAGCTGTCCTCATCCTCCTCATCCTCTCTCACCCTGGCTCAGGGTACTGGCAAAGCAGCTGCCAACGTGGCGTCTTCCCTTGTCTCAATGGCATCAGTCACTCCTTCCCTAGCCCCACTGTGTCCTCCTGAGTAGACCCCCAAACTGTTTGAGCAGTGTTGGGTACATGCTCTAGGAGGATGCCCAGCGTTTTGAAGGCTCTGATGATGATCGCCAGCTAGAGGAAGGCAGTAACATGAGCCCAGAGAGAAGGGATGTCCAACAAGGACAGCAATCTGGCAGTCATGTTCCCCCAGGTGGAGCATACTGCCCGGTTTGCTCCAGTGATGAGGAGGGAGGGGATGATGAGGTCACTGGTGCCATGTGGGTGCCTGATAGGAGAAAGGAGGAGGAGGCACATCTCCAACGAGGCAGGATGCCCTCCAGGGGCCAGCCTAAGGGCAGCACACCGACTGCACCACACCGCAGAGCTCCGCCTGTGCAGGGCGCTGCCTCTGCGCGTTATTCCAAAAGTTCTTTGGTGTGGGCCTTTTTTGGGACGAGTACATCAGATCGCACCACTGCTATTTGCAACATATATCTCAAGCGTATCTCGCGTGGCCAAAACATCAGCTGCTTGGGCACCACATGCTTGACCAGACATATGTTGACCTGCCATGCAGTTCATTGCCAAGCGTACCTAAAAGACCCACACCACAGAACAAAGCGGACCTCTCCTTTCTCCTCATCAGCTGGGATCTCAAACCCCACTATAACCTTCAGTCCTCTCTGAAACCTGCACTGAGAGGAATGAAGGTGTATAATTAGGTGTGTTGCAGCCAAGTACTTGCGGGCAATCCACTAGCGGTACACTGACATCCGATTGTACCAGCAAATTTCCCTGCCCCAGCTGCTGCACTGTTGAAAGAAGTTCACTCCCAGCCATCCACATGCCCAGAGGTTGAATGCTAGCTTGGCTAAATTGCACTTCAACTGCTGCCTTTTCAGTTGGTAAACTCGCCCCCCTTCCGTGAGTTTGTGCAATGTGTAGTTCCTCAGTGGCAGGTTCCCAAACGCCACTTTTTGTCATGGAAGGCGATTCTAGCTCTCTACCGTCACGTGGAAGGCAATGTCTTGGCCTCGCTGGACAGGGCAGTCAGCGTTAAGGTGCATATTACCGCTGACTCATGGTCCAGCAGGCATGGATAGAGATGTTACCAATCTTTCACGGAGCATTGGGTGACTCTTCTGGCAGCTGGGAATGATACAGGACAAGGTGCAGTAGTGTTGTAGGTTGTTCCACCACCATGCCTCCAAAATGCTACTACTGGTGATTGTGACACACCTCTCTCCTCCACCTCCTCCTCTTCTTCTTCCTCCATGGCCTCTTCCTGTGCTTTGTCTTCGGAACCAGCGGTGCTCCGTAGGCGTTCAAGAGGCTATGCAAGTACGCAGGCAAAAAGATGCCATGCCGTGCTTGCGCTTGTGTGCTTGGGGGACAGAAGCCACACTGGGGCAGAGATTCTGTCGTCTCTGCAGGGGCAGGCTGAGAGGTGGTTGACGTCACACCAGCTTAAGCCAGGAATGGTGGTTTACGACAATGGCACAACCTCCTCTCCACCCTCCGACAGGGACAACTGATCCATGTGCCCTGTTTGGCTCACATCTTTAAATTGGTCATGCAGCAGTTCTTGGGCAGGTATCCGGGCTTACAGTATGTCCTGAGGCAGGCCAGAAAGTCTGTGTGCATTTCTGCTGGTCATATAATGCCAGTGCTTGGCTGGCTGAACTCCAAAAGGAATTGAACCTGCCCAAGAACCGCATAATCTGTGACATGCCCACCAGGTGGAACTCAACATTGACCATGCTGTAGTGACTGCACATGCAGCAGAGGGCCATCAATGAGTACCTGTGCGACTACGGCACCAGGACAGGATCAGGGGAGCTTGTTTTTTTCCCACACACCAGTGGGCCATGATCAGGGATGCATGCCTGTCACCATTTGAGGAGGCCACGAGTATGGTGAGCAGTGACAGTGCATGCATCAGTGACACTGTCCCTCTTGTCCACCTGTTGGAGTACACGGTGCATTGAATAATGGACAGGGCACTTAAAGTAGAACAGAGGCAGGAAGAGGAGGACTTCCTTGCCTCTCAAGGCCCCCTTTATCCAGATAGTGTTCCTGCTGGCCCACCGATCACACAGGAAGAGGTCGAGGAGGATTATGTCAGCATGGAGGTGGAGCCTGGCACTCAGCATCAGCAGCAGTCTTTTAGGGATCATTTACAGTCCCAAGAAACACGTGGACTTGTACATGGCTGGGAGGAGGTGGCTGCAGATCATGTCGTCCTTAGTGACCCAGAGGACTCCAGACCGAATGACTCAGCTAACCTACGCTGCATGGCCTCCCTGATCCTGCAAAGCTTGCGGAAGGATCCTTGTATTCATGGGATCAAGGAGAGGGATCATTACTGGCTGGCAACTCTACTCTCGCAGAGGGAGCAGTGGATGAGACATCTTTGGGAGGCCTTGCAGAAAGGTCTGTGCAATGTGTTCCCAGAGACTGGGAGGTTGCAAATTCCTGGTCCTGGACAACGTGTTGCTGAGACTTCGGTCAGTCACAGAAGAAGTGGTGGAGAAGGTGGCCATCTGAACGATGCATCCAGACAATTTTTTAGTCCGCAGCCCCAAGGTATGATCAGTTCCAGCAACCATCACCAGCGTCTGATTTACATGGCGCAGGAATACCTAGCTGCAAGATTAGACTTGGACACCTTTCCCCTCCGAAAAACCTCGGGGTTACTGGGTCTTCAGGAAGGATCACTGGCCAGAGCTTGCACAGTATGCATTTGAGCAACTGGCCTGTCCTGCATCCAGCGTTCTTTCGGAATACACATTCAGTGCTGCTGGAGGCTTTGTAATCCATCACAGGGTGCGCCTGTCCACCGACTCGGTTGATCGACTGACCTTCATAAAAATGAATCAGTCTTGGATCACCACCAGCTACCAAGCACCTGAAGCTTATGTAACCAAATAATTTTTTGTCAGATCCCTTCAACACTGCCTATACTGATGCTGATTGGCTATCCTGTTATGCTGAGTGACTATCCTCTTCCTCCTCAATGAACCTGCTGATAGCTTGGAAGAACATTTTTGGTTCTGGGCATCCCCACCAGCGGCTAAGGCCCAATTTTTCAGCCTCTGTTTAACAGGGGCGTGTAATTAAAATTTTTGATGCAATACTTTGCAGCAGGGCTCATTTCTGTGCTCCAACTACTGTATCTGTGAGGGGTTGCAGTGTCATGGCACCAGCACCAGTGCCTAAGACCCAATTTTTCAGCCCCTGTTTAAAAGGGACATGTAATTAAAATTTTTGATGCAATACTTTGCAGCAGGGCTCATTCCTTCACTCCAACTAGAGTATCTGTGAGGGGTTGCAGTGTCATGGAACCAGCATCAGTGCCTAAGGCCCAATTTTTCAGCCCGTTTAACAGGGGCATGTAAGTACAATTTCTGATGCAATTCCAGTGCCCACCAAGAGTCACTTTGATGGTTTACAGTGTTGTGGCAACACTAACACCTTAGGGACACATTTCTGCAGAGCATATAGGGCAGGCCCCTACTTTCAAATATCCAACTTACAAACGTCTCCTACTTGCAATCGGAAGGAGACAACAGGAAGTGAGATGAAATCTACATCTAGGAAGGGAAATTCTCTCCTGCAAGAGTTGATATGGGAAAAACGTGTCTCCTCTCCACTGATGCTTTATCCCAATCCTTGTTTTACTAAAAACCCCAAATTTTCAAAAAACATTGGTCATTGGGACAGAAAGTGAGATAAAATCTTCTGAGGAGGTGCACAGACAGCAAAAAAAAAGTTACAGGGATAATAAGCCTTCCCTATGTTTTCCAAAAAGCTTAAAAATAGACTTTTTGACTGGAGCTACACATTAAAAATGTACCAGTTCAAAATTACAAACAGATTCTACTTAACAACAAACCTACACAGTCCCTGTCTTGCTTGCACCGCCTGTATGCTGCTGTTCTGAGTTTATATACACTTTCCTGCCCAGACCAGTTTTCAGCTTTCAGCGCTGTCGCACTTTGAATAATAATTGCGTAGTCATACAACACTGTATCCAAACAAAATTTTTATAATTTTCTCCCCACAGTGTTTTCTTTTGGTGCTATTTGATCACCTCTGGGATTTTTATTTTCTGTTAAAAAAAGAAAAAAAGACCATTTGAAACATTTTCGAACATTTTGAAAAAAAGAATTTTTGTTTCAGTTACAAAACTTTGTAAATAAGTAAGTTTTCTCCTTCACTGATGGGCACTGATGGGGCTGCACTGACAGGCACTGATAAGGCGGCACTGATGGGCACTGATGAGGTGGCACCAATGAAGTGCCACTGATGAGGTGGCATTGATGGGCACTGATATGTGGCGCTGATATGTGACAAAGATGGGCACTGATACGTGGCACAAATAGACACTGATAGGCAGCATGGATGGGCATGGATTATGTCAGCATGGAGGTGGAGCCTGGCACTCAGCAGCAGTCTTTTAGGGATCATTTACAGTCCCAAGAAACACGTGGACTTGTACATGGCTGGGAGGAGGTGGCTGCAGATCATGTCGTCCTTAGTGACCCAGAGGACTCCAGACCGAATGACTCAGCTAACCTACGCTGCATGGCCTCCCTGATCCTGCAAAGCTTGCGGAAGGATCCTTGTATTCATGGGATCAAGGAGAGGGATCATTACTGGCTGGCAACTCTACTCTCGCAGAGGGAGCAGTGGATGAGACATCTTTGGGAGGCCTTGCAGAAAGGTCTGTGCAATGTGTTCCCAGAGACTGGGAGGTTGCAAATTCCTGGTCCTGGACAACATGTTGCTGAGACTTCGGTCAGTCACAGAAGAAGCGGTGGAGAAGGTGGCCGTCTGAACGATGCATCCAAACAATTTTTTAGTCCGCAGCCCCAAGGTATGATCAGTTCCAGCAACCATCACCAGCGTCTGATTTACATGGTGCAGGAATACCTAGCTGCAAGATTAGACTTGGACACCTTTCCCCTCCGAAAAGCCTCGGGGTTACTGGGTCTTCAGGAAGGATCACTGGCCAGAGCTTGCACAGTATGCAATTGAGCAACTGGCCTGTCCTGCATCCAGCGTTCTTTCGGAATACACATTCAGTGCTGCTGGAGGCTTTGTAATCCATCACAGGGTGCGCCTGTCCACCGACTCGGTTGATCGACTGACCTTCATAAAAATGAATCAGTCTTGGATCACCACCAGCTACCAAGCACCTGAAGCTTATGTAACCGAATAATTTTTTGTCAGATCCCTTCAACACTGCCTATGCTGATGCTGATTGGCTATCCTGTTATGCTGAGTGACTATCCTCTTCCTCCTCAATGAACCTGCTGATAGCTTGGAAGAACATTTTTGGTTCTGGGCACCCCCACCAGCGGCTAAGGCCCAATTTTTCAGCCTCTTTTTAACAGGGGCGTGTAATTACAATTTTTGATGCAATACTTTGCAGCAGGGCTCATTCCTGTGCTCCAACTACTGTATCTGTGAGGGGTTGCAGTGTCATGGCACCAGCACCAGTGCCTAAGACCCAATTTTTCAGCCCCTGTTTAAAAGGGACATGTAATTACAATTTTTGATGCAATACTTTGCAGCAGGACTCATTCCTTCACTCCAACTAGAGTATCTGTGAGGGGTTGCAGTGTCATGGAACCAGCATCAGTGCCTAAGGCCCAATTTTTCAGCCCGTTTAACAGGGGCATGTAAATACAATTTCTGATGCAATTCCAGTGCCCACCAAGAGTCACTTTGATGGTTTACAGTGTTGTGGCAACCAACACCTTAGGGACACATTTCTGCAGAGCATATAGGGCAGGCCCCTACTTTCAAATATCCAACTTACAAACGTCTCCTACTTGCAATCGGAAGGAGACAACAGGAAGTGAGATGAAATCTACATCTAGGAAGGGAAATTCTCTCCTGCAAGAGTTGATATGGGAAAAACGTGTCTCCTCTCCACTGATGCTTTATCCCAATCCTTGTTTTACTAAAAACCCCAAATTTTCAAAAAACATTGGTCATTGGGACAGAAAGTGAGATAAAATCTTCTGAGGAGGTGCACAGACAGCAAAAAAAAAGTTACAGGGATAATAAGCCTTCCCTATGTTTTCCAAAAAGCTTAAAAATAGACTTTTTGACTGGAGCTACACACTCCATCGTGACGGGTTGCAATATTGGGGCAAATGGTTTTACAGGGCTGCTTTGCTCTCCAGCACCCAACCCTCCTTTTTTCGCAGCACGGGCATGGGACAGGCCATGGCAGAGTTAAATAAACTGAAACCTTGAAGATTGAAATCTTTTCCTCACACCCCATCGTGAGGGATTGAAATATAGGGGCCAATGGTTTTTACAGGACTGTTCTGCTCTCCAGCACCCAACCCTACTCTTTTCGCAGCACAGGCTTTGAACCGTCCATGGCATTGTTAAAAAACTGAAACCTTGAAGACTGAAAATTGTTTCTCACACCCCATCATGACGGCGTGCACTATAGGGGTGAAAGGTTTTTACAGGGCTGGTTTGCTCTCCATTACCCAACCCTCCTCTTCTCGCAGCACGGGCTTGGTACCGGCCATGGCAGAGTTAAAAAAAACTGAAACTTTGAGCATTGAAAATTGTTCTCCACACCCCATCGTGACGGCTTACAATATAGGGACAAATGGTTTTTACAGGGCTGGTTTGCTCTCCATTACCCAACCCTCTTCTTTTTGCAGCACGGGCTTGGTACCGGCCATGGCAGAGTTAAAAAAACTGAAACATTGAACATTGAAAATTGTTCCCCACACCCCATCGTGATGGCTTACAATATAAGGGCGAATGGTTTTTACAGGGCTGCTTTGCTCTCCAGAACCCAACCCTCCTCTTTTCGCAGCACAGGCTTGGGACCAGCCATGGCAGAGTTAACAATCTGAAATCTTGAAGTTTGAAAATTGTTCCCCACAGCCCATCGTGACGGCTTGCAATATAGGAACGAATGGTTTTACAGGGCTGGATTGCTCTCCGACACCCAACCCTCCTCTTTTCACAGCACTGGCTTGGGACCGGCCATGGCAGAGTTAAAAAACTGAAACCTTAAAGATTAAAAATTGTTCCCCACACTCCATCGTGACGGGTTGCAATATTGGGGAAAATGGTTTGTACATGGCTGCTTTGCTCTCCAACACCCAACCCTCCTTTTTTCGCAGCACGGGCATGGGACAGGCCATGGCAGAGTTAAATAAACTGAAACCTTGAAGATTGAAATCTTTTCCTCACACCCCATCGTGAGGGATTGAAATATAGGGGCCAATGGTTTTTACAGGACTGTTCTGCTCTCCAGCACCCAACCCTACTCTTTTCGCAGCACAGGCTTTGAACGGTGCATGGCATTGTTAAAAAACTGAAACCTTGAAGACTGAAAATTGTTCCTCACACCCCATCATGACGGCGTACACTATAGGGGCGAAAGGTTTTTACAGGGCTGGTTTGCTCTCCATTACCCAACCGTCCTCTTCTCGCAGCACGGGCTTGGTACCGGCCATGGCAGAGTTAAAAAAAACTGAAACTTTGAGCATTGAAAATTGTTCTCCACACCCCATCATGATGGCTTACAGTATAGGGACAAATGGTTTTTACAGGGCTGGTTTGCTCTCCATTACCCAACCCTCTTCTTTTTGCAGCACGGGCTTGGTACCGGCCATGGCAGAGTTAAAAAAACTGAAACATTGAACATTGAAAATTGTTCCCCACACCCCATCGTGATGGCTTACAATATAAGGGCGAATGGTTTTTACAGGGCTGCTTTGCTCTCCAGCACCCAACTCTCCTCTTTTCGCAGCAAAGGCTTGGGACCAGCCATGGCAGAGTTAACAATCTGAAACCTTGAAGTTTGAAAATTGTTCCCCACAGCCCATCGTGACGGCTTGCAATATAGGAACGAATGGTTTTACAGGGCTGGATTGCTCTCCGACACCCAACCCTCCTCTTTTCGCAGCACGGGTTTGGGACCGGCCATGGCAGAGTTAAAAAAACTGAATCCTTGAACATTGAAAATTGTTCCCCACACCCCGTCGTGACAGCTTACACTAAAGGGGCAAATTTTTTTTTACAGGGCTGGTTTGCTCTCCAGCCCCTAACCCTCCTCTTTTCGCAGCATGGGCTTGGGTCCGGCCATGGCAAAGTTAAAAAATGGATACCTTGAAGATTGAAAATTGTTCCCCACACCCCATCGTGACGGCTTGCACTATAGGGGCGAATGGTTTTTACAGGGCTGGTTTGCTCTCCAGCACCCAACCCTCCTCTTTTCGCAGCACGGGCTTGGGGCGGGCCATGGCAGAGTTAAAAAAACGGAATCCTTGAACATTGAAAATTGTTCCCCACACCCCGTTGTGACAGCTTACACTAAAGGGGCACATTTTTTTTTACAGGGCTGGTTTGCTCTCCAGCCCCTAACCCTCCTCTTTTTGCAGCACGGGCTTGGGTCCGGCCATGGCAAAGTTAAAAAATGGATACTTTGAAGATTGAAAATTGTTCCCCACAACCCGTCGTGACGGCTTGCACTATAGGGGCGAATGTTTTTTACAGGGCTGGTTTGCTCTCCAGCACCCAACCCTCCTCTTTTCGCAGCACGGGCTTGGGACCCGCCATGGCAGAGTTAAAAAAACGGAATCCTTGAACATTGAAAATTGTTCCCCACACCCCGTCGTGACAGCTTACACTAAAGGGGCACATTTTTTTTTACAGGGCTGGTTTGCTCTCCAGCCCCTAACCCTCCTCTTTTCGCAGCACGGGCTTGGGACTGGCCATGGCAAAGTTAAAAAATGGATACCTTGAAGATTGAAAATTGTTCCCCACACCCCGTCGTGACGGCTTGCACTATGGGGGCGGATGGTTTTTACAGGGCTGGTTTGCTCTCCAGCACCCAACCCTCCTCTTTTCGCAGCACGGGCTTGGGATTGGCCATGGCAGAGTTAAAAAAACTGAATCCTTGAACATTGAAAATTGTTCCCCACACCCCGTCGTGACAGCTTACACTAAAGGGGCAAATTTTTTTTTACAGGGCTGGTTTGCTCTCCAGCCCCTAACCCTCCTCTTTTCGCAGCATGGGCTTGGGTCCGGCCATGGCAAAGTTAAAAAATGGATACCTTGAAGATTGAAAATTGTTCCCCACACCCCATCGTGACGGCTTGCACTATAGGGGAGAATGGTTTTTACAGGGCTGGTTTGCTCTCCAGCACCCAACCCTCCTCTTTTCGCAGCACGGGCTTGGGGCGGGCCATGGCAGAGTTAAAAAAACGGAAACCTTGAACATTGAAAATTGTTCCCCACACCCCGTTGTGACAGCTTACACTAAAGGGGCAAATTTTTTTTTACAGGGCTGGTTTGCTCTCCAGCCCCTAACCCTCCTCTTTTTGCAGCACGGGCTTGGGTCCGGCCATGGCAAAGTTAAAAAATGGATACTTTGAAGATTGAAAATTGTTCCCCACACCCCGTCGTGACGGCTTGCACTATAGGGGTGAATGGTTTTTACAGGGCTGGTTTGCTCTCCAGCACCTAACCCTCCTCTTTTCACAGCATGGGCTTGGGACCGGCCATGGCAGAGTTAAAAAAAACTGAAACCTTGAACATTGAAAATTGTTCCCCACACCCCGTCGTGACGGCTTGCACTATAGGGGCAAATGGTTTTTACAGGGCTGGTTTGCTCTCCAGCACCCAACCCTCCTCTTTTCGCAGCACGGGCTTGGGACTGGCCATGGCAGAGTTAAAAAAACTGAATCCTTGAACATTGAAAATTGTTCCCCACACCCCGTCGTGACAGCTTACACTAAAGGGGCAAATTTTTTTTACAGGGCTGGTTTGCTCTCCAGCCCCTAACCCTCCTCTTTTCGCAGCACGGGCTTGGGACCGGCCATGGCAAAGTTAAAAAATGGATACCTTGAAGATTGAAAATTGTTCCCCACACCCCGTCGTGACGGCTTGCACTATAGGGGCGAATGGTTTTTACAGGGCTGGTTTGCTCTCCAGCACCCAACCCTCCTCTTTTCGCAGCACGGGCTTGGGACCGGCCATGGCAGAGTTAAGAAAACTGAAACCTTGAACATTGAAAATTGTTCCCCAAACCCCGTCGTGACGGCTTGCACTATAGGGGCGAATGTTTTTTATAGGGCTGGTTTACTCTCCAGCACCCAACCCTCCTCTTTTCGCAGCAGGGGCTTGGGACCGGCCATGGCAGAGTTAAAAAAACTGAAACCTTGAACATTGAAAATTGTTCCCCACACCCCGTTGTGACAGCTTGCACTAAAGGGGCAAAATTTTTTTTACAGGGCTGGTTTGCTCTCCAGGCCCTAACCCTCTTCTTTTTGAAGCATGGGCTTGGGTCCGGCCATGGCAAAGTTAAAAAATGGATACCTTGAAGATTGAAAATTGTTCCCCACACCCCGTCGTGACGGCTTGCACTATAGGGGCGAATGGTTTTTACAGGGCTGGTTTGCTCTCCAGCACCCAACCCTCCTCTTTTCGCAGCACGGGCTTGGGACGGGCCATGGCAGAGTTAAAAAAACGGAATCCTTGAACATTGAAAATTGTTCCCCACACCCGTTGTGACAGCTTACACTAAAGGGGCAAAATTTTTTTTACAGGGCTGGTTTGCTCTCCAGCCCCTAACCCTCCTCTTTTCGCAGCACGGGCTTGGGTCCGGCCATGGCAAAGTTAAAAAATGGATACCTTGAAGATTGAAAATTGTTCCCCACAACCCGTCGTGACGGCTTGCACTATAGGGGCGAATGTTTTTTACAGGGCTGGTTTGCTCTCCAGCACCCAACCCTCCTCTTTTCGCAGCACGGGCTTGGGACCGGCCATGGCAGAGTTAAAAAAAACTGAATCCTTGAACATTGAAAATTGTTCCCCACACCCCGTCATGACAGCTTACACTAAAGGGGCACATTTTTTTTTTTTACAGGGCTGGTTTGCTCTCCAGCCCCTAACCCTCCTCTTTTCGCAGCACGGGCTTGGGACCGGCCATGGCAAAGTTAAAAAATGGATACCTTGAAGATTGAAAATTGTTCCCCACACCCCGTCGTGACAGCTTACACTAAAGGGGCACACTTTTTTTTTTTTACAGGGCTGGTTTGCTCTCCAGCCCCTAACCCTCCTCTTTTCGCAGCACGGGCTTGGGACCGGCCATGGCAAAGTTAAAAAATGGATACCTTGAAGATTGAAAATTGTTCCCCACACCCCGTCGTGACGGCTTGCACTATGGGGGCGGATGGTTTTTACAGGGCTGGTTTGCTCTCCAGCCCCTAACCCTCCTCTTTTTGCAGCACGGGCTTGGGACCGGCCATGGCAAAGTTAAAAAATGGATACCTTGAAGATTGAAAGCTGTTCCCCGCACCCCGTTGTGATGGCTTGCACTATAGGGGCGAATGTTTGTTACAGGGCTGGTTTGCTCTCCAGCACCCAACCCTCCTCTTTTCTCAGCACGGGCTTTGGACCGGCCATGGCAGAGTTAAAAAAAACTGAAACCTTGAAGATTGAAAATTGTTCACCACACCCCGTCGTGACGGCTTGCACTATAGGGGCGAATGGTTTTTACAGGGCTGGTTTGCTCTCCAGCACCCAACCCTCCTCTTTTCGCAGCACGGGCTTGGGACCGGCCATGGCAGAGTTAAAAAAACTGAATCCTTGACCATTGAAAATTGTTCCCCACACCCCGTCGTGACAGCTTACACTAAAGGGGCACATTTTTTTTTACAGGGCTGGTTTGCTCTCCAGCCCCTAACCCTCCTCTTTTCGCAGCACGGGCTTGGGACCGGCCATGGCAAAGTTAAAAAACTGAAACCTTGAACATTGAAAATTGTTCCCCACACCCCGTCGTGACGGCTTGCACTATAGGGGTGAATGGTTTTTACAGGGCTGGTTTGCTCTCCAGCACCCAACCCTCCTCTTTTCGCAGCACGGGCTTGGGACCGGCCATGGCAGAGTTAAAAAAACGGAATCCTTGAACATTGAAAATTGTTCCCCACACCCCGTCGTGACAGCTTACACTAAAGGGGCAAATTTTTTTTTACAGGGCTGGTTTGCTCTCCAGCCCCTAACCCTCCTCTTTTCGCAGCATGGGCTTGGGTCCGGCCATGGCAAAGTTAAAAAATGGATACCTTGAAGATTGAAAATTGTTCCCCACACCCCATCGTGACGGCTTGCACTATAGGGGAGAATGGTTTTTACAGGGCTGGTTTGCTCTCCAGCACCCAACCCTCCTCTTTTCGCAGCACGGGCTTGGGGCGGGCCATGGCAGAGTTAAAAAAACGGAATCCTTGAACATTGAAAATTGTTCCCCACACCCCGTTGTGACAGCTTACACTAAAGGGGCAAATTTTTTTTTACAGGGCTGGTTTGCTCTCCAGCCCCTAACCCTCCTCTTTTTGCAGCACGGGCTTGGGTCCGGCCATGGCAAAGTTAAAAAATGGATACTTTGAAGATTGAAAATTGTTCCCCACACCCCGTCGTGACGGCTTGCACTATAGGGGTGAATGGTTTTTACAGGGCTGGTTTGCTCTCCAGCACCTAACCCTCCTCTTTTCACAGCATGGGCTTGGGACCGGCCATGGCAGAGTTAAAAAAAACTGAAACCTTGAACATTGAAAATTGTTCCCCACACCCCGTCGTGACGGCTTGCACTATAGGGGCAAATGGTTTTTACAGGGCTGGTTTGCTCTCCAGCACCCAACCCTCCTCTTTTCGCAGCACGGGCTTGGGACTGGCCATGGCAGAGTTAAAAAAACTGAATCCTTGAACATTGAAAATTGTTCCCCACACCCCGTCGTGACAGCTTACACTAAAGGGGCAAATTTTTTTTACAGGGCTGGTTTGCTCTCCAGCCCCTAACCCTCCTCTTTTCGCAGCACGGGCTTGGGACCGGCCATGGCAAAGTTAAAAAATGGATACCTTGAAGATTGAAAATTGTTCCCCACACCCCGTCGTGACGGCTTGCACTATAGGGGCGAATGGTTTTTACAGGGCTGGTTTGCTCTCCAGCACCCAACCCTCCTCTTTTCGCAGCACGGGCTTGGGACCGGCCATGGCAGAGTTAAGAAAACTGAAACCTTGAACATTGAAAATTGTTCCCCAAACCCCGTCGTGACGGCTTGCACTATAGGGGCGAATGTTTTTTATAGGGCTGGTTTACTCTCCAGCACCCAACCCTCCTCTTTTCGCAGCAGGGGCTTGGGACCGGCCATGGCAGAGTTAAAAAAACTGAAACCTTGAACATTGAAAATTGTTCCCCACACCCCGTTGTGACAGCTTGCACTAAAGGGGCAAAATTTTTTTTACAGGGCTGGTTTGCTCTCCAGGCCCTAACCCTCTTCTTTTTGCAGCATGGGCTTGGGTCCGGCCATGGCAAAGTTAAAAAATGGATACCTTGAAGATTGAAAATTGTTCCCCACACCCCGTCGTGACGGCTTGCACTATAGGGGCGAATGGTTTTTACAGGGCTGGTTTGCTCTCCAGCACCCAACCCTCCTCTTTTCGCAGCACGGGCTTGGGACGGGCCATGGCAGAGTTAAAAAAACGGAATCCTTGAACATTGAAAATTGTTCCCCACACCCGTTGTGACAGCTTACACTAAAGGGGCAAAATTTTTTTTACAGGGCTGGTTTGCTCTCCAGCCCCTAACCCTCCTCTTTTCGCAGCACGGGCTTGGGTCCGGCCATGGCAAAGTTAAAAAATGGATACCTTGAAGATTGAAAATTGTTCCCCACAACCCGTCGTGACGGCTTGCACTATAGGGGCGAATGTTTTTTACAGGGCTGGTTTGCTCTCCAGCACCCAACCCTCCTCTTTTCGCAGCACGGGCTTGGGACCGGCCATGGCAGAGTTAAAAAAAACTGAATCCTTGAACATTGAAAATTGTTCCCCACACCCCGTCATGACAGCTTACACTAAAGGGGCACATTTTTTTTTTTTACAGGGCTGGTTTGCTCTCCAGCCCCTAACCCTCCTCTTTTCGCAGCACGGGCTTGGGACCGGCCATGGCAAAGTTAAAAAATGGATACCTTGAAGATTGAAAATTGTTCCCCACACCCCGTCGTGACAGCTTACACTAAAGGGGCACACTTTTTTTTTTTTACAGGGCTGGTTTGCTCTCCAGCCCCTAACCCTCCTCTTTTCGCAGCACGGGCTTGGGACCGGCCATGGCAAAGTTAAAAAATGGATACCTTGAAGATTGAAAATTGTTCCCCACACCCCGTCGTGACGGCTTGCACTATGGGGGCGGATGGTTTTTACAGGGCTGGTTTGCTCTCCAGCCCCTAACCCTCCTCTTTTTGCAGCACGGGCTTGGGACCGGCCATGGCAAAGTTAAAAAATGGATACCTTGAAGATTGAAAGCTGTTCCCCGCACCCCGTTGTGATGGCTTGCACTATAGGGGCGAATGTTTGTTACAGGGCTGGTTTGCTCTCCAGCACCCAACCCTCCTCTTTTCTCAGCACGGGCTTTGGACCGGCCATGGCAGAGTTAAAAAAAACTGAAACCTTGAAGATTGAAAATTGTTCACCACACCCCGTCGTGACGGCTTGCACTATAGGGGCGAATGGTTTTTACAGGGCTGGTTTGCTCTCCAGCACCCAACCCTCCTCTTTTCGCAGCACGGGCTTGGGACCGGCCATGGCAGAGTTAAAAAAACTGAATCCTTGACCATTGAAAATTGTTCCCCACACCCCGTCGTGACAGCTTACACTAAAGGGGCACATTTTTTTTTACAGGGCTGGTTTGCTCTCCAGCCCCTAACCCTCCTCTTTTCGCAGCACGGGCTTGGGACCGGCCATGGCAAAGTTAAAAAACTGAAACCTTGAACATTGAAAATTGTTCCCCACACCCCGTCGTGACGGCTTGCACTATAGGGGTGAATGGTTTTTACAGGGCTGGTTTGCTCTCCAGCACCCAACCCTCCTCTTTTCGCAGCACGGGCTTGGGACCGGCCATGGCAAAGTTAAAAAATGGATACCTTGAAGATTGAAAATTGTTCCCCACACCTCATCATGACGGCTTGCACTATAGGGACGGATGGTTTTTACAGGGCTGGTTTGCTCTCCAGCACCCAACCCTCCTCTTTTCGCAGCACGGGCTTGGGACCGGCCATGGCAGAGTTAAAAGAACTGAATCCTTGAACATTGAAAATTGTTCCCCACACCCTGTCGTGACAGCTTACACTAAAGGGGCACATTTTTTTTTTTACAGGGCTGGTTTGCTCTCCAGCCCCTAACCCTCCTCTTTTCGCAGCACGGGCTTGGGACCGGCCATGGCAAAGTTAAAAAATGGATACCTTGAAGATTGAAAATTGTTCCCCACACCTCATCATGATGGCTTGCACTATAGGGGCGGATGGTTTTTACAGGGCTGGTTTGCTCTCCAGCACCCAACCCTCCTCTTTTCGCAGCACAGGCTTGGGACCGGCCATGGCAGAGTTAAAAAAACTGAAACCTTGAACATTGAAAATTGTTCCCCACACCCCGTCGTGACGGCTTGCACTATAGGGGTGAATGGTTTTTACAGGGCTGGTTTGCTCTCCAGCACCCAACCCTCCTCTTTTCGCAGCACGGGCTTGGGACCGGCCATGGCAGAGTTAAAAAAACGGAATCCTTGAACATTGAAAATTGTTCCCCACACCCCGTCGTCACAGCTTACACTAAAGGGGCAAATTTTTTTTTTTACAGAGCTGGTTTGCTCTCCAGCCCCTAACCCTCCTCTTTTCGCAGCACGGGCTTGGGACCGGCCATGGCAGAGTTAAAAAATGGATACCTTGAAGATTGAAAATTGTTCCCCACACCCCGTCGTGACGGCTTGCACTATAGGGGCGAATGGTTTTTACAGGGCTGGTTTGCTCTCCAGCACCCAACCCTCCTCTTTTCGCAGCACGGGCTTGGGACCGGCCATGGCAGAGTTAAAAAAACTGAATCCTTGAACATTGAAAATTGTTCCCCACACCCCGTCGTGACGGCTTGCACTATAGGGGTGAATGGTTTTTACAGGGCTGGTTTGCTCTCCCGCACCCAACCCTCCTCTTTTCACAGCACGGGCTTTGGACCGGCCATGGCAGAGTTAAAAAAAACTGAAACCTTGAAGATTGAAAATTGTTCCCCACACCCCGTCGTGACGGCTTGCACTATAGGGGCGAATGGTTTTTACAGGGCTGGTTTGCTCTCCAGCACCCAACCCTCCTCTTTTCACAGCACGGGCTTGGGACCGGCCATGGCAGAGTTAAAAAAACGGAATCCTTGAACATTGAAAATTGTTCCCCACACCCCGTCGTGACGGCTTGCACTATAGGGGTGAATGGTTTTTACAGGGCTGGTTTGCTCTCCCGCACCCAACCCTCCTCTTTTCACAGCACGGGCTTTGGACCGGCCATGGCAGAGTTAAAAAAAACTGAAACCTTGAACATTGAAAATTGTTCCCCACACCCCGTCGTGACTGCTTGCACTATAGGGGCGAATGGTTTTTACAGGGCTGGATTGCTCTCCAGCACCCAACCCTCCTCTTTTCGCAGCACGGGCTTGGGACCGGCCATGGCAGAGTTAAAAGAACTGAATCCTTGAACATTGAAAATTGTTCCCCACACCCCGTCGTGACAGCTTACACAAAAGGGGCAAATTTTTTTTTACAGGGCTGGTTTGCTCTCCAGCCCCTAACCCTCCTCTTTTCGCAGCACGGGCTTGGGACCGGCCATGGCAAAGTTAAAAAATGGATACCTTGAAGATTGAAAATTGTTCCCCACACCCCGTCGTGACGGCTTGCACTATAGGGGCGAATGGTTTTTACAGGGCTGGTTTGCTCTCCAGCACCCAACCCTCCTCTTTTCGCAGCACGGGCTTGGGACCGGCCATGGCAGAGTTAAAAAAACGGAATCCTTGAACATTGAAAATTGTTCCCCACACCCCGTCGTGACAGCTTACACTAAAGGGGCAAATTTTTTTTTACAGGGCTGGTTTGCTCTCCAGCCCCTAACCCTCCTCTTTTCGCAGCACGAGCTTGGGACCGGCCATGGCAAAGTTAAAAAATGGATACCTTGAAGATTGAAAATTGTTCCCCACACCCCGTCGTGACGGCTTGCACTATAGGGGCGAATGGTTTTTACAGGGCTGGTTTGCTCTCCAGCACCCAACCCTCCTCTTTTCGCAGCACGGGCTTGGGACCGGCCATGGCAGAGTTAAAAAAACTGAATCCTTGACCATTGAAAATTGTTCCCCACACCCCGTCGTGACAGCTTACACTAAAGGAGCACATTTTTTTTTACAGGGCTGGTTTGCTCTCCAGCCCCTAACCCTCCTCTTTTCGCAGCACGGGCTTGGGACCGGCCATGGCAAAGTTAAAAAATGGATACCTTGAAGATTGAAAATTGTTCCCCACACCCCGTCATGACGGCTTGCACTATAGGGGCGGATGGTTTTTACAGGGCTGGTTTGCTCTCCAGCACCCAACCCTCCTCTTTTCGCAGCACGGGCTTGGGACCGGCCATGGCAGAGTTAAAAAAAACTGAAACCTTGAACATTGAAAATTGTTCCCCACACCCCGTCGTGACGGCTTGCACTATAGGGGCGAATGGTTTTTACAGGGCTGGATTGCTCTCCAGCACCCAACCCTCCTCTTTTCGCAGCACGGGCTTGGGACCGGCCATGGCAGAGTTAAAAAAACGGAAACCTTGAACATTTAAAAATTGTTCCCCACACCCCGTCGTGACGGCTTGCACTATAGGGGTGAATGGTTTTTACAGGGCTGGTTTGCTCTCCAGCACCCAACCCTCCTCTTTTCACAGCACGGGCTTGGGACCGGCCATGGCAGAGTTAAAAAAACTGAATCCTTGAACATTGAAAATTGTTCCCCACACCCCGTCGTGACAGCTTACACTAAAGGGGCAAATTTTTTTTTACAGGGCTCGTTTGCTCTCCAGCCCCTAACCCTCCTCTTTTCGCAGCACGGTCTTGGGACCGGCCATGGCAAAGTTAAAAAATGGATACCTTGAAGATTGAAAATTGTTCCCCACACCCCGTCGTGACGGCTTGCACTATAGGGGTGAATGGTTTTTACAGGGCTGGTTTGCTCTCCAGCACCCAACCCTCCTCTTTTCGCAGCACAGGCTTGGGACCGGCCATGGCAGAGTTAAAAAAACTGAAACCTTGAACATTGAAAATTGTTCCCCACATCCCGTCGTGACGGCTTGCACTATAGGGGTGAATGGTTTTTACAGGGCTGGTTTGCTCTCCAGCACCCAACCCTCTTTTTTCGCAGCACGGGCTTGGGACCGGCCATGGCATAGTTAAAAAAACTGAATCCTTGAACATTGAAAATTGTTCCCCACACCCCGTCGTGACAGCTTACACTAAAGGGGCAAATTTTTTTTTACAGGGCTGGTTTGCTCTCCAGCCCCTAACCCTCCTCTTTTCGCAGCACGGGCTTGGGACCGGCCATGGCAAAGTTAAAAAATGGATACCTTGAAGATTGAAAATTGTTCCCCACACCCCGTCGTGACGGCTTGCACTATAGGGGTGAATGGTTTTTACAGGGCTGGTTTGCTCTCCAGCACCCAACCCTCCTCTTTTCACAGCACGGGCTTGGGACCGGCCATGGCAGAGTTAAAAAAACGGAATCCTTGAACATTGAAAATTGTTCCCCACACCCCGTCGTGACAGCTTACACTAAAGGGGCAATTTTTTTTTTACAGGGCTCGTTTGCTCTCCAGCCCCTAACCCTCCTCTTTTCGCAGCACGGTCTTGGGACCGGCCATGGCAAAGTTAAAAAATGGATACCTTGAAGATTGAAAATTGTTCCCCACACCCCGTCGTGACGGCTTGCACTATAGGGGTGAATGGTTTTTACAGGGCTGGTTTGCTCTCCAGCACCCAACCCTCCTCTTTTCGCAGCACAGGCTTGGGACCGGCCATGGCAGAGTTAAAAAAACTGAAACCTTGAACATTGAAAATTGTTCCCCACACCCCGTTCGTGACGGCTTGCACTATAGGGGTGAATGGTTTTTACAGGGCTGGTTTGCTCTCCAGCACCCAACCCTCTTTTTTCGCAGCACGGGCTTGGGACCGGCCATGGCATAGTTAAAAAAACTGAATCCTTGAACATTGAAAATTGTTCCCCACACCCCGTCGTGACAGCTTACACTAAAGGGGCAAATTTTTTTTTTACAGGGCTGGTTTGCTCTCCAGCCCCTAACCCTCCTCTTTTCGCAGCACGGGCTTGGGACCGGCCATGGCAAAGTTAAAAAATGGATACCTTGAAGATTGAAAATTGTTCCCCACACCCCGTCGTGACGGCTTGCACTATAGGGGCGAATGGTTTTTACAGGGCTGGTTTGCTCTCCAGCACCCAACCCTCCTCTTTTTGCAGCACGGGCTTGGGACCGGCCATGGCAGAGTTAAAAAAACGGAATCCTTGAACATTGAAAATTGTTCCCCACACCCCGTTGTGACAGCTTACTCTAAAGGGGCAAATTTTTTTTACAGGGCTGGTTTGCTCTCCAGCCCCTAACCCTCCTCTTTTCGCAGCACGGGCTTGGGACCGGCCATGGCAAAGTTAAAAAATGGATACCTTGAAGATTGAAAACTGTTCCCCGCACCCCATTGTGATGGCTTGCACTATAGGGGCGAATGTTTGTTACAGGGCTGGTTTGCTCTCCAGCACCCAACCCTCCTCTTTTCTCAGCATGGGCTTTGGACCGGCCATGGCAGAGGTAAAAAAAACTGAAACCTTGAACATTGAAAATTGTTCCCCAAACCCCGTCGTGACAGCTTGCACTATAGGGGCGGATGGTTTTTACAGGGCTGGTTTGCTCTCCAGCACCCAACCCTCCTCTTTTCGCAGCACGGGCTTGGGACCGGCCATGGCAGAGTTAAAAAAACGGAATCCTTGAACATTGAAAATTGTTCCCCACACCCCGTTGTGACAGCTTACACTAAAGGGGCAAATTTTTTTTACAGGGCTGGTTTGCTCTCCAGCCCCTAACCCTCCTCTTTTCGCAGCACGGGCTTGGGACCGGCCATGGCAAAGTTAAAAAATGGATACCTTGAAGATTGAAAATTGTTCCCCACACCCCGTCATGACGGCTTGCACTATAGGGACGGATGGTTTTTACAGGGCTGGTTTGCTCTCCAGCACCCAACCCCCCTCTTTTCGCAGCACGGGCTTGGGACCGGCCATGGCAGAGTTAAAAGAACTGAATCCTTGAACATTGAAAATTGTTTCCCACACCCCGTCGTGACAGCTTACACTAAAGGGGCACATTTTTTTTTTACAGGGCTGGTTTGCTCTCCAGCCCCTAACCCTCCTCTTTTCGCAGCACGGGCTTGGGACCGGCCATGGCAAAGTTAAAAAATGGATACCTTGAAGATTGAAAATTGTTCCCCACACCTCATCATGACGGCTTGCACTATAGGGGCGGATGGTTTTTACAGGGCTGGTTTGCTCTCCAGCACCCAACCCTCCTATTTTCGCAGCACAGGCTTGGGACCGGCCATGGCAGAGTTAAAAAAACTGAAACCTTGAACATTGAAAATTGTTCCCCACACCCCGTCGTGACGGCTTGCACTATAGGGGTGAATGGTTTTTACAGGGCTGGTTTGCTCTCCAGCACCCAACCCTCCTCTTTTCGCAGCACGGGCTTGGGACCGGCCATGGCAGAGTTAAAAAAACGGAATCCTTGAACATTGAAAATTGTTCCCCACACCCCGTCGTGACAGCTTACACTAAAGGGGCAAATTTTTTTTTTACAGAGCTGGTTTGCTCTCCAGCCCCTAACCCTCCTCTTTTCGCAGCACGGGCTTGGGACCGGCCAATGCAAAGTTAAAAAATGGATACCTTGAAGATTGAAAATTGTTCCCCACACCCCGTCGTGACGGCTTGCACTATAGGGGCGAATGGTTTTTACAGGGCTGGTTTGCTCTCCAGCACCCAACCCTCCTCTTTTCGCAGCACGGGCTTGGGACGGGCCATGGCAGAGTTAAAAAAACGGAATCCTTGAACATTGAAAATTGTTCCCCACACCCGTTGTGACAGCTTACACTAAAGGGGCAAAATTTTTTTTACAGGGCTGGTTTGCTCTCCAGCCCCTAACCCTCCTCTTTTCGCAGCACGGGCTTGGGTCCGGCCATGGCAAAGTTAAAAAATGGATACCTTGAAGATTGAAAATTGTTCCCCACAACCCGTCGTGACGGCTTGCACTATAGGGGCGAATGTTTTTTACAGGGCTGGTTTGCTCTCCAGCACCCAACCCTCCTCTTTTCGCAGCACGGGCTTGGGACCGGCCATGGCAGAGTTAAAAAAAACTGAATCCTTGAACATTGAAAATTGTTCCCCACACCCCGTCATGACAGCTTACACTAAAGGGGCACATTTTTTTTTTTACAGGGCTGGTTTGCTCTCCAGCCCCTAACCCTCCTCTTTTCGCAGCACGGGCTTGGGACCGGCCATGGCAAAGTTAAAAAATGGATACCTTGAAGATTGAAAATTGTTCCCCACACCCCGTCGTGACAGCTTACACTAAAGGGGCACACTTTTTTTTTTTTACAGGGCTGGTTTGCTCTCCAGCCCCTAACCCTCCTCTTTTCGCAGCACGGGCTTGGGACCGGCCATGGCAAAGTTAAAAAATGGATACCTTGAAGATTGAAAATTGTTCCCCACACCCCGTCGTGACGGCTTGCACTATGGGGGCGGATGGTTTTTACAGGGCTGGTTTGCTCTCCAGCCCCTAACCCTCCTCTTTTTGCAGCACGGGCTTGGGACCGGCCATGGCAAAGTTAAAAAATGGATACCTTGAAGATTGAAAGCTGTTCCCCGCACCCCGTTGTGATGGCTTGCACTATAGGGGCGAATGTTTGTTACAGGGCTGGTTTGCTCTCCAGCACCCAACCCTCCTCTTTTCTCAGCACGGGCTTTGGACCGGCCATGGCAGAGTTAAAAAAAACTGAAACCTTGAAGATTGAAAATTGTTCACCACACCCCGTCGTGACGGCTTGCACTATAGGGGCGAATGGTTTTTACAGGGCTGGTTTGCTCTCCAGCACCCAACCCTCCTCTTTTCGCAGCACGGGCTTGGGACCGGCCATGGCAGAGTTAAAAAAACTGAATCCTTGACCATTGAAAATTGTTCCCCACACCCCGTCGTGACAGCTTACACTAAAGGGGCACATTTTTTTTTACAGGGCTGGTTTGCTCTCCAGCCCCTAACCCTCCTCTTTTCGCAGCACGGGCTTGGGACCGGCCATGGCAAAGTTAAAAAACTGAAACCTTGAACATTGAAAATTGTTCCCCACACCCCGTCGTGACGGCTTGCACTATAGGGGTGAATGGTTTTTACAGGGCTGGTTTGCTCTCCAGCACCCAACCCTCCTCTTTTCGCAGCACGGGCTTGGGACCGGCCATGGCAAAGTTAAAAAATGGATACCTTGAAGATTGAAAATTGTTCCCCACACCTCATCATGACGGCTTGCACTATAGGGACGGATGGTTTTTACAGGGCTGGTTTGCTCTCCAGCACCCAACCCTCCTCTTTTCGCAGCACGGGCTTGGGACCGGCCATGGCAGAGTTAAAAGAACTGAATCCTTGAACATTGAAAATTGTTCCCCACACCCCGTCGTGACAGCTTACACTAAAGGGGCACATTTTTTTTTTTACAGGGCTGGTTTGCTCTCCAGCCCCTAACCCTCCTCTTTTCGCAGCACGGGCTTGGGACCGGCCATGGCAAAGTTAAAAAATGGATACCTTGAAGATTGAAAATTGTTCCCCACACCTCATCATGATGGCTTGCACTATAGGGGCGGATGGTTTTTACAGGGCTGGTTTGCTCTCCAGCACCCAACCCTCCTCTTTTCGCAGCACAGGCTTGGGACCGGCCATGGCAGAGTTAAAAAAACTGAAACCTTGAACATTGAAAATTGTTCCCCACACCCCGTCGTGACGGCTTGCACTATAGGGGTGAATGGTTTTTACAGGGCTGGTTTGCTCTCCAGCACCCAACCCTCCTCTTTTCGCAGCACGGGCTTGGGACCGGCCATGGCAGAGTTAAAAAAACGGAATCCTTGAACATTGAAAATTGTTCCCCACACCCCGTCGTGACAGCTTACACTAAAGGGGCAAATTTTTTTTTTTACAGAGCTGGTTTGCTCTCCAGCCCCTAACCCTCCTCTTTTCGCAGCACGGGCTTGGGACCGGCCATGGCAGAGTTAAAAAATGGATACCTTGAAGATTGAAAATTGTTCCCCACACCCCGTCGTGACGGCTTGCACTATAGGGGCGAATGGTTTTTACAGGGCTGGTTTGCTCTCCAGCACCCAACCCTCCTCTTTTCACAGCACGGGCTTGGGACCGGCCATGGCAGAGTTAAAAAAACGGAATCCTTGAACATTGAAAATTGTTCCCCACACCCCGTCGTGACGGCTTGCACTATAGGGGTGAATGGTTTTTACAGGGCTGGTTTGCTCTCCCGCACCCAACCCTCCTCTTTTCACAGCACGGGCTTTGGACCGGCCATGGCAGAGTTAAAAAAAACTGAAACCTTGAACATTGAAAATTGTTCCCCACACCCCGTCGTGACTGCTTGCACTATAGGGGCGAATGGTTTTTACAGGGCTGGATTGCTCTCCAGCACCCAACCCTCCTCTTTTCGCAGCACGGGCTTGGGACCGGCCATGGCAGAGTTAAAAGAACTGAATCCTTGAACATTGAAAATTGTTCCCCACACCCCGTCGTGACAGCTTACACAAAAGGGGCAAATTTTTTTTTACAGGGCTGGTTTGCTCTCCAGCCCCTAACCCTCCTCTTTTCGCAGCACGGGCTTGGGACCGGCCATGGCAAAGTTAAAAAATGGATACCTTGAAGATTGAAAATTGTTCCCCACACCCCGTCGTGACGGCTTGCACTATAGGGGCGAATGGTTTTTACAGGGCTGGTTTGCTCTCCAGCACCCAACCCTCCTCTTTTCGCAGCACGGGCTTGGGACCGGCCATGGCAGAGTTAAAAAAACGGAATCCTTGAACATTGAAAATTGTTCCCCACACCCCGTCGTGACAGCTTACACTAAAGGGGCAAATTTTTTTTTACAGGGCTGGTTTGCTCTCCAGCCCCTAACCCTCCTCTTTTCGCAGCACGAGCTTGGGACCGGCCATGGCAAAGTTAAAAAATGGATACCTTGAAGATTGAAAATTGTTCCCCACACCCCGTCGTGACGGCTTGCACTATAGGGGCGAATGGTTTTTACAGGGCTGGTTTGCTCTCCAGCACCCAACCCTCCTCTTTTCGCAGCACGGGCTTGGGACCGGCCATGGCAGAGTTAAAAAAACTGAATCCTTGACCATTGAAAATTGTTCCCCACACCCCGTCGTGACAGCTTACACTAAAGGAGCACATTTTTTTTTACAGGGCTGGTTTGCTCTCCAGCCCCTAACCCTCCTCTTTTCGCAGCACGGGCTTGGGACCGGCCATGGCAAAGTTAAAAAATGGATACCTTGAAGATTGAAAATTGTTCCCCACACCCCGTCATGACGGCTTGCACTATAGGGGCGGATGGTTTTTACAGGGCTGGTTTGCTCTCCAGCACCCAACCCTCCTCTTTTCGCAGCACGGGCTTGGGACCGGCCATGGCAGAGTTAAAAAAAACTGAAACCTTGAACATTGAAAATTGTTCCCCACACCCCGTCGTGACGGCTTGCACTATAGGGGCGAATGGTTTTTACAGGGCTGGATTGCTCTCCAGCACCCAACCCTCCTCTTTTCGCAGCACGGGCTTGGGACCGGCCATGGCAGAGTTAAAAAAACGGAAACCTTGAACATTGAAAATTGTTCCCCACACCCCGTCGTGACGGCTTGCACTATAGGGGTGAATGGTTTTTACAGGGCTGGTTTGCTCTCCAGCACCCAACCCTCCTCTTTTCACAGCACGGGCTTGGGACCGGCCATGGCAGAGTTAAAAAAACTGAATCCTTGAACATTGAAAATTGTTCCCCACACCCCGTCGTGACAGCTTACACTAAAGGGGCAAATTTTTTTTTACAGGGCTCGTTTGCTCTCCAGCCCCTAACCCTCCTCTTTTCGCAGCACGGTCTTGGGACCGGCCATGGCAAAGTTAAAAAATGGATACCTTGAAGATTGAAAATTGTTCCCCACACCCCGTCGTGACGGCTTGCACTATAGGGGTGAATGGTTTTTACAGGGCTGGTTTGCTCTCCAGCACCCAACCCTCCTCTTTTCGCAGCACAGGCTTGGGACCGGCCATGGCAGAGTTAAAAAAACTGAAACCTTGAACATTGAAAATTGTTCCCCACATCCCGTCGTGACGGCTTGCACTATAGGGGTGAATGGTTTTTACAGGGCTGGTTTGCTCTCCAGCACCCAACCCTCTTTTTTCGCAGCACGGGCTTGGGACCGGCCATGGCATAGTTAAAAAAACTGAATCCTTGAACATTGAAAATTGTTCCCCACACCCCGTCGTGACAGCTTACACTAAAGGGGCAAATTTTTTTTTACAGGGCTGGTTTGCTCTCCAGCCCCTAACCCTCCTCTTTTCGCAGCACGGGCTTGGGACCGGCCATGGCAAAGTTAAAAAATGGATACCTTGAAGATTGAAAATTGTTCCCCACACCCCGTCGTGACGGCTTGCACTATAGGGGTGAATGGTTTTTACAGGGCTGGTTTGCTCTCCAGCACCCAACCCTCCTCTTTTCACAGCACGGGCTTGGGACCGGCCATGGCAGAGTTAAAAAAACGGAATCCTTGAACATTGAAAATTGTTCCCCACACCCCGTCGTGACAGCTTACACTAAAGGGGCAATTTTTTTTTTACAGGGCTCGTTTGCTCTCCAGCCCCTAACCCTCCTCTTTTCGCAGCACGGTCTTGGGACCGGCCATGGCAAAGTTAAAAAATGGATACCTTGAAGATTGAAAATTGTTCCCCACACCCCGTCGTGACGGCTTGCACTATAGGGGTGAATGGTTTTTACAGGGCTGGTTTGCTCTCCAGCACCCAACCCTCCTCTTTTCGCAGCACAGGCTTGGGACCGGCCATGGCAGAGTTAAAAAAACTGAAACCTTGAACATTGAAAATTGTTCCCCACACCCCGTTCGTGACGGCTTGCACTATAGGGGTGAATGGTTTTTACAGGGCTGGTTTGCTCTCCAGCACCCAACCCTCTTTTTTCGCAGCACGGGCTTGGGACCGGCCATGGCATAGTTAAAAAAACTGAATCCTTGAACATTGAAAATTGTTCCCCACACCCCGTCGTGACAGCTTACACTAAAGGGGCAAATTTTTTTTTTACAGGGCTGGTTTGCTCTCCAGCCCCTAACCCTCCTCTTTTCGCAGCACGGGCTTGGGACCGGCCATGGCAAAGTTAAAAAATGGATACCTTGAAGATTGAAAATTGTTCCCCACACCCCGTCGTGACGGCTTGCACTATAGGGGCGAATGGTTTTTACAGGGCTGGTTTGCTCTCCAGCACCCAACCCTCCTCTTTTTGCAGCACGGGCTTGGGACCGGCCATGGCAGAGTTAAAAAAACGGAATCCTTGAACATTGAAAATTGTTCCCCACACCCCGTTGTGACAGCTTACTCTAAAGGGGCAAATTTTTTTTACAGGGCTGGTTTGCTCTCCAGCCCCTAACCCTCCTCTTTTCGCAGCACGGGCTTGGGACCGGCCATGGCAAAGTTAAAAAATGGATACCTTGAAGATTGAAAACTGTTCCCCGCACCCCATTGTGATGGCTTGCACTATAGGGGCGAATGTTTGTTACAGGGCTGGTTTGCTCTCCAGCACCCAACCCTCCTCTTTTCTCAGCATGGGCTTTGGACCGGCCATGGCAGAGGTAAAAAAAACTGAAACCTTGAACATTGAAAATTGTTCCCCAAACCCCGTCGTGACAGCTTGCACTATAGGGGCGGATGGTTTTTACAGGGCTGGTTTGCTCTCCAGCACCCAACCCTCCTCTTTTCGCAGCACGGGCTTGGGACCGGCCATGGCAGAGTTAAAAAAACGGAATCCTTGAACATTGAAAATTGTTCCCCACACCCCGTTGTGACAGCTTACACTAAAGGGGCAAATTTTTTTTACAGGGCTGGTTTGCTCTCCAGCCCCTAACCCTCCTCTTTTCGCAGCACGGGCTTGGGACCGGCCATGGCAAAGTTAAAAAATGGATACCTTGAAGATTGAAAATTGTTCCCCACACCCCGTCATGACGGCTTGCACTATAGGGACGGATGGTTTTTACAGGGCTGGTTTGCTCTCCAGCACCCAACCCCCCTCTTTTCGCAGCACGGGCTTGGGACCGGCCATGGCAGAGTTAAAAGAACTGAATCCTTGAACATTGAAAATTGTTTCCCACACCCCGTCGTGACAGCTTACACTAAAGGGGCACATTTTTTTTTTACAGGGCTGGTTTGCTCTCCAGCCCCTAACCCTCCTCTTTTCGCAGCACGGGCTTGGGACCGGCCATGGCAAAGTTAAAAAATGGATACCTTGAAGATTGAAAATTGTTCCCCACACCTCATCATGACGGCTTGCACTATAGGGGCGGATGGTTTTTACAGGGCTGGTTTGCTCTCCAGCACCCAACCCTCCTATTTTCGCAGCACAGGCTTGGGACCGGCCATGGCAGAGTTAAAAAAACTGAAACCTTGAACATTGAAAATTGTTCCCCACACCCCGTCGTGACGGCTTGCACTATAGGGGTGAATGGTTTTTACAGGGCTGGTTTGCTCTCCAGCACCCAACCCTCCTCTTTTCGCAGCACGGGCTTGGGACCGGCCATGGCAGAGTTAAAAAAACGGAATCCTTGAACATTGAAAATTGTTCCCCACACCCCGTCGTGACAGCTTACACTAAAGGGGCAAATTTTTTTTTTACAGAGCTGGTTTGCTCTCCAGCCCCTAACCCTCCTCTTTTCGCAGCACGGGCTTGGGACCGGCCAATGCAAAGTTAAAAAATGGATACCTTGAAGATTGAAAATTGTTCCCCACACCCCGTCGTGACGGCTTGCACTATAGGGGCGAATGGTTTTTACAGGGCTGGTTTGCTCTCCAGCACCCAACCCTCCTCTTTTCGCAGCACGGGCTTGGGACCGGCCATGGCAGAGTTAAAAAAACGGAATCCTTGAACATTGAAAATTGTTCCCCACACCCCGTTGTGACAGCTTACACTAAAGGGGCAATTTTTTTTTACAGGGCTGGTTTGCTCTCCAGCCCCTAACCCTCCTCTTTTCGCAGCACGGGCTTGGGACCGGCCATGGCAAAGTTAAAAAATGGATACCTTGAAGATTGAAAATTGTTCCCCACACCCCGTCGTGACGGCTTGCACTATAGGGGCGAATGGTTTTTACAGGGCTGGTTTGCTCTCCAGCACCCAACCCTCCTCTTTTCACAGCACGGGCTTGGGACCGGCCATGGCAGAGTTAAAAAAACTGAATCCTTGAACATTGTTCCCCACACCCCGTCGTGACGGCTTGCACTATAGGGGTGAATGGTTTTTACAGGGCTGGTTTGCTCTCCCGCACCCAACCCTCCTCTTTTCACAGCACGGGCTTTGGACCGGCCATGGCAGAGTTAAAAAAAACTGAAACCTTGAACATTGAAAATTGTTCCCCACACCCCGTCGTGACGGCTTGCTCTATAGGGGCGAATGGTTTTTACAGGGCTGGATTGCTCTCCAGCACCCAACCCTCCTCTTTTCGCAGCACGGGCTTGGGACCGGCCATGGCAGAGTTAAAAGAACTGAATCCTTGAACATTGAAAATTGTTCCCCACACCCCGTCGTGACAGCTTACACTAAAGGGGCAAATTTTTTTTTACAGGGCTGGTTTGCTCTCCAGCCCCTAACCCTCCTCTTTTCGCAACACGGGCTTGGGACCGGCCATGGCAAAGTTAAAAAATGGATACCTTGAAGATTGAAAATTGTTCCCCACACCCCGTCGTGACGGCTTGCACTATAGGGGCGAATGGTTTTTACAGGGCTGGTTTGCTCTCCAGCACCCAACCCTCCTCTTTTCGCAGCACAGGCTTGGGACCGGCCATGGCAGAGTTAAAAAAACGGAATCCTTGAACATTGAAAATTGTTCCCCACACCCCGTCGTGACAGCTTACACTAAAGGGGCAAATTTTTTTTTTTCAGGGCTGGTTTGCTCTCCAGCCCCTAACCCTCCTCTTTTCGCAGCACGAGCTTGGGACCGGCCATGGCAAAGTTAAAAAATGGATACCTTGAAGATTGAAAATTGTTCCCCACACCCCGTCGTGACGGCTTGCACTATAGGGGCGAATGGTTTTTACAGGGCTGGTTTGCTCTCCAGCACCCAACCCTCCTCTTTTCGCAGCACGGGCTTGGGACCGGCCATGGCAGAGTTAAAAAAACTGAATCCTTGACCATTGAAAATTGTTCCCCACACCCCGTCGTGACAGCTTACACTAAAGGGGCACATTTTTTTTTACAGGGCTGGTTTGCTCTCCAGCCCCTAACCCTCCTCTTTTCGCAGCACGGGCTTGGGACCGGCCATGGGTAAGTTAAAAAATGGATACCTTGAAGATTGAAAATTGTTCCCAACACCCCGTCATGACGGCTTGCACTATAGGGGCGGATGGTTTTTACAGGGCTGGTTTGCTCTCCAGCACCCAACCCTCCTCTTTTCGCAGCACGGGCTTGGGACCGGCCATGGCAGAGTTAAAAAAAACTGAAACCTTGAACATTGAAAATTGTTCCCCACACCCCGTCGTGACGGTTTGCACTATAGGGGCGAATGGTTTTTACAGGGCTGGATTGCTCTCCAGCACCCAACCCTCCTCTTTTCGCAGCACGGGCTTGGGACCGGCCATGGCAGAGTTAAAAAAAAGGAAACCTTGAACATTGAAAATTGTTCCCCACACCCCGTCGTGACGGCTTGCACTATAGGGGTGAATGGTTTTTACAGGGCTGGTTTGCTCTCCAGCACCCAACCCTCCTCTTTTCACAGCACGGGCTTGGGACCGGCCATGGCAGAGTTAAAAAAACTGAATCCTTGAACATTGAAAATTGTTCCCCACACCCCGTCGTGACAGCTTACACTAAAGGGGCAATTTTTTTTTTACAGGGCTCGTTTGCTCTCCAGCCCCTAACCCTCCTCTTTTCGCAGCACGGTCTTGGGACCGGCCAATGCAAAGTTAAAAAATGGATACCTTGAAGATTGAAAATTGTTCCCCACACCCCGTCGTGACGGCTTGCACTATAGGGGCGAATGGTTTTTACAGGGCTAGTTTGCTCTCCAGCACCCAACCCTCCTCTTTTCGCAGCACGGGCTTGGGACCGGCCATGGCAGAGTTAAAAGAACTGAATCCTTGAACGTTGAAAATTGTTCCCCACACCCCGTCGTGACAGCTTACACTAAAGGGGCACATTTTTTTTACAGGGCTGGTTTGCTCTCCAGCCCCTAACCCTCCTCTTTTCGCAGCACGGGCTTGGGACCGGCCAAGGCAAAGTTAAAAAATGGATACCTTGAAGATTGAAAATTGTTCCCCACACCCCGTCATGACGGCTTGCACTATAGGGGCGGATGGTTTTTACAGGGCTGGTTTGCTCTCCAGCACCCAACCCTCCTCTTTTCACAGCACGGGCTTGGGACCGGCCATGGCAGAGTTAAAAAAACTGAATCCTTGAACATTGAAAATTGTTCCCCACACCCCGTCGTGACGGCTTGCACTATTGGGGTGAACGGTTTTTACAGGGCTGGTTTGCTCTCCAGCACCCAACCCTCCTCTTTTCACAGCACGGGCTTTGTACCGGCCATGGCAGAGTTAAAAAAAACTGAAACCTTGAACATTGAAAATTGTTCCCCACACCCCATCGTGACGGCTTGCACTATAGGGGCGAATGGTTTTTACAGGGCTGGATTGCTCTCCAGCACCCAACCCTCCTCTTTTCGCAGCACGGGCTTGGGACCGGCCATGGCAGAGTTAAAAGAACTGAATCCTTGAACATTGAAAATTGTTCCCCACACCCCGTCGTGACAGCTTACACTAAAGGGGCACATTTTTTTTACAGGGCTGGTTTGCTCTCCAGCCCCTAACCCTCCTCTTTTCGCAGCACGGGCTTGGGACCGGCCATGGCAAAGTTAAAAAATGGATACCTTGAAGATTGAAAATTGTTCCCCACACCCCGTCATGACGGCTTGCACTATAGGGACGGATGGTTTTTACAGGGCTGGTTTGCTCTCCAGCACCCAACCCCCCTCTTTTCGCAGCACGGGCTTGGGACCGGCCATGGCAGAGTTAAAAGAACTGAATCCTTGAACATTGAAAATTGTTTCCCACACCCCGTCGTGACAGCTTACACTAAAGGGGCACATTTTTTTTTTACAGGGCTGGTTTGCTCTCCAGCCCCTAACCCTCCTCTTTTCGCAGCACGGGCTTGGGACCGGCCATGGCAAAGTTAAAAAATGGATACCTTGAAGATTGAAAATTGTTCCCCACACCTCATCATGACGGCTTGCACTATAGGGGCGGATGGTTTTTACAGGGCTGGTTTGCTCTCCAGCACCCAACCCTCCTCTTTTCGCAGCACAGGCTTGGGACCGGCCATGGCAGAGTTAAAAAAACTGAAACCTTGAACATTGAAAATTGTTCCCCACACCCCGTCGTGACGGCTTGCACTATAGGGGTGAATGGTTTTTACAGGGCTGGTTTGCTCTCCAGCACCCAACCCTCCTCTTTTCGCAGCACGGGCTTAGGACCGGCCATGGCAGAGTTAAAAAAACGGAATCCTTGAACATTGAAAATTGTTCCCCACACCCCGTCGTGACAGCTTACACTAAAGGGGCAAATTTTTTTTTTACAGAGCTGGTTTGCTCTTCAGCCCCTAACCCTCCTCTTTTCGCAGCACGGGCTTGGGACCGGCCAATGCAAAGTTAAAAAATGGATACCTTGAAGATTGAAAATTGTTCCCCACACCCCGTCGTGACGGCTTGCACTATAGGGGCGAATGGTTTTTACAGGGCTGGTTTGCTCTCCAGCACCCAACCCTCCTCTTTTCGCAGCACGGGCTTGGGACCGGCCATGGCAGAGTTAAAAAAACGGAATCCTTGAACATTGAAAATTGTTCCCCACACCCCGTTGTGACAGCTTACACTAAAGGGGCAAAATTTTTTTACAGGGCTGGTTTGCTCTCCAGCCCCTAACCCTCCTCTTTTCGCAGCACGGGCTTGGGACCGGCCATGGCAAAGTTAAAAAATGGATACCTTGAAGATTGAAAATTGTTCCCCACACCCCGTCGTGACGGCTTGCACTATAGGGGCGAATGGTTTTTACAGGGCTGGTTTGCTCTCCAGCACCCAACCCTCCTCTTTTCACAGCACGGGCTTGGGACCGGCCATGGCAGAGTTAAAAAAACTGAATCCTTGAACATTGAAAATTGTTCCCCACACCCCGTCGTGACGGCTTGCACTATAGGGGTGAATGGTTTTTACAGGGCTGGTTTGCTCTCCCGCACCCAACCCTCCTCTTTTCACAGCACGGGCTTTGGACCGGCCATGGCAGAGTTAAAAAAAACTGAAACCTTGAACATTGAAAATTGTTCCCCACACCCCGTCGTGACGGCTTGCACTATAGGGGCGAATGGTTTTTACAGGGCTGGATTGCTCTCCAGCACCCAACCCTCCTCTTTTCGCAGCACGGGCTTGGGACCGGCCATGGCAGAGTTAAAAGAACTGAATCCTTGAACATTGAAAATTGTTCCCCACACCCCGTCGTGACAGCTTACACTAAAGGGGCAAATTTTTTTTTACAGGGCTGGTTTGCTCTCCAGCCCCTAACCCTCCTCTTTTCGCAACACGGGCTTGGGACCGGCCATGGCAAAGTTAAAAAATGGATACCTTGAAGATTGAAAATTGTTCCCCACACCCCGTCGTGACGGCTTGCACTATAGGGGCGAATGGTTTTTACAGGGCTGGTTTGCTCTCCAGCACCCAACCCTCCTCTTTTCGCAGCACAGGCTTGGGACCGGCCATGGCAGAGTTAAAAAAACGGAATCCTTGAACATTGAAAATTGTTCCCCACACCCCGTCGTGACAGCTTACACTAAAGGGGCAAATTTTTTTTTTTCAGGGCTGGTTTGCTCTCCAGCCCCTAACCCTCCTCTTTTCGCAGCACGAGCTTGGGACCGGCCATGGCAAAGTTAAAAAATGGATACCTTGAAGATTGAAAATTGTTCCCCACACCCCGTCGTGACGGCTTGCACTATAGGGGCGAATGGTTTTTACAGGGCTGGTTTGCTCTCCAGCACCCAACCCTCCTCTTTTCGCAGCACGGGCTTGGGACCGGCCATGGCAGAGTTAAAAAAACTGAATCCTTGACCATTGAAAATTGTTCCCCACACCCCGTCGTGACAGCTTACACTAAAGGGGCACATTTTTTTTTACAGGGCTGGTTTGCTCTCCAGCCCCTAACCCTCCTCTTTTCGCAGCACGGGCTTGGGACCGGCCATGGGTAAGTTAAAAAATGGATACCTTGAAGATTGAAAATTGTTCCAAACACCCCGTCATGACGGCTTGCACTATAGGGGCGGATGGTTTTTACAGGGCTGGTTTGCTCTCCAGCACCCAACCCTCCTCTTTTCGCAGCACGGGCTTGGGACCGGCCATGGCAGAGTTAAAAAAAACTGAAACCTTGAACATTGAAAATTGTTCCCCACACCCCGTCGTGACGGTTTGCACTATAGGGGCGAATGGTTTTTACAGGGCTGGATTGCTCTCCAGCACCCAACCCTCCTCTTTTCGCAGCACGGGCTTGGGACCGGCCATGGCAGAGTTAAAAAAAAGGAAACCTTGAACATTGAAAATTGTTCCCCACACCCCGTCGTGACGGCTTGCACTATAGGGGTGAATGGTTTTTACAGGGCTGGTTTGCTCTCCAGCACCCAACCCTCCTCTTTTCACAGCACGGGCTTGGGACCGGCCATGGCAGAGTTAAAAAAACTGAATCCTTGAACATTGAAAATTGTTCCCCACACCCCGTCGTGACAGCTTACACTAAAGGGGCAATTTTTTTTTTATAGGGCTCGTTTGCTCTCCAGCCCCTAACCCTCCTCTTTTCGCAGCACGGTCTTGGGACCGGCCATGGCAAAGTTAAAAAATGGATACCTTGAAGACTGAAAATTGTTCCCCACACCCCGTCGTGACGGCTTGCACTATTGGGGCGAATGGTTTTTACAGGGCTAGTTTGCTCTCCAGCACCCAACCCTCCTCTTTTCGCAGCACGGGCTTGGGACCGGCCATGGCAGAGTTAAAAGAACTGAATCCTTGAACGTTGAAAATTGTTCCCCACACCCCGTCGTGACAGCTTACACTAAAGGGGCACATTTTTTTTCCAGGGCTGGTTTGCTCTCCAGCCCCTAACCCTCCTCTTTTCGCAGCACGGGCTTGGGACCGGCCAAGGCAAAGTTAAAAAATGGATACCTTGAAGATTGAAAATTGTTCCCCACACCCCGTCATGACGGCTTGCACTATAGGGGCGGATGGTTTTTACAGGGCTGGTTTGCTCTCCAGCACCCAACCCTCCTCTTTTCACAGCACGGGCTTGGGACCGGCCATGGCAGAGTTAAAAAAACTGAATCCTTGAACATTGAAAATTGTTCCCCACACCCCGTCGTGACGGCTTGCACTATAGGGGTGAACGGTTTTTACAGGGCTGGTTTGCTCTCCAGCACCCAACCCTCCTCTTTTCACAGCACGGGCTTTGTACCGGCCATGGCAGAGTTAAAAAAAACTGAAACCTTGAACATTGAAAATTGTTCCCCACACCCCGTCGTGACGGCTTGCACTATAGGGGCGAATGGTTTTTACAGGGCTGGATTGCTCTCCAGCACCCAACCCTCCTCTTTTCGCAGCACGGGCTTGGGACCGGCCATGGCAGAGTTAAAAGAACTGAATCCTTGAACATTGAAAATTGTTCCCCACACCCCGTCGTGACAGCTTACACTAAAGGGGCACATTTTTTTTACAGGGCTGGTTTGCTCTCCAGCCCCTAACCCTCCTCTTTTCGCAGCACGGGCTTGGGACCGGCCATGGCAAAGTTAAAAAATGGATACCTTGAAGATTGAAAATTGTTCCCCACACCCCGTCATGACGGCTTGCACTATAGGGACGGATGGTTTTTACAGGGCTGGTTTGCTCTCCAGCACCCAACCCCCCTCTTTTCGCAGCACGGGCTTGGGACCGGCCATGGCAGAGTTAAAAGAACTGAATCCTTGAACATTGAAAATTGTTTCCCACACCCCGTCGTGACAGCTTACACTAAAGGGGCACATTTTTTTTTTACAGGGCTGGTTTGCTCTCCAGCCCCTAACCCTCCTCTTTTCGCAGCACGGGCTTGGGACCGGCCATGGCAAAGTTAAAAAATGGATACCTTGAAGATTGAAAATTGTTCCCCACACCTCATCATGACGGCTTGCACTATAGGGGCGGATGGTTTTTACAGGGCTGGTTTGCTCTCCAGCACCCAACCCTCCTCTTTTCGCAGCACAGGCTTGGGACCGGCCATGGCAGAGTTAAAAAAACTGAAACCTTGAACATTGAAAATTGTTCCCCACACCCCGTCGTGACGGCTTGCACTATAGGGGTGAATGGTTTTTACAGGGCTGGTTTGCTCTCCAGCACCCAACCCTCCTCTTTTCGCAGCACGGGCTTGGGACCGGCCATGGCAGAGTTAAAAAAACGGAATCCTTGAACATTGAAAATTGTTCCCCACACCCCGTCGTGACAGCTTACACTAAAGGGGCAAATTTTTTTTTTACAGAGCTGGTTTGCTCTTCAGCCCCTAACCCTCCTCTTTTCGCAGCACGGGCTTGGGACCGGCCAATGCAAAGTTAAAAAATGGATACCTTGAAGATTGAAAATTGTTCCCCACACCCCGTCGTGACGGCTTGCACTATAGGGGCGAATGGTTTTTACAGGGCTGGTTTGCTCTCCAGCACCCAACCCTCCTCTTTTCGCAGCACGGGCTTGGGACCGGCCATGGCAGAGTTAAAAAAACGGAATCCTTGAACATTGAAAATTGTTCCCCACACCCCGTTGTGACAGCTTACACTAAAGGGGCAAAATTTTTTTACAGGGCTGGTTTGCTCTCCAGCCCCTAACCCTCCTCTTTTCGCAGCACGGGCTTGGGACCGGCCATGGCAAAGTTAAAAAATGGATACCTTGAAGATTGAAAATTGTTCCCCACACCCCGTCGTGACGGCTTGCACTATAGGGGCGAATGGTTTTTACAGGGCTGGTTTGCTCTCCAGCACCCAACCCTCCTCTTTTCACAGCACGGGCTTGGGACCGGCCATGGCAGAGTTAAAAAAACTGAATCCTTGAACATTGAAAATTGTTCCCCACACCCCGTCGTGACGGCTTGCACTATAGGGGTGAATGGTTTTTACAGGGCTGGTTTGCTCTCCCGCACCCAACCCTCCTCTTTTCACAGCACGGGCTTTGGACCGGCCATGGCAGAGTTAAAAAAAACTGAAACCTTGAACATTGAAAATTGTTCCCCACACCCCGTCGTGACGGCTTGCACTATAGGGGCGAATGGTTTTTACAGGGCTGGATTGCTCTCCAGCACCCAACCCTCCTCTTTTCGCAGCACGGGCTTGGGACCGGCCATGGCAGAGTTAAAAGAACTGAATCCTTGAACATTGAAAATTGTTCCCCACACCCCGTCGTGACAGCTTACACTAAAGGGGCAAATTTTTTTTTACAGGGCTGGTTTGCTCTCCAGCCCCTAACCCTCCTCTTTTCGCAACACGGGCTTGGGACCGGCCATGGCAAAGTTAAAAAATGGATACCTTGAAGATTGAAAATTGTTCCCCACACCCCGTCGTGACGGCTTGCACTATAGGGGCGAATGGTTTTTACAGGGCTGGTTTGCTCTCCAGCACCCAACCCTCCTCTTTTCGCAGCACAGGCTTGGGACCGGCCATGGCAGAGTTAAAAAAACGGAATCCTTGAACATTGAAAATTGTTCCCCACACCCCGTCGTGACAGCTTACACTAAAGGGGCAAATTTTTTTTTTTCAGGGCTGGTTTGCTCTCCAGCCCCTAACCCTCCTCTTTTCGCAGCACGAGCTTGGGACCGGCCATGGCAAAGTTAAAAAATGGATACCTTGAAGATTGAAAATTGTTCCCCACACCCCGTCGTGACGGCTTGCACTATAGGGGCGAATGGTTTTTACAGGGCTGGTTTGCTCTCCAGCACCCAACCCTCCTCTTTTCGCAGCACGGGCTTGGGACCGGCCATGGCAGAGTTAAAAAAAAGGAAACCTTGAACATTGAAAATTGTTCCCCACACCCCGTCGTGACGGCTTGCACTATAGGGGTGAATGGTTTTTACAGGGCTGGTTTGCTCTCCAGCACCCAACCCTCCTCTTTTCACAGCACGGGCTTGGGACCGGCCATGGCAGAGTTAAAAAAACTGAATCCTTGAACATTGAAAATTGTTCCCCACACCCCGTCGTGACAGCTTACACTAAAGGGGCAATTTTTTTTTTACAGGGCTCGTTTGCTCTCCAGCCCCTAACCCTCCTCTTTTCGCAGCACGGTCTTGGGACCGGCCATGGCAAAGTTAAAAAATGGATACCTTGAAGACTGAAAATTGTTCCCCACACCCCGTCGTGACGGCTTGCACTATAGGGGCGAATGGTTTTTACAGGGCTAGTTTGCTCTCCAGCACCCAACCCTCCTCTTTTCGCAGCACGGGCTTGGGACCGGCCATGGCAGAGTTAAAAGAACTGAATCCTTGAACGTTGAAAATTGTTCCCCACACCCCGTCGTGACAGCTTACACTAAAGGGGCACATTTTTTTTCCAGGGCTGGTTTGCTCTCCAGCCCCTAACCCTCCTCTTTTCGCAGCACGGGCTTGGGACCGGCCAAGGCAAAGTTAAAAAATGGATACCTTGAAGATTGAAAATTGTTCCCCACACCCCGTCATGACGGCTTGCACTATAGGGGCGGATGGTTTTTACAGGGCTGGTTTGCTCTCCAGCACCCAACCCTCCTCTTTTCACAGCACGGGCTTGGGACCGGCCATGGCAGAGTTAAAAAAACTGAATCCTTGAACATTGAAAATTGTTCCCCACACCCCGTCGTGACGGCTTGCACTATAGGGGTGAACGGTTTTTACAGGGCTGGTTTGCTCTCCAGCACCCAACCCTCCTCTTTTCACAGCACGGGCTTTGTACCGGCCATGGCAGAGTTAAAAAAAACTGAAACCTTGAACATTGAAAATTGTTCCCCACACCCCGTCGTGACGGCTTGCACTATAGGGGCGAATGGTTTTTACAGGGCTGGATTGCTCTCCAGCACCCAACCCTCCTCTTTTCGCAGCACGGGCTTGGGACCGGCCATGGCAGAGTTAAAAGAACTGAATCCTTGAACATTGAAAATTGTTCCCCACACCCCGTCGTGACAGCTTACACTAAAGGGGCACATTTTTTTTTTACAGGGCTGGTTTGCTCTCCAGCCCCTAACCCTCCTCTTTTCGCAGCACGGGCTTGGGACCGGCCATGGCAAAGTTAAAAAATGGATACCTTGAAGATTGAAAATTGTTCCCCACACCCCATCATGACGGCTTGCACTATAGGGGTGGATGGTTTTTACAGGGCTGGTTTGCTCTCCAGCACCCAACCCTCTTCTTTTCGCAGCACAGGCTTGGGACCGGCCATGGCAGAGTTAAAAAAACTGAAACCTTGAACATTGAAAATTGTTCCCCACACCCCGTCGTGACGGCTTGCACTATAGGGGTGAATGGTTTTTACAGGGCTGGTTTGCTCTCCAGCACCCAACCCTCTTTTTTCGCAGCACGGGCTTGGGACCGGCCATGGCAGAGTTAAAAAAACTGAATCCTTGAACATTGAAAATTGTTCCCCACACCCCGTCGTGACAGCTTACACTAAAGGGGCAAATTTTTTTTTTACAGGGCTGGTTTGCTCTCCAGCCCCTAACCCTCCTCTTTTCGCAGCACGGGCTTGGGACCGGCCATGGCAAAGTTAAAAAATGGATACCTTGAAGATTGAAAATTGTTCCCCACACCCCGTCGTGACGGCTTGCACTATAGGGGCGAATGGTTTTTACAGGGCTGGTTTGCTCTCCAGCACCCAACCCTCCTCTTTGCGCAGCACGGGCTTGGGACCGGCCATGGCAGAGTTAAAAAAACGGAATCCTTGAACATTGAAAATTGTTCCCCACACCCCGTTGTGACAGCTTACTCTAAAGGGGCAAATTTTTTTTACAGGGCTGGTTTGCTCTCCAGCCCCTAACCCTCCTCTTTTCGCAGCACGGGCTTGGGACCGGCCATGGCAAAGTTAAAAAATGGATACCTTGAAGATTGAAAACTGTTCCCCGCACCCCATTGTGATGGCTTGCACTATAGGGGCGAATGTTTGTTACAGGGCTGGTTTGCTCTCCAGCACCCAACCCTCCTCTTTTCGCAGCACGGGCTTGGGACCGGCCATGGCAGAGTTAAAAAAACGGAATCCTTGAACATTGAAAATTGTTCCCCACACCCCGTCGTGACGGCTTGCACTATAGGGGCGGATGGTTTTTACAGGGCTGGTTTGCTCTCCAGCACCCAACCCTCCTCTTTTCGCAGCACGGGCTTGGGACCGGCCATGGCAGAGTTAAAAGAACTGAATCCTTGAACATTGAAAATTGTTCCCCACACCCCGTCGTGACAGCTTACACTAAAGGGGCACATTTTTTTTTTTTACAGGGCTGGTTTGCTCTCCAGCCCCTAAACCTCCTCTTTTCGCAGCACGGGCTTGGGACCGGCCATGGCAAAGTTAAAAAATGCATACCTTGAAGATTGAAAATTGTTCCCCACACCCCGTCGTGACGGCTTGCACTATAGGGGCGAATGGTTTTTACAGGGCTGGTTTGCTCTCCAGCACCCAACCCTCCTCTTTGCGCAGCACGGGCTTGGGACCGGCCATGGCAGAGTTAAAAAAACGGAATCCTTGAACATTGAAAATTGTTCCCCACACCCCGTTGTGACAGCTTACACTAAAGGGGCAAATTTTTTTTACAGGGCTGGTTTGCTCTCCAGCCCCTAACCCTCCTCTTTTCGCAGCACGGGCTTGGGACCGGCCATGGCAAAGTTAAAAAATGGATACCTTGAAGATTTAAAATTGTTCCCCACACCCCGTCATGACGGCTTGCACTATAGGGACGGATGGTTTTTACAGGGCTGGTTTGCTCTCCAGCACCCAACCCTCCTCTTTTCAAAGCACGGGCTTGGGACCGGCCATGGCAGAGTTAAAAGAACTGAATCCTTGAACATTGAAAATTGTTCCCCACACCCCGTCGTGACAGCTTACACTAAAGGGGCACATTTTTTTTTTTACAGGGCTGGTTTGCTCTCCAGCCCCTAACCCTCCTCTTTTCGCAGCACGGGCTTGGGACCGGCCATGGCAAAGTTAAAAAATGGATACCTTGAAGATTGAAAATTGTTCCCCACACCTCATCATGACGGCTTGCACTATAGGGGCGGATGGTTTTTACAGGGCTGGTTTGCTCTCCAGCACCCAACCCTCCTCTTTTCGCAGCACAGGCTTGGGACCGGCCATGGCAGAGTTAAAAAAACTGAAACCTTGAACATTGAAAATTGTTCCCCACACCCCGTCGTGACGGCTTGCACTATAGGGGTGAATGGTTTTTACAGGGCTGGTTTGCTCTCCAGCACCCAACCCTCCTCTTTTCGCAGCACGGGCTTGGGACCGGCCATGGCAGAGTTAAAAAAACTGAATCCTTGAACATTGAAAATTGTTCCCCACACCCCGTCGTGACAGCTTACACTAAAGGGGCAAATTTTTTTTTACAGAGCTGGTTTGCTCTCCAGCCCCTAACCCTCCTCTTTTCGCAGCACGGGCTTGGGACTGGCCATGGCAAAGTTAAAAAATGGATACCTTGAAGATTGAAAATTGTTCCCCACACCCCGTCGTGACGGCTTGCACTATAGGGGCGAATGGTTTTTACAGGGCTGGTTTGCTCTCCAGCACCCAACCCTCCTCTTTTCGCAGCACGGGCTTGGGACCGGCCATGGCAGAGTTAAAAAAACGGAATCCTTGAACATTGAAAATTGTTCCCCACACCCCGTTGTGACAGCTTACACTAAAGGGGCAAATTTTTTTTACAGGGCTGGTTTGCTCTCCAGCCCCTAACCCTCCTCTTTTCGCAGCACGGGCTTGGGACCGGCCATGGCAAAGTTAAAAAATGGATACCTTGAAGATTGAAAATTGTTCCCCACACCCCGTCGTGACGGCTTGCACTATAGGGGCGAATGGTTTTTACAGGGCTGGTTTGCTCTCCAGCACCCAACCCTCCTCTTTTCACAGCACGGGCTTGGGACCGGCCATGGCAGAGTTAAAAAAACTGAATCCTTGAACATTGAAAATTGTTCCCCACACCCCGTCGTGACGGCTTGCACTATAGGGGTGAATGGTTTTTACAGGGCTGGTTTGCTCTCCCGCACCCAACCCTCCTCTTTTCACAGCACGGGCTTTGGACCGGCCATGGCAGAGTTAAAAAAAACTGAAACCTTGAACATTGAAAATTGTTCCCCACACCCCGTCGTGACGGCTTGCACTATAGGGGCGAATGTTTTTTACAGGGCTGGATTGCTCTCCAGCACCCAACCCTCCTCTTTTCGCAGCACGGGCTTGGGACCGGCCATGGCAGAGTTAAAAGAACTGAATCCTTGAACATTGAAAATTGTTCCCCACACCCCGTCGTGACAGCTTACACTAAAGGGGCACATTTTTTTTTTACAGGGCTGGTTTGCTCTCCAGCCCCTAAACCTCCTCTTTTCGCAGCACGGGCTTGGGACCGGCCATGGCAAAGTTAAAAAATGGATACCTTGAAGATTGAAAATTGTTCCCCACACCCCATCATGACGGCTTGCACTATAGGGGCGGATGGTTTTTACAGGGCTGGTTTGCTCTCCAGCACCCAACCCTCTTTTTTCGCAGCACGGGCTTGGGACCGGCCATGGCAGAGTTAAAAAAACTGAATCCTTGAACATTGAAAATTGTTCCCCACACCCCGTCGTGACAGCTTACACTAAAGGGGCAAATTTTTTTTTTACAGGGCTGGTTTGCTCTCCAGCCCCTAACCCTCCTCTTTTCGCAGCACGGGCTTGGGACCGGCCATGGCAAAGTTAAAAAATGGATACCTTGAAGATTGAAAATTGTTCCCCACACCCCGTCGTGACGGCTTGCACTATAGGGGCAAATGGTTTTTACAGGGCTGGTTTGCTCTCCAGCACCCAACCCTCCTCTTTTCGCAACACGGGCTTGGGACCGGCCATGGCAGAGTTAAAAAAACGGAATCCTTGAACATTGAAAATTGTTCCCCACACCCCGTTGTGACAGCTTACTCTAAAGGGGCAAATTTTTTTTACAGGGCTGGTTTTCTCTCCAGCCCCTAACCCTCCTCTTTTCGCAGCACGGGCTTGGGACCGGCCATGGCAAAGTTAAAAAATGGATACCTTGAAGATTGAAAACTATTCCCCGCACCCCATTGTGATGGCTTGCACTATAGGGGCGAATGTTTGTTACAGGGCTGGTTTGCTCTCCAGCACCCAACCCTCCTCTTTTCTCAGCATGGGCTTTGGACCGGCCATGGCAGAGGTAAAAAAAACTGAAACCTTGAACATTGAAAATTGTTCCCCACACCCCGTCGTGACGGCTTGCACTATAGGGGCGGATGGTTTTTACAGGGTTGGTTTGCTCTCCAGCACCCAATCCTCCTCTTTTCGCAGCACGGGCTTGGGACCGGCCATGGCAAAGTTAAAAAATGGATACCTTGAAGATTGAAAATTGTTCCCCACACCCCGTCGTGACGTCTTGCACTATAGGGGCGAATGGTTTTTACAGGGCTGGTTTGCTCTCCAGCACCCAACCCTCCTCTTTTCACAGCACGGGCTTGGGACCGGCCATGGCAGAGTTAAAAAAAACTGAAACCTTGAACATTGAAAATTGTTCCCCACACCCCGTTGTGACGGCTTGCACTATAGGGGCGAATGGCTTTTACAGGGCTGGATTGCTCTCCAGCACCCAACCCTCCTCTTTTCGCAGCACGGGCTTGGGACCGGCCATGGCAGAGTTAAAAGAACTGAATCCTTGAACATTGAAAATTGTTCCCCACACCCCGTCGTGACAGCTTACACTAAAGGGGCAAATTTTTTTTTTTACAGGGCTGGTTTGCTCTCCAGCCCCTAACCCTCCTCTTTTCGCAGCACGGGCTTGGGACCGGCCATGGCAAAGTTAAAAAATGGATACCTTGAAGATTGAAAATTGTTCCCCACACCCCATCATGACGGCTTGCACTATAGGGGCGGATGGTTTTTACAGGGCTGGTTTGCTCTCCAGCACCCAACCCTCCTCTTTTCGCAGCACAGGCTTGGGACCGGCCATGGCAGAGTTAAAAAAACTGAAACCTTGAACATTGAAAATTGTTCCCCACACCCCGTCATGACGGCTTGCACTATAGGGGTGAATGGTTTTTACAGGGCTGGTTTGCTCTCCAGCACCCGACCCTCTTTTTTCGCAGCACGGGCTTGGGACCGGCCATGGCAGAGTTAAAAAAACGGAATCCTTGAACATTGAAAATTGTTCCCCACACCCCGTCGTGACTGCTTACACTAAAGGGGCAAATTTTTTTTTTACAGGGCTGGTTTGCTCTCCAGCCCCTAACCCTCCTCTTTTCGCAGCACGGGCTTGGGACCGGCCATGGCAAAGTTAAAAAATGGATACCTTGAAGATTGAAAATTGTTCCCCACACCCCGTCGTGACGGCTTGCACTATAGGGGCGAATGGTTTTTATAGGGCTGGTTTGCTCTCCAGCACCCAACCCTCCTCTTTTCGCAGCACGGGCTTGGGACCGGCCATGGCAGAGTTAAAAAAACGGAATCCTTGAACATTGAAAATTGTTCCCCACACCCCGTTGTGACAGCTTACTCTAAAGGGGCAAATTTTTTTTACAGGGCTGGTTTGCTCTCCAGCCCCTAACCCTCCTCTTTTCGCAGCACGGGCTTGGGACCGGCCATGGCAAAGTTAAAAAATGGATACCTTGAAGATTGAAAATTGTTCCCCACACCTCATCATGACGGCTTGCACTATAGGGGCGGATGGTTTTTACAGGGCTGGTTTGCTCTCCAGCACCCAACCCTCCTCTTTTCGCAGCACAGGCTTGGGACCGGCCATGGCAGAGTTAAAAAAACTGAAACCTTGAACATTGAAAATTGTTCCCCACACCCCGTCATGACGGCTTGCACTATAGGGGTGAATGGTTTTTACAGGGCTGGTTTGCTCTCCAGCACCCAACCCTCCTCTTTTCACAGCACGGGCTTGGGACCGGCCATGGCAGAGTTAAAAAAAACGGAATCCTTGAACATTGAAAATTGTTCCCCACACCCCGTCGTGACAGCTTACACTAAAGGGGCAAATTTTTTTTTTACAGAGCTGGTTTGCTCTCCAGCCCCTAACCCTCCTCTTTTCGCAGCACGGGCTTGTGACCGGCCATGGCAAAGTTAAAAAATGGATACCTTGAAGATTGAAAATTGTTCCCCACACCCCGTCGTGACGGCTTGCACTATAGGGGCGAATGGTTTTTACAGGGCTAGTTTGCTCTCCAGCACCCAACCCTCCTCTTTTCGCAGCACGGGCTTGGGACCGGCCATGGCAGAGTTAAAAGAACTGAATCCTTGAATGTTGAAAATTGTTCCCCACACCCCGTCGTGACAGCTTACACTAAAGGGGCACATTTTTTTTACAGGGCTGGTTTGCTCTCCAGCCCCTAACCCTCCTCTTTTCGCAGCACGGGCTTGGGACCGGCCAAGGCAAAGTTAAAAAATGGATACCTTGAAGATTGAAAATTGTTCCCCACACCCCGTCATGACGGCTTGCACTATAGGGGCGGATGGTTTTTACAGGGCTGGTTTGCTCTCCAGCACCCAACCCTCCTCTTTTCACAGCACGGGCTTGGGACCGGCCATGGCAGAGTTAAAAAAACTGAATCCTTGAACATTGAAAATTGTTCCCCACACCCCGTCGTGACGGCTTGCACTATAGGGGTGAACGGTTTTTACAGGGCTGGTTTGCTCTCCAGCACCCAACCCTCCTCTTTTCACAGCACGGGCTTTGTACCGGCCATGGCAGAGTTAAAAAAAACTGAAACCTTGAACATTGAAAATTGTTCCCCACACCCCGTCGTGACGGCTTGCACTATAGGGGCGAATGGTTTTTACAGGGCTGGATTGCTCTCCAGCACCCAACCCTCCTCTTTTCGCAGCACGGGCTTGGGACCGGCCATGGCAGAGTTAAAAGAACTGAATCCTTGAACATTGAAAATTGTTCCCCACACCCCGTCGTGACAGCTTACACTAAAGGGGCACATTTTTTTTACAGGGCTGGTTTGCTCTCCAGCCCCTAACCCTCCTCTTTTCGCAGCACGGGCTTGGGACCGGCCATGGCAAAGTTAAAAAATGGATACCTTGAAGATTGAAAATTGTTCCCCACACCCCGTCATGACGGCTTGCACTATAGGGACGGATGGTTTTTACAGGGCTGGTTTGCTCTCCAGCACCCAACCCCCCTCTTTTCGCAGCACGGGCTTGGGACCGGCCATGGCAGAGTTAAAAGAACTGAATCCTTGAACATTGAAAATTGTTTCCCACACCCCGTCGTGACAGCTTACACTAAAGGGGCACATTTTTTTTTTACAGGGCTGGTTTGCTCTCCAGCCCCTAACCCTCCTCTTTTCGCAGCACGGGCTTGGGACCGGCCATGGCAAAGTTAAAAAATGGATACCTTGAAGATTGAAAATTGTTCCCCACACCTCATCATGACGGCTTGCACTATAGGGGCGGATGGTTTTTACAGGGCTGGTTTGCTCTCCAGCACCCAACCCTCCTCTTTTCGCAGCACAGGCTTGGGACCGGCCATGGCAGAGTTAAAAAAACTGAAACCTTGAACATTGAAAATTGTTCCCCACACCCCGTCGTGACGGCTTGCACTATAGGGGTGAATGGTTTTTACAGGGCTGGTTTGCTCTCCAGCACCCAACCCTCCTCTTTTCGCAGCACGGGCTTGGGACCGGCCATGGCAGAGTTAAAAAAACGGAATCCTTGAACATTGAAAATTGTTCCCCACACCCCGTCGTGACAGCTTACACTAAAGGGGCAAATTTTTTTTTTACAGAGCTGGTTTGCTCTCCAGCCCCTAACCCTCCTCTTTTCGCAGCACGGGATCGGGACCGGCCAATGCAAAGTTAAAAAATGGATACCTTGAAGATTGAAAATTGTTCCCCACACCCCGTCGTGACGGCTTGCACTATAGGGGCGAATGGTTTTTGCAGGGCTGGTTTGCTCTCCAGCACCCAACCCTCCTCTTTTTGCAGCACGGGCTTGGGACCGGCCATGGCAGAGTTAAAAAAACGGAATCCTTGAACATTGAAAATTGTTCCCCACACCCCGTTGTGACAGCTTACACTAAAGGGGCAAATTTTTTTTACAGGGCTGGTTTGCTCTCCAGCCCCTAACCCTCCTCTTTTCGCAGCACGGGCTTGGGACCGGCCATGGCAAAGTTAAAAAATGGATACCTTGAAGATTGAAAATTGTTCCCCACACCCCGTCGTGACGGCTTGCACTATAGGGGCGAATGGTTTTTACAGGGCTGGTTTGCTCTCCAGCACCCAACCCTCCTCTTTTCACAGCACGGGCTTGGGACCGGCCATGACAGAGTTAAAAAAACTGAATCCTTGAACATTGAAAATTGTTCCCCACACCCCGTCGTGACGGCTTGCACTATAGGGGTGAATGGTTTTTACAGGGCTGGTTTGCTCTCCCGCACCCAACCCTCCTCTTTTCACAGCACGGGCTTTGGACCGGCCATGGCAGAGTTAAAAAAAACTGAAACCTTGAAGATTGAAAATTGTTCCCCACACCCCGTCGTGACGGCTTGCACTATAGGGGCGAATGGTTTTTACAGGGCTGGATTGCTCTCCAGCACCCAACCCTCCTCTTTTCGCAGCACGGGCTTGGGACCGGCCATGGCAGAGTTAAAAGAACTGAATCCTTGAACATTGAAAATTGTTCCCCACACCCCGTCGTGACAGCTTACACTAAAGGGGCAAATTTTTTTTTACAGGGCTGGTTTGCTCTCCAGCCCCTAACCCTCCTCTTTTCGCAACACGGGCTTGGGACCGGCCATGGCAAAGTTAAAAAATGGATACCTTGAAGATTGAAAATTGTTCCCCACACCCCGTCGTGACGGCTTGCACTATAGGGGCGAATGGTTTTTACAGGGCTGGTTTGCTCTCCAGCACCCAACCCTCCTCTTTTCGCAGCACAGGCTTGGGACCGGCCATGGCAGAGTTAAAAAAACGGAATCCTTGAACATTGAAAATTGTTCCCCACACCCCGTCGTGACAGCTTACACTAAAGGGGCAAATTTTTTTTTTTCAGGGCTGGTTTGCTCTCCAGCCCCTAACCCTCCTCTTTTCGCAGCACGAGCTTGGGACCGGCCATGGCAAAGTTAAAAAATGGATACCTTGAAGATTGAAAATTGTTCCCCACACCCCGTCGTGACGGCTTGCACTATAGGGGCGAATGGTTTTTACAGGGCTGGTTTGCTCTCCAGCACCCAACCCTCCTCTTTTCGCAGCACGGGCTTGGGACCGGCCATGGCAGAGTTAAAAAAACTGAATCCTTGACCATTGAAAATTGTTCCCCACACCCCGTCGTGACAGCTTACACTAAAGGGGCACATTTTTTTTTACAGGGCTGGTTTGCTCTCCAGCCCCTAACCCTCCTCTTTTCGCAGCACGGGCTTGGGACCGGCCATGGGTAAGTTAAAAAATGGATACCTTGAAGATTGTAAATTGTTCCCAACACCCCGTCATGACGGCTTGCACTATAGGGGCGGATGGTTTTTACAGGGCTGGTTTGCTCTCCAGCACCCAACCCTCCTCTTTTCGCAGCACGGGCTTGGGACCGGCCATGGCAGAGTTAAAAAAAACTGAAACCTTGAACATTGAAAATTGTTCCCCACACCCCGTCGTGACGGTTTGCACTATAGGGGCGAATGGTTTTTACAGGGCTGGATTGCTCTCCAGCACCCAACCCTCCTCTTTTCGCAGCACGGGCTTGGGACCGGCCATGGCAGAGTTAAAAAAAAGGAAACCTTGAACATTGAAAATTGTTCCCCACACCCCGTCATGACGGCTTGCACTATAGGGGTGAATGGTTTTTACAGGGCTGGTTTGCTCTCCAGCACCCAACCCTCCTCTTTTCACAGCACGGGCTTGGGACCGGCCATGGCAGAGTTAAAAAAACTGAATCCTTGAACATTGAAAATTGTTCCCCACACCCCGTCGTGACAGCTTACACTAAAGGGGCAATTTTTTTTTTACAGGGCTCGTTTGCTCTCCAGCCCCTAACCCTCCTCTTTTCGCAGCACGGTCTTGGGACCGGCCATGGCAAAGTTAAAAAATGGATACCTTGAAGATTGAAAATTGTTCCCCACACCCCGTCGTGACGGCTTGCACTATAGGGGCGAATGGTTTTTACAGGGCTAGTTTGCTCTCCAGCACCCAACCCTCCTCTTTTCGCAGCACGGGCTTGGGACCCGCCATGGCAGAGTTAAAAGAACTGAATCCTTGAACGTTGAAAATTGTTCCCCACACCCCGTCGTGACAGCTTACACTAAAGGGGCACATTTTTTTTACAGGGCTGGTTTGCTCTCCAGCCCCTAACCCTCCTCTTTTCGCAGCACGGGCTTGGGACCGGCCAAGGCAAAGTTAAAAAATGGATACCTTGAAGATTGAAAATTGTTCCCCACACTCCGTCATGACGGCTTGCACTATAGGGGCGGATGGTTTTTACAGGGCTGGTTTGCTCTCCAGCACCCAACCCTCCTCTTTTCACAGCACGGGCTTGGGACCGGCCATGGCAGAGTTAAAAAAACTGAATCCTTGAACATTGAAAATTGTTCCCCACACCCCGTCGTGACGGCTTGCACTATAGGGGTGAACGGTTTTTACAGGGCTGGTTTGCTCTCCAGCACCCAACCCTCCTCTTTTCACAGCACAGGCTTTGTACCGGCCATGGCAGAGTTAAAAAAAACTGAAACCTTGAACATTGAAAATTGTTCCCCACACCCCGTCGTGACGGCTTGCACTATAGGGGCGAATGGTTTTTACAGGGCTGGATTGCTCTCCAGCACCCAACCCTCCTCTTTTCGCAGCACGGGCTTGGGACCGGCCATGGCAGAGTAAAAAGAACTGAATCCTTGAACATTGAAAATTGTTCCCCACACCCCGTCGTGACAGCTTACACTAAAGGGGCACATTTTTTTTTTTACAGGGCTGGTTTGCTCTCCAGCCCCTAACCCTCCTCTTTTCGCAGCACGGGCTTGGGACCGGCCATGGCAAAGTTAAAAAATGGATACCTTGAAGATTGAAAATTGTTCCCCACACCCCATCATGACGGCTTGCACTATAGGGGCGGATGGTTTTTACAGGGCTGGTTTGCTCTCCAGCACCCAACCCTCTTCTTTTCGCAGCACAGGCTTGGGACCGGCCATGGCAGAGTTAAAAAAACTGAAACCTTGAACATTGAAAATTGTTCCCCACACCCCGTCGTGACGGCTTGCACTATAGGGGTGAATGGTTTTTACAGGGCTGGTTTGCTCTCCAGCACCCAACCCTCTTTTTTCGCAGCACGGGCTTGGGACCGGCCATGGCAGAGTTAAAAAAACTGAATCCTTGAACATTGAAAATTGTTCCCCACACCCCGTCGTGACAGCTTACACTAAAGGGGCAAATTTTTTTTTTACAGGGCTGGTTTGCTCTCCAGCCCCTAACCCTCCTCTTTTCGCAGCACGGGCTTGGGACCGGCCATGGCAAAGTTAAAAAATGGATACCTTGAAGATTGAAAATTGTTCCCCACACCCCGTCGTGACGGCTTGCACTATAGGGGCGAATGGTTTTTACAGGGCTGGTTTGCTCTCCAGCACCCAACCCTCCTCTTTGCGCAGCACGGGCTTGGGACCGGCCATGGCAGAGTTAAAAAAACGGAATCCTTGAACATTGAAAATTGTTCCCCACACCCCGTTGTGACAGCTTACTCTAAAGGGGCAAATTTTTTTTACAGGGCTGGTTTTCTCTCCAGCCCCTACCCCTCCTCTTTTCGCAGCACGGGCTTGGGACCGGCCATGGCAAAGTTAAAAAATGGATACCTTGAAGATTGAAAACTATTCCCCGCACCCCATTGTGATGGCTTGCACTATAGGGGCGAATGTTTGTTACAGGGCTGGTTTGCTCTCCAGCACCCAACCCTCCTCTTTTCTCAGCATGGGCTTTGGACCGGCCATGGCAGAGGTAAAAAAAACTGAAACCTTGAACATTGAAAATTGTTCCCCACACCCCGTCGTGACGGCTTGCACTATAGGGGCGGATGGTTTTTACAGGGCTGGTTTGCTCTCCAGCACCCAATCCTCCTCTTTTCGCAGCACGGGCTTGGGACCGGCCATGGCAAAGTTAAAAAATGGATACCTTGAAGATTGAAAATTGTTCCCCACACCCCGTCGTGACGGCTTGCACTATAGGGGCGAATGGTTTTTACAGGGCTGGTTTGCTCTCCAGCACCCAACCCTCCTCTTTTCACAGCACGGGCTTGGGACCGGCCATGGCAGAGTTAAAAAAAACTGAAACCTTGAACATTGAAAATTGTTCCCCACACCCCGTTGTGACGGCTTGCACTATAGGGGCGAATGGCTTTTACAGGGCTGGATTGCTCTCCAGCACCCAACCCTCCTCTTTTCGCAGCACGGGCTTGGGACCGGCCATGGCAAAGTTAAAAAATGGATACCTTGAAGATTGAAAATTGTTCCCCACACCCCGTCGTGACGGCTTGCACTATAGGGGCGAATGGTTTTTATAGGGCTGGTTTGCTCTCCAGCACCCAACCCTCCTCTTTTCGCAGCACGGGCTTGGGACCGGCCATGGCAGAGTTAAAAAAACGGAATCCTTGAACATTGAAAATTGTTCCCCACACCCCGTTGTGACAGCTTACTCTAAAGGGGCAAATTTTTTTTACAGGGCTGGTTTGCTCTCCAGCCCCTAACCCTCCTCTTTTCGCAGCACGGGCTTGGGACCGGCCATGGCAAAGTTAAAAAATGGATACCTTGAAGATTGAAAATTGTTCCCCACACCTCATCATGACGGCTTGCACTATAGGGGCGGATGGTTTTTACAGGGCTGGTTTGCTCTCCAGCACCCAACCCTCCTCTTTTCGCAGCACAGGCTTGGGACCGGCCATGGCAGAGTTAAAAAAACTGAAACCTTGAACGTTGAAAATTGTTCCCCACACCCCGTCATGACGGCTTGCACTATAGGGGTGAATGGTTTTTACAGGGCTGGTTTGCTCTCCAGCACCCAACCCTCCTCTTTTCGCAGCACGGGCTTGGGACCGGCCATGGCAAAGTTAAAAAATGGATACCTTGAAGATTGAAAATTGTTCCCCACACCCCGTCGTGACGGCTTGCACTATAGGGGCGAATGGTTTTTACAGGGCTGGTTTGCTCTCCAGCACCCAACCCTCCTCTTTTCACAGCACGGGCTTGGGACCGGCCATGGCAGAGTTAAAAAAAACTGAAACCTTGAACATTGAAAATTGTTCCCCACACCCCGTTGTGACGGCTTGCACTATAGGGGCGAATGGCTTTTACAGGGCTGGATTGCTCTCCAGCACCCAACCCTCCTCTTTTCGCAGCACGGGCTTGGGACCGGCCATGGCAAAGTTAAAAAATGGATACCTTGAAGATTGAAAATTGTTCCCCACACCCCGTCGTGACGGCTTGCACTATAGGGGCGAATGGTTTTTATAGGGCTGGTTTGCTCTCCAGCACCCAACCCTCCTCTTTTCGCAGCACGGGCTTGGGACCGGCCATGGCAGAGTTAAAAAAACGGAATCCTTGAACATTGAAAATTGTTCCCCACACCCCGTTGTGACAGCTTACTCTAAAGGGGCAAATTTTTTTTACAGGGCTGGTTTGCTCTCCAGCCCCTAACCCTCCTCTTTTCGCAGCACGGGCTTGGGACCGGCCATGGCAAAGTTAAAAAATGGATACCTTGAAGATTGAAAATTGTTCCCCACACCTCATCATGACGGCTTGCACTATAGGGGCGGATGGTTTTTACAGGGCTGGTTTGCTCTCCAGCACCCAACCCTCCTCTTTTCGCAGCACAGGCTTGGGACCGGCCATGGCAGAGTTAAAAAAACTGAAACCTTGAACGTTGAAAATTGTTCCCCACACCCCGTCATGACGGCTTGCACTATAGGGGTGAATGGTTTTTACAGGGCTGGTTTGCTCTCCAGCACCCAACCCTCCTCTTTTCACAGCACGGGCTTGGGACCGGCCATGGCAGAGTTAAAAAAAACGGAATCCTTGAACATTGAAAATTGTTCCCCACACCCCGTCGTGACAGCTTACACTAAAGGGGCAAATTTTTTTTTTACAGAGCTGGTTTGCTCTCCAGCCCCTAACCCTCCTCTTTTCGCAGCACGGGCTTGGGACCGGCCATGGCAAAGTTAAAAAATGGATACCTTGAAGATTGAAAATTGTTCCCCACACCCCGTCATGACGGCTTGCACTATAGGGGCGAATGGTTTTTACAGGGCTAGTTTGCTCTCCAGCACCCAACCCTCCTCTTTTCGCAGCACGGGCTTGGGACCGGCCATGGCAGAGTTAAAAGAACTGAATCCTTGAACGTTGAAAATTGTTCCCCACACCCCGTCGTGACAGCTTACACTAAAGGGGCACATTTTTTTTACAGGGCTGGTTTGCTCTCCAGCCCCTAACCCTCCTCTTTTCGCAGCACGGGCTTGGGACCGGCCAAGGCAAAGTTAAAAAATGGATACCTTGAAGATTGAAAATTGTTCCCCACACCCCGTCATGACGGCTTGCACTATAGGGGCGGATGGTTTTTACAGGGCTGGTTTGCTCTCCAGCACCCAACCCTCCTCTTTTCACAGCACGGGCTTGGGACCGGCCATGGCAGAGTTAAAAAAACTGAATCCTTGAACATTGAAAATTGTTCCCCACACCCCGTCGTGACGGCTTGCACTATAGGGGTGAACGGTTTTTACAGGGCTGGTTTGCTCTCCAGCACCCAACCCTCCTCTTTTCACAGCACGGGCTTTGTACCGGCCATGGCAGAGTTAAAAAAAACTGAAACCTTGAACATTGAAAATTGTTCCCCACACCCCGTCGTGACGGCTTGCACTATAGGGGCGAATGGTTTTTACAGGGCTGGATTGCTCTCCAGCACCCAACCCTCCTCTTTTCGCAGCACGGGCTTGGGACCGGCCATGGCAGAGTTAAAAGAACTGAATCCTTGAACATTGAAAATTGTTCCCCACACCCCGTCGTGACAGCTTACACTAAAGGGGCACATTTTTTTTACAGGGCTGGTTTGCTCTCCAGCCCCTAACCCTCCTCTTTTCGCAGCACGGGCTTGGGACCGGCCATGGCAAAGTTAAAAAATGGATACCTTGAAGATTGAAAATTGTTCCCCACACCCCGTCATGACGGCTTGCACTATAGGGACGGATGGTTTTTACAGGGCTGGTTTGCTCTCCAGCAGCCAACCCCCCTCTTTTCGCAGCACGGGCTTGGGACCGGCCATGGCAGAGTTAAAAGAACTGAATCCTTGAACATTGAAAATTGTTTCCCACACCCCGTCGTGACAGCTTACACTAAAGGGGCACATTTTTTTTTTACAGGGCTGGTTTGCTCTCCAGCCCCTAACCCTCCTCTTTTCGCAGCACGGGCTTGGGACCGGCCATGGCAAAGTTAAAAAATGGATACCTTGAAGATTGAAAATTGTTCCCCACACCTCATCATGACGGCTTGCACTATAGGGGCGGATGGTTTTTACAGGGCTGGTTTGCTCTCCAGCACCCAACCCTCCTCTTTTCGCAGCACAGGCTTGGGACCGGCCATGGCAGAGTTAAAAAAACTAAAACCTTGAACATTGAAAATTGTTCCCCACACCCCGTCGTGACGGCTTGCACTATAGGGGTGAATGGTTTTTACAGGGCTGGTTTGCTCTCCAGCACCCAACCCTCCTCTTTTCGCAGCACGGGCTTGGGACCGGCCATGGCAGAGTTAAAAAAACGGAATCCTTGAACATTGAAAATTGTTCCCCACACCCCGTTGTGACGGCTTGCACTATAGGGGCGAATGGCTTTTACAGGGCTGGATTGCTCTCCAGCACCCAACCCTCCTCTTTTCGCAGCACGGGCTTGGGACCGGCCATGGCAAAGTTAAAAAATGGATACCTTGAAGATTGAAAATTGTTCCCCACACCCCGTCGTGACGGCTTGCATTATAGGGGCGAATGGTTTTTATAGGGCTGGTTTGCTCTCCAGCACCCAACCCTCCTCTTTTCGCAGCACGGGCTTGGGACCGGCCATGGCAGAGTTAAAAAAACGGAATCCTTGAACATTGAAAATTGTTCCCCACACCCCGTTGTGACAGCTTACTCTAAAGGGGCAAATTTTTTTTACAGGGCTGGTTTGCTCTCCAGCCCCTAACCCTCCTCTTTTCGCAGCACGGGCTTGGGACCGGCCATGGCAAAGTTAAAAAATGGATACCTTGAAGATTGAAAATTGTTCCCCACACCTCATCATGACGGCTTGCACTATAGGGGCGGATGGTTTTTACAGGGCTGGTTTGCTCTCCAGCACCCAACCCTCCTCTTTTCGCAGCACAGGCTTGGGACCGGCCATGGCAGAGTTAAAAAAACTGAAACCTTGAACGTTGAAAATTGTTCCCCACACCCCGTCATGACGGCTTGCACTATAGGGGTGAATGGTTTTTACAGGGCTGGTTTGCTCTCCAGCACCCAACCCTCCTCTTTTCACAGCACGGGCTTGGGACCGGCCATGGCAGAGTTAAAAAAAACGGAATCCTTGAACATTGAAAATTGTTCCCCACACCCCGTCGTGACAGCTTACACTAAAGGGGCAAATTTTTTTTTTACAGAGCTGGTTTGCTCTCCAGCCCCTAAACCTCCTCTTTTCGCAGCACGGGCTTGGGACCGGCCATGGCAAAGTTAAAAAATGGATACCTTGAAGATTGAAAATTGTTCCCCACACCCCGTCGTGACGGCTTGCACTATAGGGGCGAATGGTTTTTACAGGGCTAGTTTGCTCTCCAGCACCCAACCCTCCTCTTTTCGCAGCACGGGCTTGGGACCGGCCATGGCAGAGTTAAAAGAACTGAATCCTTGAACGTTGAAAATTGTTCCCCACACCCCGTCGTGACAGCTTACACTAAAGGGGCACATTTTTTTTACAGGGCTGGTTTGCTCTCCAGCCCCTAACCCTCCTCTTTTCGCAGCACGGGCTTGGGACCGGCCAAGGCAAAGTTAAAAAATGGATACCTTGAAGATTGAAAATTGTTCCCCACACCCCGTCATGACGGCTTGCACTATAGGGGCGGATGGTTTTTACAGGGCTGGTTTGCTCTCCAGCACCCAACCCTCCTCTTTTCACAGCACGGGCTTGGGACCGGCCATGGCAGAGTTAAAAAAACTGAATCCTTGAACATTGAAAATTGTTCCCCACACCCCGTCGTGACGGCTTGCACTATAGGGGTGAACGGTTTTTACAGGGCTGGTTTGCTCTCCAGCACCCAACCCTCCTCTTTTCACAGCACGGGCTTTGTACCGGCCATGGCAGAGTTAAAAAAAACTGAAACCTTGAACATTGAAAATTGTTCCCCACACCCCGTCGTGACGGCTTGCACTATAGGGGCGAATGGTTTTTACAGGGCTGGATTGCTCTCCAGCACCCAACCCTCCTCTTTTCGCAGCACGGGCTTGGGACCGGCCATGGCAGAGTTAAAAGAACTGAATCCTTGAACATTGAAAATTGTTCCCCACACCCCGTCGTGACAGCTTACACTAAAGGGGCACATTTTTTTTACAGGGCTGGTTTGCTCTCCAGCCCCTAACCCTCCTCTTTTCGCAGCACGGGCTTGGGACCGGCCATGGCAAAGTTAAAAAATGGATACCTTGAAGATTGAAAATTGTTCCCCACACCCCGTCATGACGGCTTGCACTATAGGGACGGATGGTTTTTACAGGGCTGGTTTGCTCTCCAGCAGCCAACCCCCCTCTTTTCGCAGCACGGGCTTGGGACCGGCCATGGCAGAGTTAAAAGAACTGAATCCTTGAACATTGAAAATTGTTTCCCACACCCCGTCGTGACAGCTTACACTAAAGGGGCACATTTTTTTTTTACAGGGCTGGTTTGCTCTCCAGCCCCTAACCCTCCTCTTTTCGCAGCACGGGCTTGGGACCGGCCATGGCAAAGTTAAAAAATGGATACCTTGAAGATTGAAAATTGTTCCCCACACCTCATCATGACGGCTTGCACTATAGGGGCGGATGGTTTTTACAGGGCTGGTTTGCTCTCCAGCACCCAACCCTCCTCTTTTCGCAGCACAGGCTTGGGACAGGCCATGGCAGAGTTAAAAAAACTAAAACCTTGAACATTGAAAATTGTTCCCCACACCCCGTCGTGACGGCTTGCACTATAGGGGTGAATGGTTTTTACAGGGCTGGTTTGCTCTCCAGCACCCAACCCTCCTCTTTTCGCAGCACGGGCTTGGGACCGGCCATGGCAGAGTTAAAAAAACGGAATCCTTGAACATTGAAAATTGTTCCCCACACCCCGTTGTGACAGCTTACACTAAAGGGGCAAATTTTTTTTACAGGGCTGGTTTGCTCTCCAGCCCCTAACCCTCCTCTTTTCGCAGCACGGGCTTGGGACCGGCCATGGCAAAGTTAAAAAATGGATACCTTGAAGATTGAAAATTGTTCCCCACACCCCGTCGTGACGGCTTGCACTATAGGGGCGAATGGTTTTTACAGGGCTGGTTTGCTCTCCAGCACCCAACCCTCCTCTTTTCACAGCACGGGCTTGGGACCGGCCATGACAGAGTTAAAAAAACTGAATCCTTGAACATTGAAAATTGTTCCCCACACCCCGTCGTGACGGCTTGCACTATAGGGGTGAATGGTTTTTACAGGGCTGGTTTGCTCTCCCGCACCCAACCCTCCTCTTTTCACAGCACGGGCTTTGGACCGGCCATGGCAGAGTTAAAAAAAACTGAAACCTTGAACATTGAAAATTGTTCCCCACACCCCGTCGTGACGGCTTGCACTATAGGGGCGAATGGTTTTTACAGGGCTGGATTGCTCTCCAGCACCCAACCCTCCTCTTTTCGCAGCACGGGCTTGGGACCGGCCATGGCAGAGTTAAAAGAACTGAATCCTTGAACATTGAAAATTGTTCCCCACACCCCGTCGTGACAGCTTACACTAAAGGGGCAAATTTTATCTTACAGGGCTGGTTTGCTCTCCAGCCCCTAACCCTCCTCTTTTCGCAACACGGGCTTGGGACCGGCCATGGCAAAGTTAAAAAATGGATACCTTGAAGATTGAAAATTGTTCCCCACACCCCGTCGTGACGGCTTGCACTATAGGGGCGAATGGTTTTTACAGGGCTGGTTTGCTCTCCAGCACCCAACCCTCCTCTTTTCGCAGCACAGGCTTGGGACCGGCCATGGCAGAGTTAAAAAAACGGAATCCTTGAACATTGAAAATTGTTCCCCACACCCCGTCGTGAGAGCTTACACTAAAGGGGCAAATTTTTTTTTTTCAGGGCTGGTTTGCTCTCCAGCCCCTAACCCTCCTCTTTTCGCAGCACGAGCTTGGGACCGGCCATGGCAAAGTTAAAAAATGGATACCTTGAAGATTGAAAATTGTTCCCCACACCCCGTCGTGACGGCTTGCACTATAGGGGCGAATGGTTTTTACAGGGCTTGTTTGCTCTCCAGCACCCAACCCTCCTCTTTTCGCAGCACGGGCTTGGGACCGGCCATGGCAGAGTTAAAAAAACTGAATCCTTGACCATTGAAAATTGTTCCCCACACCCCGTCGTGACAGCTTACACTAAAGGGGCACATTTTTTTTTACAGGGCTGGTTTGCTCTCCAGCCCCTAACCCTCCTCTTTTCGCAGCACGGGCTTGGGACCGGCCATGGGTAAGTTAAAAAATGGATACCTTGAAGATTGTAAATTGTTCCCAACACCCCGTCATGACGGCTTGCACTATAGGGGCGCATGGTTTTTACAGGGCTGGTTTGCTCTCCAGCACCCAACCCTCCTCTTTTCGCAGCACGGGCTTGGGACCGGCCATGGCAGAGTTAAAAAAAACTGAAACCTTGAACATTGAAAATTGTTCCCCACACCCCGTCGTGACGGTTTGCACTATAGGGGCGAATGGTTTTTACAGGGCTGGATTGCTCTCCAGCACCCAACCCTCCTCTTTTCGCAGCACGGGCTTGGGACCGGCCATGGCAGAGTTAAAAAAAAGGAAACCTTGAACATTGAAAATTGTTCCCCACACCCCGTCGTGACGGCTTGCACTATAGGGGTGAATGGTTTTTACAGGGCTGGTTTGCTCTCCAGCACCCAACCCTCCTCTTTTCACAGCACGGGCTTGGGACCGGCCATGGCAGAGTTAAAAAAACTGAATCCTTGAACATTGAAAATTGTTCCCCACACCCCGTCGTGACAGCTTACACTAAAGGGGCAATTTTTTTTTTACAGGGCTCGTTTGCTCTCCAGCCCCTAACCCTCCTCTTTTCGCAGCACGGTCTTGGGACCGGCCATGGCAAAGTTAAAAAATGGATACCTTGAAGATTGAAAATTGTTCCCCACACCCCGTCGTGACGGCTTGCACTATAGGGGCGAATGGTTTTTACAGGGCTAGTTTGCTCTCCAGCACCCAACCCTCCTCTTTTCGCAGCACGGGCTTGGGACCGGCCATGGCAGAGTTAAAAGAACTGAATCCTTGAACGTTGAAAATTGTTCCCCACACCCCGTCGTGACAGCTTACACTAAAGGGGCACATTTTTTTTACAGGGCTGGTTTGCTCTCCAGCCCCTAACCCTCCTCTTTTCGCAGCACGGGCTTGGGACCGGCCAAGGCAAAGTTAAAAAATGGATACCTTGAAGATTGAAAATTGTTCCCCACACTCCGTCATGACGGCTTGCACTATAGGGGCGGATGGTTTTTACAGGGCTGGTTTGCTCTCCAGCACCCAACCCTCCTCTTTTCACAGCACGGGCTTGGGACCGGCCATGGCAGAGTTAAAAAAACTGAATCCTTGAACATTGAAAATTGTTCCCCACACCCCGTCGTGACGGCTTGCACTATAGGGGTGAACGGTTTTTACAGGGCTGGTTTGCTCTCCAGCACCCAACCCTCCTCTTTTCACAGCACGGGCTTTGTACCGGCCATGGCAGAGTTAAAAAAAACTGAAACCTTGAACATTGAAAATTGTTCCCCACACCCCGTCGTGACGGCTTGCACTATAGGGGCGAATGGTTTTTACAGGGCTGGATTGCTCTCCAGCACCCAACCCTCCTCTTTTCGCAGCACGGGCTTGGGACCGGCCATGGCAGAGTTAAAAGAACTGAATCCTTGAACATTGAAAATTGTTCCCCACACCCCGTCGTGACAGCTTACACTAAAGGGGCACTTTTTTTTTTTTACAGGGCTGGTTTGCTCTCCAGCCCCTAACCCTCCTCTTTTCGCAGCACGGGCTTGGGACCGGCCATGGCAAAGTTAAAAAATGGATACCTTGAAGATTGAAAATTGTTCCCCACACCCCATCATGACGGCTTGCACTATAGGGGCGGATGGTTTTTACAGGGCTGGTTTGCTCTCCAGCACCCAACCCTCTTCTTTTCGCAGCACAGGCTTGGGACCGGCCATGGCAGAGTTAAAAAAACTGAAACCTTGAACATTGAAAATTGTTCCCCACACCCCGTCGTGACGGCTTGCACTATAGGCGTGAATGGTTTTTACAGGGCTGGTTTGCTCTCCAGCACCCAACCCTCTTTTTTCGCAGCACGGGCTTGGGACCGGCCATGGCAGAGTTAAAAAAACTGAATCCTTGAACATTGAAAATTGTTCCCCACACCCCGTCGTGACAGCTTACACTAAAGGGGCAAATTTTTTTTTTACAGGGCTGGTTTGCTCTCCAGCCCCTAACCCTCCTCTTTTCGCAGCACGGGCTTGGGACCGGCCATGGCAAAGTTAAAAAATGGATACCTTGAAGATTGAAAATTGTTCCCCACACCCCGTCGTGACGGCTTGCACTATAGGGGCGAATGGTTTTTACAGGGCTGGTTTGCTCTCCAGCACCCAACCCTCCTCTTTGCGCAGCACGGGCTTGGGACCGGCCATGGCAGAGTTAAAAAAACAGAATCCTTGAACATTGAAAATTGTTCCCCACACCCCGTTGTGACAGCTTACTCTAAAGGGGCAAATTTTTTTTACAGGGCTGGTTTGCTCTCCAGCCCCTAACCCTCCTCTTTTCGCAGCACGGGCTTGGGACCGGCCATGGCAAAGTTAAAAAATGGATACCTTGAAGATTGAAAACTGTTCCCCGCACCCCATTGTGATGGCTTGCACTATAGGGGCGAATGTTTGTTACAGGGCTGGTTTGCTCTCCAGCACCCAACCCTCCTCTTTTCTCAGCATGGGCTTTGGACCGGCCATGGCAGAGGTAAAAAAAACTGAAACCTTGAACATTGAAAATTGTTCCCCACACCCCGTCGTGACGGCTTGCACTATAGGGGCGGATGGTTTTTACAGGGCTGGTTTGCTCTCCAGCACCCAACCCTCCTCTTTTCGCAGCACGGGCTTGGGACCGGCCATGGCAGAGTTAAAAAAACGGAATCCTTGAACATTGAAAATTGTTCCCCACACCCCGTTGTGACAGCTTACACTAAAGGGGCAAATTTTTTTTACAGGGCTGGTTTGCTCTCCAGCCCCTAACCCTCCTCTTTTCGCAGCACGGGCTTGGGACCGGCCATGGCAAAGTTAAAAAATGGATACCTTGAAATTTTAAAATTGTTCCCCACACCCCGTCATGACGGCTTGCACTATAGGGACGGATGGTTTTTACAGGGCTGGTTTGCTCTCCAGCACCCAACCCTCCTCTTTTCGCAGCACGGGCTTGGGACCGGCCATGGCAGAGTTAAAAGAACTGAATCCTTGAACATTGAAAATTGTTCCCCACACCCCGTCGTGACAGCTTACACTAAAGGGGCACATTTTTTTTTTTACAGGGCTGGTTTGCTCTCCAGCCCCTAACCCTCCTCTTTTCGCAGCACGGGCTTGGGACCGGCCATGGCAAAGTTAAAAAATGGATACCTTGAAGATTGAAAATTGTTCCCCACACCTCATCATGACGGCTTGCACTATAGGGGCGGATGGTTTTTACAGGGCTGGTTTGCTCTCCAGCACCCAACCCTCCTCTTTTCGCAGCACAGGCTTGGGACCGGCCATGGCAGAGTTAAAAAAACTGAAACCTTGAACATTGAAAATTGTTCCCCACACCCCGTCGTGACGGCTTGCACTATAGGGGTGAATGGTTTTTACAGGGCTGGTTTGCTCTCCAGCACCCAACCCTCCTCTTTTCGCAGCACGGGCTTGGGACCGGCCATGGCAGAGTTAAAAAAACTGAATCCTTGAACATTGAAAATTGTTCCCCACACCCCGTCGTGACAGCTTACACTAAAGGGGCAAATTTTTTTTTACAGAGCTGGTTTGCTCTCCAGCCCCTAACCCTCCTCTTTTCGCAGCACGGGCTTGGGACCGGCCATGGCAAAGTTAAAAAATGGATACCTTGAAGATTGAAAATTGTTCCCCACACCCCGTCGTGACGGCTTGCACTATAGGGGCGAATGGTTTTTACAGGGCTGGTTTGCTCTCCAGCACCCAACCCTCCTCTTTTCGCAGCACGGGCTTGGGACCGGCCATGGCAGAGTTAAAAAAACGGAATCCTTGAACATTGAAAATTGTTCCCCACACCCCGTTGTGACAGCTTACACTAAAGGGGCAAATTTTTTTTACAGGGCTGGTTTGCTCTCCAGCCCCTAACCCTCCTCTTTTCGCAGCACGGGCTTGGGACCGGCCATGGCAAAGTTAAAAAATGGATACCTTGAAGATTGAAAATTGTTCCCCACACCCCGTCGTGACGGCTTGCACTATAGGGGCGAATGGTTTTTACAGGGCTGGTTTGCTCTCCAGCACCCAACCCTCCTCTTTTCACAGCACGTGCTTGGGACCGGCCATGGCAGAGTTAAAAAAACTGAATCCTTGAACATTGAAAATTGTTCCCCACACCCCGTCGTGACGGCTTGCACTATAGGGGTGAATGGTTTTTACAGGGCTGGTTTGCTCTCCCGCACCCAACCCTCCTCTTTTCACAGCACGGGCTTTGGACCGGCCATGGCAGAGTTAAAAAAAACTGAAACCTTGAACATTGAAAATTGTTCCCCACACCCCGTCGTGACGGCTTGCACTATAGGGGCGAATGTTTTTTACAGGGCTGGATTGCTCTCCAGCACCCAACCCTCCTCTTTTCGCAGCACGGGCTTGGGACCGGCCATGGCAGAGTTAAAAGAACTGAATCCTTGAACATTGAAAATTGTTCCCCACACCCCGTCGTGACAGCTTACACTAAAGGGGCACATTTTTTTTTTTACAGGGCTGGTTTGCTCTCCAGCCCCTAAACCTCCTCTTTTCGCAGCACGGGCTTGGGACCGGCCATGGCAAAGTTAAAAAATGGATACCTTGAAGATTGAAAATTGTTCCCCACACCCCGTCGTGACGGCTTGCACTATAGGGGCGAATGGTTTTTACAGGGCTGGTTTGCTCTCCAGCACCCAACCCTCCTCTTTGCGCAGCACGGGCTTGGGACCGGCCATGGCAGAGTTAAAAAAACGGAATCCTTGAACATTGAAAATTGTTCCCCACACCCCGTTGTGACAGCTTACACTAAAGGGGCAAATTTTTTTTACAGGGCTGGTTTGCTCTCCAGCCCCTAACCCTCCTCTTTTCGCAGCACGGGCTTGGGACCGGCCATGGCAAAGTTAAAAAATGGATACCTTGAAGATTTAAAATTGTTCCCCACACCCCGTCATGACGGCTTGCACTATAGGGACGGATGGTTTTTACAGGGCTGGTTTGCTCTCCAGCACCCAACCCTCCTCTTTTCGCAGCACGGGCTTGGGACCGGCCATGGCAGAGTTAAAAGAACTGAATCCTTGAACATTGAAAATTGTTCCCCACACCCCGTCGTGACAGCTTACACTAAAGGGGCACATTTTTTTTTGTACAGGGCTGGTTTGCTCTCCAGCCCCTAACCCTCCTCTTTTCGCAGCACGGGCTTGGGACCGGCCATGGCAAAGTTAAAAAATGGATACCTTGAAGATTGAAAATTGTTCCCCACACCTCATCATGACGGCTTGCACTATAGGGGCGGATGGTTTTTACAGGGCTGGTTTGCTCTCCAGCACCCAACCCTCCTCTTTTCGCAGCACAGGCTTGGGACCGGCCATGGCAGAGTTAAAAAAACTGAAACCTTGAACATTGAAAATTGTTCCCCACACCCCGTCGTGACGGCTTGCACTATAGGGGTGAATGGTTTTTACAGGGCTGGTTTGCTCTCCAGCACCCAACCCTCCTCTTTTCGCAGCACGGGCTTGGGACCGGCCATGGCAGAGTTAAAAAAACTGAATCCTTGAACATTGAAAATTGTTCCCCACACCCCGTCGTGACAGCTTACACTAAAGGGGCAAATTTTTTTTTACAGAGCTGGTTTGCTCTCCAGCCCCTAACCCTCCTCTTTTCGCAGCACGGGCTTGGGACCGGCCATGGCAAAGTTAAAAAATGGATACCTTGAAGATTGAAAATTGTTCCCCACACCCCGTCGTGACGGCTTGCACTATAGGGGCGAATGGTTTTTACAGGGCTGGTTTGCTCTCCAGCACCCAACCCTCCTCTTTTCGCAGCACGGGCTTGGGACCGGCCATGGCAGAGTTAAAAAAACGGAATCCTTGAACATTGAAAATTGTTCCCCACACCCCGTTGTGACAGCTTACACTAAAGGGGCAAATTTTTTTTACAGGGCTGGTTTGCTCTCCAGCCCCTAACCCTCCTCTTTTCGCAGCACGGGCTTGGGACCGGCCATGGCAAAGTTAAAAAATGGATACCTTGAAGATTGAAAATTGTTCCCCACACCCCGTCGTGACGGCTTGCACTATAGGGGCGAATGGTTTTTACAGGGCTGGTTTGCTCTCCAGCACCCAACCCTCCTCTTTTCACAGCACGGGCTTGGGACCGGCCATGGCAGAGTTAAAAAAACTGAATCCTTGAACATTGAAAATTGTTCCCCACACCCCGTCGTGACGGCTTGCACTATAGGGGTGAATGGTTTTTACAGGGCTGGTTTGCTCTCCCGCACCCAACCCTCCTCTTTTCACAGCACGGGCTTTGGACCGGCCATGGCAGAGTTAAAAAAAACTGAAACCTTGAACATTGAAAATTGTTCCCCACACCCCGTCGTGACGGCTTGCACTATAGGGGCGAATGTTTTTTACAGGGCTGGATTGCTCTCCAGCACCCAACCCTCCTCTTTTCGCAGCACGGGCTTGGGACCGGCCATGGCAGAGTTAAAAGAACTGAATCCTTGAACATTGAAAATTGTTCCCCACACCCCGTCGTGACAGCTTACACTAAAGGGGCACATTTTTTTTTTTACAGGGCTGGTTTGCTCTCCAGCCCCTAAACCTCCTCTTTTCGCAGCACGGGCTTGGGACCGGCCATGGCAAAGTTAAAAAATGGATACCTTGAAGATTGAAAATTGTTCCCCACACCCCATCATGACGGCTTGCACTATAGGGGCGGATGGTTTTTACAGGGCTGGTTTGCTCTCCAGCACCCAACCCTCTTTTTTCGCAGCACGGGCTTGGGACCGGCCATGGCAGAGTTAAAAAAACTGAATCCTTGAACATTGAAAATTGTTCCCCACACCCCGTCGTGACAGCTTACACTAAAGGGGCAAATTTTTTTTTTACAGGGCTGGTTTGCTCTCCAGCCCCTAACCCTCCTCTTTTCGCAGCACGGGCTTGGGACCGGCCATGGCAAAGTTAAAAAATGGATACCTTGAAGATTGAAAATTGTTCCCCATACCCCGTCGTGACGGCTTGCACTATAGGGGCAAATGGTTTTTACAGGGCTGGTTTGCTCTCCAGCACCCAACCCTCCTCTTTTCGCAACACGGGCTTGGGACCGGCCATGGCAGAGTTAAAAAAACGGAATCCTTGAACATTGAAAATTGTTCCCCACACCCCGTTGTGACAGCTTACTCTAAAGGGGCAAATTTTTTTTACAGGGCTGGTTTTCTCTCCAGCCCCTAACCCTCCTCTTTTCGCAGCACGGGCTTGGGACCGGCCATGGCAAAGTTAAAAAATGGATACCTTGAAGATTGAAAATTGTTCCCCACACCCCATCATGACGGCTTGCACTATAGGGGCGGATGGTTTTTACAGGGCTGGTTTGCTCTCCAGCACCCAACCCTCCTCTTTTCGCAGCACAGGCTTGGGACCGGCCATGGCAGAGTTAAAAAAACTGAAACCTTGAACATTGAAAATTGTTCCCTACACCCCGTCGTGACGGCTTGCACTATAGGGGTGAATGGTTTTTACAGGGCTGGTTTGCTCTCCAGCACCCGACCCTCTTTTTTCGCAGCACGGGCTTGGGACCGGCCATGGCAGAGTTAAAAAAACGGAATCCTTGAACATTGAATATTGTTCCCCACACCCCGTCGTGACTGCTTACACTAAAGGGGCAAATTTTTTTTTTACAGGGCTGGTTTGCTCTCCAGCCCCTAACCCTCCTCTTTTCGCAGCACGGGCTTGGGACCGGCCATGGCAAAGTTAAAAAATGGATACCTTGAAGATTGAAAATTGTTCCCCACACCCCGTCGTGACGGCTTGCACTATAGGGGCGAATGGTTTTTACAGGGCTGGTTTGCTCTCCAGCACCCAACCCTCCTCTTTTCGCAGCACGGGCTTGGGACCGGCCATGGCAGAGTTAAAAAAACGGAATCCTTGAACATTGAAAATTGTTCCCCACACCCCGTTGTGACAGCTTACTCTAAAGGGGCAAATTTTTTTTACAGGGCTGGTTTGCTCTCCAGCCCCTAACCCTCCTCTTTTCGCAGCACGAGCTTGGGACCGGCCATGGCAAAGTTAAAAAATGGATACCTTGAAGATTGAAAATTGTTCCCCACACCTCATCATGACGGCTTGCACTATAGGGGCGGATGGTTTTTACAGGGCTGGTTTGCTCTCCAGCACCCAACCCTCCTCTTTTCGCAGCACAGGCTTGGGACCGGCCATGGCAGAGTTAAAAAAACTGAAACCTTGAACATTGAAAATTGTTCCCCACACCCCGTCATGACGGCTTGCACTATAGGGGTGAATGGTTTTTACAGGGCTGGTTTGCTCTCCAGCACCCAACCCTCCTCTTTTCGCAGCACGGGCTTGGGACCGGCCATGGCAGAGTTAAAAAAAATGGAAACCTTGAACATTGAAAATTGTTCCCCACACCCCGTCGTGACAGCTTACACTAAAGGGGCAAATTTTTTTTTTACAGAGCTGGTTTGCTCTCCAGCCCCTAACCCTCCTCTTTTCGCAGCACGGGCTTGGGACCGGCCATGGCAAAGTTAAAAAATGGATACCTTGAAGATTGAAAATTGTTCCCCATACCCCGTCGTGACGGCTTGCACTATAGGGGCAAATGGTTTTTACAGGGCTGGTTTGCTCTCCAGCACCCAACCCTCCTCTTTTCGCAACACGGGCTTGGGACCGGCCATGGCAGAGTTAAAAAAACGGAATCCTTGAACATTGAAAATTGTTCCCCACACCCCGTTGTGACAGCTTACTCTAAAGGGGCAAATTTTTTTTACAGGGCTGGTTTTCTCTCCAGCCCCTAACCCTCCTCTTTTCGCAGCACGGGCTTGGGACCGGCCATGGCAAAGTTAAAAAATGGATACCTTGAAGATTGAAAATTGTTCCCCACACCCCATCATGACGGCTTGCACTATAGGGGCGGATGGTTTTTACAGGGCTGGTTTGCTCTCCAGCACCCAACCCTCCTCTTTTCGCAGCACAGGCTTGGGACCGGCCATGGCAGAGTTAAAAAAACTGAAACCTTGAACATTGAAAATTGTTCCCTACACCCCGTCGTGACGGCTTGCACTATAGGGGTGAATGGTTTTTACAGGGCTGGTTTGCTCTCCAGCACCCGACCCTCTTTTTTCGCAGCACGGGCTTGGGACCGGCCATGGCAGAGTTAAAAAAACGGAATCCTTGAACATTGAATATTGTTCCCCACACCCCGTCGTGACTGCTTACACTAAAGGGGCAAATTTTTTTTTTACAGGGCTGGTTTGCTCTCCAGCCCCTAACCCTCCTCTTTTCGCAGCACGGGCTTGGGACCGGCCATGGCAAAGTTAAAAAATGGATACCTTGAAGATTGAAAATTGTTCCCCACACCCCGTCGTGACGGCTTGCACTATAGGGGCGAATGGTTTTTACAGGGCTGGTTTGCTCTCCAGCACCCAACCCTCCTCTTTTCGCAGCACGGGCTTGGGACCGGCCATGGCAGAGTTAAAAAAACGGAATCCTTGAACATTGAAAATTGTTCCCCACACCCCGTTGTGACAGCTTACTCTAAAGGGGCAAATTTTTTTTACAGGGCTGGTTTGCTCTCCAGCCCCTAACCCTCCTCTTTTCGCAGCACGAGCTTGGGACCGGCCATGGCAAAGTTAAAAAATGGATACCTTGAAGATTGAAAATTGTTCCCCACACCTCATCATGACGGCTTGCACTATAGGGGCGGATGGTTTTTACAGGGCTGGTTTGCTCTCCAGCACCCAACCCTCCTCTTTTCGCAGCACAGGCTTGGGACCGGCCATGGCAGAGTTAAAAAAACTGAAACCTTGAACATTGAAAATTGTTCCCCACACCCCGTCATGACGGCTTGCACTATAGGGGTGAATGGTTTTTACAGGGCTGGTTTGCTCTCCAGCACCCAACCCTCCTCTTTTCGCAGCACGGGCTTGGGACCGGCCATGGCAGAGTTAAAAAAAATGGAATCCTTGAACATTGAAAATTGTTCCCCACACCCCGTCGTGACAGCTTACACTAAAGGGGCAAATTTTTTTTTTACAGAGCTGGTTTGCTCTCCAGCCCCTAACCCTCCTCTTTTCGCAGCACGGGCTTGGGACCGGCCATGGCAAAGTTAAAAAATGGATACCTTGAAGATTGAAAATTGTTCCCCACACCCCGTCGTGACGGCTTGCACTATAGGGGCGAATGGTTTTTACAGGGCTGGTTTGCTCTCCAGCACCCAACCCTCCTCTTTTCGCAGCACGGGCTTGGGACCGGCCATGGCAGAGTTAAAAAATGGATACCTTGAAGATTTAAAATTGTTCCCCACACCCCGTCATGACGGCTTGCACTATAGGGATGGATGGTTTTTACAGGGCTGGTTTGCTCTCCAGCACCCAACCCTCCTCTTTTCGCAGCACGGGCTTGGGACCGGCCATGGCAGAGTTAAAAGAACTGAATCCTTGAACATTGAAAATTGTTCCCCACACCCCGTCGTGACAGCTTACACTAAAGGGGCACATTTTTTTTTGTACAGGGCTGGTTTGCTCTCCAGCCCCTAACCCTCCTCTTTTCGCAGCACGGGCTTGGGACCGGCCATGGCAAAGTTAAAAAATGGATACCTTGAAGATTGAAAATTGTTCCCCACACCTCATCATGACGGCTTGCACTATAGGGGCGGATGGTTTTTACAGGGCTGGTTTGCTCTCCAGCACCCAACCCTCCTCTTTTCGCAGCACAGGCTTGGGACCGGCCATGGCAGAGTTAAAAAAACTGAAACCTTTAACATTGAAAATTGTTCCCCACACCCCGTCGTGACGGCTTGCACTATAGGGGTGAATGGTTTTTACAGGGCTGGTTTGCTCTCCAGCACCCAACCCTCCTCTTTTCGCAGCACGGGCTTGGGACCGGCCATGGCAGAGTTAAAAAAACTGAATCCTTGAACATTGAAAATTGTTCCCCACACCCCGTCGTGACAGCTTACACTAAAGGGGCAAATTTTTTTTTACAGAGCTGGTTTGCTCTCCAGCCCCTAACCCTCCTCTTTTCGCAGCACGGGCTTGGGACCGGCCATGGCAAAGTTAAAAAATGGATACCTTGAAGATTGAAAATTGTTCCCCACACCCCGTCGTGACGGCTTGCACTATAGGGGCGAATGGTTTTTACAGGGCTGGTTTGCTCTCCAGCACCCAACCCTCCTCTTTTCGCAGCACGGGCTTGGGACCGGCCATGGCAGAGTTAAAAAAACGGAATCCTTGAACATTGAAAATTGTTCCCCACACCCCGTTGTGACAGCTTACACTAAAGGGGCAAATTTTTTTTACAGGGCTGGTTTGCTCTCCAGCCCCTAACCCTCCTCTTTTCGCAGCACGGGCTTGGGACCGGCCATGGCAAAGTTAAAAAATGGATACCTTGAAGATTGAAAATTGTTCCCCACACCCCGTCGTGACGGCTTGCACTATAGGGGCGAATGGTTTTTACAGGGCTGGTTTGCTCTCCAGCACCCAACCCTCCTCTTTTCACAGCACGGGCTTGGGACCGGCCATGGCAGAGTTAAAAAAACTGAATCCTTGAACATTGAAAATTGTTCCCCACACCCCGTCGTGACGGCTTGCACTATAGGGGTGAATGGTTTTTACAGGGCTGGTTTGCTCTCCCGCACCCAACCCTCCTCTTTTCACAGCACGGGCTTTGGACCGGCCATGGCAGAGTTAAAAATAACTGAAACCTTGAACATTGAAAATTGTTCCCCACACCCCGTTGTGACGGCTTGCACTATAGGGGCGAATGTTTTTTACAGGGCTGGATTGCTCTCCAGCACCCAACCCTCCTCTTTTCGCAGCACGGGCTTGGGACCGGCCATGGCAGAGTTAAAAGAACTGAATCCTTGAACATTGAAAATTGTTCCCCACACCCCGTCGTGACAGCTTACACTAAAGGGGCACATTTTTTTTTTTACAGGGCTGGTTTGCTCTCCAGCCCCTAAACCTCCTCTTTTCGCAGCACGGGCTTGGGACCGGCCATGGCAAAGTTAAAAAATGGATACCTTGAAGATTGAAAATTGTTCCCCACACCCCATCATGACGGCTTGCACTATAGGGGCGGATGGTTTTTACAGGGCTGGTTTGCTCTCCAGCACCCAACCCTCTTTTTTCGCAGCACGGGCTTGGGACCGGCCATGGCAGAGTTAAAAAAACTGAATCCTTGAACATTGAAAATTGTTCCCCACACCCCGTCGTGACAGCTTACACTAAAGGGGCAAATTTTTTTTTACAGGGCTGGTTTGCTCTCCAGCCCCTAACCCTCCTCTTTTCGCAGCACGGGCTTGGGACCGGCCATGGCAAAGTTAAAAAATGGATACCTTGAAGATTGAAAATTGTTCCCCACACCCCGTCATGACGGCTTGCACTATAGGGGCAAATGGTTTTTACAGGGCTGGTTTGCTCTCCAGCACCCAACCCTCCTCTTTTCGCAGCACGGGCTTGGGACCGGCCATGGCAGAGTTAAAAAAACGGAATCCTTGAACATTGAAAATTGTTCCCCACACCCCGTTGTGACAGCTTACACTAAAGGGGCAAATTTTTTTTACAGGGCTGGTTTGCTCTCCAGCCCCTAACCCTCCTCTTTTCGCAGCACGGGCTTGGGACCGGCCATGGCAAAGTTAAAAAATGGATACCTTGAAGATTGAAAATTGTTCCCCACACCCCGTCGTGACGGCTTGCACTATAGGGGCGAATGGTTTTTACAGGGCTGGTTTGCTCTCCAGCACCCAACCCTCCTCTTTTCACAGCACGGGCTTGGGACCGGCCATGGCAGAGTTAAAAAAACTGAATCCTTGAACATTGAAAATTGTTCCCCACACCCCGTCGTGACGGCTTGCACTATAGGGGTGAATGGTTTTTACAGGGCTGGTTTGCTCTCCCGCACCCAACCCTCCTCTTTTCACAGCACGGGCTTTGGACCGGCCATGGCAGAGTTAAAAAAAACTGAAACCTTGAACATTGAAAATTGTTCCCCACACCCCGTCGTGACGGCTTGCACTATAGGGGCGAATGTTTTTTACAGGGCTGGATTGCTCTCCAGCACCCAACCCTCCTCTTTTCGCAGCACGGGCTTGGGACCGGCCATGGCAGAGTTAAAAGAACTGAATCCTTGAACATTGAAAATTGTTCCCCACACCCCGTCGTGACAGCTTACACTAAAGGGGCACATTTTTTTTTTTACAGGGCTGGTTTGCTCTCCAGCCCCTAAACCTCCTCTTTTCGCAGCACGGGCTTGGGACCGGCCATGGCAAAGTTAAAAAATGGATACCTTGAAGATTGAAAATTGTTCCCCACACCCCATCATGACGGCTTGCACTATAGGGGCGGATGGTTTTTACAGGGCTGGTTTGCTCTCCAGCACCCAACCCTCTTTTTTCGCAGCACGGGCTTGGGACCGGCCATGGCAGAGTTAAAAAAACTGAATCCTTGAACATTGAAAATTGTTCCCCACACCCCGTCGTGACAGCTTACACTAAAGGGGCAAATTTTTTTTTTACAGGGCTGGTTTGCTCTCCAGCCCCTAACCCTCCTCTTTTCGCAGCACGGGCTTGGGACCGGCCATGGCAAAGTTAAAAAATGGATACCTTGAAGATTGAAAATTGTTCCCCATACCCCGTCGTGACGGCTTGCACTATAGGGGCAAATGGTTTTTACAGGGCTGGTTTGCTCTCCAGCACCCAACCCTCCTCTTTTCGCAACACGGGCTTGGGACCGGCCATGGCAGAGTTAAAAAAACGGAATCCTTGAACATTGAAAATTGTTCCCCACACCCCGTTGTGACAGCTTACTCTAAAGGGGCAAATTTTTTTTACAGGGCTGGTTTTCTCTCCAGCCCCTAACCCTCCTCTTTTCGCAGCACGGGCTTGGGACCGGTCATGGCAAAGTTAAAAAATGGATACCTTGAAGATTGAAAACTATTCCCCGCACCCCATTGTGATGGCTTGCACTATAGGGGCGAATGTTTGTTACAGGGCTGGTTTGCTCTCCAGCACCCAACCCTCCTCTTTTCTCAGCATGGGCTTTGGACCGGCCATGGCAGAGGTAAAAAAAACTGAAACCTTGAACATTGAAAATTGTTCCCCACACCCCGTCGTGACGGCTTGCACTATAGGGGCGGATGGTTTTTACAGGGCTGGTTTGCTCTCCAGCACCCAACCCTCCTCTTTTCGCAGCACGGGCTTGGGACCGGCCATGGCAAAGTTAAAAAATGGATACCTTGAAGATTGAAAATTGTTCCCCACACCCCGTCGTGACGGCTTGCACTATAGGGGCGAATGGTTTTTACAGGGCTGGTTTGCTCTCCAGCACCCAACCCTCCTCTTTTCACAGCACGGGCTTGGGACCGGCCATGGCAGAGTTAAAAAAAACTGAAACCTTGAACATTGAAAATTGTTCCCCACACCCCGTTGTGACGGCTTGCACTATAGGGGCGAATGGCTTTTACAGGGCTGGATTGCTCTCCAGCACCCAACCCTCCTCTTTTCGCAGCACGGGCTTGGGACTGGCCATGGCAGAGTTAAAAGAACTGAATCCTTGAACCATGAAAATTGTTCCCCACACCCCGTCGTGACAGCTTACACTAAAGGGGCAAATTTTTTTTTTTACAGGGCTGGTTTGCTCTCCAGCCCCTAACCCTCCTCTTTTCGCAGCACGGGCTTGGGACCGGCCATGGCAAAGTTAAAAAATGGATACCTTGAAGATTGAAAATTGTTCCCCACACCCCATCATGACGGCTTGCACTATAGGGGCGGATGGTTTTTACAGGGCTGGTTTGCTCTCCAGCACCCAACCCTCCTCTTTTCGCAGCACAGGCTTGGGACCGGCCATGGCAGAGTTAAAAAAACTGAAACCTTGAACATTGAAAATTGTTCCCCACACCCCGTCGTGACGGCTTGCACTATAGGGGTGAATGGTTTTTACAGGGCTGGTTTGCTCTCCAGCACCCGACCCTCTTTTTTCGCAGCACGGGCTTGGGACCGGCCATGGCAGAGTTAAAAAAACGGAATCCTTGAACATTGAATATTGTTCCCCACACCCCGTCGTGACTGCTTACACTAAAGGGGCAAATTTTTTTTTTACAGGGCTGGTTTGCTCTCCAGCCCCTAACCCTCCTCTTTTCGCAGCACGGGCTTGGGACCGGCCATGGCAAAGTTAAAAAATGGATACCTTGAAGATTGAAAATTGTTCCCCACACCCCGTCGTGACGGCTTGCACTATAGGGGCGAATGGTTTTTACAGGGCTGGTTTGCTCTCCAGCACCCAACCCTCCTCTTTTCGCAGCACGGGCTTGGGACCGGCCATGGCAGAGTTAAAAAAACGGAATCCTTGAACATTGAAAATTGTTCCCCACACCCCGTTGTGACAGCTTACTCTAAAGGGGCAAATTTTTTTTACAGGGCTGGTTTGCTCTCCAGCCCCTAACCCTCCTCTTTTCGCAGCACGGGCTTGGGACCGGCCATGGCAAAGTTAAAAAATGGATACCTTGAAGATTGAAAATTGTTCCCCACACCTCATCATGACGGCTTGCACTATAGGGGCGGATGGTTTTTACAGGGCTGGTTTGCTCTCCAGCACCCAACCCTCCTCTTTTCGCAGCACAGGCTTGGGACCGGCCATGGCAGAGTTAAAAAAACTGAAACCTTGAACATTGAAAATTGTTCCCCACACCCCGTCATGACGGCTTGCACTATAGGGGTGAATGGTTTTTACAGGGCTGGTTTGCTCTCCAGCACCCAACCCTCCTCTTTTCGCAGCACGGGCTTGGGACCGGCCATGGCAGAGTTAAAAAAAACGGAATCCTTGAACATTGAAAATTGTTCCCCACACCCCGTCGTGACAGCTTACACTAAAGGGGCAAATTTTTTTTTTACAGAGCTGGTTTGCTCTCCAGCCCCTAACCCTCCTCTTTTCGCAGCACGGGCTTGGGACCGGCCATGGCAAAGTTAAAAAATGGATACCTTGAAGATTGAAAATTGTTCCCCACACCCCGTCGTGACGGCTTGCACTATAGGGGCGAATGGTTTTTACAGGGCTGGTTTGCTCTCCAGCACCCAACCCTCCTCTTTTCGCAGCACGGGCTTGGGACCGGCCATGGCAGAGTTAAAAAATGGATACCTTGAAGATTTAAAATTGTTCCCCACACCCCGTCATGACGGCTTGCACTATAGGGATGGATGGTTTTTACAGGGCTGGTTTGCTCTCCAGCACCCAACCCTCCTCTTTTCGCAGCACGGGCTTGGGACCGGCCATGGCAGAGTTAAAAGAACTGAATCCTTGAACATTGAAAATTGTTCCCCACACCCCGTCGTGACAGCTTACACTAAAGGGGCACATTTTTTTTTTTACAGGGCTGGTTTGCTCTCCAGCCCCTAACCCTCCTCTTTTCGCAGTACGGGCTTGGGACCAGCCATGGCAAAGTTAAAAAATGGATACCTTGAAGATTGAAAATTGTTCCCCACACCCCGTCGTGACGGCTTGCACTATAGGGGCGAATGGTTTTTACAGGGCTGGTTTGCTCTCCAGCACCCAACCCTCCTCTTTTCGCAGCACGGGCTTGGGACCGGCCATGGCAGAGTTAAAAAAACGGAATCCTTGAACATTGAAAATTGTTCCCCACACCCCGTTGTGACAGCTTACACTAAAGGGGCAAATTTTTTTTACAGGGCTGGTTTGCTCTCCAGCCCCTAACCCTCCTCTTTTCGCAGCACGGGCTTGGGACCGGCCATGGCAAAGTTAAAAAATGGATACCTTGAAGATTGAAAATTGTTCCCCACACCCCGTCGTGACGGCTTGCACTATAGGGGCGAATGGTTTTTACAGGGCTGGTTTGCTCTCCAGCACCCAACCCTCCTCTTTTCACAGCACGGGCTTGGGACCGGCCATGGCAGAGTTAAAAAAACTGAATCCTTGAACATTGAAAATTGTTCCCCACACCCCGTCGTGACGGCTTGCACTATAGGGGTGAATGGTTTTTACAGGGCTGGTTTGCTCTCCCGCACCCAACCCTCCTCTTTTCACAGCACGGGCTTTGGACCGGCCATGGCAGAGTTAAAAATAACTGAAACCTTGAACATTGAAAATTGTTCCCCACACCCCGTTGTGACGGCTTGCACTATAGGGGCGAATGTTTTTTACAGGGCTGGATTGCTCTCCAGCACCCAACCCTCCTCTTTTCGCAGCACGGGCTTGGGACCGGCCATGGCAGAGTTAAAAGAACTGAATCCTTGAACATTGAAAATTGTTCCCCACACCCCGTCGTGACAGCTTACACTAAAGGGGCACATTTTTTTTTTTACAGGGCTGGTTTGCTCTCCAGCCCCTAAACCTCCTCTTTTCGCAGCACGGGCTTGGGACCGGCCATGGCAAAGTTAAAAAATGGATACCTTGAAGATTGAAAATTGTTCCCCACACCCCATCATGACGGCTTGCACTATAGGGGCGGATGGTTTTTACAGGGCTGGTTTGCTCTCCAGCACCCAACCCTCTTTTTTCGCAGCACGGGCTTGGGACCGGCCATGGCAGAGTTAAAAAAACTGAATCCTTGAACATTGAAAATTGTTCCCCACACCCCGTCGTGACAGCTTACACTAAAGGGGCAAATTTTTTTTTTACAGGGCTGGTTTGCTCTCCAGCCCCTAACCCTCCTCTTTTTGCAGCACGGGCTTGGGACCGGCCATGGCAAAGTTAAAAAATGGATACCTTGAAGATTGAAAATTGTTCCCCACACCCCGTCATGACGGCTTGCACTATAGGGGCAAATGGTTTTTACAGGGCTGGTTTGCTCTCCAGCACCCAACCCTCCTCTTTTCGCAGCACGGGCTTGGGACCGGCCATGGCAGAGTTAAAAAAACGGAATCCTTGAACATTGAAAATTGTTCCCCACACCCCGTTGTGACAGCTTACTCTAAAGGGGCAAATTTTTTTTACAGGGCTGGTTTTCTCTCCAGCCCCTAACCCTCCTCTTTTCGCAGCACGGGCTTGGGACCGGCCATGGCAAAGTTAAAAAATGGATACCTTGAAGATTGAAAACTATTCCCCGCACCCCATTGTGATGGCTTGCACTATAGGGGCGAATGTTTGTTACAGGGCTGGTTTGCTCTCCAGCACCCAACCCTCCTCTTTTCTCAGCATGGGCTTTGGACCGGCCATGGCAGAGGTAAAAAAAACTGAAACCTTGAACATTGAAAATTGTTCCCCACACCCCGTCGTGACGGCTTGCACTATAGGGGCGGATGGTTTTTACAGGGCTGGTTTGCTCTCCAGCACCCAACCCTCCTCTTTTCGCAGCACGGGCTTGGGACCGGCCATGGCAAAGTTAAAAAATGGATACCTTGAAGATTGAAAATTGTTCCCCACACCCCGTCGTGACGGCTTGCACTATAGGGGCGAATGGTTTTTACAGGGCTGGTTTGCTCTCCAGCACCCAACCCTCCTCTTTTCACAGCACGGGCTTGGGACCGGCCATGGCAGAGTTAAAAAAAACTGAAACCTTGAACATTGAAAATTGTTCCCCACACCCCGTCGTGACGGCTTGCACTATAGGGGCGAATGGCTTTTACAGGGCTGGATTGCTCTCCAGCACCCAACCCTCCTCTTTTCGCAGCACGGGCTTGGGACCGGCCATGGCAGAGTTAAAAGAACTGAATCCTTGAACATTGAAAATTGTTCCCCACACCCTGTCGTGACAGCTTACACTAAAGGGGCACATTTTTTTTTTACAGGGCTGGTTTGCTCTCCAGCCCCTAACCCTCCTCTTTTCGCAGCACGGGCTTGGGACCGGCCATGGCAAAGTTAAAAAATGGATACCTTGAAGATTGAAAATTGTTCCCCACACCCCATCATGACGGCTTGCACTATAGGGGCGGATGGTTTTTACAGGGCTGGTTTGCTCTCCAGCACCCAACCCTCCTCTTTTCGCAGCACAGGCTTGTGACCGGCCATGGCAGAGTTAAAAAAACTGAAACCTTGAAGATTGAAAATTGTTCCCCACACCCCGTCGTGACGGCTTGCACTATAGGGGCGAATGGTTTTTACAGGGCTGGTTTGCTCTCCAGCACCCAACCCTCCTCTTTTCGCAGCACGGGCTTGGGACCGGCCATGGCAGAGTTAAAAAAACGGAATCCTTGAACATTGAAAATTGTTCCCCACACCCCGTTGTGACAGCTTACTCTAAAGGGGCAAATTTTTTTTACAGGGCTGGTTTGCTCTCCAGCCCCTAACCCTCCTCTTTTCGCAGCACGGGCTTGGGACCGGCCATGGCAAAGTTAAAAAATGGATACCTTGAAGATTGAAAACTGTTCCCCGCACCCCATTGTGATGGCTTGCACTATAGGGGCGAATGTTTGTTACAGGGCTGGTTTGCTCTCCAGCACCCAACCCTCCTCTTTTCTCAGCATGGGCTTTGGACCGGCCATGGCAGAGGTAAAAAAAACTGAAACCTTGAACATTGAAAATTGTTCCCCACACCCCGTCGTGACGGCTTGCACTATAGGGGCGGATGGTTTTTACAGGGCTGGTTTGCTCTCCAGCACCCAACCCTCCTCTTTTCGCAGCACGGGCTTGGGACCGGCCATGGCAGAGTTAAAAAAACGGAATCCTTGAACATTGAAAATTGTTCCCCACACCCCGTTGTGACAGCTTACACTAAAGGGGCAAATTTTCTTTACAGGGCTGGTTTGCTCTCCAGCCCCTAACCCTCCTCTTTTCGCAGCACGGGCTTGGGACCGGCCATGGGAAAGTTAAAAAATGGATACCTTGAAGATTGAAAATTGTTCCCCACACCCCGTCATGACGGCTTGCACTATAGGGACGGATGGTTTTTACAGGGCTGGTTTGCTCTCCAGCACCCAACCCTCCTCTTTTCGCAGCACGGGCTTGGGACCGGCCATGGCAGAGTTAAAAGAACTGAATCCTTGAACATTGAAAATTGTTCCCCACACCCCGTCGTGACAGCTTACACTAAAGGGGCACATTTTTTTTTTTTACAGGGCTGGTTTGCTCTCCAGCCCCTAACCCTCCTCTTTTCGCAGCACGGGCTTGGGACCGGCCATGGCAAAGTTAAAAAATGGATACCTTGAAGATTGAAAATTGTTCCCCACACCCCGTCGTGACGGCTTGCACTATAGGGGCGAATGGTTTTTACAGGGCTGGTTTGCTCTCCAGCACCCAACCCTCCTCTTTTCGCAGCACGGGCTTGGGACCGGCCATGGCAGAGTTAAAAAAACGGAATCCTTGAACATTGAAAATTGTTCCCCACACCCCGTTGTGACAGCTTACACTAAAGGGGCAAATTTTTTTTACAGGGCTGGTTTGCTCTCCAGCCCCTAACCCTCCTCTTTTCGCAGCACGGGCCTGGGACCGGCCATGGCAAAGTTAAAAAATGGATACCTTGAAGATTGAAAATTGTTCCCCACACCCCGTCGTGACGGCTTGCACTATAGGGGCGAATGGTTTTTACAGGGCTGGTTTGCTCTCCAGCACCCAACCCTCCTCTTTTCACAGCACGGGCTTGGGACCGGCCATGGCAGAGTTAAAAAAACTGAATCCTTGAACATTGAAAATTGTTCCCCACACCCCGTCGTGACGGCTTGCACTATAGGGGCGAATGGTTTTTACAGGGCTGGTTTGCTCTCCCGCACCCAACCCTCCTCTTTTCACAGCACGGGCTTTGGACCGGCCATGGCAGAGTTAAAAAAAACTGAAACCTTGAACATTGAAAATTGTTCCCCACACCCCGTCGTGACGGCTTGCACTATAGGGGCGAATGGTTTTTACAGGGCTGGTTTGCTCTCCAGCACCCAACCCTCCTCTTTTCGCAGCACAGGCTTGGGACCGGCCATGGCAGAGTTAAAAAAACGGAATCCTTGAACATTGAAAATTGTTCCCCACACCCCGTCGTGACAGCTTACACTAAAGGGGCAAATTTTTTTTTACAGGGCTGGTTTGCTCTCCAGCCCCTAACCCTCCTCTTTTCGCAGCACGAGCTTGGGACCGGCCATGGCAAAGTTAAAAAATGGATACCTTGAAGATTGAAAATTGTTCCCCACACCTCATCATGACGGCTTGCACTATAGGGGCGGATGGTTTTTACAGGGCTGGTTTGCTCTCCAGCACCCAACCCTCCTCTTTTCGCAGCACGGGCTTGGGACCGGCCATGGCAGAGTTAAAAAAACGGAATCCTTGAACATTGAAAATTGTTCCCCACACCCCGTTGTGACAGCTTACACTAAAGGGGCAAATTTTTTTTACAGGGCTGGTTTGCTCTCCAGCCCCTAACCCTCCTCTTTTCGCAGCACGGGCTTGGGACCGGCCATGGGAAAGTAAAAAAATGGATACCTTGAAGATTGAAAATTGTTCCCCACACCCCGTCATGACGGCTTGCACTATAGGGACGGATGGTTTTTACAGGGCTGGATTGCTCTCCAGCACCCAACCCTCCTCTTTTCGCAGCACGGGCTTGGAACCGGCCATGGCAAAGTTAAAAAATGGATACCTTGAAGATTGAAAACTGTTCCCCGCACCCCGTTGTGATGGCTTGCACTATAGGGGCGAATGTTTGTTACAGGGCTGGTTTGCTCTCCAGCACCCAACCCTCCTCTTTTCTCAGCACGGGCTTTGGACCGGCCATGGCGAGTTAAAAAAACTGAAACCTTGAACATTGAAAATTGTTCCCCACACCCCATCGTGACGGCTTGCACTATAGGGGCGGATGGTTTTTTACAGGGCTGGTTTGCTCTCCAGCACCCAACCCTCCTCTTTTCGCAGCACGGGCTTGGGACCGGCCATGGCAGAGTTAAAAAAACTGAATCCTTGAACATTGAAAATAGTTCCCCACACCCCGTCGTGACAGCTTACACTAAAGGGGCAATTTTTTTTTTACAGGGCTGGTTTGCTCTCCAGCCCCTAACCCTCCTCTTTTCGCAGCACGGGCTTGGGACCGGCCATGGCAAAGTTAAAAAATGGATACCTTGAAGATTGAAAATTGTTCCCCACACCCCGTCGTGACGGCTTGCACTATAGGGGCGAATGGTTTTTACAGGGCTGGTTTGCTCTCCAGCACCCAACCCTCCTCTTTTCGCAGCACGGGCTTGGGACCGGCCATGGCAGAGTTAAAGAAACGGAATCCTTGAACATTGAAAATTGTTCCCCACACCCCGTTGTGACAGCTTACACTAAAGGGGCAAATTTTTTTTACAGGGCTGGTTTGCTCTCCAGCCCCTAACCCTCCTCTTTTCGCAGCACGGGCTTGGGACCGGCCATGGCAAAGTTAAAAAATGGATACCTTGAAGATTGAAAACTGTTCCCCGCACCCTGTTGTGATGGCTTGCACTATAGGGGCGAATGTTTGTTACAGGGCTGGTTTGCTCTCCAGCACCCAACCCTCCTCTTTTCTCAGCACGGGCTTTGGACCGGCCATGGCAGAGTTAAAAAAAACTGAAACCTTGAAGATTGAAAATTGTTCCCCACACCCCGTCGTGACGGCTTGCACTATAGGGGCGAATGGTTTTTACAGGGCTGGTTTGCTCTCCAGCACCCAACCCTCCTCTTTTCGCAGCACGGGCTTGGGACCGGCCATGGCAGAGTTAAAAAAACTGAATCCTTGACCATTGAAAATTGTTCCCCACACCCCGTCGTGACAGCTTACACTAAAGGGGCACATTTTTTTTACAGGGCTGGTTTGCTCTCCAGCCCCTAACCCTCCTCTTTTCGCAGCATGGGCTTGGGACCGGCCATGGCAAAGTTAAAAAATGGATACCTTGAAGATTGAAAATTGTTCCCCACACCCCGTCGTGACGGCTTGCACTATAAGGGCGAATGGTTTTTACAGGGCTGGTTTGCTCTCCAGCACCCAACCCTCCTCTTTTCGCAGCGCGGGCTTGGGACCGGCCATGGCAGAGTTAAAAAAACGGAATCCTTGAACATTGAAAATTGTTCCCCACACCCCGTCGTGACAGCTTACACTAAAGGGGCACATTTTTTTTTACAGGGCTGGTTTGCTCTCCAGCCCCTAACCCTCCTCTTTTCGCAGCACGGGCTTGGGACCGGCCATGGCAAAGTTAAAAAATGGATACCTTGAAGATTGAAAACTGTTCCCCGCACCCCATTGTGATGGCTTGCACTATAGGGGCGAATGTTTGTTACAGGGCTGGTTTGCTCTCCAGCACCCAACCCTCCTCTTTTCTCAGCACGGGCTTTGGACCCGCCATGGCAGAGTTAAAAAACACTGAAACCTTGAACATTGAAAATTGTTCACCACACCCCATCGTGACGGCTTGCACTATAGGGGCGGATGGTTTTTACAGGGCTGGTTTGCTCTCCAGCACCCAACCCTCCTCTTTTCGCAGCACGGGCTTGGGACCGGCCATGGCAGAGTTAAAAAAATGGAATCCTTGAACATTGAAAATTGTTCCCCACACCCCGTCGTGACAGCTTACACTAAAGGGGCAAATTTTTTTTTACAGGGCTGGTTTGCTCTCCAGCCCCTAACCCTCCTCTTTTCGCAGCACGGGATTGGGACCGGCCATGGCAAAGTTAAAAAATTTATACCTTGAAGATTGAAAATTGTTCCCCACACCCCGTCGTGACGGCTTGCACTATAGGGGCGAATGGTTTTTACAGGGCTGGTTTGCTCTCCAGCACCCAACCCTCCTCTTTTCGCAGCACGGGCTTGGGACCGGCCATGGCAGAGTTAAAAAAACTGAATCCTTGACCATTGAAAATTGTTCCCCACACCCCGTCGTGACAGCTTACACTAAAGGGGCACATTTTTTTTTACAGGGCTGGTTTGCTCTCCAGCCCCTAACCCTCCTCTTTTCGCAGCACGGGCTTGGGACCGGCCATGGCAAAGTTAAAAAATGGATACCTTGAAGATTGAAAATTGTTCCCCACACCCCGTCGTGACGGCTTGCACTATAGGGGCGAATGGTTTTTACAGGGCTGGATTGTTCTCCAGCACCCAACCCTCCTCTTTTCGCAGCACGGGCTTGGGACCGGCCATGGCAGAGTTAAAAAAACTGAAACCTTGAACATTGAAAATTGTTCCCCACACCCCGTCGTGACGGCTTGCACTAAAGGGGTGAATGGTTTTTACAGGGCTGGTTTGCTCTCCAGCACCCAACCCTCCTATTTTCACAGCATGGGCCTGGGACCGGCCATGGCGAGTTAAAAAAACTGAAACCTTGAACATTGAAAATTGTTCCCCACACCCCGTCGTGACGGCTTGCACTATAGGGGCGGATGGTTTTTTACAGGGCTGGTTTGCTCTCCAGCACCCAACCCTCCTCTTTTGGCAGCACGGGCTTGGGACCGGCCATGGCAGAGTTAAAAAAACTGAATCCTTGAACATTGAAAATTGTTCCCCACACCCCGTTGTGACAGCTTACACTAAAGGGGCAAATTTTTTTTACAGGGCTGGTTTGCTCTCCAGCCCCTAACCCTCCTCTTTTCGCAGCACGGGCCTGGGACCGGCCATGGCAAAGTTAAAAAATGGATACCTTGAAGATTGAAAATTGTTCCCCACACCCCGTCGTGACGGCTTGCACTATAGGGGCGAATGGTTTTTACAGGGCTGGTTTGCTCTCCAGCACCCAACCCTCCTCTTTTCACAGCACGGGCTTGGGACCGGCCATGGCAGAGTTAAAAAAACTGAATCCTTGAACATTGAAAATTGTTCCCCACACCCCGTCGTGACGGCTTGCACTATAGGGGCGAATGGTTTTTACAGGGCTGGTTTGCTCTCCCGCACCCAACCCTCCTCTTTTCACAGCACGGGCTTTGGACCGGCCATGGCAGAGTTAAAAAAAACTGAAACCTTGAACATTGAAAATTGTTCCCCACACCCCGTCGTGACGGCTTGCACTATAGGGGCGAATGGTTTTTACAGGGCTGGTTTGCTCTCCAGCACCCAACCCTCCTCTTTTCGCAGCACAGGCTTGGGACCGGCCATGGCAGAGTTAAAAAAACGGAATCCTTGAACATTGAAAATTGTTCCCCACACCCCGTCGTGACAGCTTACACTAAAGGGGCAAATTTTTTTTTACAGGGCTGGTTTGCTCTCCAGCCCCTAACCCTCCTCTTTTCGCAGCACGAGCTTGGGACCGGCCATGGCAAAGTTAAAAAATGGATACCTTGAAGATTGAAAATTGTTCCCCACACCTCATCATGACGGCTTGCACTATAGGGGCGGATGGTTTTTACAGGGCTGGTTTGCTCTCCAGCACCCAACCCTCCTCTTTTCGCAGCACGGGCTTGGGACCGGCCATGGCAGAGTTAAAAAAACGGAATCCTTGAACATTGAAAATTGTTCCCCACACCCCGTTGTGACAGCTTACACTAAAGGGGCAAATTTTTTTTACAGGGCTGGTTTGCTCTCCAGCCCCTAACCCTCCTCTTTTCGCAGCACGGGCTTGGGACCGGCCATGGGAAAGTAAAAAAATGGATACCTTGAAGATTGAAAATTGTTCCCCACACCCCGTCATGACGGCTTGCACTATAGGGACGGATGGTTTTTACAGGGCTGGATTGCTCTCCAGCACCCAACCCTCCTCTTTTCGCAGCACGGGCTTGGAACCGGCCATGGCAAAGTTAAAAAATGGATACCTTGAAGATTGAAAACTGTTCCCCGCACCCCGTTGTGATGGCTTGCACTATAGGGGCGAATGTTTGTTACAGGGCTGGTTTGCTCTCCAGCACCCAACCCTCCTCTTTTCTCAGCACGGGCTTTGGACCGGCCATGGCGAGTTAAAAAAACTGAAACCTTGAACATTGAAAATTGTTCCCCACACCCCATCGTGACGGCTTGCACTATAGGGGCAGATGGTTTTTTACAGGGCTGGTTTGCTCTCCAGCACCCAACCCTCCTCTTTTCGCAGCACGGGCTTGGGACCGGCCATGGCAGAGTTAAAAAAACTGAATCCTTGAACATTGAAAATAGTTCCCCACACCCCGTCGTGACAGCTTACACTAAAGGGGCAATTTTTTTTTTACAGGGCTGGTTTGCTCTCCAGCCCCTAACCCTCCTCTTTTCGCAGCACGGGCTTGGGACCGGCCATGGCAAAGTTAAAAAATGGATACCTTGAAGATTGAAAATTGTTCCCCACACCCCGTCGTGACGGCTTGCACTATAGGGGCGAATGGTTTTTACAGGGCTGGTTTGCTCTCCAGCACCCAACCCTCCTCTTTTCGCAGCACGGGCTTGGGACCGGCCATGGCAGAGTTAAAGAAACGGAATCCTTGAACATTGAAAATTGTTCCCCACACCCCGTTGTGACAGCTTACACTAAAGGGGCAAATTTTTTTTACAGGGCTGGTTTGCTCTCCAGCCCCTAACCCTCCTCTTTTCGCAGCACGGGCTTGGGACCGGCCATGGCAAAGTTAAAAAATGGATACCTTGAAGATTGAAAACTGTTCCCCGCACCCTGTTGTGATGGCTTGCACTATAGGGGCGAATGTTTGTTACAGGGCTGGTTTGCTCTCCAGCACCCAACCCTCCTCTTTTCTCAGCACGGGCTTTGGACCGGCCATGGCAGAGTTAAAAAAAACTGAAACCTTGAAGATTGAAAATTGTTCCCCACACCCCGTCGTGACGGCTTGCACTATAGGGGCGAATGGTTTTTACAGGGCTGGTTTGCTCTCCAGCACCCAACCCTCCTCTTTTCGCAGCACGGGCTTGGGACCGGCCATGGCAGAGTTAAAAAAACTGAATCCTTGACCATTGAAAATTGTTCCCCACACCCCGTCGTGACAGCTTACACTAAAGGGGCACATTTTTTTTACAGGGCTGGTTTGCTCTCCAGCCCCTAACCCTCCTCTTTTCGCAGCATGGGCTTGGGACCGGCCATGGCAAAGTTAAAAAATGGATACCTTGAAGATTGAAAATTGTTCCCCACACCCCGTCGTGACGGCTTGCACTATAAGGGCGAATGGTTTTTACAGGGCTGGTTTGCTCTCCAGCACCCAACCCTCCTCTTTTCGCAGCGCGGGCTTGGGACCGGCCATGGCAGAGTTAAAAAAACGGAATCCTTGAACATTGAAAATTGTTCCCCACACCCCGTCGTGACAGCTTACACTAAAGGGGCACATTTTTTTTTACAGGGCTGGTTTGCTCTCCAGCCCCTAACCCTCCTCTTTTCGCAGCACGGGCTTGGGACCGGCCATGGCAAAGTTAAAAAATGGATACCTTGAAGATTGAAAACTGTTCCCCGCACCCCATTGTGATGGCTTGCACTATAGGGGCGAATGTTTGTTACAGGGCTGGTTTGCTCTCCAGCACCCAACCCTCCTCTTTTCTCAGCACGGGCTTTGGACCCGCCATGGCAGAGTTAAAAAACACTGAAACCTTGAACATTGAAAATTGTTCACCACACCCCATCGTGACGGCTTGCACTATAGGGGCGGATGGTTTTTACAGGGCTGGTTTGCTCTCCAGCACCCAACCCTCCTCTTTTCGCAGCACGGGCTTGGGACCGGCCATGGCAGAGTTAAAAAAATGGAATCCTTGAACATTGAAAATTGTTCCCCACACCCCGTCGTGACAGCTTACACTAAAGGGGCAAATTTTTTTTTACAGGGCTGGTTTGCTCTCCAGCCCCTAACCCTCCTCTTTTCGCAGCACGGGATTGGGACCGGCCATGGCAAAGTTAAAAAATTTATACCTTGAAGATTGAAAATTGTTCCCCACACCCCGTCGTGACGGCTTGCACTATAGGGGCGAATGGTTTTTACAGGGCTGGTTTGCTCTCCAGCACCCAACCCTCCTCTTTTCGCAGCACGGGCTTGGGACCGGCCATGGCAGAGTTAAAAAAACTGAATCCTTGACCATTGAAAATTGTTCCCCACACCCCGTCGTGACAGCTTACACTAAAGGGGCACATTTTTTTTTACAGGGCTGGTTTGCTCTCCAGCCCCTAACCCTCCTCTTTTCGCAGCACGGGCTTGGGACCGGCCATGGCAAAGTTAAAAAATGGATACCTTGAAGATTGAAAATTGTTCCCCACACCCCGTCGTGACGGCTTGCACTATAGGGGCGAATGGTTTTTACAGGGCTGGATTGTTCTCCAGCACCCAACCCTCCTCTTTTCGCAGCACGGGCTTGGGACCGGCCATGGCAGAGTTAAAAAAACTGAAACCTTGAACATTGAAAATTGTTCCCCACACCCCGTCGTGACGGCTTGCACTAAAGGGGTGAATGGTTTTTACAGGGCTGGTTTGCTCTCCAGCACCCAACCCTCCTATTTTCACAGCATGGGCCTGGGACCGGCCATGGCGAGTTAAAAAAACTGAAACCTTGAACATTGAAAATTGTTCCCCACACCCCGTCGTGACGGCTTGCACTATAGGGGCGGATGGTTTTTTACAGGGCTGGTTTGCTCTCCAGCACCCAACCCTCCTCTTTTCGCAGCACGGGCTTGGGACCGGCCATGGCAGAGTTAAAAAAACTGAATCCTTGAACATTGAAAATTGTTCCCCACACCCCGTCGTGACAGCTTACACTAAAGGGGCACATTCTTTTTTTACAGGGCTGGTTTGCTCTCCAGCCCCTAGCCCTCCTCTTTTCGCAGCACGGGCTTGGGACCGGCCATGGCAAAGTTAAAAAATGGATACCTTGAAGATTGAAAATTGTTCCCCACACCCCGTCGTGACGGCTTGCACTATAGGGGCGGATGGTTTTTACAGGGCTGGTTTGCTCTCCAGCACCCAACCCTCCTCTTTTCGCAGCACGGGCTTGGGACCGGCCATGGCAGAGTTAAAAAAACGGAATCCTTGAACATTGAAAATTGTTCCCCACACCCCGTCGTGACAGCTTACACTAAAGGGGCAAATTTTTTTTTACAGGGCTGGTTTTCTCTCCAGCCCCTAACCCTCCTCTTTTCGCAGCAAGGGCTTGGGACCGGCCATGGCAAAGTTAAAAAATGGATACCTTGAAGATTGAAAATTGTTCCCCACACCCCGTCGTGACGGCTTGCACTATAGGGGGAATGGTTTTTACAGGGCTGGTTTGCTCTCCAGCACCCAACCCTCCTCTTTTCGCAGCACGGGCTTGGGACCGGCCATGGCAGAGTTAAAAAAACTGAATCCTTGACCATTGAAAATTGTTCCCCACACCCCGTCGTGACAGCTTACACTAAAGGGGCACATTTTTTTTTACAGGGCTGGTTTGCTCTCCAGCCCCTAACCCTCCTCTTTTCGCAGCACGGGCTTGGGACCGGCCATGGCAAAGTTAAAAAATGGATACCTTGAAGATTGAAAATTGTTCCCCACACCCCGTCGTGACAGCTTACACTAAAGGGGCAAATTTTTTTTTACAGGGCTGGTTTGCTCTCCAGCCCCTAACCCTCCTCTTTTCGCAGCACGGGCTTGGGACCGGCCATGGTAAAGTTAAAAAATGGATACCTTGAAGATTGAAAACTGTTCCCCGCACCCCATTGTGATGGCTTGCACTATAGGGGCGAATGTTTGTTACAGGGCTGGTTTGCTCTCCAGCACCCAACCCTCCTCTTTTCGCAGCACGGGCTTGGGACCGGCCATGGCAGAGTTAAAAAAACTGAATCCTTGAACATTGAAAATTGTTCCCCACACCCCGTCGTGACAGCTTACACTAAAGGGGCACATTTTTTTTTTACAGGGCTGGTTTGCTCTCCAGCCCCTAGCCCTCCTCTTTTCGCAGCACGGGCTTGGGACCGGCCATGGCAAAGTTAAAAAATGGATACCTTGAAGATTGAAAATTGTTCCCCACACCCCGTCGTGACGGCTTGCACTATAGGGGCGGATGGTTTTTACAGGGCTGGTTTGCTCTCCAGCACCCAACCCTCCTCTTTTCGCAGCACGGGCTTGGGACCGGCCATGGCAGAGTTAAAAAAACGGAATCCTTGAACATTGAAAATTGTTCCCCACACCCCGTCGTGACAGCTTACACTAAAGGGGCAAATTTTTTTTTACAGGGCTGGTTTTCTCTCCAGCCCCTAACCCTCCTCTTTTCGCAGCACGGGCTTGGGACCGGCCATGGCAAAGTTAAAAAATGGATACCTTGAAGATTGAAAATTGTTCCCCACACCCCGTCGTGACGGCTTGCACTATAGGGGCGAATGGTTTTTACAGGGCTGGTTTGCTCTCCAGCACCCAACCCTCCTCTTTTCGCAGCACGGGCTTGGGACCGGCCATGGCAGAGTTAAAAAAACTGAATCCTTGACCATTGAAAATTGTTCCCCACACCCCGTCGTGACAGCTTACACTAAAGGGGCACATTTTTTTTTACAGGGCTGGTTTGCTCTCCAGCCCCTAACCCTCCTCTTTTCGCAGCACGGGCTTGGGACCGGCCATGGCAAAGTTAAAAAATGGATACCTTGAAGATTGAAAATTGTTCCCCACACCCCGTCGTGACAGCTTACACTAAAGGGGCAAATTTTTTTTTACAGGGCTGGTTTGCTCTCCAGCCCCTAACCCTCCTCTTTTCGCAGCACGGGCTTGGGACCGGCCATGGTAAAGTTAACAAATGGATACCTTGAAGATTGAAAACTGTTCCCCGCACCCCATTGTGATGGCTTGCACTATAGGGGCGAATGTTTGTTACAGGGCTGGTTTGCTCTCCAGCACCCAACCCTCCTCTTTTCTCAGCACGGGCTTTGGACCCGCCATGGCAGAGTTAAAAAAAACTGAAACCTTGAACATTGAAAATTGTTCACCACACCCCGTCGTGACGGCTTGCACTATAGGGGCGGATGGTTTTTACAGGGCTGGTTTGCTCTCCAGCACCCAACCCTCCTCTTTTCGCAGCACGGGCTTGGGACCGGCCATGGCAAAGTAAAAAAATGGATACCTTGAAGATTGAAAATTGTTCCCCACACCCCGTCGTGACGGCTTGCACTATAGGGGCGAATGGTTTTTACAGGGCTGGTTTGCTCTCCAGCACCCAACCCTCCTCTTTTCACAGCACGGTCTTGGGACCGGCCATGGCGGAGTTAAAAAAAAATGAAACCTTGAACATTGAAAATTGTTCCCCACACCCCGTCGTGACGGCTTGCACTATAGGGGCGAATGGCTTTTACAGGGCTGGATTGCTCTCCAGCACCCAACCCTCCTCTTTTCGCAGCACGGGCTTGGGACCGGCCATGGCAGAGTTAAAAGAACTGAATCCTTGAACATTGAAAATTGTTCCCCACACCCTGTCGTGACAGCTTACACTAAAGGGGCACATTTTTTTTTTTACAGGGCTGGTTTGCTCTCCAGCCCCTAACCCTCCTCTTTTCGCAGCACGGGCTTGGGACCGGCCATGGCAAAGTTAAAAAATGGATACCTTGAAGATTGAAAATTGTTCCCCACACCCCATCATGACGGCTTGCACTATAGGGGCGGATGGTTTTTACAGGGCTGGTTTGCTCTCCAGCACCCAACCCTCCTCTTTTCGCAGCACAGGCTTGGGACCGGCCATGGCAGAGTTAAAAAAACTGAAACCTTGAAGATTGAAAATTGTTCCCCACACCCCGTCGTGACGGCTTGCACTATAGGGGCGAATGGTTTTTACAGGGCTGGTTTGCTCTCCAGCACCCAACCCTCCTCTTTTCGCAGCACGGGCTTGGGACCGGCCATGGCAGAGTTAAAAAAACGGAATCCTTGAACATTGAAAATTGTTCCCCACACCCCGTTGTGACAGCTTACTCTAAAGGGGCAAATTTTTTTTACAGGGCTGGTTTGCTCTCCAGCCCCTAACCCTCCTCTTTTCGCAGCACGGGCTTGGGACCGGCCATGGCAAAGTTAAAAAATGGATACCTTGAAGATTGAAAACTGTTCCCCGCACCCCATTGTGATGGCTTGCACTATAGGGGCGAATGTTTGTTACAGGGCTGGTTTGCTCTCCAGCACCCAACCCTCCTCTTTTCTCAGCATGGGCTTTGGACCGGCCATGGCAGAGGTAAAAAAAACTGAAACCTTGAACATTGAAAATTGTTCCCCACACCCCGTCGTGACGGCTTGCACTATAGGGGCGGATGGTTTTTACAGGGCTGGTTTGCTCTCCAGCACCCAACCCTCCTCTTTTCGCAGCACGGGCTTGAGACCGGCCATGGCAGAGTTAAAAAAACGGAATCCTTGAACATTGAAAATTGTTCCCCACACCCCGTTGTGACAGCTTACACTAAAGGGGCAAATTTTCTTTACAGGGCTGGTTTGCTCTCCAGCCCCTAACCCTCCTCTTTTCGCAGCACGGGCTTGGGACCGGCCATGGCAAAGTTAAAAAATGGATACCTTGAAGATTGGAAATTGTTCCCCACACCCCGTCATGACGGCTTGCACTATAGGGACGGATGGTTTTTACAGGGCTGGTTTGCTCTCCAGCACCCAACCCTCCTCTTTTTGCAGCACGGGCTTGGGACCGGCCATGGCAGAGTTAAAAGAACTGAATCCTTGAACATTGAAAATTGTTCCCCACACCCCGTCGTGACAGCTTACACTAAAGGGGCACATTTTTTTTTTTACAGGGCTGGTTTGCTCTCCAGCCCCTAACCCTCCTCTTTTCGCAGCACGGGCTTGGGACCGGCCATGGCAAAGTTAAAAAATGGATACCTTGAAGATTGAAAATTGTTCCCCACACCTCATCATGACGGCTTGCACTATAGGGGCGGATGGTTTTTACAGGGCTGGTTTGCTCTCCAGCACCCAACCCTCCTCTTTTCTCAGCACGGGCTTTGGACCCGCCATGGCAGAGTTAAAAAAACTGAAACCTTGAACATTGAAAATTGTTCACCACACCCCGTCGTGACGGCTTGCACTATAGGGGCGGATGGTTTTTACAGGGCTGGTTTGCTCTCCAGCCCCTAACCCTCCTCTTTTCGCAGCACGGGCTTGGGACCGGCCATGGCAAAGTTAAAAAATGGATACCTTGAAGATTGAAAATTGTTCCCCACACCCCGTCGTGACAGCTTACACTAAAGGGGCAAATTTTTTTTTACAGGGCTGGTTTGCTCTCCAGCCCCTAACCCTCCTCTTTTCGCAGCACGGGCTTGGGACCGGCCATGGTAAAGTTAACAAATGGATACCTTGAAGATTGAAAACTGTTCCCCGCACCCCATTGTGATGGCTTGCACTATAGGGGCGAATGTTTGTTACAGGGCTGGTTTGCTCTCCAGCACCCAACCCTCCTCTTTTCTCAGCACGGGCTTTGGACCCGCCATGGCAGAGTTAAAAAAAACTGAAACCTTGAACATTGAAAATTGTTCACCACACCCCGTCGTGACGGCTTGCACTATAGGGGCGGATGGTTTTTACAGGGCTGGTTTGCTCTCCAGCACCCAACCCTCCTCTTTTCGCAGCACGGGCTTGGGACCGGCCATGGCAAAGTAAAAAAATGGATACCTTGAAGATTGAAAATTGTTCCCCACACCCCGTCGTGACAGCTTGCACTATAGGGGCGAATGGTTTTTACAGGGCTGGTTTGCTCTCCAGCACCCAACCCTCCTCTTTTCACAGCACGGTCTTGGGACCGGCCATGGCGGAGTTAAAAAAAAATGAAACCTTGAACATTGAAAATTGTTCCCCACACCCCGTCGTGACGGCTTGCACTATAGGGGCGAATGGCTTTTACAGGGCTGGATTGCTCTCCAGCACCCAACCCTCCTCTTTTCGCAGCACGGGCTTGGGACCGGCCATGGCAGAGTTAAAAGAACTGAATCCTTGAACATTGAAAATTGTTCCCCACACCCTGTCGTGACAGCTTACACTAAAGGGGCACATTTTTTTTTTTACAGGGCTGGTTTGCTCTCCAGCCCCTAACCCTCCTCTTTTCGCAGCACGGGCTTGGGACCGGCCATGGCAAAGTTAAAAAATGGATACCTTGAAGATTGAAAATTGTTCCCCACACCCCATCATGACGGCTTGCACTATAGGGGCGGATGGTTTTTACAGGGCTGGTTTGCTCTCCAGCACCCAACCCTCCTCTTTTCGCAGCACAGGCTTGGGACCGGCCATGGCAGAGTTAAAAAAACTGAAACCTTGAAGATTGAAAATTGTTCCCCACACCCCGTCGTGACGGCTTGCACTATAGGGGCGAATGGTTTTTACAGGGCTGGTTTGCTCTCCAGCACCCAACCCTCCTCTTTTCGCAGCACGGGCTTGGGACCGGCCATGGCAGAGTTAAAAAAACGGAATCCTTGAACATTGAAAATTGTTCCCCACACCCCGTTGTGACAGCTTACTCTAAAGGGGCAAATTTTTTTTACAGGGCTGGTTTGCTCTCCAGCCCCTAACCCTCCTCTTTTCGCAGCACGGGCTTGGGACCGGCCATGGCAAAGTTAAAAAATGGATACCTTGAAGATTGAAAACTGTTCCCCGCACCCCATTGTGATGGCTTGCACTATAGGGGCGAATGTTTGTTACAGGGCTGGTTTGCTCTCCAGCACCCAACCCTCCTCTTTTCTCAGCATGGGCTTTGGACCGGCCATGGCAGAGGTAAAAAAAACTGAAACCTTGAACATTGAAAATTGTTCCCCACACCCCGTCGTGACGGCTTGCACTATAGGGGCGGATGGTTTTTACAGGGCTGGTTTGCTCTCCAGCACCCAACCCTCCTCTTTTCGCAGCACGGGCTTGAGACCGGCCATGGCAGAGTTAAAAAAACGGAATCCTTGAACATTGAAAATTGTTCCCCACACCCCGTTGTGACAGCTTACACTAAAGGGGCAAATTTTCTTTACAGGGCTGGTTTGCTCTCCAGCCCCTAACCCTCCTCTTTTCGCAGCACGGGCTTGGGACCGGCCATGGGAAAGTTAAAAAATGGATACCTTGAAGATTGGAAATTGTTCCCCACACCCCGTCATGACGGCTTGCACTATAGGGACGGATGGTTTTTACAGGGCTGGTTTGCTCTCCAGCACCCAACCCTCCTCTTTTTGCAGCACGGGCTTGGGACCGGCCATGGCAGAGTTAAAAGAACTGAATCCTTGAACATTGAAAATTGTTCCCCACACCCCGTCGTGACAGCTTACACTAAAGGGGCACATTTTTTTTTTTACAGGGCTGGTTTGCTCTCCAGCCCCTAACCCTCCTCTTTTCGCAGCACGGGCTTGGGACCGGCCATGGCAAAGTTAAAAAATGGATACCTTGAAGATTGAAAATTGTTCCCCACACCTCATCATGACGGCTTGCACTATAGGGGCGGATGGTTTTTACAGGGCTGGTTTGCTCTCCAGCACCCAACCCTCCTCTTTTCGCAGCACGGGCTTGGGACCGGCCATGGCAGAGTTAAAAAAACGGAATCCTTGAACATTGAAAATTGTTCCCCACACCCCGTTGTGACAGCTTACACTAAAGGGGCAAATTTTTTTTACAGGGCTGGTTTGCTCTCCAGCCCCTAACCCTCCTCTTTTCGCAGCACGGGCTTGGGACCGGCCATGGGAAAGTTAAAAAATGGATACCTTGAAGATTGAAAATTGTTCCCCACACCCCGTCATGACGGCTTGCACTATAGGGACGGATGGTTTTTACAGGGCTGGTTTGCTCTCCAGCACCCAACCCTCCTCTTTTCGCAGCACGGGCTTGGGACCGGCCATGGCAGAGTTAAAAGAACTGAATCCTTGAACATTGAAAATTGTTCCCCACACCCCGTCGTGACAGCTTACACTAAAGGGGCACATTTTTTTTTTTACAGGGCTGGTTTGCTCTCCAGCCCCTAACCCTCCTCTTCTCGCAGCACGGGCTTGGGACCGGCCATGGCAAAGTTAAAAAATGGATACCTTGAAGATTGAAAATTGTTCCCCACACCCCGTCGTGACGGCTTGCACTATAGGGGCGAATGGTTTTTACAGGGCTGGTTTGCTCTCCAGCACCCAACCCTCCTCTTTTCGCAGCACGGGCTTGGGACCGGCCATGGCAGAGTTAAAAAAACGGAATCCTTGAACATTGAAAATTGTTCCCCACACCCCGTTGTGACAGCTTACACTAAAGGGGCAAATTTTTTTTACAGGGCTGGTTTGCTCTCCAGCCCCTAACCCTCCTCTTTTCGCAGCACGGGCCTGGGACCGGCCATGGCAAAGTTAAAAAATGGATACCTTGAAGATTGAAAATTGTTCCCCACACCCCGTCGTGACGGCTTGCACTATAGGGGCGAATGGTTTTTACAGGGCTGGTTTGCTCTCCAGCACCCAACCCTCCTCTTTTCACAGCACGGGCTTGGGACCGGCCATGGCAGAGTTAAAAAAACTGAATCCTTGAACATTGAAAATTGTTCCCCACACCCCGTGTGACGGCTTGCACTATAGGGGCGAATGGTTTTTACAGGGCTGGTTTGCTCTCCCGCACCCAACCCTCCTCTTTTCACAGCACGGGCTTTGGACCGGCCATGGCAGAGTTAAAAAAACTGAAACCTTGAACATTGAAAATTGTTCCCCACACCCCGTCGTGACGGCTTGCACTATAGGGGCGAATGGTTTTTACAGGGCTGGATTGCTCTCCAGCACCCAACCCTCCTCTTTTCGCAGAACGGGCTTGGGACCGGCCATGGCAGAGTTAAAAAAACTGAATCCTTGAACATTGAAAATTGTTCCCCACACCCCGTCGTGACAGCTTACACTAAAGGGGCAAATTTTTTTTACAGGGCTGGTTTGCTCTCCAGCCCCTAACCCTCCTCTTTTCGCAGCACAGGCTTGGGACCGGCCATGGCAAAGTTAAAAAATGGATACCTTGAAGATTGAAAATTGTTCCCCACACCCCGTCGTGACGGCTTGCACTATAGGGGCGAATGGTTTTTACAGGGCTGGTTTGCTCTCCAGCACCCAACCCTCCTCTTTTCGCAGCACAGGCTTGGGACCGGCCATGGCAGAGTTAAAAAAACGGAATCCTTGAACATTGAAAATTGTTCCCCACACCCCGTCGTGACAGCTTACACTAAAGGGGCAAATTTTTTTTTACAGGGCTGGTTTGCTCTCCAGCCCCTAACCCTCCTCTTTTCGCAGCACGAGCTTGGGACCGGCCATGGCAAAGTTAAAAAATGGATACCTTGAAGATTGAAAATTGTTCCCCACACCTCATCATGACGGCTTGCACTATAGGGGCGGATGGTTTTTACAGGGCTGGTTTGCTCTCCAGCACCCAACCCTCCTCTTTTCGCAGCACGGGCTTGGGACCGGCCATGGCAGAGTTAAAAAAACGGAATCCTTGAACATTGAAAATTGTTCCCCACACCCCGTTGTGACAGCTTACACTAAAGGGGCAAATTTTTTTTACAGGGCTGGTTTGCTCTCCAGCCCCTAACCCTCCTCTTTTCGCAGCACGGGCTTGGGACCGGCCATGGGAAAGTTAAAAAATGGATACCTTGAAGATTGAAAATTGTTCCCCACACCCCGTCATGACGGCTTGCACTATAGGGACGGATGGTTTTTACAGGGCTGGTTTGCTCTCCAGCACCCAACCCTCCTCTTTTCGCAGCACGGGCTTGGAACCGGCCATGGCAAAGTTAAAAAATGGATACCTTGAAGATTGAAAACTGTTCCCGCACCCCGTTGTGATGGCTTGCACTATAGGGGCGAATGTTTGTTACAGGGCTGGTTTGCTCTCCAGCACCCAACCCTCCTCTTTTCTCAGCACGGGCTTTGGACCGGCCATGGCGAGTTAAAAAAACTGAAACCTTGAACATTGAAAATTGTTCCCCACACCCCATCGTGACGGCTTGCACTATAGGGGCGGATGGTTTTTTACAGGGCTGGTTTGCTCTCCAGCACCCAACCCTCCTCTTTTCGCAGCACGGGCTTGGGACCGGCCATGGCAGAGTTAAAGAAACGGAATCCTTGAACATTGAAAATTGTTCCCCACACCCCGTTGTGACAGCTTACACTAAAGGGGCACATTTTTTTTTACAGGGCTGGTTTGCTCTCCAGCCCCTAACCCTCCTCTTTTCGCAGCACGGGCTTGGGACCGGCCATGGCAAAGTTAAAAAATGGATACCTTGAAGATTGAAAATTGTTCCCCACACCCCGTCGTGACGGCTTGCACTATAGGGGCGAATGGTTTTTACAGGGCTGGATTGTTCTCCAGCACCCAACCCTCCTCTTTTCGCAGCACGGGCTTGGGACCGGCCATGGCAGAGTTAAAAAAACTGAAACCTTGAACATTGAAAATTGTTCCCCACACCCCGTCGTGACGGCTTGCACTAAAGGGGTGAATGGTTTTTACAGGGCTGGTTTGCTCTCCAGCACCCAACCCTCCTATTTTCACAGCATGGGCTTGGGACCGGCCATGGCGAGTTAAAAAAACTGAAACCTTGAACATTGAAAATTGTTCCCCACACCCCGTCGTGACGGCTTGCACTATAGGGGCGGATGGTTTTTTACAGGGCTGGTTTGCTCTCCAGCACCCAACCCTCCTCTTTTTGCAGCACGGGCTTGGGACCGGCCATGGCAGAGTTAAAAAAACTGAATCCTTGAACATTGAAAATTGTTCCCCACACCCCGTCGTGACAGCTTACACTAAAGGGGCACATTCTTTTTTTACAGGGCTGGTTTGCTCTCCAGCCCCTAGCCCTCCTCTTTTCGCAGCACGGGCTTGGGACCGGCCATGGCAAAGTTAAAAAATGGATACCTTGAAGATTGAAAATTGTTCCCCACACCCCGTCGTGACGGCTTGCACTATAGGGGCGGATGGTTTTTACAGGGCTGGTTTGCTCTCCAGCACCCAACCCTCCTCTTTTCGCAGCACGGGCTTGGGACCGGCCATGGCAGAGTTAAAAAAACGGAATCCTTGAACATTGAAAATTGTTCCCCACACCCCGTTGTGACAGCTTACACTAAAGGGGCAAATTTTTTTTACAGGGCTGGTTTGCTCTCCAGCCCCTAACCCTCCTCTTTTCGCAGCACGGGCTTGGGACCGGCCATGGGAAAGTTAAAAAATGGATACCTTGAAGATTGAAAATTGTTCCCCACACCCCGTCATGACGGCTTGCACTATAGGGACGGATGGTTTTTACAGGGCTGGTTTGCTCTCCAGCACCCAACCCTCCTCTTTTCGCAGCACGGGCTTGGAACCGGCCATGGCAAAGTTAAAAAATGGATACCTTGAAGATTGAAAACTGTTCCCGCACCCCGTTGTGATGGCTTGCACTATAGGGGCGAATGTTTGTTACAGGGCTGGTTTGCTCTCCAGCACCCAACCCTCCTCTTTTCTCAGCACGGGCTTTGGACCGGCCATGGCGAGTTAAAAAAACTGAAACCTTGAACATTGAAAATTGTTCCCCACACCCCATCGTGACGGCTTGCACTATAGGGGCGGATGGTTTTTTACAGGGCTGGTTTGCTCTCCAGCACCCAACCCTCCTCTTTTCGCAGCACGGGCTTGGGACCGGCCATGGCAGAGTTAAAGAAACGGAATCCTTGAACATTGAAAATTGTTCCCCACACCCCGTTGTGACAGCTTACACTAAAGGGGCACATTTTTTTTTACAGGGCTGGTTTGCTCTCCAGCCCCTAACCCTCCTCTTTTCGCAGCACGGGCTTGGGACCGGCCATGGCAAAGTTAAAAAATGGATACCTTGAAGATTGAAAATTGTTCCCCACACCCCGTCGTGACGGCTTGCACTATAGGGGCGAATGGTTTTTACAGGGCTGGATTGTTCTCCAGCACCCAACCCTCCTCTTTTCGCAGCACGGGCTTGGGACCGGCCATGGCAGAGTTAAAAAAACTGAAACCTTGAACATTGAAAATTGTTCCCCACACCCCGTCGTGACGGCTTGCACTAAAGGGGTGAATGGTTTTTACAGGGCTGGTTTGCTCTCCAGCACCCAACCCTCCTATTTTCACAGCATGGGCTTGGGACCGGCCATGGCGAGTTAAAAAAACTGAAACCTTGAACATTGAAAATTGTTCCCCACACCCCGTCGTGACGGCTTGCACTATAGGGGCGGATGGTTTTTTACAGGGCTGGTTTGCTCTCCAGCACCCAACCCTCCTCTTTTCGCAGCACGGGCTTGGGACCGGCCATGGCAGAGTTAAAAAAACTGAATCCTTGAACATTGAAAATTGTTCCCCACACCCCGTCGTGACAGCTTACACTAAAGGGGCACATTCTTTTTTTACAGGGCTGGTTTGCTCTCCAGCCCCTAGCCCTCCTCTTTTCGCAGCACGGGCTTGGGACCGGCCATGGCAAAGTTAAAAAATGGATACCTTGAAGATTGAAAATTGTTCCCCACACCCCGTCGTGACGGCTTGCACTATAGGGGCGGATGGTTTTTACAGGGCTGGTTTGCTCTCCAGCACCCAACCCTCCTCTTTTCGCAGCACGGGCTTGGGACCGGCCATGGCAGAGTTAAAAAAACGGAATCCTTGAACATTGAAAATTGTTCCCCACACCCCGTCGTGACAGCTTACACTAAAGGGGCAAATTTTTTTTTACAGGGCTGGTTTTCTCTCCAGCCCCTAACCCTCCTCTTTTCGCAGCACGGGCTTGGGACCGGCCATGGCAAAGTTAAAAAATGGATACCTTGAAGATTGAAAATTGTTCCCCACACCCCGTCGTGACGGCTTGCACTATAGGGGCGAATGGTTTTTACAGGGCTGGTTTGCTCTCCAGCACCCAACCCTCCTCTTTTCGCAGCACGGGCTTGGGACCGGCCATGGCAGAGTTAAAAAAACTGAATCCTTGACCATTGAAAATTGTTCCCCACACCCCGTCGTGACAGCTTACACTAAAGGGGCACATTTTTTTTTACAGGGCTGGTTTGCTCTCCAGCCCCTAACCCTCCTCTTTTCGCAGCACGGGCTTGGGACCGGCCATGGCAAAGTTAAAAAATGGATACCTTGAAGATTGAAAATTGTTCCCCACACCCCGTCGTGACAGCTTACACTAAAGGGGCAAATTTTTTTTTACAGGGCTGGTTTGCTCTCCAGCCCCTAACCCTCCTCTTTTCGCAGCACGGGCTTGGGACCGGCCATGGTAAAGTTAAAAAATGGATACCTTGAAGATTGAAAACTGTTCCCCGCACCCCATTGTGATGGCTTGCACTATAGGGGCGAATGTTTGTTACAGGGCTGGTTTGCTCTCCAGCAACCAACCCTCCTCTTTTCGCAGCACGGGCTTGGGACCGGCCATGGCAGAGTTAAAAAAACTGAATCCTTGAACATTGAAAATTGTTCCCCACACCCCGTCGTGACAGCTTACACTAAAGGGGCAATTTTTTTTTACAGGGCTGGTTTGCTCTCTAGCCCCTAGCCCTCCTCTTTTCGCAGCACGGGCTTGGGACCGGCCATGGCAAAGTTAAAAAATGGATACCTTGAAGATTGAAAATTGTTCCCCACACCCCGTCGTGACGGCTTGCACTATAGGGGCGGATGGTTTTTACAGGGCTGGTTTGCTCTCCAGCACCCAACCCTCCTCTTTTCGCAGCACGGGCTTGGGACCGGCCATGGCAGAGTTAAAAAAACGGAATCCTTGAACATTGAAAATTGTTCCCCACACCCCGTCGTGACAGCTTACACTAAAGGGGCAAATTTTTTTTTACAGGGCTGGTTTTCTCTCCAGCCCCTAACCCTCCTCTTTTCGCAGCACGGGCTTGGGACCGGCCATGGCAAAGTTAAAAAATGGATACCTTGAAGATTGAAAATTGTTCCCCACACCCCGTCGTGACGGCTTGCACTATAGGGGCGAATGGTTTTTACAGGGCTGGTTTGCTCTCCAGCACCCAACCCTCCTCTTTTCGCAGCACGGGCTTGGGACCGGCCATGGCAGAGTTAAAAAAACTGAATCCTTGACCATTGAAAATTGTTCCCCACACCCCGTCGTGACAGCTTACACTAAAGGGGCACATTTTTTTTTACAGGGCTGGTTTGCTCTCCAGCCCCTAACCCTCCTCTTTTCGCAGCACGGGCTTGGGACCGGCCATGGCAAAGTTAAAAAATGGATACCTTGAAGATTGAAAATTGTTCCCCACACCCCGTCGTGACAGCTTACACTAAAGGGGCACATTTTTTTTTACAGGGCTGGTTTGCTCTCCAGCCCCTAACCCTCCTCTTTTCGCAGCACGGGCTTGGGACCGGCCATGGTAAAGTTAAAAAATGGATACCTTGAAGATTGAAAACTGTTCCCCGCACCCCATTGTGATGGCTTGCACTATAGGGGCGAATGTTTGTTACAGGGCTGGTTTGCTCTCCAGCACCCAACCCTCCTCTTTTCTCAGCACGGGCTTTGGACCCGCCATGGCAGAGTTAAAAAAAACTGAAACCTTGAACATTGAAAATTGTTCACCACACCCCGTCGTGACGGCTTGCACTATAGGGGCGGATGGTTTTTACAGGGCTGGTTTGCTCTCCAGCACCCAACCCTCCTCTTTTCGCAGCACGGGCTTGGGACCGGCCATGGCAAAGTTAAAAAATGGATACCTTGAAGATTGAAAATTGTTCCCCACACCCCGTCGTGACAGCTTACACTAAAGGGGCAAATTTTTTTTTACAGGGCTGGTTTGCTCTCCAGCCCCTAACCCTCCTCTTTTCGCAGCACGGGCTTGGGACCGGCCATGGTAAAGTTAAAAAATGGATACCTTGAAGATTGAAAACTGTTCCCCGCACCCCATTGTGATGGCTTGCACTATAGGGGCGAATGTTTGTTACAGGGCTGGTTTGCTCTCCAGCACCCAACCCTCCTCTTTTCGCAGCACGGGCTTGGGACCGGCCATGGCAGAGTTAAAAAAACTGAATCCTTGAACATTGAAAATTGTTCCCCACACCCCGTCGTGACAGCTTACACTAAAGGGGCAAATTTTTTTTTACAGGGCTGGTTTGCTCTCCAGCCCCTAGCCCTCCTCTTTTCGCAGCACGGGCTTGGGACCGGCCATGGCAAAGTTAAAAAATGGATACCTTGAAGATTGAAAATTGTTCCCCACACCCCGTCGTGACGGCTTGCACTATAGGGGCGGATGGTTTTTACAGGGCTGGTTTGCTCTCCAGCACCCAACCCTCCTCTTTTCGCAGCACGGGCTTGGGACCGGCCATGGCAGAGTTAAAAAAACGGAATCCTTGAACATTGAAAATTGTTCCCCACACCCCGTCGTGACAGCTTACACTAAAGGGGCAAATTTTTTTTTACAGGGCTGGTTTTCTCTCCAGCCCCTAACCCTCCTCTTTTCGCAGCACGGGCTTGGGACCGGCCATGGCAAAGTTAAAAAATGGATACCTTGAAGATTGAAAATTGTTCCCCACACCCCGTCGTGACGGCTTGCACTATAGGGGCGAATGGTTTTTACAGGGCTGGTTTGCTCTCCAGCACCCAACCCTCCTCTTTTCGCAGCACGGGCTTGGGACCGGCCATGGCAGAGTTAAAAAAACTGAATCCTTGACCATTGAAAATTGTTCCCCACACCCCGTCGTGACAGCTTACACTAAAGGGGCACATTTTTTTTTACAGGGCTGGTTTGCTCTCCAGCCCCTAACCCTCCTCTTTTCGCAGCACGGGCTTGGGACCGGCCATGGCAAAGTTAAAAAATGGATACCTTGAAGATTGAAAATTGTTCCCCACACCCCGTTGTGACAGCTTACACTAAAGGGGCAAATTTTTTTTTACAGGGCTGGTTTGCTCTCCAGCCCCTAACCCTCCTCTTTTCGCAGCACGGGCTTGGGACCGGCCATGGTAAAGTTAAAAAATGGATACCTTGAAGATTGAAAACTGTTCCCCGCACCCCATTGTGATGGCTTGCACTATAGGGGCGAATGTTTGTTACAGGGCTGGTTTGCTCTCCAGCACCCAACCCTCCTCTTTTCTCAGCACGGGCTTTGGACCCGCCATGGCAGAGTTAAAAAAAACTGAAACCTTGAACATTGAAAATTGTTCACCACACCCCGTCGTGACGGCTTGCACTATAGGGGCGGATGGTTTTTACAGGGCTGGTTTGCTCTCCAGCACCCAACCCTCCTCTTTTCGCAGCACGGGCTTGGGACCGGCCATGGCAAAGTTAAAAAATGGATACCTTGAAGATTGAAAATTGTTCCCCACACCCCGTCGTGACGGCTTGCACTATAGGGGCGAATGGTTTTTACAGGGCTGGTTTGCTCTCCAGCACCCAACCCTCCTCTTTTCACAGCACGGGCTTGGGACCGGCCATGGCAGAGTTAAAAAAAACTGAAACCTTGAACATTGAAAATTGTTCCCCACACCCCGTCGTGACGGCTTGCACTATAGGGGCGAATGGCTTTTACAGGGCTGGATTGCTCTCCAGCACCCAACCCTCCTCTTTTCGCAGCACGGGCTTGGGACCGGCCATGGCAGAGTTAAAAGAACTGAATCCTTGAACATTGAAAATTGTTCCCCACACCCTGTCGTGACAGCTTACACTAAAGGGGCACATTTTTTTTTTTACAGGGCTGGTTTGCTCTCCAGCCCCTAACCCTCCTCTTTTCGCAGCACGGGCTTGGGACCGGCCATGGCAAAGTTAAAAAATGCATACCTTGAAGATTGAAAATTGTTCCCCACACCCCATCATGACGGCTTGCACTATAGGGGCGGATGGTTTTTACAGGGCTGGTTTGCTCTCCAGCACCCAACCCTCCTCTTTTCGCAGCACAGGCTTGGGACCGGCCATGGCAGAGTTAAAAAAACTGAAACCTTGAAGATTGAAAATTGTTCCCCACACCCCGTCGTGACGGCTTGCACTATAGGGGCGAATGGTTTTTACAGGGCTGGTTTGCTCTCCAGCACCCAACCCTCCTCTTTTCGCAGCACGGGCTTGGGACCGGCCATGGCAAAGTTAAAAAAACGGAATCCTTGAACATTGAAAATTGTTCCCCACACCCCGTTGTGACAGCTTACTCTAAAGGGGCAAATTTTTTTTACAGGGCTGGTTTTCTCTCCAGCCCCTAACCCTCCTCTTTTCGCAGCACGGGCTTGGGACCGGCCATGGCAAAGTTAAAAAATGGATACCTTGAAGATTGAAAACTGTTCCCCGCACCCCATTGTGATGGCTTGCACTATAGGGGCGAATGTTTGTTACAGGGCTGGTTTGCTCTCCAGCACCCAACCCTCCTCTTTTCTCAGCATGGGCTTTGGACCGGCCATGGCAGAGGTAAAAAAAACTGAAACCTTGAACATTGAAAATTGTTCCCCACACCCCGTCGTGACGGCTTGCACTATAGGGGCGGATGGTTTTTACAGGGCTGGTTTGCTCTCCAGCACCCAACCCTCCTCTTTTCGCAGCACGGGCTTGGGACCGGCCATGGCAGAGTTAAAAAAACGGAATCCTTGAACATTGAAAATTGTTCCCCACACCCCGTTGTGACAGCTTACACTAAAGGGGCAAATTTTCTTTACAGGGCTGGTTTGCTCTCCAGCCCCTAACCCTCCTCTTTTCGCAGCACGGGCTTGGGACCGGCCATGGGAAAGTTAAAAAATGGATACCTTGAAGATTGGAAATTGTTCCCCACACCCCGTCATGACGGCTTGCACTATAGGGACGGATGGTTTTTACAGGGCTGGTTTGCTCTCCAGCACCCAACCCTCCTCTTTTTGCAGCACGGGCTTGGGACCGGCCATGGCAGAGTTAAAAGAACTGAATCCTTGAACATTGAAAATTGTTCCCCACACCCCGTCGTGACAGCTTACACTAAAGGGGCACATTTTTTTTTTACAGGGCTGGTTTGCTCTCCAGCCCCTAACCCTCCTCTTTTCGCAGCACGGGCTTGGGACCGGCCATGGCAAAATTAAAAAATGGATACCTTGAAGATTGAAAATTGTTCCCCACACCTCATCATGACGGCTTGCACTATAGGGGCGGATGGTTTTTACAGGGCTGGTTTGCTCTCCAGCACCCAACCCTCCTCTTTTCGCAGCACGGGCTTGGGACCGGCCATGGCAGAGTTAAAAAAACGGAATCCTTGAACATTGAAAATTGTTCCCCACACCCCGTTGTGACAGCTTACACTAAAGGGGCACATTTTTTTTTACAGGGCTGGTTTGCTCTCCAGCCCCTAACCCTCCCCTTTTCGCAGCACGGGCTTGGGACCGGCCATGGCAAAGTTAAAAAATGCATACCTTGAAGATTGAAAATTGTTCCCCACACCCCATCATGACGGCTTGCACTATAGGGGCGGATGGTTTTTACAGGGCTGGTTTGCTCTCCAGCACCCAACCCTCCTCTTTTCGCAGCACGGGCTTGGGACCGGCCATGGCAAAGTTAAAAAAACGGAATCCTTGAACATTGAAAATTGTTCCCCACACCCCGTTGTGACAGCTTACTCTAAAGGGGCAAATTTTTTTTACAGGGCTGGTTTTCTCTCCAGCCCCTAACCCTCCTCTTTTCGCAGCACGGGCTTGGGACCGGCCATGGCAAAGTTAAAAAATGGATACCTTGAAGATTGAAAACTGTTCCCCGCACCCCATTGTGATGGCTTGCACTATAGGGGCGAATGTTTGTTACAGGGCTGGTTTGCTCTCCAGCACCCAACCCTCCTCTTTTCTCAGCATGGGCTTTGGACCGGCCATGGCAGAGGTAAAAAAAACTGAAACCTTGAACATTGAAAATTGTTCCCCACACCCCGTCGTGACGGCTTGCACTATAGGGGCGGATGGTTTTTACAGGGCTGGTTTGCTCTCCAGCACCCAACCCTCCTCTTTTCGCAGCACGGGCTTGGGACCGGCCATGGCAGAGTTAAAAAAACGGAATCCTTGAACATTGAAAATTGTTCCCCACACCCCGTTGTGACAGCTTACACTAAAGGGGCAAATTTTCTTTACAGGGCTGGTTTGCTCTCCAGCCCCTAACCCTCCTCTTTTCGCAGCACGGGCTTGGGACCGGCCATGGGAAAGTTAAAAAATGGATACCTTGAAGATTGGAAATTGTTCCCCACACCCCGTCATGACGGCTTGCACTATAGGGACGGATGGTTTTTACAGGGCTGGTTTGCTCTCCAGCACCCAACCCTCCTCTTTTTGCAGCACGGGCTTGGGACCGGCCATGGCAGAGTTAAAAGAACTGAATCCTTGAACATTGAAAATTGTTCCCCACACCCCGTCGTGACAGCTTACACTAAAGGGGCACATTTTTTTTTTACAGGGCTGGTTTGCTCTCCAGCCCCTAACCCTCCTCTTTTCGCAGCACGGGCTTGGGACCGGCCATGGCAAAATTAAAAAATGGATACCTTGAAGATTGAAAATTGTTCCCCACACCTCATCATGACGGCTTGCACTATAGGGGCGGATGGTTTTTACAGGGCTGGTTTGCTCTCCAGCACCCAACCCTCCTCTTTTCGCAGCACGGGCTTGGGACCGGCCATGGCAGAGTTAAAAAAACGGAATCCTTGAACATTGAAAATTGTTCCCCACACCCCGTTGTGACAGCTTACACTAAAGGGGCAAATTTTTTTTACAGGGCTGGTTTGCTCTCCAGCCCCTAACCCTCCTCTTTTCGCAGCACGGGCTTGGGACCGGCCATGGGAAAGTTAAAAAATGGATACCTTGAAGATTGAAATTGTTCCCCACACCCCGTCATGACGGCTTGCACTATAGGGACGGATGGTTTTTACAGGGCTGGTTTGCTCTCCAGCACCCAACCCTCCTCTTTTCGCAGCACGGGCTTGGGACCGGCCATGGCAGAGTTAAAAGAACTGAATCCTTGAACATTGAAAATTGTTCCCCACACCCCGTCGTGACAGCTTACACTAAAGGGGCACATTTTTTTTTTTACAGGGCTGGTTTGCTCTCCAGCCCCTAACCCTCCTCTTTTCGCAGCACGGGCTTGGGACCGGCCATGGCAAAGTTAAAAAATGGATACCTTGAAGATTGAAAATTGTTCCCCACACCCCGTCGTGACGGCTTGCACTATAGGGGCGAATGGTTTTTACAGGGCTGGTTTGCTCTCCAGCACCCAACCCTCCTCTTTTCGCAGCACGGGCTTGGGACCGGCCATGGCAGAGTTAAAAAAACGGAATCCTTGAACATTGAAAATTGTTCCCCACACCCCGTTGTGACAGCTTACACTAAAGGGGCAAATTTTTTTTACAGGGCTGGTTTGCTCTCCAGCCCCTAACCCTCCTCTTTTCGCAGCACGGGCCTGGGACCGGCCATGGCAAAGTTAAAAAATGGATACCTTGAAGATTGAAAATTGTTCCCCACACCCCGTCGTGACGGCTTGCACTATAGGGGCGAATGGTTTTTACAGGGCTGGTTTGCTCTCCAGCACCCAACCCTCCTCTTTTCACAGCACGGGCTTGGGACCGGCCATGGCAGAGTTAAAAAAACTGAATCCTTGAACATTGAAAATTGTTCCCCACACCCCGTCGTGACGGCTTGCACTATAGGGGCGAATGGTTTTTACAGGGCTGGTTTGCTCTCCCGCACCCAACCCTCCTCTTTTCACAGCACGGGCTTTGGACCGGCCATGGCAGAGTTAAAAAAAAATGAAACCTTGAACATTGAAAATTGTTCCCCACACCCCGTCGTGACAGCTTGCACTATAGGGGCGAATGGTTTTTACAGGGCTGGATTGCTCTCCAGCACCCAACCCTCCTCTTTTCGCAGAACGGGCTTGGGACCGGCCATGGCAGAGTTAAAAGAACTGAATCCTTGAACATTGAAAATTGTTCCCCACACCCCGTCGTGACAGCTTACACTAAAGGGGCACATTTTTTTTTACAGGGCTGGTTTGCTCTCCAGCCCCTAACCCTCCTCTTTTCGCAGCACGGGCTTGGGACCGGCCATGGCAAAGTTAAAAAATGGATACCTTGAAGATTGAAAATTGTTCCCCACACCCCGTCGTGACAGCTTACACTAAAGGGGCAAATTTTTTTTTACAGGGCTGGTTTGCTCTCCAGCCCCTAACCCTCCTCTTTTCGCAGCACGGGCTTGGGACCGGCCATGGTAAAGTTAAAAAATGGATACCTTGAAGATTGAAAACTGTTCCCCGCACCCCATTGTGATGGCTTGCACTATAGGGGCGAATGTTTGTTACAGGGCTGGTTTGCTCTCCAGCACCCAACCCTCCTCTTTTCGCAGCACGGGCTTGGGACCGGCCATGGCAGAGTTAAAAAAACTGAATCCTTGAACATTGAAAATTGTTCCCCACACCCCGTCGTGACAGCTTACACTAAAGGGGCACATTTTTTTTTTACAGGGCTGGTTTGCTCTCCAGCCCCTAGCCCTCCTCTTTTCGCAGCACGGGCTTGGGACCGGCCATGGCAAAGTTAAAAAATGGATACCTTGAAGATTGAAAATTGTTCCCCACACCCCGTCGTGACGGCTTGCACTATAGGGGCGGATGGTTTTTACAGGGCTGGTTTGCTCTCCAGCACCCAACCCTCCTCTTTTCGCAGCACGGGCTTGGGACCGGCCATGGCAGAGTTAAAAAAACGGAATCCTTGAACATTGAAAATTGTTCCCCACACCCCGTCGTGACAGCTTACACTAAAGGGGCAAATTTTTTTTTACAGGGCTGGTTTTCTCTCCAGCCCCTAACCCTCCTCTTTTCGCAGCACGGGCTTGGGACCGGCCATGGCAAAGTTAAAAAATGGATACCTTGAAGATTGAAAATTGTTCCCCACACCCCGTCGTGACGGCTTGCACTATAGGGGCGAATGGTTTTTACAGGGCTGGTTTGCTCTCCAGCACCCAACCCTCCTCTTTTCGCAGCACGGGCTTGGGACCGGCCATGGCAGAGTTAAAAAAACTGAATCCTTGACCATTGAAAATTGTTCCCCACACCCCGTCGTGACAGCTTACACTAAAGGGGCACATTTTTTTTTACAGGGCTGGTTTGCTCTCCAGCCCCTAACCCTCCTCTTTTCGCAGCACGGGCTTGGGACCGGCCATGGCAAAGTTAAAAAATGGATACCTTGAAGATTGAAAATTGTTCCCCACACCCCGTCGTGACAGCTTACACTAAAGGGGCAAATTTTTTTTTACAGGGCTGGTTTGCTCTCCAGCCCCTAACCCTCCTCTTTTCGCAGCACGGGCTTGGGACCGGCCATGGTAAAGTTAAAAAATGGATACCTTGAAGATTGAAAACTGTTCCCCGCACCCCATTGTGATGGCTTGCACTATAGGGGCGAATGTTTGTTACAGGGCTGGTTTGCTCTCCAGCACCCAACCCTCCTCTTTTCTCAGCACGGGCTTTGGACCCGCCATGGCAGAGTTAAAAAAAACTGAAACCTTGAACATTGAAAATTGTTCACCACACCCCGTCGTGACGGCTTGCACTATAGGGGCGGATGGTTTTTACAGGGCTGGTTTGCTCTCCAGCACCCAACCCTCCTCTTTTCGCAGCACGGGCTTGGGACCGGCCATGGCAAAGTAAAAAAATGGATACCTTGAAGATTGAAAATTGTTCCCCACACCCCGTCGTGACGGCTTGCACTATAGGGGCGAATGGTTTTTACAGGGCTGGTTTGCTCTCCAGCACCCAACCCTCCTCTTTTCACAGCACGGGCTTGGGACCGGCCATGGCGGAGTTAAAAAAAAATGAAACCTTGAACATTGAAAATTGTTCCCCACACCCCGTCGTGACGGCTTGCACTATAGGGGCGAATGGCTTTTACAGGGCTGGATTGCTCTCCAGCACCCAACCCTCCTCTTTTCGCAGCACGGGCTTGGGACCGGCCATGGCAGAGTTAAAAGAACTGAATCCTTGAACATTGAAAATTGTTCCCCACACCCTGTCGTGACAGCTTACACTAAAGGGGCACATTTTTTTTTTTACAGGGCTGGTTTGCTCTCCAGCCCCTAACCCTCCTCTTTTCGCAGCACGGGCTTGGGACCGGCCATGGCAAAGTTAAAAAATGGATACCTTGAAGATTGAAAATTGTTCCCCACACCCCATCATGACGGCTTGCACTATAGGGGCGGATGGTTTTTACAGGGCTGGTTTGCTCTCCAGCACCCAACCCTCCTCTTTTCGCAGCACAGGCTTGGGACCGGCCATGGCAGAGTTAAAAAAACTGAAACCTTGAAGATTGAAAATTGTTCCCCACACCCCGTCGTGACGGCTTGCACTATAGGGGCGAATGGTTTTTACAGGGCTGGTTTGCTCTCCAGCACCCAACCCTCCTCTTTTCGCAGCACGGGCTTGGGACCGGCCATGGCAGAGTTAAAAAAACGGAATCCTTGAACATTGAAAATTGTTCCCCACACCCCATTGTGACAGCTTACTCTAAAGGGGCAAATTTTTTTTACAGGGTTGGTTTGCTCTCCAGCCCCTAACCCTCCTCTTTTCGCAGCACGGGCTTGGGACCGGCCATGGCAAAGTTAAAAAATGGATACCTTGAAGATTGAAAACTGTTCCCCGCACCCCATTGTGATGGCTTGCACTATAGGGGCGAATGTTTGTTACAGGGCTGGTTTGCTCTCCAGCACCCAACCCTCCTCTTTTCTCAGCATGGGCTTTGGACCGGCCATGGCAGAGGTAAAAAAAACTGAAACCTTGAACATTGAAAATTGTTCCCCACACCCCGTCGTGACGGCTTGCACTATAGGGGCGGATGGTTTTTACAGGGCTGGTTTGCTCTCCAGCACCCAACCCTCCTCTTTTCGCAGCACGGGCTTGAGACCGGCCATGGCAGAGTTAAAAAAACGGAATCCTTGAACATTGAAAATTGTTCCCCACACCCCGTTGTGACAGCTTACACTAAAGGGGCAAATTTTCTTTACAGGGCTGGTTTGCTCTCCAGCCCCTAACCCTCCTCTTTTCGCAGCACGGGCTTGGGACCGGCCATGGGAAAGTTAAAAAATGGATACCTTGAAGATTGGAAATTGTTCCCCACACCCCGTCATGACGGCTTGCACTATAGGGACGGATGGTTTTTACAGGGCTGGTTTGCTCTCCAGCACCCAACCCTCCTCTTTTTGCAGCACGGGCTTGGGACCGGCCATGGCAGAGTTAAAAGAACTGAATCCTTGAACATTGAAAATTGTTCCCCACACCCCGTCGTGACAGCTTACACTAAAGGGGCACATTTTTTTTTTTACAGGGCTGGTTTGCTCTCCAGCCCCTAACCCTCCTCTTTTCGCAGCACGGGCTTGGGACCGGCCATGGCAAAGTTAAAAAATGGATACCTTGAAGATTGAAAATTGTTCCCCACACCTCATCATGACGGCTTGCACTATAGGGGCGGATGGTTTTTACAGGGCTGGTTTGCTCTCCAGCACCCAACCCTCCTCTTTTCGCAGCACGGGCTTGGGACCGGCCATGGCAGAGTTAAAAAAACGGAATCCTTGAACATTGAAAATTGTTCCCCACACCCCGTTGTGACAGCTTACACTAAAGGGGCAAATTTTTTTTACAGGGCTGGTTTGCTCTCCAGCCCCTAACCCTCCTCTTTTCGCAGCACGGGCTTGGGACCGGCCATGGGAAAGTTAAAAAATGGATACCTTGAAGATTGAAAATTGTTCCCCACACCCCGTCATGACGGCTTGCACTATAGGGACGGATGGTTTTTACAGGGCTGGTTTGCTCTCCAGCACCCAACCCTCCTCTTTTCGCAGCACGGGCTTGGGACCGGCCATGGCAGAGTTAAAAGAACTGAATCCTTGAACATTGAAAATTGTTCCCCACACCCCGTCGTGACAGCTTACACTAAAGGGGCACATTTTTTTTTACAGGGCTGGTTTGCTCTCCAGCCCCTAACCCTCCTCTTTTCGCAGCACGGGCTTGGGACCGGCCATGGCAAAGTTAAAAAATGGATACCTTGAAGATTGAAAATTGTTCCCCACACCCCGTCGTGACAGCTTACACTAAAGGGGCAAATTTTTTTTTACAGGGCTGGTTTGCTCTCCAGCCCCTAACCCTCCTCTTTTCGCAGCACGGGCTTGGGACCGGCCATGGTAAAGTTAAAAAATGGATACCTTGAAGATTGAAAACTGTTCCCCGCACCCCATTGTGATGGCTTGCACTATAGGGGCGAATGTTTGTTACAGGGCTGGTTTGCTCTCCAGCACCCAACCCTCCTCTTTTCGCAGCACGGGCTTGGGACCGGCCATGGCAGAGTTAAAAAAACTGAATCCTTGAACATTGAAAATTGTTCCCCACACCCCGTCGTGACAGCTTACACTAAAGGGGCACATTTTTTTTTTACAGGGCTGGTTTGCTCTCCAGCCCCTAGCCCTCCTCTTTTCGCAGCACGGGCTTGGGACCGGCCATGGCAAAGTTAAAAAATGGATACCTTGAAGATTGAAAATTGTTCCCCACACCCCGTCGTGACGGCTTGCACTATAGGGGCGGATGGTTTTTACAGGGCTGGTTTGCTCTCCAGCACCCAACCCTCCTCTTTTCGCAGCACGGGCTTGGGACCGGCCATGGCAGAGTTAAAAAAACGGAATCCTTGAACATTGAAAATTGTTCCCCACACCCCGTCGTGACAGCTTACACTAAAGGGGCAAATTTTTTTTTACAGGGCTGGTTTTCTCTCCAGCCCCTAACCCTCCTCTTTTCGCAGCACGGGCTTGGGACCGGCCATGGCAAAGTTAAAAAATGGATACCTTGAAGATTGAAAATTGTTCCCCACACCCCGTCGTGACGGCTTGCACTATAGGGGCGAATGGTTTTTACAGGGCTGGTTTGCTCTCCAGCACCCAACCCTCCTCTTTTCGCAGCACGGGCTTGGGACCGGCCATGGCAGAGTTAAAAAAACTGAATCCTTGACCATTGAAAATTGTTCCCCACACCCCGTCGTGACAGCTTACACTAAAGGGGCACATTTTTTTTTACAGGGCTGGTTTGCTCTCCAGCCCCTAACCCTCCTCTTTTCGCAGCACGGGCTTGGGACCGGCCATGGCAAAGTTAAAAAATGGATACCTTGAAGATTGAAAATTGTTCCCCACACCCCGTCGTGACAGCTTACACTAAAGGGGCAAATTTTTTTTTACAGGGCTGGTTTGCTCTCCAGCCCCTAACCCTCCTCTTTTCGCAGCACGGGCTTGGGACCGGCCATGGTAAAGTTAAAAAATGGATACCTTGAAGATTGAAAACTGTTCCCCGCACCCCATTGTGATGGCTTGCACTATAGGGGCGAATGTTTGTTACAGGGCTGGTTTGCTCTCCAGCACCCAACCCTCCTCTTTTCTCAGCACGGGCTTTGGACCCGCCATGGCAGAGTTAAAAAAAACTGAAACCTTGAACATTGAAAATTGTTCACCACACCCCGTCGTGACGGCTTGCACTATAGGGGCGGATGGTTTTTACAGGGCTGGTTTGCTCTCCAGCACCCAACCCTCCTCTTTTCGCAGCACGGGCTTGGGACCGGCCATGGCAAAGTAAAAAAATGGATACCTTGAAGATTGAAAATTGTTCCCCACACCCCGTCGTGACGGCTTGCACTATAGGGGCGAATGGTTTTTACAGGGCTGGTTTGCTCTCCAGCACCCAACCCTCCTCTTTTCACAGCACGGGCTTGGGACCGGCCATGGCGGAGTTAAAAAAAAATGAAACCTTGAACATTGAAAATTGTTCCCCACACCCCGTCGTGACGGCTTGCACTATAGGGGCGAATGGCTTTTACAGGGCTGGATTGCTCTCCAGCACCCAACCCTCCTCTTTTCGCAGCACGGGCTTGGGACCGGCCATGGCAGAGTTAAAAGAACTGAATCCTTGAACATTGAAAATTGTTCCCCACACCCTGTCGTGACAGCTTACACTAAAGGGGCACATTTTTTTTTTTACAGGGCTGGTTTGCTCTCCAGCCCCTAACCCTCCTCTTTTCGCAGCACGGGCTTGGGACCGGCCATGGCAAAGTTAAAAAATGGATACCTTGAAGATTGAAAATTGTTCCCCACACCCCATCATGACGGCTTGCACTATAGGGGCGGATGGTTTTTACAGGGCTGGTTTGCTCTCCAGCACCCAACCCTCCTCTTTTCGCAGCACAGGCTTGGGACCGGCCATGGCAGAGTTAAAAAAACTGAAACCTTGAAGATTGAAAATTGTTCCCCACACCCCGTCGTGACGGCTTGCACTATAGGGGCGAATGGTTTTTACAGGGCTGGTTTGCTCTCCAGCACCCAACCCTCCTCTTTTCGCAGCACGGGCTTGGGACCGGCCATGGCAGAGTTAAAAAAACGGAATCCTTGAACATTGAAAATTGTTCCCCACACCCCGTTGTGACAGCTTACTCTAAAGGGGCAAATTTTTTTTACAGGGTTGGTTTGCTCTCCAGCCCCTAACCCTCCTCTTTTCGCAGCACGGGCTTGGGACCGGCCATGGCAAAGTTAAAAAATGGATACCTTGAAGATTGAAAACTGTTCCCCGCACCCCATTGTGATGGCTTGCACTATAGGGGCGAATGTTTGTTACAGGGCTGGTTTGCTCTCCAGCACCCAACCCTCCTCTTTTCTCAGCATGGGCTTTGGACCGGCCATGGCAGAGGTAAAAAAACTGAAACCTTGAACATTGAAAATTGTTCCCCACACCCCGTCGTGACGGCTTGCACTATAGGGGCGGATGGTTTTTACAGGGCTGGTTTGCTCTCCAGCACCCAACCCTCCTCTTTTCGCAGCACGGGCTTGAGACCGGCCATGGCAGAGTTAAAAAAACGGAATCCTTGAACATTGAAAATTGTTCCCCACACCCCGTTGTGACAGCTTACACTAAAGGGGCAAATTTTCTTTACAGGGCTGGTTTGCTCTCCAGCCCCTAACCCTCCTCTTTTCGCAGCACGGGCTTGGGACCGGCCATGGGAAAGTTAAAAAATGGATACCTTGAAGATTGGAAATTGTTCCCCACACCCCGTCATGACGGCTTGCACTATAGGGACGGATGGTTTTTACAGGGCTGGTTTGCTCTCCAGCACCCAACCCTCCTCTTTTTGCAGCACGGGCTTGGGACCGGCCATGGCAGAGTTAAAAGAACTGAATCCTTGAACATTGAAAATTGTTCCCCACACCCCGTCGTGACAGCTTACACTAAAGGGGCACATTTTTTTTTTTACAGGGCTGGTTTGCTCTCCAGCCCCTAACCCTCCTCTTTTCGCAGCACGGGCTTGGGACCGGCCATGGCAAAGTTAAAAAATGGATACCTTGAAGATTGAAAATTGTTCCCCACACCTCATCATGACGGCTTGCACTATAGGGGCGGATGGTTTTTACAGGGCTGGTTTGCTCTCCAGCACCCAACCCTCCTCTTTTCGCAGCACGGGCTTGGGACCGGCCATGGCAGAGTTAAAAAAACGGAATCCTTGAACATTGAAAATTGTTCCCCACACCCCGTTGTGACAGCTTACACTAAAGGGGCAAATTTTTTTTACAGGGCTGGTTTGCTCTCCAGCCCCTAACCCTCCTCTTTTCGCAGCACGGGCTTGGGACCGGCCATGGGAAAGTTAAAAAATGGATACCTTGAAGATTGAAAATTGTTCCCCACACCCCGTCATGACGGCTTGCACTATAGGGACGGATGGTTTTTACAGGGCTGGTTTGCTCTCCAGCACCCAACCCTCCTCTTTTCGCAGCACGGGCTTGGGACCGGCCATGGCAGAGTTAAAAGAACTGAATCCTTGAACATTGAAAATTGTTCCCCACACCCCGTCGTGACAGCTTACACTAAAGGGGCACATTTTTTTTTTTACAGGGCTGGTTTGCTCTCCAGCCCCTAACCCTCCTCTTTTCGCAGCACGGGCTTGGGACCGGCCATGGCAAAGTTAAAAAATGGATACCTTGAAGATTGAAAATTGTTCCCCACACCCCATCGTGACGGCTTGCACTATAGGGGCGAATGGTTTTTACAGGGCTGGTTTGCTCTCCAGCACCCAACCCTCCTCTTTTCGCAGCACGGGCTTGGGATCGGCCATGGCAGAGTTAAAAAAACGGAATCCTTGAACATTGAAAATTGTTCCCCACACCCCGTTGTGACAGCTTACACTAAAGGGGCAAATTTTTTTTACAGGGCTGGTTTGCTCTCCAGCCCCTAACCCTCCTCTTTTCGCAGCACGGGCCTGGGACCGGCCATGGCAAAGTTAAAAAATGGATACCTTGAAGATTGAAAATTGTTCCCCACACCCCGTCGTGACGGCTTGCACTATAGGGGCGAATGGTTTTTACAGGGCTGGTTTGCTCTCCAGCACCCAACCCTCCTCTTTTCACAGCACGGGCTTGGGACCGGCCATGGCAGAGTTAAAAAAACTGAATCCTTGAACATTGAAAATTGTTCCCCACACCCCGTGTGACGGCTTGCACTATAGGGGCGAATGGTTTTTACAGGGCTGGTTTGCTCTCCCGCACCCAACCCTCCTCTTTTCACAGCACGGGCTTTGGACCGGCCATGGCAGAGTTAAAAAAAACTGAAACCTTGAACATTGAAAATTGTTCCCCACACCCCGTCGTGACGGCTTGCACTATAGGGGCGAATGGTTTTTACAGGGCTGGATTGCTCTCCAGCACCCAACCCTCCTCTTTTCGCAGAACGGGCTTGGGACCGGCCATGGCAGAGTTAAAAAAACTGAATCCTTGAACATTGAAAATTGTTCCCCACACCCCGTCGTGACAGCTTACACTAAAGGGGCAAATTTTTTTTACAGGGCTGGTTTGCTCTCCAGCCCCTAACCCTCCTCTTTTCGCAGCACAGGCTTGGGACCGGCCATGGCAAAGTTAAAAAATGGATACCTTGAAGATTGAAAATTGTTCCCCACACCCCGTCGTGACGGCTTGCACTATAGGGGCGAATGGTTTTTACAGGGCTGGTTTGCTCTCCAGCACCCAACCCTCCTCTTTTCGCAGCACAGGCTTGGGACCGGCCATGGCAGAGTTAAAAAAACGGAATCCTTGAACATTGAAAATTGTTCCCCACACCCCGTCGTGACAGCTTACACTAAAGGGGCAAATTTTTTTTTACAGGGCTGGTTTGCTCTCCAGCCCCTAACCCTCCTCTTTTCGCAGCACGAGCTTGGGACCGGCCATGGCAAAGTTAAAAAATGGATACCTTGAAGATTGAAAATTGTTCCCCACACCTCATCATGACGGCTTGCACTATAGGGGCGGATGGTTTTTACAGGGCTGGTTTGCTCTCCAGCACCCAACCCTCCTCTTTTCGCAGCACGGGCTTGGGACCGGCCATGGCAGAGTTAAAAAAACGGAATCCTTGAACATTGAAAATTGTTCCCCACACCCCGTTGTGACAGCTTACACTAAAGGGGCACATTTTTTTTACAGGGCTGGTTTGCTCTCCAGCCCCTAACCCTCCTCTTTTCGCAGCACGGGCTTGGGACCGGCCATGGGAAAGTTAAAAAATGGATACCTTGAAGATTGAAAATTGTTCCCCACACCCCGTCATGACGGCTTGCACTATAGGGACGGATGGTTTTTACAGGGCTGGTTTGCTCTCCAGCACCCAACCCTCCTCTTTTCGCAGCACGGGCTTGGAACCGGCCATGGCAAAGTTAAAAAATGGATACCTTGAAGATTGAAAACTGTTCCCCGCACCCCGTTGTGATGGCTTGCACTATAGGGGCGAATGTTTGTTACAGGGCTGGTTTGCTCTCCAGCACCCAACCCTCCTCTTTTCTCAGCACGGGCTTTGGACCGGCCATGGCGAGTTAAAAAAACTGAAACCTTGAACATTGAAAATTGTTCCCCACACCCCATCGTGACGGCTTGCACTATAGGGGCGGATGGTTTTTTACAGGGCTGGTTTGCTCTCCAGCACCCAACCCTCCTCTTTTCGCAGCACGGGCTTGGGACCGGCCATGGCAAAGTTAAAAAATGGATACCTTGAAGATTGAAAATTGTTCCCCACACCTCATCATGACGGCTTGCACTATAGGGGCGGATGGTTTTTACAGGGCTGGTTTGCTCTCCAGCACCCAACCCTCCTCTTTTCGCAGCACGGGCTTGGGACCGGCCATGGCAGAGTTAAAAAAACGGAATCCTTGAACATTGAAAATTGTTCCCCACACCCCGTTGTGACAGCTTACACTAAAGGGGCAAATTTTTTTTACAGGGCTGGTTTGCTCTCCAGCCCCTAACCCTCCTCTTTTCGCAGCACGGGCTTGGGACCGGCCATGGGAAAGTTAAAAAATGGATACCTTGAAGATTGAAAATTGTTCCCCACACCCCGTCATGACGGCTTGCACTATAGGGACGGATGGTTTTTACAGGGCTGGTTTGCTCTCCAGCACCCAACCCTCCTCTTTTCGCAGCACGGGCTTGGGACCGGCCATGGCAGAGTTAAAAGAACTGAATCCTTGAACATTGAAAATTGTTCCCCACACCCCGTCGTGACAGCTTACACTAAAGGGGCACATTTTTTTTTTTACAGGGCTGGTTTGCTCTCCAGCCCCTAACCCTCCTCTTTTCGCAGCACGGGCTTGGGACCGGCCATGGCAAAGTTAAAAAATGGATACCTTGAAGATTGAAAATTGTTCCCCACACCCCGTCGTGACGGCTTGCACTATAGGGGCGAATGGTTTTTACAGGGCTGGTTTGCTCTCCAGCACCCAACCCTCCTCTTTTCGCAGCACGGGCTTGGGATCGGCCATGGCAGAGTTAAAAAAACGGAATCCTTGAACATTGAAAATTGTTCCCCACACCCCGTTGTGACAGCTTACACTAAAGGGGCAAATTTTTTTTACAGGGCTGGTTTGCTCTCCAGCCCCTAACCCTCCTCTTTTCGCAGCACGGGCCTGGGACCGGCCATGGCAAAGTTAAAAAATGGATACCTTGAAGATTGAAAATTGTTCCCCACACCCCGTCGTGACGGCTTGCACTATAGGGGCGAATGGTTTTTACAGGGCTGGTTTGCTCTCCAGCACCCAACCCTCCTCTTTTCACAGCACGGGCTTGGGACCGGCCATGGCAGAGTTAAAAAAACTGAATCCTTGAACATTGAAAATTGTTCCCCACACCCCGTGTGACGGCTTGCACTATAGGGGCGAATGGTTTTTACAGGGCTGGTTTGCTCTCCCGCACCCAACCCTCCTCTTTTCACAGCACGGGCTTTGGACCAGCCATGGCAGAGTTAAAAAAAACTGAAACCTTGAACATTGAAAATTGTTCCCCACACCCCGTCGTGACGGCTTGCACTATAGGGGCGAATGGTTTTTACAGGGCTGGATTGCTCTCCAGCACCCAACCCTCCTCTTTTCGCAGAACGGGCTTGGGACCGGCCATGGCAGAGTTAAAAAAACTGAATCCTTGAACATTGAAAATTGTTCCCCACACCCCGTCGTGACAGCTTACACTAAAGGGGCAAATTTTTTTTACAGGGCTGGTTTGCTCTCCAGCCCCTAACCCTCCTCTTTTCGCAGCACAGGCTTGGGACCGGCCATGGCAAAGTTAAAAAATGGATACCTTGAAGATTGAAAATTGTTCCCCACACCCCGTCGTGACGGCTTGCACTATAGGGGCGAATGGTTTTTACAGGGCTGGTTTGCTCTCCAGCACCCAACCCTCCTCTTTTCGCAGCACAGGCTTGGGACCGGCCATGGCAGAGTTAAAAAAACGGAATCCTTGAACATTGAAAATTGTTCCCCACACCCCGTCGTGACAGCTTACACTAAAGGGGCAAATTTTTTTTTACAGGGCTGGTTTGCTCTCCAGCCCCTAACCCTCCTCTTTTCGCAGCACGAGCTTGGGACCGGCCATGGCAAAGTTAAAAAATGGATACCTTGAAGATTGAAAATTGTTCCCCACACCTCATCATGACGGCTTGCACTATAGGGGCGGATGGTTTTTACAGGGCTGGTTTGCTCTCCAGCACCCAACCCTCCTCTTTTCGCAGCACGGGCTTGGGACCGGCCATGGCAGAGTTAAAAAAACGGAATCCTTGAACATTGAAAATTGTTCCCCACACCCCGTTGTGACAGCTTACACTAAAGGGGCAAATTTTTTTTACAGGGCTGGTTTGCTCTCCAGCCCCTAACCCTCCTCTTTTCGCAGCACGGGCTTGGGACCGGCCATGGGAAAGTTAAAAAATGGATACCTTGAAGATTGAAAATTGTTCCCCACACCCCGTCATGACGGCTTGCACTATAGGGACGGATGGTTTTTACAGGGCTGGTTTGCTCTCCAGCACCCAACCCTCCTCTTTTCGCAGCACGGGCTTGGAACCGGCCATGGCAAAGTTAAAAAATGGATACCTTGAAGATTGAAAACTGTTCCCCGCACCCCGTTGTGATGGCTTGCACTATAGGGGCGAATGTTTGTTACAGGGCTGGTTTGCTCTCCAGCACCCAACCCTCCTCTTTTCTCAGCACGGGCTTTGGACCGGCCATGGCGAGTTAAAAAAACTGAAACCTTGAACATTGAAAATTGTTCCCCACACCCCATCGTGACGGCTTGCACTATAGGGGCGGATGGTTTTTTACAGGGCTGGTTTGCTCTCCAGCACCCAACCCTCCTCTTTTCGCAGCACGGGCTTGGGACCGGCCATGGCAGAGTTAAAAAAACTGAATCCTTGAACATTGAAAATAGTTCCCCACACCCCGTCGTGACAGCTTACACTAAAGGGGCAATTTTTTTTTACAGGGCTGGTTTGCTCTCCAGCCCCTAACCCTCCTCTTTTCGCAGCACGGGCTTGGGACCGGCCATGGCAAAGTTAAAAAATGGATACCTTGAAGATTGAAAATTGTTCCCCACACCCCGTCGTGACGGCTTGCACTATAGGGGCGAATGGTTTTTACAGGGCTGGTTTGCTCTCCAGCACCCAACCCTCCTCTTTTCGCAGCACGGGCTTGGGACCGGCCATGGCAGAGTTAAAGAAACGGAATCCTTGAACATTGAAAATTGTTCCCCACACCCCGTTGTGACAGCTTACACTAAAGGGGCACATTTTTTTTTACAGGGCTGGTTTGCTCTCCAGCCCCTAACCCTCCTCTTTTCGCAGCACGGGCTTGGGACCGGCCATGGCAAAGTTAAAAAATGGATACCTTGAAGATTGAAAATTGTTCCCCACACCCCGTCGTGACGGCTTGCACTATAGGGGCGAATGGTTTTTACAGGGCTGGATTGTTCTCCAGCACCCAACCCTCCTCTTTTCGCAGCACGGGCTTGGGACCGGCCATGGCAGAGTTAAAAAAACTGAAACCTTGAACATTGAAAATTGTTCCCCACACCCCGTCGTGACGGCTTGCACTAAAGGGGTGAATGGTTTTTACAGGGCTGGTTTGCTCTCCAGCACCCAACCCTCCTATTTTCACAGCATGGGCTTGGGACCGGCCATGGCGAGTTAAAAAAACTGAAACCTTGAACATTGAAAATTGTTCCCCACACCCCGTCGTGACGGCTTGCACTATAGGGGCGGATGGTTTTTTACAGGGCTGGTTTGCTCTCCAGCACCCAACCCTCCTCTTTTCGCAGCACGGGCTTGGGACCGGCCATGGCAGAGTTAAAAAAACTGAATCCTTGAACATTGAAAATTGTTCCCCACACCCCGTCGTGACAGCTTACACTAAAGGGGCACATTCTTTTTTTACAGGGCTGGTTTGCTCTCCAGCCCCTAGCCCTCCTCTTTTCGCAGCACGGGCTTGGGACCGGCCATGGCAAAGTTAAAAAATGGATACCTTGAAGATTGAAAATTGTTCCCCACACCCCGTCGTGACGGCTTGCACTATAGGGGCGGATGGTTTTTACAGGGCTGGTTTGCTCTCCAGCACCCAACCCTCCTCTTTTCGCAGCACGGGCTTGGGACCGGCCATGGCAGAGTTAAAAAAACGGAATCCTTGAACATTGAAAATTGTTCCCCACACCCCGTCGTGACAGCTTACACTAAAGGGGCAAATTTTTTTTTACAGGGCTGGTTTTCTCTCCAGCCCCTAACCCTCCTCTTTTCGCAGCACGGGCTTGGGACCGGCCATGGCAAAGTTAAAAAATGGATACCTTGAAGATTGAAAATTGTTCCCCACACCCCGTCGTGACGGCTTGCACTATAGGGGCGAATGGTTTTTACAGGGCTGGTTTGCTCTCCAGCACCCAACCCTCCTCTTTTCGCAGCACGGGCTTGGGACCGGCCATGGCAGAGTTAAAAAAACTGAATCCTTGACCATTGAAAATTGTTCCCCACACCCCGTCGTGACAGCTTACACTAAAGGGGCACATTTTTTTTTACAGGGCTGGTTTGCTCTCCAGCCCCTAACCCTCCTCTTTTCGCAGCACGGGCTTGGGACCGGCCATGGCAAAGTTAAAAAATGGATACCTTGAAGATTGAAAATTGTTCCCCACACCCCGTCGTGACAGCTTACACTAAAGGGGCAAATTTTTTTTTACAGGGCTGGTTTGCTCTCCAGCCCCTAACCCTCCTCTTTTCGCAGCACGGGCTTGGGACCGGCCATGGTAAGTTAAAAAATGGATACCTTGAAGATTGAAAACTGTTCCCCGCACCCCATTGTGATGGCTTGCACTATAGGGGCGAATGTTTGTTACAGGGCTGGTTTGCTCTCCAGCACCCAACCCTCCTCTTTTCGCAGCACGGGCTTGGGACCGGCCATGGCAGAGTTAAAAAAACTGAATCCTTGAACATTGAAAATTGTTCCCCACACCCCGTCGTGACAGCTTACACTAAAGGGGCAATTTTTTTTTTACAGGGCTGGTTTGCTCTCTAGCCCCTAGCCCTCCTCTTTTCGCAGCACGGGCTTGGGACCGGCCATGGCAAAGTTAAAAAATGGATACCTTGAAGATTGAAAATTGTTCCCCACACCCCGTCGTGACGGCTTGCACTATAGGGGCGGATGGTTTTTACAGGGCTGGTTTGCTCTCCAGCACCCAACCCTCCTCTTTTCGCAGCACGGGCTTGGGACCGGCCATGGCAGAGTTAAAAAAACGGAATCCTTGAACATTGAAAATTGTTCCCCACACCCCGTCGTGACAGCTTACACTAAAGGGGCAAATTTTTTTTTACAGGGCTGGTTTTCTCTCCAGCCCCTAACCCTCCTCTTTTCGCAGCACGGGCTTGGGACCGGCCATGGCAAAGTTAAAAAATGGATACCTTGAAGATTGAAAATTGTTCCCCACACCCCGTCGTGACGGCTTGCACTATAGGGGCGAATGGTTTTTACAGGGCTGGTTTGCTCTCCAGCACCCAACCCTCCTCTTTTCGCAGCACGGGCTTGGGACCGGCCATGGCAGAGTTAAAAAAACTGAATCCTTGACCATTGAAAATTGTTCCCCACACCCCGTCGTGACAGCTTACACTAAAGGGGCACATTTTTTTTTACAGGGCTGGTTTGCTCTCCAGCCCCTAACCCTCCTCTTTTCGCAGCACGGGCTTGGGACCGGCCATGGCAAAGTTAAAAAATGGATACCTTGAAGATTGAAAATTGTTCCCCACACCCCGTCGTGACAGCTTACACTAAAGGGGCACATTTTTTTTTACAGGGCTGGTTTGCTCTCCAGCCCCTAACCCTCCTCTTTTCGCAGCACGGGCTTGGGACCGGCCATGGTAAAGTTAAAAAATGGATACCTTGAAGATTGAAAACTGTTCCCCGCACCCCATTGTGATGGCTTGCACTATAGGGGCGAATGTTTGTTACAGGGCTGGTTTGCTCTCCAGCACCCAACCCTCCTCTTTTCTCAGCACGGGCTTTGGACCCGCCATGGCAGAGTTAAAAAAAACTGAAACCTTGAACATTGAAAATTGTTCACCACACCCCGTCGTGACGGCTTGCACTATAGGGGCGGATGGTTTTTACAGGGCTGGTTTGCTCTCCAGCACCCAACCCTCCTCTTTTCGCAGCACGGGCTTGGGACCGGCCATGGCAAAGTTAAAAAATGGATACCTTGAAGATTGAAAATTGTTCCCCACACCCCGTCGTGACAGCTTACACTAAAGGGGCAAATTTTTTTTTACAGGGCTGGTTTGCTCTCCAGCCCCTAACCCTCCTCTTTTCGCAGCACGGGCTTGGGACCGGCCATGGTAAAGTTAAAAAATGGATACCTTGAAGATTGAAAACTGTTCCCCGCACCCCATTGTGATGGCTTGCACTATAGGGGCGAATGTTTGTTACAGGGCTGGTTTGCTCTCCAGCACCCAACCCTCCTCTTTTCGCAGCACGGGCTTGGGACCGGCCATGGCAGAGTTAAAAAAACTGAATCCTTGAACATTGAAAATTGTTCCCCACACCCCGTCGTGACAGCTTACACTAAAGGGGCAAATTTTTTTTTACAGGGCTGGTTTGCTCTCCAGCCCCTAGCCCTCCTCTTTTCGCAGCACGGGCTTGGGACCGGCCATGGCAAAGTTAAAAAATGGATACCTTGAAGATTGAAAATTGTTCCCCACACCCCGTCGTGACGGCTTGCACTATAGGGGCGGATGGTTTTTACAGGGCTGGTTTGCTCTCCAGCACCCAACCCTCCTCTTTTCGCAGCACGGGCTTGGGACCGGCCATGGCAGAGTTAAAAAAACGGAATCCTTGAACATTGAAAATTGTTCCCCACACCCCGTCGTGACAGCTTACACTAAAGGGGCAAATTTTTTTTTACAGGGCTGGTTTTCTCTCCAGCCCCTAACCCTCCTCTTTTCGCAGCACGGGCTTGGGACCGGCCATGGCAAAGTTAAAAAATGGATACCTTGAAGATTGAAAATTGTTCCCCACACCCCGTCGTGACGGCTTGCACTATAGGGGCGAATGGTTTTTACAGGGCTGGTTTGCTCTCCAGCACCCAACCCTCCTCTTTTCGCAGCACGGGCTTGGGACCGGCCATGGCAGAGTTAAAAAAACTGAATCCTTGACCATTGAAAATTGTTCCCCACACCCCGTCGTGACAGCTTACACTAAAGGGGCACATTTTTTTTTACAGGGCTGGTTTGCTCTCCAGCCCCTAACCCTCCTCTTTTCGCAGCACGGGCTTGGGACCGGCCATGGCAAAGTTAAAAAATGGATACCTTGAAGATTGAAAATTGTTCCCCACACCCCGTTGTGACAGCTTACACTAAAGGGGCAAATTTTTTTTTACAGGGCTGGTTTGCTCTCCAGCCCCTAACCCTCCTCTTTTCGCAGCACGGGCTTGGGACCGGCCATGGTAAAGTTAAAAAATGGATACCTTGAAGATTGAAAACTGTTCCCCGCACCCCATTGTGATGGCTTGCACTATAGGGGCGAATGTTTGTTACAGGGCTGGTTTGCTCTCCAGCACCCAACCCTCCTCTTTTCTCAGCACGGGCTTTGGACCCGCCATGGCAGAGTTAAAAAAAACTGAAACCTTGAACATTGAAAATTGTTCACCACACCCCGTCGTGACGGCTTGCACTATAGGGGCGGATGGTTTTTACAGGGCTGGTTTGCTCTCCAGCACCCAACCCTCCTCTTTTCGCAGCACGGGCTTGGGACCGGCCATGGCAAAGTTAAAAAATGGATACCTTGAAGATTGAAAATTGTTCCCCACACCCCGTCGTGACGGCTTGCACTATAGGGGCGAATGGTTTTTACAGGGCTGGTTTGCTCTCCAGCACCCAACCCTCCTCTTTTCACAGCACGGGCTTGGGACCGGCCATGGCAGAGTTAAAAAAAACTGAAACCTTGAACATTGAAAATTGTTCCCCACACCCCGTCGTGACGGCTTGCACTATAGGGGCGAATGGCTTTTACAGGGCTGGATTGCTCTCCAGCACCCAACCCTCCTCTTTTCGCAGCACGGGCTTGGGACCGGCCATGGCAGAGTTAAAAGAACTGAATCCTTGAACATTGAAAATTGTTCCCCACACCCTGTCGTGACAGCTTACACTAAAGGGGCACATTTTTTTTTTTACAGGGCTGGTTTGCTCTCCAGCCCCTAACCCTCCTCTTTTCGCAGCACGGGCTTGGGACCGGCCATGGCAAAGTTAAAAAATGCATACCTTGAAGATTGAAAATTGTTCCCCACACCCCATCATGACGGCTTGCACTATAGGGGCGGATGGTTTTTACAGGGCTGGTTTGCTCTCCAGCACCCAACCCTCCTCTTTTCGCAGCACAGGCTTGGGACCGGCCATGGCAGAGTTAAAAAAACTGAAACCTTGAAGATTGAAAATTGTTCCCCACACCCCGTCGTGACGGCTTGCACTATAGGGGCGAATGGTTTTTACAGGGCTGGTTTGCTCTCCAGCACCCAACCCTCCTCTTTTCGCAGCACGGGCTTGGGACCGGCCATGGCAGAGTTAAAAAAACGGAATCCTTGAACATTGAAAATTGTTCCCCACACCCCGTTGTGACAGCTTACTCTAAAGGGGCAAATTTTTTTTACAGGGCTGGTTTGCTCTCCAGCCCCTAACCCTCCTCTTTTCGCAGCACGGGCTTGGGACCGGCCATGGCAAAGTTAAAAAATGGATACCTTGAAGATTGAAAACTGTTCCCCGCACCCCATTGTGATGGCCTGCACTATAGGGGCGAATGTTTGTTACAGGGCTGGTTTGCTCTCCAGCACCCAACCCTCCTCTTTTCTCAGCATGGGCTTTGGACCGGCCATGGCAGAGGTAAAAAAAACTGAAACCTTGAACATTGAAAATTGTTCCCCACACCCCGTCGTGACGGCTTGCACTATAGGGGCGGATGGTTTTTACAGGGCTGGTTTGCTCTCCAGCACCCAACCCTCCTCTTTTCGCAGCACGGGCTTGGGACCGGCCATGGCAGAGTTAAAAAAACGGAATCCTTGAACATTGAAAATTGTTCCCCACACCCCGTTGTGACAGCTTACACTAAAGGGGCAAATTTTCTTTACAGGGCTGGTTTGCTCTCCAGCCCCTAACCCTCCTCTTTTCGCAGCACGGGCTTGGGACCGGCCATGGGAAAGTTAAAAAATGGATACCTTGAAGATTGGAAATTGTTCCCCACACCCCGTCATGACGGCTTGCACTATAGGGACGGATGGTTTTTACAGGGCTGGTTTGCTCTCCAGCACCCAACCCTCCTCTTTTTGCAGCACGGGCTTGGGACCGGCCATGGCAGAGTTAAAAGAACTGAATCCTTGAACATTGAAAATTGTTCCCCACACCCCGTCGTGACAGCTTACACTAAAGGGGCACATTTTTTTTTTACAGGGCTGGTTTGCTCTCCAGCCCCTAACCCTCCTCTTTTCGCAGCACGGGCTTGGGACCGGCCATGGCAAAATTAAAAAATGGATACCTTGAAGATTGAAAATTGTTCCCCACACCTCATCATGACGGCTTGCACTATAGGGGCGGATGGTTTTTACAGGGCTGGTTTGCTCTCCAGCACCCAACCCTCCTCTTTTCGCAGCACGGGCTTGGGACCGGCCATGGCAGAGTTAAAAGAACTGAATCCTTGAACATTGAAAATTGTTCCCCACACCCCGTCATGACAGCTTACACTAAAGGGGCACATTTTTTTTTTACAGGGCTGGTTTGCTCTCCAGCCCCTAACCCTCCTCTTTTCGCAGCACGGGCTTGGGACCGGCCATGGCAAAGTTAAAAAATGGATACCTTGAAGATTGAAAATTGTTCCCCACACCCCGTCGTGACGGCTTGCACTATAGGGGCGAATGGTTTTTACAGGGCTGGTTTGCTCTCCAGCACCCAACCCTCCTCTTTTCGCAGCACGGGCTTGGGACCGGCCATGGCAGAGTTAAAAAAACGGAATCCTTGAACATTGAAAATCGTTCCCCACACCCCGTTGTGACAGCTTACACTAAAGGGGCAAATTTTTTTTACAGGGCTGGTTTGCTCTCCAGCCCCTAACCCTCCTCTTTTCGCAGCACGGGCCTGGGACCGGCCATGGCAAAGTTAAAAAATGGATACCTTGAAGATTGAAAATTGTTCCCCACACCCCGTCGTGACGGCTTGCACTATAGGGGCGAATGGTTTTTACAGGGCTGGTTTGCTCTCCAGCACCCAACCCTCCTCTTTTCACAGCACGGGCTTGGGACCGGCCATGGCAGAGTTAAAAAAACTGAATCCTTGAACATTGAAAATTGTTCCCCACACCCCGTCGTGACGGCTTGCACTATAGGGGCGAATGGTTTTTACAGGGCTGGTTTGCTCTCCCGCACCCAACCCTCCTCTTTTCACAGCACGGGCTTTGGACCGGCCATGGCAGAGTTAAAAAAAACTGAAACCTTGAACATTGAAAATTGTTCCCCACACCCCGTCGTGACGGCTTGCACTATAGGGGCGAATGGTTTTTACAGGGCTGGATTGCTCTCCAGCACCCAACCCTCCTCTTTTCGCAGAACGGGCTTGGGACCGGCCATGGCAGAGTTAAAAGAACTGAATCCTTGAACATTGAAAATTGTTCCCCACACCCCGTCGTGACAGCTTACACTAAAGGGGCAAATTTTTTTTACAGGGCTGGTTTGCTCTCCAGCCCCTAACCCTCCTCTTTTCGCAGCACAGGCTTGGGACCGGCCATGGCAAAGTTAAAAAATGGATACCTTGAAGATTGAAAATTGTTCCCCACACCCCGTCGTGACGGCTTGCACTATAGGGGCGAATGGTTTTTACAGGGCTGGTTTGCTCTCCAGCACCCAACCCTCCTCTTTTCGCAGCACAGGCTTGGGACCGGCCATGGCAGAGTTAAAAAAACGGAATCCTTGAACATTGAAAATTGTTCCCCACACCCCGTCGTGACAGCTTACACTAAAGGGGCAAATTTTTTTTTACAGGGCTGGTTTGCTCTCCAGCCCCTAACCCTCCGCTTTTCGCAGCACGAGCTTGGGACCGGCCATGGCAAAGTTAAAAAATGGATACCTTGAAGATTGAAAATTGTTCCCCACACCTCATCATGACGGCTTGCACTATAGGGGCGGATGGTTTTTACAGGGCTGGTTTGCTCTCCAGCACCCAACCCTCCTCTTTTCGCAGCACGGGCTTGGGACCGGCCATGGCAGAGTTAAAAAAACGGAATCCTTGAACATTGAAAATTGTTCCCCACACCCCGTTGTGACAGCTTACACTAAAGGGGCAAATTTTTTTTACAGGGCTGGTTTGCTCTCCAGCCCCTAACCCTCCTCTTTTCGCAGCACGGGCTTGGGACCGGCCATGGGAAAGTTAAAAAATGGATACCTTGAAGATTGAAAATTGTTCCCCACACCCCGTCATGACGGCTTGCACTATAGGGACGGATGGTTTTTACAGGGCTGGTTTGCTCTCCAGCACCCAACCCTCCTCTTTTCGCAGCACGGGCTTGGAACCGGCCATGGCAAAGTTAAAAAATGGATACCTTGAAGATTGAAAACTGTTCCCCGCACCCCGTTGTGATGGCTTGCACTATAGGGGCGAATGTTTGTTACAGGGCTGGTTTGCTCTCCAGCACCCAACCCTCCTCTTTTCTCAGCACGGGCTTTGGACCGGCCATGGCGAGTTAAAAAAACTGAAACCTTGAACATTGAAAATTGTTCCCCACACCCCATCGTGACGGCTTGCACTATAGGGGCGGATGGTTTTTTACAGGGCTGGTTTGCTCTCCAGCACCCAACCCTCCTCTTTTCGCAGCACGGGCTTGGGACCGGCCATGGCAGAGTTAAAAAACCTGAATCCTTGAACATTGAAAATAGTTCCCCACACCCCGTCGTGACAGCTTACACTAAAGGGGCAATTTTTTTTTTACAGGGCTGGTTTGCTCTCCAGCCCCTAACCCTCCTCTTTTCGCAGCACGGGCTTGGGACCGGCCATGGCAAAGTAAAAAAATGGATACCTTGAAGATTGAAAATTGTTCCCCACACCCCGTCGTGACGGCTTGCACTATAGGGGCGAATGGTTTTTACAGGGCTGGTTTGCTCTCCAGCACCCAACCCTCCTCTTTTCGCAGCACGGGCTTGGGACCGGCCATGGCAGAGTTAAAGAAACGGAATCCTTGAACATTGAAAATTGTTCCCCACACCCCGTTGTGACAGCTTACACTAAAGGGGCAAATTTTTTTTACAGGGCTGGTTTGCTCTCCAGCCCCTAACCCTCCTCTTTTCGCAGCACGGGCTTGGGACCGGCCATGGCAAAGTTAAAAAATGGATACCTTGAAGATTGAAAACTGTTCCCCGCACCCTGTTGTGATGGCTTGCACTATAGGGGCGAATGTTTGTTACAGGGCTGGTTTGCTCTCCAGCACCCAATCCTCCTCTTTTCTCAGCACGGGCTTTGGACCGGCCATGGCAGAGTTAAAAAAAACTGAAACCTTGAAGATTGAAAATTGTTCCCCACACCCCGTCGTGACGGCTTGCACTATAGGGGCGAATGGTTTTTACAGGGCTGGTTTGCTCTCCAGCACCCAACCCTCCTCTTTTCGCAGCACGGGCTTGGGACCGGCCATGGCAGAGTTAAAAAAACTGAATCCTTGACCATTGAAAATTCTTCCCCACACCCCGTCGTGACAGCTTACACTAAAGGGGCACATTTTTTTTACAGGGCTGGTTTGCTCTCCAGCCCCTAACCCTCCTCTTTTCGCAGCATGGGCTTGGGACCGGCCATGGCAAAGTTAAAAAATGGATACCTTGAAGATTGAAAATTGTTCCCCACACCCCGTCGTGACGGCTTGCACTATAAGGGCGAATGGTTTTTACAGGGCTGGTTTGCTCTCCAGCACCCAACCCTCCTCTTTTCGCAGCGCGGGCTTGGGACCGGCCATGGCAGAGTTAAAAAAACGGAATCCTTGAACATTGAAAATTGTTCCCCACACCCCGTCGTGACAGCTTACACTAAAGGGGCACATTTTTTTTTACAGGGCTGGTTTGCTCTCCAGCCCCTAACCCTCCTCTTTTCGCAGCACGGGCTTGGGACCGGCCATGGCAAAGTTAAAAAATGGATACCTTGAAGATTGAAAACTGTTCCCCGCACCCCATTGTGATGGCTTGCACTATAGGGGCGAATGTTTGTTACAGGGCTGGTTTGCTCTCCAGCACCCAACCCTCCTCTTTTCTCAGCACGGGCTTTGGACCCGCCATGGCAGAGTTAAAAAACACTGAAACCTTGAACATTGAAAATTGTTCACCACACCCCGTCGTGACGGCTTGCACTATAGGGGCGGATGGTTTTTACAGGGCTGGTTTGCTCTCCAGCACCCAACCCTCCTCTTTTCGCAGCACGGGCTTGGGACCGGCCATGGCAGAGTTAAAAAAACTGAATCCTTGAACATTGAAAATTGTTCCCCACACCCCGTCGTGACAGCTTACACTAAAGGGGCAAATTTTTTTTTACAGGGCTGGTTTGCTCTCCAGCCCCTAACCCTCCTCTTTTCGCAGCACGGGATTGGGACCGGCCATGGCAAAGTTAAAAAATGGATACCTTGAAGATTGAAAATTGTTCCCCACACCCCGTCGTGACGGCTTGCACTATAGGGGCGAATGGTTTTTACAGGGCTGGATTGCTCTCCAGCACCCAACCCTCCTCTTTTCGCAGCACGGGCTTGGGACCGGCCATGGCAGAGTTAAAAAAACTGAAACCTTGAACATTGAAAATTGTTCCCCACACCCCGTCGTGACGGCTTGCACTAAAGGGGTGAATGGTTTTTACAGGGCTGGTTTGCTCTCCAGCACCCAACCCTCCTATTTTCACAGCATGGGCTTGGGACCGGCCATGGCGAGTTAAAAAAACTGAAACCTTGAACATTGAAAATTGTTCCCCACACCCCGTCGTGAAGGCTTGCACTATAGGGGCGGATGGTTTTTTACAGGGCTGGTTTGCTCTCCAGCACCCAACCCTCCTCTTTTCGCAGCACGGGCTTGGGACCGGCCATGGCAGAGTTAAAAAAACTGAATCCTTGAACATTGAAAATTGTTCCCCACACCCCGTCGTGACAGCTTACACTAAAGGGGCACATTTTTTTTTACAGGGCTGGTTTGCTCTCCAGCCCCTAGCCCTCCTCTTTTCGCAGCACGGGCTTGGGACCGGCCATGGCAAAGTTAAAAAATGGATACCTTGAAGATTGAAAATTGTTCCCCACACCCCGTCGTGACGGCTTGCACTATAGGGGCGGATGGTTTTTACAGGGCTGGATTGCTCTCCAGCACCCAACCCTCCTCTTTTCGCAGAACGGGCTTGGGACCGGCCATGGCAGAGTTAAAAGAACTGAATCCTTGAACATTGAAAATTGTTCCCCACACCCCGTCGTGACAGCTTACACTAAAGGGGCAAATTTTTTTTACAGGGCTGGTTTGCTCTCCAGCCCCTAACCCTCCTCTTTTCGCAGCACAGGCTTGGGACCGGCCATGGCAAAGTTAAAAAATGGATACCTTGAAGATTGAAAATTGTTCCCCACACCCCGTCGTGACGGCTTGCACTATAGGGGCGAATGGTTTTTACAGGGCTGGTTTGCTCTCCAGCACCCAACCCTCCTCTTTTCGCAGCACAGGCTTGGGACCGGCCATGGCAGAGTTAAAAAAACGGAATCCTTGAACATTGAAAATTGTTCCCCACACCCCGTCGTGACAGCTTACACTAAAGGGGCAAATTTTTTTTTACAGGGCTGGTTTGCTCTCCAGCCCCTAACCCTCCTCTTTTCGCAGCACGAGCTTGGGACCGGCCATGGCAAAGTTAAAAAATGGATACCTTGAAGATTGAAAATTGTTCCCCACACCTCATCATGACGGCTTGCACTATAGGGGCGGATGGTTTTTACAGGGCTGGTTTGCTCTCCAGCACCCAACCCTCCTCTTTTCGCAGCACGGGCTTGGGACCGGCCATGGCAGAGTTAAAAAAACGGAATCCTTGAACATTGAAAATTGTTCCCCACACCCCGTTGTGACAGCTTACACTAAAGGGGCAAATTTTTTTTACAGGGCTGGTTTGCTCTCCAGCCCCTAACCCTCCTCTTTTCGCAGCACGGGCTTGGGACCGGCCATGGCAAAGTTAAAAAATGGATACCTTGAAGATTGAAAACTGTTCCCCGCACCCTGTTGTGATGGCTTGCACTATAGGGGCGAATGTTTGTTACAGGGCTGGTTTGCTCTCCAGCACCCAATCCTCCTCTTTTCTCAGCACGGGCTTTGGACCGGCCATGGCAGAGTTAAAAAAAACTGAAACCTTGAAGATTGAAAATTGTTCCCCACACCCCGTCGTGACGGCTTGCACTATAGGGGCGAATGGTTTTTACAGGGCTGGTTTGCTCTCCAGCACCCAACCCTCCTCTTTTCGCAGCACGGGCTTGGGACCGGCCATGGCAGAGTTAAAAAAACTGAATCCTTGACCATTGAAAATTCTTCCCCACACCCCGTCGTGACAGCTTACACTAAAGGGGCACATTTTTTTTACAGGGCTGGTTTGCTCTCCAGCCCCTAACCCTCCTCTTTTCGCAGCATGGGCTTGGGACCGGCCATGGCAAAGTTAAAAAATGGATACCTTGAAGATTGAAAATTGTTCCCCACACCCCGTCGTGACGGCTTGCACTATAAGGGCGAATGGTTTTTACAGGGCTGGTTTGCTCTCCAGCACCCAACCCTCCTCTTTTCGCAGCGCGGGCTTGGGACCGGCCATGGCAGAGTTAAAAAAACGGAATCCTTGAACATTGAAAATTGTTCCCCACACCCCGTCGTGACAGCTTACACTAAAGGGGCACATTTTTTTTTACAGGGCTGGTTTGCTCTCCAGCCCCTAACCCTCCTCTTTTCGCAGCACGGGCTTGGGACCGGCCATGGCAAAGTTAAAAAATGGATACCTTGAAGATTGAAAACTGTTCCCCGCACCCCATTGTGATGGCTTGCACTATAGGGGCGAATGTTTGTTACAGGGCTGGTTTGCTCTCCAGCACCCAACCCTCCTCTTTTCTCAGCACGGGCTTTGGACCCGCCATGGCAGAGTTAAAAAACACTGAAACCTTGAACATTGAAAATTGTTCACCACACCCCGTCGTGACGGCTTGCACTATAGGGGCGGATGGTTTTTACAGGGCTGGTTTGCTCTCCAGCACCCAACCCTCCTCTTTTCGCAGCACGGGCTTGGGACCGGCCATGGCAGAGTTAAAAAAACTGAATCCTTGAACATTGAAAATTGTTCCCCACACCCCGTCGTGACAGCTTACACTAAAGGGGCAAATTTTTTTTTACAGGGCTGGTTTGCTCTCCAGCCCCTAACCCTCCTCTTTTCGCAGCACGGGATTGGGACCGGCCATGGCAAAGTTAAAAAATGGATACCTTGAAGATTGAAAATTGTTCCCCACACCCCGTCGTGACGGCTTGCACTATAGGGGCGAATGGTTTTTACAGGGCTGGATTGCTCTCCAGCACCCAACCCTCCTCTTTTCGCAGCACGGGCTTGGGACCGGCCATGGCAGAGTTAAAAAAACTGAAACCTTGAACATTGAAAATTGTTCCCCACACCCCGTCGTGACGGCTTGCACTAAAGGGGTGAATGGTTTTTACAGGGCTGGTTTGCTCTCCAGCACCCAACCCTCCTATTTTCACAGCATGGGCTTGGGACCGGCCATGGCGAGTTAAAAAAACTGAAACCTTGAACATTGAAAATTGTTCCCCACACCCCGTCGTGAAGGCTTGCACTATAGGGGCGGATGGTTTTTTACAGGGCTGGTTTGCTCTCCAGCACCCAACCCTCCTCTTTTCGCAGCACGGGCTTGGGACCGGCCATGGCAGAGTTAAAAAAACTGAATCCTTGAACATTGAAAATTGTTCCCCACACCCCGTCGTGACAGCTTACACTAAAGGGGCACATTTTTTTTTACAGGGCTGGTTTGCTCTCCAGCCCCTAGCCCTCCTCTTTTCGCAGCACGGGCTTGGGACCGGCCATGGCAAAGTTAAAAAATGGATACCTTGAAGATTGAAAATTGTTCCCCACACCCCGTCGTGACGGCTTGCACTATAGGGGCGGATGGTTTTTACAGGGCTGGATTGCTCTCCAGCACCCAACCCTCCTCTTTTCGCAGAACGGGCTTGGGACCGGCCATGGCAGAGTTAAAAGAACTGAATCCTTGAACATTGAAAATTGTTCCCCACACCCCGTCGTGACAGCTTACACTAAAGGGGCAAATTTTTTTTACAGGGCTGGTTTGCTCTCCAGCCCCTAACCCTCCTCTTTTCGCAGCACAGGCTTGGGACCGGCCATGGCAAAGTTAAAAAATGGATACCTTGAAGATTGAAAATTGTTCCCCACACCCCGTCGTGACGGCTTGCACTATAGGGGCGAATGGTTTTTACAGGGCTGGTTTGCTCTCCAGCACCCAACCCTCCTCTTTTCGCAGCACAGGCTTGGGACCGGCCATGGCAGAGTTAAAAAAACGGAATCCTTGAACATTGAAAATTGTTCCCCACACCCCGTCGTGACAGCTTACACTAAAGGGGCAAATTTTTTTTTACAGGGCTGGTTTGCTCTCCAGCCCCTAACCCTCCTCTTTTCGCAGCACGAGCTTGGGACCGGCCATGGCAAAGTTAAAAAATGGATACCTTGAAGATTGAAAATTGTTCCCCACACCTCATCATGACGGCTTGCACTATAGGGGCGGATGGTTTTTACAGGGCTGGTTTGCTCTCCAGCACCCAACCCTCCTCTTTTCGCAGCACGGGCTTGGGACCGGCCATGGCAGAGTTAAAAAAACGGAATCCTTGAACATTGAAAATTGTTCCCCACACCCCGTTGTGACAGCTTACACTAAAGGGGCAAATTTTTTTTACAGGGCTGGTTTGCTCTCCAGCCCCTAACCCTCCTCTTTTCGCAGCACGGGCTTGGGACCGGCCATGGGAAAGTTAAAAAATGGATACCTTGAAGATTGAAAATTGTTCCCCACACCCCGTCATGACGGCTTGCACTATAGGGACGGATGTTTTTTACAGGGCTGGTTTGCTCTCCAGCACCCAACCCTCCTCTTTTCGCAGCACGGGCTTGGAACCGGCCATGGCAAAGTTAAAAAATGGATACCTTGAAGATTGAAAACTGTTCCCCGCACCCCGTTGTGATGGCTTGCACTATAGGGGCGAATGTTTGTTACAGGGCTGGTTTGCTCTCCAGCACCCAACCCTCCTCTTTTCTCAGCACGGGCTTTGGACCGGCCATGGCGAGTTAAAAAAAACTGAAACCTTGAACATTGAAAATTGTTCCCCACACCCCATCGTGACGGCTTGCACTATAGGGGCGGATGGTTTTTTACAGGGCTGGTTTGCTCTCCAGCACCCAACCCTCCTCTTTTCGCAGCACGGGCTTGGGACCGGCCATGGCAGAGTTAAAAAAACTGAATCCTTGAACATTGAAAATAGTTCCCCACACCCCGTCGTGACAGCTTACACTAAAGGGGCACATTTTTTTTTTACAGGGCTGGTTTGCTCTCCAGCCCCTAACCCTCCTCTTTTCGCAGCACGGGCTTGGGACCGGCCATGGCAAAGTTAAAAAATGGATACCTTGAAGATTGAAAATTGTTCCCCACACCCCGTCGTGACGGCTTGCACTATAGGGGCGAATGGTTTTTACAGGGCTGGTTTGCTCTCCAGCACCCAACCCTCCTCTTTTCGCAGCACGGGCTTGGGACCGGCCATGGCAGAGTTAAAGAAACGGAATCCTTGAACATTGAAAATTGTTCCCCACACCCCGTTGTGACAGCTTACACTAAAGGGGCAAATTTTTTTTACAGGGCTGGTTTGCTCTCCAGCCCCTAACCCTCCTCTTTTCGCAGCACGGGCTTGGGACCGGCCATGGCAAAGTTAAAAAATGGATACCTTGAAGATTGAAAACTGTTCCCCGCACCCTGTTGTGATGGCTTGCACTATAGGGGCGAATGTTTGTTACAGGGCTGGTTTGCTCTCCAGCACCCAATCCTCCTCTTTTCTCAGCACGGGCTTTGGACCGGCCATGGCAGAGTTAAAAAAAACTGAAACCTTGAAGATTGAAAATTGTTCCCCACACCCCGTCGTGACGGCTTGCACTATAGGGGCGAATGGTTTTTACAGGGCTGGTTTGCTCTCCAGCACCCAACCCTCCTCTTTTCGCAGCACGGGCTTGGGACCGGCCATGGCAGAGTTAAAAAAACTGAATCCTTGACCATTGAAAATTCTTCCCCACACCCCGTCGTGACAGCTTACACTAAAGGGGCACATTTTTTTTACAGGGCTGGTTTGCTCTCCAGCCCCTAACCCTCCTCTTTTCGCAGCATGGGCTTGGGACCGGCCATGGCAAAGTTAAAAAATGGATACCTTGAAGATTGAAAATTGTTCCCCACACCCCGTCGTGACGGCTTGCACTATAAGGGCGAATGGTTTTTACAGGGCTGGTTTGCTCTCCAGCACCCAACCCTCCTCTTTTCGCAGCGCGGGCTTGGGACCGGCCATGGCAGAGTTAAAAAAACGGAATCCTTGAACATTGAAAATTGTTCCCCACACCCCGTCGTGACAGCTTACACTAAAGGGGCACATTTTTTTTTACAGGGCTGGTTTCCCCCCTAGCCCCTAACCCTCCTCTTTTCGCAGCACGGGCTTGGGACCGGCCATGGCAAAGTTAAAAAATGGATACCTTGAAGATTGAAAACTGTTCCCCGCACCCCATTGTGATGGCTTGCACTATAGGGGCGAATGTTTGTTACAGGGCTGGTTTGCTCTCCAGCACCCAACCCTCCTCTTTTCTCAGCACGGGCTTTGGACCCGCCATGGCAGAGTTAAAAAACACTGAAACCTTGAACATTGAAAATTGTTCACCACACCCCGTCGTGACGGCTTGCACTATAGGGGCGGATGGTTTTTACAGGGCTGGTTTGCTCTCCAGCACCCAACCCTCCTCTTTTCGCAGCACGGGCTTGGGACCGGCCATGGCAGAGTTAAAAAAACTGAATCCTTGAACATTGAAAATTGTTCCCCACACCCCGTCGTGACAGCTTACACTAAAGGGGCAAATTTTTTTTACAGGGCTGGTTTGCTCTCCAGCCCCTAACCCTCCTCTTTTCGCAGCACGGGATTGGGACCGGCCATGGCAAAGTTAAAAAATGGATACCTTGAAGATTGAAAATTGTTCCCCACACCCCGTCGTGACGGCTTGCACTATAGGGGCGAATGGTTTTTACAGGGCTGGATTGCTCTCCAGCACCCAACCCTCCTCTTTTCGCAGCACGGGCTTGGGACCGGCCATGGCAGAGTTAAAAAAACTGAAACCTTGAACATTGAAAATTGTTCCCCACACCCCGTCGTGACGGCTTGCACTAAAGGGGTGAATGGTTTTTACAGGGCTGGTTTGCTCTCCAGCACCCAACCCTCCTATTTTCACAGCATGGGCTTGGGACCGGCCATGGCGAGTTAAAAAAACTGAAACCTTGAACATTGAAAATTGTTCCCCACACCCCGTCGTGACGGCTTGCACTATAGGGGCGGATGGTTTTTTACAGGGCTGGTTTGCTTTCCAGCACCCAACCCTCCTCTTTTCGCAGCACGGGCTTGGGACCGGCCATGGCAGAGTTAAAAAAACTGAATCCTTGAACATTGAAAATTGTTCCCCACACCCCGTCGTGACAGCTTACACTAAAGGGGCACATTTTTTTTTACAGGGCTGGTTTGCTCTCCAGCCCCTAGCCCTCCTCTTTTCGCAGCACGGGCTTGGGACCGGCCATGGCAAAGTTAAAAAATGGATACCTTGAAGATTGAAAATTGTTCCCCACACCCCGTCGTGACGGCTTGCACTATAGGGGCGGATGGTTTTTACAGGGCTGGTTTGCTCTCCAGCACCCAACCCTCCTCTTTTCGCAGCACGGGCTTGGGACCGGCCATGGCAGAGTTAAAAAAACGGAATCCTTGAACATTGAAAATTGTTCCCCACACCCCGTCGTGACAGCTTACACTAAAGGGGCAAATTTTTTTTTACAGGGCTGGTTTTCTCTCCAGCCCCTAACCCTCCTCTTTTCGCAGCACGGGCTTGGGACCGGCCATGGCAAAGTTAAAAAATGGATACCTTGAAGATTGAAAATTGTTCCCCACACCCCGTCGTGACGGCTTGCACTATAGGGGCGAATGGTTTTTACAGGGCTGGTTTGCTCTCCAGCACCCAACCCTCCTCTTTTCGCAGCACGGGCTTGGGACCGGCCATGGCAGAGTTAAAAAAACTGAATCCTTGACCATTGAAAATTGTTCCCCACACCCCGTCGTGATAGCTTACACTAAAGGGGCACATTTTTTTTTACAGGGCTGGTTTGCTCTCCAGCCCCTAACCCTCCTCTTTTCGCAGCACGGGCTTGGGACCGGCCATGGCAAAGTTAAAAAATGGATACCTTGAAGATTGAAAATTGTTCCCCACACCCCGTCGTGACAGCTTACACTAAAGGGGCAAATTTTTTTTTACAGGGCTGGTTTGCTCTCCAGCCCCCAACCCTCCTCTTTTCGCAGCACGGGCTTGGGACCGGCCATGGTAAAGTTAAACAATGGATACCTTGAAGATTGAAAACTGTTCCCCGCACCCCATTGTGATGGCTTGCACTATAGGGGCGAATGTTTGTTACAGGGCTGGTTTGCTCTCCAGCACCCAACCCTCCTCTTTTCTCAGCACGGGCTTTGGACCCGCCATGGCAGAGTTAAAAAACACTGAAACCTTGAACATTGAAAATTGTTCACCACACCCCGTCGTGACGGCTTGCACTATAGGGGCGGATGGTTTTTACAGGGCTGGTTTGCTCTCCAGCACCCAACCTTCCTCTTTTCGCAGCACGGGCTTGGGACCGGCCATGGCAGAGTTAAAAAAACTGAATCCTTGAACATTGAAAATTGTTCCCCACACCCCGTCGTGACAGCTTACACTAAAGGGGCAAATTTTTTTTTACAGGGCTGGTTTGCTCTCCAGCCCCTAACCCTCCTCTTTTCGCAGCACGGGATTGGGACCGGCCATGGCAAAGTTAAAAAATGGATACCTTGAAGATTGAAAATTGTTCCCCACACCCCGTCGTGACGGCTTGCACTATAGGGGCGAATGGTTTTTACAGGGCTGGATTGCTCTCCAGCACCCAACCCTCCTCTTTTCGCAGCACGGGCTTGGGACCGGCCATGGCAGAGTTAAAAAAACTGAAACCTTGAACATTGAAAATTGTTCCCCACACCCCGTCGTGACGGCTTGCACTAAAGGGGTGAATGGTTTTTACAGGGCTGGTTTGCTCTCCAGCACCCAACCCTCCTATTTTCACAGCATGGGCTTGGGACCGGCCATGGCGAGTTAAAAAAACTGAAACCTTGAACATTGAAAATTGTTCCCCACACCCCGTCGTGACGGCTTGCACTATAGGGGCGGATGGTTTTTTACAGGGCTGGTTTGCTCTCCAGCACCGAACCCTCCTCTTTTCGCAGCACGGGCTTGGGACCGGCCATGGCAGAGTTAAAAAAACGGAATCCTTGAACATTGAAAATTGTTCCCCACACCCCGTCGTGACAGCTTACACTAAAGGGGCACATTTTTTTTTACAGGGCTGGTTTGCTCTCCAGCCCCTAGCCCTCCTCTTTTCGCAGCACGGGCTTGGGACCGGCCATGGCAAAGTTAAAAAATGGATACCTTGAAGATTGAAAATTGTTCCCCACACCCCGTCGTGACGGCTTGCACTATAGGGGCGGATGGTTTTTACAGGGCTGGTTTGCTCTCCAGCACCCAACCCTCCTCTTTTCGCAGCACGGGCTTGGGACCGGCCATGGCAGAGTTAAAAAAACGGAATCCTTGAACATTGAAAATTGTTCCCCACACCCCGTCGTGACAGCTTACACTAAAGGGGCAAATTTTTTTTTACAGGGCTGGTTTTCTCTCCAGCCCCTAACCCTCCTCTTTTCGCAGCACGGGCTTGGGACCGGCCATGGCAAAGTTAAAAAATGGATACCTTGAAGATTGAAAATTGTTCCCCACACCCCGTCGTGACGGCTTGCACTATAGGGGCGAATGGTTTTTACAGGGCTGGTTTGCTCTCCAGCACCCAACCCTCCTCTTTTCGCAGCACGGGCTTGGGACCGGCCATGGCAGAGTTAAAAAAACTGAATCCTTGACCATTGAAAATTGTTCCCCACACCCCGTCGTGATAGCTTACACTAAAGGGGCACATTTTTTTTTACAGGGCTGGTTTGCTCTCCAGCCCCTAACCCTCCTCTTTTCGCAGCACGGGCTTGGGACCGGCCATGGCAAAGTTAAAAAATGGATACCTTGAAGATTGAAAATTGTTCCCCACACCCCGTCGTGACAGCTTACACTAAAGGGGCAAATTTTTTTTTACAGGGCTGGTTTGCTCTCCAGCCCCTAACCCTCCTCTTTTCGCAGCACGGGCTTGGGACCGGCCATGGTAAAGTTAAACAATGGATACCTTGAAGATTGAAAACTGTTCCCCGCACCCCATTGTGATGGCTTGCACTATAGGGGCGAATGTTTGTTACAGGGCTGGTTTGCTCTCCAGCACCCAACCCTCCTCTTTTCGCAGCACGGGCTTGGGACCGGCCATGGCAGAGTTAAAAAAACTGAATCCTTGAACATTGAAAATTGTTCCCCACACCCCGTCGTGACAGCTTACACTAAAGGGGCACATTTTTTTTTACAGGGCTGGTTTGCTCTCCAGCCCCTAGCCCTCCTCTTTTCGCAGCACGGGCTTGGGACCGGCCATGGCAAAGTTAAAAAATGGATACCTTGAAGATTGAAAATTGTTCCCCACACCCCGTCGTGACGGCTTGCACTATAGGGGCGGATGGTTTTTACAGGGCTGGTTTGCTCTCCAGCACCCAACCCTCCTCTTTTCGCAGCACGGGCTTGGGACCGGCCATGGCAGAGTTAAAAAAACGGAATCCTTGAACATTGAAAATTGTTCCCCACACCCCGTCGTGACAGCTTACACTAAAGGGGCAAATTTTTTTTTACAGGGCTGGTTTTCTCTCCAGCCCCTAACCCTCCTCTTTTCGCAGCACGGGCTTGGGACCGGCCATGGCAAAGTTAAAAAATGGATACCTTGAAGATTGAAAATTGTTCCCCACACCCCGTCGTGACGGCTTGCACTATAGGGGCGAATGGTTTTTACAGGGCTGGTTTGCTCTCCAGCACCCAACCCTCCTCTTTTCGCAGCACGGGCTTGGGACCGGCCATGGCAGAGTTAAAAAAACTGAATCCTTGACCATTGAAAATTGTTCCCCACACCCCGTCGTGACAGCTTACACTAAAGGGGCACATTTTTTTTTACAGGGCTGGTTTGCTCTCCAGCCCCTAACCCTCCTCTTTTCGCAGCACGGGCTTGGGACCGGCCATGGCAAAGTTAAAAAATGGATACCTTGAAGATTGAAAATTGTTCCCCACACCCCGTCGTGACAGCTTACACTAAAGGGGCAAATTTTTTTTTACAGGGCTGGTTTGCTCTCCAGCCCCTAACCCTCCTCTTTTCGCAGCACGGGCTTGGGACCGGCCATGGTAAAGTTAAAAAATGGATACCTTGAAGATTGAAAACTGTTCCCCGCACCCCATTGTGATGGCTTGCACTATAGGGGCGAATGTTTGTTACAGGGCTGGTTTGCTCTCCAGCACCCAACCCTCCTCTTTTCTCAGCACGGGCTTTGGACCCGCCATGGCAGAGTTAAAAAAAACTGAAACCTTGAACATTGAAAATTGTTCACCACACCCCGTCGTGACGGCTTGCACTATAGGGGCGGATGGTTTTTACAGGGCTGGTTTGCTCTCCAGCACCCAACCCTCCTCTTTTCGCAGCACGGGCTTGGGACCGGCCATGGCAGAGTTAAAAAAACGGAATCCTTGACCATTGAAAATTGTTCCCCACACCCCGTCGTGACAGCTTACACTAAAGGGGCACATTTTTTTTTACAGGGCTGGTTTGCTCTCCAGCCCCTAACCCTCCTCTTTTCGCAGCACGGGCTTGGGACCGGCCATGGCAAAGTTAAAAAATGGATACCTTGAAGATTGAAAATTGTTCCCCACACCCCGTCGTGACGGCTTGCACTATAGGGGCGAATGGTTTTTACAGGGCTGGATTGCTCTCCAGCACCCAACCCTCCTCTTTTCGCAGCACGGGCTTGGGACCGTCCATGGCAGAGTTAAATAAACTGAAACCTTGAACATTGAAAATTGTTCCCCACACCCCGTCGTGACGGCTTGCACTAAAGGGGTGAATGGTTTTTACAGGGCTGGTTTGCTCTCCAGCACCCAACCCTCCTCTTTTCGCAGCACGGGCTTGGGACCGGCCATGGCAGAGTTAAAAAAACTGAATCCTTGACCATTGAAAATTGTTCCCCACACCCCGTCGTGACAGCTTACACTAAAGGGGCACATTTTTTTTTACAGGGCTGGTTTGCTCTCCAGCCCCTAACCCTCCTCTTTTCGCAGCACGGGCTTGGGACCGGCCATGGCAAAGTTAAAAAATGGATACCTTGAAGATTGAAAATTGTTCCCCACACCCCGTCGTGACGGCTTGCATTATAGGGGCGAATGGTTTTTACAGGGCTGGATTGCTCTCCAGCACCCAACCCTCCTCTTTTCGCAGCACGGGCTTGGGACCGGCCATGGCAGAGTTAAAAAAACTGAAACCTTGAACATTGAAAATTGTTCCCCACACCCCGTCGTGACGGCTTGCACTATAGGGGTGAATGGTTTTTACAGGGCTGGTTTGCTCTCCAGCACCCAACCCTCCTATTTTCACAGCATGGGCTTGGGACCGGCCATGGCGAGTTAAAAAAACTGAAACCTTGAACATTGAAAATTGTTCCCCACACCCCATCGTGACGGCTTGCACTATAGGGGCGGATGGTTTTTTACAGGGCTGGTTTGCTCTCCAGCACCCAACCCTCCTCTTTTCGCAGCACGGGCTTGGGACCGGCCATGGCAGAGTTAAAAAAACTGAATCCCTGAACATTGAAAATTGTTCCCCACACCCCGTCGTGACAGCTTACACTAAAGGGGCAAATTTTTTTTTACAGGGCTGGTTTGCTCTCCAGCCCCTAACCCTCCTCTTTTCGCAGCACGGGCTTGGGACCGGCCATGGCAAAGTTAAAAAATGGATACCTTGAAGATTGAAAATTGTTCCCCACACCCCGTCGTGACGGCCTGCACTATAGGGGCGGATGGTTTTTACAGGGCTGGTTTGCTCTCCAGCACCCAACCCTCCTCTTTTCGCAGCACGGGCTTGGGACCGGCCATGGCAGAGTTAAAAGAACTGAATCCTTGAACGTTGAAAATTGTTCCCCACACCCCGTCGTGACAGCTTACACTAAAGGGGCACATTTTTTTTTACAGGGCTGGTTTGCTCTCCAGCCCCTAACCCTCCTCTTTTCGCAGCACGGGCTTGGGACCGGCCATGGCAAAGTTAAAAAATGGATACCTTGAAGATTGAAAATTGTTCCCCACACCCCGTCATGACGGCTTGCACTATAGGGGCGGATGTTTTTTACAGGGCTGGTTTGCTCTCCAGCACCCAACCCTCCTCTTTTCGCAGCACGGGCTTGGGACCGGCCATGGCAGAGTTAAAAAAACGGAATCCTTGACCATTGAAAATTGTTCCCCACACCCCGTCGTGACAGCTTACACTAAAGGGGCACTTTTTTTTTTTTACAGGGCTGGTTTGCTCTCCAGCCCCTAACCCTCCTCTTTTCGCAGCAGGGGCTTGGAACCGGCCATGGCAAAGTTAAAAAATGGATACCTTGAAGATTGAAAACTGTTCCCCGCACCCCGTTGTGATGGCTTGCACTATAGGGGCGAATGTTTGTTACAGGGCTGGTTTGCTCTCCAGCACCCAACCCTCCTCTTTTCTCAGCATGGGCTTTGGACCGGCCATGGCAGAGTTAAAAAAAACTAAAACCTTGAACATTGAAAATTGTTCCCCACACCCCGTCGTGACGGCTTGCACTATAGGGGCGAATGGTTTTTACAGGGCTGGTTTGCTCTCCAGCACCCAACCCTCCTCTTTTCGCAGCACGGGCTTGGAACCGGCCATGGCAAAGTTAAAAAATGGATACCTTGAAGATTGAAAACTGTTCCCCGCACCCCGTTGTGATGGCTTGCACTATAGGGGCGAATGTTTGTTACAGGGCTGGTTTGCTCTCCAGCACCCAACCCTCCTCTTTTCTCAGCACGGGCTTTGGACCGGCCATGGCAGAGTTAAAAAAAACTGAAACCTTGAACATTGAAAATTGTTCCCCACACCCCGTCGTGACGGCTTGCACTATAGGGGCGAATGGTTTTTACAGGGCTGGTTTGCTCTCCAGCACCCAACCCTCCTCTTTTCGCAGCACGGGCTTGGGACCGGCCATGGCAAAGATAAAAAAACTGAATCCTTGACCATTGAAAATTGTTCCCCTCACCCCGTCGTGACAGCTTACACTAAAGGGGCACATTTTTTTTTACAGGGCTGGTTTGCTCTCCAGCCCCTAACCCTCCTCTTTTCGCAGCACGGGCTTGGGACCGGCCATGGCAAAGTTAAAAGAACTGAATCCTTGAACGTTGAAAATTGTTCCCCACACCCCGTCGTGACAGCTTACACTAAAGGGGCACATTTTTTTTACAGGGCTGGTTTGCTCTCCAGCACCCAACCCTCCTCTTTTCGCAGCACGGGCTTGGGACCGGCCATGGCAGAGTTAAAAGAACTGAATCCTTGAACGTTGAAAATTGTTCCCCACACCCCGTTGTGACAGCTTACACTAAAGGGGCACATTTTTTTTACAGGGCTGGTTTGCTCTCCAGTCCCTAACCCTCCTCTTTTCACAGCACGGGCTTGGGACCGGCCATGGCAAAGTTAAAAAATGGATACCTTGAAGATTGAAAATTGTTCCCCACACCCCGTCGTGACGGCTTGCACTATAGGGGTGAATGGTTTTTACAGGGCTGGATTGCTCTCCAGCACCCAACCCTCCTCTTTTCGCAGCACGGGCTTGGGACCGGCCATGGCAAAGTTAAAAGAACTGAATCCTTGAACGTTGAAAATTGTTCCCCACACCCCGTCGTGACAGCTTACACTAAAGGGGCACATTTTTTTTTACAGGGCTGGTTTGCTATCCAGCCCCTAACCCTCCTCTTTTCGCAGCACGGGCTTGGTACCGGCCATGGCAAAGTTAAAAAATGGATACCTTGAAGATTGAAAATTGTTCCCCACACCCCGTCGTGACGGCTTGCACTATAGGGGCGAATGGTTTTTACAGGGCTGGTTTGCTCTCCAGCACCCAACCCTCCTCTTTTCGCAGCACGGGCTTGGGACCGGCCATGGCAAAGTTAAAAAAACTGAATCCTTGACCATTGAAAATTGTTCCCCTCACCCCGTCGTGACAGCTTACACTAAAGGGGCACATTTTTTTTTACAGGGCTGGTTTGCTTTCCAGCCCCTAACCCTCCTCTTTTCGCAGCACGGGCTTGGTACCGGCCATGGCAAAGTTAAAAAATGGATACCTTGAAGATTGAAAATTGTTCCCCACACCCCGTCGTGACGGCTTGCACTATAGGGGCGAATGGTTTTTACAGGGCTGGTTTGCTCTCCAGCACCCAACCCTCCTCTTTTCGCAGCACGGGCTTGGGACCGGCCATGGAAAAGTTAAAAAAACTGAAACCTTGAACATTGAAAATTGTTCCCCACACCCCATCGTGACGGCTTGCACTATAGGGGCGGATGGTTTTTTACAGGGCTGGTTTGCTCTCCAGCACCCAACCCTCCTCTTTTCGCAGCACGGGCTTGGGACCAGCCATGGCAGAGTTAAAAAAACTGAATCCCTGAACATTGAAAATTGTTCCCCACACCCCGTCGTGACAGCTTACACTAAAGGGGCAAATTTTTTTTTACAGGGCTGGTTTGCTCTCCAGCCCCTAACCCTCCTCTTTTCGCAGCACGGGCTTGGGACCGGCCATGGCAAAGTTAAAAAATGGATACCTTGAAGATTGAAAATTGTTCCCCACACCCCGTCGTGACGGCTTGCACTATAGGGGCGGATGGTTTTTACAGGGCTGGTTTGCTCTCCAGCACCCAACCCTCCTCTTTTCGCAGCACGGGCTTGGGACGGGCCATGGCAGAGTTAAAAGAACTGAATCCTTGAACGTTGAAAATTGTTCCCCACACCCCGTCGTGACAGCTTACACTAAAGGGGCACATTTTTTTTTACAGGGCTGGTTTGCTCTCCAGCCCCTAACCCTCCTCTTTTCGCAGCACGGGCTTGGGACCGGCCATGGCAAAGTTAAAAAATGGATACCTTGAAGATTGAAAATTGTTCCCCACACCCCGTCATGACGGCTTGCACTATAGGGGCGGATGTTTTTTACAGGGCTGGTTTGCTCTCCAGCACCCAACCCTCCTCTTTTCGCAGCACGGGCTTGGGACCGGCCATGGCAGAGTTAAAAAAACGGAATCCTTGACCATTGAAAATTGTTCCCCACACCCCGTCGTGACAGCTTACACTAAAGGGGCAAATTTTTTTTTACAGGGCTGGTTTGCTCTCCAGCCCCTAACCCTCCTCTTTTCGCAGCAGGGGCTTGGAACCGGCCATGGCAAAGTTAAAAAATGGATACCTTGAAGATTGAAAACTGTTCCCCGCACCCCGTTGTGATGGCTTGCACTATAGGGGCGAATGTTTGTTACAGGGCTGGTTTGCTCTCCAGCACCCAACCCTCCTCTTTTCTCAGCATGGGCTTTGGACCGGCCATGGCAGAGTTAAAAAAAACTGAAACCTTGAACATTGAAAATTGTTCCCCACACCCCGTCGTGACGGCTTGCACTATAGGGGCGAATGGTTTTAACAGGGCTGGTTTGCTCTCCAGCACCCAACCCTCCTCTTTTCGCAGCACGGGCTTGGAACCGGCCATGGCAAAGTTAAAAAATGGATACCTTGAAGATTGAAAACTGTTCCCCGCACCCCGTTGTGATGGCTTGCACTATAGGGGCGAATGTTTGTTACAGGGCTGGTTTGCTCTCCAGCACCCAACCCTCCTCTTTTCTCAGCACGGGCTTTGGACCGGCCATGGCAGAGTTAAAAAAAACTGAAACCTTGAACATTGAAAATTGTTCCCCACACCCCGTCGTGACGGCTTGCACTATAGGGGCGAATGGTTTTTACAGGGCTGGTTTGCTCTCCAGCACCCAACCCTCCTCTTTTCGCAGCACGGGCTTGGGACCGGCCATGGCAAAGATAAAAAAACTGAATCCTTGACCATTGAAAATTGTTCCCCTCACCCCGTCGTGACAGCTTACACTAAAGGGGCACATTTTTTTTTACAGGGCTGGTTTGCTCTCCAGCCCCTAACCCTCCTCTTTTCGCAGCACGGGCTTGGGACCGGCCATGGCAAAGTTAAAAGAACTGAATCCTTGAACGTTGAAAATTGTTCCCCACACCCCGTCGTGACAGCTTACACTAAAGGGGCACATTTTTTTTACAGGGCTGGTTTGCTCTCCAGCACCCAACCCTCCTCTTTTCGCAGCACGGGCTTGGGACCGGCCATGGCAGAGTTAAAAGAACTGAATCCTTGAACGTTGAAAATTGTTCCCCACACCCCGTCGTGACAGCTTACACTAAAGGGGCACATTTTTTTTACAGGGCTGGTTTGCTCTCCAGTCCCTAACCCTCCTCTTTTCACAGCACGGGCTTGGGACCGGCCATGGCAAAGTTAAAAAATGGATACCTTGAAGATTGAAAATTGTTCCCCACACCCCGTCGTGACGGCTTGCACTATAGGGGCGAATGGTTTTTACAGGGCTGGATTGCTCTCCAGCACCCAACCCTCCTCTTTTCGCAGCACGGGCTTGGGACCGGCCATGGCAAAGTTAAAAGAACTGAATCCTTGAACGTTGAAAATTGTTCCCCACACCCCGTCGTGACAGCTTACACTAAAGGGGCACATTTTTTTTTACAGGGCTGGTTTGCTTTCCAGCCCCTAACCCTCCTCTTTTCGCAGCACGGGCTTGGTACCGGCCATGGCAAAGTTAAAAAATGGATACCTTGAAGATTGAAAATTGTTCCCCACACCCCGTCGTGACGGCTTGCACTATAGGGGCGAATGGTTTTTACAGGGCTGGTTTGCTCTCCAGCACCCAACCCTCCTCTTTTCGCAGCACGGGCTTGGGACCGGCCATGGCAAAGTTAAAAAAACTGATTCCTTGACCATTGAAAATTGTTCCCCTCACCCCGTCGTGACAGCTTACACTAAAGGGGCACATTTTTTTTACAGGGCTGGTTTGCTCTCCAGCCCCTAACCCTCCTCTTTTCGCAGCACGGGCTTGGGACCGGCCATGGCAAAGTTAAAAAATGGATACCTTGAAGATTGAAAATTGTTCCCCACACCCCGTCGTGACGGCTTGCACTATAGGGGCGGATGGTTTTTACAGGGCTGGTTTTCTCTCCAGCACCCAACCCTCCTCTTTTCGCAGCACGGGCTTGGGACCGGCCATGGCAGAGTTAAAAAAAACTGAAACCTTGAACATTGAAAATTGTTCCCCACACCCCGTCGTGACGGCTTGCACTATAGGGGCGAATGGTTTTTACAGGGCTGGTTTGCTCTCCAGCACCCAACCCTCCTCTTTTCGCAGCACGGGCTTGGGACCGGCCATGGCAAAGATAAAAAAACTGAATCCTTGACCATTGAAAATTGTTCCCCTCACCCCGTCGTGACAGCTTACACTAAAGGGGCACATTTTTTTTTACAGGGCTGGTTTGCTCTCCAGCCCCTAACCCTCCTCTTTTCGCAGCACGGGCTTGGGACCGGCCATGGCAAAGTTAAAAGAACTGAATCCTTGAACGTTGAAAATTGTTCCCCACACCCCGTCGTGACAGCTTACACTAAAGGGGCACATTTTTTTTACAGGGCTGGTTTGCTCTCCAGCACCCAACCCTCCTCTTTTCGCAGCACGGGCTTGGGACCGGCCATGGCAGAGTTAAAAGAACTGAATCCTTGAACGTTGAAAATTGTTCCCCACACCCCGTCGTGACAGCTTACACTAAAGGGGCACATTTTTTTTACAGGGCTGGTTTGCTCTCCAGTCCCTAACCCTCCTCTTTTCACAGCACGGGCTTGGGACCGGCCATGGTAAAGTTAAAAAATGGATACCTTGAAGATTGAAAATTGTTCCCCACACCCCGTCGTGACGGCTTGCACTATAGGGGCGAATGGTTTTTACAGGGCTGGATTGCTCTCCAGCACCCAACCCTCCTCTTTTCGCAGCACGGGCTTGGGACCGGCCATGGCAAAGTTAAAAGAACTGAATCCTTGAACGTTGAAAATTGTTCCCCACACCCCGTCGTGACAGCTTACACTAAAGGGGCACATTTTTTTTTACAGGGCTGGTTTGCTTTCCAGCCCCTAACCCTCCTCTTTTCGCAGCACGGGCTTGGTACCGGCCATGGCAAAGTTAAAAAATGGATACCTTGAAGATTGAAAATTGTTCCCCACACCCCATCGTGACGGCTTGCACTATAGGGGCGAATGGTTTTTACAGGGCTGGTTTGCTCTCCAGCACCCAACCCTCCTCTTTTCGCAGCACGGGCTTGGGACCGGCCATGGCAAAGTTAAAAAAACTGAATCCTTGACCATTGAAAATTGTTCCCCTCACCCCGTCGTGACAGCTTACACTAAAGGGGCACATTTTTTTTACAGGGCTGGTTTGCTCTCCAGCCCCTAACCCTCCTCTTTTCGCAGCACGGGCTTGGGACCGGCCATGGCAAAGTTAAAAAATGGATACCTTGAAGATTGAAAATTGTTCCCCACACCCCGTCGTGACGGCTTGCACTATAGGGGCGGATGGTTTTTACAGGGCTGGTTTTCTCTCCAGCACCCAACCCTCCTCTTTTCGCAGCACGGGCTTGGGACCGGCCATGGCAGAGTTAAAAAAAACTGAAACCTTGAACATTGAAAATTGTTCCCCACACCCCGTCGTGACGGGTTGCACTATAGGGGCGAATGGTTTTTACAGGGCTATATTGCTCTCCAGCACCCAACCCTCCTCTTTTCGCAGCACGGGCTTGGGACCGGCCATGGCAGAGTTAAAAGAACTGAATCCTTGAACGTTGAAAATTGTTCCCCACACCCCGTCGTGACAGTTTACACTAAAGGGGCACTTTTTTTTTTACAGGGCTGGTTTGCTCTCCAGCCCCTAACCCTCCTCTTTTCGCAGCACGGGCTTGGGACCGGCCATGGCAAAGTTAAAAAATGGATACCTTGAAGATTGAAAATTGTTCCCCACACCCCGTCATGACGGCTTGCACTATAGGGGCGGATGTTTTTTACAGGGCTGGTTTGCTCTCCAGCACCCAACCCTCCTCTTTTCGCAGCACGGGCTTGGGACCGGCCATGGCAGAGTTAAAAAAACTGAATCCTTGACCATTGAAAATTGTTCCCCACACCCCGTCGTGACAGCTTACACTAAAGGGGCAAATTTTTTTTTACAGGGCTGGTTTGCTCTCCAGCCCCTAACCCTCCTCTTTTCGCAGCATGGGCTTGGAACCGGCCATGGCAAAGTTAAAAAATGGATACCTTGAAGATTGAAAACTGTTCCCCGCACCCCGTTGTGATGGCTTGCACTATAGGGGCGAATGTTTGTTACAGGGCTGGTTTGCTCTCCAGCACCCAACCCTCCTCTTTTCTCATCAGGGGCTTTGGACCGGCCATGGCAGAGTTAAAAAAAACTGAAACCTTGAACATTGAAAATTGTTCCCCACACCCCGTCGTGACGGCTTGCACTATAGGGGCGAATGGTTTTTACAGGGCTGGTTTGCTCTCCAGCACCAAACCCTCCTCTTTTCGCAGCACGGGCTTGGGACCGGCCATGGCAAAGTTAAAAAAACTGAATCCTTGACCATTGAAAATTGTTCCCCTCACCCCGTCGTGACAGCTTACACTAAAGGGGCAATTTTTTTTTTACAGGGCTGGTTTGCTCTCCAGCCCCTAACCCTCCTCTTTTCGCAGCACGGGCTTGGGACCGGCCATGGCAAAGTTAAAAAATGGATACCTTGAAGATTGAAAATTGTTCCCCACACCCCGTCGTGACGGCTTGCACTATAGGGGCGGATGGTTTTTACAGGGCTGGTTTGCTCTCCAGCACCCAACCCTCCTCTTTTCGCAGCACGGGCTTGGGACCGGCCATGGCAGAGTTAAAAAAAAACTGAAACCTTGAACATTGAAAATTGTTCCCCACACCCCGTCGTGACGGCTTGCACTATAGGGGCGAATGGTTTTTAAAGGGCTGGATTTCTCTCCAGCACCCAACCCTCCTCTTTTCGCAGCACGGGCTTGGGACCGGCCATGGCAGAGTTAAAAGAACTGAATCCTTGAACGTTGAAAATTGGTCCCCACACCCCGTCGTGACAGCTTACACTAAAGGGGCACATTTTTTTTTACAGGGCTGGTTTGCTCTCCAGCCCATAACCCTCCTCTTTTCGCAGCACGGGCTTGGGACCGGCCATGGCAAAGTTAAAAAATGGATACCTTGAAGATTGAAAATTGTTCCCCACACCCCGTCATGACGGCTTGCACTATAGGGGCGGATGTTTTTTACAGGGCTGGTTTGCTCTCCAGCACCCAACCCTCCTCTTTTCGCAGCACGGGCTTGGGACCGGCCATGGCAGAGTTAAAAAAACTGAATCCTTGACCATTGAAAATTGTTCCCCACACCCCGTCGTGACAGCTTACACTAAAGGGGCAAATTTTTTTTTACAGGGCTGGTTTGCTCTCCAGCCCCTAACCCTCCTCTTTTCGCAGCACGGGCTTGGGACCGGCCATGGCAAAGTTAAAAAATGGATACCTTGAAGATTGAAAATTGTTCCCCACACCCCGTCGTGACGGCTTGCACTATAGGGGCGAATGGTTTTTACAGGGCTGGATTGCTCTCCAGCACCCAACCCTCCTCTTTTCGCAGCACGGGCTTGGGACCGGCCATGGCAGAGTTAAAAAAACTGAATCCTTGAACGTTGAAAATTGTTCCCCACACCCCGTCGTGACAGCTTACACTAAAGGGGCACATTTTTTTTTACAGGGCTGGTTTGCTCTCCAGCCCCTAACCCTCCTCTTTTCGCAGCACGGGCTTGGGACCGGCCATGGCAAAGTTAAAAAATGGATACCTTGAAGATTGAAAATTGTTCCCCACACCCCGTCGTGACGGCTTGCACTATAGGGGTGAATGGTTTTTACAGGGCTGGTTTGCTCTCCAGCACCCAACCCTCCTCTTTTCGCAGCACGGGCTTGGGACCGGCCATGGCAGAGTTAAAAAAAACTGAAACCTTGAACATTGAAAATTGTTCCCCACACCCCGTCGTGACGGCTTGCACTATAGGGGCGAATGGTTTTTACAGGGCTGGTTTGCTCTCCAGCACCCAACCCTCCTCTTTTCGCAGCACGGGCTTGGGACCGGCCATGGCAAAGATAAAAAAACTGAATCCTTGACCATTGAAAATTGTTCCCCTCACCCCGTCGTGACAGCTTACACTAAAGGGGCACATTTTTTTTTACAGGGCTGGTTTGCTCTCCAGCCCCTAACCCTCCTCTTTTCGCAGCACGGGCTTGGGACCGGCCATGGCAAAGTTAAAAGAACTGAATCCTTGAACGTTGAAAATTGTTCCCCACACCCCGTCGTGACAGCTTACACTAAAGGGGCACATTTTTTTTACAGGGCTGGTTTGCTCTCCAGCACCCAACCCTCCTCTTTTCGCAGCACGGGCTTGGGACCGGCCATGGCAGAGTTAAAAGAACTGAATCCTTGAACGTTGAAAATTGTTCCCCACACCCCGTCGTGACAGCTTACACTAAAGGGGCACATTTTTTTTACAGGGCTGGTTTGCTCTCCAGTCCCTAACCCTCCTCTTTTCACAGCACGGGCTTGGGACCGGCCATGGCAAAGTTAAAAAATGGATACCTTGAAGATTGAAAATTGTTCCCCACACCCCGTCGTGACGGCTTGCACTATAGGGGCGAATGGTTTTTACAGGGCTGGATTGCTCTCCAGCACCCAACCCTCCTCTTTTCGCAGCACGGGCTTGGGACCGGCCATGGCAAAGTTAAAAGAACTGAATCCTTGAACGTTGAAAATTGTTCCCCACACCCCGTCGTGACAGCTTACACTAAAGGGGCACATTTTTTTTTACAGGGCTGGTTTGCTTTCCAGCCCCTAACCCTCCTCTTTTCGCAGCACGGGCTTGGTACCGGCCATGGCAAAGTTAAAAAATGGATACCTTGAAGATTGAAAATTGTTCCCCACACCCCGTCGTGACGGCTTGCACTATAGGGGCGAATGGTTTTTACAGGGCTGGTTTGCTCTCCAGCACCCAACCCTCCTCTTTTCGCAGCACGGGCTTGGGACCGGCCATGGCAAAGTTAAAAAAACTGAATCCTTGACCATTGAAAATTGTTCCCCTCACCCCGTCGTGACAGCTTACACTAAAGGGGCACATTTTTTTTACAGGGCTGGTTTGCTCTCCAGCCCCTAACCCTCCTCTTTTCGCAGCACGGGCTTGGGACCGGCCATGGCAAAGTTAAAAAATGGATACCTTGAAGATTGAAAATTGTTCCCCACACCCCGTCGTGACGGCTTGCACTATAGGGGCGGATGGTTTTTACAGGGCTGGTTTTCTCTCCAGCACCCAACCCTCCTCTTTTCGCAGCACGGGCTTGGGACCGGCCATGGCAGAGTTAAAAAAAACTGAAACCTTGAACATTGAAAATTGTTCCCCACACCCCGTCGTGACGGGTTGCACTATAGGGGCGAATGGTTTTTACAGGGCTATATTGCTCTCCAGCACCCAACCCTCCTCTTTTCGCAGCACGGGCTTGGGACCGGCCATGGCAGAGTTAAAAGAACTGAATCCTTGAACGTTGAAAATTGTTTCCCACACCCCGTCGTGACAGTTTACACTAAAGGGGCACTTTTTTTTTTACAGGGCTGGTTTGCTCTCCAGCCCCTAACCCTCCTCTTTTCGCAGCACGGGCTTGGGACCGGCCATGGCAAAGTTAAAAAATGGATACCTTGAAGATTGAAAATTGTTCCCCACACCCCGTCATGACGGCTTGCACTATTGGGGCGGATGTTTTTTACAGGGCTGGTTTGCTCTCCAGCACCCAACCCTCCTCTTTTCGCAGCACGGGCTTGGGACCGGCCATGGCAGAGTTAAAAAAACTGAATCCTTGACCATTGAAAATTGTTCCCCACACCCCGTCGTGACAGCTTACACTAAAGGGGCAAATTTTTTTTTACAGGGCTGGTTTGCTCTCCAGCCCCTAACCCTCCTCTTTTCGCAGCATGGGCTTGGAACCGGCCATGGCAAAGTTAAAAAATGGATACCTTGAAGATTGAAAACTGTTCCCCGCACCCCGTTGTGATGGCTTGCACTATAGGGGCGAATGTTTGTTACAGGGCTGGTTTGCTCTCCAGCACCCAACCCTCCTCTTTTCTCATCAGGGGCTTTGGACCGGCCATGGCAGAGTTAAAAAAAACTGAAACCTTGAACATTGAAAATTGTTCCCCACACCCCGTCGTGACGGCTTGCACTATAGGGGCGAATGGTTTTTACAGGGCTGGTTTGCTCTCCAGCACCAAACCCTCCTCTTTTCGCAGCACGGGCTTGGGACCGGCCATGGCAAAGTTAAAAAAACTGAATCCTTGACCATTGAAAATTGTTCCCCTCACCCTGTCGTGACAGCTTACACTAAAGGGGCAAATTTTTTTTTACAGGGCTGGTTTGCTCTCCAGCCCCTAACCCTCCTCTTTTCGCAGCACGGGCTTGGGACCGGCCATGGCAAAGTTAAAAAATGGATACCTTGAAGATTGAAAATTGTTCCCCACACCCCGTCGTGACGGCTTGCACTATAGGGGCGGATGGTTTTTACAGGGCTGGTTTGCTCTCCAGCACCCAACCCTCCTCTTTTCGCAGCACGGGCTTGGGACCGGCCATGGCAGAGTTAAAAAAAAACTGAAACCTTGAACATTGAAAATTGTTCCCCACACCCCGTCGTGACGGCTTGCACTATAGGGGCGAATGGTTTTTAAAGGGCTGGATTTCTCTCCAGCACCCAACCCTCCTCTTTTCGCAGCACGGGCTTGGGACCGGCCATGGCAGAGTTAAAAAAACTGAATCCTTGACCATTGAAAATTGTTCCCCACACCCCGTCGTGACAGCTTACACTAAAGGGGCAAATTTTTTTTTACAGGGCTGGTTTGCTCTCCAGCCCCTAACCCTCCTCTTTTCGCAGCACGGGCTTGGGACCGGCCATGGCAAAGTTAAAAAATGGATACCTTGAAGATTGAAAATTGTTCCCCACACCCCGTCGTGACGGCTTGCACTATAGGGGCGAATGGTTTTTACAGGGCTGGATTGCTCTCCAGCACCCAACCCTCCTCTTTTCGCAGCACGGGCTTGGGACCGGCCATGGCAGAGTTAAAAAAACTGAATCCTTGAACGTTGAAAATTGTTCCCCACACCCCGTCGTGACAGCTTACACTAAAGGGGCACATTTATTTTTACAGGGCTGGTTTGCTCTCCAGCCCCTAACCCTCCTCTTTTCGCAGCACGGGCTTGGGACCGGCCATGGCAAAGTTAAAAAATGGATACCTTGAAGATTGAAAATTGTTCCCCACACCCCGTCGTGACGGCTTGCACTATAGGGGTGAATGGTTTTTACAGGGCTGGTTTGCTCTCCAGCACCCAACCCTCCTCTTTTCGCAGCACGGGCTTGGGACCGGCCATGGCAGAGTTAAAAAAAACTGAAACCTTGAACATTGAAAATTGTTCCCCACACCCCGTCGTGACGGCTTGCACTATAGGGGCGAATGGTTTTTACAGGGCTGGTTTGCTCTCCAGCACCCAACCCTCCTCTTTTCGCAGCACGGGCTTGGGACCGGCCATGGCAAAGTTAAAAAAACTGAATCCTTGACCATTGAAAATTGTTCCCCTCACCCCGTCGTGACAGCTTACACTAAAGGGGCACATTTTTTTTTACAGGGCTGGTTTGCTCTCCAGCCCCTAACCCTCCTCTTTTCGCAGCACGGGCTTGGGACCGGCCATGGCAAAGTTAAAAAATGGATACCTTGAAGATTGAAAATTGTTCCCCACACCCCGTCATGACGGCTTGCACTATAGGGGCGGATGGTTTTTACAGGGCTGGTTTGCTCTCCAGCACCCAACCCTCCTCTTTTCGCAGCACGGGCTTGGGACCGGCCATGGCAGAGTTAAAAAAAACTGAAACCTTGAACATTGAAAATTGTTCCCCACACCCCGTCGTGACGGCTTGCACTATAGGGGCGAATGGTTTTTAAAGGGCTGGATTTCTCTCCAGCACCCAACCCTCCTCTTTTCGCAGCACGGGCTTGGGACCGGCCATGGCAGAGTTAAAAGAACTGAATCCTTGAACGTTGAAAATTGTTCCCCACACCCCGTCGTGACAGCTTACACTAAAGGGGCACATTTTTTTTTACAGGGTTGGTTTGCTCTCCAGCCCCTAACCCTCCTCTTTTCGCAGCACGGGCTTGGGACCGGCCATGGCAAAGTTAAAAAATGGATACCTTGAAGATTGAAAATTGTTCCCCACACCCCGTCATGACGGCTTGCACTATAGGGGCGGATGTTTTTTACATGGCTGGTTTGCTCTCCAGCACCCAACCCTCCTCTTTTCGCAGCACGGGCTTGGGACCGGCCATGGCAGAGTTAAAAAAACTGAATCCTTGACCATTGAAAATTGTTCCGCACACCCCGTCGTGACAGCTTACACTAAAGGGGCAAATTTTTTTTACAGGGCTTGTTTGCTCTCCAGCCCCTAACCCTCCTCTTTTCGCAGCACGGGCTTGGGACCGGCCATGGCAAAGTTAAAAAATGGATACCTTGAAGATTGAAAATTGTTCCCCACACCCCGTCATGACGGCTTGCACTATAGGGGCGGATGGTTTTTACAGGGCTGGTTTGCTCTCCAGCACCCAACCCTCCTCTTTTCGCAGCACGGGCTTGGGACCGGCCATGGCAGAGTTAAAAAAAACTGAAACCTTGAACATTGAAAATTGTTCCCCACACCCCGTCGTGACGGCTTGCACTATAGGGGCGAATGGTTTTTACAGGGCTGGATTGCTCTCCAGCACCCAACCCTCCTCTTTTCGCAGCACGGGCTTGGGACCGGCCATGGCAAAGTTAAAAGAACTGAATCCTTGAACGTTGAAAATTGTTCCCCACACCCCGTCGTGACAGCTTACACTAAAGGGGCAAATTTTTTTTACAGGGCTTGTTTGCTCTCCAGCCCCTAACCCTCCTCTTTTCGCAGCACGGGCTTGGGACCGGCCATGGCAAAGTTAAAAAATGGATACCTTGAAGATTGAAAATTGTTCCCCACACCCCGTCATGACGGCTTGCACTATAGGGGCGGATGGTTTTTACAGGGCTGGTTTGCTCTCCAGCACCCAACCCTCCTCTTTTCGCAGCACGGGCTTGGGACCGGCCATGGCAGAGTTAAAAAAAACTGAAACCTTGAACATTGAAAATTGTTCCCCACACCCCGTCGTGACGGCTTGCACTATAGGGGCGAATGGTTTTTACAGGGCTGGTTTGCTCTCCAGCACCCAACCCTCCTCTTTTCGCAGCACGGGCTTGGGACCGGCTATGGCAAAGTTAAAAAAACTGAATCCTTGACCATTGAAAATTGTTCCCCTCACCCCGTCGTGACAGCTTACACTAAAGGGGCACATTTTTTTTTACAGGGCTGGTTTGCTCTCCAGCCCCTAACCCTCCTCTTTTCGCAGCACGGGCTTGGGACCGGCCATGGCAAAGTTAAAAAATGGATACCTTGAAGATTGAAAATTGTTCCCCACACCCCGTCATGACGGCTTGCACTATAGGGGCGGATGGTTTTTACAGGGCTGGTTTGCTCTCCAGCACCCAACCCTCCTCTTTTCGCAGCACGGGCTTGGGACCGGCCATGGCAGAGTTAAAAAAAACTGAAACCTTGAACATTGAAAATTGTTCCCCACACCCCGTCGTGACGGCTTGCACTATAGGGGCGAATGGTTTTTAAAGGGCTGGATTTCTCTCCAGCACCCAACCCTCCTCTTTTCGCAGCACGGGCTTGGGACCGGCCATGGCAGAGTTAAAAGAACTGAATCCTTGAACGTTGAAAATTGTTCCCCACACCCCGTCGTGACAGCTTACACTAAAGGGGCACATTTTTTTTTACAGGGTTGGTTTGCTCTCCAGCCCCTAACCCTCCTCTTTTCGCAGCACGGGCTTGGGACCGGCCATGGCAAAGTTAAAAAATGGATACCTTGAAGATTGAAAATTGTTCCCCACACCCCGTCATGACGGCTTGCACTATAGGGGCGGATGTTTTTTACATGGCTGGTTTGCTCTCCAGCACCCAACCCTCCTCTTTTCGCAGCACGGGCTTGGGACCGGCCATGGCAGAGTTAAAAAAACTGAATCCTTGACCATTGAAAATTGTTCCGCACACCCCGTCGTGACAGCTTACACTAAAGGGGCAAATTTTTTTTACAGGGCTTGTTTGCTCTCCAGCCCCTAACCCTCCTCTTTTCGCAGCACGGGCTTGGGACCGGCCATGGCAAAGTTAAAAAATGGATACCTTGAAGATTGAAAATTGTTCCCCACACCCCGTCATGACGGCTTGCACTATAGGGGCGGATGGTTTTTACAGGGCTGGTTTGCTCTCCAGCACCCAACCCTCCTCTTTTCGCAGCACGGGCTTGGGACCGGCCATGGCAGAGTTAAAAAAAACTGAAACCTTGAACATTGAAAATTGTTCCCCACACCCCGTCGTGACGGCTTGCACTATAGGGGCGAATGGTTTTTAAAGGGCTGGATTTCTCTCCAGCACCCAACCCTCCTCTTTTCGCAGCACGGGCTTGGGACCGGCCATGGCAGAGTTAAAAGAACTGAATCCTTGAACGTTGAAAATTGTTCCCCACACCCCGTCGTGACAGCTTACACTAAAGGGGCACATTTTTTTTTACAGGGTTGGTTTGCTCTCCAGCCCCTAACCCTCCTCTTTTCGCAGCACGGGCTTGGGACCGGCCATGGCAAAGTTAAAAAATGGATACCTTGAAGATTGAAAATTGTTCCCCACACCCCGTCATGACGGCTTGCACTATAGGGGCGGATGTTTTTTACATGGCTGGTTTGCTCTCCAGCACCCAACCCTCCTCTTTTCGCAGCACGGGCTTGGGACCGGCCATGGCAGAGTTAAAAAAACTGAATCCTTGACCATTGAAAATTGTTCCGCACACCCCGTCGTGACAGCTTACACTAAAGGGGCAAATTTTTTTTACAGGGCTTGTTTGCTCTCCAGCCCCTAACCCTCCTCTTTTCGCAGCACGGGCTTGGGACCGGCCATGGCAAAGTTAAAAAATGGATACCTTGAAGATTGAAAATTGTTCCCCACACCCCGTCATGACGGCTTGCACTATAGGGGCGGATGGTTTTTACAGGGCTGGTTTGCTCTCCAGCACCCAACCCTCCTCTTTTCGCAGCACGGGCTTGGGACCGGCCATGGCAGAGTTAAAAAAAACTGAAACCTTGAACATTGAAAATTGTTCCCCACACCCCGTCGTGACGGCTTGCACTATAGGGGCGAATGGTTTTTACAGGGCTGGATTGCTCTCCAGCACCCAACCCTCCTCTTTTCGCAGCACGGGCTTGGGACCGGCCATGGCAAAGTTAAAAGAACTGAATCCTTGAACGTTGAAAATTGTTCCCCACACCCCGTCGTGACAGCTTACACTAAAGGGGCACATTTTTTTTTACAGGGCTGGTTTGCTTTCCAACCCCTAACCCTCCTCTTTTCGCAGCACAGGCTTGTTACCGGCCATGGCAAAGTTAAAAAATGGATACCTTGAAGATTGAAAATTGTTCCCCACACCCCGTCGTGACGGCTTGCACTATAGGGGCGAATGGTTTTTACAGGGCTGGTTTGCTCTCCAGCACCCAACCCTCCTCTTTTCGCAGCACGGGCTTGGGACCGGCCATGGCAAAGTTAAAAAAACTGAATCCTTGACCATTGAAAATTGTTCCCCTCACCCCGTCGTGACAGCTTACACTAAAGGGGCACATTTTTTTTTACAGGGCTGGTTTGCTCTCCAGCCCCTAACCCTCCTCTTTTCGCAGCACGGGCTTGGGACCGGCCATGGCAAAGTTAAAAGAACTGAATCCTTGAACGTTGAAAATTGTTCCCCACACCCCGTCGTGACAGCTTACACTAAAGGGGCACATTTTTTTTACAGGGCTGGTTTGCTCTCCAGCACCCAACCCTCCTCTTTTCGCAGCACGGGCTTGGGACCAGCCATGGCAGAGTTAAAAGAACTGAATCCTTGAATGTTGAAAATTGTTCCCCACACCCCGTCGTGACAGCTTACACTAAAGGGGCACATTTTTTTTACAGGGCTGGTTTGCTCTCCAGCCCCTAACCCTCCTCTTTTCACAGCACGGGCTTGGGACCGGCCATGGCAAAGTTAAAAAATGGATACCTTGAAGATTGAAAATTGTTCCCCACACCCCGTCGTGACGGCTTGCACTATAGGGGCGAATGGTTTTTACAGGGCTGGATTGCTCTCCAGCACCCAACCCTCCTCTTTTCGCGGCACGGGCTTGGGACCGGCCATGGCAAAGTTAAAAGAACTGAATCCTTGAACGTTGAAAATTGTTCCCCACACCCCGTCGTGACAGCTTACACTAAAGGGGCACATTTTTTTTTACAGGGCTGGTTTGCTTTCCAGCCCCTAACCCTCCTCTTTTCGCAGCACGGGCTTGGTACCGGCCATGGCAAAGTTAAAAAATGGATACCTTGAAGATTGAAAATTGTTCCCCACACCCCGTCGTGACGGCTTGCACTATAGGGGCGAATGGTTTTTACAGGGCTGGTTTGCTCTCCAGCACCCAATCCTCCTCTTTTCGCAGCACGGGCTTGGGACCGGCCATGGCAAAGTTAAAAAAACTGAATCCTTGACCATTGAAAATTGTTCCCCTCACCCCGTCGTGACAGCTTACACTAAAGGGGCACATTTTTTTTACAGGGCTGGTTTGCTCTCCAGCCCCTAACCCTCCTCTTTTCGCAGCACGGGCTTGGGACCGGCCATGGCAAAGTTAAAAAATGGATACCTTGAAGATTGAAAATTGTTCCCCACACCCCGTCGTGACGGCTTGCACTATAGGGGCGGATGGTTTTTACAGGGCTGGTTTTCTCTCCAGCACCCAACCCTCCTCTTTTCGCAGCACGGGCTTGGGACCGGCCATGGCAGAGTTAAAAAAAACTGAAACCTTGAACATTGAAAATTGTTCCCCACACCCCGTCGTGACGGGTTGCACTATAGGGGCGAATGGTTTTTACAGGGCTATATTGCTCTCCAGCACCCAACCCTCCTCTTTTCGCAGCACGGGCTTGGGACCGGCCATGGCAGAGTTAAAAGAACTGAATCCTTGAACGTTGAAAATTGTTCCCCACACCCCGTCGTGACAGTTTACACTAAAGGGGCACTTTTTTTTTTACAGGGCTGGTTTGCTCTCCAGCCCCTAACCCTCCTCTTTTCGCAGCACGGGCTTGGGACCGGCCATGGCAAAGTTAAAAAATGGATACCTTGAAGATTGAAAACTGTTCCCCGCACCCCGTTGTGATGGCTTGCACTATAGGGGCGAATGTTTGTTACAGGGCTGGTTTGCTCTCCAGCACCCAACCCTCCTCTTTTCTCATCAGGGGCTTTGGACCGGCCATGGCAGAGTTAAAAAAAACTGAAACCTTGAACATTGAAAATTGTTCCCCACACCCCGTCGTGACGGCTTGCACTATAGGGGCGAATGGTTTTTACAGGGCTGGTTTGCTCTCCAGCACCCAACCCTCCTCTTTTCGCACCACGGGCTTGGGACCGGCCATGGCAAAGTTAAAAAAACTGAATCCTTGACCATTGAAAATTGTTCCCCTCACCCCGTCGTGACAGCTTACACTAAAGGGGCAAATTTTTTTTTACAGGGCTGGTTTGCTCTCCAGCCCCTAACCCTCCTCTTTTCGCAGCACGGGCTTGGGACCGGCCATGGCAAAGTTAAAAAATGGATACCTTGAAGATTGAAAATTGTTCCCCACACCCCGTCGTGACAGCTTGCACTATAGGGGCGGATGGTTTTTACAGGGCTGGTTTGCTCTCCAGCACCCAACCCTCCTCTTTTCGCAGCACGGGCTTGGGACCGGCCATGGCAGAGTTAAAAAAAACTGAAACCTTGAACATTGAAAATTGTTCCCCACACCCCGTCGTGACGGCTTGCACTATAGGGGCGAATGGTTTTTAAAGGGCTGGATTTCTCTCCAGCACCCAACCCTCCTCTTTTCGCAGCACGGGCTTGGGACCGGCCATGGCAGAGTTAAAAGAACTGAATCCTTGAACGTTGAAAATTGGTCCCCACACCCCGTCGTGACAGCTTACACTAAAGGGGCACATTTTTTTTTACAGGGCTGGTTTGCTCTCCAGCCCATAACCCTCCTCTTTTCGCAGCACGGGCTTGGGACCGGCCATGGCAAAGTTAAAAAATGGATACCTTGAAGATTGAAAATTGTTCCCCACACCCCGTCATGACGGCTTGCACTATAGGGGCGGATGTTTTTTACAGGGCTGGTTTGCTCTCCAGCACCCAACCCTCCTCTTTTCGCAGCACGGGCTTGGGACCGGCCATGGCAGAGTTAAAAAAACTGAATCCTTGACCATTGAAAATTGTTCCCCACACCCCGTCGTGACAGCTTACACTAAAGGGGCAAATTTTTTTTTACAGGGCTGGTTTGCTCTCCAGCCCCTAACCCTCCTCTTTTCGCAGCACGGGCTTGGGACCGGCCATGGCAAAGTTAAAAAATGGATACCTTGAAGATTGAAAATTGTTCCCCACACCCCGTCGTGACGGCTTGCACTATAGGGGCGAATGGTTTTTACAGGGCTGGATTGCTCTCCAGCACCCAACCCTCCTCTTTTCGCAGCATGGGCTTGGGACCGGCCATGGCAGAGTTAAAAAAACTGAATCCTTGAACGTTGAAAATTGTTCCCCACACCCCGTCGTGACAGCTTACACTAAAGGGGCACATTTTTTTTTACAGGGCTGGTTTGCTCTCCAGCCCCTAACCCTCCCCTTTTCGCAGCACGGGCTTGGGACCGGCCATGGCAAAGTTAAAAAATGGATACCTTGAAGATTGAAAATTGTTCCCCACACCCCGTCGTGACGGCTTGCACTATAGGGGTGAATGGTTTTTACAGGGCTGGTTTGCTCTCCAGCACCCAACCCTCCTCTTTTCGCAGCACGGGCTTGGGACCGGCCATGGCAAAGTTAAAAAAACTGAATCCTTGACCATTGAAAATTGTTCCCCTCACCCCGTCGTGACAGCTTACACTAAAGGGGCACATTTTTTTTTACAGGGCTGGTTTGCTCTCCAGCCCCTAACCCTCCTCTTTTCGCAGCACGGGCTTGGGACCGGCCATGGCAAAGTTAAAAAATGGATACCTTGAAGATTGAAAATTGTTCCCCACACTCCGTTGTGATGGCTTGCACTATAGGGGTGGATGGTTTTTACAGGGCTGGTTTGCTCTCCAGCACCCAACCCTCCTCTTTTCGCAGCACGGGCTTGGGACCGGCCATGGCAGAGTTAAAAAAAACTGAAACCTTGAACATTGAAAATTGTTCCCCACACCCCGTCGTGACGGCTTGCACTATAGGGGCGAATGGTTTTTACAGGGCTGGTTTGCTCTCCAGCACCCAACCCTCCTCTTTTCTCAGCACGGGCTTGGGACCGGCCATGGCAAAGTAAAAAAAACTGAATCCTTGACCATTGAAAATTGTTCCCCTCACCCCGTCGTGACAGCTTACACTAAAGGGGCACATTTTTTTTTACAGGGCTGGTTTGCTCTCCAGCCCCTAACCCTCCTCTTTTCGCAGCACGGGCTTGGAACCGGCCATGGCAAAGTTAAAAAATGGATACCTTGAAGATTGAAAATTGTTCCCCACACCCCGTCATGACGGCTTGCACTATAGGGGCGGATGGTTTTTACAGGGCTGGTTTGCTCTCCAGCACCCAACCCTCCTCTTTTCGCAGCACGGGCTTGGGACCGGCCATGGCAGAGTTAAAAAAAACTGAAACCTTGAACATTGAAAATTGTTCCCCACACCCCGTCATGACGGCTTGCACTATAGGGGCGGATGGTTTTTACAGGGCTGGTTTGCTCTCCAGCACCCAACCCTCCTCTTTTCGCAGCATGGGCTTGGAACCGGCCATGGCAAAGTTAAAAAATGGATACCTTGAAGATTGAAAATTGTTCCCCACACCCCGTCATGACAGCTTACACTAAAGGGGCACATTTTTTTTACAGGGTTGGTTTGCTCTCCAGCCCCTAACCCTCCTCTTTTCGCAGCACGGGCTTGGGACCGGCCATGGCAAAGTTAAAAAATGGATACCTTGAAGATTGAAAATTGTTCCCCACACCCCGTCATGACGGCTTGCACTATAGGGGCGGATGTTTTTTACATGGCTGGTTTGCTCTCCAGCACCCAACCCTCCTCTTTTCGCAGCACGGGCTTGGGACCGGCCATGGCAGAGTTAAAAAAACGGAATCCTTGACCATTGAAAATTGTTCCGCACACCCCGTCGTGACAGCTTACACTAAAGGGGCAAATTTTTTTTACAGGGCTTGTTTGCTCTCCAGCCCCTAACCCTCCTCTTTTCGCAGCACGGGCTTGGGACCGGCCATGGCAAAGTTAAAAAATGGATACCTTGAAGATTGAAAATTGTTCCCCACACCCCGTCATGACGGCTTGCACTATAGGGGCGGATGTTTTTTACAGGGCTGGTTTGCTCTCCAGCACCCAACCCTCCTCTTTTCGCAGCACGGGCTTGGGACCGGCCATGGCAGAGTTAAAAAAACTGAATCCTTGACCATTGAAAATTGTTCCCCACACCCCGTCGTGACAGCTTACACTAAAGGGGCAAATTTTTTTTTACAGGGCTGGTTTGCTCTCCAGCCCCTAACCTTCCTCTTTTCGCAGCACGGGCTTGGGACCGGCCATGGCAAAGTTAAAAAATGGATACCTTGAAGATTGAAAATTGTTCCCCACACCCCGTCGTGACGGCTTGCACTATAGGGGCGAATGGTTTTTACAGGGCTGGATTGCTCTCCAGCACCCAACCCTCCTCTTTTCGCAGCATGGGCTTGGGACCGGCCATGGCAGAGTTAAAAAAACTGAATCCTTGAATGTTGAAAATTGTTCCCCACACCCCGTCGTGACAGCTTACACTAAAGGGGCACATTTTTTTTTACAGGGCTGGTTTGCTCTCCAGCCCCTAACCCTCCTCTTTTCGCAGCACGGGCTTGGGACCGGCCATGGCAAAGTTAAAAAATGGATACCTTGAAGATTGAAAATTGTTCCCCACACCCCGTCGTGACGGCTTGCACTATAGGGGTGAATGGTTTTTACAGGGCTGGTTTGCTCTCCAGCACCCAACCCTCCTCTTTTCGCAGCACGGGCTTGGGACCGGCCATGGCAAAGTTAAAAAAACTGAATCCTTGACCATTGAAAATTGTTCCCCTCACCCCGTCGTGACAGCTTACACTAAAGGGGCACATTTTTTTTTACAGGGCTGGTTTGCTCTCCAGCCCCTAACCCTCCTCTTTTCGCAGCACGGGCTTGGGACCGGCCATGGCAAAGTTAAAAAATGGATACCTTGAAGATTGAAAATTGTTCCCCACACCCCGTTGTGATGGCTTGCACTATAGGGGCGGATGGTTTTTACAGGGCTGGTTTGCTCTCCAGCACCCAACCCTCCTCTTTTCGCAGCACGGGCTTGGGACCGGCCATGGCAGAGTTAAAAAAAACTGAAACCTTGAACATTGAAAATTGTTCCCCACACCCCGTCGTGACGGCTTGCACTATAGGGGCGAATGGTTTTTACAGGGCTGGTTTGCTCTCCAGCACCCAACCCTCCTCTTTTCGCAGCACGGGCTTGGGACCGGCCATGGCAAAGTTAAAAAAACTGAATCCTTGACCATTGAAAATTGTTCCCCTCACCCCGTCGTGACAGCTTACACTAAAGGGGCACATTTTTTTTTACAGGGCTGGTTTGCTCTCCAGCCCCTAACCCTCCTCTTTTCGCAGCACGGGCTTGGGACCGGCCATGGCAAAGTTAAAAAATGGATACCTTGAAGATTGAAAATTGTTCCCCACACCCCGTCGTGACGGCTTGCACTATAGGGGCGAATGGTTTTTACAGGGCTGGTTTGCTCTCCAGCACCCAACCCTCCTCTTTTCGCAGCACGGGCTTGGGACCGGCCATGGCAAAGTTAAAAAAACTGAATCCTTGACCATTGAAAATTGTTCCCCTCACCCCGTCGTGACAGCTTACACTAAAGGGGCACATTTTTTTTTACAGGGCTGGTTTGCTCTCCAGCCCCTAACCCTCCTCTTTTCGCAGCACGGGCTTGGGACCGGCCATGGCAAAGTTAAAAAATGGATACCTTGAAGATTGAAAATTGTTCCCCACACCCCGTTGTGATGGCTTGCACTATAGGGGCGGATGGTTTTTACAGGGCTGGTTTGCTCTCCAGCACCCAACCCTCCTCTTTTCGCAGCACGGGCTTGGGACCGGCCATGGCAGAGTTAAAAAAAACTGAAACCTTGAACATTGAAAATTGTTCCCCACACCCCGTCGTGACGGCTTGCACTATAGGGGCGAATGGTTTTTACAGGGCTGGTTTGCTCTCCGGCACCCAACCCTCCTCTTTTCGCAGCACGGGCTTGGGACCGGCCATGGCAAAGTTAAAAAAACTGAATCCTTGACCATTGAAAATTGTTCCCCTCACCCCGTCGTGACAGCTTACACTAAAGGGGCACATTTTTTTTTACAGGGCTGGTTTGCTTTCCAACCCCTAACCCTCCTCTTTTCGCAGCACAGGCTTGTTACCGGCCATGGCAAAGTTAAAAAATGGATACCTTGAAGATTGAAAATTGTTCCCCACACCCCGTCGTGACGGCTTGCACTATAGGGGCGAATGGTTTTTACAGGGCTGGTTTGCTCTCCAGCACCCAACCCTCCTCTTTTCGCAGCACGGGCTTGGGACCGGCCATGGCAAAGTTAAAAAAACTGAATCCTTGACCATTGAAAATTGTTCCCCTCACCCCGTCGTGACAGCTTACACTAAAGGGGCACATTTTTTTTTACAGGGCTGGTTTGCTCTCCAGCCCCTAACCCTCCTCTTTTCGCAGCACGGGCTTGGGACCGGCCATGGCAAAGTTAAAAGAACTGAATCCTTGAACGTTGAAAATTGTTCCCCACACCCCGTCGTGACAGCTTACACTAAAGGGGCACATTTTTTTTACAGGGCTGGTTTGCTCTCCAGCACCCAACCCTCCTCTTTTCGCAGCACGGGCTTGGGACCAGCCATGGCAGAGTTAAAAGAACTGAATCCTTGAATGTTGAAAATTGTTCCCCACACCCCGTCGTGACAGCTTACACTAAAGGGGCACATTTTTTTTACAGGGCTGGTTTGCTCTCCAGCCCCTAACCCTCCTCTTTTCACAGCACGGGCTTGGGACCGGCCATGGCAAAGTTAAAAAATGGATACCTTGAAGATTGAAAATTGTTCCCCACACCCCGTCGTGACGGCTTGCACTATAGGGGCGAATGGTTTTTACAGGGCTGGATTGCTCTCCAGCACCCAACCCTCCTCTTTTCGCGGCACGGGCTTGGGACCGGCCATGGCAAAGTTAAAAGAACTGAATCCTTGAACGTTGAAAATTGTTCCCCACACCCCGTCGTGACAGCTTACACTAAAGGGGCACATTTTTTTTTACAGGGCTGGTTTGCTTTCCAGCCCCTAACCCTCCTCTTTTCGCAGCACGGGCTTGGTACCGGCCATGGCAAAGTTAAAAAATGGATACCTTGAAGATTGAAAATTGTTCCCCACACCCCGTCGTGACGGCTTGCACTATAGGGGCGAATGGTTTTTACAGGGCTGGTTTGCTCTCCAGCACCCAATCCTCCTCTTTTCGCAGCACGGGCTTGGGACCGGCCATGGCAAAGTTAAAAAAACTGAATCCTTGACCATTGAAAATTGTTCCCCTCACCCCGTCGTGACAGCTTACACTAAAGGGGCACATTTTTTTTTACAGGGCTGGTTTGCTCTCCAGCCCCTAACCCTCCTCTTTTCGCAGCACGGGCTTGGAACCGGCCATGGCAAAGTTAAAAAATGGATACCTTGAAGATTGAAAATTGTTCCCCACACCCCGTCATGACGGCTTGCACTATAGGGGCGGATGGTTTTTACAGGGCTGGTTTGCTCTCCAGCACCCAACCCTCCTCTTTTCGCAGCACGGGCTTGGGACCGGCCATGGCAGAGTTAAAAAAAACTGAAACCTTGAACATTGAAAATTGTTCCCCACACCCCGTCATGACGGCTTGCACTATAGGGGCGGATGGTTTTTACAGGGCTGGTTTGCTCTCCAGCACCCAACCCTCCTCTTTTCGCAGCACGGGCTTGGAACCGGCCATGGCAAAGTTAAAAAATGGATACCTTGAAGATTGAAAATTGTTCCCCACACCCCGTCATGACAGCTTACACTAAAGGGGCACATTTTTTTTACAGGGTTGGTTTGCTCTCCAGCCCCTAACCCTCCTCTTTTCGCAGCACGGGCTTGGGACCGGCCATGGCAAAGTTAAAAAATGGATACCTTGAAGATTGAAAATTGTTCCCCACACCCCGTCATGACGGCTTGCACTATAGGGGCGGATGTTTTTTACATGGCTGGTTTGCTCTCCAGCACCCAACCCTCCTCTTTTCGCAGCACGGGCTTGGGACCGGCCATGGCAGAGTTAAAAAAACGGAATCCTTGACCATTGAAAATTGTTCCGCACACCCCGTCGTGACAGCTTACACTAAAGGGGCAAATTTTTTTTACAGGGCTTGTTTGCTCTCCAGCCCCTAACCCTCCTCTTTTCGCAGCACGGGCTTGGGACCGGCCATGGCAAAGTTAAAAAATGGATACCTTGAAGATTGAAAATTGTTCCCCACACCCCGTCATGACGGCTTGCACTATAGGGGCGGATGTTTTTTACAGGGCTGGTTTGCTCTCCAGCACCCAACCCTCCTCTTTTCGCAGCACGGGCTTGGGACCGGCCATGGCAGAGTTAAAAAAACTGAATCCTTGACCATTGAAAATTGTTCCCCACACCCCGTCGTGACAGCTTACACTAAAGGGGCAAATTTTTTTTTACAGGGCTGGTTTGCTCTCCAGCCCCTAACCTTCCTCTTTTCGCAGCACGGGCTTGGGACCGGCCATGGCAAAGTTAAAAAATGGATACCTTGAAGATTGAAAATTGTTCCCCACACCCCGTCGTGACGGCTTGCACTATAGGGGCGAATGGTTTTTACAGGGCTGGATTGCTCTCCAGCACCCAACCCTCCTCTTTTCGCAGCATGGGCTTGGGACCGGCCATGGCAGAGTTAAAAAAACTGAATCCTTGAATGTTGAAAATTGTTCCCCACACCCCGTCGTGACAGCTTACACTAAAGGGGCACATTTTTTTTACAGGGCTGGTTTGCTCTCCAGCCCCTAACCCTCCTCTTTTCGCAGCACGGGCTTGGGACCGGCCATGGCAAAGTTAAAAAATGGATACCTTGAAGATTGAAAATTGTTCCCCACACCCCGTCGTGACGGCTTGCACTATAGGGGTGAATGGTTTTTACAGGGCTGGTTTGCTCTCCAGCACCCAACCCTCCTCTTTTCGCAGCACGGGCTTGGGACCGGCCATGGCAAAGTTAAAAAAACTGAATCCTTGACCATTGAAAATTGTTCCCCTCACCCCGTCGTGACAGCTTACACTAAAGGGGCACATTTTTTTTTACAGGGCTGGTTTGCTCTCCAGCCCCTAACCCTCCTCTTTTCGCAGCACGGGCTTGGGACCGGCCATGGCAAAGTTAAAAAATGGATACCTTGAAGATTGAAAATTGTTCCCCACACCCCGTTGTGATGGCTTGCACTATAGGGGCGGATGGTTTTTACAGGGCTGGTTTGCTCTCCAGCACCCAACCCTCCTCTTTTCGCAGCACGGGCTTGGGACCGGCCATGGCAGAGTTAAAAAAAACTGAAACCTTGAACATTGAAAATTGTTCCCCACACCCCGTCGTGACGGCTTGCACTATAGGGGCGAATGGTTTTTACAGGGCTGGTTTGCTCTCCAGCACCCAACCCTCCTCTTTTCGCAGCACGGGCTTGGGACCGGCCATGGCAAAGTTAAAAAAACTGAATCCTTGACCATTGAAAATTGTTCCCCTCACCCCGTCGTGACAGCTTACACTAAAGGGGCACATTTTTTTTTACAGGGCTGGTTTGCTCTCCAGCCCCTAACCCTCCTCTTTTCACAGCACGGGCTTGGGACCGGCCATGGCAAAGTTAAAAAATGGATACCTTGAAGATTGAAAATTGTTCCCCACACCCCGTCGTGACGGCTTGCACTATAGGGGCGAATGGTTTTTACAGGGCTGGTTTGCTCTCCAGCACCCAACCCTCCTCTTTTCGCAGCACGGGCTTGGGACCGGCCATGGCAAAGTTAAAAAAACTGAATCCTTGACCATTGAAAATTGTTCCCCTCACCCCGTCGTGACAGCTTACACTAAAGGGGCACTTTTTTTTTTACAGGGCTGGTTTGCTCTCCAGCCCCTAACCCTCCTCTTTTCGCAGCACGGGCTTGGGACCGGCCATGGCAAAGTTAAAAAATGGATACCTTGAAGATTGAAAATTGTTCCCCACACCCCGTTGTGATGGCTTGCACTATAGGGGCGGATGGTTTTTACAGGGCTGGTTTGCTCTCCAGCACCCAACCCTCCTCTTTTCGCAGCACGGGCTTGGGACCGGCCATGGCAGAGTTAAAAAAAACTGAAACCTTGAACATTGAAAATTGTTCCCCACACCCCGTCGTGACGGCTTGCACTATAGGGGCGAATGGTTTTTACAGGGCTGGTTTGCTCTCCGGCACCCAACCCTCCTCTTTTCGCAGCACGGGCTTGGGACCGGCCATGGCAAAGTTAAAAAAACTGAATCCTTGACCATTGAAAATTGTTCCCCTCACCCCGTCGTGACAGCTTACACTAAAGGGGCACATTTTTTTTTACAGGGCTGGTTTGCTTTCCAACCCCTAACCCTCCTCTTTTCGCAGCACAGGCTTGTTACCGGCCATGGCAAAGTTAAAAAATGGATACCTTGAAGATTGAAAATTGTTCCCCACACCCCGTCGTGACGGCTTGCACTATAGGGGCGAATGGTTTTTACAGGGCTGGTTTGCTCTCCAGCACCCAACCCTCCTCTTTTCGCAGCACGGGCTTGGGACCGGCCATGGCAAAGTTAAAAAAACTGAATCCTTGACCATTGAAAATTGTTCCCCTCACCCCGTCGTGACAGCTTACACTAAAGGGGCACATTTTTTTTTACAGGGCTGGTTTGCTCTCCAGCCCCTAACCCTCCTCTTTTCGCAGCACGGGCTTGGGACCGGCCATGGCAAAGTTAAAAGAACTGAATCCTTGAACGTTGAAAATTGTTCCCCACACCCCGTCGTGACAGCTTACACTAAAGGGGCACATTTTTTTTACAGGGCTGGTTTGCTCTCCAGCACCCAACCCTCCTCTTTTCGCAGCACGGGCTTGGGACCAGCCATGGCAGAGTTAAAAGAACTGAATCCTTGAATGTTGAAAATTGTTCCCCACACCCCGTCGTGACAGCTTACACTAAAGGGGCACATTTTTTTTACAGGGCTGGTTTGCTCTCCAGCCCCTAACCCTCCTCTTTTCACAGCACGGGCTTGGGACCGGCCATGGCAAAGTTAAAAAATGGATACCTTGAAGATTGAAAATTGTTCCCCACACCCCGTCGTGACGGCTTGCACTATAGGGGCGAATGGTTTTTACAGGGCTGGATTGCTCTCCAGCACCCAACCCTCCTCTTTTCGCGGCACGGGCTTGGGACCGGCCATGGCAAAGTTAAAAGAACTGAATCCTTGAACGTTGAAAATTGTTCCCCACACCCCGTCGTGACAGCTTACACTAAAGGGGCACATTTTTTTTTACAGGGCTGGTTTGCTTTCCAGCCCCTAACCCTCCTCTTTTCGCAGCACGGGCTTGGTACCGGCCATGGCAAAGTTAAAAAATGGATACCTTGAAGATTGAAAATTGTTCCCCACACCCCGTTGTGATGGCTTGCACTATAGGGGCGGATGGTTTTTACAGGGCTGGTTTGCTCTCCAGCACCCAACCCTCCTCTTTTCGCAGCACGGGCTTGGGACCGGCCATGGCAGAGTTAAAAAAAACTGAAACCTTGAACATTGAAAATTGTTCCCCACACCCCGTCGTGACGGCTTGCACTATAGGGGCGAATGGTTTTTACAGGGCTGGTTTGCTCTCCGGCACCCAACCCTCCTCTTTTCGCAGCACGGGCTTGGGACCGGCCATGGCAAAGTTAAAAAAACTGAATCCTTGACCATTGAAAATTGTTCCCCTCACCCCGTCGTGACAGCTTACACTAAAGGGGCACATTTTTTTTTACAGGGCTGGTTTGCTTTCCAACCCCTAACCCTCCTCTTTTCGCAGCACAGGCTTGTTACCGGCCATGGCAAAGTTAAAAAATGGATACCTTGAAGATTGAAAATTGTTCCCCACACCCCGTCGTGACGGCTTGCACTATAGGGGCGAATGGTTTTTACAGGGCTGGTTTGCTCTCCAGCACCCAACCCTCCTCTTTTCGCAGCACGGGCTTGGGACCGGCCATGGCAAAGTTAAAAAAACTGAATCCTTGACCATTGAAAATTGTTCCCCTCACCCCGTCGTGACAGCTTACACTAAAGGGGCACATTTTTTTTTACAGGGCTGGTTTGCTCTCCAGCCCCTAACCCTCCTCTTTTCGCAGCACGGGCTTGGGACCGGCCATGGCAAAGTTAAAAGAACTGAATCCTTGAACGTTGAAAATTGTTCCCCACACCCCGTCGTGACAGCTTACACTAAAGGGGCACATTTTTTTTACAGGGCTGGTTTGCTCTCCAGCACCCAACCCTCCTCTTTTCGCAGCACGGGCTTGGGACCAGCCATGGCAGAGTTAAAAGAACTGAATCCTTGAATGTTGAAAATTGTTCCCCACACCCCGTCGTGACAGCTTACACTAAAGGGGCACATTTTTTTTACAGGGCTGGTTTGCTCTCCAGCCCCTAACCCTCCTCTTTTCACAGCACGGGCTTGGGACCGGCCATGGCAAAGTTAAAAAATGGATACCTTGAAGATTGAAAATTGTTCCCCACACCCCGTCGTGACGGCTTGCACTATAGGGGCGAATGGTTTTTACAGGGCTGGATTGCTCTCCAGCACCCAACCCTCCTCTTTTCGCGGCACGGGCTTGGGACCGGCCATGGCAAAGTTAAAAGAACTGAATCCTTGAACGTTGAAAATTGTTCCCCACACCCCGTCGTGACAGCTTACACTAAAGGGGCACATTTTTTTTTACAGGGCTGGTTTGCTTTCCAGCCCCTAACCCTCCTCTTTTCGCAGCACGGGCTTGGTACCGGCCATGGCAAAGTTAAAAAATGGATACCTTGAAGATTGAAAATTGTTCCCCACACCCCGTCGTGACGGCTTGCACTATAGGGGCGAATGGTTTTTACAGGGCTGGTTTGCTCTCCAGCACCCAATCCTCCTCTTTTCGCAGCACGGGCTTGGGACCGGCCATGGCAAAGTTAAAAAAACTGAATCCTTGACCATTGAAAATTGTTCCCCTCACCCCGTCGTGACAGCTTACACTAAAGGGGCACATTTTTTTTTACAGGGCTGGTTTGCTCTCCAGCCCCTAACCCTCCTCTTTTCGCAGCACGGGCTTGGGACCGGCCATGGCAAAGTTAAAAAATGGATACCTTGAAGATTGAAAATTGTTCCCCACACCCCGTCGTGACGGCTTGCACTATAGGGGCGGATGGTTTTTACAGGGCTGGTTTTCTCTCCAGCACCCAACCCTCCTCTTTTCGCAGCACGGGCTTGGGACCGGCCATGGCAGAGTTAAAAAAAACTGAAACCTTGAACATTGAAAATTGTTCCCCACACCCCGTCGTGACGGGTTGCACTATAGGGGCGAATGGTTTTTACAGGGCTATATTGCTCTCCAGCACCCAACCCTCCTCTTTTCGCAGCACGGGCTTGGGACCGGCCATGGCAGAGTTAAAAGAACTGAATCCTTGAACGTTGAAAATTGTTCCCCACACCCCGTCGTGACAGTTTACACTAAAGGGGCACTTTTTTTTTTACAGGGCTGGTTTGCTCTCCAGCCCCTAACCCTCCTCTTTTCGCAGCACGGGCTTGGGCCCGGCCATGGCAAAGTTAAAAAATGGATACCTTGAAGATTGAAAACTGTTCCCCGCACCCCGTTGTGATGGCTTGCACTATAGGGGCGAATGTTTGTTACAGGGCTGGTTTGCTCTCCAGCACCCAACCCTCCTCTTTTCTCATCAGGGGCTTTGGACCGGCCATGGCAGAGTTAAAAAAAACTGAAACCTTGAACATTGAAAATTGTTCCCCACACCCCGTCGTGACGGCTTGCACTATAGGGGCGAATGGTTTTTACAGGGCTGGTTTGCTCTCCAGCACCCAACCCTCCTCTTTTCGCACCACGGGCTTGGGACCGGCCATGGCAAAGTTAAAAAAACTGAATCCTTGACCATTGAAAATTGTTCCCCTCACCCCGTCGTGACAGCTTACACTAAAGGGGCAAATTTTTTTTTACAGGGCTGGTTTGCTCTCCAGCCCCTAACCCTCCTCTTTTCGCAGCACGGGCTTGGGACCGGCCATGGCAAAGTTAAAAAATGGATACCTTGAAGATTGAAAATTGTTCCCCACACCCCGTCGTGACAGCTTGCACTATAGGGGCGGATGGTTTTTACAGGGCTGGTTTGCTCTCCAGCACCCAACCCTCCTCTTTTCGCAGCACGGGCTTGGGACCGGCCATGGCAGAGTTAAAAAAAACTGAAACCTTGAACATTGAAAATTGTTCCCCACACCCCGTCGTGACGGCTTGCACTATAGGGGCGAATGGTTTTTAAAGGGCTGGATTTCTCTCCAGCACCCAACCCTCCTCTTTTCGCAGCACGGGCTTGGGACCGGCCATGGCAGAGTTAAAAGAACTGAATCCTTGAACGTTGAAAATTGGTCCCCACACCCCGTCGTGACAGCTTACACTAAAGGGGCACATTTTTTTTTACAGGGCTGGTTTGCTCTCCAGCCCATAACCCTCCTCTTTTCGCAGCACGGGCTTGGGACCGGCCATGGCAAAGTTAAAAAATGGATACCTTGAAGATTGAAAATTGTTCCCCACACCCCGTCATGACGGCTTGCACTATAGGGGCGGATGTTTTTTACAGGGCTGGTTTGCTCTCCAGCACCCAACCCTCCTCTTTTCGCAGCACGGGCTTGGGACCGGCCATGGCAGAGTTAAAAAAACTGAATCCTTGACCATTGAAAATTGTTCCCCACACCCCGTCGTGACAGCTTACACTAAAGGGGCAAATTTTTTTTTACAGGGCTGGTTTGCTCTCCAGCCCCTAACCCTCCTCTTTTCGCAGCACGGGCTTGGGACCGGCCATGGCAAAGTTAAAAAATGGATACCTTGAAGATTGAAAATTGTTCCCCACACCCCGTCGTGACGGCTTGCACTATAGGGGCGAATGGTTTTTACAGGGCTGGATTGCTCTCCAGCACCCAACCCTCCTCTTTTCGCAGCATGGGCTTGGGACCGGCCATGGCAGAGTTAAAAAAACTGAATCCTTGAACGTTGAAAATTGTTCCCCACACCCCGTCGTGACAGCTTACACTAAAGGGGCACATTTTTTTTTACAGGGCTGGTTTGCTCTCCAGCCCCTAACCCTCCTCTTTTCGCAGCACGGGCTTGGGACCGGCCATGGCAAAGTTAAAAAATGGATACCTTGAAGATTGAAAATTGTTCCCCACACCCCGTCGTGACGGCTTGCACTATAGGGGTGAATGGTTTTTACAGGGCTGGTTTGCTCTCCAGCACCCAACCCTCCTCTTTTCGCAGCACGGGCTTGGGACCGGCCATGGCAAAGTTAAAAAAACTGAATCCTTGACCATTGAAAATTGTTCCCCTCACCCCGTCGTGACAGCTTACACTAAAGGGGCACATTTTTTTTTACAGGGCTGGTTTGCTCTCCAGCCCCTAACCCTCCTCTTTTCGCAGCACGGGCTTGGGACCGGCCATGGCAAAGTTAAAAAATGGATACCTTGAAGATTGAAAATTGTTCCCCACACTCCGTTGTGATGGCTTGCACTATAGGGGTGGATGGTTTTTACAGGGCTGGTTTGCTCTCCAGCACCCAACCCTCCTCTTTTCGCAGCACGGGCTTCGGACCGGCCATGGCAGAGTTAAAAAAAACTGAAACCTTGAACATTGAAAATTGTTCCCCACACCCCGTCGTGACGGCTTGCACTATAGGGGCGAATGGTTTTTACAGGGCTGGTTTGCTCTCCAGCACCCAACCCTCCTCTTTTCTCAGCACGGGCTTGGGACCGGCCATGGCAAAGTAAAAAAAACTGAATCCTTGACCATTGAAAATTGTTCCCCTCACCCCGTCGTGACAGCTTACACTAAAGGGGCACATTTTTTTTTACAGGGCTGGTTTGCTCTCCAGCCCCTAACCCTCCTCTTTTCGCAGCACGGGCTTGGAACCGGCCATGGCAAAGTTAAAAAATGGATACCTTGAAGATTGAAAATTGTTCCCCACACCCCGTCATGACGGCTTGCACTATAGGGGCGGATGGTTTTTACAGGGCTGGTTTGCTCTCCAGCACCCAACCCTCCTCTTTTCGCAGCACGGGCTTGGGACCGGCCATGGCAGAGTTAAAAAAAACTGAAACCTTGAACATTGAAAATTGTTCCCCACACCCCGTCATGACGGCTTGCACTATAGGGGCGGATGGTTTTTACAGGGCTGGTTTGCTCTCCAGCACCCAACCCTCCTCTTTTCGCAGCACGGGCTTGGAACCGGCCATGGCAAAGTTAAAAAATGGATACCTTGAAGATTGAAAATTGTTCCCCACACCCCGTCATGACAGCTTACACTAAAGGGGCACATTTTTTTTACAGGGTTGGTTTGCTCTCCAGCCCCTAACCCTCCTCTTTTCGCAGCACGGGCTTGGGACCGGCCATGGCAAAGTTAAAAAATGGATACCTTGAAGATTGAAAATTGTTCCCCACACCCCGTCATGACGGCTTGCACTATAGGGGCGGATGTTTTTTACATGGCTGGTTTGCTCTCCAGCACCCAACCCTCCTCTTTTCGCAGCACGGGCTTGGGACCGGCCATGGCAGAGTTAAAAAAACGGAATCCTTGACCATTGAAAATTGTTCCGCACACCCCGTCGTGACAGCTTACACTAAAGGGGCAAATTTTTTTTACAGGGCTTGTTTGCTCTCCAGCCCCTAACCCTCCTCTTTTCGCAGCACGGGCTTGGGACCGGCCATGGCAAAGTTAAAAAATGGATACCTTGAAGATTGAAAATTGTTCCCCACACCCCGTCATGACGGCTTGCACTATAGGGGCGGATGTTTTTTACAGGGCTGGTTTGCTCTCCAGCACCCAACCCTCCTCTTTTCGCAGCACGGGCTTGGGACCGGCCATGGCAGAGTTAAAAAAACTGAATCCTTGACCATTGAAAATTGTTCCCCACACCCCCCGTCGTGACAGCTTACACTAAAGGGGCAAATTTTTTTTTACAGGGCTGGTTTGCTCTCCAGCCCCTAACCTTCCTCTTTTCGCAGCACGGGCTTGGGACCGGCCATGGCAAAGTTAAAAAATGGATACCTTGAAGATTGAAAATTGTTCCCCACACCCCGTCGTGACGGCTTGCACTATAGGGGCGAATGGTTTTTACAGGGCTGGATTGCTCTCCAGCACCCAACCCTCCTCTTTTCGCAGCATGGGCTTGGGACCGGCCATGGCAGAGTTAAAAAAACTGAATCCTTGAATGTTGAAAATTGTTCCCCACACCCCGTCGTGACAGCTTACACTAAAGGGGCACATTTTTTTTTACAGGGCTGGTTTGCTCTCCAGCCCCTAACCCTCCTCTTTTCGCAGCACGGGCTTGGGACCGGCCATGGCAAAGTTAAAAAATGGATACCTTGAAGATTGAAAATTGTTCCCCACACCCCGTCGTGACGGCTTGCACTATAGGGGTGAATGGTTTTTACAGGGCTGGTTTGCTCTCCAGCACCCAACCCTCCTCTTTTCGCAGCACGGGCTTGGGACCGGCCATGGCAAAGTTAAAAAAACTGAATCCTTGACCATTGAAAATTGTTCCCCTCACCCCGTCGTGACAGCTTACACTAAAGGGGCACATTTTTTTTTACAGGGCTGGTTTGCTCTCCAGCCCCTAACCCTCCTCTTTTCGCAGCACGGGCTTGGGACCGGCCATGGCAAAGTTAAAAAATGGATACCTTGAAGATTGAAAATTGTTCCCCACACCCCGTTGTGATGGCTTGCACTATAGGGGCGGATGGTTTTTACAGGGCTGGTTTGCTCTCCAGCACCCAACCCTCCTCTTTTCGCAGCACGGGCTTGGGACCGGCCATGGCAGAGTTAAAAAAAACTGAAACCTTGAACATTGAAAATTGTTCCCCACACCCCGTCGTGACGGCTTGCACTATAGGGGCGAATGGTTTTTACAGGGCTGGTTTGCTCTCCAGCACCCAACCCTCCTCTTTTCGCAGCACGGGCTTGGGACCGGCCATGGCAAAGTTAAAAAAACTGAATCCTTGACCATTGAAAATTGTTCCCCTCACCCCGTCGTGACAGCTTACACTAAAGGGGCACATTTTTTTTTACAGGGCTGGTTTGCTCTCCAGCCCCTAACCCTCCTCTTTTCGCAGCACGGGCTTGGGACCGGCCATGGCAAAGTTAAAAAATGGATACCTTGAAGATTGAAAATTGTTCCCCACACCCCGTCATGACGGCTTGCACTATAGGGGCGGATGGTTTTTACAGGGCTGGTTTGCTCTCCAGCACCCAACCCTCCTCTTTTCGCAGCACGGGCTTGGGACCGGCCATGGCAGAGTTAAAAAAAACTGAAACCTTGAACATTGAAAATTGTTCCCCACACCCCGTCGTGACGGCTTGCACTATAGGGGCGAATGGTTTTTAAAGGGCTGGATTTCTCTCCAGCACCCAACCCTCCTCTTTTCGCAGCACGGGCTTGGGACCGGCCATGGCAGAGTTAAAAGAACTGAATCCTTGAACGTTGAAAATTGTTCCCCACACCCCGTCGTGACAGCTTACACTAAAGGGGCACATTTTTTTTTACAGGGTTGGTTTGCTCTCCAGCCCCTAACCCTCCTCTTTTCGCAGCACGGGCTTGGGACCGGCCATGGCAAAGTTAAAAAATGGATACCTTGAAGATTGAAAATTGTTCCCCACACCCCGTCATGACGGCTTGCACTATAGGGGCGGATGTTTTTTACATGGCTGGTTTGCTCTCCAGCACCCAACCCTCCTCTTTTCGCAGCATGGGCTTGGGACCGGCCATGGCAGAGTTAAAAAAACTGAATCCTTGACCATTGAAAATTGTTCCGCACACCCCGTCGTGACAGCTTACACTAAAGGGGCAAATTTTTTTTACAGGGCTTGTTTGCTCTCCAGCCCCTAACCCTCCTCTTTTCGCAGCACGGGCTTGGGGCCGGCCATGGCAAAGTTAAAAAATGGATACCTTGAAGATTGAAAATTGTTCCCCACACCCCGTCATGACGGCTTGCACTATAGGGGCGGATGGTTTTTACAGGGCTGGTTTGCTCTCCAGCACCCAACCCTCCTCTTTTTGCAGCACGGGCTTGGGACCGGCCATGGCAGAGTTAAAAAAAACTGAAACCTTGAACATTGAAAATTGTTCCCCACACCCCGTCGTGACGGCTTGCACTATAGGGGCGAATGGTTTTTACAGGGCTGGATTGCTCTCCAGCACCCAACCCTCCTCTTTTCGCAGCACGGGCTTGGGACCGGCCATGGCAAAGTTAAAAGAACTGAATCCTTGAACGTTGAAAATTGTTCCCCACACCCCGTCGTGACAGCTTACACTAAAGGGGCACATTTTTTTTTACAGGGCTGGTTTGCTTTCCAGCCCCTAACCCTCCTCTTTTCGCAGCACGGGCTTGGTACCGGCCATGGCAAAGTTAAAAAATGGATACCTTGAAGATTGAAAATTGTTCCCCACACCCCGTCGTGACCGCTTGCACTATAGGGGCGAATGGTTTTTACAGGGCTGGTTTGCTCTCCAGCACCCAACCCTCCTCTTTTCACAGCACGGGCTTGGGACCGGCCATGGCAAAGTTAAAAAAACTGAATCCTTGACCATTGAAAATTGTTCCCCTCACCCCGTCGTGACAGCTTACACTAAAGGGGCACATTTTTTTTTACAGGGCTGGTTTGCTCTCCAGCCCCTAACCCTCCTCTTTTCGCAGCACGGGCTTGGGACCGGCCATGGCAAAGTTAAAAAATGGATACCTTGAAGATTGAAAATTGTTCCCCACACCCCGTCGTGACGGCTTGCACTATAGGGGCGGATGGTTTTTACAGGGCTGGTTTTCTCTCCAGCACCCAACCCTCCTCTTTTCGCAGCACGGGCTTGGGACCGGCCATGGCAGAGTTAAAAAAAACTGAAACCTTGAACATTGAAAATTGTTCCCCACACCCCGTCGTGACGGGTTGCACTATAGGGGCGAATGGTTTTTACACGGCTGGATTGCTCTCCAGCACCCAACCCTCCTCTTTTCGCAGCACGGGCTTGGGACCGGCCATGGCAGAGTTAAAAGAACTGAATCCTTGAACGTTGAAAATTGTTCCCCACACCCCGTCGTGACAGTTTACACTAAAGGGGCACTTTTTTTTTTACAGGGCTGGTTTGCTCTCCAGCCCCTAACCCTCCTCTTTTCGCAGCACGGGCTTGGGACCGGCCATGGCAAAGTTAAAAAATGGATACCTTGAAGATTGAAAATTGTTCCCCACACCCCGTCGTGACGGCTTGCACTATAGGGGCGAATGGTTTTTACAGGGCTGGATTGCTCTCCAGCACCCAACCCTCCTCTTTTCGCAGCACGGGCTTGGGACCGGCCATGGCAAAGTTAAAAGAACTGAATCCTTGAACGTTGAAAATTGTTCCCCACACCCCGTCGTGACAGCTTACACTAAAGGGGCACATTTTTTTTTACAGGGCTGGTTTGCTCTCCAGCACCCAACCCTCCTCTTTTCGCAGCACGGGCTTGGGACCGGCCATGGCAGAGTTAAAAAAACGGAATCCTTGACCATTGAAAATTGTTCCCCACACCCCGTCGTGACAGCTTACACTAAAGGGGCAAATTTTTTTTTACAGGGCTGGTTTGCTCTCCAGCCCCTAACCCTCCTCTTTTCGCAGCATGGGCTTGGAACCGGCCATGGCAAAGTTAAAAAATGGATACCTTGAAGATTGAAAACTGTTCCCCGCACCCCGTTGTGATGGCTTGCACTATAGGGGCGAATGTTTGTTACAGGGCTGGTTTGCTCTCCAGCACCCAACCCTCCTCTTTTCTCATCAGGGGCTTTGGACCGGCCATGGCAGAGTTAAAAAAAACTGAAACCTTGAAGATTGAAAATTGTTCCCCACACCCCGTCGTGACGGCTTGCACTATAGGGGCGAATGGTTTTTACAGGGCTGGTTTGCTCTCCAGCACCCAACCCTCCTCTTTTCGCAGCACGGGCTTGGGACCGGCCATGGCAAAGTTAAAAAAACTGAATCCTTGACCATTGAAAATTGTTCCCCTCACCCCGTCGTGACAGCTTACACTAAAGGGGCAAATTTTTTTTTACAGGGCTTGTTTGCTCTCCAGCCCCTAACCCTCCTCTTTTCGCAGCACGGGCTTGGGACCGGCCATGGCAAAGTTAAAAAATGGATACCTTGAAGATTGAAAATTGTTCCCCACACCCCGTCGTGACAGCTTGCACTATAGGGGCGGATGGTTTTTACAGGGCTGGTTTGCTCTCCAGCACCCAACCCTCCTCTTTTCGCAGCACGGGCTTGGGACCGGCCATGGCAGAGTTAAAAAAAACTGAAACCTTGAACATTGAAAATTGTTCCCCACACCCCGTCGTGACGGCTTGCACTATAGGGGCGAATGGTTTTTAAAGGGCTGGATTTCTCTCCAGCACCCAACCCTCCTCTTTTCGCAGCACGGGCTTGGGACCGGCCATGGCAGAGTTAAAAGAACTGAATCCTTGAACGTTGAAAATTGGTCCCCACACCCCGTCGTGACAGCTTACACTAAAGGGGCACATTTTTTTTTACAGGGCTGGTTTGCTCTCCAGCCCATAACCCTCCTCTTTTCGCAGCACGGGCTTGGGACCGGCCATGGCAAAGTTAAAAAATGGATACCTTGAAGATTGAAAATTGTTCCCCACACCCCGTCATGACGGCTTGCACTATAGGGGCGGATGTTTTTTACAGGGCTGGTTTGCTCTCCAGCACCCAACCCTCCTCTTTTCGCAGCACGGGCTTGGGACCGGCCATGGCAGAGTTAAAAAAACTGAATCCTTGACCATTGAAAATTGTTCCCCACACCCCGTCGTGACAGCTTACACTAAAGGGGCAAATTTTTTTTTACAGGGCTGGTTTGCTCTCCAGCCCCTAACCCTCCTCTTTTCGCAGCACGGGCTTGGGACCGGCCATGGCAAAGTTAAAAAATGGATACCTTGAAGATTGAAAATTGTTCCCCACACCCCGTCGTGACGGCTTGCACTATAGGGGCGAATGGTTTTTACAGGGCTGGATTGCTCTCCAGCACCCAACCCTCCTCTTTTCGCAGCACGGGCTTGGGACCGGCCATGGCAGAGTTAAAAAAACTGAATCCTTGAACGTTGAAAATTGTTCCCCACACCCCGTCGTGACAGCTTACACTAAAGGGGCACATTTTTTTTTACAGGGCTGGTTTGCTCTCCAGCCCCTAACCCTCCTCTTTTCGCAGCACGGGCTTGGGACCGGCCATGGCAAAGTTAAAAAATGGATACCTTGAAGATTGAAAATTGTTCCCCACACCCCGTCGTGACGGCTTGCACTATAGGGGTGAATGGTTTTTACAGGGCTGGTTTGCTCTCCATCACCCAACCCTCCTCTTTTCGCAGCACGGGCTTGGGACCGGCCATGGCAAAGTTAAAAAAACTGAATCCTTGACCATTGAAAATTGTTCCCCTCACCCCGTCGTGACAGCTTACACTAAAGGGGCACATTTTTTTTTACAGGGCTGGTTTGCTCTCCAGCCCCTAACCCTCCTCTTTTCGCAGCATGGGCTTGGGACCGGCCATGGCAAAGTTAAAAAATGGATACCTTGAAGATTGAAAATTGTTCCCCACACCCCGTTGTGATGGCTTGCACTATAGGGGCGGATGGTTTTTACAGGGCTGGTTTTCTCTCCAGCACCCAACCCTCCTCTTTTCGCAGCACGGGCTTGGGACCGGCCATGGCAGAGTTAAAAAAAACTGAAACCTTGAACATTGAAAATTGTTCCCCACACCCCGTCGTGACGGCTTGCACTATAGGGGCGAATGGTTTTTACAGGGCTGGTTTGCTCTCCAGCACCCAACCCTCCTCTTTTCGCAGCACGGGCTTGGGACCGGCCATGGCAAAGTTAAAAAAACGGAATCCTTGACCATTGAAAATTGTTCCCCTCACCCCGTCGTGACAGCTTACACTAAAGGGGCACATTTTTTTTTACAGGGCTGGTTTGCTCTCCAGCCCCTAACCCTCCTCTTTTCGCAGCACGGGCTTGGGACCGGCCATGGCAAAGTTAAAAAATGGATACCTTGAAGATTGAAAATTGTTCCCCACACCCCGTCATGACGGCTTGCACTATAGGGGCGGATGGTTTTTACAGGGCTGGTTTGCTCTCCAGCACCCAACCCTCCTCTTTTCGCAGCACGGGCTTGGGACCGGCCATGGCAGAGTTAAAAAAAACTGAAACCTTGAACATTGAAAATTGTTCCCCACACCCCGTCGTGACGGCTTGCACTATAGGGGCGAATGGTTTTTAAAGGGCTGGATTTCTCTCCAGCACCCAACCCTCCTCTTTTCGCAGCACGGGCTTGGGACCGGCCATGGCAGAGTTAAAAGAACTGAATCCTTGAACGTTGAAAATTGTTCCCCACACCCCGTCGTGACAGCTTACACTAAAGGGGCACATTTTTTTTTACAGGGTTGGTTTGCTCTCCAGCCCCTAACCCTCCTCTTTTCGCAGCACGGGCTTGGGACCGGCCATGGCAAAGTTAAAAAATGGATACCTTGAAGATTGAAAATTGTTCCCCACACCCCGTCATGACGGCTTGCACTATAGGGGCGGATGATTTTTAAATGGCTGGTTTGCTCTCCAGCACCCAACCCTCCTCTTTTCGCAGCACGGGCTTGGGACCGGCCATGGCAGAGTTAAAAAAACTGAATCCTTGACCATTGAAAATTGTTCCGCACACCCCGTCGTGACAGCTTACACTAAAGGGGCAAATTTTTTTTACAGGGCTTGTTTGCTCTCCAGCCCCTAACCCTCCTCTTTTCGCAGCACGGGCTTGGGACCGGCCATGGCAAAGTTAAAAAATGGATACCTTGAAGATTGAAAATTGTTCCCCACACCCCGTCGTGACGGTTTGCACTATAGGGGCGAATGGTTTTTACAGGGCTGGTTTGCTCTCCAGCACCCAACCCTCCTCTTTTCGCAGCACGGGCTTGGGACCGGCCATGGCAGAGTTAAAAAAACTGAATCCTTGAACATTGAAAATTGTTCCCCACACCCCGTCGTGACAGCTTACACTAAAGGGGCACATTTTTTTTTACAGGGCTGGTTTGCTCTCCAGCCCCTAACCCTCCTCTTTTCGCAGCACGGGCTTGAGATCGGCCATGGCAAAGTTAAAAAATGGATACCTTGAAGATTGAAAATTGTTCCCCACACCCCGTCGTGACGGCTTGCACTATAGGTGCGGATGGTTTCTACAGGGCTGGTTTGCTCTCCAGCACCCAACCCTCCTCTTTTCGCAGCACGGGCTTGGGACCGGCCATGGCAGAGTTAAAAAAACTGAAACCTTGAACATTGAAAATTGTTCCCCACACCCCGTCGTGACGGCTTGCACTATAGGGGCGAATGGTTTTTACAGGGCTGGATTGCTCTCCAGCACCCAACCCTCCTCTTTTCGCAGCACGGGCTTGGGACCGGCCATGGCAGAGTTAAAAGAACTGAATCCTTGAACGTTGAAAATTGTTCCCCACACCCCATCGTGACAGCTTACACTAAAGGGGCACATTTTTTTTTACAGGGCTGGTTTGCTCTCCAGCCCCTAACCCTCCTCTTTTCGCAGCACGGGCTTGGGACCGGCCATGGCAAAGTTAAAAAATGGATACCTTGAAGATTGAAAATTGTTCCCCACACCCCGTCGTGACGGCTTGCACTATAGGGGCGAATGGTTTTTACAGGGCTGGTTTGCTCTCCAGCACCAGACCCTCCTCTTTTCGCAGCACGGGCTTGGGACCGGCCATGGCAAAGTTAAAAAAACTGAATCCTTGACCATTGAAAATTGTTCCCCTCACCCTGTCGTGACAGCTTACACTAAAGGGGCACATTTTTTTTTACAGGGCTGGTTTGCTCTCCAGCCCCTAACCCTCCTCTTTTCGCAGCACGGGCTTGGGACCGGCCATGGCAAAGTTAAAAAATGGATACCTTGAGGATTGAAAATTGTTCCCCACACCCCGTCGTGACGGCTTGCACTATAGGGGCGAATGGTTTTTACAGGGCTGGATTGCTCTCCAGCACCCAACCCTCCTCTTTTCGCAGCACGGGCTTGGGACCGGCCATGGCAGAGTTAAAAGAACTGAATCCTTGAACGTTGAAAATTGTTCCCCACACCCCGTCGTGACAGCTTACACTAAAGGGGCACATTTTTTTTTACAGGGCTGGTTTGCTCTCCAGCCCCTAACCCTCCTCTTTTCGCAGCACGGGCTTGGGACCGGCCATGGCAAAGTTAAAAAATGGATACCTTGAAGATTGAAAATTGTTCCCCACACTCCGTCATGACGGCTTGCACTATAGGGGCGGATGTTTTTTACAGGGCTGGTTTGCTCTCCAGCACCCAACCCTCCTCTTTTCGCAGCACGGGCTTGGGACCGGCCATGGCAGAGTTAAAAAAACTGAATCCTTGACCATTGAAAATTGTTCCCCACACCCCGTCGTGACAGCTTACACTAAAGGGGCTAATTTTTTTTTACAGGGCTGGTTTGCTCTCCAGCCCCTAACCCTCCTCTTTTCGCAGCACGGGCTTGGGACCGGCCATGGCAAAGTTAAAAAATGGATACCTTGAAGATTGAAAATTGTTCCCCACACCCCGTCGTGACGGCTTGCACTATAGGGGCGGATGGTTTTTACAGGGCTGGTTTGCTCTCCAGCACCCAACCCTCCTCTTTTCGCAGCACGGGCTTGGGACCGGCCATGGCAGAGTTAAAAAAAACTGAAACCTTGAACATTGAAAATTGTTCCCCACACCCCGTCGTGACGGCTTGCACTATAGGGGTGAATGGTTTTTAAAGGGCTGGATTTCTCTCCAGCACCCAACCCTCCTCTTTTCGCAGCACGGGCTTGGGAACGGCCATGGCAGAGTTAAAAGAACTGAATCCTTGAACGTTGAAAATTGTTCCCCACACCCCGTCGTGACAGCTTACACTAAAGGGGCACATTTTTTTTTTACAGGGCTGGTTTGCTCTCCAGCCCCTAACCCTCCTCTTTTCGCAGCACGGGCTTGGGACTGGCCATGGCAAAGTTAAAAAATGGATACCTTGAAGATTGAAAATTGTTCCCCACACCCCGTCGTGACGCCGTGACGCCATGGGACCGGCCATGGCAGAGTTAAAAGAACTGAATCCTTGAACGTTGAAAATTGTTCCCCACACCCCGTCGTGACAGCTTACACTAAAGGGGCACATTTTTTTTTACAGGGTTGGTTTGCTCTCCAGCCCCTAACCCTCCTCTTTTCGCAGCACGGGCTTGGGACCGGCCATGGCAAAGTTAAAAAATGGATACCTTGAAGATTGAAAATTGTTCCCCACACCCCGTCATGACGGCTTGCACTATAGGGGCGGATGTTTTTTACATGGCTGGTTTGCTCTCCAGCACCCAACCCTCCTCTTTTCGCAGCACGGGCTTGGGACCGGCCATGGCAGAGTTAAAAAAACTGAATCCTTGACCATTGAAAATTGTTCCGCACACCCCGTCGTGACAGCTTACACTAAAGGGGCAAATTTTTTTTACAGGGCTTGTTTGCTCTCCAGCCCCTAACCCTCCTCTTTTCGCAGCACGGGCTTGGGACCGGCCATGGCAAAGTTAAAAAATGGATACCTTGAAGATTGAAAATTGTTCCCCACACCCCGTCGTGACGGTTTGCACTATAGGGGCGAATGGTTTTTACAGGGCTGGTTTGCTCTCCAGCACCCAACCCTCCTCTTTTCGCAGCACGGGCTTGGGACCGGCCATGGCAGAGTTAAAAAAACTGAATCCTTGAACATTGAAAATTGTTCCCCACACCCCGTCGTGACAGCTTACACTAAAGGGGCACATTTTTTTTTACAGGGCTGGTTTGCTCTCCAGCCCCTAACCCTCCTCTTTTCGCAGCACGGGCTTGAGATCGGCCATGGCAAAGTTAAAAAATGGATACCTTGAAGATTGAAAATTGTTCCCCACACCCCGTCGTGACGGCTTGCACTATAGGTACGGATGGTTTTTACAGGGCTGGTTTGCTCTCCAGCACCCAACCCTCCTCTTTTCGCAGCACGGGCTTGGGACCGGCCATGGCAGAGTTAAAAAAACTGAAACCTTGAACATTGAAAATTGTTCCCCACACCCCGTCGTGACGGCTTGCACTATAGGGGCGAATGGTTTTTACAGGGCTGGATTGCTCTCCAGCACCCAACCCTCCTCTTTTCGCAGCACGGGCTTGGGACCGGCCATGGCAGAGTTAAAAGAACTGAATCCTTGAACGTTGAAAATTGTTCCCCACACCCCGTCGTGACAGCTTACACTAAAGGGGCACATTTTTTTTTACAGGGCTGGTTTGCTCTCCAGCCCCTAACCCTCCTCTTTTCGCAGCACGGGCTTGGGACCGGCCATGGCAAAGTTAAAAAATGGATACCTTGAAGATTGAAAATTGTTCCCCACACCCCGTCGTGACGGCTTGCACTATAGGGGCGAATGGTTTTTACAGGGCTGGTTTGCTCTCCAGCACCAGACCCTCCTCTTTTCGCAGCACGGGCTTGGGACCGGCCATGGCAAAGTTAAAAAAACTGAATCCTTGACCATTGAAAATTGTTCCCCTCACCCTGTCGTGACAGCTTACACTAAAGGGGCACATTTTTTTTTACAGGGCTGGTTTGCTCTCCAGCCCCTAACCCTCCTCTTTTCGCAGCACGGGCTTGGGACCGGCCATGGCAAAGTTAAAAAATGGATACCTTGAAGATTGAAAATTGTTCCCCACACCCCGTCGTGACGGCTTGCACTATAGGGGCGAATGGTTTTTACAGGGCTGGATTGCTCTCCAGCACCCAACCCTCCTCTTTTCGCAGCACGGGCTTGGGACCGGCCATGGCAGAGTTAAAAGAACTGAATCCTTGAACGTTGAAAATTGTTCCCCACACCCCGTCGTGACAGCTTACACTAAAGGGGCACATTTTTTTTTACAGGGCTGGTTTGCTCTCCAGCCCCTAACCCTCCTCTTTTCGCAGCACGGGCTTGGGACCGGCCATGGCAAAGTTAAAAAATGGATACCTTGAAGATTGAAAATTGTTCCCCACACTCCGTCATGACGGCTTGCACTATAGGGGCGGATGTTTTTTACAGGGCTGGTTTGCTCTCCAGCACCCAACCCTCCTCTTTTCGCAGCACGGGCTTGGGACCGGCCATGGCAGAGTTAAAAAAACTGAATCCTTGACCATTGAAAATTGTTCCCCACACCCCGTCGTGACAGCTTACACTAAAGGGGCTAATTTTTTTTTACAGGGCTGGTTTGCTCTCCAGCCCCTAACCCTCCTCTTTTCGCAGCACGGGCTTGGGACCGGCCATGGCAAAGTTAAAAAATGGATACCTTGAAGATTGAAAATTGTTCCCCACACCCCGTCGTGACGGCTTGCACTATAGGGGCGGATGGTTTTTACAGGGCTGGTTTGCTCTCCAGCACCCAACCCTCCTCTTTTCGCAGCACGGGCTTGGGACCGGCCATGGCAGAGTTAAAAAAAACTGAAACCTTGAACATTGAAAATTGTTCCCCACACCCCGTCGTGACGGCTTGCACTATAGGGGTGAATGGTTTTTAAAGGGCTGGATTTCTCTCCAGCACCCAACCCTCCTCTTTTCGCAGCACGGGCTTGGGAACGGCCATGGCAGAGTTAAAAGAACTGAATCCTTGAACGTTGAAAATTGTTCCCCACACCCCGTCGTGACAGCTTACACTAAAGGGGCACATTTTTTTTTTACAGGGCTGGTTTGCTCTCCAGCCCCTAACCCTCCTCTTTTCGCAGCACGGGCTTGGGACTGGCCATGGCAAAGTTAAAAAATGGATACCTTGAAGATTGAAAATTGTTCCCCACACCCCGTCGTGACGCCTTGCACTATAGTGGCGGATGGTTTTTACAGGGCTGGTTTGCTCTCCAGCACCCAACCCTCCTCTTTTCGCAGCACGTTCTTGGGACCGGCCATGGCAGAGTTAAAAAAACTGAATACTTGAACATTGAAAATTGTTCCCCACACCCCGTCGTGACAGCTTACACTAAAGGGGCAAAAAAATTTTTACAGGGCTGGTTTGCTCTCCAGCACCTAACCCTCCTCTTTTCGCAGCACGGGCTTGGGACCGGCCATGGCAAAGTTAAAAAATGGATACCTTGAAGATTGAAAATTGTTCCCCACACCCCGTCGTGACGGCTTGCACTATAGGGGCGAATGGTTTTTACAGAGCTGGTTTGCTCTCCAGCACCCGATCCTCCTCTTTTCGCAGCACGGGCTTGGGACCGGCCATGGCAGAGTTAAAAAAACGGAATCCTTGAACATTGAAAATTGTTCCTCACACCCCGTCGTGACAGCTTACACTAAAGGGGCAAATTTTTTTTTACAGGGCTGGTTTGCTCTCCAGCCCCTAACCCTCCTCTTTTCGCAGCACGGGCTTGGGACTGGCCATGGCAAAGTTAAAAAATGGATACCTTGAAGATTGAAAACTGTTCCCCACACCCCGTTGTGATGGCTTGCACTATAGGGGCGAATGTTTTTTACAGGGCTGGTTTGCTCTCCAGCACCCAACCCTCCTCTTTTCTCAGCACGGGCTTTGGACCAGCCATGGCAGAGTTAAAAAAAACTGAAACCTTGAACATTGAAAATTGTTCCCCACACCCCGTCGTGACGGCTTGCACTATAGGGGCGAATGGTTTTTACAGGGCTGGTTTGCTCTCCAGCACCCAACCCTCCTCTTTTCGCAGCACAGGCTTGGGACCGGCCATGGCAGAGATAAAAAAAATGAATCCTTGACCATTGAAAATTGTTCCCCACACCCCGTCGTGACAGCTTACACTAAAGGGGCACATTTTTTTTACAGGGCTGGTTTGCTCTCCAACCCCTAACCCTCCTCTTTTCGCAGCACGGGCTTGGGACCGGCCATGGCAAAGTTAAAAAATGGATACCTTGAAGATTGAAAATTGTTCCCCACACCCCGTCGTGACGGCTTGCACTATAGGGGCGGATGGTTTTTACAGGGCTGGTTTGCTCTCCAGCACCCAACCCTCCTCTTTTCACAGCATGGTCTTGGGACCGGCCATGGCGAGTTAAAAAAACTGAAACCTTGAACATTGAAAATTGTTCCCCACACCCCGTCGTGACGGCTTGCACTATAGGGGCGGATGTTTTTTACAGGGCTGGTTTGCTCTCCAGCACCCAACCCTCCTCTTTTCGCAGCACGGGCTTGGGACCGGCCATGGCAGAGTTAAAAAAACTGAATCCTTGACCATTGAAAATTGTTCCCCACACCTCGTCGTGACAGCTTACACTAAAGGGGCTAATTTTTTTTTACAGGGCTGGTTTGCTCTCCAGCCCCTAACCCTCCTCTTTTCGCAGCACGGGCTTGGGACCGGCCATGGCAAAGTTAAAAAATGGATACCTTGAAGATTGAAAATTGTTCCCCACACCCCGTCGTGACGGCTTGCACTATAGGGGCGGATGGTTTTTACAGGGCTGGTTTGCTCTCCAGCACCCAACCCTCCTCTTTTCGCAGCACGGGCTTGGGACCGGCCATGGCAGAGTTAAAAAAAACTGAAACCTTGAACATTGAAAATTGTTCCCCACACCCCGTCGTGACGGCTTGCACTATAGGGGTGAATGGTTTTTAAAGGGCTGGATTTCTCTCCAGCACCCAACCCTCCTCTTTTCGCAGCACGGGCTTGGGAACGGCCATGGCAGAGTTAAAAGAACTGAATCCTTGAACGTTGAAAATTGTTCCCCACACCCCGTCGTGACAGCTTACACTAAAGGGGCACATTTTTTTTTTACAGGGCTGGTTTGCTCTCCAGCCCCTAACCCTCCTCTTTTCGCAGCACGGGCTTGGGACTGGCCATGGCAAAGTTAAAAAATGGATACCTTGAAGATTGAAAATTGTTCCCCACACCCCGTCGTGACGCCTTGCACTATAGTGGCGGATGGTTTTTACAGGGCTGGTTTGCTCTCCAGCACCCAACCCTCCTCTTTTCGCAGCACGTTGTTGGGACCGGCCATGGCAGAGTTAAAAAAACTGAATACTTGAACATTGAAAATTGTTCCCCACACCCCGTCGTGACAGCTTACACTAAAGGGGCAAAAAATTTTTTACAGGGCTGGTTTGCTCTCCAGCACCTAACCCTCCTCTTTTCGCAGCACGGGCTTGGGACCGGCCATGGCAAAGTTAAAAAATGGATACCTTGAAGATTGAAAATTGTTCCCCACACCCCGTCGTGACGGCTTGCACTATAGGGGCGAATGGTTTTTACAGAGCTGGTTTGCTCTCCAGCACCCGATCCTCCTCTTTTCGCAGCACGGGCTTGGGACCGGCCATGGCAGAGTTAAAAAAACGGAATCCTTGAACATTGAAAATTGTTCCCCACACCCCGTCGTGACAGCTTACACTAAAGGGGCAAATTTTTTTTTACAGGGCTGGTTTGCTCTCCAGCCCCTAACCCTCCTCTTTTCGCAGCACGGGCTTGGGACTGGCCATGGCAAAGTTAAAAAATGGATACCTTGAAGATTGAAAACTGTTCCCCGCACCCCGTTGTGATGGCTTGCACTATAGGGGCGAATGTTTTTTACAGGGCTGGTTTGCTCTCCAGCACCCAACCCTCCTCTTTTCTCAGCACGGGCTTTGGACCGGCCATGGCAGAGTTAAAAAAAACTGAAACCTTGAACATTGAAAATTGTTCCCCACACCCCGTCGTGACGGCTTGCACTATAGGGGCGAATGGTTTTTACAGGGCTGGTTTGCTCTCCAGCACCCAACCCTCCTCTTTTCGCAGCACAGGCTTGGGACCGGCCATGGCAGAGATAAAAAAAATGAATCCTTGACCATTGAAAATTGTTCCCCACACCCCGTCGTGACAGCTTACACTAAAGGGGCACATTTTTTTTACAGGGCTGGTTTGCTCTCCAACCCCTAACCCTCCTCTTTTCGCAGCACGGGCTTGGGACCGGCCATGGCAAAGTTAAAAAATGGATACCTTGAAGATTGAAAATTGTTCCCCACACCCCGTCGTGACGGCTTGCACTATAGGGGCGGATGGTTTTTACAGGGCTGGTTTGCTCTCCAGCACCCAACCCTCCTCTTTTCACAGCATGGTCTTGGGACCGGCCATGGCGAGTTAAAAAAACTGAAACCTTTAACATTGAAAATTGTTCCCCACACCCCGTCGTGACGGCTTGCACTATAGGGGCGGATGGTTTTTACAGGGCTGGTTTGCTCTCCAGCACCCAACCCTCCTCTTTTCGCAGCACGGGCTTGGGACCGGCCATGGCAGAGTTAAAAAAACTGAAACCTTGAACATTGAAAATTGTTCCCCACACCCCGTTGTGACGGCTTGCACTATAGGGGTGAATGGTTTTTACAGGGCTGGTTTGCTCTCCAGCACCCAACCCTCCTCTTTTCACAGCATGGGCTTGGGACCGGCCATGGCGAGTTAAAAAAACTGAAACCTTGAACATTGAAAATTGTTCCCCACACCCCGTCGTGACGGCTTGCAATATAGGGGTGAATGGCTTTTACAGTGCTGGATTGCCCTCCAACACCCAACCCTCCTCTTTTCGCAGCACGGGGTTGGTACCGGCCATGGCAGAGTTAAAAAAACTGAAACCTTGAACACTGAAAACTGTTCCCCGCACCCCGTCGTGATGGATTGCACTATAGGGGCGAATGCTTTTTACAGGGCTGGTTTGCTCTCGAGCACCCAACCCTCCTCTTTTCGCAGCACGGGCTTGGGACCGGCCATGGCAGAGTTAAAAAAACTGAAACCTTGAACATTGAAAATTGTTCCCCAAACCCCGTCGTGACGGCTTGCACTATAGGGGCGAATGTTTTTTACAGGGCTGGTTTGCTCTCCAGCACCCAACCCTCCTCTTTTTGCAGCACGGGCTTAGGACCGGCCATGGCAGAGTTAAAAAATGGAAACCTTGAAGATTGAAAATTGTTCCCCACACCCCGTCGTGACGGCTTGCACTATAGGGGCAAATGGTTTTTACAGGGCTGGTTTGCTCTCCAGCACCCAACCCTCCTCTTTTCGCAGCACGGGCTTGGGACCGGCCATGGCAGAGTTAAAAAAACGGAATCCTTGAACATTGAAAATTGTTCCCCACACCCCGTCGTGACAGCTTAAACTAAAGGGGCAAATTTTTTTTTACAGGGCTGGTTTGCTCTCCAGGCCCTAACCCTCCTCTTTTCGCAGCACGGGCTTGGGACCGGCCATGGCAAAGTTAAAAAATGGATACCTTGAAGATTGAAAATTGTTCCCCACACCCCGTCGTGACGGCTTGCACTATAGGGGCGGATGGTTTTTACAGGGCTGGTTTGCTCTCCAGCACCCAACCCTCCTCTTTTCGCAGCACGGGCTTGGAACCAGCCATGGCAGAGTTAAAAAAACTGAAACCTTGAACATTGAAAATTGTTCCCCACACCCCGTCATGACGGCTTGCACTATAGGGGCGAATGGTTTTTACAGGGCTGGTTTTCTCTCCAGCACCCAACCCTCCTCTTTTCGCAGCACGGGCTTAGAATCGGCCATGGCAGAGTTAAAAAATGGAAACCTTGAAGATTGAAAATTGTTCCCCACACCCCGTCGTGACGGCTTGCACTATAGGGGCGAATGGCTTTTACAGGGCTGGATTGACCTCCAACACCCAACCCTCCTCTTTTCGCAGCACGGGCTTGGGATCGGCCATAGCAGAGTTAAAAAAACTGAAACCTTGAACATTGAAAATTGTTCCCCACACCCCATCGTGACAGCTTACACTAAAGGGGCAAATTTTTTTTTACAGGGCTGGTTTGCTCTCCAGCACCCAACCCTCCTCTTTTCGCAGCACGGGCTTGGGATCGGCCATAGCAGAGTTAAAAAAAACTGAAACCTTGAACATTGAAAATTGTTCCCCACACCCCATCGTGACAGCTTACACTAAAGGGGCAAATTTTTTTTTACAGGGCTGGTTTGCTCTCCAGCACCCAACCCTCCTCTTTTCGCAGCACGGGCTTGGGACCGGCCATGGCAGAGTTAAAAAAAACTGAAACCTTGAACATTGAAAACTGTTCCCCACACCCCGTCGTGATGGCTTGCACTATAGGGGCGAATGTTTTTTACAGGGCTGGTTTGCTCTCCAGCACCCAACCCTCCTCTTTTCGCAGCACGGGCTTTGGACCGGCCATGGCAGAGTTAAAAAATGGAAACCTTGAAGATTGAAAATTGTTCCCCACACCCCGTTGTGACGGCTTGCACTATAGGGGGCGGATGGTTTTTACAGGGCTGGTTTGCTCTCCAGCACCTAAGAGAAAAAAGGAAGAACTGCGCTAACCTCAAATGCCCAAAGTGAATGGGGTATGTGTATGTGCCAAACCCACGATATGAGTCTTAGTGTCTTATTGTCTCTAAGACCACCTCAAAGATATAATGCATACTATTATATATACAAATAAATAAAATTAAATACAAAAATGGAACACAGATACGTGTCAATAATGTGAATTACCCAAACGCAGTACAAATTGTGTAGAACTCTGTGCATATACCCCTAAAGTAAAACATTATTTGGTTTCAGTTTTTTTACATATAATAAATTATCAAAAAGTATTCTGAGAAACTCTATATAATGTCCATATAATTATATACCAAAATATTATAAAATGTCCATATGGTAAATAAACACCGGTGAAGAAAAACTTCATGTGAAGAGCTGAATTAGAAGTGCACAAATTAAAAATCTTCTCCAGAAATATAATGTGCTTTTCCCATCACCGAATGAATGAATTGGCTCCTTACCAGATCCAAGCGACCCCCCGTTACAGAGGGTCACCACAGGCAAAAACAATCAAAGGATATCCGGGTAACGGTTCCCCCTCAGGCGATCCCGAATCTTTCACGCAATAGGGCTATGGCTGTTGCTCCACATATCACTCCCAACTCAACGTGGTATCACATAGGGAAAAACATAGGCTTCCCCAAGCTTTGGAATGAATTTTTCTGGAATTCCTTTTTCACTTAGGACAGTAAAATGCTGCCACAACCTCAGGACACAAGACCCAGAAACGGAGTACCATGGGACCTCAGAAGCAGAGAACCTGTGACTGTACACAGCACTGACTGAGGAACACCCACCACACCGCCCATATACAAAGGACAGGAGGAGTACAGACAACCCTGGACGTACACTGCTTCTCCCAATGCAGACGCGTCTCCAGCACCTAACCCTCCTCTTTCGCAGCACGGGCTTGGGACCGGCCATGGCAGAGTTAAAAAAATGAAACCTTGAACATTGAAAATTGTTCCCCACACCCCGTCGTGACGGCTTGCACTATAGGGGCGAATGGCTTTTACAGGGCTGGATTGCCCTCCAACACCCAACCCTCCTCTTTTCGCAGCACGGGCTTGGGACCGGCCATGGCAGAGTTAAAAAAAACGGAAACCTTGAACATTGAAAACTGTTCCCGACACACCGTCGTGATGGCTTGCACTATAGAGGCGAATGTTTTTTACAGAGCTGGTTTGCTCTCCAGCACCCACCTCTCCTCTTTTCGGAGCACGGGCTTGGGACCGGCCATGGCAGAGTTAAAAAAAACTGAAACCTTGAACATTGAAAATTGTTCCCCACACCCCGTCGTGACGGCTTGCACTATAGGGGCGAATGTTTGTAACAGGGCTGGTTTGCTCTCCAGCACCCAACCCTCCTCTTTTCGCAGCACGGGCTTGGGACCAGCCATGGCAGAGTTAAAAAATGGAAACCTTGAAGATTGAAAATTGTTCCCCTCACCCCGTCGTGACGGCTTGCACTATAGGGGCGAATGGTTTTTACAGGGCTGGTTTGCTCTCCAGCACCCAACCCTCCTCTTTTCGCAGCACGGGCTTGGGACCGGCCATGGCAGAGTTAAAAAAAACTGAAACCTTGAACATTGAAAATTGTTCCCCACACCCCGTTGTGACGGCTTGCACTATAGGGGCGAATGTTTTTTACAGGGCTGGTTTGCTCTCCAGCACCCAACCCTCCTCTTTTCGCAGTGCGGGCTTGGGACCGGCCATGGCAGAGTTAAAAAATGGAAACTTTCAAGATTGAAAATTGTTCCCCACACCCCATCGTGACGGCTTGCACTATAGGGGCGGATGGTTTTTACAGGGCTGGATTGCTCTCCAGCACCCAACCTTCCTCTTTTCGCAGCACGGGCTTGGGACCGGCCATGGCAGAGTTAAAAAAACTGAAACCTTGAACATTGAAAATTGTTCCCGACAAACCGTCGTGATGGCTTGCACTATAGGGGTGAATGTTTTTTTACAGGGCTGGTTTGCTCTCCAGCACCCAACCCTCCTCTTTTCGCAGCACAGGCTTTGGACCGGCCATGGCAGAGTTAAAAAAAACTGAAACCTTGAGCATTGAAAATTGTTCCCCACACCCCATCGTGACGGCTTGCACTATAGGGGCGAATGGTTTTTACAGGGCTGGATTGCTCTCCAGCACCCAACCCTCCTCTTCTTCGCAGCACGGGCTTGGGACCGGCCATGGCAGAGTTATAAAAACTGAAACCTTGAACATTGAAAATTGTTCCCCACACCCCGTCGTGACAGCTTACACTAAAGGGGCAAATTTTTTTTACAGGGCTGGTTTGCTCTCCAGCCCCCAACTCTCCGCTTTTCGCAGCACGGGCTTGGGACCGGCCATGGCAGAGTTAAAAAATGGAAACCTTGAAGATTGAAAATTATTCCCCACACCCCGTCATGATGGCTTGCACTATAGGGGCGAAATTTGGTGCACCCCACTTAGTTGTAATACAACACTCAGAACTCTTAGTTCTGCCCAGGGGGTGGTCCTTTGGGCCACAACCCTCCAGCCTGCCATGCAGTCATCAGTTTTATTTTGCCTAGTGAAGGAAAAGGACCTAGAAACCCTGCGGGTACATCGGTCCGTGCTTTTTTTTTTTTTTTTCTGCAGAAGCGTGACTTTTTGCTCAAGATGATAGATCCTGTGATCTATCAACAGCCGGCTGGGTGAAAGGCTGGATACTCTTATCCTTGTAGTCTCCCCAGTCCAGCCATCGAGTGTGTGCAGGCCGCAGCTACGTGCTAGGCAGGCCACAAAGAAACCTCAGCTCCAGAGGTGGTCGGTGAGATTTTATGCTCCAGGGCATACATATGACCGGGCTACTTATGTCTGCGTCACAGTATGCCGTGCCAGCAGCCACCCTGTACTGATCAGTGAGTTGGTCTGTGGTGGAATGTCTCCCAGCTCTTCAGGACTGGTAAGTACAGCTCTCCCTGCCTCGGCGGGGCTGAGCAGCTGGGCATTCCCTGGGAAGTCGACTTGGGGGTCCCTCATCTCCCTCTCTTCTCTCCCTATCTTCCCTCCCTGGGGGGATGCTGCGTGTGGCTGCTGAGTGGTGTGTGTGTGTCTATGCAGCGGCTCTCACCTGGAGGGGGATGCGCTGGCTAGCTGGGTCCTGTACTTCATGCCCCTGGAAGGTGTCTGTGAGGGTTTGCTGATGTCCTGAACAGCGCTGTGCTCACTGCCATCGTTTTCTCCCTGTACCTCAAGGAGCTGCCATTTTAGATGTGGGCAAGGGCAGCATGCTCTCCTGAGCTTCAGCGGCTATTTTCCTGGTGATTTCCTATACAGGACATTCGCGCCCAATTTCATGAAGCCTGAACACGTTTTTCAGTGTTCTCTAGCGGCAGCTTGTGTTCCTGTGTTCTCACAGCCATTTTCCCTGTGTTTTACGTCCTTGTACTGGACGCTGGGCCATTTTCTTGAAGCCTGAGCACGCTTCAGAGCGGTTTAACGCCATTTGCAGCTGCTTCCACCAACACAGCACTGTTTCCTCTGCACCTGGGAGCCAACAGGGACTACAGGCACTACTTGCTGGATAGCGCAGAATTCCTCAGGTCTGCGCAGTGCCCATGGCGGTCCTCAATTCGTTCATTGCCAAGATGGAGGTGGCGTGTGGGGAAAAAAGGGTGCAAAAAAGCGGCCCCTGCACGCCCCCTCCACCCCCCCCCCGTCCTCTGGGGAGAGCTCTGACACAGACTCAGGTTCTGCTGAGGTTGGTGATCCCTGTTCTGTCTTGTCAGATGACACTGACCAGGACCGTTTGGACAGTGAGGATGAGTCCCCGTCCAGGTCGGTGCGCGACAAATCGCTTGTTGGAGCACTTATTACAGCTGTGCGTGATGCCCTGAAGATTCAGGGGCCAGCAGATGTAGCAGTCCTCTTTGGGCCCCGCAAGCCAGCACATTCACCTAAGGTGTTCCCGTATCTGACAAGTTAATTTACAAGGCAACTGACCTTTTCGGTCCCCAAATCCATGGGGGTGCGTTACCCCTTTAACCACTTTCAGACCGGACCAATTTGCTGGTCAAAGACCAGACCACTTTTTGCGATTCGGCACTGCGTCGCTTTAACTGACAATTGCGCGGTCGTGCGACGTGGCTCCCAAACAAAATGAACGTCCTTTTTTCCCCACAAATAGAGCTTTCTTTTGGTGGTATTTGATCACCCCTGCGTTTTTTTTTTTTTGCGCTATAAACAAAAATAGAGCGATAATTTTGAAAAAAACGCATTATTTTTTACTTTTTGTAATAATAAATATCCCCCAAAAATATATAAAAAAACATTTTTTTCCCTCAGTTTAGGCCGATACTTATTCTTCTACATATTTTTGGTAAAAAAAATCGCAATAAGCGATTATTGATTGGTTTGCGCAAAAGTTATAGCGTTTACAAAATAGGGATATTTTTATAGCATTTTTATTAATAATTTTTTATTATTTTTTTTTTACTAGTAATGGCGGCGATCTGCGATTTTTATTGTGACTGCGACATCGTGGGGGACCCATCGGACATTTTTGACACATTTTTGGGACCATTGTCATTTATACAGTAATCACTGCTATATAAATGCAGTGATTCCTGTGTAAATGACACTGGCAGTGAAAAGGTTAACCAGTGGGTGGCAGTGTAGGGGTTAAGTGTTCCTAGGGGTGTGTTACTAACTGTGGGGGGGTTGGGCTTTCATTTAGTGTACACTGATCTCTGCTCCAATCACATGGAGCAGAGATCAGCGTCACTAGTTGCTAGGCAGAATGGAAAAATGTTGTTTATACAGCATTTCCTCCATTCGGCCGCTCCGTGAGACGATCGCGGGGATGCCCGCGGCGATCGAGTCCGCGGGTCCCGCGACCGGACTCACGGGGGTCCCGACCAGCGCGGGAGCGCGCCGACGGCGGCGCGCTCCCGATGGCACGGCGGCAACGAATATTGGACATACATGTACGCCAATATGCCTGCCCGTGCCATTCTGTCGACGTACATCGTCGTGCGCTGGTCGGGAAGTGGTTAAGGGAAGCCTTCTCAAGAAGTGGTTGGCTCCTCCGGCCGTGGATCCCACGGACAGGAAGGCCGAGGCAGTGGCTCGTTCCTTGTTTACGGTTGTGGGGTCAGCCGTGCGACCAGTACTGGCATCCGCACTTGTGTCGCAGACACTGAGTGGGCAAAACTGTTGCACCGCGAATTGGGAGAACAGGCTTCTGTCTGCGTGGAACTAGCAGTCCAACTAGTGCAAGGCCTTAAGTACGTTTTGACGCGGCCCTGGATTCTCTCCCTCTGTTATGGAGGGCTTCAGTGTCAGCAGTGGTGTTGAGGTGCCTGATTTGGTTAAAATGCTGATCTGCTGACCAGGCATCCAAAAAAGCCCTGACAGGTCTTCCCTTCCTTGGCGACTGGCTCTTTGGATGACATTATTAAAAATGCCACTGGTGATAAGAGTACCTTACTCCCATAGGCCAGGAAGGCTAAGGAGCCACGCCGTAGGCAAGGGCCTTCTTTTCCCAAGGCCGTCTTTCAGGACAGCCACCATAGAGAGACCCTGGCTCCTCCCCTTCTAGGAAACACCGCCTTCCAACTCAGATTTAAGCCTCAACCTCCCCTCAGCCCCTCAGTTATGGTGTTTCCTCCGGAGGGAGACACCGCATGGGAGCCGAGGCTAGTCAGCTGGGGAGGCTGAGGCTTTTTCTTTTACCTGGGGGAGAACGGGGTCTCTCTATGGTGGTCCCAGGCAGCCGTCGGAGGTCAGGATGGCTGAATGGATCCCTGGTGGCCATTGCGACGGTTTTCACCGCCGCGGACCCCAGCCATCCTTGGGGCAGGTGGAGGTCTGGGGGGGGCGCGACAGGAGAAGGCTTTGTTCCCCCCTTGTGCAGGCGACACTGGAGCGTTGGGCCGGATGAAGGGCGACGTCATTTCTGGCGGATTTACTTTACTAACCATAAGCATATTATTATTGTATTATCACATCCTGGCCTCCTGTTTTATGTTCCTTTTTCTTTTATAAACTGTATAGTATTCACTTCTGCTATAATATGCAGTTCACATCTGTGCCCTGCCTTTGTGGACGTTAATCTCTAATGCTTATAGTTTTTGTTATACCTCCTAATCATTTATGTTCAGCGTATATTGCAATACTTAATTAAATTGTAATTGTTCTGAAAATCTAATAAAAATACAATTTAAAAAAAAAAACTTGTTCGCCACACCCCGCCGTGACGGCTTGCACTAGTATCAGAGCATCTGTATAGCAGTGATTGCTGTATTAATGGCAATGGTCCCAAAAATGTGTCATAAATGTCCGATGTTGTCTGCCATAATGTCGCAGTCACAATAAAAATCGCTGATCGTGGCATTTCTCTAATGTTTTTTTTCACAAATGTTTTTTTTTTCCAAATTTTTTTTTTCAAAAATGAATTTTTTTCGAAAATTATTATTTTATTTTCCAAAAATTTTTTTTTTTTCAAAAAAGATTTTTTTTTAAAGCAATAATTTTTTTCAATAATGATTTTCTTTACTTTTTTCATTTTTATTTTTTTTTTTCATTTATTTTTTTTTTTATAATTTATTTTTTATATAATTTTTTTTTTAATTAGATTTTTTTTGTGGTCATAATGTTTTGGCTGATAATGGGGTGGTCATAAATTATTTGGCTGAATATTCGGCGAAACGTTCCACAAAGTAACAGCACATCAATCGGGAACAATCTGCATGTTACGGTATATTACTGTCTATGTATGTGAATTTGGCTACAATAAGAAGAATAATGAAATATATAAGAGATAATAAGCGGTCTTGCTATGCAAGAACACTTAAATAGCAGGTATATAATCAAACGCCAGTGTGCCTCCCACTGCTGATTTTGCATCCTCTATTCAACCCCGCACACAGAGCACTGACAACGGTCTTTGCGATGCTCAGCATCAGTCGTCTGTAACCATGACAACACCATAGGGGCGTACATCTGCTGGACTCCACCCTTCTGAGTTATCTATGGTTGCCTTTTTCCTTTTCCCGTTGTAGCAAAAAAATTTGCCTCCATAGCATCAGGTGGTGGAGACGGGTTGCAGGCGGAAGGTGCAAGTGTAATCTGGGGAGGGATTGGGCGTAATCTGCCCCAGTAACCCCCATGGTTTACTGTGATCCTTTAATAAAGATGTCCGCTTTGGCCTCAATAGGTGCCCGCCCCCTCTCTAAATCACCTAGCGAAAATCCCCGCCCTCTTACCAGTCAGACGTGAAGGCATTCAGGTGGGCATGATGGACTACAGACTAATCGTACCGCTCCTCTAGCTGGCCAGTCGGAGACTGAGCCTCCCTCGGAGTGACGCACTTAAGTAATGCCCTCGCGCTCGCACCTGATTGGCTATTGGCATCTAACGGTCTCTGGAGCTCCGCCCCTTCAAACTCTCTCGCCACGCGTGCACCTGATTGGCTATTGGCATCTAACGGTCTCTGGAGCTCCGCCCCTTCAAACTCTCTCGCCGCGCGCGTACCTGATTGGCTGTTCATCTCACTGTCTCTGGAGCTCCGCCCCTTCAATCTTTCTCCCTATCAGCTTTGGACTCACGGCCCTGCCTCTAGCCAGCACGCGTCGCCTGGGTGCCTGACAGCCTCGCTGCCCTCCCCCGACTCCTCCCCCACGTTCTCCAGTTGAAACGAAGAAGTGATCGTGGCTGATGGGGACAGATGAGCAAGAGAGGGCTCTGAGGTACAAAAGCGGCTTTTTAATTAGGCGGTCGCTTAAGGCCTACTGAACGAAGGGGAGCATTGGTGTAACGTGGGTTGCCGGTGGATCTGCGATATACCTGGGTCCGATACCACAGCCGGCTGCGGGAGTCGGGACACCACTGCCAGAGCTGCCTGCACTGAACAGTGAAGGGGATCGCTGACACAGAGAACCTGACCTGCGGGCGGAGATAGCAATGCTCTGCGCCTCAAGACCACCTTTTTTTTAAGCATATTAGAGCCTCCAGCTCTAATCATGTGCTTCACACGCCAGTGTGCCTCCCACTGCTGATTTTGCATCCTCTCCTCCTCTACACCCCCCTCCCTCCACTGCTGATTTTGCATCCTCTCCTCCTCTACACCCCCCTCCCCCACTTCATTATCATCCCCTCCACTACTACATCCTCTCCCCCACCTCATCATCATCCCCCCCCCAACTCATCATCATCCCCCCTCACCCACTCCGCCCCCTCCTCATCCCCTGATATATCTGGTGAATGGCCATTGCACTACGTGGTGGTGAAGTTGCATTAAGTGGTGGAAGTAGAAGCACTAAATATTGAGTAGGAACGTCACTATTGCACAGAAGTGATCACTCACTGAGGACATTCATTGTACTGTGGTGTACACATATATGTTGATAATTTGAGATCAAATGGATAGAGGGTAATATTGAGATATAAAGTATATTATAAATAAAACAATTTTTTTTTATATTTGGCACTTGCACTTGATTAATGATTATCTGCTGGCAATATTGCAAGGTCATTTCATCAATGGTATCATTTTTATAAGGATTATGATGTGGTGTTAAAACTTGGACACATTAATAGATGAATAGTTGGCACAGAAAAGCACGATAGTAAGTATATATTAGGGGTGCACTGAATGTTTTTTTTTGTGCCAATACCAAAAATGAAAAATACACTAGGCCGAAAACCAATACTGAAACATATTTAAAAAAAATATATTTTCTCTTATATTCACCGACCGACACAGCTCCTCTCATAGCCACTGTGTTGTTATGCCCTATTACTAGGAGATACTAGGCATTAGTTGTAATACAACACTCAGAACTCTTAGTTCTGCCCAGGGGGTGGTCCTTTGGGCCACAACCCTCCAGCCTGTCATGCAGTCATCAGTTTTATTTTGCCTAGTGAAGGAAAAGGACCTAGGAACCCTGCGGGCCCATCGGTCCGTGCTTTTTTTTTTTTTTTTCTGCAGAAGCGTGACTTTTTGCTCAAGATGATAGATCCTGTGATCTATCAACAGCCGGCTGGGTGAAAGGCTGGATACTCTTATCCTTGTAGTCTCCCCAGTCCAGCCATCGAGTGTGTGCAGGCCGCAGCTATGTGCTAGGCAGGCCACAACGAAACCTCAGCTCCAGAGGTGGTCGGTGAGCTTTTATGCTCCAGGGCATACATATGACCGGGCTACTTATGTCTGCGTCACAGTATGCCGGGCCAGCAGCCACCCTGTACTGATCAGTGAGTTGTTCTGTGGTGGAATGTCTCCCAGCTCTTCAGGACTGGTAAGTACAGCTTTCCCTGCCGCGGCGGGGCTGAGCAGCTGGGCATTCCCTGGGAAGTCGACTTGGGGGTCCCTCATCTCCCTCTCTTCTCTCCCTATCTTCCCTCCCTGGGGGGATGCTGTGTGTGGCTGCTGAGTGGTGTGTGTGTGTCTATACAGCGGCTCTCACCTGGAGGGGGATGCGCTGGCTAGCTGGGTCCTGTACTTCATGCCCCTGGAAGGTGTCTGTGAGGGTTTGCTGATGTCCTGAACAGCGCTGTGCTCACTGCCATCGTTTTCTCCCTGTACCTCAAGGAGCTGCCATTTTAGGTGTGGGCAAGGGCAGCATGCTCTCCTGAGCTTCAGCGGCTATTTTCCTGGTGATTTCCTATACAGGACATTCGCGCCCAATTTCTTGAAGCCTGAACACGTTTTTCAGTGTTCTCTAGCGGCAGCTTGTGTTCCTGTGTTCTCACAGCCATTTTCCCTGTGTTTTACGTCCTTGTACTGGACGCTGGGCCATTTTCTTGAAGCCTGAGCACGCTTCAGAGCGGTTTTAGCGCCATTTGCAGCTGCTTCCACCAACACAGCACTGTTTCCTCTGCACCTGGGAGCCAACAGGGACTACAGGCACTACTTGCTGGATAGCGCAGAATTCCTCAGGTCTGCGCAGTGCCCATGGCGGTCCTCAATTCGTTCATTGCCAAGATGGAGGTGGCGTATGGGGAAAAAATGGTGCAAAAAAGCGGCCCCTGCACGCCCCCTCCACCACCCCCCGTCCTCTGGGGAGAGCTCTGACACAGACTCAGGTTCTGCTGAGGTTGGTGATCCCTGTTCTGTCTTGTCAGATGACACTGACCAGGACCGTTCGGACAGTGAGGATGAGTCCCCGTCCAGGTCCGTGCGCGACAAATCGCTTGTTGGAGCACTTATTACAGCTGTGCGTGATGCCCTGAAGATTCAGGGGCCAGCAGATGTAGCAGTCCTCTTTGGGCCCCGCAAGCCAGCACGTTCACCTAAGGTGTTCCCGTATCTGACAAGTTAATTTACAAGGCAACTGACCTTTTCGGTCCCCAAATCCATGGGGGTGCGTTACCCCTTTAAGGGAAGCCTTCTCAAGAAGTGGTTGGCTCCTCCGGCCGTGGATCACATGGACAGGAAGGCCGAGGCAGTGGCTCGTTCCTTGTTTACGGTTGTGGGGTCAGCCGTGCGACCAGTACTGGCATCCGCACTTGTGTCGCAGACACTGAGTGGGCAAAACTGTTGCACCGCGAATTGGGAGAACAGGCTTCTGTCTGCGTGGAACTAGCAGTCCAACTAGTGCAAGGCCTTAAGTACGTTTTGACGCGGCCCTGGATTCTCTCCCTCTGTTATGCAGGGCTTCAGTGTCAGCAGTGGTGTTGAGGCGCCTGATTTGGTTAAAATGCTGATCTGCTGACCAGGCATCCAAAAAAGCCCTGACAGGTCTTCCCTTCCTTGGCGACTGGCTCTTTGGATGACATTATTAAAAATGCCACTGGTGGTAAGAGTACCTTACTCCCATAGGCCAGGAAGGCTAAGGAGCCACGCCGTAGGCAAGGGCCTTCTTTTCCCAAGGCCGTCTTTCAGGACAGCCACCATAGAGAGACCCTGGCTCCTCCCCTTCTAGGAAACACCGCCTTCCAACTCAGATTTAAGCCTCAACCTCCCCTCAGCCCCTCAGTTATCGTGTTTCCTCCGGAGGGAGACACCGCATGGGAGCCGAGGCTAGTCAGCTGGGGAGGCTGAGTCTTTTTCTTTTACCTGGGGGAGAACGAGGTCTCTCTATGGTGGTCCCAGGCAGCCGTCGGAGGTCAGGATGGCTGAATGGATCCCTGGTGGCCATTGCGACGGTTTTCACCGCCGCGGACCCCAGCCATCCTTGGGGCAGGTGGAGGTCTGGGGGGGCGCGACAGGAGAAGGCTTTGTTCCCCCCTTGTGCAGGCGACACTGGAGCGTTGGGCCGGATGAAGGGCGACGTCATTTCTGGCGGATTTACTTTACTAACCATAAGCATATTATTATTGTATTATCACATCCTGGCCTCCTGTTTTATGTTCCTTTTTCTTTTATAAACTGTATAGTATTCACTTCTGCTATAATATGCAGTTCACATCTGTGCCCTGCATTTGTGGACGTTAATCTCTAATGCTTATAGTTTTTGTTATACCTCCTAATCATTTATGTTCAGCGTATATTGCAATACTTAATTAAATTGTAATTGTTCTGAAAATTCTAATAAAAATACAATTTAAAAAAAAAAGCTTGTTCGCCACACCCCGTCGTGACGGCTTGCACTAGTATCAGTGCATCTGTATAGCAGTGATTGCTGTATAAATGACAATGGTCCCAAAAATGTGTCAAAAATGTCCGATGTGTCTGCCATAATGTCGCAGTCACAATAAAAATCGCTGATCGTGGCATTTCACTAATGTTTTTTTTCACAAATGTTTTTTTTTTTCCAAATTTTTTTTTTCAAAAATGATTTTTTTTCGAAAATTATTATTTTATTTTCCAAAAATTATTTTTTTTTCAAAAAAGATTTTTTTTAAAGCAATTCTTTTTTTCAATAATGATTTTCTTTACTTTTTTCATTTTTATTTTTTTTTTCATTTTTTTTTTTTCATTTTTTTTTTTTCATTTTTTTTTTTTTTTTTCATTTTTTTTTTTATAATTTTTTTTTTTAATAATTTTTTTTTTAATTAGATTTTTTTTGTGGTCATAATGTTTTGGCTGATAATGGGGTGGTCATAAATTATTTGGCTGAATATTCGGCGAAACGTTCCACAAAGTAATAGCACATCAATCGGGAACAATCTGCATGTTGCGGTATATTACTGTCTATGTATGTGAATTTGGCTACAATAAGAAGAATAATGAAATATATAAGAGATAATAAGCGGTCTTGCTATGCAAGAACACTTAAATAGCAGGTATATAATCAAACGCCAGTGTGCCTCCCACTGCTGATTTTGCATCCTCTATTCAACCCCGCACACAGAGCACTGACAACGGTCTTTGCGATGCTCAGCATCAGTCGTCTGTAACCATGACAACACCATAGGGGCGTACATCTGCTGGACTCCACCCTTCTGAGTTATCTATGGTTGCCTTTTTCCTTTTCCCGTTGTAGCAAAAAAATTTGCCTCCATAGCATCAGGTGGTGGAGACGGGTTGCAGGCGGAAGGTGCAAGTGTAATCTGGGGAGGGATTGGGCGTAATCTGCCCCAGTAACCCCCATGGTTTACTGTGATCCTTTAATAAAGATGTCCGCTTTGGCCTCAATAGGTGCCGGCCCCCTCTCTAAATCACCTAGCGAAAATCTCCGCCCTCTTACCAGTCAGACGTGAAGGCATTCAGGTGGGCATGATGGACTACAGACTAATCGTACCGCTCCTCTAGCTGGCCAGTCGGAGACTGAGCCTCCCTCGGAGTGACGCACTTAAGTAATGCCCTCGCGCTCGCACCTGATTGGCTATTGGCATCTAACGGTCTCTGGAGCTCCGCCCCTTCAAACTCTCTCGCCACGCGCGCACCTGATTGGCTATTGGCATCTAACTGTCTCTGGAGCTCCGCCCCTTCAATCTTTCTCCCTATCAGCTTTGGACTCGCGGCCCTGCCTCTAGCCAGCACGCGTCGCCTGGGTGCCTGACAGCCTCGCTGCCCTCCCCCGACTCCTCCCCCACGTTCTCCAGTTGAAACGAAGAAGTGATCATGGCTGATGGGGACAGATGAGCAAGAGAGGGCGCTGAGGTACAAAAGCGGCTTTTTAATTAGGCGGTCGCTTAAGGCCTACTGAACGAAGGGGAGCATTGGCGTAACGTGGGTTGCCGGTGGATCTGCGATATACCTGGGTCCGATACCACAGCCGGCTGCGGGAGTCGGGACACCACTGCCAGAGCTGCCTGCACTGAACAGTGAAGGGGATCGCTGGCACAGAGAACCTGACCTGCGGGCGGAGATAGCAATGCTCTGCGCCTCAAGACCACCTTTTTTGAAGCATATTAGAGCCTCCAGCTCTAATCATGTGCTTCACACGCCAGTGTGCCTCCCACTGCTGATTTTGCATCCTCTCCTCCTCTACACCCCCCTCCCTCCACTGCTGATTTTGCATCCTCTCCTCCTCTACACCCCCCTCCCCCACTTCATTATCATCCCCTCCACTACTACATCCTCTCCCCCACCTCATCATCATCCCCCCCCCAACTCATCATCATCCCCCCTCACCCACTCCGCCCCCTCCTCATCCCCTGATATATCTGGTGAATGGCCATTGCACTACGTGGTGGTGAAGTTGCATTAAGTGGTGGAAGTAGAAGCACTAAATATTGAGTAGGAACGTCACTATTGCACAGAAGTGATCACTCAATGAGGACATTCATTGTACTGTGGTGTACACATATATGTTGATAATTTGAGATCAAATGGATAGAGGGTAATATTGAGATATGATGTATATTATAAATAAAACAATTTTTTTTTATATTTGGCACTTGCACTTGATTAATGATTATCTGCTGGCAATATTGCAAGGTAATTTCATCAATGGTATCATTTTTATAAGGATTATGATGTGGTGTTAAAACTTGGACACATTTATAGATGAATAGTTGGCACAGAAAAGCACGATAGTAAGTATATATTAGGGGTGCACTGAATGTTTTTTTTTGTGCCAATACCAAAAATGAAAAATACACTAGGCCGAAAACCAATACTGAAACATATTTAAAAAAAATATATTTTCTCTTATATTCACCGACCGACACAGCTCCTCTCATAGCCACTGTGTTGTTATGCCCTATTACTACCCTGTTTCCCCGATAGTAAGACACCCCCGATTGTAAGACGTATCGGGAGTTTCAGAGGGGTCGGCTAATATAAGCCGTACCCCGAAAGTAAGACATATGTCTTACTTTCGGGGAAACATGGGGGTATTGCCGCCTCCCTCTCATCTAGCTGCGCGCCGCCTCCTGCCCACGTCCGCACCGTCCCCCTCTCCATACGTCGCCACGTCTGCCATTTCCCTCTGATCTTAATGAGCGCCGCCTCCTACCCACGCCTGAGCTGTCCCCCTCTCCATACGTCACCGCGCCGTCCCCTGCACTTGTCACTGCCGCCTCCTGCTTAAAAAACGGTAATGCACACAGTATTAATCATACATCAGTAAAACATACACACTGGCATACTGGGGTATCATCTGCTGTATGTAACCCAGTGGGTATCAGCAGGTGTCACACTGTATTAAATACAGCAGGTGGTACTGTATCACACATAAATCTGTTTTATCTTCCAGTATTCCACTGTTCGTTCTTACCATTTTTCATTGTTTTACATGTTATGCAATGTTGTAACAAGACATTCTTGGCACTTCCTTTTATAAAACTGTTTTGTGGTGAATACAATACTGTTCAGGTTGTTAATAAATGTTAATTTTATGGTTAAAACCAAAAATTCGACAATTTTTTTCCAATATAAGACATACCCCGAAAGTAAGACATAGTGGGGCTTTTGGGGATAAAAAGAAAGTAAGACACTGTCTTACTTTCGGGGAAACACGGTAGGAGATACTAGGCATTAGTTGTAATACAACACTCAGAACTCTTAGTTCTGCCCAGGGGGTGGTCCTTTGGGCCACAACCCTCCAGCCTGTCATGCAGTCATCAGTTTTATTTTGCCTAGTGAAGGAAAAGGACCTAGGAACCCTGCGGGCCCATCGGTCCGTGCTTTTTTTTTTTTTTTTCTGCAGAAGCGTGACTTTTTGCTCAAGATGATAGATCCTGTGATCTATCAACAGCCGGCTGGGTGAAAGGCTGGATACTCTTATCCTTGTAGTCTCCCCAGTCCAGCCATCGAGTGTGTGCAGGCCGCAGCTACGTGCTAGGCAGGCCACAACGAAACCTCAGCTCCAGAGGTGGTCGGTGAGATTTTATGCTCCAGGGCATACATATGACCGGGCTACTTATGTCTGCGTCACAGTATGCCGGGCCAGCAGCCACCCTGTACTGATCAGTGAGTTGGTCTGTGGTGGAATGTCTCCCAGCTCTTCAGGACTGGTAAGTACAGCTCTCCCTGCCTCGGCGGGGCTGAGCAGCTGGGCATTCCCTGGGAAGTCGACTTGGGGGTCCCTCATCTCCCTCTCTTCTCTCCCTATCTTCCCTCCCTGGGGGGATGCTGCGTGTGGCTGCTGAGTGGTGTGTGTGTGTCTATGCAGCGGCTCTCACCTGGAGGGGGATGCGCTGGCTAGCTGGGTCCTGTACTTCATGCCCCTGGAAGGTGTCTGTGAGGGTTTGCTGATGTCCTGAACAGCGCTGTGCTCACTGCCATCGTTTTCTCCCTGTACCTCAAGGAGCTGCCATTTTAGGTGTGGGCAAGGGCAGCATGCTCTCCTGAGCTTCAGCGGCTATTTTCCTGGTGATTTCCTATACAGGACATTCGCGCCCAATTTCTTGAAGCCTGAACACGTTTTTCAGTGTTCTCTAGCGGCAGCTTGTGTTCCTGTGTTCTCACAGCCATTTTCTCTGTGTTTTATGTCCTTGTACTGGACGCAGGGACATTTTCTTGAAGCCTGAGCACGCTTCAGAGCGGTTTTAGCGCCATTTGCAGCTGCTTCCACCAACACAGCACTGTTTCCTCTGCACCTGGGAGCCAACAGGGACTACAGGCACTACTTGCTGGATAGCGCAGAATTCCTCAGGTCTGCGCAGTGCCCATGGCGGTCCTCAATTCGTTCATTGCCAAGATGGAGGTGGCGTGTGGGGAAAAAAAGGGTGCAAAAAAGCGGCCCCTGCACGCCCCCTCCACCACCCCCGTCCTCTGGGGAGAGCTCTGACACAGACTCAGGTTCTGCTGAGGTTGGTGATCCCTGTTCTGTCTTGTCAGATGACACTGACCAGGACCGTTCGGACAGTGAGGATGAGTCCCCGTCCAGGTCCGTGCGCGACATATCGCTTGTTGGAGCACTTATTACAGCTGTGCGTGATGCCCTGAAGATTCAGGGGCCAGCAGATGTAGCAGTCCTCTTTGGGCCCCGCAAGCCAGCACGTTCACCTAAGGTGTTCCCGTATCTGACAAGTTAATTTACAAGGCAACTGACCTTTTCGGTCCCCAAATCCATGGGGGTGCGTTACCCCTTTAAGGGAAGCCTTCTCAAGAAGTGGTTGGCTCCTCCGGCCGTGGATCCCATGGACAGGAAGGCCGAGGCAGTGGCTCGTTCCTTGTTTACGGTTGTGGGGTCAGCCGTGCGACCAGTACTGGCATCCGCACTTGTGTCGCAGACACTGAGTGGGCAAAACTGTTGCACCGCGAATTGGGAGAACAGGCTTCTGTCTGCGTGGAACTAGCAGTCCAACTAGTGCAAGGCCTTAAGTACGTTTTGACGCGGCCCTGGATTCTCTCCCTCTGTTATGCAGGGCTTCAGTGTCAGCAGTGGTGTTGAGGCGCCTGATTTGGTTAAAATGCTGATCTGCTGACCAGGCATCCAAAAAAGCCCTGACAGGTCTTCCCTTCCTTGGCGACTGGCTCTTTGGATGACATTATTAAAAATGCCACTGGTGGTAAGAGTACCTTACTCCCATAGGCCAGGAAGGCTAAGGAGCCACGCCGTAGGCAAGGGCCTTCTTTTCCCAAGGCCGTCTTTCAGGACAGCCACCATAGAGAGACCCTGGCTCCTCCCCTTCTAGGAAACACCGCCTTCCAACTCAGATTTAAGCCTCAACCTCCCCTCAGCCCCTCAGTTATGGTGTTTCCTCCGGAGGGAGACACCGCATGGGAGCCGAGGCTAGTCAGCTGGGGAGGCTGAGTCTTTTTCTTTTACCTGGGGGAGAACAAGGTCTCTCTATGGTGGTCCCAGGCAGCCGTCGGAGGTCAGGATGGCTGAATGGATCCCTGGTGGCCATTGCGACGGTTTTCACCGCCGCGGACCCCAGCCATCCTTGGGGCAGGTGGAGGTCTGGGGGGGCGCGACAGGAGAAGGCTTTGTTCCCCCCTTGTGCAGGCGACACTGGAGCGTTGGGCCGGATGAAGGGCGACGTCATTTCTGGCGGATTTACTTTACTAACCATAAGCATATTATTATTGTATTATCACATCCTGGCCTCCTGTTTTATGTTCCTTTTTCTTTTATAAACTGTATAGTATTCACTTCTGCTATAATATGCAGTTCACATCTGTGCCCTGCATTTGTGGACGTTAATCTCTAATGCTTATAGTTTTTGTTATACCTCCTAATCATTTATGTTCAGCGTATATTGCAATACTTAATTAAATTGTAATTGTTCTGAAAATTCTAATAAAAATACAATTTAAAAAAAAAAACTTGTTCGCCACACCCCGTCGTGACGGCTTGCACTAGTATCAGTGCATCTGTATAGCAGTGATTGCTGTATAAATGACAATGGTCCCAAAAATGTGTCAAAAATGTCCGATGTGTCTGCCATAATGTCGCAGTCACAATAAAAATCGCTGATCGTGGCATTTCACTAATGTTTTTTTTCACAAATGTTTTTTTTTTCCAAATTTTTTTTTCAAAAATGATTTTTTTTCAAAAATGATTTTTTTTCAAAAATGATTTTTTTTCGAAAATTATTATTTTATTTTCCAAAAATTATTTTTTTTTCAAAAAAGATTTTTTTTTAAAGCAATTCTTTTTTTCAATAATGATTTTCTTTACTTTTTTCATTTTTATTTTTTTTTTCATTTTTTTTTTTTTCATTTTTATTTTTTTTTTCATTTTTTTTTTATAATTTATTTTTTATATAATTTTTTTTTTAATTAGATTTTTTTTGTGGTCATAATGTTTTGGCTGATAATGGGGTGGTCATAAATTATTTGGCTGAATATTCGGCGAAACGTTCCACAAAGTAACAGCACATCAATCGGGAACAATCTGCATGTTACGGTATATTACTGTCTATGTATGTGAATTTGGCTACAATAAGAAGAATAATGAAATATATAAGAGATAATAAGCGGTCTTGCTATGCAAGAACACTTAAATAGCAGGTATATAATCAAACGCCAGTGTGCCTCCCACTGCTGATTTTGCATCCTCTATTCAACCCCGCACACAGAGCACTGACAACGGTCTTTGCGATGCTCAGCATCAGTCGTCTGTAACCATGACAACACCATAGGGGCGTACATCTGCTGGACTCCACCCTTCTGAGTTATCTATGGTTGCCTTTTTCCTTTTCCCGTTGTAGCAAAAAAATTTGCCTCCATAGCATCAGGTGGTGGAGATGGGTTGCAGGCGGAAGGTGCAAGTGTAATCTGGGGAGGGATTGGACGTAATCTGCCCCAGTAACCCCCATGGTTTACTGTGATCCTTTAATAAAGATGTCCGCTTTGGCCTCAATAGGTGCCGGCCCCCTCTCTAAATCACCTAGCGAAAATCTCCGCCCTCTTACCAGTCAGACGTGAAGGCATTCAGGTGGGCATGATGGACTACAGACTAATCGTACCGCTCCTCTAGCTGGCCAGTCGGAGACTGAGCCTCCCTCGGAGTGACGCACTTAAGTAATGCCCTCGCGCTCGCACCTGATTGGCTATTGGCATCTAACGGTCTCTGGAGCTCCGCCCCTTCAAACTCTCTCGCCACGCGCGCACCTGATTGGCTATTGGCATCTAACGGTCTCTGGAGCTCCGCCCCTTCAAACTCTCTCGCCGCGCGTGCACCTGATTGGCTGTTCATCTCACTGTCTCTGGAGCTCCGCCCCTTCAATCTTTCTCCCTATCAGCTTTGGACTCGCGGCCCTGCCTCTAGCCAGCACGCGTCGCCTGGGTGCCTGACAGCCTCGCTGCCCTCCCCCGACTCCTCCCCCACGTTCTCCAGTTGAAACGAAGAAGTGATCATGGCTGATGGGGACAGATGAGCAAGAGAGGGCGCTGAGGTACAAAAGCGGCTTTTTAATTAGGCGGTCGCTTAAGGCCTACTGAACGAAGGGGAGCATTGGCATAACGTGGGTTGCCGGTGGATCTGCGATATACCTGGGTCCGATACCACAGCCGGCTGCGGGAGTCGGGACACCACTGCCAGAGCTGCCTGCACTGAACAGTGAAGGGGATCGCTGATACAGAGAACCTGACCTGCGGGCAGAGATAGCAATGCTCTGCGCCTCAAGACCACCTTTTTTTTAAGCATATTAGAGCCTCCAGCTCTAATCATGTGCTTCACACGCCAGTGTGCCTCCCACTGCTGATTTTGCATCCTCTCCTCCTCTACACCCCCCTCCCTCCACTGCTGATTTTGCATCCTCTCCTCCTCTACACCCCCCTCCCCCACTTCATTATCATCCCCTCCACTACTACATCCTCTCCCCCACCTCATCATCACCCCCCCCCCCAACTCATCATCATCCCCCCTCACCCACTCCGCCCCCTGCTCATCCCCTGATATATCTGGTGAATGGCCATTGCACTACGTGGTGGTGAAGTTGCATTAAGTGGTGGAAGTAGAAGCACTAAATATTGAGTAGGAACGTCACTATTGCACAGAAGTGATCACTCACTGAGGACATTCATTGTACTGTGGTGTACACATATATGTTGATAATTTGAGATCAAATGGATAGAGGGTAATATTGAGATATGATGTATATTATAAATAAAACAATTTTTTTTTATATTTGGCACTTGCACTTGATTAATGATTATCTGCTGGCAATATTGCAAGGTAATTTCATCAATGGTATCATTTTTATAAGGATTATGATGTGGTGTTAAAACTTGGACACATTTATAGATTAATAGTTGGCACAGAAAAGCACGATAGTAAGTATATATTAGGGGTGCACTGAATGTTTTTTTTTGTGCCAATACCAAAAATGAAAAATACACTAGGCCGAAAACCAATACTGAAACATATTTAAAAAAAATATATTTTCTCTTATATTCACCGACCGACACAGCTCCTCTCATAGCCACTGTGTTGTTATGCCCTATTACTACCCTGTTTCCCCGATAGTAAGACACCCCCGATTGTAAGACGTATCGGGAGTTTCAGAGGGGTCGGCTAATATAAGCCGTACCCCGAAAGTAAGACATATGTCTTACTTTCGGGGAAACATGGGGGTATTGCCGCCTCCCTCTCATCTAGCTGCACTCTTAGTTCTGCCCAGGGGGTGGTCCTTTGGGCCACAACCCTCCAGCCTGCCATGCAGTCATCAGTTTTATTTTGCCTAGTGAAGGAAAAGGACCTAGGAACCCTGCGGGCCCATCGGTCCGTGCTTTTTTTTTTTTTTTTTTTCTGCAGAAGCGTGACTTTTTGCTCAAGATGATAGATCCTGTGATCTATCAACAGCCGGCTGGGTGAAAGGCTGGATACTCTTATCCTTGTAGTCTCCCCAGTCCAGCCATCGAGTGTGTGCAGGCCGCAGCTATGTGCTAGGCAGGCCACAACGAAACCTCAGCTCCAGAGGTGGTCGGTGAGCTTTTATGCTCCAGGGCATACATATGACCGGGCTACTTATGTCTGCGTCACAGTATGCCTGGCCAGCAGCCACCCTGTACTGATCAGTGAGTTGGTCTGTGGTGGAATGTCTCCCAGCTCTTCAGGACTGGTAAGTACAGCTCTCCCTGCCGTGGCGGGGCTGAGCAGCTGGGCATTCCCTGGGAAGTCGACTTGGGGGTCCCTCATCTCCCTCTCTTCTCTCCCTATCTTCCCTCCCTGGGGGGATGCTGCGTGTGGCTGCTGAGTGGTGTGTGTGTGTGTGTCTATGCAGCGGCTCTCAGCTGGGGGGGTTGCGCTGGCTAGCTGGGTCCTGTACTTCATGCCCCTGGAAGGTGTCTGTGAGGGTTTGCTGATGTCCTGAACAGCCCTGTGCTCACTGCCATCGTTTTCTCCCTGTACCTCAAGGAGCTGCCATTTTAGGTGTGGGCAAGGGCAGCATGCTCTCCTGAGCTTCAGCGGCTATTTTTCTGGTGATTTCCTATACAGGACATTCGTGCCCAATTTCTTGAAGCCTGAACACGTTTTTCAGTGTTCTCTAGCGGCAGCTTGTGTTCCTGTGTTCTCACAGCCATTTTCCCTGTGTTTTACGTCCTTGTACTGGACGCTGGGCCATTTTCTTGAAGCCTGAGCACGCTTCAGAGCGGTTTTAGCGCCATTTGCAGCTACTTCCACCAACACAGCACTGTTTCCTCTGCACCTGGGAGCCAACAGGGACTACAGGCACTACTTGCTGGATAGCGCAGAATTCCTCAGGTCTGCGCAGTGCCCATGGCAGTCCTCAATTCGTTCATTGCCAAGATGGAGGTGGTGTGTGGGGAAAAAAGGGTGCAAAAAAGCGGCCCCTGCATGCCCCCTCCACCCCCCCGTCCTCTGGGGAGAGCTCTGACACAGACTCAGGTTCTGCTGAGGTTGGTGATCCCTGTTCTGTCTTGTCAGATGACACTGACCAGGACCGTTCGGACAGTGAGGATGAGTCCCCGTCCAGGTCCGTGCGCGACAAATCGCTTGTTGGAGCACTTATTACAGCTGTGCGTGATGCCCTGAAGATTCAGGGGCCAGCAGATGTAGCAGTCCTCTTTGGGCCCCGCAAGCCAGCACGTTCACCTAAGGTGTTCCCGTATCTGACAAGTTAATTTACAAGGCAACTGACCTTTTCGGTCCCCAAATCCATGGGGGTGCGTTACCCCTGTAAGGGAAGCCTTCTCAAGAAGTGGTTGGCTCCTCCGGCCGTGGATCCCACGGACAGGAAGGCCGAGGCAGTGGCTCGTTCCTTGTTTACGGTTGTGGGGTCAGCCGTGCGACCAGTACTGGCATCCGCACTTGTGTCGCAGACACTGAGTGGGCAAAACTGTTGCACCGCGAATTGGGAGAACAGGCTTCTGTCTGCGTGGAACTAGCAGTCCAACTAGTGCAAGGCCTTAAGTACATTTTGACGTGGCCCTGGATTCTCTCCCTCTGTTATGCAGGGCTTCAGTGTCAGCAGTGGTGTTGAGGCGCCTGATTTGGTTAAAATGCTGATCTGCTGACCAGGCATCCAAAAAAGCCCTGACAGGTCTTCCCTTCCTTGGCGACTGGCTCTTTGGATGACATTATTAAAAATGCCACTGGTGGTAAGAGTACCTTACTCCCATAGGCCAGGAAGGCTAAGGAGCCACGCCGTAGGCAAGGGCCTTCTTTTCCCAAGGCCGTCTTTCAGGACAGCCACCATAGAGAGACCCTGTCTCCTCCCCTTCTAGGAAACACTGCCTTCCAACTCAGATTTAAGCCTCAACCTCCCCTCAGCCCCTCAGTTATGGTGTTTCCTCCGGAGGGAGACACCGCATGGGAGCCGAGGCTAGTCAGCTGGGGAGGCTGAGTCTTTTTCTTTTACCTGGGGGAGAACGGGGTCTCTCTATGGTGGTCCCAGGCAGCCGTCGGAGGTCAGGATGGCTGAATGGATCCCTGGTGGCCATTGCGACGGTTTTCACCGCCGCGGACCCCAGCCATCCTTGGGGCAGGTGGAGGTCTGGGGGGGGGCGCGACAGGAGAAGGCTTTGTTCCCCCCTTGTGCAGGCGACACTGGAGCGTTGGGCCGGATGAAGGGCGACGTCATTTCTGGCGGATTTACTTTACTAACCATAAGCATATTATTATTGTATTATCACATCCTGGCCTCCTGTTTTATGTTCCTTTTTCTTTTATAAACTGTATAGTATTCACATCTGCTATAATATGCAGTTCACATCTGTGCCCTGCCTTTGTGGACGTTAATCTCTAATGCTTATAGTTTTTGTTATACCTCCTAATCATTTATGTTCAGCGTATATTGCAATACTTAATTAAATTGTAATTGTTCTGAAAATCTAATAAAAATACAATTTAAAAAAAAAAACTTGTTCGCCACACCCCGCCGTGACGGCTTGCACTAGTATCAGAGCATCTGTATAGCAGTGATTGCTGTATTAATGGCAATGGTCCCAAAAATGTGTCATAAATGTCCGATGTTGTCTGCCATAATGTCGCAGTCACAATAAAAATCGCTGATCGTGGCATTTCTCTAATGTTTTTTTTCACAAATGTTTTTTTTTCCAAATTTTTTTTTTCAAAAATGAATTTTTTTCGAAAATTATTATTTTATTTTCCAAAAATTATTTTTTTTTCAAAAAAGATTTTTTTTTAAAGCAATAATTTTTTTCAATAATGATTTTCTTTACTTTTTTCATTTTTATTTTTTTTTTTCATTTATTTTTTTTTTTATAATTTATTTTTTATATAATTTTTTTTTTAATTAGATTTTTTTTGTGGTCATAATGTTTTGGCTGATAATGGGGTGGTCATAAATTATTTGGCTGAATATTCGGCGAAACGTTCCACAAAGTAACAGCACATCAATCGGGAACAATCTGCATGTTACGGTATATTACTGTCTATGTATGTGAATTTGGCTACAATAAGAAGAATAATGAAATATATAAGAGATAATAAGCGGTCTTGCTATGCAAGAACACTTAAATAGCAGGTATATAATCAAACGCCAGTGTGCCTCCCACTGCTGATTTTGCATCCTCTATTCAACCCCGCACACAGAGCACTGACAACGGTCTTTGCGATGCTCAGCATCAGTCGTCTGTAACCATGACAACACCATAGGGGCGTACATCTGCTGGACTCCACCCTTCTGAGTTATCTATGGTTGCCTTTTTCCTTTTCCCGTTGTAGCAAAAAAATTTGCCTCCATAGCATCAGGTGGTGGAGACGGGTTGCAGGCGGAAGGTGCAAGTGTAATCTGGGGAGGGATTGGGCGTAATCTGCCCCAGTAACCCCCATGGTTTACTGTGATCCTTTAATAAAGATGTCCGCTTTGGCCTCAATAGGTGCCCGCCCCCTCTCTAAATCACCTAGCGAAAATCCCCGCCCTCTTACCAGTCAGACGTGAAGGCATTCAGGTGGGCATGATGGACTACAGACTAATCGTACCGCTCCTCTAGCTGGCCAGTCGGAGACTGAGCCTCCCTCGGAGTGACGCACTTAAGTAATGCCCTCGCGCTCGCACCTGATTGGCTATTGGCATCTAACGGTCTCTGGAGCTCCGCCCCTTCAAACTCTCTCGCCACGCGTGCACCTGATTGGCTATTGGCATCTAACGGTCTCTGGAGCTCCGCCCCTTCAAACTCTCTCGCCGCGCGCGTACCTGATTGGCTGTTCATCTCACTGTCTCTGGAGCTCCGCCCCTTCAATCTTTCTCCCTATCAGCTTTGGACTCACGGCCCTGCCTCTAGCCAGCACGCGTCGCCTGGGTGCCTGACAGCCTCGCTGCCCTCCCCCGACTCCTCCCCCACGTTCTCCAGTTGAAACGAAGAAGTGATCGTGGCTGATGGGGACAGATGAGCAAGAGAGGGCTCTGAGGTACAAAAGCGGCTTTTTAATTAGGCGGTCGCTTAAGGCCTACTGAACGAAGGGGAGCATTGGTGTAACGTGGGTTGCCGGTGGATCTGCGATATACCTGGGTCCGATACCACAGCCGGCTGCGGGAGTCGGGACACCACTGCCAGAGCTGCCTGCACTGAACAGTGAAGGGGATCGCTGACACAGAGAACCTGACCTGCGGGCGGAGATAGCAATGCTCTGCGCCTCAAGACCACCTTTTTTTGAAGCATATTAGAGCCTCCAGCTCTAATCATGTGCTTCACACGCCAGTGTGCCTCCCACTGCTGATTTTGCATCCTCTCCTCCTCTACACCCCCCTCCCTCCACTGCTGATTTTGCATCCTCTCCTCCTCTACACCCCCCTCCCCCACTTCATTATCATCCCCTCCACTACTACATCCTCTCCCCCACCTCATCATCATCCCCCCCCCAACTCATCATCATCCCCCCTCACCCACTCCGCCCCCTCCTCATCCCCTGATATATCTGGTGAATGGCCATTGCACTACGTGGTGGTGAAGTTGCATTAAGTGGTGGAAGTAGAAGCACTAAATATTGAGTAGGAACGTCACTATTGCACAGAAGTGATCACTCACTGAGGACATTCATTGTACTGTGGTGTACACATATATGTTGATAATTTGAGATCAAATGGATAGAGGGTAATATTGAGATATAAAGTATATTATAAATAAAACAATTTTTTTTTATATTTGGCACTTGCACTTGATTAATGATTATCTGCTGGCAATATTGCAAGGTCATTTCATCAATGGTATCATTTTTATAAGGATTATGATGTGGTGTTAAAACTTGGACACATTAATAGATGAATAGTTGGCACAGAAAAGCACGATAGTAAGTATATATTAGGGGTGCACTGAATGTTTTTTTTTGTGCCAATACCAAAAATGAAAAATACACTAGGCCGAAAACCAATACTGAAACATATTTAAAAAAAATATATTTTCTCTTATATTCACCGACCGACACAGCTCCTCTCATAGCCACTGTGTTGTTATGCCCTATTACTAGGAGATACTAGGCATTAGTTGTAATACAACACTCAGAACTCTTAGTTCTGCCCAGGGGGTGGTCCTTTGGGCCACAACCCTCCAGCCTGTCATGCAGTCATCAGTTTTATTTTGCCTAGTGAAGGAAAAGGACCTAGGAACCCTGCGGGCCCATCGGTCCGTGCTTTTTTTTTTTTTTTCTGCAGAAGCGTGACTTTTTGCTCAAGATGATAGATCCTGTGATCTATCAACAGCCGGCTGGGTGAAAGGCTGGATACTCTTATCCTTGTAGTCTCCCCAGTCCAGCCATCGAGTGTGTGCAGGCCGCAGCTATGTGCTAGGCAGGCCACAACGAAACCTCAGCTCCAGAGGTGGTCGGTGAGCTTTTATGCTCCAGGGCATACATATGACTGGGCTACTTATGTCTGCGTCACAGTATGCCGGGCCAGCAGCCACCCTGTACTGATCAGTGAGTTGTTCTGTGGTGGAATGTCTCCCAGCTCTTCAGGACTGGTAAGTACAGCTTTCCCTGCCGCGGCGGGGCTGAGCAGCTGGGCATTCCCTGGGAAGTCGACTTGGGGGTCCCTCATCTCCCTCTCTTCTCTCCCTATCTTCCCTCCCTGGGGGGATGCTGTGTGTGGCTGCTGAGTGGTGTGTGTGTGTCTATACAGCGGCTCTCACCTGGAGGGGGATGCGCTGGCTAGCTGGGTCCTGTACTTCATGCCCCTGGAAGGTGTCTGTGAGGGTTTGCTGATGTCCTGAACAGCGCTGTGCTCACTGCCATCGTTTTCTCCCTGTACCTCAAGGAGCTGCCATTTTAGGTGTGGGCAAGGGCAGCATGCTCTCCTGAGCTTCAGCGGCTATTTTCCTGGTGATTTCCTATACAGGACATTCGCGCCCAATTTCTTGAAGCCTGAACACGTTTTTCAGTGTTCTCTAGCGGCAGCTTGTGTTCCTGTGTTCTCACAGCCATTTTCCCTGTGTTTTACGTCCTTGTACTGGACGCTGGGCCATTTTCTTGAAGCCTGAGCACGCTTCAGAGCGGTTTTAGCGCCATTTGCAGCTGCTTCCACCAACACAGCACTGTTTCCTCTGCACCTGGGAGCCAACAGGGACTACAGGCACTACTTGCTGGATAGCGCAGAATTCCTCAGGTCTGCGCAGTGCCCATGGCGGTCCTCAATTCGTTCATTGCCAAGATGGAGGTGGCGTATGGGGAAAAAATGGTGCAAAAAAGCGGCCCCTGCACGCCCCCTCCACCACCCCCCGTCCTCTGGGGAGAGCTCTGACACAGACTCAGGTTCTGCTGAGGTTGGTGATCCCTGTTCTGTCTTGTCAGATGACACTGACCAGGACCGTTCGGACAGTGAGGATGAGTCCCCGTCCAGGTCCGTGCGCGACAAATCGCTTGTTGGAGCACTTATTACAGCTGTGCGTGATGCCCTGAAGATTCAGGGGCCAGCAGATGTAGCAGTCCTCTTTGGGCCCCGCAAGCCAGCACGTTCACCTAAGGTGTTCCCGTATCTGACAAGTTAATTTACAAGGCAACTGACCTTTTCGGTCCCCAAATCCATGGGGGTGCGTTACCCCTTTAAGGGAAGCCTTCTCAAGAAGTGGTTGGCTCCTCCGGCCGTGGATCACATGGACAGGAAGGCCGAGGCAGTGGCTCGTTCCTTGTTTACGGTTGTGGGGTCAGCCGTGCGACCAGTACTGGCATCCGCACTTGTGTCGCAGACACTGAGTGGGCAAAACTGTTGCACCGCGAATTGGGAGAACAGGCTTCTGTCTGCGTGGAACTAGCAGTCCAACTAGTGCAAGGCCTTAAGTACGTTTTGACGCGGCCCTGGATTCTCTCCCTCTGTTATGCAGGGCTTCAGTGTCAGCAGTGGTGTTGAGGCGCCTGATTTGGTTAAAATGCTGATCTGCTGACCAGGCATCCAAAAAAGCCCTGACAGGTCTTCCCTTCCTTGGCGACTGGCTCTTTGGATGACATTATTAAAAATGCCACTGGTGGTAAGAGTACCTTACTCCCATAGGCCAGGAAGGCTAAGGAGCCACGCCGTAGGCAAGGGCCTTCTTTTCCCAAGGCCGTCTTTCAGGACAGCCACCATAGAGAGACCCTGGCTCCTCCCCTTCTAGGAAACACCGCCTTCCAACTCAGATTTAAGCCTCAACCTCCCCTCAGCCCCTCAGTTATCGTGTTTCCTCCGGAGGGAGACACCGCATGGGAGCCGAGGCTAGTCAGCTGGGGAGGCTGAGTCTTTTTCTTTTACCTGGGGGAGAACGAGGTCTCTCTATGGTGGTCCCAGGCAGCCGTCGGAGGTCAGGATGGCTGAATGGATCCCTGGTGGCCATTGCGACGGTTTTCACCGCCGCGGACCCCAGCCATCCTTGGGGCAGGTGGAGGTCTGGGGGGGCGCGACAGGAGAAGGCTTTGTTCCCCCCTTGTGCAGGCGACACTGGAGCGGTGGTGCCGGATGAAGGGCGACGTCATTTCTGGCGGATTTACTTTACTAACCATAAGCATATTATTATTGTATTATCACATCCTGGCCTCCTGTTTTATGTTCCTTTTTCTTTTATAAACTGTATAGTATTCACTTCTGCTATAATATGCAGTTCACATCTGTGCCCTGCATTTGTGGACGTTAATCTCTAATGCTTATAGTTTTTGTTATACCTCCTAATCATTTATGTTCAGCGTATATTGCAATACTTAATTAAATTGTAATTGTTCTGAAAATTCTAATAAAAATACAATTTAAAAAAAAAAGCTTGTTCGCCACACCCCGTCGTGACGGCTTGCACTAGTATCAGTGCATCTGTATAGCAGTGATTGCTGTATAAATGACAATGGTCCCAAAAATGTGTCAAAAATGTCCGATGTGTCTGCCATAATGTCGCAGTCACAATAAAAATCGCTGATCGTGGCATTTCACTAATGTTTTTTTTCACCAATGTTTTTTTTTTTCCAAATTTTTTTTTTCAAAAATGATTTTTTTTCGAAAATTATTATTTTATTTTCCAAAAATTATTTTTTTTTCAAAAAAGATTTTTTTTAAAGCAATTCTTTTTTTCAATAATGATTTTCTTTACTTTTTTCATTTTTATTTTTTTTTTCATTTTTTTTTTTTCATTTTTTTTTTTCATTTTTTTTTTTTCATTTTTTTTTTTTCATTTTTTTTTTTATAATTTTTTTTTTAAATAATTTTTTTTTTAATTAGATTTTTTTTGTGGTCATAATGTTTTGGCTGATAATGGGGTGGTCATAAATTATTTGGCTGAATATTCGGCGAAACGTTCCACAAAGTAATAGCACATCAATCGGGAACAATCTGCATGTTGCGGTATATTACTGTCTATGTATGTGAATTTGGCTACAATAAGAAGAATAATGAAATATATAAGAGATAATAAGCGGTCTTGCTATGCAAGAACACTTAAATAGCAGGTATATAATCAAACGCCAGTGTGCCTCCCACTGCTGATTTTGCATCCTCTATTCAACCCCGCACACAGAGCACTGACAACGGTCTTTGCGATGCTCAGCATCAGTCGTCTGTAACCATGACAACACCATAGGGGCGTACATCTGCTGGACTCCACCCTTCTGAGTTATCTATGGTTGCCTTTTTCCTTTTCCCGTTGTAGCAAAAAAATTTGCCTCCATAGCATCAGGTGGTGGAGACGGGTTGCAGGCGGAAGGTGCAAGTGTAATCTGGGGAGGGATTGGGCGTAATCTGCCCCAGTAACCCCCATGGTTTACTGTGATCCTTTAATAAAGATGTCCGCTTTGGCCTCAATAGGTGCCGGCCCCCTCTCTAAATCACCTAGCGAAAATCTCCGCCCTCTTACCAGTCAGACGTGAAGGCATTCAGGTGGGCATGATGGACTACAGACTAATCGTACCGCTCCTCTAGCTGGCCAGTCGGAGACTGAGCCTCCCTCGGAGTGACGCACTTAAGTAATGCCCTCGCGCTCGCACCTGATTGGCTATTGGCATCTAACGGTCTCTGGAGCTCCGCCCCTTCAAACTCTCTCGCCACGCGCGCACCTGATTGGCTATTGGCATCTAACTGTCTCTGGAGCTCCGCCCCTTCAATCTTTCTCCCTATCAGCTTTGGACTCGCGGCCCTGCCTCTAGCCAGCACGCGTCGCCTGGGTGCCTGACAGCCTCGCTGCCCTCCCCCGACTCCTCCCCCACGTTCTCCAGTTGAAACGAAGAAGTGATCATGGCTGATGGGGACAGATGAGCAAGAGAGGGCGCTGAGGTACAAAAGCGGCTTTTTAATTAGGCGGTCGCTTAAGGCCTACTGAACGAAGGGGAGCATTGGCGTAACGTGGGTTGCCGGTGGATCTGCGATATACCTGGGTCCGATACCACAGCCGGCTGCGGGAGTCGGGACACCACTGCCAGAGCTGCCTGCACTGAACAGTGAAGGGGATCGCTGGCACAGAGAACCTGACCTGCGGGCGGAGATAGCAATGCTCTGCGCCTCAAGACCACCTTTTTTGAAGCATATTAGAGCCTCCAGCTCTAATCATGTGCTTCACACGCCAGTGTGCCTCCCACTGCTGATTTTGCATCCTCTCCTCCTCTACACCCCCCTCCCTCCACTGCTGATTTTGCATCCTCTCCTCCTCTACACCCCCCTCCCCCACTTCATTATCATCCCCTCCACTACTACATCCTCTCCCCCACCTCATCATCATCCCCCCCCCAACTCATCATCATCCCCCCTCACCCACTCCGCCCCCTCCTCATCCCCTGATATATCTGGTGAATGGCCATTGCACTACGTGGTGGTGAAGTTGCATTAAGTGGTGGAAGTAGAAGCACTAAATATTGAGTAGGAACGTCACTATTGCACAGAAGTGATCACTCAATGAGGACATTCATTGTACTGTGGTGTACACATATATGTTGATAATTTGAGATCAAATGGATAGAGGGTAATATTGAGATATGATGTATATTATAAATAAAACAATTTTTTTTTATATTTGGCACTTGATTAATGATTATCTGCTGGCAATATTGCAAGGTAATTTCATCAATGGTATCATTTTTATAAGGATTATGATGTGGTGTTAAAACTTGGACACATTTATAGATGAATAGTTGGCACAGAAAAGCACGATAGTAAGTATATATTAGGGGTGCACTGAATGTTTTTTTTTGTGCCAATACCAAAAATGAAAAATACACTAGGCCGAAAACCAATACTGAAACATATTTAAAAAAAATATATTTTCTCTTATATTCACCGACCGACACAGCTCCTCTCATAGCCACTGTGTTGTTATGCCCTATTACTACCCTGTTTCCCCGATAGTAAGACACCCCCGATTGTAAGACGTATCGGGAGTTTCAGAGGGGTCGGCTAATATAAGCCGTACCCCGAAAGTAAGACATATGTCTTACTTTCGGGGAAACATGGGGGTATTGCCGCCTCCCTCTCATCTAGCTGCGCGCCGCCTCCTGCCCACGTCCGCACCGTCCCCCTCTCCATACGTCGCCACGTCTGCCATTTCCCTCTGATCTTAATGAGCGCCGCCTCCTACCCACGCCTGAGCTGTCCCCCTCTCCATACGTCACCGCGCCGTCCCCTGCACTTGTCACTGCCGCCTCCTGCTTAAAATACGGTAATGCACACAGTATTAATCATACATCAGTAAAACATACACACTGGCATACTGGGGTATCATCTGCTGTATGTAACCCAGTGGGTATCAGCAGGTGTCACACTGTATTAAATACAGCAGGTGGTACTGTATCACACATAAATCTGTTTTATCTTCCAGTATTCCACTGTTCGTTCTTACCATTTTTCATTGTTTTACATGTTATGCAATGTTGTAACAAGACATTCTTGGCACTTCCTTTTATAAAACTGTTTTGTGGTGAATACAATACTGTTCAGGTTGTTAATAAATGTTAATTTTATGGTTAAAACCAAAAATTCGACAATTTTTTTCCAATATAAGACATACCCCGAAAGTAATACATAGTGGGGCTTTTGGGGATAAAAAGAAAGTAAGACACTGTCTTACTTTCGGGGAAACACGGTAGGAGATACTAGGCATTAGTTGTAATACAACACTCAGAACTCTTAGTTCTGCCCAGGGGGTGGTCCTTTGGGCCACAACCCTCCAGCCTGTCATGCAGTCATCAGTTTTATTTTGCCTAGTGAAGGAAAAGGACCTAGGAACCCTGCGGGCCCATCGGTCCGTGCTTTTTTTTTTTTTTTTCTGCAGAAGCGTGACTTTTTGCTCAAGATGATAGATCCTGTGATCTATCAACAGCCGGCTGGGTGAAAGGCTGGATACTCTTATCCTTGTAGTCTCCCCAGTCCAGCCATCGAGTGTGTGCAGGCCGCAGCTACGTGCTAGGCAGGCCACAACGAAACCTCAGCTCCAGAGGTGGTCGGTGAGATTTTATGCTCCAGGGCATACATATGACCGGGCTACTTATGTCTGCGTCACAGTATGCCGGGCCAGCAGCCACCCTGTACTGATCAGTGAGTTAGTCTGTGGTGGAATGTCTCCCAGCTCTTCAGGACTGGTAAGTACAGCTCTCCCTGCCTCGGCGGGGCTGAGCAGCTGGGCATTCCCTGGGAAGTCGACTTGGGGGTCCCTCATCTCCCTCTCTTCTCTCCCTATCTTCCCTCCCTGGGGGGATGCTGCGTGTGGCTGCTGAGTGGTGTGTGTGTGTCTATGCAGCGGCTCTCACCTGGAGGGGGATGCGCTGGCTAGCTGGGTCCTGTACTTCATGCCCCTGGAAGGTGTCTGTGAGGGTTTGCTGATGTCCTGAACAGCGCTGTGCTCACTGCCATCGTTTTCTCCCTGTACCTCAAGGAGCTGCCATTTTAGGTGTGGGCAAGGGCAGCATGCTCTCCTGAGCTTCAGCGGCTATTTTCCTGGTGATTTCCTATACAGGACATTCGCGCCCAATTTCTTGAAGCCTGAACACGTTTTTCAGTGTTCTCTAGCGGCAGCTTGTGTTCCTGTGTTCTCACAGCCATTTTCTCTGTGTTTTACGTCCTTGTACTGGACGCTGGGACATTTTCTTGAAGCCTGAGCACGCTTCAGAGCGGTTTTAGCGCCATTTGCAGCTGCTTCCACCAACACAGCACTGTTTCCTCTGCACCTGGGAGCCAACAGGGACTACAGGCACTACTTGCTGGATAGCGCAGAATTCCTCAGGTCTGCGCAGTGCCCATGGCGGTCCTCAATTCGTTCATTGCCAAGATGGAGGTGGCGTGTGGGGAAAAAAAGGGTGCAAAAAAGCGGCCCCTGCACGCCCCCTCCACCACCCCCGTCCTCTGGGGAGAGCTCTGACACAGACTCAGGTTCTGCTGAGGTTGGTGATCCCTGTTCTGTCTTGTCAGATGACACTGACCAGGACCGTTCGGACAGTGAGGATGAGTCCCCGTCCAGGTCCGTGCGCGACATATCGCTTGTTGGAGCACTTATTACAGCTGTGCGTGATGCCCTGAAGATTCAGGGGCCAGCAGATGTAGCAGTCCTCTTTGGGCCCCGCAAGCCAGCACGTTCACCTAAGGTGTTCCCGTATCTGACAAGTTAATTTACAAGGCAACTGACCTTTTCGGTCCCCAAATCCATGGGGGTGCGTTACCCCTTTAAGGGAAGCCTTCTCAAGAAGTGGTTGGCTCCTCCGGCCGTGGATCCCATGGACAGGAAGGCCGAGGCAGTGGCTCGTTCCTTGTTTACGGTTGTGGGGTCAGCCGTGCGACCAGTACTGGCATCCGCACTTGTGTCGCAGACACTGAGTGGGCAAAACTGTTGCACCGCGAATTGGGAGAACAGGCTTCTGTCTGCGTGGAACTAGCAGTCCAACTAGTGCAAGGCCTTAAGTACGTTTTGACGCGGCCCTGGATTCTCTCCCTCTGTTATGCAGGGCTTCAGTGTCAGCAGTGGTGTTGAGGCGCCTGATTTAGTTAAAATGCTGATCTGCTGACCAGGCATCCAAAAAAGCCCTGACAGGTCTTCCCTTCCTTGGCGACTGGCTCTTTGGATGACATTATTAAAAATGCCACTGGTGGTAAGAGTACCTTACTCCCATAGGCCAGGAAGGCTAAGGAGCCACGCCGTAGGCAAGGGCCTTCTTTTCCCAAGGCCGTCTTTCAGGACAGCCACCATAGAGAGACCCTGGCTCCTCCCCTTCTAGGAAACACCGCCTTCCAACTCAGATTTAAGCCTCAACCTCCCCTCAGCCCCTCAGTTATGGTGTTTCCTCCGGAGGGAGACACCGCATGGGAGCCGAGGCTAGTCAGCTGGGGAGGCTGAGTCTTTTTCTTTTACCTGGGGGAGAACAAGGTCTCTCTATGGTGGTCCCAGGCAGCCGTCGGAGGTCAGGATGGCTGAATGGATCCCTGGTGGCCGTTGCGACGGTTTTCACCGCCGCGGACCCCAGCCATCCTTGGGGCAGGTGGAGGTCTGGGGGGGCGCGACAGGAGAAGGCTTTGTTCCCCCCTTGTGCAGGCGACACTGGAGCGTTGGGCCGGATGAAGGGCGACGTCATTTCTGGCGGATTTACTTTACTAACCATAAGCATATTATTATTGTATTATCACATCCTGGCCTCCTGTTTTATGTTCCTTTTTCTTTTATAAACTGTATAGTATTCACTTCTGCTATAATATGCAGTTCACATCTGTGCCCTGCATTTGTGGACGTTAATCTCTAATGCTTATAGTTTTTGTTATACCTCCTAATCATTTATGTTCAGCGTATATTGCAATACTTAATTAAATTGTAATTGTTCTGAAAATTCTAATAAAAATACAATTTAAAAAAAAAAACTTGTTCGCCACACCCCGTCGTGACGGCTTGCACTAGTATCAGTGCATCTGTATAGCAGTGATTGCTGTATAAATGACAATGGTCCCAAAAATGTGTCAAAAATGTCCGATGTGTCTGCCATAATGTCGCAGTCACAATAAAAATCGCTGATCGTGGCATTTCACTAATGTTTTTTTTTTCCAAATTTTTTTTTCAAAAATGATTTTTTTTCAAAAATGATTTTTTTTCGAAAATTATTATTTTATTTTCCAAAAATTATTTTTTTTTCAAAAAAGATTTTTTTTTAAAGCAATTCTTTTTTTCAATAATGATTTTCTTTACTTTTTTCATTTTTATTTTTTTTTTCATTTTTTTTTTTTTTCATTTTTATTTTTTTTTTCATTTTTTTTTTATAATTTATTTTTTATATAATTTTTTTTTTAATTAGATTTTTTTTGTGGTCATAATGTTTTGGCTGATAATGGGGTGGTCATAAATTATTTGGCTGAATATTCGGCGAAACGTTCCACAAAGTAACAGCACATCAATCGGGAACAATCTGCATGTTACGGTATATTACTGTCTATGTATGTGAATTTGGCTACAATAAGAAGAATAATGAAATATATAAGAGATAATAAGCGGTCTTGCTATGCAAGAACACTTAAATAGCAGGTATATAATCAAACGCCAGTGTGCCTCCCACTGCTGATTTTGCATCCTCTATTCAACCCCGCACACAGAGCACTGACAACGGTCTTTGCGATGCTCAGCATCAGTCGTCTGTAACCATGACAACACCATAGGGGCGTACATCTGCTGGACTCCACCCTTCTGAGTTATCTATGGTTGCCTTTTTCCTTTTCCCGTTGTAGCAAAAAAATTTGCCTCCATAGCATCAGGTGGTGGAGATGGGTTGCAGGCGGAAGGTGCAAGTGTAATCTGGGGAGGGATTGGACGTAATCTGCCCCAGTAACCCCCATGGTTTACTGTGATCCTTTAATAAAGATGTCCGCTTTGGCCTCAATAGGTGCCGGCCCCCTCTCTAAATCACCTAGCGAAAATCTCCGCCCTCTTACCAGTCAGACGTGAAGGCATTCAGGTGGGCATGATGGACTACAGACTAATCGTACCGCTCCTCTAGCTGGCCAGTCGGAGACTGAGCCTCCCTCGGAGTGACGCACTTAAGTAATGCCCTCGCGCTCGCACCTGATTGGCTATTGGCATCTAACGGTCTCTGGAGCTCCGCCCCTTCAAACTCTCTCGCCACGCGCGCACCTGATTGGCTATTGGCATCTAACGGTCTCTGGAGCTCCGCCCCTTCAAACTCTCTCGCCGCGCGTGCACCTGATTGGCTGTTCATCTCACTGTCTCTGGAGCTCCGCCCCTTCAATCTTTCTCCCTATCAGCTTTGGACTCGCGGCCCTGCCTCTAGCCAGCACGCGTCGCCTGGGTGCCTGACAGCCTCGCTGCCCTCCCCCGACTCCTCCCCCACGTTCTCCAGTTGAAACGAAGAAGTGATCATGGCTGATGGGGACAGATGAGCAAGAGAGGGCGCTGAGGTACAAAAGCGGCTTTTTAATTAGGCGGTCGCTTAAGGCCTACTGAACGAAGGGGAGCATTGGCATAACGTGGGTTGCCGGTGGATCTGCGATATACCTGGGTCCGATACCACAGCCGGCTGCGGGAGTCGGGACACCACTGCCAGAGCTGCCTGCACTGAACAGTGAAGGGGATCGCTGATACAGAGAACCTGACCTGCGGGCAGAGATAGCAATGCTCTGCGCCTCAAGACCACCTTTTTTTTAAGCATATTAGAGCCTCCAGCTCTAATCATGTGCTTCACACGCCAGTGTGCCTCCCACTGCTGATTTTGCATCCTCTCCTCCTCTACACCCCCCTCCCTCCACTGCTGATTTTGCATCCTCTCCTCCTCTACACCCCCCTCCCCCACTTCATTATCATCCCCTCCACTACTACATCCTCTCCCCCACCTCATCATCACCCCCCCCCCCCAACTCATCATCATCCCCCCTCACCCACTCCGCCCCCTGCTCATCCCCTGATATATCTGGTGAATGGCCATTGCACTACGTGGTGGTGAAGTTGCATTAAGTGGTGGAAGTAGAAGCACTAAATATTGAGTAGGAACGTCACTATTGCACAGAAGTGATCACTCACTGAGGACATTCATTGTACTGTGGTGTACACATATATGTTGATAATTTGAGATCAAATGGATAGAGGGTAATATTGAGATATGATGTATATTATAAATAAAACAATTTTTTTTTATATTTGGCACTTGCACTTGATTAATGATTATCTGCTGGCAATATTGCAAGGTAATTTCATCAATGGTATCATTTTTATAAGGATTATGATGTGGTGTTAAAACTTGGACACATTTATAGATTAATAGTTGGCACAGAAAAGCACGATAGTAAGTATATATTAGGGGTGCACTGAATGTTTTTTTTTGTGCCAATACCAAAAATGAAAAATACACTAGGCCGAAAACCAATACTGAAACATATTTAAAAAAAATATATTTTCTCTTATATTCACCGACCGACACAGCTCCTCTCATAGCCACTGTGTTGTTATGCCCTATTACTACCCTGTTTCCCCGATAGTAAGACACCCCCGATTGTAAGACGTATCGGGAGTTTCAGAGGGGTCGGCTAATATAAGCCGTACCCCGAAAGTAAGACATATGTCTTACTTTCGGGGAAACATGGGGGTATTGCCGCCTCCCTCTCATCTAGCTGCACTCTTAGTTCTGCCCAGGGGGTGGTCCTTTGGGCCACAACCCTCCAGCCTGCCATGCAGTCATCAGTTTTATTTTGCCTAGTGAAGGAAAAGGACCTAGGAACCCTGCGGGCCCATCGGTCCGTGCTTTTTTTTTTTTTTTTTTTCTGCAGAAGCGTGACTTTTTGCTCAAGATGATAGATCCTGTGATCTATCAACAGCCGGCTGGGTGAAAGGCTGGATACTCTTATCCTTGTAGTCTCCCCAGTCCAGCCATCGAGTGTGTGCAGGCCGCAGCTATGTGCTAGGCAGGCCACAACGAAACCTCAGCTCCAGAGGTGGTCGGTGAGCTTTTATGCTCCAGGGCATACATATGACCGGGCTACTTATGTCTGCGTCACAGTATGCCTGGCCAGCAGCCACCCTGTACTGATCAGTGAGTTGGTCTGTGGTGGAATGTCTCCCAGCTCTTCAGGACTGGTAAGTACAGCTCTCCCTGCCGTGGCGGGGCTGAGCAGCTGGGCATTCCCTGGGAAGTCGACTTGGGGGTCCCTCATCTCCCTCTCTTCTCTCCCTATCTTCCCTCCCTGGGGGGATGCTGCGTGTGGCTGCTGAGTGGTGTGTGTGTGTGTGTCTATGCAGCGGCTCTCAGCTGGGGGGGTTGCGCTGGCTAGCTGGGTCCTGTACTTCATGCCCCTGGAAGGTGTCTGTGAGGGTTTGCTGATGTCCTGAACAGCCCTGTGCTCACTGCCATCGTTTTCTCCCTGTACCTCAAGGAGCTGCCATTTTAGGTGTGGGCAAGGGCAGCATGCTCTCCTGAGCTTCAGCGGCTATTTTTCTGGTGATTTCCTATACAGGACATTCGCGCCCAATTTCTTGAAGCCTGAACACGTTTTTCAGTGTTCTCTAGCGGCAGCTTGTGTTCCTGTGTTCTCACAGCCATTTTCCCTGTGTTTTACGTCCTTGTACTGGACGCTGGGCCATTTTCTTGAAGCCTGAGCACGCTTCAGAGCGGTTTTAGCGCCATTTGCAGCTACTTCCACCAACACAGCACTGTTTCCTCTGCACCTGGGAGCCAACAGGGACTACAGGCACTACTTGCTGGATAGCGCAGAATTCCTCAGGTCTGCGCAGTGCCCATGGCAGTCCTCAATTCGTTCATTGCCAAGATGGAGGTGGTGTGTGGGGAAAAAAGGGTGCAAAAAAGCGGCCCCTGCATGCCCCCTCCACCCCCCCGTCCTCTGGGGAGAGCTCTGACACAGACTCAGGTTCTGCTGAGGTTGGTGATCCCTGTTCTGTCTTGTCAGATGACACTGACCAGGACCGTTCGGACAGTGAGGATGAGTCCCCGTCCAGGTCCGTGCGCGACAAATCGCTTGTTGGAGCACTTATTACAGCTGTGCGTGATGCCCTGAAGATTCAGGGGCCAGCAGATGTAGCAGTCCTCTTTGGGCCCCGCAAGCCAGCACGTTCACCTAAGGTGTTCCCGTATCTGACAAGTTAATTTACAAGGCAACTGACCTTTTCGGTCCCCAAATCCATGGGGGTGCGTTACCCCTGTAAGGGAAGCCTTCTCAAGAAGTGGTTGGCTCCTCCGGCCGTGGATCCCACGGACAGGAAGGCCGAGGCAGTGGCTCGTTCCTTGTTTACGGTTGTGGGGTCAGCCGTGCGACCAGTACTGGCATCCGCACTTGTGTCGCAGACACTGAGTGGGCAAAACTGTTGCACCGCGAATTGGGAGAACAGGCTTCTGTCTGCGTGGAACTAGCAGTCCAACTAGTGCAAGGCCTTAAGTACATTTTGACGTGGCCCTGGATTCTCTCCCTCTGTTATGCAGGGCTTCAGTGTCAGCAGTGGTGTTGAGGCGCCTGATTTGGTTAAAATGCTGATCTGCTGACCAGGCATCCAAAAAAGCCCTGACAGGTCTTCCCTTCCTTGGCGACTGGCTCTTTGGATGACATTATTAAAAATGCCACTGGTGGTAAGAGTACCTTACTCCCATAGGCCAGGAAGGCTAAGGAGCCACGCCGTAGGCAAGGGCCTTCTTTTCCCAAGGCCGTCTTTCAGGACAGCCACCATAGAGAGACCCTGTCTCCTCCCCTTCTAGGAAACACCGCCTTCCAACTCAGATTTAAGCCTCAACCTCCCCTCAGCCCCTCAGTTATGGTGTTTCCTCCGGGAGACACCGCATGGGAGCCGAGGCTAGTCAGCTGGGGAGGCTGAGTCTTTTTCTTTTACCTGGGGGAGAACGGGGTCTCTCTATGGTGGTCCCAGGCAGCCGTCGGAGGTCAGGATGGCTGAATGGATCCCTGGTGGCCATTGCGACGGTTTTCACCGCCGCGGACCCCAGCCATCCTTGGGGCAGGTGGAGGTCTGGGGGGGGGCGCGACAGGAGAAGGCTTTGTTCCCCCCTTGTGCAGGCGACACTGGAGCGTTGGGCCGGATGAAGGGCGACGTCATTTCTGGCGGATTTACTTTACTAACCATAAGCATATTATTATTGTATTATCACATCCTGGCCTCCTGTTTTATGTTCCTTTTTCTTTTATAAACTGTATAGTATTCACTTCTGCTATAATATGCAGTTCACATCTGTGCCCTGCATTTGTGGACGTTAATCTCTAATGCTTATAGTTTTTGTTATACCTCCTAATCATTTATGTTCAGCGTATATTGCAATACTTAATTAAATTGTAATTGTTCTGAAATTCTAATAAAAATACAATTTAAAAAAAAAAAACTTGTTCGCCACACCCCGTCGTGACGGCTTACACTAGTATCAGTGCATCTGTATAGCAGTGATTGCTGTATAAATGACAATGGTCCCAAAAATGTGTCAAAAATGTCCGATGTGTCTGCCATAATGTCGCAGTCACAATAAAAATCGCTGATCGTGGCATTTCACTAATGTTTTTTTTCACAAATGTTTTTTTTTTTCAAATTTTTTTTTTCAAAAATGATTTTTTTTCCAAAATTATTATTTTATTTTCGAAAATTATTATTTTATTTTCGAAAATTATTATTTTATTTTCGAAAATTATTATTTTATTTTCGAAAATTATTATTTTATTTTCGAAAATTATTATTTTATTTTCCAAAAATTATTTTTTTTTCAAAAAAGATTTTTTTTTAAAGCAATTATTTTTTTCAATAAGGATTTTCTTTACTTTTTTCATTTTTATTTTTTTTTTCATTTTTATTTTTTTTCATTTTTATTTTTTTTGTCATTCTTATTTTTTTTGTCATTTTTATTTTTTTTTTCATTTTTTTTTTTCATTTTTTTTTTCATTTTTTTTTTCATTTTTTTTTTTTTAATTAGATTTTTTTTGTGGTCATAATGTTTTGGCTGATAATGGGGTGGTCATAAATTATTTGGCTGAATATTCGGCGAAACGTTCCACAAAGTAACAGCACATCAATCGGGAACAATCTGCATGTTACGGTATATTACTGTCTATGTATGTGAATTTGGCTACAATAAGAAGAATAATGAAATATATAAGAGATAATAAGCGGTCTTGCTATGCAAGAACACTTAAATAGCAGGTATATAATCAAACGCCAGTGTGCCTCCCACTGCGGATTTTGCATCCTCTATTCAACCCCGCACACAGAGCACTGACAACGGTCTTTGCGATGCTCAGCAGCACAGTCGTCTGTAACCATGACAACACCATAGGGGCGTACATCTGCTGGACTCCACCCTTCTGAGTTATCTATGGTTGCCTTTTTCCTTTTCCCGTTGTAGCAAAAAAATTTGCCTCCATAGCATCAGGTGGTGGAGACGGGTTGCAGGCGGAAGGTGCAAGTGTAATCTGGGGAGGGATTGGGCGTAATCTGCCCCAGTAACCCCCATGGTTTACTGTGATCCTTTAATAAAGATGTCCGCTTTGGCCTCAATAGGTGCCTGCCCCCTCTCTAAATCACCTAGCGAAAATCTACGCCCTCTTACCAGTCAGACGTGAAGGCATTCAGGTGGGCATGATGGACTACAGACTAATCGTACCGCTCCTCTAGCTGGCCAGTCAGAGACTGAGCCTCCCTTGGAGTGACGCACTTAAGTAATGCCCTCGCGCTCGCACCTGATTGGCTATTGGCATCTAACGGTCTCTGGAGCTCCGCCCCTTCAAACTCTCTCGCCACGCGCGCACCTGATTGGCTATTGGCATCTAACGGTCTCTGGAGCTCCGCCCCTTCAAACTCTCTCGCCGCGCGCGCACCTGATTGGCTGTTCATCTCACTGTCTCTGGAGCTCCGCCCCTTCAATCTTTCTCCCTATCAGCTTTGGACTCGCGGCCCTGCCTCTAGCCAGCACGCGTCGCCTGGGTGCCTGACAGCCTCGCTGCCCTCCCCCGACTCCTCCCCCACGTTCTCCAGTTGAAACGAAGAAGTGATCATGGCTGATGGGGACAGATGAGCAAGAGAGGGCGCTGAGGTACAAAAGCGGCTTTTTAATTAGGCGGTCGCTTAAGGCCTACTGAACGAAGGGGAGCATTGGCGTAAAGTGGGTTGCCGGTGGATCTGCGATATACCTGGGTCCGATACCACAGCCGGCTGCAGGAGTCGGGACACCACTGCCAGAGCTGCCTGCACTGAACAGTGAAGGGGATCGCTGACACAGAGAACCTGACCTGCGGGCGGAGATAGCAATGCTCTGCGCCTCAAGACCACCTTTTTTTTAAGCATATTAGAGCCTCCAGCTCTAATCATGTGCTTCACACGCCAGTGTGCCTCCCACTGCTGATTTTGCATCCTCTCCTCCTCTACACCCCCCTCCCTCCACTGCTGATTTTGCATCCTCTCCTCCTCTACACCCCCCTCCCCCACTTCATTATCATCCCCTCCACTACTACATCCTCTCCCCCACCTCATCATCATCCCCCCCCCAACTCATCATCATCCCCCCTCACCCACTCCACCCCCTCCTCATCCCCTGATATATCTGGTGAATGGCCATTGCACTACGTGGTGGTGAAGTTGCATTAAGTGGTTGAAGTAGAAGCACTAAATATTGAGTAGGAACGTCACTATTGCACAGAAGTGATCACTCACTGAGGACATTCATTGTACTGTGGTGTACACATATATGTTGATAATTTGAGATCAAATGGATAGAGGGTAATATTGAGATATGATGTATATTATAAATAAAACAATTTTTTTTGATATTTGGCACTTGCACTTGATAAATGATTATCTGCTGGCAATATTGCAAGGTAATTTCATCAATGGTATCATTTTTATAAGGATTATGATGTGGTGTTAAAACTTGGACACATTTATAGATTAATAGTTGGCACAGAAAAGCACGATAGTAAGTATATATTAGGGGTGCACTGAATGTTTTTTTTTGTGCCAATACCAAAAATGAAAAATACACTAGGCCGAAAACCAATACTGAAACATATTTAAAAAAAATATATTTTCTCTTATATTCACCGACCGACACAGCTCCTCTCATAGCCACTGTGTTGTTATGCCCTATTACTAGGAGATACTAGGCATTAGTTGTAATACAACACTCAGAACTCTTAGTTCTGCCCAGGGGGTGGTCCTTTGGGCCACAACCCTCCAGCCTGCCATGCAGTCATCAGTTTTATTTTGCCTAGTGAAGGAAAAGGACCTAGGAACCCTGCGGGCCCATCGGTCCGTGCTTTTTTTTTTTTTTTTTCTGCAGAAGCGTGACTTTTTGCTCAAGATGATAGATCCTGTGATCTATCAACAGCCGGCTGGGTGAAAGGCTGGATACTCTTATCCTTGTAGTCTCCCCAGTCCAGCCATCGAGTGTGTGCAGGCCGCAGCTACGTGCTAGGCAGGCCACAACGAAACCTCAGCTCCAGAGGTGGTCGGTGAGCTTTTATGCTCCAGGGCATACATATGACCAGGCTACTTATGTCTGCGTCACAGTATGCCGGGCCAGCAGCCACCCTGTACTGATCAGTGAGTTGGTCTGTGGTGGAATGTCTCCCAGCTCTTCAGGACTGGTAAGTACAGCTCTCCCTGCCGCGGCGGGGCTGAGCAGCTGGGCATTCCCTGGGAAGTCGACTTGGGGGTCCCTCATCTCCCTCTCTTCTCTCCCTATCTTCCCTCCCTGGGGGGATGCTGCGTGTGGCTGCTGAGTGGTGTGTGTGTGTCTATGCAGCGGCTCTCACCTGGAGGGGGATGCGCTGGCTAGCTGGGTCCTGTACTTCATGCCCCTGGAAGGTGTCTGTGAGGGTTTGCTGATGTCCTGAACAGCGCTGTGCTCACTGCCATCGTTTTCTCCCTGTACCTCAAGGAGCTGCCATTTTAGGTGTGGGCAAGGGCAGCATGCTCTCCTGAGCTTCAGCGGCTATTTTCCTGGTGATTTCCTATACAGGACATTCGCGCCCAATTTCTTGAAGCCTGAACACGTTTTTCAGTGTTCTCTAGCGGCAGCTTGTGTTCCTGTGTTCTCACAGCCATTTTCCCTGTGTTTTACGTCCTTGTACTGGACGCTGGGACATTTTCTTGAAGCCTGAGCACGCTTCAGAGCGGTTTTAGCGCCATTTGCAGCTGCTTCCACCAACACAGCACTGTTTCCCCTGCACCTGGGAGCCAACAGGGACTACAGGCACTACTTGCTGGATAGCGCAGAATTCCTCAGGTCTGCGCAGTGCCCATGGCGGTCCTCAATTCGTTCATTGCCAAGATGGAGGTGGCGTGTGGGGAAAAAAGGGTGCAAAAAAGCGGCCCCTGCACACCCCCTCCACCCCCCCCCCCCGTCCTCTGGGGAGAGCTCTGACACAGACTCAGGTTCTGCTGAGGTTGGTGATCCCTGTTCTGTCTTGTCAGATGACACTGACCAGGACCGTTCGGACAGTGAGGATGAGTCCCCGTCCAGGTCCGTGCGCGACAAATCGCTTGTTGGAGCACTTATTACAGCTGTGCGTGATGCCCTGAAGATTCAGGGGCCAGCAGATGTAGCAGTCCTCTTTGGGCCCCGCAAGCCAGCACGTTCACCTAAGGTGTTCCCGTATCTGACAAGTTAATTTACAAGGCAACTGACCTTTTCGGTCCCCAAATCCATGGGGGTGCGTTACCCCTTTAAGGGAAGCCTTCTCAAGAAGTGGTTGGCTCCTCCGGCCGTGGATCCCACAGACAGGAAGGCCGAGGCAGTGGCTCGTTCCTTGTTTACGGTTGTGGGGTCAGCCGTGCGACCAGTACTGGCATCCGCACTTGTGTCGCAGACACTGAGTGGGCAAAACTGTTGCACCGCGAATTGGGAGAACAGGCTTCTGTCTGCGTGGAACTAGCAGTCCAACTAGTGCAAGGCCTTAAGTATGTTTTGACGCGGCCCTGGATTCTCTCCCTCTGTTATGCAGGGCTTCAGTGTCAGCAGTGGTGTTGAGGCGCCTGATTTGGTTAAAATGCTGATCTGCTGACCAGGCATCCAAAAAAGCCCTGACAGGTCTTCCCTTCCTTGGCGACTGGCTCTTTGGATGACATTATTAAAAATGCCACTGGTGGTAAGAGTACCTTAATCACATAGGCCAGGAAGGCTAAGGAGCCACGCCGTAGGCAAGGGCCTTCTTTTCCCAAGGCCGTCTTTCAGGACAGCCACCATAGAGAGACCCTGGCTCCTCCCCTTCTAGGAAACACCGCCTTCCAACTCAGATTTAAGCCTCAACCTCCCCTCAGCCCCTCAGTTATGGTGTTCCCCTCAGCCCCTCAGTTATGGTGTTTCCTCCGGAGGGAGACACCGCATGGGAGCCGAGGCTAGTCAGCTGGGGAGGCTGAGTCTTTTTCTTTTACCTGGGGGAGAACGGGGTCTCTCTATGGTGGTCCCAGGCAGCCGTCGGAGGTCAGGATGGCTGAATGGATCCCTGACAACACCATAGGGGCGTACATCTGCTGGACTCCACCCTTCTGAGTTATCTATGGTTGCCTTTTTCCTTTTCCCGTTGTAGCAAAAAAATTTGCCTCCATAGCACCAGGTGGTGGAGACGGGTTGCAGGCGGAAGGTGCAAGTGTAATCTGGGGAGGGATTGGGCGTAATCTGCCCCAGTAACCCCCATGGTTTACTGTGATCCTTTAATAAAGATGTCCGCTTTGGCCTCAATAGGTGCCCGCCCCCTCTCTAAATCACCTAGCGAAAATCTACGCCCTCTTACCAGTCAGACGTGAAGGCATTCAGGTGGGCATGATGGACTACAGACTAATCGTACCGCTCCTCTAGCTGGCCAGTCGGAGACTGAGCCTCCCTCGGAGTGACGCACTTAAGTAATGCCCTCGCGCTCGCACCTGATTGGCTATTGGCATCTAACGGTCTCTGGAGCTCCGCCCCTTCAAACTCCCTCGCCACGCGCGCACCTGATTGGCTATTGGCATCTAACGATCTCTGGAGCTCCGCCCCTTCAAACTCTCTTGCTGCGCGCGCACCTGATTGGCTGTTCATCTCACTGTCTCTGGAGCTCCGCCCCTTCAATCTTTCTTCCTATCAGCTTTGGACTCGCGGCCCTGCCTCTAGCCAGCACGCGTCGCCTGGGTGCCTGACAGCCTCGCTGCCCTCCCCCGACTCCTCCCCCACGTTCTCCAGCTGAAACGAAGAAGTGATCGTGGCTGATGGGGACAGATGAGCAAGAGAGGGCGCTGAGGTACAGAAGCGGCTTTTTAATTAGGCGGTCGCTTAAGGCCTCGTGACCGCCTAATTTGCCTACTGAACGAAGGGGAGCATTGGCGCAACGTGGGAAGCCGGTGGATCTGCGATATACCGTGCTTCACACGCCAGTGTGCCTCCCACTGCTGATTTTGCATCCTCTCCTCCTCTACACCCCCCTCCCTCCACTGCTGATTTTGCATCCTCTCCTCCTCTACACCCCCCTCCCCCACTTCATTATCATCCCCTCCACTACTACATCCTCTCCACCACCTCATCATCATCCCCCCCCCCAACTCATCATCATCCCCCCTCACCCACTCCGCCCCCTCCTCATCCCCTGATATATCTGGTGAGTGGCCATTGCACTACGTGGTGGTGAAGTTGCATTAAGTGGTGGAAGTAGAAGCACTAAATATTGAGTAGGAACGTCACTATAGCACAGAAGTGATCACTCACTGAGGACATTCATTATACTGTGGTGTACACATATATGTTGATAATTTGAGATCAAATGGATAGAGGGTAATATTGAGATATGATGTATATTATAAATAAAACAATTTTTTTTGATATTTGGCACTTGCACTTGATTAATGATTATCTGCTGGCAATATTGCAAGGTAATTTCATCAATGGTATCATTTTTATAAGGTTTATGATGTGGTGTTAAAACTTGGACACATTTATAGATTAATAGTTGGCACAGAAAAGCACGATAGTACGTATATATTAGGGGTGCACTGAATGTTTTTTTTTGTGCCAATACCAAAAATGAAAAATACACTAGGCCGAAAACCAATACAGAAACATATTTTAAAAAAAAGTATTTTCTCTTATATTCACCGACCGACACAGCTCCTCTCATAGCCATTGGGTTGTTATGCCCTATTACTAGGAGATACTAGGCATTAGTTGTAATACAACACTCAGAACTCTTAGTTCTGCCCAGGGGGTGGTCCTTTGGGCCACAACCCTCCAGCCTGCCATGCAGTCATCAGTTTTATTTTGCCTAGTGAAGGAAAAGGACCTAGGAACCCTGCGGGCCCATCGGTCCGTGCTTTTTTTTTTTTTTTTTCTGCAGAAGCGTGACTTTTTGCTCAAGATGATAGATCCTGTGATCTATCAACAGCCGGCTGGGTGAAAGGCTGGATACTCTTATCCTTGTAGTCTCCCCAGTCCAGCCATCGAGTGTGTGCAGGCCGCAGCTATGTGCTAGGCAGGCCACAACGAAACCTCAGCTCCAGAGGTGGTCGGTGAGCTTTTATGCTCCAGGGCATACATATGACCGGGCTACTTATGTCTGCATCACAGTATGCCGGGCCAGCAGCCACCCTGTACTGATCAGTGAGTTGGTCTGTGGTGGAATGTCTCCCAGCTCTTCAGGACTGGTAAGTACAGCTCTCCCTGCCTCGGCGGGGCTGAGCAGCTGGGCATTCCCTGGGAAGTCGACTTGGGGGTCCCTCATCTCCCTCTCTTCTCTCCCTATCTTCCCTCCCTGGGGGGATGCTGCGTGTGGCTGCTGAGTGGTGTGTGTGTGTGTCTATGCAGCGGCTCTCAGCTGGGGGGGTTGCGCTGGCTAGCTGGGTCCTGTACTTCATGCCCCTGGAAGGTGTCTGTGAGGGTTTGCTGATGTCCTGAACAGCGCTGTGCTCACTGCCATTGTTTTCTCCCTGTACCTCAAGGAGCTGCCATTTTAGGTGTAGGCAAGGGCAGCATGCTCTCCTGAGCTTCAGCGGCTATTTTCCTGGTGATTTCCTATACAGGACACTCGCGCCCAATTTCTTGAAGCCTGAACACGTTTTTCAGTGTTCTCTAGCGGCAGCTTGTGTTCCTGTGTTCTCACAGCCATTTTCCCTGTGTTTTACGTCCTTGTACTGGACGCTGGGCCATTTTCTTGAAGCCTGAGCACGCTTCAGAGCGGTTTTAGCGCCATTTGCAGCTGCTTCCACCAACACAGCACTGTTTCCTCTGCAACTGGGAGCCAACAGGGACTACAGGCACTAATTGCTGGATAGCGCAGAATTCCTCAGGTCTGCGCAGCCATTTTCCCTGTGTTTTACGTCCTTGTACTGGACGCTGGGCCATTTTCTTGAACCCTGAGCACGCTTCAGAGCGGTTTTAGCGCCATTTGCAGCTGCTTCCACCAACACAGCACTGTTTCCTCTGCACCTAGGAGCCAACAGGGACTACAGGCACTACTTGCTGGATAGCGCAGAATTCCTCAGGTCTGCGCAGTGCCCATGGCGGTCCTCAATTCGTTCATTGCCAAGATGGAGGTGGCGTGTGGGGAAAAAAGGGTGCAAAAAAAGCGGCCCCTGCACGCCCCCTCCCCCCCCGTCCTCTGGGGAGAGCTCTGACACAGACTCAGGTTCTGCTGAGGTTGGTGATCCCTGTTCTGTCTTGTCAGATGACACTGACCAGGACCGTTCGGACAGTGAGGATGAGTCCCCGTCCAGGTCCGTGCGCGACAAATCGCTTGTTTGAGCACTAATTACAGCTGTGCGTGATGCCCTGAAGATTCAGGGGCCAGCAGATGTAGCAGTCCTCTTTGGGCTCCGCAAGCCAACACGTTCACCTAAGGTGTTCCCGTATCTGACAAGTTAATTTACAAGGCAACTGACCTTTTCGGTCCCCAAATCCATGGGGGTGCGTTACCCCTTTAAGGGAAGCCTTCTCAAGAAGTGGTTGGCTCCTCCGGCCGTGGATCCCATGGACAGGAAGGCCGAGGCAGTGGCTCGTTCCTTGTTTACGGTTGTGGGGTCAGCCGTGCGACCAGTACTGGCATCCGCACTTGTGTCGCAGACATTGAGTGGGCAAAACTGTTGCACCGCGAATTGGGAGAACAGGCTTCTGTCTGCGTGGAACTAGCAGTCCAACTAGTGCAAGGCCTTAAGTACGTTTTGACGCGGCCCTGGATTCTCTCCCTCTGTTATGCAGGGCTTCAGTGTCAGCAGTGGTGTTGAGGCGCCTGATTTGGTTAAAATGCTGATCTGCTGACCAGGCATCCAAAAAAGCCCTGACGGATCTTCCCTTCCTTGGCGACTGGCTCTTTGGATGACATTATTAAAAATGCCACTGGTGGTAAGAGTACCTTACTCCCATAGGCCAGGAAGGCTAAGGAGCCACGCCATAGGCAAGGGCCTTCTTTTCCCAAGGCCGTCTTTCAGGACAGCCACCATAGAGAGACCCTGGCTCCTCCCCTTCTAGGAAACACCGCCTTCCAACTCAGATTTAAGCCTCAACCTCCCCTCAGCCCCTCAGTTATGGTGTTTCCTCCGGAGGGAGACACCGCATGGGAGCCGAGGCTAGTCAGCTGGGGAGGCTGAGTCTTTTTCTTTTACCTGGGGGAGACCGGGGTCTCTCTATGGTGGTCCCAGGCAGCCGTCGGAGGTCAGGATGGCTGAATGGATCCCTGGTGGCCATTGCAGTGGTTTTCACCGCCGCGGACCCTAGCCATCCTTGGGGCAGGTGGAGGTCTGGGGGGGGCGCGACAGGAGAAGGCTTTGTTCCCCCCTTGTGCAGGCGACACTGGAGCGTTGGGCCGGATGAAGGGCGACGTCATTTCTGGCGGATTTACTTTACTAACCATAAGCAGATTATTATTGTATTATCACATCCTGGCCTCCTGTTTTATGTTCCTTTTTCTTTTATAAACTGTATAGTATTCACTTCTGCTATAATATGCAGTTCACATCTGTGCCCTGCATTTGTGGACGTTAATCTCTAATGCTTATAGTTTTTGTTATACCTCCTAATCATTTATGTTCAGCGTATATTGCAATACTTAATTAAATTGTAATTGTTCTGAAAATCTAATAAAAATACAATTTAAAAAAAAAAAACTTGTTCGCCACACCCCGTCGTGACGGCTTGCACTAGTATCAGTGCATCTGTATAGCAGTGATTGCTGTATAAATGACAATGGTCCCAAAAATGTGTCAAAAATGTCCGATGTGTCTGCCATAATGTCGCAGTCACAATAAAAATCGCTGATCGCCGCCATTATTAGTAAAAAAACAAATATTAAGAGAAATGCCATAAAACTATCCCCTATTTTGTAAACGCTATAAATTTTGCTCAAGCCAATCAATAATCGCTTATTGCGATTTTTTTTTTTTAAACAAAAATATGAAGAATACGTATCAGCCTAAACTGAGGGAAAAAAACATTTTTTATATATTTTTGGGGGATATTTATTATAGCAAAAAGTAAAAAAAATGTGTTATTTTTTTCAAAATTGTCGCTCTTTTTTAGTTTATAGCGTAAAAAATAAAAACCGCAGGGGTTATCAAATACCACCAAAAGAAAGCTCTATATGTGGAAAAAAAAAAGGATGTCAATTTGTTTTGGGAGCCACGTCGCATGACCGCGCAATTGTCAGTTAAAGCGACTCAGTGGCGAATCGCAAAAAAGTGGTCTGTTCTTAAGCCAGCAAAATGGTCCGGTCTGGAAGTGGTTAATTATAGAAATTTCTGAAATTGGGTTCCTGCCTCCACCTACTGGAGTGAAGCAAAAATTATTATTTTTTTCTACATTTTTTTTCACTAATGTTTTTTTCACAAATGTTTTTTGTTTCCAAAAATTTTTTTTCAAAAATTTTTTTTTTTCGAAAATTATTATTTTATTTTTTCAAAAAATTTTTTTTTTTCAAAAAAGATTTTTTTTAAAGCAATTATTTTTTTCAATAATGATTTTCTTTACTTTTTTCATTTTTTTTTTTTCATTTTTATTTTATTTTTTTTCATTTTTATTTTTTTTTTTCCATTTTTATTTTTTTTTTCCATTTTTATTTTTTTTTTTCAAAATAATTTTTTTTTTAATAATTTTTTTTTTTTAATTAGATTTTTTTGTGGTCATAATGTTTTGGCTGATAATGGGGTGGTCATAAATTATTTGGCTGAATATTCGGCGAAACGTTCCACAAAGTAACAGCACATCAATCGGGAACAATCTGCATGTTACGGTATATTACTGTCTATGTATGTGAATTTGGCTACAATAAGAAGAATAATGAAATATATAAGGGTCCTTTCACACGGGGCGGATCAGTTCTGATCCACCCCGTGGATGTCAGTTTGCTCAGCGGGGATCACTCCGCCGATCCCCGCTGAGCAGGGAGATGACAGGTCTGTCTCTGCACACTGCGCAGGGACGGACCTGTCACAGCGCCGCTCTCCCCTATGGGAGATCGGATGACGACGGACCGCAGTGCCCATCGTCATCCGATCCGATCCGCAGACGGATGGAAAAATAGCTTTTTCCCCCGTCACACTTTTTCGGATCGGAGCGGGTCGGATGTCAGCGGACATGTCACCGCTGACATCCGACGCTCCATAGAGCTCTATGGAGCACCCGTTCAGGTCCGCCTGAAAAACTGACAGGCGGGCCTGAACGGCACGTCAGTGTGAAAGAGGCCTAAGAGATAATAAGCGGTCTTGCTATGCAAGAACACTTAAATAGCAGGTATATAATCAAACGCCAGTGTGCCTCCCACTGCTGATTTTGCATCCTCTATTCAACCCCGCACACAGAGCACTGACAACGGTCTTTGCGATGCTCAGCAGCACAGTCGTCTGTAACCATGACAACACCATAGGGGCGTACATCTGCTGGACTCCACCCTTCTGAGTTATCTATGGTTGCCTTTTTCCTTTTCCCGTTGTAGCAAAAAAATTTGCCTCCACAGCATCAGGTGGTGGAGACGGGTTGCAGGCGGAAGGTGCAAGTGTAATCTGGGGAGGGATTGGGCGTAATCTGCCCCAGTAACCCCCATGGTTTACTGTGATCCTTTAATAAAGATGTCCGCTTTGGCCTCAATAGGTGCCCGCCCCCTCTCTAAATCACCTAGCAAAAATCTACGCCCTCTTACCAGTCAGACGTGAAGGCATTCAGGTGGGCATGATGGACTACAGACTAATCGTACCGCTCCTCTAGCTGGCCAGTCGGAGACTGAGCCTCCCTCGGAGTGACGCACTTAAGTAATGCCCTCGCGCTCGCACCTGATTGGCTATTGGCATCTAACGGTCTCTGGAGCTCCGCCCCTTCAAACTCTCTGGCCGCGCGCGCACCTGATTGGCTATTGGCATCTAACGGTCTCTGGAGCTCCGCCCCTTTAAACTCTCTCGCCGCGCGCGCACCTGATTGGCTGTTCATCTCACTGTCTCTGGAGCTCCGCCCCTTCAATCTTTCTCCCTATCAGCTTTGGACTCGCGGCCCTGCCTCTAGCCAGCACGCGTCGCCTGGGTGCCTGACAGCCTCGCTGCCCTCCCCCGACTCCTCCCCCACGTTCTCCAGCTGAAACGAAGAAGTGATCGTGGCTGATGGGGACAGATGAGCAAGAGAGGGCGCTGAGGTACAGAAGCGGCTTTTTAATTAGGCGGTCGCTTAAGGCCTCGCGACCGCCTAATTTGCCTACTGAACGAAGGGGAGCATTGGCGTAACGTGGGTTGCTGGTGGATCTGCGATATACCTGGGTCCGATACCACAGCCGGCTGCGGGAGTCGGGACACCACTGCCAGAGCTGCCTGCACTGAACAGTGAAGGGGATCTCTGACACAGAGAACCTGACCTGCGGGCGGAGATAGCAATGCTCTGCGCCTCAAGACCACCTTTTTTTGAAGCATATTAGAGCCTCCAGCTCTAATCATGTGCTTCACACGCCAGTGTGCCTCCCACTGCTGATTTTGCATCCTCTAATCAACCCCGCACACAGAGACAACAGTCTTGTGTGTGCGATGCTCAGCAGCACACAGTCGTCTGTAACCATGACAACACCATGGGGGCGTACATCTGCTGGACTCCACCCTTCTGAGTTATCTATGGTTGCCTTTTTCGTTTTTCCATTGTAGCAAAAAAATTAGCCTCCATAGCATCAGGTGGTGGAGACGGGTTGCAGGCCGAAGGTGCAAGTGTAATCTGGGGAGGGATTGGGCGTAATCTGCCCCAGTAACCCCCATGGTTTACTGTGATCCTTTAATAAAGATGTCCGCTTTGGCCTCAATAGGTGCCCGCCCCTTCTCTAAATCACCTAGCGAAAATCTCCGCCCTCTTAGCAGTCAGACGTGAAGGCATTCAGGTGGGCGTGACGGACTACAGACTAACCGTACCGCTCCTCTAGCTGGCCAGTCGGAGACTGAGCCTCCCTCGGAGTGACGCACTTAAGTAATGCCCTCTCGCTGCGCGCTCGCACCTGATTGGCTATTGGCATCTAACGGTCTCTGGAGCTCCGCCCCTTCAAACTCTCTCCCTATCAGCTTTGGACTCGCGGCCCTGCCTCTAGCCAGCACGCGTCGCCTGGGTGCCTGACAGCCTCGCTGCCCTCCCCCGACTCCTCCCCCACGTTCTCCAGCTGAAAAGAAGAAGTGATCGTGGCCAGGGGCGGACTGACCAATCGGTCATTTGGTCGCCGTCCGAGGGCCCGGACCCATTAGGGGCCCGTGGCCGGCCCAACGAGAAGCCCCTTAAAGCGTCTGTAATAATACCGCTAACAGCGCGCTGCTTCCCGCCGGCCCCTCCTTCCCTCCCGTCCGTCGCAGGTGCATGCACTGTACACTACATCACCTAGGACAGACGAGAAGAGAGGAGGGGCCGGCGAGGAGCAGCGCGCCGTTAGCGGCATTCTTACAGGCATCGGGTGACCATGGTTAGTGAAACTTAATTTTTTTTACTGGAGGGCCGCCATCGGAGGGAGGGGGCACTGCAATGGGGCCTGGGCCAGACTTCAGTGAGCTCTCCCCCCTCCCCACACTACCCCCCCTGTTTGCTCTCCCAGTGTTCCCCTGTGTGCCCCCCAGTGTTCCCCTGCCTGTGTGTTCCCCTGTGTGTCCCCCCAGTGTGTGTCCCCCCCAGGGTTCCCCTGTGTGTCCCCCCCAGGGTTCCCCTGTGTGTCCCCCCCGTGTTCCCCTGTGTGTCCCCCCCAGTGTTCCCCTGTGCGTCCCCCTGTGTGTCCCCTCCCCAGTGTCCCCCTGTGTGCCCCCCCTGTGTGTCCCCTCCTCAGCATTCCCCTGTGGGTGTCCCCCCAGTGTTCCCCTGTGTGTCCCCCTGTGTGCTCTTCCCCCCGTGTGTCTCACTGTGTTCCCCCCCCCCCCGTGTTCCCCTGTGTGTTCCCCTGTGTGCTCCCCCCCCAGTGTTCCCCTGCGTGTTCCCCTGTGTGCTCTCCCCCCCGTGCCCCCCTCCAGTGTCCCCCTGTGTGCTCCGTCCCCCTGTCTGCTCTCCCCCCCCCCACAGTGTCTCACTGTGTTCTTCCCCCCAGTGTTCCCCTGTGTGCTCTCCCCCCCCACAGTGTTCCCCTGTGTGCTCTCCCCCCCCACAGTGTCCCTCTGTGTGCTCCCCCCCCAGTGTACCCCTGTGTCCCCCCCACAGTGTTCTCCTGTGTGTTCCCCCCCAGTGTCCCCCTGTGTGTTTCTCCCTTCCCCAGTGTCCCCCTGTGCCCTCCCTCCCTCCCAGGGTCTCCTTGTGTGCTCCCTACCCCCCCACAGTGTCCCCCTGTGTGCTCCCCACCCCCCACAGTGTCCCCCCCTGTGTGCTCCCCACCCCCCACAGTGTCCCCCCCTGTGTGCTCTCCACTCCCCACAGTGTCCCCCTGTGTGCTCCCCACCCCCACAGTGTCTTCCTGTGTGCTCCCCCCAGTGTCCCCCTGTGTGCTCCACCCCCCCCCCACAGTGTCCCCCTGTGTGCTCCACCCCCCCCCCACAGTGTCCCCCTGTGTGCTTCACCCCCCCCCCACAGTGTCCCCCTGTGTGCTCCACACCCCCCACAGTGTCCCCCTGTGTGCTCCACACCCCCCACAGTGTCCCCCTGTGTGCTCCACACCCCCCACAGTGTCCCCCTGTGTGCTCCACACCCCCCACAGTGTCCCCCTGTGTGCTCCACACCCGCCACAGTGTCCCCCTGTATGCTTCCCCCTCCCAGGGTCTCCCTGTGTGCCCCCCCCCAGTGTCCCCCTGTGTGCTTGCCGCCCTCACCCACCACAGTGTCCCCCTTTGTGCTCCACACCCCCCACAGTGTCCCCCTGTGTGCTCCCCACCCCCCACAGTGTCTTCCTGTGTGCTCCCCACCCACCACAGTGTCTTCCTGTGTGCTCCCCACCCACCACAGTGTCTTCCTGTGTGCTCCCCACCCGCCACAGTGTCTTCCTGTGTGCTCCCCACCCGCCACAGTGTCCCCCTGTGTGCTCCCCCCAGTGTCCCCCTGTGTGCTTTCCCCCTCCCCAGTGTCCCATTGTGTGCTCTCCCACCTACAGTGTCCCCCTCTGTGCTGTGCTCCCGCCCCCCATGTCACCCTGCGCAGGTGTGGCTTGGGACGCAGGGGGCCCCATGATCTTCTATTGCCCGGGGGCCCCATTAGTTGTCAGTCCGCCCCTGATCGTGGCTGATGGGGACAGATGAGCAAGAGAGGGCGCTGAGGTACAGAAGTGGCTCTTTAATTAGGCGGTCGCTTAAGGCCTCGCGACCGCCTAATTTGCCTACTGAAGGAAGGGGAGCCTTGGCGTAACGTGGGTTGCCGGTGGATCTGCGATATACCTGGGTCCGATACCACAGCCGGCTGCGGAAGTCGGGACACCACTGCCAGAGCTGCCTGCACTGAACAGTGAAGGAGATCGCTGATACAGAGAACCTGACCTGCGGGCGGAGATAGCAATGCTCTGCGCCCCGAGACCACCTCTTTTTGAAGCCTATTAGAGCCTCCAGCTCTAATCATGTGCTTCAAACCCCCCCCCCCCCCCCATTGGAATCCATGCGTTCAGCACTGTCTATGATCCTACAGTAGTACAACACTGCCCACCTATCCTAATTATCATGTCAGCCACCTCTACCCTCGGCCCGCAGCTCGCCCCTCACTTCTACCCTCGGCCTGCAGCTCGCCCCTCACTTCTACCCTCGGCCCGCAGCTCGCCCCTCACTTCTACCCTCGGCCCGCAGCTCGCCCCTCACTTCTACCCTCGGCCCGCAGCTCGCCCCTCACTTCTACCCTCGGCCCGCAGCTCGCCCCTCACTTCTACCCTCGGCCCGCAGCTCGCCCCTCACTTCTACCTTCGGCTCGCAGCTCGCCCCTCACTTCTACCCTCGGCACGCAGCTCACCCCTCACTTCTACCCTCGGCACGCAGCTCAACCCCGCACTTCTACCCTCGGCACACAGCTCACCCCGCACTTCTACCCTCGGCACGCTGCTCACCCCTCACTTCTACCCTCGGCGCGCAGCTCACCCCTCACTTCTACCCTCGGCGCGCAGCTCACCCCTCACTTCTACCCTCGGCACGCAGCTCACCCCTCACTTCTACCCTCGGCACGCAGCTCACCCCTCACTTCTACCCTCGGCACGCAGCTCACCCCTCATTTCTACCCCCGGCACGCAGCTCACCCCACACTTCTACCCTTGGCACGTAGCTCACCCTACACGCCATGTAGTACACGCCTGAAAACCTGGTTTATAACAATGCTTCACTGTTAGTGCAGTTTAGTTTAATTTCATGCAGAGGTAACGATCTGCAGTAACGTCTAGCAACCAATCAGTGAACAGTAATGATCTGCTGTAATCTCTAGCAACCAATCAGTGAGCAATAACGATGTGCAGTAACCTCTAGAAGCCAATCAGTTAGCAGTAATGATGTGCAGTAACTTCTAGCAGCCAATGAGTGAGTGTTAATGATGTGCAATAACCTCTAGTGCGCAAGCAGAAATAATGTGCTTTAATTTCTAGCAACCAGTCAGTGAGCGGCAATAATATGCTGCAACCAATCACAATCGCTGCTTGATCTGCTGCAGTAAACTGATTTTGAGTCTAACTGCTATTTGATGTATGTTTCAGAATTGGGAGGGGGCAAGAAAATCTTTGCCCAGGATCCAATCTATATTAAGACCCCTTTCTCACTGGAGTCGTTTTTCAGGCGCTACATCGCTAAAAATACCACCTGAAAAAAGCCTCACCTGCAAACCCAGTGTGAAAGACCGAGTGCTTTCACACTGGGGCACTGCGCTGGCAGAGCGTCACAAAAAGTCCTGCCAACAGCTCCTTGGCAGCGGTGTAGGAGCGGTGCATACACCGCTCCTGACCATTGAAATCAATGGGGCAGCACTGCCATACTGCTGGCAAAACGCCGCTGCAGTGGCGATTTGCGGCCGGTTTTAACCCTTTTTCAGCAGCTAGCGGGCGTTAAAACCACCCCGCTAGCGGCCGAAAAGCGCCAAAAAAACGACGGTAAATCAGTGCTAAAAATATCGGCGCTTTACTGCCAATGCCCGGGTGCTGTGAGTGTGAAAGCACTCTAAAGATGACCCTGCTCCTTGCATCCCTTCACCCAGTAAAATCAAAGTGTATTTTCCACTAACAAAAGAGGGGGCCCTCAGTTTGCAGGCGTAAGATGGAGGGGCCCTTACCCTATGGGACTAAGGAGGAGGGGCCCCTAACAGTGCGAGGTAAAAACAGGCTTGTGGTGGAGGGGCCTCTCAGTGTTTAGTCCACATAGTAGGGGGTGTCCATGACACAAAAAGATTTAAGAGGAATACAATCACAACAAAGTGGACTGTTATTTGATTGCACAATTAAGTGACTTTGGGACTAATTTCATGTATAATATTGTTTAACACATTGCACTATATAAGGCATCATAATTGTGAAGGGCAGCACAAGTTGGTTATTGTGTGGGGCCCTTACCTTGTACTTATTGGGCTTAATGAGGAGTAGCTGCTGGCATTTACTATTAGGGAACTTACCTGCCAATGGTGTCTTTACCTGAGCCTACTGTGCATGCATGAATAGAGCTGCGCTCTGTGAATGGGCCGGCTACGGGGGGGGGGGGGGGGGGGGAGAGGGAGCCGAACTTCCGGCTGAGTTTGATTCGGCAAACTCAGCTGGAAGTGGGATCTGGTACCTGTCAAAACCAGGTACCCGTTCCCACCATCACCACCAAAAGGTGGTGGCAGAAGGGGAGGAGCCAGACAAGTGGCACTTCCCCTTTTGGGTGGCGCTCCACTTTAAGCAGTAAGGGCCCCTGGCAGGATATAGTAAAGGAAGCCATCAAAGTGTGCATTAAAGTGGAGGCCTGAGGTGGAGGGGCCCTTACCTTGTAGTAGTTATAGCCCTGGCAGTGTAAAGAGTTTTCACCCTGTATACCTGAGGGAAGGGTAAGGGGCCCTCACTCTGCAGGGCTAAGGAGGAGGATGGGCTGCTGAAGGTACACAGTGACCCCCCCCCCCCCACCCAAATATGTTAATCCTGAGAAAGTGGGGCCCCTGATAGTACTCAGGCAGGATGGTAAACTGTATGTAGCTTCTCTCCTTTGAGACTTTTTTTTTTTTTATATAGTGTTGAGAATAGTTAGAACCTTTATCTGAAATGTTACTTCTTTTCCTACAGATACTCCTGGAAGTGAAATGAAAAATATTCCACCCACCCCCTCATTAGACATTTGCCACCAGAATAGGTGTCCCCATTGGAAGATTTCCTCTCACCTCCTGTTTGGATCACAACATTTTGAATTCCCCCCTCATTATCTACCATGCAGCTTTCCCTGTACTTCCTATCTGATAAAACTGTTGTCACTGAAAAGGAAATGAGGGAGAAATCCATCTACCAGCACCCTGGATAGTAGAAAAAACCAAGTCGAGATTCTTATCCCTACTTCAACTAAATGCAAAACTCGGATAGGTGTAACAACAAGTCCACTTTCCCCATTCTTCGTGTATGTGGACTGTAAATTAGGTGCGATCACCGGAGAGGATTTCTTCCCACCAGAGGGCACTACTCTGCCCCCTCACCCACCCCACCCCCCACTCCATCATCATCCACTACATCCCCTCCCCTCACCTACCACATCCCCCTCCCCCACTTCATTATCATCCCCTCCCCTACTACATCCTCTCCCCCACCTCATCATCATCCCCCCCAACTCATCATCCCCCCTCACCCACTCCGCCCCCTCCTCATCCCCTGATATATCTGTTGAGTGGCCATTGCACTACGTGGTGGTGAAGTTACATTAAGTGGTGGAAGTAGAAGCACTAAATATTGAGAAGGAACGTCACTATTGCACAGAAGTGATCACTCACTGAGGACATTCATTGTACTGTGTTGTACACATATATGTTGATAATTTGAGATCAAATGGATAGAGGGTAATATTGAGATATGATGTATATTATAAATAAAAAATTTTTTTTTTTTGATATTTGGCACTTGCACTTGATTAATGATTATCTGCTGGCAATATCGCAAGGTAATTTCATCAATGGTATAATTTTTTTTAAGGATTATGATGTGGTGTTAAAACTTGGACACATATATAGATTAATAGTTGGCACAGAAAAGCACGATAGTAAGTATATATTAGGGGTGCACTGAATGTTTTTTTTTTTTTTTTTTTTGTGCCAATACCAAAAATGAAAAATACACTAGGCCGAAAACCAATACCGAAATATATTTAAAAAAATATATTTTCTGTTATATTCACCGACCGACACAGCACCTCTCATAGCCATTGGATTGTTATGCCCTATTACTAGGAGATACTAGGCATTAGTTGTAATACAACACTCAGAACGCTTAGTTCTGCCCAGGGGGTGGTCCTTTGGGCAACAACCCTCCAGCCTGCCATGCAGTCATCAGTTTTATTTTGCCTAGTGAAGGAGAAGGACCTAGGAACCCTGCGGGCCCATCGGTCCATGCTTTTTTTTTTTTCTGCAGAAGCGTGACTTTTTGCTCAAGATGAGAGATCCTGTGATCTATCAACAGCCGGCTGGGTGAAAGGCTGGATACTCTTATCCTTGTAGTCTCCCCAGTCCAGCCATCGAGTGTGTGCAGGCCGCAGCTACGTGCTAGGCAGGCCACAACGAAACCTCAGCTCCAAAGGTGGTCGGTGAGCTTTTATGCTCCAGGGCATACATATGACCGGGCTACTTATGTCTGCGTCACAGTATGCCGGGCCAGCAGCCACCCTGTACTGATCAGTGAGTTGGTCTGTGGTGGAATGTCTCCCAGCTCTTCAGGACTGGTAAGTACAGCTCTCCCTGCCTCGGCGGGGCTGAGCAGCTGGGCATTCCCTGGGAAGTTGACTTGGGGGTCCCTCACCTCCCTCTCTTCTCTCCCTATCTTCCCTCCCTGGGAGGATGCTGCGTCTGGCTGCTGAGTGGTGTGTGTGTGTGTCTATGCAGCGGCTCTCACCTGGGGGGGGTTGCGCTGGCTAGCTGGGTCCTGTACTTCATGCCCCTGGAAGGTGTCTGTGAGGGTTTGCTGATGTCCTGAACAGCGTTGTGCTCACTGCCATAGTTTTCTCCCTGTACCTCATGGAGCTGCCATTTTAGGTGTGGGCAAGGGCAGCATGCTCTCCTGGGCTTCAGCGGCTATTTTCCTGGGGATTTCCTATACAGGACACTCGCGCCCAATTTCTTGAAGCCTGAACACGTTTTTCAGTGTTCTCTAGTGGCAGCTTGTGTTCCTGTGTTCTCACAGCCATTTTCCCTGTGTTTTACGTCCTTTTACTGGACGCTGGGCCATTTTCTTGAAGCCTGAGCACGCTTCAGAGCGGTTTTAGCGCCATTTGCAGCTGCTTCCACCAACACAGCACTGTTTCCTCTGCACCTGGGAGCCAACAGGGACTACAGGCATTACTTGCTGGATAGCGCAGAATTCCTAAGGTTTGTGAGTCCAGCGGGAAAGAGCCCCTCAGCCAGCGGCATTAAGGAGGGTGGGACTGTCACTGTCCTAAGTCCCCTTCGGGTGGCAGACAGGATAGGGTCAGCATGGCTTCAGAAACTGGTGTTTCTTCCCCCGAAATCCAGGCAATTGCAACCTGGTCAACTGCGGACTGCGCAGTGCCCATGGCGGTCCTTAATTCGTTCATTGCCAAGATGTAGGTGGCGTGTGGAAAAAAGGGTGCCCCTGCGCGCCCCCCCCCCCCCTCGTCCTCTGGGGAGAGCTCTGACACAGACTCAAGTTCTGCTGAGGTTGGTGATCCCTGTTCTGTCTTGTCAGATGACACTGACCAGGACCGTTCGGACAGTGAGGATGAGTCCCCGTCCAGGTCCGTGCGCGACAAATCGCTTGTTGGAGCACTTATTACAGCTGTGTGTGATGCCTTGAAGATTCAGGGGCCAGCAGATGTAGCAGTCCTTTTTGGGCCCCGCAAGCCAGCACGTTCACCTAAGGTGTTCCCGTATCTGGCAAGTTAATTTACAAGGCAACTGACCTTTTCGGTCCCCAAATCCATGGCGGTGCGTTACCCCTTTAAGGGAAGCCTTCTCAAGAAGTGGTCGGCTCCTCCGGTCGTGGACCCCCCAGTATCCGGGTTAAATAAAGGAACCACGATCCCGGTAGAGGGGACTCCTGCATTTAAGGATCCCACGGACAGGAAGGCTGAGGCAGTGGCTCGTTCCTTGTTTACGGTTGTGGGGTCAGCCGTGTGACCAGTACTGGCATCCGCACTTGTGTCGCAGACACTGAGTGGGCAAAACTGTTGCACCGCGAATTGGGAGAACAGGCTTCTGTCTGCGTGGAACTAGCAGTCCAACTAGTGCAAGGCCTTAAGTACGTTTTGACGCGGCCCTGGATACTCTCCCTCTGTTATCCAGGGCTTCAGTGTCAGCAGTGGTGCTGAGGCGCCTGATTTGGCTAAAATGCTGATTTGCCACTGTGCCAAAATGCCACTGGGGGTAAGAGTACCTTACTCCCACAGGCCAGGAAGGCTAAGGAGCCACGCCGTAGGCAAGGGCCTTCTTTTCCCAAGGCCGTCTTTCAGGACAGTCACCATAGAGAGATCCTGGCTCCTCCCCTTCTAGGAAACACCGCCTTCCAACTCAGATTTAAGCCTCAACCTCCCCTCAGCCCCTCAGTTATGGTGTTTCCTCCGGAGGGAGACACCGCATGGGAGCCGAGGCTAGTCAGCTGAGGAGGCTGAGGCTTTATCTTTTACCTGGGGGAGACCGGGGTCTCTCTATGGTGGTCCCAGGCGGCCGTCGGAGGTTGGGATGGCTGAATGGATCCCTGGTGGCCATTGCGGCGGTTTTCACTCCAGCCACCCTTTTGGCAGGTAGAGGTCTAAGGGGGGGGGGGCGACATGAGAAGGCTTCGTTCCCCCCTTGTGCAGGCGGCGCTGGAGCGTTGGGCCAGATGACGGGCGACGTCATTTCTTGCGGGGGCGGGCTTCCTTGTTCCTGTACACGCGTCTTCCGGTTCCAGGTGCAGTAAATTCAAACGGATGCCGCTTCTGGCTGGTGAGGTCTCCCTTTTCACCCTGTACAGATAGCGGCTGGGAGACAGGTCTGTGACCACTAGTGCCTGGCATGTCGAAAGCAGAGTCTTCAAGAACTGGCCCAGAAGACCGCAGCACCAGCCACTCTAAGGTAAGGCGAACCCTGGGGTGGTGTTCCCTTCCTATTGTATCGGTAGCTCCACTGGTGTATTCCCTCCTGTGATGAACACGGGTGTCAGATCCCTGCCTTCCTCGCTAACTGGCAATGAAGGACCGGCCAACCTCACACCACGCTGTCACTTACGTAACAATGCCACACTCAGCTGCACCCAGCACAAAGATTTTCCAGCTTGCGGGACCACAATCTAGGTGCGGGCAGCCTGAGAGCGATTGTCACTGGGCTAATTACACAATTAACCCTTTAACTGCCACCACCCCCATTTTAAAAGACAGACCTGGGGGGACTCATAATTTTAGCAATACCAATTATAATTTTAGAATAAGCGCCTGCAACACACACTGCCACCACAGACAGGTCTGCTCAGTGCCTTACTCTACCACAATAGTGCCCTTTTAAGAGACAGGTTCGTTTATAGTTTGCATCAAGAGCTTTAAAGACAAGGTTAACACTTTTCAACATAAGGATTTATTATGAAAAGGTCAAGGTTGGTGTGAATAAAACATTTACAGAAAAAGGATGTTTCAAAAAATTAAAGACAATATACAGCCACAAAGAAATAAGGTAGAATTGGGAAGGAAGAATACTTGCAATTAATGTCCGAGGATTGATCAGAGTTCGATCGATCAGCAAAGGTAATCGGTTCTCAAACTTGGCAGATGTTCCTGCTTGGATGGTAAAAGGAGAACTGACCATTGCCTTGGCCTCTCCTCTTTTCTGTCAAATCAAAGGGGGTGTTGACAGCGACCAGTGACCAATCGTCTGGTCACCTTGTTTAGGGGGTTGGTTGCTGGGAGGTGTCTACACTCATGACCCTGTCCCAGGTACACTTTGGGATACATATTCATATCTCTTCCTCTCTACTATTTATAGACTGCAGATATCCATTTTAGTGATCAGCATTATATTTATAGCCCAAGCCTTGCCCTTCGGGCTATCTACAGCACCCCGGGTGTTAACAAAAGTACTGGCCCCACCTGAAGTTAGTGAAGTTTGTGTCCAGGACAAGGGATCCATTCGCATGCGGAACAGATGCATTGGTGACCCCATGGGATCAGTTCTCACTGATCTATGCATTCCCCCTATTCAGTTGCTGCCACAACTTCTTTGCAGGATCAAGCTGGTAAGAAAAATGGTAATTCTCATAGCACCAGCATGGCCCATAAGGTCATGGTATGCAGAGATCGTAAAGATGGCAGTGGAGGGTCCATGGCCCCTCCCACTAAGGCCAGACCTGCTTTCACAGGGGCCAAAATTCCATCCTACTTTACAAACGCTAAATTTAACGGCCTGGCTATTGAGACCCACATTCTGAAGAAACGTGGGCTTTCCAGGTCAGTTATCTAAACTTTGATTAAAGCAAGGAAGCCAGCTTCCAGAATTATATATTATGGAGTCTGGAAGGCTTATGTTTCCTGGTGTGAATCCAAGGGTTGGCACCCTTGGAGATATATCATAGGCAGAATTCTTGCCTTTCTACAATTAGGCGTAGAGATGAAGTTATCCCTGAATACCATTAAGGGCCAAGTCTCAGCCTTATCGATTTTATTTCAAAGACCGCTTTCTTCGCATTCTTTAGTCTAGGGTTTTATGCAAGGGGTGATGCGGATTAATCTGCCAGTTAAAACACCCTTGAGCCCTTGGGACTTGAATTTAATTTTGTCAGTGTGACAAAAACAGCCATTTGAACCGATACAGCATATTCCCTTAGTCCTTCTGACAAGGAAGTTGGTATTTTTGGTTGCTATATCCTCAGCAAGGAGGGTTTCAGAATTGGCTGCTCTTTCTTGTTAAGAGCTATATTTTGTTATTCATGAGAACAGAGTGGTGCTATGCCCTAGTCCAGGCTTTTTACAAAAGGTAGTTTCAGGTTTTCACCTGAACCAAGATATTGTCCTGCCATCGTTTTTTCCAAAACCATGTTCCAGGGAAGAAAAGTCACTACATTGTCTTATTTAAGCGCTGTATAAACCCCCTTTTTTTCCTTGTGCACAGGCAGAGAGAAAAAGAAATGATCAGCTTACAAAATCTCAAGTATTTTTTTGCACTTAAACTGATCTTACAAAATGATCCCAATAGTATATTTAGCAGACTAAATAGGAGCAAATCAGAGAAGTTCATGCTATAGCTGAAAGATTTCTACTGCCCGGGCTTACATTGACATCAGGGCCTCTATGGATGTTCTCTCATAATCATTCTTCCCATGCACCCCCTGCAGCATGCATCAGCAGAGATCTGTGATCGCTGTGTCATTCGGACACAGATTGGGGTAAAGAGCCAATCACAGCGGCTCTTTACCATGTGACCAGCTGTGTCTAACCACAGCCGATGACAGTGTAAACAGTATTTACCAGTTATCAGCAGCCCCCCCCCCCAGGCTGACAGCACGTGAGGAAAGGAGAGCCGATAATAATCAAATCCATACAGGGGACATCTACACTGATAATCAGGGCACTGTGTCCTGATGATCAGTGCAGCCCCAACAGTGCCCACAAGTGCTGCCAATTAGTGCCCATCAGTGCTGATTGTCAGTGCCCATCAGTAGTGTCAGTGCCCATCAGTGATGCCTATCAGTGGCACCTATCACTGCCCATCAGTACCACCTATCAGTGCCCATCAGTGCTGCCTATTAGTGCCCATCAGTGCTGCCTGTCAATGCCCATCAGTAGTACCCATCAGTGCATCCTCATCATTGTCATCAGTACTGCCTCATCAGTTCCGTCTCATTAGTGCCCATCAGTGTAGCCTATTAGTGCCCATAAGTGCAGCCTCATCAGCCAACATCAGTGAAGGAGAACTTATTTAGAATTTTTTTAAACAAAAACTAAGAAAAGCTTTTTTTTTTCAAAATTTTTGGTCTTTTTTCATTTGGTTAGCAAAAAAATAAAAAACACAATGGTGATTAAATACCACCAAAATAAGCCTCTATCTGTTGCAAAAAATTATAACAATTTTATTTGGGTACAGTTGCATGACTGTGCAATTATCATTTAAAGTGTGATAATGCTGAAATCTGAAAAATGGCCTGGGCAGCAAGGAGGTGAGATGTCCCCTATGTGTCTCCTGTGTACCCAGTAGGGAAGTGGTAAAAGTCCAGCGGCCAAGTAACTCAGTCCTTTATTTACTACAGCACAATTTTATAGAATTTTAGTAGTTAATATTAATGCACCTAGAATCTCTAGACGCTGGAAACAAAATATTCCCCTTAATGGTCGGCAGATTTGTGAGGTAAGGGCTCAATTGTAATTGCGATTGAGGGGGCACTGAAAAACCATGGTTGAGTGTGTCTTTAAGCTGCAAAGTCAGCAAATGGGTGTGTTCACGTGCCATGGTCACGATGCTTTGCGTCACACCCACAGCATAAATTATCGCTTCTGACACTATTCTTTTTTTCTTTTTTTGTTTACCAAACTTATCAAAGTATCTTGCTGACTATAGAATAGACTATATAAACTAGCCTTTATGTAGTTACTTGTTAAAGACTTTGATCCCTTTTTAAATATAACCAACCATGGGCGTGCGCAGGGGGTGTGTCAGGTGTGCTTGGGCACACCCTAATCACTCTGTGCAGTGCCGACTCCCCGTCCTGCCCGGGTTTCCCCCCATGTTGCCCAACCCCACCAGCTTCCCTCCTCTTCTCTCCTCTCTCCTTGGCTGCTGTGGGATGTTTCAGGATGGAGAGCGGGGGAAAGGACTCAGTGTGTTCATTCACAAACATTCAACGTGTCTGAGATTTGGGGTGCACTCCCTAATGCAATAGGCTACGCACACCTATGTAGCCAACACATTTGCCTTGGGCTAATCCAGTGGTACCATGCCAGCCATTAAAAGCTCTTTACAAATTAAAAACAATGGCTTCAAAAAAATAGAGCTCAACTCTTTGGGTGTAAGACATCTGGTTCAGGTGCTTTATTCACCTGTATTTTGTTAACACCTATCTTGCCTTTGAATTAGCACCAGAAAGTAGACACAAGATTGTTTAATGGCAAATTAACTTAATGTATTGGTACAGGTTACAATAACTCGTGGTTTGAGCATACGTGAACACACAGGATAATCAATATGCCAAGGTAACTTAGGTTATAATTGTGTACCACTAGACTGGGATTAACTCATCAAAGTCAGCAGTAAAGTGCATATAAGCTTTAACTGCAATGTAAATATTAATACTAGTCCAGAGTGCTTGCTAGGAGAATGACTAAGATATGGTGCTGTATCCCCTGGGAGGTATCTCTTAGCATAAGCAGTAGGTTAAGGTTTTTGTGTAGCGACTGTAGAGGGGCAGTCTTTAGTCCTAACTCTTCAGCCAGCTAGCATTGGGGTCCATTTGTACCATTGGTGCACATGAGAATAGTTCCAGTCAAGCCTACAGACAGCAATAAGGCTATTAGATGGCTGTATGGTCAGCCCCTAAAGGACTCAGTCTATCTAGCAGTAGATAGTAAATCCACACAGCAGCAGTTTGCAGTCCCAGTTATATAGCAGCTCACCATCTGATCACCCACAGCAATTAGTCCACTCTCTGCTCTGCACCCAGGTGACGCTGGCTATCGGCTCCCCCAAACCCAGCTCTGCAGCTCCTGGTCAGGCAGACAATATGCAGCAGTGATAATGCACACTGGACAGCAATGTACACTCTCTGGTCTCACTCACATCAAGAGTAAGCTTTGTCCTGTACAGCCTGAGAAAATGCAACTCTTTCCCCTGATACTGACAATCTTCAGCTGAAAATGCAGTTCAAAAGCTCTTGATTACAGTAGAGTCTCTCTTTTCTGGACTACAGGTCCCACAGTATAACTAGCAATAGAATATTGTTTGATATCTATGTACATCCCCATCTACCTTAAATTCAGGGCCAAGCTCTACATGTGGTCCGAAACTGTAAACCAGATGCCCTCTCTACAGCAGTGTCAACCTTGCTATAGGTGAGTCACGATTACTGCCTTAAAGTCCACAAGGTGTTGCCCAAAGAACCCATCACCACATTAGAAAGATTGAACACAAAGCAAGTAGACTTTGCCACACATCCTGTTCTCAGTCATCAGCAAAATGTAATGCAATGCTGTATATTGCTTCCGACAGAATGTATTATCTTAACCACTTCAGCTCCGGACCAATAAACACCTTAAGGACCAGAGGTCTTTTTGCAATTTCGCACTGCGCTGCTTTAACTGGTAATTGCGCGGTCATGCAATATTGCACCCAAACGAAATTTGCGTCCTTTTCTTCCCACAAATAGAGCTTTCTTTTGATGGTATTTGATTGCCTCTGCGATTTTTTTTTTTTGCGATATAAATGGAAAAAGAGCGAAAATTTTGAAAAAAAAAGATATTTTCTTCTTTTTGTTATAAGAAAAATCGAATAAACTAAATTTTAGTCATACATTGAGGGCAAAATTTATTCAGCCACATGTCTTTAGTAAAAAAAATGTCAATAAGCGTATATTTTTTGGTTTGCGCAAAAGTTATAGCGTCTACAAACTAGAGTACATTTTCTGGAATTTACACAGCTTTTAATTTATGACTGCCGATCTCATTTCTTGAGGTGCTAAAATGGCAGGGCAGTACAAATCCCCCCCAAATGACCCCATTTTGGAAAGTAGACACCCCAAGGAAATTGCTGATGGGTATGTTGAGCCCATTGAATATTTATTTTTTTGTCCTAAGGGATTGAATAATGACAAAAAAAAAAAAAAAAATTTTTTTACAAAAAGTTGTCACTAAATGATATATTGCTCACACATGCCATGGTTATATGTGGAATTGCACCCCAAAATATATTCCGCTACTTCTCCCGAGTATGGGGATACCACATGTGTGGGACTTTTTGGGAGTCTAGTCGCGCACGGCACCCCGAAAACCAATCACCACCTTCAGGATTTCTAAGGGTGCAAATTTTTGATTTAACTCCTCACTACCTATCACAGTTTCGAAGGCCATAAAATGCCAAAATAGCACAAAACCCCCCAAAATGACCCCATTTTGGAAAGTAGACACCCCAAGCTATTTACTGAGAGGCATGTTGAGTCCATGGAATATTTTATATTTTGCCACAAGTTGCGGGAATATTACAAACTTTTTTTATTTTGCACCAAGTTGTCACTAAATGATATATTGCTCACACATGCTATGGGCATATGTGAAATGACACCCCAAAATACATTCTGCTGCTTCTCCTGAGTACGGGGATACCACATGTGTGGGACTTTTTGGGAGTCTAGTCGCGCACGGCACCCCGAAAACCAATCACCACCTTCAGGATTTCTAAGGGTGCAAATTTTTGATTTAACTCCTCACTACCTATCACAGTTTCGAAGGCCATAAAATGCCAAAATAGCACAAAACCCCCCCAAATGACCCCATTTTGGAAAGTAGACACCCCAAGCTATTTACTGAGAGGCATGTTGAGTCCATGGAATATTTTATATTTTGCCAAAAGTTGCGGGAATATTACAAACTTTTTTTTTTTTTGCACAAAGTTGTCACTAAATGATATATTGCTCACACATGCTATGGGCAGAAGTCAAATTACACCCCAAAATAAATTCTGCTGCTTCTCCCGAGTACGGGGATACCACATGTGGGGGACTTTTTGGGAGCCTAGCCACGTACGGGACCCCGAAAACCAAGCGCTGCCTTCCGGATTTGAATATAAAATGCTACCAAAAAACCTGTTAGCGATGGCAGGGATCAGGCCTGACTCTGCGATCGCTGCAGTTATGTGTTTAGTGTTTTGTCAGTGATCGATCGATACTGCACTTGGGTGGGCTGGGCAGAGGGGCAAAACGCAGGTGCTAGCAGGTATTTGGGCTGATCCCGCTAACAATGCGTTTTTTTGGAACCCTAAACTGCTGGGGACGCTAGTATAGATCTGATCAGATCAGATATTGATCTGTTCAGATTCTATACCACTACGGGAGGTGTATGCTTTGCGTGTGGGTGTTAGCGGTACTGGCACTAACCTAGCGCTGCCTGGGGCGACGCAGACCCTGACCCTAAAACCTAATTGATATCACCCGCCGGGTGATCAGGGGGTTAAACCTTTATTGGGTAATAAATGGTGGGTGCCCTGATGCTATAAAAAACAAACTAACCAGAGTCACCCGTAACACTTATACGGTGATCAGTGGTGAAAGGGTTAACTAGGGGCAATCAGGGGGGTTCAAATTTTTATTAGGTAGTATATGGGGGTCCCTGGCGCTATATAAAAACCTGACGGGGAACCTAAATAACTAACTGGCTAACCAGCGTCACCAGTGACACTTATACTGTGATCGCTGGTGAAAGGGTTAACTAGCAGCAATCAGGGGGTTAAAACCATTATTGGGTAGTATATCGGGGTACCTAGCGCTATAAAAACCTGGCGGTGAACCTAAAAAAATAACTAGCTACCTAGCGACACTAGCGACACTGATGCAGCGTTCAGAAAAATTATCGCTTAGTGACACTGGCAAAAGGGGGTGAAAGGGTTAACTAGCGGAAATCAGGGGGTTAAAACCATTATTGGGTAGTATATCGGGGTACCTAGCGCTATAAAAACCTGGCGGTGAACCTAAAAAAATAACTAGCTACCTAACGACTGTAGCGACACTAATGCAGCGATCAGAAAAACGATCGCTTAGTGACACTGGCAAAAGGGGGTGAAAGGGTTAACTAGCGGCAATCAGGGGGTTAAACCCATTATTGGGTAGTATATCGGGGTACCTAGCGATATAAAAACCTGGCGGTGAACCTAAAAAAATAACTAGCTACCTAGCGACACATGCAGCGATCAGAAAAATGATCGCTTAGTGACACTGGCAAAAGGGGGTGAAAGGGTTAACTAGCGGCAATCAGGGGGTTAAAACCATTATTGGGTAGTATATCGGGGTACCTAGCGCTATAAAAACCTGGCGGTGAACCTAAAAAAATAACTAGCTACCTAGCGACTGTAGCGACACTAATGCAGCGATCAGAAAAACGATCGCTTAGTGACACTGGCAAAAGGGGGTGAAAGGGTTAACTAGCGGCAATCAGGGGGTTAAAACCATTATTGGGTAGTATATCGGGGTACCTAGCGATATAAAAACCTGGCGGTGAACCTAAAAAAATTTGTGTGCCTGTGTGTACCTACATGTCAGTGTAGTGTTGGTGCACACTTACTATTAGTCTTCTCCTCGTAGTCCGGTCAAAAAGACCGCCCCGAGGAGAATGACATCACTTCCTCCTTCCTGTGTAAACAATACACAGTGGGAGGAAGCTTCTCATTGGCCAGGAGCGATCCAGAGGGGGTGGCCGAAAACCAACGGCCATCCCCTCATCACGGAGCGCTCCTGGAGCGAACCGGACCGCCGTAACCAGCGGGAGGGGGTCCGATCGGACCCCCCACCCGCTGGAAGGCAATCACGTAGATCTACGTGATTGTGCCTGCCTGTGCCATTGTGTTGACGTACATTGGCAATACGGCGGTCCTGAAGTGGTTAAAGTGGTTGTATGGTCAATTTTTTAACTTTTACCTACAGGAAAGCCTATAATAAGGCTTACCTGTAGGTAAAAAAAAATATCTCCTAAACCTGTACGGTTTAGGAGATATTCCCCTCGGTATGCGCCGCTGACTGCAGCGGCGCATGCGCACAAGGGGGTTCTCTCCGTGAAAATCCGGCAGCGCTCGTGCGGCCGGACTGAAATCTCCCGCGCGCACGCGCGGGAGTGACGATATCATGGCTCCGGCCACTCACAGCGCCGGAGCCGCGATACCCGGAAGAGACGCCGAGGGAGCATGTCGGCTCCCTCGGCGTGGATCGGGCCAGATGTCGGGGCCTCGTTCTAAGGTAAGTATTTCATAATCAGCTAGTATGCGGTGCATACTAGCTCATTATACCTTTTGCTTTGCAGTAGGGATGAGCTTCGTGTTCGAGTCGAACGTACGTTCGACTCGAACATTGGCTGTTCGTGCGTTCGGCGAATTCCGAACGTTTTGGCCGTTCGCGTCAAAATTCGAGTGACGCGCGCGCGGACCACAATGCACTGCGTTGGCGCAGTGCATTGCTGTCCGATGATTGGCCAAGCATGCACTGTGACCCTGCATGCTTGGCCAATCGCAGCGCCGGCAGCGAGGAGAGCCATGATTGGCCACAGGCATCCTGCCTGTGGCCAATCATAGCTCAGACTGTGTAGTGCACGCCCCACACTATATAAGGCCGCCTTTAAGGCGGCCTCCTGTAGTGTGTTACTTTGCATCTGAAGCAGTGGGTGTTCTGTGTACCTTCAACACAGTACACACCAATCGTTTTTGGCTGATTTCCTATCTTGCTGCTGTGTAGTGGTTGTTGTCTGTGCCCTGACTGCAGTATACACCACTATATTCACCTCACCTATATAGCTAGTGATCTAGCTTTAACCACTTAACAACTGCCCATTGCCGATTAACGGCTTCAGGGCGGTTGTTTAACTCAGAGAGGCCGTTAATTAACGGCCTCCCAGAATTCTGCTCTCGCGTGCCCCGAGGTGTGCGCACTCGAGAGCATCCGTGACCGGTTTACCACGTGATTGCTCCGTCAAATGACGGAGTGATCACTTGGAAACAAACCGGCGTCATGTTATGACGCCTGTTCCTCCCTCCCCTTTCTGTACCGATCGGTACAGCAGAGGGGAAAGAGATCGGTGTCAGCAGCGATGTGGGCTGCATCTGCAGTGCCCACATCGCTGCTCACCGAATTTAACCCCTCAATTCCCTGCCAATACTCTGCAATACCAGTGCATACTCTGCAGTACCCTGCCATTACTCTGCAGTACCCCGCCATTACTCTGCAGTACCCCGCCATTACTCTGCAGTGCAGTACCCCGCCATTACTCTGCAGTGCAGTACCCTGCCATTACTCTGCAGTACCCCGCCATTACTCTGCAGTACCCCGCCATTACTCTGCAGTGCAGTACCCCGCCATTACTCTGCAGTGCAGTACCCTGCCATTACTCTGCAGTACCCCGCCATTACTCTGCAGTACCCCGCCATTACTCTGCAGTGCAGTACCCCGCCATTACTCTGCAGTGCAGTACCCCGCCATTACTCTGCAGTGCAGTACCCTGCCATTACTCTGCAGTGCAGTACCCTGCCATTACTCTGCAGTGCAGTACCCTGCCATTACTCTGCAGTACCCTGCCATTACTCTTCAGTACCCCCCATTACTCTGCAGTAACCCCCATTACTCTGCAGTACCCCCCAATACTCTGCAGTACCCTGCCATTACTCTGCAGTACCCCGCCATTACTCTGCAGTACCCCCCATTACTCTGCAGTAACCCCCATTACTCTGCAGTACCCCCCAATACTCTGCAGTACCCTGCCATTACTCTGCAGTACCCCGCCATTACTCTGCAGTACCCCCATTACTCTGCAGTAACCCCCATTACTCTGCAGTACCCCCCAATACTCTGCAGTACCCGCCATTACTCTGCAGTACCCCCAATACTCTGCAGTACCCTGCTATTACTCTGTAGTACCCCGCCAATACCCCGCCAATACTCTGTAATACCCTGCCATAAATTGCCATACCCAGCCATACTCAGAGATACCCAGCCATACTCGGTGATACCCTGAAGTACCCAGCCATAGACGCCCCCCACCCCTCACCGCCCTCTGGTGCTTCTACCAACTCGCCAGTACGATCAAAGCCAGAATCTTTTTTTTAATTTTTTATTTCAGGCTTCCCAGCCTAGAGGTGAGATGTGGGGTCATATTGACCCCCCAGATTTCACTGTAAAGAGGACCTGTCATCCCATATTCCTATTACAAGGGATGTTTACATTTCTTGTAATAGGAATAAAAGTGATCAAAAATATATTTTTGGGAAAAAAAATGTCAAACTAAAATAAAGTAAAATGAACAATAAAAAAATAAAATAAAAATTAAAGCGCCCATGTCCCCATGTGCTCGCATGTGCCACACATGTGAGGTATCGCCGAGAATGTTAGAGCGAGAGCAATAATTCTAGTCCTAGACCTCCTCTGCAACTCAAAACATGTAACCAGTAAAAAAATATTTAAAGCGTCGCCTATGGGGATTTTTTAAGTAGCGATGTTTGGCGCCATTCCACGGGCATGTGCAATTTTGAAGAGTGACATGTTTGATATCTATTTACTCAGCATAACTTCATCTTTCACTTTATGCAAACATTGGGCTAACAAGTGGTTAATAATAGAGCTTGCAGTCAGTAGTGTTAGGAGATAGTGCGTGCTGTCTGCGTGCTCTGTACCCAGTACATACCGCTATAATATAGGGCAGGCCCCTACTTTCAAACATCCAACTTACAAACATCTCCTACTTGCAAACGCAAGGAGACAGCAGCAAGTGAGATGAAAAAAGATGGACGACAAAACAAAATTATACAGGGGTGATAACCCTTCCCTATGTTTTCCAAAAAGCTTAAAGATATTTTTTTTGACTGGAGCTACACTTTAAAAATGTACCGGTTGAAAATGACAAACAGATTCAACTTAACACAACAAACCTACACAGTCCCTGTCTTGTTTGCACCGCCTGTATACTGCTGTTCTGAGTATATAGGGCCTGGGGGCCACACGCATTTCCTTTTTTTAATATGGGTACGGGGTTCCCCTTAATATGTGTACAAGACCCAAATAGGCTGGTAATGGGCAGGGAGGGCTACCCATGCCATTTTTCTGAATGATTTTCAACCATATTGCAGGAACCAGATATAACATTAAAACCGCAAGCAGTTTTAAATGGTGTTATTTCCGTTTAATGTCATTTTGTGCAGGGACTGTTCTAAACACGGGAAACACGTGGCACTTCACAGGCATACTATAGACACCCCCCAGGCACCATATTTAAAGGAATATTTCACTTTTTTTTTCACTTTAATCGTCATTAAAATCACTGCTCCCGCCAAAACGGTAGTTTTTAAAACTTTTTTTTGCAGTGACCCATGTCCCCTGAGGCAGGAGGCAGGTCGCCAAACCCTTTTTAGCACACTATCTTGCATATTAGCCGTTAAAATTAGCACTTTCCAATTCGAACGTTCGAGTCCCATAGACTTCAATGGGGTTCTAACGTTCGTACCGAACGCGGGGGTCGTTCGCAAGTTCTGGTGCGAACCGAACCGGGGGGTGTTCGGCTCATCCCTACTTTGCAGGTTTAAAAAATTAAAAAATAAAAAATTGCGGGTTTACTACCGCTTTAATGGATACACAGAGTTGCTACTCATAGTCTCTATATTGTGATCAGAGTAGCCTTGAAAACCCAATAAGGTCAGCACAAGGAGTGTCAGTGATACTTGTTTAATGTTTTTTGGTTGATGTGATCCAGGCACAATGCTTTTCAATCTGCAGAATATTCCAATAATTTTTACTTAGATCCCCTGTGCTGACAAGGGTTTTCTCTCTCTTTAGAAAACATGTAATGCTCTCTAAATCTGGTTTCATAGCTACACCATGTTTTTAAAAAAGTGACCAGAAAATTGACCCAGAATCACTATAATCACTATAATTTCTTTTTAAAGCAAACCTGCGTGGGACCATGCAAAGCAAAGTCACAAGTTTTCAATAATGCTGCCCACCATCCCAGCAACACACTGACCTTTCCTTTGCTCCCTTGCTGGGCCATTCAGCTACTGGTTGATCTAGTTAAGGCTTAGATAGGGTTGATTTTCTTATTTCCTATTTGACAGTCCTGGCCCAATTGCTAAACACCAGCACTGTCACATGAGAGGAAGGGGTGTGAGTCACATACTGCTCCATAACGGGAAGTATAGGATTTTTACAGTGGGGACAGAAAGTATTGAGACCCCCTTACGTTTTTCACTCATTTTTTTCCTCATTAATGTACACACAGCACCCCATTTTGACAGAAAAGCACAGAATTGTTGACATTTTTGCAGATTTATTAAAAAAGAAAAACTGAAATATCACATGGTCCTAAGTATTCAGACCCTTTGCTGTGACACTCATATATTTAACTGATGTGCTGTCCATTTCTTATGATCATCCTTGAGATGGTTCTACACCTTCATTTGAGTCCAGCTGTATTTGATTATACTGTTTGGACTTGATTAGGAAAGCCACACACCTGTCTATATAAGACCTTACAACTCACAGTGCATGTCAGAGCAAATGAGAATCATGAGGTCAAAGAAACTGCCTGAAGAGCTCAGAGACAGAATTGTGGCAAGGCACAGATCTGGCCAAGGTTACAAAACAATTCTGCTGCACATAAGGTTCCCAAGAGCACAGTGGCCTCCATAATCCTTAAATGGAAGATGCTTGGGACGACCAGAACCCTTCCTAGAGCTGGCCACCTGGCCAAACTGAGCTATCGGGGGAGAAGAGCCTTGGTGAGAGGTAAAGAAGAACCCAAAGATCACTGTGGTTGAGCTCCAGAGATGCAGTCGGGAGATGGGAGAAAGTTGTAGAAAGTCAACCATCACTGCAGCCCTCCACCAGTCGGGACTTTATGGCAGACTGGCCCGACGGAAGCCTCTCCTCAGTGCAAGACACATGAAAGCCTGCATGGAGTTTGCTAAAAAAAAACACCTGAAGGACTCCAAGATAGTGAGAAATAAGATTCTCTGTTCTGATGAGACCAATATAGAACTTTTTGGTCTTAATTCTAAGCAGTATGTGTATAGAAAACCAGGCACTGCTCATCACCTGTCCAATACAGTCCCAACAGTGAAGCATGGTGGTGGCAGCATCATGCTGTGGGGGTGTTTTTCAGCTGCAGGGACAGGACTACTGGTTGCACTCAAGGGAAAGATGAAAGCGGCCAAGTACAGGACCTCAGACTGGGCCAAATGTTTACCTTCCAACAAGACAATGACCCTAAGCACACAGCTAAAATAACAAAGGAGTGGCTTCACAACAACTCCGTGACTGTTCTTGAATGGCCCAGAGCCCTGACTTAAACCCAATTGAGCATCTCTGGAGAGACCTAAAAATGGCTGTCTACCAACATTTACCATCCAACCTGACAGAAATGGAGTGGATCTGCAAGACGGAATGGCAGAGGATCCCCAAATCCAGGTGTTACAAAACTTGTTGCATCTTTCCCAAAAAGACTCATGGCTGTATTAGATCAAAAGGGTGCTTCTACTAAATACCGAGCAAAGGGTCTGAATACTTACGATCATGTGATATTTCAGTTTTTCTTTTTTAATAAATATGCAAAAATGTCAACAATTCTGTTTCTGAGTGAAACATTTAAGGGGGTCTGAATGCTTTCTGTCCCCACTGTAAGTCCAGAGTGGCAGTGCACTTACTCCTTCCATTGCCCCCAACCCACTGCCCCGGACAGGTGCATCGCCAAGGAATTTTATACTGGGGTGGGCAGATCGTGATAGGGTACTCGGAGATCTGCTTTACTCTTGATTGACAGTGCAAGGCAGTGGGCACATCCTATTCTCTCCAATAGCCACTTTCGAATATTCCCACTGCTGTGTACTGTCAATCAAAAGTAAAGGGGACCTGATGAGGAACTCGTCTCTCTATTTCCCCATCATGCGGCACACATCCATTGAAAAGTCATCACACAACATCACCTGTATCCACATTTGCATTTAGCTTTTTCCCAGTGAATTGACAGCTAAATAGGGTTGGGGATACAGCACTGTGCAGGAAGCTGTCACATACAGCAGTGGTTTTCAACCCTGTCCTCAAGTACACCCAACAGGCCATGTTTTGGGAATTTCTCTTAGATAAAATAGCTGTCCAAATTACCAAGCCATTGACTCCGATTTAAAGCACCTGTGCAAGATAAAGGAAAACCTGCAAACATGGCCTGTTGGGGGTACTTGAGGACAGGAATGAGAACCACTGACATACAGTACTTGATAACTTCCAAGCACAGACGTGCCTCACTCTGAGTACTGATGCACCTATCTATGGCAGTTCAGAGCTGGTCTTATATACTGCTATTTTCCTAATATAAGATTTGGTTTAATACTTTAGGAATTTGTAGCAGTCAAAGCAACAGGTTTTCAACCCCTTGGAGTGGGAGCCTCCCAGCCCTTTAAGGGGTTTAGGAGTCGGGTTTATGATCATATGACAGCTGATCACGGTGGTCATATGTTTGTAAAGCTCCCGCCCACAAGCAGCAATCAGGACCTTTCCGTTAGCCACAGGCAACTATGCCGGGAGAGCGCAGGGCGCACGCTCTTGGCATAGCTGTTTTTGCACTAATGCCTGCAAATATGCGGCTGCTTGGCGCCAAGGCCCACCCACCAAGAGGCCGCATATTTGCATGCAGCCAGCGCCAGGAGGTTAATTGGTGGTAGTAAGAACCGGCTGAATTTTCCACACATGTTGGTAATGTTACCAAAACCTGTGTAAACGCTTACCTGAATTAGCGCAGGTAGTTCCTAAGTAAAACTACTACCAGAAAACTTTTGAATACCTCTGTATGGGTTCTACTGTACACTTGCATGCAGTGGGAATGAGAGGACCAGGCATCCAGGGGTAAATATCATGACAGGATGTGGCTGGACAGGGTGCCAGCACTATGGAGTGTTAGGCTCGGTTCACACAGGGGGCGATGCGAGGCGACACGACTTGCCTCACCGCGACCTGCCGCGACCTCAGCGGTGACTTGCAAATGACTTCTGTATAGAAGTCAATGCAAGTCGCCCTGAGGTCGCCCAAAAGTAGTACAGGAACCTTTTTTCTGAGTCGGAGCGACTCGAGTCGCTCCTCTTAGAACGGTTCCATTGTACAGAACGGGGGCGACTTGTCAGGTCGCGGCACGGCAAGTCGTGTCGCCCCCTGTGTGAACCGGCCCTTAGTGAGTGGATTCCCCTTAGGAGGAGGCAAAAAGAGTAGGAAAACTTTCAGAAAGTGTTCTAAAAAATGCATATATCCTTTTAATCAAAACTTGTGACTTTGCCTTAAGGCAATATATGGTAGTATAGTTTATATTGTTCACACTGAAAGTGATTATAATTGACGATCATTTTAAAGTCAACCTTTTGGAATCTAAAATAACTGTGACAACAAAGGATCAAAAGTAGAACTCATAGTCTGTGTTTTATTATAAAATTATCCAATAAAAATATATTGAAAGACATTTTGCTGCAAATGTAAGTATATTTTACTTTTAACATTTTTTTTTTTTTAATCAAGCACTGTTTATTGAAAAATATAGTTAGCACACAACAATGAAGAACATCTTCCACAATATAGCTCATATTTAAGATATTAATATCTTAATATTTAAGATATTTGAAATGTATACACATTTTCTGAATGTCTGACAGATTTTTAAAAAAAATTAGGGTTAATGCTAACACATTGTTTTTTCCCCTCTATTTTCACCTGTTGATTTGGCCAGTAATGCTGCGTACACACGACCAGACTTTTCAACGGACTAGGTCCGACGGTCTTCCCAACGGACTGTCGGTGGAGTTCCGACTGACTTTCCGAACGAACGGACTTGGCCACACACAAGCACACCAAAGTCTGACGAATTTGAACGTGATGTGGTACGACCGGACTGGAATAAGGAAGTTTGTAGCCAATAGCTGCCCTAGCGTCGGTTTTCGTCCGTCGGACTAGCATAGAGACAAACAGATTTTTCGACTGGACTCGAGTCCGTTGGAAAGATTTGAAACATTTTTTATTTCTAGGTCCGTCTGACTTTTGGGGGAAAAAAAGTCAGCTGGAGCCCATACACAATCGTAATATCCAACGGATTCATTCCGTCGGACCTAGTCCGTCGAAAAAAGTCCGGTCGTGTGTACGCGGCATAACACACATCCTGTATTAGTGACTAGTGAGACACACCTCTGGAGGAATGAGCAGAGGAGGCACGGCAGGCAGCAGCATTGTCAGTCTGGGGGAAAGGTAGTGTTAAATGTATTGGCATATTTAGAACCACTAACAAAGTGAAGTCAAACTCCAGCGCACACTTTATTATCAGTTACAGCTGTTTTTTTTTTTTTACTTTTGAGATAAAGGTTTTACATAAATAAATAAAAACGGATCATTTTAATCATCATGCCAGTGTTTGGTTTGTCACATCTATGTAAACTGATCTTCTGCGGGAGAGCTTGTGCTTTTGACTGAATCACCAGATCACCCAATGGAAATAGAAGAAAGAAAGCCTAAAAAAGGAAACAAATGCAGCTATCACATCTAAGAATTGGTAAACTGCTATATAATAGGTGTTTGCTTTTGGGTTTAATGCCACTTTCACAATAAATATATGCATCTATTTAGCATCATTATTTCGCTGTAGCAAAAAGATTTTCTGTGACTGATTTGACAACGAACACGCATTCATTTTATCCAAGTGTGGGTAACATACAACCAACTTTATATTCAATACCATATACAGTATAATGTCTATTTATGACTCAGTGTCAATAGTTACATTCAGTTAATACATATAGTATACAGTGCATGTAATCAATCAGAAGCTCACCATGAACTCTTTACAATATATTGATACTTTATTAAAAATGTAAACACATTCACACAATTGTTTTCTGTGTCTTCTTTGATGATTGTGTCTTTTTTGCTCTGATAGGAAATAAAAGCATGTTACTATTTTACAGTAATAGATTGATATTGTATATAATGATCAGCTTTTTATATGTTAACCACACATTATTTTAACTAACAGATACGTGTATACAAGGATCAGCCTTTCCTTATTTCCTTCCTGCGCTGTAAGGCTGGGTTCACACTTGCTGCAGCCGTGGCTCACAGCAGGGGGTGCGGTGCATCACTGTTCACCAATTCAGGTGCAAATCAGGTCTGAATTTTTGCCTGAATTCACACCTGAATCAGAACCAAAGACGCACAGGACCCTTTCCAATTGCAGACCGCAGCCATCTACGGAGTTGTGGGAACTGGCTCCATTGAGAGTCAGGCACACTCTTCAGTCATATAAATTGGATATGGGGAAACCCACATCCATTTTGCACATATGTGAACCCAGTCTAATAAAACATCTGTGATTTCCTCAGGTTTGTACAAAAGGGTTGCCTATGAAGTGTAGTAAATTGCAACAAATAATCTTAGCACAATATTGGAGAACAAGTAATTTATCTGGGTTGAAAATGTTCAGATGACAACCCATAGTTCTTCAGGATTGGAGAGATCCTTAAATTAAAGAAGAGCCCCAGACATTGTGAACAACATCAAAAGTCAGCAGCTACAACTACTGTAACTGCTGACTTTTAATATACAGATGCTCATCTGCCAGGAATCCAGCGCTGTCATCACCTGGGCCAGTTCTTCACAGCACTTTGGGTCCCTGATGCCACAATCTTGCTTGTGGGAAGCCGGCTGTGACTTCCTGGTGTTTCACAGCTTCCCACTGCGCATGCAAAATATGCACTGTGTTTTCTGAATGGTCTTTTATCAATGGTCTCAGGCGGTTGCGGGCAGAGAGCTGAATGGAAGTGGGATTGTTTACATGTGAGAAATAGGTACCGCTCCCAGAAAAAAGTTTACAATACGGAGAGAGATGGGGGGAGGCAGGAGGATGAGCGGAACTTCCCTTTTCAGGTGAAGTTCCGCTTTAAATATTAGCGCCCTACTTTAACAAGTAACCTAAAACCTAATGCTTACACTTAAGCCCTTACATGACGTAATTGTGTAAGGGGGGTAGACAGGTTGTCCGTCACATTCTCCATGTTTTCCTCTCTCGTTGGGCACCAAGGGAGGGTGACACGAGATGTTCCCCCTCAGGTGGGTTGTTTGGGCTATGCCTGGCCTTGCATGTGGGGTAATGCCCAAAGGCATGCTCACCAATGTCCAAGGACCTGGCAGGAGCTGTAGTCATGTGAAAATTCAAACATTAAGATGGTCTTCCAACTCAGAGATGAGCCACATGTGTGCAGTACCCAATATACGCAGTTCCCTCCTTAAAGGAGACGTCCAGCTACAGCTCATTTGGCTGTACTTCTCCTATAGATCACAGGAGTGAAGTTCATTTTGCACTTCTGTGACATGTTTTCAGCAGAGAGCATGATGAGGTCTGCTCTCTACTGACGTCACAGAAGTCAGTCCAGGCACTGCGACAAAGTCTGTATCCGCCAGGTGCCTGTACTGACACCCGACTTAGCCTCTGCCAGCCAGCCAGCTGCCCCCACCCCCTCCATGACCCAGCACTCCAATGAGCGAGAAGGGAGCAGAGCAGAGAGCTGTGACTAACAGTCAGCAGCTCTCTGCTTATGGAGCTCTGAAAACTGAGCAATCGGTGGTGTTCAATTGCTCGGTTCTCAGTGCAGAGGCCCGGCGCCTCTGACAGATACACCACTGAGTTAAGTGTGATTCCTAAAAAGAAACAAAAACAAAAAAACCTTTACTTCTCTTAAACTTCTTCCTCCCATGTCCTACACGTTTGTACTGATGTACTGTACGTGTTGCATTTGGACGAACAGGCTGAGCCTCTGCCCACCAATCAGCATACCTCTGTTGCCTCACTCCCAGTAACAGAATGGAGTCCCACCAAGCACATAGTGTGGACCTCATACATGCTGTCACTTAACTCTTCTTTTTCCATAACAAGTGACCAGGCCATAGATCTCTGTAACGTTAGTCCTTTCCTGGTGGCCGACAGAGATTGAAAGCTAGGGAGGGAGTCAGGACACTGACCCCCCTCGCTACTGGAGAACCTGTCACCTAACCAGGTACCACTCCAAAGACTGTTGTTTCTCCTTACATTTGTGAGTTGTTAAAAGTGTAAATGACATACATACTAGTTGGAAATTAATGACTTAAAACATATATTGCACTTGGGTTTTAAATAGAGGAAACGCTTTTGGACAATTTCATGTTCCCAACTTTGTGGGAACAGTTTGGGGATGTCCCTTTCCTGTTCCAACATGACTGTGCACCAGTGCACAAAGCAAGGTCCATAAAGACATGGATGAGCGAGTTTGGGATGGAAGAACTTGACGGGCCTGAACAGAGTCCTGACCCCTCAACCCGATAGAACACCTTTGGGATGAATTATAGTGAAGACTGCAAGCCAGGTCTTCTCGTCCACATCAGTGCCAGACCTCATAAATGTGCTTCTGAAAGAATGGTCAAATATTCCCATAGACACATTCCTAAACCTTGTGGACAGCCTTCCCAGAAAAGTTGAGCTGTTATAGCTGGAAAGGGTGGGCCGAGTCAATATTGAACCCAGCGGACTAAGACTGGGATGCCGTTAAAGTTCATGTGCGTGTAAAGGAAGGTGTCGCAATACTTTTGGTAATATAGTGTATATATACAGTGAATATAAATATTTTTTTATTTTTTTTGAACAACAACTAGACCACCCAGTAAAGGGACCATTAAGGAGAGATAACAAAAAGGTCTATCATGACTGATTAAGGTTAATCAATGGTAAAAAAAAAAGTGGTTAAATAAGAACAGTTTTGTAAAAAAAAAAATACTTTTTTGTTTACTTGCAAGGTTGCGGAACAAAAATTATGTGTACGTCAAAGAATAAAAAGCATTATTTATAATACTTTGTAACAATATGGTTACAGTGTATTTATGAATTAAGCCCTCAAACAATGTTTTGCTTATGTCACGTCATCTAAGACACAGGCCAGGATCTAGCGTTCAAACTGACAGCTGGTCACAGCTATTGGCATGGCAGTACCCAGAATAAAATCTTCTAGGTGTATGGAGTATACCCAAAGTATTTGAATAACATTCTGGGGGTGTATACTTTTGATCTTTCAATGAACCCTAGTCTTTTTTGAGTCATAAGTAATAAGGATACAGCAAACAGTTTCAGCTTATGGTGGGCAGCTGATGATTGATTGTTTTTTAGCAGTTTTTGCACAATTCCAGTAGCGCCAAAAACCAAATGATACCAAAACCATAACTGCTTTCTGAACTGCTTTATTTAGTATTACATTGCATATTTAGCAGTAAGTCAGTAATCTGAGCTTACACGATAAGACTTTACAGATAGCATACAATAAGAAAGCAAGCTGTTTCTTACCATTTACAAAGAATATACATCCAGTGAAGAAAAGGACCATAAGAAACACAGATGATATCATTTTAACCAGATAAGAATTTGTAATCGAGTTGAGCAGCTTCTTGTTTAAGTTTACTTACTGGTTTCCATTCCTTCTTAGCATACTTTCTATCATGACCGAATTTCACTTTTATATGTTCAGAATGACCAAAAGTTACATCACAGGGAAAACCCAAATATGTAGAATATGTCACGAGAGAAAATCCTTAACCACTTGCCTACAGGGCACTTACACCCCCTTCCTGCCCAGGCCATTTTTCAGCTTTCAGTGCTGTCACACTTTGAATGACAATTGTGCGGTCATCCTGCACTGTACCTAGATTACATTTTTATCATTTTCTTCACATAAATAGAGCTTTCTTTTGGTGGTATTTAATCACTGCTGGGTTTTTTATTTTTTACAAAAAAAAAAAAAAAAAAGAAAATGTTTTTACTAGTTTCTGTCAGTAATTTTTGTAATTAAGTAATTTTTCTCCATCACTGATATGGACTGATGAGGCGGGACTGATAGGCTGAACTGGTGGGCATTGATGCGGTGGCACTTATGGGCACTGACGAGGCTGCACCTATGGGCACTGATGAGGAGGCACTAATATGCCGCACTTATAGGCACTGATATGTGGCACTGATGAGCACTGATAGGCGGCACTGATGGGCAATGATAGGCGACACTGTTGGGTACTGATAGACGGCACGAATAAGCAGTACTGATGGGCATTGATGGGCAGCACTGATAGCCAGCACTGACTGTTCTACCGCTGTTAAAAATAGAATTTTTATAACAGCTTACCTCTAAAACCCTTTTCTTGGAGTACATCACAGGACACAGAGCCTCAATATTCACTGATGGGTTATATAGGCACCACTAGTTGATGGACACTGGCACACCCTAGACAGGAAGTTTAGCCCCCTATATAACCCCTCCCCTAACAGGGAGTACCTCAGTTTTGTAGCAAAGCAATACGTGTGTAATACATATCCCCAAAAAAAGAGGGGCAGGAGCTCTGTGTCCAGTGATGTATTCCAAGAAAAGGATTTTACAGGTAATTTTCTTTATCGTACACACCACACCACAGGACACAGAGCCTCAGTATTCACTGATGGGATGTCCCAGAGCAATGCCACCTGAGGGGAGGGGACACAAACAAAGTAGAGAACAATCAGACCTGAGAACCCTGTACTGCAGCCTGCAGTACACTGAGCCCAAAAGCAATATCCTCGTGCCTTTTCACATCCACCTGATAGAATCTGGTGAATGCATGGACTGAAGACCAAGTTGCAGCCTTACAGATCTGAGCTATGGAGGCCTGGTGATGCACTGCCCATGAAACACTAACAACCGTGGTGGAGTGCGCCTTAATTTGAAAAGGTGGAACTTTCCCTTTTAAACCATAAGCTCCCAGGTGTTAAGGGGGCCCTAACCGGTGGATGAAGGCTACCCCCTGTATATAGCTTCGGACCAAAGAATGTGAAGCAAGTGGACGTTAAAACAATGCAGATAAGGCTGAGACCTGGCCCTTGATAGTACTCAAGGCCAATTTCATCTCTAACCCCATTTTCAGAAAGTCAAGGATTCTCCCTATGACATACTTCCTGGGATGCCAACCCCTGGATTCACACCAGGAGACATAAGCCTTCCATATTTTAGAAGCTGGCTTCCTTGCATTAATCAAGGTAGAGGTTACTGGACCTGAAAGCCCACGACTCTTCAGAATGTGTAATGAATAAGAAAGGTAGTGGTGCGCTGTACACAAAGAGGATATATCTATTGATAAAAGCAGTATATAAAATTCGCAATGGGGGGATATCCAGTAAACAATACAGGTCTAGGTATGTCTATGTGACTAGTTTAAACAGCAACACTCATTTCTACTAATAGTCCACAACATAAATACATAAAATATGGGGACACAGCAACCAGGAAGTGACGTAGACCGAGCCCGCAGCTCGTTTATACACTGCTTGTACAGACTGTTTGTTTGTAAGTATTTTTAAACTGTTTTAATAACAATAAACCTGTTGAAGCACTTTACACTATGGAGTATTCTTCCTCCATCTCTGCTTAAACCCATGTATATGCCATACCACTGAGGAACCCTGACTGCAATACCACAGAGGAAACCCCCTTAAAGGGACCATATCATTGGTCAGGACCTGGGCATCCCACATTAAAGGGAAAACTCAGCTAAAAGGATCCCAAAAAGCTCTCTATATATACGTTGTTACCTTACAGCGGTAAGGTAAGGGGACATCCATTACTGGTATATACGGGACCACCAAGGCCATATCCCCTTCCACCAGCACCACTGCCCTTCCCATTGCAACAGCTCCACATCGTATATCTTGTTGAAGAAGTCACATCCTATGCGATTTTGAGAATAATCGCAGCACTTTGCACTGAAAACGGACTTTGTGTCTGATACACTTATATTTTTTGTCACTTAATTATCATTTATGTTTGAAGGTTTGCCTATGTGCACCACAGCTGAACACCTGCACTTTATGCGATTTTAGGATCGCAACACGCAGCACTTTTGAATGTTATATTGTGCTTTTTCTTTTTTCTTGTTTTTATTGTTTCACGGTTTCATGTTGTAGATTTTACACTAATAGCAACGAGCATTATTGTTTTATCAGCCACAGCGGCACATTGAAATATTTGCACTTTTATGCGACTACAGGATCGCAACACGTTGCACTTTGGATTTTATATGAATTTTCACTATTTTATGTATTTATGTTGTGGACTATTAGTAGAAATTAGTGTTGCTGTTTAAACTAGTCACATAGACATACCTAGACCTGTATTGTTTACTGGATATCCCCCCATTGCGAATTTTATATACTGCTTTTATCAATAGATATATCCTCTTTGTGTACAGCGCACCACTACCTTTCTTATTCATTATTCCCCGGGGTTCAGATATTTCCCTTTCAGTGTGTGCAGCAGTACCCTATCTCCCTCTATTTCCCTGACGTGGCGCAGGAATACTTCTTTTCCACTGATCTTCAGAATGTGTGTTTCAATAGCCAAACTGTTACAGTTAGCGTTTGTAAGGTAGGATGGAACACTGGTCCCTGCGATAGCAGGTCTGGACGTCGTGGTAGACGTGGGGGACCCTACCGCCATCTTTACTATTTCTGCATACCAAGATCTTCTGGGCCACGCTAGGGCCACTAGAAGTACTGACTTCTTTTCCTGCTTGATCCTGCGAAGAAGCTGTGGTAGCAGCAGAATAGGGGGGAATGCATAAATCAGTGAGAACTGATGCCACGGAGTCACCAACGCATTTATCCCGCATGCAAGTGGATCCCTTGTCCTTGACACAATGTTGTCGATCTTGTTGTTGAATCTGGACGCAAACAGATCTACATTCGGGATCCCCTGTCTTTGACATATGGTCAGGAAGATGGGGTGAAGAGACCATTCCCCTGGGAACAACTGCTGGTGACTTAAGTAGTCCGCCTGACAATTCTCTACCCCTGGGATGAAGATTGCCGATATGCACGGTACATGCTTTTCTTCCCAGATTAATATCTGGTTTACCTCTTTCTGGGCTGCGCAGCTCCTGGTGCCCTCTTGGTGACTGATATAAGCCACTGCTGTGGCATTGTCAGATTGGACCCTGACAGGACAACTCGGTTTTTATAGCCAGGTATGACTCACGAATCTCCAGAATATTGATGGGTAAGGTCTTCTCAATCCTGGACCATTTCTCTTGGACAATCGCCTCTTCCAGAACGGTTCCCCAACCCGAAAGGCTGGAATCTGTTGTTACCACCTTCCAGGTGACTGTTAGAAAGGATTTCCCTTTCCGCAGATTCTCAGGTACCAACCACCAAATGAGACTTTGGTGCACTATTGGAGATAAGTGTATTGGAAAATCCAGTGCCTGGACCTTCTTATTCCAGGCAGAAAGAATACTGTTTTGCAACTGTCTTGAATGAAACTGGGCATAGGGAACCGCTTCAAACGAAGCCACCATCTTTCCCAACAATCTCATACAAAGGCGAATAGAGGGACTCTTCTTTGCCTTGACTAGCTGAACCAGCACCTTTATTGCACTGATTATTGCCTGGGGTAAAAACACCCTTTTTTGGGTTGTATCTATGATTAGACCCAAGTACTCTAGTCTTTTTACTGGTTTTAAAGAAGACTTCTCTAGGTTGAGAACTCAACCTAGATATTCTAGGTAGTTGACTGTGGTGACCAAGCCTTAGTCTAAACGGGCTACCGACCAGTCTATTAAGAGCAGGTCGCCCAGGTACGCTACAAGCATTATACCTTGGGCCCTTAATCTGGTCAGAGGAGGAGCCAGGACCTTTGTGAACACCCGAGGGGCAGTAGCTAGACCGAAAGGCAAAGCTACAAACTGGAAATTATGATTTTCTGCTTCGAAACACAGATATTTCTGATGAGCGGGGAAAATAGGTACATGCAGGTAATCATCTTTGATGTCTATTGATGCCAAAAGTTCTCCTCCTTGTAGGATGGAGACTACAGATTGGACTGATTCCATGTGAAAAGATCGAATCCTTAGAAACCGATTTAGATCCTTGAGATCCAGGATGGGTCTGACATCTCCATTTGGCACCGTGAATAGGTTTGAATAAAAGCCCAACCCCTGCTCTTGCATGGGAACTGCCATGATTACTTTGCCACAGAAGTTGATCCAACGCTTGGAAGAGAGACTTCTGTTTCTCTGGGTCTTTGGGGACATTTGGTCTGAGGAAACAAGGAGATGGGAATTCTGTGAACTCTAATATGTAACCTAGAGTTATTGTGGAGATCACCCATCTGTCCTGAACTTCCTCCTGCAATCAACCACAAAACACAAGGCTGCTGGCAGCTCGGCTAATTCTTGGGCCTGCAGTACATGAAAAACCCTGAGCACCTGTTTCAAGTGATCTCTTAAGGACTGGCATACCCCAATTGCCACCATTGCAGGTTGAGGTACTGAACCTGCCAAGGCAAAAACATTTTTCAACAGGAATTCCATCTTTTTATCAGATGGATCCCTAAGCATTTGAGCATTATGTATTCACCTTATAGCCTCCATTAGCCCTCATTGTGGGCGTCAACCCATGCCAGATGCCGCGCTAATGCACTGCCCCCTTTTTACAAGCCCCCATACCGCCCCTCCTCTTTTAAACAAATTCTGCTTTCCCGCACAAGCCCAGGGTTTCGATCCTGATCGGATCGCCATGGAGGGGGGCTGGGGCGGAGAAGAGCAGAGGGTAGGTGGATGAGAGACCCCCGTAATGGCGGCGGCGGGAGGTGGAGCGGGTACCGCTGACTGCCCTTACATTTAAAAGAGCTGTGGCAAGACAAGCTCTAAAAGAAAAAAGCCCCCCAGCCACATCCTACCTGAAGCCTTAGCTCGGAGGAGCGTGCAGCATGATCACAGAGATGAGAAAGACAAGCATGGAAGGTATGTGCTCTTGACAGCCCCCTGGAGGCGACTTTAGGCATAGCAACATTACTTAATGGAGAAAAGACCATAAGAAACTAAAATATTCCTTAGTAATCTCCCTTACCTTATCCAGCTGCAGGGTTCTGTGGTAACAGACCCAATCTTTACCTCTCCCGGTGGACTCCATTTGAAAAGCCTTCAGGGACTAGGGTATCCTTTAAAAAGGGGGATCCTAGCTCTGGGCCTGTAAAGCACCCCGCCAGGAATATGGCTGAAAAAAACAAATACTGGATACCGGGGTCCAGCTCTCTAAAAAAAGAAGCGTTACAGACAGAACCATGTTTCTTTGGACACGAGGCCCGGGTACCATTTCAATTCGGCCTAGAAAATGCACTTTGAATGGATTCGGTTGCATGGCTTGTCCCAGTAAGGAATATTCCAGCAGAGCTCAGCACAGCGCATCTTTACTTGTGACCAACACCTAAGACACTGGTGAAAAAACTGAGGTACTCTTAGTTAGGGGAGGAGTTATATAGGGGCTAAACTTCCTGTCTAGGGTGTGCCAGTGTCCATCACCTAGTGGTACCTATATAACCCATCAGTAAATACTGAGGCTTTGTGTCCTGTGATGTACGAAAAAGAAAGCATGTTTTGTTATTTTGAAATTCAGAGAATCCTGGCACAGCATTCACTTGCAGTTGTACATTGCGATTAGCTGCATTTACATGAGTTTACATGTGGCTACGTTTAGCTGCATTTGGAACATTCTTGCCATTTCTTGCCATTTTATGTGCTTTCTGTTGTTTTTCTTTCCTTGTTGCCACTGCTATCTGCAGGAGAAATAGTACACCGTGATTAGCTGCAGTTGCCTGCAGTTATGTGCAGATAGTGCAGCCCCACTCAACTAGTTATTGTGCAGACAGCCCACTAATCTAAAAGATATTAACCTTTCATTAGTGCTAACTACAAGTGGCTCAAAGATGGGACTTAAAGAGTATTTGCATATGCTAGCCAGGGTCTACACACTACTGAATGGAAACCAGCCAACTGCAGCTCCTTTAAACTTGAGTTGCTAGTTAGTCTTTGCAATAACTGAGAGGTTTGCCGAGTATACCTATTGAGCAGGCATTTGAATATCGACACAGACAACAATACACTTGTGGAAACTGCCAGACTCAGGGTCTTATGCCGCGTACACACGGTCGGAATTCCGGCCAGAAAAAGAAAGATGAGAGCTTTTCATCGGAAAATGTGACCGTGTGTATGCTCCATCGGAATTTAGCTGTCCGAATTTCCGCCAGCCAAAAATTGACGGAAAAACATTGTGTGTATGCAATTCCGACACTCCAAAAAATCACGCATGCTCAGATTCAACTACAAGACAGAAGCTATTGGCTACTGGCTATTGAACTTCCTTTTTCTAGTGCCGTCGTACGTGTTGTACGTCACCGCATTCTAAACTATTGGAATTTGGTGTGACCGTGTGTAGGCAAGACAGCTTGAGTGGAATTCCGTTGGGAAAACCATCAGAGCTTTTTCCGACGAGAATTCCGATTGTGTGTACGAGGCATAAGAACAGTGCTGGGAAGCTCAGCCTGCCTGGTTCAATTATTCCATTCACTACAAACCTGGATGTTTAACTAGTTGCTGACCGCCGGCCCTCAAATGACGGCCAGGTGGCTCGGCTCTTGTGGCGGGAGGGCATCATATTGCGTCCTCCCATTTAAGTAGGGAATGCACACGTTCGTGCGCACGCATCCCTGTTCCTTCAGTGATGGAATGTCACAGAGACAACGCTCGCCACCGAGGGGGGTGAACAGCCATTGGGTATGGCTGTTTACCATGTGATCGGCCATGATGAAGTCACAGATGATCACAGATAGTTCCACCCCCACTGTGCACGGCGCATGCACACGATCGCGAGCGTGCTGCGCGTGCACGTCAGTGGCGGAATGTTCCCGGGAACACTGCTCATCACAAACGGTGGTAAACAGCCATTGGCCGGCTGTTTACCCACATGATCGGCTATGATCCTTTCACAGCCGATCATTAAATGTAAACAAACCACGTTAACGAGATGTTATCAGGTTCTCCTCCTCACAAACCGATCTTGTGTGAGAAGGAGATTGTGGTAACATCTCGTTACCGCCTACAGTGTACACCAACACACACTGATTGGCCGCCCCCCCCCAAATAAAGATGACCTGTCACCACCCATCATAGTACCTGTCACTCAGAGTACCGAGTACCTGTCACAGTCCATCAGAGTACCTGAGTACCCGTCACAGTCCATCAGAGTACCCGAGAACCCGTCACAGTCCATCTGAGTACCCGAGTACCCGTCACAGTCCATCAGAGTACCCAAGTACCTGTCACAGTCCATCAGAGTACCCGAGTACCTGTCACAGTCCATCAGAGTGCCCGAGTACCTGTCACAGTCCATCAGAGTACCCGAGTACCTGTCACAGTCCATCAGAGGACCCGAGTACCTGTCACAGTCCATCAGAGTACCCGAGTACCTGTCACAGTCCATCAGAGTACCCGAGTACCTGTCACAGTCCATCAGAGTACTCGAGTGCCTGTAACAGTCCATCAGAGTACCCAAGTACCTGTCACCAGCCCATCAGAGTACCCGAGTGCCTGTCACAGTCCATCAGAGTACTCAAGTGTCTGTCACCAGCCCATCAGAGTACCTGTCACCAGGCCATCAGAGTATCCGAGCACCTGTCACCAGCCCATCAGAGTACCCGAGCACCTGTCACCAGCCCATCAGAGTACCCGAGTCCTAATCCATCTGAGTACCTGTCACAATCCATATGAGTACCTGCGTACCTGTCACAGTTCATCTGAGTACCTGTCACAGCCCATATGAGTACCTATCACCGCCCTTCAGAGTACCCAAATACCAGTCACCAGGCCATCAGAGTACCCGAGTACCTGTCACAGTCCATCAGAGTACCCAAGTACCTGTCACCAGCCCATCAGAGTACCCGAGTGCCTGTCACAGTCCATCAGAGTACTCAAGTGTCTGTCACCAGCCCATCAGAGTACCTGTCACCAGGCCATCAGAGTATCCGAGCACCTGTCACCAGCCCATCAGAGTACCCGAGCACCTGTCACCAGCCCATCAGAGTACCCGAGTACCTATTTGCAGCCCATGCGTCATAGCATATATGTTGGGGTGTTTGCTTTCCAAAATGGGGTCATTTTGTGGGTAATTCCACTGTCCTGGTGCTCCAGGGCCTTCAAAAATGTGATGGGTAGGAATGATATGAGATGTGTCATTTATGCTCCTAGCTGGCCTGAAGGTACTTCTTTAATGTTCGGGCTCTCTATGTGGCCAGGCTGTGTAAAAGTATCACACATGTGGTATCGCCATACTCGGGAAGAGTAGCAGAATGTATTTTGGGGTGTCATTTTTGCTATATACATGCTATGTGTTAGAAATATCTTATAAATGGACAACTTTGTGTAAAAAAAATGCGTTTTAATTTTTTTTCCACATTTTCCCAAAACTTCTGGTAAAAAAATGAACTGTTCAAAAGACTCATTCTGCCTCACAGATTATACGTTGGGGTGTTTGCTTTCCAAAATGGGGTAATTTTGTGGGCAATTCCATTGTCCTGGTGCTCCAGGGCCTTCAAAATTGTAATCGGTGGTTGAGAAATGAGATGTGTCATTTTTGCTCATAGAACGTCTAAAGGTGCTACTTCAATTTTGGTCCTCTGTATGTGGACATGCTGTGTAAAAGTCTCACACATGTGGTATCGCCATACTCGGGAAGAGTAGCAGAATGTATTTTGGGGTGTAATTTGTTGTATGCATATGCTGTGTGTGAGAAATAACCTGATAATATGACAATTTTGTAAAAAATAAATAAATAAATAAACAAAAACTTAATTTTGCAAAGAATTGTGGGAAAAAATGACAACTTAAAAAAACTCACCATGCTACTTAATACCTTGGAATGTCTACTTTCAAAAAAGGGGTCATTTGGGGGTATTTGTACTTTCCTGACTTGTTAGTGTCTCAAGAATAGGGATGAGCTTGATGTTCGTCTCGAACATCGGCTGTTCGCACGTTCGGCGAATACCGAGCGTTATGGGTCGTTCATGTGGCGCTCACGGCCCACAATGCACTGCGCCATCGCAGTGCATTGCTGGCTCATGATTGGCCAAGCATGCACTGTGACCCCGCATGCTTGGCCAATCACAGCGCCGGCAGCAAGGAGAGCCATGATTGGCCACAGGCAGGATGCCTATGGCCAATAATAGCTCAGGCTGTGTAGTACAGGCGCCACACTATATAAGGCCGCCAGCGCGGCGGCCTTGTGTAGTGTGTTGGCGTCTGTAGGAGTTAGTGGGTGTTCTCTGTGTACCTTCAACACAGTATAAACCATTCGTTATCGGCCGATTTAGTGTTCTTGCTCTTCTGTAATTGAGCTTTTAGCAATCTGCAGGAGTTTGTGGGTGCAGTCTGCGTGCCCTGAGCCCAGTATACACCATTATATCCACTATATAGCTAGCTATATTGCTCTTCTGTAATAGAGCTTGCAGTCAGTTGTAGGAGATTGTGCGTGTTGCCTGCATGCCCTAACCACACTATACACCATTATATCCACCTATATAGCTAGCTATATTGCTCTGCTGTAATAGAGCTTGCAGTCAGTTGTAGGAGATTGTGCGTGTTGTCTGCGTGCCCTGACCGCACTATACACCATTATATCCACCTATATAGCTAGCTCTATTGCTCTTCTGTAATAGAGCTTGCAGTCAGTTGTAGGAGATTGTGCGTGTTGTCTGAATGCCCTGACCGCACTATACACCATTATATCCACCTATATAGCTGGCTATATTGCTCTTCTGTAATAGAGCTTGCAGTCAGTTGTAGGAGATTGTGCGTGTTGTCTGCATGCTCTGACCGCACTATACACCATTATATCCACCTATATAGCTAGCTATATTGCTCTTCTGTAATATAGCTTGCAGTCAGTTGTAGGAGATTGTGCGTGTTGTCTGCGTGCCCTGACCGCACTACACACCATTATATCCCCCTATATAGCTAGCTATATTGCTCTTCTGTAATAGAGCTTGCAGTCAGTTGTAGGAGATTGTGCGTGTTGTCTGCGTGCCCTGACCGCACTACACACCATTATATCCACCTATATAGCTAGCTATATTGCTCTTCTGTAATAGAGCTTGCAGTCAGTTGTAGGAGATTGTGCGTGTTGTCTGCGTGCCCTGACCGCACTATACACCATTATATCCACCGATATAGCTAGCTATATTGCTCTTCTGTATTAGAGCTTGCAGTCAGTTGTAGTAGATTGTGCGTGTTGTCTGCGTGCCCTGACCACACTATACACCATTATATCCACCTATATAGTTAGCTATATTGCTCTTCTGTAATAGAGCTTTCAGTCAGCTGTAGGAAATTGTGGGTGTTGTCTGTGTGCCCTGACCGTAGTATACACCATTATCCACCTATATAGCTCTTCTCTAAGTGAGCCATCTGCCATCTGCAGGAGTTAGTTGGTGTTGTGTGCCTCCAGCATAGCACAGTATACACCAGTATCTACCCTTTAATTCCTGTTCTATAATAAAGGCATCTGCAGGAGTTAGTGGGTGTTGTGTGCCTCCAGCACAATATACACTACCCAATTGCTGGTTTTCCCATCTCCCTTCAGACCATTACCATGTCTGGAAGGCCAACAAGGAGAGGCAGACAGGCGCGAGCCGATAAAAGAGGGCAAGCAGGCTCTGCGTCTAGAGACAACAGTGCTGGTCGTGGATGCGGTGCATCGTCATCATGAGCACGTGGCCATGGGACACGCTTGTCCTTCTTTTCGGCAGCTGGACATGTTGAGCCGCATCATGCCGAAGACTTGGTAGAGTGGATGATCAAGCCCTCTTCATCCTCCTCATCCTCTCTCACCCAGGCTCAGGGTACTAGCAAAGCAGCTGCCAACGCATCGTCTTCCCTCGTCTCAATGTCATCATCAGTGACTCCTTCCCTAGACCCACCACGTCCTCCTGAGGAGTCCCCTGAACTCTTTGAGCACAGTGTTGGGTACATGCTCCAGGAGGATGCCCAGTGTTTTGTAGGCTCTGATGATGATACTCAGCTAGAGGAAGGCAGTAGCATGAGTGCAGAGAGAGGGGATGCTCAAGAAGGACAGCAATTTGGCAGTCATGTTCCACAAGCTGCAGCATACTGCCAGGTTTGCTTCAGCGATGAAGAGGGAGGAGATGATGAGGGCACTGACTCCACATGGGTGCCTGGTAGGAGGAGGAGGAGGCACATGTCCAACGAGTCAGGATGCCCCCCGGGGGCCAGCTTAGGGGCAGCACACCGACTGAATCACACCGCAAAGCTCCGCCTGTGCAGGACGCTGCCTCTGCGCGTTATTCTAAAAGTTCTTTGGTGTGGGCCTTTTTTGAGACGAGTGCATCAGATCGCACCGCTGCTATTTGCAACATATGTCTCAAGCGTATCTCACGTGGCCAAAACATCAGCCGCTTGGGCACCACATGCTTGACTAGACATATGTTGACTTGCCATGCAGCTCGTTGGCAAGCGTACCTCAAAGACCCACACCAAAGAACAAAGCGGACCTCTCCTTGCTCCTCATCAGCTGGGATCTCCAACCCCACTAGACCTTCAGTCCTCTTTGAAACCTGCTCTGAGAGGAATGAAGGTGTAGAATTAGGTGTGTCACAGCCAAGTGCTTCTGGGCACTCTGCTAGCAGTACACCCACGTCCGATTATAGCAGGCAAATTTCCCTGCCCCAGCTGCTGGACCGTCGAAAGAAGTTCCCTCCCAGCCATCCACATGCCCAGCGGTTGAATGCTAGCTTGGCTAAATTGCTAGCACTTCAACTGCTGCCTTTTCAGTTGGTAGACTGGGCCCCCTTCTGTGAGTTTGTACAATGTGCGGTTCCTCAGTGGCAGGTCCCCAAACGCCACTTTTTCTCACGGAAGGCGATTCCGGCTCTCTACCGGCATGTGGAAGGCAATGTCCTTGCCTCGCTGGACAGGGCGGTCAGAGGTAAGGTGCATATTACCGCTGACTCATGGTCCAGCAGGCATGGACAGGGACGTTGCCTGTCTTTCACGGCCCATTGGGTCACTCTTCTGGCAGCTGGGAAGGATGCAGGACAAGGTGCAGTAGTGTTGGAGGTTGTTCCTCCACCAGGCCTCCAAAATGCTACTACTGGTTGTGACACACCTCTCTCCTCCACCCCCTCCTCTTCTTCTTCCTCCATGGCCTCTTCCAGTGCTCTGTCCTCAGAACCAGCGGTGCTCCGTAGGCGTTCAAGGGGCTACGCAAGTACGCAGGCAAAACGATGCCATGCCGTACTTGCGCTGGTTTGTTTGGGGGACAGGAGCCACACTGGGGCAGATATTTTGTCAGCTCTGCAGGGGCAGGCCGAGAGGTGGTTGACGCCACGCCAGCTTAAGCCAGGAATGGTGGTTTGCGACAATGGCACCAACCTCCTCTCCGCCCTCCGACAGGGACAACTGACCCATGTGCCCTGTGTGGCTCACGTCCTTAACCTGGTGGTGCAGCGGTTCTTGGGCAGGTACCCGGGCTTACAGGATGTCCTGAAGCAGGCCAGGAAAGTCTTTGTGCATTTCAGCCGATCATTTAATGCCTGTCCTCGGCTGGCTGAGCTCCCTCCAAAAGGAGTTGAACCTGCCCAAGAACCGCCTTATATGTGACATGCCTACCAGGTGGAACTCAACGTTGGCCATGCTGCAACGGCTGCACACGCAGCAGAGGGCCATCAATGAGTACCCGTGCGACTACGGCACCAGGACAGGGTCAGGGGAGCTCAGTTTTTTTCTCACCACGCCAGTGGGGCATGATCAGGGATGCATGCACTGTCCTGTCACCGTTTGAGGAGGCCACAAGGATGGTGAGCAGTGACAGTGCATGCATCAGTGACACTGTACCTCTTGTCCACCAGTTGGAGCATACGGTGCGTGGAATAATGGACAGGGCACTTGAGGCAGAACAGAGGCAGGAAGAGGAGGACTTCCTCTCAAGGCCCCCTTGCTGTCCCACCCATCACACAGGAAGAGGAGGAGGAGGATGATTGTGTCAGCATGGAGGTGGAGGCTGGCACTCAGCATCAGCAGCAGTCTTGTAGGGGTGATTTACAGTCCCAAGAAACCCGTGGACTTGTACGTGGCTGGGAGGAGGTAGCTGCAGATCATGTTGTCCTTAGTGACCCAGAGGACTCCGGACCGAATGCCTCAGCTAACCTACTCTGCATGGCCTCCCTGCTCCTGCAAAGCCTGCGGAATAATCCTCGTAATCTTCGGATCAAGGAGAGGGACCATTACTGGCTGGCCACTCTCCTTGATCCACGGTACAAGGATAAGGTTGCCAACCTTATCTTGCCATCGCAGAGGATGAGACATCTCCGGGAGGCCTTGCATAAAGGTCTGTGCAACGCGTTCCCAGAGACTAGGAGGTTACAAACTCCTGGTCCTGGACAACATGTTGCTGAGGCATCGGTCAGAAGGAGCAGTGGAGAAGGTGGCCGTCTGACCGATGCAGACAATTTTTTAGTCCGCAGCCCCAAGGTATGATCGGTTCCAGTAACCATCGCCAGCATCTGATTTACATGGTGCAGGAATACCTAGGGGCAAGGTCAGACTTGGACACATTTCCCACCGAAAATTCTCTTACTGGGTCTTGAGGATGGATCACTGGCCAGAGCTTGCACAGTATGCAATTGAGCTACTGGCCTGTCCTGCATCCAGCGTTCTTTCAAAAAGCACCTTCAGTGCTGCTGGTGGCTTTGTTACTGATCACAGGGTGCGCCTGTCCCCCGACTCGGTTGATCGACTGACCTTCATAAAGATGAATCAGTCTTGGATCACCCACAGCTACCAAGCACCTGAAGCTGGTGTAACCGAATAATTGCAGTGTCGTGGCACCAGCACCAGTGCCTAAGGCCCAATTTTTCAGCCCCTGTTTAACAGCTGCGTTTAATTACAATTTTTGATGCAATGCTTTGCAGCAGGGCTCATTCCTGCACCACAACTAGAGTATATGGGAGAGGTTGCAGTGTCGTAGCACCAGTGCCTAAGGCCCAATTTTTCAGCCCCTGTTTAACAGGGGCATTTAATTACAATTTTTGATGCAATGCTTTGCAGCAGGGCTCATTCCTGCACTACAATTAGAGTATATGGGAGAGGTTGCAGTGTCGTGGCACCAGCACCAGTGCCACCAGCCCAATTTTTCAGCCCCTGTTTAACAGGGGCATTTAATTACAATTTTTGATGCAATGCTTTGCAGCAGGGCTCATTCCTGCACTACAACTAGAATATATGGGAGAGGTTGCAGTGTTGTGGCACCAGCACCAGTGCCTAAGGCCCAATTTTTCAGCCCCTGTTTAACAGGGGCGTTTAATTACAATTTTTGATGCAATGCTTTGCAGCAAGGCTCATTCCTGCACTACAACTAGAGTATATGGGAGAGGTTGCAGTGTCGTGGCACCAGCACCAGTGCCTAAGGCCCAATTTTTCAGCCCCAGCGTGTAATTACAATCCTTGATATAATATTTCACAGCAGGGCCCGTTCCTGTGCCCACACAGAGTAACTGTGAGGACTTATAGTGTTGTGGCACCAGCACCACCACCACAACCACCAAAGGCCCAATCTTTCTACCACTGTTCAACAATGGCATGTAATTACAATTCTTGATATAATAGTTCACAGCAGGGCACTCCAGCGCCCATCCAAGAGTCACTTTGAGGGCTTACAATGTTGTGGCAACACCAACACCTTGTTCCGCCATTTCTGCAGAGCATATAGGGCAGGCCCCTACTTTCAAACATCCAACTTACAAACGTCTCCTACTTGCAAATGGAAAGAGACAACAGGAAGTGAGATGAAAAAAAGACGGACGGCAAAACAAATTATACAGGGGTGATAACCCTTCCCTATGTTTTGCAAAAAGCTTAAAAATAGATTTTTTGACTGGAGCTACACTTTAAAAATGTACCAGTTTAAAATTACAAACAGATTCTACTTAACACAACAAACCTACACAGTCCCTGTCTTGTTTGCACCGCCTGTATACTGCTGTTCTGAGTATATAGGGCCTGGGGGGCCCACGTATTTCCTTTTTTTAATATGGGTACGGGGTTCCCCTTAATATCCGTACAAGACCCAAAGGGGCTGGTAATGGGCAGGGCGGGGCTACCCATGCCATTTTTCTCAATGATTTTCATCCATATTGTCAGAACCAGATATTACATTAAAAACGCAAGCAGTTTTAAATGACTTTTTTTCCGTTAAATGTCATTTAGCCAGGGACTGTTCTAAACACAGGGACTGTTCTAAACACAGGAAACATGTGGCACTTCACAGGCATACTATAGACACCCCCCAGGCACGATATTTAAAGGAATATTTCACTTTTTTTTCACTTTAATCGTCATTAAAATCAGTGCTCCCGCCAAAATGGCAATTTAAAAAAAAAATTTAGGCATTGACCCATGTCCCCTGGGGCAGGAGCCAGGTCCCCAAACCCTTTTTAGGACAGTATCTTGCATATTAGCCATTAAAATTAGCACTTTTTATTTTGAACCTTTCGAGTCCCATAGACTTCAATGGGGTTCTAAAGATCGTACGAATTTGCGGTCCGTTCGAAAGTTCTGATGCAAACCGACCCGGGGGGGTGTTCGGCTCATCCCTACTCAAGAAATGAGATACACCTGATGTACTGAAGGCCTGATCAGATTTGATCAATTTTCAGTCATTGGCAGCATAGTTTGTAGACTCTATAACTTTCACAAAGACCAAAAAATATACACTAATTTGGGTTATTTTTACCAAAGATATGTAGCAGTATAAATTTTGGCCAAAATTTATGAAGAAAAATTGCTAATTAGCAAAATGTTATGACAGAAACAAAGAAAAAGGATTTTTTTTCACATAATTTACGTTTTTTTTATTTTATTTATAGCACAAAAAATAAAAAAAACCCACTAGTGATTAAATACCACTAAAAGAAAGCTCTATTTGTGTGGAAAAAGGGACGCAAGTTTCATATGGGTACAGTGTTGCATGACTGAGTAATTGTCATTCAAACTGTGAGAGCGCTGAAAGTCTGGTCAGGAAGGGGGTGTAAGTGCACTGTATAATGCATTTTCCCCATGGCCAACCACGGGGGGACATTGTACAATTTTTCAAAGAATATGTTTGTTTTTCCTTGGGGTTGCTCTTCGGGTGTCAAAGTTGCCCGTGCCAGCAAGTTGGTCCCAAAATTCATACTCCGGTGTCATTAGTACAGTGACAGTGTATAGTATTAGCACTGACCACACTATTAGTGTCACCGGAGATATCAGTTAGTCGCAGCCTCTCCCCCCCTCCACGCGTGAGGCTCCATTCACATTAGTGCATCTCCTAAGACCTTGGTTTGTGCACTGGTCCAAATCATTTGGTGGAGGGGGGATTATGGTGTGGGGTTGTTTTTCAGGGGTTGGGCTTGGCCCCTTAGTTCCAGTGAAGGGAACTCTTAAGGCGTCAGCGTACCAAGACATTTTGGACAATTTAATGCTCTCAACTTTGTGAGAACAGTTTGGGGATGGCCCCTTCCTTTTCCAACATGACTGTGCACCAGTGAACAAACAAAGCAAGCTCGATAAAGACATGGATGAGTGAGTTTGGGGTGGAGGAACTTGACTGACCTGCACAGAGTCCTGACCTCAACCCGATAGAACACCTTTGGCATGAATTAGAGCAGAGACTACAAGCCAGGTCTTCTTGTCCAATATCAGTGCCTGACCTCACAAATGCGCTTCTGGAAGAATGGTCAAACATTCCCATAGACACACTCCTAAACCTTGTGGGCAGCCTTCCCAGAAGAGTTGAAGCTGTTATAGCTGCAAAAGGTGGGCCAAATCAATATTGAACCCTACGGACTAAGGCTGGGATGCTATTAAAGTTCATCTGCGCATAAAGGCAGGTGTCCCAATACTTTTGCCAATATAGTGTATGTAGCAGAATACATATTAGCCAGTGGCGGCCACTCATTAGGGGCGCCCCCCTCCCTCAATCAATTTGCCAGCCCTCTAATCTTCATGCAGGGCACCCGACGCATGGATTCCAATGGGTTTTTTGTTTTTTTAAGCACGTGATCAGAGCTTGAGGCTCTAATTGGCTTTAAAAAAAAAAAGGGTGGGCTCCGGGCGCACAGCCCACCCTGTTGTGTGACATTAACAAATTAATATTCGCTAATGTCTTTCTGTTTCTCCTCCTGGCCAATCAGAAAGCAGGTCCTTAGTCCAAAGACCCCATTGGCAAGGAGAAGCGATGGCCAGGCCACAGAGGAGGGAAGCCGCCGCCGCGGCAGCTGTAACCTGCATGGGGTAAGTGCAGGGCTAACAGGAGGCCAGAGGGTGAGCAAGCTGGCAACCAGGGGGGTGTTAGGGTGGTGTGCGGTGGCAGGCTTGAGTGACGGTTGGGAGGGTTAGTGTGGGGTGCCAGTCTGGAGAGACCGGGGGGGGGGGATGTCTGTGGTCAAGACCGTCTGCCCCCCCCCCGACCAATGGAGCATCAGCTGCCACTGATACTGGTCTAAACTTATGAAGAATTTTGATTTGTTACATTTTCTTATTGGACATGTTTTATAGCACAAAGTAAAAAATATATATTTTGTTTTTTTCAAAATTGTCAGGATTTTTTTTTTTGTTTATAGTGCAAAAAATAAAAAACACACAGAGGTCATCAAATACCACTAAAATAAAGCTTTATTTGTGGGGAAAAAAAGAACATTCATTTTTTTTTTTTTTGTACAGCGTTGCATGACCACACAATAGTCAGTTAACCACTTAACCAGTTGCCGACCGCCGCACGACGATGTACGTCGACAGCATGGCACGGGCAGGCATAATGGCGTACATGTACGTCCCTTGCCTCCCGCGGGTCGGGGGCCCGATCGGGGCCCCCGCCCGGTGCCTGCGGCGGTCGGTTTTCGTCCGGGAGCGATCCGGGACGAGGGGGCGGCCATTCATTCATGGCCACCCCCTCGCGATCGCTCCCGACGAATAGGAATCCCCCGTGACATCACTTCCTCTCCTGTAATGTAAACACAGGAGAGGAAGTGATGTATTCTCTCCTCCGTGTCGGTATTTTTCGTTCCGACACGGAGGAGAGCGGATCGGTGAGTTGCACCAACACTCTACACACACAGTAGAACATGCCAGGCACACTCACACCCCCCCGATCACCCCCCCCAATTACCCCTGCCCCCCAGTCACAGTGACACCAATGTCATTTTTTTTTTTTTTGCATTGGTGTCATTTGTGACTGTAATAACTGTTAGGGCAGTTAGGGTTAGCCCCCTTTAGTTCTAATGTACCCCCCTAACCCCCCCAATAAAGGTTTAACCCCGTGATCACCCCCCGTCGCCAGTGTCACTAAGGCTGGGTTCACATTGCAGCGGTTTATGAGAACGGATGTGATTCGCACCGCACTGCAGTGCAAATCACATCCGATCTCTGTGCGATTCGAGTTCAGCTATACAGATAGTATGGCTGAATTCGTGTCGCACCCACCGCAAACTCGCGCGGGACCCTTTTTTTGGTCCGCAGCTGAATCGGATCGCATGGGTGTTCACACCATGCGATCCAAGTTTGCAGATCGCACTGCGATATGCGAACTGATCTGGGGGTGTCATTAACATTTCACTGACACTCCCAGCAGTTCGCATAGGGCAGTGTGAACTGCCGCCGGGAGGCATGCGATGCGGGAACCCGCCGCGCATTCGTGGCGTTCCCGCATCGCTCCAGTGTGAACCCAGCCTAATAAGCGATCGTTTTTCTGATCGCTGTATTAGTGTCACAGGTGACGCTAGTTAGGCAGGTAGGTATTTAGGTTCGCCGCAGCTTTTTATAGCACCAGGGACCCCCATATACTACCGCATAAAGCCCCCTGATTGCCCCCTAGTTAACCCTTTCACCAGTGATCACCATATAACTGTTACAGGTGACGCTGGTTGGTTATTTTTTTATAGTTTCAGGGCACCCGCCATTTATTACCTAGTCTCACTAGTGTACCCCTAAATTTAGGGGTGTCTACTTTCCAAAATGGGGTCATTTGGGGGGGGTTTGTGCCATCTTGGCATTTTATGGCCTTCAAAACTGTAACGCCCTTAGAAAGCCTGAAGGCGGTGCTTGGTTTTCGGGGCCCCGTACGCGGCTAGGCTCCCAAAAAGTCCCACATATGTGGTATCCCCGTACTCAGGAGAAGCAGCAGAATTTATTTTGGGGTGTCATTTCACATATGCCCATGGCATGCATGAGCAATATATCATTTAGTGACAACTTTGTGAAAAAAAAAAAAAAAAAGTTTGTAATTTTCCCGCAACTTGTGGCAAAATCTAAAATATTCCATGAACTCAACATGCCTCTCAGCAAATAGCTTGGGGTGTCTACTTTCTAAAATGGGGTCATTTGTGGGGGTTTTGTGCCATCTTGGCATTTTATGGCCTTCAAAACTGTAATAGGTAGTGAGAAGTGAACTCAAAAATTTACGCCCTTAGAAAGCCTGAAGGCGGTGCTTGGTTTTCGGGGCCCCTTATGCGGCTAGGCTCCCAAAAAGTCCCACATATGTGGTATCCCCGTACTCAGGAGAAGCAGCAGAATTTATTTTGGGGTGTCATTTCACATATGCCCATAGCATGTGTGAGCAATATATCATTTAGTGACAACTTTGTGTAAAAAAAAAAAAATATTTTTTTTTTGTCATTATTCAATCGCTTGAGGCAAAAAAATAAAATATTCAATGGGCTCAACATGCCTCTTATCAATTTCCTTAGGGGGTCTACTTTCCAAAATGGGGTCATTTGGGGGGGTTTTGTACTGCCCTGTCATTTTAGCACCTCAAGAAATGAGATAGGCAGTCGTAAACTAAAAGCTGCGTAAATTCCAGAAAACGTACCTTAGTTTGTAGATGTGACAACTTTTGCGCAAACCAATAAATATACAATTATTGACTTTTTTTTTACCAAAGACATGTGGCTGAATACATTTTGGCCTAAATGTATGACTAAAATTGAGTTTATTGGATTTTTCTAATAACAAAAAGTAGAAAATATCATTTTTTTTCAAAATTTGCGGTCTTTTTACGTTTATATCGCAAAAAATAAAAATCGCAGAGGCAATCAAATACCATCAAAAGAAAGCTCTATTTGTGGGAAGAAAAGGACGCAAATTTTGTTTGGGTACAACATTGCATGACCGCGCAATTACCAGTTAAAGCAGCGCAGTGCCAAAGTGTAAAAAGACCTCTGGTCATTTACCAGCAAAATGGTCCGGTCTGAAAGTGGTTAAGGACCGCCTCACGCCGATATACGTCGGCAGAATGGCACGGCTGGGCACAAGCACGTACCTGTACGTAGCTCTTTAAGTGCCCAGCCGGGGGTCCGGCGGCGCGCTCCCGACCCAGTCCTGAGCTCCGTGACAGTGGCCGCGGGACCAGCGGACCCGATCGCCGCTGGTGTCCCACGATCGGGTCACAGAGCTGAAGAATGAGGAGAGGTCTGTGTAAACAAACCTCTCCCCGTGCTTCCTAGTGTGGCTGTCACCGATCGCCTGTTCCCTTTTATAGGGAAAGACGATCAGTGACGTCACATGCCAGGCCACGCCCCTACAATAAAAAATACACATAATGTCACACATAACCCCTCCCTGCCCCCTAGTGGTTAACTCCTTCACTGCCAGTGTCATTTACACAGGAATCAGTGCATTTAAATAGCACTGATTGCTGTATAAATGACAATGGTCCCAAAAATGTGTCAAAAATGTCCGATGTGTCTGCCATAATGTCGCAGTCACAATAAAAATCGCTGATCGCCGCCGTTACTAGTAAAAAAAAAAAATATTTATAAAAATGCTATAAAACTATCCCCTATTTTGTAAACGCTATAACTTTTGCGCAAACCAATCAATAATCGCTAATTGCGATTTTTTTTACCAAAAATATGTAGAAGAATACGTATCGGCCTAAACTGAGGAAAAAAACGTTTTTTTTATATATATTTTGGGTTATTTATTATAGCAAAAAGTAACAAATATTGAATTTTTTTCAAAATTGTCGCTCTATTTTTGTTTATAGCGCAAAAAATTAAAAACGCAGAGGTGATCAAATACCACCAAAACAAAGCTCTATTTGTGGGAAAAAAAGGACGCCAATTTTGTTTGGGAGCCACGTCGCATGACCGTGCAATTGTCAGTTAAAGCAACGCAGTGCCGAATCGCAAAAAGGGGCCTGGTCCGTTGGCTGCAAATTGGTTCGGGGCTTAAGTGGTTAAAGTAACGCAGTGCCGTATCACAAAAAGTGGCCTAGTCAGGAAGGGGGTAAATCTTTTGGAAGTCACCTAAGGCTACCTTCACACTGCTCCATTTAAAAAAAAAAAATGCATTTTTGTTGTGTTTTCGGTGCATTTTGCACTTGTGAAAAAAGGGCATGTGACTCCAAAATCCACACCAAAAAAAAAAAATCAAGGACAGTGCATTTATGATGCGGTTTCCATGCATTTTAATGGGGAGGTACTTTTTTGGTGTGGTTTACTGCACCAAAAATGCAGCGTGCAGGACTTTGAAAAAACGCAACTTACCCGCGTGAAGAGTTCCACAGCATTTAATGGGCACGCGTTTCTCTTCCGCTTTTTTTTTTTTTACCGGAAGAAAAAGCAATTAGTGTGAAAGCAGTGTACGCCCCCCATAGGAATAATGTAACTTTTCTGTCACTTTGCTCTTTTGTATGAAGTAAACGTTGAGGATTTTCATATATAATATGGCTCCTCTTGTACTATTCAATAAACGAAGGCACCACAAAAAACACGCAAATGTAACTTTGCAAAAAATAAATAAAGAAATGTAATAATAATCGTGAATAGAGCATCCCAAATGCATGTAAAAGATGTGGATGTGCAGAGTGAGGTGAAGGAATGGTCGAGGGGTGATACACATCTGAGGAGAACTGCCCACATCCCACAATGAGGAGAAAGGGCGCCATTCAGAGCACGGCTCTCCCCCTCCCTTCCTGGACACAGCAAATCTCGCGGTATCGCCACACTCAAAATGGCTACCATGTAAGCCAGCTGTGGGAGCCCACTGTACTGAGAGAGATAGCGCGTCCTAGAAGAGCTCAGCCGCCATGGTAAGTGATGGCCGTCCCTCTGCCCTCCTATAGGACTGTTATTAGAGAACGTCCCCTCCATTTCATGGCCAGACTTGTGTATACCCGAATTCCAGCCGCCATTATTTGTCTATAGGACGTTCTCCTGTATACATTGTAATTCCATCATAACGTACTGTACAAGGAAGTGTTCGTCCTAGAAGGACAAGCAGGGGTTAAGACGTGCCTCCGTGCGCAAGCTAGTCATTGGCTGCCTTTTGTGGACGTGCGGTGGCTATATAGGGGAGGGCGTGGCTGCTTGATGCCTATTAACTGTTACTGAGCCGGAGAGAAGTGTGAATAGGCTGGCTGGTGAGCCATAATGGACAATAAGCAGGACTCCATTATTGGACGAGGTGTGCGGATGTCAAAGCAGGAAGGGAGCAGATTGACCTACATAGGGGACTGCCAGCAGAGAACACAGGCTTCAGCTCTTATGTCTATGACATTGATGTTGTAGGTCTGACAATCTGATTGTACAGTGTCCTTTCCATCTACTATCTATCTAGTGCAGGGGTCTCTGAGTATTCCACCATGGGGCCCCACATCCTAGATTTTACAGATGTGATATATGAGCTGAAAATCCTCCCTTTTATAGAGGAGCAGATAATGTAAAAAAAAAAAAAAATGAAGGAATTACATTGAAATTAATAGTTTCTATTTGTTTGTTTTTTTCAATCTGCATATGCTTTAGAAAAGAAAAAACGTAAATAAAAATAAAGCAAAAACTCCAAATAAATGTGATCCCATCAGAGCCCCCCTTTACATCAGAGATGCCATCAGACTCTCCTCCCAACTTCTGGGATCTCACCAGATCTTTTACAGAAGGTGGGAGGAAAAGATTCCTTGTGTGAGAGATCCTATCAGGGTCTGTTTTTTTCCACCCCTCGGCATCTGCTGCCCCCTTCCTTGCATGAGACATCCCGTCGGAGCCCCCTCCGCGTGTGAGTCTCTCGGGAATGGGCATAGGTCTCTGTAAAGGATTTTTAAGTCCTCAGTCTTTCAGGTCCTTCTCAGTCGGAGACACGCTGTCACATATTGGGCAGCTATCTTCACCATTTGCTCTTCTTCTCCCAGTAGAAATTGGAGTTTCCTCTTCTCTTCTATAGAAGTGAAGTCCGGTATGAAGGTTGAAAATCTCTGGAAGTGAGTTCCCTTACTGATGAGTACTTTGGGCAATGTAGCAGGAAGTGGTCCTCATCCTCCAGGACCCGCTGGTCACATTGCTGGCACAGTCTACTCTCCCTGGGCTTGTAGGTCTGTCTGTGCCACCCTAACTGGATTTCCAGGCTGTGGGCACTTAGTCTGTACAGGGTCTGTCTGTCTTTGGGGTCTTGTAGCTCTCTCTCTCTCTCTCCCCCCCCCCTTTTACATAAGAGACTCCCTTTTACCTGAGTCCCCATCACTGTCTACTAGACAGAAAAAGCCAGGCAACAAGCATTTTCAGGAGTCTATAGACATGAATACCGGACTTTGCCCCGCCCCCGGTGCTCGCATCATTGGATTTGATTGACAGCAGTGGGAGACAATGGCTGTGCTGCTATCAATCTATCCAATCAAGAGCCAGGGCCGTGTGGAGAGGGTGGTCACTGCCAGATGTTTTTTCACCTTAAAGAGGGATTCCACCTACAAAAAAAAATATTAAAAGCCAGCAGCTATAAATACTACAGCTGCTGACTTTTAATAAATAGACACTCACCTGTCCCAGGGTCCAGCGATCGGTCGCTCGGCTCTCGGCTGCTGCCGCTGCCATTCTAGGTGAGGGAATCAGGAAGTGAAATGTTGTGGCTTCACTTCCCGGTTCCCTACTGCGCATGCGCGAGTTGCGTAGCGCACTAGGAATGGTCCGCGCTGTCTCTGGGATCCGTGTATGTCCCAGCAGACAGCACGGCAGGACAGGAAACGGCATAGACTCCCGTGGCGTGGGTGCAAATACCTGTCTTGGACAGGTATCTGCACCCCCCTCCCCCCTGAAAGGCGCCAAATGTGACACTGGAGGGGGGGAGGGTTCCGATGAATGGAAGTTCCACTTTAGGGTGGAATCCCGCTTTAATAAGATGCATTAAGGTAAAAAAAAATTAGGGTTTACAACCCCTTTAAACACACTGCTAATAGTATTATCAAAATTTCCATTCAGTGCATCTCTAGCAGACGTGATACAAGAGATGGTCCGAGACTGCAGCCATGGTAAGGCAGATGGTCCGAGACTGCAGCCATGGTTCAAGAGATCAATGCAGTCTCACCAGTGCCCTTGAGATGCAACCTACTTGTGCCTGGTAGTGCGATCTCATGCTGTGTCATGAAGCTGGAATGAATCACCAGACAGTGCTGTAACAATGTTCCGCCTCCTAGGCCAGCATTGGATCAGTGTACTGTTTATCACAAAAGCTGGTCTAGCAGCGGGACATTGTTCCAGTGCCGTCCGGCGATTCAATCCAGCTCCATGACACAGCGGGAACTTGTTGCGACAGGAGGAGGAGATTTGCAATGAGAGTGGGAGGACGGAGGGGTGGACTGTGACGGGCGCACCAGGAGGTCTAGTGTGGTACCTATAGTGGATGTCCCCTTTTGGGCTCCATTATTGACACTTTTTCTTTTGCCCAGGTGCCAAAAACACCATTTTCGGATGATACATTTTTGGCAGCCAAAATTTCGGTGCATTACTAATAAGTTGTAATCTTTTTTTCACAAGTAACCAGATTTTTTTTTGTTTTTTAAATATTTTTATACATATTTACTATGGATTGCTTTGCTTTACTTTTGCTTTAAGGATAAATCAGAAGATACCCCAACAGACCAACAAAGTAAGGGAAAAAATGAAGACGCTGGTCCCTCTACATCAAAGACTGTTAGAGGAGTCAAAATGGAATCCAAGAGACCAAGAGAAGGAGGCAGAAGGCGGAACCTCCAAGGCGCAAGTATGTGTGGGGAATTTAATCCATTATGTCTTTTTACAGCTCTGTGTTTATAATGGGCCTGACGTACTGAAATGTAGGCACAGACAATTATGCGTTGATCCTCCCTGAATAAGCAAACTGTATGCACACCAAACTTACTATCGTATGTGCCCGGATGTGCACAAACATAGATACACAGTAGAGTTGCACAACTCTGACCAAAATGAAAATAACAATTTTTTTGCTTAGAATAAAGATCACGATTCTCGTGGCATAACATCATCTTTCACATTATACAAAAACAGTTAGGTTTTTCATTAATTCATTAGAGTGTTGTGTGTTTTTTTTTTTTTTTTCACAATACAAATGTGTTTGAAAGACCGCTGTGCAAATACAGTGTGACATAAAATATTGCAACAGATGACATTTTATTCTCTAGGGTCTCTGCTAAATAAATTTTATATATATATATATATATATATATATATATATATATATATATATATATATATATATATATATATATATATATATATATATATATATATATTAGTATGTGTGTGTTTAGGGGTTCTAAGTAATTTTCTAGCAAAAAAAATCCAGGTATTTAACTTGTAACCAACACGTGTCAGGAAAAAAAAAGGTTTTGTCTTTAAGTGGTTAAACTGCCCTCATTTACAGACTGAAGTTCTTTCCTTGGATCTAAAAGGACTAAGTGTTACATTGTTTCTTTGTCTAAGCGATGTTGTCACAAACTTGGCAGGCTGCCTGGAATATAAATATATTTTTTTCTTAAGACAGCTGTCAGCTGTGAGTAGAGAACTCTGCATAGAATCAGGACAATGATTTGTTAAGATCGCAAGGGGGAAAAAATCACAATCTGATTCTTTGATAATTAATTGTGCAGCTCTAATACACAGGCTATGCAATATATACACAGAATTTACTATCAAGGCTGTACATTCCAGCGCTCGAACCAGCTAAGTTGTGTTGTACCTAAAATAAAATACAGAAAATTACATCATAGAACCTTGATGGCAGACAAAGGCTATATGGGGCCAGATTAAAGCATACCTAAACCCAAAACAAACCTCAAAAGAACAATTTTGATCTTTATTTTATTATTATTATTATTATTATTATTTATATAACTGTTCTGTTCCCCATGGGACAAAGTACATACCTTACATGTGAGGTCAGACTGGAAACCCTCTTCCCCCCACCCCCACTACTGCCAGAGAGCATAGAGATGCTGGCTTGTTTCGGCTCCAAGCACATTCCTAAGACAAGTGCCAGCAAGAGGAATGCAGAGGGATAGGGGGCCTGGCATTCTTCTTGCTACTGCTTGTTTGGGAAAGTGCACAGGGCCAAACAAGCATCTGCCTCCTTCCTAGCTAGGTTATCGGATAGCCACTAGGGGAAAAGGGCGGTGAGCAGACAGAATGGCAAGTGAAAATTAATGCAAAAAGGAAACCAATGTGGCCACCACATCTAAGTACTAGTAAGCTGTTATAAATTAAAGTAATTGTAAAGCTATTTTTTAAATACCAAAATTTCATACCTGCTCTGTTGTAGCGGGTTTGTACAGAGTAGCCCCAATCCTCCTCTTCACGGGTCCCCCGCTGGCGACCTTTGCTCCACCCCCTTTCTGAATGCCCCCATAGTAAGCCGATTGCTGTGGGGGCACTCATGCAGAAGAGCTGGACAAAGAAGGTTTAATGCAGAGAATCCCAGAACCCCGCCTCCTGTACGCCCCCTGGGGCCCACATCCAGCACGCTCTGTGACCAATGTATCCTTCGAATCACAGATCGCTGTAAAAAGCCACTTACATTTCGCCTTTTACTATGTGATCAGCTGTGTCCAATCACAGCTGATCACATGTAAACAGACTTAACGTTATCGGCAATCCTTTCCTCCCATGCTGTGTCTGTAAGGAAAGGAGAGCCGTTAACCGGCAAGCCTGTCAGCAGATTGGTAACACTGATGATCAGGGCAGCCCATTACTGCAGCCTCATCAGCACACACACTATAATGAAAAAGAAAAATTACTTTTCTCTTTTGTTCATTGATGGACATGGCATCTTCATCTTGACCTTAGGGTTATATCGCCCCTTTAGGCGAGGACTAGGCAGAACATGTTGCAAACATGAAAAAATCCACAGTACTGCCCAGGGGGCGGTCCTACTGGCTATAACCCCTCACACTGCATCCAGCAGCTCAGTTTTTTTTTTTTCTTCTGCCTAGTGTAGGAGAAGGACCTGGCTCCCGGTGGGACCATTGGTCCTTGGAATATTACTTTTTTTTCTGCATTTTTGATTCCTGTGACCTACAATCAACAGCGGGACTGGGTGACAAGCTGGATAATACAGATCCTGTTGGGCTCCCCAGTCTGGCCATCAAGCGTGAGCAGACCTTAGCTACGCTCTGGGTCGGCCACGACATGCCCCGTCTCATCCAGGGGTGGCCGGTGAGCTATATGCTCTGGGCACACTACTGCTGTTCGTGTCACAGTGTGCCATGGCTGACAGCCGCCCTGTACTGCTCGGGTGATGTGTCTGCCAGTGGAATGCGTCCAGCGGTCCCTTCAGAAGGGGTAAGTATGGTTCCACCTGTCTCGACAGGATGGAGCAGCTGGGCACTCCCTGGGAGATCGACTACGGTGGTCTCACACTCTCCTTTTCTTTCCCTGTCCCTTCCCTCCTCCTCATGCCATGGTCCGCTGTGTGACTGGGCACATGGGGGTGTGGTGCACGTACCTGGCCGGGGGTCCTCGGGGGGGGGGGGGGGGGGGGGGGGGCTCCGGGTCCTGGCAGGGGGCTGCGCTGGATGTCCACTCGTCCTCTTCCCTGTTTCTGGGCCACGGTGGGGTGTTTTGGTGTGTGCCATGTGGGGAGGCCGCTGTGCGCTCCGCGGCCATTTTTTCTGTAGCTACAGCCATTTTTTTTTCCTTTCGGCCATTTTCTGGTAGTCCAGCGGCCACTTTTCCCGGCGCCCTCAAAAGTTTGCTGAGGTGGCCATTTTCTAGTAGCCTCAGCTTGTTTTGCCTCTAGCGCTGGATACTTGTTTCCTTCTAGAACAGCGCACTTTCTACACAGAACACCTTGTGGCTGACATGGGAGAGTGGACAGCAGCAGCACAGCGCAGTACCTGGGTCAGAGTGGTGAGTCCTACGGGGGGGGGGGGCCTCAGTCTGTGGTAGCTAGGAGGGTGGTCATTTTGTGTGACTTGCCTTAGGTCCCTAGGTGATGACAGGATTGTGTGGGTCAGCATGGCGTCAGAAGCTGGCGCTTCTTCCCCAGACATCCCTGTTATGGCAACCCGTTCCCCTGCACCTGCGGTGCCTATGGACGCTCTGTCGGCGGTCCTGGAGGCCTTTGTTGCCGGGGTGGAATCGGCGTGCAGGCACAAAGGGGCTAAAAACGCCCCCCCCCCATGTCTTCTGGGGAAAGCTCTGATTCAGACTCGGGCCCCACTGTGGCAGGCGGCCCCTGTTCTGACATGTCAGAGGATGCGGACCAGGACCGTTCGGACAGTGAAACTGACTCTGTGTACGGGTTAGCGCAGGAATAAGCGATTGTAGGAGCACTTATCACAGTGGTGCAGGATACCCTAAAGATAGAGGATACGGCAGGGGCATCTACAGAGTTGTCGGTCCCTTTCGGGTCCCACAAGCTGGCCCACACAGCTAAGGTGTTTCCTTACCCAATTTATTTTGATACGTTTATTTACAAGGAGTGGGGAGAAACGCATGGTGGTGTGTTACCCCTTTGAGGAGAGTTTCCTGCAGAAATGAACATCTCCGATTGTTGATTCCCCCCCCCCCCCCCCAGGTCCAGGTTAAAGAGGGATTCCACCTACAAAAAAAATATTAAAAGCCAGCAGCTATAAATACTACAGCTGCTGACTTTTAATAAATGGACACTCGCCTGTCCCGGGGTCCAGCGATGCCGAGGCCGATCGATCGCTCGGCTCTCGGCTGCTGCCGCCACCATTCTAGGTGAGGGAATCAGGAAGTGAAGCGAATCGGCTTCACTTCCCGGTTTCCTACTACGCATGCGCGAGTCGCGCAGCGCAATAGGAATTGTCCGCGCTGTCTCTGAGACCCGTGTGTGTCCCAGTAGACAGCGCGGCAGGACAGGAAGAGGCATAGACTCCCACGGGAGTCTATGCCCGGAAGTGGGTGTAAATATCTGTCTTTGACAGGTATCTCCACCCCCCCTCCCCCCTGAAAGGTGCCAATTGTGACACCGGAGGGGGGGAGGGTTTCGATCAGCGGAAGTTCCACTTTAGGGTGGAACCCCGCTTTAAATATGGTAACCACGATTCCGGTGGAAGGGACCCCTGCTTTCAAGGACCCTGTCGACAGGAGGGCCGAGGCGGTTGCCCGATCCATGTTTGCGGTGGTGAGGTCAGCATTGCGGCCAGTGTTAGACATGGCCCTGGTGTCGCAGAGGATTACTGAATGGGCTAAATTGTTGCACCCTTAGTTGGAGAAGCAACAAGCTTCCCCGGTTTTTGTGGAGCTGGCGGACCAGTTGGTGCAGGGCCTTAAGTATGTCTGTGATGCGGCCTTAGATACGGCCTCCTTGCTCTCTAGAGCCTCAGTATCAGCAGTAGTGCTACGTCGCCTGATTTGGCTGAAATGCTGGTCTGCGGACCAGGCAACTAAGTAAGCACTGGCGGACTTGCCCTTCCAGGGAGAGAGTCTATTTGGAGCCTCGCTGGATGACATTAAGAACGTTACTGGGGGTAAGAGTACGTCGCTTCCACAGTCCAAGAAAGCTAAGGAGCTATGCCGTAGGCAAGGGCCCTCCTTTTCCACTCAGAAGTGGATTTTTCGTCCGCCTGGGTCAGAGAGTAAGCGTTCCCAGTCCGACAAGGTGCCCGCTGAGGGACAAAAGCGTCCCTGGTTTCACAAGCCTGCGAGCAAATCTGTTACCTCATGAAGGTTTGCCCTCGCCCGACTCTCGGGTGGGGGGTCGCCTTCGGGAGTTTGCAGCACGGTGGACCTCCCTACTTTCCGACTAGTGGGTCTGCAAACTGGTTTCATCTGGTTACAAGATAGAGTTTGTTTCTTGTCCGTCAGATTTTTTTCCTCCATCTTCTTCCAGCTTGTCGGAAGCCCTATTCGGGGCAGTACAGGACCTGCTGCTGCGTGGCTGTACCAACGCCGGAAAAGTGTCAGGGATTCTAGTCTCCCCCAATCTATTTGTAGTCCCAAAGAAGGAAGGGATCTGTCCGGTCCTGGATCTCAAGGCCCTCAACAGCTTTGTGAAAGTACAAAGGTTTAGGATGGAATCCGTTCACTCAGTGATCGCTGCACTCCATCGGGGGGATTTTCTGGCATCCATGGACATCAAGGAAGCATATTTGCATGTCCCCATATGCATCAAGCATCGGAGGTTTCTGCGATTTATGGTCAAGGACGAGTACTACCAATTTGTAGCTCTCCCTTTTGGCCTGGCGTTGGCACTGAGGTTCTTCACCAAGGTGCTAGCCCCAATTTTGGCTTTGCTAAGGCAGCAAGGGATTGCAATCGTGGGTTACCTGGACACCCTCCTTCTGAGGGCAGCTTCCACCTCAGAATTAAAGGAAGATGTGGCAATCGCTATGCAAGCTCTTCAGGAGTTTGGATACTGAACCTCCAGAAGTTGATATTGGTACCGACTCAATGCCTGGAGTATCTGGGCTTGCTTCTGGACTCCTCAGAGGCGAGAGTATTTTTCCCTTCGGACAAGCTGCAGACTCTTCAAGCTGTGGTAAAATTTGTTTTTATTTCCCACAGGTGGTCGTCGCTGCGTTTTTGCCTGCGAGTCCTGGGTCTCATGGTAGCCTCTTTCGAGGCAGTACCGTATGCTCGAGTCTTGCAAAAGGAGATCCTGTTATAATAGGACAAATCTCCGTTGTCCCTGGATTGTCAAATTAGGGTCAGCCAGCTAGTCAGGGATTCCCTGCTCTGGTGGCTGAGGTTGCCGGCCCTGTCTGTCCGGAAAATCGTTCCTTCCTCTTTGGACGGTGATTACAATGAACACCAGCCTGACCAATTGGGGGGGGGAGTTTGGGGCATGCAGTCAGCCCAGGTGAGGCTGAGCTCAGGAAAAATCCTGCCTGCCGATCGGCCGACTGCCTGCCTAGATCAGCCTTGGCGTCCGTGGTACGCCAACATAGTACGAATGGGGGGCGGATGTTCCTTGGCAGCTGCTGATGCGAGAGGACCTTCTGTTGCAAGGTCCAATACTTCATCCTGCTTTACCGTCACTGGCTTTAACGGCTTGGCTGTTGAAAGCCAGGTGCTAAGGGACCGAGGTCTGTCTGATTCTGTTATCTCCACTGTCTTCTTCCCAGAAGATTTATCATCGTATGTGGAAGGCCTACATCTCCATGTGTGAGGAGATGAGGTGGCGTCTGCGCACATACTCAGTTTCCAGGATCCTGCTTTTATTTTATTTTTATTTTTTCTGCAGCGAGAAGTGGATCAGAAACTTGCCTTCAGCACCATTAAGGGGCAGATATCGGCTTTTTTTTTTTTTTTTTTTTCAGGGACCCTTGGCGTCTCATTCATTGGTTACTACATTTATTCAGGTAGTTGCAATCACTGCTGCCTCCGTGGGATTTGATCCTGAAGCTCTCGGTGCTTCAGAAACCGCAGTTTGAAAACATTAGGGAGATTACCTTATTGACACTCTCTCAGAAAGTAGTCTTTCTAGTGGATATGTACAACAATGTACCCCATACTCGTTCACATAGGGAGGGGAGCCGGAATCTGGAGGCCCCCTTATTAAAGGGGGCTCCCGGAGTCCGATAAGCCCGCAGACCCAGACAACCAACGGCGAGAGTTGTTGGGAAGAGGCCCTTGTCCTCATCAACATGGGGACAAGGTGCTTTGAGGTGGGGGGGCCGCAGGGTGCCCCCCCCCCCATGTTGAGGGCATGCGGCCTGGTATGGTTCAGGAGGAGGGAGGGGGCGCTCACTCGTCCCCACCACCTTTCCTGACTGGCCAGACTGCGTGCTCAGTTAAGGGTCTGGTATAGATTTTGGGGGGGGCCCCATGCCATTTTTCCAGCATAGGGGTACCCCTTAAAATCCATACCAGACCAAAGGACCTGGTATGCTCTTGGAGAGGGAACCTATGCAGGTTTTTTATTTACGTTTTGGCGTCGAGTTCCCCCTCAAGATTCATACCAAACACAGTGCCTGGTATTGGCGAGATCCAAGTCCGATCCCTGTTCACTGAAGTCGGACGCATCTCTGACTTCAAGTCGCAGGGCAAAGTCTGATCCAAAGTAGGACGAGTGTCGTGTGGCACCAGTGTGAACCCGGCCAAAAGCAAGATAGTTCAAGCTGTGATTTGTCATAATTGTAATAATTATGGCTTACAGCTCATGAAAACCGCAAATCCACAATCTCAGAAAATTTGAATATTGTGAAAAGGTGCAATATTCTAGGCTCAAAGTGTCCCACTCTAATCAGCTAATTAAGCCATAACACCTGAAAAGGGTTTCCTGAGCCTTTTAAATGGTCTCTCTGGTTCAGTAGGAATCACAATCGTGGGAAAGACTGCTGACCTGACAGTTGTGCAGAAAACCATCATTGACAACCTCCATAAGGAGGGAAAGCCTCAAAAGGTAATTGCAAAGAAGTTGATGTTCCCAAAGTGCTGTATCAAAGCACATTAATAGAAAGTTATGTGGAAGAAAAAAGGTGCACAAGTAGCAGGGATGGCCGCAACCTGGAGAGGATTGCCATTAAAAGGCCATACAAAAGTGTTGGGGACATTCACAAGGAGTGGACTGAGGCTGGTGTCAGTGCATCAAGAGCCACCACACACACAGACGGATCCTGGACATGGGCTTCAAATGTCGTATTCCTCTTGTCAAGCCACTCCTGAACAAGAAACGATGTCAGAAGCGTCTTACTTGGGCGAAAGAAAAACAGACCTGGTCTGTTGCTCAGTAGTTCAAAGTCCTCTTTTCTGATGAGATGCAAAATTTGCTCTCCTCATTTGGAAACCAAGGACCCAGAGTATGGAGGAAGAATGGAGAGGCACACTGCAAGATGCTTGAAGTCCAGTGTGAGGTTTCCACAGTCTGTGTTTATTTGGGGAGCCATGTCATCTGTTGGTTTTGGTGCACTGTGCTTCATTAAGTCCAGGGTTCAAAGCGGCCGTCTACCAGCTCTACTGGAGCACTTCATGCTTCCTTCCACAGACGAGCTCTATGGGGATGCTGACTTCATTTTCCAGCAGGACTTGGCATCTGCCCACATTGCCAAAAGCACCAAAACCTAGTTCAATGACCATGGGATTACTGTGCTTGATTGGCCAGCAAACTCACCTGACCTAAATCCCATAGAGAATCTATGGGGCATTGCCAAGAGAAAGATGAGAAATGAGACCAAACAATACTTTTCAGAGGTCCGATATTGTTCTATGTACAATCCTTGTTTTATTGATAGCATGTAATATTCTAATTTTCGGAGATTGTGGATTTGGGGTTTTCATGAGCTGTCAGCCATAATTGTCACAATTCTGACAAATCACGGCTTGAACTATCTCATATATTTAGTTTCACCTAAGTTACCAAGTTGCATTCGTGAAATAAATTAATATTTGCACAATATTAAAATTTTTCGAGTTTCACTTGTACTACCATGTTTCCCCGAAAATAAGACGGGGGTCTTATATTACTTTTGGCTACAAAAAACACACTCGGGCTTATTTTCAGGGGATGTCTTATTTAGGGTATGTACAAAAAATGTTCCTTCCCCTGTCAGTTTAGGAGTCAGCATTGTGAAATTCTGTAATCCCAAAACTAGACCTTAGATAAAGACCTTTTAAAATAATGTAATCTGTAAAAAGATTATATAATGTACAGTGTGTCTCCTTGGGTAACTTTATTGTGGAAAATACCTTATTTACAGCGCCGCTGGGTGCTCCCCCGCTGATGTCCGCTCGCTCCGAGCACTGCAGAGGGAGGGGCTCCCTCGGATCACGTTAGCACCCAGAGGCCCTCTAAATTAGGTATTTTCACCAATAAAGTTACACAAGAAGACCCTGCACATTATATCATCTTTTTACAGAACTGATTACATGATTTTACAAGGACTTAATGAGGGCTTCTATTGCAGCCATCCCAGAAACTCGCGCTAGGTCTTCTTTTCAGGGTAAGGCTTATTTTCGGTCAAATAAAAAATATAGTGTAGCGCTTCAATAATAAGTGTAATCAACACAAATTCTATAAAGATAATAGTAGCAAAACAGAGATCACACAGAACCAAATGCCTAGAAATCAAAGTCCAACATAAAACAGTCATTCAACTGTGTTGATGGCGTAGAAGTGACCAAACCGTCACCTAGAAGGACAATGATGTACTGGACGAATGAGTTCATGCGGGTAAACTTGATTGTAAGCATCAAACTGAAAAGTGAATAAATACTTCTTACCGGAACGGTTGGACTCACACAGTCATATGACGGTTGAGTCTAGAAGGCTTGGGGTCACACTCTGGGACCAAAGACTGTAAGGAGAGAGGTCAGTTGGGCTGGTGCAGAAACTCCTGACGGTTGTAGGCTCGAAGGTGGATCCTTTCAGATGAAACCTCAAAGGTCAAGCCCAGACGCAGCTCACTGTACCAACAATCCTGCCACCCCCGAATGGAGAGGGAGGTACTCGTAAAATTTTACACCAAGGCAACGGAGAGGGGAAAAAAGAAAAAAAGGCTCCACATGGTGCGGGTCAAACAATATAAAAAAGTTGATTTATTAAAGTCAAAAAGATAATAAATTGACTTAGTGATCACATAAAAAGCAAAATGAACTAAAAGCAATGTGGGGTACCAACAGCTCGCCCGACGCGTTTCGACATATGTGTCTTCAACTGGGGCATGCCCCAGTTGAAGACACATATGTCGAAACGCGTCGGGCGAGCTGTTGGTACCCCACATTGCTTTTAGTTCATTTTGCTTTTTATGTGATCACTAAGTCAATTTATTATCTTTTTGACTTTAATAAATCAACTTTTTTATATTGTTTGACCCGCACCATGTGGAGCCTTTTTTTCTTTTTTCCCCTCTCCGTTGCCTTGGTGTAAAATTTTACGAGTACCTCCCTCTCCATTCGGGGGTGGCAGGATTGTTGGTACAGTGAGCTGCGTCTGGGCTTGACCTTTGAGGTTTCATCTGAAAGGATCCACCTTCGAGCCTACAACCGTCAGGAGTTTCTGCACCAGCCCAACTGACCTCTCTCCTTACAGTCTTTGGTCCCAGAGTGTGACCCCAAGCCTTCTAGACTCAACCGTCATATGACTGTGTGAGTCCAACCGTTCCGGTAAGAAGTATTTATTCACTTTTCAGTTTGATGCTTACAATCAAGTTTACCCGCATGAACTCATTCGTCCAGTACATCATTGTCCTTCTAGGTGACGGTTTGGTCACTTCTACGCCATCAACACAGTTGAATGACTGTTTTATGTTGGACTTTGATTTCTAGGCATTTGGTTCTGTGTGATCTCTGTTTTGCTACTATTATCTTTATAGAATTTGTGTTGATTACACTTATTATTGAAGCGCTACACTATATTTTTTATTTTACCTGTTGAACTTTGTTTGTTTTTGGTGTTGGCTGCTGTTGTGGCCGTTGTGGCCATTTTTTCACAAATTATAGCGCAGTGTTTTCCCTTTTTTTATTTTCGGTCAAACTGGGTAGTACGGCAGACCCTGGGTTACAAACAAGGTGGGGTCTGTAGGTTTGTTGTTAAGCTGAATTTGTTTGTAAGTCAGAACAGGTACATTTTTTTTTTTTTTTTTTTTTTTTGTGTAAAGCTGGCCATACACCATACAACTTTCTTATTCAATTTCCTTTAGATTTACCTTCAACTGCCTGGTAGAAGGGCCTGCCTGATTGCACACAAATTGAAAGTGTTTAGATTTGACCTCATATTATATGGTTTTGGTAAATCTATAGAAGAAAATTGTATAATGTATGGCCAGCCTTACTCCAGCCAAAAAATAATAATTTATTAACTTTTTTTTTTTTTTTTTTTTTCTTTTGGGGGGGGGGGGGGGGGGGAGGTTAGCATAGGGAAGGGTTATCACCCCTGTAACATTTGTTTTGCTGTCTGTGCCCCTGTTCAGAAGATTTCACCTCACTTTCTGTCCCAATGATAATTGGATTTAGAAAATTTTGGGTTATTGTGGAAACGAGGATTGGCGATTAAAGCATGAGAAGAGACACCGTTTTCCCATCATAACTCTTACAGGAGTGAATTTAATTTCCTAAGGGTAGATTTCCTCTCACTTCATGTTTTCTTCCTCCGTTTTGTAAGTCGGATGTCTGTAACCCTAGTAGTAGTAGTATGTGCTAAAATAGCTGCTTGGTCTTATCTGATTTGTGTTTGCATAAAGCATACGTCTTGCACAGGTGATTTTTAGGCAACAGTAACCCAAATCCTGCTTCTAATGTTTCTTATGTTTAGTAGTTCAGGTCAGTTGTTCACTTGTTCCATCAGTGGAAACACAAAGATGCTGTTGATTTCAAATCAATACTTTTGTATTTTTTTTGCCTTTTTTGGTACTTTTGTATTGCACATTAAAATAAGGCATACCATATACAGTACTCCCCATAAATGAGTACACCCCTTTTTTTTGAAAAGTATGATTTTAATCAATATCTCAATGAACACAAAAAACGATTTCCAAAATTTTTACAAAACTGAGTTTTTTATAGAACATTTTTTTTTTAGCTCGCTACATGAAAGTAAGGTTAATAATATAACTTAGATTGCAAAATTTTCAGTTTTACTCAAATTAGTTGATGCAAAAATGAATACATCCCATAACAAAAACTACTACATCTAGTATTTTGTATGACCTCCATGATTTGTAAGGACAGGACCAAGTCTTCTAGGCATGGAATGAACAAGTTGGCGACATATTTCAACATCTTATCTTTTTCCAATCTTCAAGAACGACCTCTTATCGAGCCCGGGTGGTGCACGGAGAGTGATGCTAAACTTGTCTCTTCAGAATTCCCCATAGGTGTTCACTTTTACCCTGTTCTTCTTCACAAATGCAACAGTGTCCCTTTTTAGATGTATGTTTTGGATCATTGTCATGTTGGAAAAGTGCATGACTAACGGAGTGATGGTAGCATCTTCTCAGTCATTGTACAGCAGTACATCTGTGAATTCATGATACCATCGATGAAATGCAGCTCCCTGACACCAGCAGCACTCATGCAGCCCCACAGAAGGACACTCCTACCACCATGTTCCACTGTAGGCACCATGCATTTTTCTTTGTACTCCTCACCTTTGCAACGCCATACAGTTTGAAGCCATCAATTCCAAAGACATTTATCTTGGTCTCATTACTCCGGAGTAGAAAGTCCTAGTAGTTTTGTCCTTTTTCAGCATTGGCCCTGGCAAATTCTAGGGGGGCTTTTTTGTGCATGGGCTTTAGGAGAGGCTTTCTTTTGTGGAAGTCACCAATGCATGCCATTCCTCTGCACTGTATGCTGTATTGTGTCACGGAAAACAATTGCCCCAGTTTGGCTTTCTACTTCTTTAGCTAACTGCAGTAAATTTGCATGGTGATTCTCTTCAACCCTTCTTATCAGAAGACGCTCCTGTCGAGGTGTTGACTTCCGTGGATGGCCTGGACGTCTCTGTGAGATGGTTGCAGTTTCATCTTTGTTACTTTTTTTTGTATCGCTTTTACTGCAGTATTCTGACTGATAAATAAGGCTTTGCTGATCATCCTCTTCTTCTTCCTGTAGCCTTCACCTTTCTTGTGTAAATAAACTATTTTCTTAGGCCTTGTGACATTTCTCTTTCATGCGGTGCCATTGCTGACAGCATGAAATGGGAATGGGTTTTATTTAAATAATGCCCTTTTATAATCACCTGTCTCCTGGACAACAGTTTAATGAATAATTAGACTCGCCTGTAGTTGAATTCTTGTTCATTAGGATTTTGTTGTCTAATCCATTTACATTGGTGCTATTTGACACTTCAAATCGCAGCCTATTGCCAGCAATGGCCGTGCGGCGCAGCTACGTTTGGCAGCTTCGGGGCGATGTTAATAGACATCTGTACATGAACCCACACCTCCCCTGAACTCTCGCTGAAATACAGGTTTGAAATTGCGCAAGTTCAGCAGAACTCGCACGATTTCAAACCCATGTTCGGTGTGAACGAGGGCTCGAGCTTTGCTCCTAAGGCCCCTTTCAGATGGAGTAGATCCGTCCAAGCGGTATTTGTCTGCTCGGACGCAACCCGCTCTCTATGGGGCGGTCAGATGGAAACGGACTGCATGTCCCTTTCCATCCGATCGCCATCCATCCAGCTGATCAAATGACAAACATATCGTTACACGTCTATTTTTAGTGGATCAGGTGCCTGGCAGATGTCACATGTCCGCTGACATCCGCCACCCCATAGAGAACAATGGGTGGTCCAATGCAGTCCGCTTGTCAGTTTTCTTGCTGGTGTGAAAGGGACCTAAAACTTTCATTGGGGTGTATTCAGTTTTGAATGAATTTGTTAAGAAAAATACTTTTTTTTTTTTTTTTGTTTGTTTTGTTTTGTGTGTGCGCAAATTAACAAATCTTGGTTGCAATCAATGGCCTGCATTTGTGGGAGTATTTTGTATTATAGGAACAGGTGCATCTGAGCTACTACCTCCTGTGCAATGCCTGGTGAGTCTCAAGAACACAGCACTCAGCCTATGCAGTCTCTGTAAACCTCCCATATAGTACATGCAAAAAAGGAGACAGGCTGTTGCTATAAAAGTCAGCTAAAACATAATTTTATTATTGCATGTGAACAGCAGTCAAAAAAGCCAACACGTTTTCGGCCATCATGCCTTAATCGTGGCTATACTCATTTTGTACTATAGTGTCCCATAGAAAATGTTGGTTCTGAAAGGAAATTTAAAGCGGGAGTCCGCTGTGTTTTTTTTTTATTTATTTTTTTTTTTTTTAAAGCCAGCAGCTACAAATGCTGCAGCTGCTGACTTTTAAAATAATGACACTTACCCGCCCAGCGCACCCGCGATGTCGGCACCCGAAGCCGATCTCTCGATCGTCTCTCGGGTGCTGCCGCTGCCATCTTGGGTATGGGAATCAGGAAGTGGAGCCTTTCGGCTTCATTTCCTGGTTCCCTACTGTGCATGCGCGAGTCGCGCTGCGCAATAAGGATGGTCCCTGCTGTCTCTGGGATCCGTGTGTTTCCCAGCAGGCAGCGGGGGGACTTTCGGAAAGGGCCGTCGATTCTGCGGAAAGGGGCGTTCCTTCTGCAGAATCTATGCCGGAAGTGGGTGTAGATACCTGTACTGTACAGGTACCTGCACCCCCCTCCCCCCTGAAAGGTGCCAATTGTGGCGCCGGAAGGGGGGAGGATTCCAATGAGCGGAAGGTCCACTTTAGGGTGGACCTCCGCTTTAAATATTTTCTGACAAATCTGTTGGGGTGTACTCATTTATGCTGAGCATTAAACATATCTTGTATAAACTTCTGACTGGATCTTTTTAAAAAGCACTGTTTGTAAATGCAGAGCTGCTTGTAAAATTTATACTAGCTCTTATTAATTTTTTTTTAAGTAGAGCCTTATAATTTCTATGCTGTCTTCTATCTCCTGGACAGAAAGGGGTCATCGGTGTACTACATATGGTTGTAATCGATCGTTTCTCACCATGCAAGATCTTATTACCCACGTGTCTGTCCACTATAAACCCACTGAGTCTATGCAAGGTAAGAAGTCTATTAGAAATGTTTTTTCTATCTGGTTGTATATCCTTTCTTCACTCTAGAGACTATTTTGTGGACTGAAGCAATAGAAATGGCAGTGATAGTTAGCTGCAGCTGGTCTTAAAATGTTCTTTTACAGTTTGATACCTTTTTTTATGTTTTAAAGCTGAAGTTTAGGTATGGATATTTTACATGGCTACCTTGATACAGTTAGGATCAATGTAAGTATGGGATCCGTGTGGTAGCTGGAAATCACTATAGTAGGCCCCACTATTACTGTGCTCTCCACTAGCTTCTAGGGTGTCATGCTCTCAGCATAGGTACCATTAACAGAATGGCTTGCATTTTTCTTAATGAATACAAGGTATTCTCTGATTGGACAAGGTGGAGATTGTGAAAGCGGAGCAAGCTGACATGAGTGTCCCCATAGCAAGCAACTTGCTATGGGGACACTCAGAAGGAAGGAGCCAGAAGCGCTGGCGGTGGACATGAGAAAAGGAGGTTCAGTACTGCTCTGTGCAAAACCATTACACAGAGCAGGTAAGTAACATATATTTGTTGTTTTGGGGGGGGGGGGGGGGGATTGATCCTTTGCAATCACTTTAAGCTTTTAAAAAAATGTTTTGCCTAACTTGTACTTTCCTAATGCAATCTTTGCTAAAAGATCTGTGGGCATCTGAAGATTCCACTTCATGTATCTCCTTTTTATTTTGAAAATGTCCAATTGTACTTATGTTCAATGAGTAAATATAATATTTCAGGGTTTTGGTTTGACCAGTTTGAGGGCCCATTTACACCTAGATGGGGAGTTTTGGTGCATTTAAGGCACCTTATTATGTTGTGTGCTAACATGCATTGCATTTGGTCAGTCCATTCATTTCGATGGGCTTCAAGCACAGCACAATGGTTCAAAAATCAGATCTGCACCTTTTTTATTTTATTTTTTTGGTAATGTAGCACACCATAACACCCACAGGTGTGTGTTTAGCTTGCTTTGTAGTGTGCTGCAACACGAGGGTGTTCCCTCGTGCTATTGGAAATGAAGGGCACTGCGATGTGCCGAGGCATATAAAATGTGCTGCTCTGTGTTGAACTTTAAGGGCCATTCACATGCATAGATGTGAATTGGCCATTAAAGGAAATCTATGCTGAGTGAAAGTTGTAGACTAACATTACTGGTGTCTTCTGGAAATGCTAATTGCTTGGTTGTTGCAGTGATGCTTTGTATTCAGTACTTTCTAAATCATCTAAGTTGAAATCTACTAATCAGGTGTTTTAAATTCACAGGCTTCAAAAATATAAAAGCCACAGACAGCCAGGTAACTAGCATTTTCAGAAGGAAGTCTGCAATGACAGTCTGTCACACAAATGTACTGAGAAAATAATTGAACTCCCGAATACCACTTATCAGGCAAACGTTCTTATTGATTTTTTTATTTTTTTTTCTCATTAAAGATATTTATATAGCGCTAAGAATTTACGTAGCACTTTACAACACTGTACATTAATATCATTTCCTTACATGCATATATACACATACTAGGGGGGGGAAATGCAGATAGTGTTCTACCTGTAGTATACTTTTTGGGGGTCATTATTTATCGTTCACACACTGCTTTATAGAATACATTGAATAATTCACATCAGTTCTTGCTCCAGATAAGCTTCTTGTGGTCCTTGTTGTGGCCATATAACAACTGCAGGTATATTTTATATTTGTTTTGCACTAAAAAAAAAAAAAGAACAAAACACAGAAGTATACAAACTCCCTTTTGACTGAATACCTAGTGGGGCTTATCACCCCAGTAACATTAAACTTTACTTGACCCATATACCTAATTTACATTACTGTTATCCTAAGTAAAAGGACTATAATGGCGTGTTTATTTCTGACCGTATTTTCATTTGCAGATAAAAAGTTCATATGCTCAATGAATGACTGTGGTGAGACACTGGACAGTATGCAAGACCTTATGACCCATCTAAAGGTCCATTACAAGCCAAATCGCTATTTTAAGTAAGTCTATTGAACTAAATTGTCGAGCTTGGAGACCATTCTTGAAATCCAATAATGAGGACACTTACACTTTTTTAGTCCTTAGTGGAACTATAGCAGTATGAAAATTAGTGGTTCAAATCTTTACAGAAGGATGTCATATTCTGCACCCCCTTTTAGTGGGTTGCACTCAAATAATTGAAATGTAGATGCTATTGTAATGCAGAATAATGTTTTCAGTCATGTACTTTAAAGCCCATCTCTGTAAAATTCTCCCTTGCAGTAGGGCTGCACCCACACTTCAAGGATTAATTGCATGTTTAGGTCTAGGGAAAAGACAATTTACTTGCCCAATCCTTCACATTGCTAGACTGGTGCCCACAGAGTCTCCTCCCCCATGTGCCAGTGGTCTAAGGTCCTGATGTCATCAAAACGAATGCAGTGATCTATAGCCCTGCTCTGAATGTAAGGATGCAGAGGGACAGCCCGTCGTTGGAACATGGGGGATCCTCGTTTACCAGGGTAGCGCAGGATCGAGTAAGCAAAGTGGTTTTACTCTCCCTAACGAGCCCTTAAACCTTGCAGTGTAGGCGCAGCCCCACTTCAAGGGAGAATTTTCAAGTTTCCCTGAGTTGGGCTTTAAACAAAGTCAGTGGTGGTTTGTGATTGTTATTCTCAATTGTGGAAAGTAGAAGATGATGGAAGCACTGATTTTATATTATGCTTCAATTCTCTTTATATCTAATTGCTTATTATACAAGATCAGTGCATGAATCTGTTGGAGCCTGGTACTGAGTTTGGAGTGTTCGTACTGGACAGTGCTTCCTCGGTGCACTCCCTCCTCCCTGTCCAGTTTGGCCATGACAATGAAGGAATTTAGTAGTGTATTTTAACAGAGCCAGATCCCATCAGGCCCACCTCACTGACCGCACACCGCAGTGGGCGGATCCATGTTTGCTATTCAATAACCTATCGAGTTTCGAATCCACCCATTGCTGTCCATTATCTATTAAAAGTATGACCTATTGGGGGAAATTGTCTCTCAGTTCACCCCCCCAGAGTTAGAGAAACTTCACTCTCCCAATCAACACTGAAGTTTTTTTTTTAATCCTAATGCTGCTAGCATTAGTAAATAGGAAAGTATATCATATTGTTTTTTTTAAACTTTTCTTTTACATTTCTTGAAATTATGTCATATATCCCAGGAGTATTCCGGAGTGGAGGTGGGGCTTTCTTAGCTAAGCACACCCTCCTGCCTGCACACCTAAGCTAAAGGTAGATTGATTCCGGGAAGTAAATGCTACTACCCTTATTCAAGATGGCGGCAGCCAGAAATGCTAGGGGGTGTTTTTCAATGTGATTTCTCAGCAAAATAAAGCAAGCATGGAGAGATGGGGGAGATTGCTTTTGAATATTAAAAATGAGCTAAATGGTGTGTTTGGTTTGTGGTGCTCAGATGCAGTATAGTTCTGCTTTAACCGGTTCCCGACCGGCTCGCATACATATACTGCGGCACAATGGCACTGCTGCGCGAAACTATGCACATATACAGGGATGCACGAGTGTCAGCATGGGGATTTGTGTGTGTGTGTGTGTGTGTGTGTGTGTTTTTCTGTTCAACCCAGTGGGCTGAAGGGGAGGGGGGGGGGGGAAATCTGAGGAGGCTATTGGCTGCAAGCGCTGATCGGATGCTGATTTTCCAGCATGCTCGTTCGACAGATTCCGGTCATGAGACCAGCTTCTGACAGATGAGGAGTTGTAAACACTGGCTAAAAGTCAGCCGGTAACTGTTGTACCGACCATTTGTGGACAATTTTCAGCCCATGTGTACCTAGCTTTAAATTTCCCTAATATGGGCATTGCCATATTTTGGTAAAGACATCGCCAGTATCCCCAACCACTTTGTTTACATTGAGCTTTCGGCCAGGGAATCTCCTGGTTGACAGCTGAATGGGAATGGGTATAGAGCCCTGTGCGGGAAGCTGCCACATTCATGACAGATTCCCAGCAGAGAAATGCACCTACCTCTTTACACCAGCTCAGACCTGGTCTTAATTAGTGCCAGATTCCTGAACTCCTAACTGGCGGTAACTCTTTAAAACCATAGCAACAGGTTGTTAAAGTGGTAGTAGTTTGAATTACCGGAAATTTTCGCACATGTCAGTAATGATGCTGCAACTGGTGGAAATGCTTGCCTGAATTGGGTACAAGTAGTTCTAAAGAAAAATGGCACCAGAAAAGTGTAATGCTTTATTGAAATGCCCAGGATAATGTTTTAGAAATGTATGCAGCACACAGTTCAAGTATGATTATATCATAAAGGTTGGAAACCAAACCCTAGTTTAACAGTTTCATGCATTTTCCTTCTATAGGTGTGAGAACTGTATGCAGCCATTTCGTACACACCGCTCACTGTTTAAGCACCTTCACGTGTGTTCTGACAACCTTTCACGCTCCGACAGCACAACAACTATGCCTCCACCCACTGATATTAAGCCAGCTTCAGTGAGCCGCCAGACAAGTGTTATCCAGTGCGCCAAGAAAGACACCCCCCTCCCAGTGGCTGAGGATCCAACAAAATCCATTGCAACAGTTTCAGTTTCCTCCGTCCCTGGTGGTCAACTGCCTTCAGTGAGCAAACTGGCTTCTGAGACTTCTAACTCTTTTCCTGCCCTTAGCCCTTCTTTGTTTACAAGTCGGCTCCCAGGTCCACAGCGGTCATCTGTTACTGGATCCTATCTAAACTACCTCCACCAATCGGCATACTCTTTACCTCAGGGTGCAGTCCCACAGAAACTCAGGCCATTCCTTGGGAATCAAGGACTGCCTGTCTCCAACGCCATGTGGAAAAAGAACCAAGGTCAGCTATTGGGTTAGAATGGGTGCAATATATTGTAATTTGGGTTTGTGTTCTATTTGTTACATGCACTAATGATTAAAGTGGAACTAAACCATCCTATCCTTTACAGCCAAGGAAGCTGCCATTTTAGTCTCTGATCTGCAGTTGCCATGGTGCTGCACATGTGATCCATTGTGACATCAGCCATTTGTTTATTTGACAATGGATTTACCTGTACTTTAGTAGCACCTCAACGAACCTTGCTAGCAGATGTGCATTGTGCGCTGTGTTTCAAAGTATAGCACCTGTTGTTGGGTAGCCCACTCAAATGGGCTGCCTTTATGCAACATGTGATAATTTGTGTGCATTACTGCACCACATATTTGTGAACCCGGGGTGAAGCCTTGCGGCTTCAATTACAGCATTCCACTGTGCATGTGCAAGCCACACTGCACTTTCAGAGGAAAGGGGGGGGGGGGGGCAAACTTCCACTCAGAACACTGGCGCGATCCAGCTGGAATTGGAAGCGGGTACCTGTCAAAACCAGGTACCTGTCCCAAAAAAGTGGCAGCTGTTAAAGAGAAGCGGGGAGAGGAAGCAAGCAAACTGAACTTCCCCTTTTGGATGAAGTTCCGCTTTAAGACACCAACCGTTTAGCTTGATGATTGGTTGAGAACACAAGCAGTTGTGACGGTTATCATTCATGGCATGCCTTAAATTTAGGGCCCCTTTTACATGGGGCAGGCTCCATTGAGATCAGCAGGGGATCAGCGGAAGAGCGTAATAGGTGAATTAACCATCCTGCTCTATGGGTGGCTGGGAGTAAACAAACTCCGTTGTCCATTTAGACCAGATTGCCCTCTGATCTGGTCCACCTAGACGAGAAGGATGGATCCCCCTTAAAAAATTGACAGGTGGGCCTGAAACAGACCCTTCATGTGAAAGGGGCATTACTGTTTTGAGAAACCGTTAAATGGATGGGTTTATTTCTGCATTAAAGTGGAACTAGACCCACCGATTTAATGTCTCCCAAACCAGTTACATTCAAGGCATGACGTGAAAGATAACGATCAGTTATTTGTGTGCTTATGTTAGCTCTCAAATTAAATTAACTTTTAAACCCTCAAGTGGCTAATGTCCTAGCTCAGTGATGGCGAACCTTGGCACCCCAGATGTTTTGGAACTAAGTTTCCCATGGTGCTCTGGCACTCTGCAGTGTAGTTGAGCATCATGGGAAATGTAGTTCCAAAACATCTGGGGTGCCAAGGTTTGCCATCGCTGTCCTAGCTGATCACATTGTGTACTGCACTTGTTATGAGACTTAAATATTTTTCGGATGTGTATGAAGGTTCTATATAGCCATAGTTAGATGCCTATTTTTAAACATTTAGAATATCCTATTTTCTTCCCTTTTATTATAAACCTCCAGTGATTTAGACATTTTGAGAGCTAATATTTTTTATCTTAATAATTTAGCCATAGTTTTGACATCTACAGTTACAGTAAACTATTATACATAAAAATACATTCTTGGCAGAAAAGATGATGAAGCAACCAAAGCGGAATGAAACTCTTAAAAACAGACACTGTTAGAGTCGGTTCACACTGAGGCAGCACGACAGCAGCGGCGACTTGCAAAACGACTTCTGTATAGAAGTCAATGCAAGTCGCCCCCAAAGTAGTACAGGAACCTTTTTCTAAGTCGGAGTGACTTGAGCCGCTCCTATGAGAACGGTTCCATTGTACAGAACGGAACGTGACTTGTCAGGCGGCTAAGTCACCTGACAAGTCGTCCCAGTGTGAACAGAGTCTTGGTCTCTTCTATAATAACTGTTTCTCTGCCTGTGAGCTTTAATATATACTAAGCAATGCATGTGCAGGTCCTTGTGCAAATCTGCCACCTCTTTGTGCCACTGTGATGTGACTCTCATGTACGGAAGTAATGTCATCACAGCACAGCCAATCGGGTGCCCTAAAAGGAAGAGTTTGAATTTGGAAGAAAGACCAAAAGAAGATAGGAGGGTCCATAAGAGCACTGACACCACAGCGCTGGAGAAGGATCACATGGAAGGTAAGTCGGCCATAATATGCTAATGTTATACATACTAGGACTAAGCCAAAGACCTGCAGGTAGGTTAATTGGCTTCCATCCTAAATTGGCCCTAGTATATGAATGGGGACCTTGGATTGTGGGCTCCTTGAGGGTAGGGGCCAATGTAAGTGTGCAATGTACAGGGATAGGGACAATTGTAGACACTCACTCAGGTTGAACTAGATGGACTGGTGTCTTTATTCAACCTTACTAACTATGAAACTAGTACATACTAAGACATTATGGCATAATGCTCCCCGAGGGCATTTGCTTACTTTTTTTTTTTGTTAGGTTTAGTTCCGCTTTAAAGCCTAGTACACACGATGAGATTATCTGACGAATGATCATCCCTATTTTTTTTGCATGCTAGTCTCTATCGAAAATGAAAAGGTTACTAAAGTACAAAAATTCTCATACAACAGAATAAAAATTTAGAAGTGATGTAATGCATTGTATTTTTGGACGAATACTGTACTGATTAACCACTTCAGCCCAAGGAGGATTTACACCGTTAACGACCAGGCCATTTTTCTGATATGGCACTTCTTTATTTTAAAGCCCCATACACACTATCAGATTTTCTGTTGATTGTTTTGTTTTATATTTTTCCTTCAGATTTACCAAAACCATATAATATGAGGTCAAACCTTAGAAGTTTGCATACAAATTGAATCAGGCAGACCCTTGCACTACATGGTTTTGGTAAATCTGAAGACAAAAATCAGCAGAAAATCTGATAGTGTGTATGAGACTTTATTGACAATTGCACGGGCGTGCTATGCTGTACCCAAATAAAATGAATGTCTTTTTTTTTTTTTTTTTTTCCCCACAAATAGAGCTTTCTTTTGGTGGTATTTGATCACCTCTGCGTTTTTATTTTTTTTTTTTTATTTTTTTTTTATGCTATAGACAAAACACTGACAATTTAAAAAATATATTTTTTTTTACTTTCTGCTATAATAAATATCCCCAAAAATGTAAAAAAAAAAAAAAAAAAAAAAAAAGTCATCAATTTAGGCCAATATGTATTCTGCTACGTATTTTTGGTAAAAATCCCAATAAGCGTATATTGATTGATTTGCGCAACAGTTATAACGTCTACAAACTATGGGATTGAGTGAAGAAATTTAAATTTTATTTTTTTTATTTATTTTTTACTGGTAATGGCGGCGATCAGTGATTTTTAGCGGGATTGAGGCGGACAAATCTGACCCTAAGTGACACTTTTTTGGGGACCAGTGACACCAATACAGTGATAAATGATAAAAAAAAATGCACTGATCACTGTATAAATTACACTGACGGGAAGAACGCAGAGATCACTGTTCCTTATTACTAGTAACAAACAATCTCCATGTTCTCCCCTGTCAGAACAGGGATCTGCCATATTTACATGGGCAGATGCCCGCCCTGCCTCTGTGAAGCGATTGTGTCTGCCAGACACCCGCATCGGCGGCTCCTCCGCGCAGTGGGTGCATATGCACCCACACTATCTATTGCATGAAACAACATACAGGTACGTTGTTTCACGCAATAGAGCCGCCCTGCCACAGTATATATGTGGTGAGCGGTCCTTAAGTGGTTAAATGGAAAATTTTTCGATCTGGCATCATACGAGAAATTTCCATGTTTGTCCCTTTTTGGAAAATTTCAGATGAAAGCTGTGTACTAACAATCAGATTATCGTACGATCAGTTCGAAAGCCCTCCTCCTAATATTGTATGAATTGAGTCTGGCTGTTTAGTTAATCTTGTTTTCCCATTGTCCACATGATTGTTACATGCACTCATTCATTTTATCATGGTCTAAAACTAAACACTCGTATCATGCTATGTTTTAGGACACACAAGCAACAGCCGCATTGTTTGGGAACACACCAGAGGTAGCTACAAGTGTATGCAATGCAGTTTTTCTACTTCAACGAGGGACCAGATGAATAAACACATTGAGGAAATACATAAAAATCCTACACCAGCCAGACCTCGAGAAGATATAGGTGGGTAAACTCCATTAAATGCTATAGTTGTTGCATTGGTAAAAACTAGGGTCTGTTTAGCAGTGCAAACATAAACACATTTATGCAGAAATTTTGAGATTGATACAAATGAGGAATTCCCTGTGTCTTATTGTACTTTGCTTTATTAAAGAGGAAGTAAACCCTGATGGGTTTACTTCCTCTTTCATTCCCTGCAAAGGCAAAGCATAACGGACTACTATGCATCGCATAGTAGCCCATTATGTGTCACTTACCTGACACAGGAGCCAGCGAAGTCACCGCTGTCCCCTGTAGTCTGGCGCATCCATCTTCTCGGTGGGGTCTCGCAGCTCCTCCGCTGTCATTCAGCGAAGCCGCGATGACGTCACTCCCGCGCATGCGCACGGGAGCCGACACGCACGGCATTGTGCGGCATCTTCGTCATTGACGATGCCGCGCTCAGTGCGCCTGCGCGCCGCTGTCTATGGTGCATGCGCCGTAGACAGCGGTGCCTGTCTTTGGTCAAATATCTCCTAAACCGTATAGGTTTAGGAGATATTTCTTGGACCTACAGGTAAGCCTTAATCTAGGCTTACCTGTAGGTCAAAGTGGTTTGTAAGGGTTTACAACCACTTTAACCACTTGCCTACCGCCGCACGACGATGTACGTCGACAGAATGGCACGGGCAGGCATATGGGCGTACCTGTACGTCCCTGCCTTCCCGCGAGTGGGGGGCCCCCCCCCCCCCCCCCCGGTGCCAGCGGCGGCCGGTATCCGTTCAGGAGCGATCCGGGATGAGGGGGCGGCCATTCGTTCATGGCCACCCCCTCGCGATCGCTCCTGACGAATGGAAGTGAGTCGTGACATCACTTCTTCTCCTGTAATGTAAACACAGGCAGAGGAAGTGATGTAATCTCTCCTCCGTGTCGGTATTTTTCGTTCCGGCACCGAGGAGAGAGGATCGGTGAGTTGCACCAACACGACACTACACAGTAGAACATGCCAGGCACACTCTCACCCCCCCTTCACCCCCCCAGTCACAGTGACACCAATTGCATTTTTATTTTTTTTGCATTGGTGTCATTTGTGACTGTAATAACTGTTAGGGCAGTTAGGGTTAGCCCCCTTTAGTTCTAAGGTAACCCCCCCAATAAAGGTTTAACCCCGTGATCACCCCCCCGTCGCCAGTGTCACTAAGGCTGGGTTCACATTGCAGCGGTTTATGAGAACGGATGTGATTCGCACCGCACTGCAGTGCAAATCACATCCGATCTCTGTGCGATTCGAGTTCAGCCATACAGATAGTATGGCTGAATTTGTGTCGCACCCGCCGCAAATTCGCACGGGACCCTTTTTTTTTGGTCCGCAGCAGAATCAGATCGCATGGGTGTTCACACCATGCGATCCGAGTTTGCAGATCGCACTGCGATATGCGAACTGATCTGGGGGTGTCATTATCATTTCACTGACACTCCCAGCAGTTCGCATAGGGCAGTGTGAACTGCCGCCGGGAGGCATGCGATGCGGGAACCCGCCGCGGACTCGTGGCGTTCCTGCATCGCTCCAGTGTGAACCCAGCCTAATAAGCGATCATTTTTCTGATCGCTGTATTAGTGTCACAGGTGACGCTAGTTGGGCAGGTAGGTATTTAGGTTCGCCGCAGCTTTTTATAGCGCCAGGGACCCCCATATACTACCGCATAAAGCCCCCTGATTGCCCCCTAGTTAACCCTTTCACCAGTGATCACCATATAACTGTTACAGGTGACGCTGGTTGGTTGGTTTATTTTTTTATAGTTTCAGGGCACCCGCCATTTATTACCTAATAAAGGTTTAACCCCCTGATCACCCGGCGGGTGATATAAGTTTGAGGGTCAGATAAGGTCTGCGTCACCCCAGGCAGCGTCAGGTTAGTGCCAGTACCGCTAACACCCACGCACAAAGCATACACCTCCCTTAGTAATATAGTATCTGATCAGATCTATATTAGCGTCGCCAGCAGTTTAGGTTTCCCAAAACGCATTGTTAGCGGGATCAGCCCAGATACCTGCTAGCACCTGCGTTTAGCCCCTCCGCCAAGCCCAGACCAGCCCACCCAAGTGCAGTATCGATCGATCACTGTCGCTTACAAAACACAACACACATAACTGCAGCGTTTGCAGAGTCAGGCCTGATCCCTGCGATCGCTAACAGTTTTTCTTGTAGCGTTTTGATACAGTCGCTGACAGCCTAGGTGCTTTTTTACCTGTGAGTCTCACTAGTGTACCCCTAAATTTAGGGGTGTCTACTTTCCAAAATGGGGTCATTTGGGGGGGGGGTTTTGTGCCATCTTGGCATTTTATGGCCTTCAAAACTGTAATAGGTAGTGAGGAGTGAAGTCAAAAATTTACGCCCTTAGAAAGCCTGAAGGCGGTGCTTGGTTTTCGGGGCCCCGTACGCGGCTAGGCTCCCAAAAAGTCCCACATATGTGGTATCCCCGTACTCAGGAGAAGCAGCAGAAATTATTTTGGGGTGTCATTTCACATATGCCCATAGCATGTGTGAGCAATATATCATTTAGTGACAACTTTGTGAAAAAATAAAAATAAAAAATAAAAGTTTGTAAATTTCCCGCAACTTGTGCCAAATATAAAATATTCCATGGACTCAACATGCCTCTCAGCAAATAGCTTGGGGTGTCTACTTTCTAAAATGGGGTCATTTGGGGGGGGTTTGTGCCATCTTGGCATTTTATGGCCTTCAAAACTGTGATAGGTAGTGAGGAGTGAAATTACAAATGTATGCCCTTAGAAATCCTGAAGGCGGTGCTTGGCTTTCGGGGCCCCATACGCGGCTAGGCTTCCAAAAAGTCGACCACATGTGGTATCCCCGTACTCAGGAGAAGCAGCAGAATGTATTTTGGGGTACAATTCCACATATAACCATGGCATGTGTGAGCAATATATCATTTAGTGACAACTTTGTGTAAAAAAAAAAAAAAAGTTTACATGCACTGTATCTCCACTGGAAAAGGGGGTACTACATGGATGGAATAATGGTGCTGGGGGATATCAAGGTTGTATGGGGGAAAACAATGCTGAGGGGGGATCTGGGGTGTATAGGGGGTAGCACTGCTTGGTGTAGCTTGGGTTGTTATAGTGCTAGAGGTATCAGGAAAGTAGAGAGGCCACAGTGTAGTTATCAGGGATGTAGTGGGGTAGCAATTTAAGGCATATCTTAAGGTAAAAGTGCTGGGAGGAATATCTAGGGTGTAGAGGGGTCAGAGTGCTTGGGGGATATTTGGGGTGTAGAGGGGTCAGAGTGCTTGGGGGGGGGGGGATCTGTGGTGTAGAGGGGTGAGAGGGCTGGGGTGTAGAGGGATCAGGGTGCTGGGGGGATATCTGGGGTGTAGAGAGGTCAGAGAGTACTTAGGCTATATCTCTGCATTACATATAGGCTGAGTTGGCTCTGAAGTCACAGAAATAGATACTCAGCATATATAAACTGCACTAAAAACCTTTTATTTATATAGTCTTATTTTTCTTTCTTTTTGCACTGTGTATAAATATGACTCTGTAGTCCAGCGGACACCATGTTCACTTCATATAACAGACCTAGTAAGGCACATCCCCTTCTTCAGCACTAAAAGTGTGCCTAAGGATGATATAATGGGGGATGTGGCCATTCTTTAACACTTCCTTCATTCTATCACCAGTGCATGTGCTGAAAGTACATGTCCTCTGAGGAAAAAACGGTTCTTTTAATGCATTTCCAAGCTAAAATCGGTTTTATAAAAAATATATATAGTGGTACAGAACTACAAATGGAAAATAAATGAGACCGTTGAGCTTTACAAGAGATTATATATATATATATATATATATATATATATATATATATATATATATATATATATATATATATATATTTAGTGTGTGTATATAATATATTTTTTTTCTCATTTAAAAGCAGAACATGCACCCATATTTGTTTTTTTAACCACTTAAGGACCAGGCCTCTTTTTCGGACTTGGTGTTTCCATGTTTAAAACAGTTTTTTTTGCTAGAAAATTACTTAGAACCCCCAAACATTTTATATTGTTTTTTTTCTAACACCCTAGAGAATAAAATGGCGGTCATTGAAATACTTTTTTTCACACCGTATTTGCGCAGCGGTCTTAGAAGCGCACTTTTTTTGGAAAAAATTCACTTTTTTGAATAAAAAAATAAGACAACAGTAAAATTAGCCCAATTTTTTTTTATACTGTGAAAGATAATGGTATGCCGAGTAAATTGATACCCAACATGTCACGCTTCAAAATTGCGCCCGCTCGTGGAATGGCGTCAAACTTTTAGCCTCAAAAATCTCCATAAGCGACATTTAAAAAGTTCTACAGGTTGCATTTTTTGCGTTACAGAGGAGGTCTAGGGCTAGAATTATTGCTCTCGCTCTACCGATCGCGGCGATACCTCACATATGTGGTTTGACCACCGTTTTCATATGCGGGCGCTACTCACGTATGCGCTCGCTTCTGTGCGCTCTGTTTTTAAAAAAAAATTTTTTTTTTCTTATTTATTTTAATTTATTTTATTTATTTTTACACTTTTAAAAAAATAAAAATAAAATGGATCACTTTTATTCCTATTACAAGGAATGTAAACATCCCTTGTAATAGAAAAAAGCATGACAGGTCCTCTTAAATATGAGATCTGGGGTCAAAAGGTCCTCAGATCTCATATTTGGGCTAAAATGCAAAAAAAAAAAAAAAAGAAAATCTGACATTAAAAAAAAATATATACCTTTAAGAGGTATGGGCGGAAGTGACGTTTTGACGTCGCTTCCGCCCTCCTATGGTATAGAGACGAGTGGGGGCCATCTTAGCCTCACTTGTCTCTATGCCCAGCCGACGGAAGGACCTGATCGCCTCCGCCGCTACCGACGGCTCCGGTAAGCGGCGGAAGGTGCGGGAGGGCGGCGGGAGGGGGGGTGGCACCTCTCCCGCCGCCGATAGCGGTGATCTCGCGGCGAATCCGCCGCGGAGACCACCGTTATCGTACAGCCGACCGCCGCCTGAAGAGATAGATATCTCGGTTGTGGCAGCAGCTGCTGCCGTTACCGAGATATCCCTCTTCAAAAAATGGACGTACATCGTCGTGCGGCGGTCGGCAAGTGGTTAAAGTAGAACTATAAGCCAAAACTTTTTTCATTTTGGATATAGTAAGGGAGGGTTATAACTGCCATCAGACTTTTTTCTTTTTTTTTTCTTTTGCCATCTCAGTCCAATTACGGAGATTTCCCTTCATTTTTTTTGTCCCATAGACAAACGTAGTGAGAGAAAATCCCTGCAGATTAGGGAAATCCCTTGAGGACCCCCAAATCGCCAGAACTAGTGTCCCCATTGAAAGATTTCCCCTCTATTACTTTTCTGGGGACAAAACAAAATGTCGGACTTTCACTTTCGATAAATATGATAAACAGGGCAAATTTTTTTCCCTCAGTTTAGGCCGATAACTTCTAGATATTTTTGGTAAAAAAAAATCACAATTGTCGATTATTGATTGGTTTGCGCAAAAGTTATAGCGTTTACAAAATAGAGGATAGTTTTAAAGCATTTTTATAAATTTTTTTTTTTTACTAGTAATGGCGGCGATCAGCAATTTTTATTGTGACTGCGACATTATGGCGGACACATCGGACATTTTTGGCACGTTTTTGGAACCATCGTCATTTATACAGCAATCGGTGCTATTTAAATGCACTGATTCCTGTGTAAATGACACTGGCAGTGAAGGAGTTAACCACTAGGGGGCAGTGTAGTTTTATGTATGACGTTATGTGTTTTTTTTTTATTTATTTTTTTTGTAGGGGGTGTGGCCTGGCATGTGACGTCACTGATCGTTCTTCCCTATAAAAGGGAAGAGACGATCGGTGACAGTCACACAGGGAAGCACGGGGAGAGGTTTGTTTACACAGACCTCTCCTCATTCTTCAGCTCTGTGACCCGATCGCAGAACACCAGCGGTGATCGGGTCCGCTGGTCCCCCTGCCACGGTCACGGAGCACAGGGTCGTGAGCGCGCCGCCGGCAGTGCGATCCCTACCCACAGCTGGGCACTTAAAAAGCAACGTACAGGTACGTGCTTGTTCCCTAGCCGTGCCATTCTGCCGACATACATCGGCGTGAGGCGGCCCTTAAGTGGTTATCCACTTCAATACAGGGCATTTTCAGCCCCTTCCTTCCCAGACCAATTTTTAGTTTTCAGCACTGTCGCAATTTGAATGACAATTGCGTGGTCATGCAACACTGTACCCAAATCAAATGTTTATGTTTTTTTCCCCACAAATAGAGCTTTCTTTTGGTGGTATTTGATCTCCTCCTGTGGTTTTTATTTTTTGCACTATAAACAAAAGAGCGAAAATTTAAAAAAAAAACAAAAAAAAAATTATTTTTATTTTTTGCTATAATAAATATCCCAATTGAAGAAAAAAAAAATGTTTCCTTAGTTTAGGCCGATACGTATTCTTCTACATATTTTTGCTTAAAAAAAATGCAATAAGCGTACATTGGTTTGCACAAAAGTTACAGCGTCTGCAAAAAAATACAGGATACATTTATGGCATTTTTATTTTAATTTAAATTTTTTTTTTATTTTTTTTTACTAGTAATGGTGGCGATCTGCATTTTTTTTTGCTGTTGTTGGGTGTTTTTTTTTTTTTTTTTTTTTTCTCATGACTGTGACGTTGTAACGGACACACTTGACACATTTTTGGGACCATTCACATTTATACAGCGATCAGTGCTATAAAATTGCACTGATTGCTGTGTAAATGTGACTAGCAGGGATGGGGTTAACACTAGGGGGTGATCGAGGGGTTAATTATGTTTTCTAGGGACTGATTCTAACTTTAGGGGGTGGGGACTCACAAGGGGAGGAGACCGATCTGTGTTCCTCTGTACTGAGAACACGCCATCGGTTTCCTCTCACCTGACAGGATGTGGATCTGTGTTCCCGGGCAGTCGCACTGAGTCTCGAGCAATGGGGTATGTGCGCGCGCCCCCCTAGACGGGCGGAAAGCCGAGGATGTCATATGACGCCCACCCAGGATGGGAGATCCCTCCTGCAGACGTCATATGACTATGGGCAGGGTAAGAAGGGGTTAAATTAAGCTTTAACAATAAAAAACCTGGAAACTGGTTTCTATGCATAGCTACAGTAGATTTTGGACCCTCCGGTTTTAGTAAATCAACCCCAAAGAATACCTACTTGCATTATTTTCTAAAGAGAGCTTACCAAAATTGTTATACTGCATTTTAGGGATTTCCATCCTTAAAACTGTACTCCAGGAATTATATTCTCTCTTATATTCACCGACTGACGAGGCTTCTCTCTTTAGACCATTGGATTGTTACGCCACCTTTAGGAGAGGACTAGACATGACATGTTAACATGTAATATAAAAACCAGAACTTTCTAGTTCCGCCCAAGGGGCGGTTCCTTAGGTAACAACCCCTCAGCCTGCCTTGCAGCTTCAGTTTTTTTTCTGTCTAGTGAAGAAGGACCCAGGAACCCTGTGGGCCCGCAGGGTTCCTGTTTTATTTTTTTATTTATTTTTTGCAGGAGCTTTGCTTTTTGTGCAAGATTAAAGATTCTGTGATCTGCTATCAACAGCCAGCTGGGTGACAGACTGGATACCCTTATCCTTGTAGCCTCCCCAGCCTGGCCAGTGAGCGTGTGCAGACCAGAGCTCCTCGCTGGGTCGGCCACGACATGCCTCAGCTCCAGAGGCGGTCAGTGAGCGTTAATGCTCCAGGGCACACACATGACCGGGCTACTGATGTCTGTGTCAGTGTGCCGGGCCAGCAGCCACCCCGTACTGATCGGTTGAGTGGGTCTGTGATGGAATGTCTCCCAGCTCTGCAGGCCTTTTAAAAGTGGTTGTAAACCCTTACAAACCACTTTGACCTACAGGTAAGCCTGATTACCTGTAGGTCCAAGAAATATCTCCTAAACCTATACGGTTTAGGAGATATTTGCCCGAAGACAGGCGCACTGAGCGCGGCATTTCCAACAACGGAGCTGCGCAGGGAGTGACTTCATCGCGGCTCTGCCGAATGACAGCGGCGGAGCTGCGAGACTCCACCGAAAAGATGGATGCGCCGGACTACAGGGGACAGCGGTGACATCGCTGGCTCCTGTGTCAGGTAAGTGACACATAATGGGCTACTATGCGATGCATAGTAGTCCATTATGCTTTGCCTTTGCAGGGAATGAAAGAGGAAGTAAACCCATCAGGGTTTACTTCCTCTTTAAGTACAGCTCTCCCTGCTTTGGTGGGGCTGAGCAGCTGGGCATTCCCTGGGAGGTCGATTCCCTCTCTTCTCTCCCTGTCCCTTTCTTCCCCCCCCCCCCTCCTGTGGGGGATGCTGAATGGGCTTCTGAGCAGTGTGTGTGCCATAGACAGGGGCTCTCCGGGGGGGACTGCGCTAGCTGGCTGTGCCCTGGATGTGTGTAGGTCTCTCCAGGCTGTGTCTGTTGATCACTGTAGCGCTGTTCACCGCCATTTAGCTGCCTGTTTTGTTTCACTGTCCCTCATGGTATATATGGTGGGGCAAGGAGCAGCAGGCTTTCCTGTAGTTTGGTGGCCATTTTCCCTGTGATTATGTCCTTTTATGCTGGAACGCTCGGTGGCCATTTTCTTGAAGCCTGAACATGTTTTTGATCAGTTTCAGCACCATTTGCAGCAGCTCTGCACAGCGCAGTGTAGTCTCTTATGCACCTGGGAGCTGACACAGGCAGTACTAGCTGGACAGCGCAGAACCAGTCAGGCTGGTGAGTCCTGCAGGAAAGAGCCCCTCAGCCAGCAGCAGTTAGGAGGGTGGGACCATCACTGTCCAAAGTCCCCATCAGGTGGCAGACAGGGTAGGGTCAGCATGGCTTCCAAAACTGGTATTTCTTCCCTCGAAATCCAGGTAATTGCAACCGGTTTCGCAGACTGTGCAGTGCCTCTGGATGGACGTTTTATCGGCGGTCCTCAATTCGCTCATTGCCAAGATGGAGGTGGTGAGTGGGAGCAAAGGTGGTAAAAAAAAATGGCCCCTTACGCCCCTCCTCCTCCTCCTCCGGGGAGAGCTCTAACGTAGACTCTGGCCCTCCTGAGGCTGGTGACCCCTGCTCTGTCATTTCAGATGACGCTGACCAGGACCGATCGGACAGTGAGGATGAGTCCCGTCCGGGTTCGTGCACGACAAAGCACTTGTTGTAGCACTTATCACAGCCGCGCTGTGATACCCTGAAGATTCAGGAGCCAGCAGATCCCTCCCTTTTGGGTCCCGTAAGCCAGCCCTTTCACCTAAGGTGTTTCCGTATCTGACTTATTTTGATAAGTTCATTTACAAGGAATGGGGTCGACTGCAACTGACCTTTTCGGTCCCCAAGTACATGGCGGTGTGTTACCCCTTTGAGGAAAGCCTTCTCAAAAAGTAGTCGGCTCCTCCGGTCGTGGACTCCCCCAGTATCCAGGTTAAAGAAAGTAACCACGATCCCGGTAGAGAGGACTCCTGCATTTTAAGGACCCCATGGAAAGGAAGGCCGTGGCAGTGGCTCGTTCCTTTGTTTACAGTTGTGGGGTCAACCATGCGACCAGTACTGGCACACGCACTTGTAACCGAATGGGCAAAACTGTTGCACCACGAATTGGGAGAGCAACAGACTTCTCCTGTCTGCGTGGAACTAGCAGAACAACTAGTGCAAGGCCTGAAGTACATTTGTGATACAGCCCTGGATACCCTTCGTCTGTTATCCAGGACTTAAGTGTCAGCAGTGGTGCTGAGGCACCTGATCTGGCTAAAATGCTGGTCTGCTGACCAGGCATCCAAAAAAGCCCTGACTGATCTTCCCTTCCTTGGCGACCGGCTCTTTGAAACCTCTTTGGATGACATTATTAAAAATGCCACAGGTGGTAAGAGTACACTACTCCCACAGGCCAGGAAGACTAAGGAGCCATGCTGTAGGCAAGGGCCCTCTTTTTCCGCTCATAAGAGGCTTTTTCGTCCGTCTGGGGCTTCGACCAAGTGTCCCCAGCCTGACAGGACGACCTCTGAAGGACCCAAGCGTCCCAAGAACCGCAAGCCTGCGAGCAAAAGTGCTGCCGCATGAAGGTTTGCCCCTGCCTACAACACGGGTGGGGGGGGTCGCCTTCGGGCGTTTGCAGCCCGATGAGCTTCTCGGCTGTCTGACCAATGGGTCTGCGATCTGATTTCCTCAGGCTACGAGATAGAGTTCCTCTCTTAGCCGCAAAACAGATTCTTCCCTTCCAACATACCCGTACTCCTGGCTCGCCAGGAGGCCCTTTTGGAGGCGGTAAGGGACCTGCTGAGTCACGGGGTGATAGTACCTGTTTCGGACTCGGAACGTTTCCAGGGGTTCTAATCAAACCTGTTTGTAGTCCCCAAAAGGGAAGGGGTATGTCCAATCTTGGACCTGAAAGCCCTCAATTACTTTGTGAAAGTACAGGGCTTCAGAATGGAATCAGTTCGCTCAGTAGTCGCTGCACTCCATCAAGGGGACTCCCTGGCATCCTTAGACATCCAGGATACGTACCTGCACATACCCATATGCATTCGGCATCAGAAGTTTCTGCGATTTGCAGTCGGGGGAAGCCCGCTACCAGTTTGTGGCTCTCCCTTTTGGTTTGGCATCAGCCCCCCGAGTCTTTGCCAAGGTATTGGCTCCTGTTTTGGCATTTCTGCGTCAGAGTTAGAAGAGAATGTGGTGATCACCATGCAGACCCCGCAGGAATTTGGGTGGCTGCTGAACCTAAAAAAGTCGGTGATCGTACTGAATCAGCGCTTGGAGTACCTAGGCTTACTGCTGGACTCCATGGAAGTGAGAGTGTTTCTCCCTTCAGACAAGCTGCAGACTCTCAGAGCTGCAGTAAAACTGTTGATGAGCCGCAGGTGGTCGTGGCTACGCTTCTGCATGCGAGTCCTGGACTCATGGTGGCCTCCTTCGAGGCAGTATCGTATGCCCAGTTTCACACCAAAGTCCTGCAGAAGGAGATTTTGACAAAATGGGACAAATCTCCGTTGTCCCTGGATCGGCAGATTCAGGTGAGCTGGTTAGTCAGGGATTCCCTGCTCTGGTGGCGGAGGTCCCTGGCACTTCGGTCCGGGAAGTCGTTTCTACCACTGAAGTGGACCGTGATCACAACGGACGCCAGCCTATCCTGCTGGGGTGGAGTAATGGGAGTTCAGTCGACCCAGGGCCTCTGGTCGGTGGAGGAATCCAAGTTTCCGATCAATCTGCTCGAACTGAGAGCAATCAGGCTATGCCTCTCCACATGGTCGATAAGACTTCAAGGGCGTCCAATCAGGATCCAGTCAGACAGCGCCACGGCGGTGGTATACGCCAATCACCAAGCAGGAACAAGAAGCTTGGCCGCCGCACGGGAGGTTGCTCACATCCTTCAGTGGCAGAGCGACATGTACCCGCCCTGTTGGCCATTTACATCCCGGGAGTGGAGAACTGGCAGGCGGTTTATTTAAGTCTCCAGATGCTGGACCCAGGAGAATGGGCATTTGATCCGGTGGTGTTTAGGCTACTGTGCCTGCGATGGGGCACAACAGACGTGGATCTTCTGGCCTCCCGTCTCAATCGGAAGGTGCCATCTGCTCCGCAGAGTGGGTGCCGAGGGGATTCCAGTAATATTGATTGCCCCAGATTGGCCCCAGCATCCCTGGTACACAGACCTAGTGCGCCTGGTGGCAGACACCCCTTGGCGACTGCCGTTACGAGAAGACCTTCTGTCTCAAGGTCCAATTCTCCATCCTGCTTTACCAACGCTGGTTTTAACGGCATGGCTATTGAGAGCCAGGTGTTGAGGAACCGGGGTCTTTCAGACTCTGATCCCAACTATGCTGAGAGCACAGAAATCTTCTTCTCTGAAGATATATCATCGTACCTGGAAGGCCTACATCTCCATGTGTGAGAAGAGGATGGCGTCTGCGCTCCTTTTCTATATCCAGGATCCTGCTGTTTCTACAGCAAGGAGTAGACCAGAAATTGGCTTTAAGCACCATTAAAGGACAAATATCAGCTTTGGCTGTCTCTTTTCAGCGACCCCTGGCATCTCGCTCTCTAGTGAGCACTTTTGTTCAAGGGGTCCGACATGTAGTTCCTCCGGTGCGTCCACTGTTACCCCCATGGGATCTGAACCTGGTGTTATCGGCGCTTCAAAAAACACCAGTTGAAAATATCAGAGAGATTCCCCTGTTGACTCTTTCCCAGAAAGTGGTCTTTCTAGTGGCAATTACATCGGCCACTAGCTTACATCGGAACTGGCGGCCTTGTCTTGCAAGTCGCCCTATCTGGTTATCCACAAAGATAAGGTGTTTAGTCTGCAACCTTCTTTTCTGCCAAAGGTGGTTTTGGCGTTCCACATCAATGAAGACATTGTGTTACCATCTCTGTGTCCTAAGCCGACACATCCTAAGGAGGTGGCCCTTCATGCCCTGGATGTGGTTTGGGCTCTGAGGGTGTATTTGTCTGCCACGGCTCCCTTTCAGAAGTCAGACTCCTTGTTTATTTCGGTGGCTGGTCCGAAAAAAGACATGGCGGTTTTGTTGGCAACCGTTTCCAGGTGGATCAGACAGATTGTAGTACAGGCCTACACCTTAAAGGGGCAGGTGCCCCCCTTTCTGGTCACGGCCCACCTCACAAGGGCAATCGGAACGTCTTGGGCCTTCCGACATCAAGCGTCTGTCGCTCAAGTGTGTAAAGCGCGACTTGGTCATCTGTTCACACTTTTACAAAATTCTACAAGGTAGATAGATGTCAGTGCATCGGCTGATGCCTGTTTTGGGCGCAAAGTTTTGCAGGCGGCTGTGTAATTGCAATTGAACATACATTTTTTTTTTTTTTTCAGTTTTTTTTTGTAAAAACGCAGTACTTTTAAGTAAATGCACTGTTGCATTTGTTACCGCAGTTCTGGTGCGGTTTGAGGGTAGTGCCTCTCTGTTGAGGAGCACCCTGTTGTTGTGGTTTTTTTTTGTTTTTTGTGGGTAAAAAAGTTTAGTTATTCCCACACACTGTCGTTTTTGTGGGTAAAGTTTATACTAGTTCCCACATGCTATGGTGGGTGAAGTTTTATGCCGTTTTCCCACCCCTCATTTTGGCACTGCTTGGGAACATCCCAATGGTCTAAAGAGAGGAGCTGTGTCAGATGGTTAATATAAGAAAAAATAGGATTTTTTTGTACTCGCCGTAAAATCCTTTTCTCTGTAATTCACCGACTGACACAGCACCCACCCCTCCTATTTTTCTTTACATTATACTGCTTGTTGACATACTGAATCTGAAAGGCAGGCTGAGGGGTTGTTGCCTAAGGGACCTAAAGTTCTGTTTTTTATTACATGTCAACATGTCATGCCTAGTCCTCTCCTAAAGGTGGCGTAAAAACCCAATGGTCTAAAGAGAGGAGCTGTGTGTTGGTGAATTACAGAGAAAAGGATTTTACGAGTACAAAAAAATCCTATTTTTTTTTTCTATGCTACCTACATTGGGCCAGCTTGGCTTGGAGTAGTATGCAAATCTGATATCCGGAGGGCCATTGTGGCTGCTGTAAAGTAGTAGTTCAGGTTACATGCAGTGATAGCCGTGATCAGCTGGTTTTCTGTCGGAGCAGCTTCCTCTCTGCACACTGACCACACAGAGTTGCTTGTTTGGCATCTCTACCATTCATTGAATAGCGTGTTTTGGTGTGTTGTGTGTTTGTGTTTTTGTTTTTTGTTTTTAAATGAACACAAGATGTTTTCTGATTGAACGAGATGGAGAACATGAGGTCATCTGCCTTTCTCTCCACTGAGGTGGCCCAATTTAAGTATGCAAAAAATACAATTCTTGCAGTTCAGTATATATATATATATATATATATATATATATATATATATATATATATATATATATATATATATATATATACACAATTTCACAGTTTTGCAGAAATTCACATCCTTGTTCTGTTTTGTTGTCCAAGAACATAAGTGTCTATCTGGGTGCCTCTCATGTGACCTAAAGGCTCTGGTACACAGTAGTTTAGAAGTGATACTTAACACACACTGTTTAATTGACATTGTTCCTTCTATTTCTGTACATGGGTAATGACACTGTAATTTATAAAAAAAAAAACAAGGAACATGCTAGTTAAACACTCTGGAAAGGGGACTTCACTTTTTCTGTCCTGAGTACAGCAGAGACCTTCATCTTGCCAGTGTTCTAAATCCTTCAGAACTGCACCTAAATGAGGAGGGTGCAGATCTGCTCGGAGTGAAGATGGCCAAAAAGTTAGAGGTGTTTTTAATCTAGACGACGATGGGGGGGGGGGGGGGGGGAGGAGACCAGAGGTAGAGATGGTCAACGCGGAACATATTCCAGAAGGTAGTATTGGGGGCATTAGTGGTAGGTTGATAAAGCACATAAACCCAAGGTAAGTGGTAAGTATAGTAACAAGTCTTAGTTGCAATCTCAAACGCCCAATAAGAGGATAGTATGCGACCGGTCTAAACTACGTGGCATGTTCACCAATGCCAGAAGCCTGGCAGACAAGATGGGTGAACAAGAGATACTGTTGTACCAGGAGGATTTGGATTTTGTGAATTTGAGTTTTAGTTCAACAGCTCTCATGATTGGCTGGCAACCATTCAAGGGTATACCCTTTATTGTAGGGATAGAGAAGGTAAAAAGGGGAAGGGGTATGCCTTTATAACCAGAATGATGTACAAGTGAAAGAGATGACATCACTAAGGGAGCTAGGGAGGAGGGGGAATCCTTATGGGTAGAGCTCCAGAGGGATTAAGCTAGGAGGAAAATAATACTGGGAGTATGCTATAGGCCCCCTAACCTGAGGGAGGTGGGGGGGGGGGGTCTCCTATCACAAGTTGGATTAGCAGCAAGGATGAGAAGTGTTTATAATGGGGGGATTTTAATTATCCAGACATAGACTGGGCGGAGGGAACCACGCATTCGTCTAAGGCTCGCCAGTTCCTAAATGTCTTGCAGGACAATTTCATGGTTCAGATGGTAGACGCAACAACTACAAATAAAAGCGTTACTGGATCTACTGATTACCAACAATACAGATGTGGAAATACAGGGCTATTTAGGAAACGGCTATCACAGGTCAATTGGCTTCAGTATAAATCACACAAATAGGAAACATAAGGGGAATACAAAGACACTGAATTCCAAAAGAGCCAACTTCCCTAAACTACAAGAAATGTTGTGTGATACTACGCCACGGATTATACATAACAGGAGACTAGGGTGAAATATGTACAGAGAATATTTAGTAGTCAAAAAGAAGGAATTGCTGCCTCTACATATTATTACCACTGAGGTGGGGCAAAGAAAATAATTAGAGGGGTGTAGATGTGGCGCTATTCCTCATAGTTAAAATTGGTAATAATAAATAGAAACCAAGCAATAGAGACCTGCAATTGCTGCAGAATCTCCTATAAAAATCATTTTTAAGGTGAAATAATCCCCTTTTTATTTAAATAAAAGGTGCTATTGTGTTGCACCCTTTGCCTATTGTAGGGTTGCAATGAAAAAGTGGTGTGCTGATGGTGTTCCAAATAATGCAATTGGGCCTTCATTTTAAAATTGAAAATTACGTGCTGGAGTGTTACGCCCTCCTGTGATGTGCAGGGTGTCAGAGAAAAATGTATCGTATATTGTTAGTGATATATTGATGTGTGTAGGGGTGCAAAACTTATATTTTTACCATACAATATTTGTTAATCCTATTGTATGCCAAACGTGTGTTTGACCCTCTGTTACAGTATCTCACTGCATAAAATATGCGATCATTAGCAGAGATATGGCAAACCAGAATACCAAAAAAAAAAAACCCCCCCATGGTTCTGTCCTGGGACCAATCCTATTTAATTTGTTCATAAACGACTTGGAGGATGGGGGAAAAAAGTTCAATCTCTGTATTTGCGGACGATACTAAGCTAAGCAGGGCAATAACTTCTCCCCAAGATGTGGAAACCTTGCAAAAAGATCTACATGGCATATGAGGTTTAAAGTGGTTGTATGGTCAATTTTTTAACTTTTACCTACAGGAAAGCCTATAATAAGGCTTACCTGTAGGTAAAAAAAATATCTCCTAAACCTGTACGGTTTAGGAGATATTCCCCTCGGTATGCGCCGCTGACTGCAGCGGCGCATGCGCACAAGGGGGTTCTCGCCGTGAAAATCCGGCAGCGCTCGTCCGGCCGGACTGAAATCTCCCGCGCGCATGCGCGGGAGTGACGATATCGCGGCTCCGGCCACTCAGTGCCAGAGCCGCGATACCCGGAAGAGATGCCGAGGGAGCATGTCGGCTCCCTCGGCGTGGATCGGGCCAGATGTCGGGGGCCTCGTTCTAAGGTAAATATTTCATAATGAGCTAGTATGCGGTGCATACTAGCTCATTATGCCTTTTGCTTTGCAGGTTTAAAAAAATAAAAATAATAATTTGCGGGTTTACTACCGCTTTAATGTAGAAAAATGTAAAATAATGCATTTGTGTGGCAAAAATATGAATGCAATCTATACCGCCTGGGGGAATCTAGGATGGAAAAGGACCTGGTCCTAGTAGATAATAGGCTCAGCAATGGCATGCAATGCCAAGCTGCTGCTAACAAAGCAAACAGAATATTGCCATGCATTAAAAAGGGGATCAACTCCAGAACTAAAACTATAATTTTCTCGCTGTACAAGACTCAGGACCGGCCGCACCTAGATAATGCTGTCCTGTTCTGGACACCAGTCCTCAGGAAGGATGTACTGGAAATTAAGCACGTACAAAGGACAACAAAGCTGATAAAGGGTCTGGGTGATGTTAGTTATGAGGAAAGGTTGCGAGCACTGAACTTATTCTCTCTGGAGAAGAGAGGGGATATTTCATTTTACAAATACCATACTGGTGACCCCACAATAGGGTTTTTTTTGTTGTGTTTTTTTTTTTTTTTTTTTTTTTTGGCGGAAGGGAGTTTAACAAGAGACATGGCCACTCATTAAAATTAGAAGAAAAAAGTTTAACCTTAAACTATGTAGAGAGTTCTTTACTGTAAGAGCAGCAAAGATGTGGAATTCCCTTTCACAGGCGGTGGTCTCAGCGGGGAGCATTGATAGTTTCAAAAAACTATTAGATAAGCACCTGAACGACCGCAACATACAGGCATATACAATGCAATACTGACATATCACACATATAGGTTGGACTTTTATGGACTTTTCAACCTCAACTACTATGTAATTATGTAAGAATGAGAACTAAATATTTCAGTGAAATTTATGGATTGGTACAGTAATAATTAAGCTCAATAGCAACGTGGTGTAAAAAAGTTGATACTTTTTTGTTTTACTTTCTTTCATATGAATAGATTTGGAGGTATGAGTTGTTTCAAAACAGACGTAATGTGAAATGCCTTTTTAAAAATGGCATCAAAGTGGCAAGTCATTTGCACCTCCTATTGATTATAAATGAACCACATTATAAGACATGGGGGTTGATTTACTAAAGGCAAATAATATGTTCAGTTGCTCTAGATCTAAGGGGAACATGCAAGGAAAATGAAAAAAAAAACATAATTTTTGCTTGCACATGATTGGATGATAGAAATCAGCAGAGCTTCTCCTCAGATCTTGCACAACTGCACTTGCAGTACACTAAAGCCTAGTACACATTTCTATTTTTTCTTTTCATTCAACCCAGTGGGCTGAACAAAAAAAAAACGCCCTCAGCCATTGGTTGAGGGCACCAACCATGAGCCAGTCAACAGACCTTTTTCGGTCATGTCCCCTTCTACAGAAGCCAGCCGAACTGGCTGTAGTACACAAGGGCTAGTTCAATAGAAACCAACCTATGCCACCCGACATTTTGGCCATGTGAACGGGGCTTTGCATTGCACAGCTTTACATTTAGTAAATCAACCCCATTGTCCACACTTACCCTAGAAAAACCTGATAACTTGCAAAAATAACTGAGCATTATTCTCATTCTTATTATAGATTATGACATGGATCTTCTCCCTTTCCACTCCAAGCTGCCGGCAGAAATTGAACCCAGCCTTTTACCACAGATCTGATGGAGAAGAGTTCTCCAAGGCCTTCCCTTATCATAGCCCAGTGCCGCCGATATCTTGGTGATGGTTGCAGCCATAATTTGTTACGAAAATGTGCTTTCTCAGAACAAGAATACTTTGAAATGGGCTACAGTTAAAAATTAAAATTGGTGGACTTGAACTGAGGAAGTGTGTATTTCAGATGTGAATACAGACATTACAGAGCAACATTACCCATTTTGATGAAAAAAAAAATGAGCTACTCCTTCAATACTGGCTTCATTATCTTACTCTAATGCCCTGTACACATGACCGGTTTTCCCAGCGGAATAAACTCTGAAGGTTTTTCCGACGGAATTCTGCTGAAACTGTCTTGCGCACACACACGATCACACCAAAGTCTGATCGTCAAGAATGTGGTGACATACAGCACGTATGACCGGACTAGAAAAAGGAAGTTCAGTAGCCAGTAGCTTCCGTCTCGTACTTGCTTCAGAGCATGCGTAATTTTTGGTCCGTCGGAACAACATACAGACAAGCGGTTTTCCTGATTGGAATTGGTTCTGTTGGAAATATTTAGAACATGTTCTATTTCTAGATCCGTTGGAATTTTGGAAAAAAAAAAAAAAGTCTGATGGGGCATACACACGATCGGAATATACGATGAAAAGCTCCCATCAGACTTTTACTGTCAGGCATTCCATTCGTGTGTATGTGGCATAAGAAGTATTTGGTGTTTTTCCACAACTATTTTGTATTCACTCTTGCTTATTTTGAAGCCATTCTATTTCTACTATAATAGGAGCACACGGACATGCTGGCAATGAAACAAATCATTATAACCTCAGGTTTTCCAATCACTGAAGGCTAAAAATTCTTAATAACGTTGGGTATGTGCTGGCTTCTTAACTAGATTCTGCTCGGTATTATTTGGACATCTGTGTCACAAAGGCAGGATAGACAGGTTGTCATTTTTATTGCATTATTTGGTGCCATGTGAACAAAATACAAACAAACTAGGACAAACTAGTTTAAAATTAAGAAAATGCATAGTTTTTGAGACTGTACGAGTTATAATGTGAAAATAATGAGGCTGCCTTTTGGGATTCCACATAGTGTGGAAAGTTTACAGCTGTTTAAAATCCAGTTGCAAAATAATAGAAGATCTTCAAATTTTTACCCATCACCACTTAATTCACCTGAGTATAAAATCTAAAGCTCCAGGGGCTTAGAAAATTGCCATGCATATGGAAAAACATGCTTAAGCTGGAGGGGATAAAAATCTTACCAATGGAATGGACATCTACAAAAAATGTTTGAAGTCCAATTAGGCCCACATGCAGTACAGGGCCATCTGTTGTACCAATGAGGGTTCATTCACTGCAGAATTCAGTATGCCATGGTGAGCAACTTTTGGCAGTCTATTGAAACTGAATTGGCTGTAACGCACCTCATTGCATGAAAATAGGTGCTGTCATTTTTTTCGGGGCACTGTGTTAAACATGCCAAGGGGAACCTTTCAAAATGAAATGCACTGCAATGCAGTAATGCATTCATGGTGTATTATAGCACATGTTGGCTCTCTTCCTTTATGCCTCCTTTCAGTGGGCTGGAGATAATTATTATCATTATTCAGGATTTATATCGCGCCAAAGGTTTGAGCAGTGCTTTACATTGTGAGTGCAGACAGCACAGTTACAATACAAGAGGAATTAGAGGGCCCTGCTCCTTAGAGCTTACAGTCTAAATGGGAGATGATTTCCACCATATCACAATCATAACATAACCAAAATGTAAAAAACGGATAGTGTACAATTTTCTACAGCCTTCTAGTTGTATGTTTACACCAATAACCCTTCTGGGACGGCAGCTGATAGTCCTGCAATTTGGCAGATGTGCACACTTGTGCTGTTGCATTTAGCATTTCTGGGGTGCAATAGGTGTCCTTGTGATCATCGAAGGTCACACCATAAAGTAATTGTTAAAAAAAATCGGCAACACTATTTTTACTTTGTTCTACTTTAAAAAAAAGTTAAACCTATGCGTACCATACTACATAACCATCTAGCAACCTAGTACTCCATTCATTGAGATTTGTGCATTTACTCAAGATGGCAAATAACTTAAATGGTTTGCAGTAGTGGGAATTGTTGCTACCCTGCAGAATGTATTTTACATACGGAAGTGTCAGTGACTGTTAAAACTGTGCGTTTTACAGCAACACCTCCTGAGGACATTTGTATACATGGATCTTGGGAGCCTTGTGAAAGTGGCCATTGCAGCTGAAGATTTTTTTTTGGAGTCCTAGATTCAGCTAATGGAATGTTTAATCACAATCGGTTTGGATATGGAATGGTAGCAATGTTTACAACTGATCAATGATAGTTCACACAATGCAGATATAACATCCCATTTCATTTTTGTAGACTTTGACATGTAAATTAGTCATGTGTATTTAAAGAGCTCCAGGGTGTGTTGCATTAATCCTGGACCAGCATTTATAAATAAAACTCCTTTTTTTTCTTAATTTTTATTTTTTATTTTTTTTGCAATTATTGTCTCAAATCAAATTTTATTGACCTCAAGTGGGTGGGGGGCTACTAAATATATTTGGGGACCGAAAAAATAATAATTTATGATGGGTGTATTTACAGTTTCAGAGTAAAGTAAATCGTACAAATCAATACCAGTGTTTATTTAGAAGGGAATGATGATGTAAAAGATTTAATTCTTTTTTTTCACATTTTTTTTTTTTTTGTATATTATTTTACTAGAGGAGACTTTGTCAGAAAAGTGCATCTAGTCATGTTTTCCCTAAATATGTCCATTTCTCTTATCCTTAAAAAGTGCATCCCAAATATGTGAATTTACTCTTATTAAATAAATAATGTTCTCCAATTTATTTTTTTTATTTTTTTTTCATATATTTTCTCAAAGGTTTAACAAATATGGGCAATATATCGTCAATTATGTTAACTGCACTTTGATGGTATGGTCGTTTTTACTGTACTTTTTATTATTGTATTGCAATGATGATTTGCTCAATAATGTTGAGCACTTTGGAAAGCACATTTGATCCACAGAATTCAAATGGCTCCTTCACATGGATAGCAGTGCCTAATGCCAAATGTAAAACAATCAGGGTGGATCACTAAAGAGGAGAATAGCAGCTGCTAGACATTCAGGAGGCTGCCTCCTTATTTCTTTGTCCCAGGAGGAATCCTATATTAAAATACTGCACAAGTGTTTAGGCTTGCAGTTGTGGCAGGATCCTATGCTTTTAACAGGCGGTGATGCCGGTCAAACCACAAGGTAAGAGGATTGCAATGTTGGTGTTGGGCTTTGCACAATATATAGTGGAAGAGCTATTCCAGTGATTATATTCATATGTAGTTCACATATGGGAATTGGATGTGGGTTTAACTGAGTCCAAGTCACATAACATATGAATCGGACCGGCTTTTAATGGAGCCTGTTCACACATGTGCAGGGCGGACACAGAGCGGATTTAAAAAGGGTCCAGTGCAATTTTTGGGTCCAGTTCAGGTGCAATTTCAGTTAAAGGAGAAGGAAAACAAAAATCGCACCTGGACCTGTGAACAGAACCGCAACCAAATTTTTAGTGACATAATTGTACTAGTTTAGTTGTACAAAAAAATTAGCCACGACAGGCGCATACTATACTAGTATAAACTAATATGCTTTTTTTTTTAGGGTGCTGCTGTAAATGAATATGCCTGCATTAGTAACTCCTCCCCAATAACACTCATCTATACAGCAGACATCTAACATGCTATCCAAAGTTGTGAGCCCCAAATGTCTACATAATCAACCGATTGCATAGCCAACAAGTAGTCTTAAACTGCCCATAGATGGTTAGAATCTTTGCCGGTCAGCAGAGACCGGCTGAGCTTAAAACCATCTATGAGCAGGCGGATTGTACCCTAGAACCAGCATGTCAGATTTTTACTTTTTTTTTTTTTTTTGCAATCCTTGCCACTAACCATAATCACTGTGTTCTCCCAGCAGGGACAGCTCCCTCCCCCCTGCCGGGAGAACACAACAGCTCCACGGGAGTGATTTCCCCCAGCAAGACTGATTGTATTGATAGGTGAATCTATAGTTTTTCTTTCTTGGAACCACTGGTTGCAGGAAAGAAAATCCCATCATCTATGGCAGTAGTTCTCAACTCCTGTCCTCAGGACCCACTAACAGGCCAGATTTTAGGTATTTCCTGGGGAGATGCAGACTGAAATACTGCAATCACTGAGCAGCAAATAATATCACCTGTCATGCATTTCAGTGATCTTGCAAACCTGTCCCGTTAGTGGGTCCTGAGGACAGGAGTTGAAAACCACTGATCTATGGCCTACCTTGAAAGCGGGGGTTCCAGTTGTTTTTGTGTTTATTAAAAGTCATCAGCTGCAAAACATGTATCTGCTGACTGTATCTGCTGACTTTTAATAAACACACACGCACCTGTCCCATGATCCAGCTATGTGGCCGCCTGAACCATCGGTTTTCTCTGGCGCTGGCATGAAGTGGGCACCCGATTTTGACAGTTTAGAGCTTCACAGCTGGGTGCGTACGTCTCGCTGTGCCTTTTCAAAGGCCAGGCAATCTTCTGGGACCTGTGGCATGTCCTGATTGCAGGGAGGGTGGGGAAGAGGAGAACTTCTGCTTGAGTTGCCTAGTCGGCCTGAGCAGAAGTGGAAGCTGGGTACATATCAAAACGAGGTACTTGTATATGATATGATGATCTCTGGGGTGTGATTTAGCGTGGAGTAAGCCCTGGCACCTGAAAAGCTACAAAAGTTTTTTTATTTTTTTACCCAACATAGTATAAATTGGTAAACCTGCAGCACCCTAGAGATCTCCATTTCCCAACAGTCACAACTGGATAAGAACATGCCTGAAAGACCTAAACCATCCCACTACTCTAGAACCTTCCAAGAGTGGAGCCCTGCAAGCACTCACAGCACTATTCAGTACATCCATCCGCTGCCTACCAGGACAGAACTCTCCTTGATAGTTGCTGATAAGGATGAGTGAACAGTTTGGACCAAGCATTGGCTGTTCGGAAGTTCTCCAAACAACCGAATTATACGGTCATTAGCCCATTTGTTCAGCCCGCCGAACGACCACAATGCACTTCGCCGCAGCACAGTGCATTGAAAGCCCTGATTAGATGAAGCTTTCATTGCTTCAGCCAATCAGGGCACAGAGCAGTGTCAGAGCCATGATTAGATGCTGTCATGACTATCAAATCATGGCTCATTACTCTTAATTCCGCCCCACACTACAAAAGTATTCTTTCCATAGCGGCCATTTGTATATAATAGCGATGTGGAGAAGAACAGGGCTCTGTTCGGTGTTATTGGGCAGTGTGCTAGTGTTCTATTCTGATTCTTTTGTCAGTGTAGAATATCAGTTTAGTTTGCTATGGGTAGTTCAGTGTGAGTGTAGTGCAAGCATTCAACTTTACATTAGTGTGAAAGTAGGGATAGTTCAGTCATTGTGAGTATAGTGTGACCACCATTCATCTGTACATTAGTGTGAATGTAGAGATAGTTCAGTCAGTGTGAGTGTAGTGACCGTTTAACACAGTATATTTTATTGCGTTCCTGCAAGTTTAACGTCATATAGTTCTGTGTGTTACTGCACGTTATATATTATAGTGTGTCTGTGTTGTGAATACTCAACAAAGTGCACCAAACACAACTTTCCATTGATTAAAGTGCATCCAGGTACACATTTACACCTCTTCATTACATTTTGTTAATAAGCACTCCCCCATCATGTCTGGGAGGACAGCAAGGAAAGACAGATGTTCCCATGGCGCTGTAAGAGGGCCAGCAGTGTATGTGTCCACAGGCAAAGGTGGATGTGGTCAGTCCTCAGGCAGGGCATCATTTCCTCTGTATAGTGATGTTGCCCATGCTATCCAGCCCCAGCATGCAGAGGAGGTGGTGGACTGGCTTACTAAACCTTCCTCATCCTCTGACCCCCAAGCAGAGACTAGTGTGCAGTCCCCTGCTGCTGCCAGAGTGGCAAAACCTGCCTCCTTGTTCAAAGCTATTCCTGCCATAGACCCAGCATCAGGCATGGAGGAGTCAGCTGAGTTATTTGAACACTGCGTCAGCCACTTGCACCTTGACGATGCACAGTTATTACTCTATTCAGATGTTGCTTCTGACTCTGAGGTTGAGGAAGGCAGGAACATGAGCCTACAGAGCGAGGACAGTCATGTTCCCCCAGCTGCAGCGTATTGCCAAGTTGTCTCCAGTGGTAATAAGGATGTAGGAGATGATGAGTTCACTGACTCGACTTGGGTTCCGGATAGAGCAGAGGAGGAAAGTAAGAGTGAGGCACAACCCCAACGAGGTAGCCATCATGGAAGAGCAGCCACCATCACATTGTGGAGCTGTTATCTCCCAGCCCCACTTCCCACAGCTCCGCTGTCTGGCCTTTTTTTTTTTAGTACATATGCAGCCGATCATTTGCAGCATGTGCTGTACCACAATGGCAGGTTCCCAGTTGCTATTTCTTTTCACGTTCAGCCATTCCATCTCTCTACCATCACATGGAAGGCAATGTTTGGCATTGCTGGGCAAGGCAGTCAGCCGCAAAGTCCATGTTGCTGCTCACATGTGGTCCAGCAAGCATGGGTATATATAGTTCACAGCACACTGGGTAACTCTGCTTGCAACTCAGAAGGATGCAGGACAGGGCTCAGTGCTGCAGCTTGTTGTGCCCTCACATCTCCATACAGCTGGTGATGATGCCAGATTCATCAGCTCTATGTCCTCTGCTGAACTATCCTATGAACCTCAAGTATCCCCTAAGCATTCAAAGGGCTATTCAATGAGTCAGGCTAAAAGGTGCCATGCAGTGCTTCAGTTGGTGTGTCTAGGGGACAGGAACCACACTGGAGCAGAGATTCTTGCAGCTCTGCAGGGACAGGCCCAGAGGTGGTTCATGCCAGCTGGAGCCAGGAATGGTGGTGTGTGATAATGGCACAAACCTCCTGTCTGCCCTTAGACAAGGAAAGTTGACACGTCCTCAATTTGGTGGTGCAGTGTTTCCTAAATGGGTACATAGGGCTGGAAGATTTAATAAAGCAGGCCAGAAGAGTGTGTAGCCATTTTAGCCAGTCATACACAGCCAGTGCTCGGTTGGCTGAAATTCAGTGGGAATTCCACCTGTCGTAAACCACCTGATTTGTGACATGCCCACCAGGTGGAACTCGACTTTGGCAATGCTGCAGCGGCTGCACATGCAGCAGAGAGCTGTTAACAAGTACCTGTATGAGTATGGCACAATGACAGGCTCGGGCCGGCTCAACTTTTTTTCCCCCACGCCAATGGCTGCTCATAAAGAATGCATGCACTGTACTGTTCTGATTTGAGGAGGCCACAAGGATGGTGAGTCGTGATAATGCATGCATCAGTGACACAATCCCTGTTGTGTTCCTGCTGGAACAGACTCAGCAGACTGTGCGGCATTATGGACAGAGCATTTGAGGTAGAGCAGCGGGACCAAGAGGAGGACTTCCTTTCCTCTCAAGACCCACTTTATGCGGACACCATTGATCCTGTGCCACAGAACGCACAAGAGGAGAGAGAGGTGGAAGAGGATTCTGGCAGTTTTGGAGGAATTGAAGCAGAGGAAGACATAAAAATAAAGGGATAGGGCGCGCTATGGGATTTGTTAAACAGAGAGTATATATAATATAATATAATGTAATGTAGGTAAGAGCAGCCTCTATTTTGTTTCCGTCCTAGTGGATGGAACAGTAAGAAAGGTAAGATAGAGAAAATAGATATGGCGCTATACCTTTTTAAACTCACTGAATATTAGTGTCATAGAAATGTACAGATTTTCCAGCTTGCTGGCTAATAATTTTAAACTCTTAAAATCCTGAATGAACCAAGAACTACTAAAATAATAAGCCCAATAAATAATATAAATAGTATAGTGCTAAGAATCAGTCAATATTAAATTGTGAATACAAAAGTGAATATAAATTTTCCAGCGTGCTGGTTGATAAATTAATATAAAATTAATATAAAAATAGGGTGAGAATAAGAATAGGAATAAAAAATATATAAATGTGAATTACACAATGTAATAAATCAATTAGATAACTGAAATAAATGGATGAATGATTGATGCTATGTATGCTAAACTCAATCTATAATCATCAGTGAAATTCTAAAAAATACTCAAAGTGCCTGTGACTGTGGTGATGGCGTAACCAAGTGTTTTGGTTTACAAATTCAAAGAAATGTGACCATAAAACAAAAACCAAAAATCAAATTGTACAATTGTGAACACAAGTGAAAAATGAAAAGTGCAACAAATATATACACACTGTGTTAGGTTTCAAAAAATTCCCAAGCAGAGATCAGAAAATTGGGACAAAATGCAGGTAATAATAGAGATTTAGTCCATGTGAAAAAAAAATATATAATATAAAATATGAAAAAAATTCTTGCAGCGACAAATCAGATATGAAAGTCTAATAGGGTAAAAATTGAAAAATAAAAATGAAAATTAGATAGTGAAAAAAGGTTTTCTATGTATAGAAGAGGAGTGGAGGGAGTAACTTCGCTTATCCGTTCGTATTTATGAATTTTGCTCTCACCAGAAATACGACCCCGTCCGGGGTGGATCAGCCTCCACAGTATAAGCCACTGTGTCGCTTCTTGGGCTGTCTTTGCTGAAATGCTGGGGAGATCCCTCGTTCCTCCGTGGGGATGTTGTACCTCGTATTACATATGGTAAAAAAGAGGACTTTCCATGGTATAGTATGTTTGCAACTCAGTTTATTTGTAACAACTTAAAAAGTACTCACATTTAGTACGATAAAACACGTATTATAAAAAGCGTTCGGAACTTCCGCTCGGCTATCACGCCGTTTGCACTGGAGGTGTACGTATCTGGCCACGCCCTACGCGTTTCGTCATTCAGACGTCATCTGGAGCGGCCATCTTCATACACCTTTCCACTTATATAGGGTATAGTTGCCAATCGCGCATGCGCGGAACCTAACCGCCATGTTTGCTAAGGGAATCGCCATTATTAAGCCTATTTTTATGCCGGCTATGTAGGGAATGTATCATTGTATCTGCTATTAGTCAGATGTAAATAGACGCAGATTGGACACTCCTCCTATATAAGTGGAATATATACTATGACATCCTTATTACTTTATACATACCCCTAAATCGATATCAACATAGAAATTCCAATCAATACACAGTATCTGTAAAACAGTATCTATGAAAATCTATAAAAGGGAGAGGGAAATACTGAAATACTAAAAGTGTATGTATGCTATTATTATAAAGTATAGAGGTGGAAAAAATTGAATAAAAATTACAATTAAAATTTAATTTAAATTTACACTGAACAACGTCTCAGATGTGCAAGTAGCTACCTAAATTCCTAAGACATTGGCTATTTGGAATTTATTTCCAATGTGTGCTATGTTATCCAAGGGGTAGGATAGGGAAAGGAAATGAATAACATTCGATCTCGGTTGGAATAGAGAGAAAATTCTGGTCTTCTTAGTGTTTATTTTGCTATCCAACAGTTTTTGCTGTTTATTTTGCTATCCAAGGACATTGGAGAGGAGAAGATATGACCAAGAAAATTTCTCAAAATTAAACCAGATGGATTTTTAACATGGAGACTATGCAACCTGCTGGAATGAATATAGATCTGGATCTTAACTGCTTTTTAACCAATTTTTAACTTCAATTTATTTATTATTTTTTAACCATTTTTAATCTTAACACATGTTTCCAGGGTCAAATGTAATACAATCAACAAAGCCTGGAACATCAATATATAGCAGGGGAATAAACAATAAGGTTGCACCTAGAAACTTATATTCTAATATCCTAATGTCCCAACACTTTAATTCCATTTCTCCTACCTAACGTGATAATAAAAAATAATAAAAAATAAATACTAATAATCCTATCCCATTCTACCATTTTAGTGCCTTCTCTTCGTATACATTTTTATACATTTTTATACATGTTTATGTCTTCCATTTTAGGTATATATGTTTTTCATATATGAGTTTTTTATATATATATAGTCCATTTTTTATGTATATATATGAATTTTTATATACATATATACATGTACAATCTGGGTACATTTCTTATATTTCCTACACATTTTTCTCTTTTTTACACATATTTTCTCTCTATTCCAACCGAGATCGAATGTTATTCATTTCCTTTCCCTATCCTACCCCTTGGATAACATAGCACACATTGGAAATAAATTCCAAATAGCCAATGTCTTAGGAATTTAGGTAGCTACTTGCACATCTGAGACGTTGTTCAGTGTAAATTTAAATTTAATTTTAATTTTAATTGTAATTTTTATTCAATTTTTTCCACCTCTATACTTTATAATAATAGCATACATACACTTTTAGTATTTCAGTATTTCCCTCTCCCTTTTATAGATTTTCATAGATACTGTTTTACAGATACTGTGTATTGATTGGAATTTCTATGTTGATATCGATTTAGGGGTATGTATAAAGTAATAAGGATGTCATAGTATATATTCCACTTATATAGGAGGAGTGTCCAATCTGCGTCTATTTACATCTGACTAATAGCAGATACAATGATACATTCCCTACATAGCCGGCATAAAAATAGGCTTAATAATGGCGATTCCCTTAGCAAACATGGCGGTTAGGTTCCGCGCATGCGCGATTGGCAACTATACCCTATATAAGTGGAAAGGTGTATGAAGATGGCCGCTCCAGATGACGTCTGAATGACGAAACGCGTAGGGCGTGGCCAGATACGTACACCTCCAGTGCAAACGGCGTGATAGCCGAGCGGAAGTTCCGAACGCTTTTTATAATACGTGTTTTATCGTACTAAATGTGAGTACTTTTTAAGTTGTTACAAATAAACTGAGTTGCAAACATGCTATACCATGGAAAGTCCTCTTTTTTACCATATGTAATACGAGGTACAACATCCCCACGGAGGAACGAGGGATCTCCCCAGCATTTCAGCAAAGACAGCCCAAGAAGCGACACAGTGGCTTATACTGTGGAGGCTGATCCACCCCGGACGGGGTCGTATTTCTGGTGAGAGCAAAATTCATAAATACGAACGGATAAGCAAAGTTACTCCCTCCACTCCTCTTCTATACATAGAAAACCTTTTTTCACTATCTAATTTTCATTTTTATTTTTCAATTTTTACCCTATTAGACTTTCATATCTGATTTGTCGCTGCAAGAATTTTTTTCATATTTTATATTATATATTTTTTTTTCACATGGACTAAATCTCTATTATTACCTGCATTTTGTCCCAATTTTCTGATCTCTACTTGGGAATTTTTTGAAACCTAACACAGTGTGTATATATTTGTTGCACTTTTCATTTTTCACTTGTGTTCACAATTGTACAATTTGATTTTTGGTTTTTGTTTTATGGTCACATTTCTTTGAATTTGTAAACCAAAACACTTGGTTACGCCATCACCACAGTCACAGGCACTTTGAGTATTTTTTAGAATTTCACTGATGATTATAGATTGAGTTTAGCATACATAGCATCAATCATTCATCCATTTATTTCAGTTATCTAATTGATTTATTACATGGTGTAATTCACATTTATATTTATATATTTTTTATTCCTATTCTTATTCTCACCCTATTTTTATATTAATTTATCAACCAGCACGCTGGAAAATTTATATTCACTTTTGTATTCACAATTTAATATTGACTGATTCTTAGCACTATACTATTTATATTATTTATTGGGTTTATTATTTTAGTAGTTCTTGGTTCATTCAGGATTTTAAGAGTTTAAAATTATTAGCCAGCAAGCTGGAAAATCTGTACATTTCTATGACACTTATATTCAGTGAGTTTAAAAAGGTATAGCGCCATATCTATTTTCTCTATCTTACCTAGAGGAAGACATACATCAAACAATAAGAGATGGTAATCCATCTGCAGAACCCTTGGGAGTAGTACATGGCTGGGAGGAGGCAGTTCCAGATACTATAATCCTTAGTGATCCCAATGAGTCTGCTTCTCATGTCTCCACAAATTTGTGGTACATGGAATCCCTCATGCTACAAAGCCTATGAAAGGATCCAAGAATATGTGGTGTAAAGGAAAAAGATCACTATTGGTTGGCAACCCTCCTTGAACTCCGTTATATGGAGAAAGTCCCAGAGCTCATCCCGTTCCCACAGAGAGTGCAGAAGATGAAATCTCTTGAGCATACCTTAAACAGAAGTTTATTGAATGCTTTCCCCGACTCTGGTAGGTTACAGTGTGTCATGGAAAACATAGTTTTGAGGCTTCTGTTGGTCAGGAGAGGAGCAGTGGAGAAGGCGGCCACCCAAGTGATGCATTTCTGATTTTTTTTTTTTAGTCCACGCCGCCCAGAGCTGTCAGCTTCCACATCCCATCAGCAGCATTTGCATCACATGGTGGACGATTATCTAGGGCAGGGGTCTCAAACTGGTGGCCCTCCAGCTGTTGCAAAACTACAAGTCCCATCATGCCTCTGCCTGTGGGAGTCATTAGACTTGTGCACAACGGAAAATTTCATTTAGTTTCGGTTCGTTGTCATTCGTAAAATACATCATTTTGTTCTGTTATATTCATTATGTTACATTAATACGTTTTCGGATAATTCGTTATTATTCGTAGAGTGTCGAATTCATTCGTTCGTATTCGTTGAAATTCGCTATTTATGTATGTATATACATTCGTGATAATGATTTGTAGTTTGGAAAGTCGTTTGTTTATTGAATCTTTTAACACACAATGACAACGTCTCTTCTCCTCGGCTCAAATACAATACAACACCCTTCTAACTCAGGAATGCACTTTGCCAGTAATCCATTCTCCAGCACAAAATGAATTAGCTGATTGGACTATAATATTTACTTTGAGCTGACCTTTTGTTTCATTAGATCTTTAAGGAATTACCAAATCATGCCGAATGCATTTGAATTCATTCGTTATATTTCTTTTGTATTCGTTGTAATTCGTTATGTTTTTATTCGGACATTCAGGTGCATCCGAATGTCCGAAAGATGCAAAATTCGGCCGAATTTCAATTAGTTACGAAACAAATTGCACATGCCTAGGAGTCATGCTTGTAACTGTCAGGCTTGCAATGCCTCATGGAACTTGTAGTTTTTCAACAGCTGGAGCGCCGCTAGTTTGAGACCCCTGATCTAGGGGCAAAAAAAGAGATGGAGAGCTTTCTAGTCGACGATCCACTGGCTTACTGGGTCATGAGAATAGACCACTGGCCAGAACTTGCCCAGTATGCTATTAAGCAGCTGGGCTGCCCTGCATCCAGTGTGCTTTCTGAACAGGTATTCAGTGGTGTTGGAGGTTTTGTTACTGATCATAGACCCCCGTCTGTCCACAGACTCCGTGGACCGTCTTAATTTTGTCAAAATGAATCAATCCTGGATTACCAGCAGCAATGAAGCCCCTGATGCTGATGGAGCCTATTAAGTGTTTTTGGGATGTGGAATCTCTGCAGAACTTCTAGGTTGCCTAGTGTTGTGGGTGTTGATTTCATCTGGAAGAATGTTTTTGGTGTAGGTTTCATGGGCACAATTAACACCCAAAGACCAATTTTTCTGCACCTGTATGACAGGTGCATATCATTACAATTTTTGACAGCAAGGCAAATTCTTGTTTTCATCAAGAGTACCTCTATAGGGTTATAGCGCCACCGACACCCAAAGAACAATTTTTCTGCACCTGTTATAGAAGTAGAAATCCAAAGTCTGTGGTAGAGACACCAGAATTCATCCAAAAAAATCTCTGATCTTGTTCCCCGCTGACTACATTGTGGCCTCATCATGCAGACTGGCTCCCCAAGCTGTTGCTTACGAAATAAAGAAAGCTTCCATGGAAAACTTCCTTTTTGGGGTAATATAAATGCAATTATTGCTGCAGAAGCTTCTGTACATAGTATAGATGTGCCACTTTACAGGTGGACTAAGGGGACCCCCCAGACACTATATTGAAAGGAATTTTTCATTTTTATACTTTCACTTAATGCATCAATAAATCATTGCTCATTTGAAAAAGAAATTTTTTTACAAACGTTTTTTTCATTAATACATGTCCCCCAGGACAGTACCCGGACCTCCATAACCATTGTATACCCAATTACTTGCATATAAGCCTTCAAAATGGGCACTTTTGATTTTTCACGTTTGAGTCCCATATATTTTAATGGGGTTTGTTATTTGGTTCGGAACTTTCTAGATGTTCGAAAGTTCTGGTGCGAACTGAACAGAGGGACATTCGGCCCATCCCTAGTCACTGATATCAAGGGCTATTTACAGGCAGTGGTCTTGGAACTTTCATAGGATCTCCAGGGCCTTGCTGGAAAATTGAAGAAAGTGGATAAAGCGGGCATCCACGGAGATGAAAAAACACTACTCCGAAATCACAATAAGCCCTTCCAACTGGAGATTCCAACGGAATGTGTCCTATTGGACCGTTATGTCGGATATTCCAACTGTGTGTGGTCTCCATCGGGCTGTTTCCGTCGGAATATCCGACGGACCAACTTTTCCAACTTCCCGGTAAAATTTTCTGACAAAATGCTCCGACCGGACATACTCCGATCATGTGTAGCCTACTCCGATGGACAAAGTGCCACGCATGCTCAGATCAAATTCCTAGACCAAAGCTATTGGCTACTAGCCTGAACGTAGTCCCGTCATAACGAAATAACGTCATCACATTATGTACAATCGGATTTTCCGACAACTTTGTCCGACCGTGTGTATGCAACAGTTTCGGACAAAATCCGTCGGATTTGGTTGTCAGAATGTCCGACCGTGTGTACAAGGGCTAATAGTTTTCATGGGTACAAATCAAATGGGAAGGTTGTTAAAGGGAAGCGTACTGGTAGATCAAGAAAGACATCAAAGTTAGAAAAAGTAAACCAATATGCCTTAAAAACTTAAAAAATGCACAATAAAAATGAGGAACAAATGGTCAGATACTGGAGTCAAAGTCTGTGACCAAACTATAAGACATTGCCTAAAGAAAATGGGATTTACATACAGAAAAGCCAAACGAAAACCATCACTACCACCTAAACAGAAAAAAAAACAAGGTTACAGTAGGCTAAAGAAAAGCAATCATGGACTATGGATGACTGGATGAAAGTGACATTCAGCGATGAATCCCCAATCTGCATCGGGCAGGGTGATGATGCTGGAACTTTTGTTTGGTTTATATTGAGATTTTGGGCACTTTTCTTAATCCATCAATAGGAAAAAGATGTTTGGTGATGATGACATCATTTTTCATGATCTGCAAAAACAATTGTAACTGACTTCAGTTTTATTTCTTTTTTTAAGTGTTTTTTTTAAAGCCAGAAGATTGGAATGTTAAATAAAAATAGTTTTGAGGCATGTCTTACAAAAACAATTGAATAAACATTTTCCAAGAGTGGTGAGTCCATACTTTTTGCCATGGGTTGTAATTCACAAAAAATATAGAAAGAAGAAATCCAAGTCAACTTTTAACCCTTTGGGTTGTATAGTGTTCAACTCTGCTTTGCATTTACCCTCTCTGCACTTCAAGTGAACCCAACCAGGATTTGGAAATGTGATTGATAATCATAATTTGAGCTGTGAGATTCAATGTTTATGTGCAGCAGAATGTTTGGCAACAGGGAGCTCCAGCTGATCCACCCTTAGTGAGGACTTGTGTTGTGATAGTCTATCCTCTGTGTTGTTTCCCCCAATGTAGTAGAACTCACAGGGACATTTTAACAAATAAACTGCAAAGAAGCTCCTGTTGTCTATTGCTGCCTGTGTGAGGGTGTTTGAAAAACAAATCCTTGGGGCGTGTCCTGATGATGGAGGAGTGAAGATGTGTGTCTCCTCAGCTCCGTGACCACCGCAACTTCTGAAGCCTCGTATAGGGGAAACAGCATCCACAGGGAACCCTGATCATGTCCCAACTCCGACAGACATTGGAAATCCCAGGTACAGCAGACCAAACGCTCCCACCGCGGACAGCTAGAATCCTTCTTCCTGGAGGTCCATCGGGTGGAGACCAGGGCTTTCAAGATGGCGCTGACTCAAGAGGCTGCAGCATCTCCCATTCCGTCGTCAAGGCCAGTAAGCGACTCTGCCCATCTAGCTTCCCTGGGCTCCTCTCCCTCTCATGACAGAGAATCAGACATTTAAATAGAAAAAAACAATCAGCGCTCACATATACCAAAGAAAAAATATTTTTGCAGACCCACCGCTGGCGAAGTCCTGATAGGACGTAACGTACGTACGTGGGGAGGAGCTTGCCGCAGACGTCACCTGCCGTCTAGTTTTGTTTTGTTTGTTTTTTCTTTGCAGTGTGCTCTGTTTTCTGGTGCTATACACGCCGCCACACTGGCATCTTGTGGCGGCTACAAGTAATGACATAGAGACACTGTATGAGCTATTAGATAAAATTGTGGACTATCACAGTATATTTTATGGCACTACTTTTTTGTACTTCTGAATCTAAATAAAACGATCTTTTTAGCTACACTTAGATCGTTCTTTTTTCATCCCTTTTTATATATAAAATCCTCTGACTGAGTCTTCTCTGCCTATGTACACCTGGAGTGAAAGCGTTGGGCATACATCCGAAGTTGTTCATATCTGACTCTTGGCGGATTGGAATTGAAGTTTTTTCTATCCATACGTGGGAAATTAACCAGTGAGGTTCCTGTACACCATGGGTGTGAATCTGCATGTTTAACCATCTGAACACTCAGAGGTCCATCCCAGCTGGTAAGAGTTTACTACTACTGGTGAAAGGATTGGTCACATACAAAAGAAGAGCTGTCTCACTACGTGGTGTCTTCCCTTCATATGTTTTCCTGCTGCTACATAATCATATGTGATCAATGTTTTTGGACTTTCATTTGCGCTGCACCATCTGTATATTTTAAGAGAATCAGACATGGCAGAGATATTGGGGGATGGAGACCTGAAATACCACATCATGTCTCTCCCCACGAGGAATGATTTAGAGCACTTTGCTGACAGGGTGAAGAAGGCTCTTAAGCAGGACATAGTGCAGCCCCAATCTGATACCACACAGCTAGGGAACAGTATGGAGACTTTGGAGCAGAGATTCGATGACACTCTCCCCACTAAAGCTTTGCTAACTGATGGATGTGCTACACAGGATCTGAAGATTGAGTCACTGTTATGCCAGGTGGACGATTTTGAAAACCACAGCAGACGAGCAAATATACGTATCCAAGGCCTACCTGAAGCCACGGGCCCCAAAGATACTCTGTACCGACTCTGATTGGGGTGTTCAGGGAAATTCTGGAACTACCTAACTCTGTACCCATTGAGATTGACCAAGCCCATAGGGCACTCAGGCCATCTCAGGATTTTAACAAACCTTGGGATGTTAACTGCAAACTACACAAATATACCCTTAAAGACCACATTCTGCAGAAAATGCATGGGAAACCATGCTTTGATTTTGATGGGGCCCATTTTTTCCTTTTACCAAGACCTCTCCAGGCATACACTCATGCAACGTAGAGTGATTTTCCCCCTGCTGGCTGCCATTCAGGAAGCAGGCCTCGCCTACCGCTGGGGATTTCCCTGCAGGGTACCAAGGAGGGCCGCCAAACAATGCGGCACATCAAGGATGACCTACCGCGCTTTCTGGGTAATCTGGAGCTGGGCTCGGTCTATTTCCTGGACTGGAGAGAGGCGGTGGACTTCCCTGTCCTATAAAAGCAGAAGTCGCAAGAGAAACCCTCAACATAATGACCTGGGCTCCTCTCCTGGCCCCTCTACGTTACGGGAGTGGACTTCTTTTTTCTGGCGGATAAGGCCAGCCTAAATAGTCCAGGTCAAGGGCTTGAACTTTTTCCACAATGCTATGGTGTTTATCCAGACAGGTATTCCTTGGACCTAGGGCCTATGTCTAGGTTTGGACCTCTTAGGCCCAATAAGGTTGCTCCCCTTACCTCATGTAATCAGTTGCGGTGGTCAGGGGAGGAGCCTCTAGGACCCTTTCAAGTCAGTTCAAGTACCTCCCCATAGGCCGCACCTCTATAGGTGTAGATTCTGGAAATGATCATGGACAGCAGCTGGGTGCCTCCTTCACTATGGGAGGGCCCCTCCTGCTGTATCTACATCTCAGCTAAGGGACTGGTTACTACCCTGGGGAACAAATTTCTTTCTTTGGACGGTGGACAGATGATGTCAACGGCAGTTGTGGTAAGTTTATGGAGGGCGGAAAGCTATTAACCCTGGAGGCTCTATAAGTCCAGAGAGGTGTCTTCCCTATGTACTTCTGGCGGTACGGACAGCTTCATAATTTTTTCGCTCTACACGGCAGCACAGTTAGGGATACATCCTCACTTACTATTCTCTTTGAGCGCCTTTTTTTGGCTGATGAACCTATACCCCATATGATATCTGAACTGTATTAACTGTTGGGTTTCACCATTCCTGAATCCAAGCCTTTGCTTATTAGTTCATGGGAACGGGACTTGAGTTCTCCAAAACTCAACTGACCCACTTATACCAGCTCACTCATTCCAGTTCCCTTGATTCCAAAATGCAGGAAACAGATAATAAGATTCTATCACACTGGTATAGAGTGCCTGCTGGCCTAGCACATATTTATCCTTCTACCTCTGACATATGCTGGTAATTTTGTGGCCAGAAAGGCACGCTGTTACACCTCTGGTGGAAACACCCTGTATAGAACCCTTTTGGAAAAACATTAAAGCCAATATATACGATATTCTTGGCATAGACATTCCCCTATCTCCGCTGCATTTTCTCCTACATGTCCTTCTTCAACCGATTAGTCAATATAAGAAAAGAGTATTGCCTTTTAAATACGGAGCACTTGCTACCAATATACTGGAAACGTGCACAAGTGCCCAGTAAATAGGAGTGGATACAAGGGGTAAATAAGATAAGGGATGGGGGAGTACTGGATTGCAACCTGTAAGGGCAAGAGGGAACACTTCTGGGCAGTGTGGCCAGACCGGGTCCCAGACCCGGATGGGGTTTCTTCTAGCTTAGATTTAGCTTTATTGGAGTTGGCTGAGCCCTCTCTATGGACACGAGAGAGATCCCCAAAACAATGAATAGGACTGCTCTCTGGGCAAAGGTGTGGTGTTCCCCTCTGGTACACTCCAATACCTTCTGCTAACAACTTTGTGGCAGATCAATGGGCACTGGTGTGAGCGATTGGATTGACTGGCTAGTAATTTCCGTACATGCCTGCTATCTTTTTTTTATGTCTTTTCCTTTTTTGTTTTCTAAGTCATGTCATTTTATTTATTAATTTTTCCCTTATTTGATTGTATACAGTATTCTATCCCGACCATGTTCTGTTATGGTAGGAATGGTCACCTCGACCGGGGTAGACCCTACATCCTCGTTTCAACATTTTTTTTAACGCCTGACCGTGTGGCCCTAATGCTGGCAGTTTGCTAAGGGAGTAAAAATGGAGGTCACTTGATCCCCCTCCCATGGCAACAGAATCTGCTGGTCCACACTGTTTCCCAGCTGTGTTTATTTACATTTGAGTAGTTTTCGATGGGCTAGGATAGACCCCCGGTACTTACATGTTTGAAATGTTATAGGTCGGCGCTTGTGTATGTTCATGTATACTGTATGTGTCTTGGAAATTCTATTTCTCTATCGTTCATGGACGGATACAGCAGTTCTTCTTGACCTTAGGGTTATATCGCCCCTTTAGCAGAGAACGAGGCATAAAGTGTTACAAAACAGCAACACTTGCACAGTACCACCCAGGGGGTGGTCCTTCCTGGCTATAACCTCTCACGCTGTATCCAGCAGCTCAGTTTTTTTCTGCCTAGTGTAGAAGGACCCGGCTCTCGATGGGACCATTGGTCCTGGGAATTTTTTTCTTTTTTCTGCATTTTTGATTCCTGTTATCTACAGTCAACAGCCAGGCTGGATGACAGGCTGGATAATATAGATCCTAGTAGTTTCCCCAGGCTGGCAATCAAGCACGAGCAGGCCCTAGCTACGCACTGGGTCGGCCACGACATGCCCCATCTGATCCAGGGGCAGCCAGGGAGATATATATGGTCCGGGGCACACATATGACTGGGCTACTGCTGTCTGTGTCACAGTGTGCCATGGCCGGCAGCCACCCCGTAATGCTCGGGTGATGGGTCTGTCTGTGGAATGCGTCCAGCAGTCCCTGCAGGAGGGGTAAGTATGGTACCACCTGTCTCGGCAGGATGGAGCAGCTTCCCTGGGAGATCGACTAGGGGGTCTCTCACTCTCCCTTTCTTTTCTCCCTGTCCGTTCCCTCCTCCCCATGCTATGGGCTGCTGTTTGACTGGGCACATGGGGGTGGGGTACACATACCTGTCCGGGGTGGCCTCTGGGTCCTGGCAGGGGGCTGTGCTGGGTGTTGGGGGTCCACTCATCCTCTTCACTGTTTCTGGGCTACTGTGGAGTGTTTGTGCTGTGGGAGACATGTGAGGAGGCTGCCACGTGCTCCGTGGCCATTTTCCTGGGGCCGTAGCCATTGTTTTGCAGCCACAGCCAGTTTTTTGCCTTTCAGACATTTTCTAGTAGTTTGGGCGGCCATTTTCTTGGCGCCCTCAGACGTTTTTGCTGATGTGGCTGGCGGCCATTTTCTAGTAGCCTCAGGTAGTTTTGCCTCTAGTGCTGGGTGCTTGTTTCCTTCTAGAACAGCGCTCTTTCCACACAGACACCTCGTGGATGGCCCTGGGGAGAGTGGACAGCAGCAGCACAGCGCAGTACCTGGGTCAGGGTGGTGAGTCCTGCGGGGGGCCCTCAGTCTGTGGTAGCTAGGCGGGTGGACTTTTTGTGTGATTTGCCTTTGGTCCCTAAGTGGTGACTGGCGAGTGTGGGTCAGCATGGTGTCAGAACCTGGCGCTTCTTCCCCAGACATCCCTGTTATTGCAACTGGTTCCCCTGCACCTGCAGTGCCTATGGACGCTCTGCCGGTGGTCCTGGAGGCCTTTGTTGCCAGGGTGGAAGTGGCGTGCGGGCGCAAGAGGAGTAAAAAATGCCCCCCCACCATCTTCTGGGGAAAGCTCTGATTCAGGCTTGGGCCCCGCTGTGACAGGCTACCCCTGTTCTGATGCATCAGAGGATGCGGACCAGGACCGTTCGGACAGTGAGTATGACTCCGTGTCCGGGTCAGCGCAGGAAAAGGCGCTTGTTAGAGCACTTATTACGGCAGTGCGGGATACCCTAAAAATGGAGGATATGGCAGGGACATCTACAGAGGTGTCACTCCCTTTCGGGTCCCACAAGCCAGCCCGCAGGGCTAAGGTGTTTCCTTACCCAACTTATTTTGATACGTTTATCTACAAGGAGTGGGGCTTTTTCAGTCCCAAAACGCATGGCAGTGCGTTATCCCTTTGAGGAGAGTCTCCTGAAAAAATAGACATCTCCGATTGTTGACCCCCCGGTATCCAGGTTAAATAAGGTAACCACGATTCCTGTGGAAGGGACTCCTGCTTTTAAGGACACTGCCAATAGAAAGGTCGAGGCGCATTGCAGCCAGTGTTAGCCACGACCCTAGCGTCGCAGACGCTTACTGAATGGGCTAAAGTGTTGCACTGTGAATTGGTGCCACAACGTAAGCAAGGGCCTCTTTTTCCTCTCAGATGTGGATTTTTCATCCGCCCGAGTCAGCAGGTAAGCGTTCCCAGTCCGACAAGGTGCCTGCTGAAAAGTGTCCCTGGTTTTGCAAGCCAAACAAGCCAAACAAGCCTGCAAGCAAATCTGTTACCGCATGAAGGTTTGTCCCTGCTGGACTCTCGGGTGGGGGGTTGGCTTCGGGAATGTTTGCAGCTCGGTGGACCTCCCTACTTTCCGACCAGTGGTTCTGCAAACTGGTTTTCTCAGGGTACAAGTTAGAGTTTCTTTCTTGTCAGCCAAACAGATTTTTTCCCTCCCAACCTTCTTCTTCCGGCTCGTCAGGAGGTCCTATTTGGGGCAGTACAGGACCTGCTGCTGCGTGGTGTGATAGTACCTGTACCAACACCAGAAAGGTTTCAGGGATTCTACTCCCATCTGTTTGTAGCCCCAAAGAAGGAAGGGATCTGTCCGGTCCTGGACCTTAAGGCCCTCAACAGCTTTGTGAAAGTACAAAGGTTCAGGATGGAATCAGTTCACTCAGTGGTCGCTGCACTCCATCAGGGAGATTTTCTGGCATCCCTGGATGATACTTGCATGTCCTCATATGCATCAAGCATCAGAATTTTCTGCGATTTGCAGTCGGGGGTGAGCACTACCAATTTGCAGCTCTCCCTTTTTGGCCTGGCGTCGGCACCGAGGGTCTTCACCAAGGTGCTAGCCCCAATTTTGGCTTTGCTTAGGCAGCGAGGGATCGCAATCATGGGTTACCTGGACAACCTCCTTCTGAGAGCAGCTTCCGCCTCAGAAGTAAGGAAGAATGTGGCAATCACCATGCAAACTCTTCGGGAGTTTGGTTGGGTACTGAACCTACAGAAGTCGGTGTTGGTGCCGACTCAATGCCTGGAGTACCTGGGTCTGCTTCTGGACTCCTTGGAGGCTAAAGTCTTTCTTCCTTCAGACAAGCTGCAGACTCTTCAAGCTGCGGTGAAGTTGTTGGTGTCCCGCAGGTGGTCGTCGCTGTGTTTTTGCATGCAAGTCCTGTGTCTCATGGTAGCCACTTTCGAGGCAGTACCGTATGCTCAATTCCACACTCGAGTGTTGCAAAAAGAGATCCTGTTAAAGATGGTAAAAATCTCCATTGTCCCTGGATTGTCAAATTCGAGTGAGCCAGCTAGTCAGGGACTCCCTGCTCTAGTGGCTCTTCGATCTGGAAAGTCGTTCCTTCCTCTTCATTGGACAGTGATGCCAGTCTGACCGGTAGGGGCAGAGTTTGGGGCGTACAGTCAGCCCAGGGTCGGTGGACCCAGGAAGAATCCTGCCTGCCGATGAACGTGCTGGAACTTCAGGCAATCAGGCGGTGCCTCTCCACATGGTCACAGAGGCTGCAGGGGCGTCCAGTCAGGATCCAGTCGAACAACGCCACGGCGGTGGCCTATGTCAACCATCAAGGAGGAACAAGGAGCTTGACTGCAGCACTGGAGGTCGCTCGCATCCTGCGGTGGGCAGAGGGCCGTTTCTGTCGGCCGTGTACATTCCAGGTGTAGAAAACTGGCAAGCGGACTACCTACAGTGGTGTGAAAAAGTGTTTGCCCCCTTCCTCATTTCCTGTTCTTTTGCATGTTTGTCACACTTAAGTGTTTCGGAACATCAAATCAATTTAAACAATAGTCAAGGACAACACAAGTAAACACAAAATGCAATTTGTAAATTAAGGTGTTTATTATTAAAGGTGAAAAAAAATCCAAACCATCATGGCCCTGTGTGAAAAAGTTATTGCCCCCTAAACCTAATAACTGGTTGGGCCACCCTTAGCAGCAACAACTGCAACCAAGCGTTTGCGATAACGTGCAATGAGGCTTTTACAGCATCCTGGAGGAATTTTGGCCCACTCATCTTTGCAGAATTGTCCTAATTCAGTTACATTAGAGGGTTTTCGAGCATGAACTGCCTTTTTAAGGTCATACCACAACATCTCAATAGGATTCAGATCAGGACTTTGGCTAGGCCACTCCAAAGTCTTCATTTTGTTTTTCTTCAGCCATTCGGTGGTGGACTTGCTGGTGTGTTTAGGATCATTGTCCTGCTGCAGAACCCAAGTTCGTTTCAGCTTGAGTACACGAACAGATGGTCGGACATTCTCCTTCAGGATCTCTTGGTAGACAGCAGAATTCATAGTTCCTTTTATCACGGCAAGTCTTCCAGGTCCTGAAGCAGCAAAATAGCCCCAGACCATCACACTACCACCACCATATTTTACTGTTGGTATAATGTTCTTTTTATGAAATGCAGTGTTCCTTCTACGCCAGATATACTTGGACACACACCTTCCAAAGAGTTCCACTTTTGTCTCATCGGTCCACAGAATGTTGTCCCAAAAGTCTTGGGGATCATCAAGATGTGTTGTGGAGAAATTGAGACGAGCTTTGATGTTCTTTTTGCTCAGCAGTGGTTTTCTCCTTGGAACTCTGCCATGCAGGCCATTTTTGCCCAGTCTTTTCCTGATGGTGGAGGCATGAACGCTGACCTTAACTGAGGCAAGTGAGGCCTGCAGTTCCTTGGACGTTGTTGTGGGGTCTTTGTGACCTCTTGGATGAGTCGTCGCTGCGCTCTTGGGGTAATTTTGGGCGGCCAGCCACTCCTGGGAAGGTTCACCACTGTTCCATGTCTTCGCCATTTGTGGATAATGGCTCTCACTGTGGTTCGCTGGATTCCCAAAGCTTTGGAAATGGCTTTATAACCCTTTCCAGACTGATAGATCTCAATTACTTTCTTTCTCAATTGTTCGTGAATTTCTTTGGGTCTCGGCATGATGTGTAGCTTTTAAGGATCTTCTGGTGGACCTTACTGTGTCAAGCAGCTGCTATTTAAGTGATGCCTTGACTGTGAACAGGTGTGGCAATAATCAGGCCTGGGTGTGGCTAGAGAAATTGAACTCAGGTGTGGACAACCACAGTTATAGTATGTTTTAACAAGGGGGGCAATCACTTTTTCACAAAGGGCCATGATGGTTTGGATTTTTTTTCACTTTTAATAATAAACACCTTCATTTACAAATTGCATTTTGTGTTTACTTGTGTTGTCCTTGACTATTGTTTAAATTGGTTTGATGTTCCGAAACACTTAAGTGTGACAAACATGCAAAGGAACAGGAAATGAGGAAGGGGGCAAACACTTTTTCACACCACTGTAAGTCGTCAAATGCTGGACCAAGGGGAATGGTCGCAACATCCGGATGTATTTTGGCTCCTTTGCCTAAGGTGGGGCACACCAGATGTGGATCTCCTGGCTTCTCAACTCAATCGGAAGGTACAGAGGTTTATGGCCAAGTCAAAGGATCCCTGGGCGGACGCGGCAGATGCGTTGGTGGCTCCATGGGGGCGTTATCGACTGATTTATGCTTTTCCCCCACTCAAACTTCTACCACGTCTTCACAGAGTGGAGGCCGGGGGGATTCCGGTAATTCTGATTGCCCCAGATTGGCCTCGGCGTCCATGGTACGCTGATATAGTACGAATGGTGGCGGATGTTCCTTGGCGACTGCTGATGCGAGAGGACCTTCTTTTGCAAGGTCCAATACTTCATCCTGCTTTAATGTCATTGGCTTTAACGGCATGGCTGTTGAAAGCCAAGTGCTAAGGGACCGAGGTCTGTCGGATTCGGTAATATCCACTATGTTGAGGGCACGGAAGTCATCTTCTCGGAAGATTTATCATCGTATGTGGAAGGCCTACATCTCCATGTGTGAGGAGATGGGGTGGCATCCACATACATATTCAGTTTCCACAATCCTGCTGTTTTTCCAGCGATGAGTGGATCAGAAACTTGCATTAAGAACCATTAAGGGGCAGATATCAGCTTTGGTTGTCTCTTTTCAGCCTCCCTTGGTGACTCATTTATTGGTGAGTATGTTTGTTCAGGGGGTTTGACATGTAGCCCCTGCGGTTCGACCACCGCTACCTCCATGGGATTTGAATCAGGTGCTCTCGGTGCTTCAGAAACCGCCGTTTGAAAACATCAGGGAGATTCCCTTATTGACACTCTCTCAGAAAGTAGTCTTTCTGGTGGCCATTACATCTGCCAGGAGGGTTTCTGAGTTGTCAGCCTTGTCTTACAAGTCTCCCTACTTGATCCTCCACAAGGATAAGGCGGTGCTGCATCCACAGTCTTCATTTCTTCCAAAGGTTGTTTCGGCCTTGCACCTAAATGAGGTGGGGTCATTGTCCTGCTGGAAGGTGAACCTCCGCCTTAGCCTCAAATCATACAGAGTGGTAGAGGTTTTGCTCAAGAATATCCCTGTATTTAGCACTATCTATCTTTCCCTCAACTCTGACCAATTTCCCAGTGCCCACTGCTGAAAAACATCCCCACAGCATGATGCTGCCACCACCATGTTTCACTGGGGATGGTGTTCTTTGGGTGATGTGATGTGTTGGGTTTGCACCAGACATAGCATTTTCTTTGATGGCCAAAAAGTTCAATTTTAGTCTCATCAGACCAGAGCACTTTCCTCCATACATTTTTGGAGTCTCCCACATGCCTTTTCGCAAACTCAAAATGTTGCCATTTTGTTTTTTTGCTGAAAGTAATGGCTTTCTTCTGGCCGCTCTGCCATAAAGCCAAACTCTATAGACTGTACGGCTTATTGTCATCCTATGTACAGATACTCCAGTCACTGCTGTGGAACTCTGCTGCTTCTCCAGGGTTACCTTAGATCTCTGTGCTGCCTCTCTGATTAATGCCCTCCTTGCCCGATCCTTGAGTTTTGTTGTGCGGCTGTTTGTTGTTGTGCCATGTTCTTTCCATTTGGTTATGATAGATTTGATGGTGCTCCTAGGGATCATCAAAGATTTGGATATTTTTTTTATAACCTAACTCTCACTTGCACTTCTCAACAAAATTGTCCCTTACTTGTTTGGAGAGTTCCTTGGTCTTCATGGCAGTGTTTGGTGGCCCATTTACTGTATAAAATAGCAGTATGACACAACCATGGCCATACTGATATTTTATTATTTCAAATAAGAAAATCTTCCAGCACATTTTAATGAATGGGAAGAAAAAAAAATGTGTCAGGAGGAAGAGAAACTCAGTCATGTGATTTTGACAGGGCCTATTTTTCTATGCACTTTAAAAGAGATGGTAAAATACACATTGTGGAGCATTTGCTTCTCTCGATGATATGCAGTGTTGCCAATTTAAGTACTGATTGTGACAACCAGGTTGTATAGTGTTTGAGTAATGGCTGCTTTAGGTCATTAGAAGCGTTATTAATTGCACTTTTTTCCAACACACTAGGGATTCTGTTTGCAACCAATAGTTAATTGTTCCCCTTTTCTTTTTAATGTTTCTTTTTTTATTTATTTTTTAAGAAAAAGGAACAGAAGCAGAAAGTTAGAAGCAGAAAGTTTATTAGTCTTCAGCACAGGAGAGGTTAGTGAGGAGAAAATGAGGAGAAAATGAGGACCATTGTAAAAAATGTCACTGAAATGACAAGCGTACGCTATCTTTGTGTTTCAAGATATTCCAGTAGTTATGATGGAACTGCTGATCATCTATCTATGCCAAAAATGGATTGTTTACATAAGGAACAATTATTTTTTTTGGTTTAGGATTAAAGAGAAGGGCAATGTGAAGGTAACCTTATGCCACGCACACACGATCGAATTGTCCAGCGGACTAGGTCCACGGACCACAGTACGCCGGACAATTCGATTGTGTGTGGGCTCCAGCTGACTTTTTCATCGTAAAGTCCGGCGGACTTAGAAAGTAGTTTTGACTCAAAATTTGTCCGCCGGACTTGGCTTTCAGCGGACAATCCATTCGTCAGTGTGCTAGTCCGGCGGACTAAGAATGACGCATGCTCTGAAGTACGAGAAGGAAGCTATTGGCTACTGGCTATTGAACTTCCTTTTTCTAGTCCCATCGTACGTGCTGTACGTCATCGCGTTAGAAATCGCCAGACTTACGGAGCGTCCGTGTGTGGCCAAGTCCGTTCGTTATAAAGTCCGGCGGTTTGATTGCCAGACCAATTCCGCCAGACAATTCGATTGTGTGTACGCGGCATTAGTCAGTTCATTGCTCTCTTCATTGAAAGCTCTACACCAGCGGTTCTCAACTCCTATCCTCAGGACTCACTAACATAAGGTGACCAGATTTTTAAAATGAAATCCGGGGACATAATTTTTTTTTTTTACTAGTAATGGCAGCAATCAGTGACTCATAGCAGGACTGTGATATTGCGGTGGACAAATCGAACACTAATGCCACGTAGACACGACCGATTTTCCCGTCGGAATAAACTCCGAAGGTTTTTCCGACGGAGTTCCACTGAAACTGTCTTGCCTACACATGATCACACCAAAGTCCGACCGTCTAGAACGCGGTGACGTACAGCATGTACGACGGGACTAGAAAAAGGAAGTTCAATAGCCAGTAGCCAATAGTTTCAGTCTCATACTTGCTTCAGAACATGTGTCGTTTTTGGTCCGTCGGAACAGCATACAGACGAGCGGTTTTCCCAATAGAAATTGGTTCCATCGGAAATATTTAAAACAGGCATGTCCAAAGTCCGGCCCGTGGGCCAATTGCGGCCCGCGGCCCGGTTTTGAACGGCCCGCCTGGTTATTTGGACATACTTATCTTTTGTGGCCCCCGACGATCTCCCAGCGCCGGGGCCACAAAAGATATATATCAGCCGTCACTAAATGGCGGCCCGCGGTCCGAGTCCGGACCGAGCATCGCTTCTGCCCGGACCGCCATGCCGCCAGTGTAGCAAGCGACAGCAATCACTGGTTTGCTGGGACCGCGGGTTTCCCCAGCAACCAGTGACGCTGCGTGCATGCGCCCGCCCCCTGCTCCTGGCCGCGTCTCTCGGAGCTGAAGAGACACGGGCAGTAGGGGTGTGACGTCACGTGCGCGCCCCGCCCCCCTGCTGCCCGCGGTTCCCGGGTCCTGGATCTCATCGCGAGGCAGCTTCAGTTGTGCCCACACTCCTGCAGTTAAGGTATGTGGGCACATTAGTTATCTATTAGTGATCAGTGTTGTGCACACTGTTGGGCATATTTTAAGGGGCTTTTTTTTGTAAAGGGCACGCTGATAGGAAAATTTTATGTTAAAGGACACTCTGATGGGCACATTTTATTTTAAGGGGCACGCTGATGGATATATTTTTTATGTGCACACTGATGGGCATGTTTTGTTAAGGTGCCCCTTAACAAAATATGCCCATCGATGTGCACATTAAAAATATACCCATCAGCGTGTCCCTTAAAATAAAATGTGCCCATCAGAGTGCCCTTTAACATAAAATTTTCCCATCAACGTGCCCCTTAACATAAAATAAGGGTCACGCTGATGGGCACCTTTTATGTTAAGGGGTAATCCGATGGACAAATTTTATTTTACGGGGCACGCTGATGGGTATATTTTTAATGTGCACATCGATGGGCATATTTTGTTAAGGGGCACGCTGATGGGTACAACAAAATGTGCCCTACAAAATATGCCCATCGATGTGCACTTTAAAAATATACTCATCAGCATGCCCCTTAAAATAAAAATTGTCCATCAGAATGCCTCCTAACATAATAGGTGCCCATCAGTGTGACCCTTATTTCATGTTAAGGGGCACGCTGATGGGCAGATTTTATTTTAAGAGCAACACTGATAGGTACATTTTATATTAAAAGGGGCACTTTGATGGGCAAATTTTAAGTTAAGGGGCATGTTTTGTTGTGTCCATCAGAGTGCCCCTTAATATAAAATGTGCCCATCAGCATGACACTTATTTTATGTTAAGGGAAATCCTGATGTGCACATTTTATGTTAAGGGGCACTGTGATGGGGACACCTGATGTAAAGGGGCACTGTGATGGGGACACCTGATGTAAAGGGGCACTGTGATGGGGACACCTGATGTAAAGGGGCACTGTGATGGGGACACCTGATGTAAAGGGGCACTGTGATGGGGACACCTGATGTAAAGGGGCACTGTGATGGGGACACCAGATTTAAAGGGGCACTGTGATGGGGACACCTGATTTAAAGGGGCACTGTGATGGGGACACCTGATGTAAAGGGGCACTGTGATGGGGACACCTGATGTAAAGGGGCATTGTGATGGGGACACCTGATGTAAAGGGGCACTGTGATGGGGACACCTGATGTAAAGGGGCACTGTGATGGGGACACCAGATTTAAAGGGGCACTGTGATGGGGACACCTGATTTAAAGGGGCACTGTGATGGGGACACCTGATGTAAAGGGGCACTGTGATGGGGACACCTGATTTAAAGGGGCACTGTGATGGGGACACCTGATTTAAAGGGGCACTGTGATGGGGACACCTGATGTAAAGGGGCACTGTGATGGGGACACCTGATGTAAAGGGGCACTGTGATGGGGACACCTGATGTAAAGGGGCACTGTGATGGGGACACCTGATGTAAAGGGGCACTGTGATGGGGACACCTGATTTAAAGAAGCACTGTGATGGGGACACCTGATTTAAAGGGGCACTGTGATGGGGACACCTGATTTAAAGAAGCACTGTGATGGGGACACCTGATGTAAAGGGGCACTGATGGGGACACCTGATTTAAAGAAGCACTGCGATGGGGACACCTGATGTAAAGGGGCACTGTGATGGGGACACCTGATGTAAAGGGGCACTGTGATGGGGACACCTGATGTAAAGGGGCACTGTGATGGGGACACCTGATGTAAAGGGGCACTGTGATGGGGACACCTGATGTAAAGGGGCACTGTGATGGGGACACCTGATTTAAAGGGGCACTGTGATGGGGACACCTGATTTAAAGGGACACTGTGATGGGGACACCTGATGTAAAGGGGCACTGTGATGGGGACACCTGATGTAAAGGGGCACTGTGATGGGGACACCTGATGTAAAGGGGCACTGTGATGGGGACACCTGATGTAAAGGGGCACTGTGATGGGGACACCTGATTTAAAGAAGCACTGTGATGGGGACACCTGATTTAAAGGGGCACTGTGATGGGGACACCTGATTTAAAGAAGCACTGTGATGGGGACACCTGATGTAAAGGGGCACTGATGGGGACACCTGATTTAAAGAAGCACTGCGATGGGGACACCTGATGTAAAGGGGCACTGTGATGGGGACACCTGATGTAAAGGGGCACTGTGATGGGGACACCTGATTTAAAGGGGCACTGTGATGGGGACACCAGATTTAACTTGATCTGGGATCACCAGATGTAACTTGACAATAAATATTGTTGAAATGCTAAGGAAATTGTACATTTCTCATGTTTTTGATAGATATACAGTTACTACAATATTTCTGAGTCGTAGCACACACTTGAGATTCGGACCTCGGCCCAAAGAAAATTTTGGCGACCAGACCTCCTTTAATTTTAATTCATTACCCCTGATATATATGCTTCGGAAGGTACAGGGAGGACAGGACCGAGCGCCGTACACAGGAGAATTTCCTGTTTACGGGCGGCCTCTGTAATAGGAAGTCCTTCTCCTGCACTGCCATTGGACGACTTTTCTGTCCATCAAAGGAGGCGGGACTTTCTATTAAAGAAGCCGCCGTGTAAACAGGAGATTCTCCTTTGGCGCTCGTCAGTGCATTCCTGGCAATGGTGCTGTGTTCCTGGCAATGGTGCTGCGTTCCTGGCAATGGTGCTGCGTTCCTGGCAATGGTGCTGCGTTCCTGGCAATGGTGCTGCGTTCCTGGCAATGGTGAGTCATTCCTGGCAATGGTGCTGCATTCCTGGCAATGGTGAGGCATTTGGAGAGGCATTCCTGGCAATGGTGAGGCATTTGGGGAGGCATTCCTGGCAATGGTGCTGCGTCCAAGGCAATGGTGCTGCGTCCCTGGCAATGGTGCTGTGTCCCTGGCAATGGTGCTGCGTCCCTGGCAATGGTGCTGCGTCCCTGGCAATGGTGAATCATTCCTGGCAATGATGCTGCATTCCTGGCAATGGTGCTGCATTCCTGGCAATGGTGAGGCATTTGGGGAGGCATTCCTGGCAATGGTGAGGCATTTGGGGAGGCATTCCTGGCAATGGTGCTGCGTCCCAGGCAATGGTGCTGCGTCCCTGGCAATGGTGCTGCGTCCCTGGCAATGGTGAGGCATTTGGGGAGGCGTCCCTGGCAATGGTGCTGCGTCCCTGGCAATGGTGCTGCGTTCCTGGCAATGGTGCTGCATTCCTGGCAATGGTGAGGCATTTGGGGAGGCATTCCTGGCAATGGTGAGGCATTTGGGGAGGCATTCCTGGCAATAGGGAGGCATTTGGGGAGGCATTCCTGGCAATGGTGCTGTGTCCCAGGCAATGGTGCTGTGTCCCTGGCAATGGTGCTGTGTCCCTGGCAATGGTGCTGTGTCCCTGGCAATGGTGGGGGAATTCCTGGCTATGGTGGGGGAATTCCTGGCTATGGTGGGGGCATTCCTGGCTATGGTGGGGGCATTCCTTGCTATGGGGGGGGGGCATTCCTGGCTATGGGGGGGGCATTCCTGGCTATGGGGGGGGCATTCCTGGCTATGGGGGGGGGCATTCCTGGCTATGGGGGGGGGCATTCCTGGCTATGGTGGGGGCATTCCTGGCAAAGGTGGGTGTGTTCCTGGCAAAGGTGGGTCTGCAGATGTGCACTGATTAGGCTGCATTGGTGGGCACTGACTATTATTTTGCTTCACGGTTCTTTATTTAAACATTTTTTTTTCCTGAAACTTCCCTCTTAAAGTGAAGGTGTGTGTTATACGCCAATTAATACAGTATGTACAAATACGCCCAAGCTCATTTCTTCCCACACACAGCCACAAAGGCAAGAGAATTCTTGTTGGGCAGTGTATTAGAGCTCGAACGAACACACTTAGACCGAATTTTAACGATTCAAAGAATGTCAGGCAAAATGATCAGCCCTCGCGCATGTTCACTTCATCAAATCCGGCCCTCTTTGAAAAAAGTTTGGACACCCCTGATTTAAAACATGTTCTATTTCTAGGTCCGTCAGAATAAAAAAAAAAAAAAATATGTCAGATGAGGCATACACACGATCGGAATATCCAATGAAAAGATTCCGTTGGACTTTTTCTGTCGGACATTCCGCTCGTGTTTACATGGCATTAGTGACACTTTTGACACTTTGTGGGAACCAGTGACACTAATACTGTGATCAGTGCTAAAAATATGTACTGTCACTGTACTAATGACACTGGCTGGGTGGGAGATAACAATCAATGGGTTAAATGTGTTCCTAACAAGTGTTTTCTCACTGTGGGGCAGGTGATTTTACTAAGGAAAAACATAGATCCCTAAACCTGCTTTGCAGGAACACAGGAACAATGTCTTCCACACTGACAGAATGGCGAACTGCCTTGTTTACAGATCGCTAGTGATGGACGAACTTCCGACGGGACATTTCGCGAGCGCGGACCGCGAACGCGGTCGATAGTTTGCGAACCGTAACGTTCGCGGTGGGCACCATTGACTTCAATGGGAGGCGAACTTTGCAAACCTACATGTCAAATTTGCAGCCACAAAATAATTTTACTAGCTGTGCACACATAGTCCCACCACATGGCCAATGACATAACACATGTATGAGGTGAATCTGGGATCGACAACTACAAGCATTCTTTTTTTTTTATATGTGAAATTGTGACAATTCAGGACTGTGGAGCGCATGAAGGCAATGGAGGAGAGGGAAGGTCAAAGGAAGGTAGGCAAAGAAGAGGGTGCAGGAGATGATCAACCGCACTGTGATAGAGAGCACTGACATCAGCAGCGTGACATACAGCAATGACACCTGCACCGTGATAGAGTGATCTGACACCAGCACCGTGATAGAGAGCACTAGAGGTCGACCGATATATCGGCCGATATTTGGCATTTTTTAATTAATCGTCATCGGCCGATTGTGCTGATAAAAAAGCTGATTACATGTTCAGCGGGACTTGCAAAAGACTTCTGTAATAGAAGTCAATGTAAGTTGCCTGAAGACATCAGTGAAGGACTTTCCTCCTCTCTGGGCAGGCTGCCAAGAAAAGATCAAATGTTTCTTCTTCAATGGGCTGAACTCCCTGTGTAGAAGTTCTCAGTTTAACCATTTAAAGACTAAATCTTTTCTGACACTTGTTGCTTACAAGTAAAAATCCAGTATTTTCTGCTAGAAAATCACTCAGAAGCCCCAAAAATTATATATATTTTTTTAGCAGAGACCCTAGGGAATAAAATAGTGGTTGTTGCAATATTTTATGTGATGCGTTATTTGCGCAGAGGTCTTTCAAACGCAAGTTAGCCCTTTTTTTTTCGTCCAAACGTTTTAAAGTACCTGTTTTTGTGTATTTAATAAATCGTTTTTTTTTTATCTAAATTATACATACAAGTGAACTGATTGGAGGTTTGTTTTGTTTAATAAATGTGTAAGAAATTTTCTGCATCACTTATTAAGGCTGCTTTCACACTGATTCGGGCAGGCGTTGACAGTAAAAGGCTACACGTTTTAGCAGCGATTTACCGTCATTTTAGCCCCGCTATTCGGCTGCTACCGGGGCAGTGAAGCACTGCTGCAAAATCGCATTGCATGTGCTTCAGCAGTGGTGACCATTCATTTCAATGGGCAGGAGTGGTGGAGGAGCGGTTTACACCGCTCCAAAGATGCTGCTTGCAGGATTTTTTTTTTTAACGTCCTGCCAGCGCATCTCCTCATTGTGAAAGCACTCGGGCTTTCACACAGACTGCAGGGGAGCCGTTTTTAAGGCAATTTACAGGTGCTATTTTTAGCCCAAAATCGCCTGAAACACGCCCCAGTGTGAAAGGTGTCCAACTTAGATTTTATGAGATGAAGGGAAAAAAAAAAGGAAAAAATAAATAAAAAATCGGCCTAACATATCGGCCCAAAAAAATCGGCATCATATATCGGCCATCGACCGCCACGATTTCTAAATATCAAATGTAAACGAAAGGTACTAATGCGCTCCACCTAACTACCACTAAATATCTAAAAAATGTCTAAAAAATGTGTGGAAGCGGCCAGCAAAAAATAGTGATCTCTACACCAAAGAAATAATAAGTAAAATGAATAAATGCGGCGCTACCTAAAAATAATACACTAAAATGCAATAACTACAATGGATTGCAAACTAATAGTGCAAAGGTGAATCCACCTCACTATAGTAATGTGATGTGCAATAATAAAACATTAAATATGCTACATCTAATATAGAATAAAATAGATAATCATATACGTGCATAAATATTCAAAAATCATAAGTGAAATTCATTCCAAAGTACAAAATATAAAAGGAAGATGCTAAATAAGCAATAATGTGCAAAATGCAATAATATATGGTGATCATTAAATAAAGTCCATGCAAATTAGTGACCATACAGCAAAGTCCATGCAAAAAATATATAAAGTGGCTTCTAATGCGTGACTGTCCAGAGCTGGAGTCAAAAAGCAAAAGAAAAAGAGAAAGATAAGAGAGGGTATTATTAATCTGAGTGGAGCTATTTTGACAAAAGAAGAAATAAAAGTATTAGACAAAGGGTTAAAATTTGCTCCAAAAAGAAATTTGAACAAATTTAATACTTATGTAGATATTAATAAATTTATAAGGAGCATGAATATAAAAAAATACATGCTAACTGATTCAGGAATAGGAAGAGGAATAAAACTTCCAGAACAGAATGGTATACAATACACGAATTTACGAAACAAATCCCTCTTTAATCCACCAGGGGTAAATGATGGTCATATTGAAGTGTTTAAAAGAATGGTTTTAAATGGTATACAAGAATTGAAAACTAAGAAGGTATATGACCCTGTTGATATCAGAAAAGGTATTAAACAACTGGAGTCCAGGAAAGACATTGTCATAAGGCAAGCTGACAAAGGTGGGGCTATTGTTATACAGTCCAAAGATGATTATAATGAGGAATTAAACAGACAGTTAGGAGATGAAACCACATATTTGAAGCTACATAGTAACCCCACCCTACGTTATAAGAAAGAATTGACTAAGATTATACAGAAAGGATTAGATAAAGGTTTGTTAAATAAAAAAGAAGCTAAATACCTAGTACCCAATACTTGTAGGGTATCAGTGATCTACACCATTCCCAAAATACATAAAAATGAGACAAAACCCCCTGGTAGACCTATAGTGAATGGAATTAATTCTGTTTGTGCGAGATTAGGAGAATATATTGACTTCTTTTTGCAGCCCATAGTAAAGGAGACAAAATCATTCTTAAGGGATACCAAACATCTGATTCAACTATTAAATAATATCAGATTGGATGATGGCCCCACCTACCTAGTTACTGCCGATGTGACTTCTTTATGCACCATCATTAATCATGAAGAGGCAGTACAAGCTACCAAATGGGGTTTAAGGAATTTGAGTAACCTGAAATGCAGACAAAGAAGGTTTATTGTTGAATGTTTGCGTTTCGGGCTGGATTCAAATTACTTTTGGTTTAATAACTGCCATTATAAACAAATATGTGGTATCGCCATGGGAGCAAAATACGCACCCAGCGTAGCGAATTTATATATGGCACAGTGGGAGGAAGAAATGTTATATAAAAATCTGCCGAAACAAGTTATATTGTACAAAAGATACATTGATGACCTCATCTTAATCTGGTCTGGCGATAGAGAAAGTCTAAATGACTTCTGTTTTAACCTTAATATGAACGATAAAAATATTAAATTGGTGTGGGATATTAACGATGAAAAAATATCCTTTTTAGATTTAGTGATTGAGAAAAAAGAAAATTCACTAAATACTTTTACCCATTTTAAAGCAGTAGATAGAAACAGTTACCTACCCCTAGATAGCTGCCATCATCATAGATGGCTAGATAATATACCCAGAGGGCAGATGATTAGAATAAGACGTAACTGTTCTAATGAATCAGTGTTTCTTGAACAAGCTAAACTGATTGGTGATAGATTTATTCAAAAGGGTTACCATACCGATTTTATTGAGGACCAAATAAGAAGTGTGGCACTATTAGACAGAGAGAAATTAATACAGGATAATATAACCAATTCAGAAAAACAAGATATGGTATCCATTATTATGGATTATAATATTCAACATAAACAGATAGAAAAAATTATAAAAAAAACATTGGGAGATTATTAAAATGGGCAGACATCTTGGAAATATTTTACCAGAAATACCAAAGTTTGTTTATAGGAGATCTCTAACTCTGAGGGACAATTTGGCCAAGAATGTCCTTGATCCTCCTAAAAAACTTTTCTCTTTTTTTGAGGGAAAAGGATTTTATCCGTGTAAAAGGTGCTACGCGTGCAGACATATAAATGAAAATACTAAGAAGAAGTCATTTAGATCTACAGTAACGCAGAAAGAATATATCATAGATGACTTGATTACCTGCCATAGTGAAGGGGTAGTTTATCTCCTGGAATGTCCTTGCCACATTCAATATGTGGGCAGAACAAAAAGACAATTATGGAAAAGACTTGGAGAACATGTCCAGAACATTAAAAAAGGTTTTGACAAACACAGTTTGTCTAGACATTATGCAAAATTCCATAAAAAAGACCCTTCATCACTAATTATTTGCGGTATTCAAAAGCACAAACCACATTGGAGAGGTGACAACAAGGTGATCAAAATTAGTCAGGCTGAATCCCGGTGGATACATGAACTCCGTACTTTGACACCTTTAGGCCATAACGTAGAATTCGACCTCAATTGTTTTATCTCTAATTTTTAATATATATTTATACAAAAGATTTTTTAAATATTTGATTAGAGAAAGTCCGCACCTTATATATTTTTTCTAAAAACATATTTTTTCAATATATATTTCTATCAGTACTGTATAGTTCCAAAATATTGGCATTTTATGGTGTATATTACTTATCACATTTTGTATTTATCTACACCTATTGATGTATTGAGTTGTCATTCATTTAATAATTAGTGGTAATAATAGTCTGGGGAGACATTAATTAATTTTCTAAATTAAAAAAAAAAATTAAAAAAAAATTTTTTTTTTATATCTTTGGCTTCTATTTTTTATGTGATACTTGCAAGAAGATGATATTTAGATTTTTTTTAACACATTCTTATACATATATATTTCAAAAAATTTTTTATATATATTTTTAGGATATTCTATACATATAACATATTTTTATTACTGGAAGAGTAAATTTGAGGTACAACCACTAGATGTCGCTCTTCATATGTTATTATATACTACGGTGTATTTTTATCAGAATTCATATGCATTATTTTGCTATATTATTTCCTGGAATAGCAAAATGTTTGTAGCTTTATTTTTATGTAGGTATTTATTTGTATTATTGAATGCTGTTGCGAAGAGATTTTGTATATGTATGCGGAGGCGCCGCCGTCTGTGGTTGCTATGACGACGGCGCTGACCGCATATAAGCTCCGAGGACACCTATCTCCCTTTACCCTTTGATAAAGTCACGAGGTTGTGACGCAACGCGTCAGGGAAGGAGCTAGGTGTTACACTTATCACTTCCGGTCGCGGCCGAGACCGGAAGTCCGTGTTTGCTACGAATTCGCTGGTATCTGCTTATATGTAAGTGAGGATATTAATTCATTAAAGTTGTTGTTTTGGATACTACACATGAGAGCCCCCCCCTTGTCTTTCTTCCATTCCCTATGTACCACCAATTGTAACTGGATATATTTGGAGAAATTGGGGAAGTGATAACCGTATATGTACAGCGGTATATAACTGAGGCTGGACGGATAAGGACGGAGTAGCATCTGGGTATATACAGCACTTTTTTGCTATTTATCTGAGGTGAGAGGCTGGGGGAAACTGATTTCTAAATATCGGCATCGGCCAGAGAAAAACCCATATCGGTCGACCTCTAGAGAGCACTGACATTAGCAGCGTGACATACAGCAATGACACCTGCACCGCGATAGAGTGATCTGACACCAGCACCGTGATAGAGAGCACTGACATCAGCAGTGTGACATACAGCAATGACACCTGCACCGTGATAGCGTGATCTGACACCAGCACCGTGATAGAGAGCACTGACATCAGCAGCGTGCCATACAGAAATGATACCTGCACCGTGATAGAGTGATCTGACACCAGCACCGTGATAGAGAGCACTGACATCAGCAGCGTGACATAAAGCAATGACACCAGCACCGTGATATACAGCACTGACACCAGCACCGTGATATACAGCACTGACACCTGCACCTTAAGCAGCCCCAGGAGGAAGTCAGCATAGCACAGGGATGGTGGGAGCCCCTCATAATGAGCATAGCACAGGGATGGTGGGAGCCCCTCATAATATGCACAGCAGAGGTACAGCCCCAGGAGTAAGTCAGCATAGCACAGGGATGGTGGGAGCCCCTCATAATAAGCATAGCACAGGGATGGTGGGAGCCCCTCATAATATGCACAGCAGAGGTACAGCCCCAGGAAGAAGTCCGCACAGCACAGGGATGGCGAACTTTACAAACCTACAGGTCATATTTGCAGCCACAAAATAATTACTAGCTGTGCACACATGGTCACACCACATGGCCACATGTATGAGGTGAATCTGGGATCGACAACTACAAGCATTCTTTTTTTATATGTGAAATTCTGACAATTCAGGACTCTTGAGACAATGGAGGCGAGGGAAGGTCAGGGTAGGCAAAGAAGAGGGTGCAAGAGATGAGCACCAGCACTGTGATATAGAGCACTGACACCTGCACCGTGATAGAGTGATCTGACACCAGCACCGTGATAGAGTGCACTGACACCAGCACTGAGATAGAGAGCACTAACAGCAGCACTGATACTAGCAACTTGCTGCTGGGCCCCAAAAATATGACACCGCTCAACCTCTTCAAACGGGAGGGTACGGGCATATAGTACCTTGTGCTTTTTTTGGACAAGAATGTGAGCCAAATGAAGAAAGAAGGTCTGTGTGCTCGATTAAAAAAATAGTTTATAGACATATACATAGTATACTGGTCACATGTGTTGAATTCCTCCGAGATCCATGCCTCATTCATTTTTAGAAATGTGAGGTAGTTAACACTGTCGTGAGCTAGGCGAGTACGCTTATCGGTCACGATCCCCCCTGCTGCGCTGAACGTCGTTTCGGACAGGACACTGGACGAGGGGCAAGCCAACAGTTCAATTGCAAATTGGGCAAGCTCTGGCCAGAGGTCAAGCCTGCCCACCCAGTAGTCCAAGGGTTCATCACTCCTCAGAGCGTCCACATCGGCCGTTACCCCGATGTAGTCGAACACCTGACAGTCAAGGCGTTCCCTGATGCTGGATCCGGATGACACCTGTCGATGGGTCGGCTGAAAGAATGACCTCATATCCAAAGTCACCAACACATCTTCAAACCGGCCTCTTCTTGCAGGCGCTGTTGGATTGGTACCCGTAACTCCTTCTCTGGGAGTGGGAATTGCTCCTCTGCCAGCGCACGCAAAAGCAGAATGCAGCATTTCTCTAAGCAATGCCTGGAAGTGCTCCATTCTGACAGCCCTCTGTGACGGTGGTAACATTTCCGCCATTTCGTGTTTGTACCGGGGGTCTAAGTACGTTGCCACCCAGTACTGGTCCTTGACCCTTATGCTTTTTATACAGGGGTCCCTATTAAAACACTGGAGCATGAAGGCCCCCATTTGCACTAAACTGGAAGCGGTGTGGTGGCCTGGCTCCTGCTCATCATCCAGGATAATGTCGTCCTCTTCATTCTCCTCTCCCCATCCACGCACAACAACAGGGATCCCAGAAAGGTTTAAAGCATGCTCTTCTTGCTCCTCCTTATCCGCCCCAGGCACCATCCTCCTCTGACTCCTCTTCAGACTCCTGTTGTTCACTTGTCTCAGATAGAGTAGCCCCCCCTGGGAATTCATCCAGCATTGCGACTTCCTCATCTTCCTGCTCCTGCTCCTCCACAGCTTGATCAATGACACGACGCAATGCACGCTCCATAAAGAAGGCATAAGGTACCATGTCACTGATGGCGCCATTGCTGCGACTGACCAGTTTGGTGATCTCCTCAAATGGCCGCAGAAGTCTGCATGCGTCGCGCATGAGCAGCCACTGGCGCGGTGAAAAAAAACCCAGCTCCCCAGAACCTGTTCTGCCGCAGAGTTTATGTAAGACAGACATCTGCAGCAGTTACAGTAGGTGTAGTGTGCCTCCTGCACAGTATAGACCTGAAGCTACCCCTTATTGCTGGTGTTGTTCTGTTTCTGTAACACAGGCATCTGCAGCAGTCGGAGTGGGTATAGTATGCCTCTTGCACAGTATACACCTGAAGCTACCCCTGATTGATGGTGTTGTTCAGTTTCTGTAACACAGGCATCTGCAGCAGTTAGAGTGGGTGTAATGTGCCTCCTGCACAGTATGCACCTGAAGCTACCCCTTATTGCTGGTGCTGTTCTGTTTCTGTAATGCACGCAGGCATCTGCAGATGTTACAGTGGGTGTAGTGTGCCTCCTACACAGTATACACCTGAAGCTACCCCTTATTGCTGGTGTTGTTCTGTTTCTGTAACACAGGCAGGCAGCTGCAGTAATTACAGTCAGTGTACTGTGTCATCTACTCAGTGTGCACTTAAAGCTACCCCAATTGCTGGTTTTCCCATCTTCCTGCAGGCCATTAGTATGTTTGGAAGGCCAACAAGGAGAGGCAGATAGTCACGAGCCAATAAAAGAGGGCAAGCAGGCTCTGTGTCTAGAGGCAACAGTGCTGGTCGTGGATACAGTGCATCCTCTTCCCTCGTCTCAATGTCATCAGTCACTCCTTCCCTAGACCCACCATGTCCTCCTGAGGAGTGCCCCGAACTGTTTGAGTACAGTGTTGGGTACATGCTCCAGGAGGATGCCCAGCGTTTTGAAGGCTCTGATGATGATACCCAGCTAGAGGAAAGCAGTAGCGTGAGCGCAGAGAGAGGGGATGCTCAACAAGGACAGCAATCTGGCAGTCATGTACCACCAGCTGCAGCATACTGCCAGGTTTGCTCCAGTGATGAAGAGGGAGGGGATGATGAGGTCACTGACTCCACGTGGGTGCTTGATAGGAGAGAGGAGGATGAGGAGGCACATCTCCAACGAGGCAGGATGCCCTCCGGGGGCCAGCTTAAGGGTAGAACACAGACTGAATCACAACGCAGAGCTCCATCTGTGCAAGGCGCTGCCTCTGCACGTTATTCCAAAAGTTCTTTGGTGTGGGCCTTTTTTGAGACGAGTGCATCAGATCGCACCGCTGCTATTTGCAACATATGTCTCAAGCGTATCTGGCCAAAACATCAGCTGCTTGGGCACCACATGCTTGACCAGACATATGTTGACCTGCCATGCAGCTCGTTGGCAAGCGTACCTTAAAGACCGTTGTAAAGGATACATTTAGGGACCCAGGCGCTACCTACAGTGGATGTATTTGTAAACAAATATATCCTTGCTAACTAAGGTGATCTGGGTTTTGTTAACTACTTAATGTTAATGTTCCATAAGTGAGAGAGAGAAAAATATGCCACATATGTGACAGAAGGACAAACAAGAAGAGGTGGTCACAGCCTAAATATATATATAAGCCAGTGAGGGTACCCTATGTTTAAATGATGTATTCCCAGACCCTGGATAGGTTATCTGCTACCCCCTACTTAGTGTATATGCCAGCTGTTAGTTGTAGGTGTGCTATATGAAAATAAGAGGATCAGACTTGATGCAATATCACATTATAAGGCCATGATCAGTAGCTAACAGCCAATGAGAATCCTATATAGAAACAAGCTAAAAAAATAACAATATAAAAAATATATAAATATATACTAATAAATTGATAATTAGATAGTGACAGTTGTCACTATCTAGCTATATGAATTGTATATTTGAGGACACTGAGACAACTGCGAAAGATCTCTACCACAGTGTCATAAATACACCAACTAAGTATTATACAGTTTATGATATGTGTAAAACCATAAATATAGTCCACAGAGGGAGACCTAATGTGCAAAAATTCAAGGGAATAAATTATGTGCAAAAAATAAGAACATGTGCAAATCTTGTGCAATTGTGCAAAAAATATATATATGTGTGCAAAATATGCAAAAGAATTAATATATACACAAAGGAAACAAAAAATGTATATGATATTAGCCAAAAATAGTGTTAGCCAATAAGAATAGACACAAAAACGCAAAAAAAGTGCAAAAAATTCAAAAATTGCAAAAAGTGCAAAAATAGCAAAAAAATCCACAAAAACCTCACGATACACGTAAATAAACACTAAGTGTGCAATAAGTCTATAGCTCTCATATAGAGTCCTTGGAAGATAAGTCCACTTGACAGAAATAGTTATATATGCAATAGATCTTCAGGCAGGTAGATCATAAGGTGACGTTTGTGCTCATGCAAACAATCCGGTGACTTCTGTGCTCACCTCCTCAGGTCCCCACTCACCGGATCCCTATACCCACTAGGGGCAGATGTGCGTATATATCCCAATCTCCAGGAACTCGTCAGCCCAAAAGTCCACCTCTTCTTCTTCCTCTGATGTACAGTTAGTGCTTCAGTGGAGCCGGTGCATACAGGCCAGTGTGTCCTCAGGGAGATGGAAAAATATATCCTATAGTGTAGTAACTCAATGTCACCAAAAAGCTTATGTTCAATGGTTAATTTTATTTTGACCGTTGCAACCGGCCAGAAAAAATATATATATAAAATGTATAAAACCAACTTCCACGGCTCTCAGGCACAATGAAAGCAGAAAACACAAATCACAACAATATATATATTAAATATAGAGGTAAAAAATAATTAATAAAAAAAAAAAAAATAAATAAATATATTAATGAGAAAAGGTTGAAAAAATTGAAAAAAATGAAAAAAAAAAACAAGAACAACAAAAATTATAATGTTAAAAAATCAGCAATCCAAAATGGTTTAAGTAATGGTCAGGGCCAAAAACTACACAAGTGATCAGATTTATAATAAGGTGCAAGCAGCGGGGGTCTTCATTGGAATGTGCCCGTAGGCAAATGTCTGTCATAGGATGCTCCAGTGAATGAATAGATAAATACCCACCGCCCTTGCCACTATAGGATAAAGGGAGATAAAATATTATGTACATTTTCCACGGCCTGTGTACCGAGTGCGAGCGGAGAGACAACACCTTAAAGACCCACACCAAAGAAATAAGCGGACCTCTCCTTGCTCCTCATCAGCTGTGATTTCCAACCCCACTATACCTTCAGTCCTCTCTGAAACCCGCACTGAGAGGAATGAAGGTGTAGAATTAGGTGTGTCACAGCCAAGTACTTGCGGGCACTCTGCTAGCAGTACACCGACGTCCGATTGTACCATGGCAAATTTTCCTTCCCCAGCTGCTGGACCATTGAAAGAAGTTCACTGCCAGCCATCCACATGCCCAGCGGTTGAATGCTAGCTTGGCTAAATTGCTAGCACTTCAACTGCTGCCTTTTCAGTTGGTAGACTCGGCCCCCATCCGTAAGTTTGTGCAATGTGCAGTTCCTCAATGGCAGGTTCCCAAACGCCACTTTTTCTCACGGAAGGCGATTCCGGCTCTCTACCGGCATGTAGAAGGCAATGTCCATGCCTCGCTGGACAGGGCGGTCAGTGGTAAGATGCATACTAACGCTGACTCATGGTCCAGCAGGCATGGACAGGGACGTTAACTATTTTTCACGGCCCATTGGGTCACTCTGCTGGCAGCTGGGAAGGATGCAGGACAAGGTGCAATAGTGTTGGAGGTTGTTCCGCCACCACGCCTCCAAAATGCTACTACTGGTTGTGACACACCTCTATCCTCCACCCCCTCCTCTTCTTCCTCCATGGCCTCTTCCTGTGCTTTGTCCTCGGAACCAGCGGTGCTCCGTAGACATTCAAGGGGCTATGCAAAAAGATGCCATGCCGTGCTTGCGCTGGTGTGTTTGGGGGACAGAAGCCACGCTGGGGCAGATATTTTGTCAGCTCTGCAGGGGCAGGCCGAGAGGTGGTTCATGCCACGCCAGCTTAAGCCAGGAATGGTGGTTTGCGACAATGGCACCAACCTCCTCTCCGCCCTCCGACAGGAACAACTGACCCATGTGCCCTGTGTGGCTCATGTCTTTAACCTGGTGGTACAGCGGTTCTTGGGTAGGTACCCGGGCTTACAGGATGTTCTGAGGCAGACCAGGAAAGTCTGTGTGCATTTCCGCCGATCATATAATGCCAGTGCTCGGCTGGCTGAGCTCCAAAAGGAGTTGAACCTGCCCAAGAACCGCCTTATATGTGACATGCCCACCAGGTGGAACTCAACGTTGACCATGCTGCAGCGGCTGCACACGCAGCAGAGGACCATCAATGAGTACCTGTTTGACTACGGCACCAGGACAGGGTCAGAGGAGCTCAGTTTTTTTCACCACGCCAGTGGGGCATGATCAGGGATGCATGCACTATCCTGTCACCATTTGAGGATGCCACAAGGATGGTGAGCAGTGACAGTGCATGCATCAGTGACGCTGTACCACTTGTTGACCTGTTGGAGCATACACTGCGTGGAAAAATGGACAGGGCACAGGAAGAGGAGGACTTCCTTGCCTCTCAAGGCCCCCTTTATTCAGACAGTGTTCCTGCTGTCCCACCCATCACACAGGAAGAGGAGTAGGAGGAGGAGGAAGATTGTGTCAGCATGATTTACAGTCCCAAGAAACCCATGGACTTGTACGTGGCTGGGAGGAAGTGGCTGCGGATCATGTCGTCCTTAGTGACCCAGAGGACTCCGGACCGAATGCCTCAGCTAACCTACGCTGCATGACCTCCCTGATCCTGCAAAGCCTGCGGAAGGATCCTCATATTCTTCGGATCAAGGAGAGGGACCATTACTGGCTGGCAACTCTCCTTGATCCACGGTACAAGGGTAAGGTTGCGGACCTTATCTTGCCATCGCAGAGGATGAGACATCTCCGGGAGGCCTTGCAGAAAGGTCTGTCCAACGCATTCCCAGAGACTGGGAGGTTATAAACTCCTGGTCCCGGACAACGTGTTGCTGAGGCTTTGGTCAGTCACAGAAGGAGCGGTGGAGAAGGTGGCCGTCTGACCGATGCGTTCAGACAATTTTTTAGGCCGCAGACCCAAGGTATGATCGGTTCCAGCAACCATCGCCAGCGTCTGATTTACATGGTGCAGGAATACCTAGGGGCAAGGTCAGACTTGGACACCTTTCCCACTGAAAATCCTCTGGCTTACTGGGTCTTGAGAATGGATCACTGGCCAGAGCTTGCACAGTATGCAATTGAACTACTGGCCTGTCCTGCACCCAGCGTTCTTTTGGAACGTACATCCAGTGCTGCTGGAGGCTTTATAACCGATCAGAGGGTGCGCCTGTTTACCGACTTGGTTGATCGACTGACCTTCATAAAGATGAATCAGTCTTGGATCACCACCAGCTACCAAGCACCTGAAGCTGATGTAACCAAATAATTTTTTTTCTGAAATGTCACATCCCTTCAAGACTGCCTATGCTGATGCTGAGTGATTATCCTGTTATGTTGACTGACTATCCTCTTCCTCCTCAATGATCCTGCTGATAGCTTGGAAGAAGATATTTGTTTCTGGCTGCTGCCACCAGTGGCTAAGGCCCAATTTTTCAGCCCGTTTAACAGGGGCATGTAATTACAATTTTTGATGCAATGCTTTGCAGCAGGGCTCATTCCTGCACTCCAACTAGAGTATCTGGGAGAGGTTGCAGTGTCATGGCACCAGCACCAGTGCCTAAGGCCCAATTTTCCAGCCCCTGTTTAACAGGGGCGTGTAATTACAATTTTTGATGCAATACTTTGCAGCAGGGCTCATTCCTGCACTCCAACTAGAGTATCTGTGAGGGGATGCAGTGTTGTGGCACCAGTGCCTAAGGCCCAATTTTTCAGCCCCTGTTTAACAGGTGCATGTAATTACAATTCTTGATGTAATATTTTACAGCAGGGCCCGTTCCAGCACCCACTGAGAGTAAATATGAGGACTTACAGTGTTGTGGCACCAGCACCACCACCACAACCACCAAAGGCCCAATTTTTCTACCACTGTTCAACAATGGCACGTAATTACAATTCTTGATATAATAGTTCACAGCAGGGCAATCCAGCGCACACCAAGAGTCACTTTGAGGGCTTACAGTGTTAACTTGTGGCAACACCAACACCTTAGGGCCAAATTTCTGCAGAGAATATAGGGCAGGCCCCTACTTTAAAATATCCAACTTACAAATGTCTCCTACTTGCAAACGGAAGGAGACAACAGGAAGTGAGATGAAAAAAGACGGATGGCCAAAAAAATTATACAGGGGTGATAACCCTTCCCTATGGCTTCCAAAAAGCTTAAAAACATATTGTTTGACTGGAGCTACACTTTAAAAATGTACCAGTTCAAAATTACAAACAGATTCTACTTAACACAACAAACCTACACAGTCCCTGTCTTGTTTGCACCGCCTGTACACTGCTGTTCTGAGTATATAGGGCCTGGTGGCCCCACGCCTTTCCTTTTTTTAATTTGCGTACAGGGTTCCCCTTAATATCCGTACAAGACCCAAAGGGGCTGGTAATGGGCAGGGGGGGCTAGCCATGCCATTTTTCTCAATGATTTTCATCCGTATTGCCGGAACCAGACATTACATTAAAACCGCAAGCAGTTTTAAATGCCTTTTTTTCGTTAAATGTCATTTTGTGCAGGGACTGTTCTAAACATGGGAAACACGTGCCACTTCACAGGCATACTATAGACACCCCCCAGGCACGATATTTAAAAGATTATTTCCCTTTTTTTCACTTTAATCATCATTAAAATCAGTGCTCCTGAAAAAACGTCCATTAAAAAAAAAAAAAAAATTGCATTGATCCATGTCCCCTGGGACAGGAACCGGGTCCCCAAACCCTTTTTAGGACATATTAGCCTTTAAAATTAGCACTTTTGATTTTGAATGTTCGAGTCCCATAGACTTTAATGGGGTTCTAAAGTTCGTATGAATTTTCGGTCCGATCGAAGGTTCTGGTGCGAACTGAACCGGGGGGTGTTCGGCTCATCCCTAGTGAAAAGGCTGGTGTAAAACAAAACCTCTAAAGCCTTTCTGCCAGGAAAACCATGGTAACGACTCAGTGATTTAAAAAATCTGCAAGACCAGCATGGAGGTCTGCTAGCCTGAACAGAGACACAGACAGGTTGGACAGCATGAATTGCAGTGGAGTTAGAGGGCTGAACTGTAGCCACTGGACACCACATCTTACACTGGCATCTCAGCCCTGAAGCCAAACGCTGACAATTTGTTTGTTTTTAGTTCTGGATAGAGTGAGAAAAAGTTAAAGGACAAGTTCTAGTGAACTTGTCCTTTAATAAATTCCTCACCTCCCCCCAACCTCTTTCCCAGAGTGCAGCCTGCCATTTTAAATACTTACGTTCCCCCCATACCTAAAGCCTGGTGCACACACAGCGTTTTTTTCGTTCAACCCAGCTGAACACAAAAAAAAAATCTGAGAGGTCACCACACAACTAAACGATCTTACTGTGGCAGCCATCCCCGCTGAGCTATTGTATTCTGACAAGGAGACTCGCCAGAACACACCGATCAGCACTTAGCTGCGGGCACTAATCAGATGCTGTTTTTCAAGCATGCTTATTCAACAGAAGCCAGTCCTGAGACCAACTTCTTTCAGACTGGGAGCTGTACCCATAGAACGAAAGTCATCTGGTTCCTGCCAAACCGACCATTTTCAGCTGGTTTTTGTCCCTTGTGTAGGCAAGTGCAGTCTACTTTCTTCACTGCAGGTGGCACTCAACCACAGCAGCATTGTAGGAGGGGAGAAATTGAAGAGGAACATGATTCCTCTATGGCTTCCTGAGTCACTGAAAAGTTATCCGATTGTATGTTACCACTCCATGTAACTCTAGTAGCCCTCTTGGGTCACGCAGAGCCTATTTAAGGCCCCGGTTCCCATGCCGCCTCCCATGCTTAGCATGCTTTTCACGTGAAGGTAGTGTAGGGACAGAGATTAGTGGTAGGGAGAGGTTCCAGTCGAATGCGGAAAGAATAGGGACACACCATCCTTTTGAAGATCTCCCCATTGAGTTCGGACTGGCCAGGCCACATTCCGCCCCTCATGACAGCTGCTGTGAGCATAACTAGACTTAATCTGCTACACATTATTGTATTACCATGAGTGTCCCGTTCGGGTGTCCTTCCTCCGTGTTTGCTTGTTGAATTACTGGATTCTGCATTAATACAAATTCTGTTCTCTGCAATCGGACTCTGTGTTTACTGCTGCTGCACATCTCCACCTGTGTATAACAGGCATAACCGTGTAGCCAGCACCACACTGTTTTTTTAACAAAAATATCACTGCTTTTTCATGGCATGATTGCTACAACTGCATTCATTCCCTAACATGAAAAATGCTGGCCATAGATGAGTAGAATGTCAAACAAAGATTCAGTTAAAGAATAGTATGATGGAAAGTTTTTCTCGAACAAATACATTTCTAATAGGGATGCACTGATACCAATATTGGTATTGGTACTGATACTTGCCTTTTTTGGGGATATCGGTACTCGTGAAAATCCACCGATAGCAAAAGTGATGTCAGCTTGGGCGGAGCTCGGCAACTGGATAAGGTTGCGGCTGTTTCCTTCATGACATGTGTTTTGCTGCTGTGTCTGCTACATGGCTGCCCCATATGGCAAGCGTCCTCCTTACACCATGTCCCTTCATGGTGATTGGTGAGTGCTCTTCTCTATTTCTAACTGTTGCTTGCTTACTTATGTGTCCCACGGCCGGTGATTGCTGTACAGTACTACTAGCTTACATCACTTGCCTAACATGCTAGCCGGCCTGTGTTATACTTAAGTTAGTTTTGTCCCACATTGTCTCTCTCTCGCCTAACATAATGTCCAATGTCCAGCATGGTGGCCGGCCTGTGTTTGGGCTATTTGGTGTCATTTGGAGCAGTAGTGTGAGTCCTGTGTCTGTAATAAGCTTAACTGCAGTGGATTGATGCCAATTTCACTCTGCACCAAGCTATGCTGCACGCAAAGAAATTTCAAGGCCCTTACACAGGCCAAGCTATAAGAAGCATACTAGAAGAAATGCTTGACACTTGGGTGATTCCCAAAAGTTCTGTCCATGTGGTAGTCCATGATAATGGCAGAAATATGATAAAAGGTGTAGAAGATGGTGGTCCTTAGAGTCTTTCATGTGTGGCACATACACTGTAGCTGGCTGTCTCAGAGGGGCTTTTATCACAGCACAGCATTACAAATGCTGTGGGAGTTGGGCGCAAAATAGTTGAGCATGTTAAACATTCAAAACCGGCATATTCTCGGCTGAAAGATATTCAGATCCAGCTTGGTCAACCCATTAAAAGACTTCAACAAGATGTTCAGACTCGCTGGAACAGCACTTTTTACATGCTGCAGTCTCTGATAGAGCAAAAAACGGGCCATTGGTGTATATGTGTCAGAACATGAGCTGCCTGCAACAATCACTGCAAATCAGTGGAATCTCATGGAGATGATCAACATCTTGGCTCCCTTTGAAGAGTTGACTCGGCATGTGATTGGTTCAGATTCTTTTGCCTTGGATGTAATTCCTGCAGTGACTGTGCTACAGCGATTATTATCTAAAGTGGATGAGGACCACGATGTGAAAATGATGAAGAACACATTGCTTGGTGCTTTGCAGAAACAGTTCTCTGACATGGCGCAAAATCCACTTTACTGCATCGCTACCTCACTCAATCCAAGGTAATCAATTATTTATTGCTGGCTGCTATTTTGACTTGTTTTTATTTGAATATTGATGATATGATTATGTTTTTTTGGATGAAGGTGATATTTTAGTGTTATCACTTGCTTGCACTTGTAATGCAAGTGATAACACTGTAAATCTCACCTTCATAAAATAAAACACAAAACAAAATCAATAATGACAAACACACTTACCTGCTCTGCCTCTGTGTAATGGGTTTGCACAGAGCAGGCCAGACAACTGTTTTTGCAGTGTCCCGCGCCGTCACTTTTCCTTTTAGCAGTGCTCCCACAGCAAGCTTCCACAGTTGTTGCTTTGCTTGCATGACGTTGTCTAATGTATTGTATTTTTGTTCTTCTAGGTATAAAGATCGGTTCTTCTCAAATGCAGATGCTGGCAGGCAGTCCAAAGAGATGTTCGTGCTGGAAATGCAACAAATATCTTCTGTACAGGTACTACAGGCACAGGCAGCTACACCTGAGGTGCTTGAGATGAGAAACCAGCCACCAAAAGGCCTCGCACTGAGCAACAACAAGAAATTGCTCATTCATCTACATTTGGGAACAGTGCTCCCACAGCTGCTACCATACAACTAGAAGCATATCTTGGAGAGGTCACTGTGCCTCGTTCGGACAAACCTCTTGAGTATTGGGCAGTCAATAAACTGTGATTTCCCACTCTAGCCCAAATGGCACAAAAATATCTTTTAGCTCTTTGCAGTAGTGTGGAAAGAGAGCGATTGTTCAGTGCAACGTCACACATTCTGACTGACACCAGAAACCAACTTCTAATTGAACATGCCGAGATTATTCTGTTTCTTAAAAAAAACTTGCCACTTACGTTTGAATTGGAAAAGTAATCTACCTCCTGTTGCTGTCCAACTGTAAGGCCGCGTACACACGCGGGGACTGTTCGCTCAACTTTGTTCGTCAAACAGTTTCAGCGGACAGTCCGCTCAAAATTAGCATGCACGGACATGGCCACACACGGCGAACGAACAGTCCGCTGAAACCGTGCGCGATGACGTACGTCACGTACGACGGGACTAGAAACAGGAAGTACAAGACACAGCAAAGCACCCTTTGGGCTCCTTCTGCTGACTTTGCGTTAGTAGAAGTTTGGTTAGAGACGATTCGCGCTTTTTAGACTTCAGCTTAATTTGTCCGTTCACTGCGGCGCAGTCTACCTGTGAGGTTTATATCTGCCTTTCGGTACGCGTGGATCAGTTGTACCTGTTATTAGGCGCTTCTGGTCCGCTCGTTTCTGTGTTTCAGGTCGTTCTTCATAGGTCTGGCTGTTCTTCAGTGCGTTCAGTTGAGCTTGTCTGTCCAGCCGACCGTTTCAAAGCCATGGAGAGTGGACATACTCGGGAACGAGTTTGTGCTATATTGGGGCTTGGTGTTTTAGTTGTTATGAATTGTTTTTATTTAATGACTATTTTTTTTTTTTCCCCTGTGTTTGACTCCCCAGTGTCCTTCCACGCCACAGGAATGGCAGACTGTGGCTTCCCAATTCGCTGCCCGTTGGGACTTTCCCAACTGCGGAGGGGCGATCGACGGGAAACATGTGAGGATTGTGCCCCCACCCCATTCGGGGTCCTACTATTGGAACTATAAGGGGTTCCATAGTGTGGTGCTAATGGCGGTGGTGTCGGCACAATGTGACTTTCTTTATGTGGATGTGGGGAAGAACGGCTGGATGTCTGACGGAGGAGTCTTTAGGCAGACCGAGTTCTGCCACCGTCTCATCACTGGTGGCCTGGACTTGCCACCAGATGCCGAGAATGTGGAGGGTCTACCGTTTGTGTTTCTGGCTGATGAAGCGTTCGGTCTGAGTGAACATCTTATGAAACCCTTCCCCCAAAGGACCCTCACCCCGGAGAGGAGGGTTTTTAATTACCGGCTGGCCAGAGCAAGAAGGGTTGTGGAGAGTGCCTTTGGCATTATGGCCAGCCGGTTCTGTCTGTTACTGACAGCCATCAACCTTTCAGAATATAAACTGAACTATGTGATTCTGTGCTGCTGCATTCTGCACAATTGTCTACGTAAATGTTCAGGTAACCAGTACCTGCAGCCTATTGGGCCTGAGGCCGGACTCATATTTCCAGAACTGACAGGGCTGGATCATGCCCTTCCTGGCTTAGCCCCCCAAACAGCACGTGAGGTGCGTGACCGCTATGTCAGCTATTTTAATGGTAGGGGGGCTATTCCAATGCCAGCTGAGCAATAAAAATGTATTTTTCTTGAAATATGTCTTGTCTGTTCAAATTTTTAAGTTTGGTTCTTGTTTGCTTTTCACGTTGCTTGTCTCCTACATTGTCCTAATTCAGGGATATGCAATTGACCAACCTCCAGCTGGTGCAAAACTACAAGTCAATCATGCCTCTGGGTCTCATGCTTGTGGCTGTCAGTCTTGCTATGCTTCATGGGACTTGTAGTTCTGCAACAGCTGGATTTCCACTAATTGCATATTCCTGTCCTAGTGCATTTGTATTGCAAAGTGGTTTTTGACAATAGGAAATAAGGCCCTTCTTGACAGAAAACACAAAATGACTTCCCAAACTGGTATTGAGTATTGAAAGAAGTAGACACACACACACATCTTTTTTTTTATTTTTTAATAGTGCACATGACAACTAGTGCCTCTGTTTTAGATATTTTTTTTTGTGTTTTTTTTTTTTATTTTTTATTTTTTTGGAAATCGTTTGTTTTTGTTTTTTTGTTTTTTTTTTTATTTTTTTTTTTTTATTTTTTTTGTAAACATAGAAATATATAGAAATATCTAAAATACAATTATCACAAAAATAAAAAAATAAAATCAGATTTTTAACTATTTACATAAAACAAGGGGTAAAGCCAAATTTTGAAGATGCACACCAAAAAATGGTAATGTCAACATGTGCTATGTACCATCATGAGTGATCAATGGACGTGTTTGGTGTGTGCAATCCCTTCCTCTCACATACTAGAATGAGGAAGGGTTTGCAAACACCAAATGCGTACATTGCGATCCTCTGATGGCACATAGCACATGTTGACACACCGTGTGCATCTTCAAAATTTGGCCTCTAAAAACAAGGATGTAAAAACATTAAAAACTTTTTTCAAAGGGAATGAAGAACATGATCGATTAGGTTTTAGGGAAAGGGGGCTTAGATTCTCCCTAAAACATCGATCATGTTCTTCATTCCCTGCCTCATAGTGACCAGTTCTCTTTGGATGTTTAGAATCTGGTTCTCCATCCGATCAATCTGGCCATTCCAGGCCATGATGTCACCAATCATCCTCTGGGCACTATCACTGGTAAATGGGTCCGCGACTTGTTCTACCACAACCAGATCACCTAAAAACATGTGTAGATAAAAAATTGGTTAAAATATACAGCCATTAATTGTTTACCTTAAGCTGGGTTGTCAGACACTCACTTTGTGGGGTGTGTAACTCCACCTGCTCTTCCTCCTCCACAAATAGCCCTGGGCTCGGCTCATCCAGTGGAGCTACGGAGCTTGGTCCAGCGGAGGATACCGAGCTTGGCTGCTCCCTCGCAGACACAGGACTGGGCAGCTCCAATACCGACGCAGGGCTGGGGCTAAGTGCCCAATCAGGCTGGCGAGGTCGGGGGGTCATGGGCTGCTCCGCCTCTTGTCTGAGTCTTTGTTCCCCTATGAGAATGAAAAGAAAAAAATAAAAATAAAATAAAAGATACTTTTAAGCATAGTGATATTTGAGTTCAGAAATTTGAATATGAAACATTGGTTTGAAGTGGTGTACAATTATTAGCTGGTTATTACAAGATCCTAGTTTAATACATCCTTAAAATGACTTTTTTTTTAGTTAGGCTGTGTTCAGACTGGTGCGATGTGCGAACGCAGCAAATCTACTGTGGTTTCACGCATCGCATGTGCAGTTCGCACTGCCCTATGTGACCTGCTGGGAGTATCAGTGTAAAGTTTTATTGACACCTCCGAATTAGTTCTCATTTCACAGTGCAATCTTTAAACTCGGACAGGAATCGGACCACATGGTGTGAATACCCATGTGATCCGATTCGGCTGTGGACTAAAAAAAGGGCCATGTACAAGTTTGGGCTGGATGCGATGCAAATTCAGCCATACTATATGTATGGCTGAAATCGCATCACACAGAGATCACATGTGATTTGCACTGCAGTGCGGTGCAAATCACATTTGATCTCGTACATTGCAGCAATGTGAACCTAGCCTTTAACCAAACTGTGATACTTTATATCTTTTGTCCAAGTTTCACAGACGGACACACTCGAATCATCCCCTGGAGTACCTGTGTGTGATTATGTCAAAAAATGTTCTATGATGTCCCAAACTACACTTAAATGTTTCCCAGTCCAGATGTTGAACCAGCATTATATCTATCTATCTATCTATCTATCTATCTAATTTTTTTTTTTTTTTTTTTTTTTATTGAGTCTACATTGCACTGAATAAATTTATGAAACTTTAGTAAAAATTCATATCCTATAAACTGAGCGTGACAATTCAGTTTATCATGAACAATACCAAAAAATTAATAACTAATTAAAATCTAATCCAACACCAGATAAATTTACACCATATACAAATTCATGCTATTTACGCCCACATATACGAACAACCATATGCGCTCATTACATGAACTATTAACTACACGAACGATCAAATCCGCCGGATTCACATACGGTACCTACACGAAAGATTAGGATCAAATCCGCCAGATTCACATACGGTATGTACACGAACGATTAGGATCAAATCTGCCAGTTTCACAAACGGTACCTACACGAACGATTAAGATCAAATCCGCCAGATTCACATACGGTATGAACACGAACGATTAGGATCAAATCCGCCGGATTCACATACGGTACCTACACGAACGATTAGGATCAAATCCGCCGGATTCACATACGGTATGTACACGAACGATTATGTCCGACAGTCACGATAAACGTGGAGTTTACTCACTTTTTTTCAGGGCCTTTATGATCCGATGATATTGCTCCGGCTCCCTGGACTTGATGTCAGACCATCGTTTCCGGAGCTGGTCCTTGCCTCTTCGTACCCCAAATTTGTTGTACAAAGTTGTGACGACCTCCTCCAAAATGCCGCTTTTCCGGACATTGGGTTTGGGGTACGGGCCATGTTCCCCATCATAGTCCTCCCTTCTTAATATAGCCACCATCTCCACCATCTCTTCAAAGGCCATATTGGTGGCCTTATATCTCCTCCTTGCTCCAGAAGCATGGGGGCCATGGCTTTCCTCTGCGCTGCTCACGCTGCTAATTGAATTTGCATCCGCCATTTTCTCCTATCATTCACCCACAGCGGAACGAGGGTAAAAGGGGCGGGGGAAATACGGTCACAAGGAACGTCAGGGGCGGGCGACGCAGGCGGAACCTGAGCGCATGCGCTGTATATAAAGCGTTACCGCGAGGCCTTGTCCGAACGGAAGAAGCGAGTGCTACATGCGACGGTAAGATAGTTGTCGTTTTATTTTCGTTTAATTTAAAGTCTGCGTTAGGAATGTGTATATTGAAATTTAGTCTTATTGATGTTTAATTGATTTTTATGTGGGTTGGTGGTTGAGTGGGATTGGTGTTCGGTGTGGTAGTGTGGGGGTGGAGGTGGGTGTATAGGGGGGGTGGGGGGTAGTGTGTGTGTGGGGGGGGGGGGGTAGCGTGTGTGGTAGTGTGTGTCTCGCCTACATTGTCACAATATAGTGTGCATTTGGTCTGACTTTTTTTTTTTCAGAAAATGCAAAGGTATACCCCAGACCCCTTTAAGGAGGAGGCCTTCCTCTCAACATTTCTGGACTTAATTGAGTCGCACAGTAGTCTTTGGGATTCAAAACACCCCCAATATTCAAGCCGTGCTGCCCGGAAGAAGACACTGGAGACAGTTTTGGCGTTTGTGAAAACCCGACTCCCCCAGGCAGACACTGACTTTGTGAACGCCAAAATTAAGAACCTGCGTAGCGTGTATAGGCGGGAGCGCAGAAAGATCCTAGAGTCCCAAACATCAGGATCAGCAGCAGGTCAGGTCTATGTACCTAAGCTGTGGTATTATGACAGGCTGCGTTTTCTGGATGACACGTCAGAAGCCAGGCAGTCACTTTCGACTCTTCCGTCTACCCGTCCCTCCACCCTTCCCTCCACCTCAGGTGAGCCATCCCTGGAAGATCCAGACCCTTCCTTGCTGGACGAAGTTGATGCACCCAGCTGGAGCCAGGTATATTTTCGTTTCTAAAGTTTGGATTGCTCAAATATTAATGCTGTAAAGTTCAATGTTTGAATTTCTTCCAAATCTAGGATTTCATCACAAATTAAATTAGATAGAAGGATACAGTAGTTTACACAAATGTGGCTCAAATCTTGGTGAACTGATGGAAAAATGGTGGTGTCAAAATGATAGCCTTTTGTATTTCAAGACAAATGTATTTTCAAGTGAGAACTGTAAAATTGTTAGTGATTGATGATTTCAAAATATAGACATATTTTATTTATTGATTTCTTTGTTTTTTACACAGGATGAGCTCACCCAGGAGGAGGCCGGGACCAGTGGTATGGAGGAGGAGGCCGGGACCAGCCACACACAAGAGCTAGCTGGGCCCAGCAGGAGTCGGACTGAAAGCCAGGTCCCTCCCCTCCGCCTAGCCAGCAAAAGGCCCAGGAGGATGACCCGTATAGAGGAGGAGTCCTTGGCGCTTATACACCAAGCCACACAAGTTCTGTCCAAACCCCCCAATCCGGAGGAGGCCTATGCCACTTATCTGGCTAGTAAGCTACTTGAAATGGACAAACCACAGCAAAACTTGTGTGAAGCAATATTTTTTGATGCCATCCAACGGGGTCTGAAGGGTGAGCTCACACCCACCACCAAGCTTTATAACGCAGACCCTACTGCTCCTCCTCCTCCTACCACATGTCCACCACCAGAGACACAGCATCCAGCGACGCGTGGAGGGAAGGCTGGACGGAAGAGTCGCAAGTGACTGCCTGGCTTCAGTCTGCTCTGAAAGAAGACGCAGGCTGTTGTAGTACCACAGTCTGGGGACATAGATCTCATCTGCTGCTGTTCCTGGTCTTTGGGATTCTAGGACCTGGTTGTGCTCCCTATTTACATGCTACACAGGTTCGGAATTTTGGTGGCCACTCACTTGATGTGTGCCTGGGGGACAAAAGGCTTCACAAACGTCAAAATTGTCTCCAGTGTTGCCTCCCTCTTGATTTATTTTTGTTCTGAGGAAAAATAAAAATTTATTAGTTCAAAAAAATATTGTATGTTTTTTTTTTTTTTGTTTTTTAATTTTGGCTTAAAAAACAAAGTTTATTTGTGAGTAGGCAGATACACGTCAAAAGACTCTGGGGTTATTTACAAAACACACGTTCATGTTAATATAAATATGCTAACTTCAAGTGCAATTTTTAAAGCACTGCAAGTGCACTTGGAAGTGCAGTCGCTGTAAATTTGAGGCTTAACATTTGAAATTTTTCAGAAATAAAAATATATATATAATTTTTTTTTTTTTTTTTTTTTTTATATATTTTTTTTTTTAAGATAGACACACATATATATATATATATATATATAATTTTTTTTTCTTTTCTTTTTTTTTAGAGGGTTTTTTTATGTTTTGTTTTTTAATTTGGAATATATTTTTTCTATAATTGGAAGATTAATCATAGGATGAGGATGAATAAAAACATGTAGTATAACTCTGTGTGAATATAAGCAGCAATGCTACTTCACTTTTCTTGCATTACGAAGAAGAAAAGAACGGGCTATATTAAAAAAACACAAAATTAGCAGCATGACGAATATGCTAGCTTCAATGCGAACACTAGTTTTACAAGACCGAGCGCTTCCGCCCTGTAAATTCTTTCTGAGTATGCGCGGAACTTAGTTTGACGAACAAGCCTACACACGGGCGGACTGTCCGCTCAAACAAAGTTTCAGCGGACAGTTTTTCGGAAATTCCGAAAAACTTTGTTCAGCAGACTGTTCGCTGAAACTGTCCGCTGAAAGCCCACACACGAGCGGACTGTCCGCCGAAACACTGTTCAGCGGACAAAGTTGAGCGAACAGTCCCCGCGTGTGTACGTGGCCTAAGGCATTATGCACAGTTGCACGCTTCAGCCTGTTTACTCCCCCCCATGTTGGCCTTTAAAAAAAAAAATATATATATTGCCTTTTTAACTCCATGCCACAAACTTTTTCCTTAAGTGAAAAAGTGAATCACCTATGGTGTGCATGTTTCACACTATAGGTGATTCAACGTGCAATGCATGGGGGACACAGCCTAATATGGAGCGGCATAGAGTTAACACTACAGGCAAACGAAAGGCTCAAAAACAGGGAGCTCAAACACATTTAGGAGCAGCTACTTTGAGCTTTATTGTGCATGTGGCCTTACTGCTGCTAAGGCCTTGCCATCCTGGAATGAACCTAATTTCGGTCTGTGAAAAATGTTTTTTTACGAATTTTCATAAGTTGAACTAGAAGCTAGCACTTTTTTTTTTCATTTAAAAAATGTTTACAAAATAATGTTAGTTTTGAGGTACTGTTCAGTTGCTCCTCAGGCCTAACATTATTTAACTGTATTGCACTTGGGTTGGTTGTGACGACATGATGATTGTTTTATACGTGGCATCATCAACAATGATATTTCATGTTCTGTGTGACATTTCAACTTTTCATTGTCAAGGCATAAATGCCTGTACCATGCAGCTAAAAGCATCTGCTCCTCAAGGAGTTTGAGCTTTTTCCTGCCTGTTAATGCCTCCCCTCCACGTCAGCCCATTGCACACTAGTTTCAGTTTAGTAGCAGAAAAAAAATCCAAAGATTTACATTTCCAAGGTGTTTTTTTTCTGCCTGCTGCCTGTAAGCTGCCCTGCCACTAAACTTCTGAAACCGCACAGCTGGGCCGGATTAAGAGTATCATGGGCCTGGTGCTGAGGATTTTGATGGGCCTTTTTATGGAAATAAATAAAATTAAAACTTTTTTTGTTAAAGTAAAATAAATATTTTAAACAAACCACTCATTCACACTGTATGACCAAGAGAACGCATGTGAATGAGCCCTTAATTTTTTTAATTATTTATTACATTTTTTAAATTATTTTCTTCATTTATTATTATTTGTTGGAGTATTTTTTACTTTTTTTTTCACAATACTTTTTCGGGAGAATGGAGCAGTGGAAGGTTTCAGTACTGCATACACATGGGGGGCCCAGAGCAAGGGGAATCTAATGGACAGTCTGGGGTGATCAGTATGGGGGGAGGCGCAATTACAAGCACTGATCTCCCTCCAGAGGAGGTGGAGTGGCTTTCAGCTGCTTCATGGAGAGCCATAGAGGGAGGCTGTCATGGTGATGGTGCTTGCCCGCCGCACCGATCACCCTCGACTTTTAGATTCCCCCTGCTGCAGGAGGTACAAAGAGCGTCTCATGCAGTGCAGTATTCAAATGGTCAGTCCGTCCCTGCTGGGCCTATGTTAAGGTAGGGGCCTGGAGCTGCAGCTCCAATAGCCCCTACGTTAATCTGGCCCTGCCGCACAGTGTTCCTTGGCCAATGGCCATGAATGAACACATAGGCTAACATGGACGGGAAGAGGTAACAGGTAGAGGGGAAAAAAAAAAGCTCAAAGAGCTAAAACACCTGGAGAAGCAGTTGCTTTGAGCTGTGCATGAGGCCTTACTTCAGCCTACAAGCCAACCTAACACATACTTCCTTGCCATCCTGAAATGTTCTGTCTGCGAAATGTGTTTCTCTTACACATGCATAAGAAGTTTAACTGGAAACACACACGTTTTTTTTTTTTTGTTTGTTTGTTTTTTTGAAATTTTATAATGTCTTTTGTTGTGAGTTGACCGAGGTACTGTACTGTTCTTGCTTCTCCTCCTGCCTAAATTGTGAACTTGCAATGTACATGTCATTGATGACATTTGACATTTTTTTTAATATAATATGTTCTGCACAATGTGCACTTTAACAGCTTTGTGACCAGCTAATAAATCTGTTTCCTTTCATAATGTCTTTTGACTGCATTTCAATTCCTTATATTATGGCGAAAATGTGTTTTCATTGTTTTAAAAAAAAAATAAAAAGATGGTCCCATGACCAAAATCAGTTATCGGTGAGTACATGATGTCAAGTATCGGTACTCATACTCGGTGTCAAAAAAGTGGTATCAGTGCATCCCTCATTTCGAACAGTGTATGATTTTCATTCTACAAAATCATATGTTAAAAGCAAACAAAATATTTTTGAACATGCTGAGAATTTTCATATAAGTAGGACTTTTTGTTCAAAAGTCTATCCATTAATAGTCAGTTTTACAAATGGAAATTAATTGAATAAAGCAAGTAAAAAGTGTACTAAATCAAATTGTTCTCCCATTACGATTTGGCTCCATTGACTCCTTTGCTAAAAATAAGATGGTTTCCACGTTTGCAAGCATAGCATAACAAAACAGGAATATTATATATAATTTGCAGATCTGTTAAATGATCGCATTTTGTGGCTGGTGCCGAATACTACAAAAATCTCTTCACGGATCCTTACATACTACGGAGCTGCGTTACTAAAATTAAAGGTAAAAGCTTCCCTGCCACCTAGAGGTCCATATTATATTCTGCAGTTTTACAGCTTGATAATGAAAAATCTCACTAAAATTCACAAATCTAGTAAATTGCTTACAAGCATGTTAAGCCTGTTCTCTAAACGGGTAACCAGCATTGGATCAATGACGTGACCACACACAAGCCTATATCTGAAAACATCAGCCTGCTGCTAAAAGGCATCTGAGCTTATTCACACCAGGAGACAGAGCTGCTGTTAGAAATCATTACTTCCCATACAGTCTACCTGACAAGGCCCTGAGGTTTTTAAAATGTTTTTTATAACATTGCTGTTGGGGGGTGCTTGACAGATTCTTTAAAGTGGAAGTAAACCCACTTTTTTAACTTTTACCTACAGGAAAGCCTATAATAAGGCTTACCTGTAGGTAAAAAAAATATCTCCTAAACCTGTACGGTTTAGGAGATATTCCCCTCGGTATGCGCCGCTGACTGCAGCGGCGCATGCGCACAAGGGGGTTCTCTCCGCGAAAATCCGGCAGCGCTCGTCCGGCCGGATTTAAATCTCCCGCGCGCATGCGCGGGAGTGACGATATCGCGGCTCCGGCCACTCACAGCGCCGGAGCCGCGATACCCGGAAGAGACGCCGAGGGAGCATGTCGGCTTCCTCGGCGTGGATCGGGCGAGATGTCGGGGCCTCGTTCTAAGGTAAGTATTTCATAATGAGCTAGTATGCGGTGCATACTAGCTCATTATGCCTTTTGCTTTGCAGGTTTAAAAAAAAAAAAAAAAAAAAAATGCGGGTTTACTACCGCTTTAATTCCTCTCTGCAGCCTCAGCATCACTGAAGATGAATTGATAGGAGACAGAGCCTTGTTTATTCATAAACACCATTTACTATGCAAAGAGCAGGGGGAATCAGGTGTTGACAGGACAGAGAGGGGGAATCAGTGTGGCGGGGGGGACAATTAAAGCAACAATACCCCGTGTGTCTCTCCTTGCAGCACCTGAAAGCCATTGGGAGGAAGAGGAAAATGGCTTTCAGCTGCTGCATAGATCCGCACCTGGGCATCGTCTGACAGAATTTGGTTACCCTGTTTGGCATTTCTGCCAAGAAGCCGCTTTCCAAGTCCTGGAACACGAGACCAATGGATCTGGCTATAGTAACCCCAAGGACCAGACAACATCAGTCAGAGTGAACTAGATTAAGAACTGCTTTATTTTTAGAAACACACTGAATTTATACAGCAAACCATCAAACGCTACTCCCATCATCTTAAAAAATCACCTTACACCAGTGATTCTCAACCAGGGTTCCTCCAAAGGTTGCTAGGGGTTCCTTCAGCATTGGTCAATTTCTGCCTCTCAGATAAGTTCCCACAGATGCCATTGATCTTTTTAGCTATCTGTTAAGCAGTAATTCTTCCTCCTGACCATCACTCTATTATATCATGAGTTGTCGATTTCAAATTTTTAGCAGGGATTCCCCAAGAACGAATAACTATTTCAAGGGTTCCTGTCTTGAAAAGGTTGAGAAAGGCTACCTTAGAGACAGTAGAGCTAATCCTATTATCATAACAATGACCACCTTAGACAGTCTAGCTCCCCCGTAGGACTAACTTATGGATAAGAAGTCGAAAGCAATTAGTTAGCAACCAGCTCTTGATAACTTAATAACACATTAAAGCACAGAGTCCATGCCAATACGCCCCCCCCACCATTCCATAGTCCATCAGACCCAACACGTGGCAGCTTTGGGATGTCTGGGAGCTATAGTACAATCAAAGTTCAGTTTGCCAGGAAAAACCGTCTGCATTTCCTGTTTTGTCAGCCCGGCCTGTACTGCACAGTAAAGGTGTAGGGCTGCAGGACAAGACTCCACCTCAATAAGCACCCATGGTGCCCAGAAGACTCGATTTAACCAAATAAAAGAGTTATGGTCCATGAGCACCATGAAGTATTGTCCATAGTAATACAGCTGAAGTTTTTTTTCAAGGCCCACACCAGTGCCAAATATTTTTTTTTTCTATGGCTGCATACCCCACCTCCTGTAGTAGCTTGCGACTGATGTAGGCAACAGGGTGCTCTCTGTCGTTGGCTCCCACTTAGATCGTTCCTGTAATTTAACACCCCCCCCCCCCCGCACTGATCCCCCTCCCTGTCCTGCCCACATCTGTATATGCAACAAGTTAAAGGCTAAGCTCATCTTTTGCAAGAAAATGGTAAATGCACCCACATTTGCAGAAAAAAAAAGTGCAATTATTTTTACATATCCTAATTTTGGGTTGTCACCAGAATAATAGATGGGAAATCTTCCAATAGGGGCACTAGTTTGAGTGATCCAGGTGACAACCAGGAGATTCCCTCATTTTGGAAGGATTTCCTTTCACTTTCTGTTTTGGCTATGGGGCAGTAGATGAAGGGAGATCTTCCCAATGTGGCACAGACAAAGTAAAGTTGCACCTGCAAACATCCATTGACAGAGGGAAGCAGTCATGTATAATAGCAGTAGGAATACCGCTAATGCCAGCTGCTGATCTTCCAATAAAAGGCAGAATTACAGCTATAGAGGAAGACACCAGGAAATATTAGATTAATGACATTCACATACAAAGACCTGCGAAGTGAATCTGGGACTAATATGATCAATATTATACCTTTGAGCTCTATCATGCACAGCAACCAGAGATGGAACTGCAAATAAAGCAAATATAAAAGTGTAGTTTGTCCCATAGAACTACCAGAGCATCCATTGCATCTGCCCAAGGATCCCTTGGCCCGCAAACTTGTTAACCTTTCAACTGAAACTGACTATTAGATCCACACCCAGTATGCTCCATGGAAGACATCAAGGGACCACTTTCTTTTAATCAGACTTTGTTGACTCAAATAATCTGTTTGTCTGCTTCTGGAATTTAAATGGCGGCAAGAGACAGGAAGCACCTTTATGCCTAATACAGAATTAGGGCTACCTCCAGCATGGCCAGTGTGCATTTCTTATGCATCACACGGTAAAGTACAGAGATCATAAAACAGACAACAAAAATACATTCATACAGAGGCTTAACAAGAGAGGATCATATACCATCCCAGCCACAGAATAGTTCTAAGTCTATCATGGTAACCAGCTCCAGGCATGAAGAACAGATGTATGCAAGAATTCTCCAAGGGACCAGGCGTTAGGTTGTATCTGTACCAGTCTTACATTTTACACTGTAAAATTCAGGAAAAAAAAAAAAAAAAGGCAGCACAGGGGAAGAAAAAAATAAAATAGGAAGAGAAGGAGGAAGGAGATAAGGATTCCATCTACTCCTCCACCCCTCCCAGTCCAGGAGAGCCAACAGCACAGCCTCTGTGTTCCCCCAGGTAGGCAGTTTAGCTGAGAAAGGATGTATACTCCGTAAACAAATTTGTGGCAGTAGAACCACTTTGAGGAATTTTTCACAAAGACCCCCTCCACGTGGTCACAAAGTCCTCCAGGTCATTGATTTCAGTAACCTCTCGACCAGGTGGATATGGGCAGGGCCTGCATCCGGAAAAGCAGGATGCAGCAATAATGGTATAGCCATACTGTACACCTTCCTGGGACAATAGTGTTGGCGCAGGAAGAAAAAAAACAAAAAACACATGATCCATAGATTTTGAAGTAAGCAGGGAGCAAGAGCCCTGTCCAAGCTTACCCTGGTAGCGTGTTCACCCAAGTAAGTCCATCTAATGTAGCAGAGACAGTTGAATGGCTCAAAGCTAAAGAATATTTGTGGAGTCAGAATTCTGCTATGGTTCATTTGCCCTGGCTGTTGAACTGTCCTAATTTCCCCTCTTTAGCCCAACAAACTATGTTCCATCATCTCAAATTTTACACTCCATGGACAACAGCATCAGAGACCAGAGGTCCCAGACAGCTCAAACAAAAGTTCTTGTACAAAGATCAAGGCAAACAGTTGGGGATCAGGCTGAAACCATATGGCAAGCTTGGTTGCTCAAAATGAAAGACAAGTGTTCCCTAGAAAACAGAAGACATCGCCCCAGCTTGCACTTCAGTTGATGCAAACTGCTTTGGACATGCAAAATACGCTTGTGGACTGCAACAGGCGTGCCCAGATTGTGAAAGGTTTGCTTAACTTTCTTGACCTGTGGTGGGAAGGTGCACTTAGGGCCTGTATGAATCCTGATTTCATCCAGTGATCCACCAAATAAATGATCTCCAACAAAGGCCACCTCCATCAGTGCTTTTTTGGAAGTCAAACCATGAAAAGGATCTAAATAAAAGTCGAACATCAACAATACACAGAAAAGCTGTTCAGGGAAGTATCAAACATGAAGTCTGAACTCCTGACCCACCAATTCAACATAAGGGGTGACCCGTTTCATAGCCAAAACGTGATGCAGAAATTAAGCCCATTCCAGAACAGTCTGGGATACTAAGGCCACAGCTCATACCAGCCTGAATAGATATACATCTATATCACACAAGGCTTGTCCATCAGATCCCTGAAGGAAGGGTATTCCTCCTCTGAAATGATCAGAGCCTTATTAATGGCCTTTTGGCTAAGATGCAGTGTAGTATCTGTTCTTACAAGTATCCAGTTGGGGTGCTCCCCTGTCAGGAAAGGCTGGCTGTATAGTACCTCTGCTGGTATGATGGGTAAGGAATCCGAATGAGCGTGCACCACATAAGGTGTGGCTCAGGTGTACACCCTTGGCATGGAGGGTTCCAACAGACCCAGTGTCTACTAACTCATGCTGTGCTACCTGGTCTATCCATGGGCTGGGAAAGAGCCCACAAAAGCAGTGGCCCCTGGGAGTTGATTGTCTTAGGAATGCTTTTAGGCCATATCACCTTTTGCTTTTTCTACAAAGAGCCTCTTAGACCCTTTAGCTAAGCCCAAGGAAATTTCTGCTACCAGCTGCATGGCCTAGCCAGTGCACTGGCACATTTTACAGACCTCAAGTGGCAACAATGGTACAGCACTGAAAAAGTTAGGGTTCAGTTTTCAGCCTGCCATTTAGAAGCTACTGTTACCATTTCTTGCTGGCAAAGGTCCCTGCACCTTTGCTTAAAGCGTGGCTGCACAAATCTGAACGGTATTTCAGTATGTGCCATTTGAAAGTTAATAGCACCCCTGTCCATATTCCATTGTAGAACCATGTTGTGTCACTGCAGGAATGCATGCAATTTACATGCATTCCCACATATGATCATAGCTCAACCACACAGGTTATTTGGGGCAGCTTTAATGCACTGAACACTTAACCTCACCTTATTGGAGGAACACCACTATACCAATGTTTGACGGGTGTCAGAACGTTAAACAAGCCCTAAAAGCCATAGCTTTCAAATCATGAGGTTGTGGATGAATACCACCTCAATACCAAGCCTTTCAACCCCTTCCTGGCCAGGCCAATTTCAGCACCATCATACTCTAATGGGCAATTGTCATTCAAATGCAACACTACCCAATTTATTTTATTTTTTTGAGACAGCTTTTTGGTGGCGATCAATACCGTTTATTTTGCAAGAAATTGGAAAGTGTTATAAAATTTGGCAAATCCTATTCCCTCAAATGTATTCTGCTAGATTTCTTTGGTAAATATACCAAAAGTCAATATATTTAGTAGGTAGGGAACACAGACACTTACAAACTATGGTATTTGAAAATTGATCAGTCCTGAGGTGCCCAATGTTAGGCCAGTGTGCAAAGCCCCCTCAAATTACACCATTTGGAAAACAGACAGGCAGGGTATTTAATAAGACAATTTTATATGCTGTGACCAGAGCAGTACAGTGTTAACCTAATACTCTAGGAAAGCAATCAGGATTTTTACCATGATACAATGATCAAGGTCATAAGCTATCATTTTTATGAAAGGTATTTGTGTACTATTGTGAAGGTGTAATTGACCACAGCCACCACATGGTACAGCTGCACCAATTGGCCATGTCTGTGGCCACTGACCAATCCCAGAACACAATAGTTCGCAATGAATGGCTATGAAAGGGAGTGAGATTGGTCAGTGATCAAATGGACACAGCAGGTGACAGATCATGTACATGAGAGGCATGATTGGTAGGTAATCTCCCACTTGGCTTCTATTTAGCTACAAGCTGGGCAGGAAGCCATTGAATGCTGGCTCTGCAAGTTATGCCATACCTGTTCTAGACACTGGCAGTTCTGCATGCATTCATACAAAAAGTGATTTACTTGCACAATTACTCATAAGTGAATGAGCTCAATAAATTGTGGCAAAATGAGACTATGCAAATACCTTCTGTTTGCAGGCAGTGTGGCATCTTTATGCTTTAGAGGCAGGATTTTCAGTTTTTCCACTACCTCACCGCAGCCTTAAAAGGGGTTATGTAAAGGCAGAAGTTTTTTTGAATGCCTTGTGTGCAACAGCTAAATAACAGCCCCCCCCCCCACACTTACCTGAGCCACATCTCTATCCAACAATGTCCATGAGTCCCTTGGCTGTCGGAGACTCCCTCCCGATTGGCTGAAACAGTAGCAGCACCATTGGCTCCCATTGCTGTTAATCAAATCAGCTAGCCAATCAAGAGGGGAGGGGCTGAACCAGTTCCATGTCTAAATGAACAGAACTGCAGCTTGGATGCCCCCATAGCAAGCTGCTTGCTGGGGGGGTTGAACAGGAAGATCCTGGCTGCCCTGTGCAAAACCATTACAGAGCATGCAAGTATAACATTACAATCACTTTAATTGTTGTGCTATTCACCATCAACATTGTTTTTCATTCACATTAGTGGTTTAGGGTAGTAAATACCGTCTATCCCCTTTATCTGCAGCAGAAGTATAAACCTGTCACTTCATTGGATGCTACTTGCTGTAACCTATTTATGTGAATATGGCCATTATGCACACACATGAAGTTGTGGTGCGCTAGGGCAGGTTCAGATTAAGGCTCCGTTCCCATCCTGAATCATAGGCAGAATCGCAGCGAAGGCCTGCAGTCCCCAATCACGGCAAATCGTGGGACACCCTTGCGATCCTAGTCACTTTTAATGACCCCTCAATCGCAGCAAGATTATGCCACAAGTGTCTGACAAATCACAGGGCACTTGTTGCCCAAAAGAAGTCATTTTGGACAATCAGCACCCCGTGCATCTGTGTGGCAAAATTACACTGCAGTCAAGGTACTATTGGAAGTGACAGGGATAGCAAGTGCGATTTGTGACTGCAGGCAGAATTGTGGCGATTGTCTGCGATCCAGGAAACACAAGTGTGAACGGGGCCTAAAGCAGCCAGTAAAGAGGCTATACAATGTCTCCTCACCATCAAATGTGTTTTAAAGAGATCTGAATGTTTTTTTTTTAGAAAGCAAAACTAGTGTGAACAAGCCCTTTGATTGTCCCTTGCTTTGTCAGGTTCATAACCAACATCTTCCCTGAAATAGGACATCTCACATAAAACAGAAAGGTGTTAACACCCCATTCTAGCCAAAGCTAGAAAAGGTTTTAGCTTAAAGGCTTCAGGAGCCAACCTCATTAGCACTCAAATGAACTTGGGCTTTTTCATGCCCAACTACTGCACAATGTACAGGATTCTGGGCTAATAGCCAGGGAAGTTGACCAAAGCGAAACAAGTTCAATTAGGGATTTACATAATCTCAACCACACAGATATCCAGCAGAGGAGGTGAAAAAAAAAATTCATGCAGGTGCATTTGAATTTACCAAGCTACAGGGCTAGGTCACAACAGCTCACATGCCAAAAACAGGGTATTTTAGCATGCAGGCTGATATCGGTTGTGTACAGGGCAGTGAGGGGTGGTCCTTTAACAATGCATTTTTTTACTTTATTGAAATGTCACAAAACGACATTATCACCATGTACTGAAGCTGAAAATACTGTTACCCATATAGGCATCAATTTCAGACAAAGCTCTTGAAATGTCTTCCTGTACACAAGCTCACCAGCACAGATTGTATGTAAATATTTTCTTTATAGTACATTAACCAAATAGTGCAGTATTTTAACAAGACACCATTATTCATTCTACAAGCACTCTTCCCCCAATTACCCAACTGAGGTGATGCAAGAAACCACAAAAGGTAGCTTTTGGCATGAAAATAAGCCCAAATCAAAAAATGCACTAGAGTAGCCTTAGCAAAAAAAAACTCCTCAGAAGGAAAGTGTCTCAGTTCTAACATTGTACAGATCCCCCACTAGCATACATCAATTAAATCCCAGTAATAAGACAAGCAATCTAAAAACCCCAAAATATTTTTTTTATTATTAAAAAGGCTTTCTGCAACAACTAGATACAAAAAACAGGGGTATTTCATAGGTCAAAAGATTTAAATTTCTTACCCAAAGTGATTCCCACAACCCCAAATGGCCAGAGAACAGTAATCATGTGAAACTGCTACTTTATAGCATTGTGAAAGCCATGATAGACCCTCTTGAAGACTTACAAGGGCCAAGTCAGCACAACACTGCTAATAAGCAATGAAATACTCTTGCAACCAACACTTTATGGTCATGTACACAAAAAAAAAAACCCCAAACAATTTTTAAATAGGACACCGCAGACCCATCTGTTTGCTTTAGATGTGAGAAGGGCCATTGCTAGCTGAAGCAATGTATTCAAAGGTATGGAATATTTACGAAATGGGGCATCAGTTACATTGGGACAGAATTCCTTACAACAGGCACATCATTCCGTGACCTTGCAAAAGAAACCAAAAGCCAACACTTTAAGCTGTTACAACTACCTAGAAAACTGATCACTTCTGTACAGAAAATCTGGTTGTTCAAAGCAACACTTATCACTCTTTAAAAAAATAAATGGCCTATTAAGTTCTGGACTGATCCTTTCCAATTCCAGCTCTCAGAACCAGAAAAACCCACTACCTTGAATGATTTGTGGTTTTATATTTAGAAGTAGGTTTCAGCAGTATTAACCACCACATCAAATATGTCAGGTAGGAAGTAATGCAAACTGTTGAAAAGACAAAGCTTGTAATTTTACAATTTCAATGGAAATCTTATTGCCAAAATACGCAAATGTTAATCATATACATGTATCTGGGAGATAAACAAAGCAGAACACATTGACATTAAGGCATGACTTTAACACAAAAGGATGCAGGATAGAGGGAGGGAGACTGTCTTTGGAATCATCCTCAGATTTAAACAGCCGTGCACCATTCACAGATCAGAGGAACCACAGAACTTTCACAGAAAATTCCAGGGCAAGAGGGTTAAAAAAAAAAAAATTATGGGGTAAGGGAGTGGAGGGCGTCCTACGATCTGACACCGCAAATAGCTCAGATGGCCATCTTTAAATATAAAGCGGCAAACAAAAGTTTCATTCAGACCATAATAGTCTCATCTCTCAACCCTACACATCTACACAAAAAGGGAAAACAAAAAAGTTGAACAGGGTGGCGGTGAACAGCGGTATACAGTGACCCATCAGCAGACACTGTCACATGCACTGGTGGCCAGCCCAGACAGTCCATATAAAAAGATCCAGTAGCCTTTTGTATTTTATTCATCATCTTCTTCCTCCTCATCAAAGTCATCCTCTCCTTCGTCTTCCAAATCCCTTTTTCGTTTTTCTCCCTGGGGTACATCTGCAAACACAGAAGTATTAGTTAGAGGAGGATTTAATGAGCCCTTAAAAAAAATGCCAGTTGGTTTGCAAACCATCATTTCTTGCATAGGGTTAATACTTTTTGCACTTAATGGACAGAAAACCCCAGACCCAAGCTAGTACCCCCAGCTACAACAAATTGCCTACATACAGCCTTTCCAAAAGTACACCACAAACATGGAACCCATATTCATAAGCACGACATAAAATACCCCTAAAAGTTTTTAAACCCAAAAGCAACGCAATATATTGCAGCTTACCAATCAGATGTGGTGGCTTTTCTAGGTCCCCCCCCCCCCTTCACCTGGTGATCTGGCCAAGAACACATCACTCTGGATGAAGGCGCACATTTGAAGCACTATATTGTCAAGTTTTGGGGGACGACGACTTTGTGTATCTAAATCTACTACACAAACAAATTTAAGCCAAAGTCCATCCAACTCATGAGCAGTTACAGAAACTAATTTGGGATAAAGGGCTTTACATAAATGAAAAGCTGATCATTGCTCTTCGCCTTGTGGCCACTAGGGCTTGTAAACGGTTTCCAGTTCTCTGAGCAGAGGACAGATCGTCTGTTCATTCAGAGTATGAACAGCAATGTTAGTTTCCTTGCACAGTCCCCATCACCGTTCAGTTAGAACACAAACTATGACACATCAACCCGTTCACTGCCAGTGACATTTTTAATCGCACTGATCGCTGTATTAATGCCAATGGTCCCAAAAATGCATCAAAATGGTCTGTGTCTGTTGTGTCGCAGTCACAATAAAAAAAATCACTGATCGCTATTACTAGGGGGAAAAAAAAAAAAAAAAAGTATAAAAATGCCATAAAACTTTTACCCATTTTGTAGACTAACTTTTGCACAAACCAATATATGACTTTTAGAATATGTATTGGCCTAAATTGAGGGAAAGTCTTTTTGGGGATATTATACGAAAAAGTAAAAGTTTTCAAAATAGTTTGTTTATCGCACAAAAATAACCGCAGAGGTGATCAAATACCCCCAAAAGAAAGCTCTCTGGGAAAAGACATCAATTTTGTTTGGGAGCCACGACACATGACCGTGCAGTTTTCAGTTAAAGTGACGCAGTGCAGAACTGCAAAAAGTGCTCTGGGCAGCCATCACATCTATGAATGGTTGGGCTGCAACAAATGTTTGATTTTGTGTTTATCGCTTTAAGAACCAAGACAAAAGTCCTGACAAGCACATCACTATGCCCAACAGTGGGCATCAAAAAGAGCTTAAGGATGGGATACAGGCTCCAGTATAACCCCTTTACCCTTAACATACCATCATCTTCATCCTCCTCCTCTTCTCCTTCCTCCTCTTCTTCCACATCCTCCTGTAATATGAACAACATGTTAGCAAAAAAGTTACTCAAAACATTTCCAAGCAAGGCAATTTATCCAGTGAGAAATTACCTCATCATCCACTCCATCTTCATCCTCCTCATCAAGTTCATCTTCATCAAGTTCTTCCTCATCTTCATCATCCTCTCCATCTGTAAGGGTTGATCCAAAGAAATGGCTTTATAGTAAATGCACACATTTTATAGCAATATACAGCCTTCTGTACCAAACTCCCAAGCATCTCAAGTCATGAAAAATTTCACTGTCATCCTTTAGGCAGGAAAATGTAAACATGCAGTCACCCATATAGGGCAGATCTAAAGGCTGCTCTACATTAAAAGAATCTAAGTCCAGCATACAGGTGCATAAAAAGTTTTCACATGGTTTAGCTGCTTTTAGAAGTAGCATGGTAAAGCAGCAGATTTGAACAAAACCCTGATCTCAGCACCCCATCCTGTATATTTCACTTTGCAAAAACATACCTGTGAATACATCATTAACTATTATGTACCACAAAGAGTGGGATTACAATTATATTCAGTGCCATTTTATGCAGAGAGTTAAGAGTCCCTGATACAATAAATCTAGTTCATTCTAGCAGGTTTTTTTTTTTTTTTAAACTATGGAAAACCAGTTGCATTGAGAAAAGGGTTGTGCAATTTTAAGGGCTTACATTTACCATTTGAAACCACAAACCAAACCCCAAATTACCCATAGGTGCTTGAAGTGGAAGTTCTTTATAGATAACCTGTAAGAAACTCTCACTGTACAGCCCCCCCCCCCCCACCTGGTTCCAGTAACCTAGAGTTCAGCAATCACCCATTCTGACAGATCGTATAGCCACTTTACCAGTCCAGGGATTTGAAATCCCCACAGCTTTCCTCTTTGCCTGCAGTGACAGGACGGGCTATGCTGGTTCTGATTGTCAGCCCCATCCATGCGATGCAGCCCACTTAGAATGCTCCTAAATGTACCTCTGACAAGGTAAGTTTAGGAAACTAACCAGAGGGGATTTCTAAGCCCCAGACCAGTGAGGCAGCTATACAAGGTCCCATAGCAGGTGATCACCATGCTACAGTTCAGCAGGATTGAGGGGTTTCCAGTGAGTTCACCGTACAACTGCTATAGCAACTAGAGTATGAAAACCCAATACAATCCTTACAGTGTAAGGGACAATTACTGTATTACTAGCATGTAGTTTTCACAGATGACAGCAGAACCGTTTCCAAATATTGTATGCAATTCAAGGGTCTTCATTTTACAAAGTTATGTAGTCTCCTTTTCATGTACTTCATCTGCAGTAACTAGCTGACCCTGCCAGTCACCTTTCTTCCATGCTCTAAACAAGCTGGCCTGTTTGTGCCATCACGTCATCATTTGGCTGGCCAGAGGTACATAACACTGCAGACAGACCATTAGGTATTGTTCAGCCGCCACACTTCCAGTCACTGCCTGCCTCCAATGCACAAACCATCCCTACTAGGCTGCATCTGGACAAACATACTATGGGATACAGGCACACCGTGTGCACAATGTCCTGCAGCTCAACTCCTAAATTCACAAAGATGCAGGGTCACACATTTTAACCCTGTAGAAAAGGCAATTTCTGAAACTAAGCAAAAGCAGTTATGGTGTCTGCACAGACCATAGTTAATAAGAAAGTGCCCAACAGTTTCTCAACTAAAGTATATCTTTCAATTTTTAGCTGTAGTGCTGAAGGTTACAATTAATGCTGCACTTAGACGGTGCTGCTCTTTCCTCAACTCATTTTGTTCCAAAGACAGCACAGGGGAGAACAGACTTTAGACAGCCGTCAGAACACATGCCTGGGAGATGTAGCACAAACTAGAATTTGTTCTAACCTTTCCCCAGAACTAAAGATACTATACAACTATTCAAACTTGTCACAAAGTGACTCATTGGGATGGCTGCTAAGAGAAATACTAAATTGAGCAAAACTAACCTTCTCCATTTTCATCTGCATCTTCTCCATCTGGTTCTGGGTCAGAATCTGGAGCTTCCTGGTCATCAGCATCAAAGCCATCAAGGTAAGTAAGCTGAGGCAGCAATGCAAATACACTCTCTCTGTAGTTATTCAGCATGGTCACTTCACAGTTGAACAGGTCTAAACTCATGAGATGAGTCAGTTTTTTCTGTAAACAGAGTGAAATGGGTGAATACCAGAAACATCACATTACGTGAACAGAAATCAGGAACCACAAGCCAAAGTAGCGCAATGTCAAAAACAAATGAGCCACTTCAGCATGTTTATACTATGGTTGTGAATAAGACATTTTGTGCAAGGTACAGTTTTAGTGGCAAGAAGTTAACCTGTTTGCACAAGCACATTTTACAGATTTAAAATGCTCTCATCCCATTTTAGTTCAGTCCCCAACAAATCTACAAAACTGTTTTCAAATGTCGGCTACAGCCACTATGAACTTAATACCTTGTTTTGGGGGTTGCCTCCTGCACTACTGTATTATGCCAGCAGGGGTGGGTGCGGGGGGCCATACCCAGCAACAGAGTACAATGCTTACTGATGGAAACTAAAGCCACAGGAAGTAACTTTTTTTAAGGGACAGGCTAGATGTACCCTAAGTCAATCCATAAATCTGCCCATACATGGCTCAAAATTCACCTGTTCCCTGCTGAAACCAATTGCAGGCTTAAGACTCCCATGTATAGGATTTTTTGTTTAGATGAAACCTGTTTTACATTTAGTCTCATCACATCTAGCCACAAAAAAAAAAAAGTTTCAATCAAAGAAAGCTGCACTCCATTGCTGGAGGTCTTGCACAAAGTGTACTGGTAGTTTATCACAAAGGGAGGAACATTTGTCTATGCTGGCAGCAGGTTCAGTTAGGCTGCCCTTCCTGCAATGTGTGCTAATGCAACGCCTCTATATCAATTTACAGTTTCTTTAAATGCAGTTACACAAATTAAAAAAGGAAAAAAAAATTAAGACTAAACTCACCAGTGGTTCAAGAGTGTTAATGTCCTTAATTTTATTTCCACTGAGATTTAAGTGTGTCAGGTTTGGTGTTTTCTCTGCAAGAACCTCTAAACATCCAGAAATCCGGTTGTCACTGAGTTCCAACTGAGGAAAAAAAAAAATAGATTTTAATCAAGGGCAGACAACTCAAGACACCAGAGTAAATATTCTTGAATTTTACTTTATCACCACCCATGAGCAATTTATACATATACATCTTGATTTAATAAAACTGGATGATGCATAATCTGGTTTCTATGCAAAGCTGCACCAATCAGCGTCAAGGTTCCTTTGACAAAGCTTAATTGAACATGCTGAAGTTAGAAGCCGATTGGCTACCATGTACAGCTGCACCAGATTTTGCATTCAGTTTTAGTAAATCAACCCCAAAGTCAACATTAACTTTAATTAAACTTTAAGATGGGTACTTTAAGTATTTTATAAATATACATCTCTCCCAATATAGCCTTTTTAACTAGGAAAAGTCATATTTCTACAGATGTGACAAAATCAGGTGCCCACAAACTCTAGGAAGGAATTAATGAAGATCATACACAAGCATCTCACTGTATGCCAGATGTTTTGATAAGAGCTTATAACTAGACAGTCAAGTTATTTAATTTTAGCAATTCATCAAAAACCATTGTAAAAATGCATGTTGGAAGCATGCTTTCTACACAGTAATAAGCCAAATCCTAGAATGAGCAATTGACAAGCTCATGCATGGTAACATTGTTACATTCACATCTAGTGAGATACTAAGCTGGCAAGAACATTCAGACCTACACTGTACATACAATTTCTTTCAACCCTAAAAATGCAGGTGTGCTCGGATCTCACTAGACTTGCCAGTTTGAACAGAGAAAAGCCAGCAAGGCATTTCCACATTCACTCACTGCAGTTCAAAGGGACTTCAAACCATAACTAACCTTTTTTAATTTCTCAAGTTTTGGAAGATTGGACACCGATAACAAATTGATATTTATCATGCTCAGGAACTCCAAGTTCACGAAGTCTGATGTGAGGCCTGTAATTTTGCCATCATCTGAGCGGCAGTTATCCAAAACCATCTCTTTAACCTAAACAAAAAAAAAAGCAAAGTATAAATGTGCAGGCAAACATTTAAAATCACAGTATATGTAAGCAACGTTGATTGAGCAACTTATTAAACATTTTTGTACCTTTATTTTACAGCAAATCACTTCACAAACAGAATATGACTTAAGCAGTTCTACAACAGGCTTTACAAATAAGAGTAGTAATGCAGTCAGTCCAGTCTAATGAGATTCCTCCCCTCTATGGGTTGGGCAGAGATCAGGCATCACCAAACCATGTATTTATGCATAGGCAGTGTCACAACACCATTTTATGAACTGCCAGATGCCAATTCCTAGTTCCTAAAAAGGCAGAACACTAGCCCGACTGCACTAAAGCTACTGTGTGTTGCTACCAATTCTACTACACAACGAGGACATGTAAAATGTCCACAACACCTACTTGCTCAGGTGTACCACATCCTGAATTTCACAAGTCCCTAACAGACCATATACACACTGGCTGCATAAGTGAGCACAGTAGAAGATTGTGAGAATGAGTATCTAGATCCTACACACTTTGGTAAAGTCAGTTCAAGCACGTTTAACTACCGTTTATGCTTTAAAGCGCCACTCAAGTTTTTTTTTTAATCAGCTACTGAAGTCAAGTCTGCACAGCAAATAAAGCAATACTCCATGTCAGTTTTGTCCAACAAATTACACCTACAAAAAAAGCTTAGTTCTACTTCACATAATTTTAATTATAAAACCTTGTGTTCTGGAACATTAAAAAAAAAAAAAAATGCTGTAGCGGCAACAATGTCCTGTAAACAAGTACATAAATGAGTTGACACCAATTGTTGCATATTCATTTCAAGTCAGTAGCTCAGCCAGCTAGCATTGTGGGAGGGTCAGCAATGGCAGCTTTCATAAGTTTCCTATCATTTACCTACAGATTACCACACAAACCCCATACACAAAAGGTTTCTTTTAAAATGCACACCTAGGATGAATACATTCACAAGTCCAGGTCAGAAAGATTTAAGGTGTGCCTGTATATACACTTAACTTAAGCAACCAATTGCAGAAGTTGCATGCAGGCACCCAGAACTGCCAAATACTTGCGGTTATTTTACCAATTGCTACATTAGTCTAGAAACTGGAGATTTAAATATAAATCTCTACTTCAGCTTGAGCCTCCCCAACGAATATCTCCATAGTGGTCTGCACAACATCACATGGGTGGCAAGTCAGCATGCAAACTTTGCTGTAGTCATTTAGGCGCAGCAATGCAGGGGGTGTGAATTGAAACCCACGATATTGAAAAAAATAAAATGACTGCATGCAGTACCTTTTAGTGTACACCACAGCAATGCCATGGAAAAGGCATTCTGTCTTGTCCAAGCATCAGGTGTGAAAGCCCTACAAGACTGCACACAATGGGGTTGATTTACTAAAACTGGAGTACTCAAAATATGGTGCAGTTGTGCATGGTAACCAGCTTTTAACTTCATCTTGTTGAACTGAGCTTTGACTCAACATGGAAACTGATTGGTTTCTCTGTAGAACTGCACCAAATTTTGCACACTCCAGTTTTAGTAAATCTTCCCTCGCCATTTCCCTAAAATTAACTAGTGCCATGTGCAAGCAACCCGCATGCAGCTCCTGCCGTTGCCGTTTTTTAAAACCATGCACATTTGGCAAGATTGGCCCACAAAAGATGCTAACACTCAAGTATTCCACATAAACCATTGTTACAGTACCGAGAAAAAATATAACCAAAAACAAAAGTGCCCAAAATTCAGTACAGCTTACCCCACCTTACCATGTGTTGGAAAGTATAGCAAGCACGTGATTTAGAAATGTCTCAAAAAAGTAGCAAATCTACTGCACCTGTAAAAGTCAAAGCTGACTTCATGTGTTGATGCTGCCTTCACCATTAGCCAGTAATTAACCAGATATTAAATTACATGAAAATTATTGCATAAAGTTTGAGGGGGTTAGAGATACCCTTTACTGGCCAACATTAAGAGAAGCTTTGATGAGAACTTTGATCTTTTCCCTCCAAAAGCTTGCATCTTTACTTCCATTAGCCAATAAAAGTGATCACTTGGGCTCCTAGACTGAAGCTGGCCATACATTATACAATTTTCTTATTCAATTTCCTTTAAATTTACCTTCAACTATGTAGTGCCAGGGCCTGCCTGATTGCACACAAATTAAACAAATTTTGAACCATTATACTGTTTTGCTCAATCGAAAGGAAAATGATACAAGAAAATGGTATAACGTATAGCCAGCCCAAGTTTCTGTAGTTTGTACATGTACATATATTTAGGCCTGTGTTTTAGCCAACAGAAAGCCAGTTACTAGACAAAACAAAGCAATAAGTTGCAAGAAAACTGGCTGGCCATACATTATACAATTTTCCTTTAGATTAACCAAAATCATCATAATACACGAGGTCAAACCTAAACACTTAAACTGTGTGCAATCAGGAAGGCCCTTGCACTGCATAGTTGTAGATACATCTAAAGGACGTTTTATGCATGGCCAGCTTAAGTGTCTATTTGAGCCTAAAAAATGCTAGTTACTAAATGAGAAGCAATAAATCAAATGAAACAACGTGCAAAACACATGCTCAAGTGCTCCCATTAACGTTAACAGGGAGTTAAAGCATGGCTTCCACAAGGCTCATGTATGTCGAGCAACAAGCGACACGACGCTCAGGTGCAAATGTGCATCACTGAACATAATAGGAATCTTGATGGCCAGTGTTTTTGGAAACAACAGACCGCTCAGGTGCGAACTGGCCATTAAACTTCTAAAATTTCTGTATGCATTGATAGCCAACATCATACAATAATCTATTGGAGGGGGGTCTCCAAACTTTCTAAAGGGCCAGTTTACTGACCTTCAGTTTTTTGGAGGGGGGGCGGCTTTTAGAATGTGCCCAGTTGGAGTAAACAATGCTGATTTGTTGGTATGGGGGGGTAGTTGGCATCAGTGGAAGAAATTATGCCCCATTTTTGTTGGAAGAAAGGATACCCCACCTATGGTCAGTGGGAGCAATAGTAACCCATTTTTGATAGTGAAAGGAAGCCCCACTGACCTTCAGTCAGTGGGAGCAATAGTGCCCCAGTTTGTGATAGAAATTCTGCCCCATCCCTGTGTTAGGATGAATAGTGCCTCGGGGGCCAGGTAAAGACAAGCAAAGGGCTGCAATCAGCCCCAGTTTGGAGAACAGCGCTCTATTGTAACACCATCCCTAACTATTGTAAAACTAAAAATGTTACTAAATGAAAAAGCAAAAAATAAAAAGTGACAGGTGAATAAAAACGCTGTAAAGCTACGGAATAACGAGCCCTGTTTTGCTATGGCTAATGGAAACAAGGAATCGGTTTCCATGCCTGCCTACTATGAATGACCTAAATGTGGACCTCTATACCCCCAGATAGATTCATCACATCTAATCGGTAGTTTAGGCCATCTGAAGGAGATTTTGGTTATGTAATGCTTTCCTGTACACAAACTAGGATTAAAAATAAAAAAGATAAGGTATAAGCGCAGATCTCCTGCCTCCTCCAATCTCCCCCCTCCCTCCCCAGTAGCAGCCATACTTGATGTGAGGCTTCCATTACAGTGCATACTCCTACAAGGAGAGTGCAGAGAGATCAGCCATGCTTTCACACTTGCAATGAAGCCAACATTATATAAACAGGTGGAGACAGGGAAAACAAGCCTTCGATTTCCCTTTAAATGTAGCCAATCATGAACCGTTCCCCTATTTCCTAGCTTCCTGTGAGAAGCAGCATAGGGGAAAAGTTGCCGGTGAGAAGGCAGGCAACAGGCTGGGCTTGCAGTGACAAAGCTTTCCCCCCACACCAGTGGAGGGCGATGGATGCGGAGCCATGATGGGTCATGGAGGAAAAGTTAGGAGGGCAGGCCTCCTGTGTCATGGGAGAGAGTGCGCTGCTGCCTCATGGAGGACATACACAGCATGGAGGAGGCTCCCTCAGCACACGTTCTTAGGAAGAACTTACTTGTCCTCCCTCATGGCGGTCAGTAGACGGAGGGGGGAAGACAAGGCGGGAAGGAGCCTGCTCGGTAGTGTGGAAGGTATAGGCCGGCCTGCACACAGTGCCCTCCTCAGGTATGAGGGGAGAAGAGCGGGAGCCGCACACAACACCTCATAGACCCCCGAGGAGCCCGCCTCTCTCTCTCTCCCTCCCGGCATGGCCGCCCGCTCAGCTGAGTTCATGGCCAGCCACGTGTTTTCAGCAACTAGAATGGCCGGCCACACAAACACGGCTTCTTCTCCAACACCGAGCTCCCGCCACCTCATGTAGCCGCCATAACCCTCCTCTCCACAGCGCCCAGCACCGACAACCAACGCATCCCACACACGACGCTTACCTCAGCCGCCTTCCTGTTCCTCAGCTCCAAGGTGAGCCTCTTCTTCATGTCCATGGCGACTAAAGAGCGCTTTAAGCGGCACAAAAAAGCCCAAGTTGTAAAAAATGTAGAAATAATTAAAAGAGGGGGCTCGTCTGCTCCTCTTTATATAGGAACGGCGCCAAAGACACAAAGGAGGGGTTTGGTTCTAGGGCGGGAGGATACACAGAAAGCCCGCCACACTGACCCCTACAGGACGAGCAGCGGCACTGCAGCATGCCCTCTATAGGCCAAGCACGGGGCCAAGCCGGAGATGAGGGAACAATAAAGACTTTATTTAAAACGCACGAGAACAGCATGGGGAAGCCATATGGCGCGTTTCACAACAATGATGGGGGAAGCGAACTCCAAATGGCGATACAAGCATGGCGCCCAACCGAGTTAGACCTTCTAAAGGGGGGTTCTCGGCTTCTGGGGCTCATAATAACACAGTGATGATCCCACTTCATCCAAGCGATCGGCTTCACTAAGGAAAAAACACATGGCGGCCAGCGCCGAGAGGGATTATCTGCTTTTATTATAGGCAACGTGGGCTCGGTGTGAGATCAGGGCTGCCTGGACTACATTGTATCTAATGCGGGCAGATCTCTTCTTCTGATCACCCATTACAATGTTACCACTCCGCAACATTGTCCACAACTTCTCTACTGACAGCTCCATTATACAGGAGAGGATGGAGGCCAGCCACAGGGAGATACACATTACACTATACCTTATTATCGATTATTACAGTATACGGATCGAGTGTAGTGTGTGTGTGTATATAATAGTATACATTACAATATATATACGGATTACAGTATAAATGATTATATACAGTATAAAGGTTACATTATAGAATACAATATAGTTGTATATTACAGTATCGATCACAATATATATATATATATATATATATATATATATATATATATATATATATATATATATTATAGTATAAATATTGCAGTGTATATTTCAAGATAGATTATGGTATAAATATTACAGTATAGACTACATTATAGAATACAATATAGTTATAGTTTACAGTATATATATTACAGTGTGTGTATATAATATAAATCTAATTAGCAAGAGAGATTATGGTATAAATATTACAGTATAGATTACATTATAGAATACAATATAGTCATAGATTACCGTATAGTTAGATTATAGCATAAATATTACAATGTGTATATATATATATATATATATATATATATATATATATATATGAGAGAGAGAGATTATAGTATATATATTACAGTATAGATTACATTATAGAACACAGTATTGTTAGAGGTGACAGTATACAGTACAGTATAACTATAATTTACAGTATAGCTATAGATTACCGTATAGATATTACAGTATAGCTATAGATTCCAGTAAGTTATAGATTCCAGTATAGTTATAGATTACAGTATGTCTGTTACAGTATAGCTATAGATTACCGTATAGATATTACAGTATAGCTATAGATTACAGTATACATATTCCAGTATAGATTACAGTATAACTAGATTACAGTATAGTTATAGATTCCAGTAAACATATTACAGTAGAACTATAGATAACAGTATATGTTACAGTATAGTTATAGATTCCAGTATATATATTACAGTATAGCTATAGATGACAGTATAGATTACAGTATACATATTGCAGTTTAGCTATAGATTACATTGTATATTACTGTATAACTATATATTACAGTATATTTATAGATTACATTATAATGATTACAGTATAGCTATAGATTACAGTATAATTCAGTATAGCTATAGATTACAGTATAGTTATAGATTGCACTTTGCAGTATAGCTATAGAGTACAATATAATTATTACAGTATAGTTATAAATTACAATATACATATTACAGTATAGCTATAGATTACAGATTACATTGTAGATTACAGTATAACTATAGATTACAGTATAGTTATAGATTACATTATAATGATTACAGTATAGCTATAGATTACAGAATAATTCAGTATAACTATAGATTACAGTATAGTTATAGATTACAATATAACTATAGATTACAGTATAGCTATAGATTACAGTATCATTATTACAGTATTGTTATAAATTACAGTATACATATTACAGTATAGCTATAGATTACAGATTACATTGTAGATTACAGTATAACTATAGATTTCAGTATAGCTATAGATTACAGTATACACATTACCGTATAGATAAAGATGACAATATAGCTATAGATTATATTACACTGTCAATTTATGCAGAGCGTTACATATGTATCATACATCCACATCAGTATAGAGTATAGATAACAGTAGATTACAGTATAGCTTTAGATTCCAGGTATTCTTTTCTTTTTTGTCCCACCTGCCACCATTTTCTCTTTCCCCTTCCATCATTTCATCTGATGTATAGACCTCTATAAATAAGAGACCCTGTCACCACATCCTACCCTGACAACTAAACACACACTGGCAATCTGTGTTATGGTTGCCATACACAGTGCGATGAAACCGAACAATCCATGTCCAATTTAAAAAAAACAACCAAGCAAGACAAAAATGGCATGATCAAAATCCATCATGCTGTCTTTTTGTTCCTTATGGAACATGTTTGTTTACATGTAGGTTGATCATAAGTGATTCACAAAAGTGAATAAAAATGCCATCAGTTGATTTATTTTTTTCCACTACAACCTTTGACTTGGGTTTGTCTGTCACTTATCTGCGCACAGTGTATGGCCACCATTAAGAGGAGCTAAAGTTAAAGTGGAAGTAAAGGCTAATTATAAGGCCTGGTTCACACGGGATATACTAAAGCATACACCCACAGAGGGCCATGTTTACCAGGTATTCTGAGCATTCCTGTGCAGGCAGTTCTATTAATGTGAATTGGGACGCAGCAGCTGCATAGACGCAGCTGCTGCTTCCAATTTAATAGTCATGTGAGTGGAAGTGTATGACAGAACACAGACAGTGTAAGTTCAGGGACCTGCCCCCACATGAATGTGAAACTGGGAGCAGCAGCTGAGTCCCCAGTAACATCAATAAGTCTGCCTGGACGGAACAGCTATGCATCCGGTGCAGGTAAACACAGTTATCCAGAAGTATGCACTGTGTGAACAAGGCCTGAAGCCTAGTATACGCCACAAATATATATATATTTTTTTCGTTTAACCCAGCAGGTTGAATAAAAAATATTCTTATTTCCCCCTTCCCTCCTTCCTCGCTTCATATTTTCAGATGTCCACATAACTGATGATATAACTGATTTCATATAATGAATCCTAGGTGTTACCACCCTTTTCTCTCCACCTGAGGGAGCTGCTTTGCACTGTGACCGCTTGTAGGCCCCCTAGGGGTTCCTTTTCCCCATGGACACGGTTGACAGTGCAACGGATTCTGGGATCACCTTTGAGTGAGATGGATGGTTTTAAAGAAAGCCTCTGGTTTTAATGCAGCTTTTTGATGGAAAGGGTAAATAGGTAAATATTGTTGTCCCTTGGTAGATATTCATATCACTTGGATTTTAAATGTTGTTTAATATTGAAAATTATCCATTTGCTGTATTAACAGAAATATGAGAACCCCCTGTATAAGACCACTACTTGTTCTGGGTTAAAATGCATTGGGGTATTTCCAAACACCAAATGGTTCTTCAAGTTATAAATACAGGAACTTACTGTCAAAATATTTGATCAAAGTAGAGTATTATGTGAGATTTTTTCAATATTTGTATTTTTGTTGCCAACACCAGAGCTCATGTTTTAACTATTTCTAGTTCTTTATGATGTACAGTCATTCCATCACTCTTTGTTAATAAAACTCATATATTTTATGAAATTTTGTGTCGCTCAAACTTTTGCTAAAAAAAACCCACGGGGAATTGTTCCTAATTTTTCTTCTTCAAAAAAAAAAAACTGACCGCTTGGAAGGAGCCGCTGTACTAGTTACAGCGTTAGTACAGCGAATAGCAGCTATTGTGCTCTAACAGGGGGGCTGCCACACCCCCCAGCCAGAACACACTGGTTAGGAGCCAATCAGAAAATCTTTTTTGGTCATTTCCCTTAGACAGAAGTCAGCCGAATGGCCAGCTGCAGTATACATGGGCCAAATGTTGGCCAGTTTCTATTAAACGCCCAGGGCCACCCAACATTCTGCTGGTGTGTACTAGGCTTTAGTGTTGTTAGAAATGTTATCTCCTCCTACCTAATGCAGCGTGGCCCTTAGTTAAGGAGATCTGTGATTTTTTTTAAATCCACTCCGGTTGGGGTCACATGTTTGAAAAGCCCTAGCTCCCCTTTGTCAGTGCTTTCCCTGCAGCAGCTTGCTGACACAGGGGAGCGGGCGCTCTATCTTGCGGTCCCACCACAGCAAATTAACCACTTGCCGACCGCCGCACGCCGATGTACGTCGGCAGAATGGCACGGGCAGGCATAAGCACGTACATGTACGTGATTTGCCTCCCGCGGGTCGGGGGCCCGATCGGGCCCCCGCCCGGTGCCTGCGGCGGTCGGTTTTCGTTCGGGAGCGATCCCGGACGAGGGGACGGCCATTCATTCATGGCCACCCCCTCGCGATCGCTCCCGACGAATGAAAATCCCCCGTGACATCACTTCCTCTCCTGTAATGTAAACACAGGAGAGGAAGTGATGTATTCTCTCCTCCGTGTCGGTATTTTTCGTTCCGACACGGAGGAGAGCGGATCAGTGAGTTGCACCAACACATCCCACACACAGTAGAACATGCCAGGCACACTCACACCCCCCCTTTACCCCCCGATCACCCCCCCCAATTACCCCTGCCCCCCAGTCACAGTGACACCAATGTCATTTTTTTTTTTTTTTTTTTTTTTTGCATTGGTGTCATTTGTGACTGTAATAACTGTTAGGGCAGTTAGGGTTAGCCCCCTTTAGTTCTAATGTACCCCCCTAACCCCCCCAATAAAGGTTTAACCCCGTGATCACCCCCCGTCGCCAGTGTCACTAAGGCTGGGTTCACATTGCAGCGGTTTATGAGAACGAATGTGATTCGCACCGCACTGCAGTGCAAATCACATCCGATCTCTGTGCGATTCGAGTTCAGCCATTCGCCGCACCCGCCGCACCCGCCGCACCCGCCGCAAATTCGCACGGGACCCTTTTTTTGGCCCGCAGCAGAATCGGATCGCATGGGTGTTCACACCATGCGATCCGAGTTTGCAGATCGCACTGCGATATGCGAACTGATCTGGGGGTGTCAGTAACATTTCACTGACACTCCCAGCAGTTCGCATAGGGCAGTGTGAACTGCCGCCGGGAGGCATGCGATGCGGGAACCCGCCGCGGATTCGCGGCGTTTCCGCATCGCTCCAGTGTGAACCCAGCCTAATAAGCGATCATTTTTCTGATCGCCGTATTAGTGTCACAGGTGACGCTAGTTAGGCAGGTAGGTATTTAGGTTCGCCGCAGCTTTTTATAGCGCTAGGGACCCCCATATACTACCGCATAAAGCCCCCTGATTGCCCCCTAGTTAACCCTTTCACCAGTGATCACCATATAACTGTTACAGGTGACGCTGGTTGGTTAGTTATTTTTTTATAGTTTCAGGGCACCCGCCATTTATTACCTAATAAAGGTTTAACCCCCTGATCACCCGGCAGGTGTCATTTGTGACTAATAACTGTTAGGGCAGTTAGGGTTAGCCCCCTTTAGTTCTAAGGTACCCCCCTAACCCCCCCAATAAAGGTTTAACCCCGTGATCACCCCCCGTCGCCAGTGTCACTAAGGCTGGGTTCACATTGCAGCGGTTTATGAGAACGGATGTGATTCGCACCGCACTGCAGTGCAAATCACATCCGATCTCTGTGCGATTCGAGTTCAGCTATACAGATAGTATGGCTGAATTCGTGTCGCACCCGCCGCACCCGCCGCAAACTCGCACGGGACCCTTTTTTTGGTCCGCAGCAGAATCGGATCGCATGGGTGTTCACACCATGCGATCCAAGTTTGCAGATCGCACTGCGATATGCGAACTGATCTGGGGGTGTCATTAACATTTCACTGACACTCCCAGCAGTTCGCATAGGGCAGTGTGAACTGCCGCCGGGAGGCATGCGATGCGGGAACCCGCCGCGCATTCGTGGCGTTCCCGCATCGCTCCAGTGTGAACCCAGCCTAATAAGCGATCGTTTTTCTGATCGCTGTATTAGTGTCACAGGTGACGCTAGTTAGGCAGGTAGGTATTTAGGTTCGCCGCAGCTTTTTATAGCGCCAGGGACCCCCATATACTACCGCATAAAGCCCCCTGATTGCCCCCTAGTTAACCCTTTCACCAGTGATCACCATATAACTGTTACAGGTGACGCTGGTTGGTTAGTTATTTTTTTATAGTTTCAGGGCACCCGCCATTTATTACCTAGTCTCACTAGTGTACCCCTAAATTTAGGGGTGTCTACTTTCTAAAATGGGGTCATTTGGGGGGGGGGGGGTTTGTGCCATCTTGGCATTTTATGGCCTTCAAAACTGTAACGCCCTTAGAAAGCCTGAAGGCGGTGCTTGGTTTTTGGGGCCCCGTACGCGGCTAGGCTCCCAAAAAGTCCCACATATGTGGTATCCCCGTACTCAGGAGAAGCAGCAGAATTTATTTTGGGGTGTCATTTCACATACGCCCATAGCATGTGTGAGCAATATATCATTTAGTGACAACTTTGTGTAAAAAAAAAAAAAAAATTTTTTTTTTGTCATTATTCAATCGCTTGAGGCAAAAAAATAAAATATTCAATGGGCTCAACATGCCTCTTATCAATTTCCTTAGGGGGTCTACTTTCCAAAATGGGGTCATTTGGGGGGGTTTTGTACTGCCCTGTCATTTTAGCACCTCAAGAAATGAGATAGGCAGTCGTAAACTAAAAGCTGCGTAAATTCCAGAAAACGTACCTTAGTTTGTAGATGTGACAACTTTTGCGCAAACCAATAAATATACAATTATTGACTTTTTTTTTACCAAAGACATGTGGCTGAATACATTTTGGCCTAAATGTATGACTAAAATTGAGTTTATTGGATTTTTCTAATAACAAAAAGTAGAAAATATCATTTTTTTTCAAAATTTGCGGTCTTTTTACGTTTATATCGCAAAAAATAAAAATCGCAGAGGCAATCAAATACCATCAAAAGAAAGCTCTATTTGTGGGAAGAAAAGGACGCAAATTTTGTTTGGGTACAACATTGCATGACCGCGCAATTACCAGTTAAAGCAGCGCAGTGCCAAATTGTAAAAAGACCTCTGGTCATTTACCAGCAAAATGGTCCGGTCTGAAAGTGGTTAAAAAAAGAAAGGTATTTCCACAAACCTTTTATAAATGCTAAGCAGCATAGGTAGGAGGACAGGGAAGAGAACAATTTTAAAAACTCTCACAGACGGTCGGATTTTCCGAATGGCAAATGTTCAATGTGAGCTTGTTGTCAGAAAGTCCGACCGTGTGTAGGCTCCATCGAACATTTGTTGTCGGAATTTCCGCCAACAAATGTTTGCTAGCAGGTTCTCAAATTTTCCGCCAACAAAACTTTCAGAAAGTCTGATTGTGTGTACACAAGTCTGTCGCACAAAAGTTCACGCACACTCTGAATCAAGCAGAAGGAGCAGCACTGGCTGGCTATTGAACTTCCTTTTTCTCGGCTTGTTGTACGTGTTGTACGTCACCACGTTCTCACATTCGGAATTTTTTGCCAACATTTGTGTGACCGTGTGTATGCAAGACAAGTTTGAGCCAACATTCTTGAAACACAAATCCACGGTTTTGTTGTTGGAAAATCCAATCGTGTGTACACTGCATTATAGTAAGCCTTTATTTCCACTTTAAATTAAAATTGTCAGCAGGCAGGATCTTTATTGCAGAAGAAACATGCTATGAGGTTGATTTACTAAGGCAAATAGGCAGTTCGCTTTGCAAGAAAACTTTCCTCAGAGTTTAGTGAATGAGATAAAGCTTTGTTTACTTCCAACATCCAATCATGTGCAAGCACAAATGTTTTTTTTTTTTGTTTACACATGATTGTGTTCCTTACAAAGTGAAATGTCACAGCATTCACCAAATTTAAAGGAAAACTCACTTGTAGTGAAAGTGTAACTTCCCTTGCAAAGTGAACAGTCTATTTGCCTTTGGTAGATCAATCTTCATGTCTCTTCTGTTATGCCTATAGACGTAAATTCTGGATTTAGGAACGCGCCCGCAGGGTAACCCCCCAGGGAGATCGCTTTTCCTTGGGGTAATACAATGCGGGAGGAGTTACCAGCACCGGCCCAGTTCCCCGGCGCCCACATCATTGAATTTTATTGACAGCAGCGGGAGCCAATGGCTGCACTGCTAACAATCTATCTGATCAAGAGCCGAGGACCCCAAACAGAGAGGTCCAGCATGTCTCTGCCAATGGAACAAAGGGGGCCAGGTGAGTAAAACTAGGGGGGGGGGGGAAGGGGGCTGGTCACTGTTGGAAGTTTTTTCACCTTAATACGTAGGATGCATTAAGGTGAAAAAACATGAGGGTTTACAACCCCTTTAACGTGGCTTGTCAATTGACAGGTGGTACCACCTGTCAAACTTGCCCATTCAGGTCAATGGGCCCATGCCACAATGGAGCAAAAGACTTGGCTTGCAGTTGCAGGATGTGAAGAACATCCAAAAGAGATTTATCCAAAGGATTTACCACTGTGCCGATACCATCACCGTAAAAGATGTATGCTTACCAGATAATAATGACCCAATTAAACATATGTTCAAGGGGTCACACAATTCTTATTGCTCCAATTCTGGAGCACTGGCTTTGCAGTCACTGGTCTGTGGGGATAGTCCTTCTCCAATTCTTGGACATGTATGGTCATAATACTTGAAGAGACATCTCCGACAGCCAGGGCCGGATTAACATAGGGGCTATTGGAGCTGCAGCTCCAGGCCCCTTTCTCAAGATAGGCCCATTTGCCCAAAAAAAAAAAAAAAAGATCGACTTTGAGGATTGTAGCTCGGTGATCAGGAGTCACAGAGACCCCAAATTTGGGAGGTAGGTAGCTAAATACCCACTCCAACACTGGTTAAAATATGGGGCTGCTATCATCTATGGTTCCAAAGATACGGGGCTCCTTGCGCTGCCTGTCAGAAGCTACATACAGAGCGGCAGTATAAATACAAGCTGGAACACTCTGCAGCAGACTGAGAGGATGAACTCACAGAGCTTATAATAATTATTTGTATATTACTTATGATAATTAACCCCTTGCCACCCAGGCCCATTCTGAGACTTCTCTCCTACATGTAAAAATCATAATTTTTTTATGCTAGAAAATTACTCAGAACCCCCAAGCATTATATATTGTTTTAGCAGACACCCTATGGAATAAAATGGTGGTCTTTGCAACTTTTTATGTTACATGATATTTGCGCAGCAATTTTCAAACTTTTTTTTGGAAAGAAACTGTTTCATTCATAAAAAAAACACTAAAGTTAGCATGATTTTTTGTTGTGTACTAAGCGATGCTTTACATTTTTTTACAGGTTACATGTTTAGAGTTACAGAGGAGGTCTAGTGCTAGAATTATTGCTCTCGCTCTAACGATCATAGCATATGTAACCTGTGTGTATCTGGCTCTGATACTAACCAGTGCCTACCCAGGGACTGACTAGTATCTCTCCCCAGCCTGTCCCCACACACCCTCTCACCTGCTGACCTGTGAATGGGGCAATCACTCCCGCAGTGTTATTGTGTTCTGCCAGTGAATACAATGATTAGTATTGCTAACTATAGCTGGCAGCACTGATTGTTTTGGGGAAAACCTGACAGGCTGGTTGTACTCAAGTCGGTTAATAGGTTGACTTGTGTAAAACCAGCTAGCCCATACATAGATCGACTATGGCTGGTCTCTGCTTAATTGGTGTAATTTCAATCCATGTATGGCCTGCTTAACCACTACACAGCCCCTAAACATCCTTCCACAAACCTTTACATTTTTCCTTCCCAGATTACTTCATCATCCTCTCCTATACAAGTGCCCACTGTCATACTCTCCACACTTCTCTCCTATATATAGTGCCCACTGTCATACCCTCCACACTCCTCTCCTATACATAGTGCCCACTGTCATACCTCCAACACTTCTCTCCTATACATAACGCCCGCTGTCATACCCTCCACACTCCTCTCCTGTACATACTACTCACTGTCATACCCTCCACACTCCTCTCCTATACATAGTGCCCACTGTCATACCTCCAACACTTCTCTCCTATACATAGTGCCCACTGTCATACCCTCCAAACTCCTCTCCTATACATAGTGCCCACTGTCATACCTCCAACACTCCTCTCCTGTACATACTACTCACTGTCATACCCTCCACACTCCTCTCCTATACATAGTGCCCAATGTCATACCCTCTACACTCCTCTGCTGTGCATACTGCCCACTGTCATACCCCTCACACTCCTCTCCTGTACATAGTGCCTTCTGCCATACCCTCCACACTCCTCTCCTGTACATAGTGCCCACTGTTAGACTCTCAACATTCCTCTCCCTCACCTGCACATACTTCCCACTTTTATACCATCCATACTCCTCCCCTATGCCTCTTACCCACAAAAACTGTTCTTTAAAATTATGCTGAATATCCTCAATGTTACCAGCTCTAGAATGGGCACTTTTGTCAGTTCAACTAAAGGAAATATCACAGTCCTCATATTTGTTCTGCCCCATTATTAGTACTTATTTAATTTTGTAATTACTATTGTGATATATAGAGGAACACGGGGGATGTCAGCTACTCTAAATATAGCACCTGTAGAAAAAAGTGTCCCTGAAATTATTTTTCAAATGTTGACAACTATGCACTTAGGCACTGCCCAAGGGCCACAGGGTAAGTAGGGGCCCCATGAGAGGCTCCTGTGATATTAAAGAAGTAGTAAACTTTTCTAAAATTACTACTTTTTAGAGGCCCTGGGGTAGGTTATGCCATGATGTACAAGTATGCCCAGCATATTAGCACATTAGGGCACACTTAAATTGTCAGATTGAGCCCTCCAGTGCTGTGCTGTGATCAATCCGGCGGCACTTCCATGTTCACCCGGTCTTCCTTCTGGGTTCTGTGCCTTAGGTCACTTGCCTTGGCCAGGCTGTGTTTATGTCACTCCCACACATAATCATGTGCATCCTCTTTCTCTCATCCCCCCTTTCTCTCTCATCCTCCCTTACCCCTCACACCTCTTTCATTCCCTTTCTCTCTCTCTGTCTTTCTCTCGCTCTCTCATCCTCCCTCTCTCTCTTTAATTGAATTTGTTATAACAAAAAATAGTTAGCATTTTTATTTATTTATTGTTTATAAAAGGCCCCACCAAAATCCTCAGCACCAGGCCCATGATGTTCTTAATCTGGCACTGCCGACAGCAACCAAATTTAGCATGAAATGGAAGGATAAAGCCAAAATAGCATAATACCGTTTAAAATAAAAGTTTAATAAAAATAAAGTAATGAACTCACATTTAAGTAGTCATTCAAATGCATTCGACTCCACTACTGCCTATTTTTTATTGACATGCGTTTGAATGACTACTTAAATGTGAGTTCATTACTTTATTTTTATTAAACTTTTATTTTAAACAGTATTATGCTATTTTGGCTTTATCCTTCCGTTTCATGCTAAATTTGGTTGCTGTCCGAGATGTCTCTTCAAGTATTATGACCATACATGTCCAATGATTGGAGAAGGACTACCCCCACAGTGAGATTCAGTAGACCGGTGACTGCAAAGCCCGTGCCCCAGAATTGGAGCAATAAGCATTTTGTGACCCCTTGAACATATGTTTAATTGGGTCATTATTATCTGGTAAGCGTACATCTTTTACGGTGATGGTATCGGCACAGTGGTGAATCCTTTGGATAAATCTCTTTTGGATGTTCTTTAGATCACCTTTATTTCTTTTGGGATTCCACTCCACACACAATGGACTTGTGATATGGATTTTATTTAACCACTTAATGTTCTATTTGACATACAATATGTTAATGTTTGGGATCATTGTCTTGTTGGAAGATAAATCTCCGTCCCAGTTTCAGGTCTTTTGCAGACTCCAACTGGTTTTCATCCTGAATGGTCCTGTACAGTGCCTTGCGAAAGTATTCGGCCCCCTTGAACTTTTCAACCTTTTGCCACATTTCAGGCTTCAAACATAAAGATATAACATTTTTATTTTTTGTGAAGAATCACCAACAAGTGGGACACAATTGTGAAGTGGAACGAAATCTATTGGATTTTTGAAACTTTTTTAACTAATAAAAAAATGAAAAGTGGGGTGTGCAAAATTATTCGGCCCCCTTGCGTTAATACTTTGTAGAGCCACCTTTTGCTGCGATTACAGCTGCAAGTCGCTTGGGGTATGTCTCTATCAGTTTTGCACATCGAGAGACTGAAATTCTTGCCCATTCTTCCTTGCAAAACAGCTCGAGCTCAGTGAAGTTGGATGGAGAGCGTTTGTGAACAGCAGTTTTCAGCTCTTTCCACAGATTCTCGATTGGATTCAGGTCTGGACTTTGACTTGGCCATTCTAACACCTGGATACATTTATTTGTGAACCATTCCTTTGTAGATTTTGCTGTATGTTTGGGATCATTGTCTTGTTGGAAGATAAATCTCCATCCCAGTTTCAGGTCTTTTACAGACTCCAACAGGTTTTCATCCAGAATGGTCCTGTATTTGGCTGCATCCATCTTCCCCTCAATTTTAACCATCTTCCCTGTCCCTGCTGAAGAAAAGCAGGCCCAAACCATGATGCTGCCACCACCATGTTTGACAGTGGGGATGGTGTGTTGAGGGTGATGAGCTGTGTTGCTTTTACGCCAAACATATAGTTTTGCATTGTGGGCAAAAAGTTTGATTTTGGTTTCATCTGACCAGAGCACCTTCTTCCACATGTTTGGTGTGTCTCCCAGGTGGCTTGTGGCAAACTTTAGACGAGACTTTTTATGGATATCTTTGAGAAATGGCTTTCTTCTTGCCACTCTTCCATAAAGGCCAGATTTGTGCAGTGTATGACTGATTGTTGTCCTGTGGACAGACTCTCCCACTTCAGCTGTAGTTCTCTGCAGTTCATCCAGAGTGATCATGGGCCTCTTGGCTGCATCTCTGATCAGTCTTCTCCTTGTCTGAGCTGAAAGTTTAGAGAAACGGCCAGGTCTTGGTAGCTTTGCAGTGGTCTGATACTCCTTCCATTTCAAAATGATCGCTTACACAGTGCTCCTTGGGATGTTTAAAGCTTGGGAAATCTTTTTGTATCCAAATCTGGTTTAAACTTCTCCACAACAGTATTACGGACCTGCCTGGTGTGTTCCTTGGTCTTCATGGTGCTCTTTGCCCTTTCAACAAAACCCTGAGACTATCACAGAGCAGGTGCATTTATACAGAGACTTGATTGCACACAGGGGGATTCTATTTATCACCATCAGTCATTTAGGACAACATTGGATCATTCAGAGATCCTCGCTGAACTTCTGGAGTGAGTTTGCTACACTGAAAGTAAAGGGGCCGAATAATTTTGCACGCACCACTTTTCAGTTTTTTATTTGCTAAAAAAGTTTAAATTATCCAATAGATTTCGTTCCACTTGACAATTGTGTCCCACTGGTTGGTGATTCTTCACAAAAAATTAAAATTTTATATCTTTATGTTTGAAGCCTGAAATGTGGCAAAAGGTTGAAAAGTTCAAGGGGGCCGAATACTTTCGCAAGGCACTGTATTTGGCTGCATCCATCTTCCCCTCAATTTTAACCATCTTCCCTGTCCCTGCTGAAGAAAAGCAGGCCCAAACCATGATGCTGCCACCACCATGTTTGACAGTGGGGATGGTGTGTTGAGGGTGATGAGCTGTGTTGCTTTTACGCCAAACATATCGTTTTGCATTGTGGGCAAAAAGTTAGATTTTGGTTTCATCTGACCAGAGCACCTTCTTCCTCATGTTTGGTGTGTCTCCCAGGTGGCTTGTGGCAAACTTTAGACGAGACTTTTTATGGATATCTTTGAGAAATGGCTTTCTTCTTGCCACTCTTCCATAAAGGCCAGATTTGTGCAGTGTATGACTGATTGTTGTCCTATGGACAGACTCTCCCACCTCAGCTGTAGTTCTCTGCAGTTCATCCAGAGTGATCATGGGCCTCTTGGCTGCATCTCTGATCAGTCTTCTCCTTGTCTGAGCTGAAAGTTTAGAGGGACGGCCAGGTCTTGGTAGATTTGCAGTGGTCTGATACTCCTTCCATTTCAAAATGATTGCTTGCACAGTGCTCCTTGGGATGTTTAAAGCTTGGGAAATCTTTTTGTATCCAAATCCGGCTTTAAACTTCTCCACAACAGTATTACGGACCTGCCTGGTGTGTTCCTTGGTCTTCATGATGCTCTCTGCGCTTTCAACAGAACCCTGAGACTATCACAGAGCAGGTGCATTTATACAGAGACTTGATTACACACAGGTGGATTCTATTTATCACCATCAGTCATTTAGGACAACATTGGATCATTCAGAGATCCTCGCTGAACTTCTGGAGTGAGTTTGCTGCACTGAAAGTAAAGGGGCCGAATAATTTTGCACGCACCACTTTTCAGTTTTTTATTTGCTAAAAAAGTTTAAATTATCCAATAGATTTCGTTCTACTTCACAATTGTGTCCCACTTGTTGGTGATTCTTCACAAAAAATAAAAATTTTATATCTTTATGTTTGAAGCCTGAAATGTGGCAAAAGGTTGAAAAGTTCAAGGGGGCCGAATACTTTCGCAAGGCACTGTATATACAGGGCAAGACATAGGCTAATACAGCATATACTTTGGGTGAAATTTAACTTTAAAAGCAAGAAGACACATTTGTCTGTGTACCAGATATAGAGTTTAAGGGGAATAGGTTTAATATTCCCACTGAATCAATGCCCTGCTCCTTTTGCTCTCCCACCATGTTTAGATACTTAAGTGATACAGAACCTTTCCTAGTTGAAGAATTGTATCCCCCAATGCCAGCACCTGTTATTCATATTAGGTAAAGTACACTTAGAATGCATGTTAGGAGACAGAATTAACTGATGTCAATCAAAGAACCTCTGAGCCCACGTACACATGGTCAGAGATTTTGCCAACCAAATCCATTGGATTTTGCCAGTCGGATTTAGTCCGACGGATTGTGTCCGAAACTGTTGCATACACACGGTCGGGCCAAGTTGGCGAAAAATCCGATCTTTCAGAACGTGATGACATCATTTCGTTACGATGGCTACTAGACAGGCTAGTAGCCAATAGCTTTGATGTAGGAATTTGATCTGAGCATGCGTGGCACTTGGTCCGATCAAAATGCTATACACATGATCGGATTAGGTCCGTCCGGCCCAGTTGGTCGGGAAATATTTCCAACATGTTGGAAATTTGGATCGGACGGAGATTCGGACGGAATCAGTCCGATGCATACCACACACAGTCGGATTATCTGACGACGCGGTCCAATAAGACTCATTCCGACAGATTCTCTGACCGTGTGTACAAGGGCTTAGACAACTAGATGTTAAGAGCAGTAATAGGGTACAACAATGAAAGGCACATTTTCTTGGATAGAAGTGTTCTTATCCTATTATACTGCAGTGAGCAGAGTCTCCACTTGAGTCTGAATGTAGTTACAAAGCATGTTTATTATCATAAGAAAATAAGCCTGGCAGGCATCAGCAAATAAACCTGTTTCGTAATGTTATGTTAATATTGTTTATGAAATTGTGCTTGTTTAGTGTGTGATCAGGACTCTGAATTGAGCCTCTCAATTATAAACATTCACTGGGTTTTGTTGGCATCATATTGGTTACTGGGGAAAAAAACAGTGTGGGGGTCCCCCACTCCAGTATATACCAGGCCTTTTCCGGCCTGGTATGGATTTTAAAGGGAACCCCACGCCAAAATAAAAATAAAAAAGCGCTGTGGGGTCCCCCACAAATCCATATCAGACCTTTTAGGTCTGGTATGAATTTTGAAGGGACCCTCCACACCAAAATGTAAAATAAATGGTGTGGGCCCCCCCCCCCCCAAAATCCATACCAGACCCTTATCCGAGCATGCAGCCTGACAGGCCAGGAAAGGGGTAGGGGACGGACAAGGGAGCAGACCCCTCCTGAACCATACCAGGCCACATGTCCTCAACATGGGGGGTGCTTTGGGGGCAGGGGGGCAAGGGCCTCTTCCCCACAACCCAGGGCAGTGGTTGTGGTGGTCTGCGGGCAGGGTCTTATCAGAATCTGGAAGCCCTCTTTAACAAGGGGGCCCCAAGATCCTGACTCCATATCTTTATGAGTAGGGGTGCATTGTACCCCTACTCATTCACCAAAAAAAGTGTCAAAAATAAATAAATACACACACACACACAGATTTTTGACAATTCATTTATTAAAAAAAAACAAAAAAAAAAAACAATGTCCCCCGGTGAAGATCCATCATCAATCAGAACTCCCACCACCACTTTCGGACCCAAAAAAAAGAAGCTCCTTCCACGACGAAGGCTACCGCTGTCTGCCCGCTCCGCTGTGTATCCGTTCTTAACCACTTGCTTACTGGGCACTTAAACCCCCCTCAGTCCCAGACCAATTTTCAGCTTTCAGCGCTGATGCACTTTGAATGACAATTGCGCGGGCATACAACACTGTACCCAAATGAAATTTTTATCATTTTTTTCCCACAAATAGAGCTTTCTTTTGGTGGTATTTAATTACAGCTGGGAGTTTTATTTTTTGCTAAACAAACAAAAAAAAAAAAAAAAAAAAATCATGTTTAATAGTTTGTTATAAAATTTTGCAAACAGGTAATTTTTCTCCTTCATTGAAGTGCGCTGATGAGGCGGCACTGATAGGCTGCACTGGTGGGCACTAATAGGCTGCATTGGTGGGCACTGATAGGCTGCACTGGTGGGCACTGATAGGCATAGTTAAGGCGGCACTAATAGGCACAGATAAGGCGGCACCGATGGGCACAGATAAGGCGGCACTGATGGGCAAAGACGGGCACAGATAAGATGGCACGGATGGGTGGCACAGATGGGTGGCACTAAGGGGCACTGATAGGTACCACTGCTAGATGGGACTCATGGGCACTGATAGGTGGCACTGATAGGTGGCACTGCTGAGCACTGATGGGCGGCACTGATGGGCACTGGTAGATGACACTGATGGGCACAGATATGTGGCACTGGGGTGCAGCACCTTTGTTGAGGCAGATTGTGGGCACTGCTGAGTGGCACTGTGGGCACTGCTGGGTGGCACTGTGGGCACCGCTGAGTGGCACTGTGGGCACTGCTGGGTGGCACTATGGGCACTGCAGGGTGGCACTGACGGGGGCACTTATTTTTTTATCATGTTCAGTGATGAGGGGGCAGGTGGGCACTGGCAGGTGGCAGGTGGGCACTGGCAGGGCTGGCCGTGATCGGGACTGATGTCCCGATCACGGCTGCCGGAGATCGGCTCTTTTTTTTCTCCTCGCGCTGTCAGCGCGAGGAGGAATAATAGCCGATTACCGGCTCCGTTATATCACATGATCAGCTGTCATTGGCTGACGGCTGATCACGTGATAAGGGGTCGGGATCGACCCCTTGCTTGGATCGGTGATCAGGCGAGTCTCATAGACTCGCCAAACACAGAGCGCGCCGCGCGCGCCCCTCAGGGGGCGCGCAGGCCGCTCGTGCACGGGACTACGTCAATAGACGTAGTCCCGGCAAAGGAGATCTGCGCTGTAGCCGTCATTCGGCTATAGCGTGGGTCTCAAGTGGTTAAATAGGTAAGAGGCGAGGCACCCAGTGACATCACCAGGTGACCCCCATCCCTTATTTATTTAAGAACTGTCACATGGCAGAGAAGGCAGATGGCGGTAGCCTTTGTCATGGGCGGGCTTTTTTCTTTTTTGGGTTCCGCAGTGGCAGCAGTCATTGTGATTGACAATGGCTCTACATCTGGGAAATTTTATTTTATTTTTAATAAAGGAATTGTCAAAAACTGTGTGTTCATATTTATTTTTTACACTTTTTTTTTAGCAATGCCAGTTCAGTCATACAGTTGTGTGGCTGAACTCGCATTCGCTTCGCACTGAAAATGGGGCAGGGACTTGTTTTTCCCCGCACTGGAATCGGATTGCATGGGTGTTCTCACCTATGCGATCCGATTCCCGTACAAATCCACAGTTCACACTGCGATCTCTGAATCGTTCTGGGGGTGTCCTTAACATTATGTTGACATCCACAGCGGTTCACAGAGGGCAGTGTGAACTGCCTGTGGGAGAGAAGCGATGCGGGAACCGGCGCTGGTTCCCGCATCACACTAGCCTGAACCTAGGCTAAAGGTCCATGTGGTTTTCATTATGTGTGTGTTCTTTATGTCTTTAGGGACTAATCCCTTGTCAAGCTTAGATGCAGTTAAATGAACAGTATGCAGGATGCATATATTAGACCCATACTTTCTTCAACTTTTCACTATAAACATGGCAAAAAAACAGAGTGGCTGCATATGCTGGGCACAGTGGCTGCATATGCTGGGCACAGTGGCTGCATATGCTGGGCACAGTGGCTGCATATGATGGACACAGGGGCTGCATTTGATAGCAAAGTGGCTTTATTTGATGGGTACAGTGGCTGCATTTGATGGGAACAATGGCTGTATTTGATGGGCCCAGTGGCTGCATATGATGGGCACAGTTGCTGCATATGATGGGCATAGTTGCTGCATATGATGGACACAGTGGCCGCATTTGCTGGGCACAGTGGCTGCATTTGCTGGGCACAGTGGCTGCAATTGATGGCACAGTGGCTGAATTTGATGGGCAAAGTGGCTGAATTTGATAGGCACAGTGAGCCTGCAATTGATATATATATATATTTTTTTAAGTATTTCTCCTGAATTTTTCAGTTTGTTTGTACCTCCCCCCAAACAAATTTGGAGCACCAGCCGCCACTGGTTTATATACAGCACTGTATTACTAAGCCCTTGTAAATGACAATTTATAATATATTAATAATTTATAAATTTTTACAATACTAATGTGGCAGAAGGATGAGGCAGTCTTACAGCTCTACAGCTTAAGGTTATATGATTTTGTAAGTGTAGTTGGATCCATTGGTTATACTGAGGGGTATGCTACAGGGTACCACCCACCAAGGTGCAATGTTTGGTTCATTCACTAGATTTTGTAAACTTCACCTTTAAATCATGTATACATAAAAAAATATACTGTATCTTCCTAAGAAACATTGCTATAAGAAAAGGAGATACATTTCAACTTTGTTTTCTACTATACAATTTGCCAGGTAGAGCTAACCTGTTTCTGTTAAATGGCTGTGTTCTGTCAGATTAGGGGAAATTTAGTAAGTGACGTTCCATCACGGCCATCTTGGTACACCCCACACTCGTCCACTGTAGAGACAGTGAGAAGGCGGCAAGCGGACATCTTTTTACACCCACTGGATTCTTGCATTTTACACTTATTTTTATCAGTAAACTGAGCTTATATAGTGGAATGCAGTATTTTGAAAACCATCTGACTCAGGGGTAGGGAAACTCGAGGTTCCCTACCACTGGTCTGACTCTTTGATGTTGAATTTTAACCACGTCAATACCGGGCCTATTCTGGCACTTCTCTCCTACATGTAAAAATCATATTTTTTTGCTAGAAAATTACTCAGAACCCCCAAACATTATATATGTTTTTAGCAAACACCCTAGGGAATAAATTGGTGGTCGTTGCAACTTTTTATCTTGCACGGTATTTGCGCAATAATTTTTCAAAGTTATCAAATTTTTCAAAGTTAGCCCAATTTTTTTGTATAATGTGAAAGATGATGTTACGCCGAATAAACAGATACCTAACATGTCACGCTTTAAAATTGGGCACACTCATGGAATGGCGGCAAAATTCGGGACTTAACCAGTTCCAGACTGGCGCACGCCGATGTACGTCGGCAGAATGGCACGGGCAGGCATATTGGCGTACAGGTACGTCCAATCTTCAATGCCGCCCTGCCATCGCGAGCACGCCGCCGGCGCGCTCACGTGCTGGTCGGGACCCCCGTGAGTCCGGTCGCGGGTCCCTTGAACTCGATCGCCGCGGGCATACCCGCGATCGTCTCATAGTGCGGTTGAATGGAGGAAATGCCCTGTAAACAGCATTTCTCCATTCTGCCTAGCAACTAGTGACGCTGATCTCTGCTCCATGTGATTGGAGCAGAGATCAGTGTTCACTAAATGAAAGCCCAGCCCCCACACAGTTAGTAGCACAGCCCTAGGAACACTTAACCCCTACACTGCCACCCCCTGGTTAACCCCATTCACTGCCAGTGTCATTTACACAGGAATCACTGCATTTATATAGCAGTGATTACTGTAAAAATGTGTCAAAAATGTCCGATGTGTCCGCCGCAATTTCGCAGTCACAATAAAAATCGCTGATCGCCGACATTACTAGTAAAAAAAATAAAAAATTATTAACAAAAATGCCATAAAACTATCCCTATTTTGTAAACGCTATAACTTTTGCGCAAACAAATCAATAATCGCTTATTGCGATTTTTTTTACCAAAAATATGTAGAAGAATACGTATCGGCCTAAACTGAGGGAAAAAAATTTTTTATATATATTTTTGGGGGATATTTAGTATGACAAAAAGTAAAAAATAATGCGCTTTTTTCAAAATTGTCGCTCTATTTTTGTTTATAGCGCAAAAAATGAAAACCGCAGGGGTGATCAAATACCACCAAAAGAAAGCTCTATTTGTGGGAAAAAAAGGGCGTCAATTTTGTTTGGGAGCCACGTTGCACAACCGTGGAATTGTCAGTTAAAGCGACGCAGTGCCAAATCGCAAAAAGTGGTCCGGTCTTTGACCAGCAAAATGGTCCGGTCTGTAAGTGGTTAAAAATCTCCATAGGCGACGCTTTGGAAATGTTTACAGATTTTCATACTGGAGTGAAAGGGGCCAGATTATTTCAGGTGCTATACAGGCGCTATTTTTAGCGCTGTACTGCCTGAAAAACGCCCCAGTGTGAAAGGGGCCAAGCTCAACCACAGAAAAACAACCCCACACCATAATCCACCCTCCACCAAATGATTTGGACCAGTGCACAAAGCAAGCTCCATAAAGACATGGATGTGCGAACAGGTATACAGTATATAACTTGACAAACATCAAAAATATTGTTTGTTTATATTGCACACAGCAATATATTTGAAATATAATTGGATATTCCCAAATATTCTAGTTTAGCTTCTGTTAGAAAACAAAGACAACTATGCACCAAGGTAGAACAAAGAATTTTATATGGGTGTTACAACTGTTAACACAACAATGGAATTTCTGTATACACATTTCCATATGTTAAATGTAGCAACAAGCTTGCTCTGAATACCTGATAAAAGCCTGTTTGTCCTTCAGTGTGTAACCATAAATATCACAGATCCCGAGCCAAAACAATTCTACACCTAAGGAAAGAAAGACTTTTAGACCTTTTTAACATTTCAGTTTACGTTGCTGTGAGTACAAACTAGTTTGGCTTCAATAATTTAATTTATTCTATTTGTAAGGCAATTGATCTTTTTTTTATATGTTATGTCCTGTAGATTTTCCCTTGGCCTTTGCTTTGTACAAGTTTAAAAAAGACTTTGAGTCTTGAGACCTGAGTATGGAGACTGAAGCGTGTATGGAGTTCAGTTTACTGTAGCAGATATAGACTCGTAGCAGGTATTAAAACATTTTTTGAAGGTATATATTTACTTTTAATAAAAGAAGCAAATGGTGGTCAGACTTTCTTCTACTTATTCAGCTGCAAAATTACCTTTTTCCCAAACAGGCGCACACAAATCTTACAAATATGTGAACATGAATGTGAGACTGCTCAAGGGTCTAAGTATTAGATATTCACCAGGGTTGATTTACTAAAACGGTAGATTACAAAATCTGGTGGATAATGGTAGCCAATCAGCTTCTAACTTCAGGTTTGTGTACAGAGCTGCACCAAATGTTGCACTCAAATCAACCCCATTGTGTCATTTGCAACTCAAGGAAGCAATATGCCCCCAGCAGCAGTTAGATCAGTAACTCCCTAGCAGTGCGGTAGATCACTTTTATGACCAGACGTAATGATGTGATGTCTTCCATACACATTATAACCACTTCAGCCCTGGAAGATTTTACCCCCTTCCTGACCAGAGCACTTTTTGCGACACGGCACTGCATTACCTTAACTGACAATTGCACGGTTGCACGACGTTGCACCCTAATAAAATGTACGCCCTCTTTTACCCACAAATAGAGCTTTCTTTTGGTGGTATTTGATCACCTCGTTTTTTTTTTTTGCTATAAACAAAAATGTGTGACAAGTTTGAAAAAAAGCAATATTATTACTTTTTGCTATAATAAATATCCCCAAAAAATATATAAAAAAAATGTTTTCCTCAGTTTAGGCCGATATGTATTCTTTTACATATTTTTGGTAAAAAAAAATAAAAAATCGCAGTAAGCATATATTGATTGGTTTGCGCAAAAGTTATAGCGTCTACAAAATAGGGGATAGATTTATAGCGTTTTTATTATTAATTTTTTTTATTAGTAATGGTGGCGATCTGCAATTTTTATCTTAACTGCGACATTATGGTGGACAAATCGGACATTTTTTACACTATTTTGGGACCATTGTCATTTATACAGTGATCAGTGCTATAAAAATTCACGAATTACTGTATAAATGACACTGGCAGGGAAGGTGTTAAACACTAGGGGGAGATCAAGGCATTAAGTGCATCCTAGGGAGTGATTCTAACTGTGGGGGGGATGGGCTACCTAGGAATTGACAGCGATCACTGCTCTTGATGACAGGGAGCAGTAGATCTCTGTCGTGTCACTAGGCAGAACAGGGAAATGCCCTGTTTACATAGGCATCTCCCCATTCTGCTGCTCCGTGTGACAATCCATGAACATCGAGTCCACGGTAACGGGGCACGCTGCAGGCTGGAGCCCCGCCGGCAGCGTGCATGCGCCCACAATGTCGCGCCTTAAAGGGGACATACCTGTACGCCCATTTGCACAGCCATGCCATTGTGCCGACGTATATCGTTGTGCACTGGTCGGCAAGCGGTTACTCTGACCATATGATCCCCGTACAATTAACTTTAGATCTACCAGAACTATGTAATGTTGGATCCTACCTATTTATTTATTTTTCACTACATAGTTATTGGTAGGTCTAAAGGAGATTGTACAGTCAGATTGCAACTTGTCTAGTGAGCTTAGGAGAACTTTTGGTTTAGTTCCAAAGATACACAATTTAATGCAATTGTGTGGCAAGTGTGATAGAGAAGGGTGTCAAAATTATGTCTGCATATGTTTTTCATGCTCAGTTTGAATTTACTACAACATTTAATAGTTTGCAAAAGAGAGGTAAAATCAAGCCCGGTGCAAGGATTTTTGACAACTTAGACCAGGGCTTGACAAATTTGCTTGGAATCTAGGAGCCAGCTAAAAAAGTTAGGAGCCAGGTCGGTAACGGCAATCCGGACCTGTCCCTGGCCTGACATGGAGACGAGTGAGGGGAAGATAGCCGCCGCCCCCCACCTGTCTCCAAGTCATTGCCCATAGCTCTTAGAGGGACATTTTATTTATTTTATTTTTTTCAAATGACAATTGTTTTTTTTTTTTTTTATTGCATTTTAGTGTAAATATGAGATCTGAGGTCTCTCTGACCCCAGATCTCATATTTAAGAGGACCTGTCATGCTTTTTTCTATTACAAGGGATTTTTACATTCCTTGTAATAGGAATAAAAGTGAAAAAAAAAAAAAAAAGGTTAAAATAAGAAAAAAAATTTTTTAAATGCGCCCTGTCCTGCCAAGCTTGCGTGCAGAAGCGAACGCATACGTGAGTAGCGCTGCATAGGAAAGCGGTGTTCAAACCACACGTGAGGTATCGCCGCGATCGGTAGAGCGAGAGCAATAATTCTAGCCCTAGACCTCCTCTGTAACTCAAAACATGCCACCTGTAGAATTTTTTAAATGTCACCTATGGAGATTTTAAAGGGTAAAAGTTTGTCGCCATTCCATGAGCGGACGCAATTTTGAAGCGTGACATGTTGGATATCAATTTACTCGGCGTAACATTTTTCACAATATAAAAAAATTGGGCTAACTTTACTGTTGTCTTATTTTTTTAATTAAATAAATCATTTTCCCCCAAAAAAGTGTGCTTGTAAGTCCGCTGCACAAATACGAAATACGGTGAGACAGACAGTATTGCAACGACCACCATGTTATTCTCTAGGTTGTTAGAATACAAAATATATATATAACGTTTAGGAGTTCTAAGTAAAGGGGAGAAGATGGATGGGCAGTGAAAGCTCCATTAGCATTGCTGGCTGTCATACCAACAGCCACAACTAGAGGGCACCAGATTCCAGAAGGAAAAATAAGACCGCAGAAGGCCTCAAAGCCGCGGCCTCAATTACCGGCCAGCGGCAGCGTGGCCCGACGCGATCACGCCGGGGGGTGCACGGAGACAGGATACCCCCAGCTGTGCTGCCCCAGGCGCCAGGTCGCTAATTCTAGTCGCAAATGCGACCTGGCGCCCAGGGTTTGTCAAGCCCTGTCTTAGACGAAACCTAATTTTGACACCCTCCCTGGCTCCACCCCTGACTCCACCCCCTTTGCCTTGCCCATGTACACCCCACCTTTTTTATTAAGCGCCCATCAAATGCAGCTCACCAGCATTCATCAAATGCAGCCTCACCAACGCCCATCAAATGCAGCCTCACCAACGTCCATCAAATGCAGCCTCACCAACGTCCATCAAATGCAGCCTCACCAACGCCCATCAAATGCAGCCTCACCAGTGCCCATCAAATGCAGCCTCACCAGCACCCATCAAATGCAGCCTCACCAGCACCCATCAATGAATGTTTGCTTGCTTCCATTCATTTGGGAGTCGGGACTCAGACACAGTCCTCTGCCGCCGCTGCGCCTCTGACACTATGTGCGAACGGAGTGGTGGCTGCCTGCTGATGCTGAGACTTAATTGCTTGCTGCGGAGAGCAGAGAGTAGGAACACCAGTGGCCAAGCGCCCTAGACAGCAGTGCACCCTAGGCGGCTGCCTAATTTGCCTAGTGGTAACATCGGCCCTGGGTAAAATTGTGTATGCGGTCTTTCCAGATCCCAGGAAGAGACATGAACACAGCATTTCTGGCAAGATCAACAGATATTTTCTGTAATAGCTAAAAATATTCTTAAACGAAAGAAGCCATCACAACGAATGACTGGTAAGCTGCAATATATTACACTTTTGTTTTTAGGTTGGATATGCAAAGTCATCCACTTCAAACCATCTTCCCTCCAGAAATCCTCTTTGCTCACCACAACAAGCTGACAATAAGTAGCACCGTAGCAGAACATCCAATATCCAAAATACCTCTTTTTGAGGGTTGCAGGAAAGAAATTTACATGATTCCTCCATTAATACAGACATTGTATTCTCCTTGCAGGGGGGGCGGAGGCTGTTCCCACCAGAAGACAGTGATTTTCGCTAGCGGCTATAGCAGCCACTCACGATAATCGCATGCAAAATCTGGTTGTACCCAAGTTGATGGATCAATCAACTTGGTACATTCGGCCTGCCCATATACGGTTCGAGTAACTGGCTGAGATTCAAACTGTTTCTGGCCAGTAGTTTACTCTGCTATGAATAGGTTAGGTCAAAATATAACATTTGGTATTGTTACCTGTATGCTGAAGATATAAGTAAAAATACATTTTTGGACATGCTGTTGCCTTCTACCACTTTAATTTTATCTGAGATTTCAGATACATAGGGAAGTACAGTTCACTAGTGAATTAGATAATATGAAGCAAAATGCAACATTTTATTCTTATATTTTTGTTGGCAGTAGTCATGTGTAAGGAAATAACAGCTGATACTATCATACATGAAGACGCAGTGTCCCAAAAAAGCATCAACATAGAAACATACTTATGCATATATTTAATGGGGTTTCTCCACTGCCAATGAAACAACACATTTTAGGAATTTGTTGTCTAAAGTCTGTCTTTATTAAACTCAAGGCTCTCAATTAGGGATGGTCGAACGGTTTGCCCGGCGGTCGTTTCGCGGCGAATTTCGGCTGTTCGTGGTCCGCCCAATCGGCGGACTATTGCCGCCGTTCGCCCGGCGGACTTCCGTGTTTACTGTGTAAAAGAACTTTGACCTATGATGACACATCCATCATGGGGTACAGGACAGCCAATTTAGACATTACAGCACATGGACACTTGGACATTCCCCCTAACTTATAAATATACCCGATCCGGTGGCCATTTTACATTCTTTCGTATGTCACTATAGGGAGAGGTTGCTGTGTGGAGCAGGGAGAGACTGCAGTGACCCAAATCGCTAGCTATTAGGTCCACAAAAGTTCTTTAAGGACTGGTATCATGGTATAGGTGTTAGGTGTAGTTCAGGATATAGGTTTGAGGCACTACTGTGCTAGTGATTGTTGCAGCAGCCTGTCTTTTGTCAGTGTAGAGAGAGGGACAAGACGCTGTGTGCTGCAGGGACAGTCAGTTTAATCATTAGCTTTTACTATTAGGTCCACAAAAATCCTTTTCAGGACTGGTATGGTAAAGTAGTACAGGATATATTTTTGAGTGCTATTCAAGTTATTGTTCCAGCAGCCTGTGTTTTGTCAGTTTAAATAGGGACAGGCAGGAAGCTATGTGTGGCAGTGAGGGACAGTCAGTTTAATCAGTAGCTGTTACTATTAGGTCCACAAAGGTTCTTTTCAGGACTGGTATGGTAATAGGCTTGTACACGTATAATATTATTTCTTCCAAATATAGAAAGAATATTATACTTGACTGCTGACCTTCTGCTGCAGTAGTCCTTTATGAGTATAGGGACTGAGATACAGTCTGCTAATCATTCACAACCTACTAGTTCCACAAAGGTCCTTATAAGGACTGGTAAGGTATAGGGTACTACAGTACATAGGGTTGAGTGAGGTACAGTCTGCTATTCCTTAAGGACTGGTATAGGTCCACAATATATAGGGTTGAGGTGCACTACTGCTGACTGCTGCCCTTCTGCTGCAGTAGTCCTTTATCAGTATAGGGACTGAGGTACAGTCTGCTAATCATTCACAACCTACTAGTTCCACAAAGGTCCTTATAAGGACTGGTAAGGTATAGGGTACTACAGTACATAGGGTTGAGTGAGGTACAGTCTGCTATTCCTTAAGAACTGGTATAGGTCCACAATATATAGGGTTGAGGTGCACTACTGCTGACTGCTGCCCTTCTGCTGCAGTAGTCCTTTATCAGTATAGGGACTGAGGTACAGTCTGCTAATCATTCACAACCTACTAGTTCCACAAAGGTCCTTATAAGGACTGGTAAGGTATAGGGTACTACAGTACATAGGGTTGAGTGAGGTACAGTCTGCTATTCCTTAAGGACTGGTATAGGTCCACAATATATAGGGTTGAGGTGCCCTACCGCTGACTGCTGCCCTTCTGCTGCAGTAGTCCTTTATCAGTATAGGGACTGAGGTACAGTCTGCTAATCATTCACAACCTACTAGTTCCACAAAGGTCCTTATAAGGACTGGTAAGGTATAGGGTACTACAGTACATAGGGTTGAGTGAGGTACAGTCTGCTATTCCTTAAGGACTGGTATAGGTCCACAATATATAGGGTTGAGGTGCACTACTGCTGACTGCTGCCCTTCTGCTGCCCTTCTGCTGCAGTAGTCCTTTATCAGTATAGGGACTGAGGTACAGTCTGCTAATCATTCACAACCTACTAGTTCCACAAAGGTCCTTATAAGGACTGGTAAGGTATAGGGTACTACAGTACATAGGGTTGAGTGAGGTACAGTCTGCTAATCCTTAAGGACTGGTATAGGTCCACAATATATAGGGTTGAGGTGCACTACTGCTGACTGCTGCCCTTCTGCTGCAGTAGTCCTTTATCAGTATAGGGACTGAGGTACAGTCTGCTAATCATTCACAACCTACTAGTTCCACAAAGGTCCTTATAAGGACTGGTCAGGTATAGGGTACTATAGTACATAGGGTTGAGTGAGGTACAGTCTGCTATTCCTTAAGGACTGGTATAGGTCCACAATATATAGGGTTGAGGTGCACTACTGCTGACTGCTGTCCTTCTGCTGCAGTAGTCCTTTATCAGTATAGGGACTGAGGTACAGTCTGCTAATCATTCACAACCTACTAGTTCCACAAAGGTCCTTATAAGGACTGGTAAGGTATAGGGTACTACAGTACATAGGGTTGAGTGAGGTACAGTCTGCTATTCCTTAAGGACTGGTATAGGTCCACAATATATAGGGTTGAGGTGCACTACTGCTGACTGCTGTCCTACTGCTGCAGTAGTCCTTTATCAGTATAGGGACTGAGGTACAGTCTGCTAATCATTCACAACCTACTAGTTCCACAAAGGTCCTTATAAGGACTGGTAAGGTATAGGGTACTACAGTACATAGGGTTGAGTGAGGTACAGTCTGCTATTCCTTAAGGACTGGTATAGGTCCACAATATATAGGGTTGAGGTGCACTACTGCTGACTGCTGCCCTTCTGCTGCAGTAGTCCTTTATCAGTATAGGGACTGAGGTACAGTCTGCTAATCATTCACAACCTACTAGTTCCACAAAGGTCCTTATACGGACTGGTAAGGTATAGGGTACTACAGTGCATAGGGTTGAGTGAGGTACAGTCTGCTATTCCTTAAGGACTGGTATAGGTCCACAATATATAGGGTTGAGGTGCACTACTGCTGACTGCTGCCCTTCTGCTGCAGTAGTCCTTTATCAGTATAGGGACTGAGGTATAGTCTGCTAATCATTCACAACCTACTAGTTCCACAAAGGTCCTTATAAGGACTGGTAAGGTATAGGGTACTATAGTACATAGGGTTGAGTGAGGTACAGTCTGCTATTCCTTAAGGACTGGTATAGGTCCACAATATATAGGGTTGAGGTGCACTACTGCTGACTGCTGTCCTTCTGCTGCAGTAGTCCTTTATCAGTATAGGGACTGAGGTACAGTCTGCTAATCATTCACAACCTACTAGTTCCACAAAGGTCCTTATAAGGACTGGTAAGGTATAGGGTACTACAGTACATAGGGTTGAGTGAGGTACAGTCTGCTATTCCTTAAGGACTGGTATAGGTCCACAATATATAGGGTTGAGGTGCACTACCACTGACTGCTGCCCTTCTGCTGCAGTAGTCCTTTATCAGTATAGGGACTGAGGTACAGTCTGCTAATCATTCACAACCTACTAGTTCAAAAAAGGTCCTTATAAGGACTGGTAAGGTATAGGGTACTACAGTACATAGGGTTGAGTGAGGTACAGTCTGCTATTCCTTAAGGACTGGTATAGGTCCACAATATATAGGGTTGAGGTGCACTACTGCTGACTGCTGCCCTTCTGCTGCAGTAGTCCTTTATCAGTATAGGGACTGAGGTACAGTCTGCTAATCAATCACAACCTACTAGTTCCACAAAGGTCCTTATAAGGACTGGTAAGGTATAGTGTACTACAGTACATAGGGTTGAGTGAGGTACAGTCTGCTATTCTATAAGGACTGGTATAGGTCCACAATACATAGGGTTGAGGTGCACTACTGCTGACCGCTGCCCTATACTGCAGCAGTCCTTCATCGGTATAGGGACTGAGAGTTTTGTCACAGGGTCATTTAAAAAATGACAGGCAGAGGAAGAGGCAGGCCCTTCCGTAGGGGTGGTAGGAGTAGGGCAGGAGCAACAGGCTTGAGCCAAAGTGGGAAGTTGCAGAAGGTGCGTTCAATTACTTTAAAGGACGCACCAGACTTGGTTGAGTGGCTCACTCAGCCTTACTCTTCTGCACCCTCCTCATCCTCTCGATCTGCACCCTCTTCTTCACTCTCTGCTATGTGCACCCCCAAAGACACTACCACCACCACATACCTTCCGCTTGAGTCACAGGAATTATTTTCCGATCCATATCAAGACATTTCTGATGCACAGCCACTCTTGGCATTGGATCAGGAAGAGAAGGTAGCAACAACCGCCACTCAGCAGTCTGACGACAGTACCCAGATCAGCCCAAGGAGGAGGTTGGTCCCCGGTGTTGCTGCCTACTCCGAGATCTCTAGTTATAGCGGCGGGGAAGATGACGTCGATGATGACGTGTCTAGTGATGTCACGTGGGTGCCCACAAGAGAGGAAGAGGAGGGGAGTTCAGAGGGAGATATGGACCAGCAGATAGGGAGGAGAAGCAGGAATAACTTACATTGCACAGGAGGGACAAAGCTAATGTATCAGGAGCGAGTCATCAACCATGTACGGTCACATCTGGCGCTCCCAGGACGCTGGCACATGGCTCCGCAGTGTGGGCTTTTTTTTAACGTGTCCGCTGCTGATAATAGCGTTGCCATCTGCAATCTTTGCAGTCAACGCATTAGTCGCGGTAAGCCCAACACTCACCTAGGGACGACCGCCTTAAGAAGGCACATGAGCTGCCATCACCGAGCCCAGTGAGAGCAACGGAACACACAAAGCCACACTCCAGGCTCTCACCGTGTCTTCTACTTCTCCTTCTCCTCTCTCCTCACAATTGTCCTCCACTCCACCTTCCATCACGCCAAGCTCACGTTTTTCTGAAAAAAGGCAGGCTTCCGTGGGCCTAATGTTCGAGCATAAAAAAATGATGACGCCGATAACCCTCTTGCCCAACGGTTGATGGCTGGCTTGTCAGAACTGATAGCCTGTCAACTACTGCCATATAAACTGGTGGACTCGGAGGCCTTTCGAAAATTTGTGGCCATTGGAACGCCACAATGGAAGGTCCCAGGAAGGAAGTATTTCTCAGAGAAGGGCATCCCAGAGCTATATGGCCATGTTCAGCGGCAAGTGAATGTATCTCTGGCACACAGTGTCGGTGCCAAGATACATCTGACCACAGACACGTGGTCTAGCAAACACGGGCAGGAAAGGTATATCACTTTTACTGCCCACTGGGTGAACCTTCTGACGGCCGTCAAGCATGTAACCCGTGGCACCCGTGTAGATTTGATTTTACCGCCACGGATTGCATGCAGGCCTGGCTCTTCTTCTCCTCCTCCTCCTACTCCATCCTCCTCGGCTGACTCCTCCTTTTCCGCTGCTAGCGTCTCTTCCGCTGCGCCGCCCAAGCTCCCCAGAACCTATTCGACATGCCAGGTGAGACGTTGCCATGCCGTGCTGCGTCTGTTGTGCCTGGAAGCCAAGAGCCACACTGGCCCGGCACTCCTTACAGCTTTGCGTTCACAGGCAGATCAGTGGCTAACACCGCTCAATTTGACAATTAGCAAAGTGGTGTATGACAACGGTGCCAATCTGCTTAGCGCATTGAAACAGGGCAAAATTACGCACGTGCCATGCATGGCACACGTCTTAAACTTGGGCGTTGAGCGATTCGTTGTCAAATACCCTGGGGTCCAGGACATCTTGCGGCAGGCAAGGAAAATCTCAGCCCATTTCAGAAGATCTTACACGGCCATGGCTCGCCTTGCTGACATTCAGCGGCGACACAATCTGCCGGTCAGATGTCTTATTTGCGATTGCCCGACGCGATGGAACTCAACCTTCTATATGCTTGATAGGCTGCTCCAGCAGAAACGTGCAGTTAACGTCTACCTGTATGAACTCTGCGGCAGAACAGGTTCTGGGGAGCTGTTTTTTTTTCACCGGGCCAGTGGCTGCTCATGCGCGACGCATGCAGACTTCTGCGGCCATTTGAGGAGATCACCAAACTGGTCAGTCACAGCCATGGCGCCATTAGTGACATGGTACCTTATGCCTTCTTTATGGAGCGTGCATTGCGTCGTGTCATTGATCAAGCTGTGGAGGAGCAGGAGCGGGAAGATGAGGAAGTCGCAATGCTGGATGAATTCCCAGGGGGGGCTACTCTATCTGAGACAAGTGAACAACAGGAGTCTGAAGAGGAGTCAGAGGAGGATGGTGCCGGGGCGGATGAGTAGGAGCAAGAAGAGCATGCTTTAAACCTTTCTGGGATCCCTGTTGTTGTGCGTGGATGGGGAGAGGAGAATGAAGAGGACGACATTATCCTGGATGATGAGCAGGAGCCAGGCCACCACACCGCTTCCAGTTTAGTGCAAATGGGGGCCTTCATGCTCCAGTGTTTTAATAGGGACCCCCGTATAAAAAGCATAAGGGTCAAGGACCAGTACTGGGTGGCAACGTACTTAGACCCCTGGTACAAACACAAAATGGCGGAAATGTTACCGCCGTCACACAGGGCTGTCAGAATGGAGCACTTCCAGGCCTTGCTTCGAGAAATGCTGCATTCTGCTTTTGCGTGCGCTGGCAGAGGAGCAATTCCCACTCCCAGAGAAGAAGTTGCGGGTACCAATCCAACAGCGCCTGCAAGAAGAGGCCGGTTTGAAGATGTGTTGGTGACTTCGGATATGAGGTCATTCTTTCAGCCGACCCATCGACAGGTGTCATCCAGATCCAGCATCAGGGAACGCCTAGACCGCCAGGTGTCCGACTACATCGGGTTAACGGCCGATGTGGACGCTCTGAGGAGTGATGAACCCCTGGACTACTGGGTGGGCAGGCTTGACCTCTGGTCAAAGCTTGCCCAATTTGCAATCCAACTGTTGGCTTGCTCCTCGTCCAGTGTCCTGTCCGAAAGGACGTTCAGAGCAGCAGGGGGGATCGTGACCGATAAGCGTACTCGCCTAGCTCACGACAGTGTTAACTACCTCACATTTCTAAAAATGAATGAGGCATGGAACTCAGAGGAATTCAGCACATGTGACCAGTAGACCATGTATATGTCTATAAACTATTTTTTTTTAATCGAGCACACAGACCTTCTTTCTTCATTTGGCACACCGTACTATATGCCCATACCCTCCTGTTTGAAGAGGTTGAGCGGTGTCATATTTCTACTGGGGCTGCTTATTATGAGGGGTTCCCACCATCCCTGTGCTGTGCTGACTTCCTCCTGGGGCTGCTTATAATGAGGGGCTCCCACCATCCCTGTTCTGTGCTGACTTCCTCCTGGGGCTGTACCTCTGCTGTGCATATTATGAGGTGCTCCCACCATCCCGGTGCTATGCTCATTATGAGGGGCTACCACCATCCCTGTGCTGTGCTGACTTCCTCCTGGGGCTGTACCTCTGCTGTGCATATTATGAGGGGCTCCCACCATCCCTGTGCTATGCTCATTATGAGGGGCTCCCACCATCCCTGTGCTGTGCTGACTTCCTCCTGGGGCTGCTTATTATGAGGGGCTCCCACCATGCCTGTGCTATGCTGACATCCTCCTGGGGCTGCTTATTATGAGGGGCTCCCACCATCCCTGTGCTATGCTGACATCCTCCTGGGGCTGCTTATTATGAGGGGCTCCCACCATCCCTGTGCTGTGCTGACTTCCTCCTGGGGCTGCTTATTATGAGGGGCTCCCACTATCCCTGTGCTATGCTGACATCCTCCTGGGGCTGCTTATTATGAGGGGCTCCCACCATCCCTGTGCTGTGCTGACATCCTCCTGAGGCTGCTTATTATGAGGGGCTCACACCATCCCTGTGCTATGCTGACATCCTCCTGTGGCTGCTTATTATGAGGGGGCTCCCACCATCCCTGTGCTGCGCTGTCTTCCTCTTGGGGCTGTACCTCTGCTGTGCATATTATGAGGGGCTCCCACCATCCCTGTGCTATGCTCATTATGAGGGGCTCCCACCATCCCTGTGCTGTGCTGACTTCCTCCTGGGGCTGCTTATTATGAGGGGCTCCCACCATCCCTGTGCTGTGCTGACATCCTCCTGGGGCTGCTTATTATGAGGGGCTCCCACCATCCCTGTGCTGTGCTGACTTCCTCCTGGGGCTGCTTATTATGAGGGGCTCCCACTATCCCTGTGCTATGCTGACATCCTCCTGGGGCTGCTTATTATGAGGGGCTCCCACCATCCCTGTGCTGTGCTGACATCCTCCTGAGGCTGCTTATTATGAGGGGCTCACACCATCCCTGTGCTATGCTGACATCCTCCTGGGGCTGCTTATTATGAGGGGGCTCCCACCATCCCTGTGCTGCGCTGTCTTCCTCTTGGGGTTGTACCTCTGCTGTGCATATTATGAGGGGCTCCCACCATCCCTGTGCTATGCTCATTATGAGGGGCTCCCACCATCCCTGTGCTGTGCTGACTTCCTCCTGGGGCTGCTTATTATGAGGGGCTCCCACCATCCCTGTGCTGTGCTGACATCCTCCTGGGGCTGCTTATTATGAGGGGCTCCCACCATCCCTGTGCTGTGCTGACTTCCTCCTGGGGCTGTACCTCTGCTGTGCATATTATGAGGGGCTCCCACCTTCCCTGTGCTATGCTCATTATGAGGGGCTCCCACCATCCCTGTGCTATGCTGACTTCCTCCTGGGGCTGCTTACGGTGCAGGTGTCAGTGCTGTATATCACGTTGCTGGTGTCAGTGCTGTATATCACGGTGCTGGTGTGAGTGCTTTATGTCACGCTGCTGATGTCAGTGCTCTCTATAACGGTGCTGGTGTCAGTGCTTTATGTCACGCTGCTGATGTCAGTGCTCTCTATCACGGTGGTGGTGTCAGATCACTCTATCATGGTGCAGGTGTCATTGCTGTATGTCACGCTGCTGATGTCAGTGCTCTCTATCACGGTGCTGGTGTCAGTGCTGTATATCATGGTGCTGGTGTCAGTGCTTTATGTCACGCTGCTGATGTCAGTGCTCTCTATCACGGTGCTGGTGCCAGATCACTCTATCACGGTACAGGTGTCATTGCTGTATGTCACGCTGCTGATGTCAGTGCTCTCTATCATGGTGCGGTTGATCATCTCCTGCACCCTCTTCTTTGCCTACCCTGACCTTCCCTCTCCTCCATTGCCTTCATGCGCTCCACAGTCCTGAATTGTCACAATTTCACATATAAAAAAAGAATGCTTGTAGTTGTCGATCCCAGATTCACCTCATACATGTGTTATGTCATTGGCCATGCGGTGGGACTATGTTTGCACAGCTAGTAATTATTTTGTAGCTGCAAATTTGACCTGTAGGTTTGCAAAGTTCGCCTCCCATTGAAGTCAATGGATGGGGCCCGCCGCAAACGTTACGGTTTGCGAACAATCGGCCGCGTTCGCGGTCCGCGTTCGTGGTCCGCGTTCGCGAAACGTCCCGTCGGAAGTTCGTCCATTACTACTCTCAATAAACATGTAGATGTCTCACAGGTTTTCACCTTCAGTGACATACCTGCTGACATATGAAGTCTTTCCTTTCCCATATTACCATGCACGTTACAATTTGCAACCCACTGTAATCCTCTCTGTTATTCAGCAGTAATAGTGTTATACATTTTATTACATATAAAAAGAAAAAGGGAATCAGTTTTGCAGATTGTCTTTAACATGTTGGAGACATGATACTCTATTGTACCTTTTATACCTATATGTCCCAGTAATTGCCATTTGTTGCATTGGTGCTTAAAGCGGAACTTCAGTCACTTTTTCATCTATTAAATCTTCTGCCCTTGTTGTTTTAAATTTGGATAGTAAAATGTTTCTCTTTCGTTCATTGAAGGACACAGCTCCTTTAATTCTTGACCTTAGGGTTATCACGCCACCTTCAGGAGAGGACTAGGCAGAACATGTAAAACAGCAACACTGCACAGCAGCGGTCCCTCTGGCTATAACCCCTCGCCCTGCTTCCGGCAGCTCAGTTTTTTTCTGCCTAGTGTCCTGAGGGGACCATTGGTCCTGGGAATTTTTTCACTTTTTCTGCAATTTTGATCCTGTGATCTACAATCAACAGCCGGGCTTGGTGACAGGCTGGATAATATAGATCCTTGTAGTCTCCCCAGCCTGGCCATCAAGCGTGAGTAGACCCTAGCTATGTGCTGGGTTGGCCACGACATGCCCCTTCTGCTCCAGGGGCAGCTGGTGAGCTATATGCTCTGGGGCACACATATGACTGGGCTACTGCTGTCCGTGTCACAGTGTGCTGTGGCCAACAGCCACCCCGTACTGCTCGGGTGATGGGTCTGTGGTGGAATGCGTCCAACAATCCCGACAGAAGGGGTAAGTATGGCTCTCCCTGCCTTGGCAGGATGGAGCACCTGGCCATTCCCTGAATGGCCAGGTTGATTAGGGGGTCTCTCACTCTCCTTTCCTCTCTCCCTATCCCTCATTCCCTCCTCCCCCTGCTGGGACAGCTGTGTGACTGGGCATGAGGTGCGGTGTATTTACCTGGCCAGGGGGGCTCCCGACTTTGGCGGGGGGCTGCGCTGGCTGTTAGGGTCCGCTTTTTTTTCACTGCCTTTTTTCCTTCACTGTGAGGTGCTTAGGCTATTTGACATGAGAAGAGGCTGCCGTGCAGGCCGCGGCCATTTTGCTGAGGCTGCGGACATTTTCCTGTAGTCTTATGCAGTGTATGTGCTTTCAGCCATTTTCTAGACGGTACGGCGGCCATTTTCTTGGTGATTTTTTTTTTGCTAGGACGGCCAGCGACCATTTTCTTGTAGCCTCAGCGGGGTTTACCTATAGTGCTGGTGTCTGTGTACCTCAAAACAGCGCGTTTTTTACTCTGGGCACTTGGTAACTGACACAGGGCAGAGCAGACGGTGCTAGCACTTGGTCAGAGTGGTGAGTCCTGCGAGGGGACCCCTCAGTCTGTGAGCAGCTAGAAGGGTGGGATTTGTGTACCTTGCCTTAAGTCCCTAAGTTGTGGCAGGCGAGTGATTGTCAGCATGGCATCAGAAGCTGGCGCTTCTTCCCCAGACATCCCTGCTATTGCAACCGGCTCACCTGCTCAAAATACTGTGCCTATGGGTGCTTTTTTGGCGATTCTGGAGACCTTTGTTGCCAGGGTGGAAGCAGCGTGCTGGTGCAAGGGGGGTAAAAAACACCCCCTGCCCCCCGTCTTCTGGGGAGAGCTCTGATTCAGACTCGGGCCCCATGGTCACTGGTGTGTCAGAGGATGCGGACCAGGACCATTCGGACAGGGAGAATGACTCTGTGTCCGGGTTAGCACATGAAAAAGCGCTAGTAGGAGCACTTATCACTGCTGTGCGGGATACCCTGAAGATACAGGATGCAGCAGGAACTGAGATGGCGGTCTCTTTTGGGTTCCTCAAACCAGCCTGCATGGCTAAGGTGTTTCCGTATTTTACTTATTTTGATAAGTTCATCTACAAGGAATGGGGAAGCCTGCAATTGGCCTTTTCAGTCCCAAGAAGAATGGCAGTGCGTTATCCCTTTGAGGAGAGCCTCCTGAAAAAATGGGAGTCTCCTCCGGTCGTTGACCCCCGGGTATCCATGTTAAATAAAGTAACCACTTTCCGGTAGAAGGGACTCCTGCCTTCAAGGACCCTACAGACAGGAGGGCCGAGGCAGTGGCCTGGTCCATGTTTACGGTGGTGGGTTCAGCATTACGACCTTTGCTGGCCACGGCCTTGGTGTTGCAGACGCTTACTAAATGGGCAAAGTTGTTGCACTGGGAATTGGAGAAGCAACAGTCTTCCCCAGTCTGTGTAGAACTGGCAGATCAGTTGGTGCATAGACTTAAGTATGTCTGTGATGCGGCCCTGGATACGGTCCCCCTGCTCTCTAGAGCATCAGTATCAGCAGTGGTGCTATGGCGCCTGAATTGGCAGAAATGCTGGTCTGCGGACCAGGCATCTAAAAAAGCACTCGCGGATTTGCCCTTCCCAGGTGAGAGGCTATTTGGAACTTCGCTGGATGACATTATTAAAAATGTTACCGGTGGGAAGAGCACGTTGCTCACACAGTCCAGGAAGGGTAAGAAGCCATGCCATAGGCAAGGGCCCTCTTTTTCCACTCAGAAGTGGCTTTTTTGCCCGCCCGGGTCAGCAGGTAAGCGTTCCCAGTCTGAAAAGGTGCCTGCTGAAGGACAAAAGCATGCCAAACAAGTCTGCGAGCAAAAATCTTAACGCATGAAGGTTTGCCCCTGTCAGAAACCATGAATCAGACTGAGACAGAAGTACAATTAAATCACACTTGTTTATTAAATAAAAATAAAAAGGTAAATAGAGTAAACGTAGTCAAAACATAGCCAGAGTCCAGTAACCAGATCGAGTAGTCAGCCAGGCCAAAGTTCAATAACCAGATCGGGTAATCAGCCAGGCCAGAAGTCAGGGATCCAAGTAGAGGAACAGCAAGCAGGATAAGGAGCCAGAAGAGATGTCAGCAAGCCAGTCTGTAAACAGGTACGCAGGAGATGGTTTCTAGTGATGTGACCAAGGCAAAGGCAGTGATGAAGTGATCAGGAACAACTGAGTAACTGTGGAGAGAGATGAGAGCTGGCAATTAGCCGACAGCTGCACAGCCAGCCCAGAGAAGGAAGGGCTAAGCCAGCCCTGACAGCCCCGCCCGACTCTCGGGGGGTGGGGAGGGGGGGTCGCCTTCGGGAGTTTGCAGCTCGGTGGACTTCCTTGCTGTCGGATCAATGGGTCTGCGAACTGGTTTCATCGGGATACATATATATAGACTATACATATAGTTTCTTTCTTGTCCACCAAACTGATTTTTCCCTCCAACCTACCTGTACCGATGCTGGAAAGATTTCAGGGATTCTACTCCAATCTGTTTGTAGTCCCCAAAAAGGACCCTGGAATTGAAGGCCCTCAACAGTTTTGTGAAAGTGCAAAGGTTCAGGGTGGAGTCAGTTTGCTCCGTGGTCGCTGCACTCCATCAGGGGAACTTCCTGGCGTCCTTGGATATCAAGGACGCGTACTGACATGTACCCATATGCCTCAGGCATCAGATATTTTTGCGATTTGCAGTCGGGGAAGAGCACTACCAGTTTGTGGCTCTCCCTTTTGGCCCGGCGTCAGAACCCGAGCCTTTACCAAAGTGTTAGCTCCAATTCTGGCGCTGTTAAGGCAACGTGGAATCACAATCGTGGGTTACCTAGACGACCTCCTTCTGAGAGCAGCTTTCGCCTCAGAATTAAGGGAGGACGTAGCAATCACCATACAGACTCTCCGGCAGTTTGGCTGGGTGCTGAACCTAAAGAAGTCAGCATTAGTGCCGACTCAATGCCTGGAGTACCTGGGCTTACTGTTGGACTCCTCAGAAGCGAGAGTTTTTCTCTCTTCAGACAAACCGCAGACTCTTCAAGCTGCGTTGAAATTGTTGGTGAACTACAGGTGGTCTACGCTGCACTTCTGCATGCGAGTTCTGGGTCTCATGGTAGCCACTTTCAAAGCGGTATCATACGCTCAATTTCACACTCAAGTCCTGTAAAAGGAGATTTTGTCAAAATGGAACAAATCTCCGTTATCCCTGGATTGTAAAATTCGGGTGAGCCAGCTAGTCAGGAATTCCCTTCTCTGGTGACTGGGGTCTCCGGCCCTTCAATCCGGGAGATCGTTCATCCTCTCCATTGGATGGTGATCACAACGGATGCTAGCCTGACCGGTGTGGGGGGAGTTTTGGGCGTACAGTCAGCCCAGAGCCTCTAGTCATGGAAAGAATCCCAGCTGTCTCAATGTGCTCGAGCTTTGGGCGATCAGGTGGTGCCTCTCCACATGGTCAAGGAGGCTACAGGGGCGTCCGGTCCAAATCCAGTCGGACAACGCCACGGTGGTGAAAACATTAGGGAGATTCCCTTGTTAACTCTTTCTCAGAAAGTAGCCTTTTCTATTACATCTGCCAGGAAGGTTTCTAAATTGGCGGCCTTGTCATGCAAGTCTCCCTACCTGGTAATCCACAAGGATAAGGTGGTGCTACGTCTGTAGCCCTCTTTCCTTCCAAAGGTGGTTTCTGCACTTCATCTAAATGAGGACATCGTGTTACCATCCCTATGTCCTAAGCCGACACACCCGAAAGAAGTTGCCTTACATTCCCTGGACGTGGTCCAGGCTTTACTGGTTTATCTGTCTGCTACGGCTCCCTTCCGTAAGTCAGACTTTCTGTTTGTCTTGGTGACTGGTCTGAAAAAAGGTCTGGTGGTCTCATCGACCACCATTTCTCGGTGGATCAGACAGATCGTGGTTCAGGCCTATGCCTTAAAGGGGCGGGTGCCCCCCTTTCCTGTCACGGCTCATTCCACCAGGGTAATTGGAACCTTCTGGGCTTTCCAAAATCAAGCATCTGTCTCCCAGGTGTGTAAGGCGGCAACTTGGTCGTCCGTTCACACTTTCACTAAATTCTACAAAGTTGACGTAAGCGTATCTTCAGATGCTTGCTTTGGCAGCAAGGTTTTACAGGCGGCTGTGTAAGGTTGCAATTTACACTTTCTTTCAGTTACAAGTTAATTGTGAACGCATTTTTTGATGCATAAGTTGGCCGCAGGTTTTGATGGTGGCCGTTTAAGATTGCAACTCCTCTGTTGAGGTGTTCCTTTTGTTGTGGGTGAAGCTATGTTTTGCTGTTTCCACCACTCGTTTTTTTGACACTGCTTGGACATCCATAAGGTTAAGAATTAAAGGAGCTGTGTCCGTCAATGAACAAAAGAGAAAATGGGATTTTTGTACTCACCGTAAAATGCTTTTCTCTGAAGTTCATTGATGAACACAGCACCCACCCCTCCTATTTATGTTTATACTGCTTTTTGACGAACTGAGCTGCAGGAAGCAGGGTGAGGGGTTATAGCCAGTGGGACCGCCCCCTGGGTGGTTCTGTGCAGTCTTGCTGTTTTTACATGTTTTACATGTTCTGCCTAGTCCTCATCTGAAGGTGGCATGATAACCCTAAGATCAAGAATTAAAGGAGCTGTGTCCATCAATGAACTTCAGAGAAAAGGATTTTACGGGGAGTACAAAAATCCCATTTTATTCTGCCAGTAAATACCTTATACAGCCCACTTCCTGTTTCTTGTCAGATAAAAAGCCTAGGCTTTTGACATCATGCACAGCTCTCTCTCTCACTCTCGTGAGAATTTGCCAGGAAAGGAGGGGGGATGAGTCATAAGAGCAATGAGAGCTGCAGAGCTGGAGGCGTGTGTCTGTGTAAATCCAGGAAGTGAACAGGCAGCAGCTTCAGCTGCCCACAGATAAAATGGATGCAGCCAGACTCAGTGGTGGGAGATTTCTGCAGCATATTTGGCAAGTACAGAATCACAGTATATATAAAATATTATTCAAAGTGGTTGTGGGGAAGCTTCAGAATGGCAAAGATGATTTAATTACAAATTATGTGAGCAGACTGCAGTTCCTCTTTAAATGTAATTAATCCATTTAAACTCTCAGGCCATTTATGGACACTAAGGAAACAGGAATTGGCTCTATAATTTTCTCAGTTTGCTTGTGGACACTTAACAAATGGCATGCTAGAAAGAGTAATAGGAGCAAATAGGACTAAAGTATTGTAGCCTATTGCTACAGTTTATATTCATAGTAATGCACTGTTGCTAGTCAGAAATATTTATATATTTCAGTCATTTATAAAGTGCCAATTTACTCAGACATCCCCCCGAAAATATCAAAACAATATTTTCACCAATAAGTACACAACAATCATTATTAGCGGACTCAAACATAACAGAACTCACAAAATTCCTGCTAATTTTAAAAAGATCAAACTGTGTTGAGTTAATACAGTTCTGTGTGTAATTGAGGTCTTATGGCACATTAACATAGGTGCTGTGGCCTGTACAGTGTGAAACTGCAATTTAAAAATGTGGCGATTACTGTGTGTAGGCAGCCTATGATACACTATAGGGATGCAACAGCTATATAAACGCAGCCGCAGTTCTTACTTCGACAGGTGTGCGGATGCAGGTGTACGGCCCCAAACACAAACGGTGTGCATTTGGGGACACTCACCCACACCTGCACACTTATCAAATTCTTGCAGCCGCTGCATCCCCATAGAGTAACAGACAGCAACAAATCGCTCATTCACACTGTATGAGCTAGAGAACCCTTGTGAACGAGCCCTTCATGTTTAAAATTTATTTTAATGTTAATTTATTTTATTTTTATTTATTTTTTACAATTTAAAAAAATTATGGTTTACAATGTGTTTTCCTTTTGATTTTTACAATTATTTTTACATTTTTTTTATGCCTTTAGGAGGGCTAAGCTTTGCAGATGATTGAACAGAAGACAGAGGCCCCCGTTCATTCATAAACTGAAGCATAGTAAAACTAGAGATACTGTTGTACGAGGAGGATTTGGATTTTGTGGGAATTTCAGAGACCTGATTCAACAGCTCTCATGATTGGCTGGCAACCATTCAAGGGTATACTCTTTATCGCAAAGATGGAGAGGGTAAAAAAGGGGAAGGGGTATGCCTATATATCAAGAAAAAGTGAATGTGAGAGATGACATCACTAAGAGAGCTGGGAGGAGGTGGAATCCTTATGGGTAGAGCTCCAAAGGGATGAAGCTAAGGGCACAATAACACCGGGAATATGCTATAGGCCCCCTAACCTGAGGGAGGAAGGGGAGACAGATCTCCTATCACAATTTGGATTAGCAGCAAGGATGGGAAGTGTTATCATAATGGGGTATTTTGATTGTCCAGACATAGACTGGGCAGAGGGAACCATGCATTCATTTAAGGCTTGCCAGTTCCTAAATGTCTTCAGGACAATTTTATGGGTCAGATGGTAGATGTACCAACTAGAAATAAAGCGTTACTGGATCTACTGATTACCAACAATACAGACCTGATCACAAATGTGGAAATACAGGGCAATTTAGGTAACAGGGATCACAGGTCAATTGGCTTCAGTATATATGACACAAATAGGAAACATAAGGGGAATACAAAGACACTGAATTTCAAAAGAGCCAACTTCCCTAAACTACGAACCTTGCTAGAAGGCATAAATTGGGATAAAATCTAATGCCGCGTACACACGAGCGGACTTTTCAACATCCAAAGTCCGAAGGACTGAGTCCGTCAGACTATCCGATCGTGTGTGGGCTGCAACGGACTTTTGACTCACCAAAGTCCGAAGGACTTTAGAATATGGAACATGCTTCAAATTTTCCAGACGGAACTCCGCAGGACCCGGTCCCCTTCAAAAATCCGCTCGTGTGTATGCTACTCCGACGGACTAAAACCGACGCTAGGGCAGCTATTGGCTACTGGCTATGAACTTCCTTATTCGAGTCGGGTCGTACGTCATCACGTTCGAATCCGTCGGAGTTTAGTGTGATCGTGTGTGGCCAAGTCCATTCGGCCAAAAAGTCTGTCAGAACTCCGTCGGAATTCCAGCAGAACTCCGACGGAACTCCTTTGGAAGTCTGTCGGACATAAGTCCTCTCGTGTGTACGGGGCTTTAGGAACAAAGAACACAGAGGAGAGATGGGTTTGCTTTAAGAGCATATATTAAATAAGGGCATTAGCCAGTGCATCCCATTGGGTAATACATTTAAAAGAATGGACACAAGTCCTGGATGGCTTAACTCCAATGTAAAAATTCATATAAAAGCAAAGGAAAAGGCCTTCAAAAAATACAAGGTTGAGGGATTGTCATCAGCATTCAGACTTTATAAAGAATGCAACAAGAAATATAAGTGCAATAAGGATGGCTAAGATAGAACATGAAAGACACATAGCGGAGGAGAGCAAAAAAAATCCCAAGAAATTCTTTGAGGAAGGACATCTGGTTACAAAGGATGGGGAGATGAAGAAGGTACTGAATTTATTCTTCTCCTCAGTCTTCACAAGGGAATCGGGTGGCTTCAGTAACCAAAACTGCAGTGTTTATCCTCGTGACACAACACAGGAAGCACCTCCATGGTTAACAGAGGACAGAATTAAAATTAGACTTGGGAAACTTAACATTAATAAATCACTGGGACCAGATGGCTTGCACCCAAGGGTACTTAGGGAACTCAAGTACCCTTGTGAGAGTGCAGAAAAGCAAAATTTGAGTGCGATTGAAAAACACTCCATATAGTGTAGGGTACGCCAAGACGACGTGATTTATCACGAAACGCGTAGGGCGGTGTGACACGCTACGTTTTTGCCTCACTAGAACAGCGGCAGAATTGGGATACGCTTTAGGAGTTGCGATCGGCCGACGCTTCCTTTTGATGATATGCCTGTATTCATTTAAATTCTCTCTAAATTTTCCCTTTTACTTTTATTTTTAATAAATGGTTTTACACTATATGGAGTGTTTTTCAATCGCACTCAAATTTTGCTTTTCTGCACTCTCACAAGGACTATTCTAATGAGGACATATTAACCATTCATGCACGTTTATTTTGTGTTTATTTTTTGTGTTCATTCTGAGCACTGTTATCACTGAAATTCACTGTTTATGTATTTAATAACATTATTATGTAAATTAGTGCTATTGTTATATATTTATCACCATATGTGGTTTGATATATGTCACATAATAGGCTTGGTGTGTATGGTATTTTCATGTAATACTGCACATCTTTATTCTTCACTTCATTTGGGGGAGATGTTCAAATCCTAATATGAGATATTAGGGACTGTGCAGTTTTTTCTCTTTTTTCTATTTACACACATATATAACTCTTTGGTATATATTTGAACTGCAGCATCTATATATTAATAATTTTTTTGTGGTTTTATTTATTCTGTAGCGCAATTTTCGCCTTTTTTCTTCAATATACAAATACCATACTGGTGACCCCACAATAGGAAAAAACTTTTTTTGCGGAAGGGAGTTTAACCACTTTCAGACCGGACCATTTTGCTGGTAAATGACCAGAGGTCTTTTTACAATTTGGCACTGCGCTGCTTTAACTGGTAATTGCGCGGTCATGCAATGTTGTACCCAAACAAAATTTGCGTCCTTTTCTTCCCACAAATAGAGCTTTCTTTTGATGGTATTTGATTGCCTCTGCGATTTTTATTTTTTGCGATATAAATGGAAAAAGACCGCAAATTTTGAAAAAAAATGATATTTTCTACTTTTTGTTATTAGAAAAATCCAATAAATTCAATTTTAGTCATACATTTAGGCCAAAATGTATTCAGCCACATGTCTTTGGTAAAAAAAAAGTAAATAACTGTATATTTACTGGTTTGCGCAAAAGTTGTCACATCTACAAACTAAGGTACGTTTTCTGGAATTTACGCAGCTTTTAGTTTACGACTGCCTATCTCAGTTCTTGAGGTGCTAAAATGGCAGGGCAGTACAAAACCCCCCCAAATGACCCCATTTTGGAAAGTAGACCCCCTAAGGAAATTGATAAGTGGCATGTTGAGCCCATCGAATATTTTATTTTTTTGCCTCAAGCGATTGAATAATGACAAAAAAATAATTTTTTTTTTTTTTTTTACACAAAGTTGTCACTAAATGATATATTGCTCACACATGCTATGGGCATATGTGAAATGACACCCCAAAATAAATTCTGCTGCTTCTCCTGAGTACGGGGATACCACACGTGTGGGATTTTTTGGGAGCCTACCCGCGTACGGGGCCCCGAAAGCCAAGAACCGCCTTCAGGTTTTCTAAGGGCGTAAATATTTGACTTCACTCCTCACTACCTATTACAGTTTTGAAGGCCATAAAATGCCAAGATGGCACAAAACCCCCACAAATGACCCCATTTTAGAAAGTAGACACCCCAAGCTATTTGCTGAGAGGCATGTTGAGTCCATGGAATATTTTATATTTTTCCACAAGTTGCGGGAAAATTACAAACTTTAATTTTTTTTTATTTTTTTTTCACAAAGTTGTCACTAAATGATATATTGCTCACACATGCCATGGGCATATGTGAAATGACACCCCAAAATAAATTCTGCTGCTTCTCCTGAGTACGGAGATACCACATGTGTGGGATTTTTTGGGAGCCTAGCCGCGTACGGGGCCCCGAAACCAAGAACCGCCTTCAGGTTTTCTAAGGGCGTAAATATTTGACTTCACTCCTCACTACCTATTACAGTTTTGAAGGCCATAAAATGCCAAGATGGCACAAAACCCCCACAAATGACCCCATTTTAGAAAGTAGACACCCCAAGCTATTTGCTGAGAGGCATGTTGAGTCCATGGAATATTTTATCTTTTGCCAAAAGTTGCGGAAAAATTACAAACTTTTTTTTTTTTTTCACAAAGTTGTCACTAAATGATATATTGCTCACGCATGCCATGGGCATATGTGAAATGACACCCCAAAATAAATTCTGCTGCTTCTCCTGAGTACAGGGATACCACATATGTGGGACTTTTTGGGAGCCTAGCCGCGTACGGGGCCCCGAAAACCAAGCACCGCCTTCAGGCTTTCTAAGGGCGTTACAGTTTTGAAGGCCATAAAATGCCAAGATGGCACAAACCCCCCCCAAATGACCCCATTTTGGAAAGTAGACACCCCTAAATTTAGGGGTACACTAGTGAGACTAGGTAATAAATGGCGGGTGCCCTGAAACTATAAAAAAATAACTAACCAACCAGCGTCACCTGTAACAGTTATATGGTGATCACTGGTGAAAGGGTTAACTAGGGGGCAATCAGGGGGCTTTATGCGGTAGTATATGGGGGTCCCTGGCGCTATAAAAAGTTGCGGCGAACCTAAATACCTACCTGCCTAACTAGCGTCACCTGTGACACTAATACAGCGATCAGAAAAATGATCGCTTATTAGGCTGGGTTCACACTGGAGCGATGCGGGAACGCCACGAATCCGCGGCGGGTTCCCGCATCGCATGCCTCCCGGCGGCAGTTCACACTGCCCTATGCAAACTGCTGGGAGTGTCAGTGAAATGTTAATGACACCCCCAGATCAGTTCGCATATCGCAGTGCGATCTGCAAACTCGGATCGCATGGTGTGAACACCCATGCGATCCGATTCTGCTGCGGACCAAAAAAAGGGTCCCGTGCGAGTTTGCGGCGGGTGCGGCGGGTGCGACACGAATTCAGCCATACTATCTGTATGGCTGAACTCGAATCGCACAGAGATCGGATGTGATTTGCACTGCAGTGCGGTGCGAATCACATCCGTTCTCAAACCGCTGCAATGTGAACCCAGCCTTAGTGACACTGGCGACGGGGGGTGATCACGGGGTTAAACCTTTATTGGGGGGGTTAGGGGGGTACCTTAGAACTAAAGGGGGCTAACCCTAACTGCCCTAACAGTTATTACAGTCACAAATGACACCCGCCGGGTGATCAGGGGGTTAAACCTTTATTAGGTAATAAATGGCGGGTGCCCTGAAACTATAAAAAAATAACTAACCAACCAGCGTCACCTGTAACAGTTATATGGTGATCACTGGTGAAAGGGTTAACTAGGGGGCAATCAGGGGGCTTTATGCGGTAGTATATGGGGGTCCCTGGCGCTATAAAAAGTTGCGGCGAACCTAAATACCTACCTGCCTAACTAGCGTCACCTGTGACACTAATACAGCGATCAGAAAAATGATCGCTTATTAGGCTGGGTTCACACTGGAGCGATGCGGGAACGTCACGAATCCGCGGCGGGTTCCCGCATTGCATGCCTTCCGGCGGCAGTTCACACTGCCCTATGCGAACTGCTGGGAGTGTCAGTGAAATGTTAATGACACCCCCAGATCAGTTCGCATATCGCAGTGCGATCTGCAAACTCGGATCGCATGGTGTGAACACCCATGTGATCCGATTCTGCTGCGGACCAAAAAAAGGGTCCCGTGCGAGTTTGCGGCGGGTGCGGCGGGTGCGACACGAATTCAGCCATACTATCTGTATGGCTGAACTCGAATCGCACAGAGATCGGATGTGATTTGCACTGCAGTGCGGTGCGAATCACATCCGTTCTCAAACCGCTGCAATGTGAACCCAGCCTTAGTGACACTGGCGACGGGGGGTGATCACGGGGTTAAACCTTTATTGGGGGGGTTAGGGGGGTACCTTAGAACTAAAGGGGGCTAACCCTAACTGCCCTAACAGTTATTACAGTCACAAATGACACCAATGCAAAAAAAAAAAAAAAAAAAAAGCAATTGGTGTCACTGTGACTGGGGGGGCAGGGGTAATTGGGGGGGTGATCGGGGGGTAAAAGGGGGGTGTGAGTGTGCCTGGCATGTTCTACTGTATGTGTGGTGTGTTGGTGCAACTCACCGAACCTCTCTCCTCGGTGCCGGAACGAAAAATACCGACACGGAGGAGAGAATACATCACTTCCTCTCCTGTGTTTACATTACAGGAGAGGAAGTGATGTCACGAAGGACTTCCATTCGTCGAGAGCGATCGCGAGGGGGTGGCCATGAACGAATGGCCGCCCCCTCATCCCGGATCGCTCTCGAAGGAATGCCGACCGCCGCAGGCACCGGGGGGGGGCCCGATCGGGCCCCCCACCCGCGGGCAGGCAGGGACTTATATATACGCCCATATGCCTGCCCGTGCCATTCTGCCGACGTATATCGTCGTGCGGCGGTCGGCAAGTGGTTAACAAGACTCGTGGCCACTCATTAAAATTAGAAAAAAAAAGGTTTAACCTTAAATTACGGAATTCCCTTCCACAGGCGGGGGACATTGATAGTTTCAAGAAACTATTAGATAAGCACCCGAACGACTGCAACATATAGGGATATACAATGTAATACTGATAAATACAATAATCACACACATAGGTTGGACTTGATGGACTTGTGTCTTTTTTCAACCTCACCTACTATGTAACTATGTAAGTAAGCTCAGTTATCAATGGACACAGGAGCGATTATTATCGATCGTTCACTGTGTCCATTCAGAAAAGGAAGGGCACAGTTAAATTACATATTTTCCCCACTCTCAGTGTTGACAGCTAACACATTCCCCAGTGTACCCGCAGTGCCTGGCCAGAGAAGAAATCAAGCAGCGCACACAGGGGGGATCAGATGTGAGCGGGACAGGGAGGAGGATTGGTGCCGCTGGGCTGTCTCTCCCTCCAGCAGCTAAATGCAGCTGGGGGGGGGGGGGCAAACCACCTTTGAGCTGCTACAGGGTAAGCAGCACAGTGGTTTATTCCTGTAATTGCCCCCTGCCCTGCCGCATCTATCCCCCTTCCTGTCCAGACCCCCGGTGGTCCCCCTTATCAGTGGCCATGGAGTTCATTCACATCAGTCCCTGCTCTAAGGAGCTAACAATCCATGGTCCCTATAACACATATTTACATACATACACACACTAGGGCCAATTTGAAAGAAGCCATACCAGCATGTCTCTTTGCTTTTGGCTCAATACGCGATATCTTTAAGAACATCAAGAGATGAAGTTGCACATTCTACTTTGACACCAGTGTGTGGGATCTTTGTGCCAGTTCACACAGGGGCAGCTTCAAAGTTGTCCGACTCTGAAGCCACCCCAAAGAGCATCACTTCAGCACGGCTTGCAAAGCGACTTCTGTATAGAGGTCAATGCAAGCCGCTCTAAAGTCACCCCAAAGTAGTACAGGAACCCTTTTCTAAGTTGGAGCACCGCTCTTATTAAGACGGTTCTATTGTACAGAATGGAGCACGACTTGTTAGGCGGCTGATTTGGCTGACAGGTCGCCCCTGTGTGAAGTAGGTCTAAAGTGAATGTAAATGTTGTACTGTTTAATGCATTTTTTTATTATATCTGTTTGATAAGTGCAAAAAAATTAATAAATAAAAAAATGTTGATCCAGAGAAAAATGGAGATGAGGAGTGAGGAAAGTGTTTTGTAGTCAAAATCAAGAGTGAGCAGCCTAGGGTGACAAAGCTGCTTCTCTAATGATACAGTACAGTTAGCAAGCATTGTCACCCTAGAACAGAAATTGTTTTATTTGCAGTATCACTAGGTAAAAATAAAGGAAAAAAGACGGTAGATACATGCAGGGATTGATTTTCTAAAACTAGAGAGAGAGCAAAATCTGGTGCAGCTGTGCACAGTAGCTTCTTACTTCAGCAGGTTCAATTAGGCTTTGACAAAAGAACCTGGAAGATGATTGGTTTCTATGCAAAGCTGCACCAGATTTTGCACTCTCCAGTTTTAGTAACTCAACCCTTTACCCTGGGTTCACACTAGTATGATGCGGGAACCAGAGCGATTACAGCACCGGTTCCCGCATTGCTTCTCTCCTGCAGGCAGTTCACACTGCCTTATGCGAACTGCTGCGGGTGTCATTAACAAAGTTAATGACACCCCCAGTTTAGTTCACAGATTGAAGTGCGAACTGTGAACTCGTACAGGAATCGGATCGCATAGGTGAGAACACCCATGCGATCTGATTCTAGTGCGGGGAAAAACAAGTCCCTGCATTATTTTCTGTGTGAATCTAATATGAGTTCAGCCATACAACTGTATCGCTGAACTCGCATTTCTCAGAGTGTGAATCACATGCGGTCTCTGAGATCACGCTAGTGTGAACCCAGGCTCAGTTCAGATCACTCTGTCGATACCTGCTGAGCCGACGGATGACAGGTCTGTCTCTGCTCACTGTGGAAAGACGGACCTGTCAGATCTCTACTATGGAGGATCATATGAAAATGGATACGCCTGTCCGTTTTCATCCAATCCGCCAGATGGACAGAAAAAAAGGGTTTTCGTCTGCCTGGATTTAGCGGATCGGATGTCAGTGGATATGTCACTGTTGACATCCGCCGCTCCATAGAACTGTATGGAGCGTCTTTTCCAAGTCCGCCTAAAAAACTGACAGGCAGACCTAAATGGTCCGCATTTGTTAAAGGGGACTAATGTCAGCAGCAATTTTACTTTTTGAAGAGAGAATTACACTTATGCGGGTCAAGGAGTAGAAAGAAGCTGCAAAAATAGTAACGCATCAGACCAAGCAGAGGATCATTCCTAGGATAATTACTTTGCTTTGAGTCTATTAGCATTTTCTGCACTACTGAAGAATACTTAGTAGAATTTGCTTAAAGTAACGGAACAAAACCTATGGAGAGTTGATTTACTAAAATTGGACAGTGCAAAATCTGGTGCTGCTCTGCATAGAAACCAATCAGCTTCTAACTTCAGCTTGTTCAATTAAGCTTTGACAGAAAAAAAATTAAAGCTGATAGGTTTCTATGCACAACTGCACCAGATTTTGCATTCTCCAGTTTTAGTAAATCAACCCCTATATACTTTTCATGCATACTGACTTCAGTCATATACTGCCTGTGATGGTCCTTATGTCCATTCAATAAATGTTTTATAGAGTATGTTTAGTCACACTGAGTGACGATGAAAAGTATTTATGTTCTATATATGGGAGCCAGATTTCATTTTGTAAATTGCAGTCAGAAAATCCGAGCTAGAATCTGCTTGGCTGAGAAAATTAGCACAAAGAGAAAGATGCTGCTCCTGCTAATATTTGGGCAAGATATTGAGTTTTTGTTCTCTTTATTACTGTTAAAGGATTGCAGCAATGTTGGGGACCACAGGGAGGAAAATGCATCATTTCTTTGCATAGATTGCCTCCCGTCTTCACATAGTATTTGTCATCCTCCTCAGTACAGTTCTTGAAAGACTTGTAGATTTAAAAAAAAAATAGCAATCCTCATATGTGTGCCTCTCTTTAACCACTTGCCGACCGCCGCACGACGATATACGTCGGCAGAATGGCACGGGCAGGCATATGGGCGTATATATAAGTCCCTGCCTGCCCGCGGGTGGGGGGCCCGATCGGGCCCCCCCCCCGGTGCCTGCGGCGGTCGGCATTCCTTCGAGAGCGATCCGGGATGAGGGGGCGGCCATTCATTCATGGCCACCCCCTCGCGATCGCTCTCGACGAATGGAAATCCTCCGTGACATCACTTCCTCTCCTGTAATGTAAACACAGGAGAGGAAGTGATGTATTCTCTCCTCCGTGTCGGTATTTTTCGTTCCGGCACCGAGGAGAGAGGTTCGGTGAGTTGCACCAACACACCACACATACAGTAGAACATGCCAGGCACACTCACACCCCCCCTTTACCCCCCGATCACCCCCCCAATTACCCCTGCCCCCCCAGTCACAGTGACACCAATTGCTTTTTTTTTTATTTTTTTATTTTTTTGCATTGGTGTCATTTGTGACTGTAATAACTGTTAGGGCAGTTAGGGTTAGCCCCCTTTAGTTCTAAGGTACCCCCCTAACCCCCCCCAATAAAGGTTTAACCCCGTGATCACCCCCCGTCGCCAGTGTCACTAAAAGGCTGGGTTCACATTGCAGCGGTTTGAGAACGGATGTGATTCGCACCGCACTGCAGTGCAAATCACATCCGATCTCTGTGCGATTCGAGTTCAGCCATACAGATAGTATGGCTGAATTCGTGTCGCACCCGCCGCACCCGCCGCAAACTCGCACGGGACCCTTTTTTTGGTCCGCAGCAGAATCGGATCGCATGGGTGTTCACACCATGCGATCCGAGTTTGCAGATCGCACTGCGATATGCGAACTGATCTGGGGGTGTCATTAACATTTCACTGACACTCCCAGCAGTTCGCATAGGGCAGTGTGAACTGCCGCCGGGAGGCATGCGATGCGGGAACCCGCCGCGGATTCGTGGTGTTCCCGCATCGCTCCAGTGTGAACCCAGCCTAATAAGCGATCATTTTTCTGATCGCTGTATTAGTGTCACAGGTGACGCTAGTTAGGCAGGTAGGTATTTAGGTTCGCCGCAACTTTTTATAGCGCCAGGGACCCCCATATACTACCGCATAAAGCCCCCTGATTGCCCCCTAGTTAACCCTTTCACCAGTGATCACCATATAACTGTTACAGGTGACGCTGGTTGGTTAGTTATTTTTTTATAGTTTCAGGGCACCCGCCATTTATTACCTAATAAAGGTTTAACCCCCTGATCACCCGGCGGGTGTCATTTGTGACTGTAATAACTGTTAGGGCAGTTAGGGTTAGCCCCCTTTAGTTCTAAGGTACCCCCCTAACCCCCCCAATAAAGGTTTAACCCCGTGATCACCCCCCGTCGCCAGTGTCACTAAGGCTGGGTTCACATTGCAGCGGTTTATGAGAACGGATGTGATTCGCACCGCACTGCAGTGCAAATCACATCCGATCTCTGTGCGATTCGAGTTCAGCCATACAGATAGTATGGCTGAATTCGTGTCGCACCCGCCGCACCCGCCGCAAACTCGCACGGGACCCTTTTTTTGGTCCGCAGCAGAATCGGATCGCATGGGTGTTCACACCATGCGATCCGAGTTTGCAGATCGCACTGCGATATGCGAACTGATCTGGGGGTGTCATTAACATTTCACTGACACTCCCAGCAGTTCGCATAGGGCAGTGTGAACTGCCGCCGGGAGGCATGTGATGCGGGAACCCGCCGCGCATTCGTGGCGTTCCCACATCGCTCCAGTGTGAACCCAGCCTAATAAGCGATCGTTTTTCTGATCACTGTATTAGTGTCACAGGTGACGCTAGTTAGGCAGGTAGGTATTTAGGTTCGCCGCAGCTTTTTATAGCGCCAGGGACCCCCATATACTACCGCATAAAGCCCCCTGATTGCCCCCTAGTTAACCCTTTCACCAGTGATCACCATATAACTGTTACAGGTGACGCTGGTTGGTTAGTTATTTTTTTTATAGTTTCAGGGCACCCGCCATTTATTACCTAATTTCACTAGTGTACCCCTAAATTTAGGGGTGTCTACTTTCCAAAATGGGGTCATTTGGGGGGGTTTGTGCCATCTTGGCATTTTATGGCCTTCAAAACTGTAACGCCCTTAGAAAGCCTGAAGGCGGTGCTTGGTTTTCGGGGCCCCGTGCGCGGCTAGGCTCCCAAAAAGTCCCACATATGTGGTATCCCCGTACTCAGGAGAAGCAGCAGAATTTATTTTGGGGTGTCATTTCACATATGCCCATGGCATGCGTGAGCAATATATCATTTAGTGACAACTTTGTGAAAAAAAAAAAAAGTTTGTAATTTTCCCGCAACTTGTGGCAAAATATAAAATATTCCATGGACTCAACATGCCTCTCAGCAAATAGCTTGGGGTGTCTACTTTCTAAAATGGGGTCATTTGTGGGGGTTTTGTGCCATCTTGGCATTTTATGGCCTTCAAAACTGTAATAGGTAGTGAGGAGTGAAGTCAAATATTTACGCCCTTAGAAAACCTGAAGGCGGTTCTTGGTTTTCGGGGCCCCGTACGTGGCTAGGCTCCCAAAAAGTCCCACATATGTGGTATCCCCGTACTCAGGAGAAGCAGCAGAATTTATTTTGGGGTGTCATTTCACATATGCCCATAGCATGTGTGAGCAATATATCATTTAGTGACAACTTTGTGAAAAAAAAATAAAAAAAAATTAAAGTTTGTAATTTTCCCGCAACTTGTGTCAAAATATAAAATATTCCATGGACTCAAAATGCCTCTCAGCAAATAGCTTGGGGTGTCTACTTTCTAAAATGGGGTCATTTATGGGGGTTTTGTGCCATCTTGGCATTTTATGGCCTTCAAAACTGTAATAGGTAGTGAGGAGTGAAGTCAAATATTTACGCCCTTAGAAAACCTGAAGGCGGTTCTTGGCTTTCGGGGCCCCGTACGCGGCTAGGCTCCCAAGAAATCCCACACGTGTGGTATCCCCGTACTCAGGAGAAGCAGCAGAATTTATTTTGGGGTGTCATTTCACATATGCCCATAGCATGTGTGAGCAATATATCATTTAGTGACAACTTTGTGTAAAAAAAAAAAAAAAATTATTTTTTTGTCATTATTCAATCGCTTGAGGCAAAAAAATAAAATATTCGATGGGCTCAACATGCCACTTATCAATTTCCTTAGGGGGTCTACTTTCCAAAATGGGGTCATTTGGGGGGGTTTTGTACTGCCCTGCCATTTTAGCACCTCAAGAACTGAGATAGGCAGTCGTAAACTAAAAGCTGCGTAAATTCCAGAAAACGTACCTTAGTTTGTAGATGTGACAACTTTTGCGCAAACCAATAAATATACAGTTATTGACTTTTTTTTTACCAAAGACATGTGGCTGAATACATTTTGGCCTAAATGTATGACTAAAATTGAATTTATTGGATTTTTCTAATAACAAAAAGTAGAAAATATCATTTTTTTTCAAAATTTGCGGTCTTTTTCCATTTATATCGCAAAAAATAAAAATCGCAGAGGCAATCAAATACCATCAAAAGAAAGCTCTATTTGTGGGAAGAAAAGGACGCAAATTTTGTTTGGGTACAACATTGCATGACCGCGCAATTACCAGTTAAAGCAGCGCAGTGCCAAAGTGTAAAAAGACCTCTGGTCATTTACCAGCAAAATGGTCCGGTCTGAAAGTGGTTAAATATAAATTTGAAAACTCAGATATCTGAGGAAAACATGGGGTTTTAATGTTAGAGAATGTGGTCCTTTCCTCTTTTAAACCCAATGGTTTATTTTCTGTTTGGAGAACTTCCTTTTGATTTCCTCCAAAAACTTTAAGAATAGTGTTATTCAGCACTTCCTGCCTCACTGTATACCTGTTTAACTTTGGGTCATCTTCTTTACTGGAGTCTCAGGTTGGGAGTCTGGAACTTTGTACTTAGACATTCCAAAGGCAATAAAAATGTAACAGTACCGATCATGAATGATCAGGACTAAAGAGACCATGATTTTGAAAGAACGATAATAAAATTGTTACGTGGATCAAGATCTGTGTCCCTTGGATCAAACACTTTTTCAAACGCACCTACCTTTGACAATTGTACATTTAAGGTGTTTTTCTATGACTTTGGTTACCCTGAGGGGACAATGGTGTTCTTCCTTCCTGCCTTCCATACCCTTGTATGCCCTTAACTCCTATCTGTCCCCTCTCCCATACTATACTATACTACCATTCTACATTTTTCTAGACCTCCTTTTCTCTGTCAATACCTAGTCTTTTTAATGTTCAAATGTATTTGGATAAGTTTGTCAAGGTTAGCTATGTGGTGCGTTGTTTTGTCACCTCATTCTCCAAAATTAGTTCCTGCACTACTTCTGGCAACTTCAGGGGCAATTTCAAGAGACATCTATGCATGAAGCTGCACAGATATCTTCCAAATCATCCCCGAACTCGCACTGAAATGCGGGTTTGAAATTGTGTCAGTTCAGCTGAACTCGCACGATTTCAAACCCTCTTTCAGTGTGAACGTACTCTAAAACCTGGAAGCTGATTTCTATACAGAGTTGCACCAAATTTTTCACTCTCCAGTTTTAGTAAATGTACCCCTGTATTCTGACTCAGCACTGTCACAATACACTGATCAGCAGCTGCAGTTGCTCATTGACAAGTTTTCCAACTCGTCTGTTTATCAGAAGTAAATCTAACTAAATTCAATCAGTATGTAGCATTCCGGTATAACTTTTGAGTTCTATCTTCACATTTCATTCCGTCTATGGCCAGCTTAACTCATTTATTTATTTTACGTATGTATAGCTTGAGATTGCCCCTTATTGTGCCTAACATTGTACCCTGTTATTTGTGTGACAACCCAATCAAAAAATCTATTGGAAAGAAACTTTTTCATACTGTCATCCATTGTTCTCATGTTTAGACAAGCAATAAAATGTTCTTGTAGAGGAACTACCCGAACGGCTGCACTTCTATATCCACCTGTATTCATTCATGTAAAAACAAATCACGGACTCAGTGTAGGATTGAAGAAACAGGTTGGTGCGTTTCCCGCTGTCCTCGACACTTATAACCCCTCATTAAAATGTTCTTCTATAGAATATACATACATGCTAGTATTAGAAAAGATACAATATTTAGTTCTCTCATTGTTTTTAGGGGTCAGTTGTCTAATGTTTATGGCTGAACTCACATTTTGCATTGTGAAAATGTATACAGTTTTTTTGTGTCTTTTTTTAATACATTATAAAATGCATTTGCGTATATGTTTGCGTGATGTTCATTTTGCACATTTTGTGCTTGTTTTTTTTCATGTTCTTTGCTGAAAACTGTAAATAAAGTCTGCTGAACACAATGCAATAAAATATGTGTAAAAATATATAAAAAGCTAAATTCAAAACAAATTTGGAATTAGGGAATCATTGGTGCATAATAAATAACCCACTAAAAATCAATATAGTGAACCAAAAGATGAGATAGTCCTCAAAAAAAATCCAAACACCAAAACAAAAAGAGAGTGTGTGTAGTGATCTTGGTTATCCGTGCTCCACCATCACTCGGGTGCAAGAAATACACACTCACCGTCTAACTAAGTAAAATAAGTCTCATAATAATCAGATCCTTTGGGAAGATCCATATGGGTCAGAGGGGGATGATCCTTCACTTAAATTCAATCCTTAGATTTCTCCTTATGCTTGTATGATAATAGAGCTTGGCAAAAGCAAAGTATACATCATAGTGCAATATATTTCATGAAACAGGTAAAAATTGTGATAAAATGCACACTTTCATTTTAAGGTGCTAGTAAGTCAGCACTAACATGTACAGCCAGTAGAACAGGAACAACACCGTTCCTCCAAGTTGCGGCGTGCATTCCAATACACCAAAAATCAGAGCCAAGCGTACCAGAAGTGACATCTGTGTGGGCGAGCGCGCATTTCAGGTCATTAGGAAGCTTACCTGCCGCCATTCTCTTGTAGCCGTATATACACCCCACTATACAGTCTGATTGGTTGTTGAAAATCATCATACGTCTTTTTTTTTACATTTCAAAACTGCTGTACATCTTGGTGACTTACTTTCACAAGCAAATACCAGCACACAAGCAATAACGAATACATTTAATCATTAAAAAACATCAATTTATAATCATTAATAATAAATACTAAATTCATAACGACATTCTCAATTTAATCACATAGCATAAAACCATTCTCAATTCAACTGAATAATTAACATAAATGCTACAAAAAATGTAAATACTAAAAAAAACTTTTACTCTCTTATTTCATAATATTGGATTTTCCCTGGTGATCTGGCCAGTGGAGTGCCTACGTCACCTTTGGACAGTAGCATTGCCAGTCTGGTGGGAGGTGAGTGTTACATGCACTAGCAGATTTAGATACACTAAACAAATTAAAGCCAAACTCCAGCTTACAATTTATAAACAGTAAGTCTAGGTTTCCACTATTGCGACCTGAAAGTTATGCGATTTTGTTGACATTTTTTGCCACGACTTGAAGCAATGCCTGTGTATTCTTGAGATCTATGGACCTCAAGTCGCATCAAAGTCGGACTAAAGTAGTGCCGGGACTACTTTGAAGTCGCCGCAAACTTGAAGTCACACAGATATCAATGGTACTAATTGGAAATCATGGGGTTTGACTTGTCATGCGACTTTGCAGTCCCAAGTCGCAGGACAGGTTTCACAAGTGGAAATGGAGCCTTACAGCAACAGTTTATTCTTCTTTTTAGACTCCATTCACACTTGTACGACTCCGAAGATGCACCGACTTCGGAGTGCAACTTTGGATGGGTGTAACTTTGGCTTTGACCAGTGATAATAGACCACTGTTGCACCCAAGTTGCATTGTATAACATTCAGGTACAACTTTCATGCAACTTCTGAGGGCTCTTCAGTCAGACCAAAATAGTGCATGAACTACTTTGAAGTTGCTGCAGTCACGCATATATGAATGGTTAAAGTGGCTGTATAGTCATTTTTATGACTTTTACCTACAGCAAAGCCTATAATAAGGCTTACCTGTAGGTAAAAAAAAATATCTCCTAAACCTGTACAGTTTAGGAGATATTCCCCTCGCAATGCGCCGCTGACTGCAGCAGCGCATGCGCACAGGGGATTCTCAGCTGAAAGTCCGGTAGATGCCGGACCCTGCCGGTAAGAAATCTCCCGCGTGCATGCGCGGGAGTGACGATATCGCGGCTCCAGCCGCTCACAGCGCCGGAGAATACCCGGAAAAAAATGACGATGGAACATGTCAGCTCCCTCAGCGTGGATCAGGCCAGATGTCGGTGCCTCATTCTAAGATAAGTATTTCATATTGAGCTAGTATGCGGTGCATACTAGCTCATTATTCCTTTTCCTTTGCAGGTCAGGGGAAAAAAAAAAACTTCAGCGGGTATACAACCGCTTTAACATTGGAAAACATGGGGAACAACTTGTCATACAACTTTGATGTCCAAAGTTGCATGACAAGTCGCACGAGTGTGAATGGAGCCTAAAGCCTTGTACACGTGATCAGATTTTCAGATAGGAAATGTGTGATGACAGGCTGTTGGCAGAAAATCCAACCGTTTGTATGTTCCATCGGACAATTGTTGTCGGATTTTCCACTGACAAATGTCTGTTGTCGGATTTTCCGAGCGTGTGTACACAAGTCCGCTGGACAAAAGTCCAAAGTACAAACATGCATGCTCATAAACAAGGATGAGCCAGAAGCTGTTGGTCTTGTAAACTAGCGTTCGTAATGGAGAATTAACATTCGTGACGTGGCAAATTATGAAATCTCGAAATGCAGTGCACATTCTCTTCTTCTTTAATGGGATAATAATGAAGTTGCTTTGCTGGTGATACTGATGGAGTTATTGCAAACAAATTTTCAAAGGCTTTTTTTTCTAGTGATATCAAGAATAATATTATTATGCTTTTTTTTTTTTTTTTTTTTTTGGGCAAGTTACCACAATGCCATTATCCTGTAGTTTTTAATTTCAAAGATACAACTATGTTGATGTTAATTTTACATGATATTTTTTAAATGTACATTGGGGCAAAAAAGTATTTAGTCAGCCACCAATTGTGCAAGTTCTACCACTTAAAAAGATGAGACAGGTCTGTAATTGTCATCATAGGTATATCTCAACTATGAGAGACAAAATGTGGAAACAAATCCAGACAATCACATTGTCTGATTTTTGAAAGAATTTATTTGCAAATTATGGTGGAAAATAAGTATTTGGTCACCTACAAACAAGCAAGATTTCTGGCTCTCACAGACCTGTATCTTCTTCTTTAAGAGACTCCTCTATCCTCCACTCATTATCTGTATTAGGCTGGGTGCACACCGCTGCGGCAGCGAGAACCGGATGTGATTCACACCGCACTGCAGTGCAAATCACATCCGATCTCTGTGCGATGCGAGTTCAGCCATACAGATAGTATGGCTGAATTCGCATCGCACCCGCCGCAAACTCGCACGGGACCCTTTTTTTGGTCCGCAGCAGAATCGGATCGCATGGGTGTTCACACCATGCAATCCGATTCCTGTCCGAGTTTGCAGATCGCACTGCGATATGCGAACTGATCTGGGGGTGTCATTAACATTTCACTGACACTCCCAGCAGTCCGCATAGGGCAGTATGAACTGCCGGCGGGAGGCATGCGATGCGAGAAAACGCCGCGGATTCGCGGCGTTCCCACATCGCTCCGGTGTGAACCCAGCCTTAATGGCACTTGTTTGAACTTGTTATCAGTATAAAAGACACCTGTCCACAACCTCAAACAGTCACACTCCAAACTCTACTATGGTGAAGACCAAATAGCTGTCGAAGGACATCAGAAACAAAATTGTAGACCTGCACCAGGCTGGGAAGACTGAATCTGCAATAGGCAAGCAGCTTGGTTTGATTAAATCAACTGTGGGAGCAATAATTAGAAAATGGAAGACATACAAGACCACTTATAATCTCCCTCGATCTGGGGCTCCGCGCAAGGTCTCACCCCGTTGAGTCAAAATGATCACAAGAACGGTGAGCAAAAATCTCAGAAAAACTCGGGGAGACCTGGTGAATGACCTGCAGAGAGCTTGGACCAATGTAACAAAGGCTACCATCAGTAACACACTACGCCACAAGGGGCTCAGATCCTGCAGTGCCATACATGTCCCCCTGCTTAAGCCAGTACAAGTCCGGGCCCATCTGAGGTTTTCTGGAGAGCATTTGGATGATCCAGAATAAGATTGGGAGAATGTCATATGGTCAGATGAAACCAAAGTAGAACTGTTTGGTAGAAATACAACTCGTTGCGTTTGGAGGAAAGAGAATGCTGAGTTGCAACCAAAGAACACCATACCTACTGTGAAGCATGGGAGTGGCAACATCATGTTTTGGGGCTGTTTCTCTGCAAAGGGAACAAGATGACTGATCCGTGTACGCGAAAGTATAAATGGGGCCATGTATCGTGAGATTTTGAGTGCAAAATCTCCCATCAGCAAGGGCATTGAAGATGAAACGTGGCTCGGTCTTTCAGCATGACAATGATCCCAAACACACCACCCGGGCAATGAAGGAGTGGCGTCGTAAGAAGCATTTCAAGGTTCTGGAGTGGCCTAGCCAGTCTCCAGATCTCAACCGCATAGAAAACCTTTGGAGGGAGTTGAAAGTCTGTGTTTCCCAGCGACAGCCCCGAAACATCACTTTTCTAGAGGAGATCTGCATGGAGGAATGGGCCAACATACCAGCAACAGTGTGTGACAACCTTGTGAAGACTTATGTTTGACCTCTGTCATTGCCAACAAAGGATATATAACAAAGTATTGAGATGAACTTGATATTGACAAAATACTTAATTTCCACCATAATTTGCAAATAAATTCTTTCAAAAATCAGACAATGTGATTGTCTGGATTTGTTTCCACATTTTGTCTCTCATAGTTGAGGTATACCTATGATGATAATTACAAGCCGCTCTCATCTTTTTAAGTGGGAGAACTTGCACAAAACACATAAAAAACACATAGCCAAGTATTATTCTCCACATTTTTTTATTGTGCATTAAAAAAAGAAGACAAATACAATTAGACATGCTATCTGCCAATATAACTTAACCAAAAAGTGCATTCTATGCATCCAAAAATATAGAAAATATAACAAATCAAATCATTATTCAACCAAAAAATAAAATAAAAGCCTCATGCATGTGTCCTGCTTCTTAAAATAGGGGGTCAACAATGCCAAGAGTTGGTGAAAGCAGGGGCCTGTCATCCGGAGATAATTCCGAAAAACATCTGGATTATTCTCCTGGAGCTCCCGTGGCAAAGGCATATGACATAATTTTTAGTCCAAGAACTCCTCTGATTCCGCAACTTTATACTAACCTGTAATTAGCAGAAGGAGCCCAAAGGGTGGTGCTAAAGAGCTGAAAAACCATGTTGTACGTCAGTACATTCATGTTTGTTGGCCAGCAATTCCGTGCTGTTTGTATGCAAGACAAAATCCAGGCACACGACTTTGGACAAAAGTCAGAGGTGTTGTTTGTGGAAAATCCGATCGTGTGTACGAGGCTTTAGGATAAAAGTTTTACATAAGTAAAAGCTGACCATTGCAATCACCCCTGTCAGTGTTAAATGGTTTGTCCTATACTTACAACTGCTACACCGGCAGAATAGATTGTTCTTTTTAAAAACAACAGATATACTGGACAGATCACCAGGTGAAAATAAAAGAAAGCTTAAAAAATAAAATTAAAAAAAAATCCATCATATCTAATAATTGTAAAACTGCAATATAATAAATGTTTGCTTTTGGTTTTAATATCGCTTTGATGCAAGCTGCGTGGTAATGGGACAATGGGATTTATCTACTAAAGCTGGAAAGTGCAAAATCAAGCTCACTTCTGTATAGAAACCAATCAGCTTCTAACCTCAGCTCATTAAATTAAGCTTTGACAATAAAACTTGTAAACTGGTTTCTATACAGAAGTGAACCTGATTTTGCACTCTCCAGTTTTAGTAAATAAACCTCAATGACAATTTATTTGTATAAAAATTCAAAGTTTACTGTGGTTTCCCTAGCTAGCTGCAGCTACCGTATAAGTTCTCTTCTTACTGTAACCTACTCTACCAGAAAAAAGATCTCCATTATTATGTATATGTAGACCATACAAAAAATCCAGACACTGGCCACAACAAAACCATTCGCAAAGGCAAGATGTGTTAATATGTAAGTGTCAATTTAAATTTAAAAGCAACACCATTTGGCAGGAAGAGGCTCAGGCAAAACTCTCATCCAGGTTTACTGTCTCGTTCCTTATTAGGAGGTGTACAGATGTAGGATCTCATATCATATCTGTAAAAGTCTAAGCCCTTGTAGACACGGTGAGACATTCCGACAACAAAATCCGTCGGATTTTGTCCGAAACTGGTGTTACATACACACGGTCGGACGAAGTTGTCGGAAAATCCGATCATACGTAACGTGACGACGTTATTTCGTTACGACGGGACTACATTCAGGCTATTAGCCAATAGCTTTGGTCTAGGAATGTGATCTGAGCATGCGTGGCACTTTGTCCTATAGCCCAGCTCTAAAACTTTGTCGGTCGGATATTCCGACGGAAACAGTCCGATGAAGCCCACACACGGTCAGATTTTCCGACAACACAGTCTGATCGGACATGTTCCGTCGGAATGTCCGACCATGTGTACAAGGGCTAACATCCAAAAACTGAAAATCGTTGTAAAATACATTATAATTTTCCTTTCTTGACCGTCTGCATGGCATCACACTAAAGGTTTAGCCCCACCACCAAGATACTGTCATGGAACTGCATATCTCTAAATGTTTGGTCCGCCTGCATGGGGCACAGCCTGTTTCTAGGTTAACCCCTACATGGGTGGGATTGTGCGAAGCCATGCAGATAACCAGAAAAGAAACATTACAGCAATTTTTATTTTCCTATTATTTTTCACTGGTACCAAATCTACATACATATAACAAATGAACCACAAATATCAAAATAAACAATGAAGCCTATTCTAGTCGCTGGAACAGTAAAAAAAAAAAATCTATATTTAGCCCACATTCCTTGAAAAGTAAACTTTTTATTCAAGGCTAAACCTTTTATCTCCCCATAAAACTCCATAATCACAAATTTTGAAATCTAACAACCAGCTTCTGTTGAACAGAGACAATTTCCTGCTTCACCCAGCCCCATTTTTGGTACGTGTATACCCAACCTAAGCAGTTCTTTCAATGTGGTCAGTATTATCAAGATTATTATTACTATTATACAGGATTTATATAGCACCAACAGTTTGCGCTGCACTTTACAATGTTATTATTAAATTACTATCCATTTCCTTAACACTAGATAGGAACACAATTATTTCAAGTGTTAAAGCTACATGTCTCCCCAATAAGTGTCCTACCTAACACACAGTTCTATCCCAGAACCTCCTGGCCTGTCAACACTTAAAGCCGAGGTCCGCCCACTGCTGCAAAAATTCAAAGCCAGCAGATGCACATACTGCAGCTGCTGACTTTTAATAATCGGACACTTACCTGTCCTGGAGTCCAGTGGTGTAGGCATCGCAGCTGATGTTTTCATCAACTGTCGGGGGCATGCCACCTCCACTGTGAGTAAGGGAGCCCGGCAGTGTAGCCTTACGGATTCACGCCGGGAACCCTACTATGCATGCACGAGGCTCCGGTCCTACTGGCCTGGCAGCTGGGGAGGAAGAGGGAGGAGGAGGGTGCTCCAGTGATGACGCAAATACCTGCAGCTGAGGCTCCTGCAAGTGGGGACAGGATACCTGTGAAAGACAGGTATCCTGTTCCCCCTCCCCCCGAAAGGTGGCAAATGTGGCACTGGATGGGGGAAGGAGTACAATGAGCGGAAGTTCCACTTTTGAGTGAAGCTCCGCTTTAAAATAGAAGCATGGCCAAAGCTTTTGTGGCTATACATCTCTTGTGGGTCACAGAAGTGCAAATAGTTTTGCTCTTCAGTGACCCAGAGTCAGCTTATAGCAGGCTTTAGTTATTGACAGTCACTGCTCTCCGCTCCGAGGAGACAGAGAACTGAGTGATCAGCGGTGATGTGATCGCTTAGTTCCCAGTCTTAGAGCTGATGTGGGCAGTTGCAGCATCACACCTATGCTGCAACATAGAGGTGAGTATGTATGTTTATTCTTAGGTGTAGCAAGGTCCCAGGCCTCCTTTAGAACCTCCAGAGCCAGGAACAGCTGACATCCTTCCATATAAAGTGGGTTACAAGGCATGGTGAGTGTAGTGCAAGATGAATTCATGAGAGCCAGACACTTCTTGAATGCAAAGAGAGGAAGAGAGGGTTAGGGCCAGGACACCCTTAGGTAATTGCAATGTTAACTCTGAGACTTCTACAGGTAGACAGCCATGCAGGTAAAGGCATCCAGCAAGATACCGCATCTGCATGTGTAGAGGTGCTGTCTCCTATGGCAACAGTCTTATAACAGTTCCTAACACAAGTTGTAATGAACTCCTTTACTCCTCCTACAATCCATTGTTGTAGATTCTTAGCCCACATTAGAGCGAGCAGTTGGGCCAGACTGTGCCCTCCAGGAGCGACCGAAGCGTTAGATCCTGGGGCAGTCGTTAAGACAGGGGTAGCAGCTCCCTGCACAACTCTGGTCATGGCAGCTGGGCTCGTGATATCACTCCCAGCCAGGATAGGGTCATTTTTGACCCAATCAGCCTGTAGTATCCGCAGAGTTGGAGAGACTACTTCAAACAGGTGTTGTGTTCTCCACAATGTCCACAGACGATCCAAGGCCTCAGATGTGTGGCCAGGCTGGAACATTTCTCACAGATTAGTCCCAAGGCCTCGTAGCCTCCAGCCATATACAGGGCAAGCCTGCCCTTCAGTGTATACCGCACTCCAGTGTCAGGCAGGACAGGTTTCACATCGCTCAGACTGAAACCAACACCTGCGTACTTTTTCCAATTCTCTATCATACTTCCAAACTGCGCCATCTTCTTCTCCAACTCACAACCAGGTATACATGGCAGCACTTCTTTATCCTCCTCTGCAGAGCGGGGACTCCTCCCCCTGCCAACAGATTGGAGCAGGTACTTTCTGGAAACTTTAACGCCTGCCTTCCTCATTCTGCGGTGCTTCAAACCTGTACTGGAGTCTGTTTAAACCCTCACAGCGCTGTCTGGAAGTGTCAAAAGACCAGGCTGTGAATTAGGTGAGACTCACGCCTTGGTAATGTAGAGTGACTCTATCTGACCGCTGCTGTGTATACTGTCTCCTTGCAAGGGGGAACAGATGTGATGATTGATTGAACTAGACAGCACTTGCCTCACCCCACCTCTATCTGATGAGAACTATAAGCTTAACCACTTAAGCCCCGGACCAATTTGCAGTCAAAGGACCAGGCCCCTTTTTGCGATTCAGCACTGCGTCGCTTTAACTGACAATTGCACGGTCGTGCAACGTGGCTCCCAAACAAAATTGGCGTCCTTTTTTTCCCACAAATAGAGCTTTCTTTTGGTGATATTTGATCACTTCTGCGGTTTTTATTTTTTGCGCTATAAACAAAAATAGAGCGGCAATTTTGAAAAAAATGCAATATTTTTTACTTTTTGCTATAATAAATATCTCCAAAAAATATATAAAAAAACATTTTTTTCCTCAGTTTAGGCCGATACGTATTCTTCTACATATTTTTGGTAAAAAAAAATCGCAATTAGCGATTATTGACTGGTTTGCACAAAAGTTATAGCGTTTACAAAATAGGGGATAGTTTTATAGCATTTTTGTTAATATTTTTTTTTTACTAGTAATGGCGTCGATCAGCGATTTTTATTGTGACTGCAACATTATGGCGGACACATCAGACATTTTTGACACATTTTTGGGACCATTGTCAGATATACAGAAATCAATGCTATTTAAATGCATTGATTCCTGTGTAAATGACACTGGCAGTGAAGGAGTTAACCACTAGGGGGCAGTGTAGTGTTATGTATGACGTTATGTATTTCTTTTATCATAGGGGGGCGTGGCCTGGCATGTGACGTCACTGATCGTCCTTCCCTATAAAAGGGAAGAGACGATCGTGACAGCCACACAGGGAAGCACGGGGAGAGGTTTGCTTACACAGACCTCTCCTCGTTCTTCAGCTCTGTGACCCGATCGCGGGACACCAGCGGCGATTGGGTCCACTGGTCCCGCGGGCCACGGTCACGAAGCACAGGACCGGGTCGGGAGCGCGCCGCCGGTGCCGCGCTCCCGACCCACAGCTGGGCACTTAAAGAATCACGTACATCTACGTGATTGTGCCCAGCCATGCCATTCTGCCAACGTACGTGGGCATGAGGCGGTCCTTAAGTGGTTAATCAATAAGTTACACTGGTGAATAACTATCGTGACTGAATGGCAAATGTAAATTAACCACTTCAATACCAGCCACTTTCTCCCCTTCCTGCCCAGGACAATTTTGACCTTTCAGTGCTGTCGCACTTTGAATGACGGTCATACAACATTGTACCCAAACTAAATTTTTATCGTTTTTCGTCCTACAAATAGAGCTTTCTTTTGGTCGTATTTGATCACCTCTGCAGTTTTTAGTTTTTGATAAAAAAAATAAAAAAGATCGACATTTTTGAAAAAAAAAAAAGTATTTCTTTGTTTCTGTTATAAAATTCGATTTTCTCCTTCACTGACACTGATGGGCACTAATGACTTGGCATTGATAAGGTGGCACTGATGGGCACTGATGAGGAGGCACTGATATGTAGAATTGATGGGCACCGATAGGTAACACTGATATGCAGCACAGGTGGCACTGATTGGCACTGATAGGCAGCACAGATTGATACTGACAGGTGGCCTTGATGGAAACTAATATATGGCACTGATGGGCAGCACTGATTGGGCAGGTACTGACAGGCGTTAATGCTGGGCACTGATTGGCACTGTAATGGACACTGGTTTGCACTGTGGTGGGCACTGATTGGCACTTTATTGGGCACTGGCAGGGGGTTATTATGGGGCACTGACTGGGCACCGATTGACAGCTTATGGGTACATTTGATGGGGGCTGTGCTGATAATCAGTGTGCTGATTATCAGCACAGACCACCCCTCTGACAGGGAGAGGCGCCGATCACTCTCTCCCTGTCAGCGCGAAGCGAGGAATGACGTTTACCAGCACTTCCTGGTTCTCGCGATCATCAGCTATGATTGGTCACAGCTGATCACGTGATAAGAAGCCTCTGTCAGAGGCTTCTTGTCATGATCGGAGATGCGTCGTGTAAGACTGACATGCCAGCATGTTATCCTGCTGGACGTCATATGATGCCCAGTCAGGATAACAGAACCACTTCCTGACCATCATTCTTTTATAGGCTGGACTGGAAGTGGTTAATAACTCTGGTTCACACCTGAATCACACAGGAATGTGGACTGTGTGTTACTGGGGTACAGTGGCTGGTGAAGTTTTAGTTCCATCCCACTTCTCATAAGCCCCACCTCTTATATAATCCACCCACTCCATTCACTGTATTCCACTTGCTTCCACCCATAGTGTCAGGAGCATAGAGCTCAGCATCACAGGATAGAGTATACAGCCCCAGAATCACAGAACAGGAGTATACAGCCCCAGCATCACAGGACAGAGTATACAGCCCCAGAATCACAGAACAGGAGTATACAGCCCCAGCATCACAGGACAGAGTATATAGCCCCAGAATCACAGAACAGGAGTATACAGCCCCAGCATCACAGATCAGGGTATATAGCTCAGCCTCACAGATCAGGGTATATAGTTTAGCATTACAGATCAGGGTCTATAGCTCAGCATTACAGATCAGGTTATATAGCTCAGCCTCACAGATCAGGGTATGTAGGTATACATTGCCTGTCCTTTATACAGCTAGCTGGTAGTAGCAGTAGTGATGATGGTGGTAGTAGTAGTAGTGATGATGACTAGTTGTAGTAGTGAGTCAGTGACACCTCCTGATTTGACATAAATGGTACTGGCAGAAATCCCCAAAATGTCACCCACCCTCATGCTCCAGTCCACCCGAGCGATCATCCACCCTGTCCTGGGCCCAGCTTGAGTGGAGAATGACTGAGAAGTGCAGGGAAATGTTTGCGGAACGGAGAGGCGGCTAGACTGAGAGAGTATGAGTGCAGTGCAGAAGGCTGAGCCCGAGGTCCGCGGCAGAGGCACTTACCATTACAGGAATCACAGGCGCTGCTCAGGCCTTCCTCAATCCACCGCACGCGGTCACGCACGCACAGTCGACGCCACTGCTGGGGTACCATGCAATCTGGTACAGGCAAATGCACATTTGGATTGTGCAGAATATATTTACACCTACAGGAGATCGCACAGGCAGTGCGTTTTTTAAGTTAATGCTGATTCTAATGTTTTTTCCTCTGCAAAGAATCTCAATCAATCCTCAGCACAAACTGAATGAGGCAGGGACTGGATCTGAGTCATCTGTCTTTGTAGGATGTTTGATTTAATTAAATTCACTGCCTAAAAACACTGGCAACTCCTCTCATGCCTTTTAATAGCTTTAGGCTGGGTTCACACCTATGCAAACTGGATGTGGATTTCCTCACATCCGATTCACATGACAGGAGATTATGATTGACTCTCTATGGAGTCGGTTCACACATCTCCTTTGTGGCTGTGGAGCTTGCACAGTAACGCTGTGTGTCTTTGGCTCCATTTCAGGGTCAAATCCAGGCAAAAATTCAGCCCTCATTTGTCCCTGAAATGGAGAACAGGTACGCATCGGCCCCCTGCTGTGAGCTGCATCCATTGGAGGTATGAACTCAGCCTAAAGGGTTAGTTCACCTTTACGAAAAAGCTGCCTATGCAGATAAGGAATGTCTGTAGACAAAATCAAACTGTGCAGCTCTGCCCAAAGTTGAATAATGCCCTTGCTATAAATGTAGGCAATTTACATACCTCTTGAGGCCTGACTGAAACTCCTAGGACCAGCGGCAGCCCATCCATTAGGGGCACTCGGGCGTGACCCCTTTCTCCACACCGCCCCCTATATGACCAATACATAGATTCATGCATAGCCAGGCATCTGGCCCCTTTTAGGATGCCGGGCGCCTGAATTACAGCGGCAGGGGTGTTTTTTTTAAGCACCTGATTAGAGCCATAGGGTCTAATATGTTTAAAAATATGTGGGATTGTGGCTCAGAGCTTTGCGCCATGAGCCCACCCAGGAATGAATATTCCCCTGTTGTAACACTGATTCTCAATCTGGCCAATCAGAGGAGGGTGTGGGACCCATTTTCTGATTGGGCGAAGAGCCAAAACTCCTGATTGGCCTAGGTTGTTGCTAAGGATGTTGCTAAGAGAAGCCTAGTTGTTTTGAAATTAGTTCTGAAAAGCTGAGCTCAGCGCTACTGTATCGGGAGAGAAAAACTGTGAGTGGTTTTAAATAAGAGAAAGAGCACACTCCTGTGATGGTGAAGGTAAACATGGGTGTAATCCTTGTGAGAAACCTTGTGCTGTACTTTACCCCTCTTCTCGGCTGTCTTATCTAGCTGTAGCTTCACATTCTGCCCCCTTAGCAAGTATGTAATTGCTTTCAGGGCTTTTAGATGATCTGAATAGCTGTCACTTCTCAAAAGCATCCTACACAAAGCTTCTCCACGTCTTCATCCTGTGGTGCAGCCGGGTGCGTGATCCTAGGAGCTCGCTTCTGCTCCACACTGCACACAAATCAAAAGGAATCGGGCCTCATTCCAATGATGTTAATGCATCCAGTGTATATAATCATCAAGCAAACAAGACAAACACAGGAAACCATCCTCTAGAGGCCACTCTCCCAATGTGTGTCACAAGTAAGCTCTTCAACAGCAGTAGATCAAATGATTGACTTCTGTTGAGCAGGGACGGTCACACACTGAAAAAAAATTACACATTTTCAGGCATTCAGTGTTTTTTATGCCTGTAAACGCTGCCCAGTGTTAGCCTATGTGGCCGTGCACATCAGTCGTGTAGATCCATATATTAAGAGAAATGTTTTGAAGCAACCAAAAAAAAAATGCACCAACGCTACATTCTGAGAGAAGCTTAGCATAATTTACATATGTATAAATGTAACTTAATAACCAGAATTAATTAATATACTGCATACTGCCCACATAGTGCCAACTGCCATACCCTCCACACTCCTTTCCTGTCCATAGTACCCACTGTTATACCCTCCACATTCCTCTCCTCCTTTACCTGCACATACTTCCCACTTTTATACCATCCATACTCCTCCCCTATGCCTCTTACCCAAAAAACAGTTCTTTAAAATGATATTGAATATCCTCAATGATATCAGCTCTAGAATGGGCCCACTTTTGTTAGTTCAACTCTTCTCTTATACATAGTGCCCAATGTCATACCCTCTACTCCCTCTGCTGTGCATACTGCCCACTGTCATACCCTTCACACTCCTCTCCTGTACATAGTGCCTTCTGCCATACCCTCCACACTCCTCTCCTGTACATAGTGCCCACTGTTAGACCCTCCACATTCCTCTCCCTCACCTGCACATATTTCCTACTTTTATACCATCCATAATCCTCCCCTATTCCTCTTACACCCAAAAACTGTTCTTTAAAATTATACTGAATATCCTCAATGTTACCAGCTCTAAAATGGGCACACTTTTGTTAGTTCAACTAAAGGAAATCTCTCAGTTCTCATATTTGTTCTGCCCATTATTAGTACTCATTTAATTTTGTGATTACTATTGTGATGTATAGAGGAACATAGGGTATGTCAGCTACTCTAAATATACCACTGGCAAAAAAAAAGTGTCCCTGAAAATATTTTTAAAATGTTGACGACTATGCAATGCCCTAGGGCCACTGGGTCAGTAGGGGGCCCTATGAGAGGCTCCTTGGATCTTGTGATATTAAAGCAGTAGTAAACTTCGCTAAAATTACTACTTTTTAGAGGCCCTGAGGTAGGTTCCATAATGTACTAGTATGCACAACATATTAGCACATTAGGGTACACTTACCTGTCAGGCTGAGCCCCCCTCCAGCACTGCACTGTGTTCAAATCGGCATACCCTGGGCGCTTCCATCTTCACCCGGTCTTCCTTCCGGGTTCTGTGCCTTTAGTCACTTGCCTTAGCCGGACTTCGTTGCTGTCACTCCCATGCATGCTCATGCGCATCCCCTCTCTCTCTATCTCTCTCACCCCCCCTCTCTCTCATCCTCCCTTCCTTACCCCTCACCCCTCTCTCATCCCCTTTCTCTCTCTCTCTCTCATCCTCCCTCTCTCTTTTTAATTTAATTTGTTATAACAAAACATTGTTTGCATTTTTATTTATTTATTTTTATAAAAAGCCCCACCAAAATCCTCAGCACCAGGCCCATAATGTTCTTAATCTGGCCCTGATTGGGGATACATTTATACATGTTTTCACAGAAGCAGTAAGTGGTTACCTCCATTAGCCTGTTTGGCTCATGACGGACACTGCTTTGACCTCCAGCCTTGGTACAATCATGATTTTAATGTATACTGTATTGGATCTATAGAGTGCTGTTTTATGTGTGTCTGTTAGGCTCGGCTCGGCTTTACTTTTGCTTCCAATATTTTTTCCAGCCAGCAGGTAGCGCTCTAGGCTTCTTTTCTGCTAATTTCAGGCAAATGTTAGAAGCAGATCAGGGCTGCCAACTGTTCAAGTTGCTGTTTTTATGAATATATGCCACTTTGATTTGCCATTAAAAAATGGGATATATATATATATATATATATATATATATATATATATATATATATATATATATATATATATATATATATATATATATATATGCAAATGCAGACTGAGTCACTGATCTATGGGGTGCATCCAAATAGTGAATGTGCCTTATAACTGCAGAGAAGTTTCTAACAGGACCGCAGTGGGAAATAAGCAGATTTGACATTTCTGGTCTCTGACCACATTTTTATGATTAATTGAAAGGATGTGTACATTGTTCTTGGTGCTGAGATTTAGGAGCAATTGAAATTAGTTTAGATATTTTACCACAAATCTGGGCACAAATTTGATTTACAATTTTGGGATCTGATAAAGCAAGAATGGATGTGCAGGCATTTCAAATTCGGCGTACTCTTTGCATCGGTTTGACACAACCCCTGCTGAGTAGACATGTGCATAACGAAAAACGTTGTTTGGTTTTGTTTAGATTCGTTAATCTAGTTATTTAGTTAAATTCTGTTGAGTCATTTGAATCCGAAATTTGGAATTCATATTCGGAATTCGTATTCGGAATTTGTTCTATGTCTTTTTCACATTTTCTTCGAATTTACGGATTTTTTTTTTCCGATTTGAAACGTTCGAATCGATGCATTTTGAATCGGCCAAAGCGAAAACTTTAATTTTTTTACGATTCGAATGTGGCAAAGTGAAGAAACAAAAGAAAAATCTTTATGAAATGATTAACCACTTGACCTCTGGGCACTTAAACCCCCTTTCTAACTAGACCAATTTTCAGCTTTCGGTGCTCTCACACTTTGAATGACAATTACTTAGTCATGCAACACTGTACCCACATGAAATTTTTGTCCTTTTTTTCACACAAATAGAGCTTTCTTTTGGTGGTATTTAATCACCGCTGGGTTTTTTATTTTTTGCGCTATTAACCACTTCAGCCCTGGAAGAATTTACCCCCATCCTAACCAGAGCACTTTTTGCGATTCGGCACTGCGTCGCTTTAACTGACAATTGCGTGGCCGTGTGGCGTGGCTCCTTTTTTTCCCACAAATAGAGCTTTCTTTTGGTGGTATTTGATCACCCCTGTGGTTTTTATTTTTTGCTCTATAAACAAAAAAAGAGTGACAATTTTGAAAAAATTGCATTATTTTTTACCTTTTGCTATAATAAATATCCCCCCAAAAAACATTTTTTTTCCTCAGTTTAGGCCAATACGTATTCTTCTACATATTTTTGGTAAAAACAACAACGCAATAAGCGATTATTGATTGGTTTGCGCAAAAGTTATAGCGTTGACAAAATAGGGGATAGTTTTATGGCATTTTTATAAATTTTTTTTTTTTTTTTAAATGGGGGCGATCAGTGATTTTTTATCGTGACTGTGAAATTATGGCGGACACATCGGACATTTTTGACACATTTTTGGGACCATTGTCATTTATACAGCAATTAGTGCTATCCAAATGCTCTGATTCCTATGTAAATTACACTGGCAGTGAAGTGGTTAACCACTAGATGGCAGTGTAGGGGTTAAGTGTGTCCTAGGGGCGTGTTTCTAACTGTGGGGGGCGTGGCTGTGTTTTACAGATCACTGATCTCTGCTCCAATCACAGGGAGCAGAGATCAGTGTCACTTGCTGCTAGGCAGAACGGGGAGATGCTATTTACATCGGCATCTCCCCGTTATTCCTCTCCGTGAGGCGATTGTGGGTATCCCCATGGCGATCGAGTCCGCAGGCCCGGCGACCGGACTCACGGAGCTTCCCGCAAGCGCATGCCCCCGCCGCCTCTTAAGGGCAATGTATAGGTACATGATTTTGCCTGTACGTGCCCTTCTGCCAACGTATACCGGCGTGAGGCGGTCTGTAAAATTATTTTCAATTCTTTTAAATTTATTGCAGAGTATTGGCGAATATTGCACAGTGTGGCAGAGTATTGTACAGTGTGGCAGAGTATGGGCAGAGTACTGCATATTATTGTCACTGAGCAGCGCTCTGGGTAGTACACATCCAGCCCAAGGCGCTGCTGCCATCTCTCCCCCTCTCCCTTCTCACTGTACCGATCGGTACAGAGAGGGGAGGGAAGAACCAGCATCATGACGTGATGCCGGTTTGTTTACTCTGGCATGGCCGTTTACAGTGATCCGTGATGCGCCGGGTCCGGATAGATGTTCCCGGGTGCGCGGGAGCAAGATTCTGGGAGGACGTCCATGGACGCCCTCCCAGAATAAGCCGACCGCGCCGTAGCCGTCTTTCGGCTATGGCCCGGTCGGCATGTGGTTAAAATTACTCACCTTTGGCTTAACTAAAACAGCATTATTTCGAAATGGTAATAACAAGTACAGTCTTTGATTTCAAAAACATATTTACAGTTTGAATTCGACTGGAATTCAATGTAAAACTCGATTTAAATTAGAATTTTGGAAATTCAGACGAATTTCATTTAGTTATTCGGAGAATTGAGTAAACTTAGTCTTTACTGTAATTCGGGTATTCGGATATATCCGAATCTCCGAATACTGAAAAATGTGTCTGAATATTTATTCCGAACGAACTGCACATGTCTACTACTGAGTCAGAACTTAAGTGCTACATAAAGGAGCATGAACTTTGCACATTTAGAAGCTCTGGCTCTGACCCAGCAAGAGAACCTGTTGGACTTCCCTGTGAAACTGCATGTGCATTCATTTTGAGCGAAAGAGGGAAACATCAAATGTTTTTAGACTTTTTATATTCAGGTGTGAATGTTTTTTATTTACAAGAATTGAGTGAATCTGGGAAATACTGTGTTATGACCATTAGATGGAGCTAATGATCATAGTAAAAAGTATTTACAGAAGAAGTATGGCCAAAGCTTCTTTGGCTGTACTTCTCCTATGGATTAAAGAAGTGCAGTTTGTTCTGCACTCCTGTGACCTGTTTTCTGGCAATAGCGGGCTAAAAATCTCTGTTGGCTAATGTCACAGAACCCGGTCCTGGCTCTGGAAAGACCCATTGACCCAAAAGCCTGGACTGGCACCTGGATCAACCTATCAGCAATCCCCTGAGAGCCTGAGCTAGTCCCTCCAACCCCTCTAAAGGCCAGCACTAAAGTGAGCCCTGGGGAGCAGGGAGCCAGAGATTGGCCATCACCAACTCTCTGCTCAGAGCGGAGGGGAGAACTGAGTGATCAACAGTGTTCATCACTCAGTTCTCACTGCAGAGCCAGCGGGGGGACAGATGCACCTAGATGAGTATAAATGTTTTTTTTTTTAAAGTCCATACTTAAAGTGGAGGGCCACCCAAAAGAAAAATGCATTAATAATCTTAAAATAAATAAATAAATAAAACATTTTTTCACTTACCTGAAGCCACTGTTGCTAGGCAGTCTTCCTAATCTGCCTCTTCCTATTCCGCGGCGCTTCCTCCTCTTCGGTGAGCGGCCCTGTTGCCTTCTGGGACATGTGTGTGTCCCAGAAAACAATGGGGCCATTCACAAAGCGCCGCGCGACTCGCGCATGCACAGTAGGAAACGGGCAGTGAAGCCACAAGGCTCCACTGCCTGTTTTCCCTTCGTTAAGATGGAGGCACCAGCAATGGATCAAATGGATGGATCGGCCTTGAGGCGGCCAACATCGCGGGAACAGTGTTTGTAGCTGCTGAATTAAAAAAAAAAATGTATTGGCCGGAACGCCCCTTTAACTAGTGCAGGGGTGAAATGCTATACAGAAAGTGATACAATGTTGTAGAGACCAAACTCAATCCTTCAGCAAATTTCACAGATCATATTGTATTCTAAAGTAAACAAAAAAGTTTCTATTTCTGCAACATTGTATCAATTCTGTATAGCAGGTCCCTCTCTGCAGTAGCTGATTCTTATACTATCAGTGACAAATATGGATGAGCTTCATGTTCGAGTCGAAACCATGTTCGACTCGAATATCGGCTGTTCGGCCGTTCACCAGAATGCGTACGTTATGGGCTGTTTGCGCCAAATTTGAGTGGTGTGTCACGGCCCATAATTCACTGCGGCATCACAGTGCATTGCTGGCTGATGATTGGCCAAGCATGCACTATGACCCGCATGCTTGGCGAATCACAGAGCCGTCTGTCTAGCGAGCTGTAATTGGCCAAAGCCAGGGTGACTTTGGTCAATTATGGCTCAGGGGGTTTAGTACACGCCCCACACTATATAAGGCCGCCTGGAAGTCGGCCTTGTGTGGTGTGTTCTGGCGTGGTGATAGAGAGAGAGAGAGAGATAGACAGTGTGATTTAATTTAATTTGAGTTAGATAGAGTAAGCAGGAGGCTAGTCAGTTAGCTGCAGTCAGTGTATTGTGTATATATATATATACATCCTAGGTGTTGTATATATATATATATATATATATATATATATATACACTGTATTCCGTTTAGCTAGATTCGTTCCTGTGTACTGTGTCCTTTGCACAGTGTGCACTTAAAGCTACCCCAATTTCTGGTGTTCTGCTAATCCTATCCACAGGCAGCTGTAGTAATTACAGTTGGTATATTGTGTCATCTGCACAATGTGCACCTAAAGCTACCCCAATTGCTGGTGTTCTGCTGATCCTATCCACAGGCAGCTGTAGTAATTACAGTATTACAGTTGGTATATTGTGTCATCTGCACAATGTGCACCTAAAGCTACCCCAATTGCTGGTGTTCTTCTGATCCTATACCACAAGCAGGCAGCTGCAGTAATTACAGTTGGTGTACTGTGTACTCTGCACAGTGTGCACCTAAAGCTACCCCAATTGCTGGTGTTCTGCTGATCCTATCCGCAGGCAGATGTAGTAATTATAGTTGGTGTATTGTGTCATCTGCACAGTGTGCACCTAAAGCTACCCTAATTGCTGGTGTTCTGCTGATCCTATCCGCAGACAGCTGTAGTAATTACAGTTGGTGTATTGTGTCATCTGCACAGTGTGCAGCTAAAGCTACCCCAATTGCTGGTGTTCTGCTCATCTTATCTGCAGGCAGCTGTAGTAATTACAGTAGGTGTACTGTGTAATCCTATACCACAGGCAGCTACAGTAATCACAGTTGATGTACTGTGTACTCTGCACAGTGTGCACCTAAAACTACCACAATTGCTGGTGTTCTTCTGATCCTATACCACAGGCAGGCAGCTGCAGTAATTACAGTTGGTGTACTGTGTACTCTGCACACTATGCACTTAAAGCTATGCCAATTGATGGTGTTCTTCTGATCCTATACCACAGACAGGCAGCTGCAGTAATTACAGTTTGTGTACTGTGTACTCTGCACAGTGTGCACTTAAAGCTACCCCAATTGCTGGTGTACTTCTGATCCTATACCACAGGCAGGCAGCTGCAGTAATTACAGTTGGTGTACAGTGTACTCTACACAGTGTACACTTAAAGCTACCCCAATTTCTGGTGTTCTTCTTATCGTATATACCGCAGGCAGCTGCAGTAATTACAGTTGGTGTACTGTGTACTCTGCACAGTGTGCACTTAAAGCTACCCCAATTGCTGGTGTTCTTCTGATCCTATACTACAGGCAGCTGCAGTATTTACAGTTGGTGTACTGTGTACTCGGCACAGTGTGCACTTAAAGCTACCCCAATTGCTGGTGTTCTGCTGTTTCTATACCACAGGCAGGTAGCTGAGGTAATTACAGTTGGTGTACTGTGTACTCTGCACAGTGTGCACATAAAGCTACCCCAATTGCTGGTGTTCTCATACTAATAATACTACAGGCAGGCTGTTGATTTTGCTAGCTGCAGTATAATCAGTATATACGTCCCAGCTTTGTAAAGGTACATCTCCCTGCAGGCCATTAGTATGTCTGGAAGGCCAACAAGGAAAGGCAGACAGTCACGAGCCAATAAAAGAGGGCAAGCAGGTTCTGTGTCTAGAGGCAACAATGCTGGTCATGGACATGGTGCATCCTCATCAGCTCGTGGCCATAGGACACGCTTGTCCTTTTTTTCGGCAGCTGGCCATGTTGAGCCGCAACATGCCGAAGGCTTGGTAGAGTGGATGACCAAGCCATCCTCATCCTCCTCATCTTCTCTCACCCAGGCTCAGGGTACTTTGTCTGGCAAAGCAGCTGCCAACGCAGCCTCTTTCTTCGGCTCAATGGCATCAGTCACTCCTTCCCTAGCCCCACCATGCCCTCCTTAGGAGTCCCTCGAACTGTTTGAGCACAGTGTTGGGTACATGCTCCAGGAGGATGCCCAGCATTTTGAAGGCTCTGATGATGATACCCAGCTAGAAGAAGGCAGTAACGTGAGCCTAGAGAGAGGGGGTGCCCAAGAAGAACAGCAATCTGGCAGTCATGTTCCCCCAGCTGCAGCATACTGCCAGGTTTGCTCCAGTGATGGGGGGGAGGGGATAATGAAGTCACTGACTCCACATGGGTGCCTGATAGGAGAGAGGAGGAGGAGGCACATCCCCAATGAGGCAGGATGCCCTCCAAGGGCCAGCTTAAGGACAGCACACTGACTGCATCACACTGCAGAGCTCCGCATGGGCAGGGCGCTGCCTCTGTGCGTTATTCCAAAAGTCCTTTGGTGTGGGCCTTTTTTGAGACGAGTGCATCAGATTGCACCGCTGCTATTTGCAACATATGTCTCAAGTATATCTCGCATGGCCAAAACATTAGCCGCTTGGGCACAACATGCTTGACCAGACATATGTCAACCTGCCATGCAGTTCGTTGGAAAGCATACCTAAAAGACCCACACCAAAGAAAAAAGCAGACCTCTCCTTGCTCCTCATCAGCTGGGATCTCCAACCCGACTATACCTTCAGTCCTCTCTGAAACCTGCACTGAGAGGAATGAAGGTGTAGAATTAGGTGTATCACAGCCAAGTACTTGCGGGCAATCTGCTATCGGTACACCGACGTCTGATTGTACCAGGCAAATTTCCCTGCTCCAGCTGCTGCACCACCGAAAGAAGTTCACTCTCAGCCATCCACATGCCCAGCGATTGAATGCTAGCTTGGCTCAATTGCTAGCACTTCAACTGCTGCCTTTTCAGTTGGTAGACTCTGCCCCTTTCCATGAGTTTGTGGAATGTGCGGTTCTTCAGTGGCAGGTTCCCAAATGCCACTTTTTCGCATGGAAGGCTATTTCGGCTCTCTACCGGTATGTGGAAGGCAATGTCTTGGCCTCGCTGGACAGGGCAGCCAGCGGTAAGGTGCATATTACCGCTGACTCATGGTCCAGCAGTCATGGACAGGGACGTTACCTATCTTTCATGGCGCATTGGGTGACTCTGCTGGCAGCTGGGAAGGATGCCGGACAAGGTGCAGTAGTGTTGGAGGTTGTTCCCCCACCATGCCTCCAAAATGCTACTACTGGTTGTGACACACCTCTCTCCTCCACCCCCTCCTCTTCTTCTTCCTCCATGGCTTCTTCCTGTGCTTTGTCCTCGGAACCAGCGGTGTTCCGTAGGCGCTCAAGGGGCTACGCAAGTACTCAGGCAAAAAGATGCCATGCGGTGCTTGCGATGGTGTGCTTGGGAGACAGGAGCCACACTGGGGCAGAGATTCTGTCAGCTCTGCAGGGGCAGGCTGAGAGGTGGTTGACGCCATGCCAGCTTAAGCCAGGAATGGTGGTTTGCAACAATGGCACCAACCTACTCTCCGCCCTCCGACAGTGACAACTGACCCATGTATAGATAAATGAATAAATAAAGTCGCGCTATGGAAAAATCAGATCTCCAATGTGATAGAAATATGTGAAATAAAATTAGAAAAATGGAGAGAGAGTAGGAAATATACTGGGTTAGAGCTGCCTGTGCCTGAAGCCCTCACTTCCTTATTGGGGAGGAGAGGGAAATGAAAAGTGTGAAAATAAAAAGGTTATGGCGCTAAACCCTATCAGTGATGAGATGAGTTAACTTATCATCAAAACCTAGTGTTTATTTTTTTTATATAAAAAGGAAAAGAAAAACTGTTGGTGATACCGTGCAGAGATATCCTAAAGCAATTTTATCCAAAGAAAATTGTGTGTGATTAGTGTGGAGTCAACATTCATGTTCCATTGTAATTAAAACCAAATTGGGTGTTAAATTATCCTATACGTATCAACCTACTAAAAACATGTAAACATTCATTTAAATGTGCAAAATGGTGGAAATAATGTTAGTATTCAACAATGTGCTAGTTTAAAACAGATTGTGCAAACATGTGCAAAAAATTTGCAAAAAAGCAATTAAAAGTCAGAACAATCAAGGATGAGAAATAATTCAACCAAAAAATCGCATGAAGACGCAAAATGTGCAGATAGACAATAACTAAGGATCAAAAACAACCAGGGGTCTGGAATATTTTCAACCAATAATCGCATGAAGACGCATCTGTGTCCAATGTAAGTCCAAAATTAATATTTGGCTTAGTAATACTGCCTCTTCAGATTATTGTTGTAATTGGTACAAAAAGTCAATAGGGAATATTTGATTCACTCGTGCAAATAGTGCGGGTTTTCAATTAGAGAACTTCATCCCCGGTGCGCCACTCAGTGCTATAGTATGTGAATGCTCTCACCAGAGTTAATGCCCCTGTGGGGCTGGATGGACCTTCACAATGTAAGCCACTGTGTCGCTCTCTGGCTGCTGCTGGTGCACTGGGTGAAGCTTCGTTATTCCGTCCGTATGGTATCCAACGTTAATTATATAAGGAAAGACATATCCATAGTGTAATACGTTCTTAACCAAATCGTTCGTTTATTAATATTAAGATCTACTCACATTTTACATTAAAAGCATATGCGTATAGGAAAAACTCCGCCGTTCGTCTCAAACGAGTGCACACAACGTGGCCACGCCCTACGCGTTTCGTCACTACGACGTCCTCTGGAGCGGCCATATTGGTGCACCTTACTGCTTAAATAGGGTGCAGTGCTCCACTACGCCTGCGCTGAACTGACAGCGCCATTTTGGGTGTGGGATGCCCTTACTCTGCTGGGGATGAACACAGTTACTCCCCCTATAGCGCCCTTAGGGAAGACAGATAAAATTAGCCTTGGAGCACTGCAGCCTACCCATAAACCATGCTCAATTTAGATGACATTCCTTAGTATTTTCCCATTTAACCGGAAGTTTATAATTACTTCTATCTGGGGAATATTGAATAAGAAAACAAAAATGACAATAAAAATACAGTAAATAAATATATGTATAGAAATACATATATAAAATTCATATATATAAAAAAATTCATACATATATAAAAATTCATACATAAAAAATTCATACATAAAAAAGGGGGGTACACATTAATACTGAAGGAAACGCATGAAAATTCATAAAATTTATGTGACATCATTTAAGAGGTTTTTTTTATATTTAAAAAAGTTTTTTTTATGCATACTAATATATAAATATAAAAGAGGAAATTATTCCAGAGGAAAGTTTTTCAAGAGGAAAGTTTTTCGGGAGAAATTAAAATTCTTAAAAAGATTTAAATATATGTGGAGGTACTGAGAAGGTCTATTTAGAATCGTCCTATAGGTGATTGTAATATTTGTGACTGTGTGTTTGGTTCCAACAGGGGGACTTTTAGATTATTTAGATTATTATTACTTCCCAATTGGGGGTAAAACAATTTTTTTGTTTGGTCGTACTGTAAAAATAAAATTGAAATTAAAAAATATAAAATATGTTTTAACCTACTGAGAATTAAATGTAAATGTAAAGTGTATAAAGGGACGCTCATATACCTAAAGTGTCTGGTAGTCAAGTCTTGTTGTAATTCCGACACATCTAATGTATTTTGAATGAATAACATTCGACCTGAACCCAAAGGTATAGGCCATGAAGTTCATGAATTGTCTTGTGTTGGGGCAGATAGGCTACTTATATATGTGGTTAGGTCTTGTCGGAATCCTGTAACATCATGTGTGTGTATGGGTAACATTCGACTTTGACTACGGAATATTCGTCCAGCATTATCCAATGCTGAGGCAAGCAGTTAACTATTAAAAGTTAGTTAAGAAGCAATTGAGGTCTAATTCTATGTTCATTCCCCTTGGCTGGAGGGTATCTAAATTGAAAATCCATTTCGTTTCGTTCCTGGATATTTTGATCGTTTTGTTTTCCCCTCTCCAGTGGCCTCTTATTTTGTCTATTCCGTAGAAAATCATTTGTCCAGGGTCTTCCCCTAGTAGTGTTGGAGGTTGTTCCCCCACCATGCCTCCAAAATGCTACTACTGGTTGTGACACACCTCTCTCCTCCACCCCCTCCTCTTCTTCTTCCTCCATGGCTTCTTCCTGTGCTTTGTCCTCGGAACCAGCGGTGTTCCGTAGGCGCTCAAGGGGCTACGCAAGTACGCAGGCAAAAAGATGCCATGCGGTGCTTGCGATGGTGTGCTTGGGAGACAGGAACCACACTGGGGCAGAGATTCTGTCAGCTCTGCAGGGGCAGGCTGAGAGGTGGTTGACGCCATGCCAGCTTAAGCCAGGAATGGTGGTTTTCAACAATGGCACCAACCTACTCTCCGCCCTCCGACAGTGACAACTGACCCATGTGCCCTGTTTGGCTCACGTCCGTAACTTGGTGGTGCAGCGGTTCTTGGGCAAGTACCCGGGCTTACAGGATGTTCTGAGGCAGACCAGGAAAGTCTGTGTGCATTTTTGCCGGTCATATAATGCCAGTGCTCGGCTGGCTGACCTCCAAAAGGAATTTAACCCGCCCAAGAACTGCCTAACCTGTGACATGCCCACCAGGTGGATCTCAACGATGGCCATGCTGCAGCGGCTGCACATGCAGTAGAGGGCCATCAATGAGTGCCTGTGCGACTAAGGCACCAGGACAGGGTCAGGGGAGCTTGGTTTTTTTCCCACGCCAGTGGGCCATGATGAGGGATGCATGCACTGTCCTGTCACCATTTGAGGAGGCCACAAGGATGGTGAGCAGTGACAGTGTATGCATCAGTGACACTGTCCCTCTTGTCCACCTGTTGGCGCACACGCTGCATGGAATAATGAATAGGGCACTTGAGGCAAAACAGAGGCAGGAAGAGGAAGACTTCCTTACCTCTCAAGACCCCCTTTATCCAGACAGTGGTCCTGCTGGCCTGCCGATCACACAGGACGAGGACGAGGAGGAGGATTGTATCAGCATGGAGGTGGAGCCTGGCACTCAGCATCAACAGCAGTCTTTTAGGGATCATTTACAGTCTCAGGAAACCCATGGACTTGTAAATGGCTGGGAGGAGGTGGCTGCGGATCATGTCATCCTTAGTAACCCAGAGGACTCCGGACCGAATGCCTCAGCTAACCTACGCTGCATGGCCTCCCTGATCCTCCAAAGCCTGCGGAAGGATCCTTGTATTCTTCAGATCAAGGAGAGGGATCATTACTGGCTGGCAACCCTCCTTGATCCACGTTACAAGGGTAAGGTTGCAGACCTTATCTTGCAGTCGCAGAGGGAGCAGAGGATGAAACATCTTATGGACTAGGGAGGCCTTGTAGAAAGGTCTGTGCACTGCGTTCCCAGAGACTGGGGGGTTACAAATTCCTGATCCTGGACAACGTGTTGCTGAGGCTTCAGTCAGTCACAGAAGGAGAGGTGGAGAAGGTGGCCGTCTGACTGATGCGTTCAGACAATTTTTCAGTCCGCAGCCCCAAGGTATGATCGGTTCCAGCAACCATAGCCAGCGTCTGATTTACATGGTGCAGGAATACCTAGGGGCAAGATCAGATTTGGACACCTTTCCCACCGAAAATCCTCTGGGTTACTGGGTCTTGAGGATGGATCACTGGCCAGAGCTTGCACAGTATGCAATTGAGCTACTGGCCTGTCCTGCATCCAGCGTTCTTTTGGAACGCATATTCAGTGCTGCTGGAGGCTTTGTAACCGATCACATGGTGTGCCTGTCCACCAACTCGGTTGATTGACTGACCTTCATAAAAATGAATCAGTCTTTGATCACCACCAGCTACCAAGCACCTGATACTGATGTAATCGAATATTTTTTTTTTTAATTGTCAGATCCCTTCAAGACTGCCTATGCTGATGCTGAGTGACTACCCTGTTATGCTGAGTGACTATCCTCTTCCTCCTCATTGATCATGCTGATAGCTTGTAAGAACATTTTTGGTTCTGGGCACCGCCACCAGTGGCTAAGGCCCAATTTTTCAGCCCCTGTTTAACAGGGGAGTGTAATTACAATTTTTGATGCAATATTTTGCAGGAGGGTTCATTGCTGTGCTCAATTACAATATCTGTGAGTGGTTGCAGTGTTGTGGCACTAGCACTATTGCCTAAGGCCCAATTTTTCAGCCCCTTTTTTAACAGGGGCGTGTAATTACAATTTTTGATGCAATACTTTGCAGCAGGGCTCATTCCTGTGCTCCAACTAGAGTATCTGTGAGGGGTTGCAGTGTTGTGGCACCAGCACCAGTGCCTAAAGCCCAATTTTTCAGCCCCTGTTTAACAGGGGCGTGTAATTACAATATGTGATGCAATACTATGTTGTCGGATAATCCAACTGTGTGTGGGCTCCACCAGACTTTTTCCGTCGGAGTGTCCGACCAACAAAGTTTGAGAGCTGGATATAAAATTTTCCGACAACGTGATCCGATTGGACTTTGTCCGATAATTTGTAGAGAATTCTGCTCGGACAAAGTGCCATGCATGCTCAGATCAACGTACAAGAGCAAAGCTATTGGCTACTATGCTAAACGTAGTCCCGTTGGAACGCACTAACGTCACCATGTTCCGAATGGTTGGATTTTCCAACAACTTTGTCCGACCGTGTGTATGCAACACCAGTTTCGGACAAAATCCGTCGGAAAAAATCAGACGGATTTTGTTGTCGGAATGTCCGACCGTGTGTACAAGGGCTAAGAATTGATATGGGGAAAACGTGTCTCCCCTCCACTGATGCATTATCACCAATCCTTGTTTCACTAAAAACTCAAAATTTGTCATTGGGACAGAAAGTGAGGTGAAATCTTCTGAAGAGGTGCACAGACAGCAAAAAAAAATGTTACAGGGGTCATAAAAATGTACCAGTTTAAAATTACAAACAGATTATACTTAACAACAAACCTACACAGTCCCTGTCTTGTTTGCACCACCTGTATACTGCTGTTCAGCGTATATAGGGCCTGGGGCCCCACGCCTTTCCTTTTTTTTATTTGGGTGTGGGGTTCCCCTTAATATTTATACAAGACCCAAAGGGCCTGGTAATGGACTTGGGGGAGGGGGTACCCATGACGTTTGTCTCACTGATTTTCATCCATACTGCCGGGACCAGATATTACATTAAAGCCCCAAGCAGTTTTAAATTACTTTTATTTGTTTAAAAATGTAATTTTGTGCAGAGACTGTTCTAAGCACGGGAAACACGCGTCGCTTTACTGGCATACTATAGAAACCCCCCAGGTACGACATTTAAAGGAATAATTCACTTTTTCTTTTTAATCATCATTAAAATCACTGCTCCTGAGAAAAACTTCAGTTTTTAAAACTTTTTTTTGCATTGATACATGTCCCCTGCGGCAGGACCCGGGGCCCCAAACCCTTTCTAGGACAATAACTTGCATATTAGCCTTTAAAATTAGCACTTTTGATTTTGAACGTTCAAGTCTCATAGACTTTAACTTGGTTCTAAAGTTTGCATGAATTTTCGGTCCGTTCGAAGGTTCTAGTGCAAACCGAACCGGGGGGTGTTCGGCTCATCCCTAGTGACAAGCACTAGAATCTCCTTACGCAGAGGCCTTTCTCATATTATTTCCTCTTCTGGGGAAATGATCTAAACGGCCATATACACAAAGCGAATGTTGGGTGGCATTGGCCGATTCAATAGAAACCGGCTGACATTTGGCCCATGTGTACGGCTTCTGTCAAAGGGGCACAACCTAAAAAAAAGGTCTGCAGATCAGCATCCAATCAACACTCTCAGCCAATATCTGGGCCATCCCCTCTGTCAGAACAGAATAGCACAGTAGGGGAGATCGCTGTACTAACATTACATAGTTAGTATAGAGCCTCCTCCAAAGCCATGAGTTTTTTTTTTTTGTTCAGCCTGCTGGGTTGAACGGAAAAAAAAAAACAACGAATAGTGTGTACCAGGCTTTAGCTTTGACACATGTGGACCGTTCATTTGATCAGTTCTTTCACGTTTTTCATCAGGTTGTCATCAGCTTTTCATCCGTTTTTACATCCGTTTTTTTTTTTACATCTACCAGCTAGAGTCCTTAACCACTTAAGTCCTGGAGACATTTTTTTATGCAAAAAATACACCATTTGTTTGTTTACATTAGTTTTTCGATCTGTTTTTTTAAAGGAAGAAAAACAGGGTTTTGATCCGTTCCAAAAAACGGATGGTGAAGGAAGCGGATTTAAATGGGTGATCATCCATTTACATTCGTTTTTCCATAGAGATGTACTGATGTCCGTTTTTCATCCATTCGTTGACAGATGAAAAACGGACACATGTGAAAGAAGGGGCCTAAGACTTTTTTCTCTTATCAATGAATGTTTTAGAATGTTACATTCACTCCGCGAAAGGCAACAAATCAAAACGGACATTTCATATATTTTACAAAAATTAAGGTTGAATTCACACTATTGCCACATGCGGCTCACAGCAGGAGTCTGGTGCGTCCCTGTTGAAATAAACCAAAAGACGCACAGGACCCCTATGCAAATTGGCAGCGGAGACATGTGAACCGGTGCAATTGAGAGCCTGTCATAATCTCCTACCATGCGAATTGGATGCAGTGAAACCCACATCCAATTTGCATAGGTCTGAACCAAGCCCTAAGGCATCATTTGTGACTTTAGGCCTTGTTCACACTGCTGCAACTTCAAAGTCGCACAACTTTGAATCCGACATCCCTGCGTCACTTCATTGTGGCTTGCATACAACTTCTTTAACAGAAGTCAATGCAAGTCGTGTTGAAGTTGCACAAAAGTCATGCAGGAACCTTTTTCTAAGTCGGAACGACTTACATTGCACTGATTAGAATGGTTCCATTGCCATTGATGGGGCGTGAGTTGTCATGCGACTTTGAACTCTCAAGTCACATTACAAGTTGCAGCAGTGTAAACCGGGGCTTAGTATTAATGCCAAAACATTAACACAGCAATATCTTTTTTTAAATAGCCCCCAAAATGTTGCTGTTTTAAAAAAAAAAAACTTCAATTGAACTTTAATTGCATCTATTGAAAACAAAAAAATCTGTTTTGGATAGACTGGTCCATTAACAACATGAGTATACAGTATGTAAGAGTTTTTGATCTGTGACCTCCCCCTCTCCCTTTAAGAAAAGGAAGTGTTTAAAAGAACAAATGGTCCGGCTGAATCAGAAGTTGACACTTTCCTCTAGACCAAGCCAGACTGTACAGTGCTAAGGAAGCCTTTTCCACCTTTGAAGTTAGTTCTTACAAAAAAACTTCATTTTGGTCTAATTACCCCCAAGTGAGTGGAAGGGTAGTCATTTCTCTTTGATAAAATAAGATTAGGCAGATAAAACAAATGACATGGATTGACTATGCACATTGAGTTTAATGGAAAACTATTAAAAAAAGAAATATGGAGGCTGCCAATGCTGACATTTTTAAAATACTTCTTTATGGTCTAACTGCTGGTAAGAATTTTCACATATACATAGGAAAAATACTGCATGAAGTGCGCACTGATATCAGGTGACTTTAAAAAAAAAAAAAAAAAAGAATGCAGGCGCCTTTGAGTGTAGACTGTTAAGTATATTTAAGTATATTTAAGACAAAATAGTAAAAACTCACTTTTAAATACTCAATGACAGGCACATCATGGTAATGGTTAGTCTGGGGATGCATCCATGGCACTGGTCCGCAAAAAGGAGCTGGTCTGGCCTACCTTTTGGGGCCCCCTTTAACTCTTTAACTCGCCCTTGACCCCACCCCTGCCCCCTCCCCTGTCCCAGCTTTGAAAATGTAATAGCATGAGCCATGACAGGTCCTCTTTATAGAGAAATCTGGGGTCTATTAGACCCCAGATCTCTCCTCTAGGCTCCAAAGCATCTGATCAAACTGAGATTGCTGCTCCTACAGGGCTTTAGAAAGCCCTGTTTTTTTATTTTGCAGAAATTAACTTTGAAGGTGCCTGGGCTTCCCTGTTGAGCTGATAGGGCTGGGCCCGGCACAACAGGACTAGCAGTACTGCTGTATCAGCAGTAGGGATGAGCCAAACACCCCCCGGTTCGGTTCGCTCCAGAACCTGCTAACAGACCGAAAGTTTGCACGAATGTTAGAACCCTATTAATTACAATGGACGCGAACTTTCGAAATCTAAAGTGCTAATTATAACGGCCAATATGCAAGATATTGTCCTAAAAAGGGTTTGGGGACCCGGGTCCTGCCCCAGGGGACATTTATCAATGCAAAAAGAAGTTTTAAAAACTGACGTTTTTTCTGGAGCAGTCAGTTTAATGATGCATAAAGTGAAAAAAAAGTGAAATATTCCTTTAAATATCATACCTGGGGGGTGTCTAAAGTATGCCTGTGAAGTGGCACATGTTTCCCATGTTTAGAACAGTCCCTGCACAAAATGACATTTGTAAAGGAAAAAAAAGCCATTTAAAACTGCTTGCGGCTTTAATGTAATGTCTTGTCCTTACAATATGGATGAAAATCTTTGAGAAAAATGGCATGGCTACCCCATCACCCTCCCTCTACCCCAGCCCATTACCAGCCCCTTTGGGTCTTGTATGGATATTAAGGGGAACCCCGCACCCAAAATATTTAATGTTAATGTTAGGCAGATGCCTGTGTTGCACAAATGAACTACACAACACCAGCAACGAGGGGGTAGATTCAGGTGCATGCTGTGCAGGAGGCACACTACACTGACTGAATATTAGGCAGATGCCTGTGTTGCACAAATCAACTACACAACACCAGCAATGGGGGGGGGGTCTCTCCCTGAACACTACACTCACTGTAACATAGCTATCTAAAGCCCCTGAGCTATAATTGGCCACAGGCATCCAACCTGTGGCCAATTATGGCTCTCTTTGCTGCCGGCGCTGTGATTGGCCAAGCATGCGGGGTCACAGTGCATGCTTGGCCAATCATCAGCCAGCAATGCACTGCGACTGGTGCAGTGCATTGTGGGCCGTTCGTATCACACTAATTTGATGCGAACGGCCCACAAAGTTCTGGTTTTGTGGAACGGTTGAACGGCCGATGTTCGAATCGAACACGGGGCTCATCCCTAATCAGCAGTCCTGGCTTGGGATATACCCACTGCGACAATCCCAGGTCCATTAATTCATAGGCTGCTGCCTTCCAACAAGTTTGGAATGGAACACTGGTCAGCACAGTGGTGTAGTGGTTAGCACTTTCGCCTAGCAGCAAACAGGGTGCTGGTTCAGATCCCAACCATGATACTACCTGCCTGTAGTTTGTTGCATGTTCTCCCTGTGCCTGTGTGGATTTACTCTGGTTTCCTACCACACTCAAAGACTTGCTGGTAGGTTAATTGGCCCTTGTATGTATGACTGTGATTTTTTTTTACTTATTTACCCTTATAGTGCGTTGCGGCAGTGTTTTTGAAATATCGTTGAGGCTGGCTGCTTAGATTTTTGGCTCCATTGATTACCTTTCCTAACTTATTTTCACGTTTAATACCATCACCGATTTTTCTAATCTGCTTTTCAACTAGATATCAGATTTTTGATCTGATTTTACCATCTGTGGGGCTCCTATGGCCGCTGGGATAGACCTCCTTCACAGGTCACGCTGTGGCTGTGTCCTGAGTAAGATAGCCTGGATTACCACTACACAAGACATATCTTTATTTATATTTATATGTAAATAATATTTTGGGTTGATTATATAATATGATAACTAATGTGTTTTCTCTTTTGATTTGTAGTTTGAGATTGATAATCGCTCTATAGCAGGCAAGTCCAAAGTCCGGCCCGCAGGCCAATCGCGGCCCATGTTCCGGTTTCAGACGGCCCGCCTGGTAATTTTGACATATATATCTTTTGTGGCCCCAAACGAATCCCCTAGCACCGGGGCCACAAAAGATTTAAATGCCTTGGAGGGGACGGGACAAGTGCCCTACAGGATACAGGAGTATTTCCTGTTTACACGGCATCCTGTGTAAAAGGAAGTCCTGTCTCCTGCACTGCCATTGTACAACTGTTCTGTCCATCACTGGAGGAGACTTTCAATTAAAGAGGCAGCCAAGAAAACAGGAGTTTCTCCTGTTTGTCTGTCGGCGCACGTCCTGCCCCCTCCCTGTCTCCTCAAGGCTGCAGATGGACATGAATCAGGCTGCACTGACGGCAATGGTGAGTCTGCATTCATGTCAATGTGGATGCTGCATTAATGATAATGTGGGTGCTGCATTCATGGCAACGGAGTGGGTGCTGCATTCATGGCAATAGAGTGGGTGCTGCATTCATGGCAATGGAGTGGGTGCTGCATTCATGGCAATGGAGTGGGTGCTGCATTCATGGCAATGGAGTGGGTGCTGCATTCATGGCAATGGAGTGGGTGCTGCATTCATGGCAATATGGTGGGTGCTGCATTCATGGCAATACGATGGGTGCTGCATTCATGGCAATGGAGTGGGTGCTGCATTCATGGCAATGGAGTGGGTCTTGCATTCATGGCAATGGAGTGGGTGCTGTATTCATGGCAATGGAGTGGTTGCTGCATTCGTGGCAATGAAGTGGGTGCTGCATTCATGGCAATACGGTGGGTGCTGCATTCATGGCAATGGAGTGGGTGCTGCATTCATGGCAATACCGTGGGTGCTGCATTCATGGCATTACGGTGGGTACTGCATTTATGGCAATACGGTGGGTGCTGCATTCATGGCAATGGAGTGGGTGCTGCATTTATGGCAATATGGTGGGTGCTGCATTCATGGCAATATGGTGGGTGCTGCATTCATGGCAATGAAGTGGGTGCTGCATTCATGGCAATATGGTGGGTGATGCATTCATGGCAATACGGTGGGTGCTGCATTCATGGCAATGGAGTGGGTGCTGCATTCATGGCAATATGGTGGGTGCTGCATTCATGGCAATGGAGTGGGTGCTGCATTCATGGCAATATCGTGGGTGCTGCATTCATGGCAATACGGTGAGTGCTGCATTCATGGCAATACGGTGGGTGCTGCATTCATTGCAATATGGTGGGTGCTGAATTCATGGCACTTGTGAGTCTGCAGATGGGCACTGATTAGGCTACATTGATGTTCACTGACCCTTATTTTTCTTCACAGTTCTTTATTCAAAATGTAAGATTTCTTCCTGAAACTTACTTTTTAAAGTTAAGGTGCATGTTTTAAGCCGATAAATACAGTATATCCAAATAAAATGCCCAAGCTCATCTGTTCACCACACACAGTCACAAAGGCAAGAGAATTATTGTTGGGCAGTGTATTAGTGTGAACGAACACACTTAGACCGAATTTTAATAGTTTAAAGAATGTCAGGCAAAATGGTCGGCCCTCAAGCATGATCACTTCATCAAATCTGGCACTCTTTGAAAAAAAGTTTGGACACCCCTGCTCTATTAATAAAAAAGGTGATCAGCACAAACTATATACCATATATTACTACAAAGATGGAATATCCTTGTTTGATATGTATTCTACCTCATAGATAAAGTGCAATAAATCAATAATTATACCAATACTAATGGTGAGTCCTAGTGCAAATTGCTGCTGTGCATGCAATTATTTAGCTGCTGTGCAAACTGCTACTGTGCAAACTACGCAAATAAATAATTTTCAAAAAATGCGCAAAACACATTACCATAAATTCATAAAGTAAATAAAATAGCTGCTGCTGTGCAGATTATTAAAACAAACAATTAATATAGTGCAAAATTGTGAAAATCATCATCAGGTGCTAAATATTAAATGATAATTGAACGAACACTAAATAGTGTAAAATGGTGCAAGATTATCATAAAGTGCCGAGTATCAAATGATCCTTTGTGTACACCTTTAAGTGTGTAGGTGTACCAATACAGTCCTATTTATATTGAGTAGTGATACCCATAAAAGTCCATCCATAAATAGTAAACGTGCAAATTAGTGCAAAAAGTGCTGGTGTGCAGCAATGTGGCAGGCACTGTGTACTCTTTGTGTGTTCCACTCAGTGCTCTCTATGCGCTTACCTCTAAATTAGTAAGAAATGCCACTCAGATATTTCTAATGATGAGCCCTCCTGAGTTTGGAAACCAGGGATGATGTCCTTAAGAGTGCTGTATTGCAATAATGGCTCCTAGTTGGTTAGTTTGCCCGTTCATCCATGGCAAATGAAAGCGGGGGAATAAGCAGGAAGATCCCATAGCGTAATATGTCTCAAATAGGTTTATTTATGTTTAAAAAATGGCTACTTACAGCAATGCTGAAAATGACAGGCAGATCAAACAATGTGGGTTGTTACAAACATCCCTATGCGTCACTTCTGGTTGCTCCTTAATCCAGTAACTTCCCTATACATTACATCACAGGTCGTGATTTCATCAGGGGATCCCCATGGTACCTTGCTGCCTCTTGAAACTCCTCCTCTCAGCACCTCTGTAGTTCAGAAGGCAATCTCTATGCTCACAGGGCATAATGCATATATGTCATAGAATTCAAAGAAGTAAATGTGTGGGGATCTTCACAAAAGTTTACAAACTTCAATATCATTCAGATTATTAGGTGTTGACTATAAATAATTAAAACACACTGTGGAAATTAATATATGATTTTGACCAGAAATATGAAAGAGCGCAGAAATTACTTTTTAAAGTGATTGTAAACTATCACAATGTAAAACAATTAAGTTTACAATAGAAATGAAAGGCAAAACATTTGTGTATAGATATAAATAAAAAACATTATAAACACCTTGTTGCCCTTTTTTGTAAGTGATCACATCCTCTCTGTTCTTAGCTGCATAAGAGCTGGAGTGGAGGAGAATCAGCAGTACGCTTCCCAGTGAATGAGTTCCCAGTATAGCTAGAGAACTGACCACGCTGTGTTCTTGTGTCTAGTGTGGTCAGTTTTTAATAGGAAAGCAGCGTGACAGGCAGGAAAACCAGGGATTTCACACAAAAGAAGCAATACAAAGAGAACAAGATAATTGTTCATACAAGTACATGGTACTACAGGCACAAATCAGAAATATGAAACGCTGGGTTTACATAGCAGCCTATCTATTGCATTGATGCTACATGAAACCAGACCAGTCAATATGACACCTAGGCCTCATCCACACTGGATGTTTTTAATGTGGGTAATAGGTACATCTGGCAGTTTTTTTTACTCTTACTTTAAAGTGGATGTAAACCCTCATATATACCCATTGAAGTGAACAGCCACAGATGATACACAGGGATGAAACAAATCTCCCTACATAACTTTTACATGTATATCTGCTGCGTTCATCTTTATATACTGTTTAGAAAGTTCAGATCGTGTTAGGAGATTTTTTCTTCCTGTTCAACAATGCAGTGAAGTCTGGGCATACAGCCAAGACAGCTGATTGGAGGAGAGGCACACACCCCCTCTCCTCATAGGTAGAGACTTTCAGAGCTGATCATTGAATAGTTCAGGACTCTGCTAATTTTATAGCATCCTCCCCAACACAAAACTCAGGCTGCTTTAATCATATGTGACTGAGAGGTTGTCAGGAGTTATCAGGGTAATAACAGAAGAACGGATCAGGCAGGGGCGGACTGACAACTCATGAGGCCCCCGGGCAATCAGAGATTATGGGGCCACACAGTATACAAAAACACACACACACAGTATACAATCACACAGTATACCCATACATGTACACACAGTATACACAGACATGTTTCTATTGTCTGAGAAGGTACTGGAGAGGTGGGGCAGCTATAATCTTGGGATTTTTAGACAAAAATGATGTCTGTAAGGGACATTTCAGAGACAGATGTAAAAAACCCACACATTTTTACATACTGTCCCTGGTTTTACGGAGGCTGACAACCCTGATGGGGCCCCCTAGTGGCCCAGGGCCCTCGGGCAGTGCCCGAGTGGCTGAGTGGTCAGTCCACCCCTGGGAGCAGGAGACAGCAGAGAGTTTAGAGGCAGAAAACAAATCCCCACATCCATCATATCCAGAAGCAATGGCGTTTTGGCAGAAAAAAGCTTGAGTCCTCTAAACGCTTGTTAATGTTAGGATGTCCCCTCCCACTGCTTGTAATAACAACCGAGCAGCTGCTTAGCTGATCCGGTTGTTATTACAAGAGAGCTGACTGGTGGCTCTAAACAACTGTACCCGGGCAATGCCCACAGCTGCAGGTATCACTCCAGTACAACCACTTGAAGCCAAATGACATACAGGTACGTGAGTTGGCAGCAAAGGGTTAAAGTTTGAGCATTAACTAATTTCAATGGCCAGAATAAATTATTATTCTGGCCACTGAAATTAATTGTTGCCCAAGCGTTGACGCGTATAAAAGCGTTGCACACACACAAGCGTCAGGCGTTTTTTTTCTGCCAAAATGCTGCTGCCAAGAGGAAAGGTATCTAGCAGAGATAGCAACACCTTCTATGTATATGAGGCTTTACATGAGGCTGTGACTCAGAGCTGCAGACAGCATTGGGGTTGATTTACTAGAGGCAAATAGACTGTGCACTTTGCAAAGTGACTCTTTGCAAGTACAGTTGCTCCAGAGCTTAGAGCTTTGGAAAGAATATCCAATCACGTGCAAGGAAAATAAAAATAAAACATCACTTTTGCTTGCACATGATTGGATGATGGAAGTCAGCAGAGATTCTGCTCATTTACTTAAAGAGGAAGTAAACCCTGATGGGTTTACTTCCTCTTTCATTCCCTGCAAAGGCAAAGCATAATGGACTACTATGCATCGCATAGTAGCCCATTATGTGTCACTTACCTGACACAGGAGCCAGCGAAGTCACCGCTGTCCCCTGTAGTCCGCCGCATCCATCTTGCTGGTGGCGTCTCGCAGCTCCGCCGCTGTCATTCGGCGAAGCCGCGATGGTGTCACTCCCGCGCATGCGCACGGGAGTAAACACACGCGGCAGCTCCATTCTTGGAAATGCCGCGCTCAGTGCGCCTGCGCGCCGCTGTCTACGGCGCATGCGTCATAGACAGCGGTGCCCGTTTTCGGGCAAATATCTCCTAAACCATATAGGTTTAATATGGTTTAGGAGATATTGCTTGGACCTACAGGTAAGCCTTAATCTAGGCTTACCTGTAGGTCAAAGTGGTTTGTAAGGGTTTACAACCACTTTAAGGCGTTGTAAACCTTTGTGTTTTTTCACCTTAATGCATCCTATGCATTAAGGTAAAAAAACACCTGGCAGTGACCGGCCCCCCAGCTCCCCCATTTTACTTACCTGAACCCTCGGAATTGACCCGACGAGGAAGTGATCTCTCTCTGCTCTTGATTGGATAGATTGATAACAGCGCAGCCATTGGCTCCCACTGCTGTCAATCAAATCCAATGAAGCGAGTGCCGGGGGTGGGGCCGAGTCCTGCATTCGGCCTCTATGGACGCCAAATGCTGGACTTGGGAGCTTGCCTGCAAAGTAATCCCTTCGGGTGAGCGCTTCTCCGAGGGGCCCCAGAAGAGCAGGTTCTGGGCCACTCTGTGCAAAACAAGCTGCACAGTGGAGGTAAGTATGATATGTTTTATGTTATTTTTTTTATTTATTTTTTTATTTACCTTTACAATCACTTTATCTCTGAAGCAACTGCTCTTGCAGAGTTCACAGTCTTTTTCCCTATAGTAAATAAACCACATTGTTTCACCCAGATCAGATTAAGCCCTCCGTTCACAGCGGTGTGACTTATCATGCGATTTGACAGTTTAAAATGACAATGACAATTCGCACCCTATTTGTGCCTATGGGACTGTTCATATAGTTGTGGCTTTCACTTGTACCAATTTTAAAAAGGTTTCTGCGCTATTTTTGGCAATTTCATGTGCGATTTGCATAGACATCTGTGCATCAAGTCGCACAGAAGTTGGCAAGCTGCACATGAAATCACAATTGCGCTGAAGTAGCAAGATTTTAAAGTTGCATTCAGTGTGAACAAGGTGCAATACTACATTGTAACTTCAGGACACTAATATTACATCTAATTGGTGTTTTGCTCAGTGTCCCAGGGCCCATTCACACTTATGCATTGTGGCAATGCATGCTTTAAAACACATTTGTGGTGAGTTGGCAGTCCAATTACAAAGAACAGGCTGCCTTAAAGCAACACACGGTAATGCTTATCATAACTCACATAACTGATTGCTTAAAGCTGACAATTAAAGCTGACAAGAAAATTCAAAGGAGCAGGATGGAAAAAATTTCTGGAACGGATGAATTTCTGACAGTGGGGGAGATTTACTAAAACTGGACCAATCTGGTGCAGCTGCGTATGGTAACCAATCAGCCTCTAACTTTAGCTTGTTCAGTTAAGCTTTGACAATAAAACTTGGAAGCTGATTGGTTTCTATGCAGAGTTGCACCAGATTTTGCACTCTCCAGTTTTAGTAAATCCCTCCCAGTGTATTTGGTTTTCCGTTCGTAAAGTGCATTCATTCCAAAATTAAATGTTAAAAGCAAACCAAAATGTCAAAGTACTTTTAAATGACATGTAATGACAAGCCGTGAAATGTACTGAGAATTCTCGTACTAATGTTTGAATAAACATTCGTTGGCAGCTTTAACCAGTTCAGCCCCAGAAGATTTGGCTACTGAATGACCAGGCCATTTTGTGCGATTCAGCACTGTGTTGATTCAACTGACAATTGCGTGGTCGTGCAGCATTGTACCCAAACAAAATTGAAGTCCTTTTTTTCCCACAAATAGAGCTTTCTTTTGGTAGTATTTGATTGCCTCTGCGTTTTTTATTTTTTACACTATAAACAAAAAAAGAACGCCAATTTTGAAAAAAAAAAACACAATATTTTGAACTCTTTGCTATAATAAATATCCCCATTTTTTTTAAAAAAAGCTACTTTTTTCTCAGTTTAGGCCGATATGTATTCTTCTACATATTTTTGGTAATAAAATAAACGTATACTGATTGGTTTGCACAAAATTTATAGCGTCTACAAAATAGGGGATAGATTTATAGCATTTTTATTATTATTTACTTTTTATTAGTAATGGCAGCGATCTGCGATTTTTATTGGGACTGCGACATTATGGCAGACACATCGGATACTTTTGACAAATTTTTTGGACCATTGCCATTTATACAGCAATCAGTGCTAAAAACTCCATTGATTACTGTAAAAATGTCACTGGCAGGGAATGAGTTAACACTAGGGGGGAATCAAGGTGTTAACTGCGTTCCCTAGGGAGTGATTATAACTGAAGGGGGAGGGGACTGGCCTAGAAGTGACGGGTTGTGGTTCCAAGTTAATAGGAACTCACGATCTGTCACACCTCACAGAACAGAACAGGGATTTGTGTGTTTACACACACACTTCTGTGTTCTGCTTCTCGTGCCCGCAATCGTGGCCGGTGGTCATCGCGACCTTCGGCCACAAGCATTGGCAACCCCGCTGTGCAGCTATCCTGATCCCGCAAGCCGAAGTATAGCTACCACAATTCGCGGGATCGTGCCGACCTGCCGCCGTAAAATTACGGCAGCTGGTCGGCAAGTGATTAAGCTGTACATAGCTGAATGGAAATTTGTCCAGTTCTGCAGAGATCGATTGAATTTCGAACCATGGGCATACTGGTTCCATTGAAGTTAATCTACCAACTGACCAGCCTATCTGTTTTTTTTTTTTGCCCAATCACTGCCGGCAGCTATGGCAGCCAGCAGTGATTATTGTATTATGCTGGTGGGGAACACTCCCCGTGCTCCCCGCCAGCAGAACACAATAGCACTGCGGTAGGGATTCCCCCATCAACACAGTTAGTTGGTTGAAAGAAATAAAATTGCATACTCTATGGCCTGCCTTAAGCCTGGTACATATGGGCCAAATGTCAGGTGGCATCAGCCGGGTTCAAAAGAAACCAGTAGAAATTTGGCCTGTGTGCACTGCAGCTGGTCCAACAGAAGCTGGCCATTCAGGGCATGGCCAAAAAAGGTCTTCCGATTGGCTCCCGATCAGTGATTTTAGGCAGTCCATCCACGGTTTGAATCTCAAGATTTGAACCATGTATGGGCAGGCCGAATGTACGATCGATACCTGTAATTATTGTTAGCAGCTGCTATAGCCTAGCAATTATAACTGTCCCCTACTCCCAGCGGGAACAGTCCCTCCCCCCCCCCCATTAGAACACAATAACACAGAAGGGGTGATCACTATACTAACATTGCATAGTTAGTACAGTGGCTCCTCCAGAGCGTTCAGGTTTTTTTTCAGCCCTGCTGTGTTAAAGAAAAAAGATAACTAGTAGTGTGTACCAGGCTTTAGTGTGAATGACCCTAAGATATATTTTACTGATGACCACACATAACTACATAGGTGTAGTTCTTTAGGGAGAAATTTTGCAAATCATCTAGTTAGTAAAGATAAGACAAGATAAGATTTCTGTCTGTGAGTACATGCAGTCATCATATACCTTCCTAGATTATTCCCTTATTTACAGCTCTTTGTAATCTATATGCTCAGCTGTTAACTCTGTGAGCTCTTATCACACGTTCATTCATTAAGAAAAAAAAAGACTGGTATCCCAGCTTAGATCTAAGGATCACAACCACTAGTATGTCTTGACACATAAAGCTTTGTGCAGTATAGGCATTTCTGCTTATCAGTGGGACGCAATGCCTTCTATGACAACTGCATGGTGTACACAGCCTGTAGAACTAATACAACCAGTGTGACCTGTGACACAGACAAACTGGGAAGCATACATACACCAGTCCTTTATTATCTCTGTCACACCTTCTGTCATACCTCCTACGCAACCTGTTCACCATGTGTCACACTACATACTTCTCCCTGTATCTAAGTTGCTCACACATGATCAGTTCTCCTGCAGTGACACATTGGGCTCGGAATTACTTTTGTCCCTCTTAGGTAAGTATGATTTTTTTTTCGTGAGATGTTTTTATTCGTAGTTTATCGATAACTCTTCTTTTTCTAATTCATCCTGAGCTGTCATATACCAAATACTGCATCAGGCTGACTTCACACCATCCTGCTCCCAGCAGGAGTCCGGTATCCCCCGTTCGCCGTTTTAGGTCCAATTTTAGGCCAAATTTTTGGCAGAATTTGGACTTGAAACGGACCAAAAGACACATGCAAATTCGCACAAGAGCCACAGTGGAGATATGTGAACCGACTCCATAGAGAGCCGGTCAAAATCTCCTGCTATTGCGAATTGGTTGCAGGGAATCCACATCTAATTTGAAATGGCCGGAGATCAAGACAGATATGTGAACCGACTCCATAGAGAGCGGGTCAAAATCTCCTGCTATTGCGAACTGGATGCGGAGAACCCACATCTAATTCTCAATGTCTGGAGATCAAGACAGATATGTGAACTGACTCCATAGAGAGCGGGTCAAAATCTCCTGCTATTGCGAACTGGATGCAGGGAACCCACATCTAATTCGCAATGCTGTGAACCCAGCCTAAAGCAATTTAAAAGCAGTCCTTAGATGACTGAAGAAGACTGTGATGTTGGGGACGGGTACATGACATCAGTATGCAATTGTGGATGCTACATGAATATTATTACACATGGTGGCAATAAGCACTCAATGCACTGGAAATCCCAACTGTAGAGGAAAGCCAAGCAGGTGCTGATCTACCATGTTTCCAACCCAATTTATTCAGTAGCAAGAAAAAGATCATACTCTTTTTTTCTACTTTCCAGATATTATTGACAATGGGTAGAAGGAACCACAAGAATATCTGACACTTTTTTGTATGTTTAGCACTTAGTCATAGGATGCTCCTGCCAAGAAAATCTTGGCTAGAAATGTAATAAGTAATATCTAGAGGTTTAATCAGCTGTGTGCTAGCATAATATTCTTTGTATTATTAGTTTACGAACAGTCGTTAATGGACAGTGCTGACTGCTAGGTATACTAAAGCCCCATACACACTATCAGATTTTCTGCTGAGTTTTTTCCTTCAGATTTACCAAATCCATATAATATGAGGACAAACCTTAGGAGTTTCAATGTGTATGCAATCAGGCAGGCCCTTCTACTACATGGTTTTAGTAAATCTGAAGGAAAAACTCAGCAGATAATCTGATAGTGTGTATGGGGCTTTAGTTATACAAATATTTTTTTATTTTTTTTATTTGAGCATACATAAATCCAGTAAAAAGTTTTATGAAGCACCTTGTCTAGTATTATTTTCCTAGAACTGATTGCACAAACACCTGCATAAATAGAAAAAGGATCTACCCTTTTAATCGGTATTGTATTTGGACGACAAATTAAATGTTAAAATATCAGTAACCATCAGATTATCATTTTGTTGACGTGAGTTGAGCAACATTTCTGCTCAACTGTGTTACTGAAAATTTGTTAAAATGTTGTTCTTATTTTAGCATAGAAGATTTTTTATTTTACTGAAGAATGATTGCTTACAAATTTTAAAGGTAGTCATATGATAGTCATATATTTGTCATAGGATATGTTTCTTTTTAAGCCAAAATATAGACTTGGTTATTATTAAAGCTCACCTGTCGTGCACAACCATTTGTGGGCTGAATCAATATTTGAGTAGGCTATTCGCTAAGAACAGAGATCAATGAAGCACTTCGTGAACATCCATTTACAAGTTTCTGGTTCCTGGTAAATTGATAGGTTGTATTTGCAACAGGAAACAGATTGGCTGTTACCCTTTGCACCAGATGACAGGTGCACTTGTGACCAGGTCATTTTACAAAGAATTAGCCTTTTCAGAATTCTAAATAAAGCACCGTGCATTATCCAATAACACTTTTTCTGACCAAGGCTTTTTTTTTTTTTCTTAAAGCGGGTCAAAGATGGATAGAATTTCGAAAGAAAATCATTAGGAAAATTTGTACGAAAATTCTCGGAATATTCTCAGAATATTGAAAGGTCGTTGAAAATTAATTATTATAATATTAATTCATTTTATTTCTTTTTTTATATTTTTTATTGAATTTTAGATTAGAAAAGAGAAATAAAAAAAATAAAAAATAAAACATTTGATTTTGGACTGAATAGACTTTACCAAATGAAAACTACATGTGCTTTAACACCGGTCATAGAAGGATTAAAATTTGGCCGAATCAGCAGATACTGGCTGAATTACGATCCATCTATAGGCAGGTTGGTTGTACTGTCGTTGGTCCATCGATCGACTTTAGTACAACCAACCTGTTGTTTTTTTTTCATATGATCTGTGCTATAGCTTCTGGCAGTTATCCTTGTATTTTGCTGGCAGCAGAACACAATAGCGCTGCGGGAGGAATTCCCCCATCAACACTGACAGTGATGATGGAGGATTCAAGCAATTTTCTTTCCTTTAACCCAGGGTTAAAGAAAAGAAAATTCCATAATATATGAACTGCATTAGAAATACATTCATTCAGGCAAGATTTTCCATCCTGCTCCTTCAAATTTTCTCATCACCGCAGTCAAAAACGAATGACGACTTGACCCACCAATGATTAGAAAAACAAACTTTCTTTGCAAAGGATGTCCATATGGATGGCTGGGTATAGAGGTACTGCTCGCCCAATTAATTATACTTTACAATACAACTAGATTTCTCCCAAGGGTTTTAATGCAGCAAAAAAGTCAAACCATTGCACAAATAATGTAAAATGAATATTTCTTTATAGGTACAAATATGAAAATTCTAATTCCAAATGGAACATACTGTTTAAAATATGAGCTCTGGCATCTGTGACCCCAAATAGAATTACAAGGAATAATGTCCTTAACACAAAGCAGATAACAAATGGTGTGTGAACTTTTTTGTGTGTGTTGGTAATCTTAAGAAAACCTACTTGCCCTGAGGGATGCTGGGTTTATTTGCTTTTTCTGGAAGCAGCCTGTAATATCTATAGTTTTGGATTCCTAAGGCTCGGTTCACACAGGTGCGATGTGGGAAACCCTGCGAATTCAGTGTGGGTTCCCGTATCGCACCGGACTAGCAGGCAGTGCACTGCAAATCACATGCAATGTTTGGCATCGCACCAATGTGAACCGAGCCTAGTACTGTTATTTTTACTGTGGGACATCCACTGAAAACCTCATATCCTATCCAGATGTCCTAATCCTCCTGAGGAAGATCTTGATTAGTGTAATCGAAACGTGGTGGAGATTTCTGAGCAGGAATTTTGAATTGGAAATTCCCATATACAACATTTGTTATCTGCTACATTTTGAGGACATTGTTCCTTGTGATTGTACTTGGGGTCACAGATACCAGTGCTCATATTTTAAACAGTATGTTATTTTTGGAATTTTAATTTTAATTTTGTACCAATAAAGAAATATTCATTTTACGTTCTTTGTGCAATAGTTTGACTTTTTTGCTGCATTAATGCCCTTGGGAGAAATTGTGTTGTATTGTAAAACAAACTTTCTTAAAACATTCTTTTCCAAAGAATTTTTCATACGAAAATCTACCCATTCGAAAATCTACACCCCCATGCCCCCCTGTGGTGCAACAACAAACTCTGAGATTATTGAGATTAATGGGAGAGCCAGGTTGAGTATAAAAGAAAAGGGTTTGGGGGGGACAGGACAATTTTATCATAAACATTCACCCCCCTTTTAAAATACCGTAATCACATTTTGTTGCTTTGTAGCCTGAAATGGAGACAGACACAGTTTTTGTTTATGATCTTGCTTTTTAACAAGAATTTTTTTTTTTTGTTTTCTTCACCTAGAATGCCTCCAAATATATTTGCAAGACATAGCTCAGAGGTGGACTGGTGTGAAGCCAACTATCTGCATTCCGAATATGTGGCAGAATACTACAATACGGTATGCAATTGGGTGTATGAAATATTGTATTCTCACTGTTGGGGCAGACAAGTCTGAGCTGAACCATAATTAATGAGATTTCAATGTGAACTGATCATATTTCTGGGGTGGTATATGCATTTTAACCACTTGCTTACTGGGCACTTAAACCCCCCTCCTGCCCAGACCAATTTTCAGCTTTCAGCGTTGATGCACTTTGAATGACAATTGCACGGCCATACAACACTGTACCCAAATTAAATTTTTATCATTTTTTTCCCATAAATAGAGCTTTCTTTTGGTGGTATTTAATTAGAGCTGGGAGTTTTATTTTTTGCTAAACAAACAAAAAAAGATGCAAAATAAAAAAAATAATAATAATTTTCTTAGTTTTTTATAAAATTTTGCAAACAGGTCATTTTTCTCCTTCATTGAAATGCGCTGATGAGGCGGTACTGGTGGGCACTGATAGGCTGCACTGGTGGGCACTGATAGGCTGCACTGGTGGGCACTGATAGGCACAGTTAAGGCGACACTAATAGGCACAGATAAGGTGGCACCGATAGGTACAGATAAGGCAGTACTGATGGGCACAGATAAGGCGGCACTGATGGGTGGCACAGATGGGTGGCACTAAGGGGCACTGATAGGTACCACTGATAGATGGGACTGATGGGCACTGATAGTGGCACTGATAGGTGGCTCTGATAGGTGGCACTGCTGGGCACTGGTAGATGACACTGATGGGCATGGATATGTGGCACTGGGGTGCAGCACTGTTGTTGAGGCAGATTTGGGTACTGATAGGTGGCACTGTGGGCACTGATGGGTGGCACTGTGGGCACTGATGGGTGGCACTATGGGCACTGATGGGTGGCACTGATGGGGGGCACTTTTTTATTAGTTAGGTGGCACTGGCAGGGGGCAGGTGGGCACTGCTAAGCTGGCCGTGATCGGGACTGATGTCCCGATCACGGCCGCCGGTGATCGACTTTTTTTTTTTCTCCTCGCTCTGTCAGCACGAGGAGGAAAAATAGCCGATTACCAGCTCTGTTGTGTCACATGATCAGCTGTCATTGGCTGACAGCTGATCACGTGGTAAGGGGTCGGGATCGACCCCTTGCTCTGATCCGTGATCAGGCGAGTCTCATAGACTCGCTGATCACAGAGCAGGCCGCTCGTGCACGGGACGACATCAATAGACGTAGTCCCGGCAAAGCAGGTCCGCGCTGTAGCTGTCATTCGGCTATAGCGCGGATCTCTAGTGGTTAAAAGGCGTACCTTTTAAAATGATATGAATTAATATATAGTAGACAAAATAAGAATGTTACTGGCAGTATTAGCCACCACCATTATATTATAATTCATTGTCTATTATGAATAAAAAAGTATGTACCTAATACATTATTTACATAACAGTTTTCTTATGAAAATTGTTTTTTTATCAGAATAAAATAACACTGCGGGGAGGATTCCTCCATCCGCCTCACTTGTGTGGATAGGGAAATCCATTTTTTTTTATCTGTCTGCTGGCTGATTGAAAAAAAACTGGTTCATGTATGGCCAGTCTAACAGAGCGGATAGATGAACCTCCCCTTCTGACTTTTGCATTCACATAGGGTCACCTGCAGCTGTCACAATATCTGAACAATGGCTGTATCTGATTGGATTCAGCAAAAATCCGTTGCAATTTGAACTGCGCATAGCAGCTTTTAGGCTTGGTTCACATCTATGCTGCATTGCGAGACACATTTTGCCAGTGGCGAGCGGTGTCCTCCATGCATCCCCTCCCATTCTCTCCTCCCTTCCTCTCCACCTGATAGAAGTCCAATCACAGCGCCGGTTGTTTCAGCCAATCAGGTGAGGGGTAACAGACCCAAGCACCTGAATGACGGAGAGGCGGTTCAGTGTTAGGAAAGCAAATATTAATCCACTGTTCTAACACACATGGTGCTCACAAGTCACCTTTTTCGACCCCTATTAGAGCATGTGGCTCTAATCAGGTGCTTCAAAAACACACCCTGCCACTGTAATTTAGGCTCGAAAAGGGGCTAGGCACCTGAATAGGGAGTGGCAGTGGCAGCCATGGATGAATCTATCCATTGGTCATAGAGGGGGTGGCTGGAGAGAGGGGGCAGCACCTGTGTTCCGTTATGGACGCACCACCACTGCGTTTTGCCCAGGCACGGCAGCTCATTAATGCAGAAAAGGGGTTCCTGCACCATTTTTAAACCACAGCAGGAAGAAAATCGCATGGCGCTTATGCAGTTTCCGAATTTCCCACAACCAACAACCAATGTGCTGTGGTTTCAGATGCGTGGGGGTGCCATTGATAAATGGCAGGCTAACACATCTGCAAAGGAGCAGTGCGGTTTGGCTGCGGGTGTTTGCGAGTGCAGGAACAGGTGCGATTTACTCACTGTCCCGTACCCACAACCACCCACTCCAGTGTGAACCTAGCCTAAGTTTTACAGCCATATACCATTCTGTATCCAAGACAAATTAAGCTTTCTTCTTTTAGCTAATTTTAAGATATTTTTATTCATGTTTATTAATTTTATTTGAACATATTTAAACATTCCTTTTTGTTCATTTGTTGTAGCGTTGCATTAACAATAAAACACTTTTTTCTTAAACTTTTTTACCATGCTTTTTACAAGAAATTTAATCTTACATAGATTATTATTATTATTATTCAGGATTTATATAGCGCCAACAGTTTGCACAAAGCTTTACAACATGGGGGCAGACATTACAGTTACAATACAAATCAATACAAGGGATCAGAGAGCCCTGCTCGTTAGAGCTTACAATCTAGAAGGGAGGGTCAAGTGGAACAAAGGATAGTAGCTTCAGGGATGATCAGATGGAGAAAATGAAAATACGGTGTGGGCAAAAATAGGCTTCTCTGAAGAAGAGGGTTTTGAGGGATCATCTAAATGCTAATAGAGTAGGAGATAATTGGACAGATTGGGGTAAGGAGTTCCACAGGATTGGAGAGGCTCTGGAAAAGTCCTGGAGGCGAGCATGGGAGGAGGTGATGAGAGAGCTAGAGAGCAGAAGGTCTTAAGAAGAACGAAGAATGGATATAAACAGGACATATCACAGAATAAAATGTGCATTTTTTTAACTACTGTGTTTGTTTTTGTGTTGGTTAGGGATGAGCTTCGTGTTCGAGTCGAACATACGTTCAAATCGAACATCGGCTGTTCCTCCGTTCGGCGAAGTCCGAACATTTTGGTCCGTTCGCGCCAAATTCGTGTGGCGCTCACGGCCCACAATGCACTGCGATGGCGCAGTGCATTGCTGGCTCATGATTGGCCAAGCATGCGGGGTCACAGTGCATGCTTGGCCAATCACAGCGCCAGCAGCGAGGAGAACCATGATTGGCCACAGGCAGGATGCCTGTGGCCAATCATAGCTCAGGCTGTGTAGTGCACGCCCCACACTATATAAGGCCGCCAGCGCGGCGGCCTTGTGTAGTGTGTTGGCGTCTGAAGCAGTGGGTGTTCTGTGTACCTTCAACACATCTTGCTGTTGTGTAGTGGTTGTTGTCTGCGTGCCCTGACCGCAGTATACACCGCTATATTCACCTCACCTATATAGCTAGTGATCTATCTTTTATAATAGAGCTTGCAGTCAGTAGTGTTAGGAGCTAGTGCGTGCTGTCTGCGTGCTCTGTACCCAGTACATACCGCTATATCCACCTACATAGCTGTTCTCTATTTGAGCCCACTTGCCATCTGCAGGAGTTATTGGAAGTTGTGTGTGTCTCCAGCACAGCACAGTATACATCTGTATATACCCCTTTATCTCTGGTGTTCTATAATAAAGGCATCTGCAGGAGTTAGTGGGTGTTGTGTGCCTCTATCACAATATACACTACCCAACTGCTTTTTTACCCAACTCCCTTCAGGCCATTACCATGTCTGGAAGGCCAGCAAGGAGAGGCAGACAGGCGCGAGCCGATAAAAGAGGGCAAGCAGGCTCTGTGTCTAGAGACAACAGTGCTGGTCGTGGACGCGGTGCATTGCCATCAGCACGTGGCCATGGGACACGCTTGTCCTTCTTTTCGGCAGCTGGACATGTTGAGCCGCAACATGCCAACGACTTGGTAGAGTGGATGACCAAGCCCTCTTCATCCTCCTCATCCTCTCTCACCCAGTCTCAGGGTACTAGCAAAGCAGCTGCCATTGCATCGTCTTCCCTCCTCTCAATGTCATCATCAGTGACTCCTTCCCTAGACCCACCACGTCCTCCTGAGGAGTCTCCTGAACTCTTTGAGCACAGTGTTGGGTACATGCTGCAGGAGGATGCCCAGTGTTTTGTAGCCTCTGATGATGACACTCAGCTAGAGGAAGGTAGTAGCGTGAATGCAGAGAGAGGGGATGCTCAAGAAGGACAGCAATCTGGCAGTCATGTTCCACAAGCTGTAGCATACTGCCAGGTTTTCTACAGCGATGAAGAGGGAGGGGATGATGAGGGCACTGACTCCACGTGGGTGCCTGGTAGGAGAGAGGAGGAGGAGGCACATGTCCAATGAGGCAGGATGCCCTCCGGGGGCCAGCTTAGGGGCAGCACACTGACTGAATCACACCGCAGAGCTCCGCCTGTGCAGGGTGCTGCCTCTGCACGTTATGCTAAAAGTTCTTTGGTGTGGGCCTTTTTTGAGACGAGTGCATCAGATCGCACCGCTGCTATTTGCAACATATGTCTCAAGCGTATCTCGTGTGGCCAAAACATCAGCCGCTTGGGCACCACATGCTTGACCAGACATATGTTGACCTGCCATGCAGCTCGTTGGCAAGCGTACCTCAAAGACCCACACCAAAGAACAAAGCGGCCCTCTCCTTGCTCCTCATCAGCTGGCATCTCCAACCCCACTAGACCTTCAGCTTCTCTGAAACCTGCTCTGAGAGGAATGAAGGTGTAGAATTAGGTGTGTCACAGCCAAGTGTTTCCGGGCACTCTGCTAGCAGTACACCCACGTCCGATTATAGCAGGCAAATGTCCCTGCCCCAGCTGCTGGACCGGCGAAAGAAGTTCACTCCCAGCCATCCACATGCCCAGCGGTTGAATGCTAGCTTGGCTAAATTGCTAGCACTTCAACTGCTGCCTTTTCAGTTGGTAGACTCGGCCCCCTTCCGTGAGTTTGTACAATGTGCGGTTCCTCAGTGGCAGGTCCCCAAACGCCACTTTTTCTCACGGAAGGCAATTCTGTCTCTCTACCGGCATGTGGAAGGCAATGTCCTTGCCTCGCTGGACAGGGCGGTCAGCGGTAAGGTGCATATTACCGCTGACTCATGGTCCAGCAGGCATGGACAGGGACGTTACCTGTCTTTCACGGCCCATTGGGTCACTCTTCTGGCAGCTGGGAAGGATGCAGGACAAGGTGCAGTAGTGTTGGAGGTTGTTCCGCCACCAAGCCTCCAAAATGCTACTATTGGTTGTGACACACCTCTCTCCTCCACCCCCTCCTCTTCTTCTTCCTCAATGGCCTCTTCCAGTGCTCTGTCCTCAGAACCAGCGGTGCTCCGTAGGCGTTCCAGGGGCTACGCAAGTACGCAGGCAAAACGATGCCATGCCGTGCTTGCGCTGGTTTGTTTGGGGGACAGGAGCCACACTGGGGCGGATGTTTTGTCAGCTCTGCAGGGGCAGGCCGAGAGGTGGTTGACGCCACGCCAGCTTAAGCCAGGAATGGTGGTTTGCGACAATAGCACCAACCTCCTCTCCGCCCTCCAACAGGGATAACTGACCCATGTGCCCTGTGTAGCTCACGTCCTTAACCTGGTGGTGCAGCGGTTCTTGGGCGGGTACCCCGGCTTACAGGATGTCCAGAAGCAGGCCAGGAAAGTCTGTGTGCATGTGGGCTGAGCTCCAAAAGGAGTTGAACCTGCCCAAGAACTTCCTTATATGTGACATGCCCACCAGGTGAAACTCAACGTTGGCCATGCTGCAGCGGCTGCACATGCAGCAGAGGGCCATCAATGAGTACCTGTGCGACTACGGCACCAGGACAGGGTCAGGGGAGCTCTGTTTTTTCTCACCACGCCAGTGGGGCATGATCAGGGATGCATGCACTGTCCTGTCACCGTTTGAGGAGGCCACAAGGATGGTGAGCAGTGACAGTGCATGCATCAGTGACACTGTACCTCTTGTCCACATCTTGGAGCATACGCTGCGTGGAATAATGGACAGGGCACTTGAGGCAGAACAGAGGCAGGAAGAGGAGGACTTCCTTGCCTCTCAAGGCCCCCTTTATCCAGACAGTGTTCCTGCTGTGCCACCCATCACACAGGTAGAGGATGAGGAGGAGGAAGAGGAGGAGGAGGATGATTGTGTCAGCATGGAGGTGGAGGCTGGCACTCAGCATCAGCAGCAGCAGCAGTCTTGTAGGGATGATTTACAGTCCCAAGAAACACGTGTACTTGTACGTGGCTGGGAGGAGGTAGCTGCGGATCATGTTGTCCTTAGTGACCCAGAGGACTCCGGACTGAATGCCTCAGCTAACCTACGCTGCATGGCCTCCCTGATCCTGCAAAGCCTGCAGAAGGATCCTCGTATTCTTCGGATCAAGGAGAGGGACCATTACTGGCTGGCCACTCTCCTTGATCCACGGTACAAGGGTAAGGTTGCCGACCTTATCTTGCCATCGCAGAGGGAACAGAGGATGAGACATCTCCGGGAGGCCTTGCAGAAAGGTCTGTGCAACGCGTTCCCAGAGACTGGGAGGTTACAAACTCCTGGTCCTGGACAACGTGTTGCTGAGGCATCGGTCAGAAGGAGCGGTGGAGAAGGTGGCCGTCTGACTGATGCTTTCAGACAATTTTTTAGTCCGCAGCCCCAAGGTATGATCGGTTCCAGCAACCATCGCCAGCGTCTAATTTACATGGTGCAGGAATACCTAGGGGCAAGGTCAGACTTGGACATCTTTCCCACCGAAAATCCTCTGGCTTACTGGGTCTTGAGGATGGATCACTGGCCAGAGCTTGCACAGTATGCAATTGAGCTACTGGCCTGTCCTGCATCCAGCGTTCTTTCGGAACGCACCTTCAGTGCTGCTGGTGGCTTTGTTACGGATCACAGGGTGTGGCTGTCTACCGAATCAGTTGATCGACTGACCTTCATCAAGATGAATCAGTCTTGGATCACCCACAGCTACCAAGTACCTGAAGCTGATGTAACCGAATAATTTTTTGGGAAATATCACATCCCTTCAAGACTGCCTATGCTGATGCTGAGTGACTGTCCTGTTATGTTGATTGTCTATCCTCTTTCTCCTCCGATGATATGTTGGAAGAACATTTCTGTTTCTGGGTGATGCCATCAGCCCAATTTTTCTGCCTCTGTTTAACAGGGGCGTTTAAGTACAATTTTTGATGCAATGCTTTGCAGCAGGGCTAATTCCTGCAATAAAACAAGAGTATATGGGAGATGTTGCAGTGTCGTGGCACCAGCACCAGTGCCTAAGGCCCAATTTTTCTGCCCCTGTTTAACAGGGGCGTTTAAGTACAATTTTTGATGCAATGCTTTGCAGCAGGGCTAATTCCTGCAATAAAACTAGAGTATATGGGAGAGGTTGCAGTGTGGTGGCACCAGCACCAGTGCTTAAGGCCCAATTTTTCTGCCCCTATTTAACAGGGGCGTTTAATTACAATTTTTGATGCAATGCTTTGCAGCAGGGCTAATTCCTGCAATAAAACTAGAGTATATGGGAGAGGTTGCAGTGTGGTGGCACCAGCACCAGTGCCATCAGCCCAATTTTTCTGCCCCTGTTTAACAGGGGCGTTTAATTACAATTTTTGATGCAATGCTTTACAGCAGGGCTAATTCCTGCAATAAAACTAGAGTATATGGGAGAGGTTGCAGTGCGGTGGCACCAGCACCAGTGCCATCAGCCCAATTTTTCTGCCCCTGTTTAACAGAGGCGTTTAATTACAATTTTTGATGCAATGCTTTGCAGCAGGGCTAATTCCTGCAATAAAACTAGAGTATATGGGAGAGGTTGCAGTGTCGTGGCACCAGCACCAGTGCCTAAGGCCCAATTTTTCTGCCCCTGTTTAACAGGGACATGTAATTACAATTCTTGATATAATATTTCACAGGAGGGCCCGTTCCTGTGCCCACCCAGAGTAACTGTGAGGGCTTATAGTGTTGTGGCACCAGCACCACAACCACCAAAGGTCAATTTTTCTACCACTGTTCAACAATGGCATGTAATTACAATTCTTGATATAATCGTTCACAGCAGGGCGCTCCAGCACCCACCAAGAGTCACTTTGAGGGCTTACAATGTTGTGGCAAAACCAACACCTTGTTCCGCCATTTCTGCAGAGCATATAGGGCAGGCCCCTACTTTCAAACATCCAACTTACAAACATCTATATATAATATAAATAAATAATAATAATATTATACAATCCCATATACCCAATTCTATAGCCACAGTTGACCCAGAGGAAGGCAAAAAACCCCAGCAGAGCATGATCCAATTTGCTAAAGCAGGGGAAAAAATTCCTTCCTGATCCTCAGAGAGGCAATCGGATTTTCCCCCGGATCAACTTTACCTATAAATGTCAGTACACAGTTATATTATGTACACTTAGGAAATAATCCAGGTCCTTCTTAAAGCAATCCACTGAGCTGGCCAGAACCACCTCTGCAGGGAGTCTATTCCACATTTTCACAGCTCTTACTGTGAAGAAACCTTTCCATATTTGGAGATTAAATCTCTTTTCCTCTAGACATAAAGAGTGCCCCCTTGTCCTCTTTGGTGACTGTAAAGTGAATAACTCAACACCAAGTTCGCTATATGGACCCCTTATATATTTGTACATGTTGATCTTATCCCCCCTTAATCTCCTCTTATCAAGAGTGAATAAATTCAGTTCCTCTAATCTTTCCTCATAGCTGAGCTCCTCCATGCCTCTTATCAGTTTGGTTGCCCATCCCTGCACTTTCTCCAGTTCCCCAATATCCTTTTTGAGAACTGGTGCCCAAAACTGAACTGCATATTCCAGATGAGGTCTTACTAATCATTTGAACAGGGGCAAAATGATATCTCTCTCTCTGGAGTCCATACCTCTCTTAATACAAGAAAGGACTTTGCTCGCTTTGGAAAGCACAGCTTGGCATTGCATGCTATTATTGAGCTCATGATCTACCAAAACCCCCAGATCCTTCTCCACTATGGATCCCCACAGTTGTACTCCCCCTAGTATGTATGATGCATGCATATTCTTAGGCCCCAAGTGCATAACTTTACATTTCTCAATATTAAACCTCATCTGCCACATAGTCGCCCAATTAGACAGAGCATTGAGGTCGGCTTGTAAATTGGAGACATCCTGTAAGGACATTATTCTACTGCATAGCTTGGTGTCATCTGCAAATACGGAAATGTTACTTTTGATCCCAGACCCAATATCATTTATAAAGATATTAAAAAGTAAGGGTCCCAGAACTGAACCTTGGGGTACACTACTGATAACCTTAGATCATTCAGAGTAAGAATCATTAACCACTACTCTCTGAATTCTGTTTTTTAGCCAGTTTTCTATCCATTTACAAACTGATATTTCCAAACCTGTAGACTTTACCTTACACATGAGCCGTGTGTGTGGAACTGTATCGAACGCTTTTGCAAAATCCAAGTATACCACGTCCACCGCTACCCCTCTGTCCAAGGTTTTACTTACCTCCTCATATATGTATATGTATGTATATGTATACTATTGCAGCTACATTTCCCAAAATCAATAGGCCCAAAGCTGAAATGAAAAAATTGCTCTGGTCCATTAGGGATATATAGGTGCAGGGGCTAAGTGGTTAAAGAGATTACAATACAAAGATCTGTGCAGCTATAAAAAGTAAATGATTAGCGCAGATACTAAATATTGCTTTACTCTATATGCATTGTATTGTCATTATTTGCCATATGCTATTGTAGCTTGGTTTAATGATTATACAGCCAGACAGAGTAGATATCTGCTAAGTGTTTTTAGATCTCTGATTGAGGAAGATAATGTATGACAGACAGGGTCCCATAGCACTTTTAAGACTTTTATTTATTATTACAGTCAGGGCTTTTTTTTCTCGGAAAATAGGTACAGGAACTCAATCATGACCCAACGTCCCTTACACACACCCTCCAAACCTCATTAAATAGTGGGTGTGATCAAATTTCACTAACAGTGGAAGGGTCTTAACAGGGTCATTAAATACCAGGAGTGCAATATGTACAGAGTGCAGAATTCATGGAGGGGGTTACACACAGACTGCATAGTTCAGGGTGTGCTATGTAAATAGTGCAGAGTTCAGGGGTGCGCTGCATACAGAGTGCAAAGTTTAGCCTTCTTCCACAGCTGCTTACCTCTGCATCCCATATCCACATCTCACAATTACCCCTATTCAGCTCTGACCTCTACATACAATCCCACTCTACTGCCCCCATCTTCTTAAAAGCTCCACCATCTTCCACACGTCTTATTTTTGTTGCTGTATTGAGCTGAAGCATCCAGCCAGCTCTAGCACCTCCCTGCATACTATAGTTGTCTCCACCTCTCTCACTTGCAGGGAGATCATCCAGTGGTGATGTTGGTATTTGCACTGCACCCCGTGTACCTGCATCTCCCTTGTCCCCATCCTTCACTCAGTGGGAGCCACTCGGGAGATCTGATCTGTGGGAGCTGTTGGGGAACAAGCTGTCACTTATAAGCACAGAATACGGAATTTTGTGTTTTCAAGTAATAGTGGTCAGCAGGGAGCAGAGGGCTTGAATAAGAGGTGGTGGAACTGAGTTCTACCAAGTTTCAGCTGAAAAAAAGCCTTGATTACATTAATGAAATGAAGAAAAAAAATATACTATGGCCAAAAACCTTCACTCATCAAATAGGTTTTCTTCTGAGCCCACAAAGTTGTTTTTTGGTTTCCCCATCTACAAAGCCAATGCAGTGTAACTGCACAAGTTAGCATTGCTAGGCTTATAAAGGAAAACAATGTACACAATGCAGCAAACTTTAATCTTTTTAGCTCCAGGCATTGCCTCTTGTTTTGTACCTCAGAAGGCTGAACCAATATTGCTATCTTTGTTATGCATAAAACAGACTGGACAGCTTGAGCTATATCTCCTCAAACCATCTATTTTGTATAAGCTTGACCCGAGAGTCAGAGTCAGCGGCTGATGGCAACAAAGCTACCATCCTAGAGATAAAAGACCTTTCCTGCCGAATGATTCTCATTGCGAAATTTAACATGCCAACAAAGATTGCAACTCCACCCTGGAACAAGCTTGAGAGATAGTAAATTAATGGATACAATCTCTGTATCTACCAAGCTTGTCTGCAGGTAAACTAGACTGCATGGCCTGCGTATCCAGGGTAATACCCAAAAAGGTGCCGTCATCAGGCCTTCCATCTTCTTGACTGCCAGCGGAACATTGAGTGCTGCAAAAACTGATACTAATTTCCGTAGATCAGCAGGGGCCTGCTTGGAACTCTCTATAAGGAATAAATTATGCAAGTAATGAATGACATCATGACAACCTTTCACATGAGTAAGAATCCAACTGAGCGACTGCCCAAAGGTGTCAAACAACCAGGGGCTGCTTTTGGAACCAAAAGTGAGCTTGGTAGCAAAATAATATAACCCCCTCCACTTTACCCCATGCCACTGCCAAAGTGCTGGTAAGATTGGAAGAAGTTTAAAAGCATCTGCTATGTCTGCTTTAGACAGCCAGGCACCCTCCCCAACCCTGATGGTTCGTTGGATGGCCTTGTCCACAGATGCATATTTGAAAGAAAACTCTTCTGACTAGATTAAGGAATTTAAGCTAGATACCATAGAGCAATGAGGGGCAGACAAATCATAAATTAACTGTAGTTTATTTGAAAACTTCCCATTGACCAACCCAAGAGGATTGACCCTCCAATATCAAAAAGGTGGTGTACAAAATGGACCGATAAAAATCCCTCTGTTCAGCTCAGACTGGAGCAGTGCATCTACTGCCTCCGTATATGCCACTGCTGATCTTAAATTGGGACACTCTAATGTCCTGGAAGGCAAAGTGATGAACCCTGTTTGGAAGCTCCTCGTAAAACCCTCCACCAAAAACAGACACAAACTGGAAGATGGGTGAGAGGTTAAACAAGCCTGTAAATATGCCACATTGATGCGGCTTAGTCAACTGCTCTTGCCTTGTTTCAGGGAACAGGGCGACTTTGAGTGAGCCCTGAAACAACTAGGGCATACGTGCAAAAGACAATACTGACTATAGTTACAAACCCCATGATTGAAATTGTTACAAATCTGAGATTTCCTCAGATACCGAATAAGTCGACCTAATTTGTCAAAAGCGGCTGTCTGAGCCGGGGCTGGTGGGGAACTAGGGAAAGCCTTGGACGTGCCTGGAACAGGTAGTTTAGTATTGGGGCACCAATATGCAGTATGTGAGGATGACTGGCATGTTGAGCAAACCAGTGACCTCAGCCCAGAAAAATGTATACAAAAAAGCTGTGTCCACCCCACTTCACACCGTAACTACCTGATGTTGGGCAAACATGGCAGTGGCTTTAGCAGAAAATAATTGATGGCAATCGTAAAAAACGCCATACCCCCAAACTTATGACCCAGTTCCACCACTGCATACAGATAATGGGCATGCAATATCCCTGAACATGCTGAAAGCCAAGACAAATTCAGTGATAGAGAGCTTGCGGTTCAACCTGCGGTCCATAGTCTTGACAATGACTGACACATCACCACAGGCATAAGACTTATTGTCAGTCACATCATGGGCGGCAATGAACAAAGATTCCAAATTGACATCCTTGCCCTATAAAATGTATTTTCTGATATTCCCGGGAACAAAATGAGCCGGGGTAACAGAGGGGACACCAGCGCTGGTACCTACAGCCAATGGCATGGGGTCTGAAACCATGGGGACGCCAGAACCTGCTACGATCCCAGAAACCACAAGTTCCACAGGGGCCGGATCCAGACGGCTCTCCAAAACCTCCACCCTGGCCCGTAACTCCTGAGCTAGCCAGAGAGTTCAGGATGGAGTGAATCTGTTTGAGAGACGTAGCGACCGTACGCAGGGTGACCTTTTAAGCACTGGAACCTGAAGAGCTAGGAAATAAAAGTCTAAAAAGTTCCTCCTTGCAGGATGATGCTGGGTATGAAATACCCCTAAGACGTAACTCCGCCATCAGTCTCCGGACGGTCCATTATCCCAGAAGGCTTGCTGCTATGTTTCGAACCCCGAGCTGGAGATGGGGGGATGGAGACATAGTCCTCAATGTCCGCCACTTGAGACATGACCTAAATTAAACCGAAACAAACCACCATAAGCAAACATCACATACCAACTGACTCCACCAGACCCTAACCAACCTTCTTAACCCCTCCAGCTGCCTTCCATTACCCCATAAACAAGCCCTCATGTGCCCATGAAAGCGTACACTATGCCAAAATGATGGCCGTGTAACCTGCGGTGCAACAGGTCAATTAAAAACACTCACTCAGGCCTTCAGAACCTGAAAACGTGTCAAGGTTCCACAATGACTAATAGTGTAAAGGACCCCTGGCAGGTGCCCTGGAAGTATGCGTCTGCCGTAGATCCCCCATGTGAGTGGACCCTGTGACCGCCAGACTGTGAAAGTTAAATGCATCACTTACTGAGCACACTGAAACTGAACAGATTTGGCTGAAAGCACACACACACACCCAACAGAATCCTAAAGAAAAAAATCACAGAAATATGACAAGCGTATGGTATAACAGTTGACATAGAACAGCTAAGTGAAAAACAACTATATGAAAGACAACAAACCAGTTAGCAGCATCATTGAGACACAGACTATGATGAGACCAGCAGCCTAAGCTCTCCTAATGTCACCTGTGGAACAAATGACCCCCCCCCCCCCCGTTTCCAACATCCCCCTCTATGCAGAGAAATGGACCCTGGAGCAAGGTACGTGTGAGGTAGAAATATAGTTAATGATGACAGACATCCTGGTCATGCCCTGTGTGGTAACATGCCTGTGATGATTGTGGACCCCCTCCCCCTTTAATGGCCTGAGGAGCGGGCTCCCCCCTACTGCTGACTGCTAAAAGACTGGAGCCCCCCTATGGTAGGAGGGCTGAAGACTGAAGCACTAACCTAGATTGCTGTGCTGACTGTATGCCTCTGAATGTTGAATTTCAGCGTTTGTGAAAAATATCCCATGTAGCCCTAGCCAAAACACACTAAACACACTACCAAATGATTTTAAACCAGCAAAAGATCAAATAGCCACTTCCCTTCCTAACCAATTACATCAGACTAAAGAAAACCAATACCCTCAGGCAGGGAGGGTATTGTTTGTTTGTGATGTGAACAATGGGATAGTAAGACTGCATGGCGAAGACAGAGGAGATTGATCACTTACCATCCCATCTTTCCACTATTGAACAAAGCCTACTTTTGCATGTCTAACGATTGACTGGTTGTGGCTGCACCAAACCCGCCTGCTGCACAGGCCCCCCGTGGGCCGCCAACAAGCCACAAAACTCCCCCAGAATCTTACCCGAGGAGACAACAGTCTCAGATTGCAGCGCATGTCCACCTTGCTGTGCCAATACCCGGAAATTACATCAGACAGTCGCCCGGAAATTACGCAAAAATGTCCAAAGCGTCATATGAGAGAGAAGGCCAACAGAAAAAAGGAGGAGGAGGGCGGGTTTAAGTACAGCCCGACTCCTCCTACAAATTCAGGCTGGCTTGTGGCCGGCCTTCTAAGGCCACGTACACACGGGCGGATTGTCTGCCCAACTAAGTTCGGCAGACAATCCGACAGACAGTCCGTTCAAAATTTGCATGAACGGACTTGACCACACACGATGAGCAGACAGTCCGCTGAAAGCATGCGTGATGACGTGTACAGCACGTACGACGGGACTAGAAAAACGACGTCCTATACACTGCAATGCAACCTTCGGCCGTGTAAACCCTTTCTGAGCATGCGCCATACTTAGTCCGTCCAACTTGCCTACACACGAGCGGACTGTCCGCTGAAACCAAGTTTGGACGGACAAAACCAAGTTTGAACGGACTGTTTTACGGAAATTCCGTAAGACTTTGTTCGTCAGACTGTCCGCTGAAAAAGTCTGCTGAAGCCCACACACGAGCGGATTGTCCGCTGAAACACTGTTCAGCGGACTAAGTTGGACAGACAATCCGCCCGTGTGTACGCGGCCTCATAAGTGCAATTCCTATGGAATTAAAGCATGGTGTGGTTGATTTTGTATTGGTTTTTTTTCATGGTAATTGCACAAATGTATGTCAAAGCAACTTTTGTCAGTACAGTGCTGTCAGATCTCATATGAGTGGTAGATTTGAACATTGTCTGCCTTAACTTAATTGTGGGCCTTAACACTGAACGGCCACATATATGCGTACCAGAATATAAACAGAGCTATGCTTAAAGCGCGTTCCCTGTGCACTCTCAGCACAGTTACCATTGGCTAATGGGAAGCTCCCGATCTCTGATTGCAACCGGGAGTTTTCAGATCATGTGATCGCTGTGACAGCCAATCACACCAATCACATGATCAGAAACCTCTTAAAGGGCTGGCAGGCACTGGCATTAAGGGGTTATTCCTTTGACTGCCATGGCATATTAAATGTAACATTGGCCATCCACAACTTTGTAATACACACTTGACAGTCAAAGTATTAAAAGCTCTTATGATGTAAACTGTAAAAAAGGTAAAATTTGATAAATCTTTGTGCAATGCACGTTACACCCTCTCTTTTCACTTTCTAAATATCTATTTCTGTATTTGACAGTTGTGTTTATTTACTAACAGCAAACAGGCTGTTCACTTTGCAAGAGAAGTTATACCTTTCAAGGGAATTTTCTCCAGAGCTTCGTGAATGAGGCAAAGCTCTTCTGACTTCCATCATTCAATCGTGTACAAGCATTTTCCTTAACTTGATCCAGTATATTCTGCAAGGTGAGATTTCACCACGTTCATTAGGCTCTAGGGAAAATTCCACTGCAAAGTGCAATTTTACTTGTATAGTAACAGGCCTATCTGACTTTAGTAAATCAAACTCTGCCACTGAAAACCTGCAACTGCTAGGGCATTTCACATATGCAGCGTTGCCTAATGAGCCAACGAGCACAATAATAAAGTAAATGTGTATTATTATATAAGATGAAGAAAAACCATTGTACAGCCACTCCATTGACACACCTGAATGCTTTTGATTGACAAATGTATCCCTTTGGTAAAAATAAAGTTATGGGCATAGAGTCCACATACATGTTGGCACATTGGTTGTGGACAATGGAATCTTAACACCACACATTACATTCTGTTTAACGTACATGTCCAAAAAAAAACATAAGTTGGTAATTTTAGCAATCAAAGAAAGAAACAACAAAAGGTTAAAAAGAGGAAACAAGGCGCATCATGTACATAGTCTCCTTCTATAATAAGGAGATGCGTTAGACTTATATGAAATGTTCTTATAAGTAATGGTAACGTGATTAGGCTTTGGTGTTAAGGCCTAGAGCAGGGATATGCAATTAGCGGACCTCCAGCTGTTGCAAAACTACAAATCCCATCATGCCTCTGCCTCTGGGTGTTATGCTTGTAGCTGTCAGAGTCTTGCTATGCCTCATGGGACTTGTAGTTCTGCAACAGCTGGAGGTCCGCTAATTGCATATCCCTGGCCTAGAGTATGATTCATAGGTGTTCAATGAAAGAGTAAAAGGAGGAAAGAGGGATGAGAATTGAGAGATATCGATGGAATAAGAATGGGTGAAAAGAAGAGTGTTGCAGTCCCTAGATGTTACCTTCTTTTAGTGTTGCTTGCTATAAACTTGTTCGGTTACTGGTAGAGAGGGATGAGCAGATTCAGTCCAAGGTCTCCATGTCTTAAGAAACCATTTATGTATTCCTGTTAGCTTATCATTAATTAAAAATGTGTACATTTTCTGTCTCACCTATGCAAACCATGTAAATTGATTTTTCAAGTATGAGGTATAGCTTGCTTAGTTGCCTTAAAATATACTGCAGGTAATCGATTTATGTTGGAGTTTAGTGAAGAGGTAAAATAGGAAATAAAAAGGCGCTATGGAAATCTGAGGATGTGGGTGTAGAATCAACTTTATAAAGGTTTAAATATTTTGGTCCCAGCTACTGGCAAGTCCACCATTAATGCACAACTACAACTACATTGCATCCTCTAAATCATTTACAGTATTAGATTATAAATGGTGGAGATTTCCCAGCCTGACTTTAAAGCCTGACTCTAAAAAAGTAATGGTTCTAGAGGTGACTGTGGACAAATTTTGCTGTCAGTTGGTATTGATATATCTCTCTCCAATTTGGATATAGGCATGGGCAGTATGGGTTGAAATGAGTGAGGTATGAGTAGATGATTGAAATACGTTTAGGGGTCAGGGGAGTGTGGTAGCAAATGCATCAAAAGTGTTACGTTTAATGTCAAGCCTTTAATCCTTATTATCCAATGTCTGATTTGCATGCATCCAAAAATAAATTGTATTAGATGCTTGAAGTTTGTATTTAATATGTGACCATCTACAAATAGATACTTTGTCATTAGATCGTTAGATTTAGCTTCATTAGATTTCCACAATCCGACTGCCTATTGTGACTAATGACTCTAGGCTACAAATTTAGTGCTATTCATACCCTAAGTGTTTTATGTATAAAAGGGTTTAACTAGTTAAGGACCCAGCCTATTTTTAGACTTGGTGTTTACACGTTTCACCATATTTACGCAGCGGTCTTACAAGCTCAATTTTTTGTGGAAAAAATACACTTTTTTGAATTAAAAAATAAGACAACAGTAAAGTTAGCCTAATTTATTTGTATGTTGTGAAAGATAATGTTACGCCGAGTAAATTGATACCCAACATGTCACTCTTCAAAATCGCGCCCACTTTGACCCTTAAAAATCTCCATTTAAACATTTCTACCGGTTACAAGTTTTCAGTTACAGAAGAGGTCCAGTGCTAGAAGTATTGCTCTCACTCTAATGATCGCAGGGATACCTCACTTGTGATTTGAACACAGTTTTCATATGCGGGTGTGACTTATGTATATGTTTGCTTCTGCATGCGAGCTCGACAGGACAGGGCATTTAAAAAAAAAATTTCTTATTTATTTAACTTTTTATTTTTACACTGTCCTTTAAAAAAAATGTTTTGGGTCACTTTTATTCCTGCAAGGAATGTAAATATCCCTTGTAATAGAAAAAAGTATGGCAGAATCTCTTAAATGTGAGATCTGGGGTCAAAAAGACCTCAGATCTCACATTTACACTTAAATGCAATAAAAAAAAAAAATGTCTTTTTTTTTTGCCCAATTTTTTTTACTTCTTTAAGACCATTGGTCGGAAGTGATGATTGACGTTGCTTCCATCATTCAATGTTATGGAGCCGAGCGGGGGCCATCTTTCCCCCTCCCTTGGCATCCAGTCTAACAAGGGAAAGGATGCGATAATCTCCACTGCTACTGATGGCTCTGGTAAGCGCCGGAGACGGCTGGAGCACAGCTGGAAGGGGTGCCCTCTCCCACCCCCGATAAAAGTTATCTTGCGGCGAATCCGCCACGGAGACCACTTTCATCTGAAATAAAACTGTCCGTTGTTGAAACGGATACTAGGGTTATGGCAGCTATCTGCTGCCATAACAACAGTATTCCACTTCAAACAGCTGACGTACAATGACAATGGGCGATCCGCAAGTAGTTAAAGGGTAACGCCACTTTCGTGGGGCAAATATAAAAAAATAATATAGCGTATACAATTGCAACACAAGTCATATTGTAATTGAATGTTATTAAAAATTACCTTTCCTTTTTCACTCTTCAGTTTTCTGAAAATGCAATGCAATATGGCGCACCGATTTCCCCAGAAGTCTGCACTAAGATACAAGTCAGATTTCAGGCATCCCCTGGAACAAAAATTTCACTTTTGGTGAGATACTCCCAATAGGAACACATCTAAAGGGATGCAGGCCCAGCAGATTTTCTCATTAGTGCCCTGCTGGTGAACAGCTGATTGGGGAAAACCTAATTATTTGTCCATCCTGTTCAGGCGTAAAAGACTGCCCTAGATCCGTTTCCCATTTAAAAAGACTTGGATGTCGGAATTTTTCAGGCGGAGATATCAGTATAGAGTACATTGTGGAGAGGGTGTGAGGCAGTGTACTTTCTGCCTCGTAGTGAGATTAAAATGGGGTTTGGGTTTTTCTGTATTCTGTTGGGGGACCTAATGTCCATAGGAAATGGTGGAGTTGGAGTGCCCTCCAAAAGTCTAGAGCAAATAAGCCATCGAGTTGCATCAGAGTTGGGATTGATGGCCAGCTGTCCGAATTGAGGAAATCTGACACTTAGAAACAGCCTGAGTCCAGCAGACTCTGAAACGAGCCTCCTCGTAGGCCTGAGGGAAAGCCGGGATTACCCAAGACTGGGTATAAAGGTGAGTTAGTTGTGGTAATGGCCGGGTTTTTGCACAAGTTATGGGAGACCCTAAGGGTATTGCCTATGGTAGGGTGTGCTTTAAATATCGAGGGCATAGCCCGAAAACACCAGGGGGCCCTATAGAGGGGATGATTCTGAATTGTTATTTAAGGTGGGTCCATCATTTTTGGTCACCGTGTCTGCACCAGTCAATCACTTGTGTAAGGTGAGCAGCTTGATGATATTTTTGGATATCTGGGACCACCAGTCCCCCAAGCATTTTGTGTAGAGTCAAAAGACGTCTCCATATCCTGGGCCCCCATTAGTCCATACAAATCTAGTGAAAAGGGCATTCACTTGTTTGAAGTTGGTCGAAGGAATGTGAATAGGTAGAGCCTGAAAGACGTATAGGAACTTGGGTACAACAGATAAATTTTTTTTTTATATCTGTATGGTTTGCTGTGCTACAGTATAAACTTCACTGGTGAATTTCACAGTTCTATCAACTACTGACTATGAGAAACACCCATATAATCCTAACTGATAGGTTATAAGGACCTACAATCCTAAAGTTGAAGGTTTTTAGAAGCCATTTTATTAGAAGCGTATAAATGCTCCTGTTCCATGACAGCTGCTGCAGGCATTATGGTTTTGGCTGTTATGCATTCTCCCTGTCTGCCTGTCCACCTGCAAGGTGATTGATGTAGCCAGTCTCTGGGTGGATACCAAACCTGATTTAAGCCAACCAGGCCTGCAGTCTCATACTTGTGATAGTGTGTGTACCACGTGGTTCAAGCCCCCTTTTCCTTTTTTTTTGGGTGACAATTGTCTCATGTTCGGGAGTCTCCTCAGTCGATCATGGGGATTTTGTGTTCCTGACGCTCTGCCTTTGAATTACTATACGTGAATTACCATACGGGATCTTCCATTGGGACCCTATTGGGTGTTTTATCAGCTGGTTGATGCTTGCCTCTGGTAAGCGTACATTCTTTATGGTGTTCAACACGTATTGGTGACGGAAGATTGCATAAATCTATCACAACCACTTATTTTATCACTTGGACTTTTATTTGATTTATGGTATTTAACCTTTCATAATTTATTATCACCCACGATATCATTTTTATTTATTTGTACACCTTGGTTGGTGGTATTTCACATTTGATTGTTTGTACATTAATTTACTTAATTATTTACCTCTGATTTTATAATAGGAGTGTCACTGTCAGTGCAGCTACCTTCCTTTATATTTTACAGTTTTTTTGTGTGTATCATACATAGTAGCTGCTGCTATCCACTATTTTATAATTATCTAGTTAGGAGTGCAGTATTTTTCCACTTACTATATAAATTTTGTTATATGATGGTCCTTACAAAAATGCCTGATTAACGTATTTCTAGGATTTTGATGGTAACAGGGTATCCTTACCTTGTTACCCCTTGCCCATGCTTGTAGTTACTATATCGCGTAAAGGGTCTATTTATCTGTGACATATAAATTAAGCTTAATCTACTCTCCACCATTGACCCTAGCGTCTATTCGCTGTTTGGTGAGCTTCACTGTATTCAATACCATAATGTGTAAAAGATAATAAGAAACATACCTAGAAGTGATGATTGGCTATGCTTCCACCTGGACATAGTCTGTTCCCATTGGGGTGTCCCGTTGAGTGGGAGGCATACCCATTATCACTATTGTGTTGCAGACCTATGGTTACGCACGGTTCAACCGACCTGGTTATATGTTGACTTTATTTGCATTGAATTGGATAAGTATTGGTATTATGCGGTTGTTATTTTTTTTAATCTGCATATATATTGTATACATTATTGATGGAAACCTGAAAATATCTTATTTGATTCCTGGTAATGCGTTTTGTTTTGGAAAATCTTCAATAAAAATATGGTAAAGAAAACTGTCTGCCATAATTTTGGCATAAGTTCAGGGACTGGGATTGATATGCACACTGACATCCTCATGCTAGGGAGACAGTTCCATAAAGGTGTAAATTGTATAGTTAGATATAGTGCAAAGAGAATTAAGCTCAAAGGATGTTGGACAGTGAAGTGTTTTTTTTTGCAAAGCTTAAAGCGGAGGTCCACCCTAAAGTGGACCTTCCGCTCATCGGAACCCTCCCCCCCCTCCGGTGCCACAATCGGCACCTTTCAGGGGGGAGGGGGGTGCAGTTACCTGGATAATCCAGGTAACTGCACCCACTTCCGGGACAGCTCTCTGCGGAAAGGGGCGTAACTTACGCCCCTTTCCGCAAGTGCCCGCCCCTTCCCGCAAGTGCCCCGCTGCCTGCTGGGAAACACACAGCTCCCAGAGGCAGCGGGGAGCGTCCTTATTGCGCAGCGCAATTCGCGCATGCGCAGTAGGGAACCGGAAAATGAAGCCGAAAGGCTCCATTTCCTGATTCCCATACCCAAGATGGCGGCGGCAGGACCCGACAGACGACCTAGCGATCGGCTTCGGGTGCCGACATCGCGGGCGTGCTGGACAGGTAAGTGTCACTATTTTAAAAGTCAGCAGCTGCAGTATTTGTAGCTGCTGGCTTTAAAAAAAAAAAAAAACGCGGAGTCCCGGTGGACTCCCGCTTTAATCATAAAGCCAGGCCCCTGAAACTAATGGGCAGGCTGGTTGTACAGAAATTGATCTACCAACTACTGTACAACTAGCCTGTCAGATTTTCCCTGTTCAATCAGCTCCCCAAGCTATAGCCGGAAAAGCTGATCAGTGTATTCTGACAGCGGAGAAGTCCCCCCTGCTGTCAGAATACAAAGGCTCAGTGTAGAGCAGGGATCCTCAAACTACGGCCCTCCAGCTGTTGCAAAACTACACTTCCCATGAGGCATTGTGAAACTCTGACATCCACAGACGTGACTAGGCATGATGGGAATTGTAGTTCCTGAACAACTGGAGGGCCATAGTTTGAAGACCCATGGTGTAGAGCAGGGGTCTCAATCTGGTGGCCCTCCAGATGTTGCGAAACTACAAGTCCCATCATGCCATTGCCTTTGGGAGTCTTGCTCTTAACTGTCAGCCTTGCAATGCCTCATGGGACTTGTAGTTTTTCAACAGCTGGAGGGCCACCAGTTTGAGACCTCTGGTGTAGAGGATTCCGCTATCCACATCAAGCATGTGGTTGGGGAGATCGAGTCATTTTTTTTATCCTTCAACCCGCTGGTTGAAAAAAAAATGGTTCATCTATGGCCTGCTTAACCAAACTGACTTAACCAGGTAAACTTCTGTCCAACCAGCCTGTCCATTTATGGATTTAAATTCAACTGGTCCCTGCTGAACCAGCTGAATTTTGCATGGCTGGCTTTAGGCAGCACTGTTACCTTTGAAACTATATAATAGAGTATAAATTCACTTTAAGAAAAGCTTGCCAACAAACATCAATAGTAAAAAAAAAAAAAGTCTATACAAGTCCTGGTGCTCTTGGTGGCATTATAGGGGGCTGTTATAGCCCAGAATATATTAGTAAATGGGATCAGTCAAGTGTATTAAAAAGTTGCAATTCAATCTAGTATTCACAAAACATTTTCAATTATATTTTATTTTATGAATGTTGACTTAAGCACCACCTGCTATAATTCTGTTAATCAGGATACTGTGTAGGTTAAAGATCAAAAAAGGCAGGGTGGAAATTGTGCAAGAGAGTTGTATTAATTACATCCTCATGACCCTGTAATGTGCATTGTACTTTGTATCTCTAACAGCAGTTCACACACATTGTGTCAGCTGACCAGTGAATCAAAAAGTCTCGTGATTGCTTTATGCTGTATGTGCACCTGTAGCTGAATGAGGCAGATTAAAATTTTACTATACTTTAAAGCGGTGTTGAACCCAAAACCCACAAAGTAATATATTGCAGCTTAGCTATCATTAGATGTGGTGGCTGCATTAACTTTATTTTTTTAGGCTTTTTTCCCTCTGTTTTCCCAGATGTGTGCCAGTAAACATACCTTCTGTGTTAGAGTGCCCCCTCTCTGGATGAAGGAGCACAAGGGGCACTTTTTTTTTCTTTTGGGATAAAAGTTTTACAAAAATAGAAAAAAGGAGATCATTGTAAGCACCCCTGTAAGTGCTAAATTGTTTTTCTTATCCCTCTAACTGCTTCATCTGCAGGACAGCTTGCGCTTTTGCAAAGCAACAGACTTTCTGGCCAGATCATCAAATGAAAAACTAATGCAGCCATCACATCTAAGATTTGGTAAGCTGCAATATGATAAATGCTTACTTTTGGCTTTAATACTGGTTTCAAGTGATACTAAACACACACTGTTTAATTAACATTGTTTCTACTATATCTGTAGGTGGATGATGGCACTGTAATTATCTTAATAATAATTTTAAAAAAAAAAATCTAAGTACCTTTTTCCTAATCGATATACAGCTGTCACATGATCCAGATCTTTCCCAGCCTGTCTGCAGGGCAACATACGCAGGAGCAGATCCTAGTCCTCTGCTGCTGGTTGCATGTTCAAAAAACAAACAAAAAAAAAAAAACAGCCTTTGTAATACAGAGTAGAAATATAAATAAATAATATCAATATATTTTTTTTTTAAATTGGCATACAAATATGTATTTTAAATCAAATATTTATTATTTTGTTTAAATAACATGTGTGGGTGGATTTCCGACAGTCACAGGCTGTGTCATGCCCCTCCTCCAGCCTGTGTCCTAGAATAAGAGGGAGGTGAAGCCTCCATTAATCTACATGTAATATCCTGCCCCCATTGTGTTTAGCTAGTTAGTAGACATGGAGGAGGAGGGAGGGAGCGGGCTGTCATTTACCACTGTGTATACACCCACATGTGTATACTATAGTCACATGGGCTGCTTAGATGTGATAGGGAGGAAATGCTCAGCATAGAAACTCACTGAAAACTGAGCATGTGCAGAGTTGCCACTACAGCTGCAAAATCCCTAGCTGATTTGGAACAGAAGGTGGAGATAGAGAGCAGCAGAATCAACCAGGTTTTTTGCAGAATACAGAAAACTAATCTCATAGTGAATGAGTGAGTATGAACAGCATGAATTACACCATTTATTGATAGTTTTTTATGATGTGGGTTTAGCGAAACTTTAACCACTTCCGGATCTAGCTGCCATAACCCCGGTATCTTCTTCTTCTTCGGCTAGCGGCCCGTTTTCCGATAATAGTGGTCTCTGTGGCAGGTTCGCCGCAAGATCACTTTCATCGTGGCGGGAGAGGGGCCCCCCCTCAAAATGTCACTTCTGCCCATAGCTCTTAAAGGGCCATTTTTTTATTTTATTTAAATGGCAAAAAAAATTTTTATTGCATTTTAGTGTAAATATGAGATCTGAGATCTTCTTGACCCCAGATCTCATATTTAAGAGGTCCTCTCATGCTTTTTTTCTATTACAAGGGATGTTTACATTCCTTGTAATAGGAATAAAAATGACACAATTTTATTTTTAAAAGAACAGTGAAAAAATAAAAATAAAACATTTTTAAACGTGTCCCGTCCCGCCAAGCTTGCGTGCAGAAGCGAACGCATATGTGAGTAGTGCCTGCATATGAAAACGGTGTTCAAACCACACATGTGAGGTATCACAACAATCGGTAGAGCAAAAGCAATAATTCTAGCCCTAGACCTCCTCTGTAAATACATGCAACCTGTAGAATTTTTTAAACGTCGCCTATGGAGATTTTTAAGGGTAAAAGTTTGTCGCCATTTCACGAGTGGGCGCAATTTTGAAGCGTGACATGTTGGGTATCAATTTACTCAATGTAACATTATCTTTCACAATATAAAAAAAATGTGGGCAAATTTTTTTTCAATTAAAAAAAGTGGGTTTTCCAAAAAAAAGTGCGCTTGTAAAACCACAGCACAAATACGGTGTGACAGAAAGAATTGCAACGACCTCCATTTTATTCTTTAGGGTGTTAAAAATTTTTATAATATTTGGGGGTTCTGAGTATTTTTTCTAGCAAAAAAACTGTTTTTAACTTGTAAACAACAAATCTCAAAAAGAGGCTCAGTCCTTAAGTGGTTAACTCCCCGCCAGCACTGCAAGCTCCCTCACCCATGTTTCCATCCTTGCCTAGTATTCTTCTGAGTTTGGCATTTTTGGCCATCTGTATTTGCTATTTACCTAACTCTTGTTCATGCACATGATAGGTACTGAATCCCTACCCCATGGCATGCCAAGAATGTACACTGATATGTGTGCATGCACGGCCCAGTGTACATTCAAAGGTAACATTGCTGCCAGGTAGGGATGAGCTTCGAGTTTGAGTCAAACTCATGTTCGACTCGAACATTGCCTATTCGCCTGTTCGGCGAACAGTGAACAATTTGGGGTGTTCGTGGCAAATTCGAAAAGCCTCCTGTACAAGTCTATGGGACAAATCTAAAGTGCTAATTTTAAAGGCTAATATGCAAGTTACTGTCCTAAAAAGTGTTTGGGGACCTGGGTCCTGGCCCAGGGGACATGTATCAATGCAAAAAAAAGTTTTAAAAACCGCCATTTTTTCGGGAGCAGTGATTTTAATAATGCTTAAAGTGAAACAATAAAAGTGTAATATTCCTTTAAATTTCATACCTGGGGGGTGTCTATAGTATGCCTGTAAAGGGGCGCATGTTTCCCGTGCTTAGAACTGTCCCTGCACAAAGTGTAATTTCTGCAGGAAAAAAAGTCATTCAAACTCACTCGTGGCTATAATGAATTGTCGGCTCCCGTAATACAGAGAACAGTCATTGAAAGTCATTTATTAAAAAAAAAAAGCGTGGGATTCCCCCAAATTCAATTACCAGGCCCTTCAGGTCTGGTATGGATATTAAGGGGAACCCAGCGTCAAATTAAAAAAAATGACGTGGGGTTCCTGCGTTAAATCAGAGGGGGGCGGGGTCACCCACACGTCATTGGGGAAGCCAGGCTTCCCCACTTGCGTCAGAGGGGGGCAGGGTCAGGTGACGGGTGGCCCTGCCCTCCTCATATAAGAAATGTCAGGCTGCCAGTGTCTCTGCCAGTGGAGACAAAGGAAGGATGGATGGACTGCGCTGTGCTGGACGGAGAGATCACCCATCGCTGGATCAGATCAACTATCGCTGAACCCCAGAGAGATGATCATCCGTTGCTGGATAGCAAGAGTGGATTACCACCTCTGGAATCTTTTTTTCATTTATTTAATTTTTAATAAAGGACTTTTTCAAAAGTGTGTTTGTCTTTTTTAACATTGAATGAATGAATGAATGAAATACTTGTATAGCGCACAATGCGAACTGAATCGCCTCACTTTCTTTGTGAAATGGTAGGGGTACTTTTGTACCCCCTTACCATTTCAAACGGGGGGTCTGGGATCTGGGGATCCCCTTGTTAAAGGGGGCTTCTAGATTCTGATAAGACCCCGGCCCGCAGACCCCCACAACCACCGGCCAGGGTTGTGGGGATGAGGCCCTTGTCCTCATCAACATGGGGACAAGGTGCTTTGAAGGGTCTGTGACCCCCAAAGCATCCTCCCAATGTTGAGGGCATGTGGCCTGGTACGGTTCAGGGGGGGGCGCTCTTTCGTCCCCCCCCTCTTTTCCTGCGGCCTACCAGGTTGCGTGCTCGGATAAAGGGTCTGGTATGGATTTTTAGGGTGAACCTCATGTAATTTTTATTTTTTTTGATGCGGGGTTCCCCTTAATATCCATACCAAACCTGAAGGGCCCAGTAATTGAATTTGGGGGAACCCCACACTTTTTTTTTTTAATTTAATCAATGACTTTTCTCTGTATTACGGGGGCCGACAATTTATTATAGCCGCGAGTGATTTTAAATTACTTTTTTTCCTGCAGAAATTACACTTTCTGAAGGGACAGTTCTAAGCACGGGAAACATGTGCCCCTTTACAGGCATACTATAGACACCCCCCAGGTATGAAATTAAAAGAAATATTACACTTTTATTGTTTCACTTTAAGCATTATTAAAATCACTGCTTCCTTTTTTTTGCATTAATACATGTCCCCTGGGGCAGTACCCAGGTCCCCAAACACTTTTTAGGACAGTAACTTGTATATTAGCCTTTAAAATTATCACTTTAGATTTTGAATGTTTGAGTCCCATAGACTTTAATAGGGTTCTAAAGTTCACACGAAGTTTAGGTCTGTTCACAGGTTCTGGTGCGAACCGAACCGGGGGGTGTTCGGCTCATCCTTACTGCCAGGCAAGAAACAGGGGGGGGGGATTCAATAAAGCTACAGAAACACTTTTCTGGCGTCAAGTCCTTCTCGTGAATGTGTTTTGCCAAACTCATGAAGCATCTGTGACACTCTAATTCTGACATCGAATCGTGCACCAAGTTCAAGTAGTGCACCACTTTTACACTGTGACGCAATGGGGTTCATTTACTAAAGCTGGAGCACTCAAAATTTTGTGCAGATGTGCATTATAGCTAATTAGCTTCTAACTTCAGCTTGTTCAATTAAGCTTTGGCAATAAAACCTGGAATCTGTTTCTATGGAAAGCTGCACCAAATTTTTAACTCTCCATGTTTAGTAAATCCCCCCAATGCCTGCACCAAATTCAAAGTAAAACACAGTTCTTATCGTCTGAAAGTGGAGCTATTTTAGGTTAGCTCTCTTTTTGAGTACAGAGAGAGAAACTGACACAGACAAATTTTGTGAAAGTGTCTTGCATGCATTCCAAAAACAAAGCAGCATGCACCAAATTAAATTACAAGTTCTAGACTGGTACATGAATTAGGTGCATGACGTACCTTGCACCTTGCACACCTTGAGAGATACTTTCACAACAGCTGTCTGGGCCAGTCTTTATGGATTCCAGGGAGAGTCTCTTCTATAAAAAACTTTCTACCAGCAATGTTCTAATAATAGTTATGTATAATAGTTAATATATTATTATAGTAATAATATGTTTTAATAATAGGTTATAGTTCTGCATTAAAGTGGTAGTATGGTCGATTTTTTAACTTTTACCTACAGGAAAGCCTATAATAAGGCTTACCTGTAGGTAAAAATAATATCTCCTAAACCTGTACGGTTTAGGAGATATTCCCCTCGGTATGCGCCGCTGACTGCAGCGGCGCATGCGCACAAGGGGGTTCTCTCCGTGAAAATCCGGCAGCGCTCGTGCGGCCGGACTGAAATCTCCCGCGCGCATGCGCGGGAGTGACGATATCGCGGCTCCGGCCACTCACAGCGCCGGAGCCGCGATACCCGGAAGAGACGCCGAGGGAGCATGTCGGCTCCCTCGGCGTGGATCGGGCCAGATGTCGGGGCCTCGTTCTAAGGTAAGTATTTCATAATCAGCTAGTATGCGGTGCATACTAGCTCATTATGCATTTTGCTTTGCAGGTTTAAAAAAAAAAAAAAAAAAAATTGCGGGTTTACTACCGCTTTAAGATTATAGTGTGATGTTAATTTGCAAACTTGAAAACCACATATATACATATATTAAAACTGGAAAGACAAAGATACTCTGGTGGTTGGGTTGGATTTATGCCAAGCACTGCCATTGCTTAATGTATGTAATGAAATGAGAATGCACCAGACAAAGGAGCAGCCTTCAAAAGCACCAGTGGTGGCCAGTCCATAAGGGGCGCAGGGGCACTGTTCCCCCCCCCCCAAAGTTCAGAATCCCCCCCCCCCCGCAAAGTACGTAGAATGATATATTTAAAAAAAAAATGACAATATGGCTAACATTTTTTGACATCTTAAAGGTGAAAAATGTTAGACATATTATAAATTATTTAAAAATATACCGTTCCTCTGTGCAGGTTGCCGGACTAATAGCAGTCTATTAGCTCCGTCAGTTTGTCACAAGCACACAATTAGAGCCCGAGGCTCTAATTGGCCTGTTTGACATTGTCCTCAGGGCGCAGAGCACTGTGTCTCAAACCCTCCCACTTTAGTTTTTGGCAAAATTCGCCATCACGTCACTTTCAGCGGCCAATCAGGAAGCTGAAGATTTGGAACATGGAAGCCGCTGGGTATCAGGGGAGCCGTGACAGCCCTGGGTGGAGGCTCTGTTTGCAGGTAAAGACCTGGAGGGGTTTGCGCCCGCCTCAAAAAAAATTAATTGGGGGCCACTGTTCAAAAGCTATATGCCAGATGGGTTGTGCGCATGCACTATAGCTTTTTTTTTTTACCAAGAACCCTTGTGGTGTACACATCATATTGTATTGTTCTTACATAAAAAGTGTGTGCAAAATCACTAACAGATATAAAATAGCTTCAAAGTCAGTAGGGAAACTTCCTATCATAGGCATGCCAGCACTTAGCTGGTGTATGCTAAGACACTGGAGCATGTACTGCTTAGTGAATTATATTTGTTAGCGAATAAAGTACAGCCACTGTTGTGCATATCTCTCTGCAAACCGTGCATATATAGTAAATATTTTTGGATACCAGTTGGTTGTTCATCCTGTTTTGCAGCCACATCAATACAACACATATATGCACACAATATGTGCATCTACTTCAGTAAATCAGGCCCAGTAACTTTCTACATATACAGGTGGTCCCTGGGTTACAAACAAGTTCTGTAGGTTTGTTCTTAAGTTAAATTTGTTTGTAAGTTGGAACAGCTACATTTTTTAAGTGTAGCTCAAGCCAAAAAAAATATTGTTAAGCTTTTTAGATAGGATAGGGAAGGGTTAAAGTGGATGTTAACCCAATGTCATCCTTTCTAAACTACTGCCATAGGGGTTATCTATAAGGATACACATACCTCCTGCATGTATCTTTACCTGTCTAATCCATATTTAAGATATAGACCCGTGGAGAACTGTAAAATTTCAATTGCTAGATATTTTTACTAAATAGGAGTTTTTAAAAATATTATCCTGTTATTTCTGACCCTTTATGTATATGTTAGGTAAGTCATTTTGTATCTTTTGAAAACGTATCGCTGAAGAAAGCCAATATATATTAAATAAAACAGCCATTTAATTATTTATCCTGATTTACTTGAAATGTTCCCACAACTGGTTTTGCAACATAGCTACTGATAAATCTCTCTTGTCTTTAATATACAGTATATTGCTTTTCTTTTTAGACTGTTATCTCATTTGGGAAAGGCTTTCATTCTTAAGCAGCCCATGGATGATTCATATATTTTTTTTTTTTTTTCAATCAACAGCACTTTGAACAATAAAAAAAAATGTGATTCCTCAAATCCTCCTGCTGTGCCTTTGTATTCTGATAGTGGGGAGGAGCCGTGGAGCGGTTTGAGGGGCAAAAAATCTGACAGGGCAGTTGTACAGAAGCTGATCAGTAGATTGACTTCTGTACAACCACCCTTCCCGATACATAAATCAAAATTTGGCCAGTCAATGCTAAGCCAGACAAATTTTGATCCATGTATGGCCAGTCTAGAGTTTCAAGTGTCGGTACATGTTGTAATGCTTTGGTGAAGCCTCTATATGTATACAGTGCTCAGCATAAATTAGTTCATTAATTAAATGGGACACTATACTACAAGATACTCCGACAAATTGGGACCATTGATTGCAACCAAGATTTATTAATTTGCACACACGAAAAAGTATTTTTCCTAACAAATTTGCTCAAGACCATGCTGCAAAAATGAATTACCCCAAGGAAAGTCTTAAGGCCCGTACACACGATCAGAAAATTGGAAGTAAAATTTCATCTGACGAACAATCTGCCGATATTCTGATCGTTAGTATGGTGCTTTCAACAGCCGATTCTGAATTTTTGGACAACAAAAACTGAATGTGCAGGCTATAAAATATTTGTCGCATATGAACTCAACATCCGATTTTTGTATAATTAGTACTGTTTTCATCTGAAAAATTCGTAAGAGCAAGACTATGCATGCTCAGAAACAAAAGAACACATACAAAACAATTTAACACATTACATCACTTCAGAAGTTGAATTCTGTTGTACGAGAATTTTTACGAGAATGTTGAGTAACCTCTTAACTTTCGATATGAGATTAGCATGCAACAAAAAATGGATGAATATTCATCTGATAATCTGATCGTGTGTACCAGACTTAAGGAGCAAAGCTACATTTTAAACAACAAAATTCTAATTAACAAGAATTCAACTACAGGTAAATCTACAGTGCCTTGAAAAAGTATTCATACCCATTGACATTTTCCACATTTTGTGATATTACAACCAAAAGCATAAATGTATTTTATTGGGATTTTATGTGATAGACCAACAGAAAGTGGCATATAATTGTGAAGTGGAAGGAAAATGATAAATGGTTTTCAAAATGTTTTTGCAAATAAATATGTGAAAAATGTAGCGTGCATTTGTATTTAGCCCCTTTTACTCTGATACTCCTAACTAAAATCTAGTAGAATTAATTGCCTTCAGAAGTCACCCAAATAGTAAATAGAGTCCACCTGTGCGTAATTTAATCTCAGTATAAATACAGCTGTTCTGTGAAGCCCTCAGAGGTTTGTTAGAGAACCTTAGTGAACAAATAGCATCATGAAGGCCAAGGAACGCACCAGACAGGTCAGGGATAAAGCTGTGGAGAAGTTTAAAGCAGGGCTCATCAACATCTCAAGGATCACTGTTCAATCCATCATCCAATAATGGAAAGAGTATGGAACAACTGCAAACCTACTAAGACATGGCCGTCCACCTCCTAAACTAACAGACGGGGCAAGCAGAGCATTAATCAGAGAAGCAGCCAAGAGGCCCATGGTAACTGTAGATGAGCTGCAGAGATCCACAGCTCAGATGGGAGAATCTGTCCACAGGACAACTATTAGTCGTGCACTCCACAAATCATGCCTTTATGGAAGAGTGGCAAGAAGAAAGCCATTGTTGAAAGAAAGCTGTAAGAAGTCTTTTTTGTAGTTTGCGAGAAGTCATTTGGGAGACACAGCAAACATATGGAAGAATGTGCTCTGGTCAAGTGAGACCAAAATTGAACTTTTTGGACTAAAAGCAAAATGCTATCTGTGGCGAAAAACGAATGCCCCATACACACTTCAGATTTTCCAACAGAAAATGTGCGATCGGATCATGTTGTTGGAAAATCCGACCGTGTGTGGGCTCCATCTGACTTTTTCCGTCGGAATTTCCGACGCACAAAGTTTGAGAGCAGGATCTAAAATTTTCCGACAACAAAATCCGATCGCGTAAATTCTGATCGTGTGTAGCCTAGTCTGACCCACAAAGTGCCACGCATGATCACAATAAATTACGAGACGGAAGCGCTCGGTCTGGCAAAACTAGCATTTGTAATGGCTATAGCACATTCCTCACGCTGCAATGTTAAAAATTGTTTAATGCATCACATTCTCTTTTTCTTTATAATGCTAGAAGAATGAAGTTGTTTTGCTGCTCATATTCACACAGACTTCTCATAAACTTCTTTATTTATTCTTTCTCCTGAATTCATGAATAGAATATTTTTATTCATCGGATCTCCCGAATCATTTTAGATTTTTATGTTTTAATATTTTTAAAAATTTTTGGGGTTGCTTCTTTAATCAAGATCTCCTTTTTTTAAAATTTTGGTCATCTTTGTAATTTTTTTTGTGTGTTTTGTGTGTCAACTTACCACAACACCATTATTATCTTTTTATTTTATTGTTTCATTTTTTAATCTCGAGGAGGTTGTTTATTGTTGGTGTCCCTTGTTAATTTGACTTTGTATTTTTGAAATGTACCTGCCTACTCGCAAATAAACTGTCCTTTTTAACCGCTTGAGATCCGCCCTATAGCCGAATGACGGCTACAGCGTGGACCTGCTTTCCCGGGACTACGTCTATTGACGTTGTCCCGTGCACGAGCAGCCTGTGCGCCCCCTGAGGGGCGCGCACGGTGCGCTCTGTGATCAGCGAGTCTATGAGACTCGCCTGATCACAGATCGGAGCAAGGGATCGATCCCGACCCCTTACCACATGATCAGCTGTCAGCCAATGACAGCTGATCATGTGATCACAACAGAGCCGGTAATCAGCTATTTTTCCTCCGCCAGCCGTAAGAGGGACTTCAGTCCCGATCACGGAGAGCTGGGGCCACCTCATTAGTGCCCACCTGCCCCCTGCCAATGCCACCCAAGTATAGGAAAAAGTGCCACCCATCAGTGCCACCCATTAGTGCCCATAGTGCCACCCATCAGTGCCCATAGTGCCACCCATCAGTGCCCACAGTGCCACCTTTCAGTGCCCACAGTGCCACCTTTCAGTGCCCACAATCTGCCTCAACAAACAGTGCTGCACCTCAGTGCCACATATCTGTGCCCATCAGTGTCATCTACCTGTGCCCATCAGTGCCGCCCATCAGTGCCCAGCAGTGCCACCTCTCAGAGCCACCTATCAGTGCCACCTATCAGTGCCCATCAGTCCCATCTATCAGTGGTACCTATCAGGGCCCATTAGTGCCACCCATCCGTGCCATCCATCAGTGCCATCTTATCTGTGCCCGTCTTTTCCCATCAGTGCAGCCTTATCTGTGCCCATCAGTACTGCCTTATCTGTGCCTATCAGTGTCATCTTATCTGTGCCTATCGGTGCCACCTTAACTGTGCCTATCAGTGCCCACCAGTGCAGCCTATCAATGTCCACCAGTGCAGCCTATCAGTGCCCACCAGTGCCGCCTCATCAGCACATTTCAATGAAGGAGACAAATGACCTGTTTGCAAAATTTTATAACAAACTATTAAACATGATATTTTATTTTGTTTTTATTTTGCATCTTTATTTGTTTGTTTAGCCAAAAATAAAACTCCCAGCTGTGATTAAATACCACCAAAAGGAAGCTCTATTTGTGGGAAAAAAATTATAAAAATGTAATTTGGGTACAGTGTTGTATGGCCACGCAATTGTCATTCAAAGTGCATCAGCACTGAAAGCTGAAAATTGGTCTGGGCAGGAGGGGGTTTTAAGTGCCCAGTAAGCAAGTGGTTAAAGTAAAACACATAGGCAAGTATTTCTTTAACAAAAAAACCTTTATTGGGTGTCATAATCAAATAAAGAGGAAGGCAATGCTGGAGAAACTGGTGAAATTGGCGAAGCCTTTGGCCCCCAGGGCACACATCAACTATTTAAAGGCAAAATTGGTGGCCTGAGGAGTCCATATATAAGGTAGTACAGTCTGGTCCAGAAGTCCAATAGATCAGGAACAGCAACAGATGACATCTATGTCCCCAGGCTGTGGTCATACAGGAGCCTGCATCTTTTGTCAGAGCAGACTGAACCCAGGCCATCACTCTCTGGTCTTCCTTCCACGCTTGGCTGTGGTGTTGCAGGTGTGGCAGAAGGAGGAGGAGGGGGAGTATGGTCCAACTCACGCAGGTGGGTTTTTGGGGTTAGTTCGCCCCTCGCCTCCTTGTTTGGTGTGAGGTAAATTAGTTCCTCACACATGAGGCGTTGCCCCTCCCCCATTTTCTCCAGTTTGTAGGTAGCCAAGGCGGCAAAGGCCTCTTGATGAGTGGGGGTGGTTTTGAGAGCCGCAGAAGCCTCCCCAATCAACCTGAGTGCTGACTCCTCCACGTTCCTCCCCTTTCTGGGCCTTTTGGTTGGAAGGCGGAGGGAAGGGACCTGAGATTCTGTCAGGCTCCTAGGCCTGCCCACCTCCTGGCTGCCACTAACCCCTGCCTCCTCCTGGCTGCCACTAACCCCCTACCTCCTCCTGGCTGCCACATTCCACAGCCACCTCCTGACTGCCACATTCCACACCCTCCTCCTGGCTGAGGTCTTCCTGTGTATGAAAAAGGGACATACTTTTAGTTTTTGGTTCATCAAACACACACAATTTTCGACTCATGACTGTTGCAAAATTGAATGTTAACAAATAGAAAAGACTCATTCTGAGCCCAGCATTTTTCATTCTTGTCCCAATTATTTTTGGCTACTGCTGTCTATTGATATGTAAAACACTTTATTAAATCATCAATAATCACATCTAGTTAACCTCAATAATTTTTACTCAAAAAATATGTAGAACAATACTATACCTGGCTCAAGCTGGGCTCCTCCACTTCTTCCTGGCTGGAAGGCCAAGTGTGGGCATTAGAAGCCTCAGCTGGGGTGAAACGAAGCGTGGAAGGAAGCATGGAAGGAAGGGTTGAGAGGAATTCCAGTCTGGTCTAACAGAAAATGCAATCTCTTATAGTACCACAGCCTGGGGACATAAATGTCATCTGCTGCAGCTCCTGATCTCATGGAATCCTGGACCTTCTTTTGCTCCCTCAGATATGTACTCCTCAGGCCACCAATTTCTGCTTTTAAATAGGTGATGTCTGCCATGGGGACCACCGGCTTCACCAACTCCAGCAGTTTCTCCAGTGCTGCCTGCCTCTTAAATTTATTGTTATAATGGGGGTGTTTCCCCTTCCATAGACAGGGCAGCTCCCTGTACTTGTCTATGAAAATAGGCAGAAAACTGTAATCTTTGAACCCATCCATTTTCTCTGCAAGACACAACACAAGAGAAACCCTAATGTCAGGCTAAACTCTCATAATCTTGACCCAATATAGGCCTCAATCTAGAAGCAGTATAGGCTAGTGATGTACCAAGTTTAAATTGTACCTTTGTTCGAACGATCAGCGCTTCCGCTATTGCTTCCTCTATTCACAGATATATGTACGACCCACGTGTGTTATGGTTTATATACAGTGCACATGCGTGAAACTCCGTCTGTCCCTGACGTTCTGTCTAGTCTATTCCCCACCCCTTCTCTTTCGGCGCAGTGGGGAGAGCATATGGTGGAGACACAGCAGGTGCGTGCTAATTAAAGCAACGAGGAGGATGAGGAAAGCCCGGAGCCAGAAACGTCTCGATCGCGGAGGAGAAGATTTAAGGGCTCAAATATGTCCTTTGTAGAGATGTTGGAGATGGTGGACATATTGAAGAGGAATGACTTTAATGGGAAGTATGGACCTTACCCAAACACTCCACCATCCAACATCCGGCCATTTTTCCCCACGTCCACATACAGGAACTCATAAGTAGCTGACACCACCGCCAACATCACCATACTTTTATACCCCTTGTAATTATAATAGTAGGACCCCAAGTTGGGGGTTGGGACGATGCTAACGTGTTTCCCATCAGTTGCACCTCCACAATTGGAAAAGTCCCAACGGGTGGCAAAGTGGGAGGCCACAGTCGGCCATTCCTGTGGTGTTGAAGGAAACTGTGGAGTCAAACAAGAAAAAAAAAAAATAATTTTGCACATCAACACTGCAATCAGATTAGACACAAACATTTTTGTCCAACATAAGTATAACATTTTTTGAAATGAGTATTTAAAGACAAAAGTATAAGGTCCACTTATCAGATTCCTCACCCCATCTGATGGCCCATTGTAAAAATTTAGGGGGGGGGGGGGGGTGTTTTGGGCAGGTAACCCTCTCCACTTCATTGAGAGCTGAATGCATAAATAATGTGTGTTACTTTGGCCAGCCCCTCCTTACTTACACTATTGGCAGCCCACTGGACAGGTAAGAAGTGTCATAATACAAAACATTAAAATACACACTGAACAAATGGAAGCACATTTTTACATTCTGCTATTACCTATCAAGGTAATAATATGAAAAACAATCTTTAAACAGTAGCATTTGAAAGTATTCAGGCAGGCCCTTGCACTACATGATTTGGTGAATTCATCCATAAATCTGACCACAAAAGAGGTAAGTATAGTGTGTATGGGTTGCCAAAGTCAGCAGATAGAGGATTGGTATCAGCTGACTTAGCAGTTGGGGGGGAGGGAGGGTTCCAAATAAGTTCGGCCCACCAAAAAAAAATAACATTTGTACAAATTTTAGGGGGTGTTTAGGGGAAAGCAGTACAATGGAGCTGACAAAATACATTGCTAAGTGACTAGGCTATACTTCTACTAACATGCAATAAACATAAGATCAGTAGAAGGAGCCCAAAGGGTGCCGCGTGGTGCTGAACTTTTATAGTCCCGCCGTACACGTTGTACGTCACCGCGTTCTTGATGATCGGAAATTCTGACAACTTTGTGTAATCGTGTGTATGCAAGACAAGTTTGAGCCAACATCCGTCGGAAAAAATCAAATGGATTTTGTTGTCGGATGTCCGACCGTGTGTATGGAGCATAACACTGCACATCACCCTGAACTCACCATCCCCAACGTTAAATATGGTGGTGGCAGCATCATGTTGTGGGGATGCTTTCCTTCAGCAGGCACAGGGAAGCTGGTTAGAGTTCATGGGAAGATGGATGGAGCCAAAAAAAGGGCAATTTATAAGAAAACCTATCTGCAAAAGACTTGAGACTGGGGCAGAGGTTCATCTTCCAGCAACGACCCTAAACATACACCTAGAGCTACAAAGCATATTCATGTGTTAGAATGGCCCAGTCAAAGTCCAGACCTAAATCCAATTGAAAATCTGTGGCAAGACTTGAAAATTGCTGTTCACAGAAGATATCCATCCAATCTGACAGAGCTTGAGCTATTTTGCAAAGAAGAATGGGAAAAAACGTCACTCTCTAGATGTGTAAAGTTGGTAGAGACATCCCCAAAAAGACTTGCAGCTGTAATTACACCAAAAAGTATTGACTCAGGGGGGATGAATACAAATGCACGCCACACTTTTCACATATTTATTTGTAAAAAAAATTTAAAACCTTTTATAATTTTCCTTCCATTTCACAATTATATGACACTTTGTGTTGGTCTATCAGAAAATTCCTAATAAAATACATTTACGTTTTTGGTTGTAACATGACTAAATGTGGAAAATTTAAAGGGCCATGAATAATTTTTCAAGGAATTGTAATTATTCATTAAACAGGTGTCCAGCAGACAGTTGATTATAAAAGGGTGTTACAAAGAAAACCCTTTCCATTTCATGCCATCAGCAATGGCATCACATGGAAGAGAAATGTCACAAGACCTGAGAAAGATAATAATTTCTTCACACAAGAAAGGTGAAGGCTACAAGAAGATCAGCAAAGCTTTACTTATCAGTCAGAATACTGTAGCAAAAGTGATACAAGAATTGAACAAAGATGGAACTGCAACTATGTCAGAGACATCCAGGCTGTTCTTGGCCCCGACAGGACTGTCTTCAGTTGAGAAGGGTTGAAGAAAACCGCGATGCAAGTTCACTGCAGTTAGCTAAAGAAGTAGAATGCCAAACTGGGGTGATTGTTTCCCGTGACACAATGCGGCAAACACTACAGAGGAATAGGTGTCATCCATGGAGGAAGCCTCTCCTAAAGCCCATGCACAAAAAAGCCTCTCTAGAATTTGCCAGGGCCAATGCTGAAAAAAAAGAAGACTACTGGGACTCTGGACTGATGAGACCAAGATAAATGTTTTTGGTACCGATGGGTTCAAACTGTATGGCGTCACAATGGTGAGGAGTACAAAAAAAAATGCATGGTGCCTACAGTGAAACATGGTGGTGGCAGTGTCCTTCTGTGGGGCTGCATAAGTGCTGCTGGTGTTGGCAAGCTGCATTTCATTGATGGTATCATGAATTCACAAATGTACTGCTCTATATTGAAAGAGAATATGTTACCATCACCCCGTGCCCTTGGTCGTCATGCACTTTTCCTACATATTAATGATCCAAAACATACATCTAAGGCTACTGTTGCATTTCTGAAGAAGAACAGGGTGAAAGTGGTTCAGTGGCCAAGTATGTCACCTGATCTAAACCCAATCGAAAACCTATGGGGAAATCTGAAGAGACATGTTGAGCATCACTCTCCATCCAGCATCCAGGCTCTAAAAGAGGTTGTTCTTGAAGAATGGAAAAAGATAGATGATGCAATATGTCACCAACTTGTTCATTCCATGCCTAGAAGACTTGTCCTTAAAAATCATGGAGGTCATACAAAATACTAGATGGAGCAGTTTTTGTTGTGGGGTGCATTCATTTTTGCGTCAACTAATTTTTGTAAAACTGAAGATTTTGTCATCTAAATTACATTATGAACCCTTAATGTAATGAGCTTAACAATGTTCTATAAAAATTAGTTTTGTCAAAATTTTTAAAATTGTTCTCGAGTTCATTGAGATATTGATTAAAATCTTATTTTTTATGTAAAGTATATATATAGTATAGTAGGCATCTACCTCTCCACCAGATGGAATTTATATCGTTAATATAAACCTGTGCCCTGACAATGCGCATTAAAAGCCATATTATTTTTTTAAAATAGATTTTACAAAAATATATATGCTGACAAAACATTGTATTTTTGTTACTATTAATATTATTGTGTATCTTCTTTTATGTGTCTATAGAATTTACTCACAATTGTATAGCACATTCTGATCATATTCCTAATATTTACTTTCAATTCTATAATTTGTTCAGATGATGCCTAGGCTACAAAATTTAAACTGGAGGTTACCAACCAGTCAATTACAATCTACCTGTCAATCGCAGCTATGCAATGGTTAATCTGTGACCCTGCCTTGCTGCCAGCCCCCAGATCAGAGTGGCAATGTGAATACAGAGCCATTCTAGGTACCTACTCAGCTCTAAAGTGTGAGACCTGGGAGGTCTCTGCAGGGTGCCACAGCATTTGAGGTCTGGTGAGTGAATTTCCACAGAGGGGGGTGGAAATTGGTGCTTTGTCTCTGACCCCTACATTTATTACTGACCCCCTGTTACTTACTATTGACCTCAGAACTCTGCATTATTTACTACTGACCTCTGCACTCTGCATTACTTACTCCTGAACTCTGCACTGGGTGTTACTTACTACTGACCCTGAACTCAGCATCACTTATTACTGAACCTCAAACTCTGCATTGCTTACTACTGACCCATGAACTCTGCCTTACCTCTTACCCCTGAACTCTTCAAATAGGCCTTCATTACATTTTTAATTGAGTTTTGCTAAAAAGCTTGCTGCGCCCTGGGGACATTTTGTTTTTCTTCCATGTTGTTCAGGTATATCTCCATCTCTCCAGGGTTGCCTACCCCTACTGTAGACTTTACCCCTTTTTGGCAACTATTTTCAGAGTGGTTATGGATTAGTTGAAGAATGACTGTCTTGTAATAGCCTTATTTAGGCAATCAATTCACTTGTATATCACAGCCAGTGTCTTTTCTTGTCAATCTGTCTATCTATCTCAGTCTAGGCCCACCTTTTTCAACCAGGGTGCCTAGGCACCCTGGAGTGCTGTCTGGACTCCTCAGGGATGCCTTGGAAACATGCCTAAAATTGCTCCAAATTGCCCAAAAATTGTCTACAAGCCAACAGGTGGATCAAAATTGTTTTTTTGTTACCCAAAGCCAAAGGTTTTCATTGTGCAACCTTACATACTTGGGTACTGGGCTGGTCAGCTACCAGCATCCTAACAACCACTAACATCATTGGTTGATAAGGAGGACATTGGGTACCTGTACAGACTCCTTCTTTGACCCCCACCCCCACCCCTCTCTGTCATCACTGGGGTCACATTAGCTTTGTGAGGGAGAACAAAAGAGGAAGAAATGCTGGAATAGTCAGCACCAGTGTGCAAAAATATTTGCTTTAAAATAAAAAAATCACCTCCTAATGTTGGGTGTCTTACATTTATGGACGCTGCTGCATTATGTAAAATTATTAGTTTTGTTTTTTACATTTCAGAAGGGGGTGCCTCAAGATCATCCATAATTTTAAAGGGTGCCCTGACTGGAAAAAAATTGAGAAACCCTGGACTAGGTAACATGAAGATCACAATTTGTTTCAGATTTGATCTATCATAATGACTTAACAACATTATTAGTGGTAGTATGAGGGCTTACCTACAAAAACATTCCACTTATATTAAGTCAGGTATCCCCGCACTAAGTTGTTGTATTTCCTTTTAGTTTTTTTTTTAGATCTGAAACAAAATCTCATTGTATGTGCTATTTATGAGTGATATACCTCCTGCAGTAAATTATTAATTATATTAATATCTACCTTGAAGTCATATGAACTTCATAGATACACTTGACACAGAGCCTTTTAAATTTGTGGAAGGCCTCTAAGGTGAATCTGAAATCCCTATAACTTACCCTGGATTAATTATACACATAGGTATAATAATATTATTATATTTTTATGTAGTTTTATGCATACTGTTGAACTTGCATAAAGCTATGATCTTTAAGTGCTCCAGGCTCCTTCATAAAAAAAATTAAAAGTCAGTAGCTACAAATAATGGAGCTGCTGACTTTTAACATTAGGGCATTTACCTTCCCAGGCATCCAGCGGTGTCCTCACCCATGCCGATTATTCAATCAGCTAACAGGTGCTGGCGCTCCCATCTTGAATTAGGCGCAACTCACTGGTGATAAGTATCGTCCAAAAAAAATCTTATTTTTAGGGGCACAAAGAGAAAATATTTCTATTGGGATAAAAAGTATCTATACAAAATAAATAAAAATTAAAAATGGGGGGGGGGGGGATACAACTGAAATATATCTAATTCGATATATACATTATGTCAAAAAGTCCATACATAAGTCCACAATCGATGAATGCAGGGAAGGAAATATGACAATAGATGAACCACATTCAGGGCTGCCTCCGATGGGGAACCGAAACCAGGTTCCAAAAGATTCTAAAAGAAAGCAAGGAGAGGGGCGCCTCTGGGTATAGATTTTAACACACAATTTAATTTATAGATTGAAAAATGCACAGGCAACTCACATTTTATGTGATCATTATGAGCATGTAAATATAAGAATCGTCCATCAGGGGGAGATCATCAGTTGTCGTCATAAATTCTTCCTCTCTGCTGTGCTCTGGAGGCCGTTCGTTGTTTACTTCACGTCACTGGAATGCAGCGCGTTTTGTGAGCGTACGGCTACGATCGTATGGTAGCCACACTCCATCAAGCTACAGTTGAATGGGATTCCAAGAATGGGGTGCCCTACTGACACCAACCTTTGCTCTACTGACACCACTCGTCTCTATACCATAGGAGGGCGGAAGCGACGTCAAAATGTCACTTCCGCCCATACCTCTTAAAGGTATATTTTTTTTTTAATGTAATTTTTTTTTTTTTTTGCATTTTAGTCCAAGTTCTAGTACTTTTTGACCCCAGATCTCATATTTAACCACTTCAGCTCCGGACCAATAAACACCTTAAGGACCAGAGGTCTTTTTGCAATTTCGCACTGCGCTGCTTTAACTGGTAATTGCGCGGTCATGCAATATTGCACCCAAACGAAATTTGCGTCCTTTTCTTCCCACAAATAGAGCTTTCTTTTGATGGTATTTGATTGCCTCTGCGATTTTTTTTTTTTGCGATATAAATGGAAAAAGAGCGAAAATTTTGAAAAAAAAAGATATTTTCTTCTTTTTGTTATAAGAAAAATCGAATAAACTAAATTTTAGTCATACATTGAGGGCAAAATTTATTTAGCCACATGTCTTTAGTAAAAAAAATGTCAATAAGCGTATATTTTTTGGTTTGCGCAAAAGTTATAGCGTCTACAAACTAGAGTACATTTTCTGGAATTTACACAGCTTTTAATTTATGACTGCCGATCTCATTTCTTGAGGTGCTAAAATGGCAGGGCAGTACAAATCCCCCCCAAATGACCCCATTTTGGAAAGTAGACACCCCAAGGAAATTGCTGATGGGTATGTTGAGCCCATTGAATATTTATTTTTTTTGTCCTAAGGGATTGAATAATGACAAAAAAAAAAAATTTTTTTTACAAAAAGTTGTCACTAAATGATATATTGCTCACACATGCCATGGTTATATGTGGAATTGCACCCCAAAATATATTCCGCTACTTCTCCCGAGTATGGCGATACCACGTGTGTGGGACTTTTTGGGAGTCTAGTCGCGCACGGCACCCCGAAAACCAATCACCACCTTCAGGATTTCTAAGGGTGCAAATTTTTGATTTAACTCCTCACTACCTATCACAGTTTCGAAGGCCATAAAATGCCAAAATAGCACAAAACCCCCCAAAATGACCCCATTTTGGAAAGTAGACACCCCAAGCTATTTACTGAGAGGCATGTTGAGTCCATGGAATATTTTATATTTTGCCACAAGTTGCGGGAATATTACAAACTTTTTTTTTTTTGCACCAAGTTGTCACTAAATGATATATTGCTCACACATGCTATGGGCATATGTGAAATGACACCCCAAAATACATTCTGCTGCTTCTCCCGAGTACGGGGATACCACATGTGTGGGACTTTTTGGGAGTCTAGTCGCGCACGGCACCCCGAAAACCAATCACCACCTTCAGGATTTCTAAGGGTGCAAATTTTTGATTTAACTCCTCACTACCTATCACAGTTTCGAAGGCCATAAAATGCCAAAATAGCACAAAACCCCCCCAAATGACCCCATTTTGGAAAGTAGACACCCCAAGCTATTTACTGAGAGGCATGTTGAGTCCATGGAATATTTTATATTTTGCCAAAAGTTGCGGGAATATTACAAACTTTTTTTTTTTTTGCACAAAGTTGTCACTAAATGATATATTGCTCACACATGCTATGTGCAGAAGTCAAATTACACCCCAAAATAAATTCTGCTGCTTCTCCCGAGTACGAGGATACCACATGTGGGGGACTTTTTGGGAGCCTAGCCACGTACGGGACCCCGAAAACCAAGCACTGCCTTCCGGATTTGAATATAAAATGCTATAAAAAACAAACTAACCAGAGTCACCCGTAACACTTATACGGTGATCAGTGGTGAAAGGGTTAACTAGGGGCAATCAGGGGGTTCAAATTTTTATTAGGTAGTATATGGGGGTCCCTGGCGCTATATAAAAACCTGACGGGGAACCTAAATAACTAACTGGCTAACCAGCGTCACCAGTGACACTTATACTGTGATCGCTGGTGAAAGGGGGTGAAAGGGTTAACTAGCAGCAATCAGGGGGTTAAAACCATTATTGGGTAGTATATCGGGGTACCTAGCGCTATAAAAACCTGGCGGTGAACCTAAAAAAATAACTAGCTACCTAGCGACACTAGCGACACTGATGCAGCGTTCAGAAAAATTATCGCTTAGTGACACTGGCAAAAGGGGGTGAAAGGGTTAACTAGCGGAAATCAGGGGGTTAAAACCATTATTGGGTAGTATATCGGGGTACCTAGCGCTATAAAAACCTGGCGGTGAACCTAAAAAAATAACTAGCTACCTAGCGACTGTAGCGACACTAATGCAGCGATCAGAAAAACGATCGCTTAGTGACACTGGCAAAAGGGGGTGAAAGGGTTAACTAGCGGCAATCAGGGGGTTAAAAACATTATTGGGTAGTATATCGGGGTACCTAGCGCTATAAAAACCTGGCGGTGAACCTAAAAAAAGAACTAGCTACCTAGCGACTGTAGCGACACTAATGCAGCGATCAGAAAAACGATCGCTTAGTGACACTGGCAAAAGGGGGTGAAAGGGTTAACTAGCGGCAATCAGGGGGTTAAAAACATTATTGGGTAGTATATCGGGGTACCTAGCGCTATAAAAACCTGGCGGTGAACCTAAAAAAATAACTAGCTACCTAGCGACACTAGCGACACATGCAGCGATCAGAAAAATGATCGCTTAGTGACACTGGCAAAAGGGGGTGAAAGGGTTAACTCTAGGGGCAATCAGGGGGTTAAATCTTTATTGGGGGGTGATAGGGGGCTACCCTGGACCTAACACTAACTGTCCTGACAGTTTTTACTGTCACAACTGACACTGAATGCATTGATCAGTAAAGAAATGATCAATGCAATCAGTGACACTGTGACTGGGGGGGGAGGGGGGGCGGGGGGGGGATTGGGGGGCGATCGGGGGGGGATCGGGGGGGGTTTGTGTGCCTGTGTGTACCTACATGTCAGTGTAGTGTTGGTGCACACTTACTTTTACTGTTCTCCTCGTAGTCCGGTCAAAAAGACCGCCCCGAGGAGAATGACATCACTTCCTCCTTCCTGTGTAAACAATACACAGGGGAGGAAGCTTCTCATTGGCCAGGAGCGATCCAGAGGGGGTGGCCGAAAACCAACGGCCATCCCCTCATCACGGAGCGCTCCTGGACCGAATCGGACCGCCGTAACCAGCGGGAGGGGGTCCGATCGGACCCCCCACCCGCTGGAAGGCAATCACGTAGATGTACGTGATTATGCCTGCCTGTGCCATTGTGCTGACGTACAATGGCAATACGGCGGTCCTCAAGTGGTTAAGAGGACCTGTCATGTTTTTTTCTATTACAAGGGATGTTTACAAGGGATGTAATAGGAATAAAAGTGATCCATTTTTTTTTAAAACAGTGTAAAAATAAATAAAATCAATTAAAATAAATAAGAAAAAAAAAAGGTTTTTAAAAACACCCCGTCACGACGAGCTTGCGCACAGAAGCGAGCTCATACGTGAGTAGCGCCCGCATATGAAAACGGTGGTCAAACCACACATGTGAGGTATCGCCGTGATCGGTAGAGCGAGAGCAATAATTCTAGCCCTAGAATTAGGGCTCCTCTGTAACGCGAACCTGTAGAATTTTTTAAATGTCGCTTATGGAGATTTTTGAGGCTAAAAGTTTGACGCCATTCCACGAGCGGGCGCAATTTTTAAGCGTGACATGTTGGGTATCAATTTACTCGGCGTACCATTATCTTTCACAATATAAAAAAAATTGGGCTAATTTTACTGTTGTCTTATTTTTTTATTCAAAAAACTGCATTTTTTCCAAAAAAAGTGTGCTTGTAAGACCGCTGCGCAAATACGGTGAGAAAAAAAGTTTTTCAATGACCGCCATTTTATTCTCTAGGGTGTTAGAAAAGAAACGATATAAAATGTTTGGGGGTTCTAAGTAATTTTCTAGCAAAAAAATTTTTTTTAAACATGTAAACACCAAATCTGAAAAAGAGGCCTGGTCCTTAAGTGGTTAAGCTACAGTAGCTAAAAATAGGCAACACTTTAAAAGCCATTACATGTAACCAGTTTAGCGTTACTTGTGAGGATACCTCAAATGTGTGGTGCTATCGGCGTTTACATAGGCGTGCGGAAACTACATGCATGTTCACATTTGCGTATGAGCATGGGGATTACTTTTACTTTGTAGGGAATCGCCAGCAGAAGAAAATAATATCTCTATCATTACTGCAGCGATGACCCAGATATCATCCTTCCCGTCCGAGGACATTTACATACGTGCAGGAGGGGGTTAAAACCATATGTGTTTATTTTTCATTAAATATGCTAAGAAAATGAAGAGTGAAAGAACAGTTAACTGCATTTGCCATTTAAGTATTTAATATTGTACAAATTACTTGCAGGTCAGTAATATTTCCTTCCTATTTGTGGGCCCCCTTATGATGTACCTGTTACACCCATATGCCTGCAGACGGACACTGATGGTTCACGGAGTCTGGATCTTGTTCACCGTGATTGGTATGATTGCACACACGCTTGTTTATGTGTGTCTATATCGATATGCATAGAGTATATAAAGCACATATTATTTTTTGCTCTAGTATCTTTCAACTAACCAACCAAGAAGTTTATTGTTCCAAATGAAAATGTACTGCTCTCTGTATATTTTTAAATATGTTTTACCATCCTAGTAAGATAAGATGGATTCAGTAATAAAATGTTTTTTTTACTTTAGGTCTCTTCTCCATGTACTACCACATGACCCTTAGTTTCTTCGGCCAGTTACTTGACGAGCTCTCCATTTTGTGGGTTATTTGCCTTGGCTATTCTATATGGTTTCCTCAGCCTCACTTCCCCAGATTCATCACAAGCAGGTAGGATTAATGCATTGTTTATCCATGTATACCTCCGGTCTGTCTTTGCACTGGTAGTCAGTGGCAGCTGGTGCTCAATTTTCTTGGGGGGGATGGGGTAGTGCTCTGTGCCCCGAGCCCACCCTTTTTTAAGTCAATTAGAGCCTCTGGATCTAATCATGTGCTTCTAAAAAAGAAAAAAAAAAAACATTGGAATCCATGCATCTGGCACCCTGTAAGTAGATTAGGGGCCAGGCAAATGGATTAGGGGGATGGCACCCCTGCGCCCTGCATGAGTGGCCACCACTGCTGGTAGTGTATTATATCCCCTTCATACGGTATCTTTTACTGCTCCTCTTTCCTATGAGGCTGTGTGTGTACTGTGTCCTCCCATGTGCAGTGGTGTCTTCTGCAGCCTAAAGTCTCCTTTTCTTTTTTGTTTAAAAATAACAAACATGTGATAGTGGTTTTGCACAGAGCAGCCCAGATCCTCCTCTTCTCGGGTCCCTTGCTGATGCCCCTGGCCCCTCCCTCCTGCCAAGTGCCCCCACAGCAAGCAGCTTGCTTATGAGGGCACCTGGGCTGAGCCGATGCTCTGTGTGTCCATGCAGACAGGGAGCCGCAGATCGGGCCCGCCCCCTCTCTCCTTATTAGCTCACTGACTTTTATTGACAGCAACTGGAGCCAATAGCGCCTCGCTGCTGTCTCAGCCAATGAGGAGGGGAGTCCCAGAGAGCTGAGACTCTTGTGCAACATCACTGGATCGAGATGGGCTCAGGTAAGTATTAGGAGGGCTGAAAGGGGCTGCTGCATACACGTTTTTTTTATCTTAATGCATAGAATGCATTAAAATAAAAAACATTCTGATTTTATAACCACTTTAACTGCTTTTTGCCTCATGTGTGGCTGAGTCTTTGCAGTCTCTTATCCCCTCAACTCCTATGTGTGACTGGGTCCTCTGCAGCTTCTAAATCTAGATATAAACTAGAATCATTTTGTTTGACGTTTTTCATTGTAGGAACATTGGTTAGTGGGGTCAAAAACACGTTCGTTTTTGACTGTAGCAACAAGAAAATGTTAAAAAAGCAGGATGGAAAATTCCTCCCCAATGTATGAAATTATGTATGTGTATGGGGTTTTCAATGAATCCATTCATTCGAAAATCAAACGTTAAAAGTAAACTTGAAATACTTTTGAACGAGGTACTAATATTTTTTGTGACAATTTTCCTAAGAATTTTCATACAAAGTTTTGTTTGAAATATTACTAGTGAGCTTCATGCCGCATACACGTGTTCGGACTATCCGGCGGACTTAGTCCAGCGAACAAACCGCTGGACTTTGAAGCGGAGGTCCGCCAGACTTTTCGAATTAGCGGACCTGCCCACACATGACCGGACTTTTCCGGCGGACTATGTGTGGCGGACAAACCACCGGACTATGGCGGGAATCCGCCAGACTTTTGAAATGAACGGACTTGCCCACACATGGAGTAAAGTCCATTCATTTTGAACGCGGCTCCAGGTACAAGGGACTAACACAGGAAGTCAATGTCGCCGCCTCCATTGGCAAGATTGACACCTCGCTGGCCCTGTCACCTGGTATGGACTTAAAAGGGAAGCCCTACGCCGAAAAAACGGCGTGGGGTTCCCCCCCAGAGTCCATATCAGACCCTTATCCGACCACGCAGCCCGGCTGGTCAGGAAAGGGGGCGCCCCCCCTCCTGAGTCGTACCAGGCCACGTGCCCTCAACATGGGGGTGCTTTGGGGAGGGGGGGGCCACCCCAAAGCACCTTGTCCCCATGTTGATGAGGACAAGGGCCTCTTCCCGACAACCCTGGCCGTTGGTTTCGGGGTCCGCGGGCAAGGAGCTTATCGGAATCCGGGAGCCCCTTTAATTAGGGGGCCCCCAGATACCGGCCCCCCACCCTATGTGAATAAGTATTGGGGTACCACGTACCCGTACCCATGCAGCCCGGCTGGTCAGGAAAGGGGGCACCCCCCCTCCTGAGTCGTACCAGGCCACGTGCCCTCAACATGGGGGGTGCTTTGGGGAAGGGGGGGCCACCCCAAAGCACCTTGTCCCCATGTTGATGAGGACAAGGGCCTCTTCCCGACAACCCTGGCCATTGGTTGTCGGGGTCCGCGGGCAAGGGGCTTATCGGAATCCGGGAGCCCCTTTAATTAGGGGGCCCCCAGATACCGGCCCCCCACCCTATGTGAATAAGTATTGGGGTACCACGTACCCGTACCCATTCACCGGGTGGAAAAAAGTGTAAAGAAAAAAACACAACACATGTTTTTAAAATAATTTATTGCACAGCTCCGAAAACGGGCTCCTCCGCTAGTAAAAGAGCTAGCAGAAGATAGCGGAGGAGTCCGGCGAGAAGACCCCCCCAAGACGGAAGACCACCGGACCTGTGCAATAAATTATTTTAAAAACATGTGTTGTGTTTTTTCTTTTCTTATTAAAGGGGGCTCCTGGATTCCAATAAGCCCCCCACCCGCAGACCTCGACAACCAATGGCCAGGGTTATCGGGAAGAGGCCCTTGTCCTCGTCAACATGGGGACAAGGTGCTTTGGGGTGGGGGGCCGCAGGGCCCCCCCTTCCCCCAAAGCACCCCCCCCATGTTGAGGGCACGCGGCCTGGTACGGCTCGGGAGGGGGGGGCGCTCGCTCGTCCCCCCCTTTCCTGGCCGGCCAGGTAGCGTGCTCGGACAAGGGTCTGATGTGGACCTG